>NC_053181.1:2500000-5000000 GCF_905163445.1 Pararge aegeria
AGAAGAGCCCAATACAAAATTAGCCGGTTTTTTTTTTCACACAGTAAATTTATAATAAGCTATGAAGTTATTGCAATTCACACCCAAGCTTTTTTATCGTTTAAGTAATCCTTAACATTATATAAAGAGGGCAGCTTAGACTAACCACACAACGCCATTGTAGACTGGCATACCGTACAACTCTTAGTTCACGATTTCTACCAGGGATCAGTGATAATGACCGGAAGCAAAGGCTCAACGTGCTCTCAGGCACCGAGTCATGGTGACGACCAAATTTGAACCCCCAAAAAATACCCACCAAGGTAATGACAACACAATTGAATGATTTACTTTGGTTAAATACCTTTAATAATGCCACATGCCCCCTAAGGCTTTAATGATAAAACACTCGTCGATTGTCAGCGTTCTTTTTACCTGACGTGTACTATACGAGCAGATACGTCGCGCGACGAGTCATGGTTGTCACGAGAGGGCAAGACACAAGGCACGATCGAGTCCGCCCTCCATTGTAGGCTAGAAAGTTTTCATATCTAACGTAGGAACATAGAACGTATGGTACCGACACGAGTCGTGAGCATAATCTTTATAGGTCTGTTCAAACTTTGACTGTATTAAAAAAATCATTTCCGGTTATAAACTCTAGCTTCGCGTTTCGCTGAGCGATGTCGGTAACACTAGTTCATCTACGGATCTCCTCATTTTTGATTTGATCACGAGCCTTCTAATGACGCTCATACGAAGCGACCATGTTTCAGATCCGTAAGTCATCAATGGCAATACACATTGTTTGAAGATCTGGGTCTTCAGACACTGAGGGATTTTAGACAAAAAGATGTCACGAAGTTTCCCGAACTTCTATCCGAGTTGGATCGTATGCCCTAGGTTGTACTCGTCTACAATTTCGAGTACAGAGCTCCCAACAATTACTGGATGCAGAACATGATTTATATAAGGAATTTATAACAAACTGAAATAATTAAAATTAAGAATTTGGTTTTAATTTTGATATTAGGAGTTTTGCTCCACAAAAATATCTATCCGAAAAGACACCAGAAACGAGTTTTAAGGCGAAGGAAATAGCCGAGATAAACTAGAGTTTGGGCCCCAGGTGTAAATCAATCATCCAATACCTCTCGGGCGTATTCTAGCCGCTTGTCTCATCATTTAGAATGATGATCCATTGATGGCAGCAAAAAACGGTGACCGCGTATTTTTTGAAGCCTTTTTATATTTAACGACTCAACCGGCTTACATATAACACGACCTCCATTACCATGTGTAAGAGTATATCAGCTGTATATATCCAGCTCGCTCTTATATATCGAATCATATGGAATGTCATGTCGCTGGCATGTCGTTGTCGTGAAGTGGAAAGTGCAGATAACTTTTATACCGCACATGAAGAAATTACAGTTACGTTTATCTTACACTTGTCATTTTAATTTAAACTCTATGTAGTTATGGATATGTTTTAAAATACAGTGATATTAGTAAGTATATAATGTACTAAATACGATATACCGAAAAGGCTATTGGCATTCTTGTACGCAACGTTCGACTGAGTTTTTGGTGATGTGGGAAATATTTTGGTTTCCTAAAAAGATTTTCTCATGTTTTAATTGTTATTATGCAAACTGCCTTGTATGGTCTTTTGGTTTTGGAGCGTGTTCTTGAGTATGGATCACGAGGCCCTCGGTTCGATTTCGTTCGGTCAATAAATATAGCTGTTGGAGTTTTTCTGTTAATACCGGACCAGTTAGTAAATTGGCGTTGACCAATCCCGTGCCCCACAGAACACGTTAGTTTTTAAAATTATATTCAGATATTTAAAATTATATTCCGCCAACCCACATGACACAACAGGCGAGCCTCTGGAGTCAACCGGCCCAGGACTGTGTATTGTGGAACTCCCTACAAAAGACCTATGTCCAGCAGTGAATATCATGTGGTTGAAGTGATCATAATGGTGAAGGCACATTAGATGCGGTGGGAACAATTTAATTAAAAATATAATTTTTGAAGTGAAAAATTCTTTAGCCCCGTTGGGCGAATTTTGGTAGCTGAAAAACTTATGAGTTCGCGTCACCAATGACCTCGACATGCTCGTGACGTACTGCGGCAGATTAGCTTCCTGTGTACACGTATACGCGGTTATATACGTATACTAATACATTGTATATCTACACTGGACTGAATCGTATGCGTGTTTGAATATTTTGATGGTTAAAGCCTCGTTATTTCGGGTCAGTGGCTGATTTTTAGTTTTTGCTTCTGCCGGCAGTCCTTAATACTCCTCTATTTTTTTTAAATCAATTATTTGATATAAGGATTACATTTCGCCACTACCAATTCCATTAATTTTAATCAGTTCAGATTAAAGAATTTGGAACTCGGTAAAAAAATGTTTAGCCTTTAAAAAAATTCGATCATAAACATTTTATTACGGCCAGACCCAGCGTCTTGTATCTCGAAACCGGCGCTGCCACTATGTATTCATAAGTAATTAAACCGAAATGAACAAACGCCTTTTAAATTTGAATACCTACTGGCTACACGCAAATAGCTTGCTACGGCTTCGAATTTCTTCGAATATTATTAGTTGTTTGAGAACCGGTTATTTCAGTATCTTAAGACAGCCTGAACCGAGAGGACGTACTTATAATTTTTTTATTGATATTAACGACAAGACAAGAGTTTTCGGAACGTTCGCGAAATCGCGCCGAGCCTTAAACCGGTCCGCGCGGTCGCCATAATGAAATTTCGGCCATGTTTGTCTCGCGAAAAGGCGGCAAAAGGAAAATTAACCTAGACCCAACCGTCACCGGCGAGGCCCAATTGTAATTCAAATATCGAATCGGTTTAGTTTGTCTGTGGTCATCGTGGATTTCGAGGTGGTCGGTCAATGGTCACCTAGTGATGTTGAGCTAGTTTGGGGGTGGGGTAGGTGGAGGGGAGTGGCGGGGTCCGGGGCGTGAGGCGGGCAGTCGCCGGCCGTCGCCGCCCGCGCAATGCCGCGCTCTCTGCCTCCACGCGTCGCACGGCACTGACTCGCCGCCTGCCTCGTGCGGTCCAGCCTCTGCGGTATCCAAAACTCAAAAAATCTTGTTTCCATCTAGGTTTTGGTTACCGCTTGGGTCCATTTCACAACGTGCAGTTCGTGTGTCCGGTTCCACCGTCCACCATGTTACGAAAATCGTGCGGCATAAGTTTGTTCAGAGATCAAATCGCCGGATGCGTCGATTTCTGCGCAGGTGAGTTTTCCTTTTTCCTACAGACGCAATAATTGACATAACGTTGCGACATCGTATAGATAAACTTGCTTGGCTATGTATATTTTCCAGCGTATGGTTTCAAAACCTAACTGTCAAAGAAAGAGTCGTGTCAGTATGTTGGTTGTTTTCATTTTTGGGGGTATTTTTGTAAGCATAACGCTTACATCACTATGAAACGTATTTGTGGTCTCGTTAAGAAATACTGACCTCAAATTCAAATCTATAGTTGAATTGAATTTAAAGTTTGTCGGTTACCACACCGCTCTCAAGGTTACATGGAAACCAACTTACTAAAATATTAAGATCTGTATTTGGTTAAGGTTAAAGTTAGTTAACTAACTTTAGTAGCTGTTTCAGGTGGTTGCTTAGGTTAGATTGGAGGTTACCTACTTCAGTACCCATTTAAACACTCTTTTTAGCTTGGTTTTAGAGGATTTTCCCTAGAACCGAAAAATAGATTGCTCCGTGGAAATCCTGTCTTCTTTCTTTACGTTTGAGGCTTTATTGTACACTTAGGTTCAGTTCTTTTTGCGTCTTTTTGTGTATCGCATCCGGGTCGCCTCGAGTGCCCACGCAGTCCTTGACCGCTGCGAACTCACGCCGAAATCTTATGACGCATGCCCGGAAAAATCCTTCTGAGCACTGGCCGTGAATAGTTAGATATAACTTATAAGCGACTCTTTGTTTTATGTTGCGAAATTCGTTCGACACTCACGCGCATGCAAAAGTAACTCTAGATTTTCTCATGTAACTTTTACCGTAAGAATATTCAGTTATAGTTATATAGCTCAGTAATTTTTTTAATATCTGACTTATGACTTTAAATTTTCTAAAATTGTATGTACTATTACATACAAAGCAGGTATAGATATATTTTCGTTGCGTAACCTTTAGTCTAGACTTGTCTTTAGCAAGTTAATGTATTATTTTGCGCATAGTAGGTATAATTACAACACAGCTTCATGTAAAATTAAAATTGTGCCTTTAAAAAAAATAACACCATAATTCATTTCATTACACAATGCTTAATATCTATACCTTGGGTTTGAAAGATTATATTTTGATACAATCTACTTATTTATGAACCCACCTTTAAAATTACCGGCTTTACTTGCCTGTACATTTTCTACGAATAGTAGGTGTGTTGTAGGTGGATGGATTTTACAGGTTTTAGCTAGGTATGTACAAGGTAGACATATAATATTGAGTAAGATAAATATAATAGGTGCCGCGTGTTTTTATTGTTTTTATCTGATCTAGTTGCGTTTAGAACATTCGTAGTTTCAGTTTTATAAATTGTCAAGTCAGTCTGTTGGCAGTGACTCTACCACTGGTTCGGAAGGCAGATTCTACCGAGAAGAGCCGGCAAAACTCTTGGTATTACTTTTTTCAACATCATTTTACAGTTTACAATCGTATGAAATTTCTATCTTGTGAAACATAAGAGCGGAGCCTATTTCCAAGCAGCATTGTCATTGAGAAATTCATCAATCGTATAGTAATCACGATTTATTAAATGTGTTTTAACACATTGTTTAAACTTATGCATTAGTAGGTCCAAAATTACCCTTGACAGAGGATATGCAGATGTCACTGACTTATATCCATTTCAAGCCCATCAGTAACTTATATACTTACATTTCAATTCTTTGGAAAAAATATTGCTTTAATTTTGTTTCCACAATACTTAATTTGTTTCGTTTCTCGAGATCAGAATATATCTATAATCACTTAGGTTGGTAATAGTGTTAGAGATATCGAAATACTACCTATTTCGATATCTCTACGATTCACAAACATAAACCTCTTACTTTAAACTTATGATAAAATGAATAGGTAGGTTAAAATATTTTTTGTGGAATTCGTAGATCACTGCTCAAAGATAGTCTACAATACTTCGACATTTAGACCCTAGTAGGTTATCTCTTGAAGTAATTTAGTTGTATCAGCTACGACAAGAAACGCTAGATATTAGAAAGTGAGCCAAGTCACCTGGCGGCTTAATGAATAACTTGTGAAACACTCGTTAACTGTCATTAGCCGATTTCCTAGTTTTGTAACGCGAGCGGGGAAATGAGAAAACGCGAAAATGATTGATGCTTATGGAGAGTTTATGATAAGTATTTTATAGCCACTATTGTGTATTTACAATAGTATTCTAGAAGGCACATCGAAAACTTCTTGATCAGTCTGTAGCATTACCGATTAAGTAGGTATTTAGTTCAATTTCTGGCTGAGAAAAGTTTGAAATTTTATTATTGAAACTATTTTATTGTTGAAATTAAGCTTATTCTCAAACATGCCAGGAAATTTGAGCACTCTTTTGACTTGACCAACCTCTTTCGAGATAAATCGAAATTGCTTTACTGGCCATATATATACACGCGAGAAGCGGCCGTCCAAAGTTGTATGAAAAACATTTATTCTGCCATAAATTCAAATCTCTTCATTCATGTAGGCCTATCAAAGTTAGCTAGCATAGTTTAGCGGCCATAGTAGTGAGTAAACTCATATCTCTCGTGTAAATTAAAAATGGAATGATCTTTTACTCCGACACATGCTAACGAAGGAGGTAACTTAACTTAAACTTAAGTTTTATTTAAATTTCGAAAATTGAAAGCTGTTTATTGATAAATTTATGATTGTATGATTGATTGATATTTAAATATATGATTTACTTTATACTTCAAAATTGTACATTTAAAATGTATTTTAAATAAAAAGTTTTCTACTTAGGTGAAACTTTAGGTTTTAATTTCCTCGCATTTTACTTGTCTTAACTTCTGGAATATATTTTAGATAAAGAGTTACCAGTGGCGTATATAGAGGGTATAAACAGTCTACCCTGAAGTATTTATAACCCGTACTGGAGATTTTCTTCATTTCTGTGCATACCCTCTATGCACGCCAGTGCCAGTTATGAAATTATCGGATAAGAAATGCTTATCCGATAAGGTTGAAATGTTGCCAAAACTAACATGTGATAATTGCAATTTTAAACGCTGAATAATATTTTCGTGTCTATAAAAACTAACTTTTAAGTGTTGAAATTGGTTACTTAGGAAATTAAAGTAGGTATGCCAAAACTTTTTGTAGGTAATAAGCACATAGTCAGTCACACAATAATAAAAAAGTATGTAGTTTTTAGTTGTTAATCATAATTTACTTTCCGTCTGGCTAAAGATGCGAGCAGCGTAACGTGTAATAGGTAATCATTCTGGAATCCGCCGAGCGCGCGTTGATGTCTTTTGTAAAAGAGGGGTGGCATCGCAATGGAATTTACATTTATAATTTTGTTGGAGTAATTGCTGTTTTCATTGAATTACAACTTTATTGCCTACTTTATGCAATATAGTTTTTATGGATGGTCTGAACAATTTTATTTTAGAACTATTCAAAAACATTTGGTATAAGTATAAATTGTTGAAAAGATTCTGTAATTTATTAATGAATTGTAGTCTTTTATAATACTAAGTGTGAGTAGGTATAGTGATTGTTTTTAATTTTAATTGCAACTTTATAGCTGAGTTTGGATAATTAAATAACGAAAATATTCAAAAACAATAAAATGATTTTTCTTGTTTCGGACTCGTCTGGGATCTTTTCGAGTTGAGAATGTTTATATAAAGTTATAAAACAGCTTATTCAGAGATAAATAAATTCTTACTACAAAGAAAAGTTTCTGTCTATCTATTCTGTTTTAGCTTTTTACTGCATACGTAAATCTTAATGATTTGTAAAGATCTAGTGATATTCTAATAGCTACAAAGTGTTCGTTACTGTTTCCAAAATATGGCGCATTTCCGAACTTAAATAGTTTTGCCTTTTTTCTTCAAACACCTAACATGTCATGGTCATGAGCAGCCACAAATCAAAATTAATATGTTATTTATATTAATGAAGTTCGACAAAAAACGTATTGGTGACTTTTGTGTAAATAAAATAATGATTTTACCAACTATTTTCCTTAAAACACTTTCATTCTATGATTCTTAATAGTAAGAAGAAAAAGAAGTTTATGTTGTCCGTTGATAATTTCCTCCCTTCATCTTTATTAAATCCGTAAAAGTTGGGTGTGGAACTTCAAACCTAAATTTTAATTGACTGTGAGATGGTGATAACGAAAAAATTTCCCGGCTAAGTTTGTTGTAAGCTCTTATTAGACCAGGGTGCGTTTGGAACCCTCTCATTAATTCACAATTATGTAAACATATATGTATGAACGCTTCATAAGTACCTGTAATAAGCCTACGTATATGAAAGATTATTTGAATTGGAATTTGAAATTACTTTTACCTAATATTTTTAATCCTATTGACGATAACTTAGCAAGGGTTATTTTTGGTGGGAACCTATGGGAGGTTCGGGCCAATCTAACGGGTACATAAATCATGTGTTCACTATTTTCTCAATTCACTGTAGTTTCGTGATTACCAACTCAATGATTACTTTAATCACTGATCATTACATTAAGGCTTCGGAACTTATGTCTGAGCGATCAGGTTTTGTAACTTCAATGTTTATAGCGCCCACTTTGCGATCAAGTGGTTCGAAACGAGGGCAGATTTGTAAGAAAAACTCGCTTTACTACCGCTTTTTAAAAGTCTACGTCTGGTAAAATACATGTAAGCAGTTTATTGCATAAAACTTCCAAGTAAAACTTAATTTAAAAAATAAATATAATATAATACCTTAACTAAAGGATTTAGTTTTGTTTTTCAAGAAAACTGGATTCTAACTTAAAAGAGTGACATCGAGTTTAGAGTTCCACGAATTTATAAAATAAAACTAATTAGTCCTTATGTTTTTTATTTTTACGAGCTCGAAATAATGGTCCATCGAAAAGGATAATTATTTATTGGTACGATTATATCATGAAAACAGCTTTCGATTTGCATTTTGACTTGTCAAATCAAATTTTTCGGGCAGAGATTTTTAATATTGGAACCGACATGGAGTATTCTGTCAAATACGGAGTAATTGTTGTAAAAAAGTTTTTTTTAAGTTTTTTTCCATTCTGCTTTTATCTGCTCTTAGAAACCTATGTAATTAATAAATAATTTAACAATATAAATTTATGTATTATTACATTAAGTTTATTTTCAAAGAACGCTCAGTTCTTTAATGTTGTATAGAATTTATATTGAAGTTGGTAGTGAAGTTTTGAGCCATAGCTCATTGGCTGGGACCTTGCATTCCGTTCCCAGTACAGGTTTTACATGTTTCTCTAAAAATAACTTTGTTCCTTCAAAACTTTGGTATTTGTTACTTTTTGTTCGTTTTACGATTTCATTCATCTTTTTGCGTTTAAAATAAAATTGCTTTAAGTTGTAAGTTACTTGGAGTAGTTTTGTTAAAAACAGACGTGTTATTTTTTGTTTTACTTTAGCAAAGTTTTCTTGCTGTAATAATTATTTTTAAGCAAAAAGCTACCCTTCCTTCGTGCCTCGGATAACACGTTAAGTCAATGGTAACTTTCGTATAGGATTGAGTTCTTTACCTGAACCCGTTAACTAGCTTTTAGAGAAGCATTGGAAGCTCTGCGAGTGAGGCAGTCTGTGCCCAGCTGTTAGACATTTCTGAGTTCGATTCACGGCACACACCTCTA
This sequence comes from Pararge aegeria, assembly GCF_905163445.1. NCBI lineage: Eukaryota > Metazoa > Arthropoda > Insecta > Lepidoptera > Nymphalidae > Pararge > Pararge aegeria. The sequence goes on from NC_053181.1 coordinate 2,508,881, forward strand.
ACTTTTCAGAGTTACGTGTGTTTTTACATCACTTGGTTTAATTGTGAAGAAAAACATCGTTACGAAACCTTTATGGTTCTCAAAGCCGCGTTTAGTTTACCAATCCATACTTGGTCAGTTATGATCTTAAGAGGCGACCTGTGACCTTTAGTGGATGGGTGGACGATGGTGATGAAATTAAAATCTATACCCCTTTTTTAAGCCCGTTAAGTATTATTTTGAATAGCAGCGGAGCAATTTTACATTGCTGGGGTAAGGTTGTACTTAAGACGTAAATTTTACGAGGACAGATAGCACCGCCATCAAATTATCTACCATTCTGGTCCTAATTACGGTGTTTATACCACCGTAACCCTAAAATACAATTTTTCCAAGCGTATTTCTATTCTAAGTCTTCGTGATTAAGTCAATTTGAGTCCATTAACAATTTTCCAAGATGTAGATAGCCGATTGGTGAGGCGTCCCGTTACGCATTGTTCTTATAATTCAGAGTTTCGTAGTGTTAACATTCGAATCCCTATTTACATACTCAGCGACCGTGAATGTGTGTGTGTTCGTGTGAATCCGTCTAAGAATGTGGCTGGAAAAATTTAACTTATAAAGTACGGTGGATATGGGTTTCGGTCTTTTTTTTGGGAATCCCAAAAAAAAGACCGAAAGACCATATTTCGTCGTGGTTACAGATGTAAGACACTACTAAAAGCTTTATTATTTTGATACTAGCTTCTGTCCGCGACTTCGTCTGCGTGGGTTTCAGAATTGGGTCTGAAGCTTCGCTCTTTAACAATTTTTAGTGGTGGGAATCACTGGAACTGTTCGAGAGATCGGTATAGAAAGTACATGACCTTTTCCATAGCATAGGTGACATGCAAATCAAATTTTAAAGCCCTCTGCCCGCGGCTTAGTAAACAATTTTAAATTTTCCCTCGGGAACTACTGAAGGAATCGGGATAAAAGGTAGCGTATGTTCTTTTCTATGTCAATGGCTACATGCATTCCAAATTTCATACAATTCCGTTCAGACGTTTTTGCATCATTAAGTAACAAGGTTAAGTATTAATTTATATTATATTTATATTATTATTATTATTTTTTTTATTATTATCATTAAGTAACTATCAGTTTTACCCTTAGAATATTGCTTCAAGTGGTATAATTTAAATTTCATATTATTTCAACCTTTTCGTTTATTTTAGGAGCATTTTTAGCATTTCTCAATACGATTTATATTTCTTTAGAACATTGCGATAAATGTGGAAGCCTATTTCAATAACTTTGTATTTTATGTATGATCTTATATATAATTATATGGAAAGCTAGTTTTATCGATATTGCAAAGCTAAGTTTTAATTTTGCAGTAAAAAGACCAAATATCATTTGTTTTTGGTATGTAGCAAATGCCGCCAAGTCGTTCCTTTTGCATTTATACTTAATTTGTTCTAAAGTTATTCAAAAGTTTGCTTACCAAAAGTGTATTTATTCTAAGCTAAAAGTTAAAAAGATAAAACCACTACAAAGTCTACAAATATGATTTGTTTGCAGAATACATAGTGGTTATTTATATCTGTTAATCTGCCACCTTTAGATATATACAGTCTTTTTTGTTTAAAGTTTATTTAGAATTCGGTATTTTGGAAAAAAAAGCGTTGATAGCGCAGTGGGTAGGAGCTTCACTTTCGGTGAGCAGAGTTCGAATTCCAGTAAGAACCTCTGACTTTTCCAAGTTCTATGCTTTTGAAGTAATTAAAAATATCTCTTGATTCGACGGTGAAGGAAAACATCGTGAGGAAACCTGCATGCCTGAGAGTTCTACATAATATTCTCAAAGGTATGAGTGCACCAATACGCACTGGGCCAGCGTGTTGGACTACGGCCTTAACCCCTTCTCTTTGTAGAATGAGACCCGTGCCCTGTGGTGGGCCGTTCATTGGTCGATAAGATGATGATAATGATTTTGGAAAAAAATATATATACAAAAATACACAGTCTTTTGTTTAAATAGAAGAAGAAGACAGAAGCTGTTATGGTGGGCTTATAAAGAAACCATTTAGCGTCAATTGTTCTTTGATGTCGAAATTTCGTGGGCATTAGCATTATTTTGGTCTGTAGCCTAAGAATTAGTCACTTGTTACTACATTTACATAGTCAGTGACCGTGAATTTCTCGTGTGAAACGGAATGGGGCGAGCGGAGCGTGCAGTGGGTACTTCTCCTTACATTATTATATCCGAATTAAATTAGAAATGCTTCGGTAATCGTGGTATACGTTTGAAGACTTTTCGTAGGTTCAAACGTAAAATATATTTTTGGTACGGTTTTGAAATATAGGGTATGGCGTGTAACAGGGTATGCACTAAGCGGACAGATGATATAATAAGTAATAGTTATAAATAACTTAAAGGTAGGTATTGTAAGAGTTATAAAAAGACTACCCTTAAGTTATTTATAACTATTACTGGTGATTATTTTCATTTATCCGCTAAGTGCTTTCCCTGTATACAAGGCGACGTAAGGATTCAAAACTCTGACTAGTATCAACCAATAAATTTTATAACGTAGGTAGGTACTCTTAGGCATAATTATCGCGTTGAAAAATGCTATAGCCGTTTAGGAAACTTGTGTCACTACTATTTGTACCTACCTAATCTTTGATTTGTAAATGAAGATTTCGTACGAGACCACAAGCGATGTGGAATTCCGTGTTTTTTCTAACGAGACATGAAAAAACTGTTAAATATTTTTTTTTTTACTTTAAAGGAGTCGTGAATGAATGAATACACTTTTATTGTACACCAAAGAAAAAAAGTAGTTACAGTGATATAAATACATAGCAAGAGAGTACAATTTGGTGGCCTTATCGCTACATAGCGATTTCTTCCAGGCAACCAATGCGTAAAAGGAGTAGTGAATAGTAACCGATCAAAATCTTTATCAAACAATTGTTTTGTTTAACAAATTTTTACTACTATAAATAACAATCAAGGTACATAATATTATGTTGAAACCCAAAAATGTGTTAAAGAATATTGTTTAAATGTTAATATAAGCCTTCTAGCTACGTACCTACTCTAACTTAGGTCGTTGACATTTGAATAGCGGCACTAGGTGCTCAAAATTACAGATTTGCATGTGTTGTGGCTGTTAGGTTATTTTCCAAGACAAGATTAATGAGTTTTTGAAAATAGAAATATTAATTAATGTTAACAAAATTTGTTAATGTCATTAATGTTAGCTAAGCTCAGTCGTAGATTATTACCAATTAAGATCACAAAAAAATTATTCAAAAGAGCTTTTTTTTTTTTTAAGTTAAAATTTTTTGTTTCATTAATGATGAATGACTACTTGACACAGGCCTACTCTGTGATGGATGATAATGTAGAGCTTAAACCCACCATATTGATATGCTTTATATGTAACTGAAAAAATATTCTTAAATTAGTGCAATTGTGCAACAAAATTTTTCAGCTAATGATACGGTCAAATACTTTGCGGAACTAATCATTGCTCCAGCCCAAATTGTGGCAATTTTTTTTTCCATGTTCATATATACTCATATGTATTATTAAATTGTGAATACATAATTATTTTTTTATATAATACGTTTAGCATTTATCTCTATAGTTTGTGTCTACTTGAATATATATTTTTGGAAGTTTTTATAATTGCATGCAGTTAAAATGTGATATGCGAAATCAAAGATTTATCAATCAATTAGCCAGCTAAGGAAAATATACTTTTCAAAATTCATTTATTTCAAGTAGGCCTAATATAGGCACTTTTGAAACGTCAAGTCTGTCTGTGTGTAGTGACTCTACCACCGGTTCGGAAGGCAGATTCTACCGAGAAGAAGCCGGAAAGAAACTCAGCAGTTGCTCTTTTCCAACATTAACAATTTACATTTCAAAATTCATTTTTCTATCTTGTGAGAGATGAAAGCGGAGCCGGATCCTTTCAAGCAACCTTGTCATTAAGAAATTCATGAATTGTATAATAACCTCGCTGTAATAAATGTGTTTTAACACATTCTTTAAACTTATGCATTGGTAGGTCCAAAATTACCTTAGTACTATTATTTATGTATAAGTACAAAGCTTGTATGACGCCGTAAGTACAGTTCCGTTTAAATTATTAAATATGTATGAAAATTACGTAGAATTATGGCCACCCTAACGCGAACATCATAATAGAGTGCATTAGAAGTATCATCACGATCGCGGGACGACGCCCGTCTGAATATAGCCATATCTTCGCCGGAATCAAGGCTCGTTCGCACGGTCTCACTCGTTTTTTTTAACATACAATTTGAACTCTATTCATTTTAAAATAAGGTTCAAGGAAACATCGTTTTATTAGAGCAAAATGTTGATGGCAATTTAATTCTTATTTTCATTGTAATAAGGTGTTTGTGTGGTACACGAAATTGCCATTCTTGGTCTTATTAAAAATGCATTTTTGTTAGTGAACGGTGTTTTCAAGTTACCTATTCAAGTTAGCGTGAATAGGTAATAGAAAGGTTAGCTTAGGTTTAAGGTTCTTTAATACCCTTTCTATACCCAGCCTAAAATACACTGCTTTTTATTCACATCAACAAGGTTATTTCAGTCCAGATCTTAGTCTTCTTTATTTTGCAATTTCTAGTCTCGTTATTTTTAAATTACAATGAACTCTTAGCTTTATTTGCTAGAATCTGCGAAAATCATGAAAATCTGCACTGTTAAATTTTATAATTTCTTAAATACTTCACACCGAGCAGGTTTCCCAAAAGATATTGACTTCCAAGTGTTCACTGTGAAGTCCTCATCTCATAAGCTCCGGAGTCGAAGCAAAACGTGCATAGAGAATAAGTTGGTCGATTTTTAAAGGTCTGAAAGAAGGTCTGTTTGGTGTGGCTACTACGATTGAATATTAAATTGTACTGTACATATAATTCTGTTTCTCGCAGATTTCAGCGATTTAAGCTTAATGTTTTATGTGTATCATGGAATTCCGCAACGCTGGCTTCTTTCCACATTTTTTTATGTTTGACATTGTGAAGCACACAATTAACATGGGTACCACGTACTTGCTTCACTTGTTAATATATAGATAAGTAGGTTGGTGCGCAAAACCTCTAATTTTCGCATACACAACTTAAGATATTCGTAAATATCATCTTCATAAAAAGAGTTTCACAATTTGCAACTACCTGCTCATAAAAGTATCCATTGTACCTTTTAAAAAAAAGGTTTTTAAATCGAGTGTTGCAGTGACTCCGCGGTTTAATTGTCCGTCGAACAAAGAGGATAATGGGCACTGTAGGTATTCCTTTATAACGTTGAAGTGTACTCATAAAGAGCTTAAGCTAACAAAAGCCAGGTATGAATTTTTGAAGTATAACATTGGGTGTATGGATGCTTCTCAGAAATTTTATGTAGGTGTCAAAGTTATTATGTATGCGTGTACCTAAGGGTTTAAAGCAGGTATCGGTAAGAGAAACTCATTTTGGTTGGACCATCTGCAAAATTTAATATTAGTTAACTTATTTTTAGTAGGTAATAAATAAATGATGCGCAGAAGAATTTTACAGAGCTCTAAATCAAATATTTCTTTATTCAAATAGGCACATACACGGCACTTCTGATGCGTTGATTATATACAAAATGTGTACATAGCAGTGAGTAGTAATGGCGATAACTATATTCGTAAACTCAAAGTAAAGCTACGGAGGTTCCGAACGCGCCATAGTCTAAGAAGAAGCCCACGACAAACTTAGCCGGATGTTCTATTTTTTTAAAACAAAGCTAAATTGAAAAACCCGCTTCCGATTCCGGTAATATAATTTTTGTATGTATGTTTAAAGTTCATTTGACTTCTTCTATAATATGATCTGTGCAGCTGTCAAGCCGTGCTTAAGTAAGAACAGCTATTTTTTAATTTACAGAATAAAAAGTATCCTATGTCGCCATTTATATAAACATATTAATTTCAATGCAATCGTTGCAGTGGTTAACGCGATCGTAAGTAACAAACAGACAATCAAAGGAATAAATAAAATATATACAGCGTGTTCGATAGTCACAACTTATGATTAACTTTATTTAAATAATTTTAATAGGCGTAACCATACCACTGGGTTTCTCTGTTCTAAAATCGAAATATTATACTCCTAAAAAAATATTTAAAAAATTAATTTTCCAATTTATACACAAATTACAGAAATATACAGAAAAATCTGTTTAGGGGGTTGTAAATCAGTATTTTCGGCCTCTCTCTTAATCAATTCTATTACACGTATAGATAAAACAAGTAGAAGTCAGGTCTTTGAAAGATATTAAACTTTTCTTTTTTGCTACGATGACATAATTAACTGCAAAATAAGCTTTTTTCTCATGGAAAGCAAGACGTCTTTTATACTTAAATATAGGTCGCTGTTTTATATTAGCTTGAAGTGGTGGTATTGGAAATTGATTTAAAAAATGCCTAGTAATAAGTATAATTTATAACGGTCTAACGAGAGTCGAGACCGACACGTAAATACCACACTGATAATATTTTCTTAAGTCGTGAAGACATTTAACAATTTCCTAAGTTCAAACTTTAAGCTATTTACATATAAATCGTCCTCGATCTCATAAATGTCAAATGTATGCTCAATTCGCCCACTCAGTTCATTTACCATGTCAAATCTGAAGTCACTTCAAACATTTCAACCTGAATCCTACGTAATATAATAGTCAATTCAACGAGTACCTTTCTTGTCGTTTCACGAATCATTAGGCATTTTCCAGAATCTTCCAGGCCTCGGTAATATTGAAACAAAGGGAATGACTTCAAATCTGCCCACTCGCCATTTCAGTTGATTACATGATTGTAATAACTTTTATTTGACTTTAGATGGGATGGGTATATAAAATAAAGAAGCCGGGATTGGCTTTGTGAAATGACTTCGTTTGTTTTGAAACCAATGTTTATATTAAAATAATAATTAATGCGAAATTACTTTGTCTATTGGACTTGTTTCTACTTTATAAAAAAACACCTTGATTGTTTTTTTTACAAATAGATGGAATGTAAAAATAAAATATACAAATAGGTATAATGTTTGTATCCTGAAGAGGTTTGTACACTCATTTCAGTGCCTTATCTTGGCCATTTCGCAAGTTATTCTTTTCCATTAACTTTGGGTTTCTTTCGTTTAGTAGTTTGAGTAGTTTTTTAATAACCTTCAATTAAAGGGTCAGAAAAGTTACAACTTGTGAAAAAAGTAATGCAGGAAGTTAATACTGCTAAAATTTGGCTAACGTACCGCGATAATGTATACGAAACTCTTCAACAAACAATAAATCCATCTGAATAAATGCAATCGCGTAGCAAACATAACACGTTCAACTGTTAGTAGTAATTACCTCTTTGTTATTTATTTGTGACTATTAACAACAAAATACTACTTATTATAAAAATACGTTTTAAGTTATATGATGACAAGGTAGCTTGGAAGCCGCTCTCATCTCCCGCTAGATAGAACATCCTGTATTAAAATTCAAAATACAAGTGAAAAACGAGTATTCAAAAGGTGTACATAATGGTGAGGTTAAAGACCGAAATCGGTTTCGAAAAAATAAATCCCAACCGGACCACAGGTAGGTAGCTTTTTCTTTAAAGCAGGTAGACACACCTGCCAAATACCTTGCCCCACATGCCAGTGACCACAACAAGACCTCTCAATAACTCCTTATGATCACCCTCATGTTTCGCTCACAATACATCCGAGAGGGGAGGGGTGGGTCAAGCAAACTGGCAGTGTTCAGTCACCTGTGAAGTGAACAAGACCCTACAGTGTGTGATTAATAGTGTTTAGTGAACATCTGTCCCGCGTTGAAGGTATAAAGTTTTTTTCTATAGCAAAGTGATTTTTACTTTCGAAAGCAGGAAATTAAATGTAAGTTTTATTTGCTAACCTTGAACTTAATTGTAACTTAGATAGTTAGTTTTGTGACTGTTTGGTATTAAATGTAACTTTGGTAACACTAAATAGTTTTATCCTGTAAAAAACGAATTAAGAGTAAGCGATTTAGCTTTTACGATTTTGACTAGAAGCCAATTAGCGGTATGGATTTTTAATTTTGGCGAAATCCCTGGCGCTGCGATGAGCGCTGTGGTTCTAAGATGGAGGTCCCGGGTCGATTTCTGGCAGGGGCAATTAGGGAATTTATACTTTCCGAATTTTCTCTGGTCCGGTCTGGTGAGAGGCTCCGGGCGTGGATTGTTACCACCCTGCCAGCATAGACGTGCCGCTAAGCAATTTAGCGTTCCGGTGCGATGTCGCGCAGTAACCTAACTTAAGATTGCAGTTAAGCTCCAACTTGCAGTAAAATTAAAAATAAAATAACATCAGGTTGGCATCTGCATCGCCCGTAATTATTACTACAATAAAAAAACGCGCTTTATATAGAAAACCATACTAAAAAATTTAATCAATTTGAATTAAGAACAGTGTAAAAATTCTAACAAATATAAATGAATAATAGTTTTAATGAGAAAAAAATGTTTTATTTTCAAAAAAGCTTGCGGTCAATGGTTATAAATATTTCATTGGCAGATATGAGAAGAAGTTTATCGTTTCAATAATATCTTAAAAAGCACCCCACGCTTTTTTTTTTAAATAAAACAATTTTTTACATACAAGTGAAGCGTGTAAAAAAAAAAGGTTTGAATGCCTATTTAGACGTACTCTGAAGAATTAACAAGCAACCATAGCGGGCTAGTAGGGAAGGTATTACAATAAATTTAACTTTGACGAAATTAATGAAGATTTGTGGGTTCCAAAGCCTTTATAATGAAGTGATCTGTTGAATATTAATATCTAACGTCAAACCATTGTGGGTGAAAACTCCCTTGATGCAGAACGGAGTTCTCTGATCTAACATAATATAGGTACCTACTTTGGTATAAAGATAACTTTATACCAAAGTAGGTACCTATATTATGTTAGATGTGAAAGTAGTTAGTAAGATAATTTAACGTGTTATTTGAGGAAATGAAAGTACCTACCTGTAGATTTCGCTTTGTGTCAAGAAAGCGAAACAATGGGCTTAATGAATTGCATTGTACATTTTTTAGATAATACATTAGTCACTGAATTTAAATATTCTCCCGGATTAAAGGTTTGATACCTTGTTTCAATATATTAAATTTTATACTTTTTCTTTGATACTTTTTATCCTGAGTAAAAACGCGGACGAAGACGCCGGCAACAACTAGTAACATAAAGATACCTGTCATTGATCTTAGTCAACAATAATTGATACCTGACACACAAGTCAATATTCACCTGCCATTTCCGACCGCTCTGCAGCTGGGACTGCGCTAAAAAACGTAAAAAAAAAAAACAATTTCACAACCAGCGTTGTTTTGAACCTGTTATAAAAAGGATGTGGCCGTGAGACTGTGCCATAATTTTAGGAGCATCTGTTTTTGCGTAACTTTTTAATACTTTTTGCCTTATTTGGGGTTTTGTTACTTCTTATTGGAGTAAGAGCGACCTCTGTGGTCGCAATGTTTTTTTTAATTCAGGGTTTTTAACGCGCAGGGCAATTTGGAAATTCATCATTTTGCGTTTTCTTTGGTCCAGTCGGGCTTTAGCCGTGGCTAGTTAAATAACAAAACTTCAAGATTATACGCAAGTAAGAATCGATTAATTGTGAAGATACATACCATACATAAAATATTAATAAATTCTTATGTTCACGAGTAGTTAACTCTTAATTGTAATATATAGTATCCACTTTTTTTTTAAGTTTTTTGTACAAAGATAATTATAATTTATTTAACTGACTATTTGTTGTGACTACTTACTTTACACTATTACATATTTTTTTTGCACAGTTACAGTAAGTAGATATCAATATAACTCGAGTTTCAAGACATACTAAAGGAAAATTAAAAAAGTGGGAAAATATTTAAACTTTCACATAACTATAAATTCATATTTGCTAGATATTTTATTAAATTGATGAGAATTTTAACAAATGTGCCAATAATGATTATTTAGTTACTAAACAGTTTTCAAGAAACAATTGATATTATTATATTTGATTCACAATCAATGTTCATGAGATGAGTCTGTAGTATTATGATATAAATACGGGAGCATTTTCAATATACTTCAGTCCTGTATGGACTCGAACGATACAAAGATATATCCCCTTGTCTTAGTCGTTATTACTTCCTGAGGCAGTTAAGTTATTATTTGATAGTTTTTAAACATTGTTCTTAAGAAGTACCTAAGTCAATTTTGAAATAATAAATGTTCCTACCCTGCCTCATTGAACCTGGGACTTCCAACTTTAAAGGCCACAACGCACCCCACTGCGCCAGGGTTGAAATATATAATACTTTTCATTATATAACATTCAAAGACCAAAAGAGTGAAGAAACAAATAAAGATGTTGACTTGATTTAAATTTCTTTAAGAAACGTCTACTAGTGTTTTAATGTAGCGTATTGAGGAAAATAATATAATAATATAAAATTAATTATGACGTTGTTGCACCAGTAAATGCAATGGCGCCTGTAGTTATGGATTACATGCATGGTGAATGAATAAAATGTCTAATCATAGGAATGAATATCAATGAATCGATTCCTGTGATCGATTCCAAATACGTGGAATAAATATCGATTTTATAATTTATAGTTTGGAATGTGAACGTTAACTTATGCCCGTTATTAAGGTGAAATTACGTTTATTTATTTATTTACTTGCAACCATGCCTAAACATAGATGTGAGGTATAACAAACACACGATTTCTGTCTTAGGATTCTAATTAGTGATTATATTTATATATATATATATCTTCTTCTTCTTCTTCTTCTGGGCAGTTTCCGCACGTAAGCGCTTCGCTTGTTGTACGTGAAATTTCCCAATGTTGCTCGCTACTCCAGCCATCCAAGCTCGTTCCAGAATCCCAGCATGCCGCCCAGGTTGCTGAGGATTTCTGGGATAGTGGCTGGTGATCCCAGGTAGATCTCGCGTTGCTCTGTCATGCCCGTGCACTCCAGCATCACGTGCGTAGGTGTTTCATTCATATATTTATATATATCTGACACATATATATATATACATGTGTCAGAATAATTAGTCACTATTAAAATCGTAAAATTAAAACCTTTATAATATAAAATAATTGCTCAGCCAATTGTTTTGTCATTACTATTTAATAAAATTATGTTAAAAGAACCTTTACTATAATTAATAACCCGTGTAGTTCTTCATAAAAAATAAAAATACTTTTGTTTATAGTGAACTCGATGACTCCTTCAAATCATAAACCAGTGATATGTATTATTTTTTTTTCTTCTGTGCTCGACTATAATAAAAAAAAACACATGAATGTTTTCAGAATTTGAAATATCGGGTATTCGAATGAGTTTCCGAAATTTAAATGTAGCACGTGAAGCGAATTTGAATTATTTCCTCCAGTTGTGTTCACAAGTCATCGATCAGTGTGTAGAATTTAAAGTAACCTTTAAGTTGCGTGTAATGTATTAGTTTAACTTAAGTTTTAATATTTATTTGACGTCTCTGTCTAAATAAATTAAATTCTCTTTGACGGTCCGTTTTCATTGTTAGGGCTTTTTGTAGTCGAATTGTTAGCTTAAATATTTAAATTATTTGTTAAAGGTACTGCTATAAGTCACGGGGCAGTTTCCACAATCACCAGATCCAGCAACCATCGCTTCTCGTCGGATGAACTATGAAGTAAGTTGATGAACAAGTATTATTTATTTATTTCAAACAATAGACAGTTAGATCATAGCTACAACTTATAACAGGTCCATCTTCATTTTCACCCTACCAAAGTCCCACTGCCGGGCACAGGCCTCCTCTCCCATAAGAGAATTAGAGCATAGACCAACCACGCTCTAAAACGGATTTAGCTTTAACGGTTATTGTCAGGTCATATCAGTGGTACCTAACTGGGATCCGATAAGCCGTTGCTTATCGTGCCTTCCGAGGAGCTCCCGTTGGAGCTTATTTCCTAAAGCGAGACCCACATCCAACTCACAACTTTAGCGGCGTTCAAGTAGGCGATCTGCGTCTGACCAATCACAAAACTTGTTTGAATACGCGCTTATTGTGATTGGTCCGCGCAATTTTGGACGCCGTTAAGGATGTAGGTTGAACGCAGCGGCTTTGCATTTTGCGGCGTTCGAGTTAGCGTCTTGCGAGCGACTCACACAACTTGATTAGGTGCACACTTGATTAGTCGTAAGTACGCTAGGCTCTATATTTAACTCCGGCGGGGTTGCAGGTTGAAGGCAGCGGTTTGACATTGCTTTAAGCGGCGTTTAATCTTGCTTCCCGCTAGCGACCAATGTACAGAACTTGCACTGTGGTGTACGCTTCTTGTAATTGGTCGTTCGCTGAGCAGCCGCTAAGGCGAACGTTGTCAATCTGGTTGCCTTAACATCGGGCTGGTGTTAATATTTTTTTTAAATAGAAAATTAATACAAACTTTATTAGCCCGATTCAGGAATCAACCTCAGCTCACGCTTACCATAGTAACCAACGAGGCAGTTTAAAAAGTTAATAATAAAATAGAATAACGTAATAAATAATTTAGAAACTAAGCAATTGATTGCGTAAAGATGTACACTGTACACGATTGTAGCTGAAAACCTTTTATAAAAAATTGATTCTTATTATTATATTTAGGAGTATACATTTTTTCAGATCTCTACGTATTTTCAATTAATGACAAGTTTTAATTCTAGCTTGTTCACTCAAAGTCCTCGGCTGTTCAAGCTCGGAGTAGTTGATACCCGCAAAAGGCAATGGCCGCGGACCGGTTTCGTTGATTGAATAAGCTATTACTGAAGTTTCTACATCCATTACACTACCTCTAAATGGACATGTCTGCTCCGGTCGCATTAAGTTTATATTGCGTCCACTCGAATTGGCCAATTATTGACGTTACAAAAGCGGATGGTGAAATCGCTGGGTGTGATCTTTTTGCTACAATTTTTAATTATCTTTTTTACCTCCTTCTACTGAGCAGAAACACGCACGTCGTTACGTATCATGGTTGAAATATATTGAATAGAAATTGCGTGTCCTAATCTTCAAAGAAATAAATCCCGTAAGGGACAGGTACATTATTTAGGTCATTGTAGAAATCATGGGAATAGTAAAAGATGGCATCAACATCTTTTAACAAAACATTTGTTATTTTGGATACTACTCGTAAGTTCCATAGAATTAAGAATTTACAGAATCCTCATTAGCCATTATTGTATGCCGAGCAATGTGTCCAAAACAGTGAAAACGCCCCGCGCACGTCTTACCTCACACCCGCGGAATGTTGCTAGCTTAGTAACTTTTCGAGAAACCACTGTAAAGTGGAGTGGTTTTTGATGCATCTATATTAGTTGTGTACACGGTTCCTGTACGTTCTTTATTCTGTGCTATGTTCCTTAATTCTTAATATATATAACTTCTAAATCAACAATCTGATCATGAAGACAGGAAAAAGGAATTTCACCCAACTTCTCTCAGATGCTTCGCTCGTTTGTCATTTTACCACCATAAGTAACTATCCAGGTTATTATTATTATAAAGGCGATATACTTTTTGTATTTTTGCTTATATGCTTGGTATACTAAAATATATTTGATACGGCAAAATTTTGTATATTTAGGTAAAATGGTTTTATTTCCATATAATCCTTAAATTTCTTTTATTATAAAGCTTAGTTCGTGTTGTTTTGGTTTCCTTGCTGCTCTAGTACGTAAGTAAAAAAATAGTTTTATAAACAATATCAAGTTAGTGTCTTCATGCCTCTATGGCCCCAACTTTATATGAGTCAGATAGCCCCCCGGATGATTGCGGATTTGCAGAACTACGAAAACGCTATTAAAAGTTACGTGTCGGTAATTGTTCCAGAAAGTAGAAGTTAGTCTGTTAACAGGATGTCACGAACTCTGACTTCACGTTAGCCGTTACGCATTTCGTCCTTCGGAGGGCGTCAAGTGTGGAAACATGCACACACTTTCGACAAGACTTTTGTCTTATTGGCATACGACCGACGCACTTCATATAAACACGGCTACCGTTTACAATCGCATTCCAAAGCGTTTCCTTGCTTTGCAAACCGGTGATCAAGTCATAGATACAGACAGAGCTGACATAGAACTAAAAGGTAAGCTCTGTATATAAAGAATAATCGCATCGCATCAAATATATGTTGTATTGCATAAGATTTAATGCGGTCTGTATGGACTAAATTCTTTTGTGTATTTTCGAAGTTTTATTCTACTAAAGACTTATACTTCTAAACTATATCGAGTCGTTTGAAAAACAACTGGGTCGAAATATCGACAAATCCCATAATATTATCCGTTGAACTATTTTTAAGAAATCGTTTAAAAAAGTTTGTGCTTCAGGAGTCCAATTGACGCAATAAAAGTGATATAAGTAATGTGTTTCTATTCTAAACCTAAGTGCTATTAGTTAGATGGTAAAACTGTTAATGAAAACATAACGTTGACATCATAGTACTAGCAAACGAATGATTAATGAACAATAGTATGCCATAATTGTTTGCCATTACTCATTATCCTCACATAAATATTCTAGACTTTATTGATGACAATTAGAATCTGATATAAAACACATATGCATAAAACTGAGAACATGCTACTATTTTAAAATGTATTTACAACCCCAAAACAAGTACACACTTAGCCCAGTTAGCTCTAGCTGTGATAAAAAGTGTAAAAGCCAGCTTGGTAAAGAAATCTTGGTAGGTAAGCAAATGGTAACATATCGCAGGCAAATTTTCTTGCAGAAGTTTATCACTAGAAACATATAATAAAATCGCTATACAAGAAAATTACAAAGTATTCAACTATATTATTACCATAATTGCCACTTCAAATGGGCAGTCAGCTATGTTTAGACCAACCGTATTTTTAAATAGTACAACTTTATGGTAGTCAACGAATTAAAAATATTTCGGTCGGTCGGCCATATTGACTGTACGCCAAATAAAGCAATCTAACGACCCTGATTTAGCCTAAGATACTCTGTCTCAAGGCTGTCGCTGGTTTGCGCTCCAAATAGGCGCAATTTAAATTCGATTGTAGACGTTCTGTCAATTGGTATGCACGGGTGCGTGCATTGCTTGAATAAGGTGTTTTTGTCCTCCCTCGGAATTGCCTTGTGGAAACGTGATGTGAACGTACCAGCGCTCAGTTCAGGCGGCTCAGTAAATAGGTATTGGCTAAAATGTTCGTGAAATTGGTTTCAGGGGTCCCTTGTAATGCCTTCGGTCTTTTTTCAACAAATAGGACAAATTCGATTACGTCTTAAACGTTTATTTGTATGGTTTTTATTGGGTGTCACCAGTTTGTGAGCCCCTGACGCAGACAAAGGGGTATTATTAGTTTGATCGCTTTGTACCAGTGGCGTGCACAGGGTTCTTGAGCAGGGCATGCGTAAAGAAGGATGGCATAAAATCATTCCCATTTATGAGTTATATAAAAATTGTAGGGAAGGTAATGCTTTTGTGCATTTATGAAGTGCACCCCGCTGCTTTCAAATTTTTTATTTTACATGCGGATCATTTCTCCTAGTAGGTACCTACAGATGTTCTTGTGACAGAGCTCGTCCGGGGAAGTTCTACCGTCATGCTTATGTTTGCGGCCGAGCAGCATTGCTGTGTTCCGGTCTGAAGAGCATCGTTGCCGGTGTAATTACAGGCACATTGAGGCTTAACACAGGGCGGCAATATTTAGGGCGTTCCCCAATACATGCCTTGCAAAGTGTTGCCATCTTTATAGACAATGGTTTTTCAGTTACCATCAGGGCCGTCTACGTAATCCGTCAATCATAACTATAAAAATAAAAAATCTGGGCATGTCCGTAGATATGACTGTTTAACATCTATCGACAAAAGTTAAATATTAATAACTTTAATGTGCTACTTAAAAAATAAAGCGATGGGCAAGGCTTTGGCTTTCCTTTCGTAGAGACCGCGTTCGAGCCCCGGCACGCAACACTGACTTTTCGCAGTCGTGCGTTTTTAATTTAAGCAATTTAAATAGCACTTGCTTTAATCGGCGAAGGAAAACATCGTGAGGCATTATGCACACCTGAGAGTTCTCCATAATGTTCTCAACGGCGTGTGAAGTCCCCAATCCGCACTTGGCCAAATCCTTCTCAATCTGAGAAGAGACCCCCTTTTCAATCTGAGAAGAGACCCCCTTCTCAATCTGAGAAGAGACCCCCTTCTCAATCTGAGAAGAGACCCCCTTCTCAATCTGAGAAGAGACGCTACCCTATAGTGGGCCAGTAATGGGTTTATATGTTGAAATAAAATAAATATATACTACGACAATACACACATCGCCATCTAGCCCCAAAGTAAGCGTAGCTTGTGTTATGGGTACCTACTGAGATAGCTGATGAATATTTTTTTATGAATATACGACACATAAATACTTATAATATACAGATAAACACCTAGACACTGAAAAACATTCATGTTCATCACACGCACATTTTCCAGTTGTGGGAATCGAACCCACGGCCTTGGACTCAGAAAGCAGGGTCGCTGCCCACTGCGCCACTCGGCCGTCAAATTAACAGACTGATGATGATGAACAAATTAACAGGTTGATTTTTATTTTGTTTATATTTATTGCACAGGTATAAATTTAGAACGGTTTCTTTGATATGTTTTAGGCTATAGGCTTAAATTGTTCAGTAATTTCATTTAATAAAAAAATTACCTAAGGTAATATTTTTATTTACTGTAACCATCCCTGATAGAGCGTAATTGTGTACGTCGTAAAAGTTAAAACCTTCCAATAATTTGGATGCCTCTTTAAATATAGGTTCGCGATGAGTTAAGAAATCGATTTCTTAACAAAATAAATATTCGCCTTGAAGATATGACTGAGAGCATAACAATCAGTGTTCACAGCAAGGCCATATCTGGTCGTTGGCTTCGTCTAGTCTTACACAGGCTAAAAAGTACAATACAATTGAGGCTGTAATCGTCAAACACGGTACAGATATACATCTCGTTATGCTCATGATAATCTGATGTTTCATTCTTTATTTGCCTGAACGTGACAATATCTAAAACTACGAAATGAATATGAAAATCTTTTTTGCTTATGATTAACCAATATCTGAGAAAAGTTGTAAGAGAAATTACGGGCCATCAGGAGCCGAGGACTAAGATGTGTTTTTTCTAAACGAATTTTTCTTATAACTTTTTTTTGGAGTCTTTATGTATTTTAAACGTTTTTATCCACGTAATACGTAGTTAAATCGATATTTGTATGTAATATTATTTATTTATGAACATAATTTTATCCCATTAACTCGATTCTCTTAAAGAAAATCTTGTATGTATTTACCTACTAGGAGTTACTTACAGTCATACTCAATAGTAAATAATTGATTACATTGGTGGCCGCCAGTTGTCCAATAAAAAAATTCAATGTATCGTTTTTATTGTACTTATGTGCTTTTTGTGTGCAATATGGTATACTGTTTTTCTTTCTTTACATTATAAGGCAGTGCAATTTTCTTAGAAAATGGATAAATGGAAAATTATTTGAAGGAGATTCTGAACCCGGAAGGGCATTTCTGATCTTTGCGTATTAGAAAAAAAAGGGCGCATTTAAACACTTCGCACGTGCAAACGCTTTCCGGTGTAATGTTAGAAAGGTGAGCCTGGTAGGGTGGAACTTACTCGATTCGTTTCTGAGCAAACTTTCCGAAATATATTACGTATCTTGCCTATAGTCAGGCGATCTTGCGACGTTGTTCCAAACTTTGAAGTAACGCATTGACTCTCGATTCTCGCCGATAATATACATCCTTAAGATGCCGAGTAGTTACCTATTCCAATATCTGATTTAAATTATATAAACTATTATATATTCAATGAAGTATTTTGCAGCGAACCGAAATATATGTTATTAATGACAATTTACGATCGGACTTTAAATTGTTATCTCGAAAGTAAAATTTGAGTAACCTCTAAAGATAACTTTAGTTTTTCTTTAGTTTTGTTGAAATTTTGGTATAAAAGACTATTCATATGTATGGTAATCTTTAATTTTATTTAGGAAACTAAAAATGACAAAAAACACTGGATATGGAGAAGGGCACGGAGCGGCGGCCGTGAATTTTAGGTCGTGTTTTATTTTGCAACGCTCTGAATTCGATTTAAGCTTGCCGCTTATGAACTATTCCAAACTAGCTAACAGTAACTAATGATAACTGTATATGACACCCACGTAAATATGCGGAGGTCTCACAAGTCAAGCCTGCTTGGAATTCACGTTGGTAACGTGTCACTACCTAAATAATTCCGCGAAACTAGCTTCGATGAGTC
Organism: Pararge aegeria; assembly: GCF_905163445.1. Taxonomy (NCBI): domain Eukaryota; kingdom Metazoa; phylum Arthropoda; class Insecta; order Lepidoptera; family Nymphalidae; genus Pararge; species Pararge aegeria. The sequence continues at coordinate 2,527,276 of NC_053181.1, forward strand.
TTAACACTTTACATAACTCATTAACATTCGCTTTACTCTCGGAGGTGGGCATGATGTACTCAAAAGAGCCTAAAACTTTTAATATTTGACGTGAAATTAACGCTTGACTCCGATCTTATCCGTACGGTACAGTCTTAAGCTGGATTCACATTAGAGGTGCACGCACACAAGTCTAACATGACGCAAGCACGTATCGCATCGCGTATGTCTAGAGTGTAAGCATTCGTACAAATTATATGTGACTGATAGGCTTCTGATTTAACTATTCACGCGTTACGACTCACGACACGAAATGTTAATTCTGCCTAAGGTGGAAATCGGAAATGTAAAGACTATGTCTACAAGTTCGTCTACCATTTTCTCGTTCCAAATCTGTGAGATAAGACGAGAAATTGGATAGACGGTATTCCGTCTATCCAAATTCTACAACGTCGGATTGTTCAGTGTGTTTGTCGGCCGATTGGCGCAGTGGGCAGCGACCCTGCTTTTTGAGTCCAGCCGTGGGTTCGATTCCCACATCTAGAAAATGTTTGTGTGATGAATATGAAAGTTTTTCAGTGTCTGCGTGTTTACATGTATATTATGAGTATTTATGTATATTATACATTGATATATTCATCAGTCATCTTAGTTCTACCCATAACACAAGCTACGCTTACTTTGGGGCTAGGTGGCGATGTGTGGATTGTCATAGTATATTTATATCACGCGCTGATATTTAAAAGTTGGTTGAGTGCTGACAAATCACAATTCAACCGCCTTTGGTTCATACATGGATTCGCATCGCTATACCGTTTGGCAGAATATGAGTAACCCGTGTACCCGTCGACAACTCGTACCGTACCACAGATAATATAAATATATCGCTGCAAATCATAATCTGCAAAGTATTACAACATTTTCATTAAAATCAAATCATTGATAATTGTAAGAGAGAACAAACAAAACGAAATATATCGGCAACGTTTTCAGAGTGAAAATTTAAATGGTAGCCGACAGATTTTGCAATTTTTTTTTTTAACTTGTTATTACATATTTAAACACTACTAAAATTTTGTAATAAGTGAAATGCTTTAAATTATTAGTACTCCCAAGAGAGAACTCGCTATTTTCTGCTCGTTTTAATTTTGCAATCACATTCCTTTGGGAGCTAAACTCCTTGGAAGAACCTTTCGAAAGGTAATTTTACTTTTAGTAGTCGTTTATGTTCTGTAATGAAAGTGCCCTTAGGGATTATAATGATTGTATTTCGCCATTCGCTGTAATGTTCTAAGTTTCTAAAATAATTATTGTTGAAATAGTTAATTATTAATTGTATTATTGTATTTTATTAACAATAATAACACGTTTTTTTACAAACTAGTTGGTACAAAATATACTTAATACTTAAATAAGTACTATTCTTTATGCAACTTTTTTCTTTACTGCGTCTAGACCTGTTCATTTCCTTGAAACAATGAAAAGTATATTACGATATTAATTCGATTGTATTCTCAATTTCAGGATGATGCGCGTTGCCTAAGCAGATACGGAGATTAAATAAAGATGTTTCCAGAACCACTATGTCATGGGTATAGGAATTATCGAATTGTAAGTAGTTTGAGAAATTGTTGTTGAAATAATTATGTACTTAGAGAAATCGAAAAGTCTCTTGCAATTATATAATATAATAATAATTACCTACCTAATAAAATGTATTGTATTTTTTTCGTTTTAGTAAAAAATATGTCCTTAATAATTTAATCTATATTTGAATGTAGGTACCACATTATATGTCTCGTATTAAAAAAACGAATACCATATCTATGCTACTTTAATTCTATATAACATGATGGCGTAATTATAAACAAAGAACGAAGTCGTTTAGTTTTAAGATTTTTTTCCTTATGCGTTATGTTAGTAGTTACATTATTAGTCAACGCACTACAAATCGTCAAGATTATTTATTTTGAGGGATAATTGAAGAATCAAGGATATTTGAAGAATCTCAGAGAATGTAAATAAAGAAGAATTGATACAAGATTTTCAAAGAGAATCAAGAGACATTACAGAAGAAAGACAGGTTATTTATCTTTGGTTATCTAGCTGTATGAGTACTCTGACATCATAAAGCTAGGTTACCGGAGTTAAGGGCCGTCTGTTATCGACGTTTCGAAGATGTGACACAAGCTGGATTTCAATGTTTGCCAAACTTTAACTTCATGACAAAAATTATTAGCAGGCATTATTCAAACCAATGATATAAAATGTGCAGGCGGCTTAATACAGTAGCTTAAAACAATATTATTTTAATATTGTTGACGTTTTCAGAATTATCATCCTTATTTTAGTGACATCAAGGTATGACTTTTAAATTGTAATTTTGAAATAATGCTGCTGAAAAGGACGTAGGGAAAGATTTGTTTGTTTGTTCATAATAAATAAACTTCTACCAATTTTAATCATTATTTCACCTTTAGTAATAAACGGGAATAATGTTCAGAAACAGCAAGCAGTTGCTTTGAAATTTAGCTTAGGTTGTGTCATTTTAGGAAATTAAGGTCAACTTTTCAAAACGCCCCGCACACATATCACTTCACATCCGCGGAATTTTGCTAGCACACAAACGTTTCCCATTTTCTCCATTTCATGGTAAACGTTATTCGAGGTAAAATAATACTGTCAACTGCTAAATAGATATAGTGACTAGCCGCTTGTTCGAAAAACACTACTAAAGTTTAAGTTCTAGTTTTCGATGCTTCAATATTAGTCGTGTACACGGTTTCTGTATGTTGATAATTCTGTGCCCATACTGGTATTATATCCGGGTTCCCTTTAACAATTGACATGGAAAATTAAAGTGCTTTCAACCGCAGTATTCTCCTTTACTCACTCGAGTGAGTCAACGTTGAAGCCAATAATTATCACTTCCTTATTCATTTTATTCGTAGAACTATTCTATTTGCAGCCACTGTATATTCTAGATCCGTGATTTACTGTTTATAGGAAGTTTATTAAGTTGCTTACTCATAAAACTTGTGGGTGGTGTTCATAGACCCATTATTACCTAGCGCCCAGTTCTTTTACCTAAGTAGATTTATGCTCGTGTTACAGTAATCTTATAAAGTGGGTTAATAATTAAACTTTGGTTAACTATAAATTCATATTGGCCAGATATTTTATTAAATTGATAAGGGTTTTTTTTATTGAAAACGCTTATAATTATTATTCAATTAATAAATAGTTTCCAAGAAACAATTAAAACAATATTTGATTAATAACCAATGTTCATGACATTGAGTTGGTGGGTATTTTGATATAAATACGGGTTAATTTTGGATACAATTCAGTCGTACATGGACTCGAACGATGCAAAAATACCTCCCGTGGTCTTAGTCGTTATCACTCGTTTTCAGTAACTCTAGGCATCGCCTAAATGGAATGTCTAGTGAGTTTCACCAACTCTAAGGTGCTAACTATGTGTGAACGGATGACTAGATATCCTTAGATTAGGCGCTACTTATTTAGGCCGTTGTCACCAAGGACTAGCAAGGCAATCCTTGCTAGTTGTTGGTGACAACGGGCATTAGGTGTGTCCTTTTTAATCCTGATCCTTAGTTCCTTTACCTAAGTAGGATAGACCATTTGTATTGGTTTTACCTGTACCTGCAGTTACCTGAAATTAAGAAACATACAGAAAATGTTATTCCACCGGATCTCCACGGCAGGAGTCTTGTCGTTACAACACAGTTCTTACAGATTAGTTTGGAGGCCATGAATTATAGTAATAAGGTGGAGAATTCCTAATTTACAGTTAGTGTTTCGATAAACGAATACCAGTATAAGATCCCAAACGTACAAAATCTCGTACTAAGGGCACCTCGTAACTTATTAACCTCCAAACACGACAGATTAATTTGCTATTATCAGAGCAATGAAAATACATGCCGCTAATTGGTGATTGTGTTATAACCGCTTTGTATGTATTATACGATCACACATCAACGCCCATGTTAATTATAAATAAGACACAATGAAATATTGACCTTATTGCACTAGTTTTATGGCTGTTTTTCGCTTGTTATTAATAATTTGTTAAGCTACTGTAGTTTTAAGATTACTTAGTATTTAAGTGGCTGCGAAATATAACTAAGTATGTACATATTAGTAAAATTTATTAAAGTTATATTAAATTTCTTTACCAATATATGTTTATGAGTTCAAATAAAATTCGAAAAACGAATGTGCAATAATAAACGGACCGGGAATAAACTGATGAATATACAGAACTTTATTTTGAGCGAAATGAATAGAAAATTAATAAACCTCGCCAGAAAATTCAATAATGCCGCCTTGTTTAAATTTCGAACAAAAACGTTGTAGGTACAAGCCACAATAATGTTGTATGCACATGTTTATTCATTATTATTAAATGAAAATCCATTATTGTCTTGGAGTTATTTTTAAATGCCCGGTTTATTTTTTTATTTTAATTCTCTTCTATATAGGACTGTCACAAGGTAAAGTAGTATTTGTATACTCTATGGTCGCCAAGATGCATTGTCAGTTTGCCAAGATTCATTGAACGAAAGCAGACATTCAAACTAAATAAGTACTTTTTGCAGGAAAACCAACAAAATATCATAAAAAACTGATATTCAATAAAAAAAAGGTTTAAATTAGAAGCCAAATTGGCAATGGATATTTAATACCATTAAAGTCAAAGGATTTTTTTGAAATAATTCTATCAATTATAACGTATGCATTCGAAGCAGCGCCAAACCGGTCGCTCGTATCTACTGAGCGACGCGATGGCTCGCAGTACAGAATTACCTACACTGGATTTATTAGTGTACTAACTGCTGTACACTGTATTGCTTTTTAATGGTTAATATATGATATTGTATATATTTAAACTTATGAGATTTTAGAGGAATGTGCAGCGTCCAAATAAACTCATGTGAGTTTAAGGATGCGAAGAATAATAATTTTAGTAGTTTGTGTAATAAAAAATAAATAAATAAAATAAATAATTGAATGAATGGTTTGGAGAAAAGCACTGTAAAGCGAAAATGGCTATTTGCTTACTTAAACGATTTGTGTTAATTAAGAATATCTTCTGTAATAGTGTATTATGTTACTAGTATGCTAACTTGAATTTTACACTCGAGGCGTGATAATTAATAAGGGTGTAATGTACCTTTACGCCTTTGTATTTTTGACACATTTGCTAGATAAAAAAGGCTAAACTTTTAAATACGTTCTCATAAAGTAACTAACCATTTTTGCTCTTTTTCCACTATATGAAAATTTCGTAAAGTGCAATGTGTTGTTCAATCAAATACGCTTGTCTAATATTTGGACTATGAGCCATATGTTGAGGCAATTAAGGTATATGTTACGAGCAAGTGTGATGAAAAGAAGAGAGCGATATTATTGTTACTATTAAGAGAAAAAAAATTGGTAATAATTATTGGGTTGAGTCTTCTTTGAACGATTTGTTTGTTTTGACATCTGGTATAAATAAAGTTTACTCATTAGATATCTCTTATGCCTATGTTTTAGTCGGCCTATTGTTTGTACCGTTGTAGTTTTATGTCTTCATTTTTCACTTTCAATTTGCTTTTTACCTTTGAAAGCCAGTCTTTTGAATAAAAGTTTTAAATCTCTAATGGTTGTTGGTCTCCTGTTCAGGTTGTGTGTGTAGGTCTCGCTGTCATTGTAAGTTTTATATTATGCTTAAAATTAGCTACGAGACTTTCATTGTATTCGTTTCTATTTTCTTTAGAAATATGAAATATTGCTACACGAAAACTGTCGATATTTTCATTGCTTAGAAAATTATTTTGATGAAAGTTGCTTTCACCCGTACAATAAAATGGAATATTGTATTGAATTTATCAAAATGAATCCGTATTTTGTCGGTATTTTTCACAAACAATGCTCGTGTCTGGGGAAAAGCACTGATTGAAAAGAACCACACTCTCCGTTTTCCTCGACGTATGTCTATACGATGGTAATTGTTTCCCTTCAACCCCCTTGTGATCGTGGGGTAATTGCGTTACGCATTCCTGTACTAAGGGTATAAGAATTTGAACAAATTGTACTGTTGTTTTTTCATCAAACATACTCCAATGTGACAAAGTTCTGATTAATATACATCCCAATAATTGACGAAATAAGAAGAAGACGAAACACTATTGCACGTATAACATACAGGAAAAGAAACATTAAGGAGTATACAGTAAACAATGTAGACATGAAAAGGCGGCCTTATTGCTGCAAGCAATCTCTTACAGGCAACCTTTGTAGAAAGGGCTTACAGCAAGAGAACGGGATAGCGCCAATAGTGTTGTAATACATACATAAATACCAAAATGTACAACAAATACATAGATAATTTAAATAAATATACGTAATGTATAAATATAAAACATACCTATATGTATAAATATAAAACATACTAGCGGACCCCAGCGCCATCTGTCGCTTTTACTCGCTCTCGGCAGATAGCGCGGTCGCTGGTACTCGTACTAGCTGATCGTTAAAAATAACTGTATTTTCGCGGTCGTGGATATGTGACTGATGCAAAAAACAGATAAAAACAATCCTTAATGCGTATTATATATCATGCTAAAATTTCAGCTCGATCGGTGCAGAACTTTTGAGTTTTTGAAGCGTACACAAACCAACATAACATTTATACACACATATATATATATAGATAATTTTTTTTTTATTGTTTGAATGTTTATTATTCTTCTTTTAAAAAGATACGAAAGTTTTAAATAATTGTTTTATAAATATAACCTAAAATAAACTATTTAAAAGTAAATAAAATCGAAAACGTCCTCGAAACCACCGCAGCGAGGCATAGTTCCTAAGATGCTGGCAGCATTGCCCCTTTGGATGGCCAAACTAATTCGTTGGCCAAGGTAACTGCCCGCTCTAGGATCACCGGTAGACTCGATAACCCTTTAGATAAAATTAGATTTTAAAACATAATTTTCAAACAATAATAAAGCAACAACATCAAATGCCATCACACAAAGATACCTCTCTTTGTAGTCCTTCAGACGACTCTTAAATATGGGAAGGGAATTACATCCACAGATTAAACAAATGGTCCTGATAGTGAGTGGAAAACCAAACCACCTATAAACAGGGCAAAACTTTGCAGGGTTTGCAAACAAAAAAATCCTATAAGTGCAGCTCTGTGTCCAACCGATGCTTGTTATTAGATAGTAACCAAGCCCAATAGACTGGATGTAATCCAGCATTGCCTAGCGGCAAATCACCAGCATACATCTAACAGACACAAATAGCACAAAATAAATTAATTAAAGTCTTATTCCACTATGATTTTCTAATACCAACATATATAATATATAAAAAAAGGAAACAAAATTATTTAATATTAGCCAAACCTATATCTATAATATTGCTTTATACATTCGAAAAATACTAAATAAAGACATACATTCTAAAATAACGTTTACAAATAAATGTCAAGTTCAAAAACGGGCTTTTCAAAATCACCCCTTGTTACAAATCTCAAACTAATACTTATGGCAACAAAAATATTTTTTTTGAAGGAGCGCAGATTCATAATAAACTGCCATCCTATATAAAAGGAGCTAAATTTACGTTAATTTTTAAGAAAAAAATAAAATTGTACTTGATAAATAATATGTCAGTATAAGTAGTTTCCAGTAAACGATGATTTTGTTTAAGTCGTATGTTTTGCTCGGTAATATTTGTGGAACTACCCGATTGTAAGAACATTTTCTTTTTGCTGTTATGCTTTATAGATTATAGTTTATAGATTTATATGTGCCTTCTATAGCATACGCTCACAACATGTTCTAGTTTTAAGTTTAATGTTTTCTCAACCAAGCGAATTTTTTGTAATTCTCTTGAGAAATAAAGATCTTAAACCATACACCTTTCTACCAATTTGATCTGCTGCAATCAGTGTATTGTGTCAGTAGTTTTTTTAAAAGTGAAACATCAAAATAGGTTTATACCAAATATAGAATAATAACGCCAAAAAAACAGGTTTGTGTACAAATACGAACTCAAACCATTTCCTATGACAATCTTCTCCAAGTGTAAAGGAGTTTTCGTTTGACATTGCGTTGCGCAATGAATCTTTCGATATTTAATTTGAGCGCAATAGCAGAGATTTATTCTTTACCTTTGCTAGTAATTTAATTACCCACTACAAATATTAGTTGATGTAGTCATATCATTGGGGAATAAACACACATGTAGGGTAGGTGTACACGATGCCCAATCGATTCGATTGTTTAGTTTGGGGCTAGATAGCGATGTATGTGTTGTCACTTGTCGTAGAATATTTATTATTTATTTATTTATCTTATGTATACCTGGAATAATTGAACCTTATTATATCACTTGACCTTTTTGATTTGATTATTATTTGACTTAGTGAGTTTATATAGTCGAAACTGACTTTCGATTATTATCGTATATATATTAATAAGAGTGTATTGGCAGAGATTAAATGGTGCGAATTTAGTAAAAGAGCAACATGTGGTCTCGGGAAGTACACCTATTGCTTATTTGACATTACGATTCATTGAAAAATTTATAGGTATTTTTGTAAAATAAGGTTTCGTAAATAGAGCCCGTTGTTTCAAGGTTATTTTGATATGTTCAGTAAATAAATGATAAAAATACGACGTCCTTTATTCGTAGTCCATTAGAGTTCATAAGCCTTGTAAGAGATGGCGCAGATCTATTTGATAGTTGACTGGTAAAATAGCTTATTTGTTCGGCCAAAACAACAAGTTCACTCAAATAAAAAAAAGAGAAAACCAATTCCATATGTTTACATTCAAAAATAATGAAAGGATTTTATTATTGTAAAACAGGTAAGACAAATTATTTGAATTAATAAAGACTTAATCTACTATTTGGACGCAAGTCCCCACTACAGTTTTATCGATTCAGTGCTACGCCCACTATTTTTATTCAACTTATGTAGTTCTTAAAAGCAAGAAAAGCAACGTTTATTCTTGACTGTAGTTTAGATTAAAACTTTATCCACCTGTATACCCCTAAGTCGAGAGGAAAAAAAACATAAAAGTTATCTCTAATACAGCTGTAAGATTATCTTAGTTATTTTTGAAGTAATGGGATAAAAAAAAACACTATAGATATAAGGGATTTCTGATTATTGTGGTTATGTTTGGTTTTATTTAGCCAACTAAAAATTGCAGTGGAACTGGAAAAGTGCACGGAGCGATCGTGTAGCATTTGAGGTCGGGTTTTAGTTAGCAACGTTCTTCAATCGAATTGGTCACGTCACGCTCGTAAGTATACTGCGTAAATATTTCACAAACAATACCTTCTACTCCCTATGGAGTAGCCATGATAAATAAGCTCTCTCTGTAATACCTCTTACATTTAATTTATATAAGCGTGTTTTGTTGTTTATAATGTTTTTGTTTACAACAGTCGTCAGTTTTTGTCTTTGTCTCTTGTGACCAGGCGCAATAATTAATTATATCATTAAAATTTGGAGCACTGAATTATTATATGTACCCACGTTGTAATAAGCGTCGTAATTTAAAGTAGGTACATTCTTCGTGAGACACGTGAAAACTGTTCTTGAAATTGAATCACTAAAGCTATTAAAATGTTACTTACGTGTTCATTTTAATGTAATTATGCATATCATATGTTTAATGCAATGAATGCTATTCATTGTATTCAGTGATTAATATAAACCTTAAAGGTTACCTTCATTAATGACAATCAGTTACTGACAAAATAATTTACAACTGATGTCAGACAATTAATTGTCTAATTATGCCATCATACCATCATGATGCTCTTAAAGTTTTATTATTTATTTATTTATTATTTATTTATTTAGGAAGCCAACGTTATATACAATGCCTTAAAATTATTATAAACGTAACAGTAATATTCTGAATTTTACATTGTACCCCTCTTACAGGCTAACTCTGCATGCATTATGAAATATAGACGTTCTTCAATATACAGAACCTAAAACTAAAAATATAAATTAAAAATAAAAGAGTTTTACGTAACAAACAGTTTTTTAATTTTGCGCTTATAACTCTGAGCGGAATTGTGAAAAATATCTAGTAGGCTGTGACAATTCTATTTAAGTTTATCTATACTAAGAAATTTTACATTTTTCCGACTGCAATATGTTGTAGGAAATATTTATTTCCTGCTTTTTAATGCTTGCAGTAAAGTAGACTAAGAGTTTATTGCTCAATTAATGTATGGAAAAAGAGTATACTACTCTTTGTTCATACATTAATGAGCAAAAGTTAAAACATTGTATTTATATCCTCATTGCTATCAACTGTTCATTATTTTGTAATTGCATTTCGGAATAGTCGAGCAAAATTTAAAAGAGATATTTACAAAAGCCCGGCTTTATGGCTTGTATGGTAGTACCGCTACTTAATTGTTTAAAGAAAGGCCGTTCTATTTTTCGAAACATTTTTTTTGTTAATGTTTTATTTTTATGAATGGTCTATGATTAAAAATTGTCTGTGTATAGTGAAACTTCTAAAACGCGTTCATTTATAGATCAAAAATATAATAATAGATTTTAAATAACATTCAAAAGTTTTAATGTATCATCGCGATCACTAGGATTTCATAAACTTATTGTATCATCATCATCATTTCAATTACAAAACGTCGACAGCTGACATAGGTATTTTATAGGGCTTCGGTTTAGTGTTGGTTGTATCCAGTTCTTCTATGCAACTAGCTTGAAATCGTATGGCCACCTTATGGGGTGTCTACCAACAGTGCTTTCTAGTGTGTCGCCACTCCGGCACCTAAAGACTCCAACTTCCACTCAACTTATTAAATAACTCCGTATATATCAAAAACAGTATATATAACTATTTTTTAGCCCGAAGAACCACATCCAACGATTTCCCTTACCTCCTATGCTGCACATAGTTGTATTTACCCTGGAAAAACGGAAGAGCTGTTACAAACATGATAAATAAAAGAAACATTGATTGTCTCCAAACAAATATAAGCGTTTTTGTATTTCAGCGCGTAAACAATGCCGCCCTCGGTGGAGCTCGAGTAGCCGTGATTGTGAAGAGTCACTTACTCCCTCAAAGCCACAGTATGGCAAACGTACTGTTTCGAAACAGGAAGAAAATAATACTATTGGAAATCATACTCTAGTAATAATAGGAACCTAAATTATAAATAAATAATAAATATACTGCGACAATACATGCATCGCCATCTAGCCCCAAAGTAAGCGTAGCTTGTGTTATGGGTACTAAGATGACTGATGAATATTTTTATGAATAATATACATAAATAATAGCAATATACATATAAACACCCAGACACATCATGCTCATCACACAAACATTTTCCAGTAGTGGGAATCGAACCCACGGCCTTGGACTCAGAAAGCAGGGTCGCTGCAAACTGCGCCAATCGGCCGTCTATATAATATTATAATCAATACATGTTCCAAATATGTGCCAAAAAAAGGTTCTATTAAATATGACATATTCGACTTTTTCCCTCTCATTACAGCGTTTACGTACTAACGATAACGTCATTCTTAAGGTATTCGCTGCCAGATTCGACTGACCTATACTGTGCCACTGAGTGAGAGTAGCAATTGGGCGAGTTTAGTATTGTTTATTTTTATTTATTTTTTATTATTTAAACTAATCAATACTAACTCAGTGGTTATGGAAAATTTGTTACTTATATACTAACAATCTATGGATAGAAACGTCTGAAATAAATTATTATTAAATAAATAAATAAATATACTACGGCAATACACACATCGCCACCTAGCCCCAAAGTAAGCGTAGCTTGTGTTATGGGTACTAAGATGACTGATGAATATTTTTAGGAATTATATATAAATAAATACTTAGAAAATACATATAAACACCCAGACACTGAAAAACACTTATGCTCATCACACAAACATTTTCCAGTTGTGGGAATCGAACCCACGGCCTTGGACTCAGAAAGCAGGGTCGCTGCCCACTGCGCCAGTCGGCCGTCAAATTTTATTATATTATTATAAAAACTCCTAACTCCTAACTCAATAAATCTTTATTGCCTTTTTACCCGTTCTTTTTCGCAAATTTATGAACAAAAATCGAACTGCTACTACCGTCGCGCGCGCACCTAAGTACTATTCGTGAGAACACACAACATGGTCGTATAAGTTACAAAAATTATATAAATTAATTGTCGTTTTGCATATAATGCCCTACTGAATATTGTGGTGGTGAAGTTATTGTGTATATGTGAAAATAAGTGACACGCTGGATTCGCGAAGGGGTACCGTGAGTTGATTCCTATTAATCCAGATTTGTACTTCACGTGTTTTCCTAATCTTTATACATCTTTCTTTTTCGCCTATCAATACAGTCCTCTATCTTTAAAATATTACAGCTCAAAAAACGCTTTATTCCCATCATAGTGAAATGTTTATTTGAAATCCTAGGCCTATACTGTTATTGTACTTAACATCCTCTGCTATGAATCTGTATCCTTAATTTAAAAAAAGTTAGTATCGGAGTGAGAAAATTGGGGTTTTATCATACACATGCGCCTTCTCGAGCCTGTGACACCGTCGGTCCCTTGGGATATTCTGATGAGCTAGTTATAGTGAAAAACCGTAAACTAGAATTTTTGCAGTGGCTGCTCTAAAATACCCCTCTCTCATGTAAGATGTAATCTGTGCCAGTAGTGGGACACCTATAAAGTCAGGATAGTGAGAAATGATTATGAAAATTCGTCATTAAGTACTTTAGCAACCCCGTAATCAAACTGTGCGATTTATGTTTACTGTCATTTGTAGTACCTAATTGTTGGTGAAGTTAACTTTTTATAACCTTTAAATTAAAGAGGGGTATGTTTTGCGATGTTCACGTATGGATTTGTTAGAGAGATATTTATAACTCTTTTATTTGATGTGTTAGGTGTATAATATATATATATATATATATTGTATAGGAACCTAGTATAAAATTAGTATAAAAGTATTGCACGTTTTCATAGATAGAATGCAAAATAACGGATCGCACAACACAAAATCACAAGCAGTAGTTTGTTACACTTCTTTGCAACAACTTAAAGTGCGTATACGCACTTCAAGCTAGAAGTTTAAGATCGAACAGGCATGTCGCTTCATTTTCAGTCTGGCTGAACTGTACGCTCTCTAAGCTCTGTTATAGCGACCCGTGTCGCGCGAAGTCTGTACGTATGTGCTGTACATTGTTGATATTGTGTATGTTGGCAATTGCTTCCTTTCAATCCACTAGTGGCGGACCCTTGATTGGTTCTTAGTTAAGAATGAGCCAATAGCTTTTACAGTATGATTGACTTCGCAGGTTTAATTCACCGTGTTCTTTGAGTTTGTTTGTACGTTGTTTAGGTACTTCTGGACTTTTAAAAACTACAGTTTTGCCCTATTCGTACCGATTCCAAACCCTCCCCAAAAGAGACTAGTTATCCAAGCACGATCATTTGGTATGACGATCAAACTACGATCGACAATGTGTCAAACTGATACAACTTCAGGGCAGCCTCCTCGCCCGAGAACATGAGTTTCCCAAATTTTAACGTCGTCTTGATGTGGGTCTCATCGCAATCGTCCGCAATCGTCCGCAACCCAGCCAGCGGCATCTGCCAAGGCAGACCCTCCACAGGGGGACCTTATCAAGGTCTCCAACTTTCGGTGCGCCTCCCGACTCAAGGATGTTTCTCGACGGGCGAAAAATATATACCTCAAAACTGTCGCCCGAAGCTCCTCGTTAGACCCCTTCGGCGACGGAGAGGATCCGCGACTCCGTCATCCTCTCGCCGCCGTTCCGCTGCCTCCTTCTGCGTCATGACCTCGTCGCAGAAGGAGGCAAAGGACTTATGCCTATTCCAACGAATCCAAGTTACCATAATCCAAGTCCGAGGTCCCAACGTAAAAAAATAGTGACTTTAGTTTGATGTTCCCAGAAGTTTTTGTTTATTTAAAGGTAGGTAAAATAAATAATAATTGGTAAATACAGCAGATAATGATAAGTAAAGGAAAACCATCGACTATAAGCAGAACAACACTTTGCAGGTCATGCAAGAAACACAAACTAATAACTAAACTACAAATGTCCATCAACCCGAGGTGTAGATGTCAACCCGAGCTCGCAAATTAAACAGAAGTAGGTAACATTTTTATAATCTATCGAATTTCCTACACCAGGCAATTCCTAGTTTTAATATTATGGAAAGTGGAAGCCATTGCTTATCTTCAATATAATACATTTGAACAGGGGCACTTAACGCCCACAAAACCTTTTAAAATGTGAAAATGGATCTTTGCTCAGTATTTCGCAATTTCCGCAATAATTGATGAGTCGAGAATCTTCAACGCCTTTCAACATAAAATAGCAAAGTTGCTATTTGAAGTAATAAACCGCAAATAATTGAAAGTCTATTTAAGTATATTTTATTTAATGTTGCCTGAAGCCAATGACATTTTTACTTTATCATAAAGAAAATAAATATTAATAATGTAGGTATCTCCAACATCCTTGGCATCAGTGAAAAAAGAATTGGATGCCTCTAAGGCTTCAATCCCTTCAGAACACTATTGGGTATTTCAATTTTTTGAAACATTTGGGTTGGACTTGAATTTGACTAAGAACATAATGCTTTGATTTGACTTAGGTGTGACGCGTTAAAACCAACATTGGAATATAGAATCTAAAACTATATCCCTTATAAGAGAGAAGACTTGTGCTTAGCAGTGCGACCTAAATAGGCTTGTAATGGAAGTCGACATTTTCCAAAGGGTTGAGAAGGTTAGATATAGATGTAAGATTGATCTCCTCGACTTTTATTAATTTAAAATGCATATAAAATTTTTCGGAACCGACAGGATTTGAACCTGCGACTCTCTAGCAATCGATCCTGAGCGCTTTTTCCAATTATTAAAGTACGGCTCTCCTAACATCGATACCGAAATTTGTACATGCCTTTTACATCAGTCTTATAGCGATTGTGATTGATAATTCCTCCAAGTGTAGGTAAAAACACTAAAAAAATTTAAAACATTATCTCATCGACTGTCCGTATCAAATAACTGACAATAACCTTCTCAATTCGCTATAATTTGTGCTAAGTGTGAGAATTTGTACCTACGTTTACTGTATTTCTGGCCGACAATCCGCACTGGGCCACCGTGGTGGACCGTGGTGGACTACGGTCTTAACCCCTTCTCATTGTGGGAGGTGACCCGTGCCCTTAGTGGGCCGGTAATGGGTTGATGTGATGATGATGAGGATTACTGCAATACCTAAGTACTAGGAAACAGGCATGTAATTAGATGGCGCTCTTTCTATACCGTGAAAGTCGTCGTTAACTTTAAAGCCATTGAATAAACGTAGTTAGGAAATCTCATAGTTGGACCTCTGAAGTCGTAGTCGTACCCACAGTTCACTGCAATAAATGTAGTCGTAGTAGCTACATTTATTGCAGCGAACTGTAGGTAAAGGTACCTAACGCTCACTGCAATTAGACTAATCTCTCATCATCGTCATTAGCTTATTGTATTCACGACCAATGATTGTCGACGGCGCAGGGTGTAACGGTAAAACTCTTAAGAGTTTATGTTTTACACCTTTTTAATGTAATACTTTTTTTTTTGTATTTTTTGATGAAATAAGTAAATAAAATATATAAATAAAATCATCATCATATTAATCCATTACCGGCTCACTACATCGCACGGGGGGACCCCTTAATGAGAAGGGCTTAGGTCGTAGTCCACCACGCTGGCCCAGTGTGTGGTCTCCACACGCCTTTGAGAATATTACAAAGAACTTTCAGGCCTGTAACAACAGAAAAAAGGTATTAAATAAATTGAAAGTTTTTCTTCTTGACCTACCAATGCATACACTTAAAAAATGTGTAAAAACGCATCTAGTACAGCGAGGTTACTATACATTTGATAAATTCCCCAATGACAAGGTAGATTGGAAGCAGCCAGCCTCTCATCTCCCGCAAGATAGAAAAATGATTGTAAATGTTGATGTTGGAAAAGAGCCACTACTGAGTTTCTTGCCGGCTCTTCTCGGTAGAATCTGCTTTCCGAACCGGTGGAGAGTCACTACAAATATACATACTTGACGTTCCAAAAGTGCTTATAAAGTAGGCCTACTTGAAATAAATGAATTTGAATTTGAATTTTGAATTTACTATAACGCTATATCCAGTTTCTTTAAATACTTGTAATATGTATATATAAAGAAGAAAATAAAAAATAAAAATATTACTTTATAATATACTGTTGCTTGCGACTTCGTCTGCGTTTGATTTGGTTTTTGATGTGGCATTCAATTTTGTTGTAGTTCTAAAAAAAATTAAAGTATTCAGCATCGCTAAGCCTTAAATGGGGGGTTTGCTGCTGTCCGCTGAGGAGTTCCGTCATCTCCAACCACATTCATCAGATCTACACAAAGTTTGGCCAAAATTAAACACATATTACAACCTATATAGTACAAAAAGTATATTTAAATCGGTTATAATTTGTCGGAGTTACGGTGTAAAATCGTCAAACACTTTCATCCCCTCTCCCAAAGGAACCGAGCTTAATGCCGGGATACAAAATATCCTATATGACTCCTAACACTTCCAAGAATATGTGTACAAAGTTTTATGAGGATCAGTTAAGTACTTTTTGCGTGAAAGCTTAACAAACAAACTTACATTGACATTTATAATATTAGTAGGGAGAGGGATTTCTTAAGTATAGTATAACGGGTACATACCATTTTGGATTTGTTGATATTTCGACCCAGTTGCATGGATCGTGGTTACGACGGGACTGCGTAGGTCGGGACTGTCAAGTTGGATGTCACGGGCAGAATCTGACTATTTTTATTTAAATATCACAAAAAAAAAAAAACTACATAATTCTGAATACTAATAGGCTAATTATCGGTCAGAAAAGTTTCACTCAGCTTTAAAATTTGAAATTTTTGTACAATTGAATCAATTAAATCACCGAAAGAAGCCCGCAGACTTTCACAATCATAGCGTACACTGTCAAACCTTATAGCTAACTTCAGGGTGTCGGTTTTTTTATGACAGTGTGAGCACGCATAGTAAAAATCCTAATTTTTCCCTAACGCACCAAAAGAAGTACAACTTCAAAAAAGCTAGTCGCAAACACTGGGGGCAGTGGCGTGCATACCTACACGGTATGCACTAAACGGGTAGATGATATGCAATTTAAAAATCACCAGTACGGGTTATAAGGATTTGAAACAATGGCATTGTAAGAGTTATGAAAAACCTACCCTATAGGTTTATAACTCGTTCTGGAGATTTTCTTCATTTATATGCTGCATACCCTGTGCACGCCACTGAGTCTGCGGGCGAAGCTAGTCACTTATAAAACCACGGGCTCTCGGCTAAGTCAGTCAGTCATGTCAGAAACTAAATATTCAATTCATTATTTTGTCAAAGAAAATGTACTCCTATGTATTACGCGTTGTTAAAGAACAAATAATAATAACATTTTTAAGCTTGCGGCTTCAAATTTAATTTTCCGGTTTATCAAGTAAGCGGGCGGTGGAACAAAGAAGTTTCCGGAAACATTTAACGAAGCCATATAATGTCTACTCAGTCGAATAAATGCTTTGTTTGTTTCACAGGATAAACTTACGAATTTCAAAATCTCTCTCATCCCTCACAGATCCTCATTCTTCCACAAAACAGTTTTTCGCGATACACGTTCCTGCTACGTTTAACCTAAAATAATGAATAATTGTAGTACCACCTATAACATAAGTGAGATAACCGTAATGATTCTGTTCTACAAAAATCTGTTTATTAAACTGATGTCGAAAAATTTGGGCATATTTTTCGCCTATTTCACAGCAAACATTACACTAAGGATGTAATTTTTAATCGACCTACAAAAAAAGGTTTATTTTTTGTTTGTTAGCTCAGAACTCTGTCATTTATAAACCGATTTAAAAAAAACCTGTGTGTACACGCGTTAGAAGTTATACTTCTTTGGCGACACTAACAATAGAAAAAAGGTATTGTTTGAATTATTGGTCAAACCTTTTTTAGAAAAACTATAATGTTGACTACAGCTAACTTCACGGAGTCGGTTTTTTGTGACGGTGTGCGCGCGCATCGTAAAAATTTACTCTCACCATTTTTCCCTAACGCGCCAAAAGAAGTATAACTTCAAAAAAAAATTTTTGTTTGACAGTATATTTCCCTTGTGGTCCCAATTTCATTAGGTCAAGATCTGTCAAGGGAGAAATTGAGGTAACTATCCAAATATTATATGGGCGTCTATAGGAGTTTGTGGTGAAATGCGTGGACTCTCATGCAGGAACTCCTCAAGCATTTACGCCCCTACGGGATAATTTATATTATTCTTGAAGGTTATGAGCAGTTAACATTCGGCTATTATTACTTAGATGTGCTTGCAAACCTACCCACTACAAAGTGTGAAAAAAACCACTTTGTAATGAAACTAAAAAGCAAGCAAGAAATATTCTGATCATCATTTTTAAACGGTTTTATTTAGCTCACCCCGTTTGTTTTATTTATTATTCTTGGGTCAAATTTAGTAATTCAAATTTCACCCTCTTCCTGTCAACCGATTAATCTGAAATTTTGTATACACTTTGGATTTTGGTGACAATACAATTATGTTTATTCATTATCATTATAAATTCAAGATGGCCGCCGCTACAAAATGGCGGATAATTTTTATTTTATTAATCCCATCAATATGGATATCAAATGAAAGGGCTCAACAAGCAGAATACAATAAACTGTAAAAAATTGAAATCCAAGATGGCGGGCGCTACAAAATGGCGGATAATGTAGGTTTTATCAATCCCATCAATATGGGTATCAAATGAAAGGGCTCAACAAGCAGAATACAATATATCTACAATACATAAAATGCAGAGCAGCACTGTGGATCACGCAGTCGTATACTTAGGTGCGAAACTGTTTGAAGAAGGTCAAGCCTACGTGGCTCTTAGTAGAGTAAGATCTTTGCAGGGACTACGTATGGAGGAGTTGGACTGCAATAAATTAAGGGGTAAGAAACCTTGCAATAATGAAGCACTAAATGAATTAAACAGAATGCGAAATAAAAACTAAAAACTAGAAAATAAAAATAGGTAAAAAAACTTTTTAAGTTAAACGGTTTTATGTTAAACATACATTGCAATGTTTAAGATAAATGTACTAAAAACCAAAAAATAATAAAATAGATACAGTCGTGGGAATTATAAATATATGCATTGACTAGACTAAAATAAAACCGTGGGGCACGTCAATTGTCTACAATCGTGTAGAAAATATTTATTTCTAGCATTTCAGTTGTATTACAAAGTCGGTTTTATTTTTTTCAAATAAGTTTTTTAGACATCTGAATCTCAAATCGCACTAACTTAAGAAACAAAATAAAGACATTTAAGCTACTAAAACGAACTTGATGTCCATTTAGGATAGGTACTTTGTTTACCTTTTGAACCGAAAGGTTGCTTATTAAAAAGCTTATTTCATCAACGAAAACTTTTCCAAGAGTAGGTACAAACAAAAGCATTACATGAGTTAAATTGACTATATTTTTTAACTGACGAGAATTTTGGAATTTCTTCATACTGAAAGCGTCGAAAGCTAACAATTTATATGTTTGTATCAAAGTACTTCACTTTTAGTATTCAGCTATAAACCTAGTTATACAGAGGCGCAATTTGAATTGCAATTTATGGTCTGCGGAGAATGCATATATACAGCTGTGTACAGTACGAATACGCTTTTAGAACATGATTAAAAACGTAATTTTAATAATAAACACATAAGTTCTGTACAGATTATCATTATCATGCCGTGGGTTCGATTTCCACAACTGGAAAATGGCGGACTCCAGCGCCATCTGTCTGGCTGATTTGTGAATCTAAACCATCCAGGGTGCCACCCAAATCGGTCTAGCCGTTTAGGAGGGGTTCAGTGACATACACATGCACACAAGAAATATATATGTATATATAAAGATATATTTATAAATAAACTAGCGCCCAGCCATATCATTAAATTTTTAATTTAAGTCTCATAATATATTAAATCATTTATTCCTCTCCGTATTCATTCTCTTCTATTCTCTTCTCGAGCGGGAGAAGATCATTATCTACACCCATGTACACCCAACAATAGAATATCATCATAGTAAATAAAAGCTGTATTTGACAGTTCAAAAATAAGAGTGCTCCGATCGTCACCAAACTTTACAGGATTACTCGCCAGATCAATCCGGAGATTCCCTGAAAGTTTCATTGAAATCAGTCCAGCCGTTTCGGAGCCTATACCCACAAACTTTTTCTTTTATATATAGGTATAGATAGATAAAATAAAATAGCCTTTAATTCCAGAACGTTAGTAATAGTGATTTCTTACACACTAATAAAGACTTTAAAACTTTTTAATTTCAGAAAAATTAGTATATTCAATTCAAATTAAAATTCAAAATTTCTTTATTCATGTAGGCCTATCACAGGCACTTATGAAGCGTTCATACATATTTGTTTACATAATTGTAACGGGATGGTGATAACTTCGTTCGCCAACTTAAATCTAAAGCTACGAGGGTTCCAAACGCGCCCTGGTCTAAGAAGAGCCCACAACAAACTTAGCCGGGTAAATTTATTTTTTTGTTATCACCATCTTCCAGTAAATTTAAATTAAGCTATGAAGCTAGAGCAATTCACACCCAAGCTTTTTTATCGTTTAAATAATCCTTAATGTTATATTAGGATTTTTCTGTAAGCTTACGTTTTATATAAACTCTGAACTTATTGAGAGACAACTCAAAGATATATACTAATATATATATTTATTTATATATCATCGTAATCCACCCATTACCGCTACAGCGTATAGATCTCCTCTCATAGTGAGAAGGGTTTAGACTGTAGTTCAAGACACAGGGCAAGTGCTTCACACGCTTTCGAGAACATTATGGAGAACTCCGATATGCAGCTTTACCTTCACCAAGTGATTAAAAAATCGATTCGCAAAAACGCACATAACTCCGAAAAGTTTGATGTGCTGGGATTATAACTCGCTCCTCCGTAATAGAAGTCCGAATAACCACTCTGCTTTCACTCTGACTGTAAAGTGTACCAGTAAATTTATAATGTGGGTAAATTAAACTTTTGTTTACTGTAAATTGATTTTTGCCCAGATATTCAATTGATAAGGATTTTTACAAATACGCTAATATTTATTATTTATTTTTCAACAACCAATTAAAACACCGAGCGTTGAGTGGCGCAGTGGGCAGCGACCCTGCTTTCTGAGTCCAAAGTCGTGGGTTCGATTCCCACGACTGGAAAATGTTTGTGTGATGAATATGAATGTTTTTCAGTGTCTGGGTGTTTATCTGTATATTATAAATATTTATGTGTATTATATTCATTAGCTATCTAAGTACTCATAACACAAGCTACGCTTACTTTGGGGCTAGATGGCAATGTGTGTATGGTCGTACTATATATTTATTAAAGAAATATATATATATTTGATTAACAATCTTCATGACACGGAGTTGGGGGTATTTCGATACAAATAATAATAATAAGTTTATTTCAATTAACAGTTACACAGTAAATTAAAAATAGTACAAAATAAGGCAAACATAAGGTAATGTGTATCATGAAACCCATATTCGATAATACTGCTATAGTGCAAGACTGAGTCGCAGTTATTATCGCCCATCTCTGGAGCGAGAACCATACACTTAAATTAAATCTAGTGAGATGAATAAAAATATAAACCTAACAACCTTTTGAATTAAATTCAATTGAAAGCATAGGAACTGTGCCTCGCTGCGGTGGTTTCGAGGACATCTTATTTTAGGTTATATTTATAAAACAATTATTTTAAAGAATAAATAAATCATTTTTATTGAAAGCAATGATAAACTCTAATTTTTTTTTCTTTTTCTTTATTTACATAAATACATCCAAAAGATTTTTTTTTTCCAAATATAATTAATTGTAAGTACTTAAAAAATTAATACGACTGTGTTATCGATACACTTCAGTCCTCTATGGACTCGAACGATGCAAGGATATCTCCCGGTGTCTAAGTCGTTATCAAAAGATAAAGTAGGGAAACAAAGAACAAAAACGAAATCGTTAGTTTTATGCGACTATGACTATGACGCTATCTTATATGCTCATATAAGTGCAAACAGCAAGTTGCTCAAGCGTAATGCAATTTCCGGCCAATTCTTGCGGAACGGGGCTTAGAAGCTTTTCCGGGAAAAGTTGTAAAATTTCAAACTCCTTTTGCTGGTTAACCGCTCGTTTATTTAATGTTTTCTTTATAAATATTGCCTTTTGATTTCACACATAACTACTGTCTATAAATTTTATTCATATTGAACATAATTATATACTAAAATAGTTCTACTCCTACTTATATTATAAATGCGAAAGTGTGTATGGTTAAATGTTTGTTACGCAAAAACCACTGAACCAATTTGACTGAATATTGAATGCTTGCATTTTATCTCGGGAAAATATACGGTTCCCGCAGGATTTATGAAATACCAAAAACCGGCCGGTAATAAGTCGATACGATAATGATGATCCACTCATAACATCCAGTGGGCGATCTTTTCGGTCCGTGAATTATAACTACGAAAAAAAACAGATGGAATGGATATATGTTACATTTCCAAAGCTCTTGAAATAATAAGAAATTGTTTTCAACTAAATGCTAAGTTGCCAATCAAATTTCACTTAACGATATGAAAATTTTGATGTATTTGTTATACAATTGCGAAAAATAATTTCATTTTTGGCAAGCAGTGTGAACATTTACAGAGTACATAGAAGTATAGAGATTAGTGATATACCTACTTCTCATCGTCAATCCATTACCGGCCCACTAGCACGGGTCTCCTTTAATCTCCTTTAAAATGAGAAGAGTTTAGGCCGTTTTTCACCACGCCGGCCCAAGGACTTAACACGTCCTTTAGAACTTATTACAAAATAAACCACGTTCTAAATGAGAATATTTAATAATGACAGTAATAAGTCGGCCTCGTAATCTGGTTACAGCGCCCTCACAGGGTTCCATTTGAAATGTTCACATCAGATTGACATTCTCTTTTGAAATATAATCAGTATGTAATCTTTATGACATTGTAATGGAATTTTTATTGCAAAAATAAATAAATACAACTTTATGGAGAAGTCTCAGGCAAGTAATGATGTTTTGCTTCACGCAAGTTATATTTAATTGCTCAATTAAAGAAAGCGGAACCCCCAAGCACTAGGCTATAGCTGCTTTTACACACATCGCTGCTATGTATGTTTAATTCTGGGAAAACTAAGGATTTAACTGGAATAAACAATACATACAATTCAGCAGCTAAAGACATGGGTCATTTCTTAATTACTTTTGTATGAAAATTCCGAAAATACTGGACTTTTAATACTATTAAGAGACTACTTAAAGCGAGACGTAGAAAGTAAATGAAACGTTTATATATTTCACTCAAAGCAAAGGTCTAATTAAAAAGTTACTTTGCATGCTAATAGGCCTCACAAAGACTAAGTCAAGACCAAACACCGATTTTAATGTAAAGAAAACTGCTACTTTGGCAACTTTTTGAAACAAGCATTAGCATTCCGAGCAAATACTTTTAATGAAGGTCTACTTGTCAACTTAAGGATTGGCCCTCTCAGAGTGTTTTGACCCTTGAAGGATAGATTGGCCGAAGCCACTTAGAAAAGAAGACAAGGACTTGTGCTTTTGCTTTTTTATTGTACATTTTTTAATATAGCTTAGTCGATATTTGTGTCTGACATTGTATTGCCACGACGTACTGACAGATTTAATTGCAGTTTTTTTGGGCGAAATTCTATTTCTTATATATTTTTCTTATTGGTAGAATCCTAATCCTAATGTCATAGAGTTGTAGGTATTATAAAACATTTTCAACTCATTACAGAGGTAAGGCCGTATATATAATCCGCACATCTGTGCACCACGCTGGACAGATGTGTGGAAATTAAAAGTGAAAACAAGAAATAACAGAAACAATAAAAATATATATATAAGATGCCCAAAGGCAGTCTTGTCTGGCAGGCAGTCTAAATGAAATACATATAATTATAATATATACATATATATAAATACATAAAATATATATATTCATATATATATATATATATATATATATAAACATACAAAATAACACACATACACTGTATCATATTAGATAAAATTAAAATTCTTTTAGTCGATTTTTAAATATGCTTACTGTCTGTGACTGTCTTATATCTCTCGGCAATTTATTCCAGAGATTTTCCACTTAAAAATTTACCACTTGATAGTTTAATTTAGAGTTGCGGAGCTAGAACTCCCCCCCCCCCCCCCCCCCCCCTACAGGAGCCGAAGCTCTAACTACTATGCTATCAACGCTTCTGTTATTGTACAGGGTAGAGTGTTCTTTTTATTTTATTACAGGGCTGAAAGTTGTATTTTATATTTTATTAATATATCTATATGAACGGATTTGGATTAAATTTGGCATGCATTTAGCCTCTGATATGGAAAAGAACATAGGCTACCTTTTATCCTGATTCCTTAAGTAACCGGGAACCGAGGGAAAATTTAAAATTGTTTACGAGCTAAGGCGCGGGCAGACAGTTTTTAGAATTTGGTATGCATGTCACCTATGCTATGGAAAAAGACATGTACTTTTTATAGCGATCTCTCAAATAGTTCCCGAGGAAGAATTATAAAATGTTAACGAGCGAAGCTTTAGACTCAATTCTGAAGTCCACACAAACGAAGACGCGGGCTTAGAAGCTAGTTTGAAATAAGAATAATTCACACCTAAAGGTTATGTCGTGTGTTCCGAAATGTGTTATATATCATATAAAATATATCATTTTAAATTGAAAGGTTTATTTGACTGAGGGTTATATCTGACGGGCTGGAGCAGAAATTAATAAATAGGGTTGGTTAATATAAGATACAGAACCCTCATTCATAGGAGGCCAATACGCAAAATAATTAAAATTTTGAAATACATAGTCAGGAAACAACTTATAAACGACTAATACACCGGGAGGAATCTTTGCATCGTTCGAGTCCATGTAGGACTGAGGTGCATCTATAATGCAGTCGTATTTATATCAAATTACCCACCAACTCAATGTCATGAATATCAAAAGTTTAATTATTTACCCACTTTATAAATTTACTGTAACACAACGTTCAATACAGGTCATTTAAGTTTGACAAAGCGTTTGAAACTGTAACTGTTTTGTGCTAAAATGGTGCGTCATTTTTTGCGAATGTTTCGTTTTAAATTAGGTATTCTTTTGATAAATTAGGTGCTAAATAATGTAAATAACAAAAATATAAATATTTTGCAGTAAGTATGTGTGGTTTAACTGCGTTCTGTATTAGAGGTAATAAAATACTTGCCATAATACTTATATTTTATTTTACGAGTACGTTCCAGCCATCAGTGGGCACCTACCCGTTATAAAACTTTAATGCATCTCCCGATGCGGGGAATTATTTTAAGCTTTTATTTTATTTACTTCTGCACTGTGGTTTATATATATATATACATAAATATAATATAATATTTATAGTTTTTATAGATTTTAAAGTAAGATTTTCGTGGTTAACCAACATATCTTAAGTAAAGATCCCGTCGTGACCACGATCCATGCAACTGGGTTGAAATATCGACAAATCCAAAATATTATCGTGGTATGTACCCGTTGAACTGTACTTAAGAAATTTATATTTTTCTTTTTAAATAAAATAAAATAAAATAAAATAGCCTTTAATTCCAAAACGTCATTACATACACACTAATAAACATTTATACTTTTAAATTTAATAAACATTAATATATTGAATTGTTAGGTTAGGTATGGTTTTACAAAAATATTGAATTAAAATTGTGTACTTAAATTATTAATTTATTATGTCACGAGTTTCGGATTGCCTGTTGGCAAAGGCCTCCTCTAGCTCTCGCCACTGCTTCCTGTCGTGCGCTACTCTGCGCCAGTTAGGTCCCGCGGTCTGTTTAATGTCGTCTTCCCACCTCATATATGGTCGGCCTCTATTTCTCTTTCCATCTCGTGGGTACCAGTTTGTGACGACTTTGCTCCATTTTTCCTGTCTATCTCTTTGTGAATGTCCTGCCCATCTCCATTTTTGTATGTCAATCTTATTTAGAATATCAATGACTCTAGTTTGATTTCTAATGTTGTGGCTACTATATCGGTCTTTTCTCTTCACTCCTATCATGCTTCTTTCCATTGCTCTTTGGCAAGTTACTAGTTTTGTTCTATAATTTAGATTTCGAGACCAAGTTTCACAGCCGTAAGTAAGACAGGGTAAAATACAAGTGTTGAAAACTCTACTCTTTATCGGCATACCAAGATCTCTTCTTTTCATAATTTCCTTCATTGCCCAGTATTTCTTCCAACCATTTGCTATTCTCCTGTCAATTTCTTTAGACATTGAATCTGTAGGTGATATGACCTGGCCTAAATAAATATACTCGTCTACGTATTCGATACTGTATCCGTCTACAGTGATATTAATTTTTGTAGAGTTTGTCATTATTTTCGTCTTTTCAGTGAACACTGAAATTTTTCTTCTTATATATATTTAAAAATAATTGCTGTTCATTCGTCTAACTAAAACTCTATAACGGCAGGATGAATTTGGCTAATATAGGTCTTCAAACATTTGTGTGTGTTTATTAAGTTACAATTCCATTACAATGTCATACCCACAGAACTAAGAACGTACAGAAACCGTCTAAACGCCTAATATTGAAGCATCAAAAACCACTGTACATTAGTAATGTTTCTTGAACAGGCATTAGCCACTCCATTCCATTTAGGGTAGGTTGGGTAGGCTCACTTTCGGAGGGCGAGTTCGAATCCCAGCACGCACCTTTAAGTGTTACTAAGTCATGTGCGTTTTAAGTAATTAAAATATCACTTGCTTCAACATCGTGAGGAAACCGCATGCCTGAGAGTCCCTCATAATGTGCTTAAAGGTGTGAGGAGTCCACCAATCCGCACTGGGCCAGCGTGGTGGACTACGGCCTTAACCATTTCTCATTGTGGGAGGAGACCTGTGCTCTGTAGTTGGTCTGTAATGGGTTTTTATGATGATGATAATGAAACTTCTGCAAAACATATTATAGGCAAATCAAAATTATTGCCCCTTTACTTAAAGCTACTACAGGTTTACAGCAACATTAAAAGTAATATATTAAACTAAAGGTGTGCTCAGTAAAATGTTATCAGGTATTTTCATATCATATAGGGAACTATGATAAAATAATTAATACACGTTTATAGAGGCTATATTAGGTAATGAAATAAAGAGGCTGAGTACAGCCTCCGGCGGAATCATGTACCTTTGATATACAACCCAACCCGATACACATTTATGGCAGCTTATTATTGTACCTTTTGGATTTATGTACATACCTACTATAAATTCCCTCAGTAGTCAAGTGGTTAAGATTTTTGACTAATCACGAAGTCCTTGGTTTTAAGTTTTGAGGTCCCACTTTTGATTTCCTGCAGGGGAATTTGGGACTTTATAATTTCTGAATCTTCTTTGTCCATGGCTAGTTACCACCCTACCGACAAAGGCGTACCGCTAAGCGTTCACGCGTTTACTGTTCCGGCGCGATGTCGCGTATAAACCGATTAGGGGTATAACTACCGTACTACCTATAGGGTTAGCCCGCTACCATCTCTGCAGCATCACTTACCACCAGGTGAGATTGCAGTCAAGCTAGCTTGAAGTGGAAAAAATAAAGTTACAAATAAATGCTAGCCCGGAATCATGAATTTTCTATTAACAAAGAGATCATCACACAAATGAACGAAAAACAATAACAATAATAATAATAATATCATATTCGTCATTAGAGAGATCTTAGAAGAAGAAGAAGAAACACTTTATTGCACGTAAACATACATATAGGGAAAGAAACATTAATGAAACAGTAAACAATGTAGACATGCAAAGGCGGCCTTATTGCTGCAAGCAATCTCTTACAGGCAACCTTTGTAGAAAGGACTTAGAGTAAGAGAACGGGATAGTGCCAAGAGTTTTGTAATATAAACATAAATACTAAAATGTATAGATACTACTACATAGATAATTTAATTAAATATACGTAATATATAAGTATAAAATATAAATAATATATATAAATTTATTATATACATAATATAAAATAGTAGATTTTAATACATAATTTACAGACAGATATAAAGCAAACTACATAATATAAGTTCTAATTAAAAAGAATAAAAACGAAATTAACTGTTGTTAAGTTTTTTGTTTGTTTTGTTTATCATTTCAAGGCAACATTTAAATATTCTGCAATAAAATAATTGTTATTATATTGCAGAATATTTAAATGTTGTAATTATATTTATTTAGCAATAATTATTCTTCTTCTGAACATGTTAATACTACTAATGTTTATAAACTTGTCAGGTGGCTTAAATTAAGAGTAGATATACATTTTGTAGGTAAGCACTCCATCTTAAGCCGCATCATTACTTAACAATAATAAAGTCATTTATTCACACGATTATTAAATATGTAGCGGTCTCCACATTACAGAACTAGATGGCGCTACAAAAATCCTAGCGAAGTGTTCACGAAGAATGCCTATATATACAACTTCCAAAAATGATTGCGAGCACGATCCCGCTCGGAGGAAGGTCTTCCTATTGTTACGGTCGAGCCTATCACTAAAGCTCCCGTACAAATAGTTCCAGAAATCATTGTTACGGTCGAGCCTATCACCTAAGCTCTCGTACAAATAGTTCCAGAAATCATAGCTTAATACTATGTTTGGTTGAACCACTGATACCTAAACAAAGTAAAAAATCCGTCATATTTAAAAAAAAATAGAGTGTCTGCAAGTTCCCATAAGTCAAGTATTCAATTTAAATAATCGTAAGCCGGCTCAAGTGCATCGCCAATTCCAGTTCACCAAAGCAAACATTAAACTTATAAGCAAGGCACCGAAAATACGAAACATTTTCCAATTTCCAACAGTAAAAAGCTCAAAGCTCGTTCCCGGTGGAATTGGGTGAACAAATTGCATTATTACGACCGGGTTAGGGGCGCTCTTCGCACGAATATGAGCTACCACACTAGTGATCTCAAATTGCATGTAATATATACTAGCTGTTGCCCACGACTTCGTCTGCGTTTGATTTTGTTTTTTGATGTGGCATTAAATTTAGTTGTAGTTCTAAAAAAATTAAAAGTATTCAGTATCGCTAAGCCTTAAATGAGGGGTTTGGTGCGCTGATGAGTTCTGCCCTTTATCTCCAGCCACAGTTTGGGCAAAATTAAACACGACTCGCTAGTACAAAAATAATTATTTAAATCGGTTATAATTTGTCGGAGTTATGGTGTAAAATCGTCAAACACTCATCCCCTCTCCCAAAGGAACCGAGCTTAATGTCGAGATAAAAAGTATCCTATATTATTTCTAACATTTGTTACAAAGTAAACATTTGTGATTATGTGTACAAAGTTTCATGAGGATCGGTTAAGTTGTTTTTGCGTGAAAGCGTAACAAACAAACTTACATTGACATTTATAATATTAGTAGGGAAGTTCGGTCGTTGGATATTTTTACTCAGCCACGCCAGAACGGCTGAACGGGTCTTAAAAAAATGCTTAACACAGACATTGAATAATTATTATCCTGGAATAAAGCACACAGGCTACTATTTATCCCGGAAACATGTACGGTTCCCAGATAGATTTGCCTTTGCTTTTAACAGTTTTCTTTTTGCAATCTGGTAGTTCAGGGGTCAATTCACTTGTCTTAGAAGTGTTGGGCAACAACTAGTTATTTATATAAATTCTTAATTGCGCACAATTAAAAGATAAAAACAATAAATATTGGAATTAAAAAAAAAACATTTAATTCACCCTGTGGCCATCCACGTGGGGTGTGGGTGTTAAGTCTTATGCGCCTGTAATTACACCGTCAAATACGCCCTTCAGACTGTTCAGACGCGCAATGTCCACTTCTTAAATTCATACATACAATAATACATTTCCATCATTATTTTTTTTTCATACATACTTATAATAAAACTGTAACTGGAAGATTTCTGTACATTTAATATATTTTGAAAATTTTGATCGGGGGATGCTTTATAATCGATACTGAGTCCAAAACATATTTTTGTCTGTCTGTCCGGGGATCACGTCAAAACTACTGAACGGATTCAAATACAATTTGGTATACTAGTAGCTGGTATTCCGGGTCAACATATAGGCTACTTTTTATCCCGATAAACAAAAAGTTTCCTCCGGGAAATGGGATGAAAGATTTTACCAATTTTACTTCATAGCTCCGTTAAATTTGAACCGATTTCAATAATTCTTTTTTTATTTGAAAGTATATACTATCAAGCATGTATTGTCTATTATTTTAAGAAAGATCTGATAAATATTCTCGGAGATAAAGGGCATAACTCTTCACTGATAACAGCAAGTCGCAAAGCATAAGGGATATTAAATTATTTAAATTAGACCTATGTTTAGAGGTTACGATGGGTATAAAAATGCTAAAAGCAAGAAAAATACAGAGGGACGCCCGGCCGCGTATTATATAGTTTGGAAATAGAACTGGACCCAGTAGGTGGCGCTGCTATAAGGTTCTTAGTTTTTTAAGATATTAAAACAGATAATAACCGATTTGATGCAGACGAAGTTGCGCGGGTCAACTAGTTAGACTATATAACAGTCCACTACTTGACTAAAGGCCTCTGCCAAAGGGAGTTTGTCCATAATCACCAAGCTGGGAAGATAGGGTTGGTGTTAGCAGTAGATGGTAATAATAGTACCGAGGATGCTGTTGTTCTGTTATATATTCTCTAAGACTCCTCGTACACCCGCGGAATAAATAGGAAGGATTTAGTTTTACCATTTATTTGTAGGCGGCAGGGCTACCAAATCATATTCTAAGCAAAAAAGACAATAAAGGGCCGCGGTCCCTAATCTCATTGTCCAACGGACCCGCTGGACACTGGACAAAGACATTTCCCGACGCAACTAACGAGGGTCCCTTTAATCTTTTTCACCAAATAAATTGACTGATTTTGTCCAACCGCAGTTCCCTTTCGCATTACGTATCGGTAACCTTATTTATGATTACCTCGCTAGCAATTTTATTTTAGTTCTCTCATGAGATAGAAAATTCTACAGACGGCGCAGTGGGCAGCGACCCTGCTTTCTGAGTCCAAGGCCGTGGGTTCGATTCCCACAACTGGACAGTATTTGTGTGATGAACGTGAGTGTTCTTCAGTGTCTGGGTGTTTATCTATATATTATAAGTATTTATGTATATTATTCATAAAAATTAGCTACTACTTTAGGACTAGATGGCGATGTGTGTATTGTCGTAGTATATTTATTTATTTATTATATTTATTAAAAAAAATGTAATATATTAAAAAAGGGCAAAAGGCTCTTTTGGAAGATTTACGTAGCGATTTAATGTTACAGTTGATTTTAGAGCCAAGAGAGGCAAATTATTTACAGCCAGTAGTTATCTGAGGGCCGGAATGGGTGTTAGGTAACAAACTCTGAGTTTACAAGACAAATAAGGCTCCACAGTGATCCGTGTGAAACTTGATAAATGTTTAGATGTACAACGTGTAAATGAAAACCGAGATAATACTTCACAGACTTTACAGGTACATTATTTACTGCCTCTGAGACTTATTTGTGACACCAAAAACCTAATAGTTTGAGTAAACCACTGCCATAGTTTTTACTGAAAGAAATCAGATACAGCCATCACATGCAAAATTAAAATCATGCGTCTGCTGTCACTTCAGTAAGTACGCGTTGCGTAGCGTAGGTACTATGCGCGTGTCGGTCTTTTATTTACAATAGGGTTGTCAAAAAAATATAATGTTTTGAATTCGTTTGTATGGAAACATTTTTACAGGGCGATGCCTTATGAAATATACTGATGCATGCTTCAATATTATTGCGTAATTCTGTTACACGTTGTATTTAACTTACGTTTAGAGTTAATTTAGGCAACTGTTTCTGGCTTAGCCAAATATTCATTACCAGTGATTCCCCGTGATTTCTTTCGCGTTGACACCTATTTTTTTAATTGATTCATAGATAAACTGAAATTTAATACTTCGCCGAACTGGACCGCCAGTTTGATGGCGAGTTGGGACTTTTATCCTAGAAATTAAACCTAATGCCCCTAACTACTACAAACTATTATTATTATTTTTAATATTTTAAACAATATTAAACAAGAAAAACAGAGGAAATATTTACATCAAACCAATTGATTACTAATTACACACAGTCAGTCAGTGAAGAAAAACTTCCTTTAATTCATTCTTAAGGGCTCCTTCACTCAGCTTATCTTCCTTTCTAAGCCACTCTATGCTGCTAAGCCCGAAAATAAGTATTAGATAGAAGCAGGCGTAACTTTGCGGAACACAACACACAGTCAAAAAACCAACACCCTGAAATTAGCTATAAGGTTTGACTAACACAAATGTAAATGTTGAGTGAAACTCGTTTGTCCGATAATGTGTGTATTCTAAATTTAATTAAGTTTATTACGTCCATTTCTTTAATTATGAATAAATATTTTTTAACCAGAGAATGCGTTATAGTAAAACTTTGAATGTATTGAATAACTTTTTTCTATGGTTAGTGTCGTTTCGTCTACAAACGTAGAATAAGGCGAAAGATAAAATTATAGAAAAGATTTTTATCTCGTTTCTCCAAAGAAGTATAGCTTCTAATGCGTGTACATAAGGTACACACACGTTTTCTTCATTATAAACGAAGAGTAGTTCATTTACAAAGATGAGTTCAGAATTTGAATTTTTGCTTTTGAATAAATAAATAAACATAAACAAGACAGACAGACAGAACGGTCGAACATAAAATACCATTATTTTACTAAGCTTCTTCTAACAACATTTTACACGTGTAAACTTACGTTAAAATATAAAAAAATAAAATATAAGCTCCGCCGCGACAGCTGTCAGCTGCCGTGACCAGGATTCGAACCTGGGTTACTACGGCCACAACGTAGGGTCCTAACCACTAGACGATCACGGCTATCGGAGCTGGTATCTGAAGTATTCAAAAACTTAACCGCATTCAATAACATTTTAATACGAATAAATTACAAATACCCGGTAAATAAACAAGATATATACAGATAGCCTCAGTTCAATTTGGTAGGGTTTCGTATCAGCGTAACAATGTAAAACGAAATTGATTGAAAGTGGAGCAAATTTCGACACTTTTTCTTGGATTAATTGCGAAGGCGTGACCGTATCAAATTAAGAACGAAAGTAATTTAAATACGGAGATAAATTTCGTCAGTGTTATCACCAGCTCCGATAGCCGTGATCGTCTAGTGGTTAGGACCCTACGTTGTGGCCGTAGTAACCCAGGTTCGAATCCTGGTCACGGCAGCAGACAGCTGTCGCGGCGGAGCTTTATTTTTTATTTTTTATATTTTAAAGCAATTTTTCGAACGTAATAAGAGGATTTCGCCGGCAACGTTTTTAAACCCTGACTTTTTTATTAAACTACAAGTTAGCCGATGACTGTATTAATGTGTTCTGATGATAAAGGGCTAATCTGTTAGGGGTATGACAGTTACCCCTATTTGGTTTTTACGCAGCCTCGGACGCACCTCGTGTGCTTTGTGTTTCATTACGGCACTTCTTTGCCAGTATATATTTTAGTTTTCTTTTACAGCATTATAACGAAAGTGAAACTGCTTGTTGTTTTTGTTTGTTTGTTTCCAAAATTATTTTTAATTGAGGTACAAAATTTGGCACAGATGAAGTTTGCATCCTAAACATAGAATACTCATTATTCCGATTAGTATACTTCGGAGTCTGCAGAATTCAAAATGTGGATAAAGTCGCGGGCAACGGCTAGTGACACAATCATTTTGATTGAAAAGAAAATGAGTTTTTATTATACGATATTCCTATCTAAAGTGAAACATTCGTACGACTATACCAAATGTTACGAGTACATTTTAAAACTCTGAAGATACTGCCTTTTCAGAACTTTGCGTCCGCTCTGGAGCGAATATAACGTAACTGAAAAGAGATTCTCATTTAAAATTAATTTGATTTTACGTCATGAGACAGCCCTTTAGACATTCTGCTCTTTTAACTTTCATAAAATGTTAGTAGAAATGAAAAGATGTTCTGAATTAAAACTCTTCTTTGGAATACAAGTCAGGATCTTTAATTTTTTTTTTGTTTATTATCTAGCTGGCTAGTTTATAAGTTTTATTTTTTGATAATATAATTACGATAAAATTTTGCTTTCTTTTTCAATCTTCCTAAAATTGTTTAGAACAAAGAAGAAAGTTACTAAATATTATTGTAAAATATCTCCTACCTGCGACTTTGCGATTGAAATTTTTCCTTTTATGGGACATAAAAATAACTTATACATCAAGAATATCTGTCTGGAGACTGCAAGCTTTTTCTATACAAAATTTCGCCAAAATTCGTTAAGCTACGTAACCTTGGATAGGTAACAAAAAGGTTTTTTTTTAATCCTTGGTGCTTTTTCGGCTGGTCATCTCCAGGATGAGATTTGAGAATATGTGTCAAATTAAAAATATTGCTCATCGGTTCAGTGCGCTGAACACCTATTTTTCGTTCTACTTTCGCAATTAAAAAAAGTTAGTTTCTACGCAATCAATCGTATTAAATCGCTAAATTGCTTCGTGGCAAGTCTTTGTCGGTAACTAGCCAGGGCCGAAGCCCACACCAAACAAATACCTGTGCCTAATAGTAGGACTTTATAAGGTAGGCTAAGAATGTATTCGACTCTTCATTTCAAAGTTTCATTAAACTAACATAAATTTGTCGCTGCAATACTAAGAAATTATTAAACCAAAATATTATGAGGGTTCAGAAAAATTGTACCTACGTCGTACCTCAAATTAATATTGTGTCAGCGGGGGGTCTATTTCAATTACTTGTGTTCGTCGTTGATAAACGACCCTATCAATTTATGTCAACATGTGAGGAGGCCCTTTCATTAAAAGGTTTCCCAAATAACGCATGGTTTTATCTATCACCATCATCAAATCTAATCTGTCTTCTTGTGCCAAAGTTAGAAAACATATTAATACTTATCAACACGGCT
Source organism: Pararge aegeria (assembly GCF_905163445.1). Classification (NCBI taxonomy): domain Eukaryota; kingdom Metazoa; phylum Arthropoda; class Insecta; order Lepidoptera; family Nymphalidae; genus Pararge; species Pararge aegeria. The sequence goes on from NC_053181.1 coordinate 2,562,598, forward strand.
TCCTGCTGCTTAGATCTACGACGATATACCTCATTGGGTATGAAGGTGAAATCGCTGAAGCTTTTAATAATAAGGTCGAAGTGGACGCAGTTTAAACTGATTTCAAAAAAGCCTTTGATTTAGTTAATGATGACTTATTATTAATTAAATGGGAATAAATGGCTCCCTATTAAGATGAATGAATCATATTTAAAAAGCCGATCTCAATCTCTTTTCGGTTACAAGTCTAGCATTAAGTCAATTCCACCCGGAGTCCCACAAGGGTCTCATTACACTCATATCAAATTTCCGTTTTTACGCAGATGTTCTAAAAATGTAGCCCACTGTTACAAATGAAATTTTTCAGGACCTTTGGTATTGGGACCCATACGTCCATCAGATGTTATTTCCACAGAATTAAGAACATACAGAATCCTCATTCAGCCATTATTGTATGCAGTGCATCGTGTCCAAACGCCCCGTGAAAACGCCCGGCGCACGTTTCACTTTACAGCGGAAATGTTGCTCGCTGGCAATTTTTGTAGTGAAACTTCTTTAAAAATTTTGTGATTTCAAACTCGATAAAAGGAAAAACTATGTCCTCTCAATGGACATAGTTTTTCGCATAGTTTTTCAACAAACACTTAAATGTATAGGACAGAGTGAGATAGAAAACATTATACATTTTTTTTACCTATTCTAGTTACCATGGAAACTAAACAATAAACCTTTATCCTAATAGTTTTGATACTCTACATCCACCTCAATATCTGGTAGGCTACTTTTCAGAAGTTACACTTCTGCCGTGGGTGAATAAATTGCTAAGGATTTTTTTTCTCATTTTCGCTTTTTATTGTAAACATTTAAAACATTAGAGGTTAAATAAATACGTTTGTTCGAGAAACAACTCGAAAGTGGAGTTGTTTTCGATGCTTCAATACTAGTCGTGCACACGGTTTCTGTATGTTCTTAACTCTTTGGTTATTTACTTAGTTGACTGCGTTCTAACAAAAAAATATATTTCACCCCCCTATCCAAACACGTTGGACTTTTTCAAGTAAATCTTTTACTTGAATATTTTTCTTATAAATATTTAACCAACCCGAGATACATTTTAATTAACTCAGCAACTGAGTATAAAAATGTCTGCTGCTATCCAGAGTCCAGACGCTTACTTTATTTGAAGACACAGTTCCACATTCACATTTATCTAAATCTAGATAGAATTGAGATATTTTCGAAACTAAGAAATTTAAACCTAGCTGCCCGCCCACAGTTAATGCAACAAAATGTTAGTAAAAGTTATTGAATATTTAATAATACTCTAACATTTAGGTACTAACATATGTTAGATTTTGCTACGCTTGGTCAGATAAATGTTTTTAATGCTGCGACTGATAACGTTTGAATAACATATCATGAATTACCATATTGAAATTTGTAACTAAATGTTTAACTAACAAAGACTCCTCGGAAAACAGGAGAACAGTTATCAGATAGAGAAAAACAAGTGTATATACTTTCACAGTTATTTATTTTATTTTAAAACCAAAAAAAAATGGAATCAACTAATTACAATTTTCTTCAATCCTTATACTCCACACCAAAACCTCAATGGCTATTGGTAAGCATGTTCAACAACGGATGACGGGGTCCTTGGTTCAATTCCTGGGTAGGGTAAATTTTTTGTTAGGTACTGGATTTTTTATTTTAATATTTGCAATAAGTTCTGAGTTGTTAATAATATGTGACAATAATCGTTAAAGCCAGACGACCCGCTTCAGAGCAACGTCGTCCAAGCCATAAAAACTACACTCTTATAAGAGAGAGAACCTGCGCCCAGCAATACGACGCTAAAAGGCAGATGACTGCGAAACCAACGAGCCAGGCCTAAAATTATATCATCATAATATATTGCGACTCAACCCGTTCCTGGAACGCCGTCAAACGTGACTGAATAATAATATTATTTTAGCTCGCGGAAATGTTTGCCGAGATTATCCCTATCCCTATCCCTACTAATATTATAAATATCAATGTAAGTTTGTGTGTTACGCTTTTACGCAAAAACTACTTGACCGATCCTCATGAAACTTTGTACACATATTCTTGGAAGTGTTAGAAGTAATATAGAATACTTTTTATCGCGACATTAAGCTCGGTTCCTTTGGGAGAGGGGATGAAATTGTTTGACGATTTCACACCATAACTCCAACAAGTTATAACCGATTTAAATAATTATTTGTGTACTATAGAGGTTATAATATGTGTTTAATTTTGCCCAAACTTTGTGTAAATCTGATGAATGTGGTTGGAGATAGAGGACAGAACTCCTCAGCGGACAGCAGCAAAATCCTCATAAGGGCTTAGCGATACTGACTACTTTAAATGCCACATCAAAAAACAAAATCAAACGCAGACGAAGTCGCGGGCAATAGCTAGTAAGTAATAAAGTTCCCGGCGCTTCAGTCTGTTGGAAAGCGCTAAATACTAAATGGATTTTATAATTTTTTTGCTCCATCCGACGGTTAATCGGAGAAGTTTGTTAACATTTATCTAAATTACTAATTTCAACCCGCGACCACATTCGCGTGGAAATTTATATGCCTTTCTTTGACCTCCCTGGCACAGTGGTAAGCGCTAGGATTTTAAGTTGGAGGTCCTGGGTTCGATTCCCGGCAGAGGAGAAATATTATTTCCGAATTTTCCCTGGTCTGGTCTGGTGGGAGGCTTCAGTCGCGGCAAGTTACCACACTACCGACAAAGATATGCTCCTAAGCGATTTAGCGTTCCGGTGTGATGTCGCGTAGAAACCAATTAGGGGTATGGGTTAAATATAACTGTCATACTGCCCAACAGGTTAGCCCGCTACCATCTCAGACTGCATCATCATTTACCCCCACGTGAGATTGCAGTCAAGGGCAAACTTGAAGTATAATAAAATAAAACTACTTTCTGTGTGATTCTCTACCACTATGCGAAAAAACATGTTGATCACTTGCTCAGTAAGAAAACAAAAAATCTATGCCACGGGAACCGTAACCGTACAAGCAGCCCATTTGCTATTTCAGACTGTGCTTAATTTTATTCAGATCCGTGAACCCTGAGTGATTGAGTAATAAACATCCATCAATCCAAACAAACATTTATCAATCAATATAATATATATATACACACACACACATATATATACAACATACAATCGAAATGCATATATTTATGATTTCTTCCTCGTAAAATTTTTGACTTTCTGTTTTCTGTGAAAATAGACAGTAATAAGAAAGATTAGATTCACCCAGCGTGCAATAAAATGGGTTATGCTCGGACAAATACATGATTAAATCAGAAATACATGATTAAATCAGAAATTAGATAATGCTTACAAGAAACCTGCGCTTCTGACATAGCACTGTGTAGCCATCTAACGTATAAACTATTAGACTACTGAGAGAAAAGAGCAACTACTGAGTTTCTTGCCGGCTCTTCTCGGTAGAATCTGCTTTCCGAACCGGTGGTAGAGTCACTACAAACATACATACTTGACATTTCAAAAGTGCTCATAAAGTAGGCCAACTTGAAATAAATGAATATGAATTTTTTTTTGAATTTTTTTGAGACAAAAAAATCAAAGAAATGTGATATTTGCTTGCTTCTTTGGAGGAGGGCATAGGCATCGCGGCAAAACTCTTAATCTCACGGGAAATCATAAACTCTACGAAGACGAGACCTAGAGACCATTGCTTATATAAAGTACTCATACTCACTACAATTACAATCTAGCCCAGTGGGCTACCGATCGACTGACGAAAATTAGCAAGTTCGTTTTAGCCTAAACTTCTAAAATTCATACTAATATTATGAATGCGACGGTGTATTCAGCTGTTAATCGTAGGGTTGCCATACTCGAAGCTTTAGGTATAAATTGGCGAACGAAGTTGTCGCCATCCACTTACAATAATTTAAATATATATGTATAAACGCTTCATAAATTAAAAATTAATTAAATTAATATACTATGACAATACACACACCGCCATCTAGTCCCAAAGTAAGCGTAGCCTGTGTTATGGGTACTAAGATAACTGATGAATATTTTTTTTTATGAATAATATACATAAATACTTATAATATACATGTAAACACCCAGACACTGAAAAACATTCATGTTCATGACACAAACATTTTCCAGCAGTGGGAATCGAACCCACGGCCTTGGACTCAGAAAGCAGGGTCGCTGCCCACTGCGCCAATCGGCCGTCATAAGTGAATTTGTATTTGATAGGTTGTTTGATAGCCCTTTATTTGTGTCCTAGCTAAACAACCTATCGACTTGATTTTTGCATAGAATTAGCTGAAAGGACGGAGATTATCATAAGCTTCTTTATATCCCAGGAATACATACGGTCCACGTAGGATTTTTAAAAAACTAATAAACGCGGACAAACTTCGCGGGCAACGTTCACTATAAAACAACGACAAACACTATAAAACCAAGTCCTTCAGGAGGATAAATTAAAACTTTGTAGGACACCGAAAATCACTTGAAGTAACTTGATACAAAGTGTAATAAGGACCAAGGGACAATACAAGGCGGGTTAGATCTGCGAACTTTCATGATACCTACTAAGTTACCTAATTTCCTTTATATTTCAATACAAGATGTCACGAGTTATATAATACTATCCAATGCCTGTACATAAGTACGCTAGTAGTGAGCTAGTCGGACATGTTAAAAGTCACTAAGTCTGGAAGTTAGTGTTGGGGTAAAGAGCACAACTATTTATTATCATGCGAAGAATCAAGTCGGTTAACTGCTTAGTTAAGACGTAAAGTATGGACAAACAAACACACGAACAAACACACTTCCTTATTTACAAAATTAGCGAGGATTCATTGATTTAAAAATTACCAGAAAACCCGGAAAGAACGGAGTACTGAGTTACTTTATACACAGTAACAAACGGTTCCCACGGGATTTATGAAAAGTAAGCTTAATTTGCTATACGCGAACAGAATCTGTATGATGTAATTTATTTTTATTATTTATTTATTTATTTAAACATCTTTATTGCGTAATAAAGGAGAAATTACAAATATAGTTAAACAAAAAATTAAAAGCAAAAGGCGACCTTATCACTAAAAGTGATCTCTGCCAGGTAACCTTACCGATAGTACACAACAAAACATGAGAGACGGGAAATCGCAATTAAAATAAACAATACATAAATTTACACACTTAAGTACATACTACTAATAACTAATATAATAAATAATTAAAAGAGATAAATAAAATAAGATATAAATAAATATATATATATATATATATATATATATATATATATATATATATATTAACAAATATTTACATTTACTATAGATACATAAGTACACATATACGAACAACAAAATTATAATGACAAATAGTGATGTCTAACACGGCTTTTGAAAATAGCTAGGGATTTAGAGCGACGAATATCGTCAGGGAGTGCATTCCACAGCGTTGCAGCTTTTATTGTGAAGGATTCCGAGTAACTTTGCGACTTACATTTCAACATTCGGAGAATATTCTCCCTAGCAGAACGCTGAGATCCTTGAGACGGACACGGGCAAAGGAAATGAAAGCGTTGTTTAAGGTAGGGTGGTGTCCAAGGATGAAAAAGAGTAGAATACAGGATTGAAAGGACATGCAGATTACGCCGATGCCTAATAGGAAGCCACTTCAATTTTTTGCGATACTCAGAGATGTGATCATATTTCCTAAGACCAAATATGAATCTTATGCATAAGTTTTGTAGTCGCTCCAGCTTATCCAGAAGGTCCTCAGTCAAGTCTAAATAACAGGCATCGGCATAATCTAAAATAGGAAGAAGAAGGGTATTGGCTAATAAAATCTTAGTCTTGATAGGCAAGAGATTTTTCCATCTTTTTAAGGACCCAAAGGCACTAAAAACTTTCTGGCTTACATGGGCTACTTGCGGCCTCCAAGATAAACTGCTGTCCATGAGAATGCCTAGGTTTTTCACAGTTTTGCTATAAGGCAGCAGAGACCCATCAAAAGTGACTTGCGGAATACCAGAAAAATTCACTTTCGCAATTTGCCTAGAATTACCCAAAATAATTGACTGAGACTTGCTGGCATTAACCAATAACCCATGAGATCTGCTCCAGTCACAGATAGCACTAAGGTCAGCGTTGAGTCTATTTACAGCCTCAGGAATATCAGAAACCAGAGCAGACACATATATTTGAAAATCATCCGCATAAAGATGATAAGGTAAAGAAAGGAGATCAGTCATGGTATTAATGAAAATAGAGAATAGAAGAGGAGATAGTACACCACCCTGTGGAACACCAGCAAGGAGGCGGCAGTAAGAAGAGAATTTATCTTTGACTCTGATACATTGCGTACGATCATGTAAATAAGAATGGAACCGTCTAACTACAGGTGAAGAAATATTAATGGAATCTAGTATGGCCAAGAGAATCTCAAAATCCACAGTGTTGAATGCATTGGAGAAATCAAGCAAAGCCAAAATGGTCACCTGCTTATTATCAATACCTAAACGAATATCGTCACAGACATTGGTTAAAGCCGTGACAGTGCTGTGCCCACGACGAAAGCCAGATTGAAAAGTGCTAAGGATATTATTTTTAGAAAGAAATAAAGATAATTGAGAATTAACAATACGTTCCAGGACTTTAGATAAGAACGGAAGAATAGAAATAGGTCGGAAATGAGAAAACAAAGACGGATTAGAATTTTTAGGAATAGGTATGACCTCAGCTATACGCCAGGCACTAGGAAAGGAACTAGATGAGAGAGATAGATTAAATAAGTAGCACAGAACGTGTAAGATGTAATCTAAACTTAACAATATCATCTTACGGCTGATACCGTCATTTCCCAAAGCATCTGATTTAACTGCATTTATGTGCTTTATTATTTCGCCAGGACTGACCACGCTAAATTGGAACAATGGAAAATGAGGCTTTGAACGCGAGCTTATCGAAGCCAGAGTTTCAGTTTTGCGACTAATACTAGTTGTCACATTACTGAAATGACGATTCAAAGCATCTATATCCACACTATCAGGAACACTTTTTTGCCGGCGACCAATGCCCAAAGTTTCCAAAAATTTCCACACCTTAAGGGTACTCTTTCCATCAACTGAAGAGTGGATATAATTGCGCTGAGCGTCTCTGCACATCTTGTATTGTCATTATAATCACACATCTTGTCATTATAATTTCTTCAATCTTTATACTCCACACTAAATCATTTTCAGGCGATGTTGACTTTACAATGAATAATTGGTAAGAGAAATATTTGCTTGTGTCGCCCTTTATATCTCTTTTACCCCCACCTTATCTATCTAAGCTTCTCACACCCCGTTTTTAAAAACGTAATAAAATAAGGCAACAACAATCACAAAAAAAAAAATATCTTTTCTTTTTCTTTAATTGCTCTTTTCAAATTTCAGATGTACAGCTATTATTCTGTCCAATCTTAAGTAGGTATTTTGAACGTCGAACACGTAAATACTAAGAAGGTAAGATTTTAAATAGCTAATTGAAGTTTATCCACAATTAACTTTTTGTTACAGCCTATCATAATGCTCCGAATTCGGAGTAGTTTTCTTAATTTTTATTATTTTTTTAAATTTCGACGTAGTATTGTTAGTAGTGTTATTTTTTTGTAATAAATAACTTTATTGAGAGATTTTATTTTTAAATATATCGCTCAGACAAAATTCCTTAGTTAAAGATAAGTTAACAGTCGATTATTTATTAGTACAACAGTTTAAAAGACAAAAGTTACGTTCTTTATATACAATACATGGTTATACATGCAAATTCATCTTAACGAATAGGCGTTTACTTCCCTCATGAGCGTAGAGGTTAAGGAAAAGTATTTACGTAAGCCCCACGCAGCTACGCTCTTGAAGGGTTTGTTTACAAAAGCCTGAACGTGTGAACAGCCCCTATCCCGAATCCCGTTAGTGCATCCGCAGCCAGCGTGGAGGAAGGACGTCTCCTGAAATCGCGTCATGTTTACATGAATAATCGAACGGACGTGAGAAAATTCGTATTAAAACAAAAATTGATCAGAAAACTTTTGAGCTATTTATCTTCTACTGTGTTTTTCTTGTTATAAATTATACATTCTCGTGATATGTAGATTTTTTCTATAGAAAATTCGTTTATCTAACTGTTGTGGGTGTGTTTTAATCTATTGTTTCTACGGGCTACAAATGGCAATGCAACTGCTTTGGATCAACAGGCTCTGCTGTCAAAAGGCTGTTGTTTGTTTTGTCACTTGGTGAGTGTTAGTGTTATAAGTCCACATTGGTTTTCCGGAAGCAGTAATTAGATTAAGGAGTTTTTATTGTATATTTTGCGTGAGGACTTTTCTAATTTTACTAGTTTCGAATTCTCGGAAGTATAAGCGTCGATGTGGTAGACAAAACCAAATTTATTATAGCCCGTTGAATTACACAATTAGTTGTTTATTTTTTGCTGACTGCGCTAAATGGAGAGATGTTCAGAGGTTGGAGAAAAGATTTAGCCTACTCGTGGGACAATATGTCAGAACCTACATTTATTTCTTAATTTTTTTACCATTAATGATTTGAAAATCGTCATCATATCTTGACCAAGATAAGTTTAACTTATCTCATCTACAATTGACAATTTACATGTCCTAATCAAAAAAAAAAGAATTATCGAATACGGTAGGTATAGATTTGACGGACTCGTTATCGACAAAAACAATAGGTTATTAGATTTTAACAACACATTAACAGTTTGCGAGCGTTTGCTGTTGAAGAGTTACTGACGCAATATTCAGAGGTATTCTTCATCAGAGCGTCAGCGTGAATTTAATGGAAAAAGTTAGATGGTATTTTTTTTAGAATACTACTCGTATTATAAGAAAAATTTGGATGCAACCACTGATTTAAAGCCTGATTACTTTTGAAAGTAATCCCATTTTCATCATTTGCCTAAGCTTATTTATGTCCCACAACTGAGGCATTGACAACTCAGGCATATAGGTTTTCTTTTCAGTCACCCACACGTTCCTTACCTAGTTACGATGATACTACTTTATACTAATATTATTTATATTTTTGAGTATATTAAATTAATATTTGTGTGTGTGAGTGTGTGTGATGTGTGTGTGTGTTTGTGTGTGTGTGTCTGGCTGTGGCATCGTATTTGGATTATACCAATGGATTATACTGTACGGGAGCGTACAGTATAATCCATTCGGGATCCACACGGGATTCTGAATGTTAGAAAGGTGAATTAGTCGGGAGTGTTCTTAGCTATGTTTCATGAAAAACGGTCAACGATGGATGCCGCCATAAAATGGTGCATTACTTTTTTTCACAACTCCCTCATTATGGATGATCATGATCAATGAAAGCGCTTGACTAGCAAAATTATGTAGGCACAATATATGAAAAGAGAGGGTTTTTTTAATTATGAATTTATATTTTCTTTTATTAAGTTTTGCCCTACACACACCCACGCATATTATCTAGTAGATCAAAAAAGGCACATCTGCTGTCGGAAATTTTGGTAGTCCGCAAGCTGTTATGTTATGCGACTTGTACCTAATTTATGGATCGTTAACATACTACATATTTCAACGACCTCTCCGGTACAGTGGTGAACGCTGAGACCTTATGATTTCCCGATCTCAATTCCCAGCGAGGGGAATTTGAGAATTTATAATTTCTGAATTATCTCTGGTTTGGTCTGGAGGGAGTTTTCGGCCGTGGCTAGTTACCACTCTACCGACAATGACGTGCCGCCAAAAGAATAAGCGTTACGGTACGATTCCATTTAGATTTAATATATTTAGGAAGTTAAAATTATGACGGTGCATACTCAGTAGGTACATATTTGAAAATTTAATTGATATCCATTAAAAAATATAGCAAAACTTAAAAAGAAAATGGACTGTAACAATATGAATATTAGAAGCAAAAATATAACATATATATTAATTTAGCTATAAAGTTAGAGCTGAGAGCTTATAACAAAAATAACACAACCCGGCTAAATATGTTGTATGTTTTTTTTAAGACCAGGGTGCATTTGGAACCTTCGTAGCCTTAGTTTTAAGTTGGCGTACGTTGTTATCACCATCACCTAACAATTATGTCAACATATATGTATGATCGCTTCGTGCCTGTGATATGCCTACATGAATAAAGAATTCGAATTATAGATTGGAAGTCTTACTAATATTTACTGTATGAATGAAATTCCCACACCTACTGAGAAGTGAAATGAAATGAAATGAAAATACACTTTATTGTACACCTAACAGAAATTAAATTATAAAAATAAACAACACAACAAAACACAGGTACAAGAGAGATGGTAATCTTCAGATTTCTGAAAAGATTTTCAACAAAAGAAGCCCAAAAGTGTATAAGACAGTACTGAAAATTGAACTATTATATTGACAACAACATTTAGACAGACAAAGCAGGCAACCTGTTACCCCTTTTTTGCATCGCTAGTTAAAACGATTCGATATAACCCTTTTTGCAATTCTATATAAAATGTATAGAAGGTTTTATACAGTAGACAATAGCGGTAGGTATTATCGCTAAGAAGCGATCTCTTTGGAACGGCGAAATATATAAAAATCCTATACGTATACACTGGCTGATCATGAAATCTTTATATACAAGATATCTAAAATAAAGGATTACGTCTCATAATAAAGGATTACGTAAACGATAAAAAAGCTTGGGTGTAAACAATTGCTCTAACCAGGTTGCTTCTTAAATATTTTCTAATGACAATGTGAGATGGTGATAACAAAAAGAACACCCGGCTAAGTTTGTTGTGGGCTTCTGCTTAGACCAGGGCGCGATTGGAACCCTCGTAGCTTTAGTTTTAAGTTTACGATGGTAGTTATCAACACTACTCACACACATCATACACATCTATGTGCCTATTTGAATAAAGAAATATTTGACTTTGACTTTAAAATTAGTTCATATTGTGTCCTAGAAACGTTCTAAGATTAATTTATAAAACTTATGGCGTGCGTCACTTAAGGTTACTCTAACATTTAGTAGGTATGCTTGACAACGGAAGTCCTACGTTCGATTCCTGGATCGCGTTAAAAATTGTTAGGTATACTTATTGGATTATTACCACCCGTAGTTGGAAAATAGGCACTGTACGCGTTCCTTGAAAATATCCAAGAAGTAAATTAAGAATATTAGTTGTTATAACGTCATAACAGTCAAAGCAGTAAATTCCTTAAAGTGTAGAAGCCCTCCTCGCATACGAGTTATTTTAAAAATGTTGGGTAAGCATTGCTTTTGTGCTCGTATGAATTGCACGACACTGCTCCCGACCGATATAAGCAATTGATGATAATCATTATATAAACCCTTTACCGGCCCACTACAGGGCACGGGTCTCTTCCCACAATGACAAGGATTTAGGCCGTAGTCCACCATTTTGGCCCAGTGCGGATTGGTGGACTTCACACACCTTTGAGAACATAATGGTGAACACTCAGGCATGCAGATAGATAGATAGATAGAATAACTCTAATGCAAAAAAACGCAGAGAAAAAATACTAAAAAAACAAAGACAAAAGTACATAGTGTTAGGGTGCAAAGGCGCCTTTATTATATAAAGTGATCTTTTACAGGCAACCTAAACATAATAAGCTATCAATAAAACGGACAGTGGATGGTGCAATAAGTAAAGATATAAAATAAACTTAAATAAATGTAGGTACATAAAAATACTCAAATATTTGATACCTAACTATAAATATTAAAATATATGTATAAAATAAACATGATAAACTATAATAATACATTTAATAAAGTAACACATAGCTACATTAAGTAGATAAATAATATTTTTTCTTTAATTGTTTGAAAATGTGGATATAGAAATTGTTACTTCTTTAACAGTAAAAGATTCGTGGTTTCACGATATTTTCCTTCACCTTTGAAGCAAGTGATATTTTAATTACTTAGAGCTTACATTATTTAGGAACTTTCGAGTAGTGGGATCGAAACTTGGCCCCCCTTAAGTGAAACCGAGACCCTAACCACTGGGCCATCGCCACTTGATGATGGGAAAATCGTTAAAAGCCAATATATTAAACGGTTTGCGTACAACTCGGGATCACATTTGCACGCAGTTACGGTCAAGGGTCAACGGTAGTAAACCGAGGAAATTGCTCCGTATACACAATCGGAAGTAGGCCGAACCAACCTCAGCTCTTAACTAATGTAACACCCTATTAGTCTCGTAACACGAAAGCTTTCTGCACTAATGACTCTTGAGGTCTAAGACGTGGATTATAGGGCACAGGGTTAAAACAAGGAATGTCGGAATGACTTTAAAAAATGGATGGTAATAATTTCATCCAAGCATTTGTCTTATGTAGGAATTCGACTGCACTTTCGGGGAGCCGAGTTGGAATCCCAGCACTCACCTCTTACTTTTCTAAGTAATGTGCGTTTTAATATCTTATATATACCGCCTAAATCATTTGGCATTCCATTAAAGTTTTCCCTAGGTTTAGTAACGAACATAAAGCTTTTATATATTTCGATCGCTGCTTAGCGATAATACCTATACGCCATTGTCTACTATATGATATCTTTTATACATTTAAAATAAATAAATAAAATAAATAAATAAATATACTACGACAATACACACATCGCCACCTAGCCCCAAAGTAAGCGTAGCTTGTGTTATGGGTACTAAGATGACTGATGAATATTTTTATGAATTATATATACATAAATACTTAGAAAATACATATAAACACCCAGACACTGAAAAACACTTAATGCTCATCACACAAACATTTTCCAGTTGTGGGAATCGAACCCACGGCCTTGGACTCAGAAAGCAGGGTCGCTGCCCACTGCGCCAGTCGGCCGTCGAATTGTAAAATGGGTAATAGTTTTAGAATAGTTTTAGCTAGTGATGCAAAAAAGGGGGTGATATCGGGTTGCCCACTTTGGCTTTATGTTGATGTCCAATTAATGGATCAATTTCATTTAAGAATTTTGATGTGAAACATCTATAGGCGGAGGGTAAACCTGATTGTTGGCGTGGCGACACAGACCGTGGCGACGCATCGCCACGCTATATAATGGAATATATGTACTATACGTAGTTGAGTTGTCGCAATTTCAAATAAATTCTTTTTTTTTTAAATTTGATTTTGTTTTAAAAAAAAAAGTGTAATGAAAAATCATTTTTTTTAACTAATTTGTCACGCTTCATTTTATTCCCGTCGTAATCTATATTGTATTTTATGCATATAACATAAAAAAAAACAGTTTCAACGACGGCTCACACATTTTTGAATAATAAATGAAAGTGTGTTTGTTTATTTGTTTGTTTGTCTCTCACGCCCTAACTAAGGAACCAATGAACTTGATTTTTGGCTTAGAGTTAGTTGAAAGTACGGAGAGTATCAAAAGCTACTTTTACTTACGGCTCCCACGGTATTTTTTTTAAATACCTTACTTAACTTACTGTTAGTAGTAGTAGTAGTAGTAAAGCTTTTTGTGACAGAGCTCGTCCGGGGAAGTACTATCACCATGCTTACTTCTTGACACTAATATTAAAAAGGCGAAAGTTTGTTTGTGAATGCGTATGTTTATAACTCCTTCACGCCGCAACTACCAAACCAATTTGACTGAAATTTTGAATTGATATAGATTAGGTATTTCCCTTAATTATCACACAGGTGACTTTCTGTGGGAAATCTATGGTTTTCGTGGGCTTTGTGAAAGTGAAAGCTCTAATTTACCGTCGATGCGCTATAACTATAGCTATAGTTTGCCATAGCCAATTTTCTCGAACTCTCTCTTACGGGCACATGAGCGTTAACAACTACACCTCAAACAGGACATGGGGCGGCATGTTGCAGGACGTGCTCCTTGCAAGCCCTGTGAAGAGTTGCTCTGTTTATAGGAGATGGTTTCCAACTTAACATTAGATAGGCTATCTGCTTGATCCGTCAATGGTTCTTATAAAAAAAAAAAATTAACGCGCCCAAAGCACGCGGGTAACAGCTAGTTGATACATTTTTGATTTAAACATAGCAATATTTAAATTTTCCTGTTTTTTCCGCCGTTTAAATCTACAATTGAAAACAGATGAATTTACAATTGTATCCTACTTATTATTAACAGATAGATTAAGTTATACAATTTTTTTACAACTGTACCCTCTCGGATTTGATTCCTGGGGCTAGTCCATAGGAAGTGTAAGGAGAGTCACGTGAAGCCTTAGGTCTCTATCCTAATATCATCAACATCATCACACCAACCCATTACCGGCCCACTACAGAGCACGGGTCTCCTCCCACAATGAGAAGGGGTAAAGGCCGTAGTCCACCACGCTGGCCCTCCCACCTCATTAGTGCCTCTAAATATGTTGAATAGAGGTGAAGTTGATAAATTTATTTGTTCGTTTAGCAATTCGAACCTCCCATTTTTATGAAGTATATTTTGTGATACGATGTCTTATTTAAGAGAGAATCACTTGTAATAAACAGACAATATCCGGAAGCGACTAGACCTCTATCTGGAACACATTTAGGAGATGAGACGTCGTTTGCGCGGAAACATACGCATCACAATTATTAAGCAATCCACATTATGCAAATGATCCGTAGTGAAACGCTATGAATTCTAATAGCCAGGATATTATCTGCGACCTTATTTTAGGGCATTACCACGTATGTGTAGGTGTCTACTTGGTATAGTTCGATGGTATCCAAAGCTTCGGATCTGAGACATGCTCAGAGTCACTCAGCGAGCGATGGAAAGAGCTATGTTAGGAGTAATATCTACGTGATTAAATCAGAAATGAGGATATTCGTAGAAGAACTACATTTAACGACATAGCTGAACGAGTTGCGAAGCTAAAGTGACAATGGACGGGGCACATAGTTCGGAGAACTGATGGACGTTGGGATTCCAGGATGTTTGAGTGGCAACCACGCACCGGACGCCATTAAACGAGTTGCGGGGAGCCGCTGGATGAAGCGGAATCGTGGAGTTTGGAACGCCCTACAGAAGACCTATGTCCAACAGTGGACGTCAATCGGTTGATTTGATGATGATGATAACCCAAATCAGGTTATGCTATCTCCTATCTCCAGAGGTCAACGACGACCTGTATCACAATCATTTTCAACAGAAAACCAGCTTACTACAGAGCTCTGATCTCCTTTTAGTGTGGATTGACAACTCTAAGGCATGCAGGTTTCCTCACGATGTTCACCGCTCAGATAGTAGGCCAAACTGTTAACCTATAGGCTTTCACCGTTTAGGAATAGTGATAAAATTATTTATAAACACTTTATAATGTACGTGCCGTCCGTGTGTATCGGCCGTTAACAAACACATACATTATGTGTTTGTCGACGGCTGATTGACGCAGTTCGTAGCGACCCTGCTTTCTGAGTCCAAGGCCGTGGGTTCGATTCCCACAACTGGAAAATGGTGTGATGAACATGAATGTTTTTCAGTGTCTAAGTGTTTATCTTCATTTTATAAGTATGTACATTATTCATAAAAATTTTCATCAGTCTTCTTAGAACCCATAATACAAGCTACACGTACTTTGGGGCTAGATGGCGATGTGTGTATTGTTATTTGTATAGTTTATTTATTTATTTACTATTATTAATGTGGTGTTAAATTATTTTTAGGCAACCGCTTAAAGAGTTTATATGTACATAGTCCTAGAGCACTTCGCCGCTTAGTCAGCGTCGACGTTAAAACGTCTCACGATAATTGGCTTGAGAAGCAGCCGTGACATTCTGACGGCATAGCTGACAGATTTATAAAAGCAGTGGAAACTGCAGAAGCTACGAACTCGTAGGTCCAAAGATAATTAAACATCATACTAGCTACAGATAGGACAACTTTATTTGCCGACTAGCGTTTTCCCGCGTTCTTTGTCTAGCTTATGTTACTCTCCGTCCTTTAATTAAATTCTATGAAGTTGATTGGTTGCCTGGGCGTACAACCAACGTGGGACGAACCAACGAACAAATAAACAAACCCAATTTTGCATTTACAAAATGAGTAAGGATTAGGAGCCGTTGTCTCACAACATAAAAATTAACTACGAAAAGTGTTGTTTTTAGAATAGTCTAAAACACACACATTTTATCACCGGTTTCTTTTCAATTTGCTAAAATTTGGTCTCTAATAGGTCTCGTTAAAGTTGCGTTACTTTTGTTTCATCAATTTAATAAGTTCTTTTTATAATTAACTAGTTGTACCCTGCCACGCTTCGCTGTGGCACATTTTTATGGAATGATTGAGAAATTAGAAACAAAACATAGAATACGTTACATATATGTTTAATTTTGCAATACTCGGATATACAATATTTTTGTTTTTCGACTGTCTCCATAGATATAAAGACTCGTGGATATGTGACTGATGCAAAAAATAGATGAAAACAATCCTTGATGCGGATTATATATCATGCTAAAATTTCAGCTCGATCGGTGCACAACTTTTGAGTTTTTGAAGCGTACACAAACCAACATAATATTTTTATATATATAGATTAAGCCTACAGGCGGTCTATCAACGCTACCTCCTATTATTATGGTTTTAATTTTATTTCCTCTGACGTAAATGTGACGTCGTATCGCATGTGACGTCATCACTTTCTAGCCCGGTGCGATAAATTTATTAAGATTTGACAGATTAGAAATTGTCACATGCCATCCATTTTATAATATCGCAACTCATTGGACACAATTTAAGTCTTGTTTTGATTTATTGATATCATTGGCATAAACTTCGGTTGTTGAGGCTAGTTTACTATTATATAAACAACACCTAATCATCGTTATCCTAATCGAGGACGTCCACTGCTTGGTTTCCACATTCCGACTGTAGCACGAGTGTACACGGACTCCCTGAAACTCGCTTAATGTCATTGTCAACAAAGCATGAGGTCTATTAGGCTGTTTATATATTCTGATACCTTGAGCCTCCAACGATCAGCGATGAGCATGTAATACAAATTAAAATATATCAACAATAAACACAAGCGATTTCGCGTTCCGGTGCGTTATCGCGTAGAGACCGAGGGGTATAAGTAAATAAATAAATAAACTACGACAATACACACATCGCCATCTAGCCCTAGAGTAAGCGTAGCTTGTGTTTTGGGTACTAAGATAACTGATGGATATTTTTTGATATACATAAATACAATAAATAATATATATAATGTCGGCCGATTGGATCAGTGGGCAGCGACAGTGCTTTTTGAGTCCAAGGCCGTGGGTTCGTATCCCATATCTGGGAAACTGTTGTGTGATGAACATGCATTTATTTCAGTATCTGGGTATTTATATGTATATAATAAGTATTTATGTATTCATAAAAATATTCATCCGTGCGCTTAGTACTCAAAACACAAGCTACGCTTACTATGGGGCTAGATGATGTATTGTCAAAGTGTATTTATTTAAATAGTTACAGACGGACGAAGACGTGCCGCTAAGCGATTTAGTGTTCCGGTGCGATGTCGCGTAGAAACCTGTGAGGGTTATAACTACCATACTCCCTAACGGGTTAGCCCGCTACCATCTTAGCATCATCACTTACAAACAGGTGAGATTGCAGTCCAGGGCAAACTTGTAGTGAAATAAAAAAAAACATTCCTAATATGCCCCGCCTATTACCAATTTAAATTCGCAATTGGTAAAGCTGTCTGTAATTTTGTTCCATTTATGGATCTCAGCTTGTTTGATTCAATTACGATGAGACAGATCTCTACATCCAGACTCTTAACAACTTACTCATTTTGGAGCCATAAACAACACTGTTCATAGACTTCGGCATTCTGGCATTGACGAATAATTCACAACGTGAATTTTTTAACAAGACATAAAAGGTTCTACATAAAATATTCCCAATAGCCGCTCGCAACTTTTGAAAAGGTAAATCTCTTTCCGGTCGGACTCTTTTATCTTGCTAAAAGACACTAAGCGAGATAATGCTTAATTTCACCTCAAAAGGATGAAAGTATTCAACTTTTGCATGAAAAATAGAATACATTTTCCAAGAGATAATTTTCTTTTTGAAGACATTTTCTCGTGCAAGAGCGTAATATATTGTTTCGGAACAAGTAATGGAAGGTAATGAATGAGCAGACCGCCAATAACCGAATTGGAACTCAGTTTCCTGTTTCCAAAAACAGTTTTCGGATATTTCAATTCTATTTGTTTTGTGGAACAAATATTTTTTTTTTACTTATGGTTTCTTTTCGGTATTTGTGCAAACCAGTGATAAGGCCGCGCTTACGCCTTACGTTAGTGCAAACGTTTTTTTCCTGTATTGTATTTTTATTATTTGGTCCTATATGTTAATACACCTACCACACTACACACATTACTTTGCATACTTTCACTACACACCCCTTATACATAGCACCACTATGAACATACTTGCATGCCATAATTATAAATTTTATTCTAAATGTCCTTTTGTTAAAATTTCTCACTATTTGCTCGTTGTGTAATTTTTCCAGTATAATTGAGAAAAGCTGACTACTGAAACACAGTTTATACTAGTTCAGTAGTCAATGAACAATTGGATTGTTTTACAATTACACATAGGTATTTTGCGATGTAAATATACCTACCTAATAACTATAACTATATATAATATACCTAACTATAAATATAATACATTTAAATAATGTGTGAAGTTTTTACAATTTTGTATATTGTATTTGCTATGTGTACAATATGTAATGAAATAAATAAATAAAAATAAATAAGTGAAGCTGAATCTTTGGATCTCCTTTTACGAATTTTGTGCAGACAGAGAAGTATGTAAATTTACCACTCTTATAGTTTATAACTAGGAGTTCAGAATACAATTATTTTTTATGCATAAAAATTATTACTCATTTATGTAATTGAGTATTATGTAAGTTTATAATAGCATAAATATATATCATATATATCTATTATAGTATATATAAATTTATATCGGTATTTGTGTAGTTAATATGTAAATGTAGTATGTATGATCATGTAAGTTTTTGTTTTTTTTTTTTGTAACATACTTTATATGACGGCCGATTGGCGCAGTTTGCAGCAACCCTGCTTTCTGAGCCCAGGGCCGTGGGTTCGATGCCCACAATTGGAAAATGTTTGTGTGATGAGCATGAATGTTTGTCAGTGTCTGGGTGTTTATATGTATATTCTAAGTATTTATGTATATTATTCATAAAAATATTCATCAGTCGTCTTAGTACCCATAACACAAGCTACGCTTACTTTGGGGCTAGATGGCGTTGTGTGTATTGTTGTAGTATATTTATTATTTATTTATTTAACTTTATGCGCCACTTTCCACTTTCCACTTTCCACTTTTTTATCGGCTTCGTACGCTCAGGTTGCCTTTAAAATATCACTCTTAGTGATAAGGCCGCCTTTGCACCCTAGCACTAAGTACTATTACCGTTTTCTTTGTATTTTTCCTATTGTGTTGTGTTGCAATAAAGTTTTTCTATTCTATTCTATTTAATTAATAAAATAAACATAATATACACTACTGTGTAATGATTTAATATGACTTTAACCATGTATTTGACATATCCACGCATTTATACTTCTTTTGAATTACGGCCATATGATGCTTAACACCTGCGCCTCAGATTGATAAGATAAATAAATAAATAAATATACTACGACAATACACACACCGCCATCTAGCCCCAAAGTAAGCGTAGCTTTTGTTATGGGTACTAAGATGACTGATGAATATTTTTTCAATAATATACATAAATACTGATAAAATACATATAAACACCCAGACACTGAAAAACATTCCTGTTCATCACACAAACATTTGTGGGAATTCCAGTTGTGGGAATCGAACCTACGGCCTTTGACTCAGAAAGCAGGGTTGCTGCCCACTGCGCCAATCGGCCGTCAAATTGATTTACACAGGGCGGGCTCTAGGGCACGTACTCGTAGGACGTGTTCCTTGCATGCCCTACGAAGTTTTGCTCTAATTATATTCGATGGTATTCAACTTACCATGAGCTTGATTGCTTAAGTTATAGTTATAAAAAAAAACGCGAATATGGTTTCTACTCAGATTGAGTTAAGACTCAATTTTATATACACGCATTCTAGAGTATGAATGAATGAATGACTGCATACACTTTTATTATACACCACAGAGAAAATTTACAGAGATACAAATAAAACAGCACAATAAGGTAGAATGTACAATTTGGCGGCCTTATCGCTAAATAGCGATCTCTTCCAGGCAACCAAAGGCATACAAGAAAATGCTATACGAAATTAGTAGGTGGTACAACAAACATTAGTGAATAGAGTAGAGTACCTACGCGTCTATTTTATACATGAATTTTTGGTTACGAATTTATTTACTGTTTTATAATTAAAAAAAGAAGCGGTAATAGCTCATTGGATAGAAGCTCGATTTCACCTTCGGGGAGCCGAGTTCGAATCCCAGCACGCCTTTAACGTTTCTAAGTTATGTGCGTTTGATGAAATCAAAAATATCACTTGCTTCAACGGTGAAGGGAAACTTCGTGAGGACATCGGCATGCCAGAGTTCTAATTAATGTTCTCAAAGGTATGTGGAGTTCACCAATCCGCACGGGGCCAGCGTGGTGGACTACGGCTTTTACCCCTTCTTATTACGGGAGACCCGTGCTGTGTAGTGGGCCGATAATAGATTGATGTGATGATGATGACGAATTATAATGAAACAAGCTTTAGCAATGGTCAAGTTTCCTACAAATTTTCGAACCCAGCTGTTTTGTAGGTAACTAGTTGGCTTTAACTCCGACCGGGCGCGTTAGATATCCTTGTAACTTAACAACCCTCGCGCTGTCCAAAAACGTTGAATGTTTATCCCATTTAAATTTTATGAGGATTCCAAAGTCCCACATTATAAAGTTTTGCGGGGCAATGGGTCTAATGTAACGAGGACAGATCTACTTTTAGACCTCGATGACGGCCAACCGCATGCGGTGAGCGAACGCCTTTTTGGTTCCGCGATTCATGAACGAACTACCTTCAACGTTGATCCAAAATATAAATATTAAAAACATTAAGCGTAAACTCAAAGAATACTTTTTAGCGAAGTTAGTTGGCTGACTCTTTTGTATCTCGTATAATTTATATTCATTTCTTTTGGTACTTACTACTATAAAAAAATTAAAATTTACAGGCATACTTAGTTCCTATCGTTCTACAATGCAGCAGTATGTTTTTCCCACAGCTGTTTTTATTCTTCTAATTAACACCTAAGGTAATCGTTGCAGATCAAACGAGGACAAACCTCTGCGGTTTTTTCGGTGTTTTTATTCTTACTATTTTAATATAATTGTTTTATTTGATAAATAAATTAAAAAAAAAACCTGCCAATTTATTTAATCATAGATTTTTGCAATTCACACATTGATTAAAGGATTGATTTTTTTCATTTTACTATAAGTTAGCTCTTGACTGCAGATATTGTTACCACAGGTCAGTTACCACATCCGAAGCATCTCACAAGACTAGAGAAATTTTGAAAATTATAAATTGCCCTCGCAAGAAATATAAGCCCAGGAGGTCGTCAAAGTTGATTTACTTAGGTAACTATTTTTCCTACGGCCTTGGATTCAATTCCTTAGAGGCCTGTCTAAAAATGTTCTTGGCAACTAAATTGGACAGAAAAATAGAACATTAAATTTATATTTTTTAAATTTTCTTTTCCATAGGGAAAAGGCAAAGGTATACCACCGTACAGCCATGTCTTCAGTGTTTAATATTCATGTCTTATTTGATTGTAAAGCATAAAACCATGCCTTTGTGTTTATTATTCTGAAAATCATTGTGAACTTTAAATACCTTATAAGCACACGTATTAATTTACCAAGGATAAACAGCCAACAGGAAAAAAAGTAAGTAGATCACGTAGACGCACCGTAGACTTCCGATGTAGGGGTTGTTGTATCACGTCTCAGATAGTACTATAGGAGCACCTTCACCTGAGCATCACGTACACGTATATTTTAACTATTACAGAGCAACCGTAATATGAGAACCAAAAGGTATTGTTGTAGAGTGAAACCTTCTTGGTATGTTTCTCAAGTGTTTTACTGGTCTGTAAATTTTCTTTATTTTCTTGATTTAACATTTCTTGTCACTGCCCGAAACTTTTACGGGTTATAGATATTTGTTTAGAATTGACTCCGTTAAGGGAACAACAGCGGTTGTGTATGATACAAAGAAATATATTATTGTCGACTCGTTACCTACCAAAAAATACAAAAAACCCTGAGAAGGGTTTATGCCATAGGTTAGGATTTTTACTAAGCCACTAGAGGGAATGATTAAATAAATAAATAAATACACTAAGACAATACACACATCGCCATCTAGCCCCAAAGGAAGCGTAGCTTGTGTTATGAGTACTAAGATGACTGATGAATATTTAAAAAAAAAGACCTAATTCAATCGTGGGTCTTAGTAGATTTTGAATATTCTTAGATGAGTTATTTGTTGCTCTAATAATTGTAAAATATCGCTATAACATTAGCTATTCTATTATATTATACTAGCTGTTGCCCGCGACCTCGTCCACTTGTGTTCTTGTTTTTCGAAAGATATGTGCCTCATAAATGTGGCTATTAGGATATCTGAGCCTGGTGTAAAATCGACAAACAATTTCGTCCCCTCTCCCAAGAGAACTGAGTTTAATTTCGGGATAAAAAGCATCCTATCTTACTTCTTATACCTTCAGGAATATGTGTACAAAGTTTCGTGATAATCGGTTTAGTAGTTTTTGCGTGAAAGCGTAACAAACAAACTTACATTCACATTTAT
The DNA here is from genome assembly GCF_905163445.1 of Pararge aegeria. NCBI lineage: Eukaryota > Metazoa > Arthropoda > Insecta > Lepidoptera > Nymphalidae > Pararge > Pararge aegeria. Next base: position 2,585,501 of record NC_053181.1, read on the forward strand.
AATATTATTTTACATTATATGGATGAGTGAAGAGGGTTAAATTTGACTAGTTGTCAAAACTTTCGGTGTCGACACGACATCACGTTTAAACGGGAAGCCTATAAACATACAAACAACCTGTTTACATAATAACAGTTGTTTCTTAAGGTGACATACAAGGTATGTTATTCTTGGTTCAATTCAGTTGTTATTTATAACTTTGCTTAACAATATATAAAAAAAAACAATTATTTATGTTGGTTACTACACGATTGATAAATTCCTTAACGACAAAGCTGCTTGGGTAGAAACATTTTAAAGATTGTGAAACTGCAAAATGGGTTTGAAAAAGAGCAATCTGCTGAGTTTCTTGCCGGCTCTTCTCGATAGAATCTGCCTTCCGAACCGGTGGTAGAGTCAAACCAAACAGAGTGACTTGACGTTTCAAAAGTGCTTATAAACTAGGTTTACTTGAATTAAATTCATTTGGAATTTAAATTTACAATTCCAATAACTCTGGATCTCCGGTCATTCCGGGATCCAGCGATATGGACTTGACGATTTTTTTTCTAATATAGGTACTTGTATTTACACCAAATTGTACTCTCTTTATATGTATTTATATCTTTGTAACTACTTTTTTTTCTTTGGTGTACAATAAAAGTGTATTCATTCATTCATTCATTCATACTTGGGTCACCGGGACCTGAGGGGTGCAGTCATTCTTAGCATCATCATTCATCAGCTGTGGCTGCTGCCTAGCTCTGGTCGTATTCACGGTGACTCTTTTCATCGTACAACACTGACACTGGTGTCAGTGAAGTACGATTTTGCAATACGGTACGGTGGACCCATTTTAAAATATTATTAAAACAAAATACTAAAAAAAAGTTACGAAAATAAAATTTGTAATAAAATATGTTAGCGGTTTGGCAGTAACATAAAATCCGATAACCCTAATTAGTTTTTACGCAACATCGTAACGGAACGCAAAATCGCTCATAGCATGTATTTGTGGTTCACAATCCTAATCCGAATCTCAGACCAGACAAGAGAATATTCAGTCATGAAATTATGAATTATGAATTGATAAACTGCCCCTGTAAGGTCCGAACCGAGGACCTTTTTTTATAAAGACCATAGTGCTGGTCTACTCGCTTTTATTCGCAACAAAAAAGTTACAGTACCTACATATTTAACGTTGGTAGATCATACGCTTTTGATCCCTTTTCAAGAGGTATTTAGTTATAAGCCTCTGTTAAGGAATACCCTTGTTTGCGGATTGCTGGTAAAGAGGCATTAGGCTATGCGGGTTGCCATTCGTAATTCTATACTAAAAACTGTAATCGTGTCCAAACAGAAGTTAAATATTGCTTTGCATCGCAACATTGCTCCGAAACAATTGTTTGAATGTTTTCGTAACAAAAAAGCTGCATTAAAACTAAAGCATGAAGAAGTATGGAGTGCCATGGAGGTTTTAGCACAAATAAAAAAGAGGGTATAAACACTTTGTAGAAAATTACTAAACATTGTACGACTGCCTCATTTGTCTATTGGTTAGCGTGTTTAATTACGGATTACGTTGTCCTGGATTCGAATCCTGAGTCGGGCCAAAAAGTGTAAGGTATTGTGTTTTTTCATTTAAAGAATTTTCAGTTCCAGCTCAGAGGTAGTAAATTGGCGAGCATGTTAAGCCCTCAGTCCCGGTTATAATCAGTTACTTGTGACAATAGTCGTTTAAGCCCATCAGCCCGTGTTTGAGCAGCGTGGTGGGTTTATGATCTCTAAACTCGTCTCTCCTATGAGCGAAGGCATCGGGGGAGACGGGACGTTAATAGGCTGCGGATCGTTGATCGATGATCGTTTCACCAACTCTTAAATAATGGCTAGCGACGTTTGACACCATTTACAGTTACGACACCGCCAGGGGTACGTTATGTTAAGGGAACTCGTAAACTGACACTTGACATGTGAAAAAAAATATATATTCGTTTAAAAAAAATAACTTATTTCTCCTTTATACTACGCAATATAGATTTTAGAATAAACAAAATAACTTTAAATTTATACAAAAAATATAAAATATGAAAATTCAAATAAACCACACACAGTGATGGCAAGAACCATAGACAAGTTAGGTTATATGAGTTGCCGAGTGAAAATTGAAGTTTCTTAAGAAATTTACTTAATTGAATCCCGCTGGACATCGAAATAGGAACCTCGGATTTCTAAGACACAAACAACCACTTTAGAAGGTTATAACATAACGTATTGAAAAAGCTTATTATTTGCTTTTCCTCTCAGCGAGAGATTATCCCCGTTGAGTTCTAACGAGGGTAGGATAAGTCGAGGTAATCAACTAAAGTTGGCCCAGAGCCATTCATATAGTCATTCGTATAAATAGATAAAATTGGCTATTACTGAACGTTTATTCTAGGTCCTAGGTATATGTCCTTAACTAGGTTGCATAATAGATATAGTTTTAGCCCCATCTTAGCGGTAAGCAGGTCTTTTTTTCTTTATCTATTTCTTTTGTGTTTTTACATTATAATATGTATAATATAATAGTATTACATCTATAAAATTATTACAATTTTTTTTATTCCACTGACTTGACTGCATGATGCAGTCTAAGCTGTTAGCGGGCTAACCTGTTAGGGAGTATGGTAGTCATACCCCTAATCGGTTTCTACGCGACATCGCACCGGTACACTAAATCGCTTAGCACAAATGCAAAAGTGTTTATTTGTTCTTATTTTACGCCTTAACTTAGCAACTAATCGACTTGATTTTTGGCACAGGATTATCCCAGGTAAACAAACGGTTCCGACGGGATTTGTAAAAAAAAACCATAATAAACGCGAACACAGAACGCGGGCGAAAACTAGTATGTTATAAATGGTGAAGTCCATTGACAATGTCAATTATTAGGTGACATTAAATGAGATTAAGTGACTTTACAATTATTTATTGTAAAGTCATCATCTCCTGAGGATGCTCAGGTGTCGGAGAAACGTGCGTAGAGGTTACATTGCCGAAGATCTGTTTGGTTTGCAGTATAAAGATTGAGGAATTTATAAATAGCACCATACAGATTCTCCTGTATTTCGCAGAGTATAGCAAATTAAGCTTAATTTTCATAATATATCATTGAATTTCGGGAGGTAACGCCTGCTTCTATCCTATAACTATAACTTTAAAACTGTACGGCTCTCGAGCAGTCGAAACAACCTCACAACGCTAAAGTTATATTATATGTATGTAGAAACAAAGCAGGTACTGCTTTGTTTCTACATACATATAATATAACTTATACATTATTAATTGCTTGTAACATAAAATTTGTTCACGATGTATTCCAAAATAAGATAAATTTGATATCTACAAAAATAAATATAAATTATAGTGACATTAGTACTTTGTTTCGAAGTTAAACTAATAGATCTGAATAGATTTTATAAAATAGATATTAGATAGAGGTTTTGGTGGAATTCTTGTTTTTCAGTTACATACCCTTGGTATGTAATGTTGTTTTCTTTTGTTTAGGTTACAAGTTGTTTTGTTTAGGTGTGAAGTAGAAACAAAGCAAAAATAAGCATGGTGGTAGGTACTTCCCCGGACGAGAACTGTCATAAAAAGCTGCTGCTCGTATATTGTAGACGCTAAAAGCTGCTCTTGTCACGCATCATGCCGAAAGCAGTAAAGAGACTTTTTCAATGGGTGATATTTTGTTACAGGCTAACTTGTTAAAAGTCATGTAAAAGATTGAATAATTGAACAAGAATTTATTCGAAAAGAAGAAAGTCAAAACATTTAAAATTTTGGAATGAAAATGAAAAACTCATTTTATACAAATAACAACTTTCATAGTACCTAATAGCGCTTGTGCAGTGTGCACTTCTTGCAATCCCAACCGAAACAGTTGCAATACTTTTCTTCGTAAGCGTTTCTTACGGTTTATTTACAAATCCCATTTCCAGGAGAAAAGGTAGCCTGTGTTACTCTCTGTCCTTTCAACTAACCCTATGTCATAAAACACAATTTTCATTATACAATTTTCAAACTCATATTTTACAGAAGGATTTTATTAAAACTTAATGCATATAATCCTATCTAAAAGGAATCAAAGAAAAAATCATAATTTATAAACATTCTAATCTTCCAAAGCAATTATTACAGAAATAAATTAAAAACTATTGTTATTAGACTTTTATAAAACTATTGTATGAATGTCGTTGAAAAATACACACGATTCTTTTTTTTAATGTTTTTGTAGTGACATCCGTATTATTTTCAAGTTTTCTCGTTCCATAATTTCTCGGGTTTGGACCCGGCGTCGTGCACAAGCGCTCTGTGACATACTTTACATTCAGATGGAATTGAAAATTAATAAATTCCGAAGCCAATCTGTGAAGTAGGCCCGAAATCTGAATGCGAAAGCCCTTTAGAGCGCGTAACACTTCAAACATCGCTTATCTGAATCAGTTTGTATTGGAGATACGACAGCTCGTAGCTTTAGGTTTAAGTTGGTGAAAGAAATTATCACCATTACCTCACAAAAATTTTGTAAACGTGTTACGTGTTGGGAAATAGGGAATTACAGCACTTTATCTACGATAAACCCGATGATTATATTAAATATATCATCGAACCATAGTTTGTAGGTAATTAAAGTCAATCTCGCGAAGTAATTGTTCACGCAGTAATCTACATTCAATCTTCCGTTACAAAGTTGTTTTGCTAATGACTGTCAGGCGGGTAAATTTATTGCCTTTGAACTGAAATGAATTGGACAATTCAAAACTTTATTTGACGCTTAACTTTAAACTCTACGAATATAATTTCAATTAGAATCAATTTTATTGCTTCTGTTAAGTATATTAAGGTTCCAATGTATACTATGAACATTAAACTAAATTTGCTATACTGCGCGAAAAGCAAGAGAATCTGTACGGTGTGATTTACATTTTCTTCAATCTTTACTCCACACCAAACTCTGTATATCCGTTTTCACGTTGAAAATGCTCTTGTCGAAAATGTCTTGATTCATATTGGTTTAGGCGAGAATAGGTTACTGAAACTTAATTCCTAATTCTTACTAATATAGGTTATAAAGGATAATATTATAAATGACAAAGTGTGTTTGTTTGTTAGATTGTTTGTCCTTACTTTACGCCCTAACTCAGCAATGATAAACTTGGTTTTGGACATTCAGTGAGTTGAAAGAACGGATAGCTACTTAACCCAGGAAAACACACGATTCCCATGCGATTTATGAAAATTAAGCTTAATTTGCTATACTTCGCGAATAGCAGAAGAATCTAATCGGTGCAATTTATAATTTCTCTAATCTTGAACACCACACCTAACAGATCTTCGGCATTTGATGGCTGATTGGCGCAGTGGGCAGCGACCCTGCTTTCTGAGTCCAAGGCCGTGGGTTCGATTCCCACAACTGGACAATAATTGTGTGATGAACATGAATGTTTTTCAGTGTCTGGGTGTTTATCTATATATTATAAGTATTTATGTATATTATTCATAAAAAATATTCATCAGTTATCTTAGTACACATAACACAAGCTACGCTTACTTTGAGACTAGATGGCGATGTGTGTATTGTATTTGTATATTTATTTATTTATTGACTCTCTACGCACGTTTCGCTCCGACACCGGAACATCCTCAGGGGACGTTTGCTTTACTATGAATAAAAAAAATTGTAAAGTCAATCCAGTTCAAAATATCTGTTAGGTGTAGAGTGTAAAGATTTAAGAAATAATAAATTACACCATGCAATTTCTCCTGCTTTCCGGGGAGTAAAGCAAATTAAGCTTGATTTTCATAATATCACGAAATTCCGCAAAGTAACGAATGCTTATATCCAATAGGTTATATAGTATAAATTACATTTTTATCTTTAAGAGCAGCACCAGATTAGGATAAGATTTATTTGGTTTATTGTCCTAATTTGTACGAAGTTTTGTAACTAAGAAACGTCCCTAAAGAAAGTTGGCAAGGATAATGGGAAGGATTTATTGGGAACGTTCAATGAATAAATAACTTTTATTGTAACTACACCGCATTACCAAGACAGTTTAGCGATTAGCGTGTTCACCAGTTGGAGTTTCCCGGTAAGGAGTTTTCAGTACCAGACCGGAGATAGAAAATTAACATTGTCAGAGAGCATCTATGTGATGATAAATATTTAAGCCCGCGAGCCCTTATTGGAGCAGTGTATTTGGTTGATACTTTGATTCCCTCTTTGCTATGGGAAAGAGGGCCTGTGCTGCTGGTTCACTTAAAGCAAGTTACTCGTAAACAGTAGGTGCTAGTTATTATCAGTAACATAACAAAGGATAACAATTTTTTTTTTCTTACAACTAATAGGTAGATGTACATACAGGCAATTGACGTCCTGAAACTCCACTGAAATTGTATGCATATTGCACATTCCTCTAATGTTAAACAAAATTATAAAAAGCTAAACAAAATTATAATAAATGAGCTGTACTGTAAAATGCTGCACTATAAAGTGAACACAAACTGGAGCGTTTGAGAATTCAATTATTTTTCCAATACCGTATCAAATCGAAGAGAGAAAGTGTTTTAAATTTAGTAAAGAATAAGGTGCTTCTTTTCGTCAATGATACCACCAGCTCCGACAGCCGTGATCGTCTAGTGGTTAGGACCCTACGTTGTGGCCGTAGTAACCCAGGTTCGAATCCTGGTCACGGCAGCAGCAGCTGTCGCGGCGGAGCTTTATTTTTTAATTTTCTCAAGTATTTTGTATAATTTTCCACAATTGCTGAATGCAATTGTGAATTGAAGGTGTGGGACATGAACCATTTAGGCGATCTGAATAAAAAAACCATCACATCTATTATTATTCATTACAAAAGTAATTTTAAATGAAAACTCAACAGTTTAAAAAAAATATTTAAAATAGCAAAGTTTTTTGAAAATCTCTAAATATACTTGTTAATTTATTAATTTTGTAATGAATAAACAAGTATAATAAGAGATTTTACTTGTTACTGAATATACTTGTTTATTTATTACTTTTGGTAATAAATAAACAAGTATAATTATTTTAAATATTTTTTTTTAAATGTTGAATTTTCATTCAGTTTGCTATTCACAATTGATCCGTTTGAAAATATTGGAAATAAACAATGGTAATTGATTATGATATTTGCCACTAGCTGGCGTATAAGTCAAGAAGCGTGCAATATAAGACATATACATTTTAAATAGTGGAAACCACACAGACGTCTGACATAAGCGAAAGTTCCGTTCCACCTAAAGAAGTTTTAGTTCAAAAAATGCCCTGCTTTGGAGAAATCTTTTTATTTCATTCCTCGTAATCCTCAAATGTAAAGTAAAGACTTCAGTCTTTTTTGAACTTTTCAATTCGGTAATATAAACGCATTACAGTGACACGCTTTCTTCTAAGATTGAGGTTTCCATTATCCTTCTATTAAGGCGAATCCAGTGAGCCGTCTCAAAGCGGATGAGATTAAACTCCGTACTAAAATATTCATCAAGTCTAATGAAGATTACGAAAAGTCGGAAAGAGGGTATTTCATCCGATGCGATGTTTATTAAGACAACGTGGAATAAGGCGATAAGAGTTCTAGTTATTTGTCTGCAAATAGTGGGATACAGACAGTCCGCAGTCCCGCCGTGAAATGAGGCTAGATAAAAGTGGCTTTTCCAAGTTTCGTGACTTCTGTAGTTTCAAGTTTAGTACCTACATTATTAATACTGCTTTGTGCAATGGCGATAGAAGTAAGTAGCAATTTTATTAGTGACGTTGTTAATATTGTTGAGGGCATAAAACAGGAGTAAATAGATAAATCAATAAATTTGATGCCCTCCCAGTGCGCAACGGTGAGCGCTAATAATTTAAGCAGGGGGTCCTGGATTCGATTCCCGGCAGGAAATTTGGGAATTGGTGGGAGGCTTTGGCTGTGGCTAGTTACCACCCTACCGTCGAAGACGTGCCGCTAAACGATTTAGGGTTCCGGTGCGATGTCGCGTAGAAAACGATTAGGGGTATGACTACCATACTCCCTAACAGGTTAGCCCGCTACCATCTTAGACTGTATCATCACTTACCACCAGGTGAGATTGCAGTCAGGGGCTCACTTGTAGAGGAATAAAAACATATATATATTTTTTTTTATTTACTCGTTTCGTCATCATCATCATGTCAACCCATTACGGGCCCACTACAGGGCATGGGTCTCCTCCCACAATGAGAAGGGGTTATGCCGGAGTCCACCACGCTGGCCCAGTGCGGATTGGTGGACTCCACACACCTTTGAGAACATTTTGGAGATCTTTCAGGCAAGCAGGTTTCCTCACGATGTTTTCCTTCACCGTTAAGCCAAGTGATATTTTAATTACTTAATACGTACATAACTTGGAAAAGTTAGAGGTGCATGCTGAGATTCGAACTCGGCCCCCCGAAACTGAAGTCGAGCTCCTACTATTTAAGATAATAAAACTTGTGATAATAATATTTAATTTTTCAAGGAGTAAATAAAAAAATATACATAAAGAAATAAATTATTTATTTATTTTATTTCTCCTTTATAAGTGACAAAACAACAAATGATAATAGTGCCACCAAAATATCAAACACACAACAATAAACAGAGGCTATTTACTCCAGGATTAAACATAATTTAACCACAACAGCCTAAAGTATGGCATAATTTATATTCTTCAAAATGTCTTAGGTATCTGCTTTTTTATTTAATACAGGTTTAACATACAATATATTCAAACTAAAACGAAACCAACAAAAATTGAATTGTGATACCTTGCTCATAGCAGCTGGCGTATATAATGCCCATTTTTTTTAAGCTTAGGCATCGCCATACTCGAATGCCTAATGATTTGAAGGCGATGTCTATGGAAAGAAAACATTTCACCAACCGTTAGGTGATAACGGTTGGTGTATGCCTAGGAATCTTAGGCGTTACTTATTTAAATGTAGTGCAAAGGTCATTAGTGTATTATATATAATAATAATATAAATATATATTTTTTTATAAATTTTTAATAGTGTTTTTTATTTTTTTTAAGCATTGTTAAGAATTTAAAAAAATTAGAAAGAATAAATGATATAATAATAATAATATTACTATATATATATAAATATACTACGACAATTCACACAACCATCTAGTCCCAAAGTAAGCGTAGCTTGTGTTATGTGTACTAAGATAACTGATGAATATTTTTTTTAATGAATAATATACATAAATACTATATTTCTCAATTTCGGTCTCGTCTCAAGTGGTTACCTATCAGACTTCGCCGGAATTTGCACATTGTTTCTATTCTGTACTGTGTATAGGAGTAGAAGGATGAAATACATCCTTCTACTCCTCTTTACCTGAAAGAGAGGTTTCAATTTGTAGGATTCCCAGACGAACTTCGTTCTACGAGGAAGTTAATCTTGAAGGTACCTGGTCACAAATCCTCCTTCTTCAACGGATCATTTACAAGCTATTAAAATATGGAACGCCTTGCCGTTAGATATCCGTGAGGCACAATCGATTGGGAACTTCAAGAAACTAGTAAAGGATCATTATTTGTCTCTTTCTTTTGTTTTTTTTAAACTCAACTCGTAAGGCTCTTGATCTTGCTAATTAGATGTTAAATGGACATGCTTTTGTCAAGTTGACATTAAATTTGTAAAAGAAAAGTACTGGTTGTTATAAAGTAGTTATTGTACCTTGTAAGTACTTCAGTAATAAACGTCACCTATAACGCCAAATTAGTTAACTGTGACACTTCATCTGACAGCACCTCTCAAGCATGACAAAACACTACGTAATTATTCCGATGTTATGCCACGTTCTATAATTATTAAAGTTCTGAGAGAATAAGGCATGCGTGTGTCATCTCAACGTATATCATTGTATGCTTCTAATTATAAATAATCTGATATTAGTTTGATTTGTAGCTCGCAATCGCCTTCACGTATGAACGCCTCTAATTACGAATCAACTGCTTAGTTTGATTTTAAATACCCAATCTTGGAATCTTCAACAGTTAGAGATGAACAGCACGGTCAAGTATTATGAAAAGGGAAGCAAGCGTGGAATTAAGCTTAATTTGCTGTACTCCGCGAAAAGCAGGGGAATCTGTAGGGTGAAGCATATAATTTCTTTAATCTCTATGCTCCACACCAAACAGATCCTCGGCAATGTACCCTCTACGCACGTTTCGCTCCGAAACCCGAGCATCCTCAGGAGATATTGATGATGAATCTAACAATCAAGGTCAAGATGTCTGTGCTTAAAAACTCATCACGTATAAATAAATAAACAAAAGTATACTAGCCCCAAAGTAAGCGTAGCTTGCTATGGGTACTAAGATGACTGATCAATAATTTTTTGAATAATATACATAAATACTTATAAAATACAGGTAAAAACACGCAGATACTAAAAAAAATACATGTTCATCACAGAAAGATTTTCCAATTGTGGGAATCGAATCCACGGGCTTGGTCTCAGAGTGCAGGGTCGCTGCCCACTGCGCCTATCGGCCGTCATGTATGCCATACGCTCATATCGTCATTATCGTCCACAGCATATCAACGTTCCACTCGCTCGCACCATCTTTCAAAGACGATTTTACAGCATAGACCCACCGCGCTGCTCCAACGCGAGATGGTGGGCTTTAATAACTATTAGCACAAGTAAGTGATTATAACTAGAAACGAAGGCTCTGCTCTCCGAGGCACGGGGGTTGAGCAAGTCAGCTTCCTAACTTCGGGCTGGTACTGAAAATTATTAAGGTTTAGGTTTAAAGACATTTATTCCCATAAAAAGACCTAAGTCACTATAATAAAGAATAAACTTCGCCATTAGACTAAGCTAAATTTAATTTTACTATAACCTACTCATTCAATGTATTCTTCTTTAAATTTTTTGGTATTACTTAATATATAAGATAAGAAGCTCATTTAGTTTTGGAAACATTGAATGAGTTTACATTTTTTATAGGTATAGGTATTTTATTATAAAATTTGGCGCATTCAAAGGTAAGGGATTTTTTACCATAATTTGTTCTAACTCTAGGTAAGGTAATAGAAAATACAGAATAACAAATATAATTTCTTAAATAAACATCCTAACCACTAGACCAACGATGCAGTTTATAAATATACTAGCGGGCCCTCGCGACTTCATCCGCGTATAACTCAACCTTAAAAGGTAGGCATATGCCGTCACGGTATTTTTTTATAACTTTGTCATGCACGATTTTATCGGAACTTGCGCGTTGTTAAAAAATCTCTCGAAATATCTCTGTAGATTGCCCACCGTGGTCGAAATCGGTCAGAGAAAAATGTTTTAATCGTCACTGGTGAACACCCTGAGGCTGGCCCTACTTGTCACTTTTTAATGTTAAACATTTTAGTACGTAGTAGATTGTACCTTAAGTGCATAAAACAACTAACAAGCAATTTTATACGAGACGTTCATTAGACGGGATTTAGGTGAGTAAATATTTAGGCTAAACATAAAACGAGTGTTACAACCGAGCACTTTGCTTTTATAATAATTAATCTCTTTAAATTTTAATATTATTATATACTTACGCAAATTGCCTTTTACAGTAAGTATTAATTTTAATTTGTGACCAATTTTCGGGAGATATATTAGTAGCATCGGATTAACATGGATTTTTATCTAAAAATTATATTCTTCCTTTTCATAAGATTCTAGTGTTTTGACGACGGTGAGCGCTGTGAATTTAAGTAGGAGGTCCCGGGTTCTATTTCCGGCAGGGGCAATTTGGGAATTTATAAGTTCTGAATTTTCTCTGGCCTGGTCTGGTGGGAGGCTTAGGCCGTGGCTAGTTACCACCCTACTGACAAAGAAGAGCCGCTAAGCAATTTAGTGTTCCGGTGCGATGTCGCGTAGAAACCGATTAGGGGTATGACTACCATAGTCCCTAACAGCTTAGCCACTTTAGACTGCAGCTACCATCTTAGACTGCTCACAGTGGCGTGCATAGCCCTTGGACCCAGGGTATGCACAAGGTGTTTAGCACAACATTTTAGTTACAAAACTTTATTTTTCCTATCTGAAGGTTCTGCATGACCCTGAGGGTAGGGTATGCACTGCTTATTTGCGTATATGCAATGCACGCCACTGACTGCTCATGACTTACCAGGTGACATTGCAGTCAAGGGCTGCTCAACTTGTAGAGGAATAAAAATAATAAAGAGTCAATAAACACTTTTAACGAACGGGCAAGAAAATTTGTTTTAAGTCTGCTTACACCTAGTTAATATAAAACACACTAATGAGAGGTGAAAACATCAACAGGTATTTTATAATAGTTTAACAAACCGGTATAAAGAATTTTGCTCATCCAACAATCATCATCATATCAACCCATTCAATTCAAAATTCATTTATTTCAAGTAGGCCTACTTTAAAAGCACTTTTGAAACGTCAAGTATGTCTGTTTGTAGTGACTCTACCACCGATTCGGAAAGCAGATTCTACAGAGAAGAGCTGGCGGTAGTTGCTCTTTTCCAATAGTTAAAAAGGGTCTAGGCCGCTGTCTACTACCCCAGTGTGGATTGGTGGGCGTTACACGCCATTGAGAACGTTATGAAGAACTCTCAGGCGCATAGGTTTCCTCACGAACGTAGCTTGTAGAGAAGGTCTAATAAAGTTTAAAGGATTACCTAAATGATAAAAACGCTTGGCTTTGTATAATTACTCTAACTAGGATGCTTTATAAATAGTTTTTAATGACAATGTGAGATGGTGATAGAAAAAAGAACACCCGGTTAAGTGTTGTGGGCGCTTCTTAGACCAGGACGCGTTTGGAACCCTCGTAGCTTTAGTTTTAAGTTTACGAATGTAGTTATCGCCATCATCTCACTACCATGTACATGTAACGTACGCATCACACGCGCAAATAAAGACATTTCAAAAGTCTTAACCACTAGGTTATCACATATATGGACATATATCACACCCCGCCGCTTCAGCTCCAATAGCAAATTAAAATGTTATTAGAGAGGTAATCTAAGATATTAATTATATGTTTGAATGTTTTGTTTTTATTATTATTTCGAATTTAAATTTTTGGTTATTGTTATTATTGATTTATTTTTTTATTTTTTTAATTCTTAATGTTATATAGCTTATTTTTATGTTTTAATTTAATTTAATTTAATTTGTTGTAATTATTATTCGTTCATACATTCTTTTGATAGCCCCGGGGAGACGAATTGGGCAACTGTAATGTCTTCACGGAATGCATTGCTAAATAAATAAATAAATCACCGCTCATCAAAATATATAAATAAATAATTTATGGAAATCTTAAGAAAGCGGTAAATCGGACGCTTGACAGATACACAACAAATGGGTCTATATAACAAATGAGTTTCGACTTCTAATGTCTCCCTTCATACTTTATAACAAATATGCACAAAGCTCATTGTCCCGCGGCTGATTGAAATTTGACGAATAGACGTATATAAGAGTCAGGACACAAAAATACAGCAAATCCAAGAAAAATAATATAAGCAAAAAATTACTGTATTACTTATGGTTACAGAATCAGGACCATATAGAACCCTCATTCCGCCTTCTTCATTATAACATGCAGTGAATTGTGTCCAAAAACAGTGAAAACGACACGCGCACGCCTCACTTCACACCCGCGGGATATTACTAGCTCACAAACTTTTTCCCATTTTACGGTTAAATTTGAGAACATTAGAGGTAAAATCATTACCGTCAACTGCTAAATGGTTAGTGACTAACCGCCTGTTCGAGAAACACTACCAAAGTGGAGTGGTTTTTGGTTCTTCAATATAAGTCGTGTACGCGGTTTCTGTATGCTCTTAATTCTTGGCTTGTGGTGATTTCCTCTAGACGACCTTTATTTGAACAATAACGTTAAGAATACATGTGAGAGATACGGCAAAAAGACCAATTTGGTAATACAACACATTAAATATTAAAATGTTGTAATATTTAATGTGTTATTTTGTTATAAATTATTAATATCAGCTCCCGGCCAATTACAAGGCACGGGTTGAAACGAAATGAGTTAAAGCCGTAATCGACCACGCTAGCCAAGTATTGATTGGTTTCACACGTTTTTGAGAACGTTATTGGATAACTCTTAGGCTTGCTGGTTTCCTCATGATGTTTTATTTGCTTAAATTAAAAATATTAGTCCGAAAGGTCGGAGTTGCGTGTCGGGAATCGAAGAAGGTCCGCGCGTAAGGTGGGCCGTAGCTTTAACCACTAAGCTTGTTTTTCTATTCCTTTGTTGTTTTTTTTTTTGTTTTGGATCTTTTTAGTAGCACAAGAGATTGTTTGCATTTAGTTAATGCTAATGGCTATGAAAGCTAATTTTAATTTTTGATTAGCTACTTTAGGTACCTACAGTTAATATTATCTGTCATAGTAAGTGTTACTTGTATCTACATCGTATCGCCCTACTGCTCCTTACAATATATGTGGATAGTGTTGTGGATTACATATGAACCCCATTTTTTTCTTTGTGTTAAATTTAAGAGCTATTGTTGTAATATGTAATTGTTTTCTGTCCCAAATAAATAAAAAATACATAAATAAATAAAAATAAGCTATCACCGCTTCACTGTAACACAAGGTAGTAGGTAAAAACATTTATAAAAATGACAATACAAAATAAACTGAATTTATCATAGTTAGGTACTTAGTTTATTGTACAAATGTACTTGTTACTTTCGCATTAATTATAATATTAGCAAATCTGGGATAAGGTACAACCGATCTATTAAAAAAATCAACAGATAACATATTTATGATGAAACACAAAAATATATATTTATGAGATACATAGGTACGGTAAATATTTTTAAGCTTCGCTTCAGATAGAAAGAAGAAAAGCGAGTTTGCTCGTGCCAATCCTCCACAGGTTTACGTAAAGCCGCACACATAAAGAATGTTAATTTAATCTTGAAGTAGCTTATCTAAACGTGTCAGGACGTGTCCGTGTACCAAGTTGTTTATTTTTCCTACATTATGTATATAAAGGTGAACACGTACGTGCATTAAGCAACACGCATCGAAGCGCTTTCGTCGATTGGTAGAATAGTACCTACCTTAAGTAGTAGTAGGTTTTTAGTCCCAGTAGAGTTATTATCGAAATTTACACTCACGCCCGTGTACAAGATATATGTATATAGTGAGCCAAAACAATATTAATATTACTTTTTTTTTTTTACGACCCACACATCACCATCTAGCCCCGAAAGTAAGCGTAGCTTGTGTTATGGGTACTGCTGATGAATATTTTTATAAATATAATACACATAACTACTTAAAATACATAGATGAACACCCAGACACTGAAAAACATTCATGTTCATCACACAAACATTTTTCCAGTTGTGGGAATCGAACCCATGGCTTGGACGCGGAAAGCAGGGTCATTGCCCACTGCGCCAACCGGCTGTCAACCGGCGCCAACTTAGATACTTAGAAGTTAATATACTTATTAAAATAATATTACTTGAATCAATATTATTATTATTATTGAATTATTTATTGCACGCACAAAAACAAAATGCAAAAAGAAACACGATAGATAAAATTAAAAAACTAGTTTAGATGTGCAAAGGCGGTCTTATCGCTAAAGCGATCTCTCCCAGACAACCTTTGGCGAATGCAGTCAAGTAGAAAGTAGAAATGTTTATTTCTGCTGTTAAGCATTATTTATGCAATGCTGTGTTCCGGTCTGAAGGGCGTGTTGCTGGTGGCTTAACACCTATGACTGAAGTTGATGGACACGGGGCGACACGTTGCAGAACGTGTTCCTTGCATGCTCTGCGTGTTACTCTGTTTAAAGTTTTTCCACTTACTTATTTCGTCTGGTGGGAGACTTCGGCCGTGGCTAGTTACCACCTTACTAACAAAGACGTGCCGCTAAGCGATTTCGCGTTACGGTACGATAACGAAGAAACCAACTAGGGGTATGTGTAAATGTCATACTAGTAGTATAATACAGTACAGGTTACCACAATACTATCAAGAACTGCATCATCTTTTACCAACAGGTGCAGTCAAGGGCTAGCTTGTAATGGAATAGACAAATAAATAGCGCCATTTTCTTTGTGCGACAAAGACTAAGGTTTTAACGGCGCGTGAAATATTGAAATGGTTTTATAATAATTCTAAAATTCAGATCAATCATAAGCGACTCACGCTCGTGTATTTTCACCCATCTTTTATACAAAAACAAAAGCGTTTTTGTAAAAAAAAAAAAGGATAATGGCGACGTATGAGGTTCAGAATTTCCTAATAATGACGTCTAAGATTTATTGGAAGTGTATTAAAAATTCATTCGTTGAAATCACGAAGCGATTGACCTATGGGTCCGATACTTTGAACGAGGTGCAGTTTATTCGCTTAGTGTATCTAGTCTTTCTCAGAAGTGGTAGGCCTTGCTCTTTGCATACATGCGAGGAGCCATCTGCTATTCGAGAACACTTCAGTTTGTGTGAGGCGAAATTGAATGGTATTCAGATTTAGATTTGCCTATACGCTTACACATTTTTATCTTGAGTGAGGTATGAATGCTTCGAGTTGAAGGGTTGGGTTAAGCAAACACATCTGTGAACTGTATCCATTCAAATCTATGAGAACAAGATACACTTTTATACTAAACGATCTATACAGTGATATACCGTGGGTGAGCCAAGGCTTCGGCAGTTTTCAGGGGACGGCTTATCCGACGGGATCGGAAAACAAAAATCAGCTGCTGAAAGTATTAAAATGTATAACTAAGGGACTTTATTGGTCTTTATGGGACCTAAGGCAAAAATAAAGGCCTCCACAGAAAATATACTGCATGTAACGTTAGTATTTTCATCGTACGATAAAATTATAACTGAGAAGCACTATATCTAGATATTTTTTGTCAAACAGACATAAGGACTGCCGACAGAATTGTAAAGGAAATAGAATACCTGGGTTGCGACATTAAGTATTTTGTTTTAGTCATTAATCCCTACTTCCCTATCCCTAAATCCCTACTTCCCTATACTAATATTATAAATGTCAATGTAAGTTTGTTTGTTACGCTTTCACGCAAAAACTACTTAACCGATCCTCTTGAAACTTTGTACACATATTCTTGGAAGTGTGAGAGGTAATATAGGATACTTTTTATCCCGACATTAAGCTCGGTTCCTTTGGGAGAGGGGATGAGTGTTTGACGATTTAACACCATAACTCCAATAATTTTTTTTTGTACTATAGAGGTTATAATATGTGTTTAATTTTGACCAAACTGTGGTTGGAGATAGAGGACAGAACTCCTCAGCGGACAGCAGCAAACCCCTCATTTATGGCTTAGCTATACTGAATATTTTTTTTTAGATTTAAAACTAAATTTAATGCCACATCAAAAAACAAAATCAAACGCAGACGAAATCGCGGGCAACAGCTAGTTTTTCTATAAAAACATCTGCTATTGTAGGTACTGCATTAAACAATTTAAATTCAAATAATAGATTATTGTCGAAAAACACCTAAAACAACGAACAGTATACAAAATAAACTTTTCAAAACTTCACATACTGTATTAATAAAATAAATAATAAATAATCATTTCACTGTCAGAATATTTGTACAAAACAGATATTACATGACAGACTTCAGGACAGAATGTCGGTGTCGCGAAAAATAAAATATTACCAAACCTAATGGCCAAATATCATATGATACAGTCGTATATACAATGACTTAGTGTTTTTTTGCGTATACATACTCGTATACACAGGCTGCTATATTACGCCTCGGTAGTCTGGTGCAATACGTCACGAGCACGTCGAGGTCTTTGGTGACGCGAACCAGAATTTTGACGGAACGGAGTGACCCCTCATTAATAATTATTTCGGGTATCAAAGACTTTGTATAACAATATGTCATATCTCATACATATTTAATTGTATAGCAAAGTCTCATATGGTAATGTTTGCTGGATCCTTTTCTTACGAGACTTCGAACTCGGATTCTCGTAATTCTATTTACAATACAAATATAAACAGGTCCTAATTTGACGTTCCAGTGCGTCACTGAATAAGGGGTGGGGTGCGTCCATAAAATATTAATAACGCTAAGAAATATACTTATGAAATATATTTCTTCTTCTTAGTCGTTACAGTCTTGACAGACTGGTCGTGGCCGTCATCTGGGTGTATTATTCTTAGCGTTAATAAATATTTCTATGAATTCTGCTCTTGGCTGAGTTTAACACCTATGTTTTCACTAAGAACGAATAAGGCAATGCATAAGTAACAGTTTACGAATTAACTAAACATTACGCACCGCCAAATCAGTGTCATAACTTTAGATGGCGCCTAACGAAGTTATCATTTATAAATTGGTGAAACGTTTTTGATGTGAAACATCTATAGGCGAAGGTGAGCCTGATTGTTGGCGTGGCGATACATGCTGCCGTGGCGACGCATTGCCACGCTTCATGTACTATACGTAGCCCATACAGTACAGTATTGTTTACTACGTTACACATGTGAGGTTACTATACTATTTATGAATTTTTTAATGACAAGGTTGCCTGAAAGCAAGCCACTCCGCTTTCATCTCACACAGGATAGAACAATGATTGTTAAATTGTACAATAATGTTGGAAAAGCAACTCAGCAACAGCTGAGTTTCTTGCCGGCTTCTTCTCGGTAGAATCTGCCTTCCAAACCGGTGGTAGAGTCACTACAAATAGTCATACTTGACGTTTCAAAAGTGCTCATATTAGGCCGACTTGAAATAAATGAAATTTGAATTTTTTGAGTGACAGTGTGCAGCAGTGTGAAGAAAGAAAAGTCACACTATGATTGAAATGCTTTATCTTTTTATTATGCCACATCTGATCCCTGTTGTAATCTGTTATTTTATGCATACTTACTACTTATAAAAATATATTATTTTTTGACGTCGTCAACGTCTTATAATTCGATGGAGCCGGCTGCACGCACGAAAACATGACGTATGCGGCGTTACCTCGCTCGGAGGCATTCCATTCAACGCTTGAAGTGCAAGCGAGAGCGCGGAACGATCGACAAAGAGGCACAGTCGGCCTCCGCGTTCGACATCTGTCTCTCTCCTACTTGAGTGAGCGATGCGTCCGCGTGGACAGCTTCTATACAATAATACATTTACATGTTTTCGGCAAGGATGAAGTGCAGTGAAAAGTGAATGTGGTGTCAATTGTTTATAGCAACGATAATATCTATCAAATAAATAAAATTAAAATTTTCTTTTGAAAAATGCAAACATTCCATCAGTATTTTCTTACGACGTTGTCACGTTCAACTATCGTCAGAAAGCCGACTTTACAGACAACCAATTTTTTATTTGGTTTACCAACAGCTTTACATTTACCTGATTTAAGCTTTATTTGGGTAATGCTAATCATACAATGAAAAAAGAGTTTCAATTTATGTAATCCACGACGGCCATACAAATCTGCACAGCGTAATATAAAATTTAATGTTGATTTTATCGATCAATTCGAATACCTAGTCATTTTGTAACAGTTATGTTTACATCTTTTCGGGACAAATTTTTTTTGGTTAAAAGATGTCCTTTTTCCTTGTCCCTTTGTCCTTTATGCAACGTGTATGCAAAATTTGTTTTAGAGGAGTTGTTAGATGTTATTGGACTTCGTAATCCTGCATTTGTCCGTGCTCAAATTAATACTCTATTTAATATAGAATAGATGACTTTGATAAATAAAATATATATAAATAATAAATAGATTATCTGTGTGAGTGAGCCAATATTTCATCAGCTATTCTGCAATTGAACAAAAGGTTAACACGTGACAAAACACACGACAAAGTGATGTAAATTTAGTTAATAATTTTATTTCAGTTCCATTTCAATTTCAATTTGACAATCGTATGTTGGTATCATATGTATGTTGGTCTTGGTCTTTGAATATTAAAATCATGAATTGCTATTTGCTTGCCTTGATTGCGGCCTACATCTGCATATTAAAGACTGGTTAACTTTTGTATATGGCTCTGTGTCCCCAAGTTACAGTTTATGCACACTATTTATATTAATACTATCAACTAGGTAGTTGATAGTATTTATTAAACCTGTGCCTGCGAGTCAGCTTTGCGCTCCCCAATTCCTTTTCATCTATGAATGATGTACCAGCCTCAAACCAATTAATTATAGTATCTCTCTTAAAAATGTGGTTATAATAAATTCCTAGTTTTGATTGTCATTATTAGTCTTATTGTTTTTATTATTCGTTATCTAATTAAAAGTTTTATATTCACGGTTAGAAAAATGTTAAATTGGTTTGGGCTATTTATTGTGTCATATAGAATTCTAAAAACAAGACTTTAAAATGGTGATTCAGCGGTCGACGGCTAGTAACCCGGACAGCTAGGATCTGGAATGCCCATTTTCCCCGGTACCTCCAAATCAAGAGTGAATAGGCATCTTCTAGGCAAGCGCGCTCCACCTTACGCTGCATCGCTTACCATCAGGTGTGATTGCAGTCAAGCGCTATAAACATAAAAAAGTAAGAATGACAAACTGCAATAACACGCAATTATAGGCTATGTTTTTTTATCTCTTCCTAGCTGAAACTCTATTGCTTGTTTTGTCTGGTAGCCATTATAAAAAAAGTTGTGGTAAATCTTAATATCTACACTTAATTTTATCTAAATAACTTTATTTCATACAAACGAATCAAAAGTACAGGACTAAAAAAATGAACATAATTAAAAAGTAAAAGGCGACCTTATTACCAATAGTAATCTCTTTCAAGCCACCTTTTCGAACGGACCCAGTGAGACTCGAAAATATAATATTTTAATCAACCATCCTAGTTAATAAACAAATGAATTCACCTTTGTATAGCACATAATCTATGCTTAATAAAGCGTATGAATTGGTACCTATTGTTTGTTTTACGGTTTAGTGCTAATATCTGGAACTAACACTCGCGGAGCCAACAATTCCTGAGGAAGAATATATGAAATTCATGTTTCTCATTTATTAATACGCAGTTTCATTTCTTTTTTTTGGCGTTATTTAAATGAAATGAAATGAAATGAAAATACACCTAACGTACACCAAATAAAAAAAAACAAGCATTATAGAAAAAAAGGAGAAAAGATACAATAGGCGGCCTTATCGCTTAAAAGCGATCTCTACCAGGCAACCTACGAAATTAAATTGAATACATGAAATTGTGAAGAAGGGTTAGGGTTTACACAAAGTAATACTTGAATAATAATTATAAATTACAAAAATATACATACTTCATAAAAATAAAAAAAAAAACAAAATGTATATAATAGAATATCGGTTATTATATAATCTACAGGGCTTATGAGTGTTTAAACTCGAATCCCTGCAACTTAACAGGTAAGATTATGATAAGAAAGGTACTGAAATTGGACCCAGTTCAAAGTAGATAGCCCAATAGCATTCCGGTGATCATAAGCCTAACATTTCCTATTCAGTCGATCGAACGATCGCAGTCCAAATTAACGTTGAAAATACCTGCACTTCACGTTAACCTACTGTAGTTGCAACAGTGTATTTTCAGACTTTTGGTACAGTTCGGCCACTTGCTTTTCCAGCTTTGCCTAAAAATGAAATTGGACTCTTGAAAATGACGACGATTTTTTCCAACGTTTAGCGTTTCCCAGCGAGGCATTTCTGCATCACTACCTGGTGAAAATATATCGTGCAATCACGTACCATTTTTAAGCGCAAGAAAATAATACTTTGTTATTTTGTAAACCTCCGCAGTGATAGCCCAGTGTAGGAGCTCGACTTCACTTTCGGAGGGCTGAGTTCGAATTCCAAACGCACCTCTAACTTTTCTAAATTATATGAGTTTTAAGTAATTAAAATATCACTTACTTTAACGGGAGACGGAAAACATCGTGAGAAAACCTGAAGGCATGAGAGTTCTCCATAATGTTCTCAACGGTGTATGGAGTCCATCAATCCGCTCTACACTCTTTATATACAATTCATGCCCCCGAGAACTCTCAGTTCACAGTCTAAATCTCTTAGCAGGAAGCTTTTTTTCCGCTTTATGGCAAGAATATGTTTCCTCGCTCCAACTGAAGTAGAAAATTTGGCTCCTTTAAGTAACCCGCTTCTATACAGAAGGTATTAACGGCGAGCTGATGAGAGATGTCTGTGGATGATTGTGAAACAAACTGACTGAATTATCACATGAAACATTCTATTTTGTAAAATTCAAAAGTAATCGCAGTAATAAACAAATAAATAATCAATCAAATCAAATAAAAATAACTTACATCAAACAAAAATACTTTATTGCACACAAGAAAAAGAAAATAAAAGAGACAAAAACAACAAAGGTACAATTAAATTTGTGTAACAAAGGCGGCCTTATCACTTATAGTGATTTCTTCCAGGCAACCATTATGAGGAATTAGCTCACATATGAATCCTTATACCGGTGCGCAAAACTCTAAAAATATACAAACATATTAATAATTACAATAATAACAATAACAGTACATATATCGAATAAAATAAAATACTATATGGTAAAATAAATAATACTAAAACTATATATAATAATGTTATCGGTACAGAAAGTAAATGTGGAATATAATAATCATACTTACGGTTTTAATTAATAATTCTTTAGACGAGTCTTAAAAATACTGTGTGATTTAGCGTAACGAATGTCACGTGGAAGATCATTCCACAATTTAACTGCCTTGATAGTAAATGACTCATCATTGACATTGTCACTCTGAGAACAGAGAGTAAGTGAGAATTGAAATAGCACCAAGAAATGTAAAGCGATCTTTAAGATAAGTCTATCTTTAAGATATGTGGATGAAACAGAATAGTGTAAAGAAAACTTAAATTATGATAGTTTCTTCGGTGTCTAATAGTGAGCCATTGGAGTTTAATATGCTACGATAATACCCACATCGCCATCTAGCCCCAAAGTAAGCGTAGCTTGTGTTATGGGTGCTAAGATGACTGATGAATATTTTTATGAATAATATAAATAAATACTTATAATATACATATAAACACCCAGACACTAGGAACTGGAGTGGATCAAACATTTTTTGTTAAGATTTTTATGTGAAAGAAGAAAATCCTAGCATGCTATGTCGTAAAAATAGCACGATTTTCTTCTAAAAGTCCAAACGGATATCAGCTCCTGCATCTGGCATATTTTATTAGCTCTAAAACGGGGCAACCGCGCTTCTGCGAATATTTAAAAAGAAAATCGTGCGATTATTGCGCACGATTTTCTTTTCAAGGTTCTATGCCCAAAGGGTCAAATCGGAATTATATTGTTCTGGCATCTCCGCATCCGTCCGTCAGACGCTTCGACCTTCCTTAAATTATATTTGACTGTACTTCAAATTATTATTTCTTTATGCCCTTACTGAGTTTTGAAAGAATTTGTTGCGTATTTTGTAAAATATGTAGTTCTTTTTCTATTTAACACAAAACCAAATTTAATTTTTACTGCGTAGTTGCTTTTGGTGACGATTGAAATAAATACTTTTCATTTTCTTTACTTTTTAAACCTTTTTTGCCGACCCAGCAAATGGTTCAAATTTAAAAATTCTTTATTCATGTAGGCCCATCACTGGTACTTATAAAACGTTCACATGTACAAGTATGTACGTCTATCTTCTTTCTCTGACTCTCCTGCAAACTCTCTTGCGCCTACTAAAACATGGCTGAAGAAAGCAGAACTCACATTTCCCCACGGATATTGACCACGGATGCCCACCAGTGACCATCTAGGACAAGTCATGTTTGGCACATACCATCCTAACCTCAATACCGCGCTGGCAATAACGACCCACAAACCTATTGGAGGTGACCTGGATCCACTGACGTCAATCGCGGTTACCTCCGAGCGTAGAAATGCAGAACGATCACTATTTGATCTAACATCGATCGATAATTCACACAATAAGTTTTAGTTTTATTTTGTAGCTTTTTAGTTTACCTTTAGTTACCCTTACAAGTCAAAAATCCCTCAGTGCCTGAAGACCAAAGTCTTCGAACAGTGCGTGCTGCCAGTGATGACTTATGGCTCCGAAACATGGCCGATGGAGAGAGCTATGCTCGGAGTATCTCTCCGTGATAAAATCAGAAATGTGGAGATCCGTAGAAGAACCAGAGTTACCGACATAGCTCAACGAGTCGCGAAGCTGAAGTGACAATGGGCGGGGCACATAGTTCGGAGGAGGGATGGACGTTGGGGTCCCAAGGTGCTGGAATGGCAGCCCCGCACTGGTAAACGCAGCGTTGGTTGATCCCCGATGAGGTGGACGGACTACATTAGGCGCGTCGTAGGATTCTGAAACCGTGGAATTTGGAACTCCCTACAAATGACCTATGTCCAGCAGTGGACGTCTATCGGTTACAAGTTACAAGTTAGCCCTTGACTGCAATCTTACCTAGTGGTAAGTTATGATGCAGTCCCAGATGGTAGCGGGCTAACCTGTTAGGGAGTGTGGTAGTCATAACCCTAATTAGTTTCTACGCGACATCACACTGGAACGCTAAGCGGCACGTCCTTGTCGATAGAGTAACTAGCCACGACCAAAGCCACCCACCAGATCGGGACTCCTAATTAAATTCACAACGCTCACCGCTGCACCAGGGCGGTCGTCAAATTAGTTTTAATTTAAAACTATACTTCTTTGCACCCCCTGGTTGCACCCCAACGTAAGTAAACTATAAAATAAACTGTTCACTGAATACTCGAGACAATACGATTCGACGTGTTCTGATAAGCTGCTTACAGGCACATCAATAATGTATTTGCCACAAGGCTTGTCGGTATTAAGTCGAGATACATGTCGCGACTACGATTTCACATAATTATTGTAGTGGAAAACAATATCGTTATTAGTTATGAGTTGCTCAGTTATTGATTACGCGGTATGATGGCTGAAACTAGTCAAATCGTATAAAACGGGTCTGTTCATTGAATAAAGTCAAATTCAAATTCAAGGCCTACTTTATAAGAAATGTTGAAACGTCAAGTATAGTTGTAATGACTCTACCACCGTTTCGGAAAGCAGATTAAGAGAGCAGAGCCGGCAAGCAACTCAGTAGTTGCTCTTTTCCAACATCAACATTTACAATCATTTTTCTATCTTGCGGGAGATGAGAGCGAAGCTGGCTGCTTCCAATCGACCTTGTCATCAAATTCATCAAATATATACTAAACTCGCTGTATATGATGTGTTTATACACATTTTTTATATGTATGTGTAGCGGTCTCCACATTACAGAACTAGATGGCGCCACAAAAATCCTGCATCGCGTTAGCGAAGTGTTCACGAAGAATGCCTATATATACAAAAAATTTTTATATTACATATTTTTTTATTTCAATGAAAAGTATACTATATTATTTCTAATACCTCCCAGAATATGTATAAAAAGTTTCATGAAGATCGGTTCAGTAGTTTTCGTGTGAAAGCGTAACAAACAAAGTTACATTAACATTTACGAGTATAATATTAGGAGGGAGGAGGGATTATTATAAATTATATAAAGCAAAATAGTACAAATTAAAGCAATTCTATATCAATGAATGTTTATGGCGTAGCGTAGGTATCAGCCAGGAGGGCAACCGCTAACACTAGTTCCAGAGATTCGTTGGACACAAAAAAATTCGGCACCCCTACCAAAGCCATGTCGATTAAAGACGTCTATCAGTTTATATAATATAACACAACTTTCTTGCGTTGGGAAAAATGTCCTTAAGAGAAAAATGGACAGTTTTTCGACATATTCTGCACCTTTGATGCCATAGAAATAACTTATTACACTTCGCCTTACTTCACAAAAGTTGTTTAAAGTATAGGAGCTGCGTCTTTATTTGATTCAACAACTTTGAAATAAATCTCTTTGAAGCCGGCAGATGGTTTGCATAAAGACTACTCAAGGATCTATATGAATAAAGCCAGCATTCTTTAATTTATATCGCTACAACTTCTTCGTATGTAAAGTTCTACGAACGCGAAAAACTTTTGTTACAAAGGCCTCTTTAAATACTTTAGAATATTTTTTCGACATACTTCTGTTATTCTTTTTACTATCATCAATAAATAGCCTTTAACAGCCCACTGCTGGTGTAAAGCCAGTGGCGTTCACTTCATACAAGTACGAAAGCACTGCCTACTCGAAAATTGATGTATTTACTCGATTTTTGCCGTTTAACCCGGCGAGAGTGTGGCAGGGTAAATAATACCCGGCCACTCAGTTAAACAACTATATCTTTTCCATTTCGCGATGAATCCGTTTGGGGCGCTCAGTAGCTGGAGGTAGGAGTATACGGGGGGGAAAAGTGGCGTGATCTCAGCTATGCGTGCGCCGGCACGGGAGTTATACGTGCGCAAACGTGCTCTGGGTAAGTTTCACCCTGCCACATAGCTGTTGAAACTTTTTTTTTATTACATACGAGCTAGTAGCGTGGAAAGTATACTTACAGTACATACAAATTATATATAAGAAAAATATTAATTTGGTTTTCGTTTGTTTCTAAAGTTTAAAATTTATGGTTTCAGTTTTTTGGTTCCTATAATTCGTAATAAAAATAATAAATGTATAAGATTAAACAAATTGGTTTTTATTTAATCAATTAAACAATATAACAAACTTATGAACAGATGTTGAACTTTCAATAAATTTAATGAACTGAACAAAATAACCTACTTTTATATTTGGGTGAAATTTACCCTGCCACAAAGTCCGTGTAAGTTTTTTCACCACATTCTCGCCGGGTTAATGCAATTTTCCTGTTGTATGCATACCCTGGTAAGAAATCCAGTGTACGCCACTGAATAAAGGCCTAAACTTATGGGGATGTTTGCCCGTAATCAAAAGCAGGGCTAGGCAGATGTTTGCTGCCCATTTTCCGCTATACATCTTTATGTATGTAGCGACAAGGCATGTTAAATAATTTATAGAACGTTAAATAATATATAGATTAAAACTAACCTCGGTTAAATAATATATAGAACTCCGCCGAAACAGCTTTTGCTGCCGTGACCAGGATTTGAACCTGGGTACCTACAGCCACAACAGCCATAACCACTAGACAATCAGGGCTAGCGGAACTGGTGAGTAAATAGATTTAAAAAAACCAAACAAAAATCACACTGTCACTTTTCAGATTAATAAGCAGCCCTTAACAAACACATGGATCAACATCATTAAAAACATTATTAAGAGTGATATTGTATTGGATTTTTTTAACCAACAATTTAGCAAATAAAACACGTAAATGCGCACAAGAATACACGACGAAATGCAAATCTCAGTTTTCATTAGAGAATTGCATACGAAGAAAGCCTACAAGTTCACCTAATTTAATGCCAAGAACTCTTTGCGAAAGACTCAATTTTTCATAGCCTGTTTTACTCTCCTTTGTTTTAACACAATAATGAAGTTACATTACGAAAGAATCGTGTTCCTCTACCTTTTTCTGTCGATGTTAAATTGCACAAAGTTATTTCAACGTGTTTGTGTTCTTTATATTTCTGGATAAAAGGCTTTTGTGTGATTTCACGAGTCTCACGTTAAGGGACCGAGCTTTACAATGTTGTATTCTGTTTTGACGTAAATGTTCTCACTTAAATGCTTTAGACCTTTTTAGATTTGATATAAGACTATATAGGTACAGAATATTCGATAGCCCTGTGGTAGGACTTCGACTTCACTTTTCGGGGCCGTGTTTGAATCCCAGAACGCACCTCTAACTTCTCAATGTGCGTTTTAAGTAATTAAAATATCATTTGCTCTAACGGTGAAGGAAAACATCGTGAGAAAACATGCTTGCCTGAGCATATTGTTGCCATGCTTGCATATTGTTCTCAAAGGCGAGAGTCCATTAATCTGCACTGGGCCAGAGTGGTGCCTCATTGTGGGAGGAAATCCTTTAGTGGGCCGGTATCAGGTTGATATAATGATGTTGATGATGCTGATGAAAAAAAAAGCCGGCCATGGATTCCGCACCGCCAATAGAACTGAGAAAAAAATCCGCACTGTCCACCGCACAGTCCAAAGTGGTGGACTACTTAACCCCTCATTGTGGAAGGAGACCCGTGCCCTGTAGTGGCCCGTTAAACTGCCTACGTCATTGTCCAGCAGTGGACATCTATCTGTTGATAATGACAAGGTAGATTGGAAGCTGCCAGCCTCGCTCTCATCCCCCGCAAGATAGAAAAATGATTGTAAATGTTGATGTTGGAAAAGAGCAACTACTGAGTTTCTTGCCGGCTCTTCTCGGTAGAATCTGCTTTCCGAACCGGTGGTAGAGTCACTACAAACTTGACTTGACGTTTCAAAAGTTTCAAATTTTGATGATGATGATTTATTTTATTTTATTTATTTTTATTAGGACTACCAACAAAATTACATATATTATAGTTATGAATAAAGCTAGCCTTAGGTTACTAATGACACATAATTTCACTTATAGGTAGTCACAGCATGCTTAAAAATGATGATTTAAAATTAATTAGAAATAGTATCAATAGCCTTCTCACTGTTCGCTAACATGTTTCTAGTTCCTGCTTCTTGCGCACTATCGCGTTGGCGATTTAACAGGTGCCTCATACCGTATCGGGAAATTTAAATCTGAATGCTTTTCAATTCCAGCTGAAGCGAGCGCAGTAATCTGAAAGCAGATGGCTTCAGCCGTCTGATACGCGTCGACGGAAATTACATTTCTGCTTTTTTAATAGTAGGCAGGTGTGTTAAGGAAAGAATAAAGTAATGAATAAAAATACAGAAAAAAATATAAATTAAAGTTACAAAACCTACAAAGTTTTGACGACCTCCCAACACAACGGGGAGCGCTGTCTCTGAATTTAATTGGGAGGTCCAGGGTTCGATTCCTGGCCGGGACAATTTTGGATTTTAATAATTTCTGAATTTTCTCTGGTCTGGTGGGAGGCTTCGGCCCAGGCTAGTTAACACCCTAACGACAAAGACGTGCCGCTAAGCAATTTAGCGTTCCGGTACGATGTCACGTAGAAACCAATTAGGAGTTTGAATACCATACTCCCTAACCGGTTAGCCGGCTAGTATCTGCAATCATTTGTGCAATAGAGACTTTATCTATCTATCTATCTAAAAGTGAGATTGAAGTCAAGGGCTTACTTGTAGCAGAATAAAAAAAAACATTTTGGCGGCATTACCGCTACATCTCTTACTGGCAGCTATGGCGTAAAATACAACTCAAGAAGAGAGATAGGTAGTGCATATAAATATACGTATATAAACAAATATATTACATGTATCTATCTATATATATATATATAAAAGAGAAAGTGTGTGGGTATGATCCGTATAGGCTCCGAAACGTCTGGACCGGTTTCAATGAAACTTTCAGGGAATCTCCGGATTGACCTGGCGAGTAATCCTGTAAAGTTTGGTGACGATCGGAGCACTCCTATTTTTGAACTGTCAAACTGTCAAATACAGCATTTATTTACTATGATGATATTCTATTATTGACTATACATGGGTGTAGATAATGATCTTCACCCGCTCGAGAAGAGAATAGAAGAGAATGAATACGGAAAGAAATAAATGATTTAATATATTATGAGATTGAAATTAAAAATTTAATGACGTAAGTTTATTGTTTAAATAAAATAAGGCAAAATCTAGCCCGGCGAAGCGGGCTGGGCACGCTGGTATATAATAAAATTATACACAATATTATGTCATCGACCCATTACCAGCCCACTATAGAGCACTGGTCTCCTCAATGAAAAGCAGTTAAGGCCGTAGTCCACCAAGCTGGCCCAGTGCAGATTGGTGGACTCCACACACCTTTGAGAGCATTATGGAGAACTCTCAGACATGCAGGTTTTCTCACGGTGTTGTCCTTCACCGTTGGAGCAAGGCATATGTTAATTGCTTAAAACGCACATAACTTAGAAAAGTAAGAGATGCGTGCTGGGATTCGAACTCGGCCTTTCGAAAGTGAAGTAGAAGTCCTAACCACTGGGCTATCACCGTTTTCGCAATACCGCGCAAGTACCTCTCATAATTACGAGTACTTCAAAATTTTGTGGCGAATCTATGTACATTTTATAAATTTGTCGATGTTATAAAACTGCCAAAAGTAAAAAGAGCATGGACTTTTTTAATATAATAACATCTTGTCGCGAAGGTTCGTGACTTGTAAAAGTTATTTATTACTTGGTCATTATTCATTTCATACGCTTTGTGTCGGTGAAGTTTTCATTACTTTCTTTTCTTCTTCCACTAAGCGTTTTTCATCTAGGTGGGGCTCACTTTCCAGCATATTCTAGCCTCACTGCCCGTTCTTGAGCATGCTATTTTTTAATTCTATTCAATAAGAACTAAGTTCGTGAAATCTAGCCAGCGCTTTTTAGACGGTCTCGTGTTTTAGCTTCAGAGAAGGCAGTGTTAAGGCAATCGGTTGTCGACCTCACTTGGTTGTCTCCATATACTGCGAAGATTTTAAGGCAGTTTTTTCTATTATGTACATAAACGTTAAGTGATTTTTTTTATATAGCCTAATAATCCTCCAAAAACTTAGGCCATTAAAATGTTAAACAGATTTTTCTAATCTAACTGTGCCAGTAGTTTGCGCGATCAAACAAACATAAAAACAAACTGATCAGTTTTATTATCAGTATAGGTGGATAAATATTTAAAAAAAAAAAACGTTTAAAAGAATTGATAATAAATAAAAATAAAGCTCCGCCGCGACAGCTGCTGCTGCCGTGACCAGGATTCGAACCTGGGTTACTACGGCCACAACGTAGGGTCCTAACCACTAGACGATCACGGCTGTCGGAGCTGGTAGTTATATTGACGAATATAACCATCGCTCTGAGCAAAATTTAAGTTACTTTCACTTGTAATTCCGCAACAAGCACAAGTGAAACTTGCATAACGCTTTAGTTCGTTTTGATGACCACTCTGACGCAGTGCTGAGTTTCGTGATCTTTTAAATGAAGGTCCCTGGTTCCCTTCTTGGGAATTTATAATTTCCGAATTTAACTTTGGTACAAAACCCAAAGTAGCCTTGGCTACAAAGAAAAGCGTCTAGTGATTTAAATTATAAAAATATACAAAACATATTATAAATTGCGACAGGATAGCTACCGACTGCTACAAACCACAATGATGGAGGAGATTGCAGGAAAAGAGGGGATGGAGGGAATAAGAAGACCTGACTACGAAATAAACGGAGCAGAGCGGACGGGTGAACTCTTTCGTTTAGCCAAATGTTTAAAGAACTGATTGCTGACCTTCTGTAATGGAGAGGCATTTGAAGAAGAAGATAACAAACATACAACGCACGTAAATTTGCTAAATGATCGTTGTTACCCGTCCCGTTATCATCATAAAATTAGTTTTTGTTCGGTGTGATTTTACCTTTACTAAGATGTAACCTAACCTAACGAGAATCCCATCACGAAAATTTTCGGCAAAACTCAATTCAATTTATCCAGCGCTCGCAATATATAGGATTAAATAAATCCAAAGTGACTAAATTTCTATCTTACAATAATGATTGTTTCAGGGAAAATTGAAAAGAAAATAAAGATGAAAAGAATTTTTCAATTTTTTTTAAGTTTCTTGACTTAGCCAGAGTGTACGCTGATCAATTTGATAATGCGATTTGGTTTAGTGAAAACAATATACGTACTTAGATATTATTATAATAAAAGTGAAAGCTTTTTATGCATGTGAAATAACAAAATTGTTGGATGAAAATGAGACTAGTATACTGTATAAGTAGACTTAGGGTTCATTGGTACTCTAAGTATAAAAAAATGGTTATGTTCCAGTAGAACCACGAACACATTTAGAAACACAATTTACACAGTAAAAGCTACAATGATATAAAATGGGAAAAATGTTCTCCCACACGAGTTATGCAATTATTTTTAGATAGGCAGTGCTTTTATGCATGCACCAAGTGCATACCGCTGGATTTTGTTCGTTTAATTTACTTTTTATTAATATTA
This sequence comes from Pararge aegeria, assembly GCF_905163445.1. Classification (NCBI taxonomy): domain Eukaryota; kingdom Metazoa; phylum Arthropoda; class Insecta; order Lepidoptera; family Nymphalidae; genus Pararge; species Pararge aegeria. The sequence goes on from NC_053181.1 coordinate 2,617,581, forward strand.
TATAGTTAGTTAATGTTAGCTTTTTATGGTAACATAAAAAAGCAGTACTAGATACATCTTTCAAATAGTTTGATGGCATGAATGAAATTTTATACATTGCCTATTTTATACCTTCCTACACTGGATACACTTCCATCTTGTTTGTGTAGTTGTAAGCTACTTTAACACTATTTATTGCATGCGGTGTTTACCTGTAAGTAGATTTACATTTTGTCTTCATACAGTATAAGCTAGTTTAAATTGTTTTTTTGAAATGTAAAGCTGTTGGTAAACCAAATAAAAAATTGGTTGTCTGTAAAGTCGGCTTACTGACGATAGTTGAACGTGACAACGTCGTAAGAAAATACTGATGGAATGGTTGCATTTCTCAAAAGACAATTTTAATTTTATTTGTTTGATAGATATTATCGTTGCTATAAACAATTGACACCACATTCACTTTTCACTGCACTTCAACCTTGCCGAAAACATGTAAATGTATTATTGTATATAAGCTGTCCACGCGGACGCATCGCTCACTCAAGTAGGAGAGAGACAGATGTATGGAACGCCTCAGAGCGAGGTAACGCCGCATACGTCATGTTTTTTCGTGCGTGCAGCCGGCTCCATCGAATTATAAGACGTTGTCACGTCAAAAATACAATAAAAAATGCCAACGGGTCTCGATACCCGGATTGGCCAAGATTTGTTGAAATTGGAATTTTATTTAATAAAAATTGTCATTGCAAGAATGTAGTCCAGCTCGTGCCTCGGGGAGCCCGTTAAGCCGTTGGTCCCGGTTGTTATAATTTTTATGTGTATGTGTATAAGTACCTCTATGTTATGAGAGAAGAGGCATGTGCTCAGGTGAAATGTTAATAGGCTGATGATGATGATTTTAGATTTAAGGAATTAAACAATTAAAACATCACTGTTAAATTCAAAATTCATTTATGATTAGTGTTTCCCAAATTCAGTCTTGGTCTTGCAGTCTTGGTCTTGTTCTTGCGTTTTTGCAAGACCAAGACCAAGAACAAGACCGCGTATTTTTAGCAAGACCAAGACCAAGACTGACCGTGCAAGACTTGAGCAAGAACAAGACATAGCCTGCAAGACTCTTGCGTCTTGCAGCTAGGACTTAGCGCTATTTCACGGAGTAGTTAGGTGTAACAGTTCGGTGTATAGGTAGGTAGGTACGCTTAGGAATTCTATGAGACGCAAAAAACTATATCAAAGAATATGAAAAACTGGACCTATGCGCATTACGACTAATACCATAAACATAGCGAATAAAAAAATATCTATTACAATCAAACTGAGTGCATGCATAGTTATGTTTTAACCATCGGCACTTTGATAATGCGGCATCAAAGGTTTTGTACTTACTTCTCAAAGAAATTTGCCGCTTTTCGGAAGTACATGGTTATGATACACGCGCCGGCGGCTTCTTTTGAAATCTAAAACAATCGTTGCCGCCGCGCCGAAATCATAACATTTGACACTATTCATGCAAAATAATTTCGAATTTTAAGAGTACCTACAGGTGTTCCAAAGAATAAATAAGTTTCAGAGTGCTTAGAATGAAAATGAATACATTATACTGATCACGCAAGTAGTATTATGATTAGGATAAAATGGTGAGGATAGGTAGTAGATGTCATAATAATTCATTCTAGTAAGTAATTATAATATTGATTACTTATATGGTTTTAAACTAATTACTTAGGTACTATTATTGTACATTTAGTCATTATATTTCTTAAGTTTTTACAAGAAAAAATAGCAAAAAAGTGTTCGAATATCTCTGAGAGAGATGATGAGAGTAAGTATTTACTAGCTGTGCCCGCGACTTCGTCCACGAGGAATAGTAACTTTGGAGGTATAGTGACGTTCAGGATTTATTTATTTATTTTAAAACTTCTGTCATCAAACATACAAACGAACTCTTCAGCTTTATAATATTAGTATAGATGCACGCCAAAACATTCACTTATATGTAAAGAATAGTGATTGGCACTAATTCTTTACATATATTTTATTCACGGGTCGCGTCTGTACAAGTAGGTAATATTTAGTGTGTGTTTGTACGCCGCACGCGGCATCGTTCGATTTGCGGCGGCATCCTTTTCATAGAGCCGGCACGTGGCGAGGCGGCGCGGTAAAAAGCAAGGAAACGTACTATAAATGAAGGAATTATTTTAATTCCAGTCATTTCCAATTGAGCTGTGCTTCGATTCTAACTTAATAATTGTTTTTACTAATTCTCGTTGTTTTCTAAAAACGTATCACGTGTACAATTTAATATGAGTGACGAAGATTCAAATTATTCTAGTCCGAGTAACGAGAGTTTGAGTCACAGATCTAAAAGACCCAAAAGCAAATTTGAGGAGTTTTTCGAAATAATTCATGCATCCCAAACTGCCTTGTGTAAATTGTGCCAACATAAAAAGATTGAAATAAAAATGAAAAACAGAAACACTTCAGGCTTAAGGAAACATCTAATGTCTTTCCACAAAAAGGAATCAGAAATATTTCTTCCTGTTAAACCAAAATTAAGTGGAGATATCACAAGCTTTTTAGTAACCGCTGGAAGAAGTGGACAGGTAAGAATATTTTTTTAACAGTTAAAAGAATTTTAACTCCGCGTAGCTATTCATGCGATACTTTCAAAAACGCCATTAACTTACGTAAGTATTTTTGAGTTAGTGGTGTTTTCATCTAGGGGTGCGACATATTAAGTATGTAATTATCGTCTTAAATATTTTTTATAAACACCCATATTTTCATTTAATCGGCCAGTAACAACTAAGTACTTTATTTTGGTAAATTACAGTACAGTGCAACCTTAATATAACAAATATCAATTTAACGATTTTCTCGATTTAACAACAACAAACCTCCTCCTCTTATACGCTCAAACCTAGTATGTTTTAAATAATAACACAAGATTTATTGTTTTGTTTCAGTCGGAAAACAGCAGTGACAACATCACGACAGCTACAGTTGATTGGGTGGTGAAAAAATATCTTCCCTTCTCATTTTTCGATGACGAAGCTACACAAGTATATTTTCGACGTATTTGCCCTAATATGGTGTTTCCTAAAAGGTCTACACTTAGAAGGAAAGTCAAAGAGCGATTTGAAGAGCTCCAATTGAATCTCAAGGAACGACTTCAACCATTATCATCTAAAATGTCGTTTACCATTGATGGGTGGACGTCAATTGCTGGTAGGAGTTACTACGGGGTTACTATTCATTATATAGACAACGAATGGAAGTATCGATCTGTAGTTCTTGATTTTATACCATCACGCGGTCGACATACTGGGGAAGATATTGCAACGATTTTCCATGAATGTTTATTGGAATATGGAATAATTGATAAAATACAAGGTATCACGGTCGACAACGCAACTGCAAATACCAAATTTATGTATGAACTGGGCAAACAGCTGCCGCCACACTTTGATTCAGACAATCAACATTTCCGGTGCTTTGCTCACATTTTAAACCTTGGTGTACAAGATTTATTAAAGACCTTAGCATTACACTGTGAGTCTGACACTAACGCGCAAGATCAGCAGTACGAAGACTATGCAGACGAAACTGAGGATGAGGAAGATGAAGAATCTGCACCAAATATTGCTGACTCGCGTACATCTGTAACAATATTACGCAGTATTTCCAGTAAAATAAAAAGAAGTGAGATAGTGAAGAAGAAGTTTCAGTCTGCTTGTGAAGCAGCTGGCGTGCCATCAAATCTAAATGCCATTCTTGACTGTCCAACGAGATGGAATTCCACACATGATATGATTGGATTTGGTTTAAAAGTGAGAGCGGGCATTGACATATTGTGCAGTTCTGTCACCGAATTGAATGATTTTCAAATCACAGCTAATGAATGGCAGGTACTCGAAAAATTACATAAATTTCTAATAAACTTTAAACTTTTAAGTACAAAACTTGGTGGAGACAAATATGTTACGTTACCGCTAGTCATTGTATCATTTAATCTCTTGCTAGATAAAATTGAATCCATGGTAAAACAGTTAGATGAGAAACCTAATCGATCTGAAGTGGATGAAAGGCTCATTCTAGCTTTCCAAGCAGCTCGAGACAAAATGCTTAAACATTACAAGAAGAGCAACTGGATTTATTGTACTTCTTTAATTTTAGACCCAAGGCATAAGGCTCAGACTTTTGACCTGACAATGTGGGGGAAGCAACTTAAAACAGAAAGTCTGCGCAAGTTCAATGAACTTTATGAAGAATATAAAAGTCTACACTCACTGAACAAATCTCTGGAATTACCAGAAAAAGACAATAAAGTATGTGATGAAGATGAAGACGTAATAGACTTTGATAAACTCTATGAATGTCCCTCGACGTCATCTGGATCTTGTCTTCAAGGCTTAGTGATAGACGAGTTGGAGGAGTACCTGAGAAAACCAAGAACTGCCAGCTCGGAAGACATTTTAGATTGGTGGAGGACGCATGAGACAGAGTATCCGATTTTATCGAAAATGGCCCGTGATTTTCTCTCAATACCTGCAACTTCAGTACCTGCTGAGAGGTTATTTTCTAAAGCATCATTAGTAATTAGAAAACATAGAAATAGGTTAAGTGATGAGTCAGCCAGATGGTTACTTTGTATTAATTCTTGGTCAAAAGAATTGATATAAAGTATCATAACCTAATGATAAAGCTGTTGATTTGTGTTGTATTTTATTTTTTATTCAAATAAATGATAAATCGTAAAACTCTTTTATTAAATTTCTTATAAGTTGAGGGTTCAATCTCTTTCTAGACATATAAGTATTGTTCTTTAAAATACAGTCAAGTTATTGTAATTAATTTGTTTTTTTACATGTTTTAGCAAATGTAAGCTTATAAATCATAAATGTTTATTAAGAAACAGTTACTTCCATGGAAAACGACATATAGGTCAGTTGATTTTTCGAATTTCTTATCAAATCTTCAGTTATTTATTAATCTGCTTGATCTTTACTATGGCTATGTTAATTCAAGCTCACAATGTTCCAATTCTAATACGTTTTTCTAAGATTTAAAGTAAACTTTAATAAATAGTAATAGACTAATAGGTAATTGCAAGACTTGCAAGACTCTTGCTGCAAGACCAAGACCAAGACCAAGACTGGGAGCGCAAGACCAAAACCAAGACCAAGACCAGGTGTATTGGCGCAAGACCAAGACCAAGACTGGCTAAGTCTCGTCTTGTTCTTGCATTTGGGCAACACTATTTATGATATTCAAGTAGGCCTAATATAAGCACTTTTGAAACGTCAAGTCTGTCTGTTTGTAGTGATTCTACCACCGGTTCGGAAGGTAGATTCTACCGAGAAGAAGCCGGCAAGAAACTCAGCAGTTGCTCTTTTCCAACATCAACAATTTACATTTTGCATTTTAACATTCATTTTTCTATCTTGTGAGAGCTGAAAGCGGAGCCGGATGCTTCCAAGCAACCTTGTCATTAAAAAATTCATCAATTGTATAGTAACCTCGCTGTAATAAATGTGTTTTAACAAATTCTTTAAACTTGTGCATTGGCAAGTCCAAAATCACCTTAGGAATCATATTATAAAAGCGTATACCCAATCCCACAAATGATAGATTTGGTGTGGCAACACCGCCTATAACAGCTGTTCAAAGATCTCTGTACTTTATTTTAATTTATTTTGTGTGTTTTTAGTGCCCAAATCCAATTTAATCGCCTAATTTATATAATAAATAGTAGTATATATTAATAGTTTAAGTGTTAAAAGTGCGTAAGAAAAGTTTTCGTCGATGTAAACAAAGTGACAGTTAGGTTAGTAAAACTTGAATTTTAAACTTCTGTTTTGGTGTTTTTAAAGAGTGCTAGTAGCTGTTTTGGCTTTGAAACAACTATTTAGCGCATAAAAAACACATACGTGTATATGCAATTGCCCGTTATCCAAGTGTAACGCTGCAATTGTTATAACAATACACTGCAATACCGAAACCTACCTGTCATTTCGCATTCTTTGGGTGATTACTCCTTGTTTCATTAATTAATTAATTACAAAATGATGACCCGCAGAGCCTTAGCGCGCCAGGAGCAATCCAAATTACAATTGGCCCTGAAAGAATTAAAGGCAAGCAAGGAGCTATGCACCCAATTGAATAATGAAAGAGACGAAAACGAAAAGGAATTATTAGAAGTCCTTGGGAATAATAATAGACTAAAATTAGAACTATCGGATTTGCACATAAAGTATGTAGACATTGTAGAAGAGCGGGATAGACTTCAGTTATTAGTAAATAGGTTTGATGAGTGCTGAGTATGAGGAGGCTCTGAGCCAGATTACTACCCTGCAGCGGGAGCTAAGTGATGCCCACCACCAGATCACCGAACTGGAAGATGCAGCCCATAACACAACAGCAATACACACTCAAAGCCTATATGAAGAATTAGTTGATAGGGCCCCACAGTTGGTTACTGCTGCTGCTGACATGTCTACTGCTAATACCAACTTCTCTAATTTATTGATAGTCAAATCAGATACAGTAGTCAATCCCTGCAGCAGTAGGAAACTAAAAAAGTATATCAAAGTTAACCGATATATTAAAAAAACACAGAAACTGTTAAAAGTACATAAAAATTCTGTTAAATCTCTGAAACCAAAGAAAGAACGTTTAGAATTATTGAATGAAATTAAAATGTATAGTTCACAGTTAGAAAGTAATAGATTAAGTTATGAATCTGACACACAAATCCTAGAAGCACAAATAGCCAGATTGCAGACTTCTTTACGTACACTGGCAGTAAAGTTTGATATGTATCAAAGGCAAATGATATCTGAGTACACACAGACTTCAGATGAATGGCATAAGACAGAACAACCCAGTGGTAAATTAACTTCACTATCTACCCATAGTTTTGATAGTATAGGCAGTCATCCCCAGTTTGTGTCATCAGTGTCATCACCCTCTAATGTGAGAAAGGTGTGTGTCAGGTTAAGTAACTCAAAATCACAAAACATAAATATTAATAATAATTCCTTTATTGAAGCAAATGCTCATAGTAGCAGTTCAATAAAAACAATTATGTACAGCGATGAAATTGGATGTAACATGGGCTTATATCTTAACTCTCAGTTGAATGGACACACAGTTTTGAACTACTGTTTACCCAACTCAAATTTAAAAGCTATTGTAGCTGCAATTTGTAGAAATAGGAATATGTTTGACTGTAAAACTAATTTAATTATCATAATGGGAAATAGAGGGAATGTTAACAAACCTGAGCTGATTAAACTTATTGATTCTTTAAATACATTAAATGTAAATAGTATTGTATTATACACATTTCCTTATTTTCATAACTTGCCACACCAAGAAAATACTATTAGGTATAATTTAAATATGACTTTGTACAATTTATGTACATATAATAAGAAATTTCCTGTTATAGACTTTAGCAAATGTGCTAATCCTACTTATAATTTGTACTGAGATAGATATTACCTATCACACTATTTTAAACAACAGATAGCTGTTTCGCTATCGTATTTTTTTACCATAACAGCCAAGAACTTGGCTAAACCAGCTGCTTTTATTGAGCAGTGTAATAGTTTTGACATGAAAACCTTGGAAATTATTCCAAGTCATTTTAGTTTAAACTAGTTAAGGAGACAACAGAGGCTTTCTCTTGCTTAGAAAAGCAGACAACTGAGTCTCCCTCAGGCATATATGAAAAAAATTATAGTAAGGGGTCGCACAATGTACTATTAAACCAAAAATATAATAAAAAATCTAATTCTAATTATATCAACTTGGTTCACCAAAATATTCAATGTATTAGAGGAAAAGACTTAGAGATTGAATTATTTTTAAATGATTTTAACATTAGCATTTTATGTATAACTGAGCACTGGTTGAAAACCCATGAATATTTGTTTAATTTTGGTAACCACCAGGTTGGTAGTTCGTTCACCAGGGTTACAGCGATTCATGGAGGCTCTTTAATTTTATTAAATAAAAATTTAAAATTTAAAAACAGAAACGATATTGTTAGCCTTTCTGTTGAACGGACAATAGAGCTAGCCTCGGTTGAACTAGAGCAATTTATAATTGTTACTGTTTATAGGCCACCCTTGTCAAACTTTGAACTTTTTGAAAAGGTAATGGATGAAGTGTTATTTAAAATATCAAAGTGTAATAAAAAGTTAATAATATGCGGAGATTTTAATGTAAACATTTTAGAAAATAACTCTTTAAGTATAAAGTTATTGAATTTATTTAAAACTTACAATCTATCAAATATGTTCATGGAGCCCACAAGAATAACTGCTACTAGCGCCACCTGTTTGGATAACATCTTTACAAATATAATTCCTATAAGCAAAAATATTATTAGTAAATTAGACTCTGATCATTGTGGTCAAATTATTCAATTTGAAAATGTGAAGAAAAATGTTTCTAAACGTAAAATAACATTTGTTCCTGTAACATCCAACCGCATAGAGAAAATGAGATATAGCCTAGTAAATGACCTCCCATTCCTACCCTCAGGGGCGACTCCAAATGCAATGTACAGCTCCTTTTTCAATACCTTTAATAGACTATTTCATTCTATATTTACTAGTAAGTCGGTTGTGATTACTGATACATTAAATTTTAGTGAGTGGGCGACAGTTGAACTTCATAAAAATAGGCAAAAGCTGTACGAATTGTATGCTGAACGTCAATTTAACACTGGTGATAAGTTTGGGGATTATGTTAAATTGTTTTCCAAGAATTTTAAACGCGCTTGCCACTTAGAAAAGACGCGATACATCAAAAATAAAATTAAAAATAGCAGCAATGCAATCAAAACTACTTGGAACATAATTAATGAGGAGACGGGAAGAGTAACACCACGAAATATTAACTTTAAACTTAATGTAGATAATAAAGCCTTAACAACAGATTTCGAGGTGGCTACTGCTTTTGAAACCTTCTTTACCAACATTCCCGTCTCCACAACAGAATCATTAAACTCTTCACCAGATATGGCTCTCTCTCTATTAAAGGAAAATGTGCCTGAGTGTAACCATTCTTTTAAATTCACGCATGTTAGTGGCTCTGACGTTATTAAAGCCTTTAAATTATTAATTAATAAAAAACAAATGATCTGTGGGGCATTTCCGTAAACGTTGTCAAATCATTAATTGATATTGTTGCACCCGACTTAGCCTTAATATTTAATAATTGTATAGATTGTGGTGTGTTTCCTGACTTAATGAAACTTAGTAAAATAGTTCCATTGTTTAAATCGGGTAGTACTTCTGACCCCACTAACTTTAGACCAGTATCCGTACTACCCACTTTCAGTAAAATCTTTGAAAAACTCATTTTAAATCAATTACTTTACCATTTTCATAAGTATAATTTACTTCATATTAAGCAATTTGGTTTCACACGGGGTCGCTCAACAATCGACGCAGGTGTTGAGCTAATACAAAACATATTTGAAGCCTGGGAGGAGTCACGTGATGCACTTGGTGTGTTCTGTGACTTATCTAAGGCGTTTGATTGTGTTCAACACGAAACGTTAGTTAGGAAACTACACCACTATGGAATTCAGGGTGTAGCTCTAGACTTAATGAGTAACTATCTACGCGATAGAATTCAGAAAGTCGACGTGAATGGAAAACGGTCTAATGGATCAGTTATGAAAATAGGTGTCCCACAGGGGTCTATATTAGGACCATTTCTGTTCCTTATTTACATTAATGACCTTCCTTACCTTGCCAAGGATAAACACGGGATAGTTCTGTTTGCCGATGATACATCACTGACTTTTAAAATAAATCGACGTGAACTAGCTTTTGACGACGTAAACAACTCTCTCGCTAAAGTGGTACAGTGGTTTGAAGCTAATAATTTGGTTCTTAACGGAAAAAAAACCAAGTGTATAAAATTCACTTTACCTAATGTTAAACACGTGAAAACCACTGTACTACTTAATAATGAGGAACTGAAACTGGAGGATACGACAGTTTTTCTAGGAATAACGTTAGATTCTAAACTTCAATGGGGCCCTCATGTAAATAATTTATCGAACAGGCTTAGTTCTGCTGCCTATGCGGTAAAGAAGATACGCCATATGACCGACGTAGAAACTGCTAGACTGGTATATTTTAGTTACTTTCACAGCATTATGTCATATGGAATTTTACTTTGGGGTAATGCTGCTGATATTAGCACTATTTTCGTGCTGCAGAAGAGGGCTGTTCGTTCTATCTACAAAATGGGTCCGAGAGAGTCATTGAGAGATAAATTTAAAGATTTTAAAATAATGACAGTGTATAGTCAGTACATATTTGAAAATTTAATGTACGTCCATAAAAACATTTCTAAATTTAAGAAAAAATGTGACTGCAATAATTTAAACATTAGAAGTAAGAATAAACTTACAGTGCAATATACTAGGTTACATAAAATTCATAATTCGTTTAAAGGAAATTGCATACAATTTTACAATAAACTACCAATTGACATCTTGGAGATGTCTCTTAAAAAGTTCAAAGTTTGTATTAAACGTAAGCTTATAGAAAAGTCCTATTATAGTATAAAGGACTACGTCAACGATAAAAAAGCTTGGGTGTAAATTATTGCTCTAACCAGGTTGCTCTTCTAATAATTTAAAATGACATTGTGAGATGGCGATAACAAAAAAAAAAAAAAAACACCCGGCTAAGTTTGTTGTGGGCTTCTTCTTAGACTGGGACGCGTTTGGAACCCTCGTAGCTTTAGTTTTAAGTTTACGAATGTGGTTATCGCCATCATCTCACTACCGTGTAATTCTTATGTACGCATCAAAAGTGCCACCTGTGGGCCTACTTGAATAAAGATATTTTTGACTTTGACTTTGACTTTGAATATATTAAGAGATTGAAATTAAAAATTTAATGATGTAAGTTTATTGTTTAAATAAAATAAGGCAAAATCTAGCCCGGCGAAGCGGGCTGGGCACGCTGGTATATAATAAAATTATACACAATATTATGTCATCGACCCATTACCAGCCCACTATAGAGCACTGGTCTCCTCAATGAAAAGCAGTTAAGGCCGTAGTCCACCAAGCTCGCCCAGTGCAGATTGGTGGACTCCACACACCTTTGAGAGCATTATGGAGAACTCTCAGACATGCAGGTTTTCTCACGGTGTTGTCCTTCACCGTTGGAGCAAGGCATATGTTAATTGCTTAAAACGCACATAACTTAGAAAAGTAAGAGATGCGTGCTGGGATTCGAACTCGGCCTTTCGAAAGTGAAGTAGAAGTCCTAACCACTGGGCTATCACCGTTTTCGCAATACCGCGCAAGTACCTCTCATAATTACGAGTACTTCAAAATTTTGTGGCGAATCTATGTAAATTTTATAAATTTGTCGATGTTATAAAACTGCCGAAAGTAAAAAGAGCATGGACTTTTTTAATATAATAACATCTTGTCGCGAAGGTTCGTGACTTGTAAAAGTTATTTATTACTTGGTCATTATTCATTTCATACGCTTTGTGTCGGTGAAGTTTTCATTACTTTCTTTTCTTCTTCCACTAAGCGTTTTTCATCTAGGTGGGGCTCACTTTCCAGCATATTCTAGCCTCACTGCCCGTTCTTGAGCATGCTATTTTTTAATTCTATTCAATAAGAACTAAGTTCGTGAAATCTAGCCAGCGCTTTTTAGACGGTCTCGTGTTTTAGCTTCAGAGAAGGCAGTGTTAAGGCAATCGGTTGTCGACCTCACTTGGTTGTCTCCATATACTGCGAAGATTTTAAGGCAGTTTTTTCTATTATGTACATAAACGTTAAGTGAATTTTTTTATATAGCCTAATAATTCTCCAAAAACTTAGGCCATTAAAATGTTAAAGAGATTTTTCTAATCTAACTGTGCCAGTAGTTTGCGCGATCAAACAAACATAAAAACAAACTGATCAGTTTTATTATCAGTATAGGTGGATAAATATTTAAAAAAAAAAACGTTTAAAAGAATTGATAATAAATAAAAATAAAGCTCCGCCGCGACAGCTGCTGCTGCCGTGACCAGGATTCGAACCTGGGTTACTACGGCCACAACGTAGGGTCCTAACCACTAGACGATCACGGCTGTCGGAGCTGGTAGTTATATTGACGAATATAACCATCGCTCTGAGCAAAATTTAAGTTACTTTCACTTGTAATTCCGCAACAAGCACAAGTGAAACTTGCATAACGCTTTAGTTCGTTTTGATGACCACTCTGACGCAGTGCTGAGTTTCGTGATCTTTTAAATGAAGGTCCCTGGTTCCCTTCTTGGGAATTTATAATTTCCGAATTTAACTTTGGTACAAAACCCAAAGTAGCCTTGGCTACAAAGAAAAGCGTCTAGTGATTTAAATTATAAAAATATACAAAACATATTATAAATTGCGACAGGATAGCTACCGACTGCTACAAACCACAATGATGGAGGAGATTGCAGGAAAAGAGGGGATGGAGGGAATAAGAAGACCTGACTACGAAATAAACGGAGCAGAGCGGACGGGTGAACTCTTTCGTTTAGCCAAATGTTTAAAGAACTGATTGCTGACCTTCTGTAATGGAGAGGCATTTGAAGAAGAAGATAACAAACATACAACGCACGTAAATTTGCTAAATGATCGTTGTTACCCGTCCCGTTATCATCATAAAATTAGTTTTTGTTCGGTGTGATTTTACCTTTACTAAGATGTAACCTAACCTAACGAGAATCCCATCACGAAAATTTTCGGCAAAACTCAATTCAATTTATCCAGCGCTCGCAATATATAGGATTAAATAAATCCAAAGTGACTAAATTTCTATCTTACAATAATGATTGTTTCAGGGAAAATTGAAAAGAAAATAAAGATGAAAAGAATTTTTCAATTTTTTTTAAGTTTCTTGACTTAGCCAGAGTGTACGCTGATCAATTTGATAATGCGATTTGGTTTAGTGAAAACAATATACGTACTTAGATATTATTATAATAAAAGTGAAAGCTTTTTATGCATGTGAAATAACAAAATTGTTGGATGAAAATGAGACTAGTATACTGTATAAGTAGACTTAGGGTTCATTGGTACTCTAAGTATAAAAAAATGGTTATGTTCCAGTAGAACCACGAACACATTTAGAAACACAATTTACACAGTAAAAGCTACAATGATATAAAATGGGAAAAATGTTCTCCCACACGAGTTATGCAATTATTTTTAGATAGGCAGTGCTTTTATGCATGCACCAAGTGCATACCGCTGGATTTTGTTCGTTTAATTTACTTTTTATTAATATTATATAGTTAGTTAATGTTAGCTTTTTATGGTAACATAAAAAAGCAGTACTAGATACATCTTTCAAATAGTTTGATGGCATGAATGAAATTTTATACATTGCCTATTTTATACCTTCCTACACTGGATACACTTCCATCTTGTTTGTGTAGTTGTAAGCTACTTTAACACTATTTATTGCATGCGGTGTTTACCTGTAAGTAGATTTACATTTTGTCTTCATACAGTATAAGCTAGTTTAAATTGTTTTTTTGAAATGTAAAGCTGTTGGTAAACCAAATAAAAAATTGGTTGTCTGTAAAGTCGGCTTACTGACGATAGTTGAACGTGACAACGTCGTAAGAAAATACTGATGGAATGGTTGCATTTCTCAAAAGACAATTTTAATTTTATTTGTTTGATAGATATTATCGTTGCTATAAACAATTGACACCACATTCACTTTTCACTGCACTTCAACCTTGCCGAAAACATGTAAATGTATTATTGTATATAAGCTGTCCACGCGGACGCATCGCTCACTCAAGTAGGAGAGAGACAGATGTATGGAACGCCTCAGAGCGAGGTAACGCCGCATACGTCATGTTTTTTCGTGCGTGCAGCCGGCTCCATCGAATTATAAGACGTTGTCACGTCAAAAATACAATAAAAAATGCCAACGGGTCTCGATACCCGGATTGGCCAAGATTTGTTGAAATTGGAATTTTATTTAATAAAAATTGTCATTGCAAGAATGTAGTCCAGCTCGTGCCTCGGGGAGCCCGTTAAGCCGTTGGTCCCGGTTGTTATAATTTTTATGTGTATGTGTATAAGTACCTCTATGTTATGAGAGAAGAGGCATATGCTCAGGTGAAATGTTAATAGGCTGATGATGATGATTTTAGATTTAAGGAATTAAACAATTAAAACATCACTGTTAAATTCAAAATTCATTTATGATTAGTGTTTCCCAAATTCAGTCTTGGTCTTGCAGTCTTGGTCTTGTTCTTGCGTTTTTGCAAGACCAAGACCAAGAACAAGACCGCGTATTTTTAGCAAGACCAAGACCAAGACTGACCGTGCAAGACTTGAGCAAGAACAAGACATAGCCTGCAAGACTCTTGCGTCTTGCAGCTAGGACTTAGCGCTATTTCACGGAGTAGTTAGGTGTAACAGTTCGGTGTATAGGTAGGTAGGTACGCTTAGGAATTCTATGAGACGCAAAAAACTATATCAAAGAATATGAAAAACTGGACCTATGCGCATTACGACTAATACCATAAACATAGCGAATAAAAAAATATCTATTAAAATCAAACTGAGTGCATGCATAGTTATGTTTTAACCATCGGCACTTTGATAATGCGGCATCAAAGGTTTTGTACTTACTTCTCAAAGAAATTTGCCGCTTTTCGGAAGTACATGGTTATGATACACGCGCCGGCGGCTTCTTTTGAAATCTAAAACAATCGTTGCCGCCGCGCCGAAATCATAACATTTGACACTATTCATGCAAAATAATTTCGAATTTTAAGAGTACCTACAGGTGTTCCAAAGAATAAATAAGTTTCAGAGTGCTTAGAATGAAAATGAATACATTATACTGATCACGCAAGTAGTATTATGATTAGGATAAAATGGTGAGGATAGGTAGTAGATGTCATAATAATTCATTCTAGTAAGTAATTATAATATTGATTACTTATATGGTTTTAAACTAATTACTTAGGTACTATTATTGTACATTTAGTCATTATATTTCTTAAGTTTTTACAAGAAAAAATAGCAAAAAAGTGTTCGAATATCTCTGAGAGAGATGATGAGAGTAAGTATTTACTAGCTGTGCCCGCGACTTCGTCCACGAGGAATAGTAACTTTGGAGGTATAGTGACGTTCAGGATTTATTTATTTATTTTAAAACTTCTGTCATCAAACATACAAACGAACTCTTCAGCTTTATAATATTAGTATAGATGCACGCCAAAACATTCACTTATATGTAAAGAATAGTGATTGGCACTAATTCTTTACATATATTTTATTCACGGGTCGCGTCTGTACAAGTAGGTAATATTTAGTGTGTGTTTGTACGCCGCACGCGGCATCGTTCGATTTGCGGCGGCATCCTTTTCATAGAGCCGGCACGTGGCGAGGCGGCGCGGTAAAAAGCAAGGAAACGTACTATAAATGAAGGAATTATTTTAATTCCAGTCATTTCCAATTGAGCTGTGCTTCGATTCTAACTTAATAATTGTTTTTACTAATTCTCGTTGTTTTCTAAAAACGTATCACGTGTACAATTTAATATGAGTGACGAAGATTCAAATTATTCTAGTCCGAGTAACGAGAGTTTGAGTCACAGATCTAAAAGACCCAAAAGCAAATTTGAGGAGTTTTTCGAAATAATTCATGCATCCCAAACTGCCTTGTGTAAATTGTGCCAACATAAAAAGATTGAAATAAAAATGAAAAACAGAAACACTTCAGGCTTAAGGAAACATCTAATGTCTTTCCACAAAAAGGAATCAGAAATATTTCTTCCTGTTAAACCAAAATTAAGTGGAGATATCACAAGCTTTTTAGTAACCGCTGGAAGAAGTGGACAGGTAAGAATATTTTTTTAACAGTTAAAAGAATTTTAACTCCGCGTAGCTATTCATGCGATACTTTCAAAAACGCCATTAACTTACGTAAGTATTTTTGAGTTAGTGGTGTTTTCATCTAGGGGTGCGACATATTAAGTATGTAATTATCGTCTTAAATATTTTTTATAAACACCCATATTTTCATTTAATCGGCCAGTAACAACTAAGTACTTTATTTTGGTAAATTACAGTACAGTGCAACCTTAATATAACAAATATCAATTTAACGATTTTCTCGATTTAACAACAACAAACCTCCTCCTCTTATACGCTCAAACCTAGTATGTTTTAAATAATAACACAAGATTTATTGTTTTGTTTCAGTCGGAAAACAGCAGTGACAACATCACGACAGCTACAGTTGATTGGGTGGTGAAAAAATATCTTCCCTTCTCATTTTTCGATGACGAAGCTACACAAGTATATTTTCGACGTATTTGCCCTAATATGGTGTTTCCTAAAAGGTCTACACTTAGAAGGAAAGTCAAAGAGCGATTTGAAGAGCTCCAATTGAATCTCAAGGAACGACTTCAACCATTATCATCTAAAATGTCGTTTACCATTGATGGGTGGACGTCAATTGCTGGTAGGAGTTACTACGGGGTTACTATTCATTATATAGACAACGAATGGAAGTATCGATCTGTAGTTCTTGATTTTATACCATCACGCGGTCGACATACTGGGGAAGATATTGCAACGATTTTCCATGAATGTTTATTGGAATATGGCATAATTGATAAAATACAAGGTATCACGGTCGACAACGCAACTGCAAATACCAAATTTATGTATGAACTGGGCAAACAGCTGCCGCCACACTTTGATTCAGACAATCAACATTTCCGGTGCTTTGCTCACATTTTAAACCTTGGTGTACAAGATTTATTAAAGACCTTAGCATTACACTGTGAGTCTGACACTAACGCGCAAGATCAGCAGTACGAAGACTATGCAGACGAAACTGAGGATGAGGAAGATGAAGAATCTGCACCAAATATTGCTGACTCGCGTACATCTGTAACAATATTACGCAGTATTTCCAGTAAAATAAAAAGAAGTGAGATAGTGAAGAAGAAGTTTCAGTCTGCTTGTGAAGCAGCTGGCGTGCCATCAAATCTAAATGCCATTCTTGACTGTCCAACGAGATGGAATTCCACACATGATATGATTAGATTTGGTTTAAAAGTGAGAGCGGGCATTGACATATTGTGCAGTTCTGTCACCGAATTGAATGATTTTCAAATCACAGCTAATGAATGGCAGGTACTCGAAAAATTACATAAATTTCTAATAAACTTTAAACTTTTAAGTACAAAACTTGGTGGAGACAAATATGTTACGTTACCGCTAGTCATTGTATCATTTAATCTCTTGCTAGATAAAATTGAATCCATGGTAAAACAGTTAGATGAGAAACCTAATCGATCTGAAGTGGATGAAAGGCTCATTCTAGCTTTCCAAGCAGCTCGAGACAAAATGCTTAAACATTACAAGAAGAGCAACTGGATTTATTGTACTTCTTTAATTTTAGACCCAAGGCATAAGGCTCAGACTTTTGACCTGACAATGTGGGGGAAGCAACTTAAAACAGAAAGTCTGCGCAAGTTCAATGAACTTTATGAAGAATATAAAAGTCTACACTCACTGAACAAATCTCTGGAATTACCAGAAAAAGACAATAAAGTATGTGATGAAGATGAAGACGTAATAGACTTTGATAAACTCTATGAATGTCCCTCGACGTCATCTGGATCTTGTCTTCAAGGCTTAGTGATAGACGAGTTGGAGGAGTACCTGAGAAAACCAAGAACTGCCAGCTCGGAAGACATTTTAGATTGGTGGAGGACGCATGAGACAGAGTATCCGATTTTATCGAAAATGGCCCGTGATTTTCTCTCAATACCTGCAACTTCAGTACCTGCTGAGAGGTTATTTTCTAAAGCATCATTAGTAATTAGAAAACATAGAAATAGGTTAAGTGATGAGTCAGCCAGATGGTTACTTTGTATTAATTCTTGGTCAAAAGAATTGATATAAAGTATCATAACCTAATGATAAAGCTGTTGATTTGTGTTGTATTTTATTTTTTATTCAAATAAATGATAAATCGTAAAACTCTTTTATTAAATTTCTTATAAGTTGAGGGTTCAATCTCTTTCTAGACAGATAAGTATTGTTCTTTAAAATACAGTCAAGTTATTGTAATTAATTTGTTTTTTTACATGTTTTAGCAAATGTAAGCTTATAAATCATAAATGTTTATTAAGAAACAGTTACTTCCATGGAAAACGACATATAGGTCAGTTGATTTTTCGAATTTCTTATCAAATCTTCAGTTATTTATTAATCTGCTTGATCTTTACTATGGCTATGTTAATTCAAGCTCACAATATTCCAATTCTAATACGTTTTTCTAAGATTTAAAGTAAACTTTAATAAATAGTAATAGACTAATAGGTAATTGCAAGACTTGCAAGACTCTTGCTGCAAGACCAAGACCAAGACCAAGACTGGGAGCGCAAGACCAAAACCAAGACCAAGACCAGGTGTATTGGCGCAAGACCAAGACCAAGACTGGCTAAGTCTCGTCTTGTTCTTGCATTTGGGCAACACTATTTATGATATTCAAGTAGGCCTAATATAAGCACTTTTGAAACGTCAAGTCTGTCTGTTTGTAGTGATTCTACCACCGGTTCGGAAGGTAGATTCTACCGAGAAGAAGCCGGCAAGAAACTCAGCAGTTGCTCTTTTCCAACATCAACAATTTACATTTTGCATTTTAACATTCATTTTTCTATCTTGTGAGAGCTGAAAGCGGAGCCGGATGCTTCCAAGCAACCTTGTCATTAAAAAATTCATCAATTGTATAGTAACCTCGCTGTAATAAATGTGTTTTAACAAATTCTTTAAACTTGTGCATTGGCAAGTCCAAAATCACCTTAGGAATCATATTATAAAAGCGTATACCCAATCCCACAAATGATCCCTGTACCTTACGCAGACGATATGCAGATGACACTAATTTATGACCATTTCTTGTAAGTCGACTGTTTATGTCCACTTTTTGTTTATAAAGACTAATATGTTGTCTTACAAATACTATATTGTTATAAATATATTGTGTTAGTATGATTATTATATTCCACATTTACTTTCTGTACCGTTAACATCTTATGTATAAAATTCTCGTGTCGCGGTGTTTGTAGTTAAACTCCACCGAAACAGCTTGACAGATTCACATGAAATTTTCGGTACATCTGAGAATCGGACAACAACTATTTTTCATCCCCCTGGTCAGCTAGTTATTATATATAGTTTTAGTATTATTTATTTTACCGTTTATTTAATTTATTTTATATATGTACTGTTTTGTAATTATTAATGTGTATGTATATTCTTAGAGTTTTGCGCAACCCTATAAGGATTCATATGTGAGCCAATTCCTCATAATGGTTGCCTGGAAGAAATCACTCTAAGTGATAAGGACGCCTATGTTACACACATTTAAATGACTTTTAACTCTTTTCTCCTTTAGTTTTTTCTTGTGTGCAATAAAGTATTTTTGATTGATTGTTTTGTTAATCGTTTGCTTTAACGGTGAAAACCAATCATCGTGAGGATGCATGCCTGAGAGTTTTTAATAACGTTCTCAAGAAGTCAACCAATACGCACTTGGCCAGCGCGGTGGACTACGGCTTAAACCTAACATTAGTTTAAAGAATGTATAAAAACACATTTCATACAGCGAGGCTCAGACACATGCCAACCTTATTTCAAAAAATTAAACATCGTAACTCTTCCTTCCTTATATATATCTATGAAATCTGCAAATTTGTGAAGAAAAATATACAATATTACACCAAAATGAAAGGAAAAGAACGGCTTTTTCCGGGAAAAAAACTAAAATGAAAGGAAAAGAACGGCTTTTTCCGGGAAAAAAACTAAAAATAAATTAAATGCCCCCTATTCCAAATTAGCACTCCACAAGCAAAGTCCATACGCAATGTCTATAAAGGTATTTACTACCATCTGCCAAATTTTATTAGGAACACTGAAAATGACAGTGAACTTAGCAAAATATTTTAAAAAATACCTCACAGAGAAAAGCTTGTATTCTGTAAATGTTTTTTTTTTTATTTTGAGCATCCCCAATAAAATCAGTTTCCCAAGTATACGATATCTTATGTTTTTAAAATTCACAAAATTATTTAATAAAAAAAAAAAAAAAATGGCTGCGCCCAAACTTACGTTACATTATATAATTAGATTTATTTAAAATATTTTATCATAAATGTAACATTATGTATTGTGTCGAATAAATTAAAATTTAAATTGGCTACTATACTGTTGATGAATTTCATAATGACAAAGTTGCTAACAAGCAAGCCGCTTTCATCTCAGACAAGATAGAACAATTGATTTTTAAATTGTAAAATGATGTGGAAAAACTGATGAGTTTCTTGCCGGCTTTTTCTCGGTAGAACCTACCTTCCGAACCGGTGCTGGAATCACTAAATTAAACAGTTATACTTGACGTTTCAAAAGTGCTTACATTTTACCTACTTGAAATTAATTTTATTGATTTTAATTTGAATTTAAACCGTTAGCATTCTGAGAAGAGACCCGTTTCCTGAAGTGGGAAGTGGCGTGGGCAGTGGCGTGCATAGAGGGTATGCACAGGGTATGCAGATGATACAAAATCTCCAGTACGAGTTACAAATACAAGGGTAGGCTTTTTATTACTCTTACAATGCCTATCCTTAAGTTTTTATAACTCGTACTGGAGACTTTCTTCATTTTATATCATCTGCATAGCCCGTGTATACCCTCTATGCACGCCACTGTTAGTGGGCCATTAATAGGTTGATAACTATTGTGATGAATAGGTTTCCTAATGTTCAGTTATGTTTCTTTTATATAACTCAGTAGGTAATAGAAGTTTCAGAGACTTTAATAAAATCGGGCACTCGTAACCGCGAAACGTAACAATATATCCTTAACTTAAATTGGGTCACGAAGACAAAGCGCATTGAACATAATATCTAAGATAACATCCACATACTCGTAGTTTATGACAGTCTTGACTATAATTGCGAACGAAATACGAGGTTATAGCTACATTACAATTGCCGTAACATATTTTGTTATAAGTTTGACGTGTCTGTCTGCGGCGTCGTATCTCCCGATCGGATGAGCCAATTTTGATTTTGTTTTTTTCGTTTGAAAGGTGAATTAGTCGGGAGTATCTTTGTATGATGAAAATCGGTTCAAAATGGCTGCCGTCACAAATAGCGGATTAAATTTTTTACGTGTCTGTGTGTGTGTGTGTGTGTGTGTGTGTGTGTTTGTCTGTGGCGTCGTAGCTCCCGATCGGATGAGCCGATTATGATATTGTTTTTTTAAAAGATAAATTAGTTGGGAGGGTTTTTATCTATGTTCACAACTTTCTCTATATGGGTATTAAATCAAATGGGTTGACTAGTAGTATACACCACGATCAATTTCAAATCCATGGTGTCCGTTTACATTTTTTCCACAAATTCCTCAATATGGGTGGCTTGACTAGTAGAATATTGTACATTTACTATATTGAAAGTCGGGTGTTTTTTTTTTTAATTTAAAATGTATATATTTTCGTTCATAACTAATTGAAGTTTTTAAACTTAGTGCCTTATGTTATGGGTACTAAGACGACTGATGAATATTTTTATGAATAATATACATAAATACTTAGAATATACATATAAACACCCAGACACTGAAAAACATTCATGCTCATCAGACAAACATTTTCCAGTTGTGGGAATCGAACCCACGGCCCTGGGCTTAGAAAGCAGGGTTGCTGCACACTGCGCCAATCGGCCGTCAAAATCATAAAACAACCTAGCAATAACAAAACAGCAACCAAATAGCGTATAAAACAGTTGTCTTCTAGTGACATAAAAAAAACATCTACTTGAACTTGGAGTGTTCAAACCGTTCCCGTGGTTGTTTTTACTACATAAAATTAATTACGAAAACAGTCATAATGGAACGATGCGCGAAAAGCGGATTTTAACACGCGTTTGCGGATTATTTCCTCCCATTCATCCGAAACGCTTGCAGAGCCACAAATGCAAAACTAAGCTAGCCGGGATTGGGGGTTCAGTGAGACTACTACGTCCGCTTCCGTGAATTAATGAATTCGCCCTAAATGCTTCAATTAAACTATGTGTAGTTGAAAAAGGGTGTTGTTCTACTGTATTTTGTTTTTCAATGAATGAATGTCTGTATACCACAAAAAGTATAGAAAAAGGAAAAGCGATTACAACCCAGCGTACCTGTACAATTCGTTGACCTTATCGATACATACTACATAGTGGTCTCTTCCATGTAACTAATGTGAATAAAACTTAGTTTTCATCGTAAGCATTTATTTTATTTTATTTTTATTAAGTTAGCATTTTATTAAGTTAACAGGAAATCATAATTTATACAATCTGCTTGCGAAAATGAATATGCTATCTATAAAAGATTCAGGTGTTGGCTCTGAGAGTCATTGGTTGTTTTCAATTTTATTTGTAATATTTTTTTATTGTTATATCTTTAAACTTTATTTATTCTTTTCAAACTAAACAGTTTTAAGTATTGGTTTCATAAGATTGATGTTATAATTTACACATAAATCAATGTGTAACATAATGACATATTGGATAGAAGCAGGCGTTACTTTGCGGAAATCCATGATATATTATCAAAATTAAGCTTAATTTGCTATACTCCGCGAAAAGCAGGAGAATCTGTGTGGTGCAATTTATAATTTCTTCAATCCTTATACCCCACACCAAACAGATCTTCGGCAATATACCCTCTACGCACGTTTCGCTCCGAAACCGGAGCATCATCAGGAGATGTTGACTTTACAATGAATAATTGTTAATTGTTAACTTAACATTCGGGTATATTGCCGAAGATCTGTTTGGTGTGGGGTATAAGGATTGAAGAAATTATAAATTGCACCACACAGATTCTCCTGCTTTTCGCGGAGTATAGCAAATTAAGCTTAATTTTGATAATATAACATAATGACGATAGGTTTTCGCATGAATAAACCGTTAGTTAATTTAAAATACACGTGCTTTATCGTCTTTATATTGCGAAAACTAATTATGTCGAGCTACGATACCTATTCCGTAGATTTTTAAAAGGATTTGTAGAAATCTCTAAGTGGCATCCAATAGTTACGTTAGTTTCATTAACGAGGAAATACACAAGAGTATTTTACTTAGTTATCTAGACATTTTATTTCACCTGAGGAAATAATTATCTTTATACTTTCAACTATATAACTGTATTTATTTCAAATAAATTATTCATAAAAATAATAATAATATAGAAAGAAAGAAAGAAAGAAAGAAACATTTATTTTTTACATTGCGCCACACATTACAATATTCACAACACCACATATGTTATGTGTGGCACAACCCAGAAAAAAGGTGCCAGCTCAGCATTGTGCTGCATGCGCCAGTGGGAGCATACAGCGCTGATTTTCAGTTGGCACCTTGTACCAGGTAACACCACGGAAATACGTAGCCATCTACTGACCACATTTTAAGCTTAGTTTAAAAAAAAAAAAAAACTAACTAAATAAATCCACAACAATAATAATAATAAACTAAAGTAACATATATTTATATAAACTTGAAAATAAAAACGTACATATATCATAAACTTATTAAGATACACAGTGTAATATAATAGTGATAAAATTATTAAGTGGTAAAGTAAAGTATAGTAAAGTATACAGACTGTCTCTAGAGAAAAGATGACTCCGCCACATGTTCTTGGAATTCCACCTGTTTGGCCAATAAATATTGTTTAATTTGGTTCTTAAATCCAAACTTACTTTTAAAGTTCTTGATTGGCGGAGGAATATTATTCCAACACTTCGTGGCGGAGTACGTGAACGAGCCCCTAAACGCAGCAGTACGATGAAGTGGGATGCGAAGCTGGTTTCGACTGCTTCGAAGCTTCCTTTCATCGTCACTAACCCAATTCAGTTTATTTATTAAATACAAAGGCTTACCTTGCTTTATTACGCCATAGAGAAGACCTGCAAGATGCAACTTCCTTCTAGAACCCATTTTTAACAAGTGATGATTGTTTAAGAAAGGAGTTACATGGGTTCTAGGAGGTATGTCGAAATATTGTATAATTATATACTGTATTGGGCACAAAGAAACAAGTACAATTACAAAGAGACGCATTAATTATCAGGTAAATGATCTAAACAATTGTTACAACAATCTAAAATTAAATTTTATCAGTATATAGTAGGTGAAAAACTTCTGACCCTATACTAGGATTTAACCTGTAATGTATGTAGGAGACAGTTTATCACAGAAGGCAGTCGCAGATTGCGAATACAATGTTTTATGTAACATCTGTAAGCTTTAAATCATCATAATCAATATTATTAACCGTTTACCTTGGTCCACTACAGGACACGGGTTTCCTCACGATGTTTTCGTTCACCGCATATTTCAATTGTTAATATTAAACCCTATTAGTCGGAGCTGTGATAGTGGGCTATCAATTTAGTAAGTAGGATTTCGATTTTACTTTCGGGAAGCCGCGTTCGAATCCCAGCACGGACTTCTAACTTTTCTAAGTTATGTGCAATTAATTAGCAAGCAATTAAAAAGCAATTAATATATCACTTGCTTAAACGGTGAAGGAAAACATTGTCAGGAAACCTGCATGCCTGAGAGTTCTCTATAATGTTCTCAAAGGTGTATTAAGTCCACCAATCAGCACTGGGCCAGCGTGGTGGATAACGGCTTTAACCCCTTTCAGCGCGAAGGGTTTTTAACAAGGGTATGCATTAAAAAAGCAACAATATAAAACAACGAAGAAAAACAGTACGGGTTTTAAAAAATGTTTAGGTGAAGCAATGTTCTATTACACCTATCAAATACACACACATTACTGCTGCTTAGTCATGAATTGGTATCGCAGTGTTGGATTCTATTGTTTCCAAAACCCTAATGAGCTCTGAGGGTAGGCTATGCAGTTCCTTTACGCATGTATGAAGTGCACGCCACTGACCCCTTCTCATTGTGGGGGAGACCCGTGCTCTATGGTGGGCCGGTGATGGGTTGATATGATGATGACGATAAGTTACGAAAAACTAGCATGTTTCTTAAAACAACTACAGCATTTCACTCGCCAGTGTTTTCACATCTCCCCATCGTGACTGAAACCAAATAATTAATGATACATCCAATTTACCTAAAACAACAGAGGGTTGCAAAAGAAAATAATGATAACATTCCGTCGCGACGGGTCGTGAACTTATAAAATATTCCAACCATTAGTCATCCAATAAAGTCACCATCCGTGTGATTGTTCGTACAACGGTATACCTTTTGAGGATTCCGTACTAAAACAGTAATGGCAATTGAGCTTTTTGTGACAGAACTCGTGCGGCAAAGTACTATCGCCATGCTAAGTCAAAGTCAAAGTCAAATATATTTTTATACAAGTATAGATCATGGTACTTTTGACACGTTCATTGCATACAAAATATGTATGCACTCGTATGTTTTCTGGTGTGAAGGAAGTGATTTTCGCTGTACTTAAAGGCACATGAGACAACACCGGGCGGTTCTTTTTAGTACGTGTTCCTTGCATGCCCGGCACAGTGTTTATTCAAAATTCATTTATTTCAAGTAGGCCTACTTTATATGCACTTTTGAAACGTCAAGTATGTCTGTTTGCAGTGACTCTACCACCGGTTCGGAAAGCAGATTCTACCGAGAAGAGCCGGCAAGAAACTCAGTAGTTGCTCTTTGTTGATCTGTTTAAATGAAAGGAGATGGTTTTCGTTCAAGAATCATTGAGTTCTTTTAAAGGTTAATTTTACATTCACTTACAGAGAAATCATATTGATCTATCAAAGAATGCTAGTAAAGAATAATTATGTGACATTTTATAGAACTTTTACATATATTTATGAATAGATTTGCTGCATATTGTTATTATTATTTGATTAAATGCTTGATCAGTTATTTAATTTAATGAGCATTGTAAGGACATAGTTTTTGAGAAATCAAATTTGCATGCCAATCGATGGCGCTTGTATCACTATTATACTATTGTACCCACCAACTATGTAAGTCAATCTGCAAATAAAGAAATTGAAATTGAATTCAATTACTTATTAGGTATACAATACATAGATTAAAAAAAATCTATTCTCAAAATCTTCGTAGGCTTGTGATATGCGAAGTCGTCCCCATAGAGTAACTATAAACGGTATTACAATTGAGATAGTATGCGATTTTTTAGTTAGCGTTTAAAAACTGAAAACGACTTCGCATTTTTCACTTCCTTGGGTAACTTGTTGTAGAGTTGCACTCCTTCAAATTTCGCATTTTCACGCCCGATACAGGTTCTAAGACGTGGAAGTAAAATGCAGTAATGGGTTGAAAATGGTGAATCATTAATAATGTAAATTATTCGTATACAAACACGAGGGCTCTTTAAAAACACTTTCAGAGGTATTTTATTTCAAAACTATGTAGATTATAATGCCCTTACTTCAAAAAAATTAAGCTTCCATACCCCGTTTCGTCCTTGTAGGGGCAGATGTTACAGAAACTGTATAAATGCGGATAAAATTACCCTTCAGCAAACCTACCATCTAAAGTTTTAATATCCCTAACTTTGATTTTTGAAATGAAAAACTTGGACTTTGAACTGATACTCTTTTAGGTGTAGTGTAGGTGTAAACGGTAAGACATATCACTACCTATTTAGTTCTTTTCAAAATTAGTTATATAATTAGATTTACAACTTGTTAGAACGGCAAGGCCACTAACATTATCCAGATGGAACTACATTATTTATGGATAACTATAAGACAAATAAATGAAAGATGACATTAACATCATACAAGACATGATATATATATATATATATATATTATATAGTTATTATTATTTATATGCGTTATCCATAAGGAGGAGACCCGTGTTCTGTAGTGGGCCGGTATGGGTTGATGTGATGATGATGATTTATATGCGTTAAGTAAAAATCTGTTATTTTGACATTTCCAAGCAACTTAAACTTTTTTTTTTAAACGCATTTATATCCAATGAAAATAATATAATGTTTTCAACCCAGTCTTAAATTTTAAATACGCTTTTTGATTCAGAATCAAAGAAACCTTTGGAAAAACAAATGAAAGAGATAAAATGTTAAATTAAATTAGGTTAAATGTGATAATTTATGGTAAAAAATCCGAAAGCCCTTTTAAAAATTACACTGCCTACCGCGTTTAACACTTTACTTTGCATTATTTTTAAACCATGATAACGTTTAACGCTTAAAAAAACAAAAATGTAACCTAAAAAATCACAACTTGTAAATGGCGATTATATATTAGGAATAAGCGATTACAATTTTCTACTATTAAGTATTAAGATTTCTTCAACACTAAAAGGTGATATTGTTAAGTTAAACTAGGTATGAGATTCGAGAAATCAGCAAATATTGTACTAAAGTATGTTTTATTTGAATAAATTAAAACATAGTGCTGCGGAGCGGGTGCGTGACTCGCTCCGCAGCACATGATACAAATTTTAGAAGATCTCCAGTACGAGTTATAAATACTTAAGGGTAGGTTTTTTATAACTCTTACAACGCCTATCCTTAAGTTTTTGAGTTTTTTTTTATTTTATATTATCTGCATAGCCTGTGCATACCCTCTATGCACGCCACTGGGTTCAAGCTGTCTTGATCCCCTCCTTGCTAGCGCGGGAGCCCCAACACCCCAGTCGGTTAGGGTGGTTGGTAGACGTCAGGGAGGTATACAACGGGTTCCCCATACGTATAACAAAGCCAACAAGAGGGAAATGCCGAGGTGGTTTTTAGTTTGGGTATACCCCCTTTAGAGGGGGGAGTCCCACATAACCTCCGTCCCGCCCAAGGGTCGGAGGTAGCAATAAAGCTTTTCCACGACGCCAAAAAGGAAAAAGGTATACCAGAATAAAACACGCGAAAGAATTCACGGCAAGTTCAAGTAACTACCTATAATAACTGTCCCCAAAATCTGTCATCAATCGTTCGAGCAGTTTTATGTTTTGTAAAAAAGAAGTCTCAACAGTTTTATGATTCAATCAGTTTTTTACCGCTATCGCGCATCAAATTGGTATAAAAAGTGCTCTCAATTTAAAATTCGTCACAGCTTTGTTATAAGGTATTGGGTATTTTCAGCGCACCTCTCACCAGCTCCGATAGCCGTGATCGTCTAGTGGTTAGGACCCTACGTTGTGGCCGTAGTAACCCAGGTTCGAATCCTGGTCACGGCAGCGCCAGCTGTCGCGGCGGGGTTATATTTTTGGGTTTTTTACTTTTACCTTTTTATATTTTCGGTCATCAGTTTAACTTTTAATCCACAAGTAAGGTTATAGTATCACAATGCCCTTTTAAATTCTATAACCGTTTTGTCCCGCATAAGCGTTGGCGTTCTTTGAGAATTAAAATATTGTAAATTTGTTTCCAATGCTCCACTACTAAGCTAAACCGCTCTTAGCTAGATTTTTTATTGAGAATCTGACCGGGTTTTTTTTATTTGTTCAATTGATTCCATTACAGTGATAAGACAATAAGAAACCATACCCCAAATCGTTTTCGACGTGGAATCTGACTGGGAAGTTAAATTGAATGGCGAGACGATTGGCGGTAATTACCAAACTAGCCACGGCCGTAGATTCCGACTAGACTAGACAAAAGATTTTTTTTTTATTATAAACTGCCCGGGGACTGAAACCGGTCCCTGTCACAAATAAGATCACAAATAAGAAGAAAAAGCGCTCACCGCAATTTCGGAGATCGACAAAAAGTTAAGTCAACAATATAGTATGCATAATATATTCTATAAATATCATAAATCCGAAAGTGTGTGTCTTTGTTTAAATGTTCTTACTTTACGCGTTAACTAAGTAACGAACAGCAAAAATGTTGAAGCATTAAAATGATTAAAATATTTTAGTTTAATAATTTAATACGTGTGGTTATCTCATTGCGGTTGATATTTAATATTTTCTGTTCAGCATTTAAAATTGGCTTGTAATTTGAATGCTTATCAGTTACGTACTTACTTGTTGTATAACCGAAAAAACCTCAATCCGAACACAAAAAAAGGGATTGCTAAACAAATTCTGTATAAATTCCCAAGTTAATGTTGACATTATTACTGTTTTCTAATTTTCCTTAATCATACTAAAAAAGAAGCGGTAATAGCGCATTGGGTAGGAGCTCGAATTCACTATCGGGGGGCCGAGTTCGAATCCCAGCACGCACCTCTAACTTTAATAAGTTATGTTCGTTTTAATTAATTAAAATTAACGGTGAAGGAAAACATCGTGAGGAAACCTGCATGCCTGAGAGTTCTCCATAATGTTCTCACCGGTGTGTGTGGTCCCAACCCGCACGCGGCTTTAACCCCTTCTCATTGTAGGGGGAGACCCGTGCTTTATTGTCGGCCCGTAATGGGTTGATCTGAAGATGATGATGGTGAATATTAAAAATGGGAAAGTCATCTTGTTTGTTGCTCTTGTATGCTCTTTTAATTTAATTTGTTTCATATATATTTTGTATGGATATAGAGAAGGAGGTAAATGAAAATCACAATTGAATTGATCAAGTTACATTTATTTGTTCGCAAATTCAATTGTGTAAACTTTTTTTATAATTTACATAGTTTTTACAAGTATGAATGTACGTTGAGCTGTTTTTACAACTTTTATTTATAACTTTAACATTTGTATTTTAATTTTTTGAAATCATAGCTCGACCTTAAATGGAACGCCTCAGAGCGATGTAACGCCGCATGAGTCAAGGTTTTTCGTGCATGCAGCCGGCTCCATCGAATTATTAGACGTTGTCCCGTCAATAAAATAACATAGGCTATTATATTATATATAATCTTTTATATTATAGCACTAGTATAAAACTCGCTTTACAGCAAAAAAGTACACATTTCAGCATCAATACATCACGTAGCGGATGTGTCCCTGAAAAATGTATCTGGGGACTTTCCATCCATATGAATCAAGTCGTAGTGAACATGTCACCGGCGACAAAAGCATAGTTTATTTTTCTTTAAAAAAACCTTTATGAACGGTTTCATTCTGCGCTATCACTGCTTCGGCTTACACATGCGTACTTAATAGGTTTTTTTTAAATTCTGCGAGAATGGGCTCAGGTTCTGGCCCGGTAAAAAAAAAGTGTTCTATGTAATTCTATGGACACAAGCGGGCAATGCTATTTTGCCCGGGATAAATAGTCATGATTATCATCCTCGACCTGTTACACCAAGATCGAATGTAATCGATTGTACTATGATTTATGTTTATTTTATGTTAAATCATAATATTTTACTTATTTATTTATATGTTGTACCTAGCATTTTCTCGTATGCCTTTGGTTGCCAGGAAGAGATCGCTATATAGCCGCCAAATTGTACCTTCCACTTTATTGTGCTATTGTACATGTATCTCTGTGAATTTTCTCTGTGGTGTACAATAAACGTGTTTTTATTAATTCATTCTTCATTCATTGATGCAGTGATTGCGGTATGCAGCCGAAGATAGCTAGGTAAAAAACAAAAAACCACTCTTTCGCATTTATAATATTAATATAAATTATAGATGCTCTCGGTGGAGTGTGCACTATGATAACAAAATTCAAAAAATTCAAATTCATTTATTTCAAGTAGACCTAATATAAGCACTTTTGAAACGTCAATTGTCTGTGTCTAGTGACTCTACCACTCGTTCAGATTCTACCGAGAAGAAGCCGGCAAGACACTCAGCAGTTGCTCTTTTCCAATATCAACAATTTACGTTTTACATTTTAAAATTCATTTTTCTATCTTGTGAGAGATGAAAGAGGAGCCGGATGCTTCCAAGCAACCCAGTCATTAAGACATTCATCAATTGTATAATAACCTCGCTGTAATAAATGTGTTTTAACACATTCTTTAAACTTATGCATTGGTAGGTCCAAAATTACCTTAGAATCATATTATAAAAGCGAATACTCAATCCCACAAATGACTTCTGCACCTTTCGCAGACGATATGCAGATGTCACTAATTTATGACCATTTCTTGTAAGTCGACTGTTTATATCCACTTTTTGTTTATAAAGTCTAATATGTTGTCTTACAAATACTATATTGTTATAAATATATTGTAACAATGAGCATACGCGCAGCCATACATATTTTGTTCCAAGTTACGTGAACCCATTTAGACTAAAGTAAGTCCCAGCTTTGTCAATGGAGGCGCCGGTGAGACCGTGTTACTTGGCTTCAAGCCAGATTTGTATGACAACTTCGCCATAACCAAGCTTCCTGTTGAAATAACAGACCGTCGTGTTTAACTAACACTATAATAACTTAAACATACACGTACGTCGCACATGCAATTAAAGATAAACTTTATCTAAATTTCGAAATTTTCTAAAAACACTATTAATAAATATGGCATAGAAGCAGGCGTTACTTAGGGAAATTCCATTATATACAATGAACAAATTAAGCTCAATTTTCCATACTCCGCGAAACGCAGGAGAATCTGGGCTCAGGACGCTCCGGTGTCGGAGCGAAACGTGTGCGGATCTTTTTTGTATAAATTTTGAAGAAATAATATATTAGCCTGTACATATTGTTTCTGTGACTTTTCGCGGAGTAAAGGAAATTATGCTCAGTGTTTTTTGTATCCACTTGAAATGTTTAAATCTTGACAATGGATAATGGCAGATGTTTGAGTAGTTAATTTATTTTTTTAGACAAAGCACACCTTTTATGATTACTTCTGACATAACTTCCGGTCAGTTTGTCCGATAAAATCATATTCCAGTTTCAAATAAATGAATATAGATCGCGTTAATATGGATGTTACAAGTTGGAAGATACTATTTTGTTACAGAATTTCTGTTAACTAAATTCTTTGTGTACAAAGTCCATTTTATTTCAGCTATCTAGTGAGTCCCGTCAAAATTATTTTATGAAGGTGAAAAGGTTAAGGTTATATTAAAGAGATAGATAGATAACATTTTAAAAACGTAATTATAGGTTTTGCTTGGAGTTTATTTTAATAGAGTCGTTGCTAAAAACCTTGGATGATTGGAAATTATAAAACATTTCGCATTCTTATTTTTGATACTTAAATCTAAAGTGAGGTTAGCTGAGAACGAAAATATTCTCTATGATCTTTCAGTGGTTGCTTGAAAGAAATCGCTATGTCCACCAAATTGCATCTATCTTGCTATATTGTACTTATATTTCTGCAACTTTTTGTTGTGTGGTGTACAATCAGTGTTTCATTAGATTCATTCATAACCATACCCAGTGCGGATGATTGCGAAAACCTTTCTTGGTATCCTTTCAAGCTGCAAAGCAAGGTTTAAAAAAAAAAAGTGTGTGTGTGAGATTAAATATTAAAATTTATTTATTCAATTTGTTTTTTAAAATATTCAACCCATACTATTCGGTACACCGGGCGAATTATCTACATTAGAACTATTATTTTCATTTTGTCAACTTTAGTTTTTGACATAATTTAAAAATATTTCAAGGAGATGAAAATATTGACACAAATGAAAATTCATCAACAATCAACACGCTTATACTATAACTTTATCATACGCAGGCGCAAACCCATGGAGTCGGAGAACGTTTAATGTGTTCTATCACATTCTCTCGCAGGCTGAATCGCTCCTATACATTTATGTGTTTGTGTCTCAATGGACTATGGATTCTAAAAAAGTTTCACTTGAAAAAAAAGGATTACATTTCTCGCAGAATTTGACAAGTATTGATAAAAGTTACAGATTATTTTCAAATTGTCGAATAGATTTCTAAATACCCGGCAAGGTTCCGGATGCTTAGATGTAGGTAACCAAGGCCGGATATCGTCCTTAGAAAAGTTTTCTTATTCAACGTAGATAAGGAAAATTGTGCAAAGTTTCTCCACGTGGAAAATCAAATGATGGGTACTAACACGTTAATCCTTTTACGGGTTCTTATAAAAAGGATGCACAGCAATCCTTGGAAGGTAGTAAAAAGGTTTCTTTTGTTGCTTTTGATATATGTTAAAGGAATTAACGTGAAATATAACTTGAACTTGAGAAATTAACGTGAATATTAACGTGAATTACATAAAATTCATAATTCGTTTGAAGGGAATTGCATACAATTCTAAGACAAACTACCCATTGACATCTTGGAGATGTCTCCTAAAAAGTTCAAAGTTTGTATTAAACGTAAGCTTATAGAAAAGTCCTATTATAGTATAAAGGACTACGTAATCGATAAAAAAGCTTGGGTGTGAATTATTGCTCTAACCAGGTTGCTCTTCTAATAATTTTAAATTACGTTGTGAGATGGTGATAACAAAAAATAAACACCCGGCTAAGTTTGTTGTGGGCTTCTTCTTAGACCAGGACGCGTTTGGAACCCTCGTAGCTTTAGTTTTAAGTTTACGAATGTGGTTATCGCCATCATCTCACTACCGTGTAATTCTTATGTACGCATCAAAAGTGCCAACTATGGGCCTACTTGAATAAAGATATTTTTGACTTTGACTTACAAATAATGAGAACCGTATAAATATGGCATGACTAATGGTTTTATACTATGTTGGTACTACATACCTACCTAAATATGTGTGTAATGAAGTTTTAATACGAAGCAGTGATAGCCTAGTGTTTAATGCCTTTTTTTACATATAAGTAGGAACTGTTTTTGCGCGGTCAACTTGGGTTCACTACTTATCTCTATTGATTGATTTGAACAAATTTGTCCATCAATTCTCATCAAAGCAGGCAAATGCTTGATAATTGTATTGTTTTCTTAAAAAATAGATACTATTATATTAATTTATTTTCCTGCTTTTATTATGTAACAGTTGCATAAATAGCTGTGTGTAATGTACAGCATCACATACGTTATAAAATATTTAGTATTTCTATCATATTAAGACGGAGGCCCTACGAGTACTGATCCTATCCGATTCATCGTTAGAAATCTGATCATAGAGAAACGGATGTATTTACCAGATAATCGGCTGGATTACCCTTTTTATATACCTACCGAATTTATATTATATATATATATATATATATATATATAGTATTATATATATATATATTTTTTATTATATGTGTACGTTTATAAATTAAGTATATTATATTTATTATTATTTATTTATTTTTGTAAGTTATGTTTATTATTTAAGTATTATTTTGTGTACACCCTAACCCTTATTCTTAACTTCATGTACTTTGGTAGGTTTCTTGATAGAGATCGCTTTTAAGCGATAAGGTCGCCTATTGTATCTTTGTATTTGGTGTACAATTAAGTGTATTTTAATTTGATTTCATTTGAAGTTATCCCAAGAACCGAATGGTTCAAATGTTTTTTTTTCTTACACATTTACAAAGTAATGTATCTTTTAAGTTATGTATCTTTATTTTATATTAAAAATTTTATTCAACCGTTTGTATGGAATTTAGTTTAACGATTTATCGTTATCAGCGATATTTTTGTTTCTTCGCATTGTGTAGTAGTAGAACTTTTTCTGTCAAAACTCGACCCTGGGAAGTTTATAGGCGACGTTTTCTACTTACCATCACTCTTACTTTACAGCAACCGAATAATATTAAAAAAAAAACATTTATTTCAGGTAGGCCTAATTTATAAGCACTTTTGAAACGTCAAGTCAGTCTGTTTTTAGTGACTCTACCACCGGTTCGAAAGGCAGATTCCACTGAGAAGAGCTGGCAAGAAACTCTGCAGATTGCTCTTTTCCAACATCATTTTATAGTTTAACAATCTTTAGAATTTTTCCGTTTTGTGAGAGATGAGAGCGAAGTGGCCTACTTCCAAGCAGCCTTGTCGTTGTAATGACTCTACTGATTATATTCTACTGTGACCTAATAGGTTCGAAAGGTGTGTTTTCTTCTATATATCTTTATTGTACTATAAGTTATTTAGTTAACTTCGCGATAACATAATGTAAACTGCCAAAAATAAAACAAAAAAAGGAATATTACAGGTGGTGTTTTACACACGCTGATTTTACATTACTTATTTTAACATGTTTTAAACCGAACTTTTTTGTACTAAAACGATCGTTTGGCAAAGTTACTGAATGCCCGCCCACTATGGTACGCCACCCTCAATTCATTTTATTCAATTTACTTTTCATTACGTCGCAGTTCACTGAACAAACTGAAACTTTATTTCAAATGAAACCCACAACAACCTATTATAGTCTTTATAGCGGCTCTTAATTTTCGAGCCTCCGCACTGAATTTACCAAAGTTATTTCAACTTTGACATTGAGGAACTCGTGTTGAGGAGTAGGCTTCGTAATAAAATGATGATTAGAATTTAACCTATACTTTGATTATAAACCGTCAGTCAAAGGTCGGATTTTTTTTTATACCATTGCAAGTCAGCTGTTTACTGCAATCTCACCTGCTGCTAAATGCAGATGCAGTTAAAGAACCTTAAGGGGTATGGTGGTTATATTAAGCCTACTCCCCTAATTTGTTTCTACGTGATTTGGACCGAAACGCTAAATCGCTTTGACGCTAGCGTGGTAACTAGCCACGGCCGAAACCTCCTACCAGTAGAAAATATCAGATATCGGAATATCCGATTGGCACTTAAGTTATCACTCAAAACTTAAGCTATGAAGTTTAATATAATAAAGCTAAACTTAAATTAAACACGTATTCCGTTACCCTATAAAAAATAAATATTTAAAATATTAAGAACACAGTATTTTTTTGTTTATCATTCTAATACGTAAGCACAAAACAATATGTGACCTAAAAAAGCATTCACATGGTTTAAGACCCTTCTAGTTTTTTTCCCGGGAAATTAAGACTAGAAAAAGGAACGAAAGGTCCATTTTCATCATCACATTACTTAGCTATCCAGGTTACTGAATTGGGTCAAAAATTCTGAACCAGCGAAATCGTCAATTTTGCACTGTCGCAAATTAAACAATCTTCAATAAAGTCTCTATACATTTAATATCTGACCCCAGGGTCTTGTGCTCTGAGAATAATTGCGTAAAATGTCTCCCACGTAAGGAAAGCGCTGCACTTTTTGTAACTTTTCGATCTATATAGAACTTTATCTCAATTGGAGTCATCAGTCATAAAGTTCGCGCAAAAATTCCTTTCAAAGCCGTTGGATCGTTTGCTTTATACAAGCTTTTATAAAAGACTTAGTCCAAGAGCTAGAACAGATTCTTTGGACTATTTCTACAAGTTATATCTCAAGTATCCAACTACGTCGTATAATCTCTTTATCCATTCGTCCAAATTATATGCAGTCAAAGGGAAAAGTCTTTTGTTTTAAATAGTATTTTGTTGGAATTAGAATAATCTTATATCTTTAAACGAGCAATTTTTGTATATATATAAATGGAATCTCGGAATCGGCTCCAACTAAATTTCATGAAAATCATGAAATTTAGTATACACGGGGTTTCAGGGGCGATCGATCTAGCTAGGATTTATTTTTATAAAATGTCATTTTAAGTCGACTTATTCGCGGACGAAGTCGCGCAGGTCCGCTAGTTTTTAATTATATGACCAGT
Source organism: Pararge aegeria (assembly GCF_905163445.1). Lineage (NCBI taxonomy): Eukaryota > Metazoa > Arthropoda > Insecta > Lepidoptera > Nymphalidae > Pararge > Pararge aegeria. The sequence goes on from NC_053181.1 coordinate 2,654,173, forward strand.
AAACATGGCCTAAAGATTTAACATATGCGTACTTTACATCAGAAATATGCATATGGTAGTGAGATAAATGCGATAACTACATTCGTAAACTTAAAACCAAAGCTACAAGGTTTTGGTATTGTAAATACTGATAAATTCCAGATGGTAGATATAGGTTCACAAAAATTTTCGTGTTTTACACCATGATCTACCATGATTCCATGCCGAGGTGAATTAGTAATTAGTGTACCGTAATATTTTTACTGCAATTACGTGTAGAGATATAATCACAACGGATAAAAACGCAGCAATTTGTATTCAATTAAGAGATGTATCGAAAAAATTACAAATAGTCCACGGGACGAAAATCCCTGGTGAAAATCTATGCTCTAGACCAACGTGGCCAGCAACGAATATGAGTATCTTCAGGTTCAAAGAATTAGACGCCAGCTCTCAGTTTGATTTTGTATTCATGTTTTGTTTACCCGTGAATAGTGCCACCGATCCTGAATAAAGGCATCCTCGTTTATTCTCTTTTTACAAATATCATTTGTGAAAGGAATATATTATTTATGGTTACAATATTGTACATAATGGCATAAGAATAAATTTAAAGGTCATTGTTATTCAAATCTCATTTTGTGTAAACTTTGCACAATTTCTTTTCAGTTGCTTTCATAGCATTTATTAAAACAATTTAAAAAAAAAATCCATTTTGCTCAGAGTTGAACACCATTAAAGTTTTATTAAAGCCATTAATAGATTTAATATACACATGGCTATAAAATCAAGGATTTATGATTAAAAAAAAAAAAAAACTGATCTATGCCAGCCATTGAAAGTCATATACATGTAAAACCTCTGCAGAATATAACAGAATTTTCCAGCGAAGTAAGAGATGAAAAGGTAAAAGTGCCGTAGAAAAGAGCGTTCTTAAGTGGTCAGAATTGTTTGTTAAGGATTCTTTGCAAACAATTTCGTACACAATGGTTCCACTTTTACAATAGAAACAGTACTTACTATTCGTATGTATGTATGTACCTATATATATGTATATATATATATATATATATGTGTGTATTTTGTACCTTTTATTACTTACTAATATTATAAATGAGAACGTCTGTGGTGCAATACATAATATATTGGCGCATCTTAAAAGTAGAACTAACTTGTATGCCGTCACGGCAAGCGACATGACGTTCTTTATTCATCACGACCACTCTGCGAACCCCTGATTTACTTCTTTGTATCGATTTATAATTATGATTTAAATTAAATTAAAAAAAATAATAACAAAACTGTTTTTGTTTGTCGTAAGTTCAATCTACTATCAACGTTATAACCTCTCGGGTATCTCTTGAAAGACTACTTTATTTGACGTTTCCTTCGAATCAGGTTGACGTGATTGTTGCAGTAGAGTTAGTTTTTGGTCGGTTAGTTTATACCCCGGGAAAATGCTGAGTTCCTATTGGATGTATCTAAATATAATTCCATTATTATACTCTTAATAATAATAGTTAAAAAGAAACACACATAACATTAAATATCTTTACTACGATGCTCTATTATTATTTTAGACATTTTTACAAAACAAAAATCAGTAGGTATTAGGTAACATAACAATATAACAATAATCGCTATCTCATCATTATGATGTACATTGGCCACAATACACACATCGCCATCCAACCCCAAAGTAAGTGTAGCTTGTGTTATGGGTGCTAAGATGCCTGATGAATATTTTTATGAATTTTATACATAAACACTTAGAATATACAAATAAACACCCAGACACTGAAAAACATGCTCATCACACATAAACATTTTCCAGTTGTGGGAATCGAACCCACGGCCTTGGGCTCATAAACCGCTGCAAACTGCGCCAATCGGCTGTCAATTATACTTTACATCCCCCTTATTTTAAAAGGGCTAAAGGCTTTGAAATTTTATATTTCTGTGTCTTGGAATAATATTAATGGATACTTTTTATCCAGAAATAATTATTAACTTTTGGGTCTGGCACTAATCACGTCATGGTTTATTAGCAGGATTTAGCGACCCCTCAATTCCTTTTACTTCATATTTTACAACAACAACAACTTTTAATTACGGTACAAAAAATAGTAAATACTTTTATGAAATAATAATAATACGAGAGTTACATAATAATTGTTTAAGAAAAATAGAATTATATCGCAAGAAACATATTATTTTCGTGTAAAAGAGTAACAGAGTATTTTGTTTTGTATTTTTTCCTTGAAAAATTTCCTTAAGTATTTCCGAATAAGATAAATGATAAGGACGTGATCTTTATTCAGTGAAAGGGGCGCGAAAATTGGATTACTGGTATAATGAAAGGAATTTCGTACATCCCTGAAATTAAATTCAAAATAATATTATGTTTATACTTTTTCGTGGCCCGGAGTCCGAAAACTCGCTAACTAGATTTTCGGGCCGGGCACACATCAAACGAACTGCCTCGTGTCGATTGAAACCCTTGAATAGAATGAATTGTTTTTTTTTTCGTTTAATTTGGATCGAAGTTTAAAAAAATACAAATATAACATGGAAATATTCCGGTACCACACTGATGCTTACTGCGGATCCGCGGTGACCTTAAAATCAGTAGTAAAAATGAACGAGAACGAGAGCTCAAGAAAGGATACGAAGGCATATCACAGGATCTGCAGGTTGCGCCGAAGGGTGTAACTGTCATATCTGCGGCCGTGAATGTCGCTCGCGCATCGGCTTATTTAGCCATACAGAGAAGTGTCGCTTAGACAGTGTTTGAACCGTCTCTCAAGACGTACAGGCCATTGAGATATTATAAATATATATGTATACTATTCATAAAGAAATTCAGTCTATAGAGACTATAAAATAATATACTACGGCAATACACACACCGTCACCTAGCTCCAAAGTAAGCGTAGCTTGTGTTATGGGTACTAAGATGACTGATGAATATTTTTATGATTTTGTTCAAACTTTGATAAGATTATTCCATTTTTCAATTAGCAAAATAAGATTTTTGTTCATTTATATAATTTTCATTTATAGTCGATAGGGCAGAAATGATGTTAATTTTAATTTACAACCATTATCTTTAGCCAATTTCTCTAATATTGACAAATTTGATGGCGAAAGAAAAAGAAAGAAAGAAAAGAAAGAAAAATTAAAAAACACGTTTTTATTAATAAACTAAACTGAAAATTTGGTTTGGTGTTAAACCAAAGTATGGTTTTTTATCCCAAGTTTTCAAATTTTTATTGAACCATTTTTTTTATTTTTTACTTATGTAAAGACACATTGATCAAATGTAACGAAAGGCGCAACCTTGCGGCATTGTGACGGATGCACAGCCATAAGGCTAAGAGCCATTTGGCCAGAGAGGGAAAGAGAGAGCCATTTGCTCCATTATTAGATTTCTTAGCTAATGTATAAGTTGGTATATTTAGGATATACTTTTTTGTGTCTAGCAATGGTAAAAGGAATAGGAGATTTGATGATTATTTGAGTAGTGTCTGCCATGCAGGCAGACACTACGGGCTTTAGCCAAGTAAATGCATGTTGTGTGTTTGTATATTGTAAACTTATGTTTAAAATATGTTAACTATTCTACATATGTTAACAATGTCAGCTTTTTCAAGCCGATGTAGACGATTATTGCGATAGGAACTATAATTTTTTTTCTTATCTGCCCAAAATTTACAGTTTTTTTAACGATCTTTTCTTATTATATTTAACTTTTAAACTGTAAGTTAGCAATTAATTGGCTATGCATTATTTAGCCGTTAGAACCTCGGATTTCCATTTGCCGAAATTACTGAACATTCGTGGCTGTAATGAACTGCGGGCTTTTGATTGATGATACTGTCAGAGAAGACTTAATGTTCTTTAGCTAATACTTGTTTGACTAATCCCCACTGAAATTAATAACAGCGATAGTGTGATTGTTTGTCCTTCTAACACACAGTGGATGTGTATGATGTGTTTTTTCAGGAAAATGACATAGGCTACTTTTTATCCGACCATATTTAGTTAAATGCTGCTTGAGTCTTATGGAATAGATCGAGAGCGTAATTCTGCTATTAACTGTTTATGTATTTATTAATTATTAGGTACACAGAACTGGTAATAACTTTAGTGGCATAGAAACATCAAGTTTTAGTCCAAGCTAAAACCCATAGTATGTGCACACAACTTGGCATTTGTAACAAAAAATTTAGTACTGTAAAAGCAATAAATTAATGATTTGGTCAAGATACCAAGCTAGTTAGTAGAAAAACCGTGCATGAATGGATGAATACACTTTTATTGTACACCAAAGAAATAAGTAGTTACAGAGACATAACACATAAGAGCAATCGGTTAAAATATTTGGTACAAGTGTAGTGTATTTAAAATAATTAAATTGAAAGCACAGATAATATTAAAAATATAAGAACTACAACTAACTTGTCCGCCATTCTTATTTATCCCGCCGAGCAGAATTGTCGTGTTCCAGTCTCGCAGGCCATATTCACAGGTGTAGGTACAGATGCATGAGGCGTTTATAAAGAGAAAGATCCAACTTAGGTTTATTTTCAGTACAATTAAATGATATTCTTTTGAGACGTATTTAATGCGACGACAATTGCGCTGGTGCGGACATGTAATGAGAATGTCCAACGAGAGGTTGGCTAAGCGCATTTTCTACTCTGAGCCCGAAAGGCCAGTTTTGGAGATATAAAGATGTGCAAAAGCGACATTGGTCCAGATGCAATATAAACGTCACGCATTGGGATAGTCTGGCTGTAAATCGAACGCAATGCAGGCATTTAGTCCAGCAGAGTACCAGGTACTTCGAAGATAAAAGTAGGAACTAACATGATGCTTATCGTGACCATCTTAAAGCAAGGCCACCCTCCAGTATTACCTACAACTACGTTGACGGTACCCTAACATGTCCTCACTGTGCACGCAAATTTAGTGCTAAAATAGGGTATATAAGTCACATTAGGGCGCATGAGCGAAGCCCTTACAGGTAATCTAACTGTTGCCGCACGCGGCAGTGAATCAATGATTCGTTTGAAAAACTAAACTTTCCATCTCTCTCCTGTAGCCTTAATAGGATAACGATTATATCAAACATCGTTTCAACGATATTATAAGCTTGTAAGTGGGCATTAACCAAAACTTTACCAACTGTAACCCTAACTTCACCGTACTACTAGGTAAGTACGGTGAATGTGGGTTCACGATAAAAAAATTAGATAAATTTTGTCACTCACAGGGGCATCATAAATGTGGAGGCGGGTCAAGTAATATCTACCTGTGGTTATAATATTATGGTGGAGATCACGATATCGTTCGTGTTTGTATATTCTGTAGGGGAGACTGGGTACGGTTGAAACGTTTTAGTGTTCACCGCACATAGCATTGGGCTTAGTTAGGCAAGTGATGTCGGAAGTATATTAAAGAAATGACCATATATCTGTCTACTAACAGGCAATGCTATACGATATCTTGCGTGTTTGTATATTCTATACCTACTTCAGAGAAAATATACGATCTTAGTGCAATTTTTAAATAAATGAATCGTGAAAGTATATAAGTACATGTATAAAGCTGTCTTGTCGGCGTTGAGCACGACAGGCTAATATCGATATAACTTTTGTCTGCTTAACAGCTTTCACTGTTTTCATTTAATCTAACGTTAGCGGACACACGACAACGGCCCACTACAGGGCACGGGTCTCCTCCCACAATGAGAAGGGTTTAGGCATGAGTCCGCTACGCTGGCCCACTGCGGATTAGTAAAACATTATACAAAGTAGTATAATTTACGTTACTACAAATTGAGCTTGTTAACTGGGGCCTCCAGTTTTTGAGATTATCTCTCAAGAGCTGATAAAGTTATGAGTTCTTTTGCCCCAGATCTGGTGGTACCTGTCAATTTGTTTTGACGAAATAATAAGTAGCCTTTATCAATTGCTAGACTAAAGACTTCTCTAAACGCGAGGGTATGCCCATAATCACCACCAGGGTTTATGATCGCATTAGACGATAGTAGTAGCACACAGGACGCTGCTGTCCAATCTCCGTTATATTCCCTTAGTCACCTCGTAACACACCCTAGGAAGGGTGATGACAACTGGGTATTCTGCGGGGACAGGCTTGCGAAAGGCGTAAATCTTGCAATCACTGCTGTCAAACAAAAGTCATTCAGTCAGTTCTCCATACAATAAATAAACAAAAGTGACGTTTGACAGTAGTGATTGCAAGATTTCGGTACGCCTGTCGCAAGCCTGTCGCGAGACACGTAATCAACCTGCCGATCTGCCACACGCCACATTATGGCGACCTATAGATTTCAAATGAAGTATTTGATTTTGTAGGATTGCCTGCTGATTTAAGATCATGTCGTATGCTGACACTTCACATGCCTTTTCACAAGACGAAGTTCTATAAACTCTCGTTTACAGTGCAAGCTATTGAGTTGTGGAATGCGCTCCCACTAAATATACGTGAGGCAAAATCGCTTGAAACATTTAAAAACGCGGTGAAAGCATATTATCTCGCACTATAATGACGACATTTATTATACCTTGATTATGTTTATTTTTATTATCTATATGTTCATATATGTGTATGATTGAGTATATATTAGTTTATTATTTTATATTTATTTATTATATTTTTCTTATTTGTGCAATTTTGTTTATGTATTTGTATTTAGCTATTTGAATGTACGTTTATAATAATTTTACACCACCTGTCCGCTCTCTCTCATCTTGTCCTAATCCAAAGGTTGCCTGGCAGAGATCGCTACTTAGCGATAAGGCCGCCTTTTGTATTCTACTTCTGTCTTTGTATTTCTTTTGTTTTTTTTATTTTCCTAACTTCATTGTGGTGTACAAATAAAGAGTTAAATAAAAAATAAATAAATGAATCTAACAATAAATCTTGTAGTGGACAATGTTCTATTAAAAAAAATGATTTTCTTATTTCTTCGTGATAGAACACTTAGAGTTTTAACAATTGTTATAGATCTGGCTAAATAATAACTGATTTCCCCTGCGGTTAGGGCCAATCAAGTAAATGGATTGTGATTATTTAATTAGTGTCTAGCCGGTAAACCAATCAACACGGATATTATCTCGACCGCAAGCCTGACTGATTAGCAGTTATCGTACTGCCGACGGCTAGATATTGCTTTTGATTTACTGATATCATTATTAGTTATTGAATAATTGAATGAATGAATACACTTTTATTGTACACCACATAAACATAACAAATTATAAGTAAAAATTTAACAAAAAGTATACAATTTGGCGGCCTTATCGCTACATAGCGATCTCTTCCAGACAACCAAAGGCGTTAAAAACAGCTCAAGAAGAGAGGTAGGGTGCATTTAAATAAACATGCATAAACCTATATATACAAATATAATATATACATATAACAAACAATATTGTCAAACCACAAATAAAACAGAAGGGAATAGGCAAGTTAAAGATCCGCAGATGCAGACAAAAAATGATCTTTGACAAGATTTTTAAAAATGTTAATAGACTTTGCCTCTCGGATTTCAAAAGGCAAGGCATTCCAAAGCTTAACAACCTGAAAAGTAAAAGATCGGTGGAAGAAAGATGAATTATGCGAAGGCACCCTTAAGATCAGCTTCCTTGCAGTACGGAGAACTTCACCAGGGCGACCAACGAATTAAAATTTTTCTTTTAAATAAGGTGGAGAAGAAGTAAAAAACAACACACAGTAGAGAATAGAAAGAATGTGCAAATTCCGTCGAAGTCGATTAGGTAACCATTTGAGACGAGAGCGAAATTGTGATACATGGTCATATTTACGTAACCCAAATATGAACCGAATGCTAATGTTTTGAAGTCTCTCAAGTTATTGCGAATCCCTCTCGAGATATTTAGACGGTCGACTGGCGCACTGGGCAGCGACCCTGCTTTCTGGGTCCAAGGCCGCGGGTTCGATTTCCACAACTGGAAAATGTTTGTGTGATGAACATAAATGTTTTTCAGTTTCTAGGTGTTTATTTGTATATTATAAGTATTTATGTTTACTCTAGGTTAGTATATTTATGTATACTATTCATAAAAATATTCATCAGTCATCTTAAAACCCATAATATCAATAACACATGCTACGCTTACTTTGAGGTTAGATGTCGATGTGTATACCGTACCTATTGTCGTAGTATATTTATATAATTATTCTCATTCTATTATTAGATGTTTTCACCACTACCCCAGAGAACGCCCGCAATAAAAACAGAGCCCGGACGACAAAAATATGAGAAAGAAAAGAAAGAAAGAAAGAAAGAAAGAAAGAAAGAAAGAAAGAAAGAAAGAAAGAAAGAAAGAAAGAAAGAAAGAAAATATTTATTTATCATAAAATTAAATACTTAAAATATAGCTAACCTGGGTGCTGATTCACTAGCGATCAAAATTGAAATGTGGAAGGTATCTAGAAACCTGTCTTTTGTGCAAATGGCGTATGCTCGCCTCGCATTAATAGGCTGCTTTGCTTTTATACTGTGAGAGAATGAGAGACTGCAACATCGAAAAAATCTTCGGGAAAATGTTAACACCCATATAGAGACTATTCAATATCGATGTATAGTCCAGAACAACCTGTTCTGTTCAGCTGGTCTGGGGTTAAACAGCAACACCCTAATATTGTTGATCGGTGGAAATCTAATAGGTGGTATTCGTGATCAGATTACTGTTGATCGTGGTTGAACCCGCCCGTTTGATGGATGATATCGACCGCGTAGGAAACTTTAAACCAATTTTTTTTTGCTTAGTTTTCTCATAAAATGCCTTACTTCAGGCAAATAACAAGATGACCCGTTCAGCTTTGTACCACGTAGTTTTGAATGGAAACTGGCACTAACCAATTTCCATACAATCAATTTCTGCTTCTCTTTGGGCTTTCCTATTTTTGCTTATATCATTTACAGTGCTGAACCGAAAATTATATACAAATTGTTCGAGCCGACGACTTTCGTGGCGCGGTGGTCTTATAAGTGAGGAGTCCCCGGTTCGATTCCCAGCGGAGGAAATTTAGGAGTTTGTAATTTCTGAATTTTCTCCGGTCTGGTGTGAACCGACAACGTTTTGCCACCAAGCAATTAAGCATTCCAGTACGAAGCCGCGTCGAAACTGCTTAAGGTTGTAGTATAACTGCCAACATAAATGAATAAAAGTTAAACAGTCTTATTTTCTGAACACGAAAAATCGAACTTTATAAAGTTCGATTTTTATTCCAACTTGGAAAAATAAACAGTGTTCTTAATATACCTACAACTTCACCAGTTTACGGCCAAACTTCGTTCAAGACTATTCATAGAGAGTTCAGTTTCAAAATTAAATCGGAAACTAGTTAATAATGTTTGCTTTGGTACGCGTAGTATACCTAAATAGCATTTATTAACAAAAAAAAAACATTTAGAAATGGCGCAATACGGCGGCCATTTTGAATTTATAAAAAATAATACCCAACGTCATACAGAATAACGTAAGTATTCTAACTATACATACATCTTAATCTGTTTAGGCATTTTAAAGTTATGGTAGCAATCATCATCGTCATAATAACTTCAACCAATTGTAGTCCACTGCTGAACGTAGGTCTTTTTTAGGGAGTTCCAACTAGGCCTCTAGCTTATTTTACAGGTAACCAAAGCTTAACTATAAAATAAGCTAGAGGCCCTGATAACTAAACTGAGTATAAACTCGTATGATAGTTATCAGTGCTCTCCCCAGTTAACAGTTGCAATAAGACATAGGTTTTGTGCATATAATTACAAAATATCAAAGTACATAATAATTAATATCTAGTCTATATAATAATAGTAGTTTTGTGAGTATGTGAATGTGTGTATTCATGTGGATGTGTACGGTAGGTATTTTATTCTTATATAGAAAGTAAATTTTCAGTCGTATCATAATCTAAATCTAGGAGCCACTTATTTAGTTATTTTTTACAATTATGGGAAGATAGTGAGCCAATGGAAAGAACCTTATTGCATTTATTGTTAAAAAAAACTACCCAGTTTACCTGTGCGGAGTCTCCATTCCAGCACCTTTGAACCTCAACGTCCATCGGTTCCCCGAGCTATCTGCCCCGCCCATATCCACTTCAGCTTTGCGACTCGCTGAACTATGTCGGTAACTCTTCATGACCCCACGATGTCACGTTGTCACTTATAAAAATTATTAAGCAACCTAGTTAGAGCAATCATTCATACTAAACTAAACACTTTATTTAAATTTGGCCTAGAGACCCTTTAGATCGGATGGGTAAAAGGGTTTTGCGGTGTAAGACGATAAACCCTCTATAAATGGTAGAACTCGTGCGATTTATCGCTGAAATGTTCGCGACAAGGTTCAAACCGGATTGGGTTTCTGAAATAGCTTGTTTTGTGCCGCGTTGCGCGAACAAGCTCATGAATAAAGATTTTGCGGAAAAACAAGTTTTTTTAATTTAAGCGAGATCTGGTCTCAACTCAAGTCCTAGGCTGCAATCTCTTCTAGTGATGATGCATGTGGTGATACTGCAGTATATGATGGTAGCAGTTTAAATGATAGGGGCAGTTTTTGCAAACCCGAACCTCTTATCGGTTCCTACACGTTACACTGATAACTAACCACGGCCAATGCCCTCCGGACCAGAAAAAAGAAAAGCAGAATTACAAATACTCAAATATCTCTTGCCGAGGATGGAATCCAAATCCTGCTACTTATAAGCCCACAGAACTCAGGGAGGCCGACTTTTAGTGATAACAAAGATAATACTATATTCCAAAAGACTCATCTGTTATCAATAAATTCAATGGCTTCATCGCCGCAATGTTGTGAGAGGTGATATTGCCAGTCTGAAATAAATCCCCTCCAAGATAGAGCGTTACTTCGTTATTATAAGTCAACATTTTCTCTTGAAATATTGGCTCCTCACTAAGCCAAGTTATCAGCGCTAGAAATTATACTCCGGTACTACCGTGATTCGTATTTCTTGACATGTCACAAACTTATGCACTTTGTTTCTAGAGGTACAGTTTTATATGTTACTCCATATCATTTGAACCTTTACCATTTTCGATAACTTTTTTCGTGTTAACTATCTAGTAAAACTCTTTTTGTGTAAACTGTCTAGAAGGATCCATTTGAATTTGGTAGATAATAATTTGAAATTAAGTCAAATCTATCTTTAATCTTGAAGAAGAAAATATGTTGTACCTCTTGCTCTTCAAGAAGAAAGTGAAAATCTAAAAAGAAGGTCAATAGTAAAACACTCTTATTTAGTGCAATAACCATAAGCTGCTCTATATCAGCCGATGAATTTCCCACTGACTTCTCTCATTTATGAGCGAGAGAATTGGAGCACTGAACACGACCGGGAGGTATCTTTGTATCGTTCGAGTCCATGTAGGACTGAAGTGCATCGATAATGCAGTCGTATTTATATCAAAAATCAACTCATTGGTTGTTAATCAAATATATTTTTAATTGTATCTTGAAAACTATCTATTAACTATTTAATAAAATATCTGGCAAATATGATTTTATATTTATCAAAAGTTTAATTATTTTCCCACTTTATAAAATTACTGTAGCTCATTTTAAGTCTGTTTGGTATTTCCAAATCCTACTATTATGAGAGAAATAAAGAAATAAGTAGAAGCAGTGAGTGCACAATCCTATGTGGTGATGAACTAAAAGCACGAATGTAATTTACATTCACAAACTTTATTGAATGAATTTTCACCGCTGTTTTAAAATTGTGAATATATGAAGCGTTCTGAATAATTATCATGCACAGGTACCACATATTACTACTTTGGAATAAACTACCTGGAAATTTTGTAACAATTATACCTTAGTAAGCACTCGAACACATGATAAAGATACTCTAACTTAACTAGTCTAACTTTCTAAATACATGTAGATTCACGCGAAGGTGGTTCTAGAATGGTGATTCAACATTAATCCACACCCAATCGTGACAAAGTCAAAACAGAGCTATAGAATTAAAAAACGGCTAAGTAAGTACATGACAATCATAACATCTCTGTAATAAAGAAATAGCATGTCCATAACAATAATTTAGTTTTTAATAGTATTTTTATGAATTTTAGACGACACTTTAACAATTATTATAAAAAAATTGGTTGCCTGTAAAGTCGGTATACGGGCGAAAGTTTTACGTGACAACGACTTTGAGTGGTAAAATAATTTTAATGTGAATATTCATTCGTATAGTAGGAAGAAGGATGAAATAATAGTAACAATTTAAAACATTTATTTATACAAAGAATTATATTTAAAACATTAATTTATACAAAGAATCTCGCACTGAATTTCATATTAACAAAATTTTATTTTTACCTTTACACATACATACGTATTTATATACAAATATACATACAATAACTTGCAATACATTTGCGTACAATGAAACAGCGTTTACTACAAAGGGACGCGTGCCTTTTACTTTTTATGTCTGTCTCTCTCGCTCTTAGGCGGGCTAACCATGCCCGAGTGGAAGGGACGCGTGCCTCTCACTCGCTCTCATTGTGAGCGCATAACGTGAGCGGAGCGTAACGCAGTTTCTTGAAGTGTCACCCGGCAAACCAATTTATAAGACGTTGTCACGTCAAAAACTACTTGTCAAATGTGACACTCCTATTATTGTAGTCAATAAAAATTAGCATGATGAGCGAAGTATAAAGTCAATATTTCCTTTTTAAATATTGGCTCCTTTCTATAAGATTAGGTATCAACGCGAAAAATGCGACAACAATGGCAAATTATAATAAAAGGTATGCTAAGTCGTCTACTTTATCAAAGAGAAATTTTGTATTTTCTAGGCTCCTTTATAAAGTGAAACAGTATTTTTTGTATAGAATTTTTGAGGCTAATTTTTTTTTGACGGCCGATTGACGCAGTGCGCAGCGATCCTGCTTTCTGAGTCCAAAGCCGAGTGGGTTCGATTCCCACAACTGGAAAATATTTCTGTGATGAACATCAATATTTTTCAGTGTCTGGGTGTATATCTGTATATTATAAGTATTTATGTAAATTATTTATAAAATTATTCATAAGTTATCTTAGTACTCATAACGCAAGCTACGCGGTTACGTACTACTAACGTATACTTTGCGGTTAGATGGCGATGTGTGTACTTCGTATATTTATTTATTTGTTTTATTTATTTTAGATCGGACTTTACTTTACTCTATGTAAAGGGAAATAAATATAAAACCGTTCAGATTGGGCATCTACTGACTATTTAAGAATGTGCAAATAAAAGCCTTTTCGTATGACCAAGTAACAACCATACAAAATTAAGACAACCTTACGTCCATTTCGTAAAGGAAAATAAAAGCATATTCCAATTTTATTTTAAAGTTAAACAGCTATTATTTATTCCAAACAAGTAGGTAGTTTAAGAAATTTTGATAAGTAGACAGTCTGCATATTTCTTACATTTTATTTATGCCGAAAACCCAAAAGACTTAAATAAAATAAGTATACGCAACAGCCAGGAAGATAAATTCCCAATTGGTTTTTCTTTACGCATAAATGATTTGCACTTGATGTCAAAAGTTCACTTGCATTTGCACTTGTCGAAGCTATGATAAGTTATAGAAGTCAGGTTGCTTCGGATAGTTGGGAGTTCCATTATTACATTTCAGGTTTAAGAATCGTTTATTTTTATTTTTTTTTTTTTATTTATTTAATGGACAATCAACAGGTTACAACAACAAATCTTAAAAACTAAACAAAAAATGAAAAACATATAAATGTAATATTGTAGACCCACTTAAAGACTGCCACAACTTGCGAATACAAAACTATATTGTCAGTTAGAAGGAGAAAAAACGATTAAGAGAGACATGAGACTACTTATAAGCTGTAAGATCCATCAGGCTGTTACATAAACTTGACCGCGGACAAAAACATACATTTAGAATAAATTAAAATAACAAATACTTAAATTATATATAAAACTAGCGAACCCCAGCGCCATCTGTCGGGCTGATTTGTTAATGTAAACCATCCAGGGTGCCACCCAAACGCATGCCAAAAAATTAATTCAAATCGGTCCAGCCGTTAAGGAGGAGTTCAGTGACAGACACACGTACACAAGAAATATATATATATAAGATAAGATAAGATAATATTAAAAATTTCTCTTAAAGAATAATTTTATATATTCACTTACAGCGGAATCATATTGATCTAATTTTATTTGATTAGCAATCATATTAAACTTATTATACCTAGGTACAATCATATCAACCCATTACCGGTCTGCAACAGGGCACGGGTCTCCTCCCACAATGAGAAGGGGTTAAGACCACCATGCCGGCCCAGTGCGGATTGGTGGACACACCATTGAGAACATTATAGAGAAATCTCAGGTATGCAGCTTTCCTCACGATGTTTTCCTTGACCGTTGAAGCAAGTGATCTCTTTATTAAAATGGGTTCTAGAAGGAAGTTGCATCTTGCAGGTCTTCTCTATGGCGTAATAAAGCAAGGTAAGCCTTTGTATTTAATAAATAAACTGAATTGGGTTAGTGACGATGAAAGGAAGCTTCGAAGCAGTCGAAACCAGCTTCGCATCCCACTTCATCGTACTGCTGCGTTTAGGGGCTCGTTCACGTACTCCGCCACGAAGTGTTGGAATAATATTCCTCCGCCAATCAAGAACTTTAAAAGTAAGTTTGGATTTAAGAACCAAATTAAACAATATTTATTGGCCAAACAGGTGGAATTCCAAGAACATGTGGCGGAGTCATCTTTTCTCTAGAGACAGTCTGTATACTTTACTATACTTTACTTTACCACTTAATAATTTTATCACTATTATATTACACTGTGTATCTTAATAAGTTTATGATATATGTACGTTTTTATTTTCAAGTTTATATAAATATATGTTACTTTAGTTTATTATTATTATTGTTGTGGATTTATTTAGTTAGTTTTTTTTTTTTTTTAAACTAAGCTTAAAATGTGGTCAGTAGATGGCTACGTATTTCCGTGGTATTACCTGGTACAAGGTGCCAACTGAAAATCAGCGCTGTATGCTCCCACTGGCGCATGCAGCACAATGCTGAGCTGGCACCTTTTTTCTAGGTTGTGCCACACATAACATATGTGGTGTTGTGAATATTGTAATGTGTGGCGCAATGTAAAAAATAATTGTTTCTTTCTTTTCTTTCTTCTTTCTATTACTTAAAACGCACATAACTTTGAAAAGTTAGAGGTGCGTGGTGGGATTCGAACTCGGCCTCCCCGAAAGTGAAGTCGAGCTCCTATCCCCTGTGCTATGACTGCTTCCAAAATGCGAAGTCGTTGCATAGTATAACTATAAGCGGTATTACAATTAAGACATTATGCGATTTATAGTTAGCATTTAAAAATTGTAAACGGCTTCGATTTTTTCACTCTCGTGGGCAATTTTTTGTAGAGGTGCACTCCTTCAAATTTCACATTTCTTCGCCCGAGGCAGACATTTAACGTTCAAGTACAGGAAACAGGAAATAATGCCGGAAGGGTTTTGGTTATTGGTTCGTATCAGAACCGTTCAAGAAAATCGTTACGTGTAAGATAATTGGATGTCAACCACATAAGGATGCCACGGTTGTCGGCGTCTCGCTGCTCAGTAGCAAATATTCGTGCTGAAATTGTAACCTCATAAATAAGATTACAAAACTCCAATAACGTCTGTAAGTCTACCAATGTCTCAGTACGACTGCAATTAATTCAGCTTTATAAATAAAGGCTTACATAAGTTTGTTTGTTTAAAAACTTTATTGCATACACACATTTTATACAAATAAAACACATATAATACAGAAGAAACAGAATAGTAAATGGGGCGTGCAAAGGCGTTCTCGGTTATCGCTAAAGCGTATTTTGATTAATATTTTTGAATGTTTTTAGATTTTTTGACAAATATCAAGTGGTAAATTTTAAGTTTTGGATGTGGCCGTGATCACTGTTACGCAGTTTCATACTTTTACAGTGATCATCGTTTCATAAAATTAGTGGTTAAGATATGTTATTGTTCACAAATAAATAAATAAATAAAAATAAACCTTTGACGTTAGGAAAGACGAAGAAACGGGTTGGAAGAAAGCAATTTAATATATAAATGTAAATATAAAAAAATAATAATGAACTTATTAGTAATAATAAGGAAAGTGTGAGTATGAATTGTTTATGTGAAATAAATTGAGAGTTTCCTCGACTTCTAGATTTCCAATTGTATTCAAAATTATCCATTATTATAAAAGATAAGATAAATATTGGCACTATCCCGTTTCCATAATCGTTTATTTTCCTCGTTCATTAAGAGTTGTCTGGAGGAGATCGCTTAAAGCGATAAGATCGCCTTTGCGCATTATTATTTTTGTTCTTTTACTGTTTCCAATATTTATTATCCATATCCCTTAATTGTGCGTAATAAAAAATGTGTCTATCTAATTTATCTATGTATCTCTCTATCCGCCCATTACCGGCCCACCACAGGGCATGGTTTTCCTTTCAGAATGATAAGGGCTAGACCGTAGTCCACCAAACTAGCTGAGTATGGATTGGTACATTACAGACGCCTTTGAGATTGCGATGAAAACCATCCGACATGCAGGTTTCCTCATGATGGGCAATAAAAATGACTTAAATAATTGCAGGCCTATTACAGTCTTACCAGCACTTGGTAAGATCTTTGAAAAAATTATACTTAATCAAATATTGAATCATTTCAATGAATCATTTCACCTTCTTCATCCAGAACAATATGGCTTTACAAAAATTCATAGCACAACGGATGCGGGTGCTAAACTTATAAAACATGTTTATGATGCGTGGGAAAATGTTGGCAGAATGCCATTGGTGTTTTTTTGTGATCTATCAAAGGCATTCGATTGCGTTGAACGTAAAACCTTATCACTTAAACTAAGTCACTACGGCATCAAAAATGTTGCACTTAATTTGACCTCTTATCTTAGTGATAGAACACAAAGGTATCTCACTGGTTTACAGCTAATAACTTAGTTTAAAATGATGTTGGGAAAGAGCAATCTGCTGAGTTTCTCGCCGGCTCTTCTCAGTGGAATCTGCCTTCCGAACCGGTGGTAGAGTCACTACAAACAGACTGACTTGACGTTTCAAAAGTGCTTATTAATTAGGCCTACTTAAAAAAAAATTAAATTCGATTTTGAATTTGAATTTGAAACAGCTCGGTTATTATCAATAACATGTGAAAAATTCAAAAAAAAATATGAAAATATCTATTTTAAATACGCTTTCTCTACAAGCACTCATGAAACTGTCCGCCAGTCGGTAGCGACTCTACCATCAGTTCGGAAGGCACATTATACCGAGAAGCCGGTAAGTAATAACCACACCTTTTCAGGGGACCAATGGGATATTAATAACCTGATGTTCACGAAATCCTTTTCATTTAATTCTGTCTTTAATCTTTTTACATAATATTTCAACCAAGCTGTCAACCGTGGAACATTTATAATTTTTTAATACCACGGTCACATATTTTTCTGGGATCCGGGTTCCGCCGTTAATTTAATTTAGGGGGTGCCGTCGTGTGGAAATAAGACAGCATTTCATCTAAAGCTAGGCTATGTGGCTGATTGGTATAAGATAATTTACCAACGTACTAATAATTTTATCCTTATTATTTTATATATTATCAAGGATGCAGTGTATGTATTTAATTATTGCTATCTCCCGCCTCTCAAGTGTCGCGTTGGCTCCGTTCGCATAATTAGCTTCGAACAGATCACTATTAGTGATAAGGTCGCCTTTGCAGGAAAATTATTTTATTTATTTGTTGTTGTTGCAAAGAAGAATATAAAATTAGCAGAAGCAGAATACAAATAAAATTAATTGACGTTAAAAAAAAGTGTCAAATAAATTAAAAATACATAGTCAGATGAATAAAATGTCAAATAAATTAAGGGAGCTTATAGGTTTTTTAACATATCTATACGGGAAATACTCGCATTGCCGTAAGTATAATACTGCCCTGCCGTACACAAAGGTACGACTGTAATATGCAAAGAAAGGGACTCTGTCGATCAATTTCCACATTTTTATATACTAACAATTGACGGCAAGGAACATGTCCTACATCATGACGCCCTGGTACCATCAACATGAGGCGTAGGTGTTAAACCTCATGCGCCTGTAATTAAACCCACATATTATATGTATATTGCATATATTTAAGTAATACATATTATATTATAAGTATATTAAGTAATGAAATATTTATTTTATGGGTATATGTATATATGCACCACCTAACTATGTATTTTCGGTTTTTTATCTTCGCCATTGGTTGCCTGAAAGAATTCGCTATGAAGCGATAATGCCGCCAAATTGTATACGTTGTTTTGTTATACTTTTTTTTTTTCTATGTACGTTTTGTGGTGTGCAATAAAAGTATATTCATTCATTCATTATACGTTAAGTGACTTTGCCGAATATCTGTTTGGTGTGGAGTATAAGGATTTTGTTTTTTATTATACATTTTGTCTCTCATATACTCGTATCAATAAATGTCTACTTCGAATAAACTGTATTTTAATTTGTTGACTGCTGTCCGTTAGTTAGCATATGCATCATAGTAGGTAAGTAAGTAAATTATGTTCGTTCTGCAGTCGCTTCCAACTAGTGTAACCATGTATCTCGCGTTATTAGGAGTTCTAAATACGTCATAAAACTACGCAAAAAGTCATCTGCAGTAAGCATTGTGTGAGCTTTCAACGACCGTAGCCTAGCCGATTGCTGTCCCGTAAATACGATAAAATAAAAAAAGCTAACGCTAGGCTCTAGTTTTTCTTACTCAAAAAAAGGTTTGAATTACCAAGATCTTGTTATGATAACATTTATGTTTTGTCAGTTGTCTATATAAATATATATATTTAAATAATGCATTAAATAACATCAAATGATTCGTGGTTACTACACGATTGATGAATTTCTTAAAGACAATGCTGCTAGCTTGCTTGCAATTGCGCTCCGCTCTCATCTTTCGCAAGATACAAAAATTCTAAAGATTGTTAAACTTTAACAGACTAACTTGACAGATCGAAAGAGCTTATCAAAAAGGGCTGCATGAAATAAATGAATTTTAAATTTTAGATTTTTATATATATTAAAGAAAAAGGTAACTAACTGACTGACTGATCTCTGATCAGCATAATCCATAAGTCCAAATAGGGGTCTGAAATATATATTTCATTTAAACTTCCCAAACAAAATTGTAATTAACATGAGCCACGATGAAACGTAACCACTCGTCACTAAAGATAAAAAAAAACCCTATTTATCGAAATTGGTAAAATAGGGGCCGACAAAGATTAATTTACTGTAGTTAGGTAAAATGTTGTGCAACAAACTTCCTGTAACCTTAATATAAAATTGCACATTCTCGTATCAAAACACTATAGCGTCATAGCAAAAAAGACATAACCTTATTCGTAATAGGATCTCAAATTCTAGACAACTCGTTTATATTTTACAAACGTTCTGCCAAATCACTTGTAGGATTGCCAAAAATAAAAGCAATAAAGCAAGTATGATAAGTATTCTGTTCACCCTGACGTTCGCAGTGTTTTTCTACTCGAATACCACTCTACGATTGCGAGCCTAACTTCGTTCAAAGGGTACGGGTATTTCCCGAAAACGCATAAAGCATGGTTACACTATACAACATGAACTGGCTGTGACTTAATTGAAATCAAACTGTAAAGCAAACTCTGTCATGATATGCTGAAGATGTTTGCAATCAACATAGTTATATATTAAATGGCCTTGTACCTGTTTAATTGTTAATTCTATCACTTAAGTACATAATTAACCCGTATACATTCCAGTACACACTAAAATGTGTACTTTTCAAAATATTGATTGAATTTATTGTTTTCACGCAGCATTATAATATATAAGCAGAGTTGTAAATATAAATCAAAAATCATATTAAAGTTAATGAAAAACTTTTGTTTTCTTGCTAAGCTTTGCAGATTGCAGTGAAGGGCTAACTTGTAGTGAAAAAAAGCTACCATTGGGGTTGTTTTGTACTCCTAAAAAAATTTTAGAAAACAAATATTTTATGTTGAGCGTTATTTAATATTTAGGTTTTGGCAGCCTGTACAGTCAGTCATCTGTTACATTGAACGAAAAGCCAGCTGACTGGCTGGCTGATCTCCGATCAGCTCAAACCATAACAATACTAGTGTTACCTATGCACAGTTTGACAACATGACATATCTCAAATTTGCATATACATACGAGTAAATAGTTTGTATCCTGGAAACGGCCAAAAATTACATTTTATCCCGAGAAAATAAAGGACTCGTGTTGGGTTGGGTATATAGGTTTAATACACTATCGATTTCCTAACTCCGGACTGGTGTTCAGAAATTTTAACAGATTTATGACAGGTACTTAATCTTGGCTCGGGAATCGAACTCATAACCTTGTGATACATTATAGTTGGACAACATGTTAACCAAACCGATAAATAAACTTAGAATAAGTACAATAACTAATCCAGCACGCATTTCGAGTTTTCTAAGTTATGAAAATATCACTTGTTTCGACGGTGAAGGAAAATATCGTGAGGAAACCTGCACGCGTTTAATTATTTATTTACTTTATTGCACAACCAAAAAGAACGGTTTAGAGAACGCGGACTTAATGCTATAGCATTTTCTACCAGCCAACCTTCGGACATACAAGGAAAACGAGTGAGGGTATTGCCAAATTTAGGAAGTAATAAAAACATATATATAGAAGTGAAATATATATATATATATATATAATTATGTGTATATATATATATATATATATATATACACACAATTTATATACATACATGTAAATTTAAATTCGAACGTGTATTCAAATTAAAAAAAAAAGTATTCCGGCATTAAAAAACTTTAGGTATACTCTTTGAAAAGCAACAAGTAGCAGATTTGCCTGTTTTCATTACAGCATTCCACTTTTAATACTCTCAGTAATTGTTTGTGAATTTACATTTGTATAAAGTACCGTTGAAATTTGGAACGCTCACTGCAAATCTGAAACAATTTCATTTAGCTGCAGTTAGTAAAAAAAGAAGCAGTATTTGCCTTGTTTCACAATGGTAAGTCAGCAATTAAAAAAGTTGAAGAGATCGCTATGTATCGATAAGTCCGCCAAATTGTATGCATTGTGTGAACCTTTTATTTTCAATTTTCATGTATTTTTATGCGGTGTACAATAGAATGTATTCATTCATTGATTATAATATATTATAGAGGTTAATATAAATATTATATTAACCTCTACGTAAAAAACTAACAGAACGCTTGATCGCTTGCTTTAAGGTGACTTTTTACAGGTAAAAATACAAAGAAGAAGAAGAAGAAGGCGCAGTGTAGTGTTCCAACTTCACTTTCTGTGGTTGAACCCCGATGCGCAACCTTTCCGAGATATGTGGGTTTTAAGCAATTAAATATCACTTGCTTTGTCGGTGAAGAAAAACATCGTGAGGAAACCTTCATGCCTGAGAGTTTTACATAACGTTCTCAAAGGCGTGTGAAGTCTATGATTCCCCACTTGGCCAGCGTGGTAGGATATAGTCTAAACCCTCTTAATTTTGAAGGTGGACCGGTAATGAGGTTATAATGATGATGGGGATGCGAAAAGCTTTTTTTTTAAATATATAGACAAGTGCTTGACTGCAATCACACCTGATGATACTTGATGATGCAGCGTAAGATGAAGCGCGCTTGCCTAGAAGATACCTATTCACGTTTGAAGGTACCCAAATTATAGGTATCGGGGAAGACGGAAGATGGGAGGGCATTCCAGGCTTTTGCGGTGCGGATCAGAAAAAAAGAAGCAAAACGCTTCGTACGTGTTGATGGTATTTCAACAACGTAACGGTGCAGATTCTTTCGGTACCTCGCAGTACGATGGTAGAAAGGATATGGTTTAACCAAATCGAATAGCTCTTGAGCACACTCTCCGAATTTATACGCCGATTTTCTTTCCAGTTTATTAGAAAAGCGTACAGAGTACCTTATATACAAATTTATAAACCAATGTGTGTTATTTATCTGTTTGTTTGTTGCTATGATCTTGATGCGGTCTTGACGAAATTCGGCACAAAGATTCGGGTATATTTCACATCCTGCTGAAATAAATTTCAATACCGGAAATAAAACTTAACTGGATTCACAAAATTTTGTTAAACCATTATCAAGGTGATCCTAAAATGTTTACTCAGACCCCTAAAAACAGTAAAATTAATATTAGATACATTTTCACTGACTAAATTATGTCGAGTAGAGTACAAGTAGGTACTGCAGAGCAGGTATTACGAGACATCTCATTAGTATGAGAGGATTCTAGGATCACAATTATTTTACTCTTTATTATGACTAAAAAGCTCTTTTAATGTTACTCAAATGCGTTTTCACTCTTTTAATTATTTTTTAAATACAAATTCATATTATTCATTGCTATATTTAATATTGACGACCTCCCTGGCGCAACGGTGAGCGCTGTGAATTTAAGTAGAATGTCCAAGATTCGATTCGTGGCAGGGACAATTTGGGAGTTTATAATTTCTGAATTTTCTCTGGTCTGGTCTGGTGTGAGGCTTTGGCCGTTGCTAGTTACCTACCTACGCACA
This sequence comes from Pararge aegeria, assembly GCF_905163445.1. Classification (NCBI taxonomy): domain Eukaryota; kingdom Metazoa; phylum Arthropoda; class Insecta; order Lepidoptera; family Nymphalidae; genus Pararge; species Pararge aegeria. The sequence continues at coordinate 2,676,894 of NC_053181.1, forward strand.
AAGACGTGCAGCTAAGCGATTTAGTGTTCCGGTGCGATGTCGAGTAGAAACCGATTAGTGGTAAGACTACCATACTCCCTAACAGGTTAGCCCGCTACTACTTTAGACTGCATCATTACTTACCAGGTGAAATAGCAGTCCAGGGCTAACTTGTAATAGGAATAAAAAAAATGCTAGAGGGTAGAAGGAGTTATTTAAGTGATCGAACTGTTTTTTTTTTAAATTACTGATTGTTTCGTACGTGCCATTGTTTGTAGTTTTAATATTACCTACTTTAAATAAGTTGTAAATATTCTCATTGAGTGAAATTGTAATTTCTTTTGAGAAAAAATAAACGTCTTTAACCAAATGAATGTAAAGCTGAAGTTTTAACCTAGGCTATCACTCGTTCATCTCGCTTGCTGACCTCAAAAATATACACTGCGAAGATGCCAATCGCTGATCAGACTCCTTTAATTAAAAAGCATACAATTATCCTTAAGGGACCCAATTCTGCCAACAAAACAGGCTTCTAAATTCAAACATTACTTTGAGTTAAACCCGCAATATTGCACTTCAATAAATCACAAGCAATTACAAGTCAGCGATCAAATTTTACGAGCGCTTTAGCAACACTTGCGACTTTGTCAGCGATCTCAATTACCGAGACAGCAACTTGCCTGCGCGTAATCCGCCGCGGTTGGGAGAAAGTGCTCCAATTACTTACGAGTAAGGCAGACCACAGACGACCTAACGACACGACATTGCGACAAATAATCTTCATAATCCCCAAACTGTTTGGAGAAAGTGCTGCTATTAATATGACCCTAAGAAAGCCACACACTGACATGACCATACGACAAATATTCATGGTAATCCTCAGATTATTTATTGTGCCACTGCTTGACACATGTGCCTTCCTCTTTAATACTTCCAAATATTGGTTATGTGCAACTGCTTCTACATATTAGGAATACTACACCGGGTACGGAAATACCTAAGCGTAGTGCGTGTTAACGTATGTGAGACTTTAATACTCTCGAAGCAAAACTATGCTGATGCACTGTACGGACCACGACTGCTTGTTCGCACTCGGCGTCTGATACAACGCGTTCAGAATGCCTGTGCTCGCTTTTGTTTTCATATTCCACCTGGAACGCATACCACGCCGTTTATTAACGAGGCCTAACTACTTAATATGAAAACAAGGAGGGATTTGCATTTAACTTCATTAATTAGGCTATCACTCGTTCATCTCGCTTGCTGACCTCATAACTATAGACTGCGAAGATGACAATCGCTGATGAGACTCCTTTATTTAAAAAGCATACAATTATCCTTAAGGGACCCAATTCTGCCAACAAAATAGGCTTCTAAATTCAAACATTACTTTGAGTTAAATCCGCAATATTTCACAATAAATCACAAGCAATTACAAGTTGGCGGTCAAATTTTACGAGCTTTAGCGACACTTGCGACATTGTCAGCGATCTCAATTACCGAGACAGCAACTTGCCTGCGCGTAATCCGCCGTGATTGGGAGAAAATGCTCGAATTACTTACGAATAAGGCAGACCATAGACGATCTAATGTCACGACAATGCGAAAAATAATCATCATGATCCTCTCATACTCCTCATAAATGAAGCTGGCATCCTGCATAAAAGGGCAGCAAGTTATTATCCTCTGACTATAAACTAAAGGTTCAGGCAAGACTGAGTAAATAACAAAGACTGAACGAAACAATCCCGGGCAAAGCCGCCGCCGCGCCGTTATGTTGAGCCCGCCAACCTGCTTTGGAGGGTATTGACTATTGACTTTTGAAGACTTACCGCCTAAATCCCTCTCATCTGTAATATGCTAATAGACTAAGGAGCATGATTGTTTTCTTTAATTTAGCTTTTTTTTTAAATCTACTACACAGACTTTACGAGGTTTCTACTTGTCGTATTATTTTATATTCATAAAAAGTCTACCGTCTGTGTATGCCTTTATAAGCCAACCAAATTCAAATGACACCTTTATAACGTAGGTCTCTTCAACTTAATAAACATTTAAATTTATTGGCTTAATATCTTGTGAGAATGGGTTTGAAAATTTGAACAGGTTACTATAAGCCCCGACAGCCGTGATCGTCTAGTGGTTAGGACCCTACGTTGTGGCCGTAGTAACCCAGGTTCGAATCCTGGTCACGGCAGCGAGAAGCTGACGCGGCGGGGCTTTATTTTTTTTATAATTTTTTATCACAAGTTTTTTTGCCGGTACAAAATGTTTTTACTATTGAATTCTGACACGTTAATTATGAAGAAAGACGCTTTCACTATCAATGATGCTACAGCGGGAGTTGGTAGGTTTAAACAATACCTAATTGTAATTGCTCTTTGTTACAAAAATTTAATTGACTTGTACCTTTGTTGTTTTTGTCTCTTTTATTTATTTTTTTCTTGTGTGCAATAAAGTATTTTTGATTGATTGATTGCTCATAGTAATAATTCGAGGCACGATCGTAGACATTTCAAATACCTTGACGACCTCCCTGGCGCAATGGTGAGTGCTTTGATTTTGAGTAGGAGGTGCCGGATTCGATTCCCGGCAGGAAAAATTTGGCTATTTATAATTTCTTAATTTTCTCTGCTCTGGTCTGGTGGGAGGCCTTGGCCGTGGCTAGTTACCACCCTACAAACAAAGCTAAGCAATTCAGTGTTCCCGTGCGATTTCACGTAGAAACCAATTAGTGGTATGACTACCATACTCCATAAGAGGTTAGCCCGCTACGGTCATAGACTGCATCATCACTTGGGTCAACTTTTAGTGGTATAAAAATATCCAATACCCACACAGTTATAAGCGGTGATAGCCCAGTGGTTAGTGTTTCGGGGCGACTGAGTTCGATGCCCGTTCTCCCGAAAAAACTCTCTTTTTTCGAGGGAGGGAGGGACGAATCAAGTAAAAACTAAGACCTTTCATATCCGACATTTTTTAAATACGGCATTTGTTATAACAAGAGCAGAACCATTGCAGCAAAAACACAAAATTTGTACGGATAAAATAAACGATAAATAAAAATGTGTTCTTCGTAGCTACACAATACCCTTAGAGGCTTCCAAGATAGCGGACGCTTAAAAATTAGTAGGAAATAGTGGCACAAAGTGCCGGCGAGCTGTGGAACTCAATAACCTCGTCTAGACTCATTCTGCTATAATGGCTTTTAAACTTTTTGCTTTTCAGCAACAAATCGGGTTTTCTGACAACAGTTATGTAATAGAGCTGGGCTGAAATATAAGATGTCACTATCATCTCTAGGCTTTTAACGTCACACTGTTGGGAATTAGGCTTCTGAGGATTTTAGAGCATAGACTAACCATCACTGTTCAAGATTTCGGTCTTCTGACATTTCACAACATGATTTTTTTAACATTGCATACATTTTTTTAACATGGCACAATGGACAGCGACACTGCTGTGGGCTGGGGGTTCGATTCCCACTACTGGTAAAATGTCTGTGTGATGAACATGAATGTTTTTCAGTCTGTGGGTGTTTATCTGTATCCTATGAGTTATTATGTACATTCATAAGAAATATTCATCAGTCATCTTAGTGTGCGATGTGTGTATGTGTGTATGTGTGTAGTATATTTCGATGTGTGTATTGTCGTAGTATATTATTTATTTATTTGTTTATTTAAATATGAATAATGATAAAGAGGGCATTTATTAATTTCAACGTCGATAGAATGAGAGATATAGCTTAGTCGTAAAGAACTCAGGCTACGATTGCCAGAGGGTCGCAGGTTTGCGACCTCTGATCTGTCGGTTTCCCCCAAGTGTAGGTAAAACATTAGAATAAAAATTATAAATAACATGTCCTTTATCTTATATATCTTATCTCTTATAGAGATTGCAGTCAAGGGCTAACTTCGCGGTACATACGCAAATGCATATCGTACTCTCGACCATAGGTCCATCGAGAAACTCATATTTATTGGTTGGTGCCACATCACTCCGTTTCCCCCCAAAAAATCCGATTATCTTTTTTTTTGTCGCTTTAGACCTCATTTGACAATAAATTTGACATGGTTGTCACCGTGTATTTTTAATAAAAAAACTTTTTACCAAAACTGCCATCAATAGCCTATAATAGTCCTCCGCTGGACTAAAGGCCTCTTCCAACGGGAGATCTTACTCATAATAACCACAACGGGCAAACAGGTTAGTGATCACAGTAGATAGTAGTAGTAGTAGCACAGTGGACGCTGCTGCGCGTTATACGTTATACCTACTCCCTAAGTCGCCTCGTACGAGAACCGCGGGTTGGCGACAACTGCATTCTGATTTGCCGTCAACACACGAAACCATTGGTAGGAATGAGTCTAGTAACGAGCATTTTTCATCATCATAAATACTGTAATACGCCATCGGTGTTATACCTACACCGACTACGCTATGCAGAGAGTCGTAAAAGATTTTCAAGATGTCCAACGTTTAAAAATTTGTAGGAAATAAAAACACAAAGTGCTGGCGAGTTGTGCAATAACAGTGTCTAGACTGCTGCTGTTATAATGGCTTTTAAACTTTGTAAAGCTCTACACTTTCCGTTACAGTTCGTAGCTTTAAAGAGACAGCTGCGTTAGGAGTTGTTATTTATTTATGTTAATTATTCACCCCGTTTCAATTCAACACGTGAAAAACGTTTCTAAGACAGAAACGTTTTTTTCTTTTCTTTAGTTTGCCTCGTTTACAAATATCATAACTACACTAATCATAATTTATCTATATCAAAGCAGACAATATCTGAATATATAAATCTCCTGTCACGATGTTTGTCCCCGATGGACTCCTAAACTACTTAACCGATTTTAAATTAAATTGGCAAACCGTGAGCAGTCTGGTCCAACTTAAGAGATAGGATAGCTTAGATATCTTTAATTATTGTCGCAATTTTATTTTATTGCAAATTATTTGTCTATAATTAATTGACAGTCACATGTTATATATAAATATATATATATACTACTATACTCATTTTAGGCTTAGCGATACTGAATACTTAAAAAACAAAATCAAACGCAGACGAAGTCGCGGGCAACAGCTAATTAATTAATTATAATAATAAGTTTATGAGAAAAGAGCTGCGCGATCGATATATAAACTTAGATCAAGCAAATCCCATCGTGTCAAGTTAAAAAATATATATACACTTCAGTAGCCTCGCAAATCATTTATAATAATATAATCTTTATTAGACAAAATATTAGTATTTATAAAAAAAAAGTCGATATAATATCGACAATCGGCTTACTAGAAACGGACATAAATTTATGTCCGTTTCTAGTAAGTCGATTCTGCATATGACATATCGTCTAAGAAAAGTACAGAAATCCTTTGTGGGGATGGGTATATTAAATTAAATTAAATTAAATTAAAAATTCATTTATTTATGATCAGATTACATTGGATCAATATAGAGACGATGGAGCCGCCACGCCCACCTCCGAAACTAAAGCTATGATTATATTATGTTCTAAACCAAGTTGTTGTATGAATAAAGTATACAGTTAGTTCAGCATGCAAGAAACATAATAATTGTTGTGTGTATGTGTGCGTGTGTGCATGTGTATATGTGTGTGTGAGTAAATTAAATTAAATTAAAAATTCATTTATTTATGATCAGATTACATTGGATCAATATAGAGACGATGGAGTCAGGAACAGTTTGAAACTGCATTCCAGCCGCCACGCCCACCTCCGAAACTAAAGCTATGATTATATTATGTTCTAAATCAAGTTGTTGTATGAATAAAGTATACAGTTAGTTCAGCATGCAAGAAACATAATAATTGTTGTGTGTATGTGTGCGTGTGTGTGCATGTGTATATGTGTGTGTGATTGTGTATGATTGTTTTGAGTTGGAGTGATAATGCGAGCGTGTGCATGTGTATAAGGCGTACCGAAAGAGGTTATGAAAATATAACATTATTTAACTACTAATAGCAGTTTTTCAGTCTCTTCGTAAGAGAGTGACTGAATCCATTTGGAACATTTTTCTTTACAAATGTGAGTTGTGAGGAGTATGTTTAATAATTTGTTAGCTCTGTTGTACAGTAGACAACTTAAGAAAGGATAATGCCATTTGGAAATTGCAGTACGAACAGACTTATATGTAGCCGCCAAATCCGTTCTTCGTTTGGTTTTAATAATTGGATCGTAGGGAACTTCGGGGTGTTTAAGGTAATGTTAGATCTAGCTTCACTTAGATTTAAACAATATATTAAAAAACATTTAACGAATCGTAGTTACTACACGATTGATAAATTCCTTAACAAAAAGGCTGCTTGGAAGGAGGCCACTCCGCTCTCATCTCTCACAAAACAGAAAAGTTCTAAAGATTGTTAAAATATAAAATGGTGTTGGAAAAGAGCAATCTGCTAAGTTTCTTGGCGGCTCTACTCAATGGAATCTGAAATAAATGAATTATGATTTTTTTTTCAAACAGACTGACTTGACGTTTCAAAAGTGCTTATAAACTAGGCCTACTTAAAATAAAAGTTTTTTTTTTCATTTATTTAACATGAGTGACGTTCAAACTTAGTTTAAGTCGCCTATATAATGCCAGCTTTTCCAGCACTACTTAAATGGATAGGTGGGCACTAGGCGGGCTAACGGCTAAGTAAGTCGCAGGTATCTGCAGGAAGCAAATTATGAATATGAATTCTGTAAGAATTAACTTCAGCAGTGGATGTCCATTGATTAAAAAATTGCGATCATTTCCGTAGTTTCCCCCCGATCAATTTATTGTAGATCATTGTGGAGACAGCCTCGTTGGCCTAGTGGTTAGCTTGTTCACCTACGGATCACGAGGTACTGTATTCCAATCCCCGGTCGGACAAAATTTGCTAGGTATTGTGTTTTTTTTGTTAAAGAATTTTTAGTACTATCCCGGAGTTAGGAAATTGGCGGTGTAGACCCCGTGCATCGGAGAGCACGTTAAACTGTAGGTCCCGGTTATTATCCCTAAATTTTTACCTGTCGTTGTTAAAGCCCACCAATCAACATTGCAGCAGCGTGGTGGGTATATGCTCTAAAACCGTCCCTCCTATGAGAGAGGAGACTTCTGCCCAGCAGTGGAACGTTAATTGAACTCCAGGCCTTCCCTGCGACGCTAGGAGTTGTAGGGCAAAGGCAGATTCAATAAAAAAAATTGTCCCATATACATATACCCTTATATTTAAAGTGACAGTTAACAAACGCTGCCTTTCATAAATGTTGTTGCCACAGGAAAGTGTATTAAAAACTTTCAGGCGAATTATGAAGCATGAAACACACTGAAGCCGGGGCGGGGCGGAGGTGAAACCGAGGTGGCATGGGCCGGGACCGATATATGCCTGGGAAGTGCCCAATAGAGTTTTGGTTACTTATGTGTCTTATGTAATAGGAAATTATAAATGCAAATAAATTCTCGCCTATCGTCCTCCCTGATTACCTAAAACAGTAGAAATCTGCCCTGTATAAACGGTTTTCGCGTTCCATAAGTATAAGCACTTATGGAAAGCAAAATCCGTTTACGAATAATAACGAAAGTAATTAGTACTTTCGTTATTTTCTAAGTAAGATAGCCAAAGAAATAACCTTATAAACTCACGGTGTTTACATTATTCGTCATCTCTTTTCTAAAAAGTTAAGCAATGAAAATTTACCGTCGCAGCCCGCCCATGACTCCGTTCCGCCTTAGATTCAGTGTGTTACAAACTGTAACATACACAAGCGTAAAGTTTAACGAGTTCGTGAGGTCAGCTCGACAACAAAAACGATGTTCGTAAGCCCATGTCATAAATAGAGACATTATTGCTGATAAACTGTTTTCTACTTTTACGACATATGTTGCCTTAATGTGTGCGTAACGTTATATAATATATTATTTTTTGGACGAAATAATGTATTTATACATCGGTGGAGTTCGTTATCTAGTACGGATTGAGCAGCAGGTATATATTATACTCCTTTAAGGGACATACCTCTAAGGAGTATAATAAAAAAATATATATTTATAAACATACTACGACACATCGCCATCTAGCCCCAAAGTAAGCGTAGCTCGTGTTATGGGTACTGATGAATATTTTTATGAATAATATACATAAATACTTATAAAATACAGATAAACGCCCAGAAACTGAAAAACATGCCACTGCCAGTTAATAAACTCCGGCCTTGTAACTTCTTAATAGAAAAACATATACAAAATTTTCACCTGAAGATCAACGAGGCAATATTTATAATATATAACTATTATATTACATTATGACGGCCGATTGGCGCAGTGGGCAGCAATCCTGCTTTCTGAGTCCAAGGCTGTGGGTTCGATTCCCACAACTGGAAAATGTTTGTGTGATGAATAAGAATGCCTTTGGGTGTTTTTTGTACCTATATTATTAGTATTTCTGTATTAGTGTATATTATTCATACAAATAATTATTATCTTAGTACTCATAACATAAGGTACGCTCACTTTGGGTCTACATGGCGATGTGTGTGTTGTCGTAGTATATTTATTTATTTTTTAAATTGCTTTGTCGGCAGGACCCAGTGATGCGGCGTGATGTACGGTAACGACACCGAGGAGGTCGAGGGCGACTCCAGGGGACAGGCGCACATCGCGGCACTCTTCACGCTATATATCCTCGTCTCCATCATCGGTATTATTGGTAAGGGACACGTTTTACACTACTCCAGTCCAAAATCCTTATGACCGTTTTATACTATACCCGTGTATTTTTCAAACTCCCTACCATTTTGGCAACTTTGTCTACTAATGTTTCCGGTTCAAATAGACCGATTTAACTTTACTTTTAATTAAAAAAATCTTAATTCATTTATTTCAAGTAAGCCTAATTTATAAGCACTTTTGAAACGCCACTGTTTGCTCAGCAGCAGATTCTACCGAGAAGAGCCGACACAGTAGTTGCTCTTTTCCAACAACAACAACAACAATCAAAATTTACAATCATTTTCCACTTGCGGAAGATGATAGCGGAGCTGCTAAGTCACCTATCATTATATTATTACTAGTTTTTAACCGCGGCTTCATTCGCGTGGTAATTTGAAAAACTTTTCCAGGAGGAATAGAACACCGATTATGAATACAGAACAGTGCACTATTTCGGGACGCTTGTTCGGTAAAGGACGCACTTTTCAACTATATCTATGCCAAAAAAAAGCCGCTTGGTTAATTTGTTAGGACGTGAATGAAGTTCCTGTTGAAAGACATGCTTACGCTTACGTTTTGTCTTTCAATTGGAAACGTCTCTTACGCTATGAGATTCGGAACTTATTGAATTATGTCTCTCTTCTAGGTAATGTAAGTTTAATGGCCGCGTTAGCGTCAAGCGGTGCGTCGCGTCTACGCACGCCGCAACTTCTGAGCGCGTGTGCGGCCGACTTGCTGGTGTGTGCCGCGAGCGCTCCCCTCGCTGCGACCCGCGCTGCTAGGATACACCACTTGCCGTGCCAAGTCACGCATTATATTGAAGTGAGTTAATGTATTATGAAGAATAAGAGTTACCCACAAAGATCAGCGAGTCGCGAAGCTAAAGTGGCAATAGGCGGGGCAATAGGGGCAGCGATTGTTAGGATTTAAATTTAACCAGCGTTATAATTTCCACTTGTTTGTTATTTTTTTAATTTAATCTTATTTTTGAACGAGACCATCGGTTGTCATTCTCCGCTTGGTTAACGCCGGTAGATGCATAACGGCGGGAACCAATCAAATTGATTGGATCCTACCTGGACGGCTGTTTTTCTTCTTGGCAGGTTGGATCGATCTATAAGTTCATATTGTCATAGTTTATAAAGTAAATTAATAAAGCTGTATTTGTATGGTATGTTTATTTGCAACATTTCGTGGCCTCATCGCTATCCTACTAGTTCAGGTTATCAGTCACACTGATTAGAAACAAAATATTTTTAATTTTTCTTTACGACGTATTTTGAACAAGCTGCTAGTGTTCATTTAAATAAATAAATAAAAAAATAAACTACAGTTATATTACGATGGAAGTGCTGAAATGGCAACCCCGTTAGTCGGCCTCCAACGAGGGGGATATACGACATCAAACGAGTGGCTGGCATTCACTGAAACAAGCGGCCCAGGACTGCGGATTTTGGAACAAAAGTACTATGTCAATCAGTTGAAGTGATGACGATGATGACATTGTTTATACAAGGCATCACTTTCTAATAGTTAATATGTGAATATATGCAGCATTGTCTGCATTATATTGATTAATGAGATTATTGATAAATTAGTTAATTCTACGCATACCACAAATCATGAACATGCCTCGAGTGCGCCTGGTAAACTGTTGTAGGTTCTATTTATCAATTTGCATTACAGTCGTTCCCCGTGGCCGCGAGCACACTGTCACTGGTCGCGATGGCTGCGGATAGGTGCGGTGCGGTGCGGCGTGGACGCGGCTCGCTGTGTGCACGCGCCTTTCTTGCTGTATTCGTTGTATGGCTGGCGGCATTAATACTAGGTAAGAAATGTTTAAGTTCTTACCAGCACCGGTATAAATACGAAGTAAGAAATCTCCTAAAAGGCTTTAGTTTCCCTTCCGGTCTGAAAATGAGCCTCAGCACACACTTTTATATTTTCGAAGTTATAAGCATTTTTAATTTTAGCTATCGACATTTGCTTAAACGGTAAAGGAAAACTTCGTGAGGAAACCGGCATGCCTGAGAGTTATCTGTGACGTTCTCAAGGGCGTGTCTACATATACTTAGCCAGCGTGGGTGCCGTACCCAAGCTGGCTAAGTATCTATAGACTTCACTAAGCCTTTCTTATTCAGAGAGTTGTACAAACCTCCCGTGCCTCGGGGAGCACGTTAAGTAAGTAATTATTGTTGATTTTAAAACGCCTTTAAATTTGTTCCCCAGGTGCAATCACAGTAATAGCAACCTGCCTATCGTGCCCACCGCTAGCAGCCGCGCACGCCGTGGTCACCTACTGCATACCTGTCATAGCTGTCACCCGCTGCCACTGGGCCGTACGTGTCAAACTGACAGCTCTGTCACTGACAGCTAGAGCCGCGCACGGCGAGCTACCCTTGCCAGTTCCACTAATACAGAGGCCGTCACACGTTATCATAGTAGCGGGAGTTGGAAGAGAGAGAAGAGACGCAGTAGACGTTGGGGATGTTAGAGCAAAGAAGCTCCAGCCGAGTCTATTGGGTCCACAACCTCAAACGTCGACGTTGCGTTCGCGACGACGTTTGGGGAACGTTTTAGTCGGGATCGCTTTGGTTTTCGCGGGTTGCTGGTGCCCTCACGCTGCTATAGTGATATGCAGTGCGTTTGGTTTGAACGCACCTTTGGTGTTGAGTCAGTATGCGCTTTTGCTCGGTCACGCACATTCAGCGCTGAACGCTGCGGCTTATTGGCTGCTGAACAGACATGCGTTGACCGCTGCTTGCGCTGCATGGCGTATACCCCAACTGAGGGTTCGTGAAGAGAGGCCTTCGTCAACAAATGAAGCGGCGTTGGGAGCCTTCCATCCCCGTCTCGCACGCCCGGCTCCTTCACCCCGACCACCTCCCTCTAGCTTTCTATACTGATGTCCATCTATATACCGTTTCACAACTTATGGGTACTGTGATACATACCAGATTACCTTTGCAGTCATTCATTGCGATTGATGTAATATACCTATAAATAATAATTAAATGCTATAAATTCCTATCAATTTGTAAAATATATATTTTTTCTACAAAGAGAGTTATTAGTGAAATCTATTCTTGTTCTATTAAATTTAGATTGTATTGTATATATTGAGTAGTGGTTCTAATTAATGTAAAATTGATAAAAATTGTAATGCAATTAATTTCAGCGTGTCCACAAAGTCCTGCAATTTTATCGAAAATTGTTGTCAAAAAACTGCCTTAATACTTATCTAAATAATCTAACAACTCATACTTTTAACTGAAACTTATCCACGTTTGTGTTTCGTGTAGCTAACCTGAAATGTACACTAAGGGATTTCGAAAATTGGATGCGGTTACATTCCGTTCGAATTCTGTATTTGAGATTGGAATACCTGCTTCAAGATCACGTGTACCTATTGCTTAGAATCCGGAACGCGATCGCTAAACCTTCTGTCTGCGAAATCCCTAAAGGCTTCTATTCTAGCTTCGTTGTACAATATAAGCTCACAGTACCCGTCAGCCGTGTAACGGATAATATCTTCTAAGCTCTCTCGATCTGTGATTCCTGTCTCTCAGTGCCTCGTATAGTCTACACAAGAGCGTCTCGCACGGCGTTATAAACGTTGCCCGAGATTTTATTGTGAATATCAGTCAAGCAATAAAGTGTATAAAACTATTGTAATTGTTTTATTGAGATGTCCCATATTTTCTCTATGGTTCTTGAAAATGGGTTGATTCCATTGAATTAATATGTTACTAGTTGATTCTATCAAAATTTGTATGGAGCGCACTGACCTCTACTATTTATCTTAGACAGTCTACTGTCACATTTTTTTTAATGGTTTTTGATTCCGATTGATTTACGCCATTTTGGCGCTGTAATACGAGAATCCAAACAACTAAAATTTTAATTTCTTTAAACACTATATTATTTTGGTTCTAGAGACCTTTGTATGTTACATTCGGCACTTTAAATGTGAACAATTGTATCGGGACAGCCAGTATAGTACGGAACCAGTATCCTTGGAACGTGTCATCACCAGAAGTCAGTGATGGAGTATCCAATTAAGAAGAGCTTTTACAATATTGCCGTATATAGTGAAATTACCAAGATTTTCAGGAAACAAAAAAAAACACTGTCATATGCGAAAATCATTAAGGTTGACCCTTGGTTGATTTCTAAGAAAAAACTTTACTAACTTAACTTTTAAACGTTATAGACATCTTTACTATTCGATTTTGATATTAAAATGATAAAAGAACGGTTTATTACGGTATCTCCAAAAACTATGTTAATTTGACGTGCGCGGTATTGTAAGCTAATTGACGAAAAGCCGATGTTAACTTCATGTCATTGAAAACTTCCAAATTTTCTGAAATCCAACTGAGCTTTCTTAAATATAATAGGAATGTAGGAAGTGGCAAATTAAAAATGTATTGCAATATCGATATGTCGATATATCGGTGACATTTTCGAAAATATGTTTCTTATAATATAAGAAATTCTACTGCGTTTGGTTGTTTTAATATTCTTAAATTCTATTTATCTCATCCAATGGAAGTATGGTATTTGATAGGTTTTCCAAACATTTTTTTTTAAACATTGAATTCTGTACCTTGTTACTACGAAGCTACGAATTAATTTACGTTTAATTATAATAAAATGCTCTGCCCTTCCGTCCCCGTGTGTGCGCTGGCCCTAAAATGCTGATGTTACGGTTGTAATAAAGTTTATGAAACTTGTTTGTATCTGTTTTATTGTTGCGTCCCCTTCACCCTTTATGACGACCTCCTTTTTTGGTACTTGATAACTGATTTACTTTAATTTCCCAAATTTTAATGGCGTATTCAAAGCATTTTTTTTTATGGGAATAAATAATTAAGGCATTTGACGCGATGTGCGTGCAAGCACACCGGCAACCACGTCCTTCAGACCGGAACACAGCATTGCAACAATGCTGCTTAGCGGCAGACAAAAGCATCGCGATAGTACTTCCCCGGACGAGCTCTGTCACAAAAAACTCTACCACTACAAATTAACAATATGTTGTTGTATACAATTTTACAATAAACTACCAGTTAATATCTCGGATACTTTTTCCGTATTATTCATTTAATAATACGGAAAAAGAAAAAAAAAACATATAACAATAATATTTTGCGTGCAAAGGCGGTCTTATCGCTAAAGCGATCTCCCCGGACAACCTTTGTCCGAATGGTTTGTTAATTAACTCCAAAAAACTACTTACTATTAGTTAATACTAAAATATACTACATTAAATTCTCAAAACTACATAAATAAATATACTACGACAATACACTCAGCGCCATCTAGCTCCAAAGTAAGCGTAGCTGGTGTTATGAGTACTAAGATGACTGATGAATATTTTTTTATAAATAATATACATAAATACATATAAACACCCAGACACTGTAAAACATTAATGTTCATCACACAGACATTTTCTAATTGTGGGAATCCAACCCACGGCCTCAGACTAGACTCAGAAAGCAGGGTCGCTTCCCACTACGCCAATCGGTCGTCAAACTAATACCTATATATCATACTACTACTATGCAGTGGCGTGCATTTCATACATGCACAAAAGCGCTGCCTACCCTTACATTTTGTTTGTAAGCACGTGTTAGGATATAGGGAATTACAGCACTTTATCTATGATAAACCCGATGACTACACTAAATATATGAACAAACCATAGTTTGTATAAAGTACTGTAATTCCCTATTTCCGAACACACGCATGATGTTCTCATTGATGGATTGAGACCATCTTATGCAGCGCACTTCTTTCTTCTAGAATTAAGATCACTTATTACTTCTATAATTTAGATTGGTTAAGGCTTTGAAGCGATACAATCAAAAAAACTCACGATCGCATTTAAATAATAGCTGGATTAGGATACTTGACAACGTACATTGAGATTCGAGAGCAGCTTGAGTAATTTACAAGTAGACATTGGTGCTAGTGTAACTATAACTTTTCTATCCTAATGTCGTTCAACAAAACCGTTAGGTATGCTAGTGTGAAGGGTGTTAAACGTTGCTCGACAGTAGCGGATTCAGGAATTTTGTTTCGGAAGGGCTTGAACCATCTGTGGGTAATCTTGACATTTTGTTTGCAACCCGATAGCTTCTGAAAGTAAATGAGGTAAGGACAAGTTATTCTCAGTAAGAACTGCATTCCGAATCCGTTGTATGCTCAGATATAACTTTTCAATCGAACGTGTACGTTAGGTGGCCTATTTATATGTAAAATAAATTTATAATAATATTCGACAAGAAAAGATAAAACAGCACTTCTATGAAAGTAGGATATTTGTGT
This sequence comes from Pararge aegeria, assembly GCF_905163445.1. Classification (NCBI taxonomy): domain Eukaryota; kingdom Metazoa; phylum Arthropoda; class Insecta; order Lepidoptera; family Nymphalidae; genus Pararge; species Pararge aegeria. The sequence continues at coordinate 2,691,913 of NC_053181.1, forward strand.
AAATTATTAATTTTAGACCTACAAAATGACTATTTATTTTATTCCATCAATATCAAGTTTAATTTGAGATATTTTAGGGGTCCGAGCCAATTGACTTGAGGGGGATAGAGTTTCATAGCTCCCTGGATCCGCTTCTGTCGCTAGAGATTTTATTGTGAATATCCGTCAAGCAATAAAGGCTATGAAACTGCTATATTTGTTTTATTACCATCACAAATGCCGGCGTAAACATGTATATACGTGTAATTATTTTCCTTTGACATAATGGTTTATGGGGTCTTACGCGTTTACGTTCAAATATAAATCTTACCTTTGATTTTTATAATAATAGGCCTTTAACAATAATAAAGAACCGAATAATTAGGTAACTTACCCACTCTATGTAATAAAAAGAGGAGATCCGTAGAAAAACCAGAGTAACCGACATAGTTCAACGAGTCGCGAATCTGGTGGCAATTGGCAGGGCATAGCTCGGAGAACTGATGGGTGTTGGGTTCCCAAGGTGTTGGAACGGTGACCTCGCACGGTTAACGCAGCGTTGGTAGACCCACGAAATGGTGGATAGATAACATCAAACGAGTCGAAGCGAGCCGCTGCACCAAAGCGGCACAAGACTGTGGTATTTGGAACTCCCTACAAACCTATGTCCAGCAATGGACGTACATACATTCGTTTGATATGATGATGCTGGTGTAAGTAGCTTATTGGGGCTTACATCTAACAAATAATAAATGTCTTAAGGACATTAATTAAATAAATTACCGGTTTTTTCCGTCGCAAAATCACAAAGAGCCATTAAAGAATAATAAAGTTTGAACGTCGAATTTATGCAAAACTTCTTAACCTCTCCGCAGGGATCCATTATGGGGGTTAATATCTTGACACACGACTTGGACCCTTTTTGGGTCATTTACCTGCAATTATGACCTCAATGGCATAGTGGGAGGTGTGTTCCCATGTACCGTGTGGTGACAGCATATGAGAATACAATTGTAACCACCCCTCCTGACTCCTCCCGTGGGTATTGTACGAGGAGACTAAGGGGAATATAGTGAAGGACGGACAGCAGCGTCTTCCGTGCTACTACTACCAATTACTGCGATCACAGACCCATCACGCCCAGTGTGGCGATAATGGATAAGCCCTCCCTTCCCGAGAGGCACTCAGTCGAATTGTGGGCTGAGTGTTGCTGTTCATGGATTTGGCTCACAAACTTTCGCATTTATAATATTAGTAGGATGGTACGCATGCATTCGATCGTTTTCCATATGCCTTGCGACTTGTTTTTATCTTTAAAGAATTATTATATTATATTATATTGAATATTAGATATTGAGATCTGATACAATGAATATTGTATCAGATCTCCATTAAAATTAGACAATACATGCTTGGTAGTACACACTGTCAAATAAAAAAAGAATTATTAAAATGGATGCAAATTTAAGGGAGATATTAAGTAAAATTCATAAAAAATTCATCCCATTTCCCGGAGGAAACTTATTGTTTATCGGGATAAAAAGTATTCTACATGTTGACCCGGGATATAAGCTAACACTATACCAAATTTTATTTAAATCCGTTCAGAAGTTTCACGCGATGCCCGGACAGACAGACAGACAGACAAGAATTAAATAAAAAATCGATACTGATTTTGGACTCAGTATCGATTATAAAGCATCCCCCGATAAAAAAATTCAAAATATATTAAATGTACAGAAATCTTCCAGTTACAGTTTAATTATAGGTATAGCTAATTATGACTTAAATTTCTAAACAATAAATTATTCTTATTGTTATCTTTTAATGATCAATTTCTTTTGAGTAGTAGTATACCTTTTTTTTTTTTTTCTTTGATGCAATTTCAACTGGTGTTAAGTAATGGTGCAATCTAAGATGGTAACGGGCTAACCTGTTACGAGTATGGCAGTTATATTTACCACATACAATATCTTCTACGCGGCGTCGTAGCGAAACACTAAATCGCTTAGCGGCACGACTTTGTCGGTAGCGTGGTAACTAGCCATGGCCAAAGCCTTCCACGGGACAAATACATTTTTGCGATTCTGTCTTCCGGTCTGAAGAATGTGGTTGCGGTGTAATTATAGGAAAAAAAGGCTTACTACCAACGCCTCAGGATGATGGGCAAACGACGGCATGTTGTAGGATGTGGTCTTGCATTCCTTTCAAGGCGATGATTTTCTACTTACCGTCTGGTGGGACAGCTGCTAGACCCATCAATTGTAAGTATCGAAAAAAAAATTTAAAAATTCAGAAAAATTTCAAGAAAATGTAAAAAATATAAGCCCCGCCGCGACAGCTGCTGCTGCCGTGACCAGGATTCGAACCTGGGTTACTACGGCCACAACGTAGGGTCCTAACCACTAGACGATCACGGCTGTCGGAGCTGGTGAGAGGTGCGGTGAAAATTCACAATGCCTCGTTATAATGAGAGCACGCCGCAATTTCAGTCAGATCAATTTTATGCTCGAACGGACACAGTAAGGCTCTATGCACACAGCACATTTGTTCTGGGAGACAATTCTGTTTTGTTTACTAGCACGCTTTAAATTTATTTATTCCGTTCAATCAATGTTTTTATATTAAGTGTGCGCTAACTTTAAAATGATTTGAATTTAGAGAACAGCTAAAAAGTTTCGTTGCTAAAATTAGTTTTTAAATCTTAAAAATTCAGTCAATCAATAATTTCGGGTAAATAACAAATAATTCAGACGCGGTACTTTACAGAGCAAGAGACTCATCTCAGAATGAGAAAGGTTTTGGCCGCAGTCTACATGTTCGTTCAATGCGGATGCTCTGACATTACATAGTATCGATATAAGGAAACGATTCTACCGGGCTTCTTTTACAGACCACAGGTACAGAACGTAACGGATTGTAACGGAATAGAAATACGTGATATTTTACAATACTGTTTTAGCGGTATGGGAATGTCGAAAACTATATAAACTATATATTCGCATTGACGGACCAATGGGCTAAGCAACACACCTTGATGCAATCAGTCCATTGCTGTAAGACGACTTTGGCTGGAAAGCGCCATTATGGCAAGAGTAATAAATATGTTTTGCCACAGAATAAAATAGAAATGTTTTAAGAAATGTAACTATTAAAACCAATATTTTTACTATGCTGTTAACCCTTTGAAGAGATCAATAAATCATCATCATCCATGTAGAAATAAGGACGACTGTAATTGGTTTATATGTGTTGTGGAAAAGTGTTGTGATAAATTTCAAAGCTCGCCAACCCGCATAGGAGCAGTGTGGTGGATCATTGCTTTTACTTTTCGCGTTGTTTCTAGATTCCTTCGTAATTAAAAAAGGATTAGTTTGAATACAGCCTTAGGTTATTTAGTTGGAAAGCAAAACTTCGGACAGATGTCGACTTGCTGCGGCGGTTAGAATGCATTGGAAATATTTCCTTTCATACAGAATAATTACGACCAACGTGTAAAAATAGCAAAGCGCGTGTTGGAACACTCATTTAACAGAGTTCCGTAGACATGCATAAAGGAAACACAAGCTTTATACGAAAAAGTTTTTAGCTTATTTAATTCATTTTAGTGCTGGGATCGACGAGATAGATCATAACATGGAGTAGGTATTGCAATAAAAACATTTTTTTTTATTTATTCAAAGACAGCCTTATCGCTTAGTAGCGACAGCCTTATCGCTTAGTAGCGATAAGGCTGCCTTTTGTATCCTACTTCCATTTAGTGTTTGTTGTGTATTGTTGTGTATAAATAAAGAGTTTAAAAAAAAAAATCACATTTCATATGTGGGCCATCAAGCAGCCTTGGCTAGCACGAACCCAGAACGGCTTGTAAGCTACGAGTTTGTTACAACTACATTCATGTAGTTATCGCCTCACAGTAATACCAAATCAGTAAATAGGAAACGCGTGAATGAACACGCAATTCGTGCATTTCAAAAATTCTTTTATGAATTTTTGTCTATTTTTATGTTTTCCTTAAACAACTAGTAGAATTGTTTTTGCAAATGCTTATGCTGTTTTATGATGTGCCTTCTGTATGTACAAATACACAGAAAAATGTTTCCAAGTTGTCTCTTTAATTGGGGACCCCTAAAAAACCCATGTTTCTAAAATGAAATAGAATATTGGTGTCCAACTCTCTGATTTGTTAATGGAAAACGTTCAGGAAATAACTTCGAACCTACAACATTCCATCCGTTATTTTCTATTTTAGGTGTCCCTGTAAACGTTTCGTTTAATCAATTACACCAGAATATGCACTGACGTAACTAAGATTAATCGTGACTCGTATGTGTACTAGAGGAAATGTGTTTGTTTGTTTGTCCTTCCTCCACGCCCTAACTAAGCAGCCAATCTACTTGATTTTTGGCATAGTGTATAGTTTAAAGGATGGAGAGTAACATAGGCTGAAAAAACGCAGACAATTGTTAGTCTGATATAAGTATAACATTTATTTATATAAGAATAAAGATTTACTTTTTACATATACTTAATTGGGTAGTTAAAAAATTGGCGTTGTCCACTCCTGTGCCTCGAATAATAGATAAAAAAAAAATACTTAAAAATTTCTAACATTATAAATGTGGAACTCCCGTTAAGAATCAAGATACCCGTGTCAGGAGGTTTCACTCTTCCATAGCAAACGAAGAAGTGAAAAGAACGAGATTAGATGAAGAACAAGAACAAGAAGTGTGTCTTGGTGTGTACATATTCTTGTTTCATTGGGAGTATGTGTGAGTGAGTGTGCATGAGATTGGTTGTGGATATGCGTTATTATTCTAAACAGAAATAGATTTAAGACGCGGCTCAATTTCTTCATAGATTAGTATTCTCCGCCATACTGTTAACATTTTCTTACATTCAAAATCGTTAACTCAATACAATGTGTAAACGAATTACCAAACAGTATTGAATGATGCATAAGTATATTTCATATTTATTTTTTCATACAAACGAATTCAAAACATTGTATGTGTTTACTTATGATAATATTGGAAATAAGAGACCGACACGCGCATAGTACCTACCTAATTAAGTGACAGGAGTGACATGATTTTAATTTTGCATGTGATGTTAGAGTTGTGTTTGATTTCTTTCAGTAAAAACTATGACAGTAGTTTACTCAAAAACTATTAGACTTTCGGTTTCACAGATAAGTCTCTGAGACAGTGCTGTGTGTAATGTGCCTTCTAAAACCTGTGAAGTATTATTTCCATTTTCATTTACACGTTGTTTATGCTCTAGACTGTGAAAGTGATTTTGATAAATCTCACGAATCGACATTTAAGCAATTTCGCTAGACACCCATCCCTTATGAGAGCGGAGGTCTGTGCCCAGCATAATCTGAAATTATAAATTCCCAAATTTCCCGATAATCGAAGCCAGTACCACTCACGCATTAGACCACTGCGCCAGAGGGGACATTCGAGCTATATATTTATAAGGTTTTACATTTCAGTCTGCGTTTCCCATACTCTAACTACATAATTTAATTTGTTATAATCCGGTACAAAACAGCTATAATACGGCTTTGCTAAAGTTAGTTCAGAAACAAAGTTACTTTAGTTTGAATTCCACCCGTTATGCCTATATTCACAAACAATAATTGTTTGATTACGTTGCTTATTTGTACGTGTTTATATAATACTAACGGTCACCCATGACTTCGGCTTCAGCATTCCGCTTACATTTAGGTTTCATACTTCTTTTATATGGAAGATATCTAAAAAAAGGGGAAGCCGGTACGTAACACATGGCACTTTAACCATCAGCAGGCCTAGCAGAGGCAGGTCACAAAAATTATATCCCCCTATTATATCCCCTAACAAGAAATTTAGTTAATGTATGGGGTGTTTATATGTATATTCTAAGTATTTGTGTACATTATTCATAAAAATATTCATCAGTCATCTTAGTACCCATAACACAAGTTACGCTTACTTTGGGGCTAGATGACGATGTGTGTATTGTCGTAGTATATTTATTTATTAAGTGGGAAGCGACCCTGCTTTCTGAGTCCACGGTCGTGGGTTCGATTCCCAATACTGGAAAACGTTTGTGTGATGAACATGAATGTTTTTCATCTGAATGGTTATCTGTATATTATAAGTATTTATGTGTATTATATTCGTAAAAAAAATGTATATATATTCATCAGCTATCTCAGTACCCATAGCACAAGCTACGCTTACAGATGGCGATTTGTGTATATGTGTATATGTTATTTAAAAATAACGTGTCCACCTGCTAAAGCACGGGAACATGTAATAGGAGAAGTTTACCCCCGTTTATTATTACACAATTATTATTTGGATATTATTTCCACTTTATGCTCTGAGAGTTGATAAAGCTGTAAGAGAAAATACATTTTTATCCTTTCCCCAGGGACATAATTGTCTACTGCTCATGTTAGCCGTGCAGTGGGTGCAAGTGAACTTCATAATTACCCTTACACCCACTGTAAGGTACTGTTAAGGTAGGAATTAAATGTAATAAATTTTAATAAATTTAAATTAAGAATAGTGTAAAAAATTTCAATAAATATAAATTTATAATAGTGTAAATAAAAAAAAAAAAAATTGTAAAAAAAGCGTGGGATGCTTGGTGTCAATAGTTATAAATATTTTATTGACAGATATGAGTAGATTGATTATTATTTTGATAATATCTTAAAAAGCACCCCATCTTATTTTTTATATTGAAAATTGGAATCTTCTCAGATTAGATTATTGTCATCGGTCCTCGATATGTCTACAAAGTTAGAATCAAATCTGATCGTTCAAAGTAGGACAAAATCGAGCTCAAAGGGGTCGGTTACATACAAACATACATACAGAAGCTAATGAAAGCGTGTTAAAGGTGCTAGAGGCCTCTCGCGAAGGGAGGGTCGGCTCCAGTGGGGTGTACTGGGTTTCTTACCAGGGTATGCATACACAAGTTGCATAAAACGGCAAAAATCCTCCTCCTATACGAGTTATTTATAAATTGTAGAGTAGGCAGTGCTTTTGTGCACCAATGAAATGCACGCCACTGGTCGGCCGATAATCACCAGGTTGGGCGCACGGGTTTTTGATCGCAGGTGATGACCGCAGTTTGATGAGTTAATGACCTTAAATTAGTGGTAACATGTTTTGTGTATGAAGGCTTCGTAAGTGCCTGTGATAAGAATTTGAATTGGTATTTTACACCACCTAAAAAAAATTAAAAACACTTACCAATTGTAATGACTTACAAACGAATTAACTACCTCGTTGTTGCAGTGGTTTAGTAGCATGGTTAAGTATGGATCATGCGGTCTTAGGTTCGAATCCAGGGTCGTGCCAAGACTTGTAAGGTATTGGGTTTTTCTGTTAAAGACTTCTCAGTACCAGCCCAGAGTCATCCCCCGTGACTCGATCGCTTCCGGTCATTATAACTACATTGTGATAATAATCGTTGAAACCCACCAAGCAGGAGCGGCGTGGTGTGTCTCTAAAAACTCTCTCTCCTAAAACCCTCTCTGCTACAAGAGAGGAGACTGCAGAAGTATTCAGCAGTGGAACGTTATAGTTTGAGGAAGGGGTAATCTAATTAACACGTGTATGTGTGTGCGTATGAAAGTGTGTGTTTTTAGGTAAAGTTTAGTGATACTTCGTAGAAAACAACATTTTCATACCCCATTCCCTTAGCCTTGTAATTATATAGGTACATAATCTGCCTGCCTTGTTCCATGGACCGATAAACGCTACTGAGAGAAGGCAGTGTACATAAATACGTATTCATATATTTATATATAAATATGTATGGTGCTTTAGTGTCTATATATATATATGTATATATATAAATATGTATGTACATTATATTATACTAGCTGTTGCCCGCGACTTCGTCAGCGTTTGATTTAGTTTTTTGGTGTGGTGTAGCCTGAGGCGTGGCCTAATGTTCCTTTACTTACTCCGGCAATCATTCCCTTCAGACCGGAACACAGTAATGCTATGCAGAAATAACTATCGCGGTTCCACGGACGAGCTTTGTCACAAAAAGCTCTTCTTCCACTAATAATGCATATACGAAATGCATATACTTTGACGGCCGATTGGCGCAGTGGGCAGCGACCCTGATTTCTGAGTCCAAGGCCGTGGGTTCGATTCCCACAACTGGAAAATGTTTGTGTGAAGAACATGAATGTTTTTCAGTGTCTTGGTGTTTATATGTATATTATAAGTATTTATGTACATTATTCATAAAAATTATTCATCAGTTATCTTAGTACCCATAATACAAGCTACGCTTACTTATTATTATTATTAATTATATACGCTGCAAACCACCGCTGCACAATACTGCCAGCGATGGTGTGCCAACGATCGCAACACGATACCAATTTTAATGGAGAGAAAGTAATGCTCTAGTTACGTCCAAACCGACTAAATATACAAGCAGCTGATTGCAAAGGTATTGATAGCAATCCTACAACATTTACTTTTGATACACTTGTAATCTGGACGATTGCAGTCGAGTTTTTGAGCGATTGCTATACAGCCCCGATAGCCGTGATCGTCTAGTGGTTAGGACCCTACGTTGTGGCCGTAGTAACCCAGGTTCGAATCCTGGTCACGGCAGCGCCAGCTGTCTCGGCGGGGCTTAGTTTTTTTTTTCGTAATTTTTATGTATATTGAAGTACCTTTTTCTGTTATATTACTCTCTGTATGACTAGCGGGAAAGCCCAGTGGGTGATTTCTCGGCTTCTCTTTCGGGGGGCCGAGTTAGAATCCCAGCATTCCCCGCACGTTTAACTTTTATAATTTACTAGCTGACCCCAGCGCCATCTGTCGGGCTGATTTGTGAATCTACACCATCCGGGTACCACCCAAACGCATACCGAAAAATTCATTCAAATCGGTCCAGCCGTCTAGGAGGAGTTCAGTGACATACACACGCACACAAGAAATATATATACAATAAAGATGTGCGGTTTAAGCATTTAAAATTTCAACAGTGATGGAAAGCATCGTAAGGAAACCTGCACGCCTGAGCGTTCTACATAATGTTCTCAAAGGTGTGTGGAGTCCACCAATCCGCACTGGGCCAGCGTGGTGGACAACGGCCTTCTCTTCGAGGGAAGAGACCCGTGCCCAGTAGTGGGCTGGTAATGAGTTAAGATGATGATAATGATGACTAGCGGTCCTCAGTGACTTCATTCGCGTGTAAGTCAACCTTAAAAGATAGGCATATGTTTATTATTTTTTCACAGCTTTAAAGGAACAACTTTGTCATACATAACTTTAACCATTTACGCATCGCACGCAGCGGAAGCTCTCACAAGGAAAAAAAAAATTTTTTTTATTTAGGAAATCATTATTGGTGCCATATGGTCTTAGCGTGATGATATAGCCTGTAGACTTCCTCGATAAATGGATCATTATTTCCTGAGATCATCACATTCAATTAAACAAACAAACTCTTCAGCTTTATATAATAGTATAAGATATAAGATTTTTTGTATATATTATGATTGGCAGTTTTCAGCCCCGTTATAAATTAAAAATAACAATAAAATTGTATTCTTTTTGTTCAATTTTTATTTATAATTATACGATATGTTTATGTGGTGTACGATAAAAGTGTATTCATTCATTCATTCAATAAATCCTGTGCAATCATGTTTTTAGAGCTCTGTTTCATATAAGCATTAAATATCACTTGTTTAAAGAAGAGACATCGTGAGGCAACCACCATGCCACCATGTACTCCGTAACGTACCTACTCAAAAGGCCTAAACCCTTCTTGTTCTGGTGGGAAACTCGTGCCCTAAACTGGGTCGGTAATGGGTTTTAAAATCATCATCATCATCATATCAACCCATTTTCGACCCACTACTCATTAATTTCTCATGCAATGTACGTAAGTGCCAGCTATGGATCTACTTCAATAAAGATATTTTTGCCTTTTGAATTTGGATCTTCACCGTATCACATGGAGCGTTTTGCTTCCTCGTTCCTAATTCGAACCGCAAAGATCTGGAATGCCGTTCCGGCTTCCGTCTTCCCCGATACCTATAATATTGGTTCCATCAAATCAAGAGTGAATAAATAAATAAATATAATAAATAAATATACTAAGACAATACACACATCGCCACCTAGCCCCAAAGTAAGCTTAGCTTGTGTTACGGGTACTAAGATGACTGATGAATATTTTTATGAATTATATATACATAAATACTTAGAAAATACATATAAATACCCAGACACTGAAAAACACTTAATGCTCATCACACAAACATTTTCCGGTTGTGGGAATCGAACCCACGGCCTTGGACTCAAAAAGCAGGGTCGCTGCCCACTGCGCCAGTCGGCCGTCATAGGCATCTCCTAGGCAAGTTCGCCCCACAGACCGAATTAACATCGGGTATGATTGCGGCAAAGTGCTAGTCTATAGATTAAATAAAAATATAGTTATGCACTGTTGAGTTTACAAGTACTTACCAAATCATAGGAGATTGACTCATAATCGATCTTACAACGAATCAATTGCGTTGCGTATATAAAGCGAGCGCGAAATGGCACTGATAACCCCTTTTTATCAAAAATCGTGCGCAATGCTCTTAGTTTGGTTGTTCATGTGTGTGGTCGGGGTGTCAGTTTATCGTGTGGAGGCACGTGGTAAGTATCAAATTAATATTATTATGAAACTAGCAGTTCATATTACTGAGGTATAAGCGAACCGAGGTATTTTGTGTGTGCAATAAACAAATTCTAAGCAATTTTTTTCTACCTTACTTTTTTTTTAAGTTAAGGACATGGCCGCGGTCCACCACACTGGCCAAGTTACTGCGGATTGATGGACTCGACACAGCATTGAGAACATGCTGGAGAACTCTCAGGCATGCAGATTTACTCACGATGTTTTCCTTTATCGTTGAAGCAAGGATTAACTACTAAGGCTATCCCCTCGGAGATCCCCTTTTTTTATTTTTTTATTGATTCGAGACTATTCTCAACAATAAGAATGTCAGCCCCATCGTTCTCTATACGAAAATTAAATTAAAATCTCTTATCTTAAATTAAAATCTAATAGCATTCTGACTACCTCTGAATAAGGTGCAACCAGGAGGTGTTCTTTGCCAAATCCCCACACCATAAACATTAATTTTAAAGTGACATATTAATTGTTCCCCCATTGCTCTATTCCGAACACACTCCCCCAATAAAATGCAGGAACCTTTTCGTAGTTAATTTTAAAGTTAACCCCTTTTTTTTAAGTAACCGCGGAAATATGCCAAGTGAAGCCGCAAGAGAAGCATTGCCTTATTGAATGGACTGTGCGAGACAGATGGCCACACCAGGAGCGGTAAATATCCTTTAAATTAAGTATGATATTACCATCATGTCGTTTTTAATTTACATTATCGCCATTATCGGAAGGGTGATTATAAATAAATAAATGTACTACGACAATACACACATCGCCGTCAAGCCCCAAAGTAAGCGTAGCTTGTGTTATGGGTACTACGATGACTGATAAATATTTTTATGAATAATATACATAGAATTCTTATAATATACAGATAAACGCCCAGACACTGAAAAACATTCATGTTCATCACACAAACATTCTCCAGCAGTGGAAATCGAACCCACGGCCTTTGACTCAGAAAGCAGGGTCGCTGCAAACTGCGCCAATGGGCCGTCAAAGCGCATGCGCATTATCACTGGTTTTCTACGGGCGTAAATCGTGAAGGGCGTTTTTGCCGGTGTAATTACAGGCACATAATTTACGTAGGCTTAGCACCTACGCCTCAAATTGATGGACACCAGTGGCGTGCATAGAGGGTATGCACAAAGTAAAATGAGTTATATTCATCCAGTACGTATTATAAAAACTTAAGGGGTTGGCTTTTTATAACTCTTACAATGCCTATCCTTAAATTATTTATAAATCGTACTGGAGATTTTTATCATTCTATATAATCTGCATACCCTGTGCATACCCTCTATGCACGCCACTGTATGGCAGGCAGTGCTTTCGTGCATGTTTTTTTCTTTTTTTTATTAACGATAGGCCAGTGATTGACGACAAACACCTACGCAGGTGGGGCATCGGCGTGGTCCGTCAAATATTACTATAAAAAAAAACGTGTGTGTACTTATGTACACGCGTTAGAAGTTACACTCCTTTGGCGTCACAAGATGAAAAAAAAGTATATTTTTTTTTTAAATTTCATCTTTCGAAAATATATTTCTTTAATTATATAGAAATAAAGTTTATTTAGATATCACAAAAAATATATTTCTTTAATTACATAGAAATAAATTTTTGTGATATCTAAATAAACTTTATTTAACCAACTAAATAACTAACTGATAATGCGTTATAATAAAACTTTCAATGTATTGAATACCTTTTTCTACATACGTAGAATAAGGCGAAAAGATTTTTAATTTTCATCTTGTCATTATCGGACAACCAACATTAAAATTTGAGATTTATGTACAATTGAATCAATTGAACCACCTGGAATGCGCCCGCAGACTTTGACAATTGAAAGTGTACGCTGTCAAACCTTGCAACTATCGGCTATGGAGGGTAGAGGTAAGGAGAGTCATCTTATATGGGAGAAAAGTTGAAAAAGTGTCCAGTGTATGCGCTAAATAACAGTTCAAAAATCCTCCACAATGGCGCTGGTGGATGCACAGGGTATGGTATGAATGTAGCAATCGTAGATGATTTAAAGTATGCCGAGTTAAAAAAATTAATGTCATTATCGACTAAAGTAGTTAATTATTGAGAATTTCAACTACTTACTTCTACTACTTAAAATATAACCTTACTTCCTTGTATCTCCATACTTCCTTGTTTATTTTTCAAGCCTACTCTAACAATATTTATATTTGGCGCTTCTTTTAAGAGTTACCCTGATGCAAATGTGGCGCCATCCTAATTTAATACATTCTGACGACACTTTTTCATATACACAGATGACTCTCCTTACCTCTACCCTCCATACTATCGGCTTACCTTGCTTCAGGGTATCGGTTTTTGTGACGATGTGCGCGCGCATCGTAATAATTTACCATCAGCATTATTCCCTAACGCGCCGCCAAATCCACCACGCTAGGCAAATGCGGTTAGGTAGACTTGACGCAGAATATTTGGCCTTCACCTTCGTTAGTTTCTTTAAATAAAAGGTAATTTCATAAATTGCTGATTAAGCTGCTCATAGACATGAACAGGAGAACCGCTAATATGTTTGCAGTTTTTAAGGAATTTGTTTATATCGGCTGGTAGATGCTTCCTCTCTGACGAGAGAAGCTTTTGGACCATAGATTCGAGTGCGGATTGGTCACCCCTTGAAGAACGCCAAACAATCGTTTGAAGAGCCCTATAGCTAGCCTAGCCCTATATTCATAGAGTTCTATTTTGTGATCGCCATTTAAATCTAGTTTTCGTGAGATGCTGCTACGACTTCATTAACAATCCTCCATCTCAAGTTACTTGTGAAATTATTTTACTTCTGTAACATTGCCGTAAAGTCAAACCGCAAACAGATCTTCGGCAATGTACCCTCGTACGTTCCTCTCCAAAACCGGACCTTTTATTGTACACCACAGAAGTTCATTTACAATAGGAGATGGTGACTTTACAGGGAAAGTCGGGGCGTATAACCAATTAAGCTCAATTTTCATACTATATCATGGAATTCCGCAAAGTGACGCCTGTCCAATAAGGCAGATGTAGCTACAGATGGGACGCGTTTGCTTAGAATATGGCTATGCACTTTTGTTTTAAAGATACCCAGGTTGTAAGATTTAAGAAACACAGAACTCTGAAAGGTTCAAACTCCTTTCAAATCCCAGGTAATAACCGATAAGCTTTCGGTCACGATTTCCAAAACTGTTGGGGTTTATTTATGAAATTGTTATACGAGTATGTATATGTCGTTTTAGATGGGTTTACGATTGGCGCCGAAGAAACTGCCACACTATCCGCTGGGCCGACCACTGCGGGGCTCCCAAACCAGATACCAACAACTTTGCTACGGAGGCTGAATGCAACAACGAATGTTCCGGATGGGCATGATATATAAAATTAGAAACAAAATAAAACAACACACAAGGGTTATTCTTATTATCGTTTGAAGTATTTACATTTATTATCACCATACCTTACATCAGAACTTTTACGTTATTTGGAAAAAATAACTAATATAACTAGATTTGATTTGTTATCAGTATGTATATATAATATTATATATATCCCTACTAATATTATAAATGTCAATGTTAGTTTGTTTGTTACGCTTTCACGCAAAAACTACTTAACCGATCCTCATGAAACTTTGTTCACATATTTTTGAAAGTATTAGTAGTAATGTAGGATACTTTTTATCCCGACATTAAGAGATAGAGGACAGAACTCCTCAGCGGTCAGCAGCAAACCCCTCATTTAAGGCTTAGCGATACTGAATACATCATTGCTGCCACTTTTATGAGGAATTCAGTGCTAGGACTAAATAAAAAATGTTCTTCGTTAACCTTTAGCATATGAATCAATTAACAATTAGATTTTGATTCTTCCTTTAACGATTCTATTCTTTGTAAGTGATAGAAGGAGCTAAAGACTGATCAGACAGTTGTTTAAGGTATTGTTACTGTGAATTGAAAAATTACTTTTTAAAAACTACACCAGTTTTTTTTATAAGAATTCGTATTCTTAATTTTTTTTTGTACTACAATTAACTAAAACAAAATCAAACGCCGACGAAGTCGCGGGAAACAGCTAGTTGTGTATATATCATACCTCATACATATATGTGTATTTATATTTATATTTTGTTTACATTATTTCTTTATAGCTAAAAGATAATTAAAAATTAATGCGAATTTTCCGCTTATTTAATATTATGTATCACTGCCGCTCCAAACCATTTGAAATAGCGAGTCACATACCTACAACGAGTCGCGAGTCGCAATCAAATTTAACCCTATAGAAATTATAGAAATTCGTGCATTGCGTTTTAGAGATATGCCTACGACTGCAAAAGGTTAGTAAGCTGATATATTATTCACACCACTCGCTCAAAAACGTCTTATTACATAGCCTAATATTGAAAGTACATTAATACATCCAATAGGCTTAGCGGGTAAGTAATTTTGTTCTGGATTCCCTAGGGGCTTTGATGATTTGAATAAGGAATACTTAAAATCTGTCGTTCTAATATTGCTATCTTGATGTTACGTATGATGGCGTCCCTGTCACTCACGCAACTTCGTTGCACCAAATCGGTTATTACCGGAAAGCACGAATAAAATTACATTTTCTAAAAATGAATCCTAGCTAGATCGATTTATCACCCCTGAAACCCATTGTATAGAGATTCCGATTATATATGTACAAGAATTGCTCGTTTAAAGATATAAGATTTGAAAACCATACAATACTTTTTATACTGCTAGACGTACTGTCATGCGTGAATTTTTCATACGAACCGTGTGTCGTTTATTATATGTACCGTGTAAACAAAGAGTGGCACCTCCGTTCGTCGCTCGTTTCACTTTTTAATCGCGTGCTTTTAGAAGTCTTGCCTCAAAAAGCGTTTGTCGGTTCACACTGGACACAACCTATGACGTTTGTGCCAGATCACAGCCTTAGTTTGCAATACCTAAATGAAAATTTCATCCGGCGTGGGTGTTACAAAGGCCGCCAGTATAAAAAGGTTCATTAAAAATTCCCTGCGGCTATTTTACTCGTGTATCTCATATTGTGTATCTAGTTATTTTGAGTGCTACAACACAGGGTATTTCAGCTCTTTGAAAATGGCTGGTGTGGAAACCTAATTAAAAGCTTGCTTAGAGCTTTCATTTTTTCTCCATCTGTAAAATTACTTCTACTCAACTTCTATATATACTTCAACTTTCTATATAGTAATTAGTGGATCAAAAAGTTGACTAGTGAAAAACTAAGATCTTTATCAGCAACACTTCGCATTTATGATTGTGGAGCATTTAGGAGCTACGAATATGCTACACCACTAATTATGTATATAAATATATATTATTATATTATAATAATAATATCTCATTATCTATCTATATATATAAAAGAGAAAGTGTGTGAGTATGTTCCGTATAGGCTCCGAAACGGCTGGACCGATTTCAATGAAACTTTCAGGGAATCCCCGGATTGACCTGGCGAGTAATCCTGTAAAGTTTGGTGACGATCGGAGCACTCCTATTTTTGAACTGTTAAACTGTCAAATACAGCTTTTATTTACACTATGATGATATTCTATTGTTGGGTTTACATGGGTGTAGATAATGATCTTCACCCGCTCGAGAAGAGAATAGAAGAGAATGAATACGGAGAGAAATAAATGATTTAATAATATATTATAATAATCGTGTTAATATTATGTGTATACGTATGTGTATTTATGCATATATATTAATATATATTATATTTTATTTAATTATTTATGTATTTTTTTATATCGAATTGCGATTTCCCGTCTCTCATTGCCTTATTCCATTAGTTAAGGTAGCCTGAAAGAGATCACTTTTAGTGATAAAGACGCCTTTTGCATATTTATGTTAATGTAAGTGTTCCTGTGTGTGTTTCCTTTATTATGCAATAAAGTTGTTTAAATAAAAATAAATAATAAATATATAATAAAACAACAAAAAACAGGAAACGATCTACTTGTTTGGTTGCCTAGCTTTGGCCTAGCTTTGAATTCGCTCACTTCTTTCCTGCATCGCTCAGCCCTGCTGGAAAGGCACCCTTAAAAACCTACGTATAGGAGAGAGGGGCATACAGTTTCACCCTCTATGCTTTTCCAATGCGGGTTGGCGGGCGTGGACGATTATAATGTCATGTAATTGGGATCAGCGGTTTTATGTATTTAATAAAAAAAAATGTGTGCGTGTAACTTTTACGCGCGATAGAAAGAGAAAAATGTTCCTGGGACTCCGTCATTTCATTTAATACTATTTCGTTTTATATCCTATTTAAAATTCATTAATATCACTTTCCCATTTTAATATATTCTCAATATATAAACTGAATATTTTCATTTGTTAAATAGAAAAATTGAGGGTAGAAAATTGAAGGATCGATCAGCACATGTCAATATAATCTCGTCATTGAATATTATGGAATGTCGCAATCGTCAGAAATTCACAATTGACCTGTTTAAAAATATTGGAAATAAATAATCCTAATTGATTATTATATTTGCCACTAGGTGGCGTATACGTCAAGAAGCGTGGAGTATATGACATATACTTACGACCAATCCAAATTATTACTTTTAATCAGCGGAAACTACACAGACGGCTGACGTAAGCGTTACTTCCGCCAGAAAAAATCAGAGTTACTCCCTAATCGCACCTAAAGAAGTTTTACTTCAAAAGTACTTAAGTAAAAAACTTATGTATTTAATAAATATGAGTCTATAGACTCTATTTGTACACCACAAAAAGAAAAAATGAACAGTAGGTAACTTAAAAAGTAGGATACAATAGTTGGAAAATCGCAAGTGCACGCCTCATAATCTCATTCATTACAATAAAATTGAGATTATTTGTAAATTTATTAAATAATAATTAAATAACATTTAAGTATACCGTGAAAAGTAATAGGCTTCTATTCCTCAAAATACTGAAGCCTATAAAAAATACCAAGTCGATAAGTGAAGTATTTCGCTCGTTATCGTGACCACAAGATACGGAATCCGCGCATACAGACACACGGACGTCCAAGACAGAACTTTCAAAAAATATATTTAATTAGTTTAAATAATAAAAAGAGATTTAAAAATATCACCAGTGTTAAACATAGTGTTTTTTCCCAACATTTGTCTATTCACTTAAAAAAAGCAATAAAGACTAAAAAAGTGACATTTTAAGTTTGAGAATCACTCGGTGTTCGTAAACTGACAGTAATACCCAACCCAACGCTTCGCTTATGAGGCGTGCAAAAGGCGGCCTTATCGCTTAATAGCGATCCCTTCCAGGCAACCGTAGGATTAGGAAAACCAAGAGACCCTGATTGGTAGGTACACCAGGGCCAACCAGGTACAATCAGGGCCTCTTGGTTTTCCATTACATAAATACCCACACTTACAATTATACACTTACAATTCATTTTTCGCAGATGCAATCGACAGGTAAAGCTATCATATCAGAGTATTATTAATAGTTATTTGAACTTACATGTAAAATTATGTCAAGGTAAAGGTAGGTGCATATCATGTTCCAACATGTTCCATGTATGTACTCCAAAATCATCGAATTTAAATAATAATTAATTCCAGATCCACTATACCCAGGCTCCGTGATATTGGGGACAGATAACTATTATTATGTGCATAATAATTCGAATCTCTCTCAAATTTAAATGTCATCTACATCACACTGGAATGCAAACTACCAGCTATAATTTATCAGCCAAACAACCCAACGTAAGACCGCTGGAGTGGTTGGACAGGTCCTTCACAGAGCTGACAGCATCTTTCTGAGGCTCACTAACCCGCCCGGTTGCGCTGACGAAACCCATGCCGCTACCAGTCAATCTCATACCACGGAAGTAAAGTAATCATTATCATTAACAGCGTATTAGTTATGACGGACGTGCGTTAGCAATATTTTTACACGCTTTATATTAGCTTCACTTGTATGTTTGTTTGTAACCGACTTCTTTGGGCACGATTTTGACCCACTTTAAACGGTCAGATTTATTTCAAACTTTGTAGACATATCGAGGACCGATGACAATACACTAATCTGAAAAGATTATTCCAATTTTCACTATAAAAAACTTTTTACTAATTACTACAGCGTCATCTAGACCCAAATGTCAAAAACCTATGGCGTTCGCGTACCTAACAAATTCCACAGAAAACATTAAGCTACTAGATGGTAGAGGGCGTTAGCTATTACTTTTTAATGGCCTGTTTTAAATAACAATTAGAACTTGCATTTCGAGAGACGGGCACACTGAATAAAAAAAATATATTTTATCTCTTTAATGGTGGATGGGTTACCGATTAATTTTGCTCTAATAACAATAATAGATCAAGAAAAACTACAAAAAAATCGCTATTATGAATAAACTAAAAGAAAGAAATTAGTTTAGTTTTTTATACTAAGCGTGTTTTTTAGTTTGTTTGAACTATTTAATTAAAATAAAAATAAAATAAATATACTACGACAATACACACATCGCCATCTAGCCCCAAAGTAAGCGTAGCGTGTGTTATGGGTACTAAGATGACTGATGAATATTTTTTATTAATAATATACATATAAACACCCAGACACTGAAAAACATTCATGCTCATCACACAAACATTTTCCAGTTGTGGGAATCGAACCCACGGCCTTGGACACAGAAAGCAGGGTCGCTGCAAACTGCGCCAATCGGCCGTCAATTATTATTATTATTGTTATTAAAAAAACGTATTAATACTCTTTTTTTTCTACCAATCCGCATTTGGCCACTCTGAGAGTGGGCTGGTAATGGGTTGTGGATAACGACGATGATGATTATAAATATTTTATTGTTATTTAATTATTATCTTTTTATTATATTATGGTTTATGCCTTTGAATAATTTAACTTTCTATTTGACGGCCGATTAGCGCAGTGGGCAGCGACCCTGCTCTCTGAGTTAAGACCGTGGGTTCGATTCCCACAACTGGACAATGTTTGTGTGATGAACATGAATGTTTTTCATTGTCTGGGTGTTCTATATATTATAAGTATTTATGTATATTATTCATATAATTATTCATCAGTCATCTTAGTACCCATAACACAAGCTATGCTTACTTTGGGGTTAGATGGCGATGTGTGTACTGTCGTAGTATATTTATTTATTTAATAATGCTTCTAAACAAATACGAGAGTTTCTAAAGATGGATGTAAAAATTACCGGACCAATTTGACTAAAATTTATAACGGACATTGATTTTACCCTGGATTAACACATATTATTATTATTATTATAGAAGTGTTTGTATTTCTTAGCTCTTTGCTGGTTTTAACTGCATTTACGGGCCTTAACCAAGTAAATGCAGCGTGTGGTGTGTTTTTATATTGTAGTTTTATGTTAAACCTATGCTTTCGTCAACCTGCAAAAAATCCTTACTTCTTACTATTATTCTACATGTATTTAAAATGGCAGCTTTTTTCAAACCGATTATTATTATTATTATAAATACACTTTATTTATATACCTACCACAAAAAGAAAACAATGGACGCAACAAGAGAAAACTTAAAAGTAGGACACAAAAGGCAGCCTTATCGCTTAGTAGCGATCTCTTCAAGGCAACCATAGGATAAGGAGAACCAAGAGAAACCGAATTATGATTCATAGGCTACTTATTACCCAAAAAAAAATTATGATTGAGTTCGTAAAGATGGATGGATGGTTGGATGTTTGTCACTCTTTCACGCAAAAACTACTGAACCAATTTGACTAAATTTTTTAATGGAGATAGATTATACCCTGGATTAACATATAGGCTACTTTTTATTCCGGAAATATGTGCGATGCCGCAGGATTTATGAGAAACCACAGAACCACGGACGAAGCTGCGGGAAACAGCTGGTAATAACTATAACAAAAAAAATGCACATTGTGATGTTAATATCTCCTAAGGATGCTGTGATGTCGAAGTGAACCGTGCGTAGCATACGTTGGAAGATCAGTGGTGGTATGCATGTTGCAAAAACATTAAAAAATATATAATAATACCATCGTGACGATTTTCCTGGTTTTCGCGGATTAAGGCAAATTAAACTTTATGTTCATAGAATTACACGATATTTGAAATTAAATTATTTCTCCCAATTGAGTATTTCGGCTCATCGGCTTTAGCTCTCAACGACACAGAAATGTTTCGAGTGAAAGATAATGGGACGTTAAATTTGTAATTCTCCGTACCGTAATGGAAAAATGTAATCCAAATTGTGATGAATACCTCTCTCCAAATTACCGCATTGTGTATTCTTATTTTTTATCCTATTGGTTGTCTATAAATACATCCCTACAATTTCAGAAAGGTAACTATTATAAAAAAAATATTGTACAAAATTTTAAAAGAGCAAGTTTGTTTTTTAAGAAAACATTAACAAAGGCTATTTAATTTAAAATTACAATCTCAAATTAGACTGTAATTTAATATTTCCAATTTCAAAAAATTCCTACGGATTTTATACAGTCTTCAACAACACAAGTTTCGTTTGGTTTCGTTTGGAGTTTTATGTACAACAGAATCAGCACAATTGACGATATATTTAAATAACAGGAGACAATGTGTATTTAAAGAAAACTGACTCAGATTTAAATTATTAGTTAAAGAGAATACAGGCTCTACATTCAATTTCCGTGTCCAACGAAGATAATTCTCTGCTTTGGTCTCGCTTTGCTCTTGAATTTTGACTTCCATTTTGTATGCTAAATCATGTAAAATCCCTGAGGGCATTAAAAGTTACGCAGATGGAATATCTTTTCAAAGTCATCATAATACATTATCCGTAATTCTTTACTCGTTTTAATACATTTTATTGGTTTCCAATACATTTTTAATAATAACTCAGCAATGAATACTGCCGAATAGGCTATTAAGGAAGGGCGCGGCGCCACCCGCCTAATTAGCACATAGAATAATGTGCGGACAGAGGCGTACCAAACGTCGGACAGAAAAAAAAATAGCTACCGTCAAGGAAACAGTGGGTAGGACTTCGACTTCACTTTTGAGGGGCCCAGTTCAAATCCCAGCACGCACCTCTATCTTTTCTAAGTTATGTGCGTTTTAACTAATTAAAACATCACTTGAACGGTGACACATCGTGAGAAAACCTGCCCGAGAGTTTTCCACAATGTTCTTTAAAGTGTGTAAGTCCACTAATCCGCACTGGGCCAGCGTGGTGGACTTCCTTCCTTAAGCCCTTCTCATTGTGGGAGGAGCCCCGTGCCCTCTAGAAGGCCGGTAATGGGTTGATATGATAATAGGAAAAAGCAAACTAAGCTTTATAAAAAGTTAGATAGGGAAATAACCTCTGTAGTTAAAAGTATACTCTCTGTACAAGACACTCCCTAACGAATTCACTAACAACAGGCAGTGTTTGGCCGTCAAGGCACCAGGCTGGCGCTAGCCTGCCCTTTTTGTTGTAAAAAACAAATATATAATTCTTTTTTTTTCTGCAATTTACTAATTTGGCAAAGGTCGAGGGTTATACAGCCTTCACTGAACAATATCTTTAGCAATTGGAAATGGGAAATAAAGTGGTCACATTTACAGAGCAGCAACTAGAAGATTATCAGGTGATGTAAATTTTATAGTACTAATCAAAATGCAGTTCAGGTGACTTAGAAATTATGTCATTAATTTAACTATGTTATTTGAGTTTGAGTTCACTCAGGTTGTACGAGCTTTGTTTATTTATTTACTTTCATGCACAATGTAACTTAACCGTGTCTTATATTCATATTTGTAAGTTACCATATGTTTTGAAGTCAAAAAGGTTTACATCAGGTTTTATACAATTACTTACTAAAAACTAATTACTAAATATTAATTGACAAATATTTTAAAAACATGTGTGTTTATTTAAACAGGACTGCACTTTTTTTACTAGGAAAGAAATACTTAGGTAAGACATTTTTTACCAATCTTTAGCCGTTAATAGCAGTGGGAAAATTTTATTTTTTTATACTTTAGTTGAATTATATTTTTATTAAGTTAAAATAATTGCAATCTCTATAATAAATGGTATAAAAGTTCACAGGCAAAGTCAATAGCAATGGAATATATTATGTCAAAATGAACAAACAAACGTAATGAATAGACCAAATTTCAAACACCCAGCCACTGATTCGCATGCAAATAGGAAATTATCGTGCTTAGATACACATCGTACGCCACGGGCGATCTGCTTTGAAATTTGAAACAGAATTACTAATAAAATTTGTCCACCAACATACCAAAGTTATATCACACTATAGGGATAATTATTCAAGTAAAAATGTTATGTTAACAAATTTATTTAGCACTATACAATATTCCGTTTCGTGTGGTGACGTCAGAAACGATAATCACACTTCGTCTTTTTCTGTATTATTAAAATTGTGTACAATAAAGTATTACAAACACGATAGTGTCGGTTTGTGGTGACCATTATTACCACCTCTTCTCCTCCTACGGTTGTCGTACGAGGCGACTAATTGAATACAACGGACGTAGCTGCGTATTCAGAGCTACTGCTACCATTTACTGCGATAATAAGCATGCCTGAACATAAAAGATTCTGAAAGAGGAGGAAATTTCCAATAAAAAACTCCCAACTCCCGGAACTCTATCTCCATTATTGAAATTTCTTAAATATTAAAAGTTTATGAAACATTGGCAAAAAACGAAATGCCATTTTTTTTTCATCCATGTAATTTAAATGTTTATAACTTTTGCAATTTTTCATGTGCAAAAGTTGCGTCTAATGCGTCTAATACACGCTTTTGGCATATTTTCTAAGCGTCATTCCGGATCCAATGAGCTATTTAAAGACGAATACATTGAATGAGTAGATAATAGTAAAATTGAATTTAGGTTAGTCTAATGGCGAAGTGTATTAATTTATTATAGAAAACTAAGTTTCCTATCTAAGTGACTTAGGTCTTTTTATGGGAATAAATGTCTTTAAATCTTTATCGCACATAATTTTAGGAGCGGTATCTCTATTTTGTACCAAATTCAACTTGTCGACTAGACTATGTTGACCACTAGGTTATCACCGTACAATACCTATTTAATAAATTATATATATTTAATTATATACTTACTATTAAATAATTTTAAAATGCGAATATATATAATAGAAATTGTATTTAGCCCATTAAACAAAGGTACTCTAACCACCACCGCCGAAATTATTAAACGCCTTTTTTATCAGCATGAGGCTGATACTATTTATTCCGATGCCTTTGATCTCGTGGTAAATGCCGACAGTGTTTAGACAGCATTGCGAAAGTATCACAATAAATATATCAAAGCTATATGGAAACTACGAACAATCGCTCGAAATCGCACACGCACACAGTTACACGCACCGACGAAGCCCCTTAGCTATTATCGCAGGATTTTAATCGGGTGTACTAGCTTTGGGGACTCGTCAGTGCGTGCATTTGTGTGAATATTCTGGTTCGAACGCGTTTTCGAAGTTTCTATACTGCCCAAATATATTTACTGTGACACTATCGCAATCTGTCTAGACGCTGACGGCATTTATAACGAGAGCAAAGGCGTTTGACTACTGTATCTTTTGTTAATACTGTGATATATCAGCCTCATACTGATAAAAAAGGCGTTCCATAATTTCGGCGGCTGTGGTAATTTACTGTGTTTGTATGGAGGCGAGAGTTATCAAGTTAACTAATTAAAAGAAACATAAAAATGGCTTGTATCTTGATACTTGTAATTTGGAAAGACAAAAGCTACCGACGGAATTTTGAAAAACCAGGACGAACGGACGAAGTCATGGGCAACAGCTAGTTTAAATTATATAACCGGGTTCAGGTAAAGGTCAGTTTCCAACGCCGTAAGGTAATAATATAATTTCAAATTAATCTATGCAGAATTAACTAGCATAAATTTCAAATGCATTATCACGGTTTGGACAATAGGGTATTTCAATTAAAATTGAGTAAATGCAAACCTAACTCATGTTCAACTCGTATTTTATGAGTACTAGCTTTTACCCGCGTTTTTCCTCTGCGTTTATAACTGTTTTTAAGAAATCCAGTAAGACCCGTCTTTTATCCTAGGATTAAAAGTAGCATGTATTGTATAAACTTTAATATATTTTATGTACTAGCGTATGAGTCAATCGAGAAGCTAGAATAGATTTGAAACTATCATCATATACATATATACTTGCTGTTTTTAGAGAATATTTGAATATTTGTGAAGAGTTATGTTCTTTATCTCCGATAATATTTATCAGATCCTTATTCAAATAAGACAATACATGCTTGATAGTATAAACTTTCAAATAAAAGAGATTTATTAAAATCTGTTCAAATTTAACGGAGCTATGAAGTAAAATAAATAAAAATTTGCGTCCCTTTTCCCGAAGGAAACTTATTCTTTATCGGGATAAAAAGTATTCTATATGTTGACCCGAAATATCAGCTACAACTATACCAAATTATATTTAAATCCGCTTAGTAGTTTTCACGTGATGCCCGGACAGACAGACAAAAATTAGATAAAAAACTGTTTTGGACTGGGCTAGAGTCAACAAACCGACAGTTTAAGTTACTTTACGCCAAAAATCAAGTTAATGGTTGCTTAGATAGGACAAACAAACAAACACACTTTCGGATTTATAATATTAATTGTAATATAATATAAACTACTATAACTATATATAAACTATAATATAAACTGTAAGGCTACCATGCGCGCCACAAGAGAGTTACACCACAGATTATGTGTCTATAGAAAAAAATACGAGTAATAGGTTACGGGTAACAGATAATTATCTCTTGGCGCTCATACTAGCTCTACAAGTACTTCGTAGTAAAATCCTAAGACCTAATCCGAATACACCCAATTGGCTCAGAGGCTTTCCGGGTAGATAAACCGAACCACCCACTTAGTACACGCACGAAGGTTGAGCCTCACGTGCGTACGTGATACGGAAATCAATCTTTCGCCTTATTCTACTTTTGTAGAAAACACGACACTAACAATGGAAAAAAGGTATTGAATATTTTATTATAACGCATTCTCTAGTTAAATAAAGTTTATTTAAATATCACAAAAAAAATATTTTACATAATTAATCAATCAAATCACCGGAAGCCAGCAGACTTTGACAATTGAATGTGTCAAATATAATAAAAAAGGCAAACCCTAAAGCTAACTTCAGGGTGTCGGTTTTTTGTGACAATGTGCGGGCGCATCGTAAAAATTTACTCTCATCATTTTTCCCTAAAAGAAGTATAACTTCAAAAAAAGTGGTGATAGCTCAGTGGCTGGATCACACGCCTTTGAGAACGTTACGGAGAACTCTTAGCAAGAAGAATTAGATGCAAGTGATATTTTAATTGCTAACGCACATAACTCAGAAGAGGTAGAGGTAAGTGCTGGGATGCTAAATCGGCCCCCCTAAAGTCAATCTCAATAATATGAAATCATCCTCACATCAACCCATTATCAGCCCACTACAGAGCACGGGTCTCCTCCCACAATAAGAAGGGGTTAAGGCCGTAGTCCACCACCGCCCAGTGCGGATAGGTAGACTCCACACACCTTTGAGAACATTATGTATAACTCTTAGGCATGAAGGTTTCCTCACGATGTTTTCCTTCGCCGTTAAAGCAAGTGATATTTTAATTACTTAAAACGCACATAACTTAGAAAAGTTATAAGTGCGTGCTGGGATTCGAACTCGCCCCGCCGAAAGTGAAATCGAGCTCCTACCCAATGCAGTATCACAGCTTTTTCAAATTAAATGCTAACCCATAACTCCGAAAAGTTTAGACGTCCGGACTTAGGATCTAGCTCGATCAAATTGTACACGTTGTTTAGGCTTGTGTTAGGTCTTATGTGACCTAAGCACAGCAAAGCGCGTGAAACCCTTTTGACATCATACAATTGTATGTAACTCGCAACCTGAACAAGGCGTGTTTAGTTCCAGTTACTAATTGTGCTGCAAGTGTTTACTCTAAACTGGGTCACCAGTTGCAAGTTTAATTACTTTGTGAAGCCAACGCGTGTTCAAACTTATAATATACTAGCGACTCAGCCCAGCTACACATTGGTCCAATGTTATGAATGTAACTGAGCGGGAATTTCAATGTCGCGCCCGTCTTTGGTATAATCTAAGATATTCATTTTTATGGTATACAGTAAAGGGTATTTTTTTTTGAATAACTCTATTTTCCTGGAGCGCCGGTTTCCTCCGATGTGGTATATATTATTTTATTTATTTATTTATGTATTATTATTATTTATTTATTTATTTATGTAATAGCCTGGTAAAAGATACAAGTTATTACAGAGGTTTCTAGGAGTTAAACGTATACCATAGCGGACTTTTTGAAGTGAAAACAGGTTTTGGCGCAGCGCACACAGATTTTTCCATAGGTAATAAGTTAGGCTGAACCATCACCCTCTGAGGTGTGTGGCTTGATCGGGTGAACTCGGGACCGCCAAGTGTACACGAGCGAGAAAGATACAGTCAGCTGCTCTTCGCTGTTGTGTCACTGTGTTTAGTATATCCAGTTCATACCTAACAATGACAAAGAGTCAATTAAATAGTTAATATTGGTACGTCATAATAATTATTTAAACAATTATTTGGTTTAAATTGTGAGGTTAGTGTGTAAAGCGGTTTCTCGGTCTAATATTATATGTTGAAAAAAAAAATTATAAACATTAAAGATTATAAAAAAAAAATCCCGAATTGCCTCTACCGGTAATTGAACCTGGGATCTCCTACTTAAATTCACAGCGGTATCCGTTGCGCCAGGGACGTCGACATGGTTTTCAGATCGGCTGGCACACACTCTTTTCTAATCAATCTTTTTGAAGATATAAAAACCTTTGAATGCCTTAGCATTTCATGCAGGTATACCTTTCCCTTTAATCGTTCTATCTATTGCTGACAAAGACATGAATTTTAATTTGCAATTCATGTCTTATTTAAAAGATGTACAAACAGCGAAAGAAAATTAGTTTTATACCATGCAAAGAAGAACAAGACAAAGGCGCTGTGATATTATAAGCGGAAAGTCCCAGCAAAGGGGAAATCCCCGAATTTCACCTGCTCTGGTGAAATTCAGGGATTCCACCCTACCGACAAAGACGTGCCGCCAAGCGATTCAGCGTTCCGGTACGATGTCATAAACCGATTAGAGGTTTCATATTACTGCAATATCCATAAAAGGTTAGCCCGCTTATAATCTCAGACAGCATCATTACTTAGCATAGCAGATTGCAGTGAAGATCTAACTGGTTATAGTTAAAAAGAACTTCCATTATACCTTCTCGTTCTAAGCCGACGGTAGATCTCTTCTTCCCGCGGGTCTCGTACGAGACGACTAAGGAAATTTAACATAGACCGTGTAGCAGGGTCCTTAGTGGTACTACTACAATCTACCAGTGGCGTTCCTAGGGTTTTGAATTTGAGCAAGCCCAATTACCTAAAGGACAATTTAACTCGTCATGACCTCTAAGTCACCATTCTTGTTGTGCTAAATGACACACAATAAAACACTACGGTTAGGGTCAGCACGCGAATTATGATAAAGAAGTTTCTATGCAATGTTTGCCAAAATTAAAAAGTAATCATAGTAATCCCAAGTGTTTCTTTAAGTTCTGCTCTCTTTAATTCTTATGGTGCCTGGTAATTTATGTCGTAACCAGCCGCGTTCCAACCATTATTTTCATTTGAAAAGAAATATGCAAAAAATTTCCTGTTATTCGCAAATTATTATTTGATTTCGCCACAGAAACAATTTGCACACAAATTGAGCTCACATTTAACAATATTTACTATAATTTTTAAGGAAACAAACCAGTAAAATGCACTATTCAACTCAAAAAAACAATAATAAACTCCTAAGTAGTTACTAATCAATAATAATGAATCTGTCAAGTGTCAACTAGTTGTAACGCAAACAATAACACGCGTGAAGTTGTTTCAATTCACTCGCTGGTCATCTTCACTAACTTCAACTCGCAATCTGGCATTTGATCTCCATACTAAATTATTAAATAATCTAGATTGTCTCTGCTAAATACATTGAAATTTCTATGAGAGAGAGAAGTTAAATAAAAGCCCCTTATAAGCAAATGAGTGTGAGCGAGACGAAGCAGGGCCTCCGATCGTGTACGAAGACACGCGAAGAGCGCGATAGTGATAGTTCGGCGCGGCGCCGCGCCGTTCGGCTGGTTGCTACCACAGAGACTACCTGCCACAGTAACGTAGTGCTTGCAGTAAAGTAGACCAAGAGTATATACATTATTAAGCAAAAGTTAAAACATTGTATTTATATCCTCATTGCTAATTAAGTTTTAATTATTTTGTTAATTTCATTTCGGAATAGTCGAGAAACATTTAAAAGAGATATTTATTGTAACGCAAGCCCGGCTTTTCGGCTTGTATGGTAGTACCGCCACTGCAATCTACCCCAATCACCAATCCCTGTCCATTGTGGTAATTTTGGGAAAACCCTCCCGTTGGAAAAGACCTACACGCTGTAGGTCTTTTCCAACGGTAAATTCACTGCTGTGAATAAACTTTTGATGATGATAATTGTATCTTCTCGCTTTTCGCCAGGGTATTCAAAAGGTTCAGAGAAGTGAACCCCGAGCTGGTCCCGAAGCGGATGACCGAAAACCAAGCACACACTATAGCAGTTCCGGTGGAGGAGATAGAAAAACTGCCTGAACTGAAGGTAACCTATATTTTTTACAAGGTAATGTCAAAGCGGTGTACAGGTGTTTGTCGGCGTAGCTGGGTCGCGGTTGTGTGCGAAAGCGTTCAATTCAATTCAATTAAATTTTATGTATTTGCTGATATCAATCAAATAATCAAACAATCAGTCAAATATTTATTCAATTTAGGCTATAGTTACAGCACTTATGAACGTCATACATTTTTTTGTCTTATAAATATTAATGTAAAAAAAAAAACTAAAATAATTAATAATTAAAATAAGTAAAGTTTTGTTACATACAGCCTTAAATTTAGTAAAATTTTGTCCTAAAGCATTAATTAATTATTTTTGTATAACTATTATATCACCACTATAGCAATCATTTATAAATTAATGTTTGGTTGAATTTATTACTATTATGCATTTACTCCACCATCAACAGTAGCGTACACTGAGTTTCTTACCAGGGTATGCATAAAGCAGGAAAATTGCATAAAATGGCAAAAATCCGCCTCCTATACGAGTTATATATCAATTTTAGGGTAAGCAGTGCTTTTAAGCTTGTATGAAGTGCACGCCACTGACCGTCAAAAACATATGTCCAAACTTCTTTATCATTTAAATAGTCTTGAACATAATAGTAGGCTTTGCTTATTAAAACGATTTTAACGTGTGCCTTAACTTTACTATCCGAAAGATCAGTGAAGTGATACAGGTAAATAGGTGTTACAGAAAATAATATGTAGATCTTACCACGCCAAATTGGCATGCAAATTGTTGCTGTTCGTTGCAATAATTTGAACATTAGAAGCAAAAATAAACTTGTGCCATATACTAGACTACATAAAATAAGTAATTCATTTAAAGGAAATTGTATACAATTTTACAATAAATTACCAGTTCTAATCTTGGAGATGTCTCTGAAAAAGTTCAAGGTTTGTATTAAACGTAAGCTTATAGAAAAGTCCTATTATAGTGTTAAGGACTACGTCAACGATAAAAATGCTTGGGTGTAAATTATTGCTCTAACCAGGTTGCTTCTTTAATAGTTTTTAAATGACAATGTAAGATGGTGATAACGAAAAAATTGTAACAACCGGCTAAGTTTGTTGTGGGCTTCTTCTTAGACCAGAGCGCGTTTGGAACCCTCGTAGCTTTAGTTTTAAGTTTACGAATTTATTTATCGCCATCAACTCACTCCTATGTCATATTTAACATGTAATGTACGCATCAAAAATGCCATCTATGCCGTGCCTATTTGAATAAAGAAATATTTGACTTTGACAAGGTAGTATTTAAATTTTAATTAATGTCACTACTAGGTACAATTAAGATATTGGCAATTACAGTTATATTAATTACAAATTATGAAATGAGGTTTATAATAACACAATACAATTAATAAAATAATAAATTACAATTACGAGATATTGGTACATGTCAAATAATACAAGTAAATTAACAATTATTAACGAATGTCATTTTAAATAGTATAAAAATAATGTCTAGTTCCCATGGCCCTGCCACCAGGCGAATTTTTGGAACTTCGTGGGGTTTTAGCCACGAGTCCGACATAACCACTGTGCCTTCCCGTGGTGCGGTGGTATCCATGAGGATTTCCCACAAAAAAAAAGTAGTTTGTCAGCGTTGTGATGTCAAATTTCCTGAGAGAGCTTCCTGTCGGAGCGAAACGTGCGTGTATTTTAGAAAACCTGTATGGTTTCGTGGTATAAAGAAAAAAAGCATTAATAAGTTGCACCGACCACATTTGCCTGGATTTCACGGATTATAGCAAATTAAGCTTAATGGACATCCGCAAAATAATGCACTTTTTTTTAATTCCAATACAAGTTAGACCTTGACTATAAATTTATTGCCGGCCGATTGGCGCAATGTGCTGCGACCCTGCTTCTGAGTACATGGCTGTGGGTTCGATTACCGCGTCTGGAAAATCTTTTTGTGATGAACATTAAGGTGTTTCAAATTTCAGTGTCTGGGTGTTTGGGGGGCGTTCACAAAATACGTGAGATGTAAACGGGGGAGGGTGTCGATTCAAATCTCATCTAATCTTACGTTGGAGAGAAGGGGGGGTCTCGGCAAATATCACCCAATTTTTACTACACATATAATTAAACTCTCAGCAATATTGATTACTAGTCTTAACTATTCGTAAGTGAAAGCGCGAAGCGTTTTTTTTTTCTTTATACCATAACAATCCAACGCGTTTACGTAAGGAGCCTACATTTTGAAAAATCTCACGTGGGAGGGATAGAAAATTTAAAAAAACACCTCACGTAATTTATGGACGACCCCTTGTCTGAATTTTTTTTAATTCCGCTACAAGTTAGCCCTTGACTGCAATCTCACCAGGTAGTTAGTGATAATGCAGTCTAAAATGGTAGCGGGCTAATCTGTTAGGGAGCATGTAGTATGAGAGTAGGGAGTAGTCATAACCCTAATCGTTTTCTACGCGACATCGTACTAGAACACTAAATCGCTTAGTGGCACGTCTTTGTCGGTAGGGTGGTAACTAGCCACTCCAACCACGCTAAATTCCCTAATTGTCCCTGCCGGGAATCGAACCGGGGACCGCCTACTTAAATTCACAGCACAGACCATTGCGCCAAAAGGTACAATACAATTGCACTTATGCAACTAATCAAAGGTTTTTTTGTATATACCTATTTACTAAAGTTAAACGCAGAACCCATGCACGTTTTTTCACACCTTTGAAAACTTTCAGGAGAATCCCTTCAAGAGGCGCATATGTCAAGTGTTTTCGCACGACGGTTCCGGAAACCTGACCTTCGAAGACTTCTTGGACATGATGTCTGTATTCAGTGAAGCAGCCCCGAGGGATATTAAAGCATGGTTATTATCATCAATTAATATACCTAACTAGAGCTAACCTGTAGTTAAAAAAGAACGAAAAAAGAGTGAGGTCAAAAGCGTTTTTTATACACTAATATTTAATAGGAGAAACGAATATTTGGATTGAACACGTTAATCTATAATAATTGAACACCATCTAATCGTTCTCGCTCATGTTGTCCGATTCCTAAGGTTGCCTGACAGAGATCGCTACTGAGCGATAAGGCCGCCTTTTGTATTCTACTTTAATTTCTGTTTTCTATTATTCTTTTAGTTCCCTAACTTCATAGTGTAATAATAGTTATAAATAAAATAAATAAATAATCTTGTGAAGTAACTTACAATTGCAAATAACTCAATTCCGCACTTCACAGTAGCTGCTCCTATCCAATAAATGTAAAATGTCAGTAGCTTGATATCATTTGGCACATTCTTCGCATTCTAGAGACTCGGTTTTACATGCGTCTTATTATATTTAACTAGACTTCGCCTGAAATGTCTTCCACGTGGATTTATTATCGCGGGACAAATCGTTATTTTAAATCATTTTCCAGCTGTTTTACTTTTTATCAAATGTATTTAATTATTAGCTTCTGTCCGCGACTTCGTCTGCGTGGACTTCAGAATTGGGTTTAAAGATTCGCTCGTTAACAATTTTTAATGTTACCTCGGGAACTATTTGAGAGATCGGTATGGAAAGTACATGTCCTTTTCCTTAGCATAGGTCTGCTTGCGGCATAGCTTGTAAAGGTTAAATTATTCCTCGGGAACTACTTAAGGAATCAAGATAAATGGTAGCCTATGTTCTTTTCCATTTTAAAGGCTACATGCATGCCAAATTTAATCCAAATCCGTTCAGCCGTTTTTGCGTGATTGGGTAACAAACATCCACACTTCCACATCCACTTTCACATTTATAATATTGGTAGGACTAGTAGTAGTAGTATTTATACTCTTTGTTTGTACACCACTATAAGTTGAACAAAAAAAAGAAGAAAAGAAAAACAAAGACAGGAGCAGAATTTAAAGTCGGCCTTATTGCTTTGTAGCGATCTCTGCCACACAACCTTATGATAAGGGATACTGCAGGCGGGGGATTATTTAAAAAAAAATACATACGAATAACTACACACTAATACTTGAATGAGTAATAGATTACACAAATAAAATAAAACATAATGCTATAAAATCATAAAAATCATAAATATTTTACACTAGGCACTAGGCACTTTTGAAACGTCAAGTCTGTCTGTGTGTAGTGACTCTACCACCGGTTCGGAAGGCAGATTCTACCGAGAAGAAGCCGGCAAGAAACTCAGCAGTTGCTCTTTTCCAACATTAACAATTTACATTTTACATTTCAAAATTCATTTTTCTATCTTGTGAGAGATGAAAGCGGAGCCGGATGCTTCCAAGCAACCATGTCATTAAGAAATTCATCAATTGTATAATAACCTCGCTGTAATGAATGTGTTTTAACACATTCTTTAAACTTATGCATTGGTAGGTCCAAAATTACCTTAGGAATCATATTATAAAAGCGTATACTCAGTCCCACAAAAACTACTACTAGTCACATTGATCCATTGCTGCGTGAAGGACGGACCAACAGACAACCTTTCGTATTTATAATTTTAAGTAAATAATTTATTAATAATTTTATACGCATTTTAAATTTATAAAATTGATAATTCCTCCAAGTGTAGGTAAAAACACTAATAAAAAATTATAAAAAATTAGTAGTAAAGCTTTTTGTGACAAAGTCTTTTGTCCCGGGAAGTATTTCCGCCATGCTTATTTCTGCCAACAAGCAGCATTGTTTGGTTCCAGTATAAATACAGGACATGGTTTCGGGTTTAGTTTCAGCTCGATTGACCCAGGGCGCCACTTTGTAGGATACCCCATACTCCTCGAGTTTTTGCTATGTTTAAAGGCGATTGATTTTCACGTATCATCAGGTGTGCCATGATTGGTCCCTCAATTATAACTATGAAAAACCCAAAATTTTAAAGGAACCTGTATCAAAAAGCGAAGCTCAACTCCACTAGCCACTAGGCTAGGAATTCGGCTACACTTTCAGGTGACCTGGTTCGAATCCCAGCACGCCTCTAACTTTTCTGACTTAAGGCGTTCTGAACAATTAAAATATCACTTGCTTGAACTGTGAAAAAAACATCGCGATTAAATCAGCACGCCTGTGAGTTCTACATAATGTTCTCAAAAGTGTGTGGATTCCACCAATCCTCACTGGGGCAGTGAGTAGGGTCCTAGGCCAAGATTAGGGCCAATATTATATACTTAAATACTAAAAATATACTCATAAACACCCAGACACTGAAACACATTAATATTCATCACTCAAATATTTTCAGTTGTGGGAATCGAACTCATTATTTTAAACTCATTGCGCCAATCGTCCGCCGATGGGACAGTGAGGAGGGTCCTAGGCCAAGACTAGGGCCTAGGACCCTCCTCACTGTCCCATCGGCGGGAGGAGACCTTAGCCGGCGGTGGGCCGGTACTAGGTTGATATGTATACCAAAAAAATCATAGGAATTTGCATTAACTTCATGCTTATAGGGGTTATTAAAATCAAAATCAATTTGGATCAAAATCACGGGATTTTAATTAGAAATAAATATGGCATCTCCCTTTAGTAGATTAGTAGCTATATCTTATAAAGGGACCGCAGTTATTAGTCCGTACCCAAAATAGGATTAAAGTTCAGGGTACTTTACCTGCCTTCACCTTATCTCTTCTGAGGGGACCTAATGATACTCGTTACCTTATATGTTTCAGTAGGTAAAATGTCAGTTTCTAAGATGTATTACACTTAATGAGTAATTACTGAAAACACCTATCGCGTCATTTCTTTTTAATATTTTATACACAAATGATCTTTTTAAATCTATATATTAATACGTGAAACAAAAACTGCATCTCTTTTTACAAAAAATGCGCGGAAGGCGGAGTATAAAATTTCCCTCACTTATGCTTTTTAAATAGAAGGTTATTTTTAAATTATGCATAAAAACACTTTTTTTTTTATTACTCGAACTACTAAAATTTGTGTTCTTCGCAACCGGTCCAACCGATCGTAGAGTCAATACAAACAGACTGACTTCACGTTTCTAAAGTGCAAACCTTGAAATAAATGAATTTAGAGTTTATTTATTTTTTTGAGCCTCGGCGAAATCTATGATTATAGAAGTTATAATATTTGACCAAATATTCTTTATAACCTTCAAACTTATAATTTATATCAATAATGGTTGAATTTCAACCCATAGGCGACCACTAGTTATGTTAAATCTTTAAATTCCAATACACAACAAAATAAAACTCATCCTGTAGTGTTTTGTCGGTTAATAAATTATTGTCTGAGGTTATGAATGATTGAGGTCGTAAGTTACTAATGATTCTATTATTATTATTTATTTATTATATTATTATTTATTTGAAGACATAATATTCTTCTTCTACGCCTTTTTGATTTCTACATAATATACATCTAGACAGTTATGACTTATGGATCGGAAACGTGAAGAAAAGTTAGTGTCACCTACCGATTGATGGTATTCGAACAAAAAACATGGGATGGTAAACAAACAGACGATATAACGATTGTTATAAAATCATTAAGAAATTTATTGGAGGTTTAATGTACTCAGTGCACAGGGACAACACAACAATATCCTAAATCCGGACAATGGCCTAAATCCGGACAGTACCCTGAATCCGGACAATATCCTAAATCCGGATGGGTACTGAGTATTTCTCTTCACCTCAGACCGTAAACTCAATATCTCCCAATTTTAGGCCCAAATCGAGCACAAAACCACAAAACCGTCAAAGCAGATAACGCAAAAATACAATCAAGCTACTTGAACATAACCTAGCACCAACTAAAAAGCAACTCAATTACTTTGTACATTTCTTTTCTTTAGTTAATCAAGGCGAAGAATAGACGAAATTTACTCGAGGCGCCTTTCATAGCCTTTATCGGAGTTCAGATAATAATAGCGACAAAGGCCCGAAAGTCTCAATCCCGTTTTTGTTCACGGACCACTGATCGTGAATTTGCGATAGGATATAGCGCCATTAATCGCACCCTGACTTAATCAAACTCACGAATACATAAAATAATAATCCCAAAACACCTCCTTACTTGAAGGAAAAGTTCAACTTTGTAGGAACGGTATCTGACTCAAGATCATGTCGTATGCTGACACTGAGCATGACACAACACGAAGTTTTATAAGCTTTCCATCACAGTGCAAGCTATCGAATTGTGGAATGCTCTCCCTACGAACATACGACAGGCAAAATCGCTTGATATGTTTAAAAACGCAGTTACTTCTTATTATCTTGCCCAATAAGACGACTGGTTTTTTATTTTTCCATCTAGCTTATGACAATGTAATTATTATAGTTTGTTATTTTTATATTTATTAAATATAAAAATATATATAAACTGATATATATATATTTTGATTTGTGTAATTTTTTTATGTATTTTATTTAGTTATTTGTTAGTTATTTGAATGTAGGTTTATATATATATATTTTTGTCCTAATTCTAAGGTTGCCTGGCAGAGATCGCTTTTAAGCAATAAGGCGGCCTTTTGTATTCTACTCCAGTCTTTGTGTTTCTCTATTGATATTCTTCCTTTATTTTCCTAACTGTGTAGTGGTGTACAAATACAGAGTTTAAATAAATAAATAAATAATATAAACTATATATGTTTCCCTTAAAATCCAATTAATAGACAGCAAATGCTCACCAAAATGATTAAATTGAAAATTAAATTAGTATAGTATTCATATCTTCTTCTTTATATATATATTTCTTGTGTGCGTGTTCTTCTTTTGTTTCGATCGATTCTTCGTTTGTTACTTATATACGGTTCGACCACGGCATTGTTTTCAATAAAATTTGGTATTAAAAACAAAAAAGCTTACATCTCGGAGATGGATATGGCTCAGTTTCTATCCCGGATTAGCACCAGGGTAACGTTCCCGGGCTATTTGAAATATAGCATTTGTTAACTTTTTATTTCGAATTCGGATTGAGTGTTATTCGTTAAAACAACAAGTATGTAGGTACTTACCTGATAAGCATTTAAATTACAAGCCCATTTAAAATGCTGAGCGAAACAACTACAAGCAAATTACGTCAGCAAATGTAATTAAATACCGGCCGCAATGCAAACGTGCAGTTTTTATCCTCACGTATGAAATTAAGCTAAAATATTTCAATCATTTTAATGTTTCACATTTTTCCAGTAATTTATTGTTCACAGGGAATAAAAAATAATTATTAATTTTCGACCGCACAAATGCAAATTGCAAAATATGGTTTTCATAAAAGAATATTAATTATTACTACATATAGATTTTACTGTAAACAGATTCCTATATTTGTTTACGATTGCCCTCGTTCTTTGTCCACGTTTATTTCAGTTCGACTGCCGAGTGGCGCAGTGGGCAGCGACACTGCTTTCTGAGTCCAAGGTCGTGGGTTCGATTCCCACAACTGCAAAATGTTTGTGTGATGAACATAAATGTTTTTTAGTGTCTGGGTGTTTATATCTGTATATTATAAGTATTTATTTGTATTATATTCATAAAAAAATATTCATCAGCTATTTCAGTACCCATAACACAAGCTTACTTTGGGGCTAGATGGCGATGTCTGTATTGTCATAGTATATAAAGAAGAAAAAAAAAAGTTTTTTACAAATCCACAGGCAACCAGTTATTTCCTGGGTACTCTCTGTGTTACTCTCTGTGTTACTCTCTGTATTACTCTCTGTCCTTTTAATTAGCTCTATCCCAAAAATCAAGTCGACTGATTGCTCAGTTAGGGCGTAAAATAAAGACAAAACAACAAACAAACACACTCTCGCAGTTATAATATTACTATGGATAAGGTTCATACCGTACCGTACCTTACTCTGGGATCCATTGAAGTGTCACACTTGGCAAAGGCATCAATAGTTTGTCTGCTCTTTGCCATAGCATACGGATTTCTTTAGCTTCAAAACCTATTGTTATCGCGTGAGATTGCTTTACAATTCAGACCCGGCGCTACCCGAACTTCGGTAAGTCCAAGCTACTTCTAAAGAAACAAAAAATTGATATAAACAGTTGACTTACGAGAAATGGTCTTAAATTAGTGACATCTGCATATTGTCTGCGAAAGGTGCAGAAGTCATTTGTGGGATTGAGTATACGCTTTTATAATATGATTCCTAAGGTAATTTTCGACCAACCAATGCATAAGTTTAAATAATGTGCTAAAACACATTTATTACAGCGAGGTTACTAAAGGTAAAATTGATGAATTTCTTAATGACAAGGTTGCTTGGAAGCATCCGGCTCCGAATTCATCTCTCAAGAGGTAGTAAAATGAATTTTAAATTGTTAAATGTAAACTGTTGGTATTGGAAAAGAGCAACTGCTGAGTTTCTTCCGGCTTCTACTCGGTAGAATCTGCCATCCGAACCGGTGGTAGAGTCACTACACACAGACAGACTTGACGTTTCAAAAGTGCTTATATTAGGCCTACTTGAAAGAAGTGAATTTTGAATTTGAATTAAGTTATGGGTAAGACATGAAATTTTGTTACAGGTACGCTTTCCGAATATACGATTTGGACAATGACATGTATATCGGACGAGAAGATTTACTCGAAGCTACACGTTTACTAACTAAAGGGGAACTGCATCAACAGGAACGAGACGACATCGTTGCGAGTGTTTTGGATGAAGCGGACGTGGACGGGGATGGACGACTCTCTTTTATGGACTTTGAACACGTCGTTGTACGCGCCCCGGACTTCTTATCTACATTTCATATTAGAGTATAAATTTAAAACATTTTTTGGTGTAATTTCTTGACCAGAAATCTTAATAACGATTGCAAATGTTATAAATGGAGTAACTTCGGAAGTAACTAAGGATTTTAAATGTTTCTACACGCGTCCTGTCTTCTTATCTACATTTCATTTTCAAGACAACATTTCTGAATTACGTTGCAAATGTGGTCCATTGTTGTCAAGTTGCTTCGTCCAGAAAATGTAGACAATAATGGACGACTGTCTGCTAGGGACTTAGAACATGTTATTGTACGCGCTCCGGACGTGTTGCCATTCTTTTAAGAGTATGCGAACTCCTTATAGGTATACGTTTATTTGGATAGGAACACTTCTACGCCAGCATACATAGCGGATAAAATCGGTGCTGATATTCCGGCTAGAGATGATGTTAAATAGTCGGACGACTGTTTTTATGAAATTTATACAGGGTTGTTGTAACTAAATCTATTTCATATTAGTGTATGAACTCTCTAACAATAATTCTTCGAAATTATTGATCTTCTAGATCAATAATTTTAAAGGAATTAGATCGCTACAAATGTTTAAACGTAGTAAAGGTAGGCAGACTGTAACTCCGGAATTCTATGCGTATCACTAATGAAATCGTTACATCAACTATTTTGGACGAAGTTGATCGATATTATTATCATCGTGATTGTAGAGAAGTTGAAATTTTATGAAAATGGTACAATAAAGAATATATGAACTTTAAACCTATGTTTAATAAATAATACGTAAAGGTTTTGTTTTCATACCTTCACATAACCTTAAAATTAAGAATATAATATACTAATATTAAAAGAGATACCCAAAAAATCCGTACTAAGTACGGTTCATACGACTGCAAGTGAAATATCGTGTGTTATAAATTTTGTTTTATGAT
This sequence comes from Pararge aegeria, assembly GCF_905163445.1. NCBI lineage: Eukaryota > Metazoa > Arthropoda > Insecta > Lepidoptera > Nymphalidae > Pararge > Pararge aegeria. The sequence continues at coordinate 2,731,997 of NC_053181.1, forward strand.
ATATTTATGATATGATGTTATGTGAAAGTAGATTACAACTTACCTACTCTATTATTCATTGATCTTACGTTCTTTTGAAGCCATTCATTGATTAATGTGGGAGAAAATACGGCAAAACAACAATGAAGCAACTTTTAAAGGACTATTACAGTATATTTGACGTCGAAACATCAATAACGCAACTCATCTCCCCGTAATTTTATAGCTCTTAGGATCCGTTGTCAACTTTACGATAGCATGTAATAAAAATCATCTGCAAAACTTTTTATATCGCCGTAATTTTTGATACCGTTTAATCTAATAAATCTTTGTGTAACGTGAATCGTTAGTGTTTTATTTTCTACGTGTTCACTGTTTTAAGACTGGGAGGAATTTTGCGAAGTCTGAGCCTTTCCATAAGAGTAAATAAATTATTTCGCTTGGTTTTAAGTAAACTTCCCTACTGCCAGCTTTTCAGCTAGATAAGTCATCCAAAGTTTTCTTATTTCGAAAATATTTGATCATAAGTTTTATAGTACTTCTAGGATACATGGGACTGTATATGGGACTTTTCCCCAGCCCCGACATCTCCTGAAAATATAAATAAATAAATAAATATACTACGACAATACACACATCGCCACGTAGCCGCAAAGTAAGCGTTGCTTGTGTTATGGGTACTAAGACTGATAAATATTTTTTATGAATGATATACATAAATACTTATACTATTCAAATAAACACCTAGGCACTGAAAAAAACATTCATGTTCATCACACAAACATGTTCGAGTTGGGAATTGAATCCAAAGCCTCAGAATTGGACTCAGAAAGCAGGGTTACTGCCCACTGCGCCAGTCGGCCGTCGAACTATCGAACGAACTGATAAATACGCCGGTAAAATGACGTAGCGAGGTAAATTACGTACATATTTGGAATATGCATCAATATGAGCATTCCGGGAGCATTGGAAATCGTAATTCAGTCTGGGCTCTGAATAACGAGCTGACTGTGTGAAGTCAGTGAGAAAAATCCAATAACCAGGATGCATGCAATTTCATGGTTTTTCGATGAAAGCTATCGCTCAGAGTAGGTACTCAGAGCTACCAAATATATATAGATTACTCTATACATTTATAATCTTCCATCAATCAAGTCAAGTCAAGTCAAATATTTCTTTATTCAAATAGGCACATAGATGGCACTTTTGATGCGTTGATTATATACAAAATGTGTGCATAGCAGTGAGTAGTGATGGCGATAACTAAAATCGTAAACTTAAAACTAAAGCTACGAGGGTTCCAAACGCACCCTACTCTAAGATATAATTGTCATCGTAAGACAATACACACATCGCCATATAGTCCAAGGTAAGGGTAGTTTGTATTATGGGCACTAAGATATGAATATTTTTATGAATAATATACATTGAATAACATTTTCCACTTTGGGAATCAAACCCACGGCCTTGGACTGGGAAAGCAGGGTCGCTGCCCTTTGCGCCAATCAGCCGTCAATATAAGCTACGTTACTAGATATTTCGATATATTGTAAAAAATTGTAAAAAAAAAGTTTACAGAATGTATACAATTCGTTGGCTCTATCGCTACATAGCGATATATTTTATATAATAATTTAAATACGAGGACGAATAAAAACGAGGTATTTAATCATATTATTTTGTTCGTTTAATTTACTTTTTATTAATGTTAATGTTAGCTTTTCATGGTAACATAAAATAGCAGTACTACAGTTTTGATGGCCTTAATGAAATTTTATACATTTTTTTTTACTTCTATCCTGTTTGTGTAGTTGTAAGGTGGTTTAACACTATTTATTGCATGCTGTGTTTACCTGTAAGTAGCTTTAAATTTTGTGTTCATACCGTATAAGCTAGTTTAAATTGTTTTTTATTAATGTAAAGCTGTTGGTAAACCAAATAGAAAAGAAACGGCATCTCTTCCAGGCAACCAATGGCGTAAAACACAGCTCAAGAACAGAGGTAGGTGGTGGTATGACATCGCCTATAAATAAACCAAGTGTAAGCAGGGCATTCAAGGAAAACGTCCTGCAACGTGACGTCTTGTGTCCAATAACGGGTGGCGTAGGTGTGCTTGAAATTTAAAATGTAAATTGTTGATGTTGCAAAAGAGCAACTGCTGAGTTTCTTTTTTTTCGTTAATTGGCTGCGGATGTTATAGGAAGCCAGTTTTCTTCTGATGAACCAACCTTGGACATAAGACATGTTTAATATTAGCGCTTTCATCATAACTCCTGCGTTGTTACATTCAACGCCCGAGGCTCTGTCTTTCGCTAGGATTGGTAGGGTTTGCCAGGGATGTTATTTTTTTTACACGAAAAGATGTTTACTGAAAAATCTCATTTGGAAATTTACCTCGTAAGAAATGGATATTTTCTTTTCTAACGTAGGTAGATTGTCTCGTTAGATTTACGCTGCCCTGGGCACATTTTACTTGGAATGTTTGTTCTATCTAGCACCTGTTTTGCCCGCGGCTTTACCAACATGTACCTAGTATACCCGTGTGTACCTTATTATTATATTGAGCGCGATAGCCCAGTTGTTGCTTCGGGCTCTCTTTCGCCTCTAGGGGCCCGAGTTCTTTCCCCGGCACTGGCTGACTTTATAAGTCATTTTCAGGTAAGTACAGTGCTATAATTATCTTATTAATATATATATGTCTTTTAATTCCTATATCAATGACTACATTATTTTCAGCGTACCTAACCAATGTGTAGGGTATTAGAACACTAAAACCCTAATCCCTAATAAACATTATAAAACGGTAGTGTTAGTACAGATACACAATGCTTTGTCTTACGAATGTTATATATCCCAAAAGATAGAAAGAGAGAATACAGTCAGAAACTATTCACAATTAATAAGAAAATACAACGTTTATTAGAATGGCCGCAAATACGTGCTGAAACTCCTAACTTTATTATAATAAATAGAAATGTTTAACCCTAGATCCATGCACCTGAATTTCAAGACAGCAATAATAAGTTCCCGTCGGCATAAAATCCGCCTCGAGTCGAGTTGACAGCCTGCGTCGAGCATTCGGCGCGTAATCTCAGCTATTACGTCTGCAAGGCTCAGGTTTTACGGAATTTACGTTAAATATATTATGGCGTCAGATGCTCTTACAACGAAGGTAACGTTGGGATGTGACAGGTGACATTAAATTATTATATATATTGTATATTCGTTCTCTGGGGTTCGGCGGGAAACTTCGTACATGGCGGACGCGGTTTTTTCAAATTTTTCTTTGATTTTATTGTAAACTCGTCTTGAAAAGGATTTGGTGTTGTTTATATTGAACTGTAACTTGGCCTGTCAATTTGTGCACACGTGTTAGTGAGATTCCGGTGTAATTTCGGTGTTTTATGTGAATTTACACAGCAGCAGATTTAGTTGTCATTGGTGATATTCGTATAAATCTAACCGTATTTGGTGTTGTTTAAATATTTATTATGTGTCTGTAGTTATAGTGTTTCCAGTAAAATGGATCTAGATACACCTCCTGAGCCGCCCGACCCGGGGGCATCAGCCTCGTCTCGCAAACGACAAGGAGAGGATACCAACGTATATGCGGCCAAAAAAACTATAACTGATCCTACTCAGGTAAACCCATCCGTTCAAAGCCTTTACATACATCCTTCCTTCACCGAAGGCGCCAAGTCATACTCTGACGATGATAATGGGCCTTTTATCGTCCAAGTCTCACGGGAAGTGGAGGACCCATCCTCTGGAGCGTCATTACGGGCTATAAATTTCGGTCAATTCTTGCACAAACACAAAATTGGTTCAATTATCCACGACGGCGTCAAAATTACTGTAGAGTTTACTTCTGCCCAAGCTGCCAACAACTATCTGGTTAGTCCAGTTTTGAAGTTATGCAAATATAGAGCTATAATTCCCACATACAACATAACCAGAATGGGGCTGGTGAAAGGAGTTCCCGTGGACTGGTCGATGGACGAGCTTGTTGATTCGCTAGAGCTCCCGCCTGGCTGTGGTGAGGTTCTGAAATCAAGGCGACAAATCAAGGTGTCATCACTTGGGTGCCTACCCAATCTGTTGTCCTAACCTTCAGGGGGCAAATGCTTCCTGCTAAGGTATATTCATACCACACCTCACTGCCAGTTGAAACATATAAACTTCCAACAATACAGTGCCAGAACTGCTGCCGTTTTGGCCACATTAAAACAATCTGCAGATCTAAGCCCAGATGCTACAGATGTGCTCAGCCCCATACAGGTGACTCATGTTTGGTCATCAAGGAATTATCTACATGTTTACACTGCTCTGGTAGTCATTTTGCTACTGATAAAGACTGCCCAGAATTCTCCAGGCAGCAATCTATTAAAATGGTCATGTCTCAGAATAATAAATCTTACATTGAAGCATCATCTCAGTTTCCTCCTGTCCGCAGGTCCTATGCTGAGATAACAAAAGAAATGTTTACTCCTACTAATGTAACTTCCACCAAAACCTCCTACCGGCAAACAGTTTTCCGCTCTCCTCGTCCCCGAGCTCCTCTAGCAAAGGGCTACGATAAAAAAGCTGTTCAGACTATTGTCGGTGATTACTCCTCATCCCTTCCTAATGGATGCGCTTTCAACAACAATGTTGAGAACCCTCCCTCCCAAGGTAAAATGCTTGAGTTTATCTCCGAATTTCTACTTAGTATTGTCGCTCCATGTACTGAAATTCCCTTACCGCCCAACGTTGCCAAAAACTTAAGCCAACTTTTTAAACTACTCCAAAATGGGCCCAATAACCCTGCTACAGTGGAACTGTAAAAGTTTACGTCCCAAGAAACATGAGTTAATCTCTCTGATTAACCTTCATAATCCCACCATTCTTGCCATCTCGGAGACATGGTTGAGGCCTGGTTCACGATTACGGGTGCCGGGCTTCTCCTGTTTGAGGGATGACAGGAGTGATGGGTATGCAGGCAGTGCTGTATTTCTACGGCACTCCCTCCCCTACACCCAAATCGCTCTTCCTTCCCACAGCCAACAGATCAATGCTGTTGCTGTCCGTACCCTAGACATATCTTTTGTATCTCTGTATATTCCTCATCCCTCATCTTCTATTATTCCCGAATTACAAGCAATCTTGTCGTCCCTTCCCAGCCCTATCATAGCCATGGGTGATTTTAACACCCACCACACGATGTGGGGGTGCCATGCTAGTGACGGGTTTTCTCCATTGCTGATTGATTTACTTGATGATGTCAGTCTTTGCATCCTCAATGACGGTTCTCCTACTCGAAGGGTATACCCCAATCAGAACCCTAAATCAGCGGTTGATCTCACCCTATGTTCGGCTAACCTAGCATCGCGCCTGACTTGGAACGTGCTACAGTCAACCTGTGGCAGTGATCATTTTCCTATAATTGTTACATTAAATAATAAATCCTTACCTACCCCTAACTATGATCCCCTTTTAAAGTATAAACTTAAAAAAGCAAATTGGGAAGATTATGCCCTATCCGTTGATTGCATTGTAGACACTCTGCCCGATTTGGAAAGTGATGGAAACATTCTGGTATGCTATGATCTCTTTTTAAAATCTCTTATATCTTCGGCCGATTCCCATATTCCAAAAAAACACCCTGTGAAAAATCCGCTGCTTTCCTCTCCTTGGTGGGATGATGAATGCAGCGATTTATTTGGTAAAAGATCTGCTGCAGAAGAATTATACTCAGCCTGCATGACTCAGGATAACTTTAATAGTTACCAAAAACTAGATGCTAAAATTAAAAGATTAGTCTTCAAAAAGAAAAGAGCAAGTTGGACGCAGTTCTGTGAATCGCTTAGCCCTCGTTCACCCTCCACCATTGTGTGGGAAAATATGAGGAGATTCCGTCGCTCCCTGAGCCACGTTGATCCTTCCTCAAATAATCCTTCTGACTGGCTTAACAACTTTGCAGACAAATTAGCTCCACCTTATGTTCCCTATGTGGACTCATTTCTAACTACTACGCCAGCTCCAGCTACGGATGAAATGGATGCCCCCTTTTCCTTTTCTGAGCTTCCAATTGCTCTCAATGGTCTAAAAGATACAGCTCCAGGGGAAGATGGCGTTCCATATTCTTTCCTGGCTAACTTAAATGACAAAGCTAAAATTTATTACCTTAAAATAATCAATAAATGTTTGGAAACTGGTTCTATCCCAAACTCCTGGAAATCTCAAATTGTTATTCCTATCCTTAAACCTTATAAAAACCCCCTTAATTCAAATTCATATAGACCTTCATATAGGCTTTGTCATCTACTTTAGCTAAAGTTACAGAACATCTCCTTAAAAACCGACTGGAATGGTTAATGGAAAGTAGAAATATACTCCCCTCCTCCCAATTTGGGTTTCGGAAGGGTATGAGTACAACAGACAGTCTCAGTGTATTAACAACAGATATTAGATTAGCCTTTACAAAAGGAGAGTACCTTGTGGGTGCTTTTCTTGATATTGCTTCTGCATATAATAATGTCCTACTTCCGGTGCTCAGGCAGAAACTACTTAAGCTGAGTGTTCCCTCGAGGATGGTTCATTTCATATGTAATCTGCTGTTTTGCAGATATGTTCTGGTAAAGCATCAGAATAATTCTCTTCCCCCCAGATTAATCTGGAAAGGCCTCCCTCAACGCTCTGTTCTCAGTCCTCTGCTCTATAGCATATATACCCACCACCTCGAATTGTCTGTTTCTAGTTTTTGTACCATTTTACAATATGCTGATGATATTGTCCTCTATCACAGCTCAGGCAGTATAGAGGAAGTATCCTGTCGTATCAATTCTGCTTTGTATTATCTAGGCCAGTGGCTGTCTGACCATGGCTTGTCCCTATCAGTGGGCAAATGCCAGGCAGTGGTATTTACAAGGAAGAGATACCTCCCGAACCTCAACATCTCATTTGAAGGTCAAGCAATCAACCTTGCAGTTAAAGCTAAATTTTTAGGTGTTTATTTAGACACACGACTGAATGGAATTGCTCATTCTGAACACATTATCAAAAAATGTGAAAAAGGCATCAATGTACTACGAGCAATAGCGGGAGTTTGGTGGGGTGCTCACCCCTATACTTTAAAATTATTATATAATGCCTTAGTACGTAGCCACATGGATTACTGTATGTTTGTTTTAGAGCTTTTTAATAAATCAGCTGCTGAAAAGTTAAACAAAATTCAGTATAGATGCCTTAGAACTACGCTTGCCTCCTGCCTCCCCCACTAATGCTTTGCAGGTAGAATGCGTTGACCCTCCTCTATCCATCCGTCGACAATATCTATGTGACCGCTTTATCAGCAAGATGTTACAGCTGTCATCCCATCCTCTTTGGCACCGACTAAGCCAACTATCACACGCACCTTGCTCCCGTAACTCGTCTTCCTACTTGCTAGATAGTTTCCTAAAGTATACCAGCCTTCCTAATCCCCTGACATCTTTCACAATCAACCCACTATATTCAACCCCATTTAAAGCATTAATATACAACCCTTCCATCATCACAGATCTAGGTCTGAGTAAAGGATCCCCAGATACCAATATCAAACTACAAAAGCATATTAGTCAAAATTGGTCAAATCATCTTATTATATATACTGATGCTTCAAAGCTGTCTCCAGAAGGTTGTGTTGGTGCTGCATGTTGGGTTCCTGTTTACAGAATTGTTTTAAAATTTAAATGCCCTCCCGAGTCTTCTGTGTTTACCGGAGAGGCCATTGCTCTTTTGGAAGCAATCCTGTTTGCACTGTCCCATAACGTACAACAGACGGTTATTCTGACTGACTCTTTAAGCTGTTTAATGTCTATTAAAGAAAACCCCTTTCGCAGCAAATCACGATTTCCCATTATCTTAAAAATCCGGAAGGCTCTGCTCTCTTGCAATCAAAAAGGACTATTCATCTTACTGGTTTGGATTCCAAGCCACTCAGGTATTCCAGGAAACGAGACTGCTGACTCATGTGCCAAAACAGCTGTTGAGTCAGGTTCTCTAGATCATTTTAAAAATTCATCGCAGGACCTATGTACTCTTGCCAAAACATATATGGAAACAGCCTGGAAATTTTTTTGGAATGATTCCAAATTGGTTAAGGGTAAGTTTTACGCTACCATCCAACAAAACATACCAAGACAACCCTGGTTTTGTCACTCTCGGAGTACAAATCGCTGGACTTCATCCACAATTTCCCGATTGCGTCTTGGTCATGCTAGCACACCTGTACATCTGGCCAAACTCCGGATAAGGGACAACTCCATCTGTGACTGTGGTTTGGATGAGGGCACTATAACTCATATTATTTTTAACTGTCCCAAACTTACCTATCCCCTCTATGACGTTCTTCCTCCCAAAGTCCCCCGTCCTTTGAGTGTTAAATGTTTTTTAATGTTTGTTTTCAGTCCTTATTGTAGATTTTTATGTAAATATATAGTAAGTAATAAAATTAAAGTATAATGTACAAAAAATATCCGTGTTAGATATATATGCATGTGTTGTCTGTGCTGCCTTAGGTTAAAGAGCTAACTAGCTAATAACAACTATTTCTTGGTACATATTAAAAATTAACTTTTCATTAGTTTCACCGATCAATCTCCTTCGTGCCTTCTTCATCTACAAGACATTGGCGAAGTACCTTGTGCCCAGTTGGCACAGACAAAAGCCATAAACAAGAATTGAATTGAAATTGAATATTCGTTCTCTACTAATACACATATGTATTTGACATATAAAGTACCTAATAAATCGAGCCATAAACAGTATCATTTTCGCCCTCGATTAATATTATAATTATTAATTTGTTTCCGCAAAGAATATCATACTGGAAATATCTAAGTTTGATATAACTAATCACAATTTTTTTCTAATATGTTCTACCAAATCTTGTCTAACTTCAGTGTATGCGTGCAACTCTTGTTTTATTCTGAAAAATACAATAAAGAAAATAATAGTATTTCCACTATTAGTTAGCCCTTGACAGCTATCGCACCTGGTGGTAAGTGATAATGGAGTCCAAAATGGTAGCGGAATAACTTGTCGGCATAGCAGTTAGTTATAAAAACCTATTATACCTGATCGGTTACGACTTGCCATCGTACCGTAACGATAAATCTAGCCACATCCACAGCTTCCCCTCAGAGAAAATTCAGATTGCTTCGCTGGGCTCAAACCCAGGACTCATAAGACAACAGTGCTTAGCACAGCGCTAAGGCGGTCGATAAAACAAGCTTTCCGTCGCGAATAGTTAGTAGGTTAGTAGGTTTGTTAGTGAAAAGGCCAATTTATATAGATACAGTACCTGTGTAACCTCACGTCTAAAAAGGCCATATAAGTTACAAAATAATATAATATTGTTATGAAATGAGTACCACTATAGATAGTTATAATTATTTATAAACATTGAATAGGCAAGAAGCCTTGCGTTACTTTGCGGAATTCCATGAAATATTATGAAAATTAAGCTTAATTTGCTATACTCCGCGAAAACCAGGAGAAACTGTATGGTGTAAATTATAATATCTTAAATCTTTATAATACACCAAGCAGATCTTCGGCAATTTATCCTCTACGCACGTATACCTAAGACTGCTTATCAAGATTTAAAAAAATAAAACATAAATTTAGTTCAGAATTCCTTATTTCTAATTGAGGACGCGCGTCTCCTGCTTTTGAAATAGCAATTAATATTCTATACGTGAATTCAACAAGACCGATTGATAACCAATATAAGTTTCGCATTTCTCAGTGCATTATAGCTTCATGAATAATGGATAGAAATGGATCGGAATAAAAATATTAAAAAAAAACTCGTATACGAGTATTTTTTAAATATTTATACGCTCCTAAAGAGTTTGATATAACTAAGCACAATTTTTTTCTAATATGTTTAATTAAGTCTAGTCCAAAGTAGTAGTGTTGGTTATCTCCTTGGGCACACCGCATAAGTCCCTTTATTGGTAAAATTTAATCATCTGAGCATTTGATGTTCATAAAAAGGTCTATTTTCAAATTATGACATAATTTCATAAAAAATTAAAGACCACTTCTTTAATGCAACTTGTGCTGAACCCGATATTGTTAACGTAAAATCGTCAGCTCAGTTTTCTATTCACTGTTCTACAAGAACATACTTGGGTAGGTATGCAATAATTATTCCTTACTCATTGTTTTATATTTTAATGCGTTGTTTTTCCAACAAGGCTTTCAAAGAGTAAATTTTTTTCGGTAAGTATTGCCATCTAGTGTTAAATAGCAAACCTACCAATATCCCCGTTCATATTTAGACCATGTAAAAGCTAATGCACAGACATATTTTTTTTGAACGCACCTTTTTCTATATTGCACGTTTTCCTGTCTTATCTGTGGGAAATGAGACTTCTACATTATCTATGTTACAGTTAAAAAATTGAAGTTGGTACTCTATCCATCGCTTTTATAGTTGCGTTTTCAGCATTATCATGGGTAAAATGCTATTATAATTTATAAGTACAGAATACGTGCCTCAAATATTGTTAAAAATACGTGAAGTGAAAAGACAATTTGATATTTTAAACAATTATATGAATACCTGCTTTTTGACAAATTGCGCTAGACCGCATAAATAAAATGGCAGCCCTACCACGTAGAATAATCAAAGAGACACAGCGATTGATGCAGGAACCCGTGCCGGGAATAAGCGCGGTGCCGAGCGAGAACAATGCACGCTACTTTCACGTTATCGTCACCGGCCCGGAGGACTCGCCGTTCGAGGGAGGACTATTCAAATTAGAACTATTCCTGCCAGAGGACTATCCTATGTCAGCGCCTAAGGTTAGGTTTATTACTAAAATTTACCATCCGAACATAGACCGACTAGGTCGCATATGTCTCGACATCCTGAAAGACAAATGGAGTCCTGCGCTTCAGATCCGCACGGTGCTGTTGTCGATCCAGGCGCTGCTGTCGGCGCCGAACCCCGACGACCCGCTGGCGAATGACGTCGCGGAGCTGTGGAAAGTGAACGAGAGCGAAGCCATCCGAAACGCAAAGGAATGGACCAGGAGATACGCCATGGACAACTGAGTAGGCCGCACGCCCGTGCCTCCCCACGCACTACACGGAGTGGACGAACACAATATATTTAACATGATTTTAAGAGTGCAAGTTATGTTTTACTACCTAGATCGAGTAACTTGTGGAGAGACAATTGTGGACAAATTTCTATTATCGGCGGAGGCCGGCCCCGAGGCTCCTCGCATAAGCAGGCCTCCCGCATTCCCTCGTAGCCTCGCCCATTCAAAGTCCGAGTGTAGTCCGGCAAGCCCACAGATTATCGTTTACCCAATCACATGTAGCTTGGTTATGATATTAGGTATGCATATTTTTTTACTATAATTATTAAAATAGCTAAATATAAAATTCCTGAGACCCTATTGTATATATTTTAATAGTTGATCAAATTTGGTTAATTTTATACAAAGGATTTAAGTGTATCGTCACAAAGTTCAATGCCTTTGTATAATATCTTATCAGCGTGCAAGTGCAACACAAATGATTTATCAGTTTTTGATCTCTGCGGATACTGATTTTTGTTTTTCATAGCGGAATACCAAGTTATTTATTTTCCAGTGATTATCTGCATAAAATAATTTAAAAATGAATCTTATGTACTATTTACGTCTTGTATAAAAGGTTATCATTAAATTGTATTTATGTACATTTGATTTGGCTTTGTGAGAAACTTGAAAATACATAATAAACAAATGCTAATCTTTATTTATTTCAAAACCTGTAGGTTTAAGTCATGCCACATAAAAATAGGTCCCTACATTAGGGGATTAATGTAATTACATGAGAATGACTATTGTCTGTATTGTTTTTGATATACTAACCAATCTGTAATCACACTTATGTGCTTTTGATTTGGCTGCAAACTCTCTTTTTATGAATAACAAATTGACAATAAAGTTCTGTTTGTTATTTATTCTGTTTTTAGCATATATTTAAAAGTCCAGCAGCAGTTTATGAACCTTTGAATGTATTATAAAAATAATTTAAATCATGGTACTATTTAAACCATCTCATGTATTTAGGCAGAGAAGAATTACAACAATTACAGTTCAGCCTTCAAGTATGATTTGTGCAAATCACTTGTGTAATATCTATGTACGTCCATTGCACCAGTTTAATTCAATAAAGGTGGCATGACATTACATAAACTGTCTTTAGATGCAAATTTCTAGGTAGATATATATTGTAGTTACTTCTATGCAGTGAGATGTACAACTCTAGGAGGTTTTATACTCATAAAATAGCTTGTTACTTTTTTATATCTGTTTTATTTATACACTTATCTATGCTATGTTGTATACTGTAGTACAGTTTAGTAAGACAGAATCCATGGAAATCAATGCTGCCTGTTTTAATTGTACTTGTACAATGTCTGCATTGTACTTTGTCTGGATTCCCTCTGATACATCATATAGCTCACTAGTCAATATCCCATGGTTGGCATAGTTCTCTAAAACTTTGGATATAGAGATTAGGACACAACATGTCCTCTAAAACATGGTGTCACAATGCAGTTAGGTAAATGGACTTTCAGGTGTTAGTGATGACCAAATTCTTATGAAACTTAATTTTCATATGACCTTTTTAAGTAAAAATATATCTATCTATATTATTGCAAGGGTTGCATATTCTGGTAATTGATATCACTCAGCCAAGGCCTCAGTACTCAGGTCTGTGCACCTCATCAATGCTACTTTACTGTTGTATGTAATCTGCAATATAGTCAGTGGCGTGCATTTCATACATGCACAAAAGCACTGCATACCCAAAATATTGTATATAAGTCGTATTGGAGGGGAATTTTTCTATTTTATGCCATGTACCGGCTTTATGCATACCCTGGTCAAAAACCCTGTGCACGCCACTGAATATAGTTCTATTCTTGCACATCATTTTGTATCAGAGGCAATATCTCTCTGGTTGTATATTAGCTGTTAAGTCCAGTTTTAAAGAATAAACCAAAATATCCAACCTGTGTCTGCAGAGCTCCAACATTTTTTTGCCTCCTGAAAGTGTGTATTGTTTTCCATTTCATTGAGGAAAAATTATAGGGTAAGAGAACAACCAAGACTGGATTTTGTGGGACAGATGAATCAATAATCTGGGTGTAGACTTATTAAGAGGTACAAAAGAGAGTAATCATACAGATGGTCAGAAAAAAAGGGTCATCACACAGTAAGCTTAGTTCCGAAGTCAAACAAGAAAAGGCGAGTTAAGATAATAGTGCCAATGCTGTTGTACATAAATCTCTAAACTTAACTTGACAGGTCTTAAAATAGCTCTATCTTTTTCCAGTACAGCTAGAAAAGGCAGGAGACAAAATATTTTCCGCCGATTATCGTATCTCACAAGGGATAAAATTAACTTGTCCTACCAAAGCATGGTAAGGGAAAGGAGATACTAACCCCCATTTTACATTATTCAGATATTATTTCCACCTTTGTGCCCATACTTAAAGAGTGGATTTAGTAATTGTCTCATGCCCGTGCTATCTGTGACAGAACCAATGGACGGAAAGGAAAGCACTAATTTTGAGCCTGTCAATTTGTATACAAAACAGGTAGTTAAGACTACCTAAAGTATTAGGTAGTTAGACTACAAAACAGTGTTTGATAGACTGATAGAAATCATTTCTACAAAACAAGTTCCAGAGTTGCATAGGTGAGTAGCTGAATGAAAAAAAAAGAATCTGATTATCCTACTGGGTCTTCTTATAGGCTTTCACAATGCTATCAAAGTATTTGCATCAAGCACATACTGGCTTCAATATTGTAAACCCTCTCCGCCGTGCCTATATATTTTTTCCTTTTTACGTAATTTTAACGACATTTTTTACAATCTCATGACTTATGACAATTTTCTGCATAATGAAAATTAAGTTTCATTTGCTATAATCCGTGAAAATCAGAAGAATCTGTATGTTATAATTTAAAATTTTTTCAATCCTTATACTCCACACCAAACAGATCTTCGGCAATGTATCCTCAACGCACGTTTCGTGAGCTGAAACCTGAGCATTCTCAGATGTTCACTTTACAATGAATAATTGGCTAAGAAATTCAACGTCGATGTGTCAATGTCAATGTCAACTTTCAAAATATTACATGGAATTCCGCAAAGTAACGCCTTCAAAAGCGTGTCTCCTTCATACTACCTCTACCCTCCATACTCCATACCACGTGACATTGGCGAAGTAAATCGTACACAATTGGGACAAACGCAGGCAAATTAAAAAAAAAAAAAAAAAAACAAACAAAAGTAACGGCTGCTTCTATCCAATATTCTGCATGTTGTCAATTATATTGACTGTGTACGGGCAATTTATGACGGGCAACGGTAGTGGGTTAATCTGCTAACGTTAAGGTTGTTGTTATATTAAACTCAGCCCTAATTGCTTAGCGGGACAGCTTTGTCGGCAGGGTGAATGATCGAACCTGGTACCTCCCACTTATAACAATTCTTTAGAATACCTTACCTGACCACTGCGCCATTAAGATTCGTCATAATGCTATTCAAATTCAAATTTAAAATTTCTTTATTCATCACAGGCACTTATGAAGCGTTCACACATATAATATGTTCACACCATTGTAAGGGGATGGTGAAAACTTCGTACGCCAACGCGCCCTGGTCTAAGAAGAGCCCCAAACAAACTTAGCCGGGTTTTTTTTTTGCTTTCACCATCTCACAGTAAATTTATATTAAGCTATGAAGTAAGAGCAACTCACACCCAAGCTTTTTTATCGTTTAAGTAATCCTTAACGTTATAATAGGATTTTTCTGTAAGCTTACGTTTTTTATAAACTTTGAACTTATTTATCTGGGTATCCGGCCTAAACAGCCTGATTGTACGTTATTTTACTACTGGATGATCTGGCGAGTTTAGTACCTGAAAGTGCCACACAAAAGTTTTTTTATGATTTTCTGCTGTAGGTACTTTTCGTTTTTTTTGTGCACAAGAAAATTTAAATCGTTCGAACCATTTTCTTGTGAGACAAACGCACGTTAATTTATTTTTGTATCCTTTTATATATAAATAGTATATTTGAGTGAACCGTCTCATGCACAAGCACAGATCTTTTCATCATAGGACTTCTAAAATACTACTTTCTAATACAAATACACTAAATATTTTATTTCTTGCCTATTTTCTGTAAAAAAAACAAGGGGTGGGAAAAATATCTACAATTGGGTTGATACTTGCCCCACCCTTAATCAAGATGTCGGTAATGAGTAACACAACATAAACTAATAATATTACTGCTAAATTGGAAACTCCACCCGGCCGCTAAAATGATGTAAAGAATCTTTGCAATGCCGTACCAAAAAATAAAGAAAGATCATCCACGAAACTTACCAATGTGTATTTAAAACCCTGTGAATAAACTGGCAACATTGTGCCATTACTTCCAACAACTAATGTCTTCGTCCTATTATATTCAATGGACTGTAGTACTACGCAACCGATGATACTTTTGGCATTAGTATAATTCGCAAGCTGGTAACATATACTTACAGGTAATTTTCTGTCCTCGCCTTTAAGTAGTAGGTAACCAGTAGCTCGTCATTCAGTTATTAGTACGGTTTTGTAATTAAAACAATCAGGTAAATTTGTTCAGTTTATTCTTAACTTTAATGCAGACTAGAATAATACTCTTAGAAATGAGAACAACAATAGTTATTTCACTTGTTATAGTGTACCTACATATCAGCTTTCACAATAAAATGCTATTTATTATCTGTGGTTTTTTTCCAATGTAAATAAATCTTATTCACAACAGCTAGCAATATAAAATTACATATCAGACTGTATTATAATCTATATTATATATTTTTTGTTAATTTTAAACCCAAAAAATTTAAGGGGCGTGACCAGTTACTAATAGTTAAAATTAAATTATATTTTTTTAATATCTTAACAGGTTCACAGAAATTGGTAAAGATAGAATACAATGAAGCATTTAAGAGTAAATTAAATCCAAGCATAATCTCGGCTCTTTTATTAGTTGAGGTTTCTGTCCACTGATTTTGTATGGCTTTTAAATCTTAACTACGCACGTCATGTGACGTCAAATTTGACACCTCTATACTGAAGATTGACGTCACGAACTCTAGTTAAATGTATGTCTGATGCAATTTCAATGTCACAAAGGATCAGAGCCTTGGTTGAATGTTCCAAATGTATATTGGCGTTACACAATTTTCGCGTTTCATGATTATATATGTAGGTAGGTATTTATAGACCGTTCATGAAAAATCGTTTTTCGAAATATAAAACCTATGTTAATAATAGTGTAGAATGGGCACAGATTATTTCCACACCCCCTGAGGTACGCATATTAATTAATTTTAAATATATAACTGCTATTTACTACTATGATTAAAAATAAAGGGTCAGATAAGAGGGAATTCATCCCTTTATCTTATCTGTACTGGGGACGTGAAGTAATTGAATCTAGTAAACTGGTCTAGCAAACTAAACAAAAGAGGGTTACCATGAATATCATATAAAGAAGAACACTACGTAATAGTCATAAGTTGAAAGCATCAAAACATGGGACATGATATAGAAAAGCGGAATAGGAATACTAAAAAGGTGTCCACTTACATTAGGTTGTCAAAATAGTTTTTATATTATTATCATACATAAATAAAACTCGTCCTCAGAGTGCTAAGCTTAGCTAAGATTAGAGCCTTGATTCTTTAACATTAAAGTCGTAATTATGAAAATGTATTTTGTGACATCAAATTTGCACACACATCCTTATGAAATTATAGGTCGCAATAATTTAAGTCACAAATTACGGTTAAAATTCATTCATATTACGATTTCAATGTCATAGAAAATAGGTACTCTAAGCGACAAGCACGTTCGTAATTTAATCAACGTTTTCGAGTATTGAAACACAAAAGTGGACCTAATACTCATAGTTTGAAAGTTGTATTCTCTGTACTATTATTTTCATTTAGGAAACTTTCCGCTGGCTGTAGTGAGAACGACCTTTAAAACAAGATGCTTTAGGTCCATTTTACTCTCAACGTTAATGTTTCGATACTCGGAAACGCCCGACGATTGAGGGTGCGCTGATCTCATACAAAGAGTACCTATAGGGCCCCAGACATACATATAGGTTATACATACAGTTATGCTATAGCCACACTATAAAATTTACAAAATATGACATATCTTTTGAAACGCTACACGAAATAATGATTTAATATATCCACTAATCAATTCATTTATTTATTGATCACATCGAGATTCACACCTCGACTGAGAATACTTCTCGCATATTCAAGATACTTGTCATGCCGCTATACGGATCAAGACTCATCAGTCGTACTAATTCAGCTATACATTTTTTTACTCTGTACTTATTCGCAATATTGGTGTTTATAATTTTAAAAAATATATAAAAATACAACCAATTATTAACTATACCAAAAAATCTAAAAGAGTTATTTATTAACAATCAGTAAACAATATCTAACAGTGGAATGATTTTATGATGTGAGTAAAATATAATATAATAAAAAGGTAAACAATAAAAAATATGGCAACATAATACACAAATTAATATTCTAAAGTCTAAAATGGGCTGAAACCCAACGCCGTAAAGCAATAAAAAAAATATAATCTAAGACACAACAAGAAAAATACTTATTGTCTATGGCAGAAAGGCAACGGCTCATGCATTTTGTATTGATATTATCGCAACAATTTATAGTACAAATATTATGTATGATGATAATAACTTATTTAATAATAATATCTAAGCAGATATGAGCGATTTTAACTCTCAATAAATATAGGTATACAATAAATTATTAAGTGGAATAACTATGTATACACACTGAGTTGTCAAAGACTTTTGCAATTGCCAAAGACAGTTAAAAAAAAATAGAAGAATGCCAATATCACGTTACTTGCGGAAATGATTCCAACGCATATTATATTCCGTGAATCTAAATTTAGTATTAGCGATAAACTATGCGATACTGCTTTGACTTTTCTTGTAATGGACAAAATAGCTTTCAGTAATTCGAAAATGTGTAAAGTTTTTGTACATTATTAGGTGTTATACAAAAATCGTAAACGTCATGTACACTTAGATAAAATGTAATCGCACGATTGCAAATGTACCTTTTACAGTCAACCTAAAATATCGGTCGTTATTTTTTTTAAGGTTTCCAGCTTAACACTTAATTACTATAACAAATGATTTTATTAGAAATTAACAATTGTTTGTTTACCCATTTCAGTATTTAAAATGAAGGCTATTCTTTTCTCAAAATTTTTCTTTAAATCATCTGTGGCAAGTGCAAAATCTATGGCACTAATATGATAACTTAGAGCTAAATTACTTATTTTAGCCACTTAAGCATTGTAAGCATGAAACTCGGACATCACATAGTTTGCCTTGAGTATTTTTTCAACAGCTATGTTTATCAAACTATGAATTATTAATTTTGTTTAAATAATGAAATCACCCGAGCATCAAATAAGCACACTCCCAAATTATACTTTAACCTTACAGGAAGGTTTAGGTCAGCATATGTATAAAACGCCAATAGCCTGATATAAATTAACAATACAAGTTTCGTTTCCATTTACAGAACAGGCTACAGAATGTTTATGCTTTAAAAGCTAAATCGGCTTTATATAATGCAATAACTTAATTAAGGTTGTTTTAATGGAACTGCATTTTTTTAGTAAAATGGCTTTTATGACGCCGTTTTCAAAGCTTTAAAGCAGTCAATTTCTTCGAACAACTTACAAATGCGGCAAAAGTGTAGAGTAGAAATATTACTTAAGTCTCTGCTTTTCCGCGAAAATATTAATAGCACTTTCAATGTATTAGTGGTTATCAAATTACTTTTACATAGATATTGAAAAACAGATATCAGAACGCCAAAAGCGCTCTCACAGCGCTCTTTTTGAATGTTAGACCTCGACCTTAGGTACCATTTTCCCACAATTGTTAAAGAAATCAGTTGCACTAAAATAAAAATTGACAGATAGGAAACCTGTTAATAAACCGCCAAATTAGTTATAAAAAGTGAGATGGACTGTGTATTAATAAAACATTGTTTTTTCACTTTATAACGGTGTTATAATGTCATTTCGTTAAAAACATGAAATTTTATAACATGGCTCACTTTAGTTTTTCATTTATGCCGTTTTTAATTACATGTTTGACAGGTAGTCATCAAGAGGCCATCTCCATACAAATAACTTGATACACATCGTCCACTGTACACTCGTCATAGGTTTTGTATGGATGCGCCAGTGACATACACAATATGAAGGTGTCTTCATATTGTGTATTTCACTACTAGTAAATAAGTTAAATTTTATTTTAACCAATATTGTGAAATGATTTTATCACATTATGTTTCGAGAGATTATGATTCAATTATCACCGTATAGTAAAATAAACGCTTATTTCTGTAATTAAGTAACAGTTTTGTCACACATTTTTTTAAATTATATAAATTTGGTTCGAGCTTGTTTGAGTCATTAAGTCAGTACGCACCAATTAGAGTTATTACCCCGAAGAAATAATTAAGAAATTGCACGATAATAAATTTAAAGACGAAAATTAAAAATAATGTACGATTTTGTTAAGATAAGATAATTGCGGGATAGTGGTACAAAATCAGTGTATGTAATCTTATTGATATATGTCTACACTCTAGAGGTAATAACATATTTATGGTAACCATAGATTAAAAATCTACAGTACACTCAAATGCAAGCTGATTTGTAGCTTTTGTCCTATTTTTAAATTTTATTTTGTACCGATTACAAGATTTTAAAATACATTTTATTTTTATACGAAATTGTTGTCCGTGCTACAAAAAATCATTTTCCTCTGCCGTGATGCTAATTCAATTATACACAAATCTTAGGCGAAACTGACAGAACATAAGCTTTACTTTTATACGCACATATCCACAGACACAGGCGGCCTGAGGGATACGTGTTTGCCAGCAAGGTCCCAGAGTACTTACGTGCTTTAAGATCGCCCCTCCCTTAGATATACTGCATCTAACGATCCGTATTCTCCATGCGAAATTTAATAAATAATGGCAGTTTCCCACAGAAGACATTTTCTTCCCGGTTCTTAAAGCTCTCTGTATGTGTTAAGTATATGAACGTACCCGCTTTTCACTACTATTCAAATAACGTAAATATTAAGTGTAGCTTACAAAAAATCCATACATTCAATGCGCGATAATATAATAACGGTTTTATAATCCGTCTTGTGGAATAAACGGTAGGGTTCGCTTTTATTTATTTCCTTACTCGCAAGTGCGTTCTAGCACTGACACTAAGAACTGTCAGATAAAAAAAAAAAGTTCTTTATACAATAAAATTATCA
This sequence comes from Pararge aegeria, assembly GCF_905163445.1. NCBI lineage: Eukaryota > Metazoa > Arthropoda > Insecta > Lepidoptera > Nymphalidae > Pararge > Pararge aegeria. The sequence goes on from NC_053181.1 coordinate 2,752,435, forward strand.
TAATAAAGTTCGGGTGGTATGCCAGGACGTGTATGTAGTGTTTTATAACCTTCGCAAATCATATTGACTCAACGCTGACGACTCCAATTAAAGCATTGAAATGTCAGCTATGGGTTATGTGAAATACAAAACTACATACAAGTATGCTCATATCCGATGTTTTAATTTCAGCCGAGCTGAGTCGGTACGGTGAGCAAAGGTCATCTAGCTTTGCAGTGGGGTGCGGCATATTTGTAGCGGTGAGATGTGATGGCGTGGGGCGAAGCAGGCACTTGTGGCGCGTTATATGAACACGGGGTTTTCCTGTCCCGTCAGTAGCCGGAACATTGATGTGGGCATTGTTTTCATTAGGATCTGCAATTTTTGTATTTATTTAATATTGTTACATTACTTTACTACTTACTTACCACTATTAAAAGTAATTTTATAAATTCAAAGGGTATTTGTTTGTTGATTTGTCTATCATGAATATAAGTGACGGCCGTTTGGTGCAGTGGGCAATGGATTCGATTCCCACAGCTGGAAAATGTTTCTGTGATGAACATGAATGTTTTTTCAGTGCCTGGATGTTTATCTGTATTTTATAAGTATTTATGTATATTATTCATAAAATTATTCATCAGTCATCTTAGTACCCAGCTACGCTTACTATGGGGCTAGATGGCGAATGGCGATGTGTGTGTTGTCGTAGTATATTTATTTATAAGTAGTGTCAAAATGTACTGCGACTCTTTCGACACAACTGAGTTTTATCGACTTGTGTCAGATAATTTAAGTCCGACAAATCCTGCACAGGTTGTTTGCATTTAAAATTTTCCAACGTAATAACGATCATATTAAATCTTTAAACGTAATAACGATTATATCAAAGCACTAAGCCATTTTAAAAGGAAACACAAATAAAGTCTAATTTGGCTCTGAAGTTTCCCTTTTTAATAAACATCGTTTATTTCAGCTACCTTGGAATTTTATAAAATCGTACAAGAGCCACGAAGTGAGAAGAAAGTATATCGGCCACTTTCGGATCTGATAACAAGACTTTTTCTCCTTTCCCGGATGGAAGAGTACTTTCGGGTAGCTTTCTGCTACATGAACTTCTTTATGGCTTTAGAAGCCCAGGCTCAGAACTTGATAAGTGATCAAGGAAATATTATTGTTTTGAGCCAGAGGATTTAGTCGAAATTTGAAACAAGTTGCGAATTCTGAAAATGGAATTTTTTGTTACCTCTCCAACAGAGGTCGCTAGTAGATTGACGATACGCTCGTGCGGAACCGCCACGACGCTCTGCGAGTTGATCTCGATGATGCGATGTCCCACGCGGACTCCGCCTCTCTCCGCTATGCCGCCCCGAAGTAGACTGCATATCTGATCATAATTTGGTTAAAGGTAACAGATTCTTCGAAAAAATCTAGTCTGTCTGTTTGCTTTGACTAATACCAGTACTAGTACGGAATAAAAATTCTACTGTAATGAAGAGTCATTGTGGTGGCCCTGTAGTGGGCCGTTAATCGGTTGATATGTTTAAGACAAGGCTAGCCAAACGGGCACCATTGGCTCGAGCGCTTGGTTTGCTCAGTGAGTTTGTTCAACATTTTGGGGCATTTTGCAATTTCACACCAAACCAATTCGGGTCAGATTTGGAAATCAAAGAAATGTTTTAAATTGTTATTATTTAATTTTGTATTCGAAATGTAGCGTGGGAAGACGAATTGGCAAACTTTCATGACTCTCTGGGTCTTTAAATAAAAAATAAATTGATCCATTTAATAGTTACTAGTATCGAAAGTTCTAGGCTGTAAATGCATCTCTCTTATAAGAGAAGAGGTTAGAGCCTCAGTAGATTGATGAATATAATTTTGTTGTTGTACAATTGTTCCCTCTTTGTATACTATCAAAATTAATAGTACTCGAGCCTAGAATTTGATTTTTCTCGTTTTGCATCGCACCTCGACTGAGAGCCACCAAATTGCTTTGTTAAACTATAGTTCAATATTAAAATTAATAATATTTCCCGAAATTAAAACTTTAAAAGACTTAACCGAAGTGTTTTCTTCTTTATTCAGAGACCAACCGAACAGCAAAAACATCTTACCACTCCATTTTGAACACTAAACCCGAGCTGGTACTTGGTGTCCGGCCTCTTGATCTTCACTTCCACGACGGGCGCGCATGGCACCACGGTCAGCTTCACCACCGTTTGGTTCTTGGAGTTCTTGATGTACGTTTGACAGGTCGACAGAGGCAGCCCGACTAGACTCACACCGTTGATCGCTATTATTTGATCACCTGCGATTTGGGAAGCATAATTCAAGATTCGTTTATTTCAAGTTGGGGTAATTTATAAGCACTTCCGAAAAAGAGAGCAATAAAAAAAAATTGGTTAATTTCACCATTTCTTCTTCTTCTTCTTGTGACGAACCACCCAATTCGAAATCCTGTGACCAAAAGTCGTCTTAGAAATAAAACCGCCTTTACAAACATCTGTATAGTCCTTCATTATTTTGTGTCTGTTCTTCTTGCCCTTTTTCTTTGGGCCAGCACAATTTTTTTTAAATCATACCTTAATTTTACACGCATATCTCTATTACGCAGTCCATCCATCACTTTAAAGTCTAAAATTTACTATAAATTTTTTTCTTCAACAAAGTTTCAGCCGTCACCTTAATTTTACACGCATATCTCTATTACGCAGTCCATCCATCACTTTAAAGTCTAAAATTTACTATTACATCACCATAGAACGCTAGTCTATTACTCCTCATCTTCTCTGATGCTTTTTTAAACTCCCCCTTTTTATGTTGCCCGATTTATGCGATAAATTATACTTAAATAAAAAATATCTCACCAATATTAAGTTGCCCACATCTCGCAGCCGCGCCCGCCGGTGCTAAGTTGGCTATCACCACTGTAGGCAGCATCGAACCCCAACCAGACTCTACGACGACCACCCCAAGAATTTCACCTTTCGTTTTAGGCACCACCACTTCTTTCTGAAGTTCCTAGGTAGGACAGAAAATTAGACTACCAACGGACTAATGTGACCAAATGTCTTAATCGGACTTGTCATATAATTTTGGACACTTAAAATTCGAGGAAGGGTTGGCATATTTTTAGGTTGCATCCCGACAGAGGACTTTACTTATCCCACAAAATCGACCTGACCCATACAGCGGGACTTAAAAAATAGCCTATATTTATTATTCCCTATAGCCTATTCGCAACAGCTAAATCGATCTTGAAAAAACTATACATTTCGATAGATTGCACCCTGGAGACAAATGTTGGTTACTTCTTAAACCAACAGAGGTACAGTTCCCGAGGTTTAAAAAAAAAAAAATTTTAATGTTACAGCTAGTCGATACAACTAATGAAATTAATAAGTTACCTTCTTCGCAAACATCTGAAGCTCGTCTCCGAATATCTCTTGACTATTGAGCACCTCCTGATAATCCATCTCCTTTACAAAACTATGGTCCTCGATACCGTTAGCTTTCAAAAACTCCATGTAAGCAACTTGGAATGCCTGTCCAATAGATTGCGCTATGAATTGGGCCTGAAACGCGGAAGACACCATTTTGAATAATATATTTTTATAACGGAACTGGAGTTCAGTTCAAAATTATTCTTTATTCTCAAGATTTTCGATCAAATATAATTTGTGACAGACAAATAATGGTCAACACTCGCCGCACAAAACTCTACTGGTAGCATAATGACATTTAAATTGATTTTATTGTCAGCGAAATCATTACCGTTTTGAGTTTGTTTTTGCGGTATTTTTTCTAGTATTTATCTAAATTAACTTAAAAATAGCAACTTCTAATTCACAAACCGGCTTCGACTGTGTCATTACTGTATTTACTATCGGCTGACAAAGTATTTAAGCTATCATGCAGCCCTTTCATCGATTACTCTTGTTTTTTACTTCTTTAATCCGTGATCTAATAACTCGTATATGAATTGCTGTTTAAATTTTTTAATTATTAGTATCCTAAACAATGGAAATGTTTTTAATTTCGAAGTGAATGTTCCAAATCCTGAGACCTCATTGCAGGCTACATAGTTGTCCAATAAAATAACATCACTAAACAAAACATATCATTTATGAAAAATAATCAAGGAATAAATAAACTCTTTAGCGTACCTCTTCACTCTCGAAAACGTGGCATATCATCTTCGGCGTACGGTTTAATTTCGGCTGATCGGAATCAGTTTCATGAGGCACAAACCGCCTTCTTGCCATAAGCACCACCAAGTCACCTATGTCGGCGATGTAAGAAATCGTCCTTAACGCATGGTCCATCATAATTTCCTTGAGCTCGGTATTCAATACCATTATCTTCTCCGTCGAAATGAAGAGATCCACTTCTGTACTTGGCTGATTTTCTCCTTCTGGTGCCTGGGTACAAACAATATACCATTGGGTAATATTAAGTGATTCCACATATTAAAAGTCACCACACAATAGATTCAATTTATTGAAACGCACTGTTATAGGATAATTATGGTGCAAGGTGTACTTTTCAGTTCTCTAGGTATCTGGGATCAACAGAATCATCCAGCGGAATTTAGTTGAGTTTAGCTTTAGTAAAAGCCAATTAAATGCAATGTTTCGTGAAATAGATATGAATGAATGGAAGGAAAAAATTAGCTATGTATTTTATATATATATATATATTTTTTTTTTTAAATGAAATCAGAACAAAGCGGATGACAGGCGCTTTTGTAGCATATTTATTTTGTAGATCTTTAGAGAAATTATGTATTATAGGTAACTTACCAAAGCCTATTAAATCCGATGATTGCGTGTAAATATAGAGGAAACATATTAATAAACGCTACTCATATGTTAGTAAAGCATGCAGATTTGTTATACCTACTTAATTAGGAATCATGCAAATTACGTTTTTGAGAAAGCTAGTGAGAATATCTGCTTCATAATTTTTTTTTGACAACATAGACATGTTATTGAAACATAATGTTTTTAAATCTCCTATAGTATATTATAGTCGTAAAAATGTAATAGGCCCGTTTTGACATTTGTCATCGCGACGTAACTAGTTATGGAACCATAAGACTCTGTACTCGATACTCACGATAAATCAATTCAAGTTTGTATCAGTACTTGATTGATATTATTATGTATTGTAAAGTGTTCGTTCGTTCAAAGTATTCCTTTAACTTCACAACCAATACGCGTGACTGGCTGTTGATTATACGTCCACTTTTCAACATGTTGAAACAGAGTTAGTACTATATAACAACAAACACAAAAATCGAGTCAAATCACTATGTTTAAATTAATGTCCAAATTAGAAGAGCCATAGTTAACGTAATAGTAAACAATATATATCAAACTTAAACGAGCGCACAGTCAACTTTACAAGATATGGAACGAAAAATTGCGCAGTGCGCGCGGGGACGCTTCAGTCATGTGCCGCTTGGTCAGATACATCATCTCAGACTCATTATTTAGAACCCATTTTGAGAACCAAGCTTATTCTTTGCAGTAAAGATAACTACACAATATTTAATTTCGATATTCAGTAAAAAAATGGTTACAGCTCTAGTATAAAAAAAAAAAAGACTGAGAACGTAACTGTTTTCGAAACGTTTCGCAACAATTATAAATTGCATGCTACTATGAAGTAAGCGCAAAAAGAATACTCGCGATATATTCTTTCATATTATTTAACGTCCCAAAAAAATTTACGTATTTTTTAAAACACTGTATGTAATTGATTTTTATTTTTTTGTTTCTTTCAGTTTCGTTCCAAGTTACATTCTATGGTCTTGCACAAATGTCAAAACGGGCCTATTACATTTTTCCGACTATAGTTGTTACTAAAAAATGTAGAGCTTAACATTATTAATTTTTTATGTTAATATTTTGCTGTTTTTATTATCATTTAAGTACTTTATTTTGTAAAGTTGTTCATGTAAAATAAAACAGATTTATAGTTTAAAAACTTAAAATTTATTGTGAATACACAGGAAGTGTTTCGTTTTACCAACAGTATCTATTGATTATTTTCCCCAGTTATCAATTTATTAATTATATTAACCCAGCTACAATAGGTCAAAAATTTAATGGTTTGACAAAGTGTTCATATCCTCATTGGATTTAACAGGGTATTTTAGTATGACTATGGTACGCGAAAGAGTCTTGAGAAGGATTTAAGTGAAATATGGATTTAACAAAAATGGAAATTCGAACTGATCGAAGAAATAAATTGAATATTACGACTTTTTGATTATAGCATGATAGGCGTAGGTCAGCCTTTTATTCTCTCACATACTGAAAAAGGAAAGCAGCCGTCTACAACTCTGCTGTCTCAGTCTGTGAGGAAATGAGAGGTGTACAAACGTCACTCGCCACGCTATAAACGTAGGAAACCGTTTCTGTATTTAGTTCATTAGCGGAAAAAAACTACATCGATAAAATCACGTTCAAGGCCACCTTAATCTTAGTGACGGCCTCTTCCACCATATTCTTTTTGGGCCTCTTCTTGCGGCGCCTTGAGTCCTCCTCGACCTCGACCGAGCCAAGGAACGACAGGCGGAACACGGCCGCGGGCGCAGCGTACACGCCCGAGTAAGGACCCTCGCAGCCCCACTACGAAAACACACCGGCTAACCTCCTCTCGCTCTCACATACCCCCAATAAAGGCTGCTGTCTCTTTCACTCTTATTAAATTAACTTTCTATCTTAATTATTGAGACAGTCAACGCGTCGTTTTGCTTGTTTTTCTAATTTCCTTAATAAATTTGCTTTATAAAAATTTTGACCGTTTTACCTACCTATTCCGTTACGAGATGTTTTTAATTCGATTCGATTTGTGGTTCCAAATGCGAGGCAGCATAAGCTAAAGCTCATATAAAATATGCGTCAAATATACTAAATCAATCGATTGTTATCGTCGTTGAAAAAAAACGATTTAACTTTCCAACACCCAAAAATCTTTTTAGAGCGTACGTACGTTTTGCAAAAGTAAAGCCAATTGGTTTCGTAATCTGCGCAAAAGCAAGCAAAACAACTCGAATTACACACAAATTGACAATGATATGTGAGAAGCGAGCGATCCTTTTATTATGAAAGCGTAACCTAACGGAAAATAAACCTTGATATTATTAGTATTCGGTTCAAATTGTGTTATGCAAAGCTATTCCGTATTCCGGGGGAGCACCTTGCCGGTGTGAATCGGGTCATGTTTCCATGCGTTCGTGCGTTTAATGATAACGTGCGTGGAGAGCAAGCTTGGAACTATGCGAGGTCGACTCGGCAAGTCTTAGTCTGCAAAGCGACGCGCGTAGTATAAACTCACCTTTACATTATCGTCATGCATTTCAGATTTAAAATGGACTTATTTGGATTAGCTTTACGAAAATTGTATGTTAACTACACTAGTTATAAAAGAGCATGAGATTTTATTAATGCTTTGGTTTTAAAGACTCATTACGATAAATATTTTTTATCAACTGTTATTTATTGAGAACTTCATTTAGCCTCAAAAACGCATAAATGATTATTTAAATCAGTTTTTATTTCTTTTGAATTATCGTCCTAAGTATTTAAGCGTCTGTTATAGGACTTAAGAATTTAGAAATCATAACCTCCCCGCTGTTCCAATACGCCATATTGTACATAAGAAATAGTTTATTTTCGTGCAATAAATTATTTAATTCTGGTTATATAGTATGAAAGAATCAAATTATAATGTTTCACCTGAAAATACAAAGAGGATGCAATGAATACGAAAAAAAGCAGAGCAAAAAGCGCAAGCCATAGATCAACAAATATTTTCGGAGGAGGCTAGCCGGCCATACGGGATCCGATCTTCCAGAGTCGGGTCGAGGATTGGGAACTGAAAAATAAACTCTCCTGCCAGCCCAATGTCAGTATCAAAACCTCTTATTTCGCTACAGTCAAGTTGGGTAACCTTGCTCTGCAATGTAATTTTGACAGTCAACCTAAAATGGGGTTTTATTCGTCTTTTCTAAAAGCATTATATTATTTTTGTTGGATAACCCTATGAATTAATAACTACGCAAGTAATGTGATATAAAATTTGACACTTTTTCCTTGTTTTATGGCGTCAAGCTTGATACACAAATAATAGTTCGGAGCTGAGGTTATGAGTACGATCTCAATGACACGAAGAATTCAGGTTATGGCCTTAGAACAACAAATCGACTCTGGTGTAATTAAAGGCATTGGCTAGCTTTATGTAATGTGTCGTAAAGCAAACTTTTAAATATTTTTTACGAGTGGACCACGCCATGCGCTACTCACGCACTTCAAACAACACTTTATGCCACATAATATACAGCTCATATTTAAATGCTTTGATTTGTATTAAGGTTGTGTTGAGTTGATATGTTTTGCGAAGGCTAAATTATTCTTTAACTTTTAAGACAAGTTGCCAATCAATCATACGAAAAGCAAAATTAGCTTGGCAGCTCATAATTTTGTATGACGGCATATTGTCAAGGTTTATCAACTGTCAGGAAAGATACTGAATAACTCAGAACCCTGTCTCTCTGTCTTCTCTGAGCACAATATAACTACAAACACAATAATTGCCCATCTTAAGTTGTCTGCCAAAATTACCTAACTTGACTGTATAAGGTTTAATAGTAGAAAAGTGTGCGGTCACTGATCAGGTAAAGGTAACAATAGGCTTCAAAATAGATTCAACTATGGTAAAATAACTGCACCAAACATTGAAACTATCTTAGCGACGGTTGTTACTATTGTCATTGGCTTATATTCTTGCACTTTGGCAATGAGCCTTGATTCATGCTTTCTAAAGATTCGGCGTGAAATGGTATTTAATGAACAGAAACTGATATACAGCGCAGCTGCCATAATGTTTTATATTCTCTGTGTTTTGTGCCAGCTCATTTATTGGTAGTATATTGACACGCAATAGCGAGCGAGTAAATGTTTATACGTGTTCACGTACGTTATCAATGCCGCCAGATGTTTGAGAACACACTATGTCGAAATATATTCTATAACTATGGTTTGATAAATAACGTAAGTCACTAAACGTGTTCAAGCAGTAATATTATACAAATCTATATACTATATTTCAAGTGGGTGACAGTAAAATCAAAGAATAACAAGTTCACTTTATTTTGTTATAGTATGAAGCGGATTCGTGCGATTCGACATCAAATAGTGTGGATTGCCCACCTCGCTATCTTGTGGCTATTACCATCAAGTATTTCCCAGTTATAGAGTGTCGTACATTAGAAAATTATTACATTAGCAAATTCAAAATTCATTTATTTCAAATATGCCTATTCTATAAGCACTCTTGAAAGATACTGTCTGTTTCTAGTAAATCAACCACCGGTTCAGAAAGCAGATTCGACCGAGAAGAAGCGTTAAGAAATTCGGCAGTTTCAAATTTTTTAACAATCTTTAGTCTATCATTTCTAAGCAACCTTGTCTATAGAAAATACATCCATTTGCATTGCAACCTCGATGTAAACTGAACTATTCCTGAACCGTAGACTCCCATTGCAGCAAGAATATCATAAAATCAGCCAATAACAACACCGCGTTGGTCGCACCAGTAAACCGATCACCAGTTTCAGACATCAGGGACGTAAAAGGCTTGGCAGGCAACGCACCAAGGAGATACGAGCATCGGGTACGCATTTCATACTACGAATATAAACTAAGGTACATTGGTACTGTTGATTAAGGGACAAAAAGGACAGGATATTATCCCACTAGCATTCTCAAAACACTATAATCCTAATGAGCATGAAATTACCAGAAAAAATAAATGTAGTAGAATTATACTTGTAAGGATATAAAGGAGCGAAGGTCAAAATGCATAAAGGGTCCTTCTAATAAATGTTGTATAGCTGGTGTTTAGTTATACTATGCCTTCGCTGTATCTGCCATCAGTAATTTAGCATTCAAAATAAATATAAATACCGTCATCATTCAGTAATGTTAATTTAACCAATCGTTCTTGGAACAAAATGAAATGCATAATTTAACTAATTCAGAACTCATCACAAATTTCGCCACTGGTTTGCAACTGTAAGAAATTAACTAAATATGGAAGCTATTATATAAGGTGATTGACAGATGTCAGGGGGGGTGTATAAAGAATATCAATGGTGTAATTTCATGCTCATATTCTTCGAACATCTACAAATAATATAACATAGTATGTAGTATGTTTACCGATTCACACAGGCAATATCATTACTTTTTTTTTGTAATTAAAGAGAATGCGTGTACATCTTTTCAATAAGAGAAAACTATTATAGTTTATTTAAAGAAATCGGTAATTTAGTTGTAATATTAAAAGTTACAAATCTTTTGGTGTCAAACTCGGAAAGCAAATGGGGCTCTTTCTGTGCTATATTATAACTGAAAATAATTGTGTCATAATTAAGTTTTCAAAATTTATGGTTTTCAATTCTATAACACGAATAATCCAGGTGATAAAATAGCAAGTAAATTAAAACTGAAAAAACATCACCCACATAAAATCTGTCAAATTTATTCCTCCAGCTTATTTTTAATGTTAGTTTTAATATTACAGATAACATTTCCGATTTTTTAAAATTGCGTTGAATTTTTAAGCAACTTACTACGTACGTGCATGTCGCGAGGGAGAAAATATCATCAAGCATTTATAAAATTGACTTGAGGGATCTGTAGTCTTTGAATGGACGGAATTTATTTTAAGATAACTGATACACTTGTCACTTGCTTGGTGAACTAAAAAACATATCTAGTACGTAGTAAGTTAAACTCAAAGCTTTAGTATTGATAACTCAACTCATTAATATTAAACTCCGTACTAATAAACCGACATCGAGATAAAAACAAGTTCTCAAGTTCACGAGTTTGAGAACCTGGTTTTAACTTGATGACAGTTTAATAATACGCGCCTTATTATCACCTTAATATCGAATTACAGAGACTAGGGTAAGAAGAAATCGTAGGGCCGGTATTGTCCAGGTTGTTCGTCATACCTTGATCCTAGATACGGCTTCTTCGGCCTGTAGCATCCTGGTCGCTTTTGTGGGCTGGCCCTCGCATGCCAGCTGCGTGGAGCCGAGGTACCGCGCACGGAATAACACACCTTCTATCAGCACTGACGCCAGATCTGTAATGGATAACAAGTGGTTAGGATTGAAACTCATCTACTGTTGTAATTTACACTTCTTTGTTGGTTTTTATAAATTTAATCTTATTTTCGAACGAGACGATCGGTTGTCATTCTCAGATTGGTTAACGCGGATCGACGCATAACGGCGGGAACCAATCAAATTGATTGAATCCTACCTGAACGGCTGCGAGTTTTGGCGGGAGACTTGGGTTATTACTTCTTGGCGGGTTAGATCGTTCTCCGAAGGGTCAGGGAATGAAATGCGAGGTTGAAGAGAATAAGTTCATAGTGTCGTAGTTTATATTATTATTACATAATTGTGTGGTACGTTTACTTGAATCTTTTCGCGGCCTCATCGCTATCCTACTACAGTTCTAATAAAGTTCAAAACAATGTTACAAAAAACACAAAAAGTTAGGTGAGTGAAGTCTGAAAACAAAACCATTTCTAATTGAGAACTCAATTGACTAGTCTTAAGAATATTATCTTAGAATATAATCTGTGGGCGACTGCCATTGGCCATTGATTTTTTTAGTGCTGTGTACCAACCTCTGAAAAATTTAATTAATCTGAGGTGCTAACATTTCTACATAATAAAAGTTCCAGTTTTCCCCAAGTATGCCCAATAAAAAAAGTTTTATACAAGCAAAACAGTAAATTATGTATAGGTATAAATTAAATTATATATGTAATTTTATGACAAAGCGTAGCAGGTCTTTTTTTCATAAAATTAAACCAAACAGTATGTTAACATCAAATTAAATTACAAACATCATCGAAATTTCATAAAAACACGATTTCTAGGTGTTTTAATAATTGTTTTGTTTAATAAGCCAATGAGTTTATATAAGGTTTGTAAAGACGCGTGCCTAATGAAGTCTTACATGAAAATATAATTAACTTTTGTTTTCGATATTAATTATATTTACGAAGTCCGGATATTACCAACTCCAAATATGCATTCCAATATTTTTTATTCGATTTAAAGCTCTAATAAAACGTATATTTTTGACAATGTGGCATTGTTTAGATACTCATTGGTTGTCAAAAATTTAAAATCTTTGAACTTACAATATCTTTATTTCCTGACTTTATTTCAAAGTAAACATTGAGAAAAAAATATTCGGGTTTCACACAAAAGAGATTGACAAATTTTTCATTAGTAGACAAGAAAAAAAATACTCAACTAAAATTTATTTGGGAGTCCGTCATTGTTCTTATACTAAGAGATAGACATCATTGAGATTATATAATATTATTATTGAAATAACTCACCATGATAATGTCCGAATGCGGCACGAGAAATAAGAATCGTGTTAGTTAGGAGAATATGAAAACTACTTTAGGTTAAACAAACTAAATGATATTCTTTTACCTTCTTTATTCTTGCTCTTCTTCTTTCCGTCTTTATCCTAAAAGAAAAATGGTCGGATTAAAGATTTACAATATTATATATATAGAAATATGTACTGCTTTATTTTTGTCAAAGAGTTTCAAGAGGTTCGCTGGTTCGGTTTCCGGCAGAAGCAATATAAAAATTTATAATTTCCCAATATTCTCTGGTGGGAGGCTTCGGCCGTTACCACCCTGATGACGAAAACATGCTGCCAAGAGATTTAGCGGTTCGGTACGATGTCGCGTCGAAACCGATAAGGGTTATGGATTTAACATAACTACATATACTATAACCAATGAAAGTTCAATGTTGGACTAAAAGCCTCTCTCAACGGACCACAATCACGCTAGACAGACGGGTTGGTGAACGCAGTAGAGTAGAAGTAGCACAGAGTAGTTTTTAAGTTCAAAGATTGTATAAAACCTAAGTTTATCGGCAATAAATTATTGCTCTACGAAAATGCATGTAAAACAAGAATAATTAATTAGTATGTTATTACATAATAATTAATACTGATTGTTATATTGAACAAGCAGTGATTGCCCAGTGAGTAGGACTTCGACTTTACTGTCGGGGGGCCGAGTTCGAATCCCAGCACGCACCTGAACTTTTCTAAGTTATGTGCGTTTTTGACCAATTCAAATATCACTTGCTTCAACGGTGAATCAAGAAAACATATGTTCCATAATGTTTTCAAAAGTGTGTCCACCAATCCGCACTGTGCCGGCGTGGTGGATTACGGCCTTAACCCCTTCGCATTGTGGGAGGAGACCCGTGCCCTGTTGTGGGCCAGTAATGGGTTGTTATGACGAGGATTATGATGATATAATAGAAGTAGAAGTTGTCCGCGTTTTTATCGAATTCCCACAACAGGAAAATGTTTGTGTGCTGAAAAATGGTGTTTATCTGTAGGTATTTTATAGGTATTAATGTTTATTATTCATAAAATATTCATCAGTCATATTAGTACCCAAAACACAAGCTACGCTTACTTTGGGGATAGGTGGCGATTTGTGAATTGTCGTAGTATATTTATTTATTTATTTATCTACTCGCCTTTCCATTATGTAACGCGTCCTCCTCTCTAAGTTCCGAAGGGTCGTGAGTGTGTTCGCGCGCCGTACCTGTGGAACCACCAGAGGGCATCACCGTTCGCGACTTCGGTTTGCGCCAACCCTGGGAACAATTAATAAACATATTTTTCATTATACTTGCTTGTAACGTGGACCGTATTGCATTGATATAAGGCTCATAATAGTACTTACTTATGCTTTATTTATGATGACCCGATTAATTTTAGTTTGTACCTAACTGTAAGTTATATGTATGAAGATGGAGCATTTTTAATTTAGTCAGGTATTACAAATTATTTTTAATAACCATAAAGAGGTTATATGCGTTTAAAAATATTAGGCATTTCTTTTAAATGAACATATATTTTTACCTTTTCCACTATTATGATAAATTTACGTTTAATTTTATCAAATTATCCACAATTTATAACTATTTATGTTTTAAAAACAAAATTATACCCTTTATTATACATATTTATAATATCGGCTGTATGCAGCGAAAGATGCTGGTTGTATGTCGGTTTGTCTTGGCGCGCGGGAAAAAAAACCGTCGCGACATTTTCCGTAATAATTTTTTTCTATTAACAAATAGGTGGGTACGTACCCACCTTTTTTCACTGAATGACAAAAAATACGAGCAATTGATAGTTCTATAATAACTTTATCTCTCATGGTTATCGTTATATTAGTGAAATTTTATGAGCCGCGCAACTGTTATCAGTAAATAGATTAATTCAATAAATTATGTTACAGATTAAAACTGGCGACGAAAAAAAAAGTCATGACATAAAATTTGCTTACATAATTTATGTTTTTTTGGTATTACAACTATACTTTTTTTTCTCAAAATTACCTAATATCTGGGTTTTATTTACTTTAATAAACTAAACTAAATTTAAAAATACCTACGTCTTCACCTATTATAAAATATTTAATAGAATCATTGAGAAGGATTTTTACTTTGATTAAAAATATTTAAAAACGAATAGAATAGCGCTAAATCACGTAACATTTTCTTTACCACCTTTATCTGAGGTATAGGTATGAGAAATGTCCTCATTGTACCTAGACATATATTATTAATTACTTAGGTTTAAAATTAATTAAAAATTCATATTTTTTTAGTTACCTACTTCGGTTCGGATTTTTGATAAAAAAAGATAGGTAAGTATAGTACTAGTACTATATTTTAAATGACGAAACACGTTAGTATTTAATTTTTTATATTGTATTAAATAGATATGAAACAATTTTTTAGATATATGTTTAGTATATACCTTTTTCTTTTTCCGTTTATCAGAATGACCCTTCTCACTTAGGTCACTTACGTTTGAATCATCATCCACAACATTAATCGGATTTGAGTGTTCATGTATTAAACTTCCTTCCTCTGATGCTATTACACATTGTAAATCTTTGAAATCCCCGCTATTAATTACAACAGGCAAGTTGTTTCCATTCTCATCGTCTGATACCGTTTTAGTCAATTCTACATCACTATTTTCATTTTGAACAAAACTTTCGTAAATATTTCGACACGTGTCATCAGAGGCATCTGCGTAAATATCAGTTTGTTTACACTCAATGTTCTCTATGTTTACATTCTGATCACTTATGTTCACACTCCCACTTTCACCATCTAATATACATTTTTCAAAAGTGCTATTCATAATGTCACTTATGATATTAATTTTATCATTACTTTCGTCTTCTTGGACTAGCTTTAGGGCCAAAATTTCTCCATTTGCTTTTAATTGTAAACTTTTATTTATAACACTCTCACATTTATCTGCACTTGTTTTTGTTATATACGTGCTATTAATGATGTTTAAACTACTTTCTACTGCAACTTCAGCCGTAACAGATTTTTCTTCATTTATTTTTAATATAAAACCTGCTTCATTTAGTTTTTCACTGTTAACTTCGTGCTGTTTTTCTTCAACCAAATGCATATTTTCCTCTTGACTCATTTTTAGGAAATAATTAATGTTTTGATGCAACGGTTGATGTTATTTCAGTTGAATATAGCAGTAAATTGATATTATCGGAACATTTGGTCATTTCTCAGCGATAAACGTTATCACTCGGTAAACACGCGCGCCCTGGGATATGATAATGCTGACTGATCGCCGATCGGCCACCGGTTAATGTGGTGACTTAATGCATGTGTGGGCAGAGATTAGTCAAAACATTTGTGTTCTCAGATGCGCCATGAGTCGACTACAAATGAAGCATTGATTCATGTAGTAGAATTAATTCAACTAGTTCCGGAGCCAGCATATCATTAAAATAGTATAGTACCACTTCGTTTGTAAGAAATAAAAATCAACAAGATGAGACTCAAACTTTCGCCACGTGTATTTAAAAAAATTTAGTATTTTAGTGTATCACATGTTTAATGTTTTAACCTTTTGTGTCGTTTAAATTTTTATTTTTGTTTTTTATATTTTCCTTTTTTAATCACACATTTCATGATATTCACCGTCGAAAAATCACAATTTTAGGCACAATCACAGCACATTTTATTCTATAATATACTTTTTTTTTCTTTTTATTGTTTTTAGCATAATTATTAGTATTTCTCTCTTTTCTATTTTTGTACCCTAATTTTAAATAAATACATATTGTCGCGTAGTTCATAAGTATAATGAGAATACTAATGTAATTGTTAATAAGTGTCAGTGGATTACTACTAATTCCGAAATCCGTACTAATTAATTTATAATAAATAAATAAATAAAAATTATAAGTGTACAGTTAATATTGAGCACGACATGCTCTTGCAATATATTAAATATTAAAGCAAGGTCATTCAGTCAAACTGAACTTAAAAAGTAATTGTGGCTTATGACAGTTCTCTGGGAGACAAATCGCATGTAGGCATAAACTGAAACAATCATCAAATCTTTTATACTATGCCAAAGTATAATAGGAGAGCAAGGCCGTGCGTTACGACTCAAAACGAATGCCGTTTATCGCGAACACTCCGTCAGTTATAACTTTATGCTCCAATGAATCATACGGTACAAGTGTTATATGAAGAAACGGTTATATAGATTAGAATTAATTATTATTCGAAAGAGGTTGCTATTTTTGTTTTCCATGTGAGGTTCTTTATATCCATTTTATTGGGGTCAAGTTAAACAAGTTTTATATTTAACGTTTTTCCGTGTTATTTTATTTACATATTGTATTTCATGTTACAATTAGTAATTTCTATGTTTAGACTAATGAGGTGTTCACCGTGCCCTACGCTAAATTGGTCGGTGTTCCAAGAATTTGCATTCAACATTACTACACATATGTAAATACGTGTAGTAATTAATAATTCTTACGTGTCATGTAAATACAATTTTCCCACCATTATAGTGTAGTGTTTTAAAAATATTGAAAAGTAATTGAAAAGAACATACATACTTAAATATTTTTTTTTAATTTATTTATTTTGAACGCAGTTTTTCTATCTTAAAACGTAATGAAAATATTTAATACGTACATTAAAGAACAGGTAAGGAAGATATATTTTCAAATATTTTTGATTTTTATTTACTTAGTTTTTTATTTTTATCAATTTCTACGCGGTATCGTACTGGTACGCTTAATTACTCAGAGGCATGTCTTTGTCGACAGAGTCGATAGAGTGGTAACTCCCGAATTGCCCCGCTAGGAATTAAACGAGGCTGTTACTAGAACATCGAGGCACGCCAATGGGTAGACATAAAACCTCCTAGCGCGCATCTTAGTCCTATTGGTTTCCGTATACAACTCTTTTATTATGAAACTGGCTTTAAATAACACTTACTTTATCATCGAAGAAGCCCTGATCATCCGTTCTCTGTTGACCGAGAAGTCTGTCAGTTTCTAAATCGGTATCCGCTTCATCTGAAATAAATGTGCATCGAATTTTAATGTAAAGGTTGCCTACAGGTGATCAGTCCAGGCGATAAGGCCGCCTTTGCACATATATATATTTTTTTTTTCTATGAAGCGGTGATAGCTCAGTGGGTAGGACTTCGACTTCACTTTCGTGGGGCTGACTTTGAATCCAAGCAGTAACCTTATGTGCGTTTAAAAAAATTCAAATATCACTTGCTTCAACGGTGAAGAAAAACATTGCGAGGTAACCGCCATGCCTAAAAGTTCTCCAAAATGCTCTCAAAGGAGTCCACAAATCCGCATTGGGCCAGCGTGGTAGATTGCGGCCTTAACCTAAGGGTAATACTCTAAACAGCTAGACCTAGTATTAAATATACTAGGCTTTCACTGGCAAATATAGGAATTTTCAAGGGCAAGTCATCTTCCGTCTGCGGATAAAACTGTGTTAAACAAAAGTTTATTACCTTCATCGCCGCTGGCCGGTTTTATTTCCACCGAGTCTGTACTCTGCGCCGATGTTGGCCTTTTCCTGAAATTATGTTACAAAATTGTAAATAACAAAACCAAAATATGGCTTGAGTTGCGTCAATCATGCATCTTATAGAACAAATATTATCACTTTGTCCAACGAAGTCATTTTCCAAACAACAAGTAGAAATTACCCGCATGGAATTTATGGTCTGTTCAATTTAACTTGACGCGTAAATGTTTGATAGCATTGTTCTTTCCCGAAACCCTTTTTTCTGTGTATTTATATAGTTTTCTTCCTCTATTATTGCTGCATGTTAATATATCTGTTTCTGTATAACAAAACGCGACATATAATTTAACGCATGACAAGCAACAGTAAATACTCCAGTATTTCCAACCAGTTCTCGGGTCAAGTTAAGATGAACGTTTAATACCTCTAGAAAATACAAACTCACCTGGGATACACGTCTTCGTGGTGGTGGTGGTGCGGTGTGTGCGAGGGCAGCGGCGAATGCGAGTGTGTGTGCGCGTGTGAAGAGTGCGGAGTGTGCACGTGCGGGGAGTGCTCTGCGGGCCGGTGCGGCGCGGGTGCGGGGGGCGGAGGTGCCGTTGCTGCAACAGAAGATTTATGAATTTATTTCTGATATAGGTCATCTCGCTTCAGCCTCAGCGCACCTTGGCAGTAATATCGTGCCTTATGCCATCACGGCAAGAGACATGGCGCTCTCTTATGCCGTCATACTTCTATGTGCTACTGCATATTAACTTATTTTTATATTATATACTGTATTAAGTATTAAATTTATTGAAATGATAAGAAATACTCATAATAATTAATTTTATTTTTATATGAACTTTTATGTTTTACATCTGCCGGAAATGCCATGAAAGCCATGTTTTTTAAATTGATATTGACTCTCGCTTGGCATTATCTGACAAAAATATATTAATGCCACTTATTTTTTCCTTAATAAGTTTTCCACTTACCTAATGGATCTAAAGAGTGCAAGTCTGCATCAGTTAACAAGTGGGGGTCTGTATTAGTTCCGCTATCTACAATTTCTTCTATTGTTACCGAATGAGTCTGAAAAATAGAGAAAAAAGAGAGAGAATTATTAATTATGTACCGTTCATTTGTAGGTATTTCATTAATTTATT
Organism: Pararge aegeria; assembly: GCF_905163445.1. NCBI lineage: Eukaryota > Metazoa > Arthropoda > Insecta > Lepidoptera > Nymphalidae > Pararge > Pararge aegeria. The sequence continues at coordinate 2,771,557 of NC_053181.1, forward strand.
GATATAATAATCCTTAATCCAGTGTTTCCGAAGCTACTGTATCTACTAAGATGTTTCCACCAAAATAAACAGAAGTTTTCTTCGGTGGAAACATTTCAGAGCTCTGAACTTACTCTCAACTTTGTTTTTGGCAATTACTTTTCTTGCTAGCCTCGGCCACCTTAAGTATCTATCCATCCAAGTCTGTATCACTTCTTACAAATGAGAGTATTTTATCTGCACGGTGGGGGTAATTCTTTCTCTCCTACGTGATAAGAGACCTTTACCCATCAGTGGGGCATTAGTTACACTGATAATGACGATAAGAACTAGAGTTATAAACTACAATTAATATAAAGCTTAAACCAACATAACATTTTTATATATATAGATATGTGTTTTAGAACTAAAGATGTCCCTCCTACTTCCAGAGGCAACCAGTATTATTTGGAAATTATAGATAGTTGCAATCATTGACTGCAAATCTTACATAAACTCTTCCGCACTTAAGTTAAGTAGTACTCGTAGTACCTATTAAAGCATTTTGTGGCCAAGCTTGTCCAGGGAAGTCCCTACTAACCCCATGCCTATTTAAGCTGCTAAACTGCGTTCTAGTCCGAAGGGTGTAATTTGATAGGATGTGTTCGTTGCATGGCATTCAAAGTGTTCCTCTGTTTATGTAACAAATTATGGTTTTTCACTAACCATTAGGTTACCACAGCTTGGTCCATCATTTATTTCTATAAAAACCCCTTTAGGATGTTATCAACAATTATAATTAAATAAAAAATTTTGACGCCCCCACTTTCTCCTCTAGGGCTAAAATCTTTCGAAATCTTATAGTAAGTGACCTTAACAAACATGAAACTTTTATTAAATTTTAAGTCTGTGGGAATTTTAGTGTAAAATTTTAATTTTTTTTATTAGTACCCCGTATGCCCCGTAACCGATTTTGTGATTTAAACATTCTTGTTTGTCTTGTTCTTGTTCTTGTCATTCAATACATTGTTGTTGCTCGTAACATAGCCCAAAAAAATTCTGTCCAAATTTTATGTCTAAAAAAGTTAAAATTCAAAATTTATGATTTTTTCTAATCATTAACGCCCCCGCTATACACTTCGGAGATTTAACACTTATAAAAAAGTTAGCCTATCCATTAAGTCAATGTATCCTCTACATAGATGCAAAATTTCAATTCAATCGGATGTATAGTTTAATAGTTTTAACGGAACTGTATAGATTTATATATTAGTATAGATATAGAAGTAAAGATGCCGTATAGACGCTCCTGCATTTCGCGGAGTGTAGCAAATGAAGCTTAATTTAATTCTAAATAGAATTTTGCGTCAGCACATTTTGAATAATCTGTGCAACCGAAAAATAGGAAATATCTTTTGTTTGGTGTTTTTAAAGTGATACAGATGCGGCTAGTTATCGCGTACAGCAAAGCAATATCATAGAATAGCTCATAGAAACGCCTGCTTCTATCCAAGGACTACAGGTTCACGATCTTATCGAGGATCCATTCCTTTCTCTCAGCCGAAAATTGAAGGTTTCAGGTCTGTTGTTGAGATAGGCGTAGGCAGCAGTAAAAGATTGTATCCGTTACATTTCTTTTATAGTAGGTATTATTTTAATAATTACATTTTTTGACCTTAGTTATGAAAGGTATAAAATATAAAATAAAATGGATACCGAACTTAACAAACGTAATACACACCTGAATTATTGGGTTATTATTGTCTGTGTCGGATGCGTGTCCTGAGGAAAGACCGTCTTCGACGATAGGCAACGTACGGCGACTTGGCTCTGCAATAAGAATAATATTATTCGTAGTGCACTACAATAATCATATTTACAAGGAGTTGTATAGTTTGGGAATAGTTAAACCAAGAAATATGTACAATGTGCCAGGTGTGAGATTGTCTACCTACGTCTACTTATTCGATCGCGTGAAAGTTAAGTACGATTAGTATGAAACCAAAAGAGCGCAATCTAATATCATGTTTTCCTAATCCTAAGGTTGCCAGGCAGAGATAGCTTCTAAGCGATAAGGCCGCCTTTTGTATTCTGCTTCTGTATTGTTTTTCCATTCTTCTTTTGTTTCTTCAACTTCTAGTGGTATGCAAATAAGGAGTATACATAAAATAATACTCGGAAACAGTATTGTCACTAGATGGCACTATTTTCTAATCAGGAATGTCATCGTGATTTGGTTTTGGTCGACTTTATCGCGATTTAAATTTTCCAGCCCAGTTTAATCTAGTGTCTATTAATGGTAAGAAGAAACACTGAACTGCAGAATTTGATAGAAATAAATAAAAATAGCACATTAATTTCCAGACCTGAAATATTGCTTTGAATTTGAGTGTATAAAAAATAAATTAAAAATCATTCATTTCGACCGTAAAGATTATATATTCTGTTAGATTAGATCATTGATTTCTTTGAAAACTTAGAAGAGCAGGCAGATATTTTTTTTTTTTTTAATAAAAAGCTATTCATGAAATTTGAATTAAGTAGAAATCGAGTCATGCTACAATCAACACATGCAATTGTAAAGTTACAATTACCTGAGTTAAGGAGCCTAGTGTAAACGTTTTTAATCTAATATTAAATTTTGTGTGTGTACAATGAGGATTGCGTTCATCGAATATTTTTTAGCACAGTTTGGAGAAATTCATGAAGGTTGTCTTACCCTTCATTTCCACCAGCTCCTTTTCCATAATTGCCATAGACAATTCGCTGACAATATCGCTGGCTGCAGAGGATAATGCCAGTGCTATGTGTAAGGCCGAGTTGTCACTACGCCGGGCCGGATGCCTTCCCGGACCGTCTAAACAGGTCGAAATGTCAGTGCCAGTCACTGAACTGTATTATTAAAACTGGACAAGAAAGTGACAGTTCACTTCGTTTTTGTCTCCAATTGGACGCCATTTTGGCGCTGTAAGCTCGACATTGTGACGAGTTTCCAAGGAACTAAAATCTCTTACATTATATTAGTTCCAGAGACACTCGTATGTCACATGTGGCGCTTCAAATGGAGCACAGATGGGAACAAAAAATAATTGATGAGATGGCAGATTCTTTTCAATATATTAGGATAGCACTACATAGTGACTAAAATTATACGAAGATTCCATCGCGTGGATCGAAGTAAGGTAGATGGGAAAATAGTTTTAAATGACAATGTGAGATGGTGATAACAAAAAAAAACAACCGGCTAAGTATGTTGTGGGCTTCTTCTTAGACCAGAGCGCGATCGGAACCTTCGTAGCTTTAGTTTTATGTTGACGAATTTAGTTATCGCCATCAACTCACTTCTATGTCATATTTTACATGTAATGTACGAATCAAAAGTGGCAACTATGTGCTTATTTGAATAAAGAAATATTTGACTTTGACTTTTGACTTTGAAGCTGCTTTGTTTTTGAGCATGTGGGAGGATTAGAGTTATGGATACGTCACCAACACAATGCTAAGAACTGTCGGTACCAGCGTAAATATAAAGTTTGTCCGAGCTTTGTATGAGGTTAGCAATATTCATGTTATATGAATTATTATTTTTCGCTTGAAGAGTATTATTGTACTGCAATGCGTTACGCTGCGTTTTTAAGCTTTTTAATGAAATTATTCCTATTTAAACAGGTCCGGGATGCCAAGGTGCCACTACACTTGTGCAGACTCCGGGTTCCGTCTAAAAACTGCCCCGGCGTAATGAAAACTAGCACTTAGTGAGCTTTATGCGTGAAAGAAAAGCATCTACGGCTACATAATAAAAGTGGCCGAAAATATGAACATGTTTGCTCAAAAGTACATAATTACTACTAGATAGTATGTGACTTATTATTATAATACTGAAGTCAAAATCGGCAATGTGTACGCAGGTTCACTCATACTTAATAAAATAAAACCTTCTTAAACAACTTTTGTTGAAACCTTGAGTATAGGCAGTTCTTTTACGCATGTATAAAATGCACACTACTAAGCAATAAATACATGTGTACGATATACCAGATCATTGTCGCAGTGTGTTCTTTCATTCATACTAGAACACTGGTGTTAAGACCAAACGCTTCTCAGATAAAGGAACTGAAAATAACCTCTTGGATATTTCAAAACCTTCTTAATCCTAAGGGAACTATTGTTAACGGATCGTAGAAAAAAAGCTCGGATGGTGAAGACCCATGCGATTTTTAGATCAAATTAGCAGCTAACTTGGCAAGGCTATGCCACTTACCACAAAAAACAAAAAGTAACCACTTGCTTGCCTTCCCAACTGACGAAAGAAACAATAAAAAGCATACATTGCACTGTAGGGTAACAAACCAGCGCGAAATATTGCAAAGATCAGAAGAAACATGGGAACGTAAACGTAGTTCTTGCTTGTCGCATCCCACTTATAGCATTTTATCTGCTCGAAGAAAATATGGTATGTGTGAAAGCAGCATTGCAACAATGCTGCTTTGCGGTGTATCGTCGTGCTAGAAGACTCTTTAGCAAATTCGCTTTACTCAGTAGACTTCAAAGTCTTGAACACCGTCGCAAGGTTGCTTTGCTAGCGGTATTCTAAAATATACATTTCGGAGAGTTTGCTCACGAGCTATAAGATTTGGTTAAACCATCTCCTTTCAACCATTGAACTGCGAGGCACCGAAAGAATCTGCACCGTCACGTAGTTGGAATACCATCAACACGTTCGAAGCGATTTGCTTCTTTCTTTCTAATACTGGTCTGTTCTGGAATACCCTTCCAGCTTCCCCGGTACCTATAATCTTGGTACCTTAAAATCAAGAGTGAATAGGCATATTTTAGCAAGCGCGCCCTTCTTATAGCAGTTACCATCAGGTGTGATTGCAGTCAAGCCGATTGCCTATCTAAACGTCAGTATATAATAAATCACAGAATTAAGAACATACATAATCCTCATTCAGCCATTATTGTATGCAGTCAATTGTGTCCAAAAACAGTGAACACGCCCCGCTTACGTCTCACTTTACTACCAAGGAATGTACCTAACATACAAACTTTTTCTCATTTTCCCATTTTATGGTAAATGTTTAGAACATTAGAGGTAAAATAATTACTGTCAACTGCAAAATGGTAGATAAATAGATAGATAAAGTCTTTATTGCACAATTTAAAAGTGAAAACAAGAAATAACAAAAACAATAAATATATATACCTATACATAAAATGCGCAAAGGCGCAATTGGTATGAAGTGACCAACCATTTGTTCGAGAAACAACTCTAAAGTGGTTCTTGGTGCATGAATATAAGTCGCGTACAAGGTTCCTTTATTTTCTTAATTCTGTATAATAACTGTACGGTGCTGATTACCTTTCATTTCCACCAGCTCGTTCTCCATAATAGCCATGGACAGTTCGCTGGCAGTGTCGCTCGCTGCAGACGATAGTGCCAGCGCGACGTGCAAGTCCGCCTGATGCGTTGGAGACACGCATGGACTGCCATCGTCGCCAGCCTGTAACGCTGCTACATCTGGCGTTGGGAATCTTGCACGTTGTTTCTGCTAAATAAAATACATATGTTTTTGATCACCTGAAGCAAATAGCCCAAGTGGCCTTTGCTGCATCAAGAGAGCGGCTTCAGGAGTTATATACGCCTCCGAAAAGTTTGGCCGTGGAACAGAACCAGAGCAACACAATTAACATGGTCAGAAATATCATAACCATTGGCTAGCAAGCTGGATAGACCTGGAAATACTAAGGAATGCAGGGGACAGACAGGCCTGATAACGTCTTAGGTAGGCTAATAATAAAATAATTAAACTAACATATATTAAGGTTGGAATGGAATGGTAATGGAAAGAGCTATGCTTGGTATTTCTTTGAGGGATAAGATCCGTAACGAAGTGATTCGCCAAAGAACTAAAGTAACTGACATAGCCTTTCGTGTTAGCGTACTAAAGTGGCAGTGGGCTGGTCACGTTTGTCGGAGGACCGATGGACGTTGGAGTCGAAAGGTTCTCGAGTGGAGACCGCGTGTCGGTAAACGGAGTGTCGGACGCCCCCCTACTAGATGGAGCGACGACCTCCGAAAAGTGGCAGGCATCGACTGGATGAGGAAAGCCGAACATAGGAAAAGATGGCGCTGCTTGAAAGAGGCCTATGTTCAGCAGTGGACGCACAATGGCTGATGATGATGATGATATTAAGGTTGAAGTTGTTACTAGACCATTGATTTGTTGTTTATATGGACTGTCTGAAATAAAGATATATTAATACTATAAACGGGCTTAAAGCAACTGAGACGATTTCCGGAAGACTGCAATCAGAGGATACTTTATATCACAAAAATAATCATTGAACTATTTAAATGGGATTCGATAAAATTATAATACCGTTTTATAAATACTGATGCCACATTTACCTGTAACCCTAAGAAGTCAGTGTGGTTATTTAACGCGTGCGGCGAATCGATGCCTTCGTTTTGGGGCCAGTCTGATTCACTTCCATCCACGCCATTCTCCGACGGGCAGTTCTGCGTCTGCCGTCTCAGTTCATAATCTAACTCCTGAGAAAAGAGCAAAACACAGAGGTGAAGATACTTGTTCTAAAACACGTTCTGAAAATTGAATCAGAAATCAGAGTAGAGATTTTAACTCCGCTAAATGTTTTTAGTTCATATTTATTTGTGCTAAATTGAAAATAGGCTATATCTAACCCTATTTTCAATTTAGGAAAACACCTCGAAAATCAATTTACCATTTAAATTGATTATGCCATTGAAATGTGTCTGTGTTATAGAAAAATATACTAGATATTTTAAGATTTATCAATGTAATTCAGTTTATAGACTGGTTATGCAACTGAAGTAGGAAAATAAATTTAGAGCTAACATTTTTCGTTATTTTCCATTATTCTTTTACCAAAATTTAAAGACTTCTTAAAAATGATTATTTTAAAAATGCCAATCTCTAAGACAATAAGAGAATCTATCCTAGAATTGAAATCGAGTGAACATCTATAGGAAAAAATTAATAAATGGTTGACAAACCTGAAAGTTTACAATTTCATCGGCACTATTCTGCTGTTGCCCAGGTAGTGTAGGACAGCGGAAAAATTCTTCTAAAACTTTCCTGGTCTCCGAGAACTCGTATAAGTAGTCAAACGCTGCGGAACTCGGTGGCGGTGTTCCGTCTCTACTGTCAGTAGTAACTACCCTCTGGGAATAAAGAAGAGAACAGAGCTGAAAAGAGTGGCTAACTATACTAAAACGTATTTAAATAAAGAGCTAGATCATTGAAGTTTGATATCATTCCCTCATTGGTTTACTTATAATAGTACATTTATTTTTTTGAACTTTTAACTTAAAATAAACTTAGACTGATTTTCAGTTATCTTTAATTTCTAAAACAATTTATTTTTATATAAAGTAAAGAAAATATAAAAGTATATTGATATATACTCGTATATACAACGAAATGCGTACTTCACATCTTATATTGGTGAGATAAATGTATGTAATGGTGCAATTTAAAATCTACTGTCCCTGATTAAGGTAAATAACTGTATTACAGGCGACAAACTAAAGATCACGAGACCTCGAGTTCAGATTCCGATCCGCGGTCAATACTCCAGAACGCGTCTGCCCCACAGTCATCGGTCCTACGACAGACATGACCCGCCCACTTCTACTTTCACTTGTTTACCCTTTGCACTATGTCGGTGACTTTGGTTCTCCTACAGATTTCCTCGTTGCGAATTTTGTCCCCGAAGAGATATTCCCAACATTGCTCAATTCACTATTTCTCTAATTTATCAAGTCCACCCAGATACCACTGTGTAAAGGTTTGATCATTTGATCCTAAATTAAAAAAAAATGTTAATTGTATCATTTCCTTAAGTAGCGCTTGCTTCCATCTCATCAAATTTAAACCTCAGATTATCAATTGCCAAGCCGAAGTTATCTTCTCCGATGCCACAAAGTGCGGTAGGCCAGCTTCCACCATAACAAGGGTGGATAAGAATGAATCTAATTTTTTTCACGTATCAAAAGACTACTAAAATTTGATGTACATGTTTCAAAAGTATTGTAATCCGTTTATATGCCACCCGCCAACCTGACGTTAGCTTGGCGGCGCACTATATTTCTAGTATCATTTTTGTTACGTTGAACTATAAAATATTTTTCCATAGGTATCAAGTACTACTAAAACACTACTAAATTTAAGATTATATTTAATTTGATGACGTACACAATCCTAACAGTTTCGAATCATTATACAATTTTGGCTTTCCGAAACAGAATTTATGACACTAAGCTTAGCCAGGAGATCATTTGGATTTCTCTCGTTACATGTGCGCGCCGACATTGACACAACCTCTCATCTAAAGCAGATTACGATCGGCTATTTTCTGAGGAATGGTAACTTAACCTCTCCTGAGAGTGCTCTGGTGTCTGAGAGAACTTTGCGTTGAGCGTTTTTTAAAGAACTATGTGGTGTGGTGTGTGATTTAAGAAATTATCAACAAAAATAATTTTTTGATTTTTAATAAGTTTTGTATTAATACAAACGTTTTAAAATAAATGATCAAAGTTTGGGAATAAAAATATAACAAAATGTACCTGAGGAAATCCTGGTCGAGGCGACCTGACTTGTATTTTCTGAGATCCAACTCCGTATCTTCTTGGGGAGCCTTCATATTCAGCTATAGGCAGTTCACCTATCACCCTCGTGAACCTGCTCTTGTCCTCGTCACCAGAAAGCCAAACTCCCGTGGGACTACCCTCACTTAACCTCACGTCTTCTCTAGAACGGGTTGAATCACTTCCATCACAGCTAAGTTCACTTTTATTGTTCAACATATCACTATCACCATTTTTTATATTGTCTAAAGTCCTTTTAACACTGATATCTATTTCATCGTCGCTAGCGTCTGGGTCCATCCTCAAACCTAGAGACACAGAATTCAATATCACTGAAAATAAAAAAGAAAGAAAAAGAGATTTTTAAATTGTGATTAAAAGGGTTAACACAAGCTAACTCAAACAAAAAAGCCTGGGTTTAAGCTGGAACGCAAGCGACACAGTATTCCATAGAATTAGCATTCGATGCAAATGTAGGACACAAGAGGTCTTTTCCAATCAGTTCGCCATTGGTTCCATCTCTGAACTAGACTAAATTGACAAGACTAATATGCTGTTCCGTAATAAACTTGTCAATTTAGATGAGTTTAGATATTTTGTACAATAGATTTGGGACCGTTGACACATTTGAAACAAATACCATCGTTTCACTTCGTTCTTTGTGGCGAAGGTTACCGAGATGTGATTTAGTTTAGTACAGATTTGTGGACACGAATCCGCAATATTGGTGAAGTATAAGCGAGGTGACAAAATGCTACTAACCAAAATAAAAGAAATGCAAGAGAATGCATGTATAGGTGAACATGCAGCTAAATGATATAGATACACGAATTGCGCGGAAATCTGTGCCGTAACTAGAACGAGCTAATCAGAGCAGACCCCTAGACTTTTTATATTACTGCATATGGACTGGGTTATTGAATAAACAAAATGGCGCCCACTTATTTGTACAAGAACGTAAAAAGAGCACCAGCCGGACACCAATGATGATTGTATTGTCAACTTGACAGTAGCATTTAACTTTATACAACTAGTTACCCTTCACTTGTCGGTAGATATTGCCGTAAAGCTTTTCTAATTACTATTAAAAGTTAATGACAAAAATATCATATACTGTATTTAATTCGTGGAACGTGGTAGTTCATGAGTTTTCTAAGAGATGGCGCTGATTTATTTGTTGGTCGAAGAAAGTTGGAAAAGTTGTCGCAGGACCATATCAATTCATTTACATCGATGAAGGCAGGCACATGTTTGCGTGTCGTATGCCAGTATCACACTTTTAACTCTGTCCTAAGCTGAGAAAAACTTTTATCTGCTACTCAATTGAAAGAGATGCAGTTACAATTGAATCGTACGATTTTCAATCACCCAGTTGATGACTTTTACAGTCTAAAATGAACGACAAATAGTAAATCTTTAAATGGCTAACACATCTGGGTGTTTTATTTACAACATTTTATTGTTTATTTTATTACGTTATTGTGTTACGTTTTATTTATTGAAACATGTTATATAGCGTTATTTATATAAGCGATACGTGATAAACTTAAATAAAGTGCAACATATTTGATTTTATACATAAACATATAAAACACTATATAAAATGAAATATTAAAGAATAAACTATGTAAGTATGTCGTAACCAGTAGCGTGCACTTCATACATGCACAAAAGCACTGCATACCCAAATTATTTGGTACACTCGTATTGGAGGGGATTTTTTCCATTTTATGCCATGTACCTGCTTTATGCATACCCTGGTAGAAAACCCTATGCACGCCACTGGTCGTAACTAATCTTTCTATGGATATTTTTAAGCAATTATGTACATAGCTTATAAAATGTACCTTTCCAATCATCATTCTCATCGAAAACCATAACTTCGCCATCAGCTACAACAGCTATGGGGCTGCTCTTGGCGCTGACGTCATTAGTCTTATGCGGGTCCAGTATCGGAGAACTGTTCTTAGGTATACCCATTGTGTTTTGCTCTATTGCAGGTTCGCGATCACCGTTGGTGTATGTGACCGGTGAGGTGTGCCGCGATATCATCTTCTTCGGTTCATTGTTTATTCTGTGAATGGAAATCTGGAAATTAAGAGCAAAATTTCCTTTAATAAATATATTCGTGGGAACTGTAGAAGCGCTTCTTAATTTGTGGATGCAAGTACGTAAGCCCTTACAATTATGTAAACATAATGTATGAACGCATCATAAGTGCCTGTGATAGGCCTACGTGAATAAAGAAATATTGTTTTTTTTTTATAAGTTTAGAAAAAATTTATAATATAATAAGTTGCGTTTACTTCCTACCATCTTCTATCATTCCTATCTCCGTAGCTCAGTGATCTTATAAGCGGATATCCCAGATAGGCATATATCCGGCAGGGGAAATTTGTGAATTTAAAAGTTATAAATTTTCTCTAGTATGGTCTAGTGGCTTCGACCGTGGCCCAAAACAAGTGACGCCAAGCGCATTTCAATTGTTTTAAGGTGAGAGTGAAGTTAGCGTACACGCAATAAAGCAGTGCATACCCAAAAAATATAAACTTAAGATTTTCTACTTTATGCCTGCTACCTGACTTATGCCTAACCTGGTCCAAAACCCTGTCCACGCTACTGCAGTTTAGGTCTTACTTGTAGTGGAATAATAAATATATTGTTTTACATAGTCCTTATTGTAGATTTTTGTGTAAATATATAGTAAGTAATAAAATTAAAGTATAATGTATAAGAAATATCCGTGTTAGATATATATGCATGTGTTGTCTATGCTGCCTTAGGTTAAAGAACTAACTATCTAATCACAACTATTTCTTGGTACATATTCAAAATTAACTTTTCATTAGTTTCACCGATCAATCTCCTTCGTGCCTTCTTCATCTACAAGACATTGGCGAAGTACCTTGTGCCCAGTTGGCACAGACAAAAGCCATTGACAAGAATTGAATTGAATTGTTTTACTTACTTCATTATTGATATTGTTGTCAACCGCGTAGTCAACGGAATCTTTAGTGAGGGAGCGTACTTTGTTCCGAAGGTTGTGCTTATGTGTGTTGCTGTGCCTCAACTTGCGCACCGCTTTGGCGCGACTCTGGGAATACAGCTCCCTTCCCCCCGCTATTTCTATTATCCTGGAAAATAATTTAGTTATATCAGGATATTTTTTTCACCTATCCACACTCATAAAAGACCTGTATGCCCACCAATCCGTATCGGCCAGCATGTTTGGGTTAAAATCTTTTTTTTATTTACGGGTTTAAATCTTTATGGTATTAATAAATAAATAAATAAATATACTACGACAATACACACATGGCCATCTAGCCCCAAAGTAAGCTTAGCATGTGTTATGGGTACTATGATGACTGTTAATATACAGATAAACACCCAGACACTGAAAAACATTCGTGTTCATCACACAAACACTTTCCAGTTGTGGGAATCGAACCCACGGCCTTCGACTCAGAAAGCAAGGTCGCTGCCCACTGCGTCACTACGGCCTGATCCCTCATGATTGTGCGAGGAAACCCGTGCGGTATAGTAGGCCGGTAACAGGTTGATATGATGATGATGGACAAAAATTATATCCCCCGATTATATCACCTAACAAGAAACACAATTTACGTGTCCACCTGCCAAAGCACGGCAAAAGGGAGCAGTCGGAATAGGTGAAGTTAAGCCCCGTTTATTACTAGCTAGCTGTTGCCCGCGGCTTCGCGGGATAAAAAGCAGCCTATGTGTTAATCCAGCGCATAATAATAATAATATTAATAAGAAGCTTTCGCTTGGTTGTTGGTTCAAGTGTCGGATACAGAAGGCAGTAGTCCTTGAAACGGTGCGTATTGTGAGGAGGTTCTTCACTCTGGAGCCCTGACCGCCGGTTGCTTGGGCATTCAAAAGCCCCGCAAGCGGAGGGTGGTTTTTTTTTTCTTATAAAATTTTAAGTGTTTCTATTTGTTTTTGTAAGCATTGTTACGAATTTAAAAAAAATGAAATTCAATAAATGATAGAATATAATAATAATAAAATCATTTATTCACACGATTAATAAATAGTAACAGATATGATAGCTAAATACTATGTTTGGTTGAATCACTGATACATAAACTGAGTAAAAAGTCGAATAATCCCAGGGTATAATCCAAAATTCAGTCAAATAGTTTCAGTAGATTTGCGTGAAAGAGTAACAAACATCCATCCAAGCATACATACTTTTGCATTTATAATATTAGTGGGATTATTTAAATATTATTTCCACACGCGCGCCAATTCTCGGAAAGTTGGAAACTATGGGAGAAGATGAAATTTTGTCCTTTGCCTTTGCCAAAAAACTTGACATTGGCGAATTACAATGGCACTTCGCCACTTGTAATTCGCCAATGACAAGTTTTTTGGGAGATCCACAAATCGATCGTTAAGTTCGATTCCCATACAATGAACTTGATGACATATAATTAACTTTATTTGACAGCAGTGACATTAGTCAAACGAGCGTCACACCCGTGTCGTTAAATACCTTCCACTAATTTACACACTGCCATTATCATAGCCATCCATCATGGCAGTGTGGCGCCGTACATACGGAAATCACCAATGATTCATTAACAGCTGTTTGCGCTTCGGTTACTTGAACGCACATATAGTTTACACTCCCTATCCTATGTATTTATCCTCCCTCCTCCTTCCTTCCTAATATTATAAATGTTAATGTTCTTTGTTACCCTTTAGCGCGAAAACGACTTAACCGCATATCTAGTATATTATAAGTAAATATCGCTTAAGCCAAATTGCCTTTCACCCCTCGATATATATAACACCTATAGTTCACGTACTGGCTGCTTGATTAATCATCATTACCGACCCATTATAGCGGCCAACTACAGGACACAGGTTCCACCCAGCACGGCTAGCGTGGACAGGAGACAATCAACTCCCCGGGAAAGGATAAAAAGTTATCATCTCCCACAGCTTTATCAACTATCAGAGCATTTGCGCACAAGTAGAAATAATATCCAAATAATATGTTTTGGAATATTTATAATTGGATATATAATATAATTCGAAAAGAGCAACTGCTGAGTTTCTTGCCGGCTTCTTCTCGGTAGAATCTGCCTTCCGAACCGGTGGTAGAGTTACTACAAACATACAGACTAGACGTTTCAAAAGTGCTTATATTAGGCCTACTTGAAATAAATAAATTTCGAATTTTGAATTTTATATGTGGTATTTGTCTCCTGTCTGTGCTAGTCCTGCAGAAAGAGAAGGGTATAACTTGTAGTCCACTACGCTGGCCATGAGCAGTTGGGTTGACTTCACATGCCTTTTAGAACATTATGGACAACTCTCAAACGTGCCGGTTTCCTCACGATGTTTTCCCTCACCATCACCGCAAGTGATATTTTATTCTTTTGCTTAAACGGCACATAACTCTTATCTCTTATCTTTAAACGAGCAATTCTTGTATATATATAATTAGAATCTCGGAATCGGCTCCAACAATTTTCATGAAATTTAGTATACAGGGGGTTTCGGGGGCGATAAATCGATCTAGCTAGGATTCATTTTTAGAAAATGTAATTTTATTCGTGTTTTATCGATAAATATATACGAGTATATATCTCTCGTATATATTTATCGATAAAACACGAATATATATATATATAATTGAAATCTCGGAATCGGCTCCAACTATTTTCATGAAATTTAGTAGACGGGGGGTTTCGGGGGCGATCAATCTATCTAGCTAGGATTCATTTATATTGGACATACGACTGTTTTTTTAACTCGACTCATTCGCGGACGAAGTCACGCGGGTTTGCTAGTATTTATTTATTTGCCAAATTGGGGGTACATAACAAGTAAACATTGTATTAAACAGTCCCTTCAATAACGACCGTCACAGACAGTGAGCAAATGTTTTAAAAATAAAAATAAAAATTTCATAACATAGAAAAGTTAGAGGTTCAAACCGGGGTTCGAACTCTGCCAACTGTAAGTTAAGCCGAAGTCCTAGACTAGGCTATGTCCTCGCATACTGACTGATTCATCACGCGATCACAAAAACTACTTCGACTTATAAAGCTAAAATTTGGCATTTATATAGTTTATAGGTAGGAGTTATCAGCTAAGAATGGATATTTGGAAACTCCCTGCCTTAAGGAGTGAGAAGGGGTTAGAAGTTTGCATGATAGTCTATGTTTTTGGTATTATTTGACCTTTTAAGGGCGGTAAAATAGTCGATGAAGATGTTCGCCGGGATGATTTCATTTAAAAATATTGTTACCCTTTCATAATCTTGTAATTTTGCATTGATATATTCACAGTTTGCATGCTGTAGATAGAGATCGCAACATTTAAAGCCCGTGCAAATAAATATGGGATACTCTATACAAATATACTCTATACAACTATACTCTTAACAATTATTCATTGTAAAGTCAACATCTCGCGAGGATGCTCCGGTTTCGGAGCGAAACGTTCGTAGGGTACATTGCCAGGAATCTGTTTGGTGTGGAGTATACGGATTGAAGTAATTATAAATTACACCATACAGATTCTGCTGCTGTGAGCGGAGTATAGCAAATTAAGCATAATTTTCATAATACGTGCAAATAATATGAACAAACGCGAGCAAAGTCGTTGGCAACAGCAAGTAGATATTATATTTTTCTATCAAATTCAAAAATTCAATTCAGCCTGTAAGTCTTATGTATGTTATACGAATACTCCGACAATTATGAGTTGATTTTATTGTTTTTTTTTGTTTGTTTGTTAGGTCATACTTCCGAGATCAGTTCCCAATACATTTATTATAAACAAAAAGTTGTATTTAGAATTTTGTTTTTTTTTTATAAACAAATAATTTTGTGTTTTTAGTACACATCTTGTACGCTGCTAGCTGCAGAATTATTACGTAATTATTTCTTAATATACAAACACTAAAAAAATGTGTAAGTGTACAAATCACTTAAATATGACAATATCAGAACTTATAAGACGTAGGTAAAGATTACTAAACAAACAACCTTTTTTCTAGGAAAGTTACAAATTTCATTCATCCGAGTAAACTCAAGGTGAGTTTACTCGGATGAATGGATTATACAATTTCGATACAATATTTTTGGGCAATCTAAAGTTTGCTAAAACTTACGTTTTCGAAACCCAAATTTAAAAAATATGTCAAATCTGTGGGTATTTCTACCTCATATCTATAATTGGTTACCAATGCATTGACCGTTTACATGTATACTTGTGTTACAATAATTTGGTTACGTGTTATTATTTAAACTGCGCGATCAGAAGTACAAGATTTGGTTGCTCGCAATCCAGCAGTCATTTTTATTAAGGGAATACTTGAACATCGGAGTAAAATGGATCTTATAAGCATTTTTTTAAAGCATAAATAGGTATGCCTACTTTTCTTTGGCCAGGGCTTTTGACAGAAAGTTTGTAAAACAATAATAAGAAGTACAGGATATGCGACTCTAAAACTAGTGTGATAAGGTCCATTTTACTTCGGCGGCACAGAGTTTAATATTTGAAAACGACTCCTCGATTGCGAGAACAAAAATTTTGTACTACGGCTACAGAAAGTCGTCGAATTCGGCACGTAGGTGTTTACCTACACTCGACGTTCCGACTTACGACTGTTACCAAACTACTAACGAGAACTTGCACACTAACTCCGTGGCAAAGGTACATTTCCCGAACTTTAATTATTTCCTATTTGAGGAACCGATAGTAAATTAACAAGTTAAATTCAAACACAACTTATCTGATTAAAATTAAATATGCATTTCCGAACTGAGATTGGAGGTGGATCAGTGAATAGTTCTACTGACGGTTACATACATTCTTAAATTAGAACTGTAATTTATACTATATTTCAATAGTAGCTGTTGCCCACGACTTCGTCCGTTTTGGTTTTTTTTTTAAAAGCATATTTTTATACTGTGTATTCTTGTACAAAAATTGGGTGCGGTTTTTAGAATTCTGAAGTCCCTAATTTTTTTAACTCGGAATAACTTGTAGTCTTCAGTTCAGCAGTGGACTGTTATAGGTTATTGATGTGATTGATTTGGATGATGTGAAGCGGAATGGGTAATTTTACTTAATCATATACAGCGTATAATCATTTAGTGAAAAATATGGTCAAAAATAGTACCAAAATATGGTCAATACTCAATACATAACATTTTTAAGTAGGTAGGTAGTAGATACTTCACTACCAACAAATAATAAAATGTATTTTTAACCTCATTTTGGAAACATCTTAACAGTACAACTGTCCCCGCATAAATCACGCTGATCCGTTGCTGCGTGAAAAAAGGACGAAGCAACAAACGAGTATGCACGCTTATAAAGTAAATAACGATACTATTCAGTTCAGATTAAAGATTTAAGCGTCTATTAAAATTTTTGAAAATTGTATCGAGACCGGGTTGTTCGTAGCGAATGCAGTGTACACAACTGTCTGTGTACACAAAGACAGCTCACAGCTGTATAAATGTTTATGTCTAAATCCGAGGCTACTGGTACCAAAGTACAACCGGTGTAGCTTGGCTTCATAAGTTTTATATAGACATTAAATAATAAAATTTAGGTAGGATTCCCTTTGTAACTTAACCTATTAGCATTTTAATGTTACTTCGCCGTCTCAATCTATGATTAGAAACGTTTATCCTTTAGATACCTATCTGAGCAAGCGAAGGTAATTTTGGACCTATCAATGCATAAGTTTAAAGAATGTGTTAAAACACATTTATTACAGCGAGGTTATTATACAATTGATGAATTTCTTAATGACAAGGTTGCTTGGAAGCATCCGGCTCCGCTTTCATCTCTCACAAGATAGAAAAATGAACTTTAAAATGTATAATGTAATGTTAATGTTGGAACAGAGCAACTGCTGAGTTTCTTGCCGGCTTCTTCTCGGTAGAATCTGCCTTCCGAACCGGTGGTAGAGTCACTACACACAGACAGACTTGACGTTTCAAAAATGCTTATATTAGGCCTACTTGAAATAAATGAATTTTGAATTTTGCAAACATTGAAAATTCAGTGAAGCTTAGCTTCATGAGGATATACATTTATACAAGCTGTTCTTTTTATCTAGGTAAGATCAAACTTTGTATCAAACTTTTAAACTAACATTCTGATGAATCATCGCTAAATAAAAATTATGTCTAACTCCAAGACTACTAATACCAGGTACCTGAGCAAGCTACATTGGTATTCGGTGTAGCTTGGCTTAATAATTTTAAACATTCATTAAGCTATTATTTTTGTACCTAATTTCCATTTTAATGAGACTGCGCTGTATACTGGCTGTATAAAATTTATGCTTTACTAGTACGGAGCAAGAAAACATTGGTATTCGGAGTGGCCAGGATCCATGAGTCTTACACATTTATCTTTACTTTCAGTCACAAAAACTACTAAATTCGTATTCTCTTAAATTGGTATGAATGATAACAATTGGTATCCCAATCATTTTTATAGCGAAGTCAAATCAATAAAAATAATGAATATTATTCTGACACATATGAAGTTAAACTTATCAAAAGTTTTATTATATACCCACATAATAACACCTTAGATGGCGTTTACGTGTGATTTAAAAAATATATAAATTTAAAAATTTAATTTTAACTTCCAATATTGCGTACATTATTCTTTTATTTGATTATATTTAAGTGAGGGACGGCGGCCATGTTGAATTTGTAATTAATTTAGTATAGTATTTTGCTGGGCAAGCCCTTTCATTATTAAGAGAGTAGTTAAAAAAATTTTGGATACCTTACAATATTGTAAGGTATCCAAAATTTTTTTAACTACTCTCTTAATATTAAGAGAGTAGTTAAAAAAATATGTAATCCACCATTTTATGGCGGCGGAAATCCCCTCGATTTTGCGCCGGGGTTAAAAATTAATTTGAACTATTCTTCGTTTTTTAAATATTCCTTTTCTCAAGATCCTTAATAATTGCGATATTAATTAGACCCTTCTGCCCTTAATGAAAAACGTGGCGTGACGCCAGAATAATAACGCAGTGTTTGTCACACTCCAACTGACACCAACTTTCGAATGTCAATGCGTAAAATATACTACGTTACTACTACAACATTCGATAGAAGCAGGCGCCACCTTGCGGAATTCCATGGTATATTATGAAAATTAAGCTTAATTTGCTATACTCCGCGAAGAGCAGGAGATTCTGTATGGTGTTATTTATAATTTCTTCAATTTTATACTCCACACCAAACAGATCTTCGGCAATGTACCCTCTACGCACGTTTCGCTCCGAAACCGGAGCATCCTCAGGAGATGTTGACTTTACTCTTCAGATTATCCTATAGAGAGAAAGGATCAGTGTACAAGATGGAACCGTACCCACCTAGAGTCTCTGAGCTTATAAGTGCCTCCTTTAGTGCTGAGGATGACGGGCTGGTCATCCCTCTCGTCGTCCGAGGACACATTGTTGACGCTGATCATGTCTCGGCCCTCCAGACCGGAGTTCAATCTGAAACAACAAATGTATTGGATAGAATCAAGCGTTATCTTGCGGAAGTGGATGGTAATATAGTTGATAATCTAAGGCTCATGATGAGTAATCATGAGCCTTTTAACGAATGCAGGACTTTATTCTTATGGGAGAAGGGGTTTTAGAGCTTATACACTCAATGCTGCTCCAATGCGGAAAGGTGACCTTAAATTATTATCATCTCCTGTTAATAACCGGGTACCACGGCTTAGCGTGCTCTCCACCACCAACATTATCTAATTTTTAAAACCGACCTGTAAATTTAAACCAGGACTCAAAACCCCTTGTAAAGTGAAAGTTAATTTTATTCTGTATTTATCGATTGTCCATTCTACAGCTAAATCCACTCGACATTTTGTTAACGGAAAAAGCCAAACTAACTTTGCTTATATTGCATCGGTTTCGAGGCTTTCTGGGCCATATGGATGATTTTTGAGGGTGCGTATAAATGCTGACAGAGTTTTGTTTGTTTCACTGTTTTAATTTTCCGGAAACTTTTGCGCCTGTTTTGTTTCCGTTTTTTTTTTTATTTTATTTATTTAACACACACAACAAATGACATAACATAAACATAAAAACATCAACGAATAACAATAAAACTATCCATTATATATTATGAAAATTTAGCTTAATTTGCTCTACTCCGCGAACAGATCATCGGCAATGTACACAGGGTAACATTGCCGAAGATCTGTTTTTTGCGGAGCTTAAGGATTGAAGAAATTATAAATTATTAATTTCCATAAAGCCGTATTTGTGGATTTAGAAGTTTTTGATGTGAAACATCTATAGGCGGAGGGTAAACCTGATTTTTGGTGTGGCGACACAGGCCGTGGCGACGCATCGCCACGCTGTATGATAGAATATATGTACTGTTGTCACTTAATTAAAGATTTTTTTTAATTCAAACATTTTGTATGTGAAGAAAATAAATGTATATTACTTGCATTAAATAAACAGTCATCATTTTCTGGAGAAAATTCGTAATATTGTAATTTTTTATAATGTCATATTTAGTTTCTGTCTTAATCTGTACTTTTGTGCCCATTACTTGTACAAAATAATTTCGATGTTTCACATCTGCCAGGCGTCCCGTGACGGTTCACAATTTTTATTTATTTTTATTTTTTTTTATTTTTTCGCTGTCAGTTTCCTGGACAGTTACTGCGTCGTTTTTTTGCAGGTTTCGTAGGCTACAAGGAAAAGCTCCGTCCAACCTAGTTATTTAAACTTCCATACGTTATTACGTATACTTCTATATGTTTGGTACGGTATTATTATTCTAAAAACTACAAAGCCTATTTTGATACGGCTACTTAAAGGTAAGCTTGCCTGAATATTATTTAAGTCGGTCATTTGCGTAGAGAAAATCCTCATATGAAAGGAAAATTATAAGTCTTAGCTCTTAGGAAAGTAGGGCACATTACAAATCAGCGGCTTTATTCGTAAGCAAGACTCGAGCATTTTGCGCAGAATATCACGCCCTGATTAGAGAGTTGAGCCTACGTTTTGATCTTAGAGGCTATCTTGGCGTGTCTTGTTTAGTTGGTAGTTAAGGCTCTTGTATGTTGACTAGACTGTTTGTAAGAAGTTTTTTTTTAATGCTGCAAGGTTAATGTGCGGACCAATCTATCAGGCTAAGGGCCTGTTTCACCACCTTCTGATAAGTGTAGGATAGCTTATTCAGAATTTGTGTCACTTTCTTACTTTATGTCAAATAACAGAATTTGTAATTCTAACACAATTTTTTTTTTATGTAGTTGCAATTAATTACTGGTGTGTCTCATCAATAGATAAATAAATAATCAGAGGCAAAATTTCTGACTACAATTAACAGAAGGTGGTGAAACAGGCCCTAAGTTCAAAAAATATTAATACTTGCATTAAAGGGCATAATAAATAAATGTAGCATAACGTCGGATGAGTTTTTCAGAAGTTCTCACGCTCTGACAATAAAGAAAGGTCAGTTGAAGTGCGAATAATTTTCTAAGTAGGTACCTTATCTGATGGTTGAAATATAATTTGTTTCATCAGCATCACGTCAACCAATTGAAGTCCGATGTTGGACATATGTCTTTGGAGTTCCAAATAACGCTGTCTGGTGCCGCTAGGGTCCAACGGCTTTTTGCGACTTGCTTGATGCTCTATTATCGAGAGTGACGACTCTCGATAATTTTGTTATTTTATCTTAATTTCAATATCTAACGCAAAAGAGAGGTAATTGAAAAATTCCATAAACATAAATCAAGTTAGATAGAGGGTCTATGCACTAAATGGTATCTCCCATTAAGGGAAATAGCTAAAAAAAAAATTTATCATGCATATACATATGCACTGCATTATATGCATAGGATTATTCTAACATCAGAAGTGGGATTCGAATGAAAGGGTGGTTAAAGGGTGCACAACGGCAAGTTAGGGCGCTGCTCGTGATCATTTTGCATTTTAAACCGCACTTCACGCGCTGATTAAAGGGCTCCCCGGCCGCGTGGTTAGTTGAAATTCAGAAAGTTCCCTAAGCAAGTAGGCCGTTAGACGTTACGTGAGGCAGTTAGCGCCATAACACGCGAGGGGACAATTACGCTCATTTCCAGCCTACGGTTTATATTATACCCTATGGTGCTGTATTGGTTTTCGGCCTACTTTAAACCTAGCAAGAGGTCGAACCTAGCGAGAGGTGAAAACTAAGACGGCACGGTACCAAGGTACCATAAAGCCCAGAAGCATGAGAATCTCAGGTGTCACCATTCTACCACAGAATAATGAAACGTCGCTAGCGGTGATATCCTTGTGGTTGACATACTCAGATGAATCTTTACGTTTCTGATGCATACCGCTAGTGTGAAACGCATTTCCTTCTTTTCCAGGCACGTATAAGTTAAATACTTAGGCAAGACTGAAAATCGTGCGAGCTTCATTACTTGCAATTCGACACGACTTTTGCCATGCCTTGATATATAAAATAAATAAGATAAGACATCTAAAAAACGTGAATGGTTTTCGAGTATCAAGAGCAACGAAAGCCAGAGAAAGTCAGAGTGAACAACCCAACGCTCTTTTTTGACTGTCATTGAAAGGCAAATTTATGGTGCCTAACGTTAATCGAACAAGTGTCAAAGTCAAGGTCAAATATTTCTTTATTGAAGCAGGCACAATGCACATAGATGGCACTTTTGATGCGTTCACTACATACAAAATATGTGCATGGTAGTGAGTAGTGATGGCGATAACTACATTCGTAAACCTAAAGCTAAAGCTACGAGGGTTTCCAAACGCGCTCTGGTCTAAGAAAAGCCGGATTTTCTATTTTTGAAAATATTTTCGTCAAAGTAAACTCGAATTTTTGTTAAGCTACCAACTGTTTGGGAAGGGTTTAAATGTTTTTTTTTTTATTTAAGCATTTATTTGAACGTGTCAAGCAGAACATGTCGTCACCTGTCGTGATGGTGCTGCATGCTGCGCGGGCGGCACTTGGGGAAGAGGCGCGTGATACGCTCGCCGCCGTCGGAGCCGGGCGTGGAGTCGCCCGCGGCGTCCCGTAGTACGCCCGCGCTCATGTCGCCAGCGCCGACGTCACGCCGCCGCCGCCTCTACCGGCAAAACGCCGCTGGTTTAGCAAAATAGTAACACAAAATGTTTTCCATATTCGAACGAAAACATTTTTCATTTATAGTGCATTATACGTAACATTTTTACACACTTTATATTTGCTTCACCTGTATGTTTGTAACCGACTGATTTGGACTTGATTGTGACACTCTTCAAACGGTTTGATTTCGTTCAAACTTTGTAGATATATCGAGTACCGATGACAACACACTAAGTTGATAAGATTGTTCCCATTTTCTATTTGAAAAATAGGATTTTTGTTAATTTAAATTATTTTCATCCATACCTGATATCGACTAAGAGGTAGAAATTAGTTTGGTTTTTTATACCGTAATTGTGTTTTTTAGTTTTTTTTGAACTATGAATTTATTACTCTGTTACTTTACGCCCAGTTACCGAAACAAGTCAGATGCATGCACAACTTTTTTAAGCATGTTTAAAAAACCATTGCTAACGAAATTTTTAATGAACTTTTGGAGAACTTCCCGTGGTGATTTATATTCAAATTCAAAATTCAAATTTTCTTTATACATTTAGGCCTATCACAACGTTCGCCAACTCGCTCTGGTCTAAGAGAGCCCGCAACAAACTTAGCCGACTTAACTTTTTGTCATTCATTCATTCATTCTAAGCTGCCCAGAATCCGCGAACAAATTAGAAAAATATAATATTAGCTTCCGTTTAAATTAAATTAGGTTAAGCAAGAAATGCTGCTTTATGTAAACACCTAGGTGTCCCAAATAATTAATATCAGTTGGATTGGCATACGAAGGCGAAACAAGTCTAACCTATTGACTTACAACCGTCGGAAATTTAACTTATTTGACAAGTCTTGATACGAGGCTGATAATATATACGATCTCTATGGTTTCCGTGTCTGATGCAACTATATAATTATTACGAAACGATTAGAAAGGATACGAAGGTAATGGCTTTATATTACTTTGTTTTTTAGACTTAAGGGTTTGTTTAATTATTATGGATTTACAGATTAATACATCAACATCGTTTCAATATTTAGATTTCCAGTTCTGGACATAACAGGACATGGGTTGTCCACGCTCCTGGACTGACTGTCCAGAGACCTGTCGTCAGTCCAACTAGCGGGAAATGTACCAACGATGTGTTTACCGGTGCAAGACTTCATTCAAAACCTTAAGACTCCAATAGGCATCGGTCCCTATTACCATTATTTGCATTATTGCATCATCTCTCATAGTAGAGAAGGTTTTTGAGCATAGACTCGCCACGCAACTCCAATACGGATTGGTGGGCTTAACGATAATAATCAAATGTGAATGAAATAAGGTATTTGAGGATGTCGTAACCTAGCTGTACAATTGGGACAGATCTCCTAACTTAACCATAATATTTCGCCAATCTTTTCTATTTTGGGACGTCGCGATGTCAATTACATTTAATAATACTAACTTAGTTACTTACTACTTTTATTGACCACAATTCTTAAAGCAATATACAAATAATTATAAAAATAAAAAATAAAAAACTCCCAACTTTCAATATAGTAATAACGTTATTCCTTGTAGCACAATGGCAATAGCTACCTGCCAAGGAATACTACAACGCAATATACAACTGCGATATAGTTTTTTTATTGCTACTTAAATTCCCGTAATTCAAAATTAGCACTCCACAAGCAAATTCCAGTCCACATTTTATTAGAAACACTGACAATGAAAATTAATTTAGAAAAATAAAAAAAAAATTCACTTAGCAATGCTTGACTCAGGAAATGAGCTTTCACTTGTGTCAGCACTCCCGGAGTACAACCCGTACCCGTTTTTTTTAATATTGAGCATCCCCAATCAAATCGGTTTTCCTACTATACAATGTCCTACTTGTGTTTCATAATTTCATGGAGTTATTTAATTTTTAAAATTGCTATCCAAACCGGTTGCACATAATACGAAACATATTATAAATATAATTTGTGAATCTTGTATTATAAATGTAACATTATGTATTGTGCTTGATAAATTGAATTGAAATGACATTGAGATTCGTCTAGGTCGTCTGGGTCCATTTACGACAGTCAACTAGTTATTTGTATTGATGTAATTGCGAATATTCTACACGGTAAATTATGGATGAAAACTGAAACAAACATAAAAATAAGAACAACAAATAAAACAGGCGTCAGACTGTGTAAAGGCAAACAAGCCTTTTTTTTGTTTAAAAACGCAATTCAGCATTGGCAGGTCGGTTGGGGGCACCGACGCGTGGCACGGACCGGCAGTTCTGCCAAACTATCGGATCGATAGTACATTAGCATTGGGGCTACAATACAATTTTGTTGAGGGTGGAATGTTAAGTGAACTTTCTCCAACTGTTCTATAAGGTTTTTTTGTTAGCTACTTATACAAAGCGTTTGTTTCCAAAAAACCTCTTACACAGAAAGAGAAGGGTATAGGCCATAGTCCACCTAAATGGCCTAATGCGTATTGGTCCGAATGAGCTGGATTTTGGCCGTAGTCCTCGCCGGCCATTTGTGAAAAAAAAAGAAAATCGAACCCCTAGAGCTGATCCTTTCACCAATCTTCAGCAAGCTATTTTTAAATAAGTTTGATGTGTCTATCGTGAGTGTGTCTGTGGCATCGTAGCTCCGGACCGCATAAGCCGTTTGTTTTTAAAAGGTGAAATAGTCTAAAAATGTTCTCAGCTATTTTTGATAAAAACGGTCCAAGATGAATGATGAAACATTTGTTTTTTACCATCCCCTAATATGGACATCAAATAAAAGGCCTTGACTAGTAGAATAATGTAAACTAAATTGAAAGTAGGGATTTTTTTAATTTTAATTATCATCATTTCAACCAATTGACGTCCACTGTTGGGCGTAGGTCTTTTGTAGGGAGTTCTACAATCCACGGTCCTAGGCCGCTTGCCTCCAGGGGCTCCTAGCGACTCGCCTTATATCATCTGTCCACCTCGTTGGGGGCTGACCTACGCTGCGTTTACCAGTGCGGGGTCGCCATTCCAGCACCTTAAGTCCCCAACGTCCATCGGTTCTCCCAGCTATGTGCACGCACGGCTGGTAAATTTTAATTTATATATTAATATTAGTTAAAACACTTAACTCAGCATTGGTAAGTATTTGGGGCATATACCGCGTGGCATGGACTGGCGGTTCAGTCGAACTATTGGATCGATACTAAATTAGCATTGGGGCTAGAACACGCTTTGTTGAGGGCGGAATGCTGAGTGAACTTTCTTTAACTGTTTTATAAGTTGATGTTGTTTTAGGTACTTGTGCAAAGTTCCAACTTTCAAAATAAGAAGAGGTTCGCATCGCATTTTTTTTAATAAGGTTTTTATTTACTGTAGCTTGACTGAGAGAGGTTTTACTGTTTTTTTTTATTCTATAGACTAGTGCTTGGCTGCAACACGAGATGATTAATGATTAAGCAGCCTTTTACAGATGGACTACTGATGAACTGATATTCAGTACGTGATGTGTGCCAAGGATAAAATTGAGTCCCCCCGAAAGTGTATCCGAAGTTTTAACCGTGAGGGTATCATCGTTTTCTTATCATCATCTAAATAACTACTATAAATAATCATCGTTAACAATTTCGACAACTCTTGTATTGTCATCATTATCATTAAAATTATTACAAACTAAAATACAAAATATAGGTTCATGGTAACTAAAATAAGAAATAAACAATTTAGATTCGAAGCTATTTAAATATTTCGTGATTACCGCATCAATTGTACTTATTTATGTCGTTGTGCTAATATCGTGTTATTGGACATAGTAAGATTCAATTCAAATAAACATTTTTATGCAACTCTAATTTGTTTTTGCTTCTGAGTCATTTTCCGTTGTGTCGTAGGCAAAGTATATTGTATACTTTGTATGTTATAATGATTGATATTTATTTTTTTATTTTGGCAACTTCTTCTTGTGTACAACCTAACCCTAAAGTCTAAGTGTGTGTTTTTTTTCTCGGTCTATTTTAGATCGCTTTTTAGCTTTAAGGCCCCCCCATTGTACCTGTGTGTTATATTTAGTGTTTTTTTTGTTTATAATTTCATTCTGTTAGGTGTACAATAAAGTGTATTTTCATTTTATTTTCAAATAGCTGCGTCTCGTAACGGTGTCGCGAATCCAGAGATTTTATCTCATCTAAAAATATGAGTACCGCGCTAAAAGAAGTTTTTACTTCAAAAATAGGTTTAATGTGATCAGTTACACTCCAGTATAATTTAATGGTATAGATACATACATAAATGGCCGCAGAGTCAAAGCCGGGCGCCCGTCCATTTACGAGCTAAATGGACCCCGTAGATTTATGCAGCACATTTTTTCGCGACCGACTACGGCGGGATTGTTGTCGCCAATTTGCTCGGTTAACTACTAGTGGGCATTGCCCACTTTTGTAGCTTTGTTTAATGTTGCCAACTCTTATTTAGTGTGAAAAATGGCGGTAGTTTCTCTTACCGAATATGCTTTTCGGAGCACCGATTTCTTCGTTTTTGACACGCTTTCATTATTCTGACCTATACGGTTCTCAACCAGTGTAGTACATAAAGGGAATGCACTAAGCGTTCAGATAATATTAAATAAAAAAATAACTTAAGGCGACCCTTACGTTCTTATGGCTCTTACTAGAGAAATTCTTCATTTTATATCATCTGCATAACCTGTGCATACCTTCTATGCAAGCACTATTCTCCAGCCTCCAATTAATTGAAAACTAGCGGTTGCCTACGTTCACTGTCCGCGTTTTTCATTGTTTCTAACAAATCCCGTAAGGACCGCTTGTTTTTCTGGAATAGGTATAGAGTAGCCAATGTTGTTCTCCGTACTTTCAACTTCGAGTAATTCTGTGCCAAAAATCAAGTTGATTGGATGCTTAGTTATGGCGTTAAGGAAGGACACTTTCACATTTATAATATAAAGTAAGGATTAAATAATAAATAAATATACTACGACAATACACACATTGCATTGAAAATATAAGTTCCCAAATTTCCCCTGCCGGGAATCAAACCCGGGACCTCCAACTTAAAACCACAGCGCTCATTGCTGTGCCAGGGAGGTCGTCATGATGAGCCCGCCAACCAACATTAAAACTTATACGTAGAAAGGAGCTCTTAATCCTAATGGATAAGTATTAATGTGTAATTATTTGTATGTTTGTAATAATAATACCCACCAATCGGTTTCTCTTGGTTATTCTAACCCCAAGGTTGCTACTTAGCGATAAGGCCGCCTTTCATATCCTACTTTTAAGTTTTCTCTTATTGTATCCATTTTTTTTCTTTTTGTGGTGTACAAATAACAAATAAACAAACAAATATACTACGACATTACACACATCGCCATCTAGCCCTAAAGTAAGCGTAGCTTGTGTTATGGGTACTAAGATAGCTGATGAATATTTCTATGAATAAACACCCAGTCAGTGAAAATCATTCATGTTCATCACACAAACATTTTCCAGTTGTGGGAATCGAACCCACGGCCCCGACTCAGAAAGCAGGTTCGCTGCCCACTGCGCCAATCGGCCGTCAAATAAAGTGTAGAAAAAAACCTACTCTACTACAAGGGATGGGTCATGTGTTTTGGGATATTTATAACACTATTATGAGGACTATTATGATGAAAGTGCCGGTCGCATACAACAATAATTCAACCTGTTTTTACTAGGCTTGAATATCTAATCTCAAGTTATATCTACATAGTAGAATCCTTAAAAAAATGTAAATAGAGATCACCCTATCTTTTTTTTTACATAAAAACAAAAATGTTTGCGATTCATGATTCTAGGAGAAAATATCGATAAACCTCTTTGGGAATTCGGGTACGGAAGACGAAATTGAACGAGTCTTTGACTCAATAAAATTTAAGGGTTGACTGCGTGTTATTAAATGTTATAAATCTTAGAGCGCTCAGCACTTAACAAAGGAAATTGAGCTTTAATGCATAGCTCGTGTTGACTAATTTAGGTTAACGCTCGGTAATTTGGAATGACCGAAATTACTGTATTCTGAAGCGCACTTTGCAAATTAGTGCGTCTCCGGCGCGGGTCAACAGTATGCTATAACATTTATATAAGCCGATTTTATTGTACACAGATCACTATACAAAATTAAATTGGGAAATCATCATATCTACTCATTACTGGCCCACGACAGGGTAAGGTTCTCTTCACAATAGAGGGTGTAAGGCATTAGTCCACCACGCTGGCTCACTGAGGATTGGTGGACTTCACACGCCTTTGAAAACATTATGGAGAACCCCCAGGCATGCAGGTTATGCAGGTGATGTTTTCTTTCACCGCTAAAGCATATCACATGCTTTAGCGGTGCATGCTACGTTTTAATTACTTAAAATACACATAACTTAGAAAAGTTGAAGAAAAAGAGGTGCGTGCTGGGATTCGAACTCGGGCCGAGTGAAGCCGAAGTCCTAACTACTGGACTATCGCCGCTTCATTTCTCACAACTGGATCGAATGTAAAAGTTACCTAAAAGTATCTAATAATAGTTTTTTTTCATCTGAATCGGCGCCATTTTAAAATTCACCAACTTGGATTTTTATGAAATTTTGTTGGTCTTACAGCAATACCAATTTACACAAATTTTATCTTGGAGGCGGCGGCGGAAAATGGAGGCTCAGAAACAAGGTAGCATCGACGAATTTTGGAAAGTCTACTTTTTGCGAACCCCAAGAAAATTGAGATACTTAATATTATTACCGCTTATTACAGTTTATTATTTTTCTTTGCGTTCATATAACTCATGTTATGGAATTATGAAATATCGCATAAATACCCAATACGCTCCATTACTGCGACATAATATTATAGCTGAGCAAATAACTCCCCCGTTACGTCAAAACATATTAATTTACCTACGCACGTGTAAACAAAACTTCGCAAGTCGCTAGACATTTTATTAATTAATTACCTTTCAACGTAGGTATATTTCATACGCGTGTAAAACGTCTTACTTGATCCGGGATTAGGTAAGTCCAAATAATCCTACATTAACAAAGGGAATCGAGAAAGTTCTCTGATGGAGCGAATTCCCGAGTACATAATTTTACCTCCCGATGCGAAATGACGGGTTGTTACTTTGACGTGTTTGTGAGTGTGTGTGTCTGTCTGGTAGTAGCAGCCGAACGGATGAACTTTTGATTTAAATTTGTTTATTTTGTTATAACAATAGAATGATAAATAATATAAATATATAAAAATACTCCGACAATAGACACATCGCAATCTAGCCCCAAAGTAAACGTTAGCTTGTGTTATGGGTATTAAGATGACTGATGAATAATATACATAAATACTTGTAATATACATATAAACACCCAGACACTGAAAAACATTCATGAAATGTGTATTATAAACATTTTCCAGTTGTGCGAATCGAACCCACGGCCTTGAACTTAGAAAGCAGGGTCGCTGCCCACTGCGCCAATCGGCCATCAAAGAATAAATACTATGAACGGAAAGCTCGTTTTACGCCCACTGTGCGTCGCCACGACAGCAACTGGTCTTACAGATGTTCACATCAAAATAGTCAAAGGAATAAAAGTCGACGCCAAGAACGTAATTTTACTTTAATTCCATCCACAGAAGCAAAGTGCCCCGGGGGAAATACTTTTCCGCTGTAATCTAGCGGTATGGATTACGTGAATAAATTATTAATCTATTCGTGGTATGAAATCCACGATGAAAACAATCATCAAAACCATTCCATCCATTGCGTCAAAATGCCTCGAGCGTAGTCACGGGGGGGTTTTAGTGGACCTTCCCAAAATGCCCTTAGCATAAACAACGGGGGGTTCTAGTGGGGATTTTTACGTTTTGGATTTCAGGAAGCTCCGCTATTATATGCAACGGTGGCTGCCTTGATGCTTATAAACAAGCTCAACTAAAACCCTCGCGGTGGCTACCCCTAGACCGCATAAAATACCACTAAAACCCTCTGGGTGGCCCCCTTAGGACAGGTTCGAGAACACATCAGTGGCTTAAAACCATTTATTTCAATTCTAAAACGTCGCATTTGAATTTAAGCATCCATGTCACGCGTTTCTCTTTACCTATTCATTATACTAAACACTAATTCATTTGGGGTTCCAAAGGTTGCCACGTTACATCTATAATCCCAACCTTTGGGCTCCCAATGCCGACCTACAAAGCGACCTTTATATCAATAGACAAAAATATCATGGCATCTTTCACTAACAGCTGTTACACATTATTCAAGTACTTTCCCGGGCCTTATATCTGCTTGGAATAAGGATAAGCAATTTAAGCCCACCCGGCTAATTTTGTTGTGGGCGTTATCTTAGACCAGGGCGCGTTAGGAACCCTTGCAGCTTTAGTTTTAAGTTCACGAATGTTGTTATCGCCATCACTACTCACTATTATGTACACAATTAGTATATAATGAACGCATCAGAAGTGTCACCTACGTGCATATTGACGACCGATTGGCGCATTTGCAGCGACCCTGCTTTCTGAGTGCGAGGCCGTCGGTTCGGTTCCCACTACTGGAAAATGTTTGTGTGATGAGCATGAATGTTTTTCAGGGTCTCGGTGTTTATATGTATATTCAAAGTATTTATTTATATTATTAAAAAAAATATTCATCAGTCATCTTAGCACCCATAACACAAGCTACGCTTACCGTTGGGGCTAGATTTCGATGTGTGTATTGTAGTAGTATATTTATTTATTATTTATTTATATTTGAATAAAGATTTATTTGAATTCAATTTTGACTTAAGAAGTAGATTTTCCAGGGTAAAATTATTTCTGTGCATTTTAATTTAAAAATCCATTCTGCCACTTAAGAATGAAGGCGTAATACTAATAGAAGCTATATTTAAGCTCTATCCCATAAGAACCGTGCATTTATATGAGTAAGAGCATATGTCAAGCATAGAGAAATAAAACTTATCAATTAATCTATGATAATGAAGCCAACCCAACAAAAACCTTTTTGTATTTTTAATATTATTAACATGTCAGTAGGTACAACCTTATCCAACTGCTTCTGGAAAAATGTAAATCGTACTTTATTTCCGGTAGAATAATTTGATTCAGTGAGAATTCCAGTCCAGTTGATTTGTGTGTTTTCAATCTAGCTTGCCCAAACCGACGCGATTGTAATCGTCTAGACGCTAATCGAGGGCATTCCAGTGCATTCGATACTATACTTCAAAGAAAAGTTATTAAAAAAAAAAACGCTGTGAGTGCTGTATGGATTGGCGAGACTTCAGGCCTATTACAATAAACTATAATACTAAAGAATTATTATTCTGAGTATAACAAAACCAAAGACTTCAAATGCATTAATACATTTATATCGCTATATATTATATGTATACCTATAGAGAAAACTTCGTACGTACTATAGAAACAATAAGAGTTAAAAGTCCGTTAGAAATGTCTATGGCTATAACACGTAATACCTATAAAACAGCTCTACGGCCATTATATGCAGCTAAAAGCGTTTTTACTGTAGCTACTTGGGTATAGAATGCACCGGAATGTCGGCCATTAAAGTCACGTTGGATTGGGCTCGTTGCGTTGAAAAATTGCACTATTAATCAACTGGATTTGTTTACCAGATTTAACGCTTGCCGCTAACCCAGTCTCTTCTCAACATGACCATTTCTAATAACAGCCAGATCCAACATGATATCTGCTCATAGTCGAGGACGGATTGTAGGATATTATTATAAAAGGAAAAAAAAACAGATTTAAAACATCAAATAAATGCCCTGACACCCTATTTTAGTTTATACGTTGTTTTTGTATTATATTTAGTTTTGTAATAAACAATTTTATTATTAAAATTCTTAAAATTATTTTATTACAAAAATTACAAAAATTTTATTATTATTAAGGGCTGTTTATATTTATTGTCCTGTAAGAGAGAGAGTTGACAAAAACGTTTTAAACGCTAACATCCAGGTGTACAATGGTTGTAGACCTCTGGTAAAAAATGTACTGTAGCCATTGGCGCAGTGGGCAGCGACCCTGCTTTCTGGGTTTAAGGCCTAGGGTTCGATTCCCACAACTGGAAAAAATTTAGTGTGATGAACATGAATGTTTTTCAGTGTCTCGGTGTTTATATGTTATATTTTAAATATTTATGTATATTATTCATTAAAATATTGACCAGTCCTCTTAGTACCCATAACACAAGCTACGCTTACTTAGGGGCTAGATGGCGATGTGTATATTGTCGTACATTTTCAGTCGTTATGTTAACGATTGTTCTAGTTGGATAGGGTTTGCTACTTAAGGACCTTTGAAGACTAAAAACGATGTAAACGTGGCCATCATTACAAGTCCAGCACTGTAATAAGCATACTGGATCCAGTAAACAGAACAGTGTAAACAAGGAATAACAAAGCTAGGCCTACTCTCTGTTGTAAGCTCTCGGGAATTATTTATTAAAAGGGCTTTGTTTACAGAGCGATAATAGCAAGGCAGTAAATTGATTCTTGACGAGGGAGGGATTCAATAGACCGTAACGTACTTACGCTAAGATATCCTAATGGAAAACGTATAAGTATTTTATACTAGACAAGATTGTAGACGTATGTAAATTGTATCATTTTCGTACCGGAACGCTGAATCGCTTTGCGGCACGTCTTTATCGGTAGGACTAGCGACGGCCGAAGCCTTCTACCAGAACACACCAGAGAAAATTCGGAAAATATTTTAATTATTAATACCAAATTGTGCCTGTAGGGGACCTTCCACTTAAAACCACAGCGTTCACAGTTGCGCCAGGAGGTCATCAAAATATAAGAGAGCTCCACTATTGATGTATGTAAATTGTATTATTTTTTGATACTTTTGTATACTTTACACATAAAAGCAACGAGAACATCAATTCTCCAATGAACTACCAATTGACTTCTTGGAGATGTCTCTTAAAAAGTTCAAAGTTTGTATTAAACGTAAGCTTATAGAAAAGTTCAAAGTTTGTATTAAACGTAAGCCTTTAAACTATAATATATAAAGGACTACTTAATCGATAAAAAAGCTTGGGTGTGAATTATTGGTCTAACCAGGTTGCTCTTTTAATCATTTTAAATGACGTTGTGAGATGATGATAACAAAAAAAAAACACCCGGCTAATTTTGTTGTGGGCTTCTTCTTAGACGCGTTTGAAACCCTCGTACCTTTAGTTTTAAGTTTACGAATGTGGTTATCGCCATCATCTCACTAACGTGTATTTTTTATGTACGCATCAAAAGTGCCACCTATGGCCTACTTGAATAAAGATATTTTTGACTTTGACTTTGAATTTTCCTCATCACAGATCTGAAGAAAAGCCGGTGGGTGCACGGGTAGCTTACCGAAAAATGGTCTCTAGTATATTATTAACCGAAGGCTAATACTCGTACTTTATTAGAAAATGTAAAAATTAGCATAATAATAATTAACCAAAAACGCAAAGTTACAAACGAAAATCATTACATACCGGCGCTTGACCAAAATAAATTCCAGTAAAAGCGAAAAAAGTGTGTTTAAAACGTATGTTTTAGGTAGTAGGTAAAAATGTATGTGAAAGGAAACGTACTCATAAATCAACGGCGGACTATTTATTTTATATATAACCTTGCAATTTATTTACTACCTACTACCTCCAGCTCCGCGCAGTTATAAGGGAAACTCATTATCGGGACGTGACTGAAGTCACCGCAATATCGACGAAGAAGGAAGGTCGCGAGAGCATATTCCGTTTAACATTTTACAACATTTGGCCTCCCCAATATTGTAAAATATTGTATCTCTCATGTTGTAAACCTTTATAATGGTCTTCTAAGATCCACTTTATCTATGTGTTAGCTAAACTTCTATTTACTTAAAGAAATCCGCGGATTTTTAAAGCTCAATTCCGGCACGTTACCCAAGTCTGTCATCGGCAATACTACTGAAGAAGGGTGTACCATAAAATTGCGCTTTGCTACCTCTACAATGGTGTAAATTTTTCTTGGTGACGTCATGATTTAGGGTAATGTTTATAATGTTGTTTTCTTTTAACAGATAACTATAGGAATCATTATTAAATCAATCGGCGTGTTGTCTATGCAACAGCGTAAGACTTAAAACTTTCTGTAAAACTATTCCAAGCTGTGCTTCAAAGTAAGAGCAGTTGTAAAGTAAACTCATTACCGGCACGTGACCGAAGCCAGACACCGGCAATATCGTCAAAAAAGGACGCGCGAGAAGATTGCGTTTCGCTCCCTCATGATATTAAACTTTCTTATTGTGTTCATGACTTGTTTGTAATAATTATTTATTCGATGTTCTTTTTGCATCAGTTTATTTTCACCCGTTAATAACAAGATTTACTATGAAAACAATACTGCAACAAAACTTACTTAAAGTTATCCAGCTTACTTCATTAGTAAACGTTGAAATTTACTTTATTCGGTAGCTAAAATACTTTTTAGTGAAATTTGTACAGATACGCATAACAAAGAAAACTCATTACCAGCATGTAACCGAAGCCAGACACCGGCAATATCGCCGAAAAAGGTCGAGAATATTGCGTTTTGCGTCACGATGTTGTTAAACTTTCTGATTGTTCTCATAAAACCAGACTGATTAATGGATATTACATCATAACTTCTATAACAAATTCTTTATTTAAGATGGCTTTAAGATAATTTTAAGAAATAACGAGGATATTGCAATTCAAATAGAATCTTGTACTAAGGCTACAGATATTGCTACAGGCTATAAGGCTACAGAATGCCCCCGGCATTCACCTAAAACCGAACTCTGCCATCCCACGAAGCAATCCGACGCCTTACGTTAACCACTAGTCTATCGCTGCTTCAATATTTTTCATTATGAACTTTAAAAACATCGGTTTCTGGATATATGATTATGAAACTTAACAAGAAAAGCGGTTACAAAACTTTGGTCCCCCTTCAAAGAGGATCGGTCGTAAAGGCACCCAACTCGGGCACGTGTGCGCCGGCAGTACCCCAGACACGAGGCGGGTGAATATAACAACATTAGCCTTTACGACGTAACGTACACAGTTTTGTTTAACTTAGTATATTATACGGAACGTTTTGTGCGGACTAGGGCCCTGATTTTATCGTTTGCATTCCAATCGTGGCACACTTAATTATAATAGAAGTTTGTGACATAAAAATTAACAGTCCATGAGGTGTTAAATGAAGTCAGGCAACCGTAGGCCTGGTCAGGGGCGAATATCCTGGTTATAAATCTATGCCAGTGGTTTAATATAAGAACAAGGTCACTTTTTAGAGCAACTGTTAATAAAGTTCAGCTAGACCTAATGGTTGCCAGCCTCTGATAGGAGTGAGGATGGCACTAGACAAAGGAGAAGAAGAGGTGTCAAAATTTATGTCACAAATTAATTTTGTCAGTTAACATTTAAATGCCATAGATTAGACGTCCAGACTACTAACTGGTGTAATTGCAATGGGATACACAGGCAACACTGATCTCATAGGTCCGGCCATATCAAATTCATAACAGCATTGTTTATTATGTTTGTTTGATTCGAATGGTCGAAATTGATACACAATGAAAATTTGTTTAATTTGCTATATTCCACGAAAAGCAGGAGATTCTGGACGGCGTAATTTATAATTTATTTAATATTTGCACTCCACGCAAAGCCAATGTACTCTCTACGCATTTTTCGCTCCGACAATGGAGCATCATCAGAAAATATTGACTTAACAATAAATAAGTGCCATAACAACTATTCATTGCATATCATGGAATTCTGCAATGTAACGCCTGCTTCTATCCAAAGTTGATACACTATACAATTGTTTCGTGCATTATAATTTTAGATATATGATAATATATATGAACCTTTACAGTTCATAATATAGCCCACGGAGTTTACATTCTAAGTCTATTGTCTAGTGGTGTAACCGATCCGCATAGGTGTGCGTCTCTTGTCAGGTTAAATTGGCAGTAAGGTTTTTTTCATTCCACTACAAGTTAGCCATTGACTTGCCCTTGACAAGTCGCGAGGGACTGCTGGTATCTATATGATTTTTGATTTAGTTATAGCACAGCCATGAAGCGCCAGCCCTACGTATTTGCTGGTGTAATGCGTTGCGTAAGCGTACAAGCGGATCTCCCGTGAATGCGGTAAACGACTAGACTATTCCCACGATTGCTTTTCCAACTTCAGAATAATCCTCTCGTATTAGAAAGTAAGTTTTTAATCGCAATTTTAAATTATTAAATTCATTTAAGTAACCAGACGTATACACTTCTCTAAAAGATTATTCTTTGAGTCCTCCACTCTTCCGCAACTATTAAAAAAAAAAGAAAAACGTACCTAACTAGAATTATTATAAGCATTTTACGTTATAAAATAAAATAAAAGAATAAATATACTACGACAATACACACATCGCCATCTAGCCCCAAAGTAAGCGTAGCTTGTGTTATAGGTACTAAGATGACTGATGAATAATTTTTAATAATTGATATACATAAATACTTATAATATACACATAAACACCCAGACACTGAAAAACAGTCATGTTCATCAGAAAGAAAGAAAGAAGACTTTATTTGGATATACACACACTAGAATTAAAATACAACTTTATAGTCTACACAACAATTATAGGAACGGTTTATTATCCCAAAATGGTTTTCACTCAGCATGTTTGCAGTGCCTGTTAAAGACACAGCGCTGATCTTCCGTGAAGCCAGACGTGACGTTTGGACGATAGGCACCGACAGAGCGACGCTTAAGAACTATGGATATGCTATAAAATAATATTTATAGCATATCCATAGTTATAGAAAAATGGGTAATAATAGATAAAAATAATATAAAAGATTTGTAGCACACAAACATTTTCCAGTTGTGGGAATCGAACCCACGGCCTTAGACTCAGAAAGCAGGGTCGCTGCACACTGCGCCAATCGGCCGTCTATTATTATGTTTACAACAAGTAACAGTGGCAACAAAACTTGGGGTCCCCCAACTCGAACAACGTGCGACCGTAAAGTCACTCGGCCGGGCACGTGTCCGTCCACGGGAACACCCCGCACGAGGCTGGCGAATATAATAACATCATCCTTTACGACGTAACGCAGGTACGCCATTTAGTTAATGATGTATATACCAACCGTTTTAGAGATGACCTTTTTTCGTTTTTTTTCAATGTTTAGCGCTTCACTGATGTCACACCTAATGAAGCGCGGTTGCGTAGAAGATGCGCATATAACGCAGAACCCATATATATTTTTCATACAACCATACTTACCATACATCCTCATAAACTTTCCCGTACACATTTGTACCTACCTTTGTTCATGTAAGTTTATTTTATTTTTTGAAGTTATACTTCTTTTGGCGCGTTAGGGAAAAATGGTGAGAGTAAATATTAACGAAGCGCGCGCACACCGTCACAAAAACCCGACACCATGAAGTTAGCTACAGTCAACATTTTAGTTTTTCTAAAAAAGGTTTGACAGTTGACCTTCAATAATTCAAACAATACCTTTTTTCTATTGTTACTATTTTTTCTACAAACGTAGAATAAGGCCAAAGGTAAAATTTTTGAAAAGATTTTTATCTTGTTACGCCAAAGAAGTAAAACTTCTAACGCGTGTACATAAGTACACACACGTTTTTTTTTACTTTATGCACCATCGACTTTTAACTTTTATGTCGGCCTCGCACGCTCGGCTTGCCTTTACAAGATCACATTTAGTAATAAGGCCGCCTTTGCACCCTAACACTAAGAAGTTACTATTACTGTTTGCTTTGTGTTTTTCCTTTAATTATTTCACGTTAATAATATTATTAAGATGACGCAGAATTCGACGATATAAGAATTAATTGAATCCTGCCAACTTAGCTGCTCGTAGTCGATCAAAATTGTTATGACATTAATTAACCAGGCAGGTAACTGCTACGATGAATTTTTTAACACGAGCTAAAATGGCGGTGCGGATTTATTCGCATGTTAATTTAATTTGTATTTTAATTAATTCGAAGTGCACGGAAATGTTGAAAGTTTCCAATCACTTTTAATGATAAGGCCGCTTTTGCACCCTAGCACTAAGTACTATTATTGTTTTCCTTGTATTTTTCCTATTGTGTTAAATAAATAATTAAAAAATAAAAATAGTTTTTTTCGGTAAGAAACAATGTGGTATCAATATATCGCTGAACCCTTTAAAGCTTAGTGTTACAACCCCTGTGTCAGAAGACTCCGCTCCGCTGTGTTGTGTTGAAATAAAGTTTTTCTATTCTATTCTTTATGTCATCAATTCATCAATAATTTAGAATTCGAAAGGAAACAACACATCCAAAATTTATTTATTACAAAAACGTCTAATATTAGCACATTTGTCATTACGTAACCACAGAACTAAGAAAATTCAAAACCCACATTTAACAATTATTGCATGCAGTGCATTGTGTCGATCAACTCACTTGACTCCCGCGGAATTATGCTAGCTCAAACTTTTCCATTTTCCCCATTTTAAGGTATACTTTTAAAACCGCCTATTCGAGAAACACTACTATAGTGGAGTGGTTTTTATGCTTCAATATTAGACGTGTGCAAGGTTTCTGTATGTTCTTATTTCTGTTCGCGTAACTATAATAAAAGTATGCATTAAGAATACGGGCATTAGTGGAAGATTTCATGTCAACCAAAAAAAAACCTATAGTAAAAAAAAACCCCAGGCCCTTATAAGAGATTGAGGAGTTTTTAAATTATCCCGAATTCCTGGGACAAAGGACCATCTACGATCAAAGTCCCGGTGCCATGGTTGATTTATCTAAAAGAAAGAAGAAGATGAGTTTTAGGCGTTAGCGGTTTTTCCACTCTCCCGACAAATATTTTCATAAAGTTTCTCTCTCACTTTTGTTTTTCATGAGATGGGAAAAAACACAAGAGAGAGCCACTAAGATGAATTAAAGCATTGTTTTAAAACGAAGCGGCAAATTTAGTCGTTCAAAACTTTGTAAGTAGAAACTTCTGCTAATTTTTTGTTGTGAAACTTTTTTTTTTCCTCTAATTGTGAAGTTCCAAGAAAATAATGTAGCTTGATAAACGAGGCGAGATACTTTTTGAAAAAGTTCAACTAAGTAAATGAACTTTTTATTACAAGTTCTTTTAGAAAAATTACGGCTTTAATGCCCAGTGAACACGATCCAACCACAATCATGTCGTAAAAGTTGAGAAACTTTTAGTAAGGTGCTACTTTGTTTTAAGGCATATTCATTTCAGATTAAAAGAGTGCGTCCGCGAGTCAGTTCTGCACGGCTAGCATGGACAATATATCCCCGGGGAAAGGTTAAAAATTTATCTTCCCCCACAGCTTTATCAAATCTCATAGTACTGGCGCACAAATGGAAAGAATATCCAAATAATATATGTGTAATAATAACTTTTTTTTTTGTAACATACTTTATGCACCATCAACTCTCCACTTTTTTATCGGCTTCGTACGCTCAGGTTGCCTTTAAAAGATCACTTTTAATGATAAGGCCGCCTTAACTGGGGTAAATTTCTCCTATTCCATGTTCCCGTGCTTTAGCAGGTGGACACGTTAATTATATCCGTTGTAATTGGGGGATATTATTTTTATCTCCTGCCCGTGCTAGCCCTAATGATGTGATATTGCTTTATTAATGATTTTTTAACGTAACTGTGCGGATTTGTCGGTCCGTCCATCTGCCCGATTTATATTTTTTAAGAAAGCTAAATCGCTTGGCGGCATATCTTTGCCGGGTGGTACCTAGCCACGACTGAAGCTCCTACCAAATCAGAGAAAATTCAGAAATTATAAATTCCAACTAGACTGAACCTGGGACCTCCACTTATAAGACCGCAGCGCTGATGACTGCGCCAGGGAGGTTACTTGGGATACCCATCCGGCTTCCATATTTCCCAAAAACCCTTTAAGCCAATATTTATGTAAAGGATTGATCATCTTCATCGACCCATTACCAGCCCGACCGTAAATGCGTTCTCGGTTTAAGGCCATCCACCACGCAAGCCCAATGTGGATTGGTGGACTCCAAAATGAGAAGGAAAGGGGATTGGAACTTGGCTCCCGAAAGTGAAGCCGAAGTACTTTGCATTGATAATATATCTTGGCAAATAAGCTCAACTTTTCTGAATCTTCAAATCATAACCGTTAAGATTATTGCAACTTCAGTTGCATCTCTACCTACTGTTATTTTTTGTCTAAGCCTATTTTCGCGCTTTTTATTAGCTTGCCCGTATGTATGTTTGTAACCGACTCCCTTTGGATATGATTTTGCCTTTCTTCAAACGGTCTGATTTCGTTAAAACTTTGTAGAAACTCGTATATCAAGGACAGATAGCAATACACTCATTTTAAAGGATTATTCCATTTTTGCACATAAAGATTTTCGTTAATTTATAAAACTTTCGTCTATAGTCAATAGGGCAGGAATTAAGTTAATTTTAATCTCCAACCATTATCTTTAGCCGATTTCTCTAATATTAACAAATTTGAAAGTGAATAGGTTACCAAATAAATTTGCGCTAATAAAAATATAACTAAAAAAAACACGGTTTTATAAATAAACTAAAGCTAAAAGGTAGAAATTAGTTTGGTTTTTATACCAAGCCAGTTTTTTAGTTTTTTTGAACGATTAATTTATTTTTGGACACTCCTTGGAGAACACACACCTGTACTTGCAAATTTATATTCTAATTTGTTACGTAAAACTACATGTTCAAGGAATACAGAGTTTCTCACTTTGAACTTGTTTAAAGTGTAATAACGAGCGATATGCAAATTCCGTAATTACACCGCCATCCAGGACGAAATTATTACAATTTATTTGCCACGGTTCGTTTGGTAGGTTTGATTAAAAAATATTGCGTAGCATAGCTGCACAAATTAAAAACGCAAAATATATATTTATTATGGAAGGAGCAATGCATTAATTATTATTTGCAAAGCGAAAAACATGCATTCGAATGTTAGGACATCGGTTTCACTTTCAGGACGCCGAGTTCGAATCTGAGCACGCACCTCTAACTTTTCTAAGCTATATGCGTTTTAAGCAAACAAAATATCACTTCCTTCAACGGTGAAGGAAAAAATCGGTGTGTTGAGTTTTATCAATCCGCATTGGGCCAACATGGTGAATAACGGACCTACCCCTTCCCCCTTCCCTTCCCCTTTATTAATATACTATTTAGGATCACGATGCTCTTGGATTTAATACGCGAATCAAGCCTAAATACGATACTAGTAATATTTTG
The DNA here is from genome assembly GCF_905163445.1 of Pararge aegeria. Classification (NCBI taxonomy): domain Eukaryota; kingdom Metazoa; phylum Arthropoda; class Insecta; order Lepidoptera; family Nymphalidae; genus Pararge; species Pararge aegeria. The sequence continues at coordinate 2,813,590 of NC_053181.1, forward strand.
ACTATAGTATTTTGGCTCAAACAGGTTCATGGTAGTCAGCTATTTGAGCTTTCTATCGATAAGGCCGCCCATTGTTAAACCCTTTATTGCAATGTGTCTTTTTAATGCCATTATTGTATGTATTTATTGCTGTTCAATAAAGAACACTTTCTTTATTTTCGTTCTTTCTTTCTGGAGTTTGTCTAGAAATTCTCAAAATTCTCAGCCTGTGTCGCGAGATTGGCTTTGGCACACAGAGCACGTTAAGCCGTCGGTCCCGGTTATTATAAGTCTTATCATCGTAATCAAATCAACTGATAGACGTCCACTGCAGCTGGACATAGATCTTTTGTAGGGAGTTCCAAATTCCACGGTTTTGTGCCGCTTGGATCAAGCGGCTACCTGCGACGCGCTTAATGTCCTCTGTCCACCTCGTTGATGGTCGACCAACACTGCGCTTACCATTGCGGGGCTATCATTCAAGCACCTTGGGACCCCAACGTCCATCCTTTCTCCGAACTTTGTGCTTGGCTTTTTGCCACTTCAGCCTCACGACTATTAGAATTATCAGATTATAATCGTTAAACGCATATTGGAGCAGCGTAGAGGTTTTAAAAGCTCTCCTTCTCTCACGTAAGAGTGGAGGCTGTTGAGTTTATAGTAGAACGATTATGGTGATGATTCTAAGGTATATTTTCTGGGGCTACATAAGTGACAGCTACTATGGAATAGTTTTTATTCAGTTTTTTTTTTATCCGCCCGCGTTTTGTATGTCGCCTGTTTTAGACTGATGATGTCGTCTCAAGAATTTTATTAAATAACTAACCTTCTTTTAGCATCGTGTCTGCTTTATACCTGAAACAAATAAAAGGGAATAAATAATTTTGCATTAACATAGGAAAGTATTTACGTCCTCTTAGCACAGTCTTGTTCCTACTTTACCAAAGTCCTCGTGGTTAAGATCCAATTAACTTGCACGAAATATTCTCATATAAATCGGTAGGAAATCTCTCAGTTGGCACCCTGGTACGTATTACGACTACATTTATTATACCTATATATAAGAATCATGACAAACATATTTTATGTCCTAGCCTAAATGCGACTTGGAAGCCTCCATTCCGTATAACAACGGATATCGGGAGACAAAAGGTCTTTGCTATCCATAATAAGTGTATTCATAAATATAAATTATAGCCAAAGAGCCAATGGGATAATATACTTTGATACAAATTGTAAGAGTACCTGAGTGGTATACCTGTTTACTAGAGCATAAGACTTAAACCTGCCAGTTAGTTAGTTGTCACTAACACCGGATAATAACCAATTTTACTAATTACACGGAAGATTTCCGACCCAAACTCCCCAAAGAAAGGCAGTATTATGTAGAGTGATAACATCGAGCCTCTAAATAATGGAAACCTAACAAAACTGTTCTAAATTGCCCGCCTTAGAATCGCATGGTGGGTGTATAGTTCTATATCCACGGGAGTAGGATATTATTATCAGGTTGATGATGGTGTTCAGAGTGATTAATATCTATTATCTTCAATACACACTAAGTTTCAGCTCCAGCTTTTGTCAAATGAAATCCCATCGATGCTCACAGCTTTACATAAGTCTTCAGCACGCTAAGCTTCATAACTCTAGTTATTCTACGGATCTCCACAACACTTTCAGACACATATATATTTACTACCAAAATTCGAGTCTACAATTTGAAGTGAAATAAATCTTCTTAAGCCGCGCTGAGCAATCTTTGATAGATGAAAAACTTATAGGTTTTTCGTTACCGTTGATTACTTGTAAAGCTTATATTGTGTGCTTTTTTATCGTGTTTTCCATAGCTATTATTTGAATTAATTAATTGTAAAAGCCCTGTGTTATATAACAGTGTGTAACTACTTAATACATGTAAAAGTAGAAAAATAAATGACAAAATCAAAATACTTATTGTCCAAATAGTTGTTCCATTGAGTTTTGAGTTTCACAGTTGTCGGCAGGCATTATGACTACCACGATTTTTTTAAATTCGATAAGCTTAGCGCGTGGAAGGAAATATATTTTTTGTCATAAGCACCTGAATAAAATTTATACCCAGCTCTTAGACTGTTATGTATGTCCCCGCGTCCCAATTTTCTAACGCGATTCTCCGTGAAACGCTAGTAAATTGTGATGTAAATTTGTTCCTGAGTGCCGGGTAAGTTGTATGAGTGTTAGGGCCACTCCACACATAACTTTATTAAAAACTGGTGAGCGAGTCAGTGGGTATAAACACACATACGGCATTTTGGTAGTTTCATGGTTCCGTAGGCCAATAATACACATTTTCTTTGCGGTGTTATAACATTATTTTTATCTAGAATAGTAGTAGTAGAATCTCTAATAGAGTAGATTTTTCGTAAATGGTACTGGACCTCAAACAATTGTGAGGAGAATAAATGCCCAGGGATTCCCAAATCCCAACCTGAGCGTCGTTGTTCCGTAGAAAGTACAGAGGTGCACCGCGAGGCATTCCTTCTGTGGGTCAAAATAATCAAGAAATATATATTTTTTGGTAGGTAGTTTTTGCGAAGCGGTGTCAGGGCTTATCCCAGACTTTGAAATTATGTTCTTAATTCTTTGTCTTTGTCTGTTTTAAAGTATTGTTTGTTAACTGTCAAAAAGAGGTTATGCATTTACCGAATACCTGCTTCTGATTAATGTTAACCGTGTAGTGTTTACACATAGATTACTTTATTTCCAAACTGTCTTCATTTTAAATTTACGAGCACGTTGATTTCTACTAAAATATATCCAAACGTCACGAACGCACGGAAGAAAGTCCGCTTCCAGGCTGTCCACGTATGTAGGGAGCTTACGTTGAAATTTTCGGAAAATTCCCCTGCACAGTAACTCGTTTTTTCTAACCTTTCACCCCTCCTTTTCGTTGAGAGCAAAATAATTTAATGAAAAGATAAGGTTGGTTATCATGGCTGACTTTTCCGATATCCTGGTGAACTTTAAATTCAAAGATGAAACGTTCATCACATCGACCCATTACCGGCTCACTAGAGCACGGGTCTCCTCCTCCAATGAAAAGGGGTCGTTGTTGTCGTAGGCCGTAGCCCACCATGCTGGCCCAGTGCGGATTGGTGGACTCCACACACCTTTGAGAACATTATGTAGAACTCTCAGGCATGCAGGTTTAAGCAAGTGAAGCAAGTGATATTATAATAACTTAAAACGCAGATCATTTAGAAAAGTTTGAGGTGCGAGCTGGGATTCGAACTCGTGAAACCCCCTGAAAGTGAAGTCAAGGTCTACCCAATGCGCTAGCACCGCTTTACTAATACTTTAAATGCGACAGGGTGTTTGTTTGTTTGTTTGTCCTCCATTCACGCCCTAACCAAGCAACCAATCCTTGATTTTTGGAAATAGTTCAAAAGACGGATCATAACATGGGATACTTTTGTCCCGGGAAAACAAACGGTTTCCACGGGATTTGTAAAAAACCGTAACGAACGCGGAAAAAGAACGCGTGCAACATATTGCCCGCATGAAAAAATTCAGCCTGAACTACGTTCGAAGTCGTCTCGATGTTAAGATGCAATTTATCTCTAGCCAAATTTTATCAGAATAGTTTCAGGCGTGAAGGTGTACCGATTATTTCCAATTTGGAGGTTTCCTTTTTTTATTTCACTATAAGTTAGCCCTTGACAGCAATCGCACCAGCTAACGGTCCAACCTGTTAGAGGTGGCAGTTATATTAAACCCAATGCACTAATTGGTTTCGAAGTGACATCTTACCGGAACGCTAAATCGCTTAGTTACGCGTCTGTGTCGTAAACTTCCACTTATGACTACAGCGCTGACCGCTCTGCCAGGGAGGTCTTCAAACATTATACTTCATTGTATTAAAGTAATAAGTACCATCTAAATACCATCAGGTAAAAAAAGGATATTTGTGTCTAGCGCATAACCTAAACATGCATATGAAACGTTTTTAAATGCACACACAAACATGGACTGATATGCACGTCAATTAAAAGTGCACATACTCGTAGCATTCACAAAGCGTCATGTAAACTTAATTTACACAAAAAATTCAACTCACCCATAAGTTTTCGGTGAGTTCTTTCCTAAAAGCATTTTACAACAAAAATCCTACTTCCTCGATTTAGTACATTTTGTATGAACCAACGCACGCCATTGGAGGCGGGGTGGCACTGTATTGATCCTCGTGCTGACTGCTCGTGGGATCGAAAGCGAAATGTATTTATTCAAATAGGCAAAGTTTCAAATGCTCTTATGATTCGTTCACACTCGTGATTATATCACTCGCTGAACTAAAAACTAAAACTCTGGAAGTCTTCTAAAATTGTTGAGTTACCCAACGATAAGGCCGCCTTTTGTATTCTACTTCTTTCGATATGTTTCTGTTTTTATTATATTTTATATATCTTAATGTTGTGGTATACAAATTAAGAGTTTAATAATAATAATAATAACGATTCAACTGAATTAAGAACTCAATTATATACAAAACAAAAAACAAAAAAAAAATATTAGTACTCATTTGAATAATTATCAAAGGATAAATGGATATACAACGAGTTGAAGAAAACCGAAATAATACTTCAGAGGCTTAGAGGTTCTGTATTCACTGTCTCTGAGACTTATCTGTGAAATTGAAACGCTAATAGTTTTTGAGCAAATCATTGCCATAGCTTTTGTTGAAAGAAATCAGATACAGCCCTTATATTACATGCAAAAGTAAAATCAAGTGACTCCTGTCACTTTATTACGTACGCGTCCCGTACCGTATATACTATGAGCGTGTTGGTCTTTTATCTTCTATAGGGTTGTCATAAGTAAATACTTAAAATGTATTGAAGTCGCTTGTATGTAAAAATATATGCTTTCTTTGATTTAATATTTTTACAGGGTGATTCCTTATAAAATATATTTATGCACCCTTCAGCAGTATTTCGTAATTCCGTTACACGTTGTATATGTTATGCCCGACACTGGCTGACTCAGACAGAAATGTATACTTCCAACAAGCTGCCAACACGTCGTCCTCATACAAAACGTATAAATTGATAGCGCAGTTGACAACTCGTTCCTTATTTTTCTTCTCTTAATCGTGGTGTTGACGGCTGACATTAGACCCATTCTGATTTACGCAGTGGGCTGCGAGTTGCGACCCGGCTTTCTTGGTCCAAGGCCGTGCTTTGGATTTCCACAACTTGAAAAAGTTTGGGTGATGAACATGAATGTTTTTCAGTGTCTGGGTGTATATTATAAGTATTTTTGTACATTATTCATAAAAGTATCAACACAAGCTACGCTAACTTTGGGGCTAGACGGCGATTTCTATACACTTGAAAAAAAAACAACTTTTATAATATAGAGTTTAATGTATGAGAGCGAGCCAACCTTGTACCTACTAAGGTATCAGCCGTCTATTAAACTTTCGTATTTGTAAATTTCCAACTGTTTTAGGATTACTACTCGCTGCGGTTAGAGTAAACAAACCTGGTTTGCGGTCTATATGAGTATGTAATAAATCTAATCCGACAGAGCATCGTATTCATGGCTTGCGGTCATGCCTGCTTATAATGCGCATACATTGAAATGTACGATTTATTTTAGTGGTTCGATGTAGCTTTTGAACCGTTCTGGGAGTGCCTTTACTTGTAACCAAACGTCTAAAGTACAAATAAACATCACGGGTCTTAATAATAAATGAGGCATAACGTTGGAATAGTTACGCAGTGTTTTTTTGAGCTTTGAGAGCAGTGCAAACCTTCGGAATAGTTCATCTTTTGCTTTCGGCTTTTAGCTTTGCATCCCGGAATAGTAAGATATACTTATGGTGTTTTATTAAGCTCTGACATTTTAAAGATGCTATGAGTTAAAGTGTGATAGTTATTAGCGAATAACGTATTTAATTTAATTCACTGCAACCGTCTATTTTTTTTTTACTACATAATATTATAGATACCTGAAACTGCGCATCAGGTTTATGGTCAGACGGCGAACAGTTATTCATTGTAAAGTCAACATCTCATAAGGATTTTAAACTTGGCATCGAGAAGGGTTTCTTAAATAAAGTAAGGCCTCGGCTGTTCAACTTCATAGTGTCGGTACACCGGCAGGAGAATTTGGTTTTTTGAATTTATGCGTTTATTTTTGTATTTTTAGCTACCTAATCTCCGCCGTTCGTCCATAAAGGAAACAAGATACACGATTTCTCACTATACTTTTCATTATTACACACTTGTACCATATCTGGATTTGAACTGACTATACATAAATCAACATGGCAACTTATATTCTGGGAATAACACAACGACAGCGCGATCCCAGAGGGTGATCACGCTAGCTGTCGACAGAGAAGGTAAACAGTGCGAACATTCCGGTTCGGAGCGAAACGTGCGTAGAGGGTACAAGGCCGAAGATTGGTACAAGTTTGTTGTGGAGTATAAAGATTGAGGAAATTATATTACACCATACAGATTCGCTTTTCGAGGAGTGTAGCAAATTAAGCTTAATTTTCATAATATATCATATTGCAGTAAAAAAAGTACTTGTAACGCCGCTTCTATACAATATGCGTAGTGTTGATCTGTTTATAGTCGATGGTTTTTCACATACCATCAGGTGACCCAATCACAACGTACTCAAAACTAAACCGACTTTGGTGCCGTTTTTTGACGTGACAACGTCTTATAATTCGATGGAGCCGGCTGCACGCACGAAAAAACATGACGTATGCGGCGTTACCTCGCTCTGAGGCGTTCCAATCAAGGCTTGAAGTGCAAGCGAGAGCGCGGAACGAGCGATAAAGAGGCACAGTCGGCCTCCGCGTTCGACATCTGTCTCTCTCCTACTTGAGTGAGCGATGCGTCCGCGTGGACAGCTTCTATACAATAATACATTTACATGTTTTAAGGATGAAGTGCAGTGAAAAGTGAATGTGGTGTCAATTGTTTATAGCAACGATAATATCTATCAAACAAATAAAATTAAAATTTTCTTTTAAAAAATGCAACCATTCCACTTGTATTTTTTACGACGTTGTCACGTTCAACTATCGTCATTAAGCCGACTTTACAGACAACCAATTTTTTTCATTAGACAGTTTTTAGATGTATTTTTCAACGTATAGTGTTTAATTTTTATAAGGTTTAGTTATAATTCCCAATACAATTGTCTACAAGCACGAATTATAATATCGAATACTGTGTATGACGTACATGAAGCCGGCATTGTATGTGGCAACAAAAGGACACAATGCTTCTTACAACTGTACAAAAGGTCTTATAATTGAATCGATCGTATACTACAAAGTCAAACAGCCGGTGTTCGAAGAGTCAAGGTACCAGACATAACTAATGTATTCTCAATTCGTGCTGACGACCCGGTGAGAAGTCATGCTATCCTTATGTGCTTATATATAATTTATATTTTTGAAGTTATACTTCTTTTGGCGCCTTAGGGAAAAATCATGAGTAAATTTTTACGATGCACGCGCACAGCGTCACGAAAAACCGACACCCTGAGGTTAGCTATAGTCAACATTTTGGTTTTTAAAAAAAGTTTTGCAGTGTACCTACACTTTCAATTTTCAAAGTCTGCGGGCTCATTCCAAAATCTCAAATTCGAATGCGAGTTTAACTTGGTTGTGCAATAATGCGTTATAGTAAAACTTTCAATGTACTAAATACTAAATCTATTATTAGTGTGGTTTTTTCAATAAACGTTAGAATAAGGCGAAAGATAAAATGTTATCTGGTTACTAAAGAAGTATAACTTTTAACGCGTGTACACAAGTACACACACTTTTTTTTTATTAGATTGGAAGCGGTCATAGCCCGTGTGTAGGACTACGACTTCGCTTTCGAGGGGCCGAGTTCGGATCCCAGCACTGAACTAGGCCATCGTGGTAGACTACGGCCTTAAATCCTTGTCATTGTAGGAGGAGACCCTCTATAGTGGGCCGGTAATTGTTGATGTGATGAGCTAATGAGGCCAGTACCACACAGTACAGTCTTCATTTCGCTCTTTAAATGGAGCTACAAAAGCCATAAGCGATAAAACAACCGGCGTTGTCTGCTACTGAGAATGACACTTTACATCTGACTGAAATGTGAGGTTCAGTCGGAAGTTACGGGGGTAAGTGGTTTTAATCACCCGAATACGGCAAAACAAATGGTAGGTAATATATTTGACAGTTGTATTTATTATTTGTCTGTGGTATTGTCACTGTTTCGTTGGTCTAGTGCTTAGGATGTTGCAGATCACGAGGTCTTGGGTTCAATCCCAACATTTGAATGTTGAGATAAGTTGGGGAATGTATCTACGTATTAAAAAAAGAAAACAAAACTCTGTTACAGATAAAGCATAATATACACCTCACAAACTCTGTTAGTAGCTGGCTAGAATTGAACCCAGCTAGCTTGCAAAGCTAGATTCGCTTGCATAGCCTTTTTTCTCTATGGCACTGAGTGGCGTGCGCTTCATACAAACGTAAAAGCACTGCCTACCTTTCTACGTCATAGATAATGACTCAGTACGTTAGAATCTAAATATCGGAATCTAAACTAAGCATCTTTTATTAGGGTAATAACTAGCCATGTTTGAAAACCATAGCACCCGACCAGTGGCGTGCATAGAGGGTATGCACAGGGTATGCAGATGATATAAAATGAACAAAATCTCCAGACATATTTAGTATAAATTTAGCTAAGTTCCTAAATTATATTCAGACAATTAAACTAATATTTTTGTAATGTACATCGGTAACTGACTTAGTATACGTTTTGGCTAGCTGTAAGTATACTAAGGATATACATAAATAAATAAAAAAATAATTATGCTTACACGCCTAGTGCCAAAACAAGTTAGTTCAATTCTTTGCCGAGTAGCAAAGCGTAGTTAGATAGCGCCGGATTAACTCCCAAAAATCAGGTCCGAAAGTGAAACATTTGGCATATGAAATAGGTACCTAATTTAGTTGCATAATGACTACAAGTTACATAATGCAAATGAAGTGCCGGGAAAAGTACACATGGCCCACGGTCGGTGTTTGCACGCAAACATTTTAGCGGCCCCACATCAGCGGTTATTAAGTCATAATAATTACTAAGTCCACAGTTACATGTACCAAAGTTAAGTACCACGAATAAGGGTGCTGAAATTGCTAAAAATATGTTTTTTTATGTGCGATATAAGAAGATAGAAGCGATGATAAGCAGTGGGTAGGAGCTCGACGTTCGGGGGGCTTAGTTCGAATCCCAGTCGACTTCACTATACCTCTTAGCGATAAGGCCGCCTTTGCGCATATGTTTTGTATTATCGTTTGTTTTGTTAACCTAGCGTTCTATTTGTATGTGCAAAAAATACTTCTTCTTCTTCTCTAACTTTTATATATTATGTGCGTTTTAAGTAGTTAAAATATCACTTGATTGAACTGTGAAGGAAAACATCGCGAGGAAGTCTGCATACCTGAGAGTTCTACATACTGTTCTCAAAGGTATGTGGAGTCCACCAATCCGTACTGGGCCAGCGTGGTGGACTACGGCCTTAACCCCTTCTCATTGTTGGTGGAGACCCGTGCCCTGTAGTGGGCCGGTAATAGGATGATATAATTGAGTGAATGAGTTATGGTTACTAAGATGACTGATGAATATTTTTATAAATAATATACATAAATGCTTAGAAATTTTATTTATTTATTTAAGTATATATACATTAGTTATACCTTTAACCCACTTACAGACAAGGTTATACAAATTAATTTATATACACGTAAAATTTTTAAATAAAAAGAATAATTGGCCATATGTTAGGGTGAATATTAGACTTCTAACTAGATATATTCCATCTAGATAGTCTAGGATATCTTAATAAATCAACCACGAACTTTCGGCTTATAAGTACTTATTATGTGTATTTTTTGTTGTTGCTAACCTGAACATTTAGTTATGTATAAGCAAATGCAAGCACTAATTACCTATGTTGTACATAACATGATAGACTTACCTGCTATTAAAACACTAACAAGACATTAAAATGTGCAATGACACTACAAAAACACCATACAAATAAATTTATCACTGTTCTATTACAACACACCAAACGCTCTGGAATTATCCAGATGCATATAAACACCCAGACACTGAAAAACATTCATGCTCATCACACAAACATTTTCCAGTAGTGGAAATCGGACCCACGCCAGTCGCTGCAAACTGCGCCAATCGGCCTTCAATATGATAATAATGTTGTTAAGAAGAGAGAAGTAATATACCTTGATTATAATACCATTACAAACCCACAACACGACATGGATATCTTCTCAGCTTACTAGCCAAGTACGGATTGCTGAACATCACACGTTTTTAAGAACATTATGGAAGATTAAGTAGATCGAAACTGCAACGTTTCCTACTAGATGACGCTACAGTCGCTATAAGACTAATATGAATGGCATATACTAATTTCGGCATCGACGGTAGGAGAGCCTTAGCTTAATTGGTGAAAGCGCTCAGGCCGCGATTGCCAGAGTCGCAGGTTCAAATCCTGTGGGTTCCGAAAATTTTTATATGCATTTTAAATTTATAAAATTATGGAGAACTCTTAGGTATGCAGGTTTCCTCACGGTGTTTTCCTTCGGCGTTAAATAAAGTGATATTTAAATAGCTTAAAACAGAAATAGCTCCGAAAAGTTAAGTTGAAGTTCAAACCTAAAGCCGGTTAAGACTTTGCATGTTATATTATCATAAGTAGCTTGTAACAGACCACTGCTAGACTAAAGGCCTCTAAAGGCCTCTAAAAAATTACCGGGCTGGCAGTGGCTTGCACTTCATAGATGCAAAAAACCACTGCCTACCCTAAAATTTATATATAACTAGTATAGGAGGTGGATTTTTGCCATTTGATGCAATCTCCCTGCTGTGTGCATACCCTGGTAAGTAACTTGGTGATCACAGTAGAAGATAATAGTAACACATAGGACGCTACTGCCCGTTTCTCCGTATTCTCTTAATCGCCTCGTACGACACCTGCGAGAATAGGAGTCGTTTGAAAACTGTTTTCTGACCTGCCGCCACCAAACGGAATAAAAATTATTAATAAAAGATCTACTTTAAATTAAATATAAGTATATTGATATTTGTAATAGTATTTTAGAAGTGAAACTTCTTTAAAATCGTTGTGATCTCAAACTCGATGAAACTAATAGAGACACAAACATATAAATGTATAGGATTCATTACACATTTCGTTTTCTATTTAATTTACCAACGAAACCGAATAATATAAAGAAATAAACACATAAATGTATAGGACAGAGTAAGATACAAAACGTTATACATTTTTTTACTTATTCTAGTTACAATGGAAACTAAATGACCTTAAATTTATTCTTATAGTTCTGATACTCTACATCCACCTCGATCTCTCGTAGGCTACTTTTCAGAAGTAACACTTCTGCCGTGTGTGAATAAATTGCACAGGATTTTTTTTTAAATTATAGATTATTATATAGATATTCGTTTAAAAATAAAAAGAAATAACAGAAGAAATGTAGGTCTAACTAAACCAAATCAATGATAACATCCTATTCATGATACCAATGTGTCGCAGAAACAGAATCCAACTCATATTGACGCAGGATTTTGCAATAAAACAGGAGCTCAAAGATACGCTAAGGTTATTTTCCTTGTTATTCTGTGGTTTTTATAAAACCTCCAAAATAATTTAAATGCGATGGGCACAAGTGCAACCCTTTTTTTTAACACTTTGAGAGAATACTTGTTTTTAAGGTTGACTGTTACAGATATATAAAAAAATTACAGTTACAGAAAATCCAAACCTAAACAATGATACTTGTGCGAAATCTGTTGTAAAGAACTCTCTAAACAAAATTAAATTGGTAGGTGAATAATATACTAGTAGGTAAATACACTGGTAGGTGAATAAGTGTACTATGTTCGTCAGAAAGAACCTAAAGCAAAATTAGAGAGTCAATTTAGTTTATATGGAGATCCGACCATTAACATATAGACTCAAAGACTCAAGGTTGGAGGTTTTGTTTTAAAATCCCAATGAACTGGCTAGGAAGGGAATCTAAGATAGGTGATCTATTAAAACAACTGTTATACGGAGTGAGTCAAAGTCAAAGTCAAAAATACTTTTATTCAAGTAGGCCCGGCCCATAGGTTGCACTTGTGATGCGTACATTTCATGAGAATTACACGGTAGTAAGATGATGGCGATAACCATATTCGTAAACTAAAAAACTAAAGCTACGAGGGTTCCAAACCCCATAAGCGGTCGCACTCGGATGCACAGGTTTTTTCTATAAAGTGCCAATGCCTCCAATGCGGCCTTTCTATTGTTTAATACCGTTAACCCGTTCGTCAAACGCGCGTCGTGTTTGCGAAGAAAACGCTATCTGCATGGGCCTTAAATTGTTTAACCCATTCATTCTGATGTTATCTGCACATGGTTTCTGCTATAAACTTTCAGTTCCCGATGACTCTGGGGACTTGCAATCGCACCTCTGAGCTATTCAGATTGTCAGAGAGTAAACACATTATGTCCTCTCGTTATACAGCCATAACCCAACCAGCCCGTATAAAGCTGTTGTCAGCACGGTAGGTAATAATGACTTTATAGCACTGATGTACGACTAAAATGTTTGTTGGCAAACAACGATCCGTGTGCTAAGGGGGTACCCATGTGGATATAGTAGTGTATTCTGACTCGCATTTCATTTGCATTTTCTAACTAAAGGTAGATCGGGTTACGGGTTTATTAAAAAAGAGTTTACTATATATATAGTATTTCGGGTATTGCTCTTGCGATAGACTTAGCCTTTTTTTATAAAATTACATGAAATAGCTTCGGCAAGCACGTAAACTCCAGAACCAAGTTTTTTTTTTATCATCATAAAGTTAAGTTAAATAGGTATAATATATAATATATAAGCGCTTGGAATACATTTCTTCAAGCTAAATTTTATGCACTTGTGCATAAAAGTATATGCAGTTATAATTAATTTTCTGGCTTTGGGTTCCAGTATTGTTGATCATGAGGCATTTATGTGAGGATTTTTTTTGATGTTAAGAATTCATAAACACTACATTGTTAGTTTAGTTTTTTTTAGTTTATTAAAATTTGTTTTCGTCCATTTTGTTGATTATATTAATTTATTCCTTCGTGTTCAAATATCCACATATTTTATGAATCAAATGACAGCAACGACAAGAAAATAACTTAGGAACGCCCGTTCATCACCACTTGACGAATAGTTTATTTATGTAGTCTGTGCTCAGGAGAATATGAGCAATTATACTACAGAAAGGAGCTGTGCGATCGATATATATAAACTTAGATCACGCAAATCCCTTCGTGCCAAATTTAAAGAAATAGGTATACTTACAGTAGCCTCGCAATATATTTATAATAATATAATCTTTATTAAACAAAACATAAACAAAAAGTCGATATAAACAGTCGACTTACTAGAAACGGATATAAATTTGTGATATCTGCATATTGTCTGAGAAAAGTACAGAAATCCTTTGTGGGGATGGGTATATGCTTTTATAACATGATACCAAAGGTAATATTAGATCTACCTTTACCTAAGTTTAAACAATATATTAAAACACATTTAACTAATCGTGGTTACTACACGATTGATGAATTCCTTAACGACAAGGCTGCTTGGAAGCAGGCCACTCCGCTCTCATCTCTCACAAAACAGAAAAATTCTAAAGATTGTTAAACTATAAAATGATGTTGGAAAAGAGCAATTTGCTGAGTTCCTTGCCGGCTCTTCTAAGTGGCCTGCCTCTGACTTCCGAACCGGTGGTAGAGTCACTACAAACACGACTGACTTGACGTTTCAAAAGTGCTTATAAACTAGGAATACTTGAAATAAATGAATTTTTAATTTTGAATTGGCGGGAAATCACAAAATTAATTGTAGTGGTTTTTGTTAATCTATTCTATATATTGTTTTGGTTGTTTTTTTTAGAAATAATTTAATTTATTTACAATATTTAATTACTTCGCAATTGAAATAAAAAACGTTGCCTTATTTGGTCATTAAAACCAATTTTATCTTTCATTTAAATATTAACATTTGATCTGACGCGGGAATCCATTTTTAGACCTCGAAGCAATTTCCTCGCAGTCGAAGCGAAAAGCAGTGTGTGTAGCTCGGTCATATAACTCATTTTATGTCCTTGTAGTGTCTACTATTTTTTTAACTCCCTTTAACTATGTTCGCGAAGAATTGTTTTCCCGTTCCCCGCGGATACAGTAGCAATCCCTGAAAGTAGTTTTTTTTTAATCCCGCGCAATATAACCGGTTGTTTTCCACGGATAAAAGTACCACCCGTCACCACGATGCAAGATTTCGACAGAATCCGTTTAACTCGAAGCCCTAGAAAATAGTTAACAAACAAACAGCAATCATACACACTTTTGCATTTATAATATTAAGTAAGGATGTTTTTGGGTCATGCAGTACTTATTTTGAATTTACAGACGGACATTCTATTTTCATTTTGATGAAATGTAAAAAAGTTTAGGCCACATCGGCAATCAAAGCGCAATTAATAACGACGCTCCTTCAGCGTGTTGAGGCAGGAGAGTGGAAATATTCAAAGGAATTTTTAATTTAAGGAAATGTTCAAATCTTTTAATTACGACCTCTTTTTAAGCTAAATTGTACAAATAAATTGTGTCCGAATACGTAATAGGATTGAAATACCGAAAACGTAGTTATGTGTTCAAAGTAGAGTGAGAGTAACTGTTTTATTTTGACAGCCGCTTGGCGCAGTAAGCAGCGACCCTGCTTTCTGAGTCCAGGGCCGTGGGTTCGATTTACACAACGGAAACTGTTTGTGTGATGAACATAAATGCTTTTCAGTGGCTGGGTATCTATAAAAATAAAAATAAAAAATAAAAAAGCCTTTTATTTCCTGTAACTTACATTGACATACCTAAGATAGTTTAAAGTTAGTATTTTATTTTTCGTTTACTTAATATTTATTATTATGAATGTTAGTTTATTACAAGAACCCCAGATTGGGTAAAGGCCTCCTCCAACGATGTCCATTTTTCTCTATCCTTTGCTACTTTAGCCCAATTTGGGCCGGCTATTTTTTTGATCTCGTCCTCCCACCGTGTCACTGGTCTCCCTCTGGCTCTTTTGCCTTCCGTGCCTTTCCACATAGTTGCTCTCACGGTCCACCTCCGGTCTGTAAGCCTCGCTATATGACCTGCCCATTTCCACTTCAGTTTTAATGCATAGCTCAAGGCATTTGTTGCTTTTGTTATGGATCTTATTTTTGTATGGCGTATTTTATCAAGTTTTTTTATGCTGAGCATGCTGCGTTCTAGTCCTCGCTGGCAGGTGTTGATTTTTTGTTTTGATTTGGCCGTAAATTTCCATGTCTGGCAGCCGTATGTCAGGCAAGGTAGGAGGCTAGAGTTCATGATCTTTGTTTTTATTTTTACAGGCATGTTACTTTTAAAAATTTCTTTCAGGCTCCAATATTTATTCCACGTTTGTTGAACTCTTCTTCCTATCTCTATGTCATTATTTGTTTTATCAAAACTAATTGTTTTTCCCAAATATATGTATTTTTCTGCGTATTCTAGTGGGCTTCCGTTAATTAATATTGGTATCTTGCAACTGTTTGTCATCGTCATAGTCTTTGTGAGATTGATTTCCAAACCTACATCTGCGCTGGCTAACTGTAAAGATTTTATCATATATTGCAGCTGTGAGCTTGTCTCGGATAATATCACTATGTCATCTGCAAACCTCAAATGACTTAAGAAAGCGTCATGTATATAGAGTCCTAGTTTGTTCCAGTCCAACTTGCTAAAGATTGTTTCTAAAATGGTTATAAATATTGTAGATGAGAGCGGATCACCCTGTCTTAAACCCCTCTCTATGCGGAAACTTGGGCCCAGGTTTTCTAACTTTATTTTAGCCGTATTATTTTTGTATATGCATCTAATGACCTCTATATACACCTCGCTAACTTCTTGTTTCTTTAAGCTTTCCCAGATACTTGCGTGTGTTACAGTGTCGAACGCTTTTTGGTAATCAATAAATGCGAGATATAGGGGTCTTTGATGTTCCTGGTATTTCTCAATAATTAACTCAAGGGTGTGTATATGGTCGATTGTAGAGAAAGCCTTCCTGAATCCTGCCTGCTCTACAGGTTGTCTAGCTCCAATTGTGGGACTAATTCTAGCGTTTATAATCGTGGAGAACAACTTGTATAGAGTCGGTAGCAAACTTATGGGTCTGTAGTTGCTGGGTATCTATCTGTATATTATAAGTATTTATGTATATTATTCATAAAAATATTCATCAGTCATCTTAGCATAACACAAGCTACGCTTACTTTGGGGCTAGAGGGCGATGTGTACTGTCGTAGTATACTTATTTATTTATATATTTATATTTATAAGCCTGCGCGACCTTCCTCGCGCAGCGGTGAGCGATGTGGTTTTAAATGGTAGGTCCCCGGATCAAACCCCGGCAGCGGCCATTTAGGAATTTATAATTTCTTAATTTTGTATGGTCTGGTCTGGTGGCTTCGGCCGTTGCTTGTAACCCCCTTCCCGATTGCCGCTAAGCGATTTAGCGTCTCGGGACCATGTCGCGTGGAAACTAATCAGAGCTTAATATGACTGCTATACGCCTTTCAGGTTAGCCCGTTGCCATCTTAGATTGCATCATCACATAACAGCTAGTGGCGTGCACTTCATACATGCACAGAAGCACTGCCTACCCTAAAATTTATAAATAACTCGTAAAGGAGGAGAATTTTTGGCATTGTATGCAATTTTCCTGCTGTATGCATACCCTGGTAGAAACCCAGTGCACGCCACTGATACCAGCAGATAAGAATGCAGTCAAGGGCTAACTTTTAGTAGTATAATGTATAAATTATTTTTAAATAAAGAAAAAAACCGACTACAACATACGACCAAGAACGAAAATGCGAAAAAAAATTGCTACTTTGTTGTTTTTGTTTTACATTATTGTTGATTTTTTAATAACAGCACGACCGATTGCGATAAAATGGGACCACCTGGAAAGCATGCCATTTAAAACAAAAAAAGAATTTTTCAAATCAGTTCAGGCGTTTTCATCATAAAAAAAAGATTCCGACAAATTGAGAACCTCTTACTTTTTGAAGTCGGTTTAATAAAAAAAAAAGTCTCACTAGTTATCTTTTGTCCTACTTAATCTGGTGCCTCTACTACATGGCCGGACGTTTGAAGTTGCGTCGTAGTTGTGCATGGGACGGGAATATCCGCTCTAACAAGGAAAACAATTTCCGCAACTTCTTCAGGAATTAAAACAACAAGTTAAAATGGAAAATAATATGCAAGAAAACTTTTCTTTGACATGGATTTATTTTTCCACAATTAACTCCGCAGTTGATATTTCCAAGTCATTTACTATTTTATTAAAAAAAATAACAGTGACCTCCCGCTTACTAAGTAAATAAGTTCATCTGAGTTTTCATAGTCAACATTACGCTTAGCATATAAATCTTACGAGACAGGTATCTGGAGTTTAAGCATTTACGATGGTCAAATGGCTTTGGAATATCATTATATTTTAGAATGGCTTAACACCACTTTTTTTTTATTCCACTACAAGTAAGCCTTTGACTGCTATCTCACCTGATGCAGTCTAAGATGGCTACGTAGCGGCCTCCACGTAACCGAACTAGATGGCGCTACAAAAATCCTGCATCGCGCTAGCGAAGTGTTCACAAAAATTGACTATACATACAACTTCCAAAGATGATTGTTCGTCTTCGTTCGTTCGTCGAGCGTATCACCACAGTTCCCGTACAGCTAACATCTCTTAAACTCATCATTTGAATGGCTAACCTGTTAGGGAGTATGGGAATTACATTAAATCCATAAGTAACCCTAATCCGTTTCTACGCGACATCGTACCAGAATGCTAAGTCGCTTGGCGGTACGTCTTTGTCGGTAGGGTGGTAAAGCAGAGGCAAGGCAGAAGCCACCCACCACAACCACAATTTGAGGCCTGACTCGCGTGATCGTACACAGTAGGTACCTCGTCTCTTATTCCCAGTAGTACTGTTTCAGTTCTTCTATTCAGGAATAAAACCCAGTAAATAATTCGTTCAACAGAACTGGATAACATGGATTCTGTATAAGCACTGGGTACTGTAACAGATCTCGTTATCCAGAGTCAGAATCAAAGTTAATTTATTAGTTAGTACAATTATTATTGAAAGCGTGCATACAATCTTATAATGTTCTTAATAAAAATAATAAATATACTACGACAATACACACATCGCCATCTATCAATAAAAGTGCATTCGGCTATCAATAAAAGTGTTTTACCTACACTTGGAGGAAATTTTAAAATGTATATAAAAGTTGGAAACGCCAGGATTTGACTCTCTGGCAATCGGGGCCTAAGCGCTTTCCCACTAATTTTTTTAGTTATAATTGACGAATCAAGCCGATGCCCCACCTGATGGTAAGTAAATAATAAATAATAAATAAATATACTACGACAATACACACATCGCCATCTAGCCCCAAATTAAGCGTAGCTTGTATTATGGGTAACAAGATAGCTGATGAATATTTTTATGAATATAATACACATAAATACTTATAATATACAGATAAACACCCAGACATTGAAAAACAATCATGTTCATCACACAAAGATTTTCCAGTTGTGGAGATCGAACCCACGGCCTGGGACTCAGAAAGCAGGGTCGCTGCCCACTGCGCCAGTCGGCTGTCAACTGTAAGTCGAAAACATGTATATACAGAGCCTATACATAAAACTTCACAGGAGTCGTGAAGGAGTACGTCTTGCAACATGCCGCCCAGTGTCCATCAAAGATTTTGCCACGTGCCTGTAATGAAACCGGCAACCACGCTCTTCAGACCGGATGCTGCGTAGCGGCAGAAATAAGCATGGCGATAGTACTGCCACGAACGAGCTGTCACAACAACGTCTACTACTACTAAAACTACTACTATACATACAATACAATACAGTAGACAGTATACAATATTACGTAAAATATATATTAAAAAAAACTAGAATTTTTAAACACAATAATTTTAAATACAATGTATGAAGTATGAATTTTACAGCTTGTAAATTATACTTTTCATTTTAATTTGAAGAAAAGTTTGTCGACCTATCCTGTAAAAAGGCTATTAAAAGTTACCCCCGCGAGTAGCTTTTAATAGCCTTTGTTATCCAGTTCTGATCTAAAACCTTAGCATTTGTTACCAAAGGCTTCGCTTGCCAGCTACACTTACCAAAATTCAAAATTCAAACATTTTAATTTCAGTCTGTTTGTAGTGACTCTACCACCGGTTCGGAAAGCAGATCAGATATTTTTTAACCTGGAAAAGTAAAGAGTTCCTCCAGAAAGCCACGGACAACAACTAGTATGAATAAGTCTATCTACATTTAAAAGGAAGTTAGCAAAAAGATTGAAGCCCAAAGCACTTTGTGTCCTGTGGTGAAACGGAATACATTTGGCAAAGAGTAAGACTTGCCCAGAGTTTACATGTTTAGTATTCCAGATGTGTAGAATTTTTATTTGCGTTAGGCTTTACGTACGTAGTCTTTATTTGGCCACGAACTGCCAAACACAATTTTCTTTGAGCCCCTGTGATATTGACTATGGACTTAGAGAAAAAAACTTCACTTGAGTGTGTAGCTACGAAAATTCATTTTATTAGCATCCATCGCACATGCTGCATATCTTATTTTTATTCCACAACAAGTTCGCCTAATTTCTTAGACAAATATATAAAAGTTTCGTAGGTACATAAGCCCGAAATATAATAAATAATAATCAATAAATATACTACGACAATACACACATCGTCATCTAGCCCCAAAGTGTTATGGGTACTAAAATAGCAGATGAATATTTTTATATTATAAGTATTTATGTGTATGAATCATAAATACTTATAATTAACAGATAAACACCCATTCACTGGAAAACATTCATGTTCATCACACCCATATTTTTAAATCGAAAATGCGGCCTTAGAAGCAGAAAGCAGGGTTTCTGCTTTTTTATAGTTGAATTAATTCTGAACTGTAATAATAGAAGAAGGAAATAATAGAAGTATTCTTTGTCTTGTTTCCATTGTATTTTAACTAGCATCCTTAAGCTAAATCCTACTAAAAACTTTAATTTTTGCTCGCAAGTCTTAGCCAAAATACCAGCTACTCGACAAACTAATTGTGAACAGTAATAATAGAAGAAGGAAATAATAGAAGTACCCTAAAGGGTTAAGAAAAGTATGAAAAAGTAGAAAGGATTGGTTCCGTTGCAATTGGCATTCTACTAAAAAGTTTAACTTTACATAACTGCACATAAATCTTAGCTAAAACAACAGCTACTCAACAAATTAATCGTGAACAGTAAACCAAAATCCAATATAACTCAAGTGAAGGATGTGCAGTGAACAGTTTCCGGGGAAATTAATAAAGCGACGTCCTCGACCCGGGTTCGCCAGGCGCTTGACCCGCGCCTGGATAATAATTTGTAGCAAATGGACGCATGCAGAAATGTTAGTTTAAATTTATACCTCTACTAGCTGTTATTGTGTTTATTACAAATCCTGGGAACCCTTTGTTATATATGGGATAAAAAGTAGCCTCTGTTACTCTCCGTCCTTTCAACTAACTCAATGGAAAAAATCATGGTCAGGTAAGGACAACAAACAAACATTCTCGCATTTATAATATTAAATTCAAAATTCATTTATTTCAAGTAGGCCCAGTTTGCAAGCACTTTTGAAACGTCAAGTCAGTCTGTTTGTTGTGACTCTACAACCGGAATCTGTTCGGAAGGCAGCTTCACCGAGAAACTCAGCAGATTGCTCTTTTTTAACATCCTTTTGCAGTGTACAATGAAAAAATAAATGTCTAATAAATTTTCTATCTTGTGAGAGATGAGAGCGGAATATGGATTAAGTATGGATTTCCACTACTGTTGGTTACCACTTCCGCTTTACTGATCGTAGTTTCTCGTCATTATCTTTATAAATAAGCTCTCTTAGGCACGACATTTACCATCACAAAGCCGTGCGACCAAGAATTTAGCGTTCCAGTATGATGCCACGTATTCAGAGCTGTGGATGTATTCAGCAAATGAGTGTAAACACACAAAGGAGGCCTTTCCAGACCTTAACACATGACTGACAGCCAATCTACTAAAACTAAATCGGAACAAACTAAGGACGGTTAAGTATAACGGCGCCTCTGACGCGATATTATTTTTAAAAACAATGACGTCAGCAATACTGACGTCATTTTCCTCGTCGTTATCGTAACTTTCCATGTTAGCAGTAATAAGGACTTGTTTTTCCAAATAATTGTTTATTTCACTTAAATAAAGTTATCACAACAATATAGAGCTCTGCTCGGTTTGGCTACTCGTGCCAGAATGATCCGCAAGACACTGAACACTCTGTATTTATAAAGAACACCCAGGTGGGGTGATAAGCAATCTATTGTTTACAGGTGGTGTACATAAATTAGCTAATGATCTTTAATTATGAGAATAACAATTACAATTTATCTTTAATCAATTTAGTTTTTAGGGTAATCAATTTAGCAACTTCATATGTCGTTGCGCCGATAAGTATGATAAGCATTGCCAATGAAACAAACACAGTTTCATTTTAGGTACGACAGTCCTCTGTGCTGATCATGCATGGAGGCAGATGAAACACCGACACACGTATTGCTCCGGTGTAGAGGAGTAGCAGAGCAATGCGCAGCATACCTCAGCTCCCCAGCATCACTCCTTGCACTTGCGACCTGGGCGGCCTGCTAAGCTTCTGAAGTGAGCTCGGTCGGCTGGAGTGACCCAGCGGGGAGCCGGACCAGTGGTTCTACGTACAACGGAAGGTTCCGGCCGACCAAGTACGGAGACATGCCCAGGGAAAGAAGAAGATGATGCCACGTATAAACCGATCAAGGGTGGTTTTATTAACTGTCACGCCCTAACAGGTTGGCTCGCTACCATCTTAGACTGCATTATCACTTATCACGAGATATAGCAGTCAAGGGTTAATATGTGAAAAAGAACATCGAATTGTTAACTTAAATTTCCAAATTCAATTTCAAATCCAAAAATGTTTTATTCATGTATACCTTATGAAGATTTCATACATTTAACGTGATAAAACGAATGTTAAGTGATTGTGATAACTGCATTCGTTAACTTAAAACTAAAGCTGGGTTCCAAACGCGCCCTGGTCTAAGAGTCCACAGCAAACTTAGCCAGGTCACCATCTCGCAATCGAGTTAATGTTTAGCTATGAAGTTTTAGCAATTCATAACCAAGCTTTTTTATCATACATGTAATCGTTAATATTATAATAGGTTTTTCCTATAAACTCCTACCTCTTCGATAACTTAACTTAACTCTTCGGACAAATAGCGTGATGTTACATTCGTTTCGTCTTAGCGTGCCGCGTGTCATAGAATATAATATGACGTCATGGAAATCAAAAATGGCGGATACGAAAAATAGAAATAAGCTTTTACCCATAATTGCTCGACGCCGACAGCTTAACTCGTATCAACTCAACAAATGATATTAAAGCTATTTAAACAATTTTAATATATCAATTATCTCGTATCAGTCAAATCGAAATAAGGGGAATTATAAATTATTAATGAAAAATAAAGTGGAATGAGCTATGAACTACAGATGATATCTATTAAATATTGCTGTTATATATGCATAAAGGTCTCTTTTACGCAGCAACGGAGCAAAAGAGTGCATACTGTATAATGGATCTCAAGAGAGAAAAATAGGTTACATCCTTGAAATTACCACCACGCAGAAAAAGTCCATATTAATTATTATAATTAGTGACTTGACTACAATCTCACCTGGTGTTAAGTGATTATGCACACTAAGATGGTAGCGGGCTAACCTGTTAGGGACTATGACAATTACATAGAACCCCACCTAATCGGTTTCTACGCGACTTCGTACCGGAATGCTAAAACTCTTAACGGCACGTCTTTGTTGGTAGAGTGGTAACTAACCACGGCCGAAGCCTCCCACCAGACCAGACATTCAGAAATTAGAAATTCCCAAATTACCTCTGAATCGGACCTCCAACTTAAAACCACAGCGTTCAGCGCTGCGCGAGGAAGGTCGTTAAAACCTGTAATTTACCTCATTTGTACACGACGTATTTTAAATGTTGCTAAAAAAACTACATTCCTACATTGTACTATAACTTCCTACTAAGATAAAAAAAAGTATGTTATCAATATCCGTGTGGCGCGTAGCAATGTAGATTTTACCCGCCACTGCGTTCGTTTGAATATATGTTTTTAAAACAATGAGAGACTAACTGTCATATAAGACTAAGAACATTGAATAATAAAGTCTAGAGTGGAGCAAACAAATACTGACATAGTACATCAATGTCTAAGAACATGGACTCAATTCTGAGAAGAATGATTGACATTGACAGAATGTTGTCGCCCAGCAAAATCGTATTTTTGAAGGTTTACTTTTGGCGCGTTAGGGAAAAATTGTGTCAGTAATTTATACGATGCGCGCGCACACACACCGTCATAAAAAACCGACACCCTGAAGTTAGATATGAGGTTTAACAGTGTACACTTTCAATTGTCAATGTCTGCGGGCTCACTCCGGAAATTTTAATGTTGAGTGAAACTTGGTTGGTTGGTTTTTTTTTGTGATATTTAAATAAACATCATTTGACTAGATGATGCGTTATAATAAAACTTTGACTGTACCTATTAAATAACTTTTTTTTTTCTATTGATAGTGTTATGTTTTATAAAGACTTAGAATAAGGCGAAAGATAAAATTTTTGATTTTTTTTTATCTTGTTACGCCGAAGAAGTATAACTTCTACCGCGTATATTGTACACACAAGATGATTTTTTTTTATAACAGTAACAATTGACGGACAAAGCAAAAGTAAAGAAAAATCTAAGTACAGCTTTTTGTGACAGAGCTCGTCCGGGGAACAGTGGCGCTCATAGAGGGTATGCACACGGTATGCAGATGTTTAAACAATTAAGGAAATCTCCTACCCTAAGCCTACCCTTTAGTATTTATAACTCGTACTAGAGATTTTCATCATTTTGTATCATCTGTATACCCTGTGCATACCCTCTATGCACGCCACTGCTGGGGAAGTACTATCGCCATGCTTATTTCAGCCGCAAAGCAGTATTGTTGCAATGCTGTGTTCCGGACTGAAGGGCGTGGTTGCCGGAGTGTAGTTACTCCATGTCCATGGCCCATGAGGCTTAAAACTAACGCCTCAAATTTATGGACACAGCCTGCCTGCATGCCCTGTGAAATGTTTCCCCGTTTATACTGAGCCTGTCCCTACACCTGCTTGGTCCGTCAATTATTACTATAAAAAGAAATGGTCCACCTGATGGTAAGTGGAAACCCATCGCCTATAAACACAGCAACACTTCGCAGGGTATGCGAGAGGCCCGTCCTACAAAATGCCGCCCTGTGCCCATCAATCTGAGGCGTAGGTGATAAGCCAAATGTGCTTGTAATTATACCGACAACCACGCGCTTCAGACCGGAGAACAGCAATGCTGCTTGGCGGCAGAAAGAAGCATAGCGTCAGCACTACAGTCACAAAAAGCTCTACTTCTAATCTTTATATATCTATTTCTTGTGTGCGTGTGTATGTCACTGAACTCCTCCTAAACGGCCGGACCGATTACAATGAATTTTTCGGTATGCGTTTGGGTGGCACCCTGGATGGTTTAGATTCACAAATCAGCCCGACAGATGGCGCTGGGGTCCGCTAGTAATATTATAATTTCGTGCCATTCGCCACTGTATCACAAACATACAGAATTCTCACTAAGCTATTGCATGCATTGCATTTAGTCCAAAAACAGAGAAAACGCCCCGCGCGCGTCTCACTTCTCACCCGCTTAATGTTGCTAGCTCACAAACTTTTCCTATTTTCCCCATTCTATGGTAAACGTTTAGAAAATTAGAGGTAAAATAATTACTGTCAACTGCTAAATGGAGTGAAGTAACTAACGGCCTGTTCGAGAAATACTACTAAAGTGAAGTGGTTTTTGTTGTTTCAATATTATTCGTGTAAACGTTTTCTGTATGATCTTAATTCTGTGCCACTGGCATTCCAATCCTGCTTGTGTAAGTTGTAATTTTATCAATATGCATTAGAATTAATTAACTTAAATAAAATATCACTTGCATCAACGGTGAAGGACAACATCGTGAGGAAACCTGCATGCCTGAATATCCATAATGTTCTTAAAGGCGTGTGATGTCCACCAATCTGCATTGGGATAGCTTGGTGGACTACGACCTTAACGCCTTCCCATTGTGGGACAAGACCCGTGCCCTGTTGTGGGCCAGTAATGAGTTGATATTATGACGATTGCGAGAGTAAAAATCTTAAAGTAAGGGTACATTTACCTTTTACTTTCCTTATCTTAACAACTTAGGGCGCGTTATTTCTAACCGGCTGAAAATAAAATGGGCCATTCGTTTAATCTGTTTACTTTCCGACGTTTATAGCCCAAACGGTGTAATAAAATTACGTTTCCCCCCCTGACGGCTAATTGCCTGCAGCACGTTAACGCTAAGTTTTATGAAATAAGTAGTGAGAAAATCTGAGATAAACAACAAAATATTGTTGCTGCTTGATAAATCCTCATTAATCTGTGGTCGAAGTAATAGATAATGGCTACACTATGGATTTCCATCCTCCATTTTTTATATTTCCGCATCCTTATCTGCCCGCATCACGCCGCCAATTAGTTGCACACCTATATCCGCGGCAAACGCACGTCAATCTTCCGCTCAATAAAACCACATGGTCGGCCGGCCAAAGAACCTTATACTGGACGATTAATAGTATTTAAACCTACATCAGTGCTTTAGTGTTTAGTGATAACCTGTGAAACCTTGTGAAGTGACGAGAAATCAAGAGAACTGCATTACGACGAACTGTAAGTCCACGTGCAAATACTTTTCTGTCCAACCCTAGTTATCCCTTGTTCTATATCCTTTAAAGCCATAGTTTAAACATTAAAAAGGGGAAAAGAATCCAGCAAAACCTAAAATATACAGTCCACTAAATTCACAAAGAAAATAAATACCATTTTATGGTGATGATTCCCCGAAAGTAAAAATGGCGTCACCATAAAATTTGGTCACTTCGAGCCGATTTCATAAAAAATATTTGATCACTTCCATCGAATTTCATAAATTTTAGTCATTCGATCCGAAGATCGGCCGATTCGATTTAAATTCATAATTTTAGGATTTAAATTATCATTAATCATTACATTCTATGACTTTAAAGTTCGGAATTATTATTAGTCTATGCAACTTAAAGTACGCCATATTGTAGGTATTCACTAGTTCAGTTTGTAAGTTTAATACCGCTAAGATATTGTCTACATAATAGATTTAACGTTTTGTTTACTAAGTAAAGAAGTACTAAGTATTTTATAATTATATATCTCTTTTCCGCACCGCTTGCTTAGTATTTCTATATAGTTTTACCCCGCTACTTAGTATTAAAAACGGATGAATCGTAGGTAAAGATATCTATTTCAAACGCATCATACCTACCAAACAATGCGCTCGGCCGCAGACGTTTTTGTCGCTCGCTGCATTCAAGGTCACGCATGACCTCTAACTTGTTAATTGTTATACCTAGTTCTTTGCCCGGTTTAGTTTTTTAAAATAGCATTATAACGCTTTTATTTAACCGCTCGCGTCTATAAAGGGGTTGTGTGTTTATTATTATAAGACTGCAACTACTTTATATATTTTACGCATTTCTTGACGCATTTGCAAACACATATACACCTTTTTTATTATATTTTTATTTTTATAATTCGGTTTACTCCTTCAGAATGAATAAACCAGAGTCGGTTTCTTCACCAAGTCCATATAGCAAGGAAGAATGTAAGTTACGGTTGTTGGAAGGCAAACGGGACGTTATATTTGCTCGTATGCAAAGAATGTTTGACACCGCTATTCAAGTCGAATCGGACAGCAGTAAGCTGCCTTCTTTATTGTCTCAGGCTTCAAACATAGACACTTTACGCAAAGAGTTTGAGTTAAATTTAGATTTATTCAATGAGGCGCAGTTAATGTTGAATCCAAAGGCTATGATTAATTACCAATCGTGGACTTCATTTGAAGAAATGTTTTGCTATGTCAAACAAATAATGGAGCGTCACTCTAATGTTGATAATACGAGTTCAGAGAATGACAGCGCACGTCCTATCTCTAGTTTTCCTAAATTAAAATCCCATCTTCCGCCTATAGACTTAATGGAGTTTGACGGTCAGTTAACTAAATTTCCTTTGTTCTACCAGCAGTTTAAAAACATGATACATGATAATCCTAACTTAACCAATAATGAAAAGGTATTTTATTTAGTTGGTAGGTTAAAAGGGAAGGCCGCATCTGTATGTGCAGGATTGCCAGCCACCGCAGAAAATTATCCTATTATTTGGGAGGCGTTAATACAAAAATACGACGATCCGCGTTCGTTAGCCTGCGCTTATTTAAACCAATTATTGCAATTTAAACCGCTTGCTAGTACTAATGCTAATTCATTAGATAGCTTTATAAATACATTTAATTCTTCAGTAGAAGCTCTCAAACAATTAAAAATCGATCTTACTGATTTTATATTCTTTCACTTAGCCACGCTTAAATTAGATGCTGATACAGTTAAAATGTTTGAGATAATAAATCGCAAAAAACAAATTCCTACCTATAGGAGTCTTATAGAATTTGTGAAGGAACAGAATAAAGTAATGTCGCGCTCTCTTAATAAAGGATTAGAATTACCTCAAAATAGATATAAGGGGAATTCGATTCCGAAGCCTTCTACCAAAAGTTTTGTAAGTACAGAAACTGTAAATACTTTAAATAGTGCAGCTTGCAGTTTGTGTAAAATTGGTCAACACATACATCTTTATTCTTGCCCTGCATTTATGAAGTTGTCTCCGCATGAGCGGCATTTACATGTAAAAAATAATAACTTTTGTAACCGATGTTTATCGACTCATCATAAAACTTTAAATTGCTCTTCTCAGCGAAACTGTAAAAGGTGCTCATCGGCATCACATCATACTGAATTGCATTTTGAACGCAACAATTACAACGCTAAAGATTTATTACCTAAAACGTCCAAATCTAACATAGGTAAACCGCCCTCATCTCCTAACGCAATTAATTCGCCTCGCGTGTCATCAGTTATTACTGAGGCACCTTCGACAAGCTCCTCTAGTGAAAATACACTAAATAAAAATAATTTTATATCTCAGACCACAAATACCACTTTGGTATGTAACGTATCATATGATTGTTTAGAACGCGTCACAACAACCACTTTGTTAGGTACTGCGAAAATAAGAGTGTATGACAAAAATAATTGTGCACATCTTATAAGATGCCTAGTGGATCCCGCATCGCAAAGAGATTACGTTTCAATTAGTTGCTGTAAAAAATATTCGCTACCTATTAGCTTTCAGAGTCGTTTTTCTGAAGTTCAAGGCATCGGCGGAGTATCGCAAAAAATAATTGGTGTTTCAGAATTTACGTTTAAATCTCGTTTTAATGACGCGAATGAATACTCAATACGCCCTCTTGTAGTTGAGCGAATCACTTCTCAACTGCCTGACTCTCATGTAGACATCACAGCCATTGATGGTCTTATTAAAAATTTACCTCTGGCTGATGATGATTTCGCAGAACCTGGTCCAATTGATATATTACTAGGGGTAAATGTGTATCGCAAAATAGCAATGGCTGATAAAATAAATGGTTATGAAAATATGCCTTCCGCATTTGAAACCTCTTTGGGTTATATAATTATGGGCGATGCACCTATTTTATCTAAACCTAATAATTCCCGCGCTTTGTGTTTTTTCACGAGTGAACCTTTAGATAAAATGTTAGAGAGATTTTGGACAATAGAAGAGCCTCCTTCCCGCAAATTCTTAAGTCCTGATGAACAAAGGTGTGAGGACATATATACGGCTTCCACTGTACGCCAACAGGACGGAGCATATTCGGTAGATCTTCCCTTTAAAGAAGATCCTAATTTATTAGGTGATTCGTATTTTACCGCAAAGAAGCGTTTTCTCAATCTGGAAAAACGATTCATTAGAGATCCCGAACTTCATATTAGATATAATGAAGTTATTAAGGATTACCTTGATAAGGGTATCCTCAAACGCTTACCACCTGATGAACCTGCTTCACCAGGTTATATCTTAGCGCATCATCCAGTGATACGCGAAGACAAGAGTACCAAGGTACGAATCGTACTAGATGGTTCTTGTCCCACTGATTATTCTCTTCTTAAAATAGAAGAACCCTCCGCAAATAGGAAATTATCTTTAAATGATATTTTGTATACTGGTTGCAATTTGCAAGCAGACATATTTAACATTCTTTTGAATGTCCGCATTTTCCGCATCGCATTTTTTGCTGACGTCCGACAAATGTATTTGTCTATATATGTCAATTCTCCGCACCGCAAATATCAACGCATTATTTATCGATCTTCACCAAAGGACCCACTTGAAATGTATGAATTTACTCGAGTGACCTTTGGTCTCCGCTCATCGCCCTTTTTGGCATTACGCACACTGCGCCAGCTGGCTAGTATTTTTAGAGTTTCGCAACCGCAAGGTGATTGTACCAAAAGAGCTATACTTTCAGCTACCGCGCGTCTTTATGACGTTCTAGGTCTTGTTGGTCCAGTCATTTTATTCGCTAAATTACTCATAAAGGAGTTATGGCTTCTAAAAATAGGATGGGACGAGTGTCCCCCTCAACACATATGTGAAAGATGGCAAAATTATATAATTGAACTGCCTATTATTCAGAATCTTAAGTATCCTCGTCATGTTGGAATAGAAGACACTTCTGAAATTTATCTTCTCGCATTCTCTGACGCTAGTGAGCAAGCATTTGGCTCTGTTTTATACTTATACGTTAAAAACAGAAATCAAAGGCCTATAATTACACTTATTTGCTCTAAATCCCGCGTAGCACCGGTAAAACCAACGGTCACGCTAGCTAGGTTAGAGTTAAATGGAATAGTATTGCTTGCTCGACTTGTAAATTCAGTATATAATATATTGTCAACCCGCATCAAAATAAAGGAAGTACTCGCGTTTTCTGATTCAGAAGTCGCCCTTTGTTGGGCACTCTCTTCGCCACACAGGTTTAATACATATGTGGCTAACCGCATCTCTCAAATTCATACGCTATTGACATCAATTAAGGTGAACTTTTATCACATACCTGGTGTTCAAAACCCCGCGGACTGTGTGTCTCGTGGCCTTATGCCCACACAGTTTTCAAAACACGACCTTTGGTTTAAGGGTCCCCCATGGTTGTCTTTATCTTCAGAAGAGTGGCCCATAATAAAGTTTTCCTCTCATCAGGTTTCTTCATTACCTGAGGAGAAAACTACAACGCACTTAATAATATCGCACGATGAATATAAAATTATAAAGCTTGGATCTAAATGTTCTTCTTGGACTAAATTTCTTCACGCCACGATTTATGTACTCAGATTCATGAAAAAACTTCCGCGCAGAGATATTATTACAGCTGAAGATATCAATGCAGCTGAATTACTGATAATTCGCACAATACAACGCTCAGTCTTTCAGACTGATATTGACAACATTAAAAATAATAAACCATGTTCGTCAAAATTACGAAAATTATTTCCTTTTGTTTCTGAGGACATTCTTCGGGTGGGTGGACGTCTTGCTTACTCGTCGTTAGATTACTCGCATAAACACCCAATTTTATTACCCAAGAAGGGACACATAATAGATCTGTTAATTGATCACTATCATCGTAATCATTCACACGCTGGCCCTCAATTGCTTCTGTCTATATTGAGACAAAAATATTGGATATTATCCGCTCGTTGTGTGGTACGTCAACGCATACATAAGTGCAATGCATGTTTTAGGCATAATCCTAAGCCTACATTTCCACTTATGTCTGACCTTCCTAAGTGTAGGATAGAGAAAAGTAAGGCATTCCTACACACAGGTGTAGATTACGCTGGACCTCTCTATATCACATTGACTAGGAAACGCGGCATACGTAGTCAGAAGGCATATATATGCCTATTTGTTTGTTTGGTTACAAAGGCGGTTCATATAGAGCTAGCCTCTGATCTGAGTTCCTCCGCCTTCTTAAATTGTTTTAAAAGATTCCAGGCCAGGAGAGGAAATTGCGAAGTCCTGTACTCAGACCAAGGGACCAATTTCGTTTCATCCAAGGCTTATTTGAATGAGTTACATACCTTTTTAAAGTCAGAAGATTATTATAAGGACTTTAGTTCCGAATTAGCTAAATATCGTATAGATTGGAAACTTAATGCACCAACTGCAAGCCATTTTGGAGGAGTCTGGGAGAGTAATATTAAAAGTGTTAAAACTCTACTTTTTCGCGTAATCGGCAAACAAATTCTGACATACGAGGAAATGCTTACTGTACTTAATGAAATTGAGGCTGTACTTAACAGTCGACCTCTGTATGTTTTAAGTTCAGATCCCTCTGAACCCTCCGCGCTAACGCCTTCGCATTTTCTTTCAACCGTACCTTTGGAATTCATTCCAGCTCCAGACGTAACTGGAGAACGCGCTGGTCTTTTGTCTAGATTTTCTTTATTGGATTCTCTGGTTCAGTCATTCTGGAAGAGATTCAGAACGGAATATCTGCACAATTTGCAAGTGCGTCAAAAGTGGAACACTCCCACGAATCCGCTTACAATAGGGACTGTTGTGATAGTTATTGTACAAAACGCGCCGCCCTTACAGTGGCCACTTGGGGTCATTACTAAGGTGCTACCTGGCAAAGATGGAGTCGTCCGCGTAGTTCAAATAAAAACTAAGAACGGGACTTATATCCGGCCTATCGTTAAGTTATGTCCGCTGCCAACTCAATAATTTTTATCACTAGTTCTCATTTAATCTTATTATGTTTTAGTTAATTTTTTTTATTTTTCTTTATGCATTACTCTTGTATAGTATACTTACAATATTAGGTCGTATTATAAGTTGCAATTATGTTTATATCCGTTTTATGAAGGGTTCCTTCATGTCCGGGGGGATGCTTGATAAATCCTCATTAATCTGTGGTCGAAGTAATAGATAATGGCTACACTATGGATTTCCATCCTCCATTTTTTATATTTCCGCATCCTTATCTGCCCGCATCACGCCGCCAATTAGTTGCACACCTATATCCGCGGCAAACGCACGTCGATCTTCCGCTCAATAAAACCACATGGTCGGCCGGCCAAAGAACCTTATACTGGACGATTAATAGTATTTAAACCTACATCAGTGCTTTAGTGTTTAGTGATAACCTGTGAAACCTTGTGAAGTGACGAGAAATCAAGAGAACTGCATTACGACGAACTGTAAGTCCACGTGCAAATACTTTTCTGTCCAACCCTAGTTATCCCTTGTTCTATATCCTTTAAAGCCATAGTTTAAACATTAAAAAGGGGAAAAGAATCCAGCAAAACCTAAAATATACAGTCCACTAAATTCACAAAGAAAATAAATACCATTTTATGGTGATGATTCCCCGAAAGTAAAAATGGCGTCACCAGTTGCTTTTGTTAAAACAATTATATGAAAATTATGAGAATTAGGCTAAATTTGCTATGATCCGAGAAAAGCAGGAGAATCTGGTAAATGCTATACTCCGCTTTATCTGTATGGTGTTGTTTATAATTTCTTCAATCTTTATACTCCACACCAAACCGATCTTCGGAAATGTATCCTCTACGCACGTTTCGGTTGACTTTAACGTGAACAAATTCATTGTAAAGTCAACATCTCCTGAGGATGCCACGGTTTCAGAGCGAAAGGTGGTTAGAGGGTACATTAACGAAGATTATGAGAATTAGGAGATTCGATTCTGTTTAATGAAGTTTACACCATTTTTAACCGCTGCTGTAACTATTTGAAGTCGCTTAAAGCTGGCCAGAACTCGCTTGTGTACAAACTCCATAGTCACGCCATTAAAGGAAACTTCGAACTGTTAACCCAAAGCACTAACTATTATAAACAAACACTTTGTTTTTGCGGTTAACTTTACTCTCACTCCACATACTCGTAGTTTCAGACTCCGTAGCCACTACTGCATTATCATGGCAGATTAAAGCTGATGAGTTTTTTGACTCACAACCCGTGGCTTAGTTGCCAGCCACATTCGGGAGAAGTTTGACTCCAGCACGCACCTCTTAACTTTTCCATGTTATATGTGTTTTAATGGTAAGCGAAAACATCGTGGGGTAACCTGTGTACCTGAGAGTACTACATAATGTTCTAAAATGTGTGTGAAGTCCACCAATATGCACTTAGCCAGCTTGGTGGACTATGGCCTAAACCCTGCTCATTTTGGGAGGAGACCCGTGGCCTGTAGTGTACCGGTAAATGGGTTAAAGTAATGTCCCCATTTGACCTTAAATATAAACAAAGCTCATGTTATGGTGTCATTTTTGTTTTTTTTTTTTAAGAACACTTACAGTTTTTTATTGCTATAGAATCTAGATAATCAATGTATAATATACTAGCTTTTGCCCGCGGCTTCGCTCATAATTAAGTTAAATTTTTGATTTGGTAAATTTTAACTACAAAGGTTTAAAAAAATTTGAAAAATATGAAAGTAAATTACTTAAAAAATCAGAAACTTTCATTTATATGATAATAACTTTTATAATATGATTTCATCCCCTATATGATGCCTTAGGCATTGGAATTTTTAAAATTTGCGAAACACAAGCACATCAAAGTTTCATGGATGAAACTTGAAAAATAAATTTGTAAATTAAGGATTTTATATACAAAACTTCATCCCCCATTAAACTCTCTTAGGGTTGAAATTTTCAAAAATCTTTCTAAGCGGATGCCTACGTTGTAATAACTATGTGTGTGCAAAATTTCAAGATCCGTCAAGTGGTTAGAGCTGTGCGTTGATAGATCAGTCAGTCAGTCACCTTTGCTTTTTATATATATAGATATACCACACTGGCGTAGTATAGTAGCTAGAATAGCACATTGACATATCGCTTTGTATGTTATATGAAAAGTCGCATATCTATTGGATCGTATGCGAGGACACGCGCCGCTGTATTAAAACTCGTTCATCATCAGTCAACACTCTTGTATCGGCATTTCAGTACAGATTATAATATTAATATCTGAGTTATATGAGAGTCAATTTATTATCGCCGAGTAGGTGGGTTCGAAGTTAATCTCTGGCTCTTATTTCTGAACACGGTTTCAAAAGCGTTACGTAAGTCCATCAACAATGAATTAAGCCTCAAACATCGGACATAAAAATACATAGATTAAAAATTTAAAACTCCCGACTTTCAATATAGTGAACAATATTCTACTAATCTTTCATTTGATATAAATTTTGAGGGAGTTGTGAAAAAAATGTAATGGCAGCTACCGTGGATTTTAAATTTGTCATCGTATAAAGTATTGTGTCCGTTTCAAAATCTATATCGGTTTATCCGCTCGGGAAATACGATGCCACAGACAGACACAAAAACCACACACAAATACACACACACGTTACGCAGGAGGCGCGCACGTTTCTCGATAACATAAAACTTGTATACTACCCCAAAAGGTACAAAATACATACAAATACACCTCAGTAGGAGTACAGATAGGCAGAAAGCCTTGCGGTGTGCACTGTTCTCCCGACTCGTCGCGTAGTGCCTCTGCTTAGTGAGAACTAACCCTAACAATATCCCATAATATTATGGCCAACTCCCGATTTCGTTAAACTTTCTAGTAAATAAGTGTATTTAAATTAATAGGTTACTAAATATTTGAGGTCATGTTTGCAGAGCAAATACCATTTCATGGACGAAAATATTGACAGAGTGGCTGCCACGGAATAAGAAAAGGAAAAGAGGAAGACCAAGGAAACGCTGGGCGGACGTTTTTACTCAAGTTTGTGGACCTTTGTGGATGAGCAACGCTAAGGAAAGAAGGGAATGGAGAGAGCTGGGGGAGGCCTACGCCAGAGAGGCGACTTCTACCACAACACAACAAAACAAATAAGAATTGGAGACTAGCTATTAAATAAATGTAATGAAATTAAATATGTAATTTGTTAAAATATGTATAAATTTAATTATGTTATGTAGTTTAATTATGTGAATGAATGTAATATGTATTTCTATATTTATTGGTAGTAGAATAAATGGCTTTTTTATTTTTATTTATTTAAATATTTGAGGTATTGTGTTGAAGGCAAAGTCCGAGGAACGATGGACATTCCATTCCAAACGTATCCCAATGTGCTAGAATGGCGATCTCACACCGGTAAACGCAGCGTCCGAACCTTTAGTAACCTAACATCTGGACTGACAAGAGTCGCAGAGAGATCCTGGACCCTTAGATTATTTATTATATATAAGTTGGGCCGTGGTATTCAGAACTCCCTACAAAAGACCACTCGCTTTAGTGATAAGACCGCCTTTGCACGCTATATTTTCTATTCTAAGTTTTTTATGTATATGTATTTACTTCATATAAAATGTGGGTGTGCAATAAAGATTTGAAACAAACAAAGACCAATGTGACGCAGTGGGCAACCATTGGTGGATATACTGATGATAATGGGCAGTGTTGCCATAGCCTATAATTGTGTTATGATTGAGCAACCTAATTGATTTTGTACAACAGCACTCAAGTTTTGTCAAGTTTTTCAATAAAGCTGTTATCCGATATTTATCGAAACAAAATTGAAATTGCTCTTTTGGAATATAATAAATTAATTAAAAGGAGCTTTCGCTTTAACTAGTTAGTCTAATGTTTTTAGAATTATATGTTTGTTTGTATTTGTATGTATGTAAATGTGTTCTTTTATTCCTTAGCTTAGTTAGCTTATAAATGCCTCAATGGATTATGATGAATGAGGTATCCTTAGAATCCTTACATCATCGAGGGGCCATACAGTTTTGTTGAAATAATTCTATATGGCAGCGTTTTCAAAAGAGGCAATAACGTAGTGCTCCGAACACTTTCGGGTTCGAATTTTTTAACTTTAGCAGAAGATGGATTAGTCATATTAAAGGGGAAGGGTTAGCAGTATAGCATCCATGAAGCCTAGTTTGACATACAAGCACAAAGAAAAGCGAGAAGGTACAGGTCAGTGTGTGTGTGACAGTGGGACTGTGTCAATCATCGTAATTTTTGCAGAAGTTTGGACGCAATAATTAGATAATAATTTCTTATAATATTAAAATTTTCCATGCCTCGTTAAACTATAAATAAAGTGATTAATTAAAGGTGCCTCCTGCGCTTGATTAAACTGATTAGATATTCTAGTTCCGCGGGGACACCGATTTCCGACGCGAGCAATGATATTGTACGGGCGATAATTAGAAATTACTAATTTTCAACCTAGTTCGCGGCGAGCAGAGTGATATCGAATAAAACAATGCAAATATTTACCGAGGTGATAACCATAACACCGAAATTGTGGCTACTCTGAATTAAATGAATGCAAGGCGTAAACCTCCCTATGCGTGGGCTAGATAGAAGACAAGGTATTCGGCAAATAACTTTTTATCTCGTACGTGCATTGCTTTCAACAGCAAATATTGTGAGACGGACAGTTTTCATTTCAAAATTGGCACTTAAAGGTAAAATAATTATTACAAGCTTTTAAGTTTTTGTTTTTGTTTTATGTTTTAATTGATTTTTTTTTTATAATTTTTCGCTTGGTAGGTACTTATTCCTAAGCAATTGTGGTTAATGTTATCGTGTATGTATAACTAAGTTGTGGAAACTTCTTTGGTTTATGTGATATAAAAATACGGCATTACTTTTATGTGTAATAAATAGTACCTACTGTTTGATTCCCTTGAAAAGCTAATAAATAAATAACATCGAAATTGTGGCTACTCTAAATTAAGGCAACGACGAAGTTGCAAAGTTGATTTTAAACTTGATCGTTATTCTATTCAAAAAAAGATACATTGTCAGAATAAAGCAAGAGAAACTGATAAGCCATAACGTAGTTTTTTTATACAGAGAAAATATCTGACGCATACCACTTGGCTGTGAGAAACGGGTTAGTTATTTGAAACTTGCACCTAACAACTCTTTGTGTCCCTCGATAGACCACACACACACATCCAAAGCCTCCAGACCAGACCAGAGAAAATTCAGAAATTATAAATTCACAAATGCCTCTGCCGGGAATCGAACCCCGGAACTACTAACAGTAGCGTGCATAGAGGGTATGCACAGGGTATGCAGATGATATAAAATAAAGAAAATCTCCAGTACGAGTTAAAAAAAACTCAAGGATATGCATTGTATAGGATTGGCATAGTCATAAAAAGCCTACCCTTAATTTTAATTAATTAAAAACGTATTTATAACTCGTGCTGGAGATTTTCTTCATTTTATATCATCTTCATACCCTGTGCATAGAGGGTATGCACAGGGTCACTGACAACTACTCAACATCGCATTGATGTGCATGCGGAATTCGATGCAGAGATAAAAAAAATCACAGAGATTTTTTTATTAGGATAAAAGACTAAAATATGAAAATATTTATATGAAATCTTGGTTCTACCCGAAGCCAAGGAAAGATACTTATTATATTATTTTTAACAAACAGTGCGCGAATCGCGTGAATTTTATGAGAAAATCTCGTTTGGAAAATGTCGAATGAAATATAGGGATTGGATTTGAATTTCTCCTTTCCCTTTGTGTTTCTTGGCAATTCAATGAAATTGCATTTGTTGAATTAGAAATAATATTATTTGGATTCTTTACGAGATTTAACTCGATTTTAATCCACTTCAAGAAGACGTTCGGCATATCATTCTTTTTTATTTTATGAACACTTAAATGTTATGTTATTGGCCGTTTTAAGTTATGTTATTGGCCGTTTTAAGTTACTGTTTTTTATAAGTTAAATAATATCTACTATTGTACTTAAGTGGAGTAGTTATATCAGCTTCAAGCTACATTATTATTTTTTTATTTATTCAATCACAAGTCCACTACAATGTCATATAGATTACATAATTGTTATATTTTTCAAAAAGTATGTCAATCTAATGTTTGCATTTGAAATGGAACCCTGTGAGGGCGCTGTAACCAGATTGAGAGGCGGACTTATTATTATCAATATTAAATATTCTCATTTAAGAAGTCATTTATTTTATAATAAGCTTTCTTCAGCAAGTAATGTTTTAAGGATTTTGTAAATAAGTTTATACTTGCCACTCGGCTATCACCGCTTATATACACAGTGTAGTTGTTGCCCGCGACTTCGTCCGCGTTTGATTTTATTTCTGATGTGGCGTTCAATTTAGTTGTAGTTCTAAAAAAAAATTTAAGTATTCAGTACCGCTTAGCCTTAAATGAGGGGTTTGCTGCTGTCCGCTGAGGAGTTCTGTCCTCTATCTCCAACCACATTCAGATCTACACAAAGTTTGGATAAAATTAAACACATATTATGTACTATAGTACATAAATTATTATTTAAATCGGTTATAATTTTTCGGATTTATGGTGTTAAATCGTCAAACACTCATCCCTTCTCCCAAAGGAACCGAGCTTAATGTCGGGATAAAAAGTATCCTATATTACTTCTAACACTCCCAAGTATATGTGTACAAAGTTTTTGCGTGAAAGCGTAATAAACAAACTTACATTGACATTTATAATATTAGTGGGGATTTCTGAAATTAGTAAGAATTACCTCCAGGATTTGAAAAATAAGCACTGAATAACTATGTACTATAGTACATAAATTATTATTTAAATCGGTTATAATTTTTCGGATTTATGGTGTTAAATCGTCAAACACTCATCCCTTCTCCCAAAGGAACCGAGCTTAATGTCGGGATAAAAAGTATCCTATATTACTTCTAACACTCCCAAGTATATGTGTACAAAGTTTTTGCGTGAAAGCGTAATAAACAAACTTACATTGACATTTATAATATTAGTGGGGATTTCTGAAATTAGTAAGAATTACCTCCAGGATTTGAAAAATAAGCACTGAAAAACTTGGCACTTAGTACTTTTTCTATTAAAGCGTGGAAATCCTTTTATGCCACTGGCGAGACTTGAAAACGCGATACACACGAGTGTCAGGGGGCAGGACGGGAGGGGGAGGTGTCGGGGGTGTTAAACGCGGGGGGACGTGTTGCACATGTCGCTGAGGGAATGCGAGTAATCCTAGACTAGACTTGCACATTATAAGTTGATACTTAGAACGTATAATAAAAAATGATTAAAGAATAAATAACATTACTTTGTCTTTTATAACACAATAGATATAAGTACCTTTCTTCTACTAATATTATAAATGCGAAAGTGTATTTTTGTATGTCCTTCCTTCATGCCTTAATTTAGCAAATAATCAACTTGATTTTTGGCATGGAATTTGTTGAAAGGAGAATAGATGCTATTGTTTAGGAATACTCTTAAGTCAATGGGTCGCTGATGTCTGCTGTGATATTTACCAGATCTTCACCATATTTGGGCAGAGCTAACTTCCAATAAAAAAAGTGTTATTAAAATCGGTTTATAAAACAGAGTTATGGTATGAGTCTTCTAAATCTTTCATTCCTTATCCCGCAGGAACCCTATTGTTTTTGAGATAAAAATAGCTTAAATGTTGTGGAATGGTTGTGTTGTGGGTAGGCAGTGCTTTTGTGCAAGTATGAAACTTGCACAAAAGCACTGCCTACCCAAATTTTATATTACTCGTATTGGAGGGGAATTTTTCCATTTTATGTATTTTTCCATGTACCAGCTTTATGCATACCCTGGTTGATGATCCTGTGCACGCCACTGACCATCATCATCATCATATGAACCCATTACCAGCCCACTATAGGGCACGGGTCTCCTCCCACACTGAAAAGGGGTTAAGGATTTGTGATCGGATTGGTACTCCACACACCTTTGAGAACATTACGGAGAACTATCAGGCATGTAGGTTTCCTCACGTTTTCCTTCACCGTTGAAGCAAGTGCTATTTTAACTACTTAAAACGTAAATAACTTTGAAAAGTTAGAGGCGCGTGTTGGGATTCAAACTCGGCCCCCCGAATTTGAAGTAGAGCTCATACCTGCTGGGTTGCCCCCGCTTTTAGAGGGTAGAGTTTTCTTAAAACTCACTATTGACTCAACCCGAAAGTGAACCTAGCACCTAGTGATACGTTGCCAAACGTGCTAACTACAATAACAGAGGGACAATTACTTTGATACTTAAGTTAGAAATAGCACAAAGGTGTTATTAGTGAGAGTTCAGTGAGGTAAGCTCTAAGGAGTACGGGCGCCGTGTTTATTAGGATTCCTAACTTAATCCCAGCTGATGCACTAGCTGCGCCCCGCTGTTTACCCCATTAGATATGGGTCATAGTCTAACATAAAATAACTTAAATCTGCTTCAATAAAAAAGGCTATATAACGCCAAAGTTATTTTAGAATACTGATAATAGAGTAGGAAGACTGACATTCATTTACAATATTCAATTTATCCGCAATACAAAGATTCATTACTTGCAACGTTGTTATTGGCAAATAATAGTCATACACATTTTTAACAGATTGAATATAGTAATGGTTTGTCATACCCGTAAGCAATCTCACTTATAATTCCGGTAGAATCTGCCTTCTGAACCGGTGGTAGAGTCACTACAAACAGACTGGCTTGACGATTAAAAAGTGCTTAGAAACTACTTGAAATAATAGAATCTAGACTGATAATAGAGTAGGAATTGTAAAAGAAGTCAGTCTGACTTTCATTTAGAATATTCAATCCATCCGTAATATATAGATTCATTACTTAGCGACGTCTTTGACAAAAAATAGCCATATATTTTTTAACTTTGCCTACTTATCAACAGATTATAGACAGATTGAATATAGTAAACGTTCGTCGTACCTAAGCAATATCATATTTTGATATATACTCGTATCTTATAATTCTCGATAGAATCTGCCTTCCGAACCAGAGGTAGAGTCATTAACAACAGTCTGACTTGACGATTAAAAGTTCTTATAAACTAGGCCTACTTGAAATATTAGAATCTAGACTGGTAATAGAGTAGAAAGACTGACGTTCATTTACAATTTCAATCTATCCGTAATACATATATTCATTACTTAGTAACGTTATTGGCAAAAAATAGCCATATAATTTTCGACGTTGCTTACTTATCAACAGATTATACAGACAGATTGAATATAGTAAACGTTCGCGATGATCTCAGGAACTCTTGGTCCGATTTGAAGAATTATTTCAGTGTTGTATAGCAAATTTATCGAGGGAGGCTATAGGCTATATACCATCACGTTAAGTACAATAGGAACATAGCCTCAATGAAGAATGTTTCAAAATCCAACTGCCGATTGGAGGGCTATAGCTTAGTAGTGGAAGCACACAGGCTGCGATTGCCTGAGAGTCGCAGGTTCAAATTTTTTATATGCATTTTAGTGATTAAAGTGATATTTAATTATTTAAACCTCACATTTTTCAACCTCAGGTTTTATTCTTACCATCAATTGGGCTATCTTCTTGGCCCATAAATAAAAAAATAAAAAAAATACCCTGCGAAAGTGGTCTTCCTTAAAAACTGCATGTTGAAGCTGATACTTACCTGAAAAAGAAAATATAATTAATATCAACTATATAACAATAAATCACTTAGCGGTACGTTTTTCTCATTAGGGTAACTAGCGGCCGAGGCTAGGCCAGAATTCAGAAAAATAAGGAATTATAAATTTCCTTTCCCCGCTGGGATCGAGCAAGGACCTCCCATTTACAAGACAACTTTTACCACTGCGCCATGGAGATCGTGATCGAGGACGAGGACCGATTACAATACACTTATCTGAGAAGATAATTCCAATTTTTATTTAAAAAAAGGGTGGGGTGTTTTTTAGGATATTATCAAAATAATAATCACTCTACTCATATCTGTCAATAAAATATTTATAACTATTGACACCATGAACCCCACGCTTTTTTTATAATAAAATATTTTTTTTATTCACACTATTATTAATTTATATTTATTGAAATTTTAACACTATTCTTAATTTAAATTTATTTTCTTTTTTTTTAGTCCGGTTTTCTATAAAAAGCTAACCTATTATTTATTTTTGTAAATATATAAGTCCTTGTTTTGTACTTCCTTCCTTCCTTGTATTCGCAAGTTTTGCTTAACGTCTTACAAATAGTATAGTAATAAGTAGTTCAGAGCGATCCTAAGGCCCGCCACAAAATAGTCTATAATCCCAGTACAAAGCACTTAAAAAGTAGCTCAAACCACTTAAAAGAATCTGACGCTACACCCAGTTTAATACTTCTTTGTCTTGGCACCCAAGTTACAGACATATTATACTAAGTATATACTAAGAAGCGCATGCTCTGGACCTAAATTCTCTACGATCCATAAGTCTTTAAAGCCCGTGTAATTTTAGACGTAGTTGCTTCATCAAAGAACAAATGAGTGAACTATACCTACAACGATTGAGAATGAATGAAATTATTGCATTAAAAAATATTAAAGAAACGTTGGGATTGCAAGTCACCTAGAATCGAAAGATTTAAATAAAAATATTTAAGTCAATAAATTACGTAAAGATGTACATGAATTAAAGAAATCCATTTACTGTCGAACAATCTGGAGCCGACACTGAACATTGTCAATAATATCCCTAGCGTTGGCTATTAAGAAACACACCCAATAAAGTAGTAGCAATGAATAGAATAAATGAATAAAATAATGAATTGATTGAAGTAAATAAAATGAAGCTTATTTCATTTACTTCAATCAATTAGTTCATTCATTAGTTCATTTTTAGTATTAATTAGTAAAAATAAATTGTGCATGTCACAGTAGGTACGGGGTCAATAATACCTGCTACCATTGGGTATTATGAAACACAAGTAATAACAACCAACGAAAACTTACAGAATTAAGGTGTAATAAATTAGTAAGTAACTATGGATAGAATTAATACAAATTAATAAATTACAAATGAAAGGATTGAGGTGAATAAAATTATATGAATGAAATAAGTTAAATAAATTTAAATAAATATACTTCGACAGTATCGCCATCTAGTCACCAAAGTAAGCGCGTAGCTTGTGTTATGGGTACTAAGATAACTGATAAATAATTTTATGACTAATATACATATAAACACCCAGACACTGAAAAACATTCATGTTCATCACACACACATTTTCCAGTTGTGGGAATCGAACCCACCGTCTTGGACTCAGAAAGCAGGGTATTTAATACACATCAGGTATTATGAAATACAAGTAAAAAGGACCACAAAACACAACAAAACTTGAAGCCGCAATGAAGTAGTCAGAAGAATTAATAAATGAACAGATGAAAAGATTGGAGTGAGTAAATAAGGTCAAGGGAATGAATGAAATGAATGATTAAAATACACTGTTGTGCACGCCACTGGACGTGGTCAATAATATCGCCAGAATTGGCTATTATGAAACAAGCGACTAGAGGCTGAGTACATAATATGTATATGAGCAGCGCAATCGAATTGGGTTGTTTGCCAACCCCCGTAGCGCAGTCAATGACCTGCTAACGATCGCACAACATATTGTGTTCCGACACACACGACTGCTCGGTTGGCAAAACATTATAATCAAAGCGAAGCTCTTCAACGCACTTTCGGGACGTTCGCATAAAACGAGATTGAAATTGTGCGTTCAGTAACTTACACGACATACAAAAATAACTTCTTGAATGAACTCTTATCAAAATCATTGTCACATAATTCCCTGTGTCTCATGTAGACAACTTGAACTGACGTCGCGCGAAATTGCATATTTAAGTTATTCCAAAAGTAATAAACAGAGCCCTAGGTTTTTACTAAACAAAAAATATTAGGTGAAGGTATATCCAGAAAAGAAAGAGTAAAGAAGTAACTTTTTTGGCTTTTATGTTCGCAAAATCTACCTAAAAATAATCAAAA
The DNA here is from genome assembly GCF_905163445.1 of Pararge aegeria. Lineage (NCBI taxonomy): Eukaryota > Metazoa > Arthropoda > Insecta > Lepidoptera > Nymphalidae > Pararge > Pararge aegeria. The sequence continues at coordinate 2,857,753 of NC_053181.1, forward strand.
GTTAAGTCAAACAAAAATGGTGCCACACGTTTATATCACCTTGCGCGAACACGTGAATGTCTTACAAGTGCAGCCTGCCTTAACATTGCACTAAAAGAATCAATAATACCTAATATTATTGATCGAAGACTAAACGGTCACTATACCTTATATCGCGGTTAGCTTCGCTTATACTTATAAAAACAAACTCGACGCCGTGAACCTAACATGCTCAGCGCACGGGAAAGCTATGTGTAAGATGATGACACGCAGCAGGGTGGACTAAAGGTGATATCACGCTATATCGTAACGGACCTGACAATACATTTTAACCGACTTTCTAAACAAGGTTATTCAAACGCATTGATTTTGTTGGCGACGTTACTCCGTCTCCGACAAAGCTAAAACGATTCCGATGTATTTTCTCTTCTTGAAAGTAACTGTATATATGGTCCTATTTTAATTTGATGTCCGAGATCTGTTTAACATCTTCGAAGGTATAGAACTGAGCGTCTTAACGGAAAACAGCAATTCATCTCGCTTATCAGTGCAATAGTATACTTTTCAAACAAAAATGGTAACAAATAGCGGTATATTTATAAATTGAGTGATATCACGCACCACGTATTGGATAGAAACAGGCGTTACTTTGCGGAAATCCATAATATATTATGAAAATTAGGCTTAATTTGCTATACTCCGTGAACAGCAGGAGGATCTGTATGGTGTAATTTATAATTACTTTAATCCGTATACTCCACACCAAACAGATCCTCGGCAATGTACCCTCTACACAGGTTTTCGCTCCGAAACCGGAGCAAAAAGCATCCTCAGGAGATATTGCCTTTATAATGAACTTTTGACTTAACAATTATTCATTAGATATACATAGATATTCATACTAAGAGAGATTTAGATCGGACGCAGCTTACTTGCGGTCCGACGTGAATCCACCTTAACGAAAGCTGGTTAAGCCAACTGCGGGCCGACCGCATGACACCCTTAATGTAGTACTTAATCATAATTATGTTTACATGGACATCTGCTTAATGCAGTTTTTAAGGTTGCGTATTTTTTAATAGAAAAAAAAACAATGGCAAACACGTCGATAGTGATCAGAGATATTATATGTGAATGATATACTATAAAAGTACCGTTTCTTTGTCGGATGTAGTAAACTTTTTTTGAAAAAATAATAAATACTACTAAGAAAAAATAATAAATACTAATCTCTGGAGGTACTCGATTTTTCGAAATGTTTTTAAAGTCCTTCTTTTTTCTATTTTTATCGATAGAAATTGGTATTTAGATTGACAAATACAAAAAATTAAGAAAATGTTCGGTCTAACGTGAATCTGCCTTTAGGAGAGCTGGTAAAGCCAAATATGAACTGACCATACGACATCCTCAATGTAATGTTCCGCACACGTTGCCGTTCACTAAATCATGTTTACATGAACATCTGCTGAACGGAGTATTTAAGGTTGCGTCAGTGGCTAAACATTAAAGCCTGGTACCAAGCCAAATTGCACCGCACTCTGATTTTAAGTCTTTAGCCATAGGTTGAATAAGAAAATAGACTTTGACAGACCGACATACGAGTGTTAATACAGATAAATAAATAAAACCTTTAAATAAATCTAAATAAGAAAGCAGCAGCAACAAGATAATAAAAACAATTTGATTGGCGATTGGCGCAGTGGGTAGCGACCCTTTTTTTTTGGCGTGGTGTAAAAGCTTTATTGCTACCTCTGACTCTAGGGCAGGACGGACTTTATGTGGGACTCCCCCCTCTAAAGGGGGTAAAACCCAAACTATAAACCATCATGACATGTCCCTCTTGTTGGCTTTGTTAGACGCCCGGGGAACCTGTTGTATACGTCCCAGACGTCTATCAACCAACTGCTTGTTGAGGCTCCCGCGCTAGCGAGGATGTGATCAAGAAAACGTTAACCCCCCCTCAGATCGTAGAGAGTCTTGTGTAGTGACGGGTAGCTAGAGTGGGTAGCGACCTTGATTTCTGAGCCCAAGGCTCGCTTGTTAGCGATAAGGCCTATTAGACCTGCCTAATATTTGCAATGTTATTCTATTTAAACTTTGCATTATGTTTTAGTGTACAATAAAGTGTAATATAACAAAACAAAAATAGAAATTAATTTGGCAAAGCTCAAACCCTTATATCTTTATCCGAAGAATGGAATAGAAAAACTTTATTGCAACACAACACCAAAGGGAAAAACACAAGGAAAACAGTAATATTACTTCGTGCTAAGGCGGCCTTATCACTAAAAGTGGTCTAGATATTAGTAGGGAGTCGGTTGTTTATATATCAGCCCAATTTGTATGTATTTTAAATGGTAACGACGAGAGTTTGAATTAAAAAAATATAGGTCATACAAAAATAACTACATTGAAGTAGTTAATCTGCGAACTACATTTAGAGCTCTAGGCCTCTTTGGTTCACTTAACCGCAGTTTATTTTTCAAAATCTGTCGGAAACGTCGATGGTGTTAATATTTTTAAACGATTTACAGGGTACTGCACTCAAAACAAAAACACGGTGTTCGCGGGTTAGCTTTAATTTTTTTTATTTTGCAACTCGTCGCTGAAAATTTGCGTTTTATAATTTGTTTTCAGTATTTAAATTTCTATGGATTCTTTATTTTTCTACTAGCTTCTGCTGCGATAATACGCTTTGTTACAAAACTGGCGACAGAATTTTGTTTTGCGGGATAAAAAGTAGCCAATGTTACTCCTCCGTCCTTTAGCTAACTTTATGCCAAAAATCAAGTCGTTTGTTTGCTTATTTGGGCTTAAAGTAATGATAAACAAACAAACAAACACACTTCCACATTTATAATATTAGTAAGTGGTAGTCACGTCATCGGTGGTAACTAGCACCAACATAAGCCTTGTATTACGCAGGACTAGGATTTCCGACAAACAAAACAAATATAACTTCGGGCAGAGTAACACCCTCGTTAACTCTCACACTTATAATTTCCGCTTATTATTCTACTACCCTATTTATAGTATTTTTATCAATGTATCAAATCAACCAATTATTGTAATATCAATCAAATAATTAAATGAACATAAAACAGTATCTTGTAATAATTATGTGCCAACTACGTCACGTCCGTCGGGTGCCTATTGGGTACTTGTTAACACTTGCATCAGACTAGTATTAATTCCCTAATTGCCCCTGCGGGGACTCGAACCCGGGAACCTCCCATTTATCAGACTACAACGCTCACCACTGGGTAATGGAGATCCATAAATAGAGGTATTTACCCAATTAAAAAAGGCTAAAAAATATATTGCCAGTACAACAAGGGTAGTGGGTAGTTCAGCTTCCCTCCCGGGAGGACCTAGTTTAATCACCTCTAGCATTTCGGAGTTATATTCGTTCCTAGCAATTTAAAATCACTTGCTTTAATGGGAATAAAAATAGGTGAGTAAACCTGTATGCCTGACAGTTCTGCAAAATGTTCTCAAAAGCGTGTTAAATCTACCAATCCGCAAGGGGCCAGCGTGGTGGACTAGCCGAAAACCTTCTTATTAGGAGAATTTACCCTGTCCCCGGCAATCTATACTTATATTTTTTTAGTTTGTTTGGTTGAATGCGCTTGTCTTAGAAACAACCTGTTAAGTTGAAAAAATATTTTCTCGTTCGATAGTCCATAGGTAGGATAGGCTTATAGGTGAGATAACATCAGGGTGCGCCCAATAGGAGAGGAGTATCAATGAAAAATGTTATAATAACGGGAATTATTCGCTGCGTAAACGTTTCAGTTTAAGAATAAAATCTGTAAGACAGAATTGTTCCCATTTAAAAGTGCACATGTCTATGTTTTAAGTTACTGGGTCCTTATTTTTGCTAATTAACTTCAATTTTCGTGGATAACCAATGTTTCTTAATAATGTTGTGACGGTGTACCCGCTGCCACCTCACACGATAACATTTTAAAATGTTTCGATTTTTCAAAACTTATTGTAAATTTGTAAGAAATATATCAATATTTCTTACAAATTTACAATAAATTATGAAAATTAATAAATTTTATATAATATTATTAATTTTAAATTGATATTTTTTATGATGAATAATCATATTCATAATGAAAACAAATTATCGGCCTACTATAGGGCACGGGTCTTCTCCCGCAGTGAGAAGATATTAAGGCCGTAGACCACAACGCTAGCCCAGTGCGGACTGGTAGACTCCGCGTACCTTTGAGAACACTTTGAGGCAGGTTGATGCAGGTTTCCTCACGATGCTCTCCTTCACCGTTGAAGCAAGTGATATTTTAATTGCTTAAAAAACGCACATATTTAGAAAAGTTAGGGGTGCGTGCTGGGATTCGAACTCGGCCACTCGAAAGTGAAGTCGAAGTCCTAATCATTATAAAAATAAAATATTAAAAAAGCCTATACAGACACGAACGAAATCGCGGGCACCAGCTAGTGGGTTTATTATCCCTATCCCTACTAATATTATAAATGTCAATTTAATTTGTTTGTTACGCTTTCACGCAAAAACTACTTAACCGATCCTAATGAAACTTTGTATACATATTCTTGGAATAACTCCGACAAATTATAACCGATTTCAATAATTATTTTTGTACTATATAGGAAATAATATGTGTTTAATTTTGCCCAAACTGTGGTTGGAGATAGAGGACAGAACTCCTCAGCGGACAGCAGCAAACCCCTCATTTAAAGCTTAGCGATACTGAATACTTTAAACTTTTTAGAACTACTATACAATTTAATGCCACATCAAAAAACAAAACCAATCGCCGGCGAAGTCGCAGGCAACAGCTAGTAAATAATAAAACTCAGTGAAAACATCGCTGGTAGGAAGCTGGACAATGTTACGAAGCTATAACTCATCAAAAGCAACACGCACAGTTCCGAACTCCTGTTGTACAAAATTTAAATTAAATTCTTGTCTATAATTGTGGCACTGCGTACAACAGCAAAGCGAACTGCAATCTACTAGCCGATAGCGGTATGCAAATTTCCTTTTTAGGTCAACCGGTATCTGACAGCGGCAATACGCTCCTGAGTCGTGCAAAATGCTCCATAACGCCACTTTGTATATTGACTTTAATTACCGAGTCTTTTTTCATACACCGACAATATTATTACATCCGGTAGATTTCTTTTATCTACCGGACATATCTATCCTACCGGATATATATATCTATCACACTGGTAAAAAAATGAACGGTTCGGCAAAGGTGTCCAATCTCTAGAGATATTCACCAACTAGATGGAAAGAAAGAAAGTAAAATTACTTTTTTTTACATTATGCCACAAATCACTTAAAAAGTACTTTGAAAAACTATTTTTTATGTATATTCGTTATAGTATGTATGAAATATGTATTCTATATATATAATAATTATATGTGTAGTATTAAAATTTATAACGTTTAGTTTAGTTAGCAATATTTTACATAAATATGTATAAATTTCTACTGTCACACCAACCCGTTCCTTATAACAACTACTTTCGCCAAAGGTTGTCTGGGAGAGATCGCTGGGGATAATTTAAGGGTCAACTTTTATCCACAAAAGATAGACAATCTTGATAATCAAATTACTCTGTTTTGGGGGGATTAACATTTTATGCCTAAGAATGTAAGTTGGAAAGTAAGAGGTCCGTGCCAGGGGCGAGTTAGAACCATGGCACACACCTCATGTCGGAGTTATATAGTGTGTTATGAAGTCTACCAATCCACTTGGCCTTCATGGTGAATGGCCTAAACTCATCTCATTCTGAGTATTGGGTACTCCGTAGTGGGTGTAGTGGGAAGTAAAATAGCGTCTTATAAAATTCACAAGAGACTATTAGTTGGCAGACACCGGTTGGCCTAAATAGCGTGGGTTATGAATAACTGTTGTGGGTCTAGCTAGAACAAGCTTTGCAGTTGCTTTACTTAGTATCTATACAGTAAGTCAGTTAATGGGTGAGACAAACTGCCTCGGGCAAGCTCACAAGTTGACTTAACTTGCAACTCAAATATGATGATGTGAATTAAGACGATCTGTTGAACGATTGTGTTAACATTAGCATATATCGTTTATTCGACAATCCCGTGGATAACCTTTGTTTTACTGCGTAAAAAATATGTCCTATGGCCGTCTCCAAGATGCAAGCCACCAATGACAATATTTGATTTACATCAATGGCTTTGAATCCATTAAAAAAAACACTACGAACATACACACATCGCCATCTAGCCCCGAAGTAAACTTACCTTGTGTTAATTACCTATACTAAGATGACAAATGAATATTTTTGTAAATAATACATATAAACACTGAAAAACATGCGTGTTCAACTCACAAAAAAATTCCGGTTGTAGAAATCGAACCAACAGCTTTTACTCAGAAAGCAGGTTCGCTGCCCACTGTTCCAATCGGCCGTACAATAAGTGCAATTTTTAAGGCATATTAATTTTAACTATCCATTCAATGACCTTTTTTATAGTAGGCCAAGGTGTGCTCGTTTCGTTTTATTGCCTTTTGGGTTAGGGGCTCGGTGAAAGTAGTGGTTGGAGCTTCAGGCTCCATTCTGGGAGATCGAGTACAGTCCTCCATTTTTTAAGTTTTGTGCGTTTTTAATTTAAGCAATCAAAGTATCCTGAGAGTTCTTCATAATATTGTCAAAGGTGTTTGGTGTCTACGAATGCGCACTTTGCCAGTGTGGTGGTAGTCCACCGGCGTAAAGACGGCCTTATCATTCCGCGAGGAGACTCGTACCTAGCAGAGCTAACACAGGCCTTAGACAAAAGTTATATCCCCTGAAAGGGGTATAATATACGTGTCCACCTGCTAAAGCATCGGAACATGGAATAAAAGAAGTCTACCCCCGTTTATTATTACACAAATATAATTTGGATATTATTTCCAGTGCCATTGCTCTGAGAGTCGATGAAGCTATGGGAGAAGATACATTTACGAGTATATCCTTTCCCCGGGGAGATAATTGTCTACTGCCCATGCTAGCCTTGCTTGTGTGGGCCTTTAATTGGTTGATGGGGTAGAGTCTGATGACGTGGGGCCCGGGGTCTAGAACTCTTTTTAAAGAAATTTCAACCGAGTAAGCTGGGAGATAATAAAAATACTAGAATATACAACTTGAACAAAGTTATCGATTTATGTCACCATTTATGACACGTAGAACTAACTTTACGATGTAAAATTCAGGTGTCGGTGTGCGCGCGCATCGTAAACATTCACTCTCATCATTTTTCTCCATCGCGCCAAAAGAAGTATAACTTCAAAAATATTTGTTGATTAGAATAAATAAACGTAAATCTACTGCAGTATGATTCTTTTTATTAATAACTTTAAATACATCCAGAGATACACAGAAAAGGTACCTATAGGTCGGTAGGTACAGAAAGTGGGAAAATTTGCATATCGGTATTGGTCTGCTCTAAGGTAGTTTTATTGCGTTAGGTACGTACTATTTTAGACTTTAGACCTAACTTCGTAGGGATAGTACTCATAGAACTTTTTTATCAAGTAAAAATAATTGAATGTTTGAAACTACAGCCCATTTGAAGGGTTCCGTTGTCCATGCCTCCGCTGTCCATATGTCGGTCCATCTGTCTATCAACGCGGGCTTTTCGTGAACTGTATACATGTTGCTTTTTATGCCCTATCCTAATAATGTTTCAGTTGAAATGAAATGGTTTTGGAATCTTGTAGGTTAAGTTTCTATTTCGTGTATATAGTTGAAGAGACATTTTTTTTTTAATTCAATTTCGCTCAATTAACAAGTCAGGTTAATATCTGTTAATTGACAGAAGTGTACTCAATCTTCTAATCGATTAACTTAGGTATTGAACGTTATAAAATAACTACAGTTCCTTTAAAATAATAAATTACATCTCAAGCTCGTCTTTTCACCGTAACGTCTTGAAAATTTATCACAAACCGGTAAATTGAAATAAAAAAAACAATATTAAAACCGTTTAAATAACCAAGATTCAGCGTTAAATTTAACCGTTCAAAGCCCTGGCTCTATGCAGTAGTGACTTCAATATTCTGCTTTAGGCATACAATACAAACAGTGGGTAGGTAATTGATTTAGTGAATTCCCCTTTGTATCGAAACTCACGTACTCACTCACCAAATAACTTTTTTCTTAACCCTGGTAGGGGAGGATGGAATTGACGCGATCGAAACTACCTTTCTGTTCGTAGCAACATGTAAGTATATTATATATATGTCCGACAACGTAATACTCGGTTCGACGAACCGGTGCAGTGTCACCAGCCCTCCATTTTTTTAAATTTAACTAGCTGTTGCTTGCGCTCTTCGTCCGCATTTATTTCGGTTTTTTAAAAAACGTGGGACCCATTTGTTTTCCAGGGATAAAAAGTAGCCTTTGTTACACTCCCCGTACCCCCTGGAAATCTCGCAGAAAATGTAGGAACTCTCCTAATAAATTTATGGCGACCAAGATACAGATAAAAAAACAGTTCTGGCTTCAGTAGCGAGGGCCCTAAAAAATCTTCACAAAACAGCCACGGACGATTTGACCCAAGAAAATCTCACTTGCCCCCGACAGACCAGAAGCTAAGTACGCCCATGCTACTTTCCGTCCTTTTAATTAACTCTATGTCAAAAATATAGTTTAAATCAAGTCTTAGTTAGAGCGCGAAGGAAGGACAAACATACCAATCACTTTCACATTAGGGATTATTGACGAATCAAACATATGGGTATAGCTGAGAGATGGTAGGGTTAATTTTTTTTTTAATTCTCCGCATGGGAGATGGTAGGGTTCATTTCTTTTGTTTTATTCATTACAAGTATCTGCAATCCCACCTGGCGATTGGTGATGATGCAGTCTAAGATATCAGCTAACCTATAGGGGTAAAGCAGTTATATGAAACTAGTCTGTTTCTGCGTGGCATAGTAAGTATCTGAAATTTTTTGTCGATAGGCTGGGCACTAGCCACGGCCGAAGCCTCCCACCAGACGAGACCGGAGAACGTTAAGAAATACATTCCCAAATTGCCTCAGCCCGATTTCTTCCACTTATATTATGAAAATTAAGCTTAATAAGGTCCGCGAAAAGCCTAAGAATCTGTATTATATACAATTTCTTCAATCCTTATCGACACCAAAGATACAATAGAAGAATATCTGCTTCGGCAATGTAACCTCTACGCACGTTTCGCTTCGAATCCGGAGCATCCTCAGGAGATGTTGACTTTACAATGAACAATTGTTAAGTCCATGATTGTAATAAGGTTTTGCAAGTGAATACCTTCCACTCAGTGGCGTGCATAGAGGGTATGCACAGGATATGCAGATGATATAAAATGAAGAAAATCTCTAGTACGAGTTATAAACAACTTAAGGATAGGCTTTGTAAGAGTTATAAAAAGCCTACCCTCAAGTAAAGTAAAGTATCTGTAACTCGTACTGGATATTTCTTTATTTAGTATCATCTGCATACCCTCTATGCACGCCGCTGCTTCCACTTATAAAACCGTAACGCTTACCACTGCGAAATAACCTTATCGATAGTCTCTAACAGTCCAAAGCCGGACTAAAGGTCTCTCCCGACGGTTTTGCCCATAATCACCACTTTGGGCAGACGGCTTGGGTTGCTAGTAGTCGCACAAGGGACGCTGCCGTCCGTTCTTTGTTATACTACCTAAGTCACCTCGTACGACACCCGCGGGAAGAGGAGGCAAATACATTATTTATCACACATGTGTGTATTATTTGTACACATATGTGTGTACAGCAAGTTCCTCTGATAGTTATTATTAAATTAATAGTTTTTTATCAAACAAAAGAGCTGCACATATGTGTACTGTACACACATATGTGTACAGCACACACATATGTATAGTACTTTTGTTTGATAAATAATTTAGACATTAAAAGATCTAATTTACAAATCACATGTAAGTGTTAAATAAAAAACCGCCTTTATGCACCTACGTATATTTAAGTTTATGTTTGTAATAAATAATTTAAAAGTATCTGTCGTGAACAATTAAGCATTTGCATATAAGTAAATGTAGTCTGAACTTACGGCTATATTAGCATTCGTTTTATTATTTTATTAATAATACATATTTGAATGGATTACATCTCAAGATCGTTTCGTCTTTGTCTCGGAAGAGGAGAGGTGGTGACAACTGTATTTTGATCTGCCGTCACCAAAAATACAAATAACCTTAATGTGATCCATTCTTAATCATATCGATGGATTAAGAAAGGAATCAGTCATCATTCATCAAGCTAACACAATATTGAGCCCACTCATCTCCGGACCGCACCGACGTGTTTATCCAGTCCAACCCCTCGCATTCATCCCCTTACTATTTGATTCATTTGGGGACTCACCCCTCCGTGGGATATTAAATTCGATGACTATTTCGTGTATGACTCACAGTCACGCTGTCCATTCACGTTTATAAGTACCTGCGGAATATTTGTAAGTAGAATTTTATAGTTGGTGCACAATATAAGAGACATGTAAGGTTTTCGGGACTTCCGTGATTTAAAAAAAAACGTGTGTTTTTAAAAACTTATGTACACGCGTTAGAAGTTATACTTTGGTGTAACATAATAAAAATCTTTTCAAAAATTTTACCTTTCACCTAAGATTAAGACAAGATAAGATTGTAGAAAAAACTACACTAAAAATTGAAAAAAGATATTTCATACCTTGAAAGTTTATTATAACGTACTATCTAGTTACATAAAGTTTATTTAAATATCACAAAAAATATATTTCTACATAATTAAAGTAATGGACATAATAAATTAAATTAAATTTGGAACACTAATGGACTCTTTATCGGACAACCATATTTCACTCAACATTAAAATTTGAGATTCTTGTACAATTGAATCCGCGGACTTTGTCAATTCAAAGTGTACACTGTCAAACCTTACAGCTAAATTCAGGGTGTCGGTTTTTTGATACGGTGTGCGCGCGCATCGTAAAAATTTACTCTCATTATTGAACCTAACGCGCCAAAAGAAGTATAACTTCAAAACTGATTTGCAAATCTATATTATTTTCAACAGTGAACTGCTGGACTTGAGGTATGACAACGGAAGACGGGTTGGTGATCGCAGTGGATGATAGTAGTAGCACGGAAGACCTATAGCCTGAGTCGAGTCGGAAGTGATATTGCCTGAGTCGCCTCGTACGACTCCCGCAGGAACAGGGGTTGTGGTGACAACTGTTCAGATCTGCCGTCGCAACACGGCAAATACATAATTTTCAAACAAAAGTGCTATACACGTGTGTGTAGAAATTATAAGATCTGAACTTACGGCTATATTGACATTCATAATATAATTTTTTGAATACGTATTTGAATGAATTACATCTCAAGCTCGTTTACATTTAACATAAATAAGCATGGCGGCTTTCCGGTAGAGCTCTGTCAAGCTAAACCTTGCAGTCTAAATAATAACAAAAAATACTTATCTTAATTCAAGTTTACATAAAGTTTATTCAGATATAAGTATTATTATTCTTTGAGAACTTTTTGCTAGCGGATACTACTAACGTAAAAAAAATCAGCCTCACAAAAACTTCAAAATTAAAATTCGAAAACAGGTCTTTCTCATAGTCTCTAAACAAAAAAATATAAGCCAATGTTAATCCCTATGTAATCGATTACATGCCTGTTAAAGTTCCGTAAAGATAGGTCAAGAAGTTTTTGAGATTAACCGGAACAAACAGACAGGCTGACAAACATTTTAAACGTCATATTTTTTTGTTATAACTGGCGTATTCCATTTAATTTATTTATTTTATTATTTATTATATTATTTAACCCAAGGACAGACACAGGCATAGTCATTCTACAGTAGAATAAGACTTACTATTTGTATTAACATTAAAGAAGTATAACAGCCTATCGTTATTTTTGTTTCTGTCTAATCCTTTCATAACTCGGGATTGCTATACCATTATGAATAAAAGCGCTATGCAAACCTTCAATCGGGGGAATGTTTTAAGAATACAAACAGTTATTGTAAAAGTTCGCCACCTTCACTCATCTCAGTAGTCCTTGAAAACCGGTTAATGTTTCTTAGCGGCAAGCGTCAATTTTGATAATATATTTAAATTTGATGATATATTTCGTTTGTAAAAAGTTCGAGCTACTCCGATAACATTTGAGGAAGTTATAGGTTACGAAATCGATTTTATTGTTAATGACAGATTTTTTTCTGTGTGAGCGTCGACTGGGTTGATTGACTGCTCGTGTTCGATCTTGGACTTCACCGTGGTGGGTTTCTGTTTTAATTTACGTCGACACCTTGAATACTTGCAAGAAAACGATTACATTATAAATCAAAATTAGCAAACCGGTTGAACCATAATAAATATTGATTAGATTGCCTGCGTTCATTACAATTTTTAATAAATCCCAGGGAACAGTTTGTTTTCCTGGGATAAAAAGTACCTTATGTTACTCTCCGTCTTTTCAACTAACAACTAAGTTGAGTTAATTAAGTTAAGTTGATTAGTTGCTTAGTTAGGGCGTTAAGTAAGGACAAACAAGGCGACAAACACACTTTCATATTTCATCACGAACCTAAAAGAATATTCCCGAGTAGTTTAAAATAGGAAACTATGCACTAAATTTAAATAAGTTTTGTTTAGGTATTTTGTTTAAAGAAAAATAAGGTTCATTATACTTCGTGTACTAGGCGAGCATAATTCAGCAGGCACTAAATAATGAAATTTAAAAGGGAATTCTTAGCAATTTTCTTGCAGCTTAGTAATAAATTCTCCCCGAGAAAACGCTTTTCAAACGTCACATTAAGGTCCGTTATATTAGGGTTGCGAAATAAATATTTATCGCTGGTTAAATTTGTGCGTTTAATTTACTGTAGGTAACATCCGAGCCATGGCTTTAAACACAGCTCGTTTGGACGAAGTGATTAGAAAGTAAACAAAAATTAAATAAGATATGTTTCAAAGGTAAACCCAACTTTTATATAATTAAAATACTACTCTTTTAAAAAAAACATCCTCTTCTCTGTTTGGACCAACGATACATTATGCCAAAATGTTTGGCTGCATTTACTAGCTTATTAATTGTGCTCGTCGAGACTGGATTTCGGAATTGACTCGTCATAACATCACTAACGTAGGTATATATGATGTTCGACCAGGACGGGTAAGTAGAATTATGCAGATAGATCATATTAAGAGAAATCCTACTCCAAATAAAGTATTTGAATACTTTTAGAAAACAAAGAAAGGGAAACATTTACATTATTTACTGTCTCTGAGACTTATCTGTGAAACCGAAATGCTAATATTTTTTGAGTAAACCACAGTGACATAGTGTTTACTATAAGCAATGAAATACAGCCCATCACATTAAAACCAAAATTAAAATCAAGTGACTCTAGGTACTCGTCGCGTAGTTTAGGTACTATGCACGTGTCGGTCTTTTCTTTTCAATAGGGTTGTCCTAAGTAAACAACTAGAATGTTTTGAATTACTTTGTATGGATTAAATAAATATGCTTCTTTTTGATTTGATTTTTACAGGGTGATTCCTTTTGGAATATACTTATGCACCCATCAACAGTATTGCGTAATTCCGTTACACGTTGTATACATATACTTACCAGATAAATTAAAAATGTGAGAAATATTTAATTTTACAGCACACTTAGCAGCGAATAAATTTAATTTAAGACTTTAAAACGTAGTATTTGTGTCGGCTAAAAGTTTTGAGTTCGTCCACGTAAAATTAAATAGGTACGCAAACTGTTTCTTGCCCTAACTACCCCGCTAAGATTCAACATGTCTCCTTCCACTCACTAGTCTAAGCGGTTGACTCACTGCCCACTTCTTTTACACGCATATCTTCTTTCACACAACCCGCCTCTTCTTTGTCGATCCATATAAATATGTAACGTTTTTTAATAGCATGATTTTCGTATCACCGTATGCCGCGACCACATTACATCGAGCCACCAACATTCTTAGTTAAAAAACCAAAAATTCCTCTCGTGTAGTAACACGAAACTAAAGTCCTTGAAAAGACGACCGGTTATGAAACAGCTGAAAAATACCTACTACGTCAACGCTCTCCTTGACATTCTTACGATTCCTAGGGCACTTGAACAATACCGCTTTATGTAACCGTAATCACATATGAAGAATACGTGGTGTCAGGTGTGGACTTATTGCAAAGATTCCCCGATGCACAGTTATAATAAATACTGTTTAGTAGTTTTTAAATTGATGTATAGTAGATATTCTAAGAATGTAATGTACTTCTATATTGTTATCCTTATATAATTATCTGTGTATAGCATTTTATGTGTTTTAATATAAGCCTCGTGGTCTGTTGTAACGAAATACCTAAATTTGGTGGTCCGAATTTGAGATTGTTTCAATGAACTCGGTTTCGCTATTTTATCAAAATTATTCAACAGTTGCGAAAGTTATAATCGGTTTATAATCAAGTTTGTAGCCTATCAAATAGGTTTATAAAAATATACTTAGTACCTTATACTGCTAGCCAGTTTTAAAATAATATTATGTACTTCATATAATTTTCGCAATTAAAATTACTAGCCTGACATATCAGTTTGGAATAACAAGGAGAGAAAGAGTACAAAACTTAATCCTTTGCGAATTATGTCACATAATAATTAACTTCTAGAATTTATATTGTAAGTTAAACCACAAATTTTACATTATATTTAAAAGAAAAAGTGTACTATGTATCTATGTATTAAATAAAAAAATAGTCTTTTAAATCTGTTTAAAGTAATACAAAATATCTCAGGATAAATCGGTTTAGATTAACACAAAAGAATCACATGACCCTATGTAACTCATATCAGACAGATAATATTCTCAGTTAGAATACGTTGTTTGTATAACCACGAATGAGTTTTCACTTATTTCTTTCGTATGTAGAAAAAAAAACATATCTAGCTGGCAACTACTTAAAACTCAGACAGCACTTACATCACAGCCTAGTGTTCGCTCAGTAGCAATCCATTCACCGCATACATCACTTCCCGTAACACTACACCTCAACACGTTTCTTCGATTGTCTATGACTCGCCAATACGTTATCGATATCGAACGTCAATGCGTCATCTGAAAAGGTGGTCGGCGTGTGCACGAGCGACGTGTAGGGACGTAACTGCGGGTGAAACGGCGACGGGCGCGCATGCGTCGCGTTGCTTAGGGGATGGATTCGCATAATGGTCTTGTCAAACCTTTCTAGGTTTCCGAATTCCGATAGCGTGTTGAAGGGCCCCCGTTGCTTGATAGAATCCATGGGTGAACACCGTTGACACAAAAAAAAAAATACCAATTATACCTACCATCTAAAATGTATTTTTTTTGTATAAATCAAGCTTGAACAGTATGTGCTGCAACTAGCTTTCGGTCGCGTACAAATAGGCAAAAACTTAGAACTTAGAAAATTTGCGTGCAGGTACCCCGATATACTGAATAAGTCTGCGTAACCCTTTCAAGTGCAAAGGCGTTTGTTGTGTGATGGCTTAAACAATGCCTATTAATTGTACTGTTTATTTGCTGTATTTTTTTTAAGATTTCCGTTGAAACACCATCGAATCTATATGAAAATATGGTACGGAAAAAACCCCTTTCGGACAAAAGAATAATTTTGCGAATCAGTGTATAGATGGCGGAGTTATGCCCGAACATACATAACAAAAGCTCGGAATTAATAACCTCCTCCATTTTGAAACCGGTTAAAACCCGATGAGATATTTAAAGATTATGAACTAAGATTTTCGTGGTTAATCAACATTTCTTAGATATCTTTCATCCATGCAAGTGGGTTGAAATATCGACAAATCCCATAATACTACCAGTTGATACCTTGGAGTTGTCACTTAAAAAGTTCTAAGTTAGAATTAAACGTATAAGCTTATAGAAAAGTCCAATTATAGTATTAAGGACTACGTCAACATTCTTGGGTTTAAATTATTGCTCTAACCAGGTTGCTTCTTTAATATCTTTAAATTACTATGTGAGATGGTGATAACAAAAAAAACAACCGGCTTAGTTTGTTTTGGGCTTGTTCTTAGACCAGGGCGCGTTTAGAACCCTCGTAGCTTTAGTCACTCAACACTATGGACAGCAAACGTGCCATCTATGTGCCTACTTGAATAAAGATTTTTTTTTTAACTTTGACTAAGACAAAAAATTCAACATAAAGTGAAAAAACAAAAGTTACAATAAAAAATACCTTGTTTTCTATAGGTGTGCTGCTATATTTGAAAAGTTCCTTCGATTTGTTTTAGTTTAGTTTAAAAAACCACCACATTGAGAACCTTCTCCTTTTTTAAAATCGGTTCAAAAGTCAGTTACAGCGCCTAGAACCAAGTAACACGAGCGAGTTTAAAAGCGCGGTTGAAAGTTTGTAGAGGAAACTCAACAGAAGTTACACGCAGACTAAGTTGCGCAGAAACTCTGGTTTCGTATATACGAATATAACTATGACTTTATTATAAGTATCATGTAGTGGGCGTCCACTGCTGGACAGGTCTTTTTTAGGGAGTTCCAAATACGAAGGTCTTATGCCGCTTGGGCCCAACGACTCATTTGATGTCTTCTGTCAGACGGTCTCGACGGAGGTTCTATCGACTTAGCGTTTACCGGTTCGGGGTCGCCACCCTAGCACCTTGAGGGAAATGCCTCAGTGCTTGGAGACCAAAGAACACCCGGCTAAGTTTGTTGTGGGCTTCGTCTTAGACCAGGGCGCTTTTGAAACCGACGTAGCTTTAGGTTGTAGTTATCGCCATCACTACTCACTACTATGTACACATTCTGTATGTAATCAAAACATAAAAAGTGCCATTTATGCGCCCCTATTTGAATAAAGAAATATTTGACTTTGACTTTTGAAAAATGCGTGTTGCGAGATGACTTATGGCTTAGAAATGTGGTCGCTTTCTATGGGTCTCATAAGAATGCTCAGAGTCACTCAATGAGTGATGTAGAGATGCTCGGAGAATATATAAGCTAAGCTAGGAGTATATATATATATATATAGCTCTGCCTAGTTGGTCGATCTTCGACTGAAAATCACGAGGTCCCGGCTTCGATCACCGGGTCGGGCTGGTGATAAGTGAGTTTTTCTATCCAGGAACCCTTAGTACCAGTCCGGAGTTTGAAAAATTGCGGTGACTCACTCTCGTGCCTCGAAAAGCACGGCAAGCTGTAGGTCTTGTCTGATCTCTTTCCGTTCGAGCTGCCGTCCCATTGGCCTATGAGAGTTAGGGAATAGAGAGTAGAAACACCTATGCTAGCGAGAAGATATGTGCACAGGGGTGCGCCCCTTGTGCACATAGTATCTTTCTCTCGCGTTGTTTTAAAATCTCTCCGGAGATTGACCACTGCAGCCGAAATCGGTCGGGGAAACTGCGTTTGTTTTTTATATCTCCGTGATCGAATCGGAAACTAGGTGATCCGTAGATGAACCAGAATTACTAACGGAGTATATATTGGCCATATAAAATAGTTCGCAAGTTGTAAGACACAAAAAAGTCGTGTATGAAGTAATTTTTTTGGGTCAACGAATAAGTTTATTGTATTGGGTTGTTTGCTTGACATCGAATCGACTGGGAGATGGCAATTCGTGGAATGAATTAGGTCACCCGATGTTCACCAGTTATTTAATGGCAAAATACAGGGAATATTGAATGCTTTTGCAATATGATTTATTCATATAACTACGGGACTGTAGTAGGATAAATAAAATACGTACAAATAAAAATACTCCTAACAATATTATTTACAAAAAATATTAGCAGCCTAAATTACCTAGCCTATAAAGTAACGCGTTTACTAAAAAAATCATAAATAAATATAAGTATGTATATAAGTAAGTAACGATAAATATTTATTTATTAATATATCACCATTATATAATTCCCATATCCGTATATTGACGGCCGAGTGGCGCAGTGGGCAGCGACCCTGCTTTCTGAGTCCAAGGTCGTGGGTTCGATTCCCACAACTGGGGCTAGATGGCGATGTGTGTATTGTCGTAGTATATTTATTCATTTATATCATCGCCATCTAGCCCTAAAGTAAGCGTAGCTTGTGTTATGGGTACTAAGATGACTGTTCAATATTTTTATGAAATATATACATAAATACTTATTATATACAGATAAACACCCGGACACTGAAAAACATTGATGTTCATCACACAAACATTCCATAGTAGTGAGAATCGAACCCACAGCCTTGGAGTCAGAAAGCAGGGTCACGGCCCACTCAGCAATGGGCATAGTACCATAGGCCAACATCGCTTCGAACAGCCGCTAACACGTAGATACGAAAAGAAAAAAAAAGGACATGGATCTCCTTTCGAAATAAGAAGGGTTCAAGCCGTAATCCATCCACCACGACGATGCACTTCAGTGTTATTTATTTTTAATTATTTTAACACTTATTATACACTTTTATAACTCGTAGAATAGTCGTCAAAAGATTGTTTACAATAAAAGATAGTTTTTACCCCCGACGCAAAAATGACGGGGAGTAAAGTTTAACCGTCTGTCTGTGTCTCGAATTGTTATTCCCAAAAAGAGGAACCGATTTTTATTTTGTTTTTTATTAGAAATATTTCAATTTAATAGGTATCACTGACGGATCTTTAATGGAAATGTTAAGTTATTAGACAACTCAATATTTTCATTAAAATCCATCCGGTAACGCTTTAATGAGTAACTAACACGGACAAACAAAACATCCTTAAAAACTTCCGCGTTTATGATATGTACCATTTCCCCAGCAAGGAGTTTGCCTCTTAAAGTTTTATTCAGCGATCAAAGGAATGCTATTAAAGCTCAATACACCGATATAAAAGAATGCCGCCCCGCGCTCCCGACCGGAAGAATCGATTTCTATCTTCTGAAACTATTTCCGCTCTTAATGCACTGCTGTTTCTGCTACTAAGAACTTTATTGTACGATTTCATTTAATAAATAAGGAAGTAATATAAGTGTAAGTAATATAATATAAGGTAAAATAAGGTAGTAATAAATAAGTTAATTTATTTTATATCAATCTAACACACACTCGAAATTAAGATTAGCATGTTGCCTTATCCCTTTTAATCATTTTTTTTTTAATGTATTTAAATTTCTTGATAAATATCCAGTGAGCAGTGGTTTGGTCGGTGGTGGAACAGTTTCATACTTTTACAGTGCTCATCGTTTCATTCATTAGCGGTTAAGTAATGTTATTGTTCACAAATAAATAAATAAAAAAAAAAAATAGTACGAACAAATGCACTTATACTTATTAAAAATTATATTATTATTCTTATTATAAATATGAACTACACGAACAATAAGTATTTATTTAAAATGAGGGTACAAAAATAGAAAAGCGAGAAACACTAATAGGAAAAGGATAGATTTTATAATTAAAGGTCATAAGTATGTCCCTAATGATCCCCCTTCTGGAAAAAAATATTAAAAAAAAATTAATATTATCTCTATATTTTTATGATGTAGCTTCTATTGCTAGCTAGTTTTACTTCCAAATGAACTCTAGATAAACTTGATGAGAGATGAAATTCGAACGTAAAACATCGTAAATTTATAATTCTTTCGTCTTATCCTTACTTTTAAATTAAAAACAAAGGAAATTCACGGAGTGCGCTTGAGGAAAACATTCCTATAATTAGAGTGCTTTAAGTACAACTCTTAATTCAAAAATTAATTTTCATATTTTAATTTGAGAGCCATTGTAGCTGACAGTGTGCATTGCGATCTCGACACAGCGTAGAGATCACAGTATAACAAATATATTTTAGAAAAACTTAAATAAACATGGCTTCGTCAACCTTGAAATAGAGCCCAGAGAACTAGGAACTAAGCAGTTTTAGGTTACAAACACAGTGATTGTGAACTGGCGTTTAGTAACTAATCCAAAGGCAGTGGCGTGCATAGCCCTTGGACCCAGGGTATGCACAAGGTGTTCAGCACAACCATAAAGTAAAATTTAGATTTTAGATATGTCGGTTTATAATCAAATTACTTTACGAAAGTTATATCTTTGATTGATTTAATACTATCGTGTATCTACTGCTCATTGAATAAAAGTACATACCCTGATTTACGTCACAAAATTATGACACACCATTCGGCAGCATTTTCTAAGCACACTGATGATAATGTTTTTTTCCAACATTTTTTTTGGGATATTTGTAACATTGGTACACACCTTCCTTTGCGAATGATTTCTAATTTTACGATATAAGGATAGAAATTAAAGTTTTCTCTAAGTACTTATTCCAGGCACACTGAACCCAAACAAAGGCCGCACGAATATGCTTTCATTATAAAATGAATGAATAAACTATAAATTAACCTTAACTCATTAAACTATCACTACTCAAACTTTTATAAGTTACTGAATTTATGCACTTGAACCGTTTATTTATCACCAACGCCATAGAGCATTGTTCGAAGGTAAACAATAATGGCGATTGAATATGCCAATGCAATCGAAATTAGTCAAAATATGTTTTTTTGTAAGTATAGGTTAGAACGCTATTTTACTTTGATATGTAAACAATAAATAAAAATAATATTTATTGTTAACTTTCTCACTTTGTAATGATTCCTGAAAAACGTAAACTATTCATTCGTCATAATTAAGACAGCGTTTGATTTCATAACTCATTTTTATAACAAATTAGTCATTTGATAATATTAGTTTCTTAATTTTCTTAAAAGACACTGTAAGGTATTTACACTTGTTAATGATATTTTTATTTCTAAAAAAGAATAATGGCAGTATATAACAATAACAAACCAAGCAAATCATGTAATTCATAAAAAAATCAAACACGTAATTGATTACTCCACTTCCGTAAGCAGTGCTTATAGACACCTACACTTAGAGAATTTTTGAATGAAACTGTTCACACAAGACCGATGCTAATCTTGTAAGTACAAGCGCACGATTATAACATTACACGACACACACTACTAACTTGCACGCACACATCTAGCAGAACGATTTGTTCTTTGGGCGTGATTATTTTATTTGATATTTCTATGCAACAGTAGATGGCGTCATATGTCGAGTGATTTATAATAATTGATTTACCCTGCAATCGATAACATGAGATTTAAATAATATTATAGGTATTTTTACGTGTTTTAAAAGGTAAATGTTTAGCATTTACGGTTAGAAATTAAAATACGAAGTAGAAGTTTTTATTTTGTACGCTATACCTACGCCTCGCGCGCGCTGGTTGCGCTGTCGCCTGTCTAGCGACAATTGACCTAGAAGTTTGGCCGCTCATTACTAGATGGCGCTTTCATATATTTTTTACTTAGTGTTTTTTTAATTACAAAACTTTAATGGTCCTATCTGAAGGCTCTTTAAGACCCTGAGGGTAGGGTATGCACTGCTTATTTGCATATATGCAATGCACGCCACTGCCCAAAGGCTAAGCTTTGCAATCTGTAAGGCAATATAACCAACATCTATAATTATTTGAGATAAGTACTAAAAGCTTTAAATTAAAGTACTCCAGTTCATTGTCACGCCGTAATTAAACCCATTCATTACACGAACTCTTTGGAAGACTACCAAAAAATTATAACGGATAAAATATGAGTAATTTAAATCCTCTAGACTGTTGCTTGTAAAATGTGATTAATAAGAAGTACATAGCACTAATAAAATATTTGGCTCACACGTCTTTTGTTCGCAAACCGAGTTGAAATACTGCTTTTATCATACTGTGACAGGCATCCACATCCAAACAGCTTTTAATTCTCTAAATGTCTTTTGTCTAGAAAATTTCCCAAGCTACCATAAGGCGCTGTTACACGGGCAATTAAAATTGCTCAATTCCGGGCAATACTGGCCAATTATGACGACAAAATTTAGATCTATTCTGCGATGTCGAGTATTGAAGAATATTAACGCATATGAGGTGTAGTAAATTAATGGATTTAATATTCGTTTGGAGATCAACTAGGATATATTTTCAGCACTTCGCCTATTAGCACTTTTTTTAACCGCCAGTAAAGGAATTTGGTTATTGTTTTTTACGTTTGTTACCACGGATCTCTTCTCGGAATGAGAAGTCTGTAGGTCGAACACCTTTGAAAACATTATGGAGAATTCTAAGGCATTCAGATTTCGTCAAACTATTTTCCTTTACGGTTGAAACAAGTGGTATTTAGTTGCTTAACTCACTAGGGTATTTTTTATACACATGTTGTTAATGATTTCAACAACAATTCATAACAGCGACATAAATACATTGAACCCTCGGTAGTCCGACAAACGGCAGTGTCGAATTATCGAATTTTTCGGTTTATAGAGTACTACCTAAAACCCCCTATAGTCCGGATTCAATAATAATAGACATGTAGGGTGGGGATGGGAAGGGGGAGTCGTATTAGACAGACAGAATAAGATATTACAGCGACTGTTGCTGGGCGATAATTGCCGAAAAACTTGCTAGTGTAAATGCAATTCAACGTTATAATAATGAACGGCAAGAGTAGGTCGTGAACGCTTTGTAATGAAGTGCCCAGCATAAAAGGTCCTCTGGTTTTTATTTTGAAGGTAATAGAACAATTGCATTTGGCGCACTCGCAGACAGACTGTCATTAAGGATTCACGAGGGTAAACAAAGACTTGGTTGCATTGTTAATTTGTTGAAAAAAAAGGCCGAATAAATTGTGCTGGTGCATGTTTCTCGTGTATTTTTAACGATGGCTCTGAATTTTCTATCTATTTGATTAACGGTCAGTTTTTCGATCGCCATACAAGCTTCAAATTAGGAATAACTGTTTGTTTATCCTGTATAAATTAGCCCAGAGGAAGAGAGAGGTCAGAGGTTTAGCAGTTATATTAAACTCCCATGATTGATCAATGATTCTGAAAGAGTAAGGGGGGCGTCCATAAAATACGTGAGGTGTTTTTTTTTATTTTCCCAATCTCACGTGAGATTTTTCAAAATGTTGGTTTCTTACGTAAACGCTTTGGATTGTTATTGTAAAAAGAGAAATAATTCTATCGTAATTACGACTAGTTAAGACTAGTAAGATTGAATCTTAAGCAAATACAATCTGGATTAAATGGACGAAAATAGTCCCACTCTCCCCCTTAAACATCTCACGTATTTTATGAACGCCTCCTTAGCTTATTGAAACCATTAAAGTACCCAGTGTGTAAGTACCCTATGGCCATTATATTATCCAAAAGGAGGATATAATCTTCTTTTATTTTCGCTTCTGCGCAAAGGTTTCCTTAACAGACAGCCACATTCTTACTACACGATGCGTGGTATATATATGAATTAAAAAAGAACATATGAATGAATTAAAAAAAAAATTGTCACAACGCGCGTTTCACAAGGTAAGCTAATTTCAAAATCTTTTAAATAGGATTCATGTTATAAATGTAGATGATGTCTTGTATGCAACTGTTGATAACTAGGTATATAAATATTTATTAGTATTAAAACACTCATGTGATACTAATAACCCACATTCGTGTTTTAATAACCCTTATTATAAAACAGTTGCATAAAACTAAAAGCATGTTTCATCCAACACAACTTTTGAGTATGTCGCTAACATAATGTCGCAGTGTAACCTGATTTCCGTGCGGATAGAGCCGCGGGCAAAAGTTGGTTTGCAATAAAATAAGGAGTGCTTTCGTGCAAAACTTTATGCTTTCAGTCTGCGCGGATCAACGACCGCAGGTTGCATGTTAGCTAAGAAACTCGTTTTGGAGCTGATTTCGTTTTGCCGAACATACTGATCGTTACTAAGCCAAAATGGCTGCTTTTTTTAATCTTTTCAAGTTTACACTTGACCTCACCTGGTTATTAGTAATGATGTAGTGTAAAATGGTGTCAGGCTAGCCTGTTGGGATACCTTTATTAGTAGTAATTAAAGCAAACCCGTAATCAGTGGCGTGCATAGAGGTTATGAACGTGGTATGCAAATGATATAAAATGAAGGAAATCTCCAGTAAGAGTTATAAAAAACTTAAGGATAGGCGTTGTAAGAGTTATAGAAAGCCTACCCTTGAGTATTTATAAATAAATAAATAAATATACTACGACAATACACACAACGCCATCTAGCTCCAAAGTACCTAAGCGTAGCTTGTGTTATGGGTACTAAGATGACTGATGAATATTTTTATGAATATAATACACATAAATACTTATAATATACAGATAAACACCCAGACACTGAAAAACATTCATGTTCATCACACAAACACTCTCCAGTTGTGGGAATCGAACCCACGGCCTTGGACTCAGAAAGCAGGGTCGCTGCCCACTGCGCCACCTGGCCGTCTTGGCATTTATAACCTACTGGCGATTTTCTTCATTTTATATCATCTGCATACTCTGTGCATACCGTCTATGCACGCCACTGCCCGTAATAGGTTTTTAGTTTTTACCAGCGTGGTGCACTGCCTTAACACCTTCTCATTGAGAGAGAAGACCCGTGCCCTGTAGTGGGCCGGTAATGGGTTTATATGATGACAGTGGCGTGCACTTCATACATGCACAAAAGCACTGCATACCCTCAAATTGAAATATAGCTCGTCTAGGAGGAGGATTTTTGCCATTTTATGCATTTTTCCTGTGCACGCCACTGTATGATGATGATGATGAATAGGTTTTTAGGCTTCAAATCGCCTGGCGGCACGTCTTTGTCGGTAGGTTGGTAACGAGCCACGGCCGTAGCTTGCCACTAGACCAGACCAGGTATAACTATTCAGAAATTATAAATTCCCAAATTGCTTCCGCCGCCGATCGAACTCGCGACCTTCCACTTATAGGTCCAAATCGCTTACCACTGCGCCAGGGAGGTTGTCAAAAAACCTCTGCTTCAACAGTGAACTATAACGAGTATTATCAGGACTAACGAGCCTCACGTGCTCTCCGAAGTACGGGAGCGGATATCGTTTTGAATAAAAGGTAATTTCCTTACTTCGGTCTTTCCATCTCCAGAACACAATCTAAGTGTCAAATTTTATTTAGATCAGTGTTTGAAACTTACAAACAAACAAATAGATAAACAAATAGAATTAGTCAGATAAGAGACCGTTATATTATGAAAATTAAGCTTAATTTGCTATTCTCCGCGAAAAGCAGGAATCTGTACGGAGTAATTTATAATTTCTTCAATCCTCATACTCCACACCACCGTTTAACTGTCACCAGCTTGAAAGGTTAGCCCGTTACCAGCTTAAGACTGTACTTGGCAGCAAGTGGCATTGAAGACAAATGTCAACTTGTAAAATAATAAAAAAAAAATTGGTAGGTACACATTACTTGTAATTCTTTAAACAATAACAAAATCCGAAAGCTCACAAAACTGTCAAAACTTACCTTAAGAAGAATACTTTATAATATGACTAATCTCAAGATAAGAAGGTTGTTTTTAGTATTAAAAAGTTTTATTCCAAGGATCCTTGTTTTCCATTCGGAGCAGACGGTAGCTGAGGGCTCAGTTTCATAAAAACTCTTTCCTTTTGTCCTGCGGCTCGCATCTTTTGTCTGTCGCTTTTAAAGTACAATGAACATATTTTCTACTTTTTAATATATATAACAACTATTTATGAACAAGCTAAGCGAGGTCTCTTCTTCTTCTCTTCTATCTGCACAAAATATTGTTTTATTTTGTAGTAATAATTGTAACACAACACAATTTGGATATATGCAACTATCATTCTGTGTCGGGTACTAGCCATATTATTGGTAGTCTGTGGTTATTTGGTAGAAGTCGGAGGCCGCCATGTTGCGATGATGACAAACGAGATACTCTTATATAAGGTACGTAAATTGTGAATGTTAATTTAAACACTGTGATTCTTATAATTAAGATACTATTGATGTTAAAGTGTTAGAATATTAGTCAAATGATACGCAACTGTAAATACATAAATATTGAATGTCTTGAATAATTTGTAAATACTATCACTAAGTTCGAATTGCCAATTTTTCTCACTAAAACCTCATGCCAAAATGGCAAAATTAAACACATATTATAACTTCTATAGTACAAAAAAAAATATATTAAAATCGGTTACAATTTGTCGGAGTTACGGTGTAAAATCGTCAAACACTTTTATCCCCTCTCCCAAAGGAACCGAGCTTAATGTCGGGATAAAAAGTATCCTATACTACTTCTAACATATTCAAGAATAGGTGTACAAAGTTTCATGAGGATCGGTTAAGTAGTTTTTGCGTGAAAGCGTAAGAAACAAATTTACATTGACATTTATAATAGTAGGAATAGGGATTCTTTAGTAAGAAAATTACTTAAACTACTCGAAATTTTAACTTAAACTGCTCTCTCAATATTAATGGAAGTTTTGAAGGTCATTTTAGGTTTATTTTGTTATTGTAAGTTAAATTAAAAACTATAAAAGTTTTGAGACCACATTGTCTGGTGCAATGGATTACATTTAAGGCTCTGCGTTGAGCAACAAAGAATCCTTTTTATAATGAGTGCAGATTAAAAAGATAATGAAAAGCACATTTACATACAGGAATTAAGTAGAATGTCACGATATTAATGGCCGGCTGTGAGTGAGTCAATGACGTCATAATCTCACTTTGATGTCCCACATGGAGGCTTAATCGCCCGTTAACTCGCATATATGCCGTGCCGGCGTAGCATGTAACTACTTTAATTATGCATTCACTTAACTAGGTAATAATCTACAACGACGAACAAAACTGACGGTGAATCTGGTTAAAATGCGCGATTTAATTTTCTTTTAATCAGCGGTTTAAGAGTAGAAATGATGTTTTAAATGGTGATCAGTTTCTCCATATAATACATCTATAGGTACTTATACATAGATAATATTTAACACATAAGCTTTCGCGGACTTTTTTGTATGCATATTCAAACTTTTCCATTTAACTCAATCATAGATCTCTCATAGTTAAGGCAACTTTCGTTTTTTCTCCGAATTACTTTAAATTCGACTCCCACGAAAAGTTCTTTTCAGTTTTCAGGTTAATATATAGTCTATGACACTCCACAATAAAGTAGCTTACTATTAATAAAATAATTTACAAAATCGGTTCAGTTGATCCCGAGATTGCCCCTTACAACGTTACAAACTCACAAACCTTACTTCTTTATAATATTAGTATAGATTTTTGCAAAAAAATAAATGGAAGTCTTTAGAAATAATTAATAGAACGCGACTCAAATAATTGAAATTATTGTCTGTTTGTCTGTGTGTTTGTCGGTCTTTTTGTCTGTTGGTTTGTGAGCGAATCACGCAAAAACTACTGAACGTATTTGAGTGCAATTTTGTACTAATAAGACTAAATGAACAAAATCATTTTTAAATTTAAGTTTGAATTTGACTCGATATTAATGGAAGCCTAAACGTTAATATTAAGAGAGTTGGTGACGTCATTATCTGACATTTTTCGTCCAAAACGGAGGCCTACTAGTGTAGTGTGTAACTACTTTAACTACACATTCACTCAACAAGACAATAATCTACACGGTGCACAACTGGGGGATGTATCTTATTAAAAATGTATGCTATGAAAAGTACATCACTTGATAAACTGAATGACAAATATTAACATATAACCCACGCCTTTAAAGAATGAGATAGAAGTACTTTAATTAACCATTTACTGCACTATGCAATAAAGAAGGTGCAAATGTGGGGGAAAGCATATAGATAAAAATGTGTGCAGTCAACCGGCTATTATTTTTCTCATGTAAAATTTATTCACAAGAATGTAGGTACATACAGTTTTTAAAATGTAAAGTAATTATTATAGTATTTATACAAACAAATGCGTGCCTCACAAATTATATTGGTGTGTAGTAATACATGTATGTAATGGTGCCATTTAAAATCTACTGTCCCTGATTTAGGTAAAAACCTGTATTACAGGCGACAGTGCTCTCCTTAAACTGTTGTCTCGATGATTGAGTGTATGATTGTGCGTGTGTGAGTTTGCAAAAAAGGTAAAACAAAATGGACTGGTATGAAAACTGCGCCAACATATAAACAGAATAACTTATAAACCGCGCTATTAAAAATAGACATCCAATAATAGAGATATATCTTCTTAAATTACAAATTTACTTTTCTAGGCAATGCACGATGCAAAAGTGCGTAGGTTACTCTAATGTTTAATTAATTTTTCTAATAAAAGGATAATGGAAGAAGGAAGTATCAAGCGATTATTTCTGCATATTAGAGATATTACAAAAATTAAATGGCCGGTATGGGAACGTCACCGACAACGAATACGTCAACTTATGAACTGAATGGCATGTAACTTATAACATTCCATAATATATTTACTGTAGCACGACAGGGGTTATTACGTATCTCGCGACAGGCGTCAATCTTGCAATCAGAATCTGCTGTCAAACGTCACTTTTCGTTGTTTGACGTCGTTTGACCTGCGGGTCTCCTTCCACAATGAGATGGGTCTTAAGCCGTTTTAGTATACCACGCTGGCCCAGTGCCTGCTGGGATTCGAATTCGGCCCCCCGAAAGTCAAGCCGAAGTCCTAACCACTAGGCTATCACCGCTTCGACTGCATCACCATAAATAAACTAACAGGAGTTGGGGAGGACACATTAATAAAATGCGTAGATGAACTTCCTTGTTTGAATTAAGTTTTAAAACACGAATGAAGACACGTAATAGCAATCAGCTGAGAGCATGGAAACCAGTGGCAAATGCGTTTTACAATGACGCCGCAGTCGCGTCTGTTCTCGGCGAATGCTAATTAACAAATGGACTTTCAATTCAATGTGCTACTTTACAATGCAATGCACTCGTACGCCTACGTGCGGAACATGGCATTCTAATACTCGCACTTCACGCTCGGACGAGGCGCTCGTGCGAGCTAGTCGACGAGTGGACGAAGAGGCGTGAGGTAGCTCTCAAAGTCTCCACACGCTCGCGCAACACAGTTGTCGACCCACCATGTGCCTCGTTATAGACGGCTAAGCGAGGTTAAAAAAATTTGTATTCCTTTACAGCAAAGAAATATATGATTTTCTTTAACTCATATCTGACTCGATGTCTGCTTGCTTTAAAAGATTCAGTAAAATTTTTCCGATAGAAACAAATGTCAAAGTTACCACCTAGGAAAATTTTAAATACGTAATTCTTGTTATTTATTTATAATAATAAATCAAAAAATAGTAGACGGATTATACCTGTTCACTATTTATAGACATTACGTAGTATTTTACATAGTAGTCTTGTTGAACACAAAAATTAGACACCAGTGTGTGGAAGGGTCACTCATGCTCGCCACTCAGTACTATGATATTTTCCAAAACACCCCCCTCTTGGGCGAGCGGTGACGAGGCGAAGCGCGTGTGCACGAGTCGACGCGAGCGGCCCCTCTTTACGCTCGCCTTGATTCGGCCAGCGTGAGGAGGTGGCCTAACGTGTTTAACTTCACTTTTGCAATATAAGCGCTTTTAAAAGGGTAAGTTCCTTCGTCTTTCCTTACGCCAAAGGTTGTCTGGAAGGGATTTTTTAGCGATAAGGCCGAATTTGCACGCTTTAATGTCAGAACTCCGTTTCGTCTGTGTTTGTATTTCAGTACTGTGTTAAAATGTGTGCTTGCAATAAAATGCTCAAACGTTTTAATTATAATTGATCAGTAGCATCAGTAAGCCTTAGTAGTCAGTAAGCTTACCACCATAAAGGCATAAGGTCCTGAAAAGGCATAAGGAAACTGCCAATAATTGAATATACATTTTTGTGCACATATCGCACAGGGCACGGATCTCCTACCAGAATTAGAAGTGTTAAGGCCGTAGTCCAACAGGCTGGCGACGTGAAGATGGTAGACTTCACACGTCTTTGAGAACATTATAGATAATACTCAAGGTAGGTTAATCACGATATTTTCTTTCAATTGCTTACAACCAACATTTCTCCATAGTGAGAGTTAAAGCTTGTCGTAATAATTGACGGACCAAGCAAATGGTTTCCTGATCAATGCCGATAAATAAATATACTACGACATTACACACATCGCCATCTAACCCCAAAGTGAGCGTAGCTTGTGTTATGGGTACTAAGATAGCTGTTGAATATTTCTATGAATATAATACACATAAATACTTATAATATACAGATAAACACCCAGACACTGAAAAGCAATCATGTTCATTACACAAACATTTTCCAGTTGTGGGAATCGAACCCACGGCCTTGACTCAGAAAGCAGGGTCGCTGCCCACTGCTCCAGACGGCTGTGTAATGAAAGGCCGAAGCATTAACACTAGGTTAGCATTGCTTTTAAAATATACATACTTGAGACTAGAAGAAGCGATAAGATTGGTTACTTTACGAGAGATGTGTGATTTTTTATTGGTCAACTTAATAGTAAAAC
The DNA here is from genome assembly GCF_905163445.1 of Pararge aegeria. NCBI lineage: Eukaryota > Metazoa > Arthropoda > Insecta > Lepidoptera > Nymphalidae > Pararge > Pararge aegeria. The sequence continues at coordinate 2,888,188 of NC_053181.1, forward strand.
AATTAACGACAACTAGGGTTACCTAGTAATAATACCTAGTAAATATTAAAAAAAACTAAAATAATATCACTAATACCTTGTCACATAAACTCTGTGTGGTGTAACTCACCACACAGAGTTTATGTGACAAGGTATTAGTGATATTATTTTAATTTTTTTTAATATTTAAGTTGCAATCACAACCCTTATCAGTAGTCAGTACACAACATAGCAAGTTTATGATTACAACTTGTTAAAATTTGTTAAACTAAGTGTTGGCTAGCAGCTAGACTATCTAAATGTACGTCTAGGATCCCTAGCGGTTTTGTTCGAGGCTCGTCCGGCCGTGCGGCGCCTCGATATCGATTCCAGCCACCCCTACGTGTTAGTAACCCCGCGGCTTCGAACCAGACCAGCGGAACACTGACGCAAAAACTTACAAGCCCATTGTATGTACGTAATATGGAGCTATAACCGACGACGTTATCGACAAAATAAATACGGTTTTTTTTTTAATATGTAACTATTTGTAAGCTCCCTGCTTGATTTTTTTTAATAGGTATGTTAATATTGCACGACTGAAATGGCAAACTGTAAGTTCTTTTTAGCTTATAAGACCATTAAACGTACCCATATTACCTTCACTTGCAGGAATTATTAATTTTATAAATTTAAAATGCACATAAAAAATTTCGGAACCGACAGGATTTGAACATGCGACTCTCTGGCAATCGCGACCTGAACGCTTTAACCAATTAAGCTACGGCTCTCCTACCGTCGATTCCGAAATTAGTATATGCCTTTATATGAGCCTTATAGCGACTGTAGCGCCATCTAGTAGGAAACATTGCAGAGATAAATAGAGCAACGCTTTGCAGGGTATGCAAGGAACACGTCCTGCAATCTGCCGTCCTGTGTCTTATCCGTGCTAAGCCACATGTGCCTGTAATTATTGCCACATTTGATCTATGAAAAATAACATAAGCTGTGGTTTATTGGTATACTTTTTTATAATACCATACTTTTTTATAATAACATACTTTGTGTGGTCTGTTATAAATTGATGTGATGATGATAACATCATCACATCAATTTATAACAGACCACGGGTCTCTTCCCACAATGAGAAGGGGTTAAGGTCGTAGTCCACCACGCTGGCCCAATATGGATTTTATAATATGTGCTATTCCTGAAAAAATACGATTTTACGCAACAAAAAAAATATATCTATATAATACGGATAACTTAAATATTTGAGAGACTGGCATTGGAATGAACATTTCCATTTAGACATCGATTTGCTCTCGAATAAACTTGTCTAAATAAGTACCTTCTGCGAAAAAAACTCGTTATTACCGCAAAAAACGCATGCTACCCAGTTACTATTTGTAATAACAACTGGGATCGACGATTTAGAGTGCTAAAGCATACCACACAAAGTTTGCAGAACTAAATGTGAAAAATAAACTTTTTCCAAATATTCCACATTTCACTGCACGTAGATCAAAAACAGTAGCATTTTTAATTGCTTTCAAAGCTCCCTTTTGTTCTGCTTTGCGATTGTTTATAATCACAGCTTAGCAATCACATAGTACGGTGACGAACGTACTGTTGCGGCAAAGCGGACGTTTCGGTCCACGCCTTATCGCAAAACGGACGTTGCGGTCCACGCCTCATCAAAGTAGATAAATTTGTAGATTAATATAGAAGATTCCATATAGCCGGACTGTCAACATCAGTTTCATAGAGGTTAAATTGCTTGAAATACATAGAAGGCACCATGTGGAGGTACCATAATCATAGTAACAGTTTCACTGAGGCTAATTGCAAGAGTTAATTGTTTTGAATATTTAAGCGTATAAAACACAAACTCTCTACACAGTGGCAGGTAAAACAATGAAACCATTTTATTAATTGTAAAATAATTCAAAGCAAATTTAACAACGTAATCATAATTTGCGAAACTCAATAATTTTAACTTTCTTTGTATAAAAGTAAAATACCACTCACTCTATAAAATACCACATCACGATAGAATTATTTTCAATTAGCCCTACAAATATTATATTAGGAAACATCCTTTTGTACTATCTAATTCTAGGAAGAAGTCAATAAAGGATTTCACGTAAATCTATCCCTAAGGGCCCGACATATGGGTTGCAAGGTAATGGATTTTTCTGATATTCGGCGCAGAGTTCAAATGAATTAATTCAACATGTTAATAATATAGAATTGTGTGTGAAGTCCACCATTCCGCTCTGGGCCAGCGCGGTGGACTACGGCCTAAACTCTTCTCATTGCTGGAGGAGACAGTGCCCTGTAGTGGGCCGTTAATGGGTTTATATGAGGATGTTAATACAGTAACTCTCCGTGAGCGAAAGACGCCGCCACAGCTAGTACTGTATATTCGGTCAACTGAGGCATAATATTGAATGCGTTTTTTCATGCGCCTCTGATAAAGTCCATTGTTGAGATAAATCTCCGCTGAAGCACTTCACGATGGCACAGCGATTGCATTCAAACGCTTTTTATAGTTGAATGGAAAATCTTCAATATTTAATCTACGTGGCATTTGCGAGCGGCTCAACTATTCAAACGATACGTGGGTCGAGAAATAATATCTGCTTAGTGATTTTCATGATGTCATTGACTTATGGTTATGAAAGAAGTTAGTTAACTAACTCGAACTAATTAAAATCAACATTTATTTAGTTGAAAATGGAGCATCTTTTTTTTTTACATTTTCCAAAAGTTTTTTTTTTGTACTTTTGAGATGAAGGAGCAGTTATCGTAGCATTTACTTACCAACGATATCTTGAGAATAGTGAATTTTCTATGTTTTAGAAAAAGCTAAAGAATTATTTTCTGGATATTTATTACTGATCTATAATTGATATCTTTATCTTAAATTACACAATGTTAAAAATTATATTAATTCCTAGTAATCTAATACCTTTAAACGAGCAAATCTATATACAAAAATATATAGCTACATTTATAATATTAATCTTGGAAACGGCTCAGGGGTTTTCAGGGCGATTAATCGATCAATATAGGTTGAATTTTTAGAAAACGTAGTTTTACCCGTGTTTAGGCAGTGAAAAATAGATGATTATTTTTCTCCGTATGATATGCGGCATTACCTCGCTCTGAGGCGTTCAATTCAAGGCAAGCGAGAGCGCGGAACGAGCGACAAAGAGGCACAGTCGGCCTCCGCGTTCGACATCTGTCTCTCTCCTACTTGAGTGAGCGATGCGTCCGCGTGGACAGCTTCTATACAATAATACAGTGAAAAGTGAATGTGATGTCAATTGTTTATAGCAACGATAATATCTATCAAACAAATAAAATTAAAATTTTGTTTTGAAAAATGCAACCATTCCATCAGTATTTTCTTACGACGTTGTCACGTTCAACTATCGTCAGTAAGCCGACTTTACAGACAACCAATTTTTTTTTTTTGGTCAAAGATCGGTCATCCAACTGCTCTATTTTTATTGGAACCAATTATAAATGTTACTTATCGATTTTAATTGTAAATAATTTATATTTTAACCTATTTTTTATAAAATCAATGTACTTTTTATATTTGTAACAATCTTAAACCTGAAGTTGTAAAGGTGGATGATATATTGATGCATGCTGTAAGGCGGAATTTGGCTGTTATTCTTCAACATTAACATCTTTATTTCAAAGACCCAAGTTTGCAATGAATAATTTTGAATCAAAACTTCTGCAGTCACTTTCGGTAAAAGTTGAAAAACCTAAACCTAAATATATAAAAGAAAGCCGCAAATAGAATCCAATTCCTTAAACTAAAGTACTCAAAATAAAGTGTAGAGTTTTCCGGGGAAAACAATGCCAATAGCCATTTATTCTGCTAGCCGGGGCTTACCTCAACTTACCCCCTAGCCCTACCCCTCTGAGACCCCGTACCCCTTGTCCTGTGCGGGTGAACGACCTAGACGCGTCAAGACAAACATCCCACGGCGGTTGTAACTTACTATTACACAATTATGCGACCTTCCCTGTTCTCATCTCTTCTACCTGTGCCAGATTGATTTGTATTGTTTTGGACTTCTTTCAACATGGCGAAAGTAGAAGGAATCGAACGCACGGCCTTGGACTCAGGATCTCTGCCCATTACGTTAACCGGCTGTCAAATACAGTAACATACTAGCTGTGGCCTGTGTGTGGTGTGTGGTGTGTGGTGTGGTAACATTTTATTTGGGAGATGTTTAAATTAGTACAAAGAATTGTTTTGTTTAGTTTGTGAAGTCTACCAATCCACACTTGGCCAGCGTGGTGGGCATGTTAGCCCTTGAGAACAAAAAAATGGAATGCTTATCATCGAATCATCAACAACCCTTTACCGGCCCTCTAAAGGGCACAGGTCTTCTGTCAGAATGAGAAGAGTTATGCAGTAGTCCACCATGCCGGCCATGTGCGGATTGGTGGACTTCACACACCGTGGAGAAGATTATGGAGAACTCTCAGGCATGACAAATTTATTAATACAAACCAAAAGGGCTTGCGACGAGTGTTGGTGCTATGCAGAATAATGGTTTTTGGCGCATTCGGTATAATCACGAGCTATACGAACTATTTAAAGAACCGAATGTCGTCAAGACTATTAAACTGTTAAGAATGCAATAGGTAGGCCATGTGCAACGCATGGAAGGCACGAGAGCCCCAAAGAAGTTGATGAAGGGCACTTTGGAGGGGCGTAGACGCCGAGGACGACCTAGGGGTCGGTGGAGAACCCAGTGCACGCCACTGTGTAGATGTCCTTTTCCATAGCATACATAGGTAACATGCATACCAAATTTCAAAGCTGTCTACACGCGGTTTAGCTCGTAAACAATTTTCAATTTTCCTTTGTGAATTTCTTAAGGAATCGGAATAGAAGGTAGCCTATGTTCTTTTCCATGTCAAAGGCTACATTCATGCCAAATACCATCCAAATCCGTTCAGCCGTTTTTGCGTCTTTGAGTAACAAACATCCACACTTTCACATTTATAATATTATATTAATAGGATAGTAAATAGGATTTAATGTCATTTCGTGTCCTTATTTTTGCCTTTAAAATATTACTATAATGATAATTTATTCCTCGTCCTGGATATTCATTTCTCGTTTTCGACGCCCAACTCGGGCCCCGGGGGAAATCACGTTAGGGCGTCATCTGCTCAATCACTTAGGGAAATTGTGGTAATACGCCAATACAGCTGCTGCGGTGGGCGACAAATAACTTGCGTAATGAATGGGACGTGAAACTGCACCTTTGATCTTATGGTTAGGATGTTCAACGTGTTCCTGTGCTCAAATCTCAGGCCTTTGTTTTTTTTTATTCCACTACAAGGTAGCCCTTGACTGTAATCATTTATGGGCAATGGCGACTGGCGTACTTTTTTTTAACAAAATTCGAATAAGTAGATTCGTAATAAATAGTGACAAGGACGCTTTGACGGCTACTATTCCAACATCTTTCTTACATAGTTAGTATTACTTAATAGCAAGGTTGAAATTGACAATATTATTTTAATATAATTACACTTTAACTTCATTTCAACCATTACAATTTGTTTTTAACTTAATTACAAAAATATTGAACCTCACCTGTTGGTAAGAGATGATGCAGCCTAACGTGGTATCGGGCTAACCTTTTAGCGCAGGGATGGCAAACCTTTTTAAAAGTACGTGCCCTTTTTTTTGCCAGCATAGCCATTGTGATTTACTTTTAAACTAAATGTGCACTTAAAATCTTAGGCTTCCGAAAAATGACGCCTTCTCAATAATCGCACCGTCTTTGGCACACCTGCTTATGATTCGCCATCCCAGTTATAGGGAGTATGGCAGTTATTTTAACCTATACCTCTAATCGGATTCCACGCTAAATTTCTAAGTGACACATCTTTGTCAGTATGGTGGTAACTAGCAACGGCCGAAGCCTTCCACCAGGTCGGACTTTCACGAGACTCGTTGAACATCCTTCGGCTCCACTAATAGAGTGGGCTTTAGACCATTGATGGTTTATCAATGGCTGTTTTAATTCGGGTTCATAAGCTTTAATGTTATCATATGTTAGTGATAACAACTGGGACCGGGCTTTACGTGCTCTCCAAGGTACGGGAGTGGACACCGCCAATTTCCTAACTTCAGGATCAACATTGGGAATTTGATATGGCAACAGTAAAAGATTAAGGTCCTTGACAATATTCAAAACAATAATTTGCACACATTCACACGCACACACGTACACGTGTTTATGTAAATGTCCAGTCGACATAAGGTCGACAATATATATATATTTTTTTTTAATGGAAAATAATAACATGGAAACTAAAATATACGTCACTTTAATGGCAAGTATAATTATTTATTTTAGTAGAGTTATATGACAAACTTTATAAACCTGGCGCACCGGGACCCCATTTCCAAGATACCTTGTACAAATAAAACCTCAAATAAAATGCTAATTTACCAAGTAAACAATTAAACCTCCGAATTTCGAGGACCCTGGCGTAGCAGTTCAAAGGCTCAAGTGTACATACAGTCTTGTTTAACTTGCCTCAATAGGTTAACAAATCTTTACATTACTGAGTCTCTAAAAGTGCAACGCCTAACAGTGACGTGCACTCCGTACATGCACAAAAGCACTGCCTTCCGTAACATTGATATATAATTCGAATAGGAGGAGAATTTGTGCCGTTTTATGCAATTTTCCTGGTGTATGCATACCAGTGGCGTGCACAGCGTTTTCGACCAGGGTATGCATAAAGCAGGTAGATGGTATAAAATGTAATATTTCCCCTCCAATACGAGTTATTTAAAATAATTTGGGTATGCAGTGCTTTTATGCATGTATGAAGTGCACGCCACTGATGCATGCCCCGGTAAGAAACCCAACGCCACTGCCTCCTTATAACTCAAATTTGCTCCTAACTATCATCGATACTCAACCTAGGCTAATGAAAAAGGCGAGTTTTTGACATTTTGTTACGAGTGATTTTCAGAATAGCAAACTTAGCAAAATATCAAAAATAAACTAAGACTAGACGTCAACACGCTACCAGTCAAAAGATTTAAAAGCTCACGTACGCAAAAGATGAATAATCAAAAAGCACTGAAGCAAATGTCGGTGATGTCGACCCATGGCGTGATTTCCCCGGGGCGCTGTAGTGGCCGACAAAAATGGCGTATAGCGCGTAATGATATATTGATAGCTGGCTTCGCTAAAAGCCGCTATCCAAAATATTTCGCGTTCAACTTTTCACCGAACAACAGACAAGGGATCGCTCGTAAAATGTATACAAAACTATAACTCGTTGTTAGCGGCGATGGGCATTTTAATAAGCGGTGGCGGCCTAGTAGTTAATAATAATAATCATTTAATTGCAAGAACGTTTGTACAATATCTAGGACTAATAATAATAACTAGGAATATTAATAGTTAGGACTTCGACCATCTTTCTGGGGCCCTGGTTGATTACCGCTGACTTTTCGAAGCTATTCAGTGTTTTTCACGCTATGACACATGAGGTGACACGGAAAATGCTTTATTTTTTAAAGCAATGACAAAACACCTGAGGCATAGGTGATGCCTCAGGTGTTAAGACTGATGTGTTTTATTTCTATTCCACTACAAGCAAGGGTATATGCAGTCTAAGATGGTAGCGGGCTAACCTGTTAGGGAGTTAGTAGTCGCACCCCTAATCAGTTTCTACGCGACATCGCACCGGAACTCTAAATCGCTTAGCGGCACGTCTTTGTCGGTAGGATGGTAACCCACGGCCAAAGCCAGACCAGACTAAAAATTCAGAAATTATAAATTTTCTAAATTGCCCTTACCGGGAATCGTACCCGGGACCTTCTAGTTAAATTCACCATGCTCACCGTTGCGCCAGGAGGTCGGTCGTCAGGGAGATCGTCATGTGTTTTTAATAACACTGACAGCCACGCACTTCAGAACAGAACTGAAACGCTGCTTGGCAGCAGAATTAAGCATAGCGGCGGTTCTTCCGAGCGAGCTCTATCACACGAAGCTTAATAAATAAATAAATATACTACGACAACACACACATCGACACACACAACTCCCTAGCCCCAAAGCAAGCGTAGCTTGTGTTATGGGTACTTAGATGACTGATGAATATTTTTATGAACACAACACAAATACTTATAATATACAGATATACAGAAAAAAACCTGGGGGGGTTGGGCTAACACACGGCGGTCTGCTAAGAAAATCAGGCGTAAGTCTAGATGACACGCCAACGCATGCGAAGATAGAGTGAACGGTGGTGGCATTTTAAATACATAAATACTTATAATATACAGATAAACACCCAGACACTGAAAAACATTAATGTTCATCGCACAAACATTTTCCAGTTGTGGGAATCGAACCCACGGGCTTGGATTCAGAAAGCAGGATCGCTGCCCACTGCGCTAGTCGGCCGTCAGCTGTACATCAACTAAAGCTATTGCCACATTTGCTTGTAAGCAGTGGCGTGCATAGAGGGTATGCAGATAATACAAAATGAAGAAAACCTCCAATACGAGGTATAAATACTTAAGGGTAGGCTTTTTATAACTCTTACCAAAGCCTATCATTAAATTTTTAAGAATTCGTACTGGAGATTTTCTTCATTTTATATATCTTCATACCCTGTGCACCCTCTTTGAACGCCACTGCTCGTGAGGCCCTAAATTGTCTCAAAATGTAGGTTGAAACCTTTTCGTTTAACTACTTGCGATTATTCCTAAAGACAGCTAGTAAACGGCAGCCCTCAGATGAGTTACAAATGGCGCAATTCCTCCGCTTAGCTACAGCATCGATTTCAATTAATCCGGGACATGAATTGATAACTCCAATATGTTATCTTAATTGTTTTCATCAGTTAAGGATGCCGCAATGGAATTTGCGGAATTCTGATAGATATCATTTAAACAGAGATGTTTAGATTACGTTCGATTTAAATTACGAACTATTGAGAGATGTTGCCGAACTTGAAACCTCAATTAATGCCATGTACCTAACTCAGATATTAATTAAATCGGATCCTAAAGCCTTTCGGAATACAAATTCGAGTTTAGTCAGCAACAAACCTTGGCGTAGTAGTCAGCGTTGTGGTCGTATAAGTGAAAAGTCACACACGGGTTTGATACCCAAGGGCAATTTCAGAATTTATATTTTCTAAATTTTCTCTGGTCTGTTCTGTTAATAACTCCAATATGTTATCTTGATTGTTTTCATCAGTTAAGGATGCCGCCTTGGAAATTGCGGAATTCTGATAGATATCATTCAAATAGAGAGATGTTGCCGAACTGGAAACCTCAATCAATGCCATGTACCTAACCGAGATATTAATTAAATCGGACCCTAAAGCCTTAAACAACCCTAAGCCCTATCCACAACTCAGCGCAGTAGTCCAGAGTTTGATCCCCGGCACGAGAAATATCTGAGTTTTCTCAAGACTAAAAAGACTAGTAAAGAGTAGTAGGACAAAAAAGGAGTTTCTGACATTGTTACAAGTGATTGTTACATTTGTCTTATACCGAAGCAGCAAGCAAGCTTAGCTTAGCAAAATATAAAAAAAAAGAAACAAGCACTAGACGTCAACACGCTACGAGACCAGAGTACCTGGCCTGGTGAGAGGCTTCACCCTACCGACAAAGACGTGCAGCTAAGCGATTTAGCATCCCGGTACAATGTCGTGTAGAATTCTTTAGATTAGGGTTATTCTCTTAAATATAACTGCAATACTACAGTCAAGAGCTTGTAGTTCAATAGGTTTAAAAAAAGACTGACAAACTAATTACATACCTTCAAGTATCCACGGAACGCTCATTTCGCTAGTGCAACCCGCACTTTGCCGTGATTGAACATTCACCATTTCATTCATTCATTTCATTCACTTGCATTTTTTTTAAGTCGTGATTTGTATCAACACCCATATTAACTTGTAAGCCAAATTGTATGCGTTGTTATTGTTTTTTTTGGTGTTGTGCAATGAAAGTATATTCATTCATTCATTCATTCATAACTGAACACTGTACCGTACTCGTAACTGGATGAATTTCATTCATATCGACGTGAGCGGCTCTATTCGATTTTGAATTTCCATATTGAGTCGCTTTATCTCGACCGCTTATAGCTTACAGCTAGGAACGGCTCGGTAGGTATTAGTCGGCTTTTGTGTTCTGCTTCGAGATTATGTTCGTAGCTTGTCATGCCTCACTGCTTCATTGCAATATGAGAAGTGCTTTTCACTTATTTGCGTAGCTGTTAAGAAAGCGAGTGTGCACGGGTATTCAATACTTGCTCTGTTTAAGAGAAAACGGAATATAATAAAGTTCTGAGAACATTATATATTAAAAATTAAAAACCCCCTTGACACGATATCCTTTTCAATAAAGAGTACATTATTCTACTAGTAAAGCTCTTTCATATGATACCCAATTTGGGGGAGTTTTAAAAATATATGTAATCCGCTATTTTGTGGCGCCGCGCGCCGTCTTATAATGTGTTTTTGTCTTTATGGACTTATTTTTTCGTTTTATCGAGTTTGAAATCACAACGATTCTGAAGAAGTTTCAATTCAAAAATCTTACCCTATATAAATAGACAATAATAAAAACAAAAGCTCCTGAACAAAAGGTATCTCATCCACGGAATAAAATAGGGGAAATTCATAAAACTATACAAAGACACCGCGCCGCTGAGTGACCCAAATAGAATTTATGAATTAATGCAGCAGAGTATTGTGAACTGAGACTGACATAGCACGCGAGGTCACCGAATTAAAATAACTAACTTTAAAAACCATATTTTTCATTTAGCACAGATTACGAAACCTAAAATCGAAAAATCGGGTGCTTGGCCCGATTGTTGACCACTTCATCGTATTTTTGATCTTGAGAATTAAAAGGCAGTTACTCGTATATTGTAACCGAAGCGGAGATAGCCTAGTGGTTAGAAATTCGGCCAAACTTTCGGGGGCCGAGTTCGAATCCCAGCACCACTAACTTTTCCAAGTTATGTGCGTTTTATGCAATTAAATTATCACTTGCTTTAACGGTGAAGGAAAACATACTGAGGGAACCTGCATGCCTGAAGTCGTGTGAAATCCAGAAATCCCGGGCCAGTCAGAAGACAGCCAGTTTGTTTGTTGCGCTTTCACGTGAAAACTACTAAACCGATCTTCATGAAACTTTTTATACATATTCTTGGAAGTGTTAGAAGTAATATAGGATACTTTTTATCCCGATATTAAGCGGTTCCCTTGGGAGAGGGGACGAGTGTTTGACTATTTTACACCATAACTCTGACAAATTATTACCGACTTAGACCCGCGCAACTTCGTCCGCGAATGAGGCAACTTCAAAAAGTAGTCTTATGTTGTCGCGGACTGCTTTATAGAACTTTAAAGAAACAATTTCGATACACTTTTCGATACAACATATTTCCGTCGTTTGGCGTAACGTTTACCGTTCACGCATCGCTTAATAGTTTACACTTTGAAATAAAAAAAGGAATTATTAAAATCGATTCAAATTTAACCTGACCTGGAATATCAGCTACAACTTTACCAAATTTTATTTAAATCCGTTCAGTAGTTTTCACGTGATGCCCGGACAGACAGACAGATAAACAGAAAAAAATTCAATAAAAATCTGTTATGGACTCAGGATCGATTATAAAGCAACCCCCGGTCAAAATTAAATGTGCAGAAATCTTACAGTTACAGATTTATTATAAGTATAGATTTAAATAATTATGTTTGTACTATAGAGGTTACTATATATGTTTAATTTTGTCCAAACTTTGTGTAGATCTGAATCTGGTTGGAGATAGAGGACAGAACTCCTCAGCGGACAGCAGCAAACCACTCATTTAAGGTTTAGCGATACTGAATACTTTTTTTTTTTAGATCTACAACTAAATTGAATGCCACATCAAAAAATAAAATAAACGTAGACGAAGTCGCGGGCAACAGCTAGTATGTTAATATTGGAGCGATTAATAATACAATTTCGTAGTACATTAATGTTATCTATCTCGTATGGTTGACCCCGTGTTTGCAGTAAGCACACAAAATATGTTTGTTACGTCATCACATAACTAATATTTGAATTTCTTTGCTTTTCTGTTTAATATGATATGCACGTTTACGCATACACTTCCTCTTTAAACACTTCCTCTTTAATCTTTCTATCTATTGATGAAAACCGGATCAGAAACCGTTGCGTAATTTAAGAGATCTAAGTGGATCTTAGCGTAGGTACATCCAGCAATAGTGACTTTGATTTTACCGTGTAAAAGTGTAGGTAGGTAAAATAAATAAACATACAACGACAATACACACATCGCCATCTAGCCTTAAAGTAAGCGTAGCTTGTGTTATGGGTACTAAGACGACTGATGAATATTTTTATGAATAATACACATAAATACTTATATTGTAAACATAAAAACTCAGATACTGAAAACCATTAATGTTCATCACACAAACATTTCCAGTTGTGGGAATCGAAACTGTGGGTTGGACTCAGAAAACAGGGTCGCTGCACACTGCGCCAAACGGCCGTCAAACATATCATTACATTTAAGTAATTTATTAGTAACCATTACACCTGATGGAGGTATTTCATCTTGGAGATGATTCTTTCGTAAAGTATGATTTCCTCGGGGTATAGAGCAATTTAGATGGCGAAAGGAAACCGCGGTCACTCATAATATTATACCATTTCTGAGGTAAACAGTGGTTTCAGACGGAAATGGAGAGATTTCGCAATACCTTTTGGTAAAACGATCCGTTCAGGGAATTTGGCAAATTCACTTGCAAAATCTCTACTGATATTGTAAATGCGAATGAGTTTGCTCGTCCTTCTTTTACACAGCAACAGAGCATTAAGGTTTGACGTTATTTTTTTTCATAAAAATAGTTGGGCGTTTAGTGACCATACCATCGTTAAACTAATAGCAGTCTTGTAAGCGCGAGGTTCCAGGCTCGATGTTTACCTGTATATTATAAGTATTTATGCATATACTATACATACATTTTCGTAAGTAATTTTGGTACCCATTATAACTATGCTATGCTTACTTTGGGGCTAGATGGCGATGTGTGTATTGTCGTAGTGTATTTATTTATTTATTTACTTGTCTTGACTTTTTTCCTATTAACTAAACATAAATGATGACAAGGTTGAAAAGCAATAAACTGGGTAAGTGTCAAGATGAGAAAAAAAATCAGAATATAGTGAGTGACTTTCTCAAAGAAACATTGCAATAAAAGGCTAATATTTAAGAATAATATTTTATATAATACAACGTGTAAATGAAAACCAAAAAAAAAAAAATAACTTCAGCGGCTTTAGTGGTACATTATTTACTGTCTCTTAGACTTATCTGTGAAACCGAAACGCTAATAGTTTATACGTAAACCATTGCCATAGTTTAAACTGAAAGAAATTAGATAAAGACCTAACATAACATGCAAAGGCAAAACCAAGTGACTACTGTCACTTTATTAGGTACGCGCCGCGTAGCGTAGGTACTATGCACGTGTCGGCCTTTCATCTTCAATAGGGTTGCCATAAGTAAACACTTAGAATGTTTTGAATTAGTTTGTATGGGGAAAAGTATATGCTTCTTTTGGTTTTTTTTTACACGGTGTTTCCTTATGAAATATACTTATGCACCCTTAAACAGTATTTTGTAATTCCGTTACACTATTATTATCCTTTTATTATTATCCTTTCCTTATTTCGTCCAATGAATATCGATCAAATGATTAAAAGTGTAATTATAATTAATACTTAATCACATTTTGGGTTTACGAGATAGGTACGGTACATCTTTTATTTCGTGTTTTCTATTTATTTTTTTCTTATATTTTGAAGCCCCTGTAATTTCTATCGACACATTAATTTCACACTTGTTTTCTATTGGTGTTACATACCGATACACATACTATCACTGCAAAGCATACTCGTATAAGTGGGCTTTACAGTATGCTAAACGCTTACCGCGTTTTCTAAAATTTCCTATTTACCTTTATTTACTTACTAGCTGTTGCTCGCGACTTCGTCTGAGTTCGATTTTGTTCTTTGATGTGGCATTCAATTTAGTTGTAGTTCTACAAAAATTTCAAGTATTAAGTATCGCTAAGCCTTAAATGAGGGGTTTGCTGCTTTCCGCTAAGGAGTTCTGTCCTCTATCTCCAACCACATTCATCAGATCTACACACTACAGTTTGGGCAAAATTAAACACATATTACAACCTCTATAGTACAAAAATAATTATTTAAATCGGTTATAATTTGTCGGAGCTATGGTGAAAAATCGTCAAACACTTTCATCCCCTCTCCCAAAGGAACCGAGCTTAATGTCGGGATAAAAAGTATCCTATATTACTTCTAACACTTCCAAGTATATGTGTACAAAGTTTCATGAGGATCGCTTAAGTAGTTTTTGCATGAAAGCGTAACAAACAAACTTACACTGACATTTATAATATTAGTAGGGTTAGTAGGGATTTAAACCTTTTTTTTGTATACTCGTATATAACAATAAATATGACTATAGACAGAACATTTCAGATTTCATCACAGGTAGGTAATTGAAAATTACACCAGGGGGCTTGCATTTACAATTCATAGCATGCTCTACGGGTAAAGGAAAACATCGCGAGAAAACCTTTATGTGTATTTGATCTCAGGAGAAATTACAGACGGATAGTTACCCATGAATTCACAAAGCAACGTTGAGCCGAAGCTACATCCCCCTCTCGGAGGAGGCATTTGTCCAGAAATATGACGTTAATATTACCACGCTTGGTAAGAGGTAACAAGTTTGTGGTTATTCTGTTTTTTTGAAGTGAAACTTCTTTGGAATCGCTGTGATTTCAAACTCGAAAAAATCCATTGAGACACAAACACTTAAATATATAGGACAGAGTGAGACAGAAAACATTATACATTATTTTACGTAATCTAGTTACCATGAAAACTAAATAATAAACCTTACATTTATCCTAATAGTTCTGATACTCTACATCCGCCTTAATCTGTCGTAGGCTACTTTTCAGAAGTAACACTTCAGCCGAGTGTGAATAAATTGCAAAGGATTTTTTTATTAACGTTTCTTTTGTCTCCTTTCAAAGGTGCATACATATATGACTATTATTTATATTTTACTACTGCCTGTAGGTATAGTGAATCTTCCAGCGGTTTGTAAGGCAATTTCTACAGTGTAGCTGGCAATGATTTCAGCAGTTGCTCTTTTCCAACATAATTTTAAATGAACAACAACTTGGACAAGTAGGACAGATTACAGTAACAAGCATTTGGATTGGTGAGAGAATGCTCGAGTATTCACAGACAAATAAAGACTGAGTGGGTGTAAATTGTCACCGCCTTATTAAATTCAGCATAAACTCCTGCAATAAATAAGCGAATGTAGCCGCGTCTCGCCTCCTAATGAAAATATATTATGTAGAGGGGAATGGAGATGCGAGACTAAAGGAAAATGTCTAGTGTCAAGACAGCTCTTGAATAATAAAAAAATATGCGTTTGTACTTAAATTTCGCCTACCTATATATCAAATATAGGCTATAATAGGCTCAGTGTTTTTCATACGGTACTTGACCTATTAACTTCCCGATAAATAATTTCCAATTTGTTTGGATTTTATCGTCGACAGATTTTGCGTTTGTTTGTTTGTCTCCTATGCTCGGCTCAGCCATAACCCCAATCTTGACTTAACCTAGCACAAAGATCGTTCCCATTTTTGAGAAGGAGAAAATCAACCGTGATTAAAAAACATAAGAAAAGTTATCATGTACAACTTAAAGAGGTTTACAATCTTAAGAAAACTTGCGTCCCGTTTCGGTAGTTATATGGAAACCTTTCAGGTTTTAATATAACTACCATACAGGTTACAGGTTAGCCAATTACTATCTTAAACTGCATTATCACTTACCACCAGGTAAGATTGCAGACAAGGACTTGTAGTGTGATTAAAAGAAAACGTGCGTGTTACAAGTAAAACACGTATGAGGATTTGAGTGTGCGCGTGTGAGTGTGTGTGTATGAGTGTGTGTGTGTGTGTGTGTATGTGTGTGCATCTGTGGCAACCTAACGTAACCTAACCTAACCTACACGGATGAAACGGGACTGTTTTTAGCTATGTTTCATGAACATCGATCCAAATGGTCGCCGCCACAAAATGGCGGATTATATATATTTTCACAGCTCTTTTAGTATGGGTATCAAATGAAAGGCTTGACTAGTAGTATAATGTACACTAGATAACATGTTTATACATTTAAAATGTATATGCTATTCACCAATGAAAATTAACTAAACATAAAAGTTATACCATTATTTAAAGAAATTCTGGCGAATTTTCCGTTCTTGTAGACACTCAATTTGATACTTTGTCAGTTTCCCGAGGAGGGTAGCCCGCATAACACGGCCTGCGTTCCCGAAAATATAAACTTCCAATTAGGGTGACAGAGGTTTTTCAACAGCAACTTTTAAAAATATCATCGTCCCAATTTCCATTGTATACTAAACTAACGAAATTGTTACGCTGGTGTTAGTTCTTACAATTAAATTTGTGCAACTTTAAAAGCGCGTTGAACGTTATCTCATGTTGAAATTAGCGCTTGACGGAAAAAAACTTTTTTTTTGCGTTTTTTATTTCACAAGTTCTTTGTTTTTTATTCTACAAGTTCTTTCATTTCATTTGGCAAGTGCAGCCTAACGTAGTAGCGGGCTAACTACCGTGGGCTGCATCTTATCGGATTCCATGTGACATCGTACCGGAACGCTTAATGACTTGTTAAAATGGCCACGGCCTAAGAGCCTCCCACCAGACCAGACCGGAGGAATTTCAGAACTTATCAATTCCCAAATTGCCCACATTTTAAGACCAAAGAGAGCGCCACTGCACCAGGAAGGTTTGAAGAAGATCGTCTGATTTTGATGAACCTTTTTATTTAAAAGGCCGCCTAGTTCTACCTAGTTACTCGTATTAAAATTTAATGAAATGGATATATTCGAAGATAACGAAGATAAAACTTCATCTGAAAGCAGCAATTTAATGGCAGTTAGTGCAAAAGTTGCGATCCCTTGAAAAGTTTCTAGCCTATATGTTAGCAAGACTGCCTTTGGAATGACCAAAAGTAGGCAAACTCTGTAATCGATCGATTCAAAAAAGTTCAAGTTGGAATTCCAAAATGACAGGAATCCAGATTCGTAAAACAATTTGATAGAAAAAGGAAGAAACATTTGTAGGAGGTGTAATTGAAAAAATAAGGTGTAGGAGGACCTTTGAAAAAGGAACACATAGTAGGGATTTGGCGGGAATGGACGAGAAGAGAACAATTATGTTTATGATTTATCCCTGTAAATTTAGATTACAATAATTCCTTTATACAACGTGTAAATGAAAACCGAAATAATGCTTCACATGTTTCAGAGGTACATTATTTACTGTCTCTGAGACTTATCTGTGAAACCGAAACGGTTATAGATTTTGAGGAAACCACTGCCATAATTTTTACTAAAAAAATCTAACCTAACCTAACCTAACATCATAAGCTTCTTTTGATTCAAAATTTCTGATTTGATTCCTTATGAAATATACTTACGCACCCTTTATCAGTATTTGGTAATTCGGTTACACGTAGTATTATATAGCCCGCAAAAATCGGTTTATTTTTTTACATCCTATTATAAAGCAAAAGGAAAGAGCAGCCAAAGTTGAAATAATTCGCCACTAACTCGGGCAGCGCTGTTCGCTGATTGGCATCGTTTGCGAAAGTCAGGACCGTATTCCACCACTTCCATTGCTATGACCTATTGATTTTCAACGTACTGACAAGTTTATTAAAGTCCCGTTTTTATTGCCAGGAAAAAAACAAAAGAAGAGCTCCGTGACTTCGTAAATGGATCATGGAGTAATTTGAAAAGATGGAAAAAAAAATATATGCCTTTCACATCAGTCTTATAGCGAATGTAACGTCATCTAGTAGGAAACGTTTGTGTAGGAAAGTTTCTGAAACTGCAACGTTAAAAAAAAATTATTGCAGTTGTACTCTTTGCATGAGAAAAAAGTCACATTTAACTAATACATGATAAACAAGTTTGGCGGCCTGTGCAAGACGATAATATCAGAACTATCGGACGGTACCGATTGTAAGGACGGAAAAACGCGAAACTGTATATTTGTTAGCGATCGTAGTTAAAATTAGGCATAGATGTAGTTTGCATAGGATACTTTTTGTCGGGAAACCAAAAAATATATAAAGAACGTGATACCTTTTTCAGCGCAGTTTACAATAACAGCAAACTACAGGTTCCGTACAGCCGCACGAATTATTATAGTAATTCTTTTCAGTTAATTGTGTCAGACTCGGGAATTCCCTACCTGGTGACATCCGTTAGTCAAAATCCTCTTTTTATAAGTCGTTTGAAAACTATTTTTCATGTATGTAGCGTTATAGTATGTAGTTTATTATTATAAATCCGAAAAATATGCGACCGTCGCGACTTCGTCAGCGTAGAATAGATCTGATACTAACATAATCATCGTGGCTAGCTATGTACCCTCTATTATTTCACGTGGTATACTGAGTTAGAAAGTTGTCATTATTTTAGCTGATACATACATCCATACATCCATACTCACAAACTTTCGCATTTATAATATTAGTAGGATGATACACATTCGATCGTTGTCCCATATTCCTTGCGACTTGCTGTTATTTATGAATAGTCTTTCATCTCCGACTATATTTATCAGATCCTTGTTAAAATAAGACGATGCATGCTTGATAGTATGCACTTTCAAATTAAAAAGAATTGTTAAAATCCAGTTTAAATCCAAATTTAACCCAGCTATGAAGTAAAATAGATAAAAATTTATATCCCATTTCCCGGAAGAAACTTATTGTCTATCGGGATAAAAAGTATCCTATATTTTGACCCAGAATATCAGCTACCACTATACCAAATTTTATTTAAATCCGGTTAGTAGTTTTCACGTGATGCCCGGACAGACATACAGACAGACAGACAAAAATTAAATAAAAATCTGTTTTGGACTTAGTATTGATTATAAAGCATCCCCCGGTCAAAATTTTCAAAATATATTAAATGTACAGAAATCGTTCAGTTACAGTTTTGTTATAAGTATACATTATATGTTTAGTATTAGAATTTATAACATTTAGTTTATTTTGCAATATTTATAATTTTTATTCCTTTCGCCAAAGGTTGTCTAGAAGGAATCGCCTCTGCACACCAATTTTTTTTACACAATTTTTTTATTTTTTAATATATGTATTTTGTGTTTTTTTGTTCAATAAATAAATTATAATGATAATAGTTGTCGGGATATTATTATTATTACGATAATTCTTAACGATATTAGGATGGTTATATAATTAGATAGGTAATAATATAAAATAGGTAATCTGTGATAATGTCCTTCAAAACGCAATATCGACCTTTGTTTCCGTTTAGCTGCACACAAGGCTTATAGAAGCGGTTACGGAGGCGGTATACAAATTAGTCTGATATCGCGATTGCGATAATATGCAAATCCAAGCCGGTTATTAAACACTTGCCGACTGCACATCGATATTAGGCGTTCTAGTGTGATGTCTGATAGACCTTACTATACTATTGTCTCTATACGATATAACACTAGGTAGTATCTTTTCGTTCTACATGTTAGCGGTGATAGGCCAGTGGGTAGGAGCTCGACTTCACTTTCGGGGGGCCGAGTTCGAATCCCAGCACGCACCTATAACTTTTCAAAGTTACGTGCGTTTTAAGTAATCCAAATATGACTTGCTTCAACAGTGAAGGAAAACATCGTGAGGAAAACTCCATAATGTTCACAAATGTGTCTGGAGTCCACCAATCTGTTGTTAGAAGATGTTAGAAGGTGAATTGTTTACCATCAAAGGCGATATGTATAGACTATATTATATAAGAGTATTGAAAGTATATTTATTAAATGGAATCCGCAAAATAGAACTGCAAGGCATCGCGGGAATCTGCACCGTTATGTTGTCGATATCTCATGGGCACGTACGAGAGCATTTCTTCCACTTTTCTAACACGCACCGTAGTCTGGAATACCTTTCCGGCTTCCGTTTTCAGAACTATATACTTAATTTGTTATTATCACTAGAGCATTAACGTACCTTACGTTCGTACGTTTTTATTTATCTTTTACCCCATTATAAGTTAGCCCTTGACTGCAACAGACGTGATGATGCAGTCTAATATGGTAACGGGCTAACTTGTTAGGAGTATGGCAGCTATAGCAAAATTATAAATTCCCAAATCGCTCCAGCCGGGACCTCCCATCTCCCAGGGAGATCGTCAAAAATAACTCTTAGAAACATCTAATCCTTACAAATATAATAAATGTGGAAAAGTGTTTCTTTGTTTGATTGTCCTTCCTCCACATGCTAACCAAGCAAGTGAACTCTATTTTTGGCATGGAGTTATTTAAAAAGCTACATTAATTTACGAGTAGGCTTTTCAACAAACGGTTTTCACGGTATTTGTCAAAAAACCTTTATAAACGCCGAAGACTTTATAATGCGGGGTATAGGTAGTGAAGAGTATTTTTTCATAAATGCCCATTATATTTTTACTTGTACATTAAATCGATTATGAGTGCGTTGATTTGAAAAAACAAAGTAATAAAATAAAAACTATGACAGTTTAGGAGGAACTCAAATGTACTATAAAATAACATGATCGATTTTTCAGTACCAATATCACGATAAACATTTTATTACGTCTAAGCCAGTTACGGCCATACGTTTTAATGTACCATCTCGGTATAGGTAAGCTTTCGGCTGAACACACATTATTATCTCAGCTATACCGTACGCAACGATAGTTTTAATGGAGTTGTCGCACATCGCAAAAAGATTCGAAGTTAGATAAGTATATTTTCAAAGCAAACCTTAACACTCGTTCGATAAAATGACTTAACACACAAATATTGAAACGAGCGGAAGCGGCAACTCATAATGCTTAGCAACGCGTTAAGACCAAAAAATCAAGGGACAAAAACAAAAAAACACATGATGCATTATAATAAATAAATATACTACGACGATATATACATTGCCATCTAGCCTCAAAGTAAGCGTAGCTTGTGTAGCAGTGTTTTAACAAGCATAGGTACATTATTTGTAGATCGTATTTGCGAACGGAAATAACATAACAGTATAGATAAAACTGCAATTTTCAAGTAATAAGAAATAGATGATATCATCCGCGAATAGCGAATATCGCTGCTTTCTTTTCTACTATCATAACCATTGATTTTATGTTACTATAGTTACTAGATTATCTTTGTACGGCACGTAAAATTATCATATTGAAATCGCCCAACTAAGTTCCCTTAAAAAAAACCACTTTAAAATTTGAATACCGAAAGTGCCAAAGAACTGATTTGCTAATTCTTCCGTGCGGATGCGTTACATACACGCTCGACGAGTATCAATAGATGTGTGATCTGCTTTAACCTACATCTGTCGTTACGGTAAACACTGTGAACTCTCGCAATTCAACCTTATGAGGGTCTTACCTTTTAGAGTGTGCTTGAATTTGTACATTTGGAGGTCTAACGAGTAACGACTCCTCCCTAATTAAGAAGGTGCTTCCGTAATTAAGTTTTCTTAAAGCTTTTGACGCCAGCACCCGTAAGAAAGATTATAGGTTAGGTAGGTAGGTTTTTTGATCTCGTTTTGGAAACTTACACTGCATATAGGGTTTCGTTTGTCGACTATCATGCCAGATACGAAGCACTGATTAATTCTCGGTTGTGGCCCTGTAGCCTAGAATTTTGTAGTCTTATAACCCTTGCTTTGAAAATAGTGAACAAAACAATACACGTATAAAATAATATCTTTATTTTAAGTAAATGTAAAAAAGTATTTAGAGTTCTTATAAAGCAGTCATACATGAGATAAAAGATATTTGAATTTATGTATTGGATCAATAAAAACCAATGTTTTTGTAGTAAGAAGTATTTACGTTTGACGAATCATTCAGTCAGCGCACGCGGTTACGTGTTCTTTTGAGTTGGTTTAAAAATACTATTATTTTAATGCTGACGGAATTTAAAAAAAAAGTTCTGCAGTATTTTAATAATTATCATCATCATCATATCAATTCATTACCATTCCACTGCAGAGCACGGGTCTCCTCCCAAACTCTCCTTCCCCTTTCTCCATGAGAAGGGGTAAGGCCGTAGTCCACCACGCTGGCCCAGTGCGGATTGACAGACGACTTTGAGAACATTATGGAGTACTCTCAGGCATGCAGGTTTCCTCACCATGTTTTCTTCACCGTTGAAGCAAGTGATAATTTAATTACTTAAAACGCACATAACTTATAAAAGTTAGAGGTGCGTGCTGGGATTCGAACTCGGCCCCTCCGAAAGTAAAGTCGAGCTATCACCCACTGGGCTATCACCGCTTTTAAAATAAGTATATCGATTACAAATAATCATAAAAACAAAAAAAAACTTTCCTGTTTATAATATTAATATGGAAGTATTATACATAGGTATGGAGCAATACAAATTTTTTGAGCATATATGAGAAAATACATTCGTTCATCCATTGTCTACAAGTAACGGTAATCTCAACGAGATAGGTATTGGAATACACTCCAAGTAGTGTTGCCCAAATTCAGTCTTGGTCTTGCAGTCTTGGTCTTGTTCTTGCGTTTTTGCAAGACCAAGACCAAGAACAAGACCGCGTATTTTTAGCAAGACCAAGACCAAGACTGACCGTGCAAGACTTGAGCAAGAACAAGACATAGCCTGCAAGACTCTTGCGTCTTGCAGCTAGGACTTAGCGCTATTTCACGGAGTAGTTAGGTGTAACAGTTCGGTGTATAGGTAGGTAGGTACGCTTAGGAATTCTATGAGACGCAAAAAACTATATCAAAGAATATGAAAAACTGGACCTATGTGCATTACGACTAATACCATAAACATAGCGAATAAAAAAATATCTATTAAAATCAAACTGCTAAAACATAACATGCATAGTTATGTTTTAACCATCGGCACTTTGATAATGCGGCATCAAAGGTTTTGTACTTACTTCTCAAAGAAATTTGCCGCTTTTCGGAAGTACATGGTTATGATACACGCGCCGGCGGCTTCTTTTGAAATCTAAAACAATCGTTGCCGCCGCGCCGAAATCATAACATTTGACACTATTCATGCAAAATAATTTCGAATTTTAAGAGTACCTACAGGTGTTCCAAAGAATAAATAAGTTTCAGATTGGTGATTTTAGATTGGTGGAGGACGCATGAGACAGAGTATCCGATTTTATCGAAAATGGCCCGTGATTTTCTCTCAATACCTGCAACTTCAGTACCTGCTGAGAGGTTATTTTCTAAAGCATCATTAGTAATTAGAAAACATAGAAATAGGTTAAGTGATGAGTCAGCCAGATGGTTACTTTGTATTAATTCTTGGTCAAAAGAATTGATATAAAGTATCATAACCTAATGATAAAGCTGTTGATTTGTGTTGTATTTTATTTTTTATTCAAATAAATGATAAATCGTAAAACTCTTTTATTAAATTTCTTATAAGTTGAGGGTTCAATCTCTTTCTAGACAGATAAGTATTGTTCTTTAAAATACAGTCAAGTTATTGTAATTAATTTGTTTTTTTACATGTTTTAGCAAATGTAAGCTTATAAATCATAAATGTTTATTAAGAAACAGTTACTTCCATGGAAAACGACATATAGGTCAGTTGATTTTTCGAATTTCTTATCAAATCTTCAGTTATTTATTAATCTGCTTGATCTTTACTATGGCTATGTTAATTCAAGCTCACAATGTTCCAATTCTAATACGTTTTTCTAAGATTTAAAGTAAACTTTAATAAATAGTAATAGACTAATAGGTAATTGCAAGACTTGCAAGACTCTTGCTGCAAGACCAAGACCAAGACCAAGACTGGGAGCGCAAGACCAAGACCAAGACCAAGACCAGGTGTATTGGCGCAAGACCAAGACCAAGACTGGCTAAGTCTCGTTGTTCTTGCATTTGGGCAACACTAACTCCAAGTCACTTCAAAGCGAAAACACCGCGGAGTAAGGATTGCAAAAGCCGCGGCAGACGTTACACAAAGGAAAAGCGTATAGTAGAAAAGATTGGCGACTCAGATATCCTGCTGGCTTGGGTACTATCTACAGACAGCCGAGTAATGTCTGGGAATTATGATCTACAGACAGCCGAGCAATGTCTGGGAATTATGACAGACAATGTTATGTCATAATAGCAAACACTAGCTGACCCGTGCAACTTCGTCTGCACCAAATCGGTTATTACCGGAAAATACAAATAAAATTAAATTGTCTAAAAACTAGCTAGATCGATTTATCGCCCCCGAAACCCCCTGTACACTAAATTTCATGAAAATCGGTTGAGCCGATTCCGTGATTCCAATTATATATATATAAGAATTGCTCGTTTAAAGATATAAGATATAATCTATGCAAATAAATTAATTTAAGGCATTTAAAGTTCTTTTAGACATTTTATGAAGAAAATAATAAAAAATTAAATGGTTATTTTCAAGCGTCATTATTTGGCATAAAATATTATTACTTACAAAAAAATATATATTAATTCAATCTTATGTTTATTATTAACCTTGCCTATTAAAAATGTTATTTGGATAGTTTAGGGTTCCGTGGCGATCGATCGTACAGTTAACTTTAGATATCAGTGAGGCCGAGCGGTAAGTTAACGCCTATGAGTAGAGAATCTGACACTTTCTCATGCAGGTTTCCTCACGATGATTTCCTGTGATATTTAATTATAAATATTAACATAACTTAGAAAAGTTAGAGGTGCGTGCTGGGATTCGAACTTAGCCCCCCGATTTCCTTACCACTGGACTATCAAGGCTTTCACCGTTTTAAATGTCATGGAAAGTCTGGCACCTAAAGTTGGAAGGCCATTCTTATTATTTGCAAGTCTCCAGCTTCATGGAAATGCAAAGTGAATCAAAATGCATTTTAAATTACGTCAAGACGAATGCTACTGCCGTAAGATAAGAGAATCACTGAAATAAAATCTATCAAATTTCAAATTCATTGAATCTATGACTATATAAATAATAATAAATATATTACGACAATACACACATCGCCATCTAGCCCCAAAGTAAGCGTAGCTTGTGTTATGGGTACTAAGATAACTGATGAATATTTTTATGAATAAATAAATACTTATAATATAAACACCCAGACACTGAAAAACATTCATGTTCTTCACACAAACATTTTCCAGTTGTGGGAATCGAACCCACGGCCCTGGACTCAGAAAGCAGGGTTGCTGCCCGCTGCGCCAATCGACCGTCATATTATATATTTATAAATATTTCTTATGAATAATATACATAAATACTTATGATATACAGATAACCACCTAGACACTCAAAACTTTTATGTTCATCAAACAATCATTTTCTAGTTGTGGGAATCGAACCCACGGCCTTAGACTCAGAAAGCAGGATCGCTACAAACTGCGCCAATCGACCAAATATTAGTATATTTAAAATGCATATAAAAATTTCCGATGCAATGTTTCCTACTAGATGGCGCTACAGTCGGTTTGCTTTACCCCTTCTACCGAAGACGATCAGTAGCTGGAGTGGTAGCTTCTTGGCAAGGATTGGCTGGCTTAGCTTGGCTCAGATTGGCTGCTTTTAATGGCACGCCATGATTGGCTGAGTTGATGTCATGTAACAGTAGGTAAAAATAAGAAACTATGCTTATAAATATGCTTATTAAATGTCTATATGCTTTATCTGTGACAAACTTACAATAATTAACACGCGATCTGTGGTGTCGAAAATTTAGGTTATTTAAGATCTGTGTGGTGTGGTGTAAAAATATTGCTTGGTTTTCTGAAAATTATAACCAATAGCATATTTTAGAGTTCATTGTATGAAGTCTCCAGAGTGTAAACTATTTGTTGCCAAATTACGTCTCGATCGGCGACTGAGCCATGCATAAGTAAATTAACAAACAAACAGACATCGATATATTACCATGGATATGACTGTTATATATAGCATTAGCATACAAACCGAAATATATAGGATGAGGCGCGTGATGATGTCTGTCGTGCTGTAATAAACAGTATGAATACAAATGTATTGGGGGATGAGCTTGCCTTGATGGTGAGGCGTATTACTTGCCTTTCTGCCAAAGTACCAGACCATAGGGTCAGAAATAATTAAGTGATCCAAATGTGCGTGCATTTCATGTATCGTAGAGAACGCTATTTAGTCAGTCCTTTTACGGTGGACTAAATATGGTACACGTAGGAAATATATAAAATATAATTCACCGGAATGACTTTAATGCATTAGTTACTAAAATATCAACGTCACTTCATATTTACACACATGAACAGAATAGTTTCTTAGTAAATTGTTAATGTATCTTAATTTTAATCTATACATTGCGAGTATTAATTATTAGTTTTATTTATTTATTCCTAATAATTCTACTGTATTATAATTTTAATTTGTTATTGGCTTGAAATGTATATTGTTACATCTTCCTTTCATTTTTATCAAAGATTATTGTACTGAAAGTATATATCATCATCCATAGTATCATCATCCTCTGCATTATTTTTGGTCAATTCCTAAAGCAAGATTTTATTAAATCTGATGCGAGCCATGTCAGCTCTTAAACTAAGTGCAAATGTTATTGGGCTATGGTTATCGTTATGACGTCGCCTACGCCTTCAATGGTGTTGATTAATGTTGGCGAGTTGTTTATTGCATCTTTATGACCGCCTGATTTTGACGTTCAAATGTTAACCAATGTACTTAGTGTGTTTGGTTGTGAGTGGTGGCCCACTTATGTCCCGCTGGTTGGTGAGTGACTCATTGAATGGTGAGGATATGGATTCCTCGAAGCTACAATTTTTTTTTTCTCTTTTTGTGCGATGGTGGTGCAATGAGTATACAACGTGTAACCGAATTATAAAATAATGTTGAAGGATGCATAAGTGTCCCTACTAATATTATAAATGTCAATGAAAGTTTGTTTGTTACGCTTTCGCGCGAAAACTACTTAATCGATCGCCATGAGACTTTGTACACGTATTCTTAGAGGTATCAGAAGTAATATAGATCCGTACGAGCCGTACGATAAATATATAAACTAGGATCACGCGAATCGCTTCGTGAAAAATTTAAACAAATAGGTATTCTTACAGTAGCTTCGCAATACATTTATAATAATATAGTCTTTGTGAGGCAAAATATTACTCTTTATAAATCAAAAGCTGAAATTAACAATCGACTTACCAAAAACGGTCATAAATTAGTGATATCTGCATATCGTCTGCGAAAGGTGCAGAATTCCTTTGTGGGGTTGAGTATACGCTTTTACAACATGATTCCTAAGGAAATTCTTGACCTACCAATGCATACAAAATGATTGTAAATGTTGATGTTGGAAAAGAGCAACTACTGAGTTTCTTGTCGGCTCTTCTCGGTAGAATCTGCTTTCCGAACCGGTGGTAGAGTCACACAAACATGCATACTTGACGTTTCAAAAGTGCTTATAAAGTAGGCCTACTTGAAATAAATGAATTTGAATTTGAATTTGAATTTATAGGATACTTTAAAAGAAATATTTTTTTTTACGAAAGATAACAAAATTTACGAACGAACAAACGAACGAGTTGAAAATGTTTGTCGAAATCTCATGTTTGACTATAGGTGTAGACTATACACGCTGCGTCCCGAAATTAACGCGGGCGACGCCGCAGGGAATATCTAGTATTTCATGAAGAATCACCCTGTAAAAATATTAAATCATAAGAAGCATATTTATTTTTCCATACAAACGAATTCAAAGCATTCTGAGTGTTTACTTATGACAACCCTATTGAAGATAAAAGACCGACACGCGCATAGAAACTACGCTAAGCGACGCGTATCTTACAAAGTGACAGGAGACACATGATTTTAATTTTGCATTTGATAGTAGTGGTTTACTCGAAAACAATTAGGTTTTCCGTTTCACAGATAAGTCTCAGAGACAGTACATCATGTACCTCTAAAGCCTGTAAAGTATTATTTCGGTTTTTATTTACACATTGTATAGATGTGCATTTAAAATTTTTTTTTGTAACTATGTAAAAGTTCCCAAGATCCGTCTTTAGAGCGAGCTATCTCAGTCCCAAGTTTCATTAAGATCGGTGCAGCAATTGAACGGGGCCTAGGTCACAAACAATCAAACAGATGCACTTTTAAATTCTTAAATTTTAATATAGACTAGCTGATGCTCGCGGTTTCTATCATAAATCCCTAAGGCAGTGGTTACCGACCTTATTAAGCCAGCAGCGCACTTAAAAAAAATGTCACAGCGCGCGCCTTTACCTAGCTAGTTAAAAAAGATAGGTACTTATTAGTTAGGCGCATAAAAAAAAAAATACACTAAGAAACTAATAAAACCATTATAAATTATTACAAAGAATTCAAAAAAATTAAAACGACTTTAACAATAGGATAGCTGAGCTTGGTGATCTCCAACATTTTTTTCAAAGCGTTGGACACGTGAAGACAATGCTGCACAAAGACTATAAAAAAAATATTTTTTTTGATTTTTTCGGCGCCCAGGTTGGGAAACCCATGCTCAAAGGATCTGTCCATTTCGCTAGGATAAAAATTCAACGTGCCAGTCCAGGGTGTAATCTATCTCCATTGAAAATTTCATTGAAATTAACAAACATCCATCCATGCATAAGAACTTTACAAATGAACCGTTAACCTGTAGTGCAGCAATCAATACAAACAATTTAAAATACATCTCTAATTTCACTAACAATATTATTCATCAAATCTGTTGAAATAATACGAGTGCCACTCACAAGAAATTCTTTAGAAAGTCTACCGAGAATCAAAAACATACTCTAACTGAAAGTAACAGACCAAATGAATGAACCTTTACATCAGATAGATGTAAAAAGGTTTTCCATTACCAGTTAAAAGGTCTCCAGTGGGTCCAAAGAAATAGAAATGCATTCCGAGAGGCGTCAAAGCGAAGCGACCGCGACGCTGCGGCGCGAGGCTGCATCAGAATACAAAGGAATAGCGGAAAGGATTGCCTCTGCTAGTACTTAGTACAAGATTAGACCCCTGGCAATCGACGATTCGTTTTCGAATATTGAAATACTTGCACATCTGAGTAAAATGGATCTTATTAACATTGTATTAAAACTCAAGTTTGCCTACAATTCTTTAGCTCGGGCGTTCGTAAAATAAAAATCAGAAGTACTCGATTGCGAGAAAGCAAATCTTGAACTAAGGTTTCTGATATCTGAGTGAGTTGGCTCTGTGTACCTATTTGCCGTTTGTATCTCAAATTAACGAGAATTTCAACTCAGTTCGCAAAAACAATTTTTGCTAGCTGAGTGAATGATTTAATTTATTGAACGATTACCACTAATGCATGCAAGTTATATGCAAAGGCATAAAGTCGGAATAGTTTTCCTTTAAATAAACGAAATCAGACCGTTTGAAGAGGGTCAAAATCAATTTCAAAGTAGTCGGTTACATACATACAAACATACAGGTGAAGCTAATAAAAATCTTGTAAAAACTAAGAATATTTACTCAATATTAGAATTAACAATTTTTGAACAAATGTTTAACTAAGTTCATGGCATGGAAAGATAAGTCAATTTTAATACTTCCATGTCAATATTAATAAAAGGCAAGAACAAATATACAAAAAAAAAACTAACAGTCGAATTCAGAGCCCCAGAGAGATTTTTTTAAGTTGGTTGAAAACGGACTACAAGAGAAAAGTGTTAGGTCTAGGTCGTGGCTAGTTAGGTTACCACCGTTTTACGGATTGTAGCAAATAAAGCTAAATATTCATAATACTTTATGGATTTCCGTAAAGTAACCTGCTTCTATCCAATATGTATTGGCTTGACACTAGGAGAATGCGGTTTGAGATTAACGAATTTTTATAATGTTTTTTATTCAAAAATTTAATGCGATTTGTGAAGATGCAATACCAAAGAAATAGTTAGCTTCCCTTACCCATCGAAATATACAATCTCTAATTTAATTTAATAAAATCGTTATTTTTCCATTTCAAGTTAGCCTGCAATCTCACCTGGTGGTAATTTATGAAGCAGTCTAAGATGGTCGCGTGCTAACCTTTTCGGGGATATGGCAGTTACTTCCCATAATCGGTTTCGAGCAGGAAAAAAAATTAAGTATAAATTAAGCCTGTAACTGAAGCGGTGATAGGTAAGAGCTCGACTTTACTTTCGGGGGGCCGAGTTAGAATTCCAGCACGTACCTCTAACTTTTCAAGTTTTTTAAGTAATTAAGATATCACTTGCTTCAACGGTGAAGGAAAACATCCTGAGGAAACATCCAGGCCTGAGAGTGCTCGATAATGTTCTCAAAGGTGTGTGGAGTCCACCAATCCGCACTAGGCCAGCGTGGTTGACCACGGCCTTAACCCATACTCGTTGAGGGAGGAGACCCGAACCCGAGAGCTCCAACTTAAAATCACGACGCTCACCACTGCGCCAGGATGGTCGTCGACTAAAAGGGTAACCACATAAAATATGCATAAACAGTTTCGACAATGTAAAATTAATACGCTTACTGCCAAAGGAACTTATGAAGTTACGACTTCGTAAGTAGTTTTGGCGCCGAAATAGGAATGAAGATTGGAGCTTAACCTTTTAACTTTCACTCCGAAGCAAGAAAATATGTCAACCCATTTTGGAAGTGCGGAGACAGTTCTAAACTGTCTCAGTTAACACTTCGGCCTAATCTCATCACATCAAAAAACTGCCCACTACAGGGGACAGGTCTCCTCTCACAATGAGAAGGGGTTGAGGCCGTAGTCCACCACGCAGGCCCAGTGCGGATTGGTGGACTCCACACACCTTTTAGAACATTATCGAGCACTCTCAGGCCTGGAGGTTTCCTCAGGATGTTTCCCTTCACCGTTGAAGCAAGTGATATTTTAATTACTTAGAAAACTTAAAAAGTTAGAGGTACGTGCTGGAATTCGAACTCGGCCCCCCGAAAGTAAAGTCGAGCTCCCGCTTCAGTTGCAGGCTTCATTTATGCTTTATTTTTTTTCCGCAAGAAACCGATTATGGAAAGGACCTAACTGCCATGTGCGGATTGGACTCCACACACCTTTGAGAGCATTATGTAGGACTCTCAGGCAACCTCACGATGATTTCTTTCACCGTTGAAGCAAGTGATATTTTAATAACTTAAAACGCACATAACTTGAAAAGTTGAAAGGTGCAAGCTAGGATTCGAACTCGGCACCCGTTGCCGCTTTCTGGGGGAATAAACTGAGTTAATCATAAATCAATAAAAAAATATTTAGATAATCAAGTCAACTAATGGACTTCCACTAATGGACATAGGTCTTTTGTAGGGAGTTACTTGCCATTGCCACTTCAGCTTCACGACTTTTTACGCTACGACGGTAAATCTAGTTCTCGGTACGGTAATTCCTGATCTCCTCCTTATGAGACCAATAGTTAGCGACCGGTCGCTAACTAATAAAGATGTTATACTAAATAATAAACTTCGTGCTTTGTAGTTGGCGCGTAATGGGTTGATAATGTTTTTGGAAGTTCTACAGACAGCTAAAATAAATTATCGTAAGAGGGTAGATACAAAATTAGACTCGTTTCAAACATTTAAACTTTCGCGTGCACATAACGAACATTAATTCGAAACACAAACTGCTGGAGTAATCCTACACGAGGGACAACTATGGAAAGTTTCATTAGACTGGCTATTAAGGTAGCTAGTTTTATAACCCGGACCGGGATCGACGACTGGATTTATTGCCGCAATACAATATATTGAGAGAAGGGACAGGAATTACGAGTTTTACGATGTGATTGCAAAAATATAAAACAGATGTATAATGTCGACAGCGCCATCTATCAAACTCAAGGGAAATATTTTTTTTTATACAAGAAGAAGAAATACTTTATTGCACTAAAACATCATAAAATACATAAATAAAGAGTAAACAAAATAAAGGAATTCAAAAATTGTAGGCATGCAAAGGCGGCTTTATTGCTGCAAGCAATCTATTACAGGCAACCTTTGATAGCAAGATTAGCCCTTGATAGATTAGTCTAAAACCTCATACATTTAGAAAGCCTTGCCTACATCATTTTAAATTTGATTTGGGCGAAGCCTAGGTTTAGTGGAAACGAGCATTAGTAACTGAAAATCTAAGCATCGATGGTTCCAAACGCGCCCTGGGTCTAAGAACAAGCCCACAAAAAACTTCGAAGGTTTTTTTTACTCCAACATACAAGTGGTTCTACGGAAGGGCAATATTGAGTATATCTAAAGTCAGTACATACAGGGTGGAATTTTGTAATGCCACCTGAAAAGAAAGTACTCTTAATACTGTAACATTGTACAAAACATTTCTTTATTTTTGAACAGAATGAAAACTTCATTCAAAGATTTTCGAAAACTCGCTTGCCACAACTGGTAATGGAATCAACTAAAATCTGTAAAAATGACAACCTTTACTTTTATTGCACGAACAAGCAAACGTAATGTGCGACGCCCTCCAGCAGAATGGACCGACGACATAAAGGTAGTGACGGGGAGTGGGTGGATGAGGAAGGCTGAGGCCCGGGTGTGGTGGCGCTTCTTGGGATAAGCCTATATTCTGCAGTCGGCAGGCTTAGACGAAGATAATGGGGCTGGCTGAAAACCAGTGCTGCGCGTTTTAGTATGCAGCTATACTGAGCCAGCTCCTTTGTCACACATTTCTTTTATTTTTTTATTTTTATACTTTAACAATTTTATGACACGAATGTGTGACAATAAATACGATTTTTCTTTCTATCTTAAATGATAATGATGATGATGAAAATCAGTATCGGCATTACAATTCGACTTACCTAGTGCAGCCTAAACAAATTTGCTTTTAACCGCGAGGCTCAAGCGAGCAAGCAAATGTCGTTTTTAACCCGAACAAATAACCCCTCCATTCGTCTTCTAAGGCGATCTCTAAGCCGACAGAGCGTGTTTAAAATATATTGGAAACATAAACCACTGTAAGTTCGTAACAGATTTTTTTATCGAGAAAACATACTCCTTTGCAATAGACATTAAGCTTTATCATCATCATATCGACCCACCATAGGGCAATGGTCTCCTTGCACTATAAGAAAGGGATAAGAAATAAGGCCGTAGTCCACCACGCTGACCCTGAGCGGATTGGTGGACTCCACACACCTTTTTTAAATAAATATGTATACTACGACAATACACACATCACCATCGCCCATCTAGCCCCAAAGCAAGCATAGCTTGTGATAGGGATGCTAAAATAGCTGACGAATCTTTGAGAACATTATAGAGAACTCCCAGGTATTTCCAAATTATTATTAGAACTTAATTAATTAGGAAACACCAGTCTGATATAAACATCTTTTTTGCATTTGGTTGCCCTAAATCGGGAAAGAGCAATCGAAGTTATAGCGCAGGCGAGCGACATGACAAGGTATGTCCGGGTATATTGTCAAATAGCGGATTTTAGTGAGTACGGGATAATTATAAGAAGCATTACGCGTAATCGCGGGAAACCGTAAATAGAAAAAGTATAACAACTGTAATGGAATAGGTAAGCACAGATTTGTAGAGAGCTTATTTTGGAAAATCTGTTTGTTTGCTCTTTGTATATCAGGTTTCCTAAAAGTACTTGCTTCTGTACATTTTCCTTTGTTAATCATATTCTGCTAGTCACTCTACACTGAATCGTTTAATAGCTGGCTCATGTTTAGATCGTATCTGAAGTAGGTCAGTTCGGTCGAGTAAATCGAAGAAATTGGTTACATAAATATTCGTTAAACGCGAAGCATATTAAATCTAAAATTTATTTATAGAGTCACAAACAAAGAAACATCTATACTATGTTTTTATTACTTGTTTTATGATGTAAACAATATTTACATTACGTTTTAGTGTAAAGTATGTGTTGTACTTACTTTATAGTAAAACGTAATGTTACATAACAAAGTACTTTATCTTTAACCTATAAACGAATACGGGCCTACTACTGGACAGATTCTCCTCACAGAATGAGAAGGATTTCACCTACGTACCCCTCCCAGTGCGGCTTGGCAGACTTTGTGAACGTTGTAGAGAACTCCAAAATCGATTCATGCTCAACGCTATCGAGTGTCCCTTGTTCGTGCGCATCGTCGATCTCCACAGAGATCTAAAACTAACCACTATAGCTCGATATTTCAAAAAACTATCAAAAATTTACTGCAAGAAGTCTATACAACACAACTCCAATCGTTGCCTAAGCCAAGTCGGCCTAACATGAGGCGCCCTTAGGCTAACGATTCGCGCTTCTTCGAGCCCTAAACTCTTCCTGGCAGAGTCTCATTCCGAGGCATGCCAACAAACCTGCTTTACGCTGTTAAACGATTTCCTTTACAGTTAAAGAAAGTGATATTTTATTAACAACAAACTATATTCCTATAAAGTAAGAAAATGTTACGAAAGTAATTGCTCACCTCTGATAAGTAGGTGTACACACATTTTCTAGGCCGCATTAAAACAGCAGCACGATATACTGCTGTTTTAAGTATCACCAAATAAATTACATTTTGAAAGTACTAAAAGCATTTTTTCGTAGGATTTACGAAAGATCATAACATCCTCGCCGCTTTTAAAATAAACCAGTCGACTGTCGAGTGATGAGTAGGTATAATGAAAGGGTCTATCCTTCTTCATAAACGCTAGTCTCCGACGATGAGGAATGACAACTGGATAAAAACGATACTGGGGTAAATATTTTGTAAAATTTTGATATTAAAATCGCGGAGAAAACTCTAGCAGTTTTTTTATATTTCATCGATGACTAGAAATTCACCGTGACTTCGCTCGCGTATAAATTTTGATTAGTAGGTCGTTACTTCAAAGATAAAAAATTTAGTTCTTCAATCTATTTGTCAATGGTTTATACAGTTATGTTAGCCTGAACAACAAAAAATATTAGTTTACATTAGAAATAAGAACTTATAATATCTATTGTTTAATTGTTACATTTTATTGACAAAATAAAGAAATTTTCAAACAAACAACAAACAATGGTGTTTTTGCGAATCTTCTAGATGACGGAGTTTTGCCTGAAAATACATTGAAAAAGCAAACATCCGAATTGATAACGTCCTTTTTTTGAAATCGGTCAAAAATGGCGGCATCGGCGTATACTATCTCATAAACCATCATACATTCCTAACAACCCCTTTAAAAAATTTCCCTTCCAAAATAATACAAATAAAAATCATACAAAAAAAGTAAATATATCTGAAGTACCAGGACTACATAGATCGAAAGCACTCAATACCGGAGCAGTTATTTGATCGGAATATCACGCGAGTTGTCGTCGGCAGCGAACTCGAGCACCGGTAAACCGGATTACATTCTGTATTTTTATTTGAACACTACTCGATCACGAGATATTTCGATCCTGAAATTCACTGAAGTATCTCTAAGTCTAAGCTCTTTTTAAATTATTAAAATATGGTCCCTCGTCTTTGAGATATAAACTAGCGTATTTTATGCTCGGAAGGGTAATATTGTCTTTTTAAAGAAGACCGGAAATAGCTGTACGACTTTGGAGATAAAAAAACATTTGATAATAATTGTCAATCCAGATTTATTAACACAATAATTGGAAGGGAAATTTTATTAGTAATTGACGGAGTAAGCCATCATCTTGGGCCTGATAGTATAAAGAAAAAAATTGCCTATTAACAGAACAACAATTAGCAGGGCATGCAAGTAAATCTCTATAATCTGATGCATCAGCATCTGGATCCTTCGTTTTACATTTTGTATGATTAGAATTTTCTCAACATCTATATGGATCATCATCAGTATGGATGTTCCGCAGCAAGAGTACCAGAGGTTCGTATGCTCTTCCAGCGCTGCGCAGACCAGACGACTTTGTGTACAAACTGGGAAACTTCCAAACCAAAACAGCCTAACTATTGCGATACGAAATTCAATATTGCAGAAGCCCATACAGAGCCCTTATTCAGTAACATTTTTGACAATTTGTATCCGATGACGACCTGTCATCTCCATAAGCGATTTGCGATGGGTACACACATTATGTTCTCAAAAAGATTGTATATAACTTACGAGTATATGTAATTGCTTACCTACCTATAATAAGGTATGCACTTTGTATTGCTTTTTGGGTCGTTGAGTTCATTGTTTTTTACATTGGTTTTCTCACTTACTTAAATGACTGGGATCCAAAGGAGATCTTATTATACACGGACTTGCAACTAACTGTCAGCATATCTACTATATTTTTGATCGAAGGTTTTCAAACAAAAATATCGGCGTGCTAAAATGTCGGCTAGATTTACTGTTTATCATCATCTACCAGACCGCACTGGGCACGCGTGGTGGACTACGGCCTTAACCCCTTCTCACCCCCTGTGGGGGGAGACCCGTGCCCTGTAGTGGGTGATTAATGGGTTGATGTGATGATGACGATGATGATCAGATGATGGTAGATACTATTACCAACCCATTACCAGTCCATGGGTCTTCTCTCAGAATAAGAAAGGTTTATATCGTAGTCTACTGCAGATCAAGTGCGGATTGGTAGAACGTTTGAGAACGTTATGGAGAACTCTCACACACACAGGTTTCCTCACGACGTTTTCCTTCATCGCTAGAGAATATATTTCATTGTTTAAAAAGCACATAACTCTGAAACCTCTAAAATATCAACCACCACATTAGTACAACCGCTTTCTACACTCATAACACATCCGATCAAGTGGGTGAAGATCCTACAGCGGCCTTGTGGTACTAAATAACTCCTTAAATGTCAGAAGGCAAGGGGAAACCACTGTACTATTTTTCCAAGAAAGTTGTCATAATGGTTATAAAATAAAGAAGTGGCCATGCGATCCGCTTAGCAACCGGCGCCATACTTTGTGAAGAGTTGCGACGAATTGTAAAACGAGCCATGACACCCAGATGACGACCAAGACCAGTCTGTCAAGACTGTAACAATTAAGAAGGAGAAGAGGGAGAAGAAGAAGTAGAACAACACCATACGGTTACCATAAAATTTTCTATCATGTAATTTTTCTTGCCCTTATTTTGTCATTATCTGGATCATGTTTAGAACATGAAAGCTAATTAAACGCAAGATCCTTAACATAAACAAGATCTTACAAACAAAACTCTTATTAAAAAACTTGTAAGAGGTATTGAGATCCTATATCCCTCGCGTCGACATTTTTTAAGCCGAAATCAAATCTTTTATCTGGAGGCTGAGAGACAGGTGCTTTCTACCTGAGAACCTATAGTTCAGTGGAATGTTACTATATATATGTAATATATTATAATAAAAACTGTAACTGGATGATTCCTGTAGCTGTACTAAATATTTTTTTTTAATTTTGTGCAAGGAAAGCAAATATAGATTTATTTCAAACAACAAATTATAAAAAACAAGTGTACATATATTACTTTAGAAAGTAATACTTTATATCTGTTACATAATTTCGATTGATTCATTTTAAAATATGAGGCGGTATCCACGTTAACTAGATCCTACATCGCGTTATCGAAGTTTTCCCATAGGAGAGCCACAGAATTAAGAACGTACAGAACCCTCATTCAGCCATTATTGCAAGTATTGCATTGTGTCTAAAAAAACAACGACAACGCTCCGCGCACGTCTCACTTCGCACCCATGTAATGTTGCTGGCTCACAAAATTTATCCCATTTTCCCCAATTCATGGTAAACGTTTAGGACATTAGAGGTAAAATAATAACTGCCAACTGATATGGAGTGAAGTGAAGTAATGTAATGAATGGAATGAAGTAACATAGGAGTGAGGAACACTAGGAATGGTTTTTGATGCTTCAATATTAGTCTTGTACGCGGTTTGTGTATGTTCTTAATTCTTTGACGAGAGCCATACAACTGCCAAAGTTGAATGGTAGGACCTCAATCAACGAGTACACAACACCAGTTTGGAGGAAGACCTTCTTTCATTGTTGCTGTTGAACTCTGTCACGCAAAGCTTTACTATTAATTATCACATTATGATACTTTTTTATTATTTATTTAATAAGGGCAATAACGAGTTACAAAAAATCAATCAACTATTAAATATATGCTTAACAATAATAAAATAAGTTATAAAGTAATCCCACTTAGAGGTTACCTCAGAAATTACATAATTACCAATAAGTTGGAATAAAAAAAAATGGAATCAAAATAAAAACAAATATACTCTACCCACATGTTTTTAAGTACTCATAAACATATCTCTACTGTACACATCACACGTTCAAGGTATCGTAATCATATTGGATCAAAAAAGAAATCGTCAAATTATCTTTAATATTTGGAAGGCTGTCGCCTGTTATATCAATATCAAGAGCTTTATTAATATTATTAAAAGTTGTTCTTACTTAATTTTATAAATTTAAAATGCATATAAAAAATTTCGGAACCGACAGGATTTGAACCTGGATTAGTATATGCCTTTTATATCGGTCTTATAGCGACTTTAGCGCCATCTAGTAGTAAACATTGTATTGTGATAAACGACTAAGACACCGGGAGGTATCTTTGCATCGTTCGAGTCCATGTAGGACTGCGGTGCATCGCTTTTTTTCGGACATTTGCCGATAACCACCTGAGGGGTTGCTACGGCGTCACCGGGGGAGTGGGGCGAGCGCGAAAGCTCGCCATGAGAAGAGCCCCAGGGCTCGACGACATCGGGGGGGAAAGTGGGAGACGTCGACCCGAGGGTGCCTCCTGCGAGGACTCGGACCTCGGCTCGGTTCGACGTAAATCTGACTGTTGGTGGACTTTAGGACTAATCATTGTTTAGTCCGAACGCCCCCGTGACCGTGGTAAGGATCCACGTCCGGATGATGTCAGAAATCGGGGCCCTCGTCTTCGCCGGCGGAGACGCTGTGTTTGTTACGTGTGTGTGTGTTGTTGGGACACGTTGTCGGTAGTTATTTTATCGTCAGGGTTGTCTAGGACATGCTTCGGACGTCGCCGCTTTGGCTCGACGTCGGGGACGGGGGTGCGGTGCATCGTTAATGCAGTCGTATTTATATCAAAATACCCACCAAGTAAATGAACATACATATCTGGCAAGTATGAATTTATAGGTATCAAAAGTTTAATTATTTACCCACATTATAAATAACTGTAACAATTGTGTTTTTATTTAGTTTAAACAAAATGATACTAATCAACACTATCCTAAGAATAACTTTATAAAGGCCATCAATTAAAACAAGATCATTGTTATTCATACGCGGAAGTTATGTAGTCATAGCTGAGCGTGATAAAAAATTAAAATTCTCTGCACTACTTGGCTAAAGATAAAGGGTGGGTACAAATAATGATGAATTAACATGAGCGTCTGAACTTACCGAGGACGCAGTTGAAGACAGGTGATTTATTATACTCCTTACGAGTGCCGGGAATCCGTCTGCATTCATAAGGGCTGATGAGAATGAGAATGAGGACTAATTACATGCTTTGCCGTTAAGTAAGCAGCGAAACTATACGTTTGAAGACTATACCTATCTCCTTCATTCGCTTATACGGATAACTTTTCCGTTTCATCATCATCACCATCCAGTGCATAGAGGGTATGCACAGGGTATGCAGATGGTATAAAATGAAGAAAATCTCCACTACGAATTTAAAAACTTTAGGGTAGGCTTTTTATAACTATTACAAAGCCTATCCTTAAGTTTTTTATAACTCGTACTGGTGATTTTCTTAATTTTATATCATCTGCATACCCTGTGCATACCCTCTATGCATGCCACTGTCATCATCACATCAACACATTACAGGCCTACTACAGAGCACTAAGAAAGGGTTAAGGCCTACGGACTCCACTGGGCGCCAACTCTGGCCCAGTGCGGATTGGTGGACTCCACACCTTAGAGAACATTATATGTTTGAATGTTTTGTATTTATAATTATTGAATTTCTTGGTTATTGTTATTATTATTGTTTTTTTTAATTCTTAATTTTATATAGCTTATTTTTATGTTTTAATTTTATTTTATTTTTTGTAAAAATCACTTGTTGTTAAATTCTTTTAATAGCCCCGGAGAGACGAATTGGGCAACTGTAATGTCTTCACGGGGTGCGTTATTTTATTTATTTAACTCTTTATTTGTACACCACTATGAAGTTAGGAAAATAAGAAAAACAATAGAAATACAAAGAAAGAAGAAAAATACAAAGGCGGTCTTATCGCTACGTAGCTAAATAAATAAAATAAATTATGTAGATATCTCAGACATGCAGGTTTCCTCACGATGTTTTCCTTCAACGTTGAAGCAAGTGATATTTTGATTACTTAAAACGCACATAACTTAAAAAAGATAGAGGTGTGTGCTGGGGTTCGAACTCGGCCCCCGGAAAGTGAAGTCGAAGTCCTACCCACTGGGCTATCATCGCTTCGTGTGCTATTTTTATTTAATTTAATTTATTGGTGGTAAGAAGTTTAACGGTTAAAGAAGACCGGAGCAGCAATTCGTATACAAAAGATTATTTCGATATTTTGCAGTAAGTTTAGGGTTTTCTAATTTTCGTTTTTTAACCAAATCTATAAAGTAAGTAAAGTCACTTGTCAAAATCACAAATAGCTATAACATTGCTAGAAATGAGACCGTAGTTCAGTGTTAACGGTTCACTGTTACGAGTAGAGTAATAGATAACTAGAGAGTTCATTTCTCACAACGTAATTTATTTCAGTGAAGATGAAATTCCAAACAGATCCAAATTAAAGCCGGCATTTGTCTCCCGTTTTTGAAACAGGCATTTAAGCCGAGGGAAATATGCTGAGGGAGTGATAATTTTTTTTAATAGCAGCATGGAATTTTGAAGTGCGAAATACTCTATTAAGAACGTAAATACTTGGTAAAGCTTCGCAAAATAGAGAGCTAACCTTTGCCGACGTATGTAGTTCAATACTAATTCTGTTTATTTTTTGGTTCAACTTTAATTTTATTTTCTTTTATTTTTACTTTTTGTTTAATTTAATTCCAAGTTGTGTACACATACTTTGAGTTTTAGCTTAGAACAAAATTTATTTATATCTAGCTTTAGCTATTATCTGTTTTGAATAATGAACTAAAATTAATGTTAAAAGATTTATAAACATTCGACAGGGATGAAAGTATATGTATCAGAACGAAAAACTCAGGATATATAAATTATATATATCCGATTTTAAGTGGTAATTTTTGGTGGTATAAGGTTTAGTTTACTGCAGTGCGTGACAGGGGGCAGATAAGGGCTCCAGAAGGACAACGGCGAAGCAATGCTTAGAGGAGCCCATATCTCGAATATGAATTTTAGTACGATCAGCCAAAGCTGGCGAAGAAATTATGGCGGATAGCTGTATTATCACTTAATAGCTTACGTGCGACAGTTTGCTAAGTTTCATATTAATACCAAAGATCCGATTACTAACGGGAGCACGGATTTTTTAACTTCTACTTAGTGGAATATATACTTGAACCTATAGAAAGTTGGACCGACTTAAGTATAAGCAATTCTAATAACATAGTAATCTTAAAAAATAGTACCCTCAGGACCTTTTCAGAGAAAATTAACTTTTGTCCGCATTTTCGTCTGAATGAGTGAATTTGTTTTCCCCTTTCATAGGAAAAGGGATAATGTTCGGATTCGTTCGAAATGTTCCGTCATACGTAATATTGGTCTTAATCTTAATCTGGAAAACGTCCGCGGAATATACATGTATACAACGTGTAACGGAATTACGAAATACTATTAAAGGGTATTAAATCACCCTGTAGATATATTAAATCAAAAGAAGCATTCTTTTTTCCATACAAACTAATTCAAAACATTCTCAGTATTTACTTAAAAAAAACCTATTGAAGATAAAAGAATGATATGTGCACACGGTGGCGTGCACTTCATACACGCACAAAGGCACTGCTTTCATTAAATTAAAATGTGATTTATATTTATTGAGCATGAAATATTAATCCTTATTATTATATAACCTTGCCCTTTAAAACATGCCACTTTAACATATAGTTTAGGACATAATGCACAATTTTAATGAAAATACCTAAGTAACGTACGCAGGTATTTCAATTAAAAATTTCCATTACTTTTTGTCTATAAGTACCTTTCTAACAGAACAAACTTGTTGAACGTATTTTATTTATGCAATAAAAATTTTGGTGAAATTAGTAACGAAATAAACGCAAGTTAATTCACTAAGCAGTTTCTAAAAGCCACTCACTACGTACGTAATTGGAAAGAAAAATGGTACAATAGCTATTCGTACAACACGTAATGCAAAGTTAGTTTTTGTTGCGAGTGCTGAGTTTGAATCCTGAGCGAGCGAAGTATTTTACAATTGAATTCAAAGAGTGGCAAGTGAGTTAGTATCCTAAACAAATCACTATCGTCACACAGAACTTTACCTGAGTAGAAAATACACGGTAATTAAAAAAACTTCTTAAACTTATTGATTCAATGAATTGTTTTTTTATAATAATAATTGACGCCTATTAACAGAGCAACAATAATTATATTTATATTTCCAAAACAATTCACAGGGCATGCAAGGAGCACGTCCTGCAACATGCCACCCTCGTCCATCAATTCGAGGCGTAGCTGTTAAGCCTCATGTGTCTGTAATTACACCGGCAACCACGCCCTTCAGACCGGACCACAGCAACAATGCTGCTAAGCGGCGAAAGGGCATGGCGATTGTACTTCCCCGGACGAGCTCTGTCACAAAAAGTTCTACTTTTTCTAAAAACGGGTTCCGTTTGTTGCCTTAAATAATTTTGTCTTTTAATTTTGGTTCTTAAAATTTGCGAGTACATATTATTAACGAAGCGTTCATAGCCTAGTAGGTAGGACTTTTACTTCACTTTCGGGTGCTGAGTTCGAATCCCAGCGCCACCTCTAAGTTTTCTTTCGGCGAGATCAATTCAAAGTCAAAGTCAAAGTCAAAGTCAAAAATATCTTTATTCAAGTAGGCCCACAGGTGGCACTTTTGATGCGTACATAAGAATTACACGGTAGTGAGATGATGGCGATAACCACATTCGTAAACTTAAAACTAAAGCTACGAGGGTTCCAAACGCGTCCCGGTCTAAGAAGAAGCCCACAACAAACTTAGCCGGGTTTTTTTTTTTTGTTATCGCCATCTCACAATGTCATTTTAAATTATTAGAAGAGCAACCTGGTTAGAGCAATAATTTACACCCAAGCTTTTTTATCGTTTACGTAGTCCTTTATACTATAATAGGACTTTTCTATAAGCTTACGTTTAATACCAACTTTGAACTTTTTTAGAGACATCTCCAAGATGTCAATTGGTAGTTTATTGTAGAATTGTATGCAATTTAATTTAAACGAATTATGAATTTTATGTAACCTA
Source organism: Pararge aegeria (assembly GCF_905163445.1). Classification (NCBI taxonomy): domain Eukaryota; kingdom Metazoa; phylum Arthropoda; class Insecta; order Lepidoptera; family Nymphalidae; genus Pararge; species Pararge aegeria. The sequence continues at coordinate 2,931,790 of NC_053181.1, forward strand.
GTATATTGCACTGTTAGTTTATTCTTACTTCTAATGTTTAAATTGTTGCAGTCACATTTTTTCTTAAATTTAGAAATGTTTTTATGAACGTACATTAAATTTTCAAATATGTACTGACTATACACTGTCATTATTTTAAAATCTTTAATAAATTTAAATGATTTAATCAATTGCGGTCGTTTGGTGCAGCAAATAAAACATCGAATAGGTACTTTATTTAATAAGCTGCTTCTATATGCAGAAATTAATGATTTAATTTTTTATTACATGTTTAGTAAAGTTTATTAATTTAGAGTTATAATACTTCGAGCTACGGATATTATATTAACGTCGATGTTCCACGATTAAAAAACACTGTGGGTATTATCATTGCCCAAAATACCATAGATAATAGCATAATTTCGCTAATTTATTTCCTTATTAAAAATGGTCACATACTATAGGTATATAAACCTACATAATACCTTACTAAGTTATTTAATAACTGTACTCGTAGTTATCTAGCCCACAGTCCTCGTCATTAGGACGATCTGCGAATGCCCCGAGTTGCTTTCCGTCCGCTCCGGATATGCCCTCATTTCACGAGCCGAGTCCCATAGGAAACCTGGGCTATATCTGCTAACGGTTACAGCTCAGCAAACGATAATTACAATAGCTTATTATAGTGTTTCCATACATTAATAGTTTGAAAACCAGTTTTTTTTTTAAATGCTCTAAACCCTCCTCTAAGTAGTAAATGGCGAAGCAGTTATAGCTTAGTGGTAAGGACGTAGGCTTCACTATATAAGGGGCCAAATTTTAACCTCGGAAAGCGCTTACTTTTCTGAGTTATGGGCGTTTTAAGCAATTAAATATCACTTGCTTTAATGGTGAAGGAAAACATCGTGAGGTAACCAGCATACCTGAGAGTTTGTCATAATTTTCTCAGAAATGGACTCGCACTTGGCCATTGTAGTGGACTACAGCCAAACCCTTCCCACTGTAAGAGACCCGTGTTCTGTACTGGGCCGGTAATGGGTTGACAGTTGGTATGATCTTTTATTTAAATAAAAACATTTAGACGCAGCAGACAAAAAAAATATTTTCTATAAAACTTAACTACTGACAATAAGTAATCGTGGTTTCCATAAAATATTGAAAACCACCGAAAGCATTTTCGTGGGCAGACAGCAAAGACGTGTTTTGATAGCTCTTCCTAGATTTTTTTAACAAAGAATCAATCAATCAAAAATACTTTTTTGCACACAAAAAATAAATAAAAGAGAACAAATCATTTAAAGTTGTGTAACAAAGGCCTTATCACTTATAGTGATTTCTTCCAGGCAACCATTATGAGGAATTGGCTCACATATGAATTCTTATAGCGGTGCACAAGGCTCTAAGAATATACTTTCATATTAATAATTACAAAAACAGTAGGTATGTTATGCGGCGGTACAAAATCAACAGATTTGACGTGGGTGCTCTAACGAGCCTTCTCTCTCAGCCGACCACAGAAGGTTTCAGGTCTGTTGTTGAGATATTTGTGCATAGGCAGCAATAACAGATTGTATCTGTTGCATTTCCCTTATATTTATATAATTACTAGCCGTTTCCCGCCCGCTTTGCTGGGCGAATTGAAAAAGGAAATAAATTACATTTTATGTTTCATTTTTATTTTATTTTTCATATTTTTATTATTCTCCTTTTTTTTATTTTTGTATGAACATAAATAGGCCCCGCGGATAGAACTGTAAGCATCGATATTGTTTAGACTTACTCAAATTCCAAATTCCATCGATTTAGCCTGTATCTTTCATCCAGGTGATTTTTCTCACTAATATTCATTGTAACTTTCAATGTGCAATCATTATAACATTTCCGTGCCTTTCTTCCAAAAATTAATAATAATTGACATGAAGAAAAAAATTTGAAATGAGCATTGAAAGTTTAAGTTAAAGTCATTGCAAGTCTCATATGTGAAGTTGAAATCTGTCTAGGTTCAAGTGCGACGAATTTTCTGTTAACTAAAATTATCTCCGTGACATCAATTTTTTATAGAAAATTAATTGTGCATGTTTTTTATGAATTCTATTGGAATAAGTAACTAAATTTCTTTTCCACATCTCATGTGCTTGGAAAATGCATTCATTTTAATGTTACATTTCCGCGATCCCGCAATAAAAGAATTCGTCGGTTATGTAGTCTGCAAAAGTAAAATGAATGTAAAATTCTTAGTCCGTTGATTGGAATAGCTACATGTAAAGTTAAGTTTTTGAAACCTCTCAATGACTTTTTCTCCGCTGCCAAAAAGACGATTGTTGTAAGGAAATACACGAATATCCCTACATACACGAAGATACACCAAATTTGGAGTCTGTAGAAGTTACAGGTTAGAAATAAAAAATTTAGATTTTAACACCCACCCCCGCAATTCCTGTCGGAAGTAGACTTTATTGAAATCTATTTTGAGATGTTCTTTATGTGAATAATAAAAGATTCCTACCATATTTAGAATTTTTAGAAGATATATTTCGAAATTGAAATTTTTTATTGTTAACACCCACCCCCGCGAACCTTATTGGAGGTGATTCATTGTAAAATCCGCTCGAAGATCATTTTTATATTACATATAGAACACTCTCACTAAATTTGGAGTCTATAGGAGCTATCGCTTGGAAATTGAAAATTTTCATTGTTAACGCCCCCCCAATCTTCTTTGGGGTGGGATATCGTAAAATTTGTTCATAAATCATTTTTACATCACTTATAGAAAATTCCTACAAAATTTGGAGCTTGTAGGAGCTTTAGCTGGAAAATTAAAAATATTAATTGTTAATACCCACCCCCGCCACCCCCTGTGGGGTGAGCTATCGTAAAATTCGTTCATAGCCTATTTCTACACCTCTTACAGAAGATTCCTACCAAATTTGAAGTCTATAGGAGCTATAGTTTAAAAACGGGAATTGTTCATTGTTAACGCCCCCGCAATCCCCTTTGGGGAATGAATATCTTAAAATCTATTCATAGCTGACCTCTACATAGCAAAAGTAATATTCCTACCAAGTTTCACGTTTCTGAGTCTTATGGTTCCCGAGATTTCGTGTTGAGTGACTATATAGATGGGAATTCTTCGATTATCATCGAAATTTTTAACTTTTTATCGGGCTTTTTTTAAATTTTCTTACATACAAAACTTTCTCCTGACAATTCTGAAGATAAAAAAAAGCCCAATTGGTCCAGCCGTTCTCCACTACCGTGAGTAGATTCATAGCTGAATGTAAAAAACCATAATCCGTTTAATACACTCTGTTGAAATCCATGAAAACAAAAGAATCAAGAGAAAATGCTTATCTTTTGTTTTTATTAGCGAGATAAATGTTCATAAAAGTAAAACAGCAATAAAAAAATGAAGGAATGTTGGAATTCAAAAAATAGATAGCCATAAACCATCTAGGAAAAATTTCGCATCGAATGGTGGTAGTTTCATGTCGATACGATCAGTGGTTTAGGCGTGATTGAGCCTCAAACGAAGACCATTTTCATTATATATATATATAGATTAGGTTTTTTGTTTTCTAGTTACTTAAGGGATGATGGGGCTGGCATATCCGTGTTGAATAAAAGTCCAAAATAAATAAAGATTATAAAAAAAAAAAATAACCAGTAGGTACATATGTAAAATAAACTAATCAGTGACTGAACTAGGGGCACACTTGAAGTAAATAATGGATGAATTCCAGCGACATCTCTAGGGCGCAATTCCTAGCCCTACAGCTAAATTCAGTTCTTTATGAAATGACGGCACTGGAAGGACTTCAAATTCAGATTCAGCTTTTCATCAAAGATCTATCCATTTTCAAACAAGTACTTTTCTTTCCAGTAATTTATCATTTCCTTTTTATTTTATTTGACTCTTTTCCCCCTTTTTCAGCATTCTTTATGCTTTCTTTTTGTCCTTTTTTTTCCTTTCTTGCTTCTTTATGACATATAGGTATATATTGTATATCTTATGTATATTCTATTGTATTTTTGATATTATAAGTGTACGTGTACGAAGTAACTATATTTTATTTAATTTTTTTTGTAATTTATGTTTATTATTTAATTATTATTTTGTGTACACATAAGCTTTCTTCTCAACTTAATGATCTTTTAATCGATAAGGCCGCCTATTGTACTTTTTTTCCCGTTATTTCAATTGTGTTGTTTTTATTGCTTTGCCTTTTGCGTACAATAAAGTGTATATGATTTGATTTGAGGATGTTATCCTAGGGAATGAATATTTATATAAAATTCAAAAATTAAACAGCGATTGAAAGTTTACTTTATAATTTAAACGTGTACTTAATGATATGAAAGAAATAGTACTTAAGGTGCCTAAATGTATAAATTAACAAAAATAAACTTTTGCAGTTTAATTTAAATTGTAATTGAGGTAAATTGGCATTACTAATATAATAATTATAATAATCTCTTTATTTCAGACTAAGCCCATACTAACACATTTAAAATAACAATATTAGAGAATAGAAAAAGAAACAATTAACAATATGCAATATCGAATTAAAATTTACAATTGCAGTATAAATTGATGAAAAATGGCATTTCATAGATATAAAATTAATGCAGACATTTTAAATTAAAATTAGCAGCAGCGTACCCTTAAAACAAAAGGGGGAGGAAAATCGGAGGACCCTACAAATAAATGAAGCCCTATGAGTGCTGCGGACAATGGCTGACACTCACTCGATTACACAGTAGAATTAGCTTCAGCAAAATATTTACGTTTGAGATAAAAGTTGGAAGTAATATTTAAACGTGTCACCCGAGAGACAACATTGTTAATATGCTCGAATCCCTTGAGACTATAGCATATATATCAGGCGGAACGTTGCTTTTTGCGTCAAAGGATCTTTGTATTAGATATTCTACTCGACTGCGAAAGCTGTTGGGAAGTTTGAAAAGGATAAGGTGAAAGATAAACTTTGTCGCTACATACATGTTGAAAGTACACGATTACCCAGCGCTTGGAAAATTCAGAAGACTAATGCCCGTTTTCACAAAACCTATTAATCGCCAGTGGATGCCCAGTGGAGTGCACAGGATTTTTGAACTGGGTATGCATAAAGAAAGAAGATAGGATAAGATGTAAAAATCCTTTCCCTTGATGAGTAATGCAAAAATTATAGGGTAAGCAGTGCTTTTTTGCTTGTATGTAGTGCACGCCACTGCGGATGCCCAGTGATGTATTTGATTCATAGAGAAAAACAAAACATTTCACGAACTCTTACGTAATGTCTAACGATGTTAGGCGCCTTCTAAAGTTACGACACCGATGTGTGTTCTCAAGTTTAGGGGATCCGTAAACTGACCCTTGATATATGAAAAAAATATAAATTCGGTTTGTTTTTTATAACCAAACCGAATTTATATTTATAGAAAATCCATACGAATAATAAAAAATATGATAATACTTTGTCGCAAGAACCATGGATGCGTTAGGTTATATGAGTTGCCTAGTGAAATTTCATTGAATGGTAAATTTATGCTTAGGAATCTTCTTTTATTATGTGTTACTTACTTAGACATTTACTTTTCGGTCATTAGTGAAAACGGTCGTAAAAGGTTCAAAGTCTTTTACAGCATATCGAATAGTGATAGTGTTGTGTAAAAGAACGTGCTTCCTTAAAGAACATTATTATATTAATTTAAAATTAAGAAACCCCCGATTTTAAACAGAGCATACATTATTCTACTAAACAAGCCCTTTTCTTTGATACCCATATTGACGGTATTACGAAAAGATAATTTAATTGGATCTTAGATTTAAAATTTGCCACGGTTTATTGTATTCAACTTGTCAAGCCCTTTTATTTGATATTCATATTGAAGAAGTTGTAAAAAAAATATTTTATCCGCCATTTTGTAGCGGTGGCCATCTTGGACCTATTTTCATCAAACATAGCTAAGACACTGCCTACTAACACACCTTTCAATTAAAAAAAAACGTAATCAACATCCACAGAATGAACTAAGCCACAGAAAGACACATGCAGACGTGTGTCTTTCTGTGGCAAATTAAGGTAGTTAAGGTCGTATTTTCAGTTGTTTTCTATCACTTATTCAATTAATCACAGTGCTAGCTAAATTAGTCGCCTTAAGCTATGCCGGTAAACATAGAGTTCAGTCAAAATAATTAAAAACAAATAGAACCCTCATCAACCAACATAACTATTGGTGAACGGTTGATGTATACCTTCCTAAGAATCTCCTTATATTAGGCGTTACTTATTTAGGCATTGCCTTGTTCGTCCTTAGTGAAAACGGTCATAAGAGCACCAAGTATACTTTTAAAGTTCCTAGATATACCGCTGTATACCGATGTCTAAGTAGCAAAGCCAATTATTTGATAAAGAAAGCTATATTTAAAGCAGTAAGATCATTATGACATTAATTTATGAAATTAAAAATATGACAGGAATATTTTAATGGACACTGCGGAAATTTTAAAGGAAATGAAAGACAAATTACCGACCCCTTCCGGTTGTGCATTAGCGGGGCATTACTGACACCTTCAGTCTATCAAGAAACTGAAATGTTTGATAAATGAATTACTTTGGCTTGCTCAACATCTCCTGAGTGCACTATTACCAATGCGAATGGAACCTCCCCAGTACAAATAGAAAACGAATAAAACATTTACGCTGTCTTAGCATTCGCAATTTGTCGTGAAAATAAAATAAGACTCCGTTTCATGAGGACTTTTCAAATGTATTGAATTTCTAAAGAAATGTGAGAAAGCGTCCTTTGATCTGATCTATTAAATGTGTATTCATATCTTGTTTCTTTAGTGATTCGAATGGTATTAACGGAATTTAAACGGTATAAATATTTGAAAAAACCTTCTTAAATATAATATAGTATAAATGTGTGTAATAAATTCGTTTTGTACATGTATTTTGAAATCTGCTTTTAAGAAAAAAGCTTTCCGTCTTTTCAGTGCAAAAAAATCTTTCAATTTTTGTTCACATTTCTATTATATTTTAAAGATTTTAAACAAAGATTTTCGCGGTTAATCAACATTTCTTAAATATAGTTCGTAGCGTGTAAAAATGTCGTAGCGTGTACCCGTTGGTACACGCTACGATATTATTTTGGGATTTGTCGATATTTCGATTCAGTTTCATGAATCGTGGTCACACACGGGACTGCGGAGGTAGTTGGATGTCACGGCCAGAATATGACTACCCGCTTTCGTGTTATTTTTGTTGGTATTTCACGAATGCTCGACATACCAAAAACGACGAAGCGGTGATAGCGCATTGGGTAGGAGCTCGACTTCACTTTCTTGGGCCCAGTTCGAATCCCAGCACGCACCTCTAACTTTTCTAAGTTATGTGCATTTTTAAGTAATTAAAATATCACTTGCTTCAACGATGAAGGAAAACATCGTGAGGAAACCTGCATGCCTGAGAGTTCTACATAATGTTCTCAAAGGTGTGTGGAGTCCACGAATACGCACTGGGCCAGCGTGGTGGAAACCCATGCTCTGTAGTGGGCTGGTATTGGGTAGATGTGCTCGACTTACCACACTGAGGACACTTTTAATAAATTGAGAAGCTGTACGATGCTTTCTTGATCTATATTTAATAAATATTATATTCTATTAAAATAGCGAAAGGTTATCGAACCGCACATCCTATCACTACTGAGCATCCCGAACAGCTCTCTGCAATAAAAAAAACTCCTGACGTGTTCATGAAATCATAGTTCGAAAAAAATATTTATGGTACCTTAAGTGCTAGTAGAGATTTGTTGTGACAGAGCTCGTCCGGAGAAGTATGCACCATGCTTATTTCTGCCGCTTAAAAGCTTTGTCGCAATGCCGTGTGTGGACACAGGGCAACATTGCAGGATGTGTCGTCTCCTTGCATGCCCTGCGAATTGTTGCTCTGTTTATACTCGATAGTTGTCAATTTAACGTCAGGTGGGCTATTTTTATTGTTCATATAGTTTATTACATATAGTTTGCTATTATGTATGTACATGAGAGCCTGTCAGGGCGTTGCAAACATAATTATTTACTTTTCTTTATTAATTGTTACACTAAAACTGTAACTCATATTCAAGCATTTATGGAATGTAATATATGTATTAGTATATTTATATTTAGCATCAGTATTGTTGCATGTGTGTAGTCTGGTTTATGTATTAGTATGTAGTTACACGTATGTATGTTTTAAACAGTGTACCCCACCTTTTCGTTTTTCCTTATAGTTTTTCTAACCCTAAGGTTGCCTGGCAGAGATCGCTGCTTACCGATAAGGCCGCCTTTTGTATCCTACTTCATTCTGTAAGTGTTTTTTTTTGTGTTTTCTAAATGACGTGGTGTACAAATAAAGAGTATAAATAAAAAAAAGATTATAATATTAAATAATTACATGTAATACAAAATAGAATTATTAAATTAAAATGTCAGTCCGATAGTAATATTGAAGATAAGTATATTATGAAATCCTGCATCCTCAGGAGATGTCAACCTTACAATGAATAAGTGATAAGTCATTGTAGAGTCAACATCTCCTGAGGATGCTCCGGTTTCGGAGCGAAACGTGCGTAGAGGGTACATTGCCGAAGATCTGTTAGGTGAGGAGTTATTGTTAATCGTCAGATTCTATCTGCTTGGTCAACCAATTATAACTATACAATAAAAATACGTTCTATGATAATTGCAGTATCATACAACGACTGTTATCACTTGCTTTTTTAAAATTCATAACAAAGGTTAAAGCTATAAGAGCAACTGGCAATAAATTTATCGGTATTAAAAAAATGCAAATGACGTCAGCAGTGAGAGCCAACTGCATCGGACTTGCCATCGGATAATACCAGCTTAAGAACTAATTAAACTGCAATGAACTTATTCATTCCTTAAGATAAGAAGTCATCGAGTTCATTTAAAAATCGTTCAAAGGGAGATAAAATGGACTTAGTTTCTTCAATTATAGGCAACCAAGAAAAGGATTACAGAAAAAGCAAATTACAGTGGGTATCCTATTTACATTTTCCATAACAGTCATATTACAGTTGATATTCTATCTACCTATCTAGAGGATTCTGAACTTTCTCTGGTCTGGTCTGATGGGAAGCGTCACACGTGGCTAGTTATAACCCCACCGACGGAACGTGCCGCTGAGCGAATAAGCGTTCCGGTACGATGTCGCGTAGAAAATAATTAGGGGTAAGGGTTTAGTATAACTCCTATGCCCCTAACAACTTAACCTTTTACGAGCAGCACGTTTATTATTGGCAGGAGACAATTATGGGGAATACAAATTATCATCTCCCTTAGAGTATTGGCGCACAAGTGCAAAATAATATCCAAATAATGTATAACCCCTGTAATGTATAACCCCCTAATGTATATCCCCTGTCAGGGGATATAATTGGGGGATATATTTTTTGTGTCCTGTCTGTGCTGGCCCTGCCCTGTTTTGTACAATTGTGGGAATCGAACACAGCATTGGACTCCAAAAACAGGGTCGGTGCCGCCAATCGGCCGTCCGATTTGAACCGAACTTTTTCAATCAGACATGAAGAAGACTGCATGAAGCGTCTAGGGCTGCTTTATACGCAGAAAAAAACGAAAAGAGCAATTCTGAACGAAAGAAATTGTTTTGCGGCAAATTTTAGTGACGTTTGATAAGTATTCCCGCACATTTTAATAGCTTTTATAAGGACAATATTTTATCTAAGTGGGGCATCTCTTAAGTGCCCTTAAAAGGCGTCTTTAAAATCACCAAGAAGCAGGGCATTACGGAGGCAAATGGCCAACCCGTTTTAGGCAAATTCGAGAGAAATTATGGCCCTAATCCTAAAAAAACCCTTGGAATAATGTAGTAGGTATATATCGTAAATCTGTCAAGCACAAATTCCTTTCCTAGAATAGGATAATACAAAGGAAAAAGTTATCATAATTTTCCTACGTTGACTACAGGGCACGGGTCTCCTTTCAGAATGAGATGGAGTTACACCGTATTCCACCATGCTGGCTTCATGCGGATTGGAAGACTTCACGCGCCTTTGAGTGCATCATATCATCACAAAAATCAACCCATAACTGGCCCTCTACAGGCAGTGGCGGGCACTGGGTTTCCCCCCAGGGTATGCATAAGGCAGGAAAATGGCATACAATTTCAAAAATCCTCCTCCTATACGAGTTATATATCAATTTTAGGGTAAGCAGTGCTTTTGCGCATGTATGAAGTGCACGCCACTGTCTACAGGGCACGGGTTTCCATCCACAATGAGAAGGGGTTTAGGCCGTAGTCCACCACGCTGACCCAGTGCGGATTGGTGGACTCCGCACACCTTTGAGAACAGTATGGAGAACTCTCAGGCACAGTGGCGTGCACTTTATACATGCACAAAAGCACTGTCTACCCTAAAAATTTTATATAATCGAATATGATGAGGATTTTTGCTCTCTTACGCAATTTTCCTGCTGTATGCTTACCCTGCTAAGGAACACAGTGCACGCTACTGCTCAGGTCGTTGAAGCAAGTGATATTTTAATAGCTTAAAACGCACATAACTTAGAAAAGTTAGAGGTGCATGCCGGAGATCGAACTTATCGATCGGCTATGGCTGCTATTTTTGTTAATACGGGGCATTACATAACCTTATTCGTATTCAGTCGCCTGTCACTTAGAACCAATGATCAGTGAATTAGATAAAGTGCTCTGGACACGCAAAGCGTGTAATTGGCGGCGATGTAGCGGCCCCATTCTGACCCCCAAATCGATTATTGTTCCACCAAAGATAATTTTCACGCTTCACTGAAGCTTTAATATAAACGCACTGAAAGGAGGAGCGGAGTTGACGAGGGTTCTGGAAGGCTTTTCTTCACTAATGATAGTCGACGGAGTTCTTACTCCTTTTACCTTTAAAATTTGGAAATTTATATTTGATGCGAATATGTCGATGCATGGCAATTACCTACTCCTTTTTTTTAAGAAAGCCCCTGACTGCAATCTCTTTCAACGTAAGTGATAATGTAGTAAGAAAGACGGTAGCCGGGTAAGTCGGTATCTACGTTACGTTTTACTGGAACGCTAACGCTTGAAGTTTTAAAAGTGCTTATAACGAAGGCTTTGAAATTTTATGTGCATATAACGTAGACATGCAGGTACTGGAAATAAATGAAAGTTATAGACCGTTGTGTACTTTTGAATTTAAATGAACCGGTTGTCGGCATTCATCTGTCCATCACATGCAAAATGAAAATCAAGTGACTCCCTTTACTTTATTAGGTACGCGTCGCGTAGCGTAGGTACTATGCGCGTGTCGGTCTTTATATTCAACATGGCATAAGTTAATACTTAGAATGTTGGGAATTCGTTTGTATTGTTAAAATAAATATGCTTCTTTTGATTTAATATTTATACATGATTCCTTATGACATATTCTTATGCAGCCTTCAACAGTATTTCGTAATTCGATTACACGTTGTATATTGATCTCTATACAGTTCCGCCGCGTAGCGTAGGTATTATGCGCGTGTGGCTATTTTATATTCAGCAGGGTTGTCATAAGTTTATATTTAGAACGTTTTGAATTCGTCTGTATGGTAAAATAAATGTGCTTCTCTTGATTTAATATTTGTACAGAGTGATTCCTTATGACATATACTTATGCACACTTTAACAGTATTTCGTAATTCGGTTACACGTTGTAGTGCGATCTCTACACTGTTCCGCTACGTTAAAGCTCACCCTGTAAGAGGTAGACACATAATTCATCCACAGCACTTCTACTTCATCTCTGCCATGCAAACCGCAAACCGAAAGGAGGCGCCAAAGCCCTGCCTGGAATAGTAATTAGCTTGGAAAGTTATTCCAAGAAAACTTCCAAGTTTCCCCCATAATTGGTGACTTTTCAGGGAATAGTGCAATTAGCGATAGAAACGAGTTAGTGTTTTGTATATACAGCTGAAATTTGGTTACCAATGTACCTGTTTGTTAAAATTATATTCCTGTTAACATGCCATCGCTGAATTCGATTTTATAATGCAACGTTGCAATTTATTAAATTAAATTTTAGACTGTTTTCACTGGCACTTAAAGGAAATCTTTCAGGAAAACTATACTAATAAAAAAAATATTAAAATAATTAAACTACTCAGAAATATCTACATACCTTAATAGTGTTATTTAATCTAAAACTAATCAAGAAAATATTACTCGAAATTTTCGTTTTTCTATCAAGAAAATTTTATTGAAACGTGCAAAGTGGACAACTACTCGTATTTAGACAGAAATATGATCACAAATAACTTCACTTTAACTATATAGATTATTAATAGTTGAGGTTATTTAAACATTTCCGTAGCAGACTGAGCAGGTCTTTTGTGACAGAGCTTGTCCGGGGAAGTCCGGGGAAGTACATGTTTATTTGTGCCACTAGGCCACAATTTTGCAACGCTATATTTCGGTCTGAAGGTCGTAGGAGCCGATGTAATTATAGGCAAATAAGGCTTAACACCTACGCCTCTGCTTGATAGACAGGGCGGCACGTTGCAGGACGTTTCCTTGAATGATCTGAAAATGCTGCTAAGTTTACAGCCGATGGTTTTTCACTGAGGTTATACGTTCGTAAAAAGAACAGGAAAGCTCATTTTGCAACATAGAACCTTTGTCCATGAGAGAAATAAGCTTCAATCAACTTTACCGAGACCATTTTCGTTAAAGTCCCATAAGACCGTATACAGTAGGTATTAATTACACGTGAAACAATAAGCATTGTTGTTTTACAGAAAGCCCCGATGCTCATTGTGCAGCGAGCGGGGGAGTACGCTTTCACGTAATCGGCTTGAAGCGTAGTGCCGCTTTGCGATAAGGGCTCGCTGCGGACTGAAACGGACTTGTATTGTAGAGCGTTTCTGAACGCACAGCTAATGTTGCCAGTGCAGTTATTGCCGCTTATTGCATGTTGCATGCCTTTGTTTTTTAACAATGACGATGTATTCCGCTATACTGAGTTTAATACAAACGGTTAGGAATCGCGATAATGCTGTGTTACCCTCAGTGGCGTGCTTAGAGGGTTTGCACAGGGTATGCATTTGATATAAAATTAAGAAAATCTCCAGTTCGAGTTATAAAAAACTTAAGGATAGGCATTGTAAGAGTTATAAAAAGGCTAACCTTAAGTATTTATAGCTCGTACTGAACATTTTCTTCATTTCATATCATATGCATACTCATTGTGCATATGATATAAAATGAACGCTATCGGTTACCCTAAGTAATATAATAAATATAGAGTATGTCTGTTGGTATATCCTTCCTCACTTGGTTACAAGGCAACTAATTCACTTGATAACTCATTAAGTACTTTTATAACGGAAAACATCCTTAAAACTAAAGTACAGTTCTGGCGGTACCTCTATGCTTACATAATATAGCTAAAATGGCCGACAGTGTTCTTTACGTAATCGGCTTGAAGCGTAATGCTGCTTTGCGATCAGGGCTCGCTGCGGACTAAAACGGACTTTTATTTTAGAGCGTTTGTGAGCGCAGCTTATGTTGCGTTTACAGTTACTGCCGCTAATTGCATGTTGCATCCCCGTGTTTCTTATAACGGCGACATATTCAGCTGTACGGGGTCAATAATGGCTAAAAATCGCAACATTGATTCGATCGCAAAACAAAGCAACGGATTCACGTTTTTTCGACGTGACAACGCCTTATAATTCGATGGAGCCGGCTGCACGCACGAAAAAACATGACGCATGCGGCGTTACCTCGCTTTGAGGCGTTCCTGAATGGAAGTGCAAGCGAGAGCGCGGAACGAGCGACAAAGAGGCACAGTCGGCCTCCGCGTTCGACATCTGTCTCTCTCCTACTTGAGTGAGCGATGCGTCCGCGTGGACAGCTTCTATACAATAATACATTTACATGTTTTCGGCAAGGATGAAGTGCAGTGAAAAGTGAATGTGGTGTCAATTGTTTATAGCAACGATAGTAATAAAATTAAAATTAAAATTTTCTTTTGAAAAATGCAACCATTCCATCAGTATTTTCTTACGACGTTGTCACGTTCAACTATCGTCAGTAAGCCGACTTTTCAGACAACCAATTTTTTTTTCATAGCAATCTCTTATTGAACGGAGAGTGACATGAGCAATTAAATCGTAATAATAATTCATATACAGTATAAGACACCAGTACTCTGACATTTTACGTCATAAACATAGTAAAGTAAAACCCCTTCAATTTTTTTTAAGGATTTTGTTTATAAAATGCATCTATCTACAGATACGTATCAGTTCTCAGCTGGAATTTTCGTTGCTTTATTTCTGGAAGGTTTTATGTAATTTTAACATAAACTTCCTGACATTTCACGTCATGAACATAGTAAGGTGAAACCCCTCCAAATTTTATTTACGGATCTTGTTTATATAATTTCTCTACAGATACGTACGGGTACCTAGAATTTTCTTTGCTTGATTTCTGGAAAGCTGTACGTAATATAGCGAATAAGAGGTGAGGAGCGTGTGCAAGCAGGTGAATTGAAATTGTCTTGCCAGTCCGCTAGCGAGGCGTCGAGGTGCTGTGCTCTATTGACAAATTTATTAGCCAATATAAAAGCTGCTAGTTTATTGGTGCGCTGGAAATTGGAGCAATGGAATTGAAGGGGTTTGAACATTCTCTATAGAGTATACTAATGCAGATATGTGTATTCTTAGAGACTAGTGTTGTTTACTTAAGTAATTCCGTGCTACGTTATATAAGGCACTTCATATAACTTTTCACTTCACTTTATATATAAGGCACTTCACGCACCCAAGTACATACAATTGCACACTTATACACACACGCACACACTTACGCACAGTCACACTCACTCACACTCATTCATGCTGTTGGGAATATCGTAACTGATTTATTGTATATGTTGTACTTGCACCTATTGCTTAATTGTCACAGTTTAGGTATTTTGTAATCTAGATTTGGCATTATTTTAGTAATAAGATAAGCCCTTAACCAAAATAATTTGTAACGCTGTTAGATTACTAATAAATAAATAAATAGTTACTAAAGTTGTCACATCTAGTTGTGGAAGAATCCATGTAGTGCAGTGACACAGCCGCGGCTCGCGTCAGCAGTTGACCGTCGATATGATTTTGATGCGATGGTGCTTTAAAACTACCCACTTACAATTTACAATTTATTTATTGTACGCTCGAAGATGCAATTTTATATAATTACCCTCTTTCTGTAAATTTGCATGTAAGTTCCATTTAAGTGGAAATTCCTTTATGGAACAATAAATATCTTAAACCATAAATAAATATAAGATTCTATCATCAATTTCTAGGCTTAATGCCGTGCAGTGTGGTGACGGCAGTCAGAATAATTGTCACCACCCCTCCTGTTGCCGCGGTAATATCTTCTAAGAGAATATAACGAAAAATATCTACTGCAGTCACCAACCCGTCTGACTAACGTGTTGATTATGGTTCTACTTTCCTGTTGGGACCTAGTCCCTTAGACCAGCAGTGACCTGTTATAGGCTACTGATGATGATGACTTATAGGGTATCAAACAGTTTCATCACTATCAACTCAGAATAAACTCGTTACCAACTCAGAGGTCTTCACTCAGAATAAAAAGGCAAAGGCCAAACACTCTGGCCAAATGCGAATTGGCAGGCGCTTTCGGGAGTATCATGGAAAACTCATGCCGGTTTCCTTACTGTTTTTTCCCTTACTGTTAAAACAAGTAATATTGAATTGCTTCAATTAAAAACGTACATAACTACGAATTTTACAGGTGATTGCCGAAGCCTCCCCTTCCGGTGGAACAGACCTTAAGATCTTCGGGTGGTACCTTTACCACCCGAAGATCTTAAGGTCTGTTCCACCTCTTTCTCTTTCTCCTGGCTTTCATCGCTCTTATGATCAAGTAGTTGCTTATAATGTTTTGACGTGGATCTGTTTTCTAGCTACTTGAAGAAAATTAAAAATGCATCTTTTAAAAAATACCTTTGATGTACCTTTATACTTTTGATTTATCTTTATATTCAATTATATTCCTATTTTTTTCTTTCCTACCACTTATTGTTTTACTACTTTGCTCAATGCTTTTAAAATTTTCTAATATTGTAAATTAATTGTACTTTTTCGGCAATGTTTAGTCTGTGTTATAAGAATGTTATTATATATGTATTAAGTTACTTCCATGCGGCCCAGCGCACGGGTCTCTTTCTACAATGAGATGGGGTTAAGGCCGTAGTCCACCACGCTGGTCCAGTGCGGATTGGTGGACTCAACACACCTTTAATTTAGATAATTGTGAAGAGCAAACTATGAAAAATTAAACCCAAATCTTTTTTTGCTTCTAACACAATTTTTAATGAATATTAAATGTACGATAAACGGAACAAATATAGAGAGAATAAATAAAGTAAGTACACTTCGTCGCGACAAAGGAGAGGCAGTAAATATTCCTCCCCAACCTGAACCAAGTGAGGCATAACGTTCCGCCTCTCGACCAAAGTATAATACCTAATAACTAAGGCAACGAGTACAAGCTAGTGACAATGTGAGTTACTGCGAATAATACCTAGTTACATGTAACAAATATGGAAATAGAAGCGCTAATAGCCTAGTAGTTAGGACTTCGACTTCACTTTCGGGGGGCCGATTTCGAATCCCAGCACCTATAACGTTATAAGTAATTCAAATACTTGCTTGAAGCAAGCGGTGAAGGAAGACATCGTGGGGAAACCTGCATTCCTGAGAGTTCCCCATAATGTTATCAATGGCGTGTGAAGTCCACCAATCCGGTCTGGGCCAGCGTGGTGGACTAAGTCCTAAGCCCCGCTCATTATGGGAGGAGACCCGTGCCCTGTAAAGGGCCCTGATGATGATGATGACATGTAACGACCTCCCGGGCGCACTCTGCAGAGTGTTTAAGTGCGAGGCAACCGGCTCGATTAGGGAATCAATAACTTCTTGATTATCTGGTATGGTCTGATGGGAGGCTCCATCCTACCGACATACACGTAGCCGCAGAGTAATTTAGCGTTTCGGTACGATGACATGTAGAAATCGATTAGGATTTAATATAGCTTCCATATCCTTAACAGGCCCGCTACCACCTTAAGCTGCACAAACAGTTAACACCAAGGGATATCGTGATTACATGAATATCATCATCAACAACCCAGCCCCTCTGCAGGGCACGGGTCTAATCTCAGAATGAGAAGGGTTTAGCCCTTAGTCTACCAATATGGCCAAGTGCGGATTGGAGACTTCATACGCCGTTGAGAACATTATAGAGAACTCTCAGGCGTGCAGGTTTCTTCGCAACGTTTTCCTTACACGTTTACATTTATCGCCAGCTAGAAAAGCTAACTATGTCTGCGTTCTTAAGGCTTCTAGGGTTTACAGCTTCTAGATATCATACTCTTTGGAGATTTAATGCTAGACTTGAGATACCTACTTAATTATTTCTCCTAGGATTTTGATGATAAATTAACTCCTAGATTAGATAAAGTTTAGGATTATATATTGAGATTTGATGTATAAACATTTACACGGTCATAATAATATCCGAATGAATATTCCAAAATAGGGTTCAAACAATATTATTAATAAATCTATGAAGGCTCAAAATAATATGAGTTATTATTTTTAAATTATTTATATGTAATTGTTTTTTGATTATATAATTCTAAGCATAAATAACAAATAGTATAAAGACACACAGGTTAAATAACGTGCCAACTTACATCAATCCCATAGAACGAATGAATCTATTCAACTTCCACCCAAAACGCTGAAACAGCTATTTCTGAAACAAAAAAAAAAACATTTTAATTCCAGGGCTTAACACATTTGCTAATAAAGAATCTTTATATGAAAAATATTATAACTGTAGGCTTTTCAAAATTTTAACTTCCTGCAATTAGCCTCTTTAAAACAGGTAAGAATGTATCTATAAGTATTGCCTTTTTACCTAGACCGACTGTTTAACCCGAAAATTCTTTTGTCTGCATGCGTTACATGTGCTAAAAAAAAAAAGATATCAAATTTTAATGACTAAAGATTTTCCTCTCGTATAATATTTCGTCTATATCGGTCCCTCATAAAAGCTTGAATGCATGCTTTTAAAAATCCATTATACCTATGGCACAGATTTCCGAGCCTTTTCAAGTATCTCAAGTTTTTTTTTAAAACGTTGAACACATTATTGTAATGCAGTTTTACGTTCTTGACGAAATATGACGTCAGAGAGAAGAGCTACTTTTTCACGTAATGCTATCACAAAGACTCAAAAATATTTTAGTGTTATATAGCCCATTATATCATCACGCTAAGACCCATAAGGGCACGCTCACCAATGAAATGAAAAAATTTTCAAAATCTGGGTGTTCTTTCCTTTTGAGAGCTACCGTTACGTGCGCTGCGTAAACGGTTAGTTTCTCAAAAATCATATTCGACAATCAGTCCGTGAAAACTAATGACTTGCTTTTAAAGATGACTTATATGCGGACGAAATCGCGACGGACCGCTAATAAATAAACCTAGCCCTAGCCCTAGGTACTAAGATGACTGATGATTATTGTTTTTATGAATAATATACATAAATACTTATAATATACTGATAAACACCCCTATAATTAAAAACATTCGTGTTAATAGCACAAACATTTTCCAGTCGTGGGAATCGAAACCACAGCCACTCAGAAAGCAGGGTCACTGGCCACTGCACACCAACCCCATTTCAGAGTGCAAGATAACGGAGTAGATTTAATGAAAAAATTCATCCGAATACCTGTAACACTACAGCGATGTAAATGCCTCCCATATTGAATTCTCTACGGGCGGAGTGCACATAAAGCACGCTACAAAGCGAGTGGGCTCAGGTAAAGCCTCTCATCGCTTATGAAAGTGCATCTCCAGTGCATGTTGGCCATAAGACCTGATTATACAACCCCTTCCAGTTTATGAAGTATTTATGAACTTCCACGTTTCGCAGATGGGCAAGATAGCTTCGTTTACAGCTTTGACCGTCTAATTGTTCCCTATACAACGAGTAATTTTATTACGAAGTACTGTTGAAGGGTAGATAAGTATATTTCATAAGGGATCATCCTGTAAAAATATTAAATCAAATGAAGCATGTTTATTTTTCCATACAAACTAATTTAAAACATTCCAAGTGTTTACTTATGACAACCCTATTGAAGACAAAAGACCGACACGCGCATATTACCTTCGCTGTCGCTTCGCGTACCAAATGAAGTGGCAGGAGGCACTTCATTTTAATTTTCCATGTGATGTTAAGGCTGTATCTGAATTCTTTCAGTAAAAACTATGGCAGTAGTTTATTTAAAAACTATTACACATAACTAAACTATAATGAGTCTCAGAAAGCATGGAGTGAGGTTTTCTTAGTCGTATTATAAACACTATACGTTTACTGTCTTACTAATTAACGTTGAATAGCGATTGTATAGTTACGCAATGATTTGTCTTCTTCTATTGAATGTCAATTTTCTGATGAAACGTATAGAAAAAACGTTATGTACTTGATCACTACTATACAGCGTATTTTAGTAGTAACCTTAAATAAAAATTTCATAAAACCCGACTAAAGAAACATCTTATTCGCAAGTTTGTGGTAAGAGAGAAAGACAGACAGACAAACAGAAACGCACACGCACACGTCGTTTTTGCAACGGGGGTTAAAATCAAATCGACATGACCGGATTTGCTTTCAGAACGTAGCCGCTCTGTGCACTTATTCGCTATTACCGTTTTTTTTTTTGCCTAAATAACATTTAACACACCAACCAAAATAGTCATGAATCCCTACATAACTTATTTTTTTAATCTTATGCGAAATTTTAATAAATTACTAAATTTGGTTTTAGGTATCTTTGCCATTTCTTTGTCAAAATTTACCTTGCGAAAGATTCTTAGGAGACGAGAAACGGACAAGTAATGATATGCGATGGATTTAAGAATGAAAGATTGTATACGGTACGGAACTTTATTTATCAATAGTACGGAAAAAGGAGAAAATTTCAAATTTCAAGAGGAGGTCATTATTATCAATTATAGCTAATTTTAGAATATTTGGGGATAACGTTAGACCGGCAAGCACGGGAAAATTTCACCTCACTGGAAGTCAGGAACTACGCGTACGAATCGGGTACTTATAGTCTTTGGTTTCATAGCACTATGAAACCAAAGACTATAAGTACTTTGTCAAAGACAATACTTCTATAATCACACATTTCGTCATCTCACTGACACTAGCACTATAAAGTTGTCTATTTTTATCAAACAAATTATAATCCAGACAAAAAGGGTCTTCGTCGGTAAGGTGGTAACTAGCTACGGCCGAAGCAACCCACCAGACAAAAACGTTTTCCAAAGACAAAAACAGATTCCCTCATGAATTAACAGATGATTAAAACACATGCTGTCAAAAGCATCGATTAATTTATCATACATGAAAACTTCATTGACGAAAAACTCATCGTGGAGTACCGATATAAAAATCATGATTTGCAATCAATCCAAAATTGTTTACTTTAATTATCTTAGAACTAAAATTATTTGCCGTATTAGCAGTGAGTGTGGACTGCCATTCCAGTCCACATAGAGTCCATTCGTATATATACAGAGGACGTCTTGCAGAGCTTAGAAACATAAGCAAGGATAACAAGCCTAATCACACTGCAGCGGCAGATGCTCGTGATTGGATTAGCTATTCCCCGCCAGCTCGGATTTCAAAATTATATCGCTCCATAGTTTGAATCTCCGTGATTAATTGTACATAGTAAACCAATGCTGGATGTGATTCATAACTAAGCAGGTACAGATACTGAAATAGTACATTTATACTAAACTTAAGTTATGCATTTGAGTTTGTTAGGTATTGTTTTGCGTTATAATATTAAAAGCAATCCAGTTTTATTTATTTTGATAATTAAACGTACCTAAATGAAAAGTGGGTAGTTGGAAAACAAAAATGAAAACGTCAGTTCGAGGATGTGATTTATAACTAAGCAGGTACAGATACTGAAATAGTACATTTATACTAAACTTAACGTAGACAGAGAAGTAAATAGACGAATGGTTAGCGTGCCGCTTGTGAGACAGAGCATATTTGAGAAGTGTTGCCATACATTTTTTTTTACCCCGATTCTAAGGTCCAGATTTCAGGTCTTCTACCACACTTATAGTTTGTTGGTATTTGTTTATTACTATTTGTTCCATACAAAATTTATTTATTTATTTCCAACTTACCACTAGTTTTACAGGAATTTTCCTAATGCACTAGCGTAGATATGCCTACCTACATACTAAACTTTATCAGTGTAGCAAAATGTAGACATTTGTTTCATTAGAAGCAGCTACACTTAGAAACATATCCTAAAGGAACTGCATAATAATTTTTAATGTTCCGTAATTAACTTAATTGTAAAAAGGGAACATTTATGGAATAACATTAGTATGTTGGTCTGTGAAGCAATTTTGCAGTTTTTTTTATGAGAAAGGCTTCTGGCTCGTGATTAGTTGGAAGATGAAAGCGGAGCGGTTGGCTTCCAGGCAACTTTGTCAATAACATTATAAATCTATATATATACAAACTAAAGATGATTTTATAGTAGGCTAATAAACAAAAAGTGTAATAATTATATCATCCAGCATATCTCCATACAATGAAAACTCAAAAGCTAAATTATTCACTGACCAGTGTTGGAACAGCGTTAGGATACAGAACCGTTAGTTTGTTCTTTTTAAAGACCATATTTTTATGAAAGTGTTTGCTGCAAATCTTTAAACTCTTTTTGGGTGTCCAATTAGTGCGACCTGTGGATTCAACCCATAGCAACAATTAATTATGGACCGTAGGAAAACTGGAACAAAATATTTTAAACATAATTTTTAATAATAGTTGGGAGATTCGTTTCTCCGCATAGTATAGTTTTAAGTTTACTTTTCTGTACATGAAAATGGTCAAAGACTATCTTCGATGGATTCCGAAATATTTCGAGGAGTATAAAAAAAAATTAGCTTTAGACTTTACAACGTAGTGCTTGCATATTTATTGGAGTCAACAAGTTTTTTTCTTACAGTTTCACCAAATACATTTTTTCTCTAATACATGAACATCGTATCATACATTCATGGAATTAAATTTATGATTATTGACACATAAAACTTGAAATTCTATAATTTTAATAGAATAGAGGTTTGGGCAATTTTCATGTTGAATGTAGGCAACACTGCACTCTATTATACTTTAGGTTATGTATGATTAAAATTAGCATAAAACCTTATAAACGATCTATTTTCTATTGCAAATTGTGTTGTATATTATAGAAATATAATAAACGATAATTATTTATACTTTTAGCAAATCAAAAGTATTGTACTTACGAGTGGAACGACAAATCCGTAAATTTACGTTCACTATCACTTTATATCCTAAAACACTGCACCGTACCATGTTTTCGCAGAAATTCTTTATGGAAGCTGGTTATTAACAATGTCAAATTAGTAAGGTCTGAATTTTTGTGCTCACAATCGGTGTATCTTAAATTTCTTACTAATAAAAGTATCTCTTACTAATAAAACGATGGCTAACTGTCAAACTTGTTTCGCAAAGTGCTTTGCTAATCCATGAAAAAACCGGCACGCGGTATGAGACAAAAGACCCTATCCCTTTATCTCGTTTATTTACAAGACGTATACATAAGTTGTTCTCTTACTTGTGTGAATGCGACGGATGCTATCCATTTGTCTATTTACTTCTCTGTCTACGAAACTTAAGTTATGCATTTGAGTTTGTTAGGTTTTAATTTGCGTTTTAATATTAAAAGCAATCCAGCTTTATATATTTTAATAATTAAAAGTAAATGAAAAGTGGGTAGTTGAAAAACAAAAGTGAAAAAGTCGGGTCAAGTCAGCGCGGGCATCAAGAATTTGGAGTATGTCGTGGTGACGAAATAGAAAAGGTGCTAGATTTAATGGTGGATTCAAACAACGGCGTTTTATTGATCCAGAGGTTCTCCTTACAAGTTGTAGTCTGTTCCAGTGATTTTATAAATACAAGAGTTTAAAAAATTAAAGATTTTATTCTAAGATTTTGGAGCTTAATCAACATTTCTTAAATATAGTTCAATTGGTACATACCACGATAATAGTGTATTTTATTATTTTATTTAAGACCACGTTACGAAAAAATAATCAGACAATTATCAAAAACAACCAAATGCGAGTTCTAAAGACGTAGTTTTTAAACAGACGATGTAACACATTAAATCAATGGTTGTTTAATAACACTTAAACTTTCTACCTGTGATTTATATTTTCTATATAGAGTTGATTTTTTTTATAGCTGTTGCCAATGTTCTTTACGTCCGCGTTTATTACAGCTTTTTAAAAATCCCGTGGGAATCGTTGGTTTCCCTTGAATAAAAAAAACTAATGATACTCTACGCCCTTTCAACTAACTCCAAAAGTAATGTCGATTGGTTGCTCATTTAGGTCGTGCAGGCAGGTAATAATAACTAGGGGTCGCCTAGTTGTCGAAATTCGACCATAATTAATAAAAACTATAAGTTTTAACCTTATTAAGTTTCTATTGTCAAAGACTTTACTTCTATAATCACAGATTTCGTCAATGCACTGACACTGGCACCATTAACTTGCCTTTTTTTCAAACAAATTAGAATCCTGACAAAAAGCCACGACACACGGAATCGTACCGGAACGCTAAATCGCTTAGCGGCACATCTTTATGGTAGGGTTGTAACCAGCCGAAGCCCAAATGTTCAAGTAAATGAAGCGTTTTAGATTCTCGTATAAATCGCTTTGCATTAACAGAAGATTCAAACACGGATTTAAGAACATTCAGAAACCGTGTAAACGACTAATATGCATAAAAAACGACTCCACTTCAGTAGTGTTTCTCGAGCAGGCGGTTAGACTATTCATACCATTTAGCAGTTGACAGTAATTATTTTACCTCTAATTTTTCGGTGATGTAAAAAATTTAATGCAACTTGTTGTACCTACTCTTAGTATAGAAATCGACTCACTTTAATTTCATGTTTAAAACTATACTAGCATTTTCATGCAAGAAAACAAACTTTATATGACCGAAGCTAGGCAACTGCGCTTTTTAGCTGCACTTTTTTAATTATTCCCGGAACAAGTTTACGTATTAACTTCGGTGCTCGACTCAACATCTAGTCATGCTCGTGCTCCCAACTTTGTCCCGTCGAAAAGTTCAGATATTCCGCTAGCCCCGACCGACGTTACAGTTTCGGTAAACAATGTTCTCTTTAATTTCACTTCAACTTTCACGTGAAGTTAATATATTACTTGCACAGAGTTCTGTATTACTCGCTAATTTAAGCCATGCCTTAGCTTGTGATAACTTTGTAAAGACCCCACAGTCCACTTAGGGCGATGCCTATGATGCAACTAATATGTATTGTACTAGTATTAAGAAACTTTAGTAATATAATATCTGAAGCACAATCCACTTTGCCAAATTTCAACCTTCTGATACAGCCAAGTTGAATAAAGCGAAGGAATCTCTAACTTCAATGAACGCATGATGAAATAAATTCAAAATCCAAATTCAAAAATTCTTGATTCATGTAGGCCTATCACAGGCACTTTATGAAGCCTACATATATATACGTTTACATAATTATAAGGGGGTGGTGATAACACCTTTCGCCAACTTAAATCTAAAGCTACAAGGGTTGCAACGCGCCTAAGATGAGCCCACAAAAAATTTAGCCGAGTAATTTTTTTTTTATAACCATCTCACAGTCAATAATTATTAAGCTATGAAGTTAGGACGTTAGAGAAATTCATTCCCAAGCTTTTTGATCGTTTAAGAGAGACATCTCAAAAATTTCATACGGTAATTTGTTGTGATTACATAATCAATTTAACGTAGCCTAGAAACTCCACAACGAGTTTATTTTTGCTTCTAATGTTCATATGGTGCAGTCAATTTTCTTTTTAAATTTTGTTATAATTTTATGGACATACATTTCAATTTATAAATAGTTTTTCAACATTTTCAAATATGCACTGACTATGAACCGTCATTATTTTAACTTCTTTAAGAACAACCCTCTTCTGCTGGACGAAAATAGAATCAACATTAGCAGCACTACCCCATAATAAAATGCCGTAGGACATAATGCTGTGAAAATAGCTAAAATACACAAGCCTAGCAGTTTCTATATCTGTCATAATATTACGAATCTTTTTAACCGCGTATGCTGCGGAACTAAGTCTGTTCGATAAATAAGTAAATAGAAACAATGAGACAACTTTCTTTACCCAAATCATCTTGTGATGTTTTGGGTAAAGAATGTTGGCTAGAATAATGTTTACCAATGTTGAGGTTTGTAAAATAAAGTAAAATGAAAATAAAACAACTATTTAAATTAATAATAGTATTTTGAAAGAAAATATGAGACCGACTTCATTATACATGATGCAAAATATCTTTAAGGTACAATTATGAAAGTACGCAAACTCGTTAACATGGATGGTATATTTATCCCGTTATTTTGATTTTAAATGAACCGATTTTGACATTTATTAAAAGTAAGTTTTATTTCTATGTATATATCGATGAAATAAGAGCAACGTATAATTGCGACTCTAAACGTTATTGCAACCGTGTTTTTTTTTGTATTTTCTCAAATTCACAACTCGCAACTCTAATTATTCCTTAAGCTTTAGTAATAATAGAAAAGCAATTTGGTTCTGTAGCTAATCGATAATGCTCTTAGATTGTAACGTATAGAAACAATGGCTCTCAGAGTCTAACAATGATAATTTAAAAAATAAAAAGGCGTTTTTTTCAAGACGAACTTTTTCATTGCAATAAAACCTATACCTTGCGCCATTAAAATACAAAGCATAGACACGTCTGGCAACCACATCGTTTGAAGATATAGTAGTGGGTGAGGGTTCGGCTTCCCTTTCGGGGCGACCGACCTTGGCGTTTTTTTTTTATTTAAGCAATAAAATAGCACTAGCTTTAACGGTGAAGGAAAACATCGTGTGAAAACCTGTATCCCTGAGAGTTCTCCATAATGTTCCCAAGGAAGGGCGTTTAAAGTCTACTACTTCGCACTTGACCAGCGCGGCGTGGTAGACTGCGGCCAATCCTTCTCGTAATGAGAAGAGACCCGTGCGTTGTAGTGGACCGGTCATGGGTTGATGTTGATCATTCCTTGAAAAAAAATTTTTAACAATAAAGAAGCGACTTGGTAAAACAACTGAAATGAAAGAAAAAATATATACTACAACATTTTTAACTCTTTACTTAAAAAAGTTGCAGAATATAATATCTCTTACTTTACTTTGAACTTCCACGTATATTAAATTCATTCCTTATATATTATAAATATAAAAAAGCAGAATACAAACAGTAATTAACGAACTCCTGTATTTGTAAATACTTGTAATAAAGTATTATATTTGTAACAAAAGATCACTTTAATCAACCCCAATTTATTGGGAGTCATCTACATCGAATCTTTTGTTTGATAGTTAGATTAAAATCCAATCAAGGAGTCAATTGCTCCAAGAATCTAATAAGAGTAATAAGTATCACTGTCGCAGGATCTAATATTCGTCACTTCACAAAGGGTTTTATTTGCCAACGACCCTTTCAAGAAATACGTACTTAATACGCCATTTAATAAAAAAATATTTTGTTTTTTAGAATTGAAATATTTTTCGGTTAGGTTTTTATCAAGCCTAAAAAATAGGTGCTCATACGTAATTTGTTTATTTTACGTTGATATCGTCTTGCGATTCCTAACCACTCAATTTATAGATATTGAATTCATGAATGGCCTTTACCAGTCCACAGCTGGACTAAAGCCTCTCCCAACAGAAGGGTTTGCCCATAACCACTGCGTTGGGCACCAACACATCTGTTGGTAATCGCAGAAGATGGTAGTAGTAGCACAGAGGCGGATTCAGCTCGTTCTCCGTTATATTCCGTTGATCGCTTCGTACGACCCCCGAAGGAAGAGGAGTTGATGACAACTTTATTCTAATCTATCGTCGCCACACGGCAAAGTATCTATCTATCATCAAAATATGAAATCTGTATGTTTAATCAAAAAACAATCAACTCAATAACAAAACAAAAAAGATGTAGCTCGATTAGGTACTTTGAAACCAAAAACTTGTATGTTCCTACTATGAGGGTATAAGAAGCGTTTAAAAACTTCAAATAAAACTTAATAACAAAGAAACACACAGCCCATTAATAGTAGTAATATGAACGGCTAAAGGTAGTGGACCCACAGATTCTAATATCATTTAATATCAACAACAATTAATTATACAAGCAATTAGTGAACCCAAACTAAATTCTAATATAATTTAAATTACAAACATAAATTGTAATACAATTACTCGACAGAGATGCGACAATTTGGATGTGGAACAAGAAAGCCTTAACTATATAGCACTGTCGCACAGAAAGTTGGACCTAAATACGAGTCGTCCTAGTTTGAAGTCAGACGCTGGGATGCCAGGCATCTTTGTTAACTGGGAATGTAAACCTCTTCATAACCCTAGACGTTAGGATCTTTGAAATAATGGAACTATATTAAATCTACTAGATGTGATAATATTATATGTATTTGGCGCCTAGACAGTATTCAAGCAACTCTGACATCTTTTGATCCAAAATTTATCTGTGCCTTTATACCCTAAAGGAAACATAATATTGTGCATTAGCCTCTCGTTTTTTTGTTTCATTGCTTCGTTCAGATACTAATATGATTTTTGATTTGCTATACTACAAAACAGGAGTAAGCCTACACTCAATGCGAGAGATGGTTTTATAGAAAAGATGCACCACGGTGCTCTAATGCGGGTTGGTGGGTTTTAACGATTATTATGACATATTAGTGATAATAACCGACGTCTTACGTTCTCCGAAGCTAGAAATGAATGACGCCAATTTGTCAGCTACTAAGAATTTCTTAATAAAAAGTATAAATCTATATGTGAAGAATATACTTAATAATGTAATAAATCGGTATAATGAGTCTGTCACCCACCACTTTTTTAAACCAGCCAGTGCTGATATCTCTAATCTTTTAAAAATACGATGAATATTTATCAAACACTCAATACCAAATGGCTTGTTCAACTTAAAAGCTAATAGGCATATAAATACAGCAATATTTATGCATTGTACTTTATAACCGTATGGTGACATTGGCAGCCAAATGAACTGCGGACAGCTGCCTGATATATTCCCATTACATTTTGAGATAACGGAGAAATAAATTATGGTATCGGGAAATATAACCAGGTAATGTATATTGTATGCAAAATTAGAGAACTCAATTTCGTGTTGTAACGGATATTTAAATATTTTTGATGTAATAAAGTAAACTATCAGAAACGTGAAATTCAGATATGTTATAAATCACCTCGTTTATCCAGACCAAAGTTTATATACACTAAAAATCAGCGAACGAATAAAACATAATAAATGCAGCAATAAAGGTGTATCGCGCTTGACAATTGTATCGTGACTCTGGCAGCCAAATGAACTGTGGACAGCTGTCTGATACGAGCCCATTACAGTTGGAGATAACAGAACAATAAATGACGGTATCGGGAAATATAATGTGGGAGTTGTTGTTTCATATGTAAGGAAAAAATTAATTTTCCAAAACAATTATTTTAGTATTTTTGATGCAAAGCAAATTATCAAAAACGAGAAATTCAGGTACGTATGAAAAACCTTAGGTTTCCATAAAGGATATACGATCAATAACAAATAATCTGGATATGTTTTAAAATACCTCGTATGTTCAGATCAAAGTTAATGGGCAGTTATAATAAATGAAGCAATAAACGTGCGTGGACAATCGTATCGTGACTCTGGCAGCCAAATAAACTGTGGACAGCTGCCCGATACATGCCTATTACAGTTGGAGATAACAGAACAATAAATTATGGTATTGGGAAATATAACGTCATGCATTTTTGATGCCATTTCATTGAGCCTAATCAGTTTATTATTTTGTAATGTAAAGCTTCTTACAGCAAAGTCGTTTTTAGATAAAAGACCAAAAATAACTACCCAGATAAGTTGTAAAACACCTCCATCTGCCGAACATAGAAACAGAAATAGTATTTATACGCTTGAATTTGTCTATAAAATGTAATTAAAAATAACTTATCTTGTATCAACATATTCTACCAGTTACCACTACACTTCTACCACTTAAAAATTCAGTCAATGAAAAATTGAATTTACTTAACACAATGTCACAGATTATTGACCGGTTAATCGTGGAAAATACAACGCTAGCTTTATTCTTTATAGTAGAAAAAGCTTAAAATCAAAAATGTTATTTTGCTACATTGCAGAGCAATAAATAATACGTCGACCGGTCATTGCATAATAAACGTACCTACTATTATCAAATTAATATATTTATACGTTTCATTTCAAGCTACGATGAGAAAGTGCGATGGAAAAATTTTCGTTGTCTAGCACTTGGCTAGTTTTTTTTACTGCGATTAAAAATAAGTTAAATACCTAAAAAGAGTTTTATTTCTAAAAGTTTACGTAAAAACGCTAGAACCAAGCATTCCTATAGAAGTCGATTAAACAGATATGCAAAAAATAAATACCAATCTAAAATCCATTCAACAAACAATAGATCCGATATCCGTGGGCGAAACGCTTTACAGAATTGATCGAATCGATAATAGAATTTGTAACTGATCTACGTTGGCTATTGTAATATAACTAACTACTAAAAGTTAAGCGAGTACTAGATAAAAGCAGGCGACCTTACGAAATAGTTTTTGATTTTATTATTTTTATACAGAACAAGTCGCGAAGTTGGACGTTGGTGGGGTCCCGAGGTGTTGTAATGGCGACGTCCGATAAACGCAGCGTTGGTAGACCCCAACATCAAACCAGTCGCAGAGAGCCGCTGGACCCAAGCGGTACAAGACCTTGGGTTGGGTTGGGTTGGTACTCCCTACAAAAGACCTAGCATTTTTCTATCTGTCATCTATTTAAATACAGATATATTTACATTTGGTTTAATTTTATGCAATTTAACCTTTCTGTTGTTTTGTTATTACAGGCACATGAGAATTAACACCTACGCCACAGCTTGTTGAAAATTGAAATATACTTATGCACCCTTCAACAGTCTTTCGTTATTCGGTTACACGTTGTATGAACCGCGGAAACCACGAAAGTTTGCATTCATTATTTCTTCAATTTCCCACTGTTGTTGACTTTTTATATTAAGTTAACTGAACATCACCTGAGGATGCTGGTGTCGGAGCAAAACGTGTGAAGTTTCGAAGATCCGTTTGGGCGGTGTATATTAACACCTACGAGCTACGCCACGGCTTGTTGATGGGCACATGGTGGCAAGTTACAGGACGTGTTCCTTGCATTTCCCGCGAAATGTTGCTCCGTTTATAGGCGATAGTTTTCTACTTACCATCAATCGGGTGGGCCATTTGCTTGGTCCGTCAATCTTTAGTAATATTATAAATGTTAACGATCTACTCGTAACCAAGCAACCAATCTACCTGATTTTTGGCATAGAGTTAGTTGAAAGCATTAGCATAAAGTAAAAGTCAAAGTCAAATATTTCTTTATTCAAATAGGCACATACATGGCACTTTTGATAACTGAAGCGTCGAGGGTTCCAAACGCGCCCTGGTCTAAGAAGAAGCCCTCAACAGACTTAGCCGGTTGTTTTTTTTTTGTTATCACTATCTCAAATTATCATTTTAAAAAATTCAAATTCAAATAAGGCTAGGCATAGGCTTTCTATCCCAGGAAAACAAACGGTTTCCACGGGATTAAGCGAACGAAGAGAGCTGGCAACAGCTATTTATTACTATAGAAAAAAACTCTGTGTTCCAGGACCATCGCAGTAAGTACCTACTTGCAAAAGAACACTGCAACGCTGATTTTCAGTAAATTTTGTGGGTAATGATCAACGATTAATATTCGGACCGATTTGCTTTTATTCGTGAACAACGTTTCGGTAACTGGTACATTAACAATGCCAAATCCGATCCCCGCTAGATGGAGCTGCCGTGCGTGCAACAAGACTTCGCACTCTACTGGGAGCGGCCAAATGGGAATATGGACCAAATGAAGAATAATCCGCTTCGCCCACTCTCGCTGAAGTGGGCTTACTTTGATAGCTGATCTATCATTTTACTATCACTGGGGCCTTTCTCTTATTGCCTAAAGCAGTATTACTGGATAGAAGTAGGTGTTACTTTGCGGAATTCCATGATATATTATGAAAATTAATCGAAGTTCGAGGATCGAATTCGGTCCCTCCGGAAGTGAGCCAAAACCCTCACCACTAGGATTTCACCCTTATATAAAACGTGTAAATGAAAACCGAAATATGCCTTCACAGGCTTTACAGCTAGATTGTTTACGATTATAGATATTAAGTATAACAATGCCAGTTTTTACTGAATAAAATAAGATACAGCCCTAACATAACAAGCAAAATTAAAATCAAGGGAGTCACTTTATTCGTTACGTCGCGTAGCGTAGGTACTATTTCTTCAATAGGGTTGACATAAATAAAAACTTTTTGAAGTAGTTTGTATGGAAAAAGTAATATGCTTCTTCTGTTTTAATATTTTTACAGGGTGGTGCCTTATGAAATATACTTATGGACCCTTCAATAGTATTTGGTAATTCGGTTACACGTTGTATAAACCGCGGAAACCACGAAAATGTCGTACACATTTTCGTGGTTTCGTGGCAACAGTCTTTCGTTATTCGGTTACACGTTGTATGAAACGCGGAAACCACGAAAGTTTGCACGGTGCAATTCATAATTTCTTCTATTTCACACTGTTGTTGGCTTTATATATTACGTTAACTGAACATCACCTGAGGATGCTGGTGTCGGAGCAAAACGTATGAAGTTTCGAATATCTGTTTGGCTGGTGTATAATGCAAAAAAATATAGATTGTACCCACAGCGCAAACAATAATTT
This sequence comes from Pararge aegeria, assembly GCF_905163445.1. Lineage (NCBI taxonomy): Eukaryota > Metazoa > Arthropoda > Insecta > Lepidoptera > Nymphalidae > Pararge > Pararge aegeria. The sequence goes on from NC_053181.1 coordinate 2,963,888, forward strand.
TCCTGGTATTTGGATGATAGCAAAATAGGTATTATGCTCATTAAAAATAAAATATAATATAAACTAGCTGTTGCCCGCGACTTCGTCTGCGTTTGATTTTGTTTTTAAAGCATTCAGTTTCGCTAAGCCTTAAATTAGTATAGTAGTATTATATATATATAACATGTGACTGTCAATTAATTATAGAAAAATAATTTGCAATAAAATAAAATTGCGACTATAATTAAAAATCTAAACTATCTATAACTATATCTCTTAAGTTGGAAAAGACTGCTCACGGTGTGCCAATTTAATTTAAAATCGGTTAAGTAGTTTAGGAGTCCATCGCGGACAAACATCGTGACAAGAGATTTATATATATTAAGATATACTATTATGGTGATCGTTATACATATTTAGATTAATTGATTTTAAGTGTTTTTGCTACGCATACTTTAGTTTTCATACTTGTGTTATTATACAAAAATATTTTCAGTACTTTTTAGTATAAATAATAATTTATTACGTACTTTAGTACACTAAACAGTACTGAATAGGTACACACAAGTAACAAAAGATCAGCAGTTTATCAGTCCTAAGAAAAATCTACCTGTAGCACGATTTTGCACTTGAGATAGCCATTACTTAACTGACCGTCAAAATAATTAATTGATTGCCTAAACAAATGAGAATTGATCGGTTCCAACGAATCACCGATAGTAATCTCATCCGTCAATTTATTTTTATCTTTATTGGTGAAGTAGGTACACACTGTGTACTACACAGATAAGATATAATCAGGTTTCGAGGATAAAAATGTTTGCCAATCTATTACTAAAATGCAGATATTGCCCCACCGGAGATCGAACCCTGGACCTCATTTGTAAGATCACACCGCCACCACTGCGCCAGGGAGGTCGTCGTTTCGGTAAAAGTAAACAATACCTTCAGCCTCTTATTAAACACATTAATATCACATTTACGAAGTATGTCACTTTGCTTGTAAATAAACGAAAGCTGTATAGTGCGTGTACAAGGTTTCGCACTCTGACATTAATGATAAATGCGGTCCTGTGAAAGATCCGTATGAAGAATTATCCCTTTCAGTCAATGTTTGAGTTTCGTTGAGTGCCGCCATTTTATTATCACATCCATCATAGGCCGAGAATCAAGATATACCTACTAACATCTCCTGATAACAAAATGGCCGATAGTAAAATCCAGTTTTTGAAGTTATACTTGTTTAGATTAAAAAGTAGGTACATCCATATATTTAAATATAAATTCATTTTTTTTTCTAATAAATTATTAGACGAAACTTTTACTCTATATAGTTATTTATATAAAAGTATGTGGCCCAAAGTAGAATTAATATAGAAAGATATAAGAAAAAAGCTTTACATATAAATGAAATATCTAACTGTTTTGTAGGGACTTCAAAATCCACGGCTCTGGGCCGCTTGTTTACAGCGGCTTCTAGCGACTTACTTGATGTCGACTGACCACCTCGTTGGGGACGACCTGCGACTTTCCATCCATCATTCATCTTTGGATGTAAAAAGACAAGCAAGATAAAATAGAGCCTACATGTGTAAAACTATTTGGAGCTAGAACTAGTCGCGCCATATTCCTCTGCATCTGATTCCCACAAAAGATCAGAGGCCGTCTGTTGTCAAAGCGTTGCGGCATACCATAAAGAGTGCAAACGACTTTACCATTCCATAAAGATACATGAGTATGAGTCGTAAAGCACATTTACTAATGAAGTAAAGTAGTAAAGTAATGGATTCATGCTGCCAACCAACATTTGAAAATTTTACAGATGCCAGCTCGAGCGTTTATATTACGTACACCACCTTATCACTGGACTAGGTGAACAAAAGGACTTTAGTATGTACGACGTAATTTATTTACTGTTTTTTATTTTATTATTTTGTGCTAAATATATATAATAATAAATACTAGTATTTATAGCCGATATATTTGTATTAGTTTTTTTTTTTCATATCTCCTACGCGAAAACGACGGGGTGTTCCCTGCCCTTTGATTTCTGTTTTCTTATAACAATAAGTTTGAAGTGTCTTTCTGTGGCATCGTAACCGATTTTGATTTTGTTTTTTTTTTTTTTTGTTTAAAAGGGTAATTAGTCGAGCATGATCTTAACTATGTGTGTAAAAAAACCGGCACATGGCGGCGACCCCACAAAATGGCTGATAACCTATTTTTTAAAACCCTTCCCTTCCCTAAACTTCCCTAAACCGTCTGCTTAAAGTCTTGACTGCGGAACAAATCTTTGCGGTCTTGAAAGCAAAAAATATAAAATACACTACGACAATACCCACACCGCCATCTAGCCCCAAAGTAAGCGTAGCTTGTGTTATGGGTGCTACGATGACTGACGAATGTTTTTTTTTTTTGTATAACAAGCGTACCCAGCCCGCTTCGCCAGGCTAGATTTTACTTTATTTTATTTAAACAATAAACTAACATCATTAAATTTTTAATTTAAGTCTCATAATATATTAAATCATTTATTTCTCCGTATTCATTCTCTTCTATTCTCTTCTCGTGCGGGTGAACATCATTATCTACACCCATGTACACCCAACAATAGAATATCATCATAGTAAATAAAAGCTGTATTTGACAGTTTGACAGTTCAAAAATAGGAGTGCTCCGATCGTCACCAAACTTTACAGGATTGCTCGCCAGGTTAATCCGGAGATTCCCTGAAAGTTTTATTGAAATCGGTCCAGCCGTTTCGGAGCCTATACGGAACATACCCACACACTTTATCTTTTATATATATATATATAAAAGATAGATAGATAAACATAAATACTGATAAAATACATATAAACTCCCGGACACTGAAAAACATTTATGTTCATCACACAAACATTTTCCAATTGTGGGAATCAAACCCACGGCCTTTGACTCAGAAAGCAGGGTCGCTGCCAAAAAATAACTAATATGGGTTATCCTCCTCCAACTGCTTTTCTACAATGCGAGCGTTTGTTACACCAGTACCTACACCCAGATCTTTAGTGTACGTGTCGGATGATATCGTCATTCGATGTGTACTCAGTTATGTGCGTTTTGATACCGGCTCAAGTTTCAGCTGCAGAATTTCAGTGGAGCGATTTAATATAAAATTCCTTAGAGCTTCAAAGAAAGTACGATATGGAAGATTTTAAACTAAGATTTTCGTGTTTAAACAACATTTCTTAAATATAGTTCAATGGTCGTGGTAACGACGGGACTGCGTAGGTAAGAGATGCCAAGTTGGATGTCAAGGGCAGTATCAGACAATCCATAAAACTGGGTCTAAATATCCAAAAATATTATCGTGCTATGTACCCGTTGAACTATATTAAAGAAACGGACGATATATTTACCAATTACAAAATCGAAAAAGATTTTACCTTTTTTTTATTTACCCGTTTTACTTTGAGGCTTTTAATACATGCCAGCGTAACCTAACCCAAAAAAAATTTACAGTTACTCGTGTGCACATGTTGAATACCCTTCTGTCTCCGAGAAACATTTGATGGACTGGTATTTTCAATGTCAAATACCTCGTATAGATATGCCTACTTTTCAAACACTTGTAAATTTACGCGACACTGAATCTGCAATGTTAATTAAAAGTTAACAAAAACAATGTATATTACTATGCACCGTTTTAAAACATAAGTACGACCTTCAACCAGCCCATACCAGTCTGATTATATATTGAGTTCACGATTTGAACTACTCTGCTGTCCTGCAGATGAAAAAGGCGACTTTTTGACATTTAAGTAAAACTGATTTTTAGAGTTGTTGTATTACTACCTGTTTCATAAAATTCCGCCACTTTAAGTAACTTTAACTGTGATCAAATCAGGAATGAGGAGATCCGTAGAACGACCAGAGTTACCGACATAGCTCAGCGAGTCGCAAAACTGAAGTGGAAATGGGCGGGGCACATCGCTCGGAGAACCAATGGACGTTAGGGTTCCAAGGTGCCGGAATGGCGACCCCGCACAGGTAAACGCAGCTTTGGTCGACCCCCAACGACGTGGACCGACGACGTCAAGCGAGTTGCTGTTAGCCGCTGGAAACAAGCGGCCCGACACCGTGGATTTCGGAACTCCTTACAGATACCTATGTCCAGCAGTGGACTTCAATCGGTTGAAGTGATGATGATGAAGTAATTTTCTATTTCCGCATCAGTGCTGGAGTGCTATGTATGGAAGAATCACAACAAAAATGATAAGCAAAACCTATTCAAGTGTTAATTCTGACTTCGGCAGTGTATTATTCATGGAAGTCGCCGAGTATGTATTGTTCGACTCCCTAATCTTCGCCGACCTATTCGGTGCGGCTGTGGTGTACTCCACTGTCAGTTACAAATTGTTTCGGCAAGATTAATAGTGGGCCAGGTCACACGTGTTAAGTGATTGTAGCTCTTGCCGAACAAATATCCGAGAATGTGATTATCATTCCACGAAACTGTATTAAAGTTTGCAAACTTTGCTTACTTCTGTTGTGTTTAATTTGCGACCATCACCACGGATGAAATCTATACTGAGAGGAGCAAATTTAAAAAAGAAGGAAGAAAAAAGTTGTGCGCCTACGTCTTGAGTGCCAGTATCATTTAATTATTTTGTATATATTGTCATAATAATCATAATATATTGTCTTTAAAACGAAGTAAATATGAATTAGTGAACGTGAAAGCAGAGCTTGAAATTGTTTCGTAATAACTGGTTTTATTTAGGCTAAATAAGTCTTATTATTTCGATTTTGGAACGATATAGCAAACCACTCTTTAATTTGTTTCTTTCAGGGGTATACGGGTCAAACACATCGAAATGCAAGCCCAAGCGTACCAACCACCCTCCGCCGCGTTGCTTAGTGCCGAATCGAACACGAGCAGTCAATCAACCCAGTCAGCGCTCACAAAAGGAATTCACTAATTAATGAATTTCGTCCCCCGATACTGTTCCCAAATACTAACCGGTTAAAGCGAACTATTTACGAACTAAATTCGTATTATTTATTTTGTTTTAAAAATGTAACGTGTCCCTTATACGACGCCAAATTATTCCCACTACACCGCTTCACACTATGCCGCTCTGCGCTTTGACTTGATTGCCACCACGCTTCGTGTACTAAAAATTGATAAAACCTTTTAATGATAGGCTTATTTTTCGTGTCATACTTTGACTTTACCTATTATACGAATGGCTAACTAAAAGAATGGATGAATTATATACCAAAGGGGTAGTTCTTATAAGAATTAATAGTTTTGACAAAACATACCCTATAGATATTGTGCAATGGATTTAGTCAACCGTAACTCTTTAAGTTTTCGTGTTATTCAAGTAAATTTTCCAAGTCATAGCGCCGGAATTAGCCTCTCAGTTTGTATCTTATTAGACAAAAGAAATTCCAAAGGGAAGCGGAAAATCTCTGAGCTTCATTTGGTAAATAACCTTCATAAACACTGCGTTATCTTGATAAAATAGACCCTTTTGATGAGGCGTTGACTTTTACTTCTTTAAATTACTTTGTGTACAATGCACCTAATTAAGAATTTGAGATGTTTATCGCAAAAACAAATTAGATCTGTTGGACTCTTGGATGGTTGGTGATCCATCATGTACTGTTACTTATGTCATATAGGCGAAAGTGTGTTTTTGTATCGTCCTTCTTTCACGCAGCGACGGAGCAAGAATGTCAAATAATAATCAAAAAGTATGAAAGGAATCTAATCCGAAATCTTCACGTGTTAGATTGGATTTAGTAGTGCTATGCTTTCTTACTCTTCCCTTTTGGTAAGGGTAGCATTACTAAATTAATCTGCCATCTGAAGACTTTCAATTAGATTGATTATTAACACCGAGCGCTAATTTATGTACCACTAGCTGTCGTCCGCGACCTCGTCCTCGTATGAGTCAACCTTAAAATATTAAGGATTACTTAAACGATAAAAAAGCTTGGGTGTGCATTGCTCTAGCTTCATAGGTTAATATAAATTTACTGCGATGGTAATAACAAAAAAAAAATTACCCGGCTAAGTTTGTTGTGGGCTCTTCTTAGACCAGGGCGCGTATGGAACCCTCGTAGCTTTAGGTTTAAGTTGGCGAACGAAGTTATCACCATCCCCTTACAATTATGTAAACATATATGTATGAACGCTTCATAAGTGCCTGTGATAGGCCTACATGAATAAAGAAATTTTAAATTTCAATTTGAATTTTGAATTTAAAGATAACTGTCCCGGACTTTCATTTAGGACTTTTGAAGGGAAACAATTTCGGCATACGTTATTTTCGCGTAACTATAGCCGTTCACAGATCGCACGCATCGGAAGCTCTCAAAAGGAATATTTTTCCCGTTATTGCAACATTTTTCATTGATGCTCCACTCCTATTGGCCGCAGCGTGCTTTTAGCCTTTGGTTATCCTCGATAAATGGACTATCCAACACAAAAAGATTTATCTAATTCGAAACAGTAGTTCCTGAGAATGCTAAACAAACTTTTCTGCTTTACAAAATTAGTTTAGATTATAATTTGTATTTTGATTTATTTATGAAATTTTCACAGTTCAAAAGTATATATGAGTATATATGCAGATGTACTGCACAAAGTTTGATAAAAATCGGTTGTTTGTAAAAAAAACAGCTCGACCCATATCCAGGTATCTCAGGTAAAGTCGGAAGCAAATATCTTGTAACGGCTGAGAGTAAGCTGAAAATTGAATCTAAATACAGAGCTATTTAGATTCCATTTCCAGCACGAATTGGTTTTGCCGTTCATACGTGATATGCAATTAGAGTAAAATGGGTGTTCATGACAGTTTTGGGTTCGTGCTTACTACAATCTGCGGCTTAGAGCATTCTCTACGAGCGCTTCGTGGCAACTATAATTGTGAACATATGACTGGCGAAAATTCCTCGTGAGTTATTCGAGCTAGGGCTGTACCAGCGAATGGACTTGGAAAGTTTGAAATATGAGTTGGAGAAGTTTCTAATGAGTTATAGGTCCAAGGTTAATAGTTTCAAGTATAAGGAAATATATTATAAGAGAAAACAAAATTTGTGTCTGTTAAAAATGTCACGTTACCAAATATTGAGATTTTATTATTATATATATTACATTTAATGATTTCCAGATTCTTTTTACACTTTTGGATGGTGGTGAATTTGTCGATCGCAAGATTTTTTTAAAATTATTTTTATTCTATTTTAACATACGTTCGTGTGAGAGCGGTTAGACGGGCCTCTTACTTACTCACTACTGAATAGTCCAAGGAAGTATCTGCCCCAAATAGAACTTTCCTGATGCGACTTGCCAGACTTTTGCGGTCACGGAGCACACAGCTAGGACGAAGAAAAAGTAATTTACCGTCTCTAGGAAATACATGTATAATATCAATGAAACTTTCTATCGCTGAATGGACTGAATTTAAATATATTGAGAGACCCCAGCTTTATTTAAATTGCAATAATAAAGTATTCTGAGCTATATTTATATCTGTCGCAGGTGTGCGCAGTTCGATCGTATCCTAAGGCGCGGTTTTCCAACGCGATGTTAAATTTGAATAATCCATTACGTTGGCTCTCCACTGTACCCATTCCTTTCGCGTTAAATAACTTTTATTGTTCGTTCCTTCAATTTAAATTTTCTGCTGGTTTTGTTAGAAGGTCTTAGGGGTGCGGTACACATTTCGTTTTTGTTTCTAGATACTATCCCATCACTACCATACTCTGTATATTACTGCTTATTACTGCTTATTATTACTGCTACCGTAATCTGTGTATTACTGCTTATCTTACATTGTTAAATTTCATTGTAATTTTTCATATTGAATTATCCAAATAAATATAAATAAATACACTACGACAATACACATTCCGCCATCTAATCCCAAAGTAAGCGTAGCTTGTGTTATGGGTACTAAGATAACTGATAATTATTTATATGAATAATATACATAAATACTTATAATAATAATAATAATTATTATCTTTATTGAAAGGTATAAACCCAGTTATTGGAATATAAAAAGATAAATTAAATAACAAAATAATAATAATAAGTAACAGTATTGCAATATATAAAAATATTGCAAACTCACTTCCGTGTTTATATGTATATTATTAATATACATATAAACACCCAGACACTGAAAAACATTCATGTTCATCACGGAAGCATTTTCCAGTTGTATGGCGATGCAGGGAAATGAAGTATAAGGTCTAGATTATCGCGCCTGAATATAGTTTTATCATTTTATTATTGTAAATCATTTTGTTTCAGAATTATAATCTTCATTTCAGGGACGTCTAGTATTTATTTATATATTTATGTATATTCACCAATTTCTACGTCAACTGTAAGTCGATTATGATAATTATTTTAATGTTCGAAAGAGTATACTTTCATTATGTCACCGAAACACGATTTGAAAAGGAGATTTCCCTTCAATTTCCATGGGAAGATTGTATAACCATTGTACAGTTTTTGTTGAAATCCCTAAATAAAATCGATTAATCTTTCAGGTGATTAAGGATAAGGGTCGTTTTTGTCGCGCTTAAAGCAACAAAACACTACAAGCTATTCCGACGTTGTGCCATTTTTATTATACGAGTCATTAAAGTTGTAAGTTGTTGTTGTAAGTTGTCTGTTACTTTATTCTGTTCTGATAAACGAAAAACACCGACGTTTTTAGAGTGCGACGTACTAGGAGAACAGCTTTACGAAGAATTCAATCTATGAATCATTCATAATGTAACCCACTATTAAGACAGATGCCCCTATATACGTTCCAGTAAGTACAAAGCATTCGTCATTACATGCGTACGTGATCGAAATTTCGTAAAGCGTTTATTATTCATAACGAAGGACAATGTAAACATTTGTAGTAGGTATATGAGGGAATTATTCGTCAGGTTTTAATGACAGACATGATTTAAAACCTTTTTTTTACACACAAGTTAGCCCTCGATCGCAGACTCGCCAGTGATTATTCAGTCTAAGATGGATGCGGGCTGAAAGGGTATTTGCCAGTTATATTTAAAACATACCCCTAGTCGGTTTATACGCGACATCAAACCGGAATGCAAAATTCGCTTAGGAGCACGTCTTCGTCAGTAGGGAAAGTGGTAACTAGCCACGGCCGAAGCCTATCAAAGCAGACCAGAAAAAGTCAGTTCAATAGCTAAGGGAGTATTGGGTCATCCCACTCAGAATTCATGATCTTTTAATAAAATTGGTCTAAAAGACATGCCAGCAGAGTAATAAAAAAGTAAGAAAGAGGTTCCCATCCGTTTTTATTACTATTCTACTACAAGTATGGAAGCATCGTCATCATCGTCTGCAGCCTATTAAAGTCCCACTGCTGGGCACAGGCCACGTATTTCTTAGGAAAGACGGTTTTATAGCACAGACCCACCATGCTGCTCAAATGCGGGTTGGTGGGCTTTGACGACTATTACCACAATTGTGTGATAATTACCGGGAACGACGGATTTACGTGCTCTCCGATGCACGGGCACTGACTCCGCCGACTTACTAAGCCAAATTGTATACTTTTTGTTAAATTTTTATTTAAAATTTTTGTATATGTTTATGTGGTGTACAATAACACCAGTATTCATGTCCAATAAAAGTGTATTCATTCATTCATTCATTCATTCATAGCGAACCATCCCAAACCTGGTAATCGGAATCCAACCCTTAAGGAGAAAGTTAATGAGTTGCCCAGAATCTGAAATTGCCTGATTCTGAACACTGATCGGAGCCGTATGATTTTATTTATTTATTTATCTACTTGCATTCATGCCTTTACATAGTCATGGGGCCCTGTCAGGGCGTAGCAATAAGAAACAGTTTGACCCTTATAATGAAATAATTTAATAATAATTCATATACTACGACAACGCACACATCGCCACTGTGATGACTGATGAATATTTTGATGAATAATGAAACTCACTGAAAAAAATTCATGCTCAACACACACACATTTTCCAGTGGTAGGAATCGAACCCACGGCCTTGGACTCAGAAAGCAGGGTCGCTGCAAACCGCGCCAATCGGCCGTCCAATTATTACATATACACGATTACTATCTTAGTATTCTAATTAGTGTAAGTAGAAATATATATTTTTCAAAAATTTCAGAATAATTTATTTGCGAGTACTATACTAGGATTTTAGCGAACAACAATTTTAGCGTTTCATGACACCGGAACCCGAAAATCACTGACCCTAATATCTGAACCCCCTATGGTTTTAGAGTAGGATTACCATTTACCCCCCTGATCCGACAAACTATATCAAAGCACGTTCGTTAGCGCCGGCCAGAAAGGAAATAATCAAAAACCGACATAATCCTATTCGCGCCGTCACTGTCCGGTGCCCATCTGCCGACTAGACATTCAATAGCTGAAGTTTATAAAGGGAGGGTTTTAGGGCTTAAAATCACGATTATAGCATTGCACGTACCAACTGGCGGGGCTGTTTAACTTCACGCAACTCAAATTAGTAGCTGTTTCGTTACTAGTAAAAGATAAGCGCAGATCTGCAGAAGCGGTGATAGCGCAGTGGGAGGAGCTCGACTTCACTTTCGAGGGGCCGAGTTTGAATCCCAAGCATGCCAGTAATTAAAATATCACTAGCTTCAACGGCGAAGGAAAACATCGTGAGGAAACCGGCATGCCTGTGAGTTTATACTACATAATGCTCTCAAAGGGATGTGGTGGGAAAATGTAATAAAGAAAAAAAAAAGAACCAAACTAATGCAGCAATTTATTATTTTGAAAAGAAATATGATGCCTATGATGATATATGCATGCCTAGGAGTTCTCCATAATGATCTCAAAGGCGTGGAGTCCACTAATCTGCACTGGTCCAGCGTGGTGGACTAAACCCTGCTCATTGTGGGGGGAGACCAGTGCCCTGTAGTGGGCCGGTAATGGGTTAATATGAACTGCTGTCAGTGGCGTGCATTGAGGGTATGCACAGGGTATACAGATAATATAAAATGCAGAAAATCTCCAGTACAATTAATTCAAAAATTTAAAAAAATCAAATTTCATTTATATCAAGTAGGCCATATATAAGCACTTTTGAAACGTCAAGTCTGTCTGTGTGTAGTGACTCTACCACCGGTTCGGAAGGCAGATTCTCCCGAGAAGAAGCCGGAAAGAAACTCAGCAGTTTTCCAATATCAACAATTTACATTTTACATTTTAAAATTCATTTTTCTATCTTGTGAGAGATGAAAGCGGAGCCGCATGCTTCCAAGCAACCTTGTCATTAAGAAATTTATCAATTGTATAATAACCTCGCTGTAAAAAATAAATCTTTTTTTTTTTTTAAAAAAAAGGTCTAAAATTTCCTAAGAAATCATATAATAAAAGCGTATACTCTATTTATAACTCGCACCTACTGGAGATTTTCTTCATTTTATATCATCTGCATACCCTATATGCACGCCACTGACTGTTGTCATATCATTGGCCTGCAAAACAGTTTTCACAGAACAAAACCTCGTACATGAGTTACCGTTATAACGCCTCGTGAATTTTAACGTTGTTGCCGGGACAGGAAAGATACCGTCTTAGGGGTGAATCATATTATTCGGCGTAACTTTTACGGCGGGTTTATTTAGACGTTATTTATCGTCGTATTCCGCAGCCACCTGGCACCCATATTTCTTGCCAATTACTTTGAGCCTCATTCGTTCCGCTAAGAAAGCCTACGAATAACGAAGTAAATTTTAATAATGGCCATTATAATTCGCTTAAATACCTGCAGCTTGGAGTATAGTTTTACTCATTTGTAAAGTAAAGGTGACCTTAATTTTATAACCTTAGCGAAGTTTATTAAAAGTCCGTTAAATAAATTAATTTTAACTAACTTATGTTAAAATCATGTTACCAGTACGACGAAAAAACCCATCTAGAGGATGTAACATTACGTTACATCTAACAAACCAACATAATGTAACAACTATGACCTATATAGATAAGATGATAATAGATTGGTTTGACACTCTTAACCCATGTTGAGATGCATAGTGTTGAATCCCGCATCTAGCGGATGTAACATCACGTTACATCCAACCAACCATAATAATTTTACAACTATGACCTAACAAATACGAAGGATATAGATAGGTCTGACTCTCTTAACCCATGTTGATTTGCGTAGAGTTGAATCCCGTATCTGGAGGATGTAACATCACGTTATATCCAACCAGCAAACCAGCCAACATAATGTTACAACTATGACCTCTGAAATAAGAAGGATATAGATAGGTTTAATCCTGTTAACCCATGTTGATTCGCGTAGACTTGAATCCCCAGAGGATGTAATATAACGTTAGATCGTGCCATTTTCAAAACATAGCTATCAACTAAAAAACTAACTTCAACGTCGGTAGTAAAACTTCGACATTTTCAACAGTTCGACAGCTTCATGTGTGGTGGTATGATGTGGTGGTTTCACGTAGACGCGTAAATTATGTCCTAATATTCGAAGGCCAAAAAAAGTCTCCTGCAGATAGCAGGACACTTTTTTTGGCATTTACTATTCTTAACTTGAGTCTTTTTCAATCCGCAAACGTGTCTGTTTAGTGTAATCGACGGACTTCTGCAGTTTTGAACAGCGCTAAGTAAACTCTTCTTGCGTCTATTTTAAATATATAAAGTGGACTAAGTACATGGAATGCACGCAAATAGAATTAGTAAAAGGAGAACTTAGAACTCAGCGACGAGAACATTCGGCGTAACGTTGAGCAAATATTGTATAACACGAAATCGAAATAAAAAACATCTTCCGTTCAGAGAGAGTTCTGCGTTGATAATTTATTCGAACAGTTTCGTTTAGCAGCCATTGTCCGGAAAACATAAAAGCTTTTACGTCGCCCCGGTGCGCCCTCAACGCATATACACTTGGCATTTTTTTAGTCGCATTTCAAATGCTATTAACCGAATTTTTCGCTCCAGCGCCGGGCCATTAAAAAAATATTATTGCGGAGATAAAAACTGTTTGTAAAGAGGCAATAAACCCTCAATGGAGACTCGAGGTACGACCGCCCAAATTCGGTATTCATTCGGAACGTTAAGTGCCCAAGCACGTGAGTCTCAATTAATCTTCCAGATGTTTCACAAAACAATTCGTTACTGACAAAGGACCGGCCTCCGCGGCAAGCAAATTGAATGCTGAAGATTAGAGAGTCAACAGACAATACACTCAGAGTCATAATAAAACCTTTTTCTAGAAGTAGCAGAGCTTTTTGTGACAGATACGTCCGGGAAAGTATTATCGCTATGCTTATTTCAGCCGCCAAGCAGCATTGTTGCAATGCTGTGTTCCGGCTGGAGGGCGTGGTTGCCGGTGTTATTACAGACAAATGAGGCTTAACACCTACGACTCAAATTGATGGACACAGGTTGGCATGTTGCAGGACGTGCTCCTTGGAAGTTCCTTTGCAGGGCATGCATGGAAAACGTCCTGCAACATGCCGACATGTGTCCTACAACCTGCGACGTAGGTTTCAAGCTCATGTGCGTGTTATTACACCGGCACCCACGCCTTTCAGACCGGAATATAGCATAGAAACAATGTTAGCGGCAGAAATCAGCATGGTGGGTGTACGCCCCGGACGAGCTTTGTCATAAAAAGCTCTACTACTGAAGGTCATGTCTATTTTGTAATATTGGGTCATATACGTCACAAACGTTTTCTTTCAGCGACCGGACATTAAATTAGGTAGATTACGTTGATTGTGTTACTAATAACTAGTAAAAGTCCCAATATTTAGAGTTGGAAAATTCCATTTTAAAAGTTAGATAAATCTGAATTTTCATTAGTCTTAAATACTATAGGTACATTTATAAATAGATTGTGAAGTTAACAATAAATAATTCTCAAGGTGGATTGTATGCATTGTAATTAAATAACAAATTATTTGTGACATAACTGTAGCTTTAGTAAAGATTTGCTCGATAACTCTATATCGTCAATATAAAATGTTTAGTCCTCTAGAGTCGCATATCCCGTTCTTCTGATTTTTATCTTACAAATGTTCCGCCAAAAGCACTAGCTGGAGAATTTTAGGCAAATTTGAGCTCAAAATCCATGAATTTAAAATCCATTTCGATCTGAGGTTAAGTATTTTAATACTAGAAAACGACACCTCGATTCCGAGTGAGCAAATCTTATACCTACTAAGGGTACTGATTGCAAACTTGTATTCATGACCAAGAGGATACAATATTGTTTCCAACCGACTTTCCAAGGTCACATTATCAAGGAGACGTGACAGATGTAATTTTTTGGTGGTGTTTTGTTTTTCATAAGTTAAGATTTATGAGTTCATATGATTTTTACAAGATTTTCTCCGCCTAAGTTCCATTATATAAAGCCATTACAGACTAAGCGTAACTCCCAAAAACAATTTTTATTTTTTGCAGATAAATCAAACTTTATGATATGATGTGTAATTATTCTATTGACAGCATACTTAATTTGTCTTTTATCGATATGTTCTATTTGTATTTTATGAGGTTTTCATGAACATATTCAGACTATTTTTATAAACGGATCTCAATCTCAAATCTAAAATCGAAATATTCCAGGATAAATAGCAGTGCTAAAAAATTAAAGGGATCAAAGCGTCTGGGCAAATTTAAGCCTAATACTGCAGAATTGTATGACCGAATATTCGGCCCTTCCGCCTTACAGAGTTCTCGCTAATATAAAGTTTGGCAGAAGCGAATATATTATATAATTGTTACAACCCTGAAAATGCCACTTTCACAGTGGACATTTAAAATATTCGTATTCAAAATGAATCTAAAAGTAGCTTAAGTTCGAATAAGAAATAACTCACTTTAAGTTCTGTACTCATTTATGTCTGTCTGCTGCATGGGATTACATTTATATGTGGCGCATTTTTTATTAGGCTCATCCAGTTGAGACAATGGGAATAAAATTACAGCAATGCACGGATTTTTCTGCTGCTCCAGTCGTGTAAAAGAATGAGGATTAACATGATGATTGTACTAGTCTGTTCTACTATAATAACATTATGCTTTGAGTACTAGTAGAGCTATTTGTGACAAAGCTCGTTCGGGGAAGCACTACCGCGCCTACCACGCCTGGTTCTGAAGCCAAGCATTGTGGCAATGCTGTGATCTAATCTGAAGGGCTTGGTTGCCATTTACTGGCACTAATTACTGGCACATGAGGCTGAACACCTACGAGCTACGACTCAGTTTGATATACACAGAGCAGCAGTTTGCAGATGTGTTTCTGGCGTGGCCTGCGATGTGTTGCTCTGGTTATAGACGATGGCTTTCCGGTAATCAGGTAGCCCACCTGATCACTGAAATCAGCTTGGTCCGTAATATTATAAATGCAAGAGTGAGTTTTGCGGGGTTGCCACTCTAACCCTCTAAATGTGCCCCGCCCATCGCCACTTCAGCTTCGCGACTCGTTGAGCTATGCCGGTAACTGTAGTTCTTTTACGGATCTCATTTCTCATTTGATCACGTAGAGATACTCTAACATGGCTCTTTCCATCGCCCGCTGAGTGACTCTGAGCCTTCTTATGAGGCCTATAGTTAGCGACAAGGTGTTAGAGTGGCAACCCCGCACCGGTAAGTGCAGCGTTGGTCGACCCCCAGTCAGGTGGACAGACGACATCAAACGAGTCGCGGGGAGCCGCTGGATACAAGCGGCCCAGAATCGTGGGGTTTGGAACGCCCTACAAAAGACCTATGTCCAGCAGTGGACGTTAGTCGGTTGATTGTGTGTTTGTTTGATTGTCCTTAATTTACGTCCTATAATTTATTATTGGCATAGAGTTAGTTGAAATGACAGATCGTAGCATAAGCAAACTAACTTAAGATTCCAGAAAAATCATTTTTCTTTAAAAATTCTAAATATTTTTTTTAACGGTTTCCACGGGATTTGTAAATTCTGTTAGTAGCTACGTACGTAGACGTAGTAGCATAATGAAAGAAGAAAAAGTTCGTATTGAAGCTTGATCGTGTAGTTTGCAGTAGGCCTCACAGACTGGCAAGTTTCGATCTATAAGAACGCGGTTCTTAAAAGTTTACATTACGACCACAGTGAAGTGTTTTTAAAAAATACCTTAGGTTAAGATTCGTATCTGAGTGAAGCGGCGAAAGCCTAGTAGGTATGAACCACTTCACTTTCGGGTGGAGTCCGAATCCCAGCACGCGCCTCCGAGTTATGTGCATTTAAAGAAATTAAAATATCACTTGCTTGAACGGTGAAGGAAAACATCTTTAGAAAACCTGCATTTTTACCTGAGTTTTCCTTAACGTTTTCAAAGGCTACCAATCTGCACTGGGCCAGCGTGGTGGACTACGGCCTAAAACCCTTCTCATTGTGGGAGGAGACCCGTGCCCTGTAGTGGGCCTTTAATGGGTTGATACTGATAAAGAATGATGATGCTGATAAAGGTGAGTATTGGACAGCAAATTATTTGCAAAAAAACAACCATAAATCCTAATCGAACGTGAATTAAATATAAGAAAATTGGTCCAATTCTTGCCGACGTCAAACATTTCGTATCAAACTGACTATAATTTGTGGACCCCTAATGCTCTGTGTCATTAGGGTGCAATTAATCAACTAAGCGAAAAATGAGAGGTCAATAAAATCGCTTTCTATAGAAGATAAGATCCATGATTCATGGATTTGCGTAAATGTACATAAAGTGACTGTTTGTGTTTCCGAAATAACTGCCGCCTTTACTAAGCTCATATCTTGGAAGACAGCAAATATCAAATACGCTTTAAACTTGTCTATTTGAATCATTGATTTCAAAGTGTTACTTGGCGAGACTCTGAGGTTACTTTTTTTATCTATAAAAATCCACCAGCCAGAGGTGTTTCTGGAATCAGACTAAAATCTTTAGTTAGGTGTAAATTAAAATGGAATTAACTTTTACGTTGAAATTTGTATTAACTTTACATGACAACAACTCACTTCTATCGCGCACCAATTAAGACAGCTAATCTGAGCCAAGCTAAGCCAGCCGATCCGAGCAAATTCACCACTCCAGCTACTGATTGTCCTCAGTAGAAGGATTAAAGCAATAAAATGCCCTGCAACCTCATTTATAGTGGTAACCTTCCGAAACTCTGCCAATTTTGTGCTTATAAATATTTATTCAACATTAATATCAATGTGATTATCCAGTTTTGCTTAATTATTTCATGACCTGTTTCTTTTTAGTAGATATCCATATTCTTTTCACTGTTGTAAGGTAATGGATATAATGGTAAGAAGCTGTGATAGTCTAATGCATATGTAAAATCCTCAGCATGCACCTATAGCTTTTCGGAGTTATGTGCGTTTCATGCAATTAAATATCACTTTCTTCAACAGTGAACGAAAAGATATAGGAAACCTGCATGAGTTCACAAGGGTGTGTAATGTCCACCTATCTGGCTATGCTATATGGCTACGTATTTCCGTGGTGTTACCTGGTACAAGGTGCCAACTGAAAATCAGCGCTGTATGCTCCCACTGGCGCATGCAGCACAATGCTGAGCTGGAACCTTTTTTCTAGGTTGTGCCACACATAACATATGTGGTGTTGTGAATATTGTAATGTGTGGCGCAATGTAAAAAATAAATGTTTCTTTCTTTCTTTCTTTCTATCTGTACTTGGTCATTGGTGAACTACATCCTTCTCATTTTAAGAGGACAGATTATGATGATGAATGGTAATAATAAATAACATTTGTTAATTTCAATCTATGAGGGTTACAAATACTCTGAGGAGGCCACAAGTAAATCAGAGAGGAATCCTTGAATATCATTAAATAAATAAATAAATATACTGCAATAATACACACATCGCCATCTAGCCCCAAAGTAAGCGTAGCTTGTGTTATGGGTGAATATTGAAACTGGTGAATATTGAAACTGATGAATATTTTTTATAAATAAAATACATAAATACTTAGAATATACATATAAACACCCAGACACAAAAACATTCATGCTCATCATACAAACATTTTCCAGTAGTGGGAATCGAACCCACAGCCTTGGGCTCAGAAAGCAGGGTTGCTGCCAACTGCGCCAATCGGCTGTCAAATTATGATATGCATTGTTATGATGACATCTAAAACTTAGTACGTAGTTAGAGTAAAATATTACTAAGCACTTCTATTTCATCCTGTTCAAAGCAGTGCAAAAAGCATTAAAGTATATATATATATATATATATATATATACTATATGTGTATAATACTGCACAGATTTTTAAAATAATGTGGAAATTTTAGTCTCAAATAATGATATTTGTAGAGCCGGCCAAAAAAAGAGCTATGCAGCTTCTTTATCCATGTATGTTGACTAAATAGTCTGTCATACCTACAAAATAGTTTCTTTGCTCAATCTGAAAGAGAAGTCTGTGGAATACATTCCTCTCTTTTGACATATCACACACATAAAAAAACACAAATTTTATAAAAAATAGTTTGAACAATTGCTATAATTATTAGGCAAAGAGTATTAATTCTTACAGGAAGAAATTTTATAACCACAACAATGTTATGTGGACAAATAAACCTTGACACTTTAAAAGACAGTGACCACTTAGAGTATGTTATTTTTAAACAGTCAAGCATGATGCGGAATATAACTGAGAAAGTTCTTTACAAAAAATTTTTTTTTTTTTTAATATGGCGAATTATTACAAACGCAACCAAAGCACCATCATGAAAAACAAGGATTTGAGAACTGAGGGTTGTGAGGTTAAATACTTTTTGTGGAAGCATCTGGCAGGCAATAACTATGCTTGTCAGGTCATAAAGAGTGACATTTATTGGCGAATCAAGATATATGAGAGATATTTTCCAAAGAATGTAAAGGTATCAGCCTAATGTAAAGTTTGGTGTTACCATAATAAATGTAAATACTTATATGATGATAACCATTGCATCCTCTTTTGTTTCCTGTTCCAATTGGAATTTAAGTAGGGGCTTTATAAATTAGAAATATGTATAAGGTAGTCACTGAACCAGTCTTTCGTTATAGATCCTAGTAATTAATTATGTTAAGAAGAATAACATCAAGCGATGAGAATGGTCTGGGTAAGGAGGGGACTTTTAATTATTTTGTCATCCTTTCTAAAATATGCTACAAGAATACTAAAGTTCCAAAAAATAAAAAAGCCATTTTGGTTCACCACATTAGGACAATTTATAAAAAAATAAAGGTGGATCATTTTATTGTAATTAAAACTAATTTTGTTGTATGGGGAACAATGGTTTTTATAGCTACATAGTTTAGTTACTAACTAAAAAGTCTCTCTATGGTTTGATTTTGTGAAACACTTGTGTAATTTACTTTTATTACATGAATTAATTTGCGCATTTAACTTAAAATGTCATTATTTTGTAGAATAATATTTTAAACATAATGTTTTAGTAATAAAACAGCACCATTTTCTGAAATAAACCACAAGAAGAGCTTCTAATACTTAATAAATCATTTTAATTCGAATATAATCAATGGCAAGTAACTGGTCATTAATTCATGTAAAAGGTGCTTTTGAGCTTTAGAAAAAGTATCAAACAAATTCTTTTCTATTGCATTTTCATTTAAAACTGTGACCTATTTTTGAGCTTTTCTAAAGCTATTACTTCTGAGAATTCTCTAATTCTCTAAAAATATCTTTTCCCGCACACGTAGATCCGTAAAATAAATAATTTAAGTAATTAAAAGAACTTATTTTGATATATCGATCGAGTGTTGTGTCAGTCTGCAGAGGATATAAAATTAAGACTTACTTTGGGAACCACTGCTGACGGTTTTCCTCCAATAGATGTTCCTATTTTAAACACTTATTTTGACTCAACGTAATAAAAACACTTTCACACGAATATGTTCTAAATTTAAAAAGTTCTTGTTTTCGTCAAACACAAAACCGAAAAATATTCCCGAACAAAAAACAGCTACAGCAACGCCACCAATCGTAGAAGTTCGGAAGCAATTTTTGACATATGACTTTATAAAATCTACTTCTTAAAACTGGTTTCGCTGAGCTTTGGATTTTGGTCTTTTACACATCAATGTTGCCATAAGTATTTCGGTTAATTCCAAAACAGGAAAATTTATATTGCTTAAGACTCTGAGGTTTTCCGTTTAATAATTTTTGTTTACAGGTTCATGATTATTATCTTGTTTGTTCAATATGTTTGAATGAAGCCCATAAAACATTTTCAAATGTCAGCTATGTTGAACGTAAATGTGCCCTTTGTAACTTATCATTGCCAATTCATAAACGAGTACTTGCACTGAGGACCGACACACAACATCATGTGAACATCAAAAACATTATCTTAGAATGCCTTATGCCATTGCAGGTGCAGTCCGACACCCCAACCCCCTAGTGGTCGAGGCATCCACTTACACCCCCGCCCCCGGCGTCAAGCTTAGGCGGCGACGTTCGAAGCATGTCCTTTACGACCCTGACGATCGAATTACTTCCGGAAATGTGTGCCAACAACACACAAACACACAGCTAACACAGCGTCTTCGCCGGCGAAGACGAGGGCCCCGATTTCTGACGTCATCCGGACGTGGACCCTTACCACGGTCACGGGGGCGTCCGGACTAAACAATAATTAGTCCAAAAGTCCACCAACACTATGATTAACATCGAACCGAGCCGAGGTCAGTGTCCTCGCAGGAGGCACACTGGGGTCGACGTCTCCCACTTCCCCCCGATGTCGTCGAGCCCCAGCTCTACTCATGGCGAGCTTTCGCGCTCGGCCTACTCCCCCGGCGACACTGTAGCAACCCCTCAGGTGGTTATCGGCAAGTGTCCATCCGAAAATCGAAATCGAAAACCTTGCAGGTAGTATTTTATAATATTTTATTTTTTATGTGCTATAAATATAGTTTTAATTTTTTATATACTTTTTTTAAGTGCGTTAATTTGCCGCCTTTGTTGGCAAAGAGCTAATCGGGCTGCAAGGCTCAATATTTCCATCAACATCCAGAAAGTCAAACTTGAACGCTCTATACGCGAATATTTCAAACGAAAATATCCTCAGAATAATATAGCAACAAGCAGGTCCACGAGTGGTTAGTTTTTAGCTAACACTCCAACCTAATTCACCTTCCAAAAAAAAAAGAGTGGAGAGAAAAGAATAATCAGTCCAACTCGCGTGTACAGATTATACTTTTGGGGTAGATATAACAATGTAACTTATTTAATAAAAAAAACTTATTTCTTTGGTATGTATAATGTATATATTTATTACGTATGCGGTGCTATTCTGAAATGTTTATTTTTAAACAGCACCGTGTGGCAATACCAGTTTACATAGCACAATTCTTAGAAAATAGAAAACATTGAGGTTGTACATAAATCAGCATTATTTAACTTCATAGTAACTTATTTCTTAATATCTCAAAGACGGTGAAATATTTAATGTAAAGAGTGCAAAGTGAATCAATTCGTCCTCACGACACGGCAACGAACACTGTAAGGACCCTTAGTACTTCCTTTCCGAGTATGACAATACTTGAACATCAAAGTAAAATGAAACTTATTTAGATTGAATAATAGCTCAAATTTTTCAATTTAGCCTACTTTTCTTTAGCTCGGGGTTTTAATATAACATTTGAAAACATAAATCGGCGTCGGCGAATCAGAATAAAGAAGTCACCAACCCCCCTGCTCCCGCGGGTGTCGTACGAGGAGACTAAGGAAGTATAATGGAAAACGGGCAGCAGCGACCTCAGTGTTACTACTACGGCGATCACAAATCCTCCATATGGGAGAGGCCTTTAATCCAGCAGTGGACTGTTATAGGCTTATGATAATGAAAACAGTCGGAAGTGAAGGATTTTCGACTCTAAAATGAGCGACATTAAGTCCATTTTACTTCGGCGATACAGTTTGATATGCGAAAACGACTTCTCGGTTGCGAGCGAGCAAATCTTGTACAAAGGCTACCATAGTAGGAAGTTGACTCACTCCATGCTGATTACTTTTGGCCTGAGGGCGTCGGTTAGGCGTAGGTTCACATATTTTTGTTCGTATTTGTGTATATCAGTATATATATAATTTATATGTATAAAAGTATAAATATTCTATCTATAAATTATCGTTTGTATATAGTATTTTAATTATTTTGGCAGTTTCCCCATGTAAATAAATATATAAAAAGTTCTTATGGATCCAACACCGATTAACCGATTTAGAACAAAAATTAGATATCTCTCTTGATATCTAATTTTTGTTCTCTCGGTGTTTTTTTACTTACTAATTTACTTATTAGAAAGTTCTACAGTCTACTGAAATATCTTTAAAGCTTTATTATTACATATACAAACAAATGAGGTAACTTTGCTATTCAATGTGACTTTTGTTTTTATCATACAATGTTTTTTTTTTTGTTAAATTATCTACGAAAAACACTTTGTAAAGCAAAATTTACATGTTATACCAAGAATAAGTTGTAAAAAAAGGATTATATATGACGGCCAAATATACTTTCGCACAACAATGTAACACAACTAGCTTAAAATAAATTAACATAATAAAATCTTGTACTAAAATATTTTCTTATATTTAGTTAATATAAGTGTTATAATAAATAAGGCAGTTTATAGTTTAATTGAGGCATATTATGAGCAATTTTGATTTATCGATGATGATTAATGCAGGGCTACTCTCATAGGAAAAAAGGAGCTAAAATCCAATGCAGATTTGTGGACTTTAAGACTATTATCACAAATGATAATAACCAACGGTTCAGCATGCTCTCCGAGGAGCGGACTCTGATATTTCCTAACTCTGGACTGGTACTGAAAATTCTTTAACAGAAAATACACATCACCATAATTTCAACCGGCCCACTACAGGGCACGGGTCTCCTCCCACAATGAGAAGTGTATAAGCCGGAGTCCACCACGCTCGCTTAATGCAAATTAGTGGGCTTCACAAGCCTTCGGAACATTATCTTGAACTCCCGGGAATTTAGGTTTCCTCACGATGTTTTTCCTTCACTGTTATAGCAAGTGATATTTTAATTGCTAAAAAATGCAAATAGCTTAGAAAAGCTATAGGTGAGTGCTGGGATTCAAACTGGGCCCCCCGAAGTTGAAGCTGGAGTCCTAACCGCTAGGCTATCACCGCTTTTGGAAAATACCTGCCAATTTTCGGCCTGACCCGGGATTCGAACCCAGGACCCCGCAAATAATAATTTATTTATATATCATGCGAAATCTACGCCTGTGTCTAAGAGATCTCTGACAAGTACTGTAGCTTTCCTCGGCAGTATACGCAAAAGGTGGCCTAGGAATAGAAAGTGCTTGGGAACCGATGCTTCTGGATAGTTGCGAAGCACACTCTCTAGTATGGAGTTAGCAGCCTTTGAAGGTGTTATTGTGCCGAAGTAGCTTGGGATTCTGGAAATAAAATAAATCACTATAAGATACATTTACTGTGGCAAGATACTGTTAACAGGGTGCTTATCATATCTGCTAATCTTTTGTTAAGACATTGACAATGAGAAGGTCAGATTGCTATTAGTATATTAACCTACCAATTTAAAGTTCGATTACGTACCCCCCCGGAACAGGAAATTTGGGAATGTTCTCTGGTCAGGTCTGGCTATGGCTGTGGTTATTTACTTATTGACCTTATTGAAAAAGACAATATCTGACTGGTAACACGTAGAAACCATCCCCCAGGTGAGATTGCAATCAATGGCTAAATTGAAGTGAAATGAAAAATTTAAATAGTCTATTGATTATGGTTTGCAAGTACAGAAAGTGCTAGTTTGTCCTACTTTTACGCAGCAAGTGTATTTTATAGAGTTGGAAATATTATTTATGGACCTAAAGCTCAATACCTTTTTTTTTTCTTTGCATCACTTTAGACTTTTATGGTACAAAAAAGTTTTAAATGGACAAGCTTTACAAGAATAGACAGATTACATCTAGATTTATTTTGATAAATAATTATCATTGTAATGTATCTATCTGAAACAGACTTTGAATGTATATGGTTATATTTTTATTTAATTACTTTTTTTACATACTTGTTTAATTTAAACTGTTAAATATGTACTGTTTGTGCTAGTTTTAGTTTTATTTGTTCTCTTTTACAGTTTATTTTGTTTTTTTTATTTAAATTTACTCTTGTTATAGTAATAACAACGGGCGTCGCGGTTGTTTGCTCAGTCTGATACTGGTGCAGACTGAAAATCAGCGCTGAGCATTATTGCTAATGCACAGCATAAGGCTGAGTTTGCGGCCATTTGCCATATTGTTAATATTAATTAATTGATAATCCTTTAGTTAATAATCTTGTATTAACAATAGTGTATGGCAATAAAGGATTTTTTTTATTATTATTATTATAAATATTTTTGTTAACTATAAGTATGTATACTGAGGATTTATAAAATATAATGTTAACTTACTTCATCCTCAATTCCGAACTATCTTCGACAATAAATGGGTAGATGTGAGTCAGTGTCACGTGAACACCATTTATCTTATTAATCCTCAGATCTTCCATTAGAGATTCAGCCAAGCCCTGGACAGCAAATTGAGCTACGCTCAGGGGCATCTGGTGTTTGATGTAGCTGAGACCGGCCACTGAGGTTAGGGCTACTATATGTCCATGGTTCCGTGCTTTCATTTCTGGCATAAAGTTGTCTATTATCTGTGAAACAGAGTGAGCACATATTTGATATTGCTATGTAGAGTATGTTTGAGTGCATGGGTCTCCTCGTAGAATCATACAAGCAAGCAAGAATTTATTGAAAGTTTGTGCCGGAGACAATTTATATTGCTCTAACCAGGTTGCTTTTATTGCTCTAACCAGGTTGCTTTTATTGCTCTAACCAGGTTGCTTCTTTAATAGTTTTTAAATGACAATGTGAGATGGTGATAACGAAAAAAAATAACAACCGGCTAAGTTTGTTGTAGGCTTCTTCTTAGACCAGGGCACTTCTGTATGTACGCATCAAAAGTGCCATATATGTGCATATTTAAATAAAGAAATATTGACTTTGAAAACCCGGTACTTCCCCTCAGTAACGAAAGGGGGTAGTTCTAACCAATAGCCTGTAACCACTTTATTTAAAATTGTTAAAAAACGTCAACACAAGGTAATTTTTGAAACAAAACATTAATCAAGTAAAAGTGGTAGGTTATCCTCTTTTAAATTGATTTATGTTAATAATAGGTAGCTCAACTGTTTTTATATTATAACCTAGAGATAATAATGGTGTTGTCCTAAAATTCTTGTATTATTGTAAATAAACCTCAATATAACATTTACATTATAATTTCAATATATGGTACAGCTAATTAAATAATTGTATGTTATTATTTACCCAAAAGTAAGAAGTCAAAGTAAGATCCAACGTATCATGTATGTCTTGGGGAGGCTGAGTCATTAAGGATCTGGGGCTTGGAATTCCACAGCAATAGAAAACCATACTGACAAAACCAACTTCATGTTTTATCTGCTCAGCTAAATTATCTACATTTTCCTTCTTTGTGATGTCACAGGTATAGCTAAGTGCTGAACCACTTTTACGTTTAATGTATGCAACAGTTTTGTTGTTATTGCATTCGTTATGGTCTACGCAAACCACTCTTGCGCCAAGGTATGCTAGCTGTATTGCTATTTCACGTCCCACCCCTCTTCCTGAGCCAACAACCTATAAATTAAAAAAGAACGATTTAAAAAAAAAAAAGGCTTGAACTTTGAACTTTCAAATTCTAATCCTCAAATACTCTTACACATGTGATACACAGATGATTATTTTAGAATTAGTATTTTGTAGTACACTTTTCAAAGTATACTAAATTGACAAGGCATGCAAAGGCTTTCAAAAAGGTTTTTTGAATTTGAACTTTTTATAGAACAATTTAATGTTTAATGAACAGTTTAACAAACTGTGTGTGTTTCTTATCAATGCAATATGTCCGAAAAAACTGGGATACTGTCATCAGATCTGAGTAAAAATTTATTTTTCATCACACTTGCTTATAATCTTCAATAATTTTCTGACAACATATTTGAAGGTTTAGCCTGTTTTTTGATGAAAAACGCCATATGATATTGCATTGATAAGATTACAGTATAATTAAATTGTTCTATAAAAAATTCAAATTCAAAAAATCTTTTTTAAAGCCATTGGCATGCCTTGTCAATTTAGTATACTTTGAAAAGTGTACTACAAAATAAGGACTGTAAGTACTTTTAGAACTGCCAAGTGCTGTGATCAGTGGTTTGGAGTGTTGCAAATTTCTACTATATCTAAATCAAAGATTCTATCTTAGGGAAATCTAATAAATAAGCAACAAAACATAATGTCATTTTGTGGACAATACACAATAATCTATTAATGTATGCTTGATTCGAAGGGTCATTTATAATTTATTTAGAACAAAAAGCACTGATAAATTTTGATAACAAAAACTGTGTGATGTAGTAGGTGTTGACATGGAGTGATACAAGTAATACTCATGCAGTTATTTTCCATGAAAAATATTTTAATATGTATGACATTGTTAATTAGTTTTTATGTTTCTTTTGTAACTATATCAACACTTTACATTCTGCATATAGACTAGAAAAACTATAATACATCTATGAAAATGTTAATCTTGTGTATTTGCCATCTTTATTGTATTCCAAATAAGTATTATATACAACAAAGTAGTCAAAGTGTCTCTAGGTTTCTGTGTAGGTCTATAAGGTAACCTGCACTTTGGTTATCATAAAACCATATTTTACAGCCCATTAATTTAAGTTTGAGTTCACTAAAGACCACCGTTGGTTAAACTTTGATATTAATGACAACTGTGTTTTTTTTTTTTATTTGAATTAAAAAATTATGCAGTTTTGGCAAGAACAATTTAGGTATGTATATCAGATTCCATACTAAAATATTCACATTCTTTGTTAAATGTATTTTATCCTTATATGAATAATTTAGGCTTGCATTGGCTTAAATAAATGGGATAGAAATTTACATTTACAATTAATGTAAGTGTAACTATCTTCTAACAAAAAACTTTATTGTTACTACAAAACTAAAACTTTATCAAGGTTTAACTCACCAGGGCTGTTTCGTTCTCTACAGATTTCATTGGCGGAGGTCTGAAGACTTCATAAACTGCTTGCATCACAGCATAAATTGCATTAATGATGACCCATACTGTATCCACCATCAATACACATAGAGAATAACCTCTTAACAGCATTTTGAATGGGAACAAAGGATTTAACACATTGCTCAATATACTAGTTGTATGGGAAGCCTGGAAACATTTAAAAAAAAATGTCTTTAAAATGTTATTCCTGAATAAATTGTAAAAGATAGATGTTATTTGTAACTAGTTGTCGCCCACGTTCTTCACCCACATTTATTAGTTTTTTAACAAACCCTCTGTGAATAATTTGTGCTTTCTTCAACTAACTTTTTACAAAAAATCACATTGATTGTATGCTTAGTTACAGCATAAGGTAAAACAAACAAACACACACTTTTGCATTTATAATACAAGTATGGATTAGAATACCTAAGAGATTAACTTAGTAAAATCTCAAGTCAAGGCAGTAATAACAAGAGTTAAAAAGTTAAAAGCAAGGCAAAACTGATGTGCCCACTGGCTGTTGTTTGGCTGGGTTGTGTTGGCTGTGCAAAGTTTGGGTCAATCCCAATATACGCTGGTTTGAGCAAATCTTATGATTGGTTGAAATTAGGATGAAAAATTATCTGCGGATGCAGGTTAGAGGCCTTGTTTAAGTTATCTCAGTTCTAGTATTTCATCTAAAACTACACCATCAATATTTTCATATTATGGAAT
This sequence comes from Pararge aegeria, assembly GCF_905163445.1. Classification (NCBI taxonomy): domain Eukaryota; kingdom Metazoa; phylum Arthropoda; class Insecta; order Lepidoptera; family Nymphalidae; genus Pararge; species Pararge aegeria. The sequence goes on from NC_053181.1 coordinate 2,991,773, forward strand.
AGGTACTGCTGACCCTAATGAATAGCCTACTCTGGATCGCTATCCATCGATTGGACACGCTTGAACATAAAAAAGTGCAGGACTGTATAAAATTTCCTCTGACTTGACTTATCAACCCTTTGCTGTGCCAGATAGGTAAGCTATGTTGATAGTTTTTTTTTTTAATAGAATTAAAAATCCTTAATGAAAAACAATATTGCTGTAGGCATTGAATAATCTTATTCATTGGTTAAGTTAACTATATGCCCAGAAATCTGTTTGCCCACATTTATACATTGCAAGGGGTATGTAAATATGCAGGATATTTAGGAAAATTGCACTTAATAAAAGCTCCCAAACTTTTAGTATTCACTAACATTATTCTCTAGATGTTTATTCTGTGTTCAAGAGTGATTTATATTCACTTTTGTTCTTACTTTGCCCCAAGCTGAAGACTTGTTATAGAAAACTTACCATTGTAAATCACCAAGTAAAATGCACACTATGAACTTGTGTTAATCTTAATGGATCTAAAAATAAAATATTGAACTAAATAACAAATAGGTACATAAACTATATTCACCATATTTAGGCACCAAGTGAGTTTTCTGTTTCAATTTATTTTTATATAAATATTTGTGTAGGTACTTGCATCAGTCCCAATTATACAAATGCACAATAATTAAATTTAGTACAGTAAGCGGATCTTGAGATCAAATTCTAGTGCATTAAATAGCGTAATCCGATAATTTCTATCAGTTTCAATCACGATAAACCAGATAAGCCGAATATCAAAGTCAACTTTAATTACCTCGTGTTTTCTGATGACTTTTGCTACGTGTATTTTTAATATATTTAAATAAATTAAGTAATTGAAATAAATATATTTAATTATTGACCATAATTATCTATATTCTAAATGCATATAATAATAAATATAGAAAACAACTCAAAAAAAAATTTACTTTGTTTAGCAGTGAAGTGAACTGTGAAGTTTGGATTTTGTAATTTGTTTGTTAGATATTATTTTTGTAAATTGCCACCAGCAGGCACTGACCGTTAAACATTGACAATGAAAGGTGCTGCAATACGACAAAATAAGTAGGTATGTCGCGTAGACAGAGTCTCTGTCTGCGGTATGTCGTATGGTGGTATGTCACTGCCAAGTGTCAGAGACATTACTCTCAACTATGGAGGGTAAGGAGAGTCATCTTATATGGGAGAAAAGTTGAAAAAGTGTCCAGTTGTTGCGCTAAATAACAGTTCAAAAATCCTCCACAATGGCGCTGGTGGAGGCACAGGGTATGGTATGAATGTAGCAATCGTAGATGAATTGAAGTATGCCGAGTTAAAAAATTGAATGTCATTATCGACTAAAGTAGTTAATTATTGAGAATTTTAACAACTTACGTTGTACAAAATATTGTGGTAAATATAACCTTACTTCCTTGTATCTCCATACTTCCTTGTTTATTTTTCAAGCCTACTCTAACAATATTTATATTTGGCGCTTCTTTTAAGAGTTACCCTGATGCAAATGTGGCGCCATCCTAATTTAATACATTTTGACGACACTTTTTCATATACACAGATGACTCTCCTTACCTCTACCCTCCATACTCTCAACTGAGTGTTCAACCGAGTTGATTCGACTGTGTGTCTCTGCTCTGCTCTCTATGCTAAAAAATAACTGAAAAAAACCTATGGAGGGTAGAGGTAAGGAGAGTCATCTGTGTATATGAAAAAGTGTCGTCAAAATGTATTAAATTAGGATGGCGCCACATTTGCATCAGGGTAACTCTTAAAAGAAGCGCCAAATATAAATATTGTTAGAGTAGGCTTGAAAAATAAACAAGGAAGTATGGAGATACAAGGAAGTAAGGTTATATTTACCACAATATTTTGTACAACGTAAGTTGTTGAAATTCTCAATAATTAACTACTTTAGTCGATAATGACATTAAATTTTTTAACTCGGCATACTTCAATTTATCTACGATTGCTACATTCATACCTTTGAGGATTTTTGAACTGTTATTTAGCGCAACAACTGGAAACTTTTTCAACTTTTCTCCCATATAAGATGACTCTCCTTACCTCTACCCTCCATAAAAAACCCTAAAAGAACTGTCACTGAGTGACATGAAATACATCTTTGAAGAAATTCTATGAAAGTTTCGGTTCATTTGTTGTTGTTTTGGTACATTAAATATTTCCAGAATTAAAAGTACACTGGTACAATTTTGTGTTCATGTAAAACATTAATAAATGTAATATTCTTTAAAATTACCCAATCTAAGCTTAGGAGTGTCCACGATTTACGCTTGTTTCTGACATAATATTTTTTTAGGGTTTGAAAGAATGAGAAACGGTTATCTCCATCTACTTCTTATGCAAAAGCGGTCAGTGTTTGGTTGCAGCTTCATCTTTTAAACAAGTCAACAATTGAACAGATCTAAAAGTTGAAAACAAAGATGGCATTTGTTTATCAAAGCGATGCTGATCTGGAAGCTAAAGCTAAGAAAGGTATGAATTTCAAACTTGTTTCCCACTTATATACCGACTTCAAAAATCATGACACATATTATACTGCTGTTCTCTCTTTTACGTAGAAAATCGTATTTGACAGAGATATGTATATATCTCTGTCAAATACGATTTTCTTTTTGTAAAGGGCTGCCATCTATATTAGCCTGTTTACATTACTATGGGGATTTGATGAGATTGATTGGAATAATCATAAAAAGCCAAGAACTTGTCTATGGATAGCAGCAGCTAATTATTTACAATTTCTCCAATAAGATTAAACAGTATACTTTCAATACTACAAACTAGCTGAACAGAACTATACTTTGCTGTAGTTAAGTCTGATATTGAAAATCCAGTACAAACAATGATAGATTTTGTCTAATAATCTCAATCGATCAGCTACTCTTCGAGTTTGGGAATGCTAACATAGGAAAGCTATAATTTTTTTTATATACACACAGATATATGTCAAAATAGGTAGCGTTAAAAATATTTCAGGTCAATGATTGCAAACATTACATTAATATGGATAAGGCTTGTGTGAAATAATTATCTCATGAACATAGCAGTATAACATATTTTTTGAATATGTTGTATATTAATATTAAGATGATATATTTGAGGATTATAGTTTTAACTTTTCAAATATATTTAATTTATTCTGAAAATATTTCCTAGTTAATGAATGCTAACCATTTACCAAATTAGTTGAATTCAATTGCTTAGCAGTGTAAAGATTACATCATGAAGTTCCACAAAATTGCACTCCAATCACTGATTATAACAGTAACAGAGGTATGCCATAATAAGATTGTAATCTAAAGTAGAACTAGTTGTTTGTTGTGTACACAAAAACCTAACTGTAATCAAAGTTTGAAGTTATTAGTGAGTTTGTTATCTTGTTCACAATAATACTCAAGTTAACATTTGTGCAATGCATCTCAGTGACTAAACAAGTTCCTTTAACTAAATAATACAGAAGTTAGAATTTATCTAGAAAATAAAAATTTCAGCGGCAGAGCGCATATCAGAGAATATGCATATTGTTGCCAATGAACCATCTTTGGCTTTGTACAGACTACAGGAGCATGTCAGGAAAGCCCTGCCCCCCATGGTAGAGAGGAGAGTTGAGGTCACAAAGCTACAGCATGAACTGCAGGGGAGATGTTATGATGTGGAGTATGCTCTGAGGTACTTTTTTTTTATATTTTTGGAAAATTCATGAGTTGGAATCCAATCCCTTTTCTAAGTTATGTGCATTTCAACCACTGGGCCAACATAGTTTACAGCCTAAACCCAATCTCATTGCGGAAGGTGACCCATGCCCTGTAGTGAGCTGTCAATATATTCATGCTATGTTGGAAACCATTAGAAACACTCCAAGTCCATTTAGTTTTAAGTTAATTACTTCCTAATAAGGATTGTCATCAAACCACCCTTGATAGCAATGATGAGGTCTAGGGTTGGTAATAAACTGTTAGATGAAGATTAATTAATATCTCATATAAGATGTGATGAAACACAGTTTAGTTCTTCCCAAAACCCATAAGATAAAACAGGATATTTGGCTAGGTTAGCGAATAAAACAGTCATAAAAAGGGGCAATAACACAGAATGTAATATATAAACAAACAAAACTTCCACATGTACATTAACACAGAACTTAATTACCTATGAAGGGCATCATCAGAAACAAAAACAAAATGGCATCAGAGACATATGATGATGAATGAAACTTCAGGAATGGGATTATTGCTAATCTAATTGTACACCACTCTCAGAAATTAAATTGACAGATGTTAAAATACTCTTTTTTATTATTAGGGACATTGTCAAAAGGATAGAACTGTTATTAGACCTTTCATCTTGCTTGTCACTTTAGCTTTAGATATTTTTTCACTATCTACCTTTTCTAAAATATTACAATTCCATTTCAGTGCAGTCAAGTCAATGGACGCCGCAGCGACCAGCTTCAACAAAATCCAGGAAATGTTGAAGCAATCAATATTTTTAAAGCAACAATTGAAATACGAGGAAGCGCGACGAAATAAAAAAGATACCAATTCTGTGTACAAACGTCTCTCTGCGCACATTGTGCTAGACCTCCCGGATTTATCCGACTTCTCCATGATCAGGGAAACTACTAACAGGATAGAGAATATCATGACACATGCGAGAGGGTCGAATGCTGAGCTGCATAGATCCCATACAACTTTACATTAGAAACCCACTGAATGAGTTTAGCAATTTCGCACTTGTCTATGGTTTTCTGTTCCAATAACCTCGTTTGTAAGCAAGTCAATACATTTATAGTAGGAAAATTAAGCTTAATTTACTATACTCCGCGAAAAGCAGGAGAATCCGAATGGTGTAATTTATAATTTCTTACTAATATTCCACACCAAATAGACCTTCGGCAATGTACCCTCTACGCACGTTTCGCTCTGAAACCGGAGCATCAGGAGACGTAGACTTTACAATGAACAATAGTTAGGATTTCTTCTAAAGATGCCAAATCTCTAGCTCTACTGTCTAATAAATCAAATTCAATATTGAGTAAAGTATTTTTAGATGGAGTTTCAAATTATCTCAAACCAGTGACGAGATTCCTCATTTAACCAAATTCTTTTGGTTATTGCAATATTACATGCCCAACTTCGAGTTCAACAGATTGTAAAGTCAACATCTCCTGAGGATGCTCTGGTTTCGGAGCGCAACGTGCGTGCAGGGTACATTGCTGAAGATCTGTTTGGTGTGCAGTATAAGGATTGAAGAAATCATAAATTACATCATACAGACTGTATTGTCTGCTATGTGGTATTGGGTAGTGTAGCACATGCTCGACACTCGCACTTTTATCTGGCACGTCCACTCTCGCCTAATCTCTCGTGTAACAATGTATGTTTGTGTATAGTTTACGTAATATTATTTAACAAATATAATATTCACAAACACTACACAGACTCTCCTGCTTTTCGCGGAGTATAGCTAATTAAGCTTAATTTTCATAATATATCACGGATTTCCGCAAAGTAATGCCTGCTTCTATCCAAGGCAATACAAGTCTCCGATACTAATATACTCTTACTCACATAGTTTGCCTGATGTCTGAAGGGCCTTAAAACATTAGTAGACAAATCTATGGGAATTAACGGATTCTACTCAGACATATATTCACGACTTATCCTTGCACGTTCTTGGTGAAAAGTCACTTTTAAATTTGGAAAGGTTACGTTACCCTGGTTTTAATTCAAAACTTTATGCCATTCAAACTTTAATCGAGTTATCTGCTTTGGTGTTGCTTCTCTATTTTGGTTATGAGTGTAACATATTTATAATGTATCACAGCAGAATATAATAGTAATAACAATATCCAGTATCTATAGACTCATATTTATTAGTAGCATTTCAAAATCAAACGAGAGTAAATCTACAAAGTAAATGAAACTTTTGGTGCACTTGCTAGCAATCAATGTATATTTTAGTAATTTATATTTATTTATATGTATTTATATTAGACTGCATAACCACTTAAAACTAGTACCATAAGAACAAGTTTTCTCTGGAGTTAATCGGGGAGTCCTTTTCAAGTATCAAAATACCGAGTAAAATGGATCTTATTCTTATAGCATTAAAGCTACGCATTAGCCTATAATACTTCAGCTAGGGCTTTTGGCAGTGCGTTTGTAAATCATAAATTAAAGAAACAGAATTTGCGACTCTAAACCGAGGAACATACGGTCTATTTTACTTTGTCACCTGGCTCATCAATTGTAAGCCAACAAACCATGTTCCAAGTAAGCCTATATTCACTACAGGTGAGATTGCAGTCAAGGCAAACTGGGAATTTAAAAAAATATATCACAGAATAGGTTCTCACTCCCGGACTTTAGCTTTATATATTGATAACCTGTCCTCGATGTTGCTTTATCAATACAGGCCCTACGCAATCTCTTTTAACTGTAAGACCTTGACTTGAATTGTTTACTAACATGTCAATGTTTACTTTGTTTACTTAGGAACACTATTTACTTACAGAAAAAACGTACCGTAAAAAAACGTAGTTTATAAAAGGTTTGTCTTAATAAGGTAATTCGACGCTAAACTTCCCATCTTATTATGTGCTTACGATTAACGTTTTAGAATTATATTCATCGAGATAAACTAATGAAGATTAACATAAATCCGATTGAAATTTTGACAACCTGATGGCGCAGCGGTGTGCGCTGTGAATTTCAGTAGGAGGTCCCGGGTTCGATTCCCGACAGGGGCAATTTGGGATTATGATTTCTGAATTTTCTCTAGTCTGGTCTGGTGGGTGGCTTTGGCCGTGGCTAGTTACCACCCTACCGACAAAGACGTGCCGCTAAGCGATTTAGTGTTTCGGTGCGATGTCGCGTAGAAACCTATTAGGGGTATGACTACCATACTCCCTAACAGGTTAGCACGCTTCAATCATCACTTACCACCGGGTGAGATTGCAGCGAAGGACTAACTTGTAGTGGAATAAAAAAAAAACAATTAAATTAACTAATAGATTTAAAAAATGATAACATTGAACTTTGTCGAATACGTATATTATATAAAGTTCTGCTAGAGCTTTTGTACCTATTTGTTTTGTGCAATAAGTCTCAAATTGTAATATTAACAATTTTCACGCTGGGCTTACTCTAATCATACATTTTTTTCATAAACCACTAATAGGTATGGAAAAATAAAATTTGTATCACTCATGCGGGGAAAGTAGTCTTTTTCAACCGCAACAGCGAGCGTCAAGATACTTTCCCCGCATGAGTAATACAAAATAGTATGTGCAACAAGTGCGACATCGATTACCCACTCAAGCGAGTGACCGCACTCGCTTCTCTCGTGCGTTCAACTTCGCTTTCGTGGGCAATCGACAACTTGTCGCACTAGTTGCACAATATACTAATGTTTATTGCCATAAATGAAAATATGATTGTTTTAAAACCATGCTTTTTATTAACAATAAATATATTTAACTCTATCGCAATTAGATAATGTGCTTTTATTTAAACTTCACTTCACTCATTTGCAATAACCCAAATGCATTGCTTTACGCTAATAACACCTTTGTTATTTTAGCTAAGAATTTAACAACGGTAACGGTGTAACAACGGGTAGGTAAATAGAACGATAATAATTTTTGGATTTGTCGATATTTCGACCCAGTTTCGTGGTCAAGACGGGACCGTCCCCGTGACTGGTCCCGTCGTGACCACGATCCATGAAACTGGGTCGATATATCGACAAATCCAAAAAACTTATCGTGCTATATACCCGTTGAGCTATAATATTTAAGAAAAGAGTTAAAACGCTTGTATAGCGCTCTTGTATACAGTATGTAGCTCTAATAGTGCTTAAACTCATATTGTTAACTCTTCGTTAAGACAGTAAATAAATATACTACGACAATACACACATCGCCACCTAGCCCCAAAGTAAGCGTAGCTTGTGTTATGGGTACTAAGATGACTGATGAATATTTTTATGAATTATATATACATAAATACTTAGAAAATACATATAAACACCCAGACACTGAAAAACACTTAATGCTCATCACACAAACATTTTCCAGTTGCGAGAATCGAACCCACGGCCTTGGACTCAGAAAGCAGGGTCGCTGCCCACTGCGCCAGTCGGCAGTAAAATGAAGCTTTTTTAGAATTTTCACCGGCAAGGCTTTACAAAGAACCAATCTAAATTGAGAATTTATAGCTCCGAAACGTGGTCGCTAGCGATAGGTCTAGTAAAATGGCTAATGCCCGTTTTGACTAACAACGGACAAAGCAATCCCTGAGTAAGTAGCGCTTAATCGAAGATTCCTAGGCATACATATACCTTTCACCAATCGATTTTTACTAGACAACTAATATAACCTAACTTGTCTATGGTTCTTGCCGTAAAATGTGGTATTTTGTGTTTTTATTATCATTTTTTTCACTTTTCGTTTGCATTTAAGGTTATAAAAAAGAACGATTTTTTTATCGATATGTTTACGCTGAATCGTTGGTCGTACTTATATATGGCGCCAACGTCGTTAGTGATCATCTAATATTGAAACGTTATTATTCTTTACGCATCATCCAAATCATTAGGCACCCGATTTAATAGTTTCTTAGGTTTAGTGAAAATGGGCATTACTCACTCAGCGGGCTATGCTCGGAGTATCTCTACGTGATCAAATTAGACATAAGGGGATTAGAGTGTCTAGTGAGATTTTCTACCTTCACCTACCTATTCGATCGCGTGAAAGTTAACTACGATTTGTGTGGAATCGGAAGAGCGCCATCTAGTTATAGTTCTGGGAAACAGTATTTTCACTACATAGCGCTCATCAGTGGCATAGCATAGGTAGGCTGACGGCCGATTGGCGCAGTGGGCAGCGACCCTGCTTTCTGAGTCAAAGGCCGTGGGTTCGATTCCTACAACTGGAAAATGTTTGTGTGATGAACAGGAATGTTTTTCAGTGTCTGGGTGTTTACATATAATTCTAAGTATTCATGTATAATATTCATAAAAAAAAAATATTCATCAGTCACCTTAGCACCCATAACACAAGCTACGCTTACTTTGGGGCTAGATGGCGCAGTGTGTATTGTCGTAGAATATTTATTTATTTATTTATTTATAAGTATAAAATCTCACACTAACCACTCTGTAGGAGAACATCATAGTTGGAACCGATGGACGTTGAGGGCCAAAGGTGCTTGAATAAAGGCCTTGGTAAATGCAGCGTTAGTAGGTAGACCTCCTAGTTGGAAGCAATAACTAGTTAGCAAGAAATATCACCGGTCCACGATCGTCTATAACAACAACTCACAGCACAGCAAGAAGTATAAATTTTTTTACTCCAGAACAATTGCACCAGTAAGTTTGCGAAAATCTGATTGTAATGACTTAAAGGCAGGTTTTCACTAAATGCTTATCTTTTTATATATATATTTCTTGTGTGCGTGTGTATGTCACTGAACTCCTCCTAAACGGCTGGACCGATTTGAATGAATTTTTCGGTGTGCGTTTGAGTGGCACCCTGGATGGTTTAGATTAACAAATCAGCCCGTCAGATGGCGCTGGGGCCGCTAGTAGTATATAAAATAGCTATCAGTATGTTAAATAGCCTAATACTACGTCTCTTCGAAGCTGAGTATCAAAGTTTAAGCGTGGGCGAGCGATGCGACGCGTCGGGTCGCGGTAATTTGTTTAGAATAGCGGATAAAAAGTTAGTATGGGAACTATTACTACTATTTCCGAAATCATAAAAGGGTGAAATGGTGTATGAGAGACAATGTAACTCGGCTGCTATCTCACCTGGTGGTTACTGATGATGCAGTCAAAGGTGGTAGTGGTAACTTATTATTTATCATCATCACATAAACCCATTACCGGTTCACTACAGAGCACAGGTCACCTCCCACAATGAGGAGGGGTTATGGCCATAGTCAACCACGCAGGCGAAAGCGTGCACCTTTGAGAACATCATGTAGAACTTTCCGGCGTGCAGGTTTCTAACGATGTTTTCCTTACCGTTTAAGACACACAAAACATTCATTTCAGACACTGAGAAACATTCATGTTCATCACACAAACATTTTTACATTTTCATTTTTATATTTACATATATAATGAATATTCCGTTATGCGATGGACTAAATCAGGTTATGCGAGACATCTTAGAGCTTACAAGCGACGCTTTCAGCCGGAATCCGAAACAGTCGCCCTAACCGAATACGGTAAGGATTGATTAATTGACACGATGGCGCGTGGAGACCGTTTAGGAGTATGGGTTTTAATAAAACTGCTACAAACCTAATACGTAAATAAAACACCATACTTAGTAAAAACGACATCTTTATTGCCTACTTATCATTGTTAAACAACCATGCTTATTACTAACAAAATAAAATAAATTCTCTCGCAATGACTTAACATGCTTTTCTTGATGCCACCTACGCAAAAGCTTTGCTTTATTGCACGCCTCATAAGCGAAGCGTTGAGGTTGTGCTCTACTCTCGACATTTCAAAAAAAGCAGTTTTCTCGAAACTGAAATTGATTTTTTGTTATTTATATTGCACTTACAGGTTAATTTGAGTACACTAATATCAAGTCAAATAATTTGTCAGGCACATAAAATACATTTCAATAACAATTTTTATGTTTAACATAGTAAATAATAACATTAAACATAATCTTTTCTGGACGTCCGTGTATGGACGGGTGTATGTGGCATCAAAATTGGTCGAAAAAATGATCCTATCGGAATAATTTTTTTTTAATTATCTAAAGTAACACACGACATAATTTCTTAGTTAATATGAGCGTTCAATTCACTGTCGTTAAATTTCCATGTAATTATTCTAGCTAATATTAATTGTAACTTTCAATGTGCAATCATTATGACATTCCCGTGTCTTGTTTACAAAAAATGAATAATAATAAATATGAAAAAAAAAAAATTTGTAATGAGCATTGAGTTTCAATTAAAAAAAAATTCAATTTTATTGTGAAAAAAATGAGATTATGAGGCGTGCACTTTTGGATTTCCCAAATTTTTTTGCTTTGCATTCAGTATTAATAGATAATAGGTACAGTTAAAAGTTAATACATATTTCAAAACGCTTTAAACATACAGAACCCTCAGTCAGCCTTTCACGCAGTGGATTGTGTCCAAAACCTCTCACTTAGTCACTTCACACCCGCGAAAAATAGCTATCACACAAACTTTAGTTTTTCAGTACTTTATTTTACATTAGAGCTAAAATTTTCGGCTGCTAAATGGAATGAAGTGGCTAACTGCTCGCGCCTGTTCGAGAAACACTACTGAAGTGGAGTGGTTTTTGATGCTTCAATATTAGTCGTTTACACGGTTTCTGTATGAACTTAATTCTGACTTTTAAACTTAACTTAATGTATAAGTATTACGTTACTATGCAATGCGTAACAGAATTACAAAATAATGTTGAACGATGCATAAGTATCCTTCATAAGGAATCAACCTGTAAAAATATTAAATCAAAAGAAACATATTTATTTTTCCATAGAAACGAATTTAAAACCTTCTTAGTGTTTACTTATGACAACTCTATTGAAAATAAAAGACCGACAGGCGCATAGTACCTACGCTACGCGACGCGTCCCTAATAAAATGACGGGAGTCACATGAAGAAGAAGAAGAAGAAGAAACACTTTATTGCACGTATAACATACAGGAAAAGAAACAGTAAGGAGTATACAGTACACAATGTAGACATGCAAAGGCGGCCTTATTGCTGCAAGCAATCTCTTACAGGCAACCTTTGTAGATAGGACTTACAGCAAGAGAACGGGATAGTGCCAAGAGTGTTGATAGATATACATAAATACCAAAATGTAAAGATACAAATACATATATAATTTAAATAAATATACGTAATATATAAAATATACCTACATGATATATAAATAGAAAATATACATAATATATATAAATATATAACAAACATAATATATATAAGTAGATTTTAACACACAGTTAAAAAAAAAAAAGAATATAAAGAATGATTTTAATTTTGCATGTGATGTAAAGGCTGTATCTGAATACATTCAATAAAAACTATGGCAGTGGTTTATTACATAACATGTGGCAGTGGTTTTCGGTAAGATAAGCCTCAGAGACAGTCCATAATGTACCTCTTAAGCCTGCAATGTAAAGTATTTGACGGCCGAGTGGCGCAGTGGGCAGCGTCCCTGCTTTCTGAGTCCAAGGTCGTGGGTTCGATTCCCACAACTGGAAAATGTTTGTGTGATGAACATGAATGTTTTACAGTGTCTGTATCTTATAAGTATTTATGTGTATTATATTCATAAAAATATTCATCAGCTATCTTAGTACCCATAACACAAGCTACGCTTACTTTGGGGTTAGATGGCGATGTGTGTATCGTCGTAGTATATTTATTATTTATTTCGGTTTTCATTTATACGTTGTATATGTTGTATAATGGCGTCGGTGATGACAGATGGTGTATGCGTGTGGTGACGGCAGAACAGAATACAGTTGTCACCATTCCTTTTCTAAGGGAATATAACGCTCACAAGGTAAGATAAAAATCATACGGGCGGCTTAAGGTGCTCACCGATTTCTTAACTCCAGACTGGTACCTACTGAGAATTCTAAAACAAAACCGAACAGTTTTGGCCGACCCGAGAATCGAACCCGGGACCTCGTAATCCGTATTTAAACAATCTAACCACAACAAGGCAGTTATGAGCGGGATATACAAACAAATGTTGTTTACGCATTTGTATTGTTATGTACAGTATTACAACTTATGGTGCAAATTCTGTGTAGAGATGATTTATCTTACTCTAACTTAACTAACTTAATTTTATTCTAATTTTCGGTATGTTTGGCGGAGGCACCGGCCATCGCTGCTGGCGGTGCCGAACGGGCGCACCAAGCTACTGAAGGAGGCGCCACTGACGCGCGCGACGCGCGCACTCCGTACCCTCAATGTGATAGCCGAGAAGACGGATTTATTTTGTTGCACTCTGAGTGAACTCACAAATATAGCGATTTGGATTTTATCATATACACTATAGTTATATATATTTTATTAAAATTTACATAACATGCTGCATTGTCGTATTAGGATAACTTTTTCCTGTAATGACAAAAATGTAAGATGGGAATAAATAAATAAATAAATAAACTTATGGACGCAAAACCTGTGTTGAGATATATATCACGGTCGCCACACGGTGTAGCTGTGTAGGTACTCATATCATAAACTGCTTCATCCTAACTACTTAATTTAATAAATGCAATAATGTTTGTTTGCCCTTTCTCTTTTAAAGGATGATGAGTAACATACCTACGCTTCTTTTTATCACAGGAAAACAAACGATTCCCGCGGGATTCGTTAAAAGCCGTAAGAACGCGAGCAAAAGCTAGTAAAAAAATGTTTTGAATTTAGGATCCTGCAAGGCTAGGCTGCGCGCCACGAGAAGTTATGTCTACCCATTATCCCGTCAATCTCTATAGAAAAAATAAGATTAACGGGTAGTGATATATATCTCGTGGTGCGCATGCTAGCCCTACTTCGTCCGCCCCTCGTACGTAGCACGGCTTGCGTCCGCTACGGCAAAACTGTCTTATTCAAAAGCTAGTAAAAATATTTTTAGAATTTTGGATTCTTCAATGCTAGGCTGCGCGCCATGAGAGAGTTATGTCTACCCATTATCCCGTCAATCTCTATAGAAAAAATACGAGTAACGGGTAGTGATATATATCTCGTGGTGCGCATGCTAGCCCTACCTCGTCCGCCCCTCGTACGTGGCACGGCTTGCGTCCGCTACCGCAAAACTGTCTTATTCAAAAGCTAGTAAAAATATTTTTTGAATTTCGGATCCTGCAAGGCTAGGCTGCGCGCCACGAGAAGTTATGTCTACCCACTATCCCGTCAATCTCTATAGAAAAAATACGAGTAACGGGTAGTGATATATATCTCGTGGTGCGCCTGCTAGCCCTACTTCGTCCGCCCCTCGTACGTCGCACGGCTTGCGTCCGCTACGGCAAAACTGTTTCATTCTCCACTTATCTGTTAAAAATTACAGACCAGGGCAACTCTGTAAGCTTGGTAATATGGAACCTTTGTTCGAAGGGTATGAGCCCATCCAGCGTCTCTTTTTTTGGCACAGCTTTAGGCTTTTGTGGATAGAGATACTTGCAGCAGCAAGACTTCTCATCGTCAATTACACTCCGACGCCCAATTTCGTAGCTTACGATCGAGTTGTACACGTAATCTATTGGAGTTGCAGTGATAATGTAGGAATAGACATCTCTGTTTTCAGCTTGTAACTCTTCCATCCTCTCGAATACTGTACCCCATGTCAAGGTTGCGTCCAACACTTGTATGTTTACTTGTACCTGAATAAAGAATTGATAATAAGGGTTTAAAAGTTATCATCATTGACCTTTAAGGTTTGGCTTATGACGGTTCGCAGTTACGTTAGTAAAAATATATCTGTAGCCAACAGTGAAGCGGTGATAGCCCAGTGGGTAGGACTTCCATTCGGGGGGCCGAGTTCGAATCCCAGCGCTTACCTCTGACATTTGTAAGTTATGTGCGTTAAAAGCAATTTAAATATAGCTTGCTTAAACGGCGAAGGAAAACATCGTGAGGAAACCCGCATGCCTGAGAGAACTCTCAGGCATGCGGGTTTCCATAACGTTCCCAAAGGTGTGTGAAGTCCACAACTCCGCACTGGGCCAGCGTGGCGGTGTACGGTGTTAACCCTTTGTCATTGTGGGAGGAGACCCGTGCCCTTTAGTGGGACGGCAATGGGTTGATAAGATGATGATTATTATGAGACAATAGTAAATTATTAACTATGGGAATCATAAGAAAACTCGGAGTATCTCTACATGATCAAATCGGAAATGAAGTACCTACCTACCAGAGATGCCGACTTAGCTCAACAAACTCGAAAAGCTGGCTATAGCTGTGTAGCTAGGCTAACCGACGCATGCTGCACGGCTAGAATGGGAAGGAGACATTTTCTCCACGGGGAAAAGCCAAATGCTAATCTTATCCCAGTTTTATTCACTCAGAGATGGGGCGCGCAGGACAAAATAATCTTTATGGTGAAAGTGTAACAAACATCCATTCATGCTTATAAACTTTCGCAGATATAATATTAGTACCTAAGAAGTAGGATAGGATAGAATAAATTGGAAAGTAATAGTTATTTACCTCAGTCATATCATTGATCACGAAGATCTTAAAGTGTTTGGCAAACATCTGTTCAACGTTGACATCGTTTTTCAGGTGTAGTACCACTGTAAAGCCCTTGTCACTGTAGCGAGTCACCAAGTTGTCCACTTGGTCTATGTCGTGGATGTGGCCCTTTACCAGGATCGCTAGGCGGTTGGTCACTGGCAGGTGACTTTCAACACTGAAAATAGTAAATTACTCTTTAACTTCCTTCGTGGATTCAAATATGGACCTGAAATGGGGGCTCATGTGATAAAATGGACCTAATGTTTGAGACATTAAGTCCATTTTATTTCGACGATACTGAGTTTGTTAGCGAAAAACGACTCCTCGATTGTGTCGAATAATGTCGATTGATTTAAGATAGTATTATTAAAAACATATATATATATTTTATTTTATCATAACATATATATATTATATTTTATCTACCAACATTGTAAAACCAATCAGCAAATAAACGAATTGAATTAAAAAAAAATTGTGTGCCAGCAAATTTTGTAATAAAGCTAATGACTGCCTTCACCACACGGCAAGGATGTCACCGAATACAAAAAAAAAACTAGATTCACCTAGTTGAACTAATTATGATGCCGTGTCCTCGTTTCCTCAAGTGGTACAGTATGTAGTACATGGCGCGTTGCACGGAGTACTTCTGGTACGCCGTGTACTCGTCCAGGACGATAATGGTTGGAGCTCCGACGGTGGCAGCTGCGAAGTGCAGGCGACACAGATCGCCGGGGCTCAGGTACTGTATGACCGTGTCGGCTTGTTGATGGAAACCTGTTCAATCAAAAAAATTCAAAATTCATTTATTTCAATTAGGCCTAGTATATAAGCTCATTTGCAACGTCAAGTCAGTCAGTTTGTAGTGACTCTACCACCGGTTCGGAACGCAGATTCAATCAAAATTAATCATTAGCTTATAACAGTTACCTTAGTGCAAGATTTGCTCTCTCGCAATCGAGCAGTCGTTTTCGATTATCGAAAAACTTGAACATCGGAGTAAAATGGACCTTAAACATACCTCAAATTAGCTCTGACTTTTGACAGAACGTTTGTAAAACCAAAATCAAAAGTATTGGATTTCGATGCTTAATAAGTAAAATTAGGTCAATTTTACTTTGAAGACCCAGAGTTTAATACTGGAAAACGACTCCTCGATTGAAAGTGAGCAAATCTTGTACCTACTACGGCTACAGTCCAGTGCAGGACAAAAAGTTACCTACACGCAGTGGCGTGCATAGAGGGTACGCACAGGGTATGCCGATGATATAATGTGAAGAAAATTTGCAGTACTAATCATAAAATATAAAGGGCAGGCTTTTATAACACTTACAATGCCTATCCTTAAGTTTTTTATAACTCATACTGGAGATGTTTTCATTTTATGTCATCCGCCCGCATAGTGCATACCTTGTATGCACGCCACTGCCTACACGTTACGTATACACTCAATTAACGTATTAAAGTTCTTCGTAACAGTACCTTATAAAAAAATATTACTCACCGAGAGCGTCGACGTAGTTCATAACTTCCTGCCGCGCGTGCGCCTTTGGCACGCCCCGGAGGATTGCCAGCATTTCCAGTCCGTTGTAAACTGTCATCCAGTGTGGCAGGGGACATAGGTCGCAACTCAGCGTCACATTCTGAGCGTACTATTACAGTATAACGAAATACAACATTAGATACCCGGCTAATTTTGTTGTGGGCCCTTTTAGAGCAGGGCGCGTGGAACCCTAGCTTTCGTTACAAGTTCACGAATGTAGTCACCAATGTAGTCACTCTTGCCTTGAAGGTACTCAAATTATACCTGGCAGCAGTGGCGTGCACTTCATACATGCACAAAAGCAATGCATACCCTAACATTTTTTTATAACTCATAAAGGGGAAGGAATTTTCAATTTTATGCCATCTAAAGAAGGACTTTATGGTCAAACACCCTGGGGGGAAACACAGTTGCCGGCAGGGCGTTCCACATCATAGCGTATTCTGATACGTCGTACATCAGAAAAGTGGATAAAAACGTTTCGTGCGTGTTAATGGAATATCAACCACATAAGGATGCAACCGCTCACGGTGTCTCGCTATAGATAGATTAATATTGCACTTTTAACATACCTGATGTGGATCTCTGTTTGATCTCCATTTAGATAAACACCACAGATTGCCCTCTGTTGACATTTCATATCCTGCAGGTACAAAATTATGTCAAATGATTCAATTATTGATGAAATTAATGCCATGATATTCATTTCATATTACTAATTTCGTAATTAAAATCGAATTTACAGTCAAAATGTTAGGTTAATTTATATTACTAATTTCTTAATGTAAATCGGATTTTACGGTTTTTTTTTTATTGGTCAACTTAAGAGTAAAACAGTTAACGACCACTCACCTCATCTCAAACCACACAGAGTTTATGTGACAAGGTATAGATTAATGATATTCATTTTAAAAACAATTTTTTTTTCATTTATGTTGCAATCACAACCCTACCAGTAGTCAGTAGACAACATAGCAAGTTTGTGATGACTAGTTGTAGATAGATGACATACCAGATCCCTACCCCACGCAACATTCTCACTGATAAAGTTATTTTACAACAAAATTCTTTAAGGTTGCCTTTACATATTAAATGTTATTAGTGTTTTTAATCTTATCAAACAAATTAACTGGAAGCTTAGTTATAAGTGATGGGAGCATATATTCCCAGGTACGCTGGCCATATGCATTATTATAAGAAGGTATTATAAGTTGGTAAGTATTTAAGATGTCTTAGGTTCTCTGATCTATTGTGTTCTCTTAATGAATTAATATGCTGCCACTCCTCACAAGTAACTGCCAGTTAAATTTTTTCATACACATTTAAAATGTAGTTAAAATGTAGGTTGCAATCTTCGCGTACACCTAACAACAATAATAAAGTACTCTTAAACATACCTGATAGTATTTCACAGAGTCTCAGTCTACCATGCACTGATAGGCCCGAGATGGCCAAAGCTTCACCTTTACCCAAGCCTAAGTAAACGTTCCGTATAACCGATTTCCCAAATTTCCTCAGTGAGACGTTGCACGCTAGAAGGTATTCGCCAAACGTGTCCACTCTGTCTCCTAAAATATATAGTACGAATCAAAAATTTACTCTTAGTACCTACTCGAAAACGACTCCTCGATTGCGAGCGAGAAAAACTTGTCTATGGGTACAGAGTGAATAGTGTGGGATTTTCGGAAACAATACAATACTGGGAAACCTTTTTCAACGCTTTTTCGATACCATTTAAATGGGCGATGGCGACTGGCGCAATGTGTTTACTGTCGTAGTATATTAATTTATTCATTTAGTTAAGTTTCACCCGATCGAACTAGTAAATGTAGGTAGGTAATCTCGCACTAGGCACGTTGTACCCTTATCCCTTAATACAAAATTAGCTCGTTCTTAATAATCGTAGTTATCGTGTACTAAGAATACGTGTGTGATTTCAATCAGCAAAGCAATAAACATAAATAACGTGAGAGATATCGATCGATGGCTGTTGTTTGGGAGCCCTTAAATATTGATAGTTAGTTAGTATTGGTTGTTAAAGTGGCAACAAAAATACATTAATGTGCAGTGGCGTGCATAAAGGGTATGCACAGGGTATGCAGATGATATAAAATGAAGAAAATCTCCAGTACGAGTTATAAATACTTAAAGGTAGGCTTTTTATAAATCTTACAATGCCTATCCTTAGGTTTTTTTTTTAACTCGTACTGGAGATTTTCTTCATTTTATACCATCTGCATACCCTGTGCATACCCTCTATGCACGCCACTGTCAATGTGCACATTTCAACCGTCTAACTGTCACAATTCATGCAGCCTGGTGACAAACTGACGGACAGTGCAGTCTTAGTAATAGGGGGGTTACCTATTACGGAGACTGCACTGTCCGTCAGGCAGTCCGTCAGTCAGGCAGTCAGGCAGTCCGGCAGTCAGGCAGTCCGGCAGTCAGGCAGTCCGGCAGTCAGGCTGTCCGGCAGTCTTTGGGTACGAAACACAAAAAAAAATCACTGACTCCTTTTCTGGAGCAGTTCGTCTTGCTTCATGAGCACGTCGCACTTCTCCCGTTTGGCCTCCTGCGTGCCTGTATCGTGCTGCGGCTTGCTGGGGTACACCAGCTTGTACAGGAGCAGCGACCACAGCCGCTGGATATACTTGTACTCCCACAGAAGTAGCAGCACCATGAAAACCACCGCGGCGGTGAGAATGGCGATCATGTCCATCAGGACACCTTCGCTCTTGGCCAGGTAGAATCTTCGCGAGAAACATTCTTGAAGAACCCCACATTTTGCTGCAAGTTTGTGAAAAGGATCGTTCATTAGGATTGAATTTAGACAAGGGTAGGCTTAATTCAGAAACTTGTGAAAACGGTGGCATCCTTATGTGGTTGACATACAGGCAACACGCACGAAGCGCTTTTCATCAACGTTTCTGATACGGACTGCTAAAGTTGGGAACGCTCTTCCGGCTTCGGTGTTTCCTCATTCATACAACTTGAATGCCTTCAAGGCAAGAGTGAATAGGCATTTTGTAGGCAAGCGCGCCCCAGTTTAGACCGCATCATTGCTTTTCATCAGGCATGATAGTTGTCAAGCGCAAGTCTATCTAGTATAAAAAAAAAATTGGCAAAAAAGGTAAAAATCCTCCTAATTTGCGAGTGATATATTTTTTTTAGGGTACGCAGTGCTTTTGTGCATGTATGAAGTGCACAGTGATTTCTTCCATGCAACCATTACGGAAAGTTGACTTTATAAAGTAAATTAGGGGAGCACCAGGTACTCTAATAAAACATTTATATTAAAAAAAGTTATTATTGTCCATCGGAAATGATTTATAATAAACTACTGCAAGCAATTATGAGATTATTGAGATATCATTTAAACAAAAATTAATGGCTAATAATAAAATGTTATTATAGTGAATTAAGATTCCAATAATAATACGAATACATAATGAATGAATTAATTTAATATAATTTAATTTAATTTATTTAACGCATTTTGCTTCTGTTACTTATATCGAAGGCTGTGCCTAGTTTGCAACGGGATGTGGCACTACAGTTGTAGTTGTAGCTTGTGTTAATGTGGGTATGTGCATGTCGTTTGCTCTAGTAACTTGTGCAAGTAGCTTGCACTAGTTAATTACTACATTTCTTTGTCTAAACGGCTTTATCGGACAACTGTCACTGATAATAACTTTATTCTGTCGTAGCGGTGTGTTGTTATGTAGACTGGTACTCACAACAACATTTATGAAACATTTTGAGCGAGCAGAGACTCTTCCTCTCGAACACTATACATTCGCTGTTGTAGAGAAATATCTTTCTGATCTTTATGAAAGCGTACGCCATGTTGAACTGCGGCGATAGCGTCATGAAGTTGACGACATAGTTGAGGGCATTGCCGTACAGAAGCTTCGCTAATACCGTGGTTTCACCTGATTTAATGTAAGCATTCATAAGAAAGGAGTATTCGATTTCTCTGGTCTGATCCGATGGAAGGCTTTGACCTTTTAAAATCACGTGTTTAAAGTAGGCCATCATACCAGCACAGCAAGTATGGGCAGGAGACAATTTTCTTCCCGAAGAAAGTACCAAAATGTATCTCCTCCCAGAGCTTTATAAACTCGCAGAGCATTGGCGCACAAGTGGAAATAATATCCAAATAAACTGACGGTCCAAGTAAATGTAATAATAAACGGGGGTAAACTTCTCCTATTCCATGCTGCCGTGCTTTAGCAGGTGAACACGTTCATTATACTCGTTAACAAAAAGTGGATATAAACAGTCGACTTACAAGAAATGGTCATAAATTAGTGTCATCTACATTTTGGACCTACCAATGCATAAGTTTAAAGAATATGTTGAAACACATTTATTACAGCGAGGTTACTATACAATTGATGAATTTCATAATGACAAGGTTGCTTGGAAGCATCCGGCTCTGCTTTCATCTCTCACAACATAGTAAAATGAATGTTAAAATGTAAAATTTGAATAGCTGAGGTTGGAAAAGAGCAGCTGCCCAGTTTCTTGCTCGGTAGAATCTGCCTTCCGAACCGGTGGTAGAGTCACTACAAACAGACAGATTTGACGATTCAAAGTGCTTACGTTTGGCCTACTTGAAATTAAATGAATTTTGGAATTGTTTCGAATTTTATATGCCCTGTCAGGGGATATAATTTTTGTCTCCTGTCTGTACCTACTAGTCCTGCTGAATTAAAATAATTTTGAATTAATACGGCAGAAACATTAAACAGACATAAGTTCGGAGATGTTTTGACGACAGATCTTACGAGGCGATTAAGGAAATATAACGGAGTTCGATTTTGGGCAAACCCTTCCGCTGAGAGAGGCCTTTTGTCTATGGATGTACTATTATCGCCTTTTAATTAATAGTGAATTGGCGACCTCCCAGGCGCAACGGTGAGCGCTGTGAATTTAAGTAGGAGGTCCCGGGTTAGATTCGAACAGGGGCAATGTGGGAATTTATAATTTCAGAATTTTCTCTGGTCTGGTCTGGTGGCAGACTTAAATTCAAATTCAAATTCATTTATTTCAAGTAGGCCTACTTTATAAGCACTTTTGAAACGTCAAGTATGCATGTTTGTGTGACTCTACCACCGGTTCGGAAAGCAGATTCTACCGAGAAGAGCCGGCAAGAAACTCAGTAGTTGCTCTTTTCCAACATCAACATTTACAATCATTTTGCTATCTTGCGGGAGATGAGAGCGAAGCTGGCTGCTTCCATTCTACCTTGTCATTGAGGAATTCATCAAATGTATAGTAACCTCGCTGTACTAGATGCGTTTTTACACATTTTTTAAATGTATGCATTGGTAGGTCAAGAATTTCCTTAGGAATCATGTTGTAAAAGCGTATACTCAACCCCACAAAGGAGTTCTGCACCTTTCGTAGACGATATGCAGATATCACTAATTTATGACCGTTTCGGGTTACGGCTTAGTTACTACTCTACCGAGAAAACGTGCCGCTAAGCGATTTAGAGTTCCGGTGGGATGTCGCGTAGAAACCGATTAAGGATATGACTACCATACAGGGAGTAACAGGTTAGCCCGCTACCATCTTAGACTGCATCATCACTTACCGTTACCACCAGGTGATATTGCAGTCAAGCGCTAACTATTTATAAGAATAATAAACCTTTTATTTGAGATAAAAACAACACATTGGAATTAGGAATCAACATATAGAGTACATGCTACACAAAAATATATCAATAAACAATAAAAAAATTAAAAGAGCTTAAAATTAGGTAACTGGATAAAATTAAATAAACTAAAAACAAACACATAATAGTTCTACGTTGACAGTCACATAACGTTTACATATCTATGGTGTTTTTCTCCCAAACAGAGTATCGCCTCAGCGTTATGCTGTAGCAGTAGATAATGCACTCACCAAAAACGACGTTAAGTATCACATACGCCATAGTGTTGAGCGATGTTCGTGGACCCATGCTGAACAAGTACGCTTGCGGAATACAGCCTAGTCCATAAACTAATAGCATCAGTGGTACTACCACTGAAAAATAAACAACAATTACAAATAGGTAACACTGTAGTACCTACCAGCCCGGAGTTGGGAAATAGGCGGTGATTCGCCCCAGTGCCTCGGAGAGCACGTTAAGTTGCTGTCTAATCGCACCATAAGAGTGATGGATGTTCTTTTGACGGCCGATTGGCGCAGTTAGTAGCGAACCTGCTTTCTGATTACAAGGCCGGGGGTTCGATTCCCCGAACTGGAAAATGTATGTGCGATGAGCTTGACCGTTTTTCAGTGTCTAGACGTTTATCTGTATATTATTTATTTATTAACTCATTATAAGTACTTATTCATAGAAATATTCATCAGTTATCTTATTACCCATAATACAAGCTACGTTTAAGTAACAAGTAAAAACCATTGTACAACTTAATAATGAGGAATTGGATTTGGTGGATACGACAATCTTTGTAGGAACGAAAAAAAAAAATTACCCGGCTAAGTTTGTTGTGAACTCTTCTTAGACCAGGGCGCGTTTGGAACCTTCGTAGCTTTAGGATTAAGTTGGCGAACGAAGTAATCACCATCCCCTTACAATTATTGAATTTTCCACACTGTTAGGGAGAATGGTAGTCATAACCCCACCCCAATCGGTGTCTACGCGACATCGCACCGGAACACAAAATCGCTTAGCGGCATGTCTTTGTCGATACGGTGGTAACTAGCCACGGCCAAAGCCTCCCACCCGACCAGAGGAGAGAAATTATAGATTCCCCTGCCGGGAATCAAACTCGGGACCTCCTACTTAAATTCCCGGCGCTCACCGTTGCGCCAGTGTGACGATGCTCCATACTCTGAAGTTTAATATTGCCTATTTATTGTAAAAAATAAAATAAATAAATATACTACGACAATACACACATCGCCATCTAGTCCCAAAGTAAGCGTAGCTTGTGTTATGGGTACTAAGATGACTGATATTTTTATGAATAATATACATAAATACTTGTAATATACATATAAACACCCAGACACTGAAAAACATTCATGTTCATCACACAAACATGTTCCAGTTGCGGGAATCGAACCCACGGCCATGGACTCAGAAAGCAGGGTCGCTGCCCACTGCGCCAGTCGGCCGTCATTGTATTGTCCCATGCCCATATGTTTTTTATGCTATTTGTATAGGTAACTAATGTTAATGAACACATGAATGTCTTACCAAGGTCAGTGTAATAGAAGGTTCTTGGTGCTACAAGAACCATGATGGCCACCATGGCCGCCGTCATCAAGATGACAAGAAAAAAGTAGAGGATGAAGTCGCACACGAAAAGTGTGAACCAATAGCGCGCCGGAGAGAAGTTCAGCGCGTGACTCTTCGAAATTCAAAATGGATTTATTTATAAGGAGTTTGGCCTACTTTGTAATACTACTACAGCTACTTTGAAATGTACGCTTATGTACTTACTGTGTCTCATACACAGTAAGTATATAAGCTAACATTTATGTCTGTCTATTTGTAGAGACTCTACCACAGTTCCAAAGCCATATTCTACTGATTTTTTAATCAAATTAGCACATTAGTATATCACTGATTTCTGGCTGAAGTAGTTAAGTAGCCTTTTTTACATAAGTTTAACCACTTAATAAATCTTGCACGAATTCATCGATTGTAGGTCATAAAACTCCAGATTGATTTCTTAGATGTTTCTGAAGAATCCGTATTTTTAGGAATGACATTTATAATGTTATTTAAAAAAAATACGTTTTAAGCAGTAGTAGGACACAAATTTATCTATCTATAATGCTCAGGTAAGCTGTCATAGGTCTAAAGTCACTACAAACAAACAGAAAGAAATGTTTGGAAATCGTTTGTATGGACAAATAAATATGCTTCTTTTGACTTAATATTTTTACAGCATGACTCTTTATGAAATACTAGCTGTTGCCCGCGACTTCGTCTGCGTTTGATTTTGTTTTTTGATTTCAGGCATTCAATTTAGTTGTAAGTCTAAAAAAAATTAGAGTATTCAATATCGCTAAGCCTTAAATGAGGGGTTTGCTGCTGTCCGCTGAGGAGTTCTGTCCTCTATCTGCAACCACATTCAGATCTACACAAAGTTTGTGCAAGTTTAAACACATATTATAACCTCTATAGTACCAAAATAATTATTTAAATCGATTATAATTTGTCGGAGTTATGGTGTAAAATCGTCAAACACTTTCATCCCCTCTCCTAAAGGAACCTAGCTTAATGTCGGGATAAAAAGTATCCTATATTACTTCTAACACTTCCAAAAATATGTGTACAAAGTTTCATGAAAAAAATGAAATGAAAATGAAAAATAAAAAATGAAATGAAAATTTATTTGTTCACATAAAACAATAGCAGATAAGGCGGAGAACTTCTGTTAAGTTTAAAACCTGTGCCAGAAGATCGGTTAAGTAGTTTTTGCGTGAAAGCGTAACGAACAAACTTACATTGACATTTATAATATTAGTAGGGATACTTATGCACCCTTCAACAGTATTTCGTAATTCGGTTACTTTAAATTTTATAGATTCCGTTTACCTGCATATGCCTCACAAATCCGCTTTCCTTTGAAGGTATGAGAGTAATATGCGATATTGTCAAAATGAGCAGGAACTGTATTAATATCGGCGGGGCAGACGCGGTTTTCAACCACTGAAAACAAAGTAAACAATGCAAAGTAAGATTCATTAGTATATAGGCACGACAAAACAGAGAACAGTATTGATTATTATACCTAAGAAGTATAAATGTAGAGTTAGTGACATAGCTGAAGTGGCAACTGGCAATGGGCGGGG
Source organism: Pararge aegeria (assembly GCF_905163445.1). Taxonomy (NCBI): domain Eukaryota; kingdom Metazoa; phylum Arthropoda; class Insecta; order Lepidoptera; family Nymphalidae; genus Pararge; species Pararge aegeria. Next base: position 3,017,439 of record NC_053181.1, read on the forward strand.
CACATAGCTCAGAGAACCGATGGACGTTGGGGTCTTAAGGTGCTGGAATGGCGATCCCGCACCGGTAAACGCAGCGTAGGTTGACATCAGGCGAGTCGCTGGGAGCCGCTAGAGGCAAGCGGCCCAGGACCATGGAGTTTGGAAAACCCTACAAAAGACCTATGTCCAGCAGTGGACGTTAATTGGTTGAAATGATAACGATGAGAATAAGTGTTCAAATGCTTCTACTACTATTGCGTAGACATCTCTCTCTCCATACTGCTCAAAGGCGAGTAAGCGGACTTTAACTCCTATTATATAGTTTTTAAATAATAATAAATGGTATTGTTAACCACCAGACCAGTATCAGTTTGTTTATTTACGAGTATATTGTTAACTCGCCCGGGTAGAATGTAGAAACTGTGTGGGGCCGTTGAGAGTGATTAATAGTTTTATAAGTATGATTAGTCTTACTCTTTATACTCCACAACAAACATTGTTAACAATTATTCATTGTAAAGTCAACGTCTCCTGAGGAAGTTCCGGTGGCGAAGATCTGTTTGGTATGGAGTATAAGGATTGAAGAAATTATAAATAACACCATACAGATTCTCCTTTTTTTCGCGGAGTATAGCATATTAAGCTTGATTGTCATAAATAACTTTACATCTAATATAGTATATATAGAAGTTTTGAGCAATAAAAATACACATTATTTGTTTATTTAAAAAATCATTGAAACCTGGTAATATAGCCAAAATGAAATAAAAAAATTTCTCTTCTCTTGAGTGTCAGGAAAGAAAAAAAAACATAGCACTCAGTACTAATCGAACTACATAAATAATTTCATAATCTTATCACGAGTAAAAATGTTTAACGCCCAATGAAGTGGGCAGTTCCTTTTATTGAACGCGCTTATCGAAAAAACCAGTGCGCGACAACATATTTTCTATATACTTTTTGTGGTGTGAATTAAAAGTATATTCATTCATTCATCAATTCATATTATGACAATATTTTAAGGTTGCCTGATATGCGGACGAAGTCGCAAGGAACCAGTAGTATTTTATAAAATGAAAAATAGAAAAGCCTTGGTTAACTTTTGCCTTTGTTAACAACATATGTTTGGAACATAACATGTGCCGCTAAATGATTTAGCGTTCCGGTAAGATGTCACTTCGAAACCGATTAAGGGTATGCGATTGATATAACTTCCTTACCCCTAACAGGTAAGCCCGTTACCGTCTCATACTTGTAGTGGAATATTAAATAAAATAATATTACTTTTACTTTTTGCACAGAAAAACTAGTAGTTTTAGTGGTATTAAATAAAAACCTAGTAAAGTAATTAGAATTTATTTTTTCTTTACTTTCTATACTCACAGTAGTAAGGTCAAACGCCATCGGATAGTCCGTGACCTGTATGGTAGCGTCCAAAATCGAGGTGTAGTGGCGTATCAGGGCCATGTAAGTGCGCGCCAGAGACCTTGCAGCCGCACCTTGGTCATGGTGCAGAGGACTGTATAACACTTTGACCTATGGATGAAAGACTAAGCTTTTAGGCTAGCTGAATAAAATATCATTATAGCTAAAATTTGCAAGCTGAGTTGGCAATGAGCTGGTCAAGTCTGAGCCGCACAGACCGCTCGAGCGAACTCAGAGCAGTTATCAACAGTCAGTCAGTCAGACAGTCATTCTTGTTTGGCGGCAGAAACAAGCATGGCGGTAGTACTTAACTGGACGAGCTTTGTCACAAAAAGTTGTACTACTACTGCTTCTACTACTACATACCATTAATTGTAGAGGAATATAAAAAAAAATACTTACACAAAGAGAGTTATTCACCAAAGCTACATCTAGACCATATGCGAACATATAAACATAGTCTTGTGGCGAATATATAGCGCGCGTTACGAGATATTCTGTCAGACTCTGTAAGAAGAAAAATTGTGATTTGGAATAATACTAAACAGAATTCAATTTTAAATAACGCAATCTATCGACTTACAAATAAAAATATTTTTTGTTTTTCGATTGGGAGCAATCGGAAAATGTAGGATACATTCAAAATAAAAAATCCAAAACGGTTCATTAATGACGGAGTGCTGAGGTAACAAAATTAAAAAAATACAACAGAATTTAGAAACTCCTGCTTTTTGAAGTTTATTGAGAAAAAAGGAAGCAACATGGGCATTTATTTAAAAATGGTTATAGCAGATGTGTAATATATGTATATTACCTCTGGATCCAAAAGCGCAGTATAATACATGTGTTTTACTTCTTTTTTTGTCGCAGCAGTTTCAGACATAACGTACCTGGTTGAAAAAGGTAAAAATATAATAACTAACAAGTCACAACTAAATTGACTTATAATTCGCATCAAAATGGGTGAAGTGGTTTTGTGGATCGCGATATTTATGTTATCTATGCGTTACCTCAGGCAAACATGCATACACTACCTTTACACCCCAGACGTATATAACATCTTCATTCCTTCACAGAGTGAAGTCATATAGAGTTCTTTAACGAAGGCTTCAAATTCATATTAAAAAAATATATTTATTCGTGTATTAGAGGCACTTATGAAGCGTTCATATATATAAGCATTATAGTGGGAGTTGATAACTACATTCGTTGCCAAACGCGACCCGCATCTCTATGAAGATCCCACAACAAACTAAGGCAAGTATTTTTTTTGTTACCACCATCTCAAAGCAAATTAATCGTTAGCTATTCATACTCTTGACGGCCGACTGGCGTAGTGGGCAAACAACCTGCTTTCTGAGTCGTGGCCAAGGGTTCGATTCCCACAACTGGAAAATGGTTGTGTGATGAACATGAATGTTTTTCAGTGTCTGGGTGTTTATCTGTATATTATAAGTAATTCTGTGTATTATATTCATAGAAATATTCATCAGCTGTCTTAGTACCCATAACACAAGGTACGCTTACTGGGGCTAGGTGGCGATGTGTGTAATGTCGTAGTATATTTATTTATTTATTTATTTATTTATACTCTAACATTTTAATCATTTCATCATATCAACCCATAGTCCCAAGGCCGTAGTCCACCACGCTGGTCTGAGAACATTATAGAGAACTCTCAGCCTGTTAGGTACTACTAATTCATTAATTTGAATACTAACGCATTTGCTATTGACAAAGCATCACTTGTGTTGTCGCATTTCAGTATCAAATTGGTCTTCTGTTCTAAAGCCTCTACGGTTAGTATCTGTGAAAGATGTTATCTCACTTATTATATACCATTTGAACAGCATTTGAGTTAAATATTAATAGAATTAATCATTTTGTCAGCACACGTGCAGAACGTAGCTGTGTTGCGTTTCATATTTATTTCGACGGCCGATTGGTGCAGTGGATAGTGACCCTGCTTTCTGAGTCCTAGGCCGTGGGTTCGTTTCCCACTACAGGGAAAATGTTTGTGTGATGAACACGAATGTTTTCCAGTGTCTGGGTGTTTATCTGTATTTTAAAAGTATTTATGTATATTATTCATAAAAATAATTCATCAATCATCTCGGTACCCATAACACAAGCTACGCTTACTTTGGGGCTAGATGGCGATGTCGTATATTTCTTTATTTATTTAAAACACATTTTTTTTTTGGCAAAAACAGTCATTACATGGAAGTAACTTAATACATATACAATAAAAAACTTATAACATAGACTAAACATTGCCGAAAAATCCCTACTTATATTATAAATGACAATGTAAGTTTGTTTGTTACGATTTCACGCAAAAACTACTTAACCGATCTTCATGAAACTTTGTACTCATATTCTTGGAAGTGTTAGAAGTAAGGATACTTTTTATCCCGACATTAAGCTCGGTTCCTTTGGGAGAGGGGACGAGTGTTTGACGATTTTAAACCATAACTCTGACAAATAATAACCGATTTAAATAATTATTTTTGTACTATAGAGGTTATAATGTGTTTAATTTTGCCCTAGCTGCGGTTGGAGATAGAGGAAAGAACTCCTCAGCGGACAGCAGCAAACTCCTCATTTAAGGCTTAGCGATGCTACATATTTTTTTTAGATCTACAACTAAATTTAATGCCACATCAAAAAACAAAATCAAACGCAGACGAAGTCGCGGGCAACAGCTAGTTATTGATAAAGCTGTGGTAGAAGATACATTTTTATCTCTCCCCGGGGATATAATTGTTTCCTGCCCATGCTTACCGTGCTGAAAGAAAAGAGGCGTGAGATTTCGCTGTTTTGTCCATAGAGCTAAAGTATGTTAGAAGCGGCAATAGAGTTAATTTAATGTTTACCCTACATCGTAATCTTAAACCCACTACGGGGAACGGGTCTCCTCCCACAATGTGAAGAGGTTACGGCCTTAGCCAACCACGCTAGCCCAATGCGGATTGGTGGACTCCAACCGCCTTTGAGAACATTATATAACTATCAGGCATGCAGGTTTCCTCACGATGTTTTCCTTAACCGTTGAAGCAAGTGATATTTTAATAACTTCAAACGCACATAACTTAGAAAAGTTAAAGGTGCGTGCTGGGATTCGAACTCGCCCCCCCGAAAATGAAGTCGTGCTCTTACCAGCTGGGCTATCACCGCTTCAAAAATAGAGATAAAAATAATTATAAACCTCTCCATGTATGCTCGTTTTTGTGACCTTGTGACTCTCCATCTCAGCGAGGACTGAAGAAAGAGATATGCCTATAAACACACCGGATACCAGAGCTGACAGGACCTGGAAATAGCAATAAGTAATAAGGTCAAATTCAAATTTAAAATTTCTTTATTCATGTAGGCCTATCACAGGCACTTATGAAACGTTCATACATATATATTTACATAATTGTAAGGGGATGGTGATAACTTCGTACGCCAACTTAAACCTAAAGCTACGAGGGTTCCAAACGCGCCCTGGTCTAAGAAGAGCCCAAGCCTATTAACGTCCTACTGCTGGCCTCAGACCTTCACTATTATAGAATAGATGGTTTCAGAGTACACACCCACCACGCTGCTCCAATGCGGATTGGTGGGCTTTGACGACATCCATTAGAAGAAGAAGAAGAATAAAAACTTTATTGCACACAATCATCAAAATATACATAAAATATGGAATAAGCAAAAGAACAAGAGTTGTAGGCATGCAAAGGCGGCCTTATTGCTGCAAGCAATCTCTAACAGGCAACCTCTGGCAGAAGGAAAAGCTGAAAGAGATCGGGATAGTGCAATTATATATACATATTTATTCGAAAATAAATAAACATACATACACATAGATATAAAATAAACATATATACTTAGATTATATAAATTTTATTAGTTAGTGATATTAGCCATGGCCGAACGAGGCGCGGGGATTGACCAACCTACCCTACCCTAACTTCTTGTTAAAAGGTGCTGAAAATTTCTTAAACCAAACTACCTACCCACCTAACCTAGTACTATCCAGTCTTTTTTTATTACTTTACAAGGTAGCCTGCAATCTCATCTGGTGGTAAGTGATGAGTCTTAGATGGTATCTGGCTAATCTTTTAGGTATTTTATCAGTTTTATTAAACCCATATCTCTAATCGGTTTGCACGTTAAATCACTTAGTGGCTCGTCTTTCTCGTGTGGTGGTAACTAGCCACGACCGAAGCCCCCAACGGACCAGACTAGAGAAAAATCTGAAATTATAAATTCCCAAATTGCCCCTAGCGGGAATCGAAACCGACACTCTACTTAAAACTTAAACACAGCGCTCACCGTTGTGCCAGTGAAGTCGTCAAAAAGGTAAGGGTCTTATAAATATTGTAAGATGCTAGTCTAGAAGTTGAAGCTCCAGCCTTCTATTAGATAAGTAACCTATAACAATCTCGGCTAAAGTGGGTTTTGAACAATTATACAATTTTCGCTTGTTTTAACGGTGAAGAAAAACATCGCGAGGTAACCTGTATGCCTGAGAGTTCCACATGTTCTCAAAGGCAGGTGAAGCTGCGTGCGAGTGGATAGCAAATAAACAAACAAACAGGCACTAACCGTTATAATAAAGTAGAATCTGTAGTTATAGTAAAACGCGATGAACTTCCATCCCATGTACACCAAGTCGTCCATGTTTCCGAAATGGTCTTTCCGTCTTTGCCACGGTACGGGTTCTGCAAATTTAATAATTGTATAACTTTTTAGAGGATCAATGAAGATATTTAAATCCTGCGTATACTCTTTTTCAACATAAAGTTAGGTACTTTACGTTGGAGTGTGTTTTTTATAGATTTTCCATTCAATACTCACAAAGTTCCAATTTAAAAGCAATAAGACACTTTCGGCATTATTCATCATCATCATTTTCATATTAACCCATTAGCGGGCCACTACAGGGCGCGGGTGAACCACAATAAGAAGGGATTAAGGCCGTAGTCCACCACGCTGGCCCAGTGCGGTTTGGTGTACTCCACAAATTCAAATTCAAATTCATTTATTTCAAGTAGGCCTACTTTATAAGCACTTTTGAAACGTCAAGTATGTATGTTTGTGTGACTCTACCACGGGTTCGGAAAGCAGATTCTACCGAGAAGAGCCGGCAAGAAACTCAGTAGTTGCTCTTTTCCAACATCAACATTTACAATCATTTTGCTATCTTGCGGGAGATGAGAGCGAGGCTGGCTGCTTCCATTCTACCTTGTCATTGAAGAATTCATCAAATGTATAGTAACCTCGCTGTACTAGATGCGTTTTTACACATTTTTTAAATGTATGCATTGGTAGGTCAAGAATTGCAACATCGAAATCACACACCTTTGAGAACATTATGGAGAACTCTCAGGTATGCAGGTTTCTTCACGATGTTTTCCTTCACCGTTGAAGCAAGTGATATTTTAATTGCTTAAAACGCGCATAACTTTGAAAAGATCGGATGCGTGCCAAAATTCGAACTCGCTCCTCCGAAAGTGAAGTCGAAGTCCTACCCTCTGGGTAACCACAGCTTTATTATAATTTAGAAACATACAAATCAACATCGAAATCTCTGCATCAAAAGTTACGATGCCACAGACAGACAGCCAGATATACGGCCAAAGGCGAGAAACTTTCATTCCTTGCTTTTGCATCGTGAATTATTACAAATGAGAATTGGAAATATTATGACCGCTTTCTGACAACACAATATAAAAATCGACTCATAACCAGTTCATTACAGGGCACGAGTCTCCAATCAGAGTGAGAGTGAGAGAGTGTTTAGATCACTTCGCTGGCCTAGTGCGAATTGGTAGACTTCACACGCATTTGATTACAATATAGAGAACTCTCAGGCATGCCAGTTTCCTCGTGATGTTTTCCTTCACCGTTAAAGCAAGTCGTATTTAATTAATTCAATTAAAAACGCATATAAATCCGAAAAATAACAGTTTTAAGAGGGGGATCGAACTATGTCACACAGAAAGAACACAAGAGCCTTAGCCACTGAGCTATCATTGCTTATACCTATATCCAATGTCGACCAAGAATACGGCTGCTCACTTTAGGGAATAATAATAATTGAAAATTTTAAACACCTAAACCTATTTTAGTTACTGCCCTAAATTATTACTTTGAGTTTCGAGCTAGGTTAGGTACACCTCCGTGCTTCGGTTCCACTGCTGGAGACTTTTGTTGGGAGTTCCAAAATCCACGATACTGGGCCGCTTGTTTGCAGCGGCTGCCAGCGACTCGGTTGATGCCGTCTATCCACCTCGTTGGGTCCCGAGTAACGCTGCGTGCCCCGGATCTATATGCCCCGCTTATTGACACTTCAGCTTCCCGGGTCGTTGAGCTATATTGGTAACTCTAGTTCTTCTACTGATTTCCTCATTTCTGATTTGATCACGTATACAAATCTGTCACCACCGATACAAATGTTCATTAAAATAATCAAGTTCATTGGGTATCTTACCAGCAATATTGTTCAAGGCATTCTTTGTTATCTCACGCTCTTCGACACTGCCATGTATGGATGCCCTTGACTCGTAAATAGCTCTGTGTACAAAAGAGCATTATCAAGTAAAATTGTATGGAGGTATGGAAGAAGGGATGCCTTAAAAATGTCTGTTAGAGACCTATTAAAAAAAAAAAACTTATTAAGAATTAGATAAAACAGGCGTTAATTTGCGAAATTACAAGATTTACTAGGAAATTGAAGCTATACTTTGCAAAAAGCAGAAGAGTCTGGGTTGTGTAATTTCTTCAATCTTTATAGTCCCAATAGATCTTCGGCAATGTACTCTCGCACACACTTTTCGATCCGACACCGGAGCATTTTCAGGAGACGAATGAATGATGAATTTAAAATAAAAATTCGCCAAAAGTGTCGCCTTTTATACCTTTTTTACTGTATCAGCCCCACTTTATCTATATCAATATCAGCTCCTTTCTTAGTAACTCTGAATATGTTTAATTAAGTTGAAGTTGATAGAGTTATTTTTTCGTTTAGGAACTTCCCATTCTTATGTTTAATTGCTTCCAATTTTTCCCGCAAATCAACCGTTTTTTATTTGGTATTTATGTTTACTACACTTCCGTTAACTTACTAGTTTAAAGTTGTGAGTTAAAACATTCTTCGTTTAAAGTCATTACTGCTTTGATTAATTTTTGTATTTTGAGTAACTATGAATCAACGTGCATCTAACAATATCGTGCATCTATAATCTATAATTACCTGTTACAAACTTCCTCAGAATCTGGTACGCTGATATTCATAGAAATAATTCCATATTTGCCCGCGTTATCCGTAAGGTCCTTGACCAGACTTGCGACGTTGGCCGTCGGACTTGCGGGTAGACGTAATATTAGTAATGACCCTAAATGGGCCCTAACTGTAGCGCCGGCTTCAGAAGTTCTACTAAGTAAACTTGAAACATTCTCTTCAGTTTCCCTACCACCGCTACGAAATGTTACACGGACGCGGTATTCGCGACCTGAAAGGAATTCATCACTAGCATCATCATCATAACGAGATAGCGCGAGATAAGCATATAGCTTAGCGAGCTACAGCGAACTAGATATCTATACTGCATACCTTTGATTGTCGACAGTTTACACCGCATCGGCACTTGCCATACGGTGAAATAGATAGTTAGATTGATGAAGTATTTATTGCAAAAAATTCAAAGAGAAAACAAGAAATATAAATAACAAAAAACATATATAATATATATATGTACAATATATATGTTTTTTGACTATTTCACCACTTCCGCAAAGATAAATGAAGCATGATTTAAAAGTACTTACCGTAGTTAAAGAACATATAAGCTGGAGTACCGCCGAAAACCAGAACTTCATGGTCGAATATAAAAACACGATCGGCGTATTCAAGTGAGATACTAGTAAAACATAGGTTTACGATGGTTATGTAGCGTTTGTATTGCTGAAAATGTATGTAATTGTTTTAAATTATTGTAATTAGCATCCTTTTTACTTTATTTTTTCATAGCGATACATAATTAAGACTTTCTGAAATTGCCTCTACAGGAAATACAAACTCTACCTTATGTCACTTTCTTTTGTTATTTTTAATCGTATTTATTTTATATATGCTATCGTGTTACAAAAGTGAAACACACATAACACATACATACAAAGGCAAAATAAAATAAGCCACGTTGTCTTAATTAGATCCAGTCGTTGGTACCTACAGCAATCAAACTCTAAGTGTATTTCAGAAGATGAACTGGACGAAGAAGAAGAACTTACGAGGCATGTATTTGAATGGGTTCCTGAATAATTTGGATTTACAGTTGGACGTGTATATAAATAGTAAGTGGCGCTGCAATCGGGTTCTAGGTAGTATTTCTTAGATTTATACTCATACGAATTTATGTATTTGTGTCCTGTGTGGGTCCTTATAGAACGCAAAGTTTGGACCCGGTAGCTGCAAATATCTTTAAGGTTTTAGGCTGAGTTTTGTAAGATATTAGAACCTGTAATAACCGATTTGGTGCAGACGAAGTTGCGCGGGTCAGCTAGTATAATATATAGCAAATGCAATATATAAATATTATCTTATACTAAAATATAAAGAGTTTGTTTGTATCTTTACTTGAACGCGATGATCTCAGCAACTACTGTTCCGATTAGAAAAATTCTTTCAGGGATGGATAGCCCATTTACCGAGGACAGTTAACAACAGTTGAATACCTCTTACTCATATTTAAATATGTATCGTATGTTATAGTATATATTAGTTTATTATTTTTTATATTTATTATTATTAGTATTTCATGTGTGTAATCTTGATAAGTATTAGTGTGTTATTGTTCGTAAGTATGTATATAATAATAATACACACCACCAGTCGGTTTCCCTTGGTTTTTTTAATCCTAAGGTTGCCTGGAAGAGTTCGCTAATAAGCGATAAGGCCGCCCTTTGTATCCTAATTTTTAAGTTTATTTTTGTTGTGTCCATTGTTTTTTTTTCTATTTGTAGTGTACAAATAAAGTGTAGGCTATATATCATTTCGCGAAGACCAATAGGAGCATAGCACCATGAAGAATGTTTCAAAATCGGGATTGTTTTTTCCTTTCGAGAGCTTCCGGTGCGTGCGCTGCATAAACGGTTAAAGTTTCGATAAAATTATGTACAACTAAGTTGTGCCCCATTAAAAGTTCTAAAAAAATCCGCGACAGCGTATGTCTATCTTTTAAGTTTGACATACACGGACGAAGTCGCGACGGATCGCTAGTGTATTATATAGCAAGTCTGTTAAGGGGTCTTGGCTTAAGGCACCTTACCATAATTTTGTCCCTGATGACTGCAGTGTAAATAGCATCACTAGTGAATGATGGTATAATGACAACCTGAAATCAATTTAAATGGTTACTATTTGTTTGTTAAAAGAACTTATTCGCTTTTAAAAGTTATCCATGTTATTCTGCCATTATTCATTTCGATTCTCGAATGAGCGTTATTTTATGGTGACAATTGATGGACAAAGCAAATGGCCCACCTGATGGTAACTGGAAGAGCATCGGCTATACAGCTCGCATATGCTACAAATTTGTCTTCTCCCACAGCTTTATAAATTTTCAGAGCACTGGCGCACAAGTGAAAATAATATCCAAATAATATATGAGTAATAATAAACGGGGATAAACTTCTCTTATTCCATGATTGTATCCTCTGTCAGGGGGATATAGTCCTGCTCGTAGCCCTGCAGAGCGTGCAAGGAACGCTTCCTGCAACGTCATCTACAGGAGTAGGTGTTAAGCCTCATGAGCTTGTAATAACACTGGCAACCATTCCCTCCAGACGGAATATTTACAACAATGCTGCTAAGCGACAACATAAACGTTGTGTTAATAATTGCTCGACTTGCGGAAGAGCTCTGTCACGAAAAGCGTATGAATATACTAAGGTGTTTGCAGAATTGGCAGTGGTTGTTTAAATGTTTTTTTTGCTGGTTTAAAGTGGAAAGACCAGGTGTTATTGTTCGATCCCCGGCAGAAGCAATTTCGGAATGTATAATTTCCGAACGTTCTCTTTGTGACGAAGATAAAAAGAAATCCACATATAATACAGTGGTAAGACGGAGACATGTAGACAAAAGTGTATCGCGGTGAAAAATGCCACTCAAACTTTTTCAAGAGTCACTCCTTCAACGGTCTTGAAGGAGCTCCTTTGACTACGGCAACTTGTAGTGAAATAAAAAAAATAAAGATTACATAGCTACCCTCGGCTCAAGAAGTAGCGCCAACGCCCAGCTCAGCTGTGCTCGGTAATAAGCACCCAAGTTCCTCACGTACTCGTGCCGGTGGCCCTCAAGGTCACACTCCGACAAAAGTCGCTTTGAGCGAATTTCCACGTACTCAGCAATCGTCTCCGTAGATTCGTTCCATAGGCAGATCTGAAAAGCATTGATTATAGCTGTATTTATAAAAACCTGAATTTACTTAACAACGGTATTTATTAAAAATTTTTTTCTTTAATCAGTCGTTAAATCTAACGTATCGTTAAATCTACGTGCAACTTTGTAGTCATCCTTACTAATGTTATAAATGCGAAAATGTAATTGTTTGTTTGTACTTCCTTAACGCCCTAATTAAGCAACCGTTCAACTTGGTTTTTTTAACATAGAGTTAGTTAGAGAGAGCTACTTAACTTAAAATAGGCTACTTTTTTATCACAGATAAGTGTTACAGTAACTTTATAAATTGGGTAAATAATTAAACTTTTGATAACTATGCATACATATTGGCCAGATTTTTTATTAAATTGATTAGAATTTTTACAAATACGCTTATAATTATCATTTAATTATGAAATAGTTTCCAAGAAACAAGTAAAATTATATTTGATTAACAACCAATGTTCATGACATTGAGGTGGGTATTTCGATATAAATACGGGTGCATTTTCGATAAACTTCAGTCCTACATGGACTCGAACGATGCAAAGATACCTTCCGGTGTCTTGGTCGTTTAGCATAAGCAATTCATAATGAGCGAGGTACACGACAGTGTAATAAAACATAAGTAAGATAAAGCAAACAACAGTAATCTTAATCTGTCTTCAGAACCGGAGGTAGAGTCACTACAAACAGACTGAATTCACGTTTCAAAACGGATCACAAGATCCTAGGTTCGCATCCTGGGTCGGGCCACAAAGTGGCAGGTATTGTGTGTTTTTTCTGGTAAAGAATTTTCTGATAATTACATTACATTCATACGGGTTGAATTGATAACATCTTTTTTTAAGCAGCAGCTACCTAAGTTTAAGGCTGTGGGTTCGATTCCCACAACTGGAAAATGATGTTTAAAAGATTCAGTGTCTGGGTGTTTTTTCTGTATATTATAAGTATTTATGTGTATTATTTATAAAAATATTCACCAGTCCTCTTAGTACCCATAACACACAATACGCTTACTTCGGGGCTAGATGGCGATGTGTTTATTTTCGTAGTATATTTCAGCCGGTTGGCGCAGTGGGCAGCGACTCTGCTTTCTGCATCCAAGGCCCACCGCCTTGAATGCAGAAAGTTCGATTCCCACAACTAGAAAAATGTTTGTGTGAAGAACATGAATGTTTTTCAGTTTCTGTGTATTTATCTGTATATTATAAGTATTTATGTGTATTATATTCATAACAATGTTTTAATTTGGGTACTAACCCATAGCACGCTTACTTTGGGGCTAGATGGCGCTGTGTGTATTGTCGTAGTATATTTATTATTTATTTATATTTATTTATATATTAATAACTGGCTTAAACAATGTGAAGGTATGCAGAATTAAAGCTAGAAAAAATTACGGTGAATGAATAATTTGCTTCTTTAGTTTAAAAAAAGAGTTAGAATACAACAAACGAACCCGACAGAACAAAGTCAAATGTTCCTGCACAGTCAGATCGTCGACAAGGCATCCGTTCCTATGGCAGTATCCCATCATGGTGGTCATGGACATCGGACTTAGCCCTGGTTTCAGCTCCTCCCCCAGAACTGTGACTGTCCCTTTATCTGGATATGTTAGCCCTAGGATCATAGTACTTCTGTCTATTACTCATTTTTTTCCATGGAATATATCTAGCTATGTATACATGCACTAAAATTAAAGATAAACGCCTAGAACTTTAGGTAGTAGTATAAAACTTTTTGTGACAGAGCTCGTTCGAAGACTTAACAAAAATAACGATACAAAACAAATACAACCGAATTAAGAACCTTCTCCTTTTTTGTAAGTCGGTTATAATTACAAATTATTTATTGAATTTTATAACGACCAAACGGCTTGGAATCAGGTCCCTCCGCTCTCATCTCCCACAAAATAGGAAAATTTTAAAGATTGAGAATTGAGAAAAAAAGAAATCGAAAACTGCCTCCCAAAACCAGTGGTAGTTTCACTATACACAGACTGACTTGACATTTCAAAAGTGCTTGAAAACTTAATTAATTAAATGAATTTTGAATTTGATGCACGCTGGGGTTCGAAGGCGCTGGTAAGGATAACCTTAACATTCATCGAACGAGTGGCTGGAAACCGCTGAATGCAAGTGGCTATTGTATAGCCCACCAGCCCGCATTGGAGCAGCGTGGTGGGTCTATGCTCTCAAGAGAAACGGGGCCTGTGCCCAGCAGTGGCACGTTTAAAGAATAGATAAAGTCTTTATTGCACAAATTAAAAGTAAAAACAAGAAATAACAAAAACAATAAAAATATATATAGTTATAAAATGCGCAAAGGCGGTTCTATACCTTTAAGCGATCACCTCCAGACAACCCTTTATGATAGAGAATTAAGTTAAGGAAAACGGGATAGTGCAACAGGTTAATAACAGGATAAAATAAATAACACTTTTGAAACTAATTATACATACAATTAAATTAAATGCATATCAATATATAATGTTTATATATATATATATACATACAAAAGAACATACATACTTACACTATATCATATTAGACAAATAAAATTATTTTAGTCGATTTTTAAATATGTTTACTGTTTGTAACTGTCTTATATCTCTCGGCAATTCATTCCACAGATTAGGAAGTAGGAAATAGGTATTTAGGGGTAAAAATCGTGAGGAAACCTACATGCCTATTCTCAAAGGCGCGATAAGTTTACCAAACAGCACTCCACGATTTTTTCCTGCAGCGTTATAGCAGGAGATATTAAATTGCACACGACAGGACTCCCAAAAAGTTATGAGGTACGTGCCAGGGATAAAACTCAGCCCCCCAACTATTCGGTTGTCACCGAGTAATAAAATAATACCTGTTAGTAAATCCTCAATAGCAAGAATGGTGTTCTGTTGAATAGGTTCAGAGTAGAGCATTGTGAATTCACCGCGGTAAATATCCAGGGTGACGTTGCTCAGTACTGGACCACCCATTATACTCTGTAAGTAAGTAATTTATTACACAAGGTTTCTGGGCGAACACCCCGTATAATCGAGGAAGGAAAAAGTGCTGCAGTAATAACAAAGTCATGATTATGTATAGTTAGAGGATTTGTTTTTTATTACACTACAAGTTAACCCTTGATTAGACCACCACTGGTGGTCTAAAATTTTAGTGGATTTACCTGTTAGGGAGTATGGCAGTTATATTTAGCCCAATATGTTTAACATACTGCACATTATTAAAGTAAATTTTGGGTAAAAATAAAACATAGAAAGGAGTTTCGTTAGTAAAATATAATTTTAAATTATAACACAATACATAATAAAGATTATAATAATATATGTAGATATGACACTGCATAGGGGGCCATGACTGCATAAGGTAGCGTCATGCCGATTGCCGTGACGGAACACAGTTAAAATTTATAGCCAAGGCTAGCTATTAGACTTGGGTGTATTCACCCTAGGGCCCAAAGGACAGTGGCCCGGGATGGCAGACTACGACGAGTGGCGCAAGCAGAAGTTAGGATAAATGAATTATTAAACGTGATTCTGATATAACCTCTCCAAGCGTAATGCTTCATTTACAGCTTTATTTTCCAACTACGTGGGAGAGTTTATGTGTGCGCAAACAAAGGTGCAATCTCTATTCCCTCACTCTCATAGTCCGATGGGACGGCAGATCCCACACGACCGGAAATAAATCAGGCGCAGGACCGACAGCTAAACATACTCATCAAAGCACGGGCTTCATCGCTAATTTCCTCCTAAGTCTTCGTATAAGTACCTGGTATAAGCACTAAAGCCTAAGCATACCTTTGTGACATTTCGAAGGCTTATAGCCTTGGCCACTAGCTCATCAACTTCTTGTAACTTTTCGCGCTCTTTCCCTGAGGGCGTTTCTATATGATGCAATTTGTTGACATCCTAGAATATATCATCATCGATCGATCATAATATCATTTATTTATTCACGTTTATTGACATTTTGAAGTTTAGCTTGGCAAACAGAGAAAGAGATAAGAGGGCGTTCGGAATTGATAAAGGGCAAATAATTACAAACATATTTCGTCAATAGCCCCACATACGAGTACATAGCCCAACATACGCTCCTCTAAGATGAGGAAATCACGTTTCGACATGTATGAGATCTACTTGCGTCCTTATTCTAATAACCTGCGGATCGTGAGCTTTTTTTATATTCCACAACAAGTTAACCCTTGGCTGCAATCTCCCTTGGTGGTAAATTATCATGGGGTATAAGATGGTAGCCGGACTATCTCGATACTGGATTATGGCAGGTGATTAGACCCCTGCCCTAAATCGCTTTCTACGCGGCAATGTATCGGAATGCTAAATCGACACATCTTTGTCCGAGGGGTGCACTTTTCCAGGTATATACGAAGTGTAAATGAAAACTAAAAACTATTTATGACTATCTGGGAAAAACCGAAACGCTAATAGTTTTTGAGTAAACAACTGCTACAGTTTTTACTGAAAGAAATCAGATAGGCGATATTTTATGAAATATTCTTATGCACCCTTCAAAAGTATGTTTATTTAGTAACGAATAAATACAATTATAAAATTTAAGATTACTAACCACGGCTTTCTTGAATATGATGGATTTCCAGGACACCTGACCCCCTATAGCGTTCTGTTTGACAGTTCTTTGTAAAATCATCAGCAAGCCGAAGTATAGGGCTATGATGAACAGCCAAGATGTTATCGTGTACGTCACAGCAATTGATTCCCAACGTTCTTCCACTTAAACATAGCCGTAATTTTATTAAATTATTTATATTAAAATATATTTGATTCGTAGTTATGGTATTTAGGAATATTTAGAAAGCTCCGAGTGAATATCTGCGTGATTAAATACGATATGTAGTACTAGAGTTAGCGACATCGCTCAATAAGACACAAAATTTAACTGGAAATCACGGCGCCGTCGGCACGCGACTCGGAGAACCGATGCTCAGCTAGTATAGGTAGACCCGCGATGAGTTGCATGGATGATATCAAGCGAGTTTCAGGAAGCCGGTGGACTCAGGTGGCGGTGTTAAGAACTCCCTACAAAATACCTTAGTCCAGCAGTCGACGTCCATTGCTTGACATGATGACGATGATGAAACTGTGGGACTTTATACTAATGTTTATAAATACATGGGTCAGATTATAAAGGCAGCTACTTACGGCCGGTTTGCAGCAAAGCAAACTCATTCAGTCCATGCATGAGACCTAGCGGCGGTATAAAGAGGTGCAAGATGAAAGTGAACACTTCATGCTTCAGATCTATCTTGTGGTGGACGATCAACTCCGCGAGGAACGTTTGTAATAACGTGAACAATGTAGTCCAAAGACATGCGATCCAAGCTGGAAATATAATATTATAGGGTATGTGGTCTATCAAAGCTCAAAGTCACTCAACAGGCGATGGAGAGAGCTATGCTAAGAGTATCTCTAAATGATCCAATAAAAAATGAGGAGATCCTTAGAAGAACCGTTACTGCGTTGGTAGACCCCTGATGAGATTGACAGATATCATCAAACGAGTCCCAAGGAGCCGCTGGACCCAAGCGGCAAAAAACCGTGGTATTTGAAACTCCCTTAAAAAGACCTCGAGATGAAGATGATGACCAGTATATGGTCTATAGTTTAAAAGACTTGCACAAAGATGAGGGCTTTGACCTTGACTGCAACCTCAGCTGGGGGCAAGCAGCATTATTGTGTCCCTGTCTAAAGGGCGTCATTTCATGTAGAATTATATACACGTAAGGCTTAACGCCTACGTCCCAGTTTAATTAACACAGGGCTGTTTATAGTTGCCCGATCGTTCCGGAACACTGAATTGATTGGCGGCACGTATTTGTCGGTATACCTTCTTGGAATAACAATGACCACAGACAAACACATCACCACAGACTATTGTGCCACAGACTTGGATTAGAGCGATACTGTCTTGTAAAATAGTACTTACTTTCAGTATGGTACATCGCCATAATCATCGCGATCATGATCATAACGGAGACGTAGACGAAGATCAGAGTCATGGTGAAGAGCAGGTGGATCCAGCGGAAGATGAGGATGAGAGTGATGCTGCCAAGGACACACACCGGCGCCGCGGTCAGGTACGCGTACACCAGCCAGCCCACGTACATCGACGGGTAGTCCACGTCGCGAATGCGCAGGGAACGCTGGGGATTTTTTTTAAGTAGTATTAATTGACAGACCAAAACATATGGTAATAATTGTAGTAAGTGGGAAACTATAAATATAGAGCATTAAACAGAGCAACACTTCACAAGGCATACGAGAAACACGTCAAGCAATGTGCCACCCAGTTAAAGTATATATATTATTAGGTAAAGTAAGGCAGTATGGAAACTACGAACTGAAGTTCGAAACGGCACACTCACACAGATGCACTCACCGACGAGGTCCCAAAGCTATTCTCGCAGGATTATAGTCGCCTTTTATGTTACGTATGTTGATTCGAACGTGTGTTTGTAGGCTTCATACTGCTTTAATATATTTTCAGTGGCCCAGAGTCCATCAAGAAGGTGTAGATGTTAAAACTCATGATTGTTATTACATCGGCAACTACGCGCTTAGGATCGGAACACGGCATTGCAACAATTTTTTTAATCGCCGTCTAGCCCCAAAGTAAGCGTAGCTTGACATGGGTGCTAAGAACATTTTTATGAATAATATACATAAATACTTATAATATACAGATAAACACCGATACTCTGAAAAACAATTCATGTTCATCACACAAACATTTTCCAGTTGTGGGAATCGAACCCACGGCCTTGGACTCATAAAGCAGGGTCGCTGCCCACTGCACCAGTCGGCTGTCGCTTAGTCGGCTTAAGCATGGTGGTAGTAGTTCCCCGGACAAGTTCAGCCACTAAAAGCTTTACTGCTACTAAAATTTAATGTAAGCTTTTGAGAAGTTATTATAACTATTAGAATAATTATAAGCTTCTATTATCAGCCTGGTTTAATGTCCCACTGCTGGATTTAGGGACAAACTCTTATAGGTATGTGGGCATGTACCATATAGAAAAAAAGTTTTTTTTAATTATGTTTGTCGTGGCCTAACATTATCTATCCATATTATATACTTATTCAATTTTTTTTGTCGACGTCTTTAGTTGTTAGCAGCGAACGAAAAAAGCTTTTTTCGTTCGCTGGTTGTTAGTGAAATGAACGGCTGTCCCGGGCATATCAGCGTACGGACGGACAAAGTCGCACAATAACGGTTCCATTTCTTACCATTTTGATACAGAATCCGAAAAATGCCATGCAGACTTCGAATTTTCAACAATGCGACTTGTCGCGCACACATTGCCGTGGCCAAAGTATTTTAAAGTTTTTTTAGCACGTCTTCGCATACTCACTAAATTATAATATTTACGTGGTTTTATACATACATATGTATGTGTTGATACACATACTACGTTACAAGTATGTATACAAAATTCGAACATTGTTAGTTTCTACGACAAGCTTAAATCTCTGTTATTATACCGGTACATATAGTATCGTGCTAATTAGAACGCACACCATTTTACGTGTCTACATTATTTATTTATTTTCGTATTTCCACGCCAGTACGTAAAAATACACGATGCGGACAAAATTGATTTCACCCGAAAAGGTTTGGGTTGAAACTTTAGTGTAGGCATTAAATTGATACCTTGAATATGCTAATGGTTTCAGCAACGACAAGGGCCTGGGTCTCCAACACGGGCGGCAGTAGAGCGCTGGTGAAGCACATTAGTATTTCTGATATGGCCCTGCGCACGCGGCCCTGCTGCATGAGGGGTGATACCGGCATCGACGCCAGTTCTAACTGGGAAGCAATAAAATAACCGGAAATTTTTACTCCACTATGCAAAAAACATGCTGGTCTTCTGCTTTGTGAAAAACAAAAACAAACCTATATCAAATCTTATAAGATATCTCCACTCCAAATTTCAGTCAAATTGGTTTTTCCAGGCAAGAATAGTAACTAAAGATTAGAAATGATTTTTTTCTATGAAGGTCCTTTTTCGGAAACAGTGCAAAGAAAAGAAAATAGAAACGATCTTATTATTTGTTTTTATGTGCTCATCTCTCTGTCGACTGATGTGCCAAGGTTAAATGAAATTATTACTAATAGTGTGACCTTTAGGCGCAATCTTAATAAATTAACGTGGCATCGACTTTGATGAATATAGTTTATATTCATTTACTATTAGACACATTTATGTACCTACGTACTACGTTAATATTACTACCTATTTTAAGAGCTAAGTAATTGATTCAAAGGCCATTCATTATTTGTCATCAAGTTGTATAACATTTGTTTCTGTTTGTTGTTATATTAAATTAACTTAGTATACATTATAATGTCATCGATAAAAATTAATTTATTTTCGTAAGTAGGTATGTTTTATCTCTACCTATGCGATGTATCAATCGGTACTTGATTTACAATTTCGACGCTTTGCTCACAGCCGAAATAGCTCAGTTGGGAGAGCGTTAGACTGAAGATCTAAAGGTCCCCGGTTCAATCCCGGGTTTCGGCAGTAATATATTTTTGTTTATATTTTAGGTTTAAAACGAATTAAGTCAGGAGTAACTTTATCTTTCGACCCGAAGTCTTCTAATTATCTGAGATGAGATTAACAAACTTTAATAAAATTAGGGAAGATGCTGCTATATATATTTATTTATTTATTGAAAGTCTTTATTAGTACACCACTACACAGTTAGGAAAATAAAGGACGAATAGAGAGAAACACAAAAACTGGTTTAGAATACAAAAGGCGGCCTTATCGCTTAAAAGCGATGTCTGCCAGGCAACCTTAATATATAGATGATTTTAAACAGTGACTTATTAATAGGTATAGATTTAAAATATAACTTAATTGAAGGATCGTTTTTCTAAATGGCTTTATAGTTGTCGTGTAAGTTCACGTTCCTCACAGTAGATGGCGTTAGTAAGTTTTGTATCATTTTCTAAGTACGGAAAGGGGAGTCTTTACCTTTGAATCACTGAGTTATATTACCATGGGCCATTTTGTCCTCAATTGAAGCGCCATATTTGACTTACAGCTGTCTCTGGAACTAATATTAAAGTGTTTTTCGTAATTGAATTTTAATTCCTTGGACACTCGTAATACAGCTTCACAACTAAAGGCGTCAACATGGCGTCAATCAATTGGAGACAAAAACAGTGACAACAGCCACACAGCCTGTCAAAGCCGTCCGTTTTCTTAATGTTTCAATTCTTTTTTTATAACAAAAGCAGGTGCCATGCCAGGAACACGTCCTGCAATGTGCCGCCCTGTGCCCAAACCTTAGACGTAGGTGTTAAGCCTGCCTTGCCTGTAATTTTCTATTTTATTTTATATAATAAGCGTCATTCTCACATTGTAGTCAGGGTCAGTCGTGCTGACGTACGTCAGTATCGCGTGGCTGACGGCCAGCTGTACTGACAGCACACCGCTGCGCAGATGAGGGTTATCGTAGCTGATATCCGGCCTCGTCACGTACTTCGCGCGCTCGGTGCTGCGTATGGCGAACTTCCACATGTTGCTCTCCTAAAGTCATCATCTTTTGATTTAATATTTGTACAGTGTGATTCCTTATGAAATATACTTATGTATCCTTCAATATTATTGAACAATAGTATTGATGTAATTGTGTAGTCTGGTTTATGTATTAGTATGTAGATATTTGTATGTATGTACTAAATAGTGTACCCCACCTTTTCGTTTTCTTGTTAGGTTTCCTAATCCTAAGGTTGCCTGGCAGAGATCGCTACTTAGCGATAAGGCCACCTTTTGTATCCTGCTTCATTCTTCATGTGTTTGTTCTTTTTTTTCGTTTTTCTGAGTGGTGTACAAATAAAGAGTATAAAAAAATAATAAAAAAATATTATTTCGTAATTCTGTTACACGTATATGTGTATGTATAAAGTTTTTATTGCACAAATTATAAGAGAAAAAAAAAGATAAATAATTTAAAAAAATAATTGAACGAATTAATGAATACTCATCACTTTTATTGCACACCAAAGATTAAGGTAGTTATAGAGATATAAACATAGACCAAGGGGTTTCAAATTGGTGGCCTTATCGCTACATAGCGATTTCTTCCAGGCGTATTTCTATATTCTTTAAATGTATATAAATACATTGGATGACATTACCGTAGGTCTCCATATAACCCAGATAACAGGACGGCCAATGGGCGTTCCTTGCGATTGATTGTACAGCATCATGTTGAGATCGTCCTCCGTTAAGGCGCTCATGAAATCTACAAACATAATATACCACTGTTAAAGGCAGAGCTAGAGTTAGAGTCTATAGAGAAGAGATTTTCGTCTCAAATTATCGTTTGGAATATCGGTTTAGTGCTTGTTGGTTGCAATAAGTAACACAGTAGTATAGACATTATTAAAATAATCAATAGCCTGGTGGGCAGGACTTCGGCTTCACTTACGGGGGCCCGAGTTCGATTCCCAGCACGAACCTCTAACTTTTCTCCTCTCCTCTAAATTCAACCTCAACCAAAACCTCTAAATTATGTGCGTTTTAAGTAATTAAAATATCACTTGCTTCAACGGTGAAGGAAAACATCGCGAGGAAACCTTCAGAAACAAAGGTATTTTACCCAGAATTAGGAACATACAGAACCCTCATTAAGCTATTATGGCATGCAGTGCAATGTGGCCAAAAATTGTGAAAACAACCCGCGTACGCTTCACTTCACACCCGTTTTTCCTATTTTAAGGTAAACGTTTGGAACATTAGATGCAAAATAAATACTGTCCGCAGCTAAATGAATGAAGTGACTAGCCTGCCTGTTCGAGATAAACGGTGGCTAAACTACTTGATGCTTCAATATTAGTCGTGTATACGGT
Organism: Pararge aegeria; assembly: GCF_905163445.1. Taxonomy (NCBI): domain Eukaryota; kingdom Metazoa; phylum Arthropoda; class Insecta; order Lepidoptera; family Nymphalidae; genus Pararge; species Pararge aegeria. Next base: position 3,040,188 of record NC_053181.1, read on the forward strand.
TTCTGTAAGTTCATAATTCTGTAAAAATTTACTTACTATGTCCCAAATTCTGAGCAGCAATATTCATAACATGTTCGTATGGGGGATGATTCGGCGCGTAGCCCAGTATGCATTGCGTGTCCAAAGACTCCAGTATATCAGCAGACGTGAGGGGTGCCTGAGGGACTGCCTGCAGTGGCGTCAGGAACACAGGCCTTGCTATGAATACCGCCATGAGAAACAAGATGGCGGCGAATAGTGTCTCTACTACAAGGAGACGCCATCTTCGTCTGCAAACAACAGCATCATAATAATCAGTCCTATCTTGTTAGTGAGGCATGGCCACTCACTACATAATTTATGGATAACTATAAGACAAATGAGGGCCTACTTGGATAAGGCTCGCAACCAATAGAGCGCAGCGGGGCAAGATGGAGGAGGCCTTTACCCGCAGATATGTACCCAATTAACTTTAATGCATTTATTTATTTTATTTATTTATACTCTTTAATTTGTTCACAAAGAAAAATACATGTTTATTATTAAGATTTTTTTTTTAGTTAATTCAAAATAATTCTATGATACATTACGTTGATATGTTACTTGAGATTAAATGGCTTATTTTTATTTTGACACATGAATGAAAGATGACATTAAACATTATAAAAGACATGATATTAATATAGTGTACTTTAGTGATACTCTGCGAATACTGAAGTAAAGGTCATTCAATATTCTCAGAGTGTCTCTACAATTCACGGAACAATTCTGTCCACCCGTCATGGAACTATTCCATGACGGGTGGACAGCATTGTTCTGATTGTTGTATGAAAAGCAATGCTCAATGGGATCTATATCCCATTGAGCATTGCTTTTCATACAACAATGGGATATAGATCCTATTGAGCATTGCTTTTCATAAGCGCATTGAATGACGACAATGAACGCCCACAGCAAGTGCAAATAATATTTGAGTCATAACTGCAAATAATTTCAGACTATTGGCTGTCTGTTCATCGAGACTGGAACAGAAAATAAACTAAGAACCTATGACATCTTGTAATAAGTTTATTAACTATTTCAGTTAGACGTAAGTTTTAATGTATGTTATAGATTTATTTGTATAAAAATGGGTATAAATATGGTTTTTTATGCCCTAATAAAAAAAACTTTATTATTGTTATACGTGCTAGGGTTCGTTTATTTGGAATTAGGAAACCAGATGACTCTTGTAAGACTTAAATCCTCAATGCAGAACAAAGGTCATCGTAGGTACTTTCTGTTCGACGCAAACACGTTAAGTACCTACGCTACGTATACGAGCGATTATGAGCTTTGCATTCCTAATATTAGGGTTCTTTGTGTAACTATTATAAACGGGCGTAAAGTTTTCCGACTCCCTGTTGCTGCTTTAGCAGGCGGACACGTAAATTGTATGCCTTGTCAGGGGATATAATCGGGCGATAAAATTTTTGCCACCTGGTTTTACTAGCCGTGAAGTGGGACGTTAATGGACTATCGTTTCAAGTGCTATTAAAACTACTTACTGTCTTTGTAAATATGATTTCCAGATAAGTACACTGCTCTGTCGATAGAATTTACTGCGGACAGGCCTTTTCTCAAACGTTGCAGTCATTATATTATTACGCTAAGACAAATTACTCTGAATATATGCAATGCCCGATAGTCGGCCTATATCTTTGACATGTTTTTGACACTTGTGCGAAACACAAAGTGAATAGGAAATTTGACATTGGACACCTGTAGTTGTTGGCACTGTCAAAATCCTTTTTTTAATAAAATTAAAATGGGTACATCCAACCTCTTTACGGATTTCTTAACTATGTTAGGTAGAACCTGTCCACGCGATTATAGTTTAGGGAGCAATAAAGCTTATGTGATGGGCAGTGGGGTGCACTGCATACATGCACAAAAGCACTGCATACCCAATTTATTTTATATAACTCGTATTGGAGGGGAATTTTCCATTTTATGCCATCTACATGCTTTATGCATACCCTGGTCGAAAACCCTGTGCACGCCACTGGTTATGGGTACTAAAATGACTGATGAATATTGTTATGAATAATATACATTATTACTTCTAAAATAGAGATAAACACCCAGACACTGAAAAACAGAACATGTTCATCATACACACATTTTCCAGTTGTGGGAATCGAACCCACGGCTTTGGATTAAGAAAGCAGGTCGCTGCCAATTGGCCGTCATTTGGATTAGTTAACGGGTGATTTTAACCGTTTCATACAACAAGTTGTAGAGATTTTTAAGGGTTCGTCAGGCAAAGTTCTAGTTCTGTTTTATATATTAATAATTTGTTGTCTAAGGACAATCTAGAGTTTCGTCCAAGCATCCAGTATAATCCTCTGTATCTGTAGATCATCTGGTCTCTTTATGTTTGTATGTGCTTCTTCCAGGTGGGCCTTCGGTCTAAATACACACCCAGGCATTGTCACTTTGTGGGAGCTCACTGTTACGTAGTGACACAGGAGGGCAGTGCCCTCTCCGTAATGTAGATAGCTTTTGGTTAATAAATTAAACGTCATCTAAAACGTAGTGATTATATTCTCTTTGGCAAAACATTCCATAAATTATATTTTTTTTATCATCATTGCCATTACCAAATCATTATCCAGGCCCAGTATTCAAGGCAAGGGTCTTCACTCGGATATAGGCCGTAGTCCACCACACTGGTTAGGTGCGGATTGCTAATTGTGATCATTTATAAATTTGAGTGTTTTAAACCTTTTTTTTTTGTGGTGAAATCCTCATGGATACTACCGCGCCACGGGAAGGCACGGTGGTTATGTCGGACTCGTACCGAATTAAACCGCAAGGTGTTCCAACCAATCGCCTGGTGGCTGGGCCACGGGAACGTTTTCGCACACATCCACGACCCAGCAAGCGGCTTTATGATGATGAAGATATCGATAGGAGTCACTGACCTTAGCAATGACTTTGCTAAAAAATTATTATAAAGAAGTCATCGTATACTTAACTACACAATATTTGCTATTAAAGTGATATATTCCCACAAATGCTGTTAAAAGGTATTAAAACCTAAAAAACGCTTTGATTAGGTATTATCAAATAAGCAAAGTATTTAAATTAAACTTTAAAAAAACACGTTTAAGGTACATAATCAATTACAATAATTTTACCAGGAAATTTTACGAACGTGTGTTCACATAATAATGTTTACTTTTTTAATAATCACAGCGCTAACTAAATGGTACAGCAGTGATATAAAATGAGACGATTAAGTCTTGGCTTCAGTGTTCTAGTGAATATTGGTAGACATCAACAATGGCTCAAATTAGTTTATTCATCGCTCTAGTAGTTTTAGTAGCAGTCAGTGACGCAGGTTGGTCAATTTTATGTGCATATATTGTTGTTTAGTAGTTCAAAAATTCAAAATTCATTTATTTTAATTAGGCCTAATACACTTTTTTAACGTCAAGTCTGTCCGTGTGTAGTGACTCTACCACCGGTTCGGAAGGCAGATTCTACCGAGAAGAAGCCGGCAAGAAACTCAGCAGTTGCTCTTTTCCAACATCAAAAATTTACATTTTACATTTTAACATTCGTTTTTCTATCTTGTGAGAGAAGAAAGCGGAGCCGGATGGTTCCAAGCAACCTTGTTATTAAGAAACTCATCAATTGTATAATAACCTCGCTGTAATAAATGTGTTTTAACACATTCTTTAAACTTATGCATTGGTAAGTCCAAAATTACCTTAGGAATCATATTATAAAAGCGTATACTCAATCCCACAAATAATTTCTGCACCTTTCGCAGACGATATGCAGATGTCACTAATTTATGACCATTTCTTGTCGACTGTTTATATCCACTTTTTGTTTATAAAGACTAATATGTACTATATTGAGTATATATACAATACTATATTGATACTATATTTTACATTTTAACATTAATTTTTTCTATTTTGTGAGAGATGAAAGCGGAGCCGGACGCTTCCAAGCAACCTTAATAGAGCTTATTAGATCCGAGGAAGTACTACTAGGAGGTTAGGACTCTTGCCTCTCTTCCTAGGTAACCGAATTAGGTCCCGCAAGGTAGAGGCTTTTCGGAGTAATGTGCGTTTTTAATCGATGGAAAATAAAAAATATCACTCGCTTTACTGGTTTAGGAAAAACATGGTGAGGAAACCAGCATACCTATGTGTTCTCAACGGGTGTAAAGTCTACCAATAAACCAGCTTGGCAAGCGTGGTCGACTAAGGCCTGAACCCTTTTCATTCTGAGAGGAGAACCGTGCCATGTAGTAGGCCTGTCATGGGTTGAGAATGAGGATTATAAAGACGCAAAATTGGTCTTGACCTCGGCCGTAGGCTATATGCGTTTGGTTGGTCTTGCCATAAATACTATTTGAGCGTCTTCATCGTCTTTATTTAAGCATCAGAATTGTTGTCTATCACGTTTATTAATCTCGCATTTTTAATTTCGTTCCAGCACTGAGAGTGCAACGTTCACCCCAATTCTCTGGTGCGTCTGCGTCAGCTGGCTCTGGAGGATTTGGCAGACCTGGATTCGGCGGCTCAGGAGGATTTGGTGGCTCAGGAGGATTCGGCAGGCCCGGTTTCGGTGGGCATGGGGGATTTCAACAGCCTAGAGGATTCGGTCAAGGTGGTTTCGGTCAAGGTGGTTTCGGTCAGCAGGGCGGATTCGGTGGCGGAAGTTTTGGACGTCCCGGCTTCGGGAACAGTCACCTAAGGCAGCCTCCTTCTATCAACATTGCGAAGAGTGTCAGTATTAATGCGGGACGCAGTGGTGGGGGCATTTCAAGAGCTAGTTCTGGATCATTTGGCGGGAAGTAGTGGAGTGAAATTAAACTTCTAGTTTTGTATGAGTATTATGAGTATCTGTAAACTGATATTGACAATAAATATTAAGGTACAGTCCGTTTACATTTATTTTAACTCTAGCTGTAAGCTTGGTATAATTTATTCAGTTTATTAAAAACAATAAGAAAAGAAATTTAATTTATTGTTTTTTAACTAAAACGGACTAAGCCCCGTAATAAAATTAATTAAATTAGTTGATTGCAACACTAGGTATAATACAGTAAATTGGAATACTTGACTAATCAAGTTTTATTTCACAATATCTGAGGTGGAATAACTGTGAATGGACTGCGTTTTAGTATAATTTTTAATAAAATTTCGATTGACTTCAATTAGGACTTAACCCTGAGCGTTATTACGTGAGAAGCTATCATACTTTTTTTGCTAATAAAGGAGGTTTCATTCAGAAGACTTCAGTGCTCTATGACACAAGTGTTGAATGATTAAATTCTGATTATTTTTACATACTTACGATTTTTATTTAAGCCTTAATAAAAACATAATTCCTTAAATTCTTTCACTTGAAAGTGTGTTATGATATACTGCCTCGGTAGTCTAAATAGTAAACATGTACAGCTGTACGGATAATAAGGCCCTGGGTGCAATTCCCGTCAAGCCAGAAATTGTTAAGTGAATGAATGAATTTTATTATTAATACAATTTTATTTATTTAGAAAACTTTATTGCACATACATGGAAACAATACAAGAAAGAAGAAACATAAATGTATACAGTTTTATTACACATAACATAGAAAAATCGTAACAAAAAGTTTTTTAAATAAAATTGAATGTGTTGAGTTTTGGAGTAAGGGAATTTAAGCTTCCTACATCCTTGCCCCGGAAAGGAACGTGATAGTGCGAGGCGTACACAAATACCTCTCTTATATAACGAATAGACCAGTGCCCAGCAGTGGGATGCTAATAAGTTACAAGTTTTATATGCGTGAATGCATGTCATTCTAGATTAAAACGTACTGTCACTAGATGGCGCTCTTTTAATCCCATATTAATCGTAGTAAACTTTCACGTGATCGTAAAGAACGGCATACAATCTCACACCTGGCACAGTAGTTGACCTGTATTATACAAAAAGAGCTAAAAGACATTTATTACTTCTTTGGTAGTGTTACAGGTGAGAGGTCCCGATTTAGATCCCCGGCTGGGAAAAGTTGAATTTATCATTTCTGAATTTTCTCTGGTCTGGCAGTGGCTAGTTTACACCCTACCGACAAAGACCTGCTGCCAAGAGAATAGAAAATAGAATAGAATAACTTTATTGCACAACACAAAAGAAAGTAGAAATAGTACTAAGTGCTTGTGTGCAAAGCGACCTTATATCTAGAAGTTATCGTTTAAAGGCAACCTGAGTTTTCAAAGAAGATTGAAAGGTGGAAAATGGAGTGGAGAAGAGATTCGTTACGTGGTGGGATGCCACGTGGATGATTAGGTGCACGGTTTTAATATAACTACCATACATATATTAGCCCGCTACCCTCTACGCCAGCATCCTCACGTAAACACGTAAAACTTTATATTTCAAAAGTGCCATTACCACTTAAGGGCACGGGTCTCGTCTCACAGTGAGGAGGGTGCGGATTAGTGGACTTCACACGCCTTTGAAAAAATATTTAGGATTCTCAGGCGTGCAGGTTTCCTCACGATGTCTTCCTCACCGTTAAATAACTGATATTTTTATTGCTTAAAGAACACATAACGTAGACAAGTTTGAGGTGCGTGCTGGAATTCGAACGCGGTCTCTCAATAGTGAAGCCGAAGTCTTAACCACTAGGCTATCACAACAAATGACGGCTTATATACTTGAAATTAACGAATAGTTATTTTTTGTATTGTTTACGTTGGCTATGCCTGAGTAGGTTTTAAGGTTCTTACATAAACGTCAGATAGGACTCAGTTATATTTTTTTTTTTTAAATTTGTTTTTTTTTGTTTATTAATGTAATGAGGCGCCGGCTCGTAAGTCCCCCGTTGGTCTAATGGTGAGCATGTTAGACTGTAGATCACTAAGTTCTGGGTTCGATCCCCGGGTCAGGCCACTGAATATAATTGGGCTTTTTAAATAAATAAATATATTACGACAGTACACTAATCAACATCTTACTCAATAATTTTTACGAATAATATACCTACATTAATACTTAAAATATACAGATGAACACCAAGACACTGAAAAACATTAATATAAATCCAACATTTTTCCATTTGTGGGAATGGAACCCACAGTTTTGGATAAAGAAAGCAAGATCACTGACGACTGCGCCAATCGCGCGTCAAGAAAAATTTTTAGCCGCCGTTTTTCCATCAAAAAATTCTTTGTTGGCGCAGTTTTCAGCAACCCTGCTCTCTGAGCCCAAGGCCGTGAGTTCGATTCCCTCAAGCGGAAAATGTTTGTGTGATGAGCATTAATGTTTTTCAGTGTCTGGGTGTTTATATGTATATTCTAAGTATTTATGGATGTTATTCATGAAAATATATATCAGTCCTCTTAGTACCCATAACACAAGCTACTCTTAATTTGGGGCTAGATGGCGGTATGCGGTGTGTATTGTCGTAGTATATTTATTTATTGTTATTTATTTATTGCTCCCGAAGGTTGGAAAATGGCGGTGATTAAGCCCCGTGCCTCTGTGGCCTCTTTCCGTTCGTGTCGGAGTTGCCTTCCCACTGGACTATACATAAGAGTAAGAGTGCACCTGGGCTTGGGCACACTCGTGCACTCAGTGGCGTGCATAGATGGTATGCACAGTGTATACAGATGATATAAAATAAAGAAAATCGCCAGTACGAGTTATAAATACTTAAGGGCAGGCTTATTATAACTCTTACAATGCCTATCCTTAGGTTTTTTATAACTCTTACTGGAGATTTTCTTCATTTTATATCATCTGCATACCCTGTGCATACCCTCTATGCACGCCACTGCGTGCACTACAATATCGGCCGTGGTATTGTAGTTACAATACACACAGATCAGTCAGTCAAGTCCTTATGGTACCATTATCTCTTATTGAAACAATGGTACCATAAAGACTTCTTCCTGTACTAAGAGGAAGGACTGATACATAGTGAATCTACTATGCCGTTTAACGGAAATATGAATTCCTGAAGTGGGGAGATGAAGTTGTATAATCTATGATGTATTGAATGATGAGGTGAAGAAGACATCATGTAGATAATGGGATCTAGTGGTTATCTATCTATTTTTAAGCCATTTAAGGAAATCTGGTCTTATGAACTCTTTGCTTCTAACGCTTTAGAAGTCTTGAGTTATTATGGGACAACACGGTTGGTGTCTTAGCCTATGGATGATCAGGTGCCAGTATTATTTAAGAAATCATGAAACCTTACGGAGAGATCTTTAATAGGACCCAGTTGGATTATTTACAGTATGAAACCTTAGCGTCCCTAGCCTAACCGTTTGTAAGCAGTCTTAAGTAGTCCCCAATACAGACAAGCGGCGTATGGATTTGTGAGCTAACATGGTAGAAGTAAAGCAAAATATTTGAGTAGATTCCAGTTGTCAAATAACATTAGCACGTCAATGATAAAGAATTACGTAACTGACGCGAATTTATTTCATTTCACTGATCTTGGGGACTTTTTTAGAACCCACAACTACAATACAAACAGTTCGCGTGAATTTGCCATGTCCATTATTTGCTATTTGTGTTATGAATTTGTCTACGGACGCTCACAGTTGGTTATTTCTGAGAATATATATTTATTATCACATTCAAATATGTCTATATAATGACAAGATTTGGCGGAATAGTGTCAGAATAGTCGCAGCGACATGTGCTGGGCTGGAGTTTTAGTTTTGGGAGTTTGTGTCTTAACAGCACACTCTGCAGTACTTAGGACGAAAGGTATATTTTCACTTGATTTCAATTCTATTTAATTTAACTTTTTTCTCTTTCATCTCTCTGGATTTAAGTTTTCTTAGTTAATTGTTGCGACACAGTCTATACTACTGCAACAGTTATCGTGACACCATGTTTATTGTGTCAATTCTGTACCCTTACCAATATTCTGAGTAAATGAAATGAAATAAATGAAATTTGTCCACTATGGTTGGTTGTATATTTAAGTGGGAGATCTCCGTTTCGATCCCCGGCAGGGAAAACTTATGAATTTATTATTCCTAAATTTTCTTAATTCTGTTCTGGTGTTACGCTTTGTTCGTGACCTGGTTACAAAGTGATTTAGCGTTTCGGTACGATGTACATAAAAACCAATTAGAGGTTTAGTATAACTGCCATGCCCTGACAGGTTAGCCCGCATCTTAGACTGCATCATCGCACGGTGAGATCGAAAGGGCTTACTTGTAGTAGAATTCAAATAAAATACCTTTAAAATAAATTAAAAGTGGGTCATCACCATAATCAACACTTCAACCGATTGACGTACGAGTACATGGACATAGGTATTTTTTAAGCAATTCTAAAATCCACAATACTGGGCCGCTCCCAGCGAATCTTTTAATACCATCTGTTCACATCGTTGGGTTCGACCCCAATCCTATTGGCTCTTATACGTGTTTATTGCATAATTAATGAAGACAATTACAGTTACCAAAATTTTTATATACATACTAACGGACCCCAGCGCCATCTGTCGGGCTGATTTGTGAATCTAAACCATCCAGGGTGCCACCCAAGCGCATACCAAAAAATTTATTCAAATCGGTCCAGACGTTTAGGAGGAGTTCAGTGACATACACACGCACACAAGAAATATATATAAACCAAGCGGACCCCAGCGCCATCTGGCGGGCTGATTTGTGTATCTAAACCATCCAGGGTGCCACCCAAACGCATACCAAAAAATCATTTAAATCGGTCAAGCCGTTTAGGAGGAGTTCAGTGACATACACACGCACACAAGAATTATATATATAAAGATAAAAGTGTCGAAAATATAAAATCTCTAAATATCTTTTAAATATTTTTCTGTATTTTTATTAATGTGTGATACCACAATTATAGTTATTGAACTGAAAGTCTGTATGTGCTACTCTCACTTTTTTTTCTGTCATAATAGGTATTACCTATTTGATTTCTAAATTGAACCCGAATTTTATACTTCTAAAACCTAGTACTTAATGTATTTAAATAGAACATAGAAACCTAATAAATAATATTTTCTGATCACATTTTATAATCATTTACGAATAAAAATAAACATCAATATAAATACTTAACATTGATTGTTTACGGTTTCAGATGCTACGTTTAGCCGAATAGCAAGATCACCACACTATGGGTCAAGTTACCACCATGATGACTTCGATCTATCGCCACCGCCCCACGGGCCTCCATCCCCACCGATAGTATATCATACGCAAAACTGGAGTGGAGTTGCAAAAGGCATTGGTGGTACTCCCCAAGGAGTATTTAGTGGAGCAGCAGCATCTGCCCAGAGTGGTGCTCCTACGGACAGTGAAGCTTTTTCAATAGCAGCATCCGGAACTGTGCCAGTACCCTCAGATGACGAAGGCCAAGTTAAAGAAAATGTAGGAAAATCAGATATCGGTAGCCATTCAAAATACGGTAGTTCCGAAGGCCATCACAGTGCTGGATCCTTAGGAAACAAGTATGGCGGTTACAGTAGCTCAGGTGAAGGACAGTATAATATTAAATCCTCTGGATTAGAATTTGGAGGTGGGGTAACTGGAAGCGGATCAGAGGGATCTGAAAAATCAGGTCAATACAGTGCTGGTAGTTCAGGATTCAATACAAACTTAGCCGGAGGTATATCCGCTGGTCATGGCAATCCTACAGGACAGTCTAATGTAGGAGCCTATTCCCGGCAATCCGAACAGCGAAGCTTTAATTCTGGTCTCGATCGACCGTCTTTCGGTAGCGGTAGACCAACATACGGCAGACAAAACGGTCAATATGGCTCTAGCAAAGGATTTGATGTAATAGAGAGTGGAAGCAAATTTGGCTCTGGATCTTTAACAGGCGGTTATTCTGCTGGAAGTGCAGCAACAGATTATAGCAGTCAATTACAAACATCAAACAAAGGGAGATTAGCTGGTTTTAACGGTCAGTCTGGTCAATATGACACTGCAACTTCAGGTTTTGGTAGCAAGTCTGAATCTGCAGGTTCCGCTCATCAATTTGGACCGCTTACTGGACAATCTTCAGGGTCGGGCTACCAACCAGGAGGTTATGCAGGATTCGATAGACACGGTGAAAATAATGAAGCTAGGAGAGAATTCGTGAGCCACGGCGGTTATGGAAGCCCTCACTCTGATCACCACGATGAAATTAATAGACACGGCAAGAGCCACCAAGGTTTCCAGCACTTTGATCATAGCGGTGATGGTAAATTTGGTAACCGAGGAGATGCTAGCCAAGGCTTCAGTGAAAATGGACAAGTTCGTGGATTCAGCAATTCCCAGAGCTCATCTTTCGGAAGCAATAGAGGTAATTTTGGATCTGGATTAGGTGGTTCTGAAGTGGGTTATTCTGGTAGTCAAGGACAAGTAGAATCTAGCAAATTGGGAGCAGGTTTAATCGCAAGTCAAGGTGGCGCACAAGATTTTTCTGGCACACAGCATTTAAAAAAATTAGGCCAGTTGGAAACAAGTTTGGGTACGAGCCAAGCAGGTCACAGTGGTCTCTCAGGAATACAGAGTCAATCGAGATCCGATGCCTCTGGATTAGGTTACAATAAAGATTCTGGAAGTTCGAATACAGGAAATAACGGAGCCTTAGACGCTGGCAATGGAAATAGTGGTACTTCTTCAGCCGAGGGATCTTTCTCAGGCGGCACCGGTGCACCAGTCCAAGAAGATATACAGTCCACTCTAGGTAGCGCTCTAAATCTTGCTTCTCAAGGTCTACAGACAGCTCAACGTACTCCTTGTAGGACATGTGATAAAGGCAGCTACGCTTTCAGCAATGCTAAGAGTCACAGCGGCTCAGCCATTGCACTTTCTATCGGAGGTTAGTTAGTGTACTGACAAAGTAATACTCTTTATGTGACCCTGTTTCGCTTTGTCTAGTTAAGAGTTATTAGATATGTATAATATATCGTATGTTATTATTGTGTTTTTAAAATAAAAAATAAAATAACAATGTGTTATACGATTTTTACTTCAGAAATTAACATACATGCTTACCCAAAAATAAAGCAAATCCATCCAAAACCTAATAATATCCTATATTGTAATCCTCTCTCATAGATTGAGCTAAGCCCACCATACTGTTCCACTGCGGGTTTACGAATTAAAATCCGAAAAAAATAATAATTTAATTAGCTGGAGAATATACAGAATCCTCCTCTTAAATCTTAAGTCTATCTTTAAATTCATAACAGTTACGTGTAAAAAATCTAAGTACGATTAATTGTGTGACTTAGAATCCGAGTTCTTAACTTTTCTATGTTAAATGCGTTTTAAAGGAAATGCGTGAAGGAAAACATCGTTAGGAAACCTGCATGTTCTCCATATTGTTCTCAAAGGCGTGTAGAGTCAACCAATCCGCACTGGGCCAGCTTGGTGGACTACGGCCTAAACCCTTCTCATTGTGGTATGAGACCCTTGACCTGTAGTAGCCGGTAATGGGTGGATGTAACGACTATATTGATGAAGATGATCAATTTAACGATATACTTATTCTTACGATAAACACGCACAAATTGTAATTTAATAATAATTATAGAAATATAAAATGCACACAAAAGTTATCTGCAAAAAAAGAATTCGCGTTTGAATACGACTCTCTCTCTGTCTTTTTATCAGCTAGCTGTCTGTTTGTTTCGGACTAATCTGTAACGGCTGAATCAATTTAAAAGGAATCTTCACAAGTAGTTAAAAGAGTATATAGCATAAAGACTATTAGTTATATCGGCAAGCAAAGAATACCTATTTGTTTAAATGTCTGCTAACTACTTTTCAAGTTACGTCGGCGCAGCAGTTTCCGACGGCTGGCTTTGAATCGTGAACACCTTTTCTACCATGCTTCCTATGACCATTTATTATCAGACATAGATTAGGGACCCCGTGCCACAGACTAAGCATAGTTAATAAGGAAGGTATATTATAATTTAACTTTTCACAAAATACTACTGGTTACTTCTTCTCATTTTGCACTCTGCTGAGACCCTAATAAGCATAATTATAATAATTATTATTTTGATTTTATTTTTTGCAAACACATAACTTATGGTCTAAACATATCCTACTTTTTATGCTGGAAAAATGCCTGGTTTTTATGAAATTTCATACCGTAATTAAATATAGAAGAATTTTTTTTCTAAGTATACAAAGTTTTGAACCCTTGAACCCTGTTTAAACAAATGTATTAAACTTTAATTTTATTTCAAACCCTGCATGGTTTTATCATATGGAAACTAATATGAACCTTTCATACACGCCTTCAACACCCGCTTAACCCTTTGAGGTACATTTTAGGAAAACTATTTCTTAGCGGATATAAATTTTAAAGTAAAAAGAAACCTACTTTCTCAATTAAAATGCCCTTATTTTTCATTTTTCAATTTTAGATAGGATTTGCTTAATAAAAATTAGCCTAACCAGTTGAATCAGTATCGCTTCCTCCATTTGAAAGTAATATCAAAATCGATCCAGTTTCACAGATTATCCGGTACATAACAACTAAAATCCGTGGAAGTAGTTCTCTTCCTATATTTACCTCTCTTTGTGTGATGGAATTTGAAGTTGTTGCTTTATTGTTTGTAAATTATGTATTAAAACTTCTTTTATATATTATGTGTGTTATATATTTATATATATTATGTATATTTTATATTTATATATAACGTATATTTATTTTAATTATATATGTATTTGTATCTATACATTTTGGTATTTATGTATAAAGTAAAACACTCTTGGCATTATCCCGTTCTCTTACTAAGTCCTTTACACAGAGGTTGCCTGTAAGAGATTGCTTGCAGCAATAAGGCCGCCTTTGCATATCTACATTGTTTACTGTATACTCATTCTTCTTGCTTCTTTTCCTGTATGTTATACGTGCAATAAAGTGTTTCTTATTCTTCTAAAATTTAAAACGTTTTTGTTTTGTACTAAAATAATAATATAATACGTCCCTCTACTCCTGTTTATCTCAGAGAAATTTGTATTTACATGACTTCCTGAGGAAACTCGCTCAACAAGGTTTACCCTAAAGGAGCCTGGTATTATGTCCTGTTTTTTTCACAAATCCTGTACGGTTCAGGCCGTTACACTTTGGAACGTCGCGTCCTGCCGTTACAAATTCGTGAGGCGCACTCTCAATTTGTCTGAATCGGCGGGGCATAGATTTTATTTTCTTTCTTTTTTTTAAGACCTGTTATTTTTATTTATTAATATTTTTTAAATCTCTATATTTTATTCTCTGTTGTTTTCCTATTTTGTATTAATATTAGTGTGTTCGTATGTTTATATGTATCTATATATGTATTATATTTTTGTATATTTAATATATAATTATTAGTTGTTTAATATGTACATTGTCTTTTTTTATTTGTTAAGATTATGTATATATACCATAATATCACAAATATATTTATATGTTGTACCACATACCAAGCATCTAAAGTTTTTTTCTAGGCCTTTGGGTACCTGGAAGAGATCGCTATATAATAGCGATAAGGCCGCCAAGTTGTATCTTCCGTAACGCTATTATATTGTTATTTAGTGAATTTTCTGTGTGTTGTGTACAATTAGATTCATTCATTCATTTGTCAAAAAAACATATAGTTTGATATGTTATTTTGATATTACAAACCAACGCTTAATTTTTTTTTTCTTAGTAATGAAGCAGTCTAGCGGTAGCTGTAGCTGACTAACCCCTACACGGCACGGTTTCTACACGGCATCGTACAACGCTCGATCCCTTGGCGTCATGTCTTTGTGGGTATATAAGATGCATACATGGGTATACGCATTTGGTGGTATACACGAATATATATATATCAATAATTATATTTACTTTACTTTATATAAAAATAAATTGTTTTAGAAATTAAATAAAACTGTAAATTAGTCTAAGTTCAGTTTAATTTATAAAAGTTCAAATAAATAAATAAAAACTAGCCTCGACTGAAACCTCCCACCAGACCAGACCAAAGTAAATTCAAAAATAATAAATTTCCAATTTGCCCTAGTGGGGAATTGAGCCCTCCCAAGTATAAGAAAGCCCTTATCGCTGCGTCAGAGTGGGTGGGGGTAACTTGATTTGTATTCCGTCCAGATATGGCTCTGGTGGGCCAGGGGGAAAGACAAAGGTTCGCTGCGTTCGCCGTCTGCGATTGAAAGCCGAGGGCATCAGGGTATTCTCTTCCATCCCCTTCGCTCCTGGTACCTTTGGGTGATGGAAATGGTGGTGTCCGTCACCCACAGTACGGTCCTTGAGTTAACTCTCGTGCTGTTGTTCCGACACGCCTCTGAATGGTGGAACTAGGCACATCGTGCCTCAGGGTGGGTCTGCTTCGGTGAGCATACGATGGCCGAGTCGAGGTTGTGGGCCAAAGCATTCTCGAGACTTCGCCCCCAAGCGGTGAGAAGTGAGGATATCCCGGGGAACGGGGAAAAAGTCATTACAACATATTTAGGGTATTTCACATTGATTATTGTGTCCGGGTGCGCTACTTGTTATCAACAAACATAGCTATTTTACGTAAGGAAAACCACCTGGCGTAAGTAACAAATCGAAAATAATAATTCAAATTCACACGTTTTAGTCGAGTTTACCCAAATTGTTAGCACTCGTCTGCCGTTTATTGGTACAGATTCTTGGTATTCTGTGTTAATTTACCCATGTTGATAGATTGATGGTATAAAATTGTTACACATGACGGATTCTAGCACACTCCACCGAAATGATACGACTTGGCTTGGCTGTTTTGGTGATTGTTTTCATCGACCAAAGTTTGGCTGCTACTGTAAAGAGTAAGTATTTATTATTCTGGATTATCGTTTTTGAGTTACAAATATTCCCTTTATTCGAATATGCTCATTAAAGGCACTTTCGATGCGTACCTTTTAAATGGTAATGGTAATGTTAAAACTAAAGCTTCCATATATGGGGCTTCACTACGATCGCTTAACAGTAACACTTTTGGTTTCGGGAACGTTTTGAAAACTAAATTACTTATAAATCAAACTTCACTTATATATATATTAATAAAATACGTGCTGCTGATTTGGAGGCTACTATAATAATACATACAAGACGCTGGTCATTCGTCTACATTCTATAATTCTACACTCTTATCTAAAGCGGATGGACATGGTGTGAAAATTGTAAATAATTTCCTACTTAAACAGTTTATTTATTAGTCATACCTTAAATATAAATAATCTTAATTATAAATTTTAATTTAATAATACTAATCAATCTGTTATAATAGCTTAATTCATATTTACATTATTATTTTTAAGTATCTTTAGTTAAATACTTATATATGATTTTTTTTTTAAACTGTGACCGAATAAAAAATTAATAACAACGATAATGCTGTATACACCTATAATTGTTATTGCACTAGACAGAATTCGTAATTCTAATACATATTTTTTTTTTTATGAATGTAGTTACAATTAATTGCACCAGCAATTGTGTCTTTTGAATAAGTAAATAAAAATTGATATTCTGGCAATAACGATTACAGTTCATTAAAACCAAATAAAAAGGTGAAATAAGTTTTCGACGTACAATAATACTTTTTCAAATCGTTATTATAATGCAATTTATTAATTCCAGATGGACACCTTGTACAAAGACTAAAACGATCACCGCACTATTGCGGACCGGAAGGTCCAGCATGGCCGCCACCGCCACCTCCACCACCGCCTCCACCACCACCACCACCGTACTGGCCACCTCCACCACCACACTGGTCGCCATACTGGCGTCACCACCACCATCATCACCGGCACAGCGGCGAAGACTACGACGAGTATAAAACTAAAGAAACTACCATCTACAAAACAAAAACCCTCGTTAACGGACAAAATAACTTTGGGAACCCCGGTATTGGAGCCCAAGGTAACGCTGGATTTGGTTTTGGTCAGGGTAACGCTCAACTGGTTGATCCGAGTCAGGGTAATGCTGGGCCAGTGCTCCCAGAATCTCCACCTTGTGAAACTTGTAAGGGAAAGAGTACAGCAGTGAGCAACGCCCAGAGTGAAACGGGGAATGCTGTTGCAATCGCCATCGCAAGAGCCAAATCGAGATAAAACTATTTTGAGTGCAAAAGTGTTTATTAAAAGAGAGTGAACTGTAATCGAACATGTCAATAGCCGATACTAACCTAACCGCATTATTAATAGAGGGCCAAGTGTGTGATTATCTATCTACGTTTACATATTCGATCGCCAGAAAGTTATCTGCGATTTAGATGGAGAAGCGCCATCTAGTACTATTAGTCTCACACTTGGTTCTCAGCAACTCGCGAAACTGTGTCCTTTGGGAGAACCTGACAGTGGCGATCTTAGTTATTATTATAAACACGCGATAACTAAACCTAATCTGACTTCGTGAATATGATTGTACATATCAAAATTTGTTATTTTATTATTATTATTATTAATTTTTTTTCTAATTAAATATTATGTGATATTCATTTTGTGTGATTGAAACTACTAATCCAAAATTATTATTTTTTTAATTCTTCTTTTTTTCATTTTTTGCATGTGGATCATAAAAAACATCTTCATAGAAGTAATAGTAGAAGAAACAGAGCTAAGACCTTATCATCAGTGGCGTTCATAGAAGGTATGCACAGGGTATGCAGATGATATAAAATGAAGAAAATCTCCAGTACGAGTTATAAATACTTCCTTAGGTTTTTTTTTTAACTCGTACTGGAGATTTTCTTCATTTAATACCATCTGCATACCCTCTATGCACGCCACTGCTTATCATGTACCTGGTGGGGTTTGCCGGGCTTAGGCGATGTACCTACTGCAAGTGTGCCTGTTTGTTTGTTTGTAACCTGTTGCACCAATCTTGATTCAATTTGGCACATATTTAGTTTGTCTCCTGAAGATGGTCATAGTACACTTTTTATCCCAGAAAAGATAAAAAGGTTCCGCGGGATTTAAATAAATCTTTAATTTATTTTTAGGGCTTAAATATTGAATCTTAAGGATCCTGAACAGAGGAAAAAATGAGGACCGAAATTAGTCGCTGCGGGCATTTTGAATTTAAAGTAAGTACTTGTTGGGTCAATGAAATCGTGTTAACGTGTATAAGTTTAACTATGAGCTAGATGCCTTTAATGTCCTGCAATTTACTCCAAGTAATAGGTATAATAATTTTAAGCGTGTAATCCGCCATTTACCTACTTATTTTTTATTTTAGATCATATTATTTTAATACTGTTGTGTAAAAAATTTTCATCTTTCAAAAATTATGAATTATTATATCAATATACATATATATATATCTCTTTTTAATATAAACGTAGAAACAGAATTTGCTCTTCGGATGGGTATTCCAAAATGAGGTTCAAACAACATAAATATTATGAAATTGATTTAGTTTTTCACGTTGTCATTCAAAACTATTTAAGAAGCAACCTGGTTAGAGCAATAATTTACACTGAACCATTTTTATCACTTACGTAGTCCTTATACTATAATATGACTTTGTTACAACATTACTTTTAATACAAATTTGGAACTTTTTAAGAGACTATATGAACTGGTAGTTTATTGTAAAATTGTATACAATTTCCTTTAAATGAATTAATTATTTTATGTAGTCTAGTATATTGCACTTCAAGTTTATTTTTGCTTCTAATGTTCAAATTATTTCAGTCACATTTTCTCTTAAATTTAGATATATTTTTGTGAACCTACATTAAATCTTCAAATATGTATTGACTCAAGACTGTCATTATCTGAATATTTGTGAATTTCTGTCACAATGAATCTCTCGGACCCATTTTATAGATCGCACGAACAGCCCTAGTCTGCAGCACAAAAATAGTGCCTATATCAGCAGCATTACCCCAAACCTACTATTACTACCCCATACCCCTCTGTGCTACTGCTACCATCTACTACGTACAAACCCGTCCGCCGAGCGTGGTGATTATGTCAAACCGGCCTTGGGAGAGGCCTTTAGTGCAGCAGTGGGCTATAATAGGATGTCAATGATTAAATAAATAAATAAATAAATATATTACGACATACACACATCGACTTCTAGCCCCAAAGTAAGCGTAGCTTGTGTTATGGGTACATAAATACTTGTAATATACATATAAACACCCAGACACTGAAAAACATTCATGTTCATCACACAAACATTTTCTAGTTGTGGGAATCGAACCCACGGCCTTAGACTCAGATAGCAGGGTCGCTGCCCACTGAGTCAATCGGTTTCAATGATTATAGATGAAAGGATGTTTAACACGTAGCTAGCATTCACAATGACTGGCTACTGTAAGAGAAGTATTTAATATCATGGGAAATCATGACTTAGGCATGCAAAGTCGTGGTCTCCAGCTAGCACATAGCATAAAGATAAAAAATACACTTGAGTATGCAGAACATCGATCTTAGACATTTATTGTCCGTTGCTGGTCAGTTTACGACTCGCCATGATTACCTAGCTACGTGCCACTTAAGCAAATTGCAGTATTCCTCCAGTTCAGATTATTAATCAATCTTTCCACGAAATTCTGCTTGCTGTGTGGCCTGATTTTAAACGCGTATTCACAGTAACAGATGAGGATCTTATAATTAAAAAAAAATTCAATTTTAAAAGAACTTTTGAAACGTCAAGTCAATTTGTTTGTAGTGACTCTACCGCCGGTTAGGAAGTCAGATTTCACCGAGAAGAGCCGGCAAGAAACTCAGCAAATTTTATAATTATGTATGTTTTTTTATATCTAACAATAATTAATGGACCGAGCAGAAGACTCAAATGATGGTAAATAGAAAACCATAGCCTAAAAACAAAGCAACACTTTGCAGGGCATGCAAATATCACGTCCTACATAGCTCTACTGTGTACGTAGGTGTTAAGCCATATGTGCCATTACACCGGAAAAAACGCCCTTCAGACTGGAACACAATAATGCTGCTTAGCGGCAGTAATAAGTATAGTAGTACTCTACTTCTACCGAAACATTGATTTTTTGAGTACCAGGAGAGTACGTAGATATTTAATCATAACAGTTGCAAGTGACTCTATTATATGGTTTTAAGACTTAATCCAAGATATGAAACACACGTTTTCTATTTCTCGTTGCTACACTTGTGTTTGATAGTACGTTTTGTAATAAATAAGCCTGCCCATAAGATTTTATAACTCTTACTGGGGACTTTTTACATGTTATATAATCTGTTGGGCCCGGGCATACTCAGCACATATGCACTAAGTATGCCCAGGCCTGCCTGTATGCAGGCCACCGGTAATAGGTTGATATGATAATGATAATGAAAAACAGTTTTATTAAACTAAGTAGAGCCAGATTTTTGTCCTTTTTATTAAAGAAAAAACTACTTTAAGTTTGTGACCGCGAAACTTTGGTTTTTTGACAACGTGGCAGTTATAAATATTATATGTTAATATATACACCATTTCAATTTAAATTCATATTCAAAAATGTTTTATTCTTGTAAACCTTATACATGAATTTTTGAACATCATAGGCACTTATTAAGCGTTCGTACATATAATAAGCGACGGCCGACTGACGCAGTGGGCAGCGACCCTGCTTTCTGAGTCTGGCCGTGGGTTCGATTCCCACAGCTGGAAAAACGTTTGTGTGATGAACATAAATGTTTTTCAGTGTTATTTTTGTAGTGTTTCTGTATATTATAAGTATTTGTGTATATTATTCATACAATTATTCATCAGACATCTTAGTACCCATAACACAAGCTACGCTTACTTTGGGGCTAGATGGCGATGTGTGTATTGTCGATATATATTTATTTTTAATATGTTATCATTAATGGTAGGTAGGTGATGGTGAAAACTACATTTGTTAACTTAAAACTAAGGCTAAAAGGGTTCCAAATGCGCCCTGGTCGACGAAGAGCCAATAACAACAACAACGCTTAGCCGGGTAAATTATCACAGGCCCGGTTGATTCCCTAATAATTTATAACCGACTATTATGCCTGGGTGTATTTACCCAATACTTTAGCAAATACTTATGTTTAATTTGTTACCACAAAATTAATATATAATTTGCATTAGTATTTCATTGAACCAAAAGACATCAACGCGCATAAAGTACTTCCTTACGCCATATAAGGGTATTATTAACGAAATCGGAACAGGAAGCTTCCGTGGGAAATTCTAATAAGGCTTAACAGACAACGTTTTAGGCCGCTCACAATTCGAAGGCTTTTCTACGGTGAGTTTAAGTTGAGCGACTAAAGACAAATTGTGTGAAACTAACCCTAAAATAGCCCTTTGACGGCCGGTTGGCGCAGTTTGCAGCGACCCTGCTTTCTGAGTCCAAGGCCGTGGGTTCGCTTCCCACTACTGGAAAACGTTTGTGTGATGGGCATGAATTTTCAGCGTCTGGGTGTTTATATGTATATTCTAAGTATTTATGTATATTATTTATAAAAAATATTCATCAGTCATCTTAGTACCCATAACACAAGCTACGCTTAAATTGGGTCTAGATGGCGATGTGTGTATTGTCGTAGTATATTTATTTATTTATTAAAAAAAAGAGAAGTATCCTACTTATTACCTATAACTCTGTTATAAAACGGGTTAAAAAGGAAATTACATATCCTTAAAAAAATCTAATGTTTCCTAATAACAACGAGATTAGTACCCTACATGTAGTAAATTTTTGCTTTAGTACCTAAAAAAATATAAGTTACATAAATAAGCTAATTTAATTCGTTTGACTCGAACGTAACAAGCGCGTAGTCTTATGTACATTCTGAAGAATATAATGCAGTACATTATATTATTGAAAGCGGTGATAGCCTAGTGGTAAGGGCCTGTATTTCCCTTTCTTGGTGCCGAGTTCGAATCCCAGTACGCTCATCTAACTTTTCTAAGTTATGTGCGTTTTAGGCAATAAAAATATCACTTGCTTCAACGGTGAAGGAAAACATCGTGAAGAAACCTGCATGCCCGAGATATCTAAATTATGTTCTCAAATGCGTGTGGAGTCCATGCGCACTGGGCTAACGTGGTGAACTACGTGGCCTGAAAGCCTTCTCATAGTAAGAGGAGACCCGTGCCCTGTAGTGGGCCGATAATAGGTTGATATGATGATGACATTATACTAAGGAAAAGAATAGTGACGATTTTAAAATATATAAATGTGAATGTAAGTTTGTTTGTTTCGTTTTCACGCGAAAACTACTGAACCGATCTTCATGAAACTTCGTATACATATTCTTGGAGGTGATAAAAATAACATAGTATACTTTGCATTGAAAAAAAAATTACGTAAGATAAAAAATGTAAATATCTCATACATGACTATAGGTGTAGACTATGTAGCAATACGCTGCCTCCCAAAATTACGCGGGCGAAGCCGAAGGGCACATCTAGTATAGTATAAAAATGGAAAGGAAATGTGGGGAGGTTATACCGCTATGTTTATTTCTTCGCCAAGCGGCAGTGATGCATTGTTATGGACTGGAGTGTTTGTTTGTCGGTGTAATTACGAGCCCATGAGGCTTAGCATTTACGGCTCAAGTTGTTGTATATATCATGACGTGTTCCTCGCATGCCCTACGAAGTTTTGCTGTTAATACGCGTTTTTTTTCCACGCTAACCTTAGGTAAGGCATCTGCTTGCTCCCTTAATTATTAAGGAAGGAAGATACTTCTTCTAATGTAATTTTTGATAATAGAAAATGTATCTACTACGAGATGTAAATGCGATGTGATATTAAAGAGCCGATGTGTAGTCGGCCTTAAACGTGGGAGATGACCTCGCCAAATATACTATAAAACTTATTTGACCCGCGAAATTCAACATAGTGCTGCCTAAGGTTAACGGAATCAATAGATGATGGCGAAGTTTTGTATTTTGGCCTACTTTTTTACGATCCTCTTTACGGGATGGAGCCCTGCCCTCGGCGAAGGTAGTAATCTGCAGATTATATTTATTACTTTTTTTTACCCTATTTTTTCCACGAGTTTATGGTCTGTGATTGTATCTGAGGTTATGGTAGTTCGATCGTGTATACCGTTAGATAAATTGGCAGAAAATTGCTGTTGTTGTTTAACGTTATATTTGGGGTTTAATGTATTTTGTGGTACTATACGTGACAATATTTCCAACCTAATTCCATAATAATTTCCAGCAATCTAGGTTATTGGTACTTAACGGTAAACAATATTTTTGAGTTTTTAAGTTTAGTGTTTTGGATGGTTATATTTTCGGTACTTTGCTGTTATAACTTCAAAATAAAATAATTAATATGAAAAATATTAATTCAATAATAGTATTCGATCTAAAATTGTAAGGTATTCAGTTTTTCTGTTAAGAATTACTAAGTACTAACGTAAATTTAAGAAATTAGTATTGTCTAAGCAACCTGGGTGTATCATTCAGATTATACTCAGACGTCGATAACGGGTGTTTGTGTTTAAGCCCGCCAACCCTCACTGGTGGTTGTCCCCTCTTTTCTGAAATCTGCCTAGATTAGGAATATTAAAAGACTGGGGCTAATGATAGATTTTTTCTGGTAATTACAGAAATTTATAGATAATTTAGGTATTATAAGAATATAACAATAAAAATTAGAAAACTTTTACTACTATACCTACTGAACCTACCTTCTACCTAGCAGGTAGTATAACCAAATATCTTGGAGTGAAGTGATGTTATGAGACATTCCAAATATTCATAAAAACTTAATTTAAATAAAATAAATTGTATTTCAAATTCACCTGATAGGAACCTCCATTATGTTTATGCAAAGCAGTTTCCTTTTGGCGGTTGAGATTTTTTATACTTTATTGTACTGATAAATATTTTTTATTTGTAGCTGAATAGTTTCACATACCTATTTCGCTCATAAAAAGTTAGTTACTTTTGTTAATAAAAAATCACACCTACAACAAATTTAGTTTTAGTGATCAATAAATCGCTAGATTTGTAATTAAATAGGCGGGGAGGTGTACCTACATTTAATTTTGCTTATGATTATGATGAGTTTAGAATTAAGCAACGGGAAGGTTGGTAGGCTTACAGGTACTTAACAAAACTACAACTTTAGGCTTTGTAGTAGACAGATCTTCCTCACTAACCTGTCCCTAATAAAGAGTCACAGGGGAAACTAACACGGGAATTTAATCTAATTATAAAGGTGGGCTTAGAACTTATAACCTCATGCTTGTCCAAAGCTAAGAAGAATACACACATTGCCATCTAGCCCCAAAGTAAGCTTAGCTTGTGTTATGGGTACTGAGATGGCTGATGAATATTTTTTTGAATTACATACAAAAATACTTAGAAAATACATATAACCCAGACACTGAAAAACATTCATGCTCATCACACAAACATTTTCCAGCAGTGGGAATCGAACCCACAACCTTGGGCGCAGAAAGCAGGGTCGCTGCAAACTGCGCCAATCGGCCGTCAATCAAGAGGCAGTCTATAACGATTATATTATAAACTAGCTGTTGTCCGCGTTTATTGCGGTTAATTGCGAATCCCGCGGGAACCGTTCGTTTTGCTGGAATAAAGAGTAGCCTATGTTACTCTCTGTCATTCCAATTAAGTCTATGTTAAAAATCAAGTCGATGGATAGCTTAGTTAGGGCATAAAGG
Organism: Pararge aegeria; assembly: GCF_905163445.1. Lineage (NCBI taxonomy): Eukaryota > Metazoa > Arthropoda > Insecta > Lepidoptera > Nymphalidae > Pararge > Pararge aegeria. Next base: position 3,064,834 of record NC_053181.1, read on the forward strand.
AAGGACAAGTAACAAAAAACTTTGCATTTATCCATACTTAATATTATAAATGCGACAGTGTGTTTGTTTCTATGGGAAGATAAGCTTACGCTTATGCTCACGCTTGCGTTCACAACCGTTATGAAATAGTACACTGTTAAAGGGCAGTTTTTCAAATCGAATCGAAGTTATTACACGTGAGCGAAACTGCGGGTAAAAGCTAAAAAGTATATAAAATAATAAGGATTTTGAAATGTTTGCAGACGAACAAGCAATAATTAGCAACAGCAGAGAACCGAGGCATTTAAAAGCCAAGCTATGTCTCAAGCTCGGAATATGTGGTGAACAGCAGCATCAAGGAGGGTATAACAACCACCAAGGAGGATACAATAACCACCAAGGAGGTTATGGTGGGCACCAAGGAGGATACAATAACTACCAAGGAGGTTACGGTGGTCACCAAGGAGGATATAGCGGCCACCAAGGAGGATATTACCCTCTCCCCCCGATAAATATTGGTATTAGTCAATCCCAAGCATCCGCAAGCTCTGGTGGTGGAGGTTTTGGCAGCTCAAGCTATCCAAACAACTATCAATATAATGGAGGATACCCAAGTCACGGAGGATACAATGGTCACAAGAGACCTGGTTACTTTGGAAATGGTTTCGGTTCGTACAATAATCAGTTTAATGGGAACTATTATGGGGGACAGCCAGGCCACTTAGGGCACTCAGGAGATGGAGGGTATGGTTTCCAAAGACCATTTGGTTATCACGACGCCTCGAGTGAAGAAGACTATGATAACTACAGTAGATCGGCTAAAACGAAGGAATAAATTGTATTCTTATTTTATACTATCTGTGATATTAATTATGAATAAATGTTATGCGTACAAATAAATATAATTTGTTTTCTTATACACTTTAGGGTGGCTTTGAAGTAATACAATTTTATCTCTCTATCTAAATGATTGATTGTTTATTTCTCCATCCTATTAAAGTCGTGAAGCTGAAGTGGCAATGGGCGGGTCACATAGTTCGGAGAAAAGATGGACGTTGGGTTCCTAAGGTACTGGGATGGCAGCCCTGCACTGGTAAACGCAGCGTTGGTCGACCCCGAACGAGGTGCACAGACGACGTTAAGCGCGTCGCAGGTAGTCGCTGTATATAAGCGGCACAAAACAGTGGAATTTGGAACTCCCTACAAAAGACCTATGTCCAGCAGTGGACGTCTATCGGTGGATATGATGATGATGATGATGTTTATTTGTTAATTCACTACAAATTAGGCCTTGACTACAATCTCAGCTGTTGGTAAGTAATAATGCAGTGTCAGATGGTCGCGGGCTAACTCTTAGCAATATGGCAGTTATATTGAAGTTAGAACCCTAATCGTTACTGAGTATCCGAAACGCTAACAATTAATTTGTTCCTAATATTGTAGTTTTACTGCGGTACCTAGTTATTTTTTTTAGGGTTCCGTTTAAAAGTTCAACTATATGACCAGTTGTATAGAAGTAAATTGATAACTAGTTTTTACACACCACTTGGGATATGTATCTTTTATATTATTCAATACAATAAAAACATGTCTATACAATAAAAACATGTCAAACTCTCGTTCTGTAAAAAAAGAAAACCATTCTATCCTACTGGAACCGTAGATTTATCTCGGATTAAAAGTGGCCTTTGTGCTTTTACAGTCTTAATTTCATCAAGATACCCGTGTATCATTGAGTAACAAACAGCCATCCAAACTTCCGCATTTACAATATTAGTTAAGATAACTAACCAAATTATTTTTTAATTATTGCTAAATAAACCGATTGAGGAATATATTACGCATATACAACACAACATCTGTCAAAACATAGTTCGCAATTGAATAGTATTTGTAATTAAAACAATAAATTAGATAAGAGCTTGCCCGTTTGATTTATGAATGGCTGGGCTGGCGAAACAGGCAATTATTTACTTTAAATTAAATTTATAATCCATTTTATTTAATTGTAAGCAAACAAAATTATCTACAAATAGCTGCCAGTGACTTGGTCCGAGTTTTTATCTTTTTTACAACCTCTAGTGGTAACATTAATTCTCCCTGGATTTTTTTCCTTGATAAAAAGTCCTAGTTCCGTCGCAAGGATGCAAGCAAAAACTGTTGAAATTGGTTCCTGCTCCCCAAACGGTGTTCTATACAAGTCCCTCTACTATGTAGTATAGGAAATGACTCGGTAAAGTAAGTTTACCCATTTCGAAGACCGAAATAGACAAACAGAATGGCACACAGAAAGACAAGAACACAGACAGTTTTTTTTAAACAAGTGTTGATTTTTGCATATGTTTTAATAATACTCCTGGGACCTTAATAATAGGCACTTAATCAAAATCACATACTAATTATTATATATTTTTTATTCATACAGTTGTACATTATTACAGATTTTGATTAAGTAATAATACATAATTACAGATTTTGAATCATGTAAGTTGAAACAAAGTTATCATGTATTCGTTAGTTATGTTTTTATTAGTTTATTCACCAACAAGTCTTCAGATAAATAAATGTCGGATAAGTTTTATGGATCTCTTTGTTTTATATGTTTGAATTGGTTATTGAAATTAGTTGAATTTGATATTAAAGTGCAAGTGATATTTAAATAATTTAAATAACACTTGCTCCAACGGTGAAGGAAAGCATCGTGGACCTGCATGTCTGAGGTTCTCAAGTGTATGTGAAGTCCACCAATCCGCACTGGGCCAGTGTGGTGGACTACGGCCTTAACCCCTTCTCATTGTTAGTGGAGAGCCATGCCCTGTAGTTGGCCGGTGATGTGTTGATATGATGATGAAAGAAGTTAGAATTTTAGACATTTAAGGATTCAACAAACTTCATTGGTTTATGTGATAAAAAAATACGGCATAACTCTTATGTGTGAAAAGTACTGTTTGACTCACTGGGAAAGCTTATATATAAATGTATAATGCTAATAAATAAATAAGGACTGGTTGCTTGGAAGCAATCGGCTCCTCTTTCATCTCTCACAAGATAGAAAAATGAATGTTAAAATGTAAAATGTAAATTGAAGATGTTGGAAAAGAGCAACTGCTGAGTTTCTTGCCGGCTTCTTCTCGGTAGAATCTGCCTTCCTAACCGGTGGTAGAGTCACTACAAACAGACAGACTTGACGTTTCAAAAGTGCTTATTAGGCCTTAGGTATATATTATTAGGCCTACTTGAAATAAATGAATTTTGAATTTGGAATTTTTAATGTACATAAAATAACCGCAAGAGTTAAAATAAATGAAGTGTCATCGCCTTTAATTTTTTCTTTGACCCACTGCTTTAAGTGGGGGGTATCATGTTTCCATAGTATATAAGATCGGAGAAATGATACACCGCTTACCATTGCTTTGTGAAAGCTCCAATCATTTAAGATAGTATCATATCTATCATCAAAATGCTCGCTAAAGTTATCTTCGTCTTATACTCTATCAGTTTTGCCAATACTGTTCCGGTTGTATACGGTAAGTTCTGTTATTTTTTTATTTTTTTTTCACAGTTAATTAGCCCTTGACTGCAATCTCACCTGGTTGTAAGGGATGATGCAGTCTTAGATGGTAACATCTTAGACCTCACCCTAACCTGTCAGGGAGTGTTACGGTTTGTAAGCGACATCGTGCCGGAACGCTAAATCACTTACGTCTAGCTAGCGTCGGCTTACGTCTTTGCCGGTAGGGTGGTAACTAGCCACGGCCGCAGCCTCTCACCAGACCAGACCAGGGGAGTTCGGAAATTATAAGTTCCCAAATTGACCCTACGAGGAATCGAACCCGGAATCTCCAGCTTAAAATTACAGCGCTCATAGCTGCGCTAGGGCGGACATAAAATGATATACATATATCTAAATGAAATACGCGAACATCTTCTAACCCCGATCCTAACGAGTTGCAAGCGATATTTATAATACGTGAAATTAAGCTTACGAAACCACTTTTCTAGGATTCTTGCTCATGATAATAAATTACCAACCCATTACCGGCCCATTTACACGGGTCTCCTCTAAAATAAGAAAGGTTTAGACCGTAGTCCACCACGCTGGCCAAGTGCGGATTGGTGGGCACTCACCTTTGAGAACATTATGGAGAACTCTCAGGCACGCAGCTTTCCTCACGATGTTTTCCCTCACCTCACTGTTATTTAATTGCTTAAACCGCATATATGTAGTTTAAAAAAGTTAGAGGTGTGTGCCGGGTTTCGAACTCGGCCACCAGGCTGTCACCGCTTTTTAAATGGTAAATAAAATAAATAAGCCATTTAAACCCAAGTAACATATCAAAAATCGAATTACAAAAAAATATACAAATAATAAACATGCATTAAAATCTTCGGGTAAAGGCCTCCTCCATCTTGCTTTACATGATAGTTAATAATATTTTATTTTACAGAGAACGTTCTCCCAGTGATTTATCGTATAGGCCGTGCGCCAAACATTGCATTTGGCTTCGGGAGTGGCTTCAGCAGTAACATCGGCGGCATAAGCCACTCCTCCGGAATCGGAGCATCCTTCCAAAGCGGAGACGCGACTGCCTACGGAGCTGGCATCGGATCAACTGACGGGACATCAGCTAGAGGTGTAGGGTACGCTCAAGCAGAACCGTACTATACTATTGACAACGGATTGCAGAACCCAATTGCAGTATTTGATAATGGCTTTGGAAGATACGGATCCGCTTTTTCCTCGGCACAAAACTTCGGGAATTTTGGATCAGCAGTATCATCCGCTCACAGTCAGAACGGATTTGGATCGGCCGTATCCCTAGTCAACGGTTTTGGCCGGGGATCAGCTGTATCCTCAGCTAACGGCTTAGGCCAGAGAGCAGCGGTATCCTCATTCAACGGTTCAGGCCGGTATCAAGCAGCAGTATCATCTGCAAATGGCGGAGGATATGATTCTGCGGTTTCAAGCGCCAGTACCGGTTACGGATCAGCCGTATCCTCTGCTCAGAATGGTGATGGTTTTGGATCAACTGTATCCTTAGCTGAAGGTCGCGGGTACAATAACTATGGGACATCGATTGCTGCGTCTCACAACTACCCGGGTTATAGCGCTAATGTAGCCCATTCGGTTCAGCAACAAGGAGGATCTTATCAACAGAGTGAAGCAAGCAGCATCAACGCCCCGGGATTACAGTCTGCCCAATCTCATGCCATTAACACTGACTATAATAATTACTGATCATCCCTATAACAAATATTAAACATAGTTGGTGTTTATCTGTATATTATTATTATTTATGTGTATTTTATTCATATACATTGGGGCTAAATAGCGGTGTGTGTATTGTAAAAAAACGATGTCGAGATGACTGTCAGTATCACACTTATCTCAGTATCCTTTTACAGATTGCATCATATGAGTGCATGCTGTACCATAACGATGTAAACAATTTAAAAGTGTTTTAACATTTTAGGTATTTAATAAAAGACTGCAATTTTTAATAATAGCATGTTTTAATTCCTAGTGTGAAATACCTTTGTTTCTTTTTTAATTTCTAGATATGTATTTTATAGCTTTTAAGACAGCTAGCAATTATAACAAAGCCCCGCTGCTCTGTCTTATTTGTCGGAAACGTAAACCTTCATGTTACGCCGATAACATATTATAATATATAAGGAATTGATTTAAGTAAGAACAAGATAGTGTAAGTAACTATAAAATGGCTATCCATTTTATAGCTACTGCCTCAAAAGTCAAATTCTTTTATATTTATGTCAGCCTCCTTTAAAAGCAGCTTTGAAACGTAAAGTATAGACTTATCTTTATATATCTTCAATCGTCGGTCTTTTGACGGCCGATTGGCGCAGCGGGCAGCGACCCTGCTTTCTGAGTCCAAGGCCGTGGGTTCGATTCCCTCTACTGGAAAATGTTTGTGTGATGAGCATGAATGTTTTTCAGTGTCTGGGTGTTTATATGACGCATATTATAAGTATGTATGTATATTATACCAAAAAATATATTCATCAGTCAACTTAGTACCCATAACACAAGCTACGCTTACTCTGGGGCTAGATGGCAATGTGTGTATTGTCGTAGTATATTTATTTATTTATTTATTTATATATATTTCTTGGGTGCGTGTGTATGTCACTGAACTCCTCCTAAACGGCTAGACCGATTTGAATGAATTTTTCGGTATGCGTTTGAGGGCACCCTGGATGGTTCACAAATCACCCCGCGAGATGGCGCTGGGGTCAGCTAGTGTTATATAAATATGAATGAATTATGACCCTTGAGGCAGTACCTATTAATACTATTCAGTCTTCTCAAGTCGACTGAAATAATAAGAGGTAAAGAAATAAAAATAACTCTCCATTATCTCGATCAGGATAAAAATAACTAAGATAAATAGTTTAAAGTTTAAGATACGCCTCACAAAAATTAATAGCAATTCCTACTCCATGTAATAAGACTCTTAAGGTTGTATGTACTTCCAAGATCAAATACACAGTGTATTGTTTGTATCCAGTGTAACAGTGTATTATTTATACTACAGAAAAGAGCCGTACGATCAATATATAAACTTGGATCACGCGAATCGCTTCGTGAAAAATTTAAACAAATAGGTATTCTTACAGTAGCGTCGCAATATATCTATAATAATATAGTCTTTGTGAGACAAAATATTGCTCTTTATAAACAAAAAGCTGTAATTAACAATCGACTTAAACCAGAAACGGACACAAATTAGTAATATCTGCATATCGTCTGCGAAAGGTGCAGAACTCCTTTGTGGGGTTGAGTATACGCTTTTACAACATGATTCCTAAGAAAATACTTGACCTACCAATGCATACATTTAAAAAATGTGTAAAAACGCATCTAGTACAGCGAGGTTATTATACATTTGATGAATTCCTCAATGACAGCCAGCCTCGCTCTCATCTCCCGCAAGATAGCAGAATGATTGTAAATGTTGATGTTGGAAAAGAGCAACTACTGAGTTTCTTGCCGGCTCTTCTCGGTAGAATCTGCTTTCCGAACCGGTGGTAGAGTCACTACAAACATACATACTTGACGTTTCAAAAGTGCTTATAAAGTAGGCCTACTTGAAATCATGAATTTATCAATGAATGTTTATTTTTTTATTAGTATATAATAGGTAGCGAGATAATGCAATAGGTAGGATATCGACTTAACTTTCGAGGGCCGAGTTCGAATCCCAGCACGCACCTCTAGCTTTTATTAGTTATGTGCGTTTTAAGTCATTAAAATATCACTTGCTTCATAGGCGAAGGAAAACATCGTGAGGAAATCTGCATGCCTGAATCTACATAATGTTCTCAAAGGTATGTGGAGTCCACCAATCTACTATGACTACGGCCTTAACTTCTCTTCTTTTCATTGTAGGAGACGACCCGTGCTCTGTAGTGGACCTGGAATGGGTTAATGAGATGATCTAATGAGTAGAGATATGAATTTTGAATATTTCCGAATAAGTATTTTTAACTTTTTTACTATGTATCTACACACTTAACGGGCTGTAATTTTTTGTGCAGTGTTCAAAGAAAGATAAGCTTGAACTTCAATACTTATATAAAAAACTATAATGTTGTTTAAGTCGATGCGCCTACTCTGTTCCTACTTATCAAAGGAAAATGTGACTGTTTGGCTTGACTTATGACTTATATACAAGGCATGCTCCTACCCTCATTTTCTTGTATAAACCATAAATGAGAAGGATTTTTCTATTTTATGCCATCTTCCTTCTTTATCGTTTCTCCCTGGTCAAAAACCCTGTGCACGCCACTGCTTATATAATATTACAATTTACAGATAGTTATCAAAACGTAGCCGCCCGATGACCGCTGAGAAGCGATCATTAAAAATTCAAAACAAAAGATACTTGTTTTATATTTCTTTTACCCACAATTAACTAGATTATCGAGAATAGGTACAAAAACGTAATCGGCGAGTAAATAACATTGAACATTGAGTGGTTGATCAACTTACTCGTATATGTACATTGGAACTAATGTTAATTGCTTCGTAGTAAACGCGTACGCGGACTAACAATTTCTTGTGGGAAGCTGGTTCACATTACAACAGAAAAAGCGAACTTGAATTAATATACTAGTAAGTTTTTAGTTATTTTTATAAGCAAGACAAAAAGTGGTTTGTGACGATTCAGTCTAAAACGTAGGCATACGCATTGATAGTGTTAATATCATCATCGTCATTGAAGCCAATAACAGACCACTGTTGGATTAAAGGCCTCTCCCAACGGGAGGGGTTCATAATTACCACGCTGGGCAGACGGATTAGTGACTGCATAAGGGGGTGGTAGTAGCACAGAGGACGCTGCTGCCCGTTCTCCTTTATATTCCCATAGTCGCCTCATACGACAACCTTAAATTAATATTTTGGTTTATGTTTTTGTTTTGTGTTTGATTATTAATAACCTGTTGCCACCAAAATCTGCAGAGCGGCCTACGTAACTTCCATAGAGTGGAAAGCTGCAAAAATGGGCAGTTATTTCCTGAAAACGTACTTTAGCCTATTCATTTTCTCGCAAGTGTGATGTTTTAAACGCGTATGGTACGTTGATTAGACTCTTAGCTTCCCTAAAGTGCTCGCTTACAGCTCACATGCCAAATACCGGAGCACTGTAAAATCAAATCTACCAAAAAGTAGGTACAACTACTATTTGTAAAGCATCTGCTATAAATAAGTATCCGCTCCGAAACGCTTGTCACCACTCGCGAAGCCTTTCACTATGTACGCTGTGCGTAGACGACCTGCACTCCTGTCACCCACCTCTAACTCATTATGCAACTGCTATAGGGACATTCTACGATATATACGTAATTTTTTCAAATTATATTATAGACATCGTAAACACATCTAAGTAAACCTCCACTATCGCTATCGACTTATTATCGGCCCACTACAAGACAAGGGTTTCCTCTCCGAATGAGAAAGGGTTTAGTCTGTAGTCCAAAAGTCTGGCCAAGTGCGGATTAGCACACCTTTACGAACATTATGGAGAACTCTCAGGCATGTAGGTTACTTCAAGCAGCTGAATAATTTAATTTAAAGAATTTAATTTAATTCTTTAAATTAAAAACGCACATAACTCCGAAAAGTTAGAGGTGCTGGGGATCGAAGTCAATCCCCCAAAATAGTCACCCAAAAAAAAATTGGCCAAGTGCCAGGCAGATTGTATATATATATAAGATTTCCTTATATATTAATGTAATCCTTAATTACAATTCGATTGAATATTTTATAGTAATTTAATAAAAAATATAAGTTGAATATATTATACGGTTGTTCATCGAACCCGGGCTTTTTCAATTAAAAGACCATGGCGCTCAACACTGCACCAGGGAGGTCATCAAGACCGCCCTACTGACAAAACCGAACCCTCAAGCAATTTAGTATTCCGGTACGATGCCGCGTAGAAACCGATTAGGGGGGTTTATTACCCTAACAGGTACCACTTACCGCTTACCTGATAGGGTAATAAACCCCCCTGCAGTTTCAAATGGTAGCGGGTAAACGCTACCATTTGAAACTGCATCATCGCTCAGCAACAGTTAAGATTGCATTCAAGGGCTAACTTGTAGTGGAATAAAAAAAAACTCGTGGGCGATCGCTATTAAAATATATTAAATTTACTTAGAACGGCCCTGCTTGCCCTAGATAGTCTTCAACGCCACCACAGTCGTAATTTAATTCTTGTCACCGCCACTCGCACTGTGCCCTCCTACCACCGCGCACGATCAACAGATACTGTTTCTTTCCTTAATATAATTATAACGAAGCACATCTGTCAACATGCGCCTCTTCTTCATCGTACTGATGCTCTGTATCGCGGTTTACGCTGCGCCGCAGTCGAAACTACTGTTCGCTAACAGTGGTAAGTTTATTATGTTATTTAATGAACTTGTTTTATATGTAACTAACCTGTCCTCGCGTTTACAGACCTATAACGTAATATTATAAATTGTAATTAATTTAAGATAGGCGTACTTCTAGACGTAAACTGCCAATCGACCCCAGTGAGGTCTAGTGCAAATGGTGCTGTATCATTTAAATGGCATTAGAATATTTAACATTGTTTGTAAGGAATAATTTTGAATGTCAATTGAATCAATTTTATATGAAAGTGTAAACGAAAACCGAAATAATACTTTACAGGTTTCAGAGGTACATAGTAATGTACCTCTGAAACAGTCTCAGAGACAGTACCTCTGAATAGTAATTCAGAGGTACTGTCTCTGAGACTGTTCTGTGAAACCGACAACCTAATAGTTTTTGAGTAAACCACTGCCATAGTTTTTACTGAAATAAATCAGATACAGCTTTAACATTACATGCAAAATTAAACTCCCGCCACTTTATTAGATTCCTACGCATCGCGTAACTTAGGTACTATGCATGTGTCGGTTTTTATCTTCAGTAGGGTTGTCATAAATAAACACTCACAATGTTTGGAATTCGTTTGTATGGAAAAATAAATATGCTTCTTTTGATATAACATTTTATATGCATTCTTCAATATTATTTCGTAATTCTGTGACACGTTGTATATATGTAGCTCCAAGGACTTTTTTTTTGGATCGACTAAAGACCCGTATTTCTTTGTAAACATATTATTTACATAATACGTACCATTTGGTAGGTGTTCTCAGAAAATACGCTTTTATGTCAATCTTTTCATTACCTACTTAGTGAAATAGTATAAAACCGCTCAAAATGTAGGCGAAAGAATTATTAAAATGGGACAAGAAGCTTTTAATTGATCCTTCAGGAATATACAAACAGACAAAAATTTAATTTTCTCTCTCTATATTAGGTAATAGTAAAACAGTAACGAAACGCAAAAATATTAAGAGTCAGTATCAGTATCATCAGTAAATACTGTATTTATTGCCAATTAGCCTTTTCCTTTTTAATATGAGAGAAGATGATTGTGACTACAGATTACCTAAAAAGTACATTAAATAAAAAAAATACCGAATATCAAGTATCCTTGGTTTAACATGGATCTTTACATTTTTATTACGCAAGTCATTAGTCAACTAACATATGAACTAAGGCCAACCTCCATTGTGCATACAGACGAGGTTTGAAGTGCAATAAAACCTGATTCACTGTAATTTTTTTAGTTTTTATATCGCTTAATTGCTCAACTTGTCTACCTCCTACAGACCAGACTAGAAAAAAATCCCAAATGGCCACTGCCAGGGATTGAACCTGTGGCCACCCACTTATAAGACCACAGCGCTCTCTTGCGTCAGGGAGGTCAAAAGAAACAACAGTTTTTAAAAATTCTACTGTTAGGAAACAGCAAAGCAAAGGTCTTAGACTGTTGAGTCAGTCCGAATCAATAGTTATATAACTGTTCGTAAAAAATTCAACGGATGATCTCATAATGTGGACTGATTGTATTTATTAGCAAAACATTATCATAATAATAATCACAAATGCAAACAAAACAAACTTATGTAACGTATGTTTCAACCTCTTACCGGCCCACTACATTGCACGGGTCTCCTCCCACAATAAGATGGGTTTAGGCCGCAGTCCACCACACTGGTCCAATGCAAATTGGTGGACTTCACACGCCTTTGAGCCATTTTAATTATGTAGAACTTTAAGGCATGCCGGTTTCCTCACGATGTTTTCCTTCACCGTTTTCTGAGTTATGTGTAAGTGATACACATAACTTCAAAAAGTTAGAGGTGCGTGCTGGGATTCAAACTCGGCCCCCCGGAAGTGAAGCCGAAGTCCTAACCACATGGCTATTTACCGCTTTAAAAATTCAATAATGTTACAATAATATACTTTTGGATTTTCAGGATTGATAACGATTTTTACGTTTGAATTAACTGCATTCTAAGAAAATGCATTCGAAGATAATTCAGACATTTTTCAATTATGTAACGAAGCAATAATAATCTGTATAGTTTTTTCTTTATTGGTGTTCATTAATAAAATGAACAAGAGAAAACCTTTTTCCTCAAAAATAAAATAGAATTAGAAAAATAGATCTTATTTTTGTACCACCTCTATAAATCTAAACTTACAAACATAACTCCAATAGTATACTCTTAATTGTAATTCTAAAAAATCTGGCACCAAGATGCTTTGATAAAAAAAACATAAGCGGCACACGTAGACCTAGATTGACAGCGTAGTGTCAAATAGGCACACCTCCCGTATAAGCAGGATAAACATGCCGCACCCGTCCTATGTTAACAGCCGTGTACTGACTAATCGAGTAGCCTCACAAGGGCTGCATCTCTACAAATTTCAACGTCGAGAAGCTGCCGAGCGAATTAAAGACGAGACATAAACGTCTAAACTTTTGATAGTTTGATTATGCAAATAAAACCACTGTATTTTAACCATTGATTAAAATTTGGAAAGTAGCTCTGCTGTTAACTCCCGCAAGATAGAAACAGCTGAGTTTCTTGCCGGCTTCTTCTCGGTAGAATCTGCTTTCCGAACCGTTGTTGGTACAGACACAACAAACATACAACTTGACGTTTTAAAAGTGCTCATAAAGTACTTCAAATCAACGAATTCTTCGTGAGCCCTCTGGTAGCATATCTCAGACATTATGTTTACTAAATAAGTCTGTAGTCTGTTGTAGAGTTGGATTATGTGTGCAATTAAGATTTTAAGCAAACAAACTTTCACGCGAAACTTCTCATCCATGCCGCAACATGTGCAGATACTTCAACAAACGGATCGCCCTCACGGAGAAACTCACGCGCCTTCTCTAACTAACCAAGCTTCTCTAACAAAGCAAGCATTTACCATTAGGCTAGTGTGATTTAAGTGAATACAACTGTATCAACGTTTACTGAATTGCCTGTTGGTCCGAAAGTTTAATGCGGATAAATCATTTTAATTTCGCTTCGAAGGTGGGCTGTTAATGAATGAATCTTTATTTCCTTTGCGGATTGGTGGACTCTACACACCTTTGAGAAAATTATGTAACTCCTTTTCGGTTTCCTCACGATGTTTTCCTTCACCTTTAAAGCAAGTGATATTATAATAGCTTACAACGCACATAACTTAAAGTTCGAGTTATGTTTACAATATATATATAGATAATTTATTATGTTCCTAAAGATAAAATATGAAAATCCCTAAATTAATGTTCCTGTATATACATGTATATTATTTTAAATATTATAATAATATAATACCTAAAATAATATATGATGGTTATATAAATACCGAAAACTAGATAACACCCTCTGAAGCAGTAGCGCTGAAATCAGAAAAGGGGTTTTTGCCCAAATATGGGTCAGTATTAAAAAAGAGCTTTAATACAAATATTTACCTTAGTTATATTTATTTTTCAGAAAATAACGGCAAGCAGTTCATTGAAGAGGTGGTCGTGGAGTCTGTCTTGCATGTGAAGAGTCCTTCTGGGACCAGACAAGCGCGAACCAATGTCAAAACAAACCTGCAAGATGGCTCTAGTGTCGCCGAGGCGAAGAACTAATAAAATGGTCATAGCTTTAATTATAAAATATCTAATACACTTGTTGTCATTTAACTAGTCAAATAATTCTGTATATATCTACATTTTTAGTTACTATAAATAGACCTAACACAAAAATATACAAGTAAACGGTGATTCTTTATGGTCCTTTATGTTTTTTTTTTATTTCACTACAAATTAGCAGTTGACTGTAATCTCAGCATCATCATATCGACCCATTAACCACACACTACACGGCACGGGTCTCCTGTCACAATGAGAAGGGGGTAAGGCCTTGACTGCCACCTCAGCTAGTGTTAAACGATTATGCAGTCTAAGATGGTAGCAGGCTAACCTGCTAGGAAGTATGATAGTCATACCCCTAATCGGTTTCTCCGCGACATCGCACCGTAACTTATCATCTCACGCTTAGCGGCACGTCTTTATCGGTAGAGTGGTAACTAGCCGAGACCAAAGTTCAGACAGACCCTTGAAAATTCAGAAATTATAAATTCCCAAATTGCTCCTGAACGATTGATTCCCTTTAGGGATTTTGGGGAAATTGCCCTGAAAGGAATCGAACTTGGGACCTCCTACTTAAATTTACACCACTGACCGTTGCGCCAAGGAGGTCGATAAAAGTTTACTATACAAAAACGATTAAATTAAATACCAACCGTTTTGGAATAGACAATCGAACAAAATACTACTTTATTTAATTAAACTAGACACAACCATTTCCTGAGTGGATCGAATTGATAATTATTATTTTTATTATCTATTTTTATGCTAAAAAAGGTAGAAAGTTTTTTCATATAACTTTAATTGAACGCTCTTTTATTCAAATATTTTGATAGCATCTTAAGACTTGAGGAACAAGAAAAATAAGTTTGAAAGAACGCCTCGTATGACTAAATAGCACATACGGGCAGGCGTAGAATAGCGGATTAATGTTTGTAAGGGGAAAAAATACGTGTCATGTCTTATGGTATTTAATTTGTGAGGCCTTCAATCAAGCAGTACTATACTTTGTCGAAGCTTGAAGTAGAGCAGAAGATAAAAGTAATTCGTTTATATTAATATTGTGAGAACGAGCTGGGTATATTTATGTGCCGTAGCTCGCTGAATTGACTCTAAACTCATTTGAATTACTTGTAGCCACATGGTTCAATTTATAATATGGACTGAAGTTTCGAAGTTATTAGGTTTGAATGAATGCATGAATGAATATACTTTTATTGCACAACAAGCAAAAGTACACAAAAATAATAAAATTAAGATATCACAAAACTCAGCGTATACAATTTGGCTGCCTCTTCGCTACGGAGCGATCTCTTCCAGGCAATAGAAAAGAGGTAAGTGGTGCATATATATACATAAAATAATATTACTACACTAGCGGACCCCAGCGCCATCTGTCGGGTTAATTTGTGAATCTAAACCATCCAGGGTGCCCACACAAACGTATACCAAATTCATTCAAATCGGTATAGCCGTCTAGGAGGAGCTCAGTGACATACACACGCACATAAGAAATATATATAGAAATAAATAAATATATATATATATATTATATAAATATAAGCAATTTATGCTCGTCACAATAAAGGAGCTGATGATGAAGTGCCGGAACTCCTCAAACGTTAATGACCCGGCTTCGAGAATGCCAATATTTTCAAAAAGATTTTGAGCAATTGAACTTTGGCTATTGTAAAAAAAAACCGCTTTGGAAGAATAACTAAAATGAAAGAAATAAATATTTTTTACATTTTTAAGAAAGTGAACAAAATTACTTGCTACTACAACTTTGGTTTCAATTTACAACTTGTAAATTGAAACCAAAATAATACTTCACAGGCTTTAGAAGTGCATTATGTACTGTCTCTGAGACTTATCTGTGGAAGCGAAAACTTAATAGTTTTTGAGTAAACCACTGCCATAGTTTTTACTGAAAGAAATCAGATACAGCCCTAACATCACATGCAAAATTAAAAACATGTGACTCCGGTCACTTTATTAGGTACGCGTAAAAATAAATATGCTTCTTTTGATTTAATATTTTTACGGGATGATTCCTTATGCATCCTTTAAATTGATTTCGTAATTCGGTTACACGTTGTATAAAAGGGAACCGTACAAACTCATTATTCCCCATTATAAATCATATTTCTCCTCTAGTGCCGACTTTGCTGAAAAGCTTGCCTAACTACAAACGAAAGCAGGAAATCAACACTTAAAACATAAAGGAGAAACTTAAGACATTTTTCTTACAAACTAAAAAATTTAATAATATATAGCCAGAACATTCTGTTTAAAGTTTACTCAAAAAAGATTAAGTGCGATATGCGAAACTCGTTTTATGAATGGTAAGCTGCAACGCAATCATTTTTTTTTAGAACTACCCGCACTGACCCATCATATTTTGTATGTAGCTTTAAAAAATACTTACCTACTCATAATTTCGACCGCTGAATGATATACCGGTGTACAGATAAAACCGATTGAATTTTTTGTTACGCCGTTAAAGATGTATTAAAATGTTTATTTAAAAATGCATATTTTTCTATAAAAATATATAATATATGTGTACTAAAAGTAATTACATTCCACATGACACCGACTTTAAAATGCTGTAGATATTTTATTTGTTATAAACAATCTGTCCATTTTATACAACTCCTTCCAAGGAATCACTGGAGCTCGGCTCTGACTTGCACTTGACCGGTGCATTCAATGTATTTTTTTTGCTTAGGCTCTAAACGGCGGGATCCTATAGTACACGTCTGTATGGTGTTAATTTTAATACTTATATGTTATATTTTATTGTAAGTTTGTTATATGTACATATTATATTTGTATATATAGGTTTATGCATGTTTATTTGCAACACAGTACAGTTAAATGCACCACCTACCTCTCTTCTTGAGCTGTTTTTAACGCCTTTGGTTGCCTGGAAGAGATCGCTATGTAGCGATAAGGCCGCCAAATTGTATACCTTTTGTTAAATTTTTACTGTTAATTTGTTATGTTTATGTGGTGTACAATAAAAGTGTATTCATTCATTCATTCATACTTTAGCCGTATGATTGTTTTCTGAGAAGTCGTTGAAACTTCGAAGACACGTGAAGTTTTTACTAACTACCTGTTCAAGATGACCTGATCTGTTCAAATAGTATCAAGGGCGTCTATCGCGTAGTGGGTTTAGTTCCCGGAGCATAGCCGGGGAATTTTTGTATTAAATTGAAATCAAATGTATAACAAATTATAGGGTATAATAAACTAAACTAACGTGGCTAAGAAATAGGAACACGCGAGTAAGACGTTTATAAGAAGGTAGGTAGTTTAATAGATTTTTTTTTAGAAAAAAATCATTTATACGCAATATTCTCAGAATATAAACTAAAGAATACACTTCAAAAAAAATTCATTTATACACAATATTCTCAGAGTATACAGTCGCTATAAGACTGATGTGAAAGGCATATACTAATTTCGGCATCGACGGTAGGAGAGCCGTAGCTTAGTGGAGAAAGCGCTCAGGCCGCGATTGCCAGAGAGTCGCAGGTTCAAATCCTGTCGGTTCTGAAATTTTTTATATGCATTTTTAATTTTTAAAATAAAGAATACACTTTTATTTAACAAAACAGTTCTAAAAAAATTAAGCTCTTCTCATTCTGAGAGGAACCCTGTGCCCTGTAGTGGGCCGCTAGTGGGTTAATGATGATGAATAAAAAACCAAAAAACAATCAAAGTACGGTAACAATACAAGGGAGAACCTAACCTCCGTTTTATATTATTATTCCACGATTTTAATAAATGGGATATTAATTCCACCCGTGCTCTGACAGCTGATAAAACTGTGGGAGAAGATATATATTTAGGTACACGTAGAGAAAAATGTCTCGAGGATTGACAAGTATCAATTAATCATTCACAAGTGAATCAAATAACGTAAATTCGGCACCTTTGTGGTAAGTTTTGAATTCAACAGGACCTCTTAAATATTCCGGTTACACATTCTATAAAAGTTTAACAAGAAACGACTTAATATTCGTACGAACTGGCTCTAAAATATACAGCTAACTTTGACACGCGTACATGCGACTGTGTAAACTACAAATTAAGAAGGATATCAGTTAAAGTTTTAGTGTATCTAGACTTTTAAAGAGTCCCCGTACAACGCTTTTATAAATATGCCTTTTTCAGATACCAGATATTTATCGTTGTGTTTACAAAACACGATTTTTTTACGCCACTATCATTTTGCCCTTGTTTGCAATATTTCCAACTGATAAATGCTGACTGCATCATCGTAAGTATAGCGTGCTAACCTTTTAGAGGTATAGCATTGGCGTGCACTGGGTTTCTTACCAAAGTATGCATACAGCAGGAAAATTGCATAAAACGGCAAAAATCCTCCTCTTGTACCAGTTATATCCAGATTTTAGGGTAGGCAGTGCTTTTGTGCATGTATGAAGTGTACGCCACTGAGGTATTTTTTTTTTTATTTATACTCTTTATTTGCACAAAAATAAAAATACAGAAGAAGAATAAAAAAAAAAAAATATAGTTATATTGAACCCATACCTCTAGTCGGTATGAACCTAAAAAGTCAATAAGGATTCGCCATACTCCTACCGGGCTATCCCGCACCCTTTTTAGACTGCATCAATAACACCAGGTGCAGTAAAAGGCAAACTTGTAATAAAGAAAGGATTGTTATATAGATATAAAGATAGACTAGTCACAAAAAAACATGAGTCACATCATAAAATAGGTGTAGACATAATTGCGTTGAAGATTTACAACGTCGTAAAACTGATGTTAAAGAAAAATTCGTTTTTATTGTGCGCCAAAAAATCGGCTTAGCAACAAATCAAAGACATCCCTCGCATGATGATCGCGTAATAAGTTCCACGAAGCTTTAACCGTATTCCAGGCAGACGTGAAATAAGTAATGTTGATGGGGCGCGCGCGCTAACGTGGCGACCCATCCAGGCCGCGCGGGCGTTGATTGTATTCAAATACGGGCTTTATTTTGATTTATACAGGGGCTCCACAATTCTGGGGCATAGCTACGGCCGTATCAGCCGTATCAATAATTAGAGCTACAGGTGCCCCTAACGTATTTAAGCAAAAATTAGTAAAATATTATTGTTACCAAAATTTGTAAGTAGTGGAAAACAATTAAAAATATTTTTGCAAAAAATAAATCGACTTTGTTGTACAACTAAAAGCAAGAAATAAATATTTTCAACGACATTTTTAAGTTGGTGCCATGAAAATGCTGAAAATTACTTGAATAAAGATATTTTTGACTCTGACTTTGTCTTTGACTTAATCAATAAATACCATGTCATGTTTAGAAAAGGTGCAGTAGCACATTAATAAATATTATAATGTAGCATAAGTAGTAGCAGTAGCGTCACCTTAAGCCCTTATAATAATTCTGGCTGAAAACATTCCTGCAGCGATATCTTTATAAGCGTACTTTAGGCAGACATGAGAATTAGGCAGGCATCGTTATTATTATTTGAATAAATGGAAATTGTATGCGTGTAACCACACCACGATGACTACTATTTGATAGATAGATAGATAGATTGATAAACGACTAAGACTACGGGAGTTATCTTTTCATTGTTCGATTCCATATAGGAAGTGTATCGAAAATTCACTCGTATTGATATCAAAATACCCACCAACTTAATGTCATGAACATTGGTTGTTAATCAAATATAATTTTATACTGTTTCTTGAAAACTATCTATTAACTAATTAATAATAATTAGCGTATTTGAAAAAATGCTAATCAATTTAATAAAATATCTGGCAAATATAAATTTATAGTTATCAAAAGATTGGATATTTACCCACTTTATAAAATTATTGTAACACTATATTTAAATAAGGCGCAGTAGCTCAGATTAAAAATAAAAATCTACTATTAGGCTTGTTTGTGGTGATGTCTGCGGTGTGGTGCGTATTGCATGAGTGGTTAATTTGTCTTGGAAGTTTGTTATCATGTACTGAAGCCATGACTGCGAATGTATGCACCGATCCAATAAACTTCCCAAACTTTGCCGCTTTCTAGAGATTTTTCTCCCAGAACTAAATAATTAGATAGAATAGATAATATGTAATCCTTAATATAAGAACGTAGCATGTTTTTTTCTAAATTAAACGGAAATATGCAATTTTCCTTCAGCGCATTTTAAACAACGCTTTGTGGGTACTATTATTATCATAAACAAACTTACGAGTACTTGATTCATGCGTTCCATTTTTGAGATAATGCCTGTTTTGCCTAAAAGCTAATAAATAAATAATTTGACAACTTCTTTTTGTTTTTCTTTTTGATATTTAAATTTAAAACGTTACCGATAAATCTCATTAACATTACACCTGTACATATCCAAACGTTCGTTTTGTACGCTGTACGCGGCGCACGCGCATCTCATTGTCGCCCGTTCCGCCCTGTGAATAATATTAGTTTGTTATAACATCATCAACCTTTTTTTATCTATAATAAATATATCTAACATACACAAATCAGCATCTCAATTCAGGAATTTTTGATAAACATTTTAAACTATGTAGCTTTTGGTTCAAAAACTAAGAAACCTAAATGACAATGAAATTTGACAGCTGGTTAGCGCAGTAGGCAGTAACCCTGCTTTCTGAGTCCAAGGCCGTGGGTTCGATTCCCACAACTGGAAAATGTTTGTATGATGAAAATGAATATTTTTCAGTGTCTGGGTATTGGTTTTTATATATTATAAGTATTCATTTCTATTACACTTCTAAAAATATTCATCAGCTATCTTAGTACCCATAACACAAGCTACGCTTACTTTAGGGTTAGAAGGCGATGTGTGTATTGTCGTAGTATCTATATTAATTTATTAAAAAAAATGAACAATTATGTTTTATAATTTATTAACATTGAACACTAGCTAGAGTAAGCTTAGAGTAAGCTTTGGTTTTCTATAAGCATTATCTCGACGCGTCCATCTTATCTACTCGTATAGCGGGGGGGCGCAGTGGATTTACCGAAGGTTCCTTCGACCATGAGCGGTGGAAGGCCAGTCCGGGTATAGAACTAGCGGAAGGTCGTGGGCGGTGTCTACCCCGCTAGAGTGTAGAGACAGGGCTGCCTTGGCTTGTGAGCTCCACCAATTGGGAGGTTAGTGGCCCGTCCAGGTATGGGACTAACCGGCCATCAAAGGCCGGGGGCGAAAGGGTGTTTCTCCTCCACCCATATTGCTACTGGTGCCTTCGGAGGACTTGTGCGTCATGGAAGCGGGGTAGTCCGTTACCCACAGCTTAGTCCACGAGTTGACTGATTTGCTGCTGTTCCGGCACTAACAGGCGAAACTGAGGGACGTTGTGCCCTTCGGCAGCAACCTGCTGCCGGAGTCACGGTGCGAAAGCGTTCCTGGGGCTCCGTCCTCAAGCGGTGAGTCCTAACCGTCGGGTTCTTGTCAGTAAGAGTCTGACATAACCACGGCGACTCCGCCAGCACCCACACACTCCCACATCCATGGGAAAATTCCCCACGAATAAACGTTAAAAAAAAATTGTATATTTATTCGTGTATAAACAAATTTTCTCCTCAAAGTTGGTCGAATAACAAATATGCTTCCGTAAACATGTTCTTACTGAGATGATTCAACAAGACTCTATTAAATTAATTACTAAGTAGGTATACCTACACTTGGGAGTTCAAAAAAAGATTTTCAGATAATTTTCATATAATTTGTATGCATAGCCGATACTTGCGCTACCGTGCCTTGTTTTTTATTTCCAGTGTCCATGTTTTAAATATTTAAATAAAATCCACATCATTAATATTGCCTACAATGTAGTTAATATATTTGAATAGTATAACATAATCGGGACCTATTCAAAAAATACAAAATTCATTTATTCAAGTAGGCCTATTTTATAAGAACTTTTGAAATGTAAAGTCGGTCTGTTTGTAGCGACTCTACCACCGGTTTGGAAGGCAGATTTCGGTTGTTTCTCTTTTCCAACATAACATTTTAAAATATTTTTTCTAACTTGCAAGGGATGAGAGCAAAACTGAGTGTTTCTAAGAAACCTTGTCATTAAGAAATACTACAATTGCAACCTCGCTGAAATAAATGTGTTTTAACACATTGTCTTAGCTTATGCATTGGTAACTATGGGCCTCATAAGAAGGCTCAGAGTCACTCAGCGGGCGATGGAGAGAGCTAGAGAGCTATGTTATGAGGAAATCCGTAGAAGAACTAGAGTTACCGACATAGCTCAGCGAGTCGCGAAGCTGAAATGGCAATGGGCGGGGTACATAGCTCGGTGGACAGATGACATCAGGCGAGTAGCTGGGAGCCGTTGGAGGCAAGCGGCCCAGGACCGTGCATTGTGGAACTCTCTACAAAAGACCTATGTCCAGCAGTGGACATCGATTGGTTGAGATGATGATGATGCATTGGTAGGCTCAAAGATACCTTCGGAATCATATTATAAAAGCGTATACTCACGGAAACATTTACAGTAAACGAAACAGTATACGCACATCCGTTTATAGTCGATGGTTTTCCAATTACCATCCGGTGAGCCATCTGCTGGGTCTATCAATTATTATTATAAAAAAGAGGTTTCCACGATTTAGAGCCTACAGGGTGATATAGGCTACCAGAGAAATGGTTTCCTTCCATTCCGTTATGGTGGCCAATTCTTTTGTACATATTTAAAGTATATATTTTCTAAGTCTTACCTCAAAGATATTTCCTGTCATTTCATTTTGAAGTAAAACTTCTTTATGCGCGACTAGGGAGTAACTCAGTTTTCTCATTTTTTTCTGACGGATAAACGTCAGTCGTCCGCTATTTAAAAATCATAATTTGGATTGGTCGTAAGTATAAATACATTCAAATTCAAACTCAAAATATGTCATATACTACACGGTTCTAGACTTATACGCTAGTGGCAAATATCATAATCAGTTAGGATTATTTATTTCCAATATTTTCAAACGGATCCATTGTGAATAGGAAAGTGAAAAAAATATTTTAAATTGCAAAGTTTTTTAAAAATCTCTGTATATACTTGTTTATTTATTACTTTTGAAATAAATAAATTATTAATAAATTTTCTGAGGATTGCGACATTCTATAATATTCAATGACAAGGTTATATTTACATGTGCTGATCTAACCTTCAATTTTCTACTCTCAATTATTCTATTTAACAAATGAAAATATTTATAAAATGTTAAAGTGATAATTATGAATTTTAAATAGAACATAAAATGAAATAGTGAATATTAAATGAAATGGCGGAGTCCCTGCAACATTTTACTCTTTCATCAATAAATAATAATAAAAGTTATACTTCAATCGCGCGTAAAGGTTACACGCACTCACTTTTTTTGATATACGAAGGTGAATAAACTGTCAATAATATAGGTAATAGCATCCTCTTTATATGTGATATAATATAAAAGGCAGCAAAGTTAAATAAATTGTATGCAATAATTCTATTCGAACAGCTGCAGATAATGATTTCGGAATTTAAATACTCGGCAGCTAAAAAATATAGACCTCTTTCGTTTGTCCTATAAATTGCGACAAGACAATGGTTTTGCAGCCGTAATTATGTATTGAATATTTCATTGGTTTTTTACATAACTTAGTTAAATGCGCAGGTGTTTTAGTGCCGTCTTCATATACATATATCCATAATTATAAA
The DNA here is from genome assembly GCF_905163445.1 of Pararge aegeria. Taxonomy (NCBI): domain Eukaryota; kingdom Metazoa; phylum Arthropoda; class Insecta; order Lepidoptera; family Nymphalidae; genus Pararge; species Pararge aegeria. The sequence continues at coordinate 3,088,056 of NC_053181.1, forward strand.
TAACTAAAGCATTCGGCTTATGTGACACAAATAATGATCATTGTGCCACTAAAAACATTCTTAAGACTTGTTTATAGCTTTAATATGGCCGTAAGCTGCAAGAATTTCATATTAAGAGTAAACTTGATTCAATAAGCAGAAATAAACCGCATAATCATGTGTCATCAATATGAAGAAATATAAACAGAAAAATTGGGCTTATTTTATGAGCTGAATTTGTGATTGAAAATTTAATTCTTTTAGTTAATTTCCACTCAATAAAGCAGCAAACGCAAAATTTATAGTTTCAGAACAAAATAAACCTCCATTTCAATAGGCATACCAACACAACGTTACTAGTATTTTATTGTGTGGTGATATTTTTCTCCCGGGGAAAGGACAAAACGTTGTCTCTTCCTACAGTTTTGGATGAATGAATGAATATACTTTTATCACACGCCACAAAAAGTACATAAAAAAAGAAAAGTATAACAAAACAACGTATACAATTTGGCAGCGTTATCGCTTCATAGCGATTTTATCCTGGGAAACAATTCCAACCCCGATAAAGAAGTTCAAAGCACTTCAAAAATACAGTTATAATATTAATAAGTTTTATCAATTCTCCGAGTATCACGTGCACGTGTGGAAATAATATCCTATTAATAAACTTCCCCTCCCGGAATTCAGAACATACAGACACCGTGTACACAAATAATATTGAGGCATCAAAAACCACTCCACTATAGTAGTGTTTCTCGAACGGGCTACAGTCACCTCATTCCATTCAGCAGTTGACAGTAATTATTTTACCTCTTATGTTCTAAACGTTTACCATAAAATGGGGAAAACGGGTTAAAGTTTGTGAGCGGAAAACACTGCGCGGGTTTAAAGTGAGACGTGCGCGGGGAATTTTCACTGTTTTCGGACACTATGCACTGCAATAATGGCTGAATGAGGATTCGGTATGTTCTTAATTCTATGCTTCTCCTATTCCCTGTGCCGTGCTTTGGCAGGTGGACACGTCAATTTTAAACTAAGTTTATAGTTAATAATGTTAACGGATACAATCGGGGGATATTATTTCGATCTCCTGGCTAACCTAGCCGGGCAGTAGGGAAGTAGAAATATGTGCACGCAAAGTCGCGGGCTGTTTAATAATAGTATTGTCACTGCTATTGCGTCAGAAGGTCATTTGAACTCAGTTAAAACCGAAAACTTCCGCCCTGGTAATTTCAAAACATATAAACATAATATGTTTACTAAAGAGGGAGCGAAGACCTGCAACGGAAGCGTAGTGATGAGTCGCCGATGATATAACCAGTGTCGCCGTGCGTCATATCTGATCAATCGACAGACAGACAGTGAATCAGCTACGGCACTCGATTACTATTATAAGTAAACTGCAAAAGGTTGTCCTTTTGCAGTTTGTTTTTTAGCAATTAATATTAAATCAGTATAGTTTTACATTTGTTTAAACTCTAAAAGTCCATAATTTTACGAGTCATATCGATGAAAATTAATATTTAGGTTGATAATTAATATGGTCAAATGCATGTTTTTTGGATTTATGTAAATTTCTCCCCCAATATCATTCCTCTTATTCCATTTTGGAATATTAGATGAAATAGGAATAAGAGATAAAAGTTTAAGAATTGGAACGCGTTAAACTAAGGAAATACCAGTCCGAATAAAAAAAAAACATTTTACCATTTAATTGCACAATTTTCGAAAACCGCTTGGAAAATAGCAAACCAAGTAATAGAGCAAGTTAAACTACATGATTTACTTTAAAAAAACAATCTAAGAACATTCATAAATAAATAACACCTCCAACACTTACTTGTGCTTCATAACGTATGCACGTCATTTAAATTGAGGATGATATATTTACATATTTATATATGTTGTATATAACATTTGGTGGATTAAATTAATTATGGGTGATGTTATTTCATGTATGTTTATATCTTATTTGTATCTTATCTTATTAGTTATATATTTTATTTATATTTTTGTGTAATGTTTTAATTTTATTGATTGCACCACCTACCTCTTTTATATGTTCTTTGGTGTACAATAAAAGTGTATTCATTAATTCTCGTTCAAATTTGTTCGTATAGGTTTTCAGGATGTTTAGAATATAATAAAGCTTAAAAGTTGTAACACGTATGTAAAGGCAATCAGGACAATCACAATAAATGCCATTTTCAATAAAGAGGCACTATATCTGCTTGTGTCGCAGGCGGAGACAGAATTTTTCCTAAAATTGACGCATAATATCTCAATCATGGACGACGTGACAGAGTTTTTGATATACAAAAGGAGCACAATAAACTTCTTTATTTTAAATAAATTGTCACAAACACGCATTTAAATACATCGCAACAACTTGATTAATTTTGATTAAGACTCATTAGTTTACATCTCCTATACCTTCTAAACTTTAGATTGTTATGCACTAAACGTGCATGATTATAATCACTTCGTTGTTAGGTTTCCATTTTTTGTGATGATTGAGTCAAGATATACACATAATCGAAACAAAAAAATGACAGCAGACGATAAAAAGATAAAAATTGAATAGCGCAGCCATATAGAACGCGATCCACGTAGTGATCTAAAAGCAAATAATAACAATATTGATCGTGAACTTAGGCACGTATCCACGGACGAGTATATGCTAATGCAGATCAAGGAATACAAAGAACAGGAAAACGTCCCATTTGACCATACAGACCACGTGAATGACAGAGGTTTGGTATATTTTTTTGAAGCTTCTGGAGTATATTATTTGTAGATATCTCAAAAATAAGAGTTCTACTTGTACAGAATAGAATTATAATTATTTCACAGATTGAGTGTGATTTGCTCTGGTACTTTTAGGAATAACTACTCTAGCTCCCGAAGTTCTTTAACAGATTCTAACCAAATCGAAGTAGAAAAAATCAGGGAATACGTCTGTTGAAATTAAAAAATATAAGTCCAAATCTTTTGAGATATCATGTATGGTAACATCACCCAAAAATATCTCGAAGTGATAACCTCCTAAATCGGATATGACGTCAATTTTGTATGAATATTAAAGTAAACGCTTTTGAAGTTTGATTCAAATTCAATAGCTATTATGCGGTTCTCAGAACGTTCGTGAATGTGACGTAAGTAATTTAATGAGAAAGTAACTTATGCAGAGGTAAGTAATACCTTATTTTCAATTAAACGAAACCGAAAACCGGAATTATGGAAACAAGAAGATTCCTAAATCGTGTGACTCTCTGAATCAAAGGTGCTTATGACTCTTTCATACGTTTTTAACTTCGAAGTATAGAACCCCTAGGTTTTCAGAATTTGGCTAGTGTGAGATAAATCTTAAAGAAATTTAATCTCCAAATCTCATGTCATCTTAAGCGTGCATATTCAGAATAAAGGATTTCGTAAAGATTTCCTCACAATAATACTTTTCTATTTGAGTATATTATTTTGCATAATTAATCTAACAAAATTTCAAAGCCTCCTTTGCAAATGTTTTTTTTTTTTAATTTTTTTGTAATAACTTTTACTAATGCTTTTTATATTATTATCAGGACCGTCCTTCTCACATTTGCTTTAAAGGAAGCCCCTTCAATTAATTTCCATAGCGTATCTACACTGGGGCATATAGTCTGCGAGTATAGTAGAACAATTGTAACGGTCACCGAGGAGGTCCTTGCACTACACCTCTTTAGCAGTTATCAGACCATCTGATTGTGTATCGTTCGATCTGACGGGTGCGTCGCAGGCGGAATGTCTGCCGAGCCAAGTAGAAACAGCTACTACGTATAATAAAGCTATACGTTATACTGTCTTTGGGATATACAATTTTTTAATTTGCCAAAGTACCTGACCACTTGGACGTATTTTATGGACGTATCATCGATGTTTGCTTTCGTTGCAAATTATTGAAGCCCAAAGAAACGTAACTATATCAACGTGCAAAGGCCTCAAGGTTTTAGAGGATATACTTTATAGATAAATTTGTTTTTTTAAGGGTACTGAAACCATATTTTCTTCTTCCACTGTGTAATCATAAATGTACGAGTACGTGAACAGAAGATGGTTGTTCGATTTTCTGTATGTTGCCTACCAAAAGAAGAGAAAGTGAACCGATTCGAATTCCAGATCATTAAACCTACGAGATCGCTATGTCGCAAGTAATTAAGGAAATGTTATCTGCGTCTCATCTTTCCTAGACTATCAGGCCGCGTAGATCAATGGCTAAATGTATGCAAGCGAGTGCACTTCGAGGAACTGTTTAAGTGTAATTTCGAAAATAAACGTCCAATCTCAAATTGGGAGGGCACACGTGATTCCATTGTTCTAAGTAGAGCCTGTGCGGTCTTATCTAGTTTATTTATATCGATGACTCATGGAAGCGGTGATAGCCTAGTGGTTTACGCTTTGAATTCCCTTTCGGGAGGACTGAGTTCGATCCCTGGCACGAACTTCACGAACAACTCTATTTTTCGGAGTTATGCGTATCACTGGCTTTAACGGTAATGGAAAACATCGTGTGGAAGCCTGCATAATATACTCAAAGGCATGTGAAGTCCACCAATCTACATTAAGCCAGTGTGGTGGAATAACCTTCTCATTCGACTTCTTTAAAAATTATTTGGTCGGCCGATCAATGACGGCCGATTGGCGCAGTGGGCAGCTACCCTGCTTTCTGAGTCCAAGGCCGTGGGTTCGATTCCGACAACTGGACAATATTTTTGTGATGAACATGAATATTTTTCAGTGTCTGGGTGTTTATCTATATATTATACTAATAGTATTTATGTATATTATTCATAAAAAATATTCATCAGTTATCTTACTACCCATAACACAAGCTACGCTTACTTAGGGACTAGATGGCGATGTGTGTATTTGTCGTAGTAAATTGATTTCTTTTTTTATATTTATTTGGTGGACCAACCAAATGGACCACATCATGGTAAATGGAAAACTTTCGCCTATAAACAGAGCAACACTTGCATGCAAGTAATACGACCTTCAAAGTGGTGCCGTGTGTCCGTCAACCTGAGGCGTACGTGTAAGGATGCCTGTAATTACAACCGTCATGCTTATTTCTGCCGCCAATTAGCATTGCTGTGTTCTGGTCTAAAGGGCGTAGTTGCCAGCGTAGATACAATCAATCAGTTAATGAATTCGTCAATAAGTTGATGAAATTATCTCTGGTTTAATCCGGTGGAAGGCTTCCGCCGTGGTTACATACCAGGGCGACACGGCTCACAAAGACATGCCGCTAAGCGATTTAGCGATACCTAACACTTTGTACGTGTTAGGACGTAACCGGCAACCACGCCAGTTTCAAAATCCACGGTCCTGGGCCGTTTGTTTTCACCGTCACTCGTTTGATCTCGTCTGTCCACCTCTTTGGGGGGCAACCTACGTTGCGTTTACCGGTTTGGGGTCGACATTTCAGCACCTTAGTACCCCCAACGTCCAGTGGTTCTCCAAGCTTTGTGCCCTGATTGACACTTCAGCTTCGCGACTCGCTGAGCTATATGGGTGACTCTAGTTCCTTTACGGATGTCCTCCATTTTGATTTGATCACGTGCCCCTGCCGGGAATCGATGCCGGGACCTCCGACTTAAATCACAGCGCTCACCGTTGCGCTAGGGAGGGCTTCATAATAATAATGACATTTCGTTACGACCTATTCCAACCGCGGGCACAGCTAGTATACTATAAACTCTTCGAGTATATTGAGTCCAGACACAACACAAAAAGCTAGAAACGCGATAGACACATTGGCATTGTTATTCCGAGAATAAACACAGCTCGCGACAATAGGAAACAAAGGATAAATAGTACTTTTGCATAACAGTGGGATTTGTGTTTGTAGAGTCAAGGAGTCGATTCGAGCCTAGCCTCACCCAGCCATTGTAATATTTGCATTGCATAGCTGAAGGCGTTAAACTTTATGTCACCATATAGCAGTGGCGTGCATTCAGGATATGCACTAAGCGGGAAAATAAAAAACTCAAGCGTGAGCTTTTGATTTGAAATGGAATGGGAACCCTATATTTTCCCGGAATAAAAAGGGCTCTATATCCCCCTCTGGGATGCGATCTATCTCTATGCAAATTTCATTAAGATCGGTACAGCACAGACTGTCGAAAATCGGTTGTGAAATAAAATAAATCGAACATACAATCAGCACATTTATTATCTAAATATATTCACATATTTTGTGAATATTAAATTTACTTGCAATTATTTATCATGCAATTATTTGAAAAATAAGGTTACATACATAACGAATTATTAAAGTTATAAAATACTTAGAAATCATTATACATGAATATTACCGGTCGTGAAGCATGTAAAATTAAATAAAAAAAGAAATGAAATAATCACTGACGTAATTGTGGAAATAATATCAAATGTTAAAATCTGACCATACGACGTTTCCATGCAACTATCGATTCCAAGTTGATGAGTTTTTGATGTGAAACATATATAGGCGAGGGTAATACAGATTTTTGGCTTGGCGATACATGCCGTGGCGACGCATCGCCCCGCTATATGTACTATACGTAGTCCATACGTGGCAGTGTGTATAGTGTACAGTATTGTTTACTACGTTACACATGTGAGGGTCGGCTGTGTTTTAGTTAAAGAACTATTTTTAACAATGAAATATACCTGACAGCGATAATTCAGGAAATGAAAGTTTGCAGCCTCCTACAAAGAAAGCAAAATCACACTATAATTGTAATGCTTTATCTCTTTATAATGCCACATCTGATTCTTGTTGTAATATTTTCTTTAGAACACAAACAATTTCGATCGTTTTACATCGGCTAGGCTGTCCCGTGATGGCGTACACATTTTTTTGAATGGTGCTGTCACTTGAACTGCGACAAAACATTGCATAATTATAAGACCCTGTAAGGTGTAAGTATACCCAAAACTGAATGAACCACACCGTCTGATTTACATAGAGATAGTGCGATTCAATTATTATTTCGCGCACGGGTGCGCTACCTACCTACTATCTTTGATGGGCTTTGATAACACCAGCCGCCCTGATAGCATCGCAATCCACGCATAAAGTGCCCCTAAGTGGTTATAACTGTCAAATTTGCGAGCTTGCACGTACCAATCGGGTTGCTAGTGTAGAATAACATTTTTAACTGCTGTAAGTGCGAAAGCGCAGTAACTTTTGTTAGTAACATCGGGTTTTGTGTGCGACGAGCGATACTGGACACTAAGGGTCCGTTCACACAGACCGGCTCGGAGAGCATCGGCCTGCTTTTTTCTTTTCACACAGACCGGGTCGTATACGCTTGGAATTGGCCGGAGCGGAGCCGCCAACTATTTCACATCGACCGGCTGGAAGAGATCTGAAAGCGGGTGCGGCTGCGCGAGCGAGAAAGAGCACGCAAGCGGAGCCGGTCGGCTCCTTTTATTACTTCACACGAAGCGCGTTCAGGCATTTTTAATGACAAAAAAGGTGCAAATGCAAAAATAAACTTTACTACAATCACTCAAAACACTGTTTCCAACGTGATAAAAATCTGCTCTCCTCTCCGAGCCGGTCTGTGTGAACGGACCCTAATCAGTTTGTTTTGTGTGAAAAACGTCGTCACTTCATCTAAAAAAACAAAAGCAAGGGTAGCCTTTTGAAGCGTGAGGCCTTTTGGTTCTTCTTCACCGGGATCACGAGCCGAATATACTTCTCACGACTTTGCTAAATCTATTGTATTAATAATATACTTATGCCTTAATAGGTCTTACAGATTTGATTTAACTCTTATTTTTTTTTTTCTTTGAAACCTTTTTTAATTTTTTTTGTAATTGTTGTTGTTAACTACACTGAGAGAGTTTTTTTATGTAAAACCTTAGTTGAATAGCGCTCAGATCGCGGTCACCATAGAGTCTCAGGTTCAAATCTTATTCTTAATCTTAGATATTTTTAGAAAACCAAGCATACAAAGGGACAGACAGACAGCAAAAAGCGACTTTGTTTATAACTATGTTGTGAAGTATGATGAATAAATAAAATAATGTGCAAGTTGATATTAGACTGACAACTTTTTGCCATTGTATTTTTACCGGAAATATCTGTGTGAACACCTTACTTTACCAGATTTAATCTCCCAGGAGATTTAAGATCACGTAAGGTGAGATTTATTATGTTGCGTTCTGAAGAATATAAACGAAAAGTCGTATTTATGATTGCGTCAGTCGTTATGACACTTTATTAGTTCTTTGGCCTTTGTTTCTTAGATTTTAAATTCTTACCACTAACCCGGACAGATTTTTTTAACTACCGGGCCGTGTAACTGGTGCCAAAAATGTTCCCTTTACAGTATAATTATTACAGAGCAATGGAGGGGAGTAGTAGACTATCTCTTGCATCCAACCACACCTGCAGGGTTTGGTTGCATATTATCTCGTCGTAATTTGAGAATTTAAAATCTCAAAATTTGTAAGCCACATTTGCCTATAATTACAGCAGCAACGGCACCCATCAGACCGGAGCACAGCATGCTGCTTAGCGGCAGAAATAAGCATAGTGCTATTACCCTGGAACCCAAATTGGATGGTTCGTTTTAAGCAAACACATGTTTTCACGCGCTCAAGAGCATGGTTCTTAAAAAGTTGCAGCGAAGTGCGAATCGCGTACACACTGCGGTTAAATCGCAGCAGCAGTGCAATAGTTTTTTTAATTTGGCATAGTGCTTCTACATATACAACGTGTAACCGAATTACGAAATACTGTTGAAGGGTGCATAAGTATATTTCATAAGGAATCATCGAGTAAAAATATTTATAATTTCGCATGTGATGTTAAGGCTGTACCTGACTTCCTTCAGTAAAGAACTATGGCAGTGGCAAAAACTATAGCGTTTTGGTTTCACAGATCATTCTCAGAGACAGTAAATAATGTACCTCTGAAGCATGTTGAGTTATATTTCGGTTTTCATTTACACGTTGTATATTGTTCATGGGCTTTATATTGATTTATCAGTGGATTTATCTCATAATTATGTACGACAATTTGTTAAAATGTGGGAACATTCTACTTAAGGGCCTTATTTAAAGATGGGCCAGTAAGAAATTTTACACCAATTAGGTTGAGGACCTCGTGAGCCACAGTCCAATGCTAACCACACCACCACCAGCGAGGCAATTAAAAATTACTCTCATTATGAGAAGGGTTTAGGCCCTAGTCCACTACGCTGACCAAATACGGATTGGCGGACATCACACGTCTTTGAGAATATTATGGAGAACTCTTAGGCACATGCAGGTTGTGTGTGTGTGTGCAGGTTGTTTTGGGTTTCCCTTCACCGTTAAAGCTTAATTTTAATTTTTAAAATGCTCATAAATTAGAAAAGTAAGAGGTGCATGTCAGGGTTTGAACTCGGCCCTTCGAAAGTAAAGCTGAAGACCCGCCCACTAGGCTGTCACAGGTTCACCGATCTTCCCGGGACGAGGTACAAGTGTTGTGCAAAGGAGGCACCGGTGCTATCCTAGGAGATCCCGGAGCCTCCCAATATGTACTGGGGAAGGCTACCGAGGGGGTTTTAGTGGGAAGAATTCCCACATAACCCAAATTTCCCCCCCAGAGAATCGGGTATCTTTTAAGAAGTTTTCCCCCCGTCAACAAAAAAAAAAGTAGGATGTCACCGCTGATAAAGCGCCAGTAAAAAGTTGATATAGCGCCAGAATATCCTCAAGCTACGCAGTACACGGTTTCCCATTGCATCGCATTTCCACGAAAAGCTTGTATGGCGCTCACAGGCGGCTACGGCGCAGGCGCTATCTTTGACGGGTTCATACGTCTTCGTCAAAGGGCCCACCTGACTTGGCCACATCGAAAACAGTTTATAGTAGTGATAGCGATCTTCGCATTATGCACGATCAACTAACTCGTACGTTTCATAGGCTGTGCGCACACTAGACTCATCGTTCCTCTGCGGAAGGTAGCATCATCGACCCATTACCAGCGTAATACAGGTCACCTCTCAAAATGAGAAAGATTTTAAGCTGTAGTCCACCATGAAAGTCAAGTGCGAATTGGTGGATTCAGACGCCCTTGAGAACAATATGGGGACAGGTTTCCTCACGATGTTTTCGATCACTGTTGAAGTAAGTGATATTAAATTGCTTAAAACGCACATAACTCAGAAAAGTTAGAGTCCTGAATCGAACTCAGTACCGCCGAAAGTGAGGCCGAAGACCTTACTTACCAACTAGGCAGGTCCTCTTACAACTATCTATAAAAGCTATTACGTTGGTGCCAATTCTGTTGTCTGTGTGTTGTCTAAAAATAGCGCTATCCTTTTTCAAGAATATCACAGTCTAAGTGATAGCATTTTTTTTAGACTCGTCAATTTAGTTTAGTCCGTCAAATATGCATTGTATATTAATTAATTTATTTATTTATACTCTTTATTTGTACACCACATCGAGTTCAGAAAAACAAAAAAAAAAAGAACAACCTCTTCAAGAATGTAGTAGGTTACCAAAGGCGGCCTTATAGCTAAATAGCGATCTCTGCCAGGCTACCTTAGGATTAGTAAAACTAAAAAGAAAAACGAAAAGGTGGGGTACACTGTTTAAAACATACTTACGAATTACTTCATAAACCAGACTACACAAATGCAACAATTCTGTTGATAAATATAAAAAAAACAAGTATATTATGTCCTTTTTTTATTATATATTCCCTTAAATAAAATGGTCGCAAATTGAATAATAATTTAATAGCAGCAGTTCCACCTTAATTCAATTAATCTTTTTGTTGGGTACAGTTAAATTTATGTGACAAAATGTTAATTTAGATATGTCGGTGAGCATTTTAATGGGACTCTTTCCAAAAGTTACGGAACTTCAAAATTAGCATAATAAAGTGATTCTTCTTTAAGTGCTGCTGCCCGATTAACTAACTTTTCCAGAAGAACCAAAGGTGAGAGTTATTTTATGTTTAAACCCGTTGGATTGGAGCAAGTAAGTACTTAGGATTATCTAATTTATTGTTTCCTTGTTAGACAGATACAAAATACGCGATGATTGACAACTGTACTGTATGATGTACTGTTTGAATTAAGACGACGAGTTGTCTTGGAAATAATAGTGAATCGGGTAGCTGTTTTCTAGATACAAAAGCGATGAGTTGAATACGGTGGCCATTGATTTAATGTTACTAGTATATGTGAGCTCACTGAAAATCGCTATCAAATTATGCCTTTTTTCTGAAGATGACGAGTTGGCAACTTGTTGGGAAAGTTAGCAAATTGAGCAGCTGGGTATTCGAACCTACCCAATGCTGGATCTCGAACGGAAAAGGTTCTAGTGAGTAGTTACTGAAATAATGAATGTTTTGTGGCAGATATCAGATGTGGCTTGTTATCACCAGGTTATCTTATAGTGAAGAAAATGCTCACAATTTCAATTTGTCATAAAACAGAAGACAGAAGGAAGGGGTGATACCTTAGTAGTTAAAACTTCGGCTTCCCTTTCAAGGGAAGTTCGAGCCCCGCCGGGCACCTCTAAATTTGTAAGTCATGTGCGCTTTAAGCTATTAAATATCACTCACGGTTAAGGTAAAGGTAAACATCGTGACCAAACCTGCATCCCTGAGAGCTCTCCATAATGTTCTCGAAATCGTGTAAAGTCCACCACTCCGCCAGCCTGAAGGGACCTAAACCTTTCTCATTATGAGAGGAGCACCGTGCCTTGCAGTATGGCTACCACAAGAAAAATGATTTATTTTAAAACCAATCAATTAAATAATTGGTTTTAAAATAAACCAATTTGTTTTGCCAAAATTCGAAAACAAAATAGGAATCATGACTCATCCACTAACGCAACTATCAAAATAAAATGTTTCACATTTACCAGATGGGAGACGTGTCGAGCATTTCAGTGTATCTAGGATGTCCAGTTTCCCATAACGGTTGGAGAGGACTGCCGAATCGTGTAAAATGACGATCGTAGCATGCGCGGGCGCAAGCCGACCACCGTGCTCAGAATCCCAATGAGTCGGACCAGACTGGACTATATAACGCGTCCACTACTCCTCAACAACAATAGCTCGAGAACCACATAACGCACAACACCCTTCGAAATACAAAGGGAGTGAAGTGCCTAGAGTTTTTTGTAACTATCTACATATCCGAGAATGAAGATTCTTTGCGTGCTCATCGTGGCCTGTGCTTTGTGGGAGGCGAATGGATATCCGTATCCCTATTATGGAAGTAATGCGGATTCAAGTGAGTTTATATTTTTTACCAAGCCCGCGTTCCGTGTGGCTCGTAACTTGTTCTGATTTTGTTACAAAACTCGCCGTTTGCGTTTCTGGACTAAAAATGTCACCAGTGGGGTTAAAATGAGCGCCATTACATAATATATTTAATAGATTCAGGCAACTAACAAAACTAATACGATACAAAAACTAAAAATAAAAAACAAATCCAGTTTATGAATAGATAGTATACGTAAATATAAAAATAAGTAAACGTAAGCAGGGATTTATGATTCGCTTCCCGAAAGCGATGATATACTATGACATCAGGCTTACCAGATTATATATACCCATTTTCTCGGTTTGTCTCACTAACCTCACTTGTCGGACTAATAGGATGAGAAAATAGTACAGGATGCAGGCTATTTATTATGGAATTTTGTTTCAATATTGGTTAGGGCGGGAAAAAAATTGGGATAAAATTTGATTTATGTTCGTCTATAGGATGTGATCGATCTAAGTGACCCATTATCTACATGATGACCGGTGCAGCGGCAACAGATGCTATACTAGTATTATAAATGCAAATCATATATAATACTAGTTCAGACAGTATGGGAGTATGAGTTAAAATGTAGGTGTTTTTTAATTTATATTCATTTATTCTATAAGGTTAGTTATAGTTAAGTATGCAACAATTATAAAAGGTCACTAACAGCTAAAAACGCGTAAAAGTACTTAATAAAAATGTAAAGCTTTAAAACGTTTCCAAAATGGATAAAGATCAAAACCTTTAACACTTTATACAAAATTGTTTTTACTTATAATATTTTTTTTATAAATGCCATATTATTGTTCTGAGAAGTTGTACTATCTATTAAATAGTTTTCTTTTAAATATGATATCTATAAAGTCTATATATATTTAAAAAATGTTATGTTGGTTTGTGTACGCTTCAAAAACTCAAAAAGTTCTGCACCAATCGAGCTGAAATGTTAGCATGATATATAATCCGCATCAAGGATTGTTTTTATCTATTTTTTGCATCAGTCACATATCGGCGACCGCGAACCACCGTTTTTTTTAACAATCGATGTATCAGTGACCGCGCCATCTGCCGAAAGCGAGAAAAACACTCGCTGACTTATGTAATGTATTCTTTGTTTTTTTTCTCATTTCTCAACCATTCCATAAAAATGTGCCACAGCGAAGCGTGGCAGGGTACAAATAGTTTATAATAAAACTGTTATTGGACGATTCCTGAACTTATTTTTTTTTTGTAAATTTTAATCCGGGGAAGCCTTAATATCGATGTGGTTTCTCTTTCGAATCAAAACGTTTTTTTATTTTATTGGTTTTTGTCTTTCTGTTCGCGTATCACGCGAAAACTTTTGAACGTATTTCAATACAATTTGTGTACATAAATCCCGAAAAACCGGAGATCTAACTCAGTCGCCTCGAAAGGCAGGCCTTAGCTCTTATCACAAGTATATCAACGCTTTTTACATACGTATCTTATTAAAGGTTATTAATAAGCTCATACTTTTATGTACAGTTTCCTACGGATCGACCGATATCAATCGCGGTGGTGTTGCGCTGAGCCGTTACTACAACCCGTACTACAACCCACGTGCCTACGGGGGAGGAATGGCTGCCTTCATGTTCAAACCCGAGGAGCGGTACCAGCCTCAGACAAGCCAATACTACCTCCCTGACAGACGCCGCCAAACGCAACCAGAATCCAACTATCCCCAACAAAACGAGGTGTACTACCCCCAACTACCTGAACAATCCGAACGATTGCCTGAACAGCCCGTGATACAAGAAAACCCGATAGCTATACCAGAACTACCAACAATCACCGAAGCAACCGAAAGCATGAAAAATCTGAACTGGGAACTACTACGTTGAAATCGGTCGTCCCAGAACTAACGGAACCAGAATCCGAGGAAATACCCAAGCCTGCACCAAAGAAACGCGTGACCAAGAAGAAGCAAGTTAAAAGACCTGTAGAGGAAGAAGAAGATGAAGGTGAGGACTATCCTAAGATGCCAACTGGAGCGTATTTCCCAATGTTCTTCGGCTTGGGCGGTAGGTCCAGTAATGGCGGCGCACCAGGTGGTGCAACCGCTATAGCCAATGCCTTCAGCACTGGACGCGGAGGTGTCGCCACGAGTCACGCTACTGCTTATGGATTACCAAGATCTGAAAGTAAAAGATTGTAATGTTATTAGATTACATAAAGGTATACTTTAAGAAGCCTATATATGTCTGTCTGCCTATAAAAATCTGCTTCCAGATGTTAGTGTCATACTCAAAAAAATCCATAGACTATGGATTTTAGTCTATGGACTTAAAATTTTTACACAACACTTTTTACATTTTTTAAACGTAAAAGTAAAAGTCTTGTACGAAAACAAAAGGTTCTAACTACTGACGTTCTAAGAGCGTTAGTTTCCCATTAATTAAAGTCAGACTGGCATTAGAATAATAGATTCATATGCCATCTAGCGCTTAAACCTTAAACTAAGACAGAATTTTCCATTCAAACCGTTTCGCCTAGCAATAGTTTGAGTTGACTGATGTTGCCATATTTTAGTTCAGTTTAGTCCTTACAGAGGGCGTCTCCATTGATTGTTTTAAATAAATATATTTCGAGACGTTTTTTATAATTCTTATGAAATATTATACAGTTGTTAAACAGCTTTTATATAGTCAATACTAAGATTTTATATGGTATTCCATTGTTGTTTTAAACAATAAATTGGTTATTTACAACTGTTGTCTTTTATTTATCTACAGCTTGACGGAAAATTAATTTATTTCCTTACGGATTATTTTTTTCTGACTCCCACGCAATTTCTAGATAATGACGTAGTCTATTATAAATGGATCCGATGTCTTAACGTGGTATCTTGTGGATGAAAATAAAGGTAAAGTAATTTCTCCAAAATCATTCAGTTATCAACATTTAATTTCACTTTATTAATGCAATTGCTACGTTGGTGGTATTATATTGGTGGTTGGTACGTGGTGATAGCTCAGTGGGTAGGACTTCGACTTCACTTTATGGGGGGGCGAGTTCGAATCCCAGCACGCACTTCTATGTGCGTTTTAAGCAAATTAAATATCACTTGCTCCAACGTTTCTCCATAGTGTTAAAAGTCCACCAATCTGCACTGAGCCAGCGTGGTGGGCCTTAATCCCCTCTCATTGTTGGGGGAGACCCGTGCCCTGTAGTGGGCCGGTAATGGGTTGATATGATGATGATGATGATGAATGCAATTTATTACTGAAGGTCATTTTATGGAAACTTTAAGATTTAAAGAAATTGTTTTCACGCAATTACTGGTTCATAAAGAAGTGAACGGTTAATCTAATAATTAATGGATACGTATTTTCCACGTTTTTATTCACACAACAATGAATAAAGAAAAACATTTCTCACCCTTTGTACGCAGCACGACTGTGCGGTAACCTACCCACCCTGGTTTTTCCGTGTTGGTATGGTCATACTTGTGTACGAGGGTTCTTCTGAAGACAAAGTATCAAAGTAAAACGATAACTTTAAGTTAACGTACAAAAAACCCCTTTTTTAATGAACAAAAATTTAAAAAAATGAATTTAGAATTTAGAGATAAACTTGAAATCTACGATGGAAAAATCTATAATGGTGGAATTTTCGATCGGTCAGGACTTTAACAACTTTTGTTTGCAATACCAGGCAATATAACGAGTTGAAACTGATAACTTCACTTTGATATATCCATAAGCCATGAATAAGCTGTAATCCGAAGCTTAAATACGTTTAAGAATGTACACTTGTTACATTTAGAAGCTTATACTAAACTGTAAGAGGCATAATAAATTTAATCTTATTATGTTTAAATTAGAAGTTTGATAAAAATAATACCATTAGGTATGTCATCACTCAGCACCTACTTACATAATTTTTAAGTTATATGATAAAATGCTATTTAATTTATTACACTCTGAATTAAATTATCCAATTATTTTGGAATAAGACTATTTTCGAGGACATAAATTTTGCGTACAGCAACCACAGTGTTAAGAAGATACTGAACTCTCATTGCTTTGCTTGCAAACAGATCCGCGGAATGTTGCTAGCTCACAAAATTTCCCCATTTTATGATAAATGTTTAGAACATTAGAGAAACACTAACAAAGTGTAGTGGTTTTTGACGCTTCAATATTAATCGTCTACATGTGTCAATTATGTTACAGCAACATACAACTCGCACAGCGTTCACACAAACAGACAACTTATTTTTTATGTAGGTATATATTAGATAGCGCTTATTTACCCAGTTGTATTTTTGAAGGAAATTCCTTGAAGTTTATAGAAAAAAACGAATTAAATATTCCTACAAATCTTAATAACAAGGTTGTTGAGATTTCTTTGAAAATAATAAATACATCATCGTATCGAACGACACGCCTCACGCCCTCAGGCCTTGTGAATGAAGAGTTGATTCTATAATTTCTTTATTTCTTATGTATAGTATCCTATTTTACTCTGTAATAATATAAAATTAAAAAATTTAAAATTTAAAATTCTATTTTTTCAAGTAGGCCACTTTTGAAACGTCAAGTCTGTCTGTGTGTAGTGACTGTACCTGTTCGGAAAGCAGATTCTACCGAGAAGAAGCCGGCAAGAAACTCAGCAGTTGCTCTTTTCCAATATCAACAATTTACATTTTAAATTTTTCTATCTTGTGAGAGATGAAAGCGGAGCCGGATGCTTCCAAGCAACCTTGTCATTAAAAAAATAAACTTATGCATTGGTAGGTCCAAAATTACTTTAGGAATCATGTTATAAAAGCGTATACTCAACATATCATATATTATCTATAGATTGATTTAAGAAAATATATATATACTACGACAATACACACATCACAATCTAGCCCAAAACTAAGCGTAGCTTGTGTAATGGGTACTAAGATGACTGATTAATAGTTTTATGAATAATATATATAAATACTTATAAAATACATATAAACACCCATACACTGAAAAGTATTCCTGTTCATCACACAAACATGTTCCTGTTGTTGGATCAAACCCACGCCCTTGGACTCAGAAAGCAAGCTCGCTGCCCACTGCGCCAATCGGTCGTCAAAGATTGAAGCGGTGATAGCGCATTGGGCGGCTTGGCTTCACTTTCGGGGGGCCGAGTTCGAATCCTAGCACGCATCTCAAACTTTTCTAAGTTATGTGCGTTTTAAGTAATTAAAATATAACTTGTTTGCACGGTTACAGAAAATGTCAAGAAGAAACAAGCATGCCTACATAATGTTCTCAAAGGTGTGTTAAGTCCACCAATCCGCACTGGGCCAGCCTGGTGGGCTAAGCCCTTAACCCATCATTTTTGTAGGACGAGACCCGTGCTCAGTAGTGGGCCCGTAATGGGTTGATGTGATGATGATGATGATATAGCTTAGGTAAATGTCTATTTAGTGAGTCTAAAATACTTAAGGATTTTCTGGAAGAGATTTCTTCAGCAATAAGGTCGTGTGCAATAAATTTTTTACCTGCACGGCTATCTATTTTTAAGAAACACAAAAGTAATACATTTAGTTAATGTATTTATTTTTTGCTCATAAGTAATATTATGAAATTATCACGGAAAATACCTTTATAGCTTACCTATTTATAGCATTTTACCAGTATAATATGATTACTAGTTTTAAATAATTTTCTTCGCCATATACAAGGTAGGTATGGGCCGAAGTCTCAAAGTCTAACACTAGGAAAATAGGGGATGAAATTTTGTATGAACATTCATCATTTTGAAGTTATATCTATAATTATTGAAAGAATGAATGAATAAAATTTTATTATATCTGCATAGTGATATCTGCATACCGTCTGCGAAAGGTGCAGAAGTTTGTGGGGTTGAGTATACGCTTTTACAACATGATTCCTAAGGTAATTCTTGACCTACCAATATATACATTTAAAAAATGTGTAAAAACACATCTAATACAGCGAGGTTACTTTACATTTGATAAATTCTTTAATGACAAGGTAGATTGGAAGCAGCCAGCCTCGCTCTCATTTTCCGCAAGATAGAAAAATGGTTGTAAATGTTGATGTTGGAAGCGAGCAACTACTGAGTTTATATCTGGCTCTTCTCGGTAGAATCTGTTTCCGAACTACAAACTCACTACAAACATACATACTTGACGTTTCAAAAGTGCTTATAAATTAGGCCTACTTGAAAGAAACGAATTTTAATTTTTTCGAATTTTAATTTTTAATTTTTTTGAATTTAGAATTTTTTTGAATTTTATTCACCACACAAAAAATTGTAAATAAGAAAATTACACAACCTGGTGGCGATGTCTTCAAAACAACCAATGGCGTAAAGCACAGTTCAAGAAGAGAGGTAGTTTGGTAAATAGGTTGAAAATTAATATAGTGTTTCAAGATTTACAAAAATGTCTAGTATAAGGTATGAAAGCAAACTACTAGTCGGATTAGGACAATCTTTCTTGCATTTGACGCTTCAATTTCTAAGTTACACTCTTTAAACGTTAGTAGATTGAAAATTTGCTTATCAGAAGTTCTACATGAATAATGTTGTAAAAGCCCGCGATCCGGCATTTGAGCAGCTTGGAGGATCCAAGCTCTAAATACCTTCCCCTATTAATACTAATACTACTAAAACAATATCCATACTAATATTATAAATGTGCATGTGAGTCTGTTTGCTTGTTCGTTTATTTATTTTTTTGTTATTTATGTTCGGCAATGCTTTGATCTTGATGAAACTTATTTAGTTATTTAAAACACGTTATTTTACACCAAAATATAATAAAAAGTTTAACTGTAATAAATTTACAAATATAAGGCAGGCACAATATTCGCGAATAGTAGATAATATAGATAGATATAGAAGATAAAGTTACAGTATAAGATAAAGGTGCAAAAACAGAAATAAGTAAGGAAAAGAAAAACGAAAACTAAACATAAATAAAAATAGATTTAACAATCAAGAGACATACTGCAGATGGACGTATTATGATAGTTTTCATACCAGACCACAAGATAACTTTTTTGGCTTTGTTAGCGCACGGCTTTCCAGCTAAACTTAATTTTTGCAATTTCTTCCAGAGAGAAAATGACTAACGGTCGTCGCGGTCTATTGTTAGTCATTTTGTATTGGTTGTAATAGTAATATTTTTGATGACCTCCTGGCGCAGTGGTGAGCGCTGTGTGTTTTAATTGGACCCCGCGGTTCCGCAAGTTCTCTACCGACAAAGTCATGCTACTAAGCGATTTAGCGTTTCGGTGCGATGTCGAGTAGAAACCGATATGTATGGGTATGGTTAAAAAAATTTGGAAAATCCAAAAGTGCACGCCTCATAGCGGTCATTCACATTTAAAAAAAAATCCTAAAACAAATAAAATTAAAATCTTTATGTGTCATGATCGATTTTATGAGACGAAATTTACATAGCGCATGCGCGATTTTCCACATACTCTTGCATATAAAAAATGTTTTTGATATATTATAATTAACGCTAATATTAACTAGGAATCAGCACAGTGCATTACTTTATATAATAAAAACAAATATATTCCGGTAAGATAATTTTTTCGTCCAATTTCTCTTCCACATACACGGATCCGTAAACACAGACACACGGACGTCTAAGAATAATTGCTTATAAATTTAGCTTGATGTTAGTGCACTCTATCCTGTAAGTGTTATACTAATAAAAAAAAACTTCATTTAAGTTTTGAAAGACTGGGTTTTTTGACATATCGAGATTAGAGCATCACCTCACGCTCCGCTTATGAGGCGGGCAATATAACTAGCATACTGGCATACCCAGCAGAATAGCCCGCTACTTGTAGTGGGATAAAATAAAATATACCAATACAAAGTCTTTTAAATGTAGAGTGAGATTTGAGATGTCTTTGACCTGAGGACCTATCTCATACCGGTACAGTGTAATGCCCCTTCTAGTATATGCGTATCACAAAATATATTCAAAGATATACGACAAACATGATTGGCGTGAAATTTCTCTATCTGTGCGTATAAAAAATATGGCTAGCGTTCAGTTTGTTTATTGACCACGAAAAAGACAGGAATACTTGAACTTTGAAAAGTAAATCAAAACTGCTATTAACTAAGAGAAATAAATTTATTCCAGTTGTGGGAATAGAACCCACAACCCTGGACTCAGAAAGCCAGATCGCTGCCCATTGCGACATTAGGCTGTCTAAACATTTATTTGTTCATGGAGACGAGCTAGTTAGAAAATCAGAAACTTTTTACTTTAAATATAATATACTTGAAGAATATCAAATTGGTGTCCATATTTCCTTTAATTATATTGAACTTGAAGTACTTATATCAAGTTGGTGTCGAAATTAGCACTTTCATAAAACAAAAACATGTTCAAATTTTGAAATTAAAGTTCAAAACGATTTTTTTTTTTACCGCAGTTTACCATCCTTTTCTATTGTAAGCGATTGTGTACCTAACAGAGAAAGCGCTCCACTAGCTCTTTTCCGTGGACAGACTATAAATGACGTCACAGCTCTGATATCTGAAAGAGGCATAATATGATAATTTAGGCATAGGTTGAATGACATCCATGGCTTAATTTCCAAAGCAATTTTATTTTTAATAGTAGTAAGTAGAGCTTAGTGAAGCGGTGATCACATTCGGGAGGCAGAGTTCCAATTACAGCACCTCTAACTTTTATAAGTTATTTAAAAAAAGCAATTAAAAATATCACTCGCTTCAACGGTGAAGGAAAACATCGTGAACAACTGCATGCTTGAGAGTTCTCCATAATGTTCTCAAAGGTGTGTGGAGTCCACCAATCCGGACTGGACCAGCAGGTTGGACTATGGCCTTAACCCCTTCTTATTGTGGGAGGTGCCCAGTAATGGGCCGTGAGTGTGGCCGCCGGTTGATATGAAGATCTTTCTGTGAAAGAGCTGGGTGCGGAAAGTACTATCGATATGCTTATGCATTATAGTCATTCCAGGCATTGCAGGAACGCGTCCACCCTCTGTCCATTAAACTTGAGGCGTATGTGTCAAGCCTCATGTAGGTAATATCACCGGCAACTACGCCCTTGAGACCGGACTCAAAAAAATTTGAAGGAAAAACGTTTTTATCAAAATTACTAATGAGAATTAAACACAAGCGATTCCGCAAACATTCAATAGTGAATGTTGAACTGTAAATCAGTAAAATGGGCCGGTTTTGGTTATTTCGCGAATAGATAACACCTGTCCAATTTCTATATATAAAAGGGTATTAATGTAATATTCTCCGGTAGTTTGTGAATCCTTTATCATGAAGACGGTCCTAGTTTGTTCAACTTTTGGGATTTTATTGGCAGTCGCCAATGCAAGAGGTGAGTGTATAATTTTTGGACAAGGTACTGTTGCGGCATCAGAGAAATAGAGTAGATTTTCTTCGTTTTTATTACTGCGCCAGTAGTATTTCCTAAATCGACTGGTATTGCGTAGCGTTCTTACAAATAAACTAAAGTCACGATATCTGCGTATGACGAATGTGCTTTCTTTATGTCAGTGTAAGTGCCTCTTTCTGGCACAGCCTCTTATGAACCATGGTCTCCGGATATCTGAAAAAAAAAGAGAATCCTTTTAATATTGTTACTACAACAAGGCTATTGTTTAATTTTCGGCACTTTATTATATTTAAAGAACTAGAAACTTCTTCGTTCCATAATTAAATCCTCTGAGCGGACTTTTAATAAAGGCTCAAACTTTTACTTTACTTTTTAACTGTCTTCCCAAACACCCATTAGGGTTTAATGTAACTGACAAACCAGGCCAGCCCGTCTTTACCAGCAGGTGAGATCGCAGTCAAGGGCTGACTTTTAAGGCAATCTATAACCGTTACTGAACCCAAAACAGACAGAGAGACACGAATTATTAAAATTGAAAAAAGTTACAGCTTTTTTAATTCGTGTATGTCTGTCTGTGTCATGCTCGCGCATAAAGCTGAAACTGCTGATCGAATTCAAACGAAACTTTGCACGGTTTGAGTCCTATGACATAGGATACATATAATCCCAGAATTCAGCTGAACTTTTGAGAGCGGGGACGCAAGTTCTTGACAATTTTGCACCATAACTGTGTAAAATAATTGATTTGAATAATTTTATTTCTACTGTGTTATGAGTTTTGGTTTTGCCCAAATTTCGTGTAGATCTGGTGAATATGACTACAGGAAGGACAGAACTCCTCAGCGGACAGCAGCAAACCCCTCACTTAAGGCTTAACGATACTGAATGCATAAAGTATTGTCAAATTTATGAGGACATCAGTGCTAGGCCTAAATAAAAAGTGTTAGAAATCTTCTTGGTTAACTTTAGCGTTCCTTTATCGTACGAATCAACTAATAATGGCATCTCGATTATTCCTCTTACAATTAAATAAATAAATAATGTATTTATTATTTATTATTAACTTCCAAAGGCCACATTTACTGATAAACCCAACGCTATCTAAAGGGAATATAGTTATAGGGAAATCAAAGTATTTTAAATAAGCTAAAGCGTTTGTTTACGTGATTGAAGTTTAAAGTGTGAACAAGAAGTTTCAAATAGTGGGTTTATTATAGCTCCATGAACAAGAACAGATATATTAGACAGACATGACTATTAGGGCCACATAAAGGGCCTGGATTGTTGGGCCGGTGTAGCTTAGGGCATAGTCTTATAAGTCTAACTAACATAGTATAGTGGTTTTTGTTTTGTTAATAACATTATTTAATAGTTATTTTTTGAATATCTTATTTTTAAAATTGTATTTAATTTAATTTATGCTTCATTCAATGTCAATTAATTGTATTTCTTTACAATAGTATTTTAATGTATATGCGCTACGCCTGAAATAATTAATATTTTATTATATTCTATCATTTATTTATTTTCATTTTTTTTAATTCTTAACAATGCTTAAAAAAATGTAAAACACTATTAAAATTTATAAGAAAAAACATCCACCCTCCGCTTGCGGAGCTTTTGAATGCCCAAGTAACCGGCGGTCAGGGCTCCAGAGTGGGGAACCTCTTATTATTATTCGCCCACACCTCAGTCGTTTGTATAAATATGGTGAAATACTACTGTACTTAATATCATAGATTTGTATATTGCACTTCCATTAGATACTAAAAACTTTACGTCTGATATCGGATTTATTGAGGTAAGTAGGTGTAGACTATATAGCAATACGCTGGGTCCCGTAATTTACGCGGATACATCTAGTTAAGTAATATAGCGGTGATAGCCTAGTGGTTAGGATTTTAGTTTCATGGGGGACCAAGTTTGAATCCTGGCACGCACTTTTCACATTTCTAAGTTAGTTGCATTTTAAGCAACTAAATATCAATTGCTGCTTCTGCGGTGAATGAAAACATCGTGGAGTTTCCTCGAGATGTTTTTTTTCTTCAAACATCGTGAAACCTGCTGGCCTGAGAGATCTCTATAATGTTTTCAAAGGTGTGTAAAGTCCACTAATCCGAAATTGGCCAGCGTGGATTTCTGATGAGACTCGAGCCCTGTGATATTGATATGATGAGGTGACAAATACACGTACCGTAGAATTATATGTACAAAGATGTTGATGTGTAAGTATCAATGTTTTGTCTTTAATTATTTCAGAAATAGTAAATGTCAACAGCGGCAGCGACGGCAGTGGTAGTTATGGTGAAGGCTTTGGAAGTAATGGCTTTGCATATGGAGACAGAAAAACAGATGAACGATTCCGTACCTACGTAAACCCGCTTGGAAATATAGTATCCAGGGCACAAGGTGGAGCAGCAGAAATCGGTGGAATATTGTATCCCAGAATTACTGACAATGGAAAAGTAGTATACACTAAATCAGACTATAGGAATCACGGCAGCTATGATAGTTCCACTGTTACGTACAGCGGTTCTGGAAACAGTAGAATCAGTGACGACTTCGATGGACGCGGAGTTCTAGACGTCAGATCTAATATCGGCTCAGATGAATCAAGACGCACTGCTGGCCACAACGGATTCAAAGGATTCAATAGCGTTAACGGATACAGTAACAATGAATCGGGATTCAAAAGTGATGTGATAAGTGGAAGCGCTTTGCACAAACCTAATGCAGGTTATGGAGATTTAAATAGACTCAACGGTAATTCTGGTGGATTTATAAGAAACTACGGAAATCAAGATAGATGGAGTGATAACAGTCGACTTGGTGGCATCGGAAACAAACACTTTTCTGATGGATACCAAAGTTTAGGACGATTCGGAAGTTTGAATTTGGGGAATA
Organism: Pararge aegeria; assembly: GCF_905163445.1. Lineage (NCBI taxonomy): Eukaryota > Metazoa > Arthropoda > Insecta > Lepidoptera > Nymphalidae > Pararge > Pararge aegeria. The sequence continues at coordinate 3,112,614 of NC_053181.1, forward strand.
CCTTCGGGGGTATTGGAAATGCATTCGGGAACCCCTTCACTTTTCCAGGATTTGGCGCAGGATCGGGCATTGGTGGTTTCAATCCTAGTACTATTTTTTCACAACTACCTGGTGCTAGTGGTTCGGGCCTAGGTGGCTTCAACCCTTCTACTATTTTTTCACAACTACCCGGTGGTAGTTCTTTGTCCCAACTACCCGGTGGTAGTGCTTTATCCCAAATAGCTGGTGGTAATATAATAAACCAAAAACTTGAAGACGAACTTGGGAATTCTAATGGAGGGTCTGCTTTCAATGGATGTGGCTCTGGCTCGTGTGGTGGTTACAGTGACAATGGAAAATATGCATTTGCTACAGCATCCGCAAGTGCTGGGAATTACGGAAAATAATCATCAACCCATTTCCTTTAATTATCCAAGTTCACGCTAACACAGAAGAAAATTCTTTAACAGCATAAGTATAACGAGCTGACCCGTGCAACTTATTCTGCACCAAATCGGTTAGTATCGGAAAACACAAAAAACATTTTCTAAAAATGAATCCTAGCTAGATCGATTTATCGCCCCCGAAACCCCCTGTATACTAAATTTCTTGAAAATCGTTGGAGCCGATTTCGAGATTATATATATACAAGAATTGCTCGTTTAAAGATATAAGATAAATAAATAAGTAATAAATATACTACGAAAATACACACATCGCCATCTAGCCCCAAAGTAAGCGTAGCCGTGTCATGAGTAGGTACCAAGATGACTAATGAATATTTTTATGAAAAATATACATAAATGCTTATACTATACAGACAAACCCAGACACTGCAAAACATTCATGTTCGTCACACAAACATTTTCCAGTTTTGGGAATCGAACCCACAGCCTTGGGCTCAGAAAGCAGGGTCGCTGCCCACTGCGCCAATCCGCCGTCAAGTATGTATTAAGACGCACTGCTGACCACAATGGCTTCAAAGGATAAAAATGAAAATCTTACAATAGCCTATAACAGTCCACTGCTGTATTAAGGTCCTCTCCTCCGTAATTGGCCTATAATCGGGGTTATGATCGCAGTAAATGGTACTGCACAGAGGACGCTGATTCCCGTTCTCCGTCATAGTTCGTTAGTCGCCTCGAACGACATCCGCAAGAAGAGGAAGTGTGGTGACACCTCTAATGATCTGCCTTTACGTAACGGCGCGGTAAGGATTCAATACTGCTTACGAATACAGTAGCAATGAATCAGGATACAAAAATTCATTTTAACCATGATTGCTCAACATGAGTTTTTGAACCGATCAATACAATTTTTAAAGCAATGAAATAGCATTTAATTATATATTGTTAATTTATATGTTCTTGTGTAACAAAGCCAACTAAAGTAAGTACCTACCTAAGTTTTGTAAAATGAGTCAACTGAAATAAATTGTATTCAACAACTTATCAACATAAAAAATAGGCTAATCTAAACTTGTACAACCTATACTTCATAGAATAATTGTGATATAAAATAAAACTTAACAATTTCAGATTTTTTATTATATACATAAATGCTTATACTATACAGACAAAACCAGACACTGCAAAACATTCATGTTCGTCACACAAACATTTTCCAGTTGGAGGCTTGGAAGATCACTTCTGTGGGATGCAACTTGTGTTGATACCCTAGCTGCATCACACATCCGGGCCACTTCGTCGATGGTAGGTGCGGCTGCTTCCAGTGCCGAGCAGGCCAAGAGGCGTAAATATGAAAACCTGTATAGCAGCTTCATTTTTGTGCCTTTTGGAGTAGAGACTTTGGGTCCGTGGGGTCCGCAGGCAAGAGCCCTTTTCAAAGAATTATCGAAAAGGGTTATCGAGTCTACCGGTGATCCTAGAGCGGGCAGTTAGTTACCTTGGCCAACGTATTAGTTTGGCCATCCAAAGGGGCAATGCTGCCAGCATCTTAGGAACTGTGCCTCGCTGCGGTGGTTTCGAGGACGTTTTAGATTTTATTTAGTTTTTAAATAGTTTATTTTAGGTTATATTTATAATTTTATTTCAAACTGTTCTAAATAAATAAATTACGACGATTTTTTATTTTCCATAAAGTTTTACGTACTATGTGATACTTTTTTTTCAAATTACAATCTTGCCTTAGGACTAATCAGTAAAAAATCTAACTAATACTATAATGTGAACGTGTTTTTCTTTCTTTGTTGGTTTGTACTTTCTTAACGCTTTAACAAGGCATATTTATTCATTTATTAACAAATTGTATCTACATCTTTTCAATTGCTTTATCCTCGTAAGCGTTTGTCGGCCTGTCTATATAGTTATTTGAAAGGGCGGAGAGTAATAAAACATAAATGACAAAGAGGCGAGGTCTGTAGTAGATTATATTAAATGTGTTCTACTACGGATTATATTGATGATCAGAGAAGCAAAATATTAGTCAATACTTTTGAACTTTTAACTTATTTTGACGATTAGTATAGTGTTTTGTATATGTGCAAAGTATTGACGGTCCATTCCTAATTTCTACAGCTTCCATTTTGACATAAAGCTCTGGAAGGTTATTTCGATAAAGATAGTTTTATTTTAGAGTATTATAAAATAGTGTTTAGTGTGTGTTTTGTTTATTGGTTTGTTCGTAACAGTAACTGAACCATTGCATCAAACTTGATGAAAGGACATCATCTAATTTTTTTTTCGAGTGGAAGGAATTTCGAAAAAAACATTTCTACAAAAAATACAATTTTTAGAACTCAAATTAAATCAAGATTAATAATCCTCGAGCTTCGGTGTCATAATAGGAAATATTTAAGTGGACTAGTCTATACAGCAAATATATTTTTGGACGGCGCTTTCAGATAAGGTCATAAATTATATCCTTCGACTGTTTATCTATTTATCTTCATTGAAATTATAAGAACTACCATAACAGGTTAGCCCGCTATCATCCTAGACTGCATCATAACTTACCACACCGTTGAGCCGCTAATGGCTAACTTTATGGTACTGCACTAACCCATATATCTTTATCGAAAGATTTCCTGATGCTACATTTCAAAGTCAATAAATTCCAGATGACATCAGATGAGTCTGTTACTAGCACTAGTACACGGATGTGGTTTTTCCGTAACCACGCTCGATGCAGTTAGCGGTTATCGTGACCGGTCGCCAAGAAAAAGAGTTATAGGCATAATAAATAACTTAACCTTTTATACTTGCCAGTAGCTGCGGCCTGAGGTGTTACCCGCGTTGAATAACTCGTTAGGTTGGTTTGTTAGGGTGTTAGGAAAATACGATCATCATTATCATCATCAGCTGATAACCGCGCCAATACAGGGCACGGATTTCCTCTCAGAGAAGGGTTTAAGCCGTAGTCTACCATGTTGGCAAAGTGCGGATCGGTAGACTTCACACGCCGTTGAGAAAGAACATTATAGAGAACTCTCAGGCATGCAGGTTTCCTCACGACGTTTTCCTTCCCACTTTAAAGAAAGTGATATTTAAAATGCTTATATTAAAAAAACGCACATAACTCCGAAGAGTCATATAACTCCAAGGCCGGGGCTTAAACTCGGTCTCCACGAAAGGAAAGCCAAAGCCTTGCCCACTGGTATTTCACCGCTAGCCTATGTTAATCTCCACTGTCTTTTCTACTAACTGTATGCCATAAACCAAGTTGATTGGTTGCTCAGTTACAGTGGTAAGGTTAGACAAACAAACAAACAAATGCACTTTCGCATTTATAATATTAGTATGGATTATTCTTCAAGTAAACAGACTCGCTTTACCAGCAGAGCTAGCAGGGGCGGGAGATAAAAATTATATCCCCCGATTATATCCCCTGACAGGGTATATAATTAAAGTGACCACCTGCTTAATCACTGGAACGTACCCTGACAAGAAATCCAGTGAACGCCACTGGACTTGGTTTACTATGCTGTTTGTTTCTAACACTCTTTATAAAAGGCAAATTATGTCTATATAAATAAAGCAATAAAGTAAAAACTAAGGAACTTCTACCTACATTTTTAATGTTATTTTGTACCAGAGCTTTGTTGAGCTTTTTGTGACAGCTCATTTATTTAATAGGTACTAACTTCATGCTTATATGCTCATCCCTCCTGACTCGGTCGAGCTAAAACAGTATCTTAAAAATGTTAGCGGAAAAGTTTGACTCACCTATATTACAACACTTCAAGTCGGTACTTCAAGTATGGTGAACCCAACTGTCTTGTTGGTTTCTTATAATATAATTTCAATCTATAATAAAATTACCGGCTAAGTTTGTAGTGGTCTTCTTCTTAGACCAGGGCGCGTGGAACCCTCGTAGCTTTAGTTTTAAGTTGACCAATTTATTTATCGACATCAACTCACTTCGATTTCATATTAACATGTAATGTACGCATCAAAAGTGCTCTGTATATGCCTTTTTGAATAATGAAATATTAGACATTGACTTTGACTTTGATTAATTAATAGTAACATAGTCGTTTAACTTATAAATATTACTAACAAATGGGCCTTAGTTGTCTTAATAAAGAAATTTATTATTATTATTAAATATTCTATCATATTTTATTCTATTTCCTTTTTTTTTAATTCTTAACAATGCTTAAAAATAAAATAAAAAGCACTATTAAACTTTTATAAAAAAATATATATATATATTATTATTATATTACAGGCATTCGCCATTGTTGTGTTCCGGTTTGAAGGGCGTGGTTTCCGGGTGTAATTGCAGGCAAATTTGATTAATGGTTTCTTATATGATGAACATCATCATCTTCTCATCGAAGAGGTAGTTGTAGAATATAGACCCACCTCGCTGCGTCAGTGCGGGATGGTGGGCTTGAACGTTGATTAAGCACACGTTAGTTGTAATAACTGAAAGGCTTGATGTTTTTTCCGAGGCGTGGGTGGAGTCCACCAATATCATAACATCAGGCTGGTACCTGGGGTTTTTTGACAGACAAATCCCAATACCTAACAATGTCATAGTCCGATTTCTAGGCCCCGGGAATCGAACCTAGAACCTCGAGATCCAAATTTGAGCATCTGTAATCACTTGTTAATTATACGGCTATCCAAAATTATATAGTTATTGATCGCACGTCGTCTAAAGTTATATACACTTATAGAAACGAAGTAGTAGCTACAAAAAGTTTTCCTTTTTTTATACATTTTTTTACTTGTTTTGTATATTATACCAAATATTTAACTACACTGACGTCACGCAATGATGATAAATAAATATATTTACCACATTGATCATGTAAGCGATATGAGACCTTGAACCCACTTGGTTTTAATTTTTATAAACAAATAACTAGGTGCAAAGTTCACTACACTAGGTCTGTGAACTTCGGACCACCTCAAATAAATTGAAACTATTCATAGGCAAGGTACTATCCGCTCGCCCTTTTTTTAAATCATCAATCACATGTAACTTTGGCACACATACCTATAGCTTTTATCCTAGAGATAGACATTATGTATCCGACATTATTTGTACTAGGCATGGTGGGTTACAAAGAGCTGAGAGCACGCAGGGAATTTACACTCGTGGCTTATATTGTAGAGGTAATGCGAGGTAGGACACACCATCCGGACGAGCTAATGCAAGTAAGGTTGTGTGTCCCCGAGGGGTATGTGAGGCGGAGGCGACGGCCGACACTGCTGGAAGTACCGATTGGGCGGACAAATTTATTAAAAGAGGCACCAATGACGCGCGCCCTCCGCATCCTCAATGTCATATCAGAGCAATGTGATTTGTATTGTTGCGCTCTGAGTGAATTCACGAGGATCGCAATGTGGGTTATTTGTTACCCGAATAGGTAATTAAATATTATAATGGTTAGAAAAAGCTACACTATCGCATTAGGTTTAAGTATTCTGTAATGATAGTGTTAGAATAAGAATATAAATAAATAAATTATCATCAACCAATGGCCGCCGTAGTTCCAAATACCACGCTATTGCTTGATATCACCCTTTCATCTCGTAGTCTACCAGTGTTTACCAGTACGAGGTCGCCATTGCAGCACGTCCATCGATTCTGCGAGCTATGAGCTATGCCCCGCCCGCTGCCACTTTAGCTTCGCGACTCTTCAAGCTATTTCGGTAACTCTGCTTCTTCTACGCATCACGTAGAGAAACTCCAAGCATACCTCTCTCTAATCGCCCGGCAAGTGGCCCTAAGGCGACTTGCGGGACCCATAGCGACCATTTTTCAAAGCCATAAGTCATAACAGGTCGCGGGGCAGAAGACACACCGGAGCACGCAATTTTTAAATGTGCATTATTCGAGGACCAATTAAAGGCAGCCCAAGAGCACGCAAGTCAATCTCCGCAACTCAAATCATTGGCAAGATAACAACAATGGTATGCATTCGCGGAGATGTTGCGAGATGTTGTAAAAAAAAAGATTAAAGACGAATCTTCTTCTTTAGGTGCCTCTCCAACTAGTGAAGGTTGGCCGTCAGTTTTTGATACTTTTCCTTTTCTCTCGCGAGGCTAAACAGCTTGGCGGCACTCGCGATCCCAGTCCACTCCCTTATATTGCGCAACCAAGACTTCCTCTTGCGACCGATGCGTCTCTTTCCAGCAACTTTGCCCATCATTATCAGTTGCAGTAGCCTGTATCTATCATGGCGAAGCACATGCCCTAGATAAGCAACTTTTTTCTTTTTGACGGTCTTCCAAAGTTCGCGCTGACAACCAACTCGTCGCAAGACTTCCTCATTGGTAACCTTTGGTTAAAGACGAATGGGACAGGCAAAAGACCTAAAGGGACAGCTCTCTTCCAGAGGTAATGCAAGTCCCCGAAGAATTGAGTAGGGTTGAGAGGAGGTATTTTAGTCATGGAGCAATGACAATTTTTCCCGCTCCAGTAAAACAAAAAATTCATCAATCCCAACACGCACTGTTCGTTGAGCTTGGACAAAGGCTTATGTTTATCCCGGAAAAACAGATAGTATAAGCCGCGGGATTTTAAAAATAGGACTTGATTACTATTACACTAAAGTAAATACTATTTCAAGTAGGCCTTTTTAGCTAGCGCTGTCTAGCAATTCAAAGGGTAATAGCGCCAGAATTTTGGGTACTAATAATGTGCATGGTACATAAGTGAACAGTTAGACGGCTTATATTTAAAGTAAATATTAATGGTAGTTTGTAATTGGAATTACATTTGATTCCTGAAATTTTGCATAGAAATAGTTTGCATCCTGGAGACAGGCAAAGGATACTTTAAATCCCGGGAAAAAAAGGATCCTGTTGGATTTTTTAAAACAGAAAATAAACACGTAAATATCGCGAGAAACATTTTCAACAACCTGCCATTTATTTATAGACAGTTAAATACATTTTCTTGCTCCACTGTAGTTGTAAGAGAGGACTAATCCTAACTTATTCGTGACACAAAAACTTAAGGACACAATAGGTTATACCTTATAAGTATGACCTACTTTATAAATGTCATGGATTGATCCTAGATAACACATGACATTTTGGGTCTTCGGAACAAATCCTGCAACCTTGCTTAAACCATAAATCAATTCATACTAATATTTTGAATGCGCAAGTGTGTCTGTTTATTTGTTTTTTTTATAAGTTCTTTCAACCACTGATCTTAATGAAATAAACATAATATATATAGCTTGCATCCTGGATATTTAAATAACTTTTATTGCGGAAAATCACCCTTTAAAAAACCTCTGCGTCACCAGGTAACCTCCCTCAGTCACCAGGTAACCTTGTATGAGACGTGCGTCCAGGTAACACAGTGGCGTGCACTGGGTTTCTTAACAGAAAATAAATTCATATTATATTAATATTGCATAAATAGCAAAAATCCTCCTCCTATAGAGTTTTATATCAATTTTAGGGTATGCAGTACTTTTGTGCATTTATGAAGTGCACGCCAGTGTAGTATTCGCCGATCACCCTCATAGCTTTTACAAGACGTTTCAATTCTTACAGAATGGTTACGGTTTACGCGCATGGATGGCCACGGGCAACCCGTGGTTCGTGCGCAACGTAGATCCCCACCGAGACGTTGATCTTTCTCCCATAGCATGAAAAATATTGTACCCAACCCACTAGTGGTCGAGGCATCTACTTACGAAAATGTTTCCCAATAACTAGGTAATTACACACACAAACATCACACTGAAGGCGAGGGCCCCAATTTCTGGCTGACGGGGATCCTTACCACGTTCGTGGAGCGTTCGGACTGAGCCACTATAAGTCAAACAGTCCACCAACATAAGTGGAACGAATAAAAAAGTCGAACCGAAGAAAGACCTACGGTCGACTAACATGGCAAGCTTTCACGCACGCCCAATCTCCCCAGTGAAGCTGTAACAACCTCTCAGTGGTTACCGGCTACTGTCTGTCCGAAAAAATTAAAAAGCATAACAAAAATAATATTCACAGAATAACAGTAAACCGATTTAAGTGAAATTTTGCAAAAAGGGTAGCCTTCCGGAAACAGAAATAGTATACTTTTTATATATACTTTTTATGTCTATGTATACAGTGTTTTAAACAGTTCGTCACAAACGCAACCCCCAGAATTTATAGCATGTTCTTCATACTGGGCGCGAGCCTAGGTTCTGACAAATGTTATTACTGAAGACAAAAATCAATGAGATTGGTTTAAAAAACCAAAAACTTCGTCGTTATAGTGTAGTTGGACCAATTCTTAGTTAGGCTTTTTGGCCAAATCATTAAAAAAATATTTATACCCTTCTACCATTCTTTACCCCGGATAGACATAACCTACTATTTTATGACGGGACCAAAACCGGGCGGACTAAGCCGCGAACAAAAGCTAGGGCTGATATTAAACGGGAAAATTATTCAGAAATCTTTTTGTTCTCACTTATTTTTAAATTGCCCTATCAATCTTAAAAACTATGATCAACACAAAACGTTAGTAATTTAAATAATTATCTACCTAACAATTAACTATATCTCTATAGTAAGTACCTACAGTAAATAGTACGCGACGATAAAACCCAAGACTGGTTTATTAGCATACCAAATACGGCTGGGTAGGATTTTAATAGCACCGCTAGGATATTTATAGTTTAAGATGCACTCAGTCATTCAATATTTTTTTTTATTACACGGCCGACTGGAGTAGTAGGCAGCGACACTACTTTCTAAGCTCAAGGGCGTAGATTCGATTCCCACAACTGGAAAATGTTTGTGTGATGAGAATTAATAATTTTTAATTTCTGGGTTTTTATATGTATATTGTTCATAAAAATATTCATCGGTAATCTTAGTATCCATAACACATGCTACGCTTACTTTGGGGTTATATGGCGATTTGTGTATTGTCGTAGGATATTTATTTATAAATTCATACAATAAGCTTTTAGAAAAAAGCTCGATAATTTAATTATAAACAATCTTTAAATATGCTCTTCAATGTGTGTCTATATTGTACAGATACAACACCACCGCCCCCTATAAAAGTATCAATAATGCTCAATTTTTTTTAATTTATCAGATTAATACATAAAAGTAACCATCAGCTCTTTCAATAACAAAAAAAAAAGAATTATCGAAATCGGTCGTGTAACAAACTCCTTCTTTTGGTAGTCGGTTATAAAAGTAAGCACAATATTGTACACAATACATATAGATTCAGTGATTTCAACACTAGGATTCCCTCCCAAAGTATTGTTACGATTATAAAATTGTTATAGTAAATCCAATATTATAAACTTATATTAAATTATAAATGCGAAAGTTAGTTTGTATGTCCTTCCTTCACGACTTAACTAAGAAACCAATCCACATGATTTTTAGCATAGAGTTAGTTAAAAGGGCGGAGAGTAACGTAGGCTTCTTTTGGCCCTGAAAAACATCAAATTCCTAAGGGAGCATTCAAACTTCTACCGAAATATTAGAAATTTCACCATATATCACCCTTCGTTCACACCCTAATAAAGCAACAAAACTACTTATTCACCCCGAGCAGCTCCGCGGGGCGCAGTTAGTTAATTATAATTTCAAGTGAAGCCTAAAAAAATATCAAATTCCGAAGAGTGGTTTACAGGAAGCGCGCCATTAAAGAAAATAATTATAAAAGTGTCCGTTGTCGTGCAATTTTCAGCTATCAGTTCGTCTTTTTTCATCAGTTATTTATAATTGACGGATTAAGCAGTTGGCTCACCTAATGTTAAGTGGGAAACCAACGCCTATTAACAGGGAAAATCTTCGCAGGGCATGCAAGGAACACGACCTGCAACGTGTCTGTAATAACACCGGCATCTACGCCCTTCAGATCGGAACAAGCAATGTTGATTGGCGCCAGAAATAAGTATGATAGTGGACGAGCTCTGTCACAAAACCTCTGCTACAACCAAAGAGTTACATAGAAATTACCTTAAATAAAAAATCGACACACCTAAATAAATACAATGACTTGATATCACACATCGACACCTGCAACAAAAACATCTCACACGTTTTAGTGATCTTAATAGCTGAGACCTTCTACTTCTTTTTTTTAGGAAACAACAAAAGCTATTTTTTTGCGTTCAAACCTTTGTCTAAATTCCATCGCTTAACGATTTTAGCCAGTAGGAAAAGATTGTAAGTCAGCATCCACTGAAAATGATTAAAATACGTAATCTTTTTTGCCATCTATAACCTTTTTCTAATTTGACCTTAAATCTAAACTAATTTGAAAACACACAGGCATCGCTAAACGCCCTACGAGTATAATGATGGTTTCAGAATACTGTTCTGTTGGGCTTACCCCGTTATTGTAGTGCATCAGAAATGTTCGCGAGGACTCATACTGATGACTGTTTTGCCATCAGAAGAAAACGATAGCATCCTTGATGAAAAGAACGTGGGTAAGCAGTAACGGCATTCTAAAAGCAGTAATAAATCGAAACGACTCTCCAATTTACAAGTTGTATATTAATTTACACGTGCCTGGACGTAGAAATTTTAAGTTAAGCCGTAGTTCAGCACGCTGGCCCAGTGCGGATCGATGAACTCCATGCAGGTTTACTAACGATGTTTTCCATCACCGTCAAAGCAAGTGAGATTTTAATTGCATAAAACTATATGGGATTCAAACTCGACCCCCAAAAAAATGTCGGCCGGTGGCTTAGTTATAGCGTGAAGCAAGGACAACGCAAAAAACAAACACACTTTCGTATTTATATTATACTACGAGTAGCGTACCCAGCCCGCTTCGCCGGGCTAGATTTTGCTTTATTGACGTGACAACGTCTTATAAATTGGTTTGCCGGGTGACACTTCAAGAAACTGCGTTACGCTCCGCTCACGTTATGCGCTCACAATGAGAGCGAGTGAGAGGCACGCGTCCCTTCCACTCGGGCATGGTTAGCCCGCCTAAGAGCGAGAGAGACAGACATAAAAAGTGAAAGGCACGCGTCCCTTTGTAGTAAACGCTGTTTCATTGTACGCAAATGTATTGCAAGTTATTGTATGTATATTTGTATATAAATACGTATGTATGTGTAAAGGTAAAAATAAAATTTTGTTAATATGAAATTCAGTGCGAGATTCTTTGTATAAATTAATGTTTTAAATATAATTCTTTGTATAAATAAATGTTTTAAATTGTTACTATTATTTCATCCTTCTCCCTACTATACGAATGAATATTCACATTAAAATTATTTTACCACTCAAAGTCGTTGTCACGTAAAACTTTCGCCCGTATACCGACTTTACAGGCAACCAATTTTTTTTATTTAAACAATACACTTACATCCTTAAATTTTTAATTTAAGTCTCATAATATATTGAATCATTTATTTCTCTCCGTATTCATTCTCTTCTATTCTCTTCTCGAGCGGGTGAAGATCATTATCTACACCCATATATACCCAACAATAGAATATCATCATAGTAAATAAAAGCTGTATTTGATAGTTTGACAGTTCAAAAATAGGAGTGCTCCGATCGTCACCAAACTTTACAGGATTACTCGCCAGGTCAATCCGCCAGATTCCCTGAAAGTTTCATTGAAATCGGTCCAACCGTTTCGGAGCCTATACGGAACATACCCACACACTTTCTCTTTTATATATATTGAAGATTAATTATCAATATAGTTAATGAGATAGGTAAGTACCGGAAAAATTAGCTACATTCTCGTATCTACCAAATCAACATATGAATATAAATAAAAAAACTATGACAATACACAATACATCGCTATCTAGCCCCAAAGTAATCGTAGCTTGTTATGGATACTAAGATGACTGATGAGTATATATATATATTATCAGTATATTCTATTATATTTTTATATTATATGTGTACGTATATTTTATTCAATTTATTATTATCTATGTAATTTATATTTATTATTTAAATATAATTTTGTGTACTCCGTAAACCCTTCTTCGTAACTTCATGTCCTTTGGTAGGTTGCCTGGTAGAGAAAAGCCGCCTTTTATCCTAGGCCAGCCCGGCCAGCGTCCTATCCTTTCCGTCCTTCAATTGTGTTTTTTGTATTGCTTTGTATTCGGTGTACTGCAATAAAGAGTATTGAGTATTGAGAGTTGATGAATATTTTTTATGAATAATATACATAATTACTTATAATATACAGATGAACACCCAGAACACTGAAAAACATTCATGTTCATGACACATGTGGGTATCAAACCCACGGCCTTAGACTCAGAGCGCAGCGTCGTTGGCCACTGCGCCAATCGGCAGTGAAATTCGTGAATAGAGTACGTTAGTATGCGTCTGGAGTAGGTAGGAAAGTGAAACCACGGAATAAAGAAGATAATGGAAAAGGAAGAGCTAAATATAACCTGTAAACGAAACATTCTGAGATCCTTTATTATTGTTGTAAATATAGTGACTATGACTAGGTATATATTTCCATTGTGTCAGTCGAGCAAGATGTCAGATAGCTTGACCTTCAGCCTTGGAAATACCTCCTTTGCCGGCGTGATTTTATCTCCAACTCTTCTAATACGCGCAACACAAAAAATATGATTTTGTTATTATAATTATAGGTGAATTTTCTGAATAAATATATAACATTAAATAATAAAAAACCCACGTCACCCCACGTCCAAAATAATTATAATATTGATGAATTCCTTAAACATTTTTTTCAGAATTCCACCGTGTGACGTAGACAATCTTTAGTGTTCCGTTTCCGAAAGATACCAAGTGGACCATCTTACTCAACCTCCACTGTCCGTCTTTCAGTCGTTCCGTATTGATGCTATCGGGCTGTATCTCACCATTATAGGTAGAGGATTGCAATTTTCACCGAATGTGGATATATTGCCTCTATAGCAACAAAGGTGTATTCTATGAACATTAAGCTTAATTTGCTATACTCTGCGAAAAACAGGAGTTTGGAGTATGAGCTTTGAACAAATTATAAATTATACCATAAAGATTCTCCGGCTTTTCACAGAGTATAGCAAATTAAGGTTAATTTTCATAATATATTATGGAATTCCGCAAAGTAACACCTGCTTCTATCCAAGGTATATTTTCTCTGTTCTCGTTCTCTATTTTAACATCATTCAATCCATTACCGGCCTCTACAGGAAACCAACTACAGGTCTCCTTTCAGAACGAGATGGGTTTAGGCCATAGTCGATCACGACGCTGGGGGAGTGCACTTTGCAGATTGGTATACTTCAAACGCCTTTCTCGGGAACTCTCAGGCATGTAGGTTTTCTCATGATGCGTTTATAACTTTTTTAGAATACTTCAATGTAAATTGTCGTACAATTATATCGCTTGTTGCATTTGCAATTCAACTATAATTTCCTATTCCCAAGAATGTATTTTTAGTTATACGAATTGTTAGGAGAAAAAGTGTTCGCGCATTGGCCGAAAATTCTTATTGATATATACAAAAATACCTGTATATATTCCGACTTTTCCGAGTCTTTGGAATTGTTACAACAACATCGTGATCATTTTCTGGCTCGGTGTTTCACAATAGATAAAACTTGGCTCTTTATTACGACCATAAAAGGAAATCACAGAAATTCAAGATGACTTTTTCAACTGGAAGTACTTTGGTTTACCCTACGAGGAAATTAAGCAATTGCTAAAGCATCGGGTGTGTAGCCGAGAAGTTCATCGAACGGACTAACATAAGTAATAAATAAATAAATAATATATATTAAAAGAACCTTAATTTCACATCGGGCTCTTATCAACATAAACGATATTTTCAGACAGCCCTTTCAAATGTTACCAAATATTTTTCGGGCCGTTGATTGTTGTCTTGACAGCCGATTGGCTCAGTGGGCAAAGACCCTGCTTTTTGAGTCCAAGGATGTGGGGTCGATTCCCAAAACTGGACATATAAAATATATATTATATATATATATGTATATTTATATATATATATATATATATATATATATATATATATATATAAATCGGGACTGACATTATGAATCTGATCATTATGAAAGACAATTCCAATCAATTTAGGTGTAGTTCTACAAATATTTTTATTTGTAATCTTGTAAAAATATTCGGGTTTAGTTTTAAAAAAGAACTTTTTCATTTTAATATATCTCTAGAAGAACTGTTTTTCTAAATTTAATGTCTGATTGGAATGGATTAAAAGTATTTTACAACCATATAAATACCCTTGATGAAAAAAATATTTATTTGATTAAGAATCGATACTGCGATACTAATGCAACCCACTTTAGTACGACTTAACTGTGATACTTAGATATATTCCCTCCCAATCCGCACAAGGCCAGCGTGGTGGACCGTGGCCTTAATCCCTTCTCTTTGTAGGAGGAGACCCGTGCCGTGTAGTGGGGCCGGTAATGAGTTGGTATGATGATGATAATAATAAATAAATATACTACGACAATACACACATCGCCATCTAGTCCCAAAGTAAGCGTAGCTTGTGTTATGGATACTAAGATAACTGATGAATAATTTTATGAATACAACATAAATGATTTTAATGTATAGTAAAAAACCCAGGCGCGGAAAAACATTAATGTTCATCACACAAACATTGTCCAGTTGTGGGAATCGAACCAACAACCTTGGACTCAGAAAGCAGGGTCGCTGCCCACTGCACCAATCGACCGTCAAATTCGGATGATGATTAGATATATATTACATATAGATTAGATAGATAAAAACCGGAGGGTTCTCGTTTAAAGCAATAAAGGCTAGAATTTTTATAGATTGTCTGATACTTAGTCACGCTACTGTGTAAAGGTATAGAATAATGCAATAACAATTAAAGTTCACTCTACTTTACATAAGAATGATAAATAACAAAGCGATCCTCGTTTATGCAATACATTTTAACCCGCAATTAAAATCGAATAGAATATTAATATGGATATACCATGAAATATTTCTATAAACTATGGAATATTACCTAACTTAACAATAAAACACGAACAATTCCGCTAATATCCATTAGTGAATTTTAAGTCGCCCGTTTTCCCCGTACGTGGTTACGTGTGCTTTTGTTCTCGTGAACTGCCTTAGATCGCGTAGATTATGATAAGTGAAGATGTATAAAAGGATGATAATTGTGTTCACAGTTAGTTAGTGAATCTGCAGCCATGAGGGCGGTCTATTTAGTCTTTGGGATTTTGTTGGCACTTGCCAATGCTAATGGTAAGTTTACATATTCTTACTGGCGGCTGACCCTTCGCTTATTTTGACTTCAAATATGAAAGTCTAGACCGGAGTATAGTTTGATAAACGTCCAACAAAAAAAAGTTTTTTGTTAGATGATAGCTTTTTTTTGTTGGATGGTAGCGAGCTAACCTGTTAGGGAGTAATAATATTTAAAGTCATCTTATAATAAAAGTGCAACTGGAAGATTTCTATACATTTAATATATTTTGAAAATTTTGACCGGGGGATGCTTTATTATCGATACTGAGTCATAAACAGATTTTTATTTAATTTTTGTCTGTCTGTCTGTCTGTCCGGGCATCACGCGAAAACTACAGAACGAATTTAAATAAAATTTGGTATAGTGGTAGCTGATATTCCGGGTCAACATATAAGATACCTTTTATCCCGATAAACAATAAGTTTCCTCCGGGTTACGGGATGAAAAATTGTATCAATTTTACTTCATAGCTTCGTTAAATTTGAACCGATTTTAATAATTATTTTTTTATTTGTATACCTACTATAAAACATGTAGTGTCTAATTTTAATGAAGATCTGATAAATATTGTCGGAGATAAAGGACATAACTCTTCACAAATAACAGCAAGTAGCAACGCATATGGGACAACGATCGAATACATGCGTACCATTCTACTTAATATTGTAAATGCGAAAGTATGGGAGGGTGGATGTATGGATGTATTTATGTGTGTATGTATCAACTAAAATAATGACAACTTACTAACTCAGTATACCACGTAAAATAATAGTAGCTAGCCACGATGATTCTGATGTTAGCCTCACATCTATTATAGCTTCTCGATTGACTCATACGCGGACGAATTCGCGAGGGTCCGCTAGTAACAAATAAGTTGTGAGTAATAACATTAGATTAAATTCAATGGTGAAGGAAAAAGTCGTGAGGAAACCCGCATGAGTGAGAGTTCTCCGTAACGTTCTCAAAGGTGTGTAAAGTCTACCAATCAACACCTGGTCAGCTGGTTCTGGCCTGGACTACGGCCTAAAGGAGCTAGGAGACCTGATCATAGGGCAAGAAATGAGTTAATAATGATGATAGAGACTTTAGTACAGTTCAGGGTCCTGATGAAAATTTTAAACAATCTTGAGTTTATGTTATAATGACAAATGAAAGCCAAGACCGATGACCGAGCCGGTAATATTAAACGAGCAAAACAAAGAAGGAACAGAACGGATTAAATTTTGTTTTTTTTTTGGAAAGGATTTAGTCGGGAATATTGTTACCTATGTTTGATAAATATCGGCCCAAGATAAAAATGGCCGCCGCCACAATATAGCGGATAACTTACATATTTTTTTACAACTTTTTCAATATAACCATGAAATGAAAGGGCGCAGAAGAATGATGGTCACTATATTAAAATTGGGAAGTTTAAATTTTTAATTTAAACACACCCGGGCTCATTCCAAAATCTCAAATTTGAATTTGAGTCAAACCTGGTTGTACGATAATAAGATAACTAGATAATGCGTTATAATAAAACTTTCAATGTATTAAATACTAAATCTGTTGTTAGTGTGGTTTTTTCAACAAACGTTTTGAAGGAGCATTAATGTATAATAAATTACCTAACGACATTAAATTAAAAAAAAAAACAATATTTTTAAGAAAAAATTTAAAACTTTTGTAATTGACAAAATCTGAGTGCGGTCCTGGCTATGTATGACAGTATAAAGTATTTATTTTTAATTTTACCCTCAAGTTTTTTATATAATTTCTGATTGTTTTGTACGTGCCGTTGTTTGTAGTTTTAATATTACCTACATAAAATAAGTTGTGAATATTCTCATTGAGTGAAATTGTAAACGTCTTTAACCACAACGTTAGAATAAGGCGAAAGATAACATTTTATGTTCTTATTCCAAAGAAGTATAACTTTTAACGCGTGTACATAAGTACACACACGTTTTTTTTTTATATTATTTGTATCGTCTATATCTCTGTAACTACTATTTTCTTTGGTGTACAATAAAAATGTATTCATTCGTTTATTATTTATTTCAGTGAGAGTCCGTAGAGGCTACGGTGGCGGCGGCGGCGGTGGATTTGGTTTCGGCGGCGGCGGTGGAGGAGGATTCGGATACGGTGGAGGCGGCGGTGGTGGTGCAGGAACTGGAGGTGGCTTTGGAGGAGGGCTTGATTCCATTCGGGAAGGAGTTCATGGAATTATTGGCAAAGTCGCCTCTGGATTCAGTCATCTCGGAGGCGGGTTCAGCGCAAGTGGTGGACTCGGTGGTGGATCTGGAGGTGGACTCGGCGGTGGCTCTGGAGGTGGCCTTGGAGGTGGCGGTGGAGCTGGCCACGGAGGCGGCCATGGAGGTGGCCTCGGAGGTGGCCTCGGAGGTGGCCTCGGAGGTGGCAGTGGAGGCGGCCTTGGAGGTGGCAACGAGAAAGTGATTTACACGAAGTCAGATGACGGCAAATCTGGTGGTTTCGCGTTTACTGGCACAACTGGAAACGGCGGATACGGCGGCGGTGGTGGTTACAGCGGCGGTGGAGGTGGTAGCGGTATTGGCGGCGGAGCTGGCTTCGGTGGTGGATCCGGAGGTGGATTGGGCGGTGGTAAAGGTTAGTAATTCATTTTTTTTTTTATGTGGTAACTCACAACTAAAAAATTTTTGTGTGATGAACATGAATGTTTTACGTTGTCTGGGTGTGTATCTGTATATTTCTGTGACGTAAAAGTGGTATATTAAAAGTATATTGACAATGAATGAATACACTTACTGTACACCACATAAAAATAAACAGAAAAATAGTAAATAAAAAGTTTACACAATGTATGTAAATTGGCGTTGTGTTGGTGAAAATCTCTAAAAATTTACAATGGATTAACTTAAAACTTTTACGCGAAGTTGAATTTTTCCTATAAGCGTTTTGTACAATTGATTCCCAGTTATATAAGACTAGCTGTTGCCCGCGACTTCGTCTGCGTTTGATTTTGTTTTTTTGCATTAATTTTGTGGTCGTTCTAAAAAAAAATTTAAGTATTCAGTATCGCTAAGCCTTAAATAAGGGGTTTGCTGCTGTCCGCTGAGGAGTTCTGTCCTCTATCTCCAACCACAGTTTGAGAAAAATTAAACACATTATAACCTCTACAGTACAAAAATAATTATTTAAATCGGTTATAATTTGTCGGAGTTATGGTGTAAAATCGTCAAACACTTTCAACTCCCAAAGGAACTGAGCTTAATGTCGGGATAAAAAGTATTCTATATTACTTCTAACACTTCCAAAAATATGTGTACAAAGTTTCATGAGGATCGGTTTAGTAGTTTTTGCGTGAAACCGTAACAAACAAACTTACATTGACATTTATAATATTAGTAGGGATTAATTCTACATAATTTTAGATTACAATAATTTTATCTATTCATTGGAAAGTTTTTCAGGAATTCATTTTATATAAAAGTCTGCAAATATATATATAATTTTATTTTTTAAAGTTTTCTATTCGTTAAGTAGATGCTATTGGAAAATAATTGGGACTTATAGTTTAGCCTGCGGCATCACTGACGAAAAGTTCGATGTTCATACAAGTTTTAAGTTAATTTTAAGTTTGTCTTAAGTTTATAATTTTGTACTATATATTTTTTACCACCCGTCCTATGGTTTGCTTTAAGTTTTTTAGATAATTCGGTCAGTCTGTCAATCAGTCGCTTTTTCCGATTTTATGTGTGCGGTAATAACCCTGTTTTGTGTTAATCAAAACAAAGTAATAAGACAGTAGGTACATAAGTGTATAATACTTCTGTGCCAACATATTTAATATAATTTATTCTCGGTTGAGGTAAAGTAAATGCACGACGTAAAACAAGTTCAAAGTCAAGGACAAAACAAATAGACGTAAGCTTTAAAAGACTTGAAGCATATGCCCGCCAATATCTAACGAGTTTTTTTTTTAAAGATAAGTACGAGTAGGTACATAGAGACTTCCTAACATACATTTTGCGAATAAAATTACAAACACTTTTGTAACAAGAAAGATAGATCTTTTTAACAGACTGACAAAAAAGTTATCAAATCTGTTGTTTTTTTTTTTGTGTTCGTTACCTCAGAATTATGTTATTTGTAAACCGATTCGAAAAATATTAATTGTCGTAAACTCGAATTGGCTGGAACTTTCCTGTTTACAATACGAAGTGTATTATGATCTATATATAGTAATTTTGTACATTTTCATGACACCGACTTAAATATGTTGTAGAAAATATTTATTTCTTATTTTTAGCTGTATAACAATGTAGTTTTATTAAAAACTTTTTAACAAACAAATATTGTCTTGTGCCTGATTGCAAGTGTCAAGCTATATTATTAGTAAAATCAGCGTGTGAAAGTAATCGCTAATTCTAATTTATGAAAATTTGGCAAACCAACACATGTTAATTAAATACTTCCACTTTCACAATCACTAAGCAAAGTATAAATAAGCCTCATACATGATTTAGAATTAATATATATGTAATACATTTCTTTTTGAATAAGACTTTAAGAGAAAAACTTAAGACTTTAACTTTTTCGAACGTACTTATTTACGTTAACGCTAAACGTTTTTTTGCAATGAGGTGTTACCGCTCACTATGCATAAACCATTAATTTTAACCTAAAGGTACAATGGTTCCAAGTACTTAACAACAAAAAAACGGGGTTTTTTTTTGTTGAGTAAAACTTAACCAATAAAAGTTAGTGGATTATTTTTGTTATCTCCTTCTCTAAATAACACATAACAGCGCTGTTTCTTTTGCAGTTTTGTTTTAAAACTGTATAAAAGCGTGATTTTCTGTAATTACTTAATTTATTTTAATATTTTCCAGGAGGCAGCGGTGGATTCGGTGGAAATGGCTTAGGAGGCGGATCTGGCGGAGGCTACGGTGGAGCCGGAGGTGGTGGTAGTGGTCACGGCGGATCCGGAGCATACGGCGGAAGTGGTGGACTTGGCGGTGGTTCGGGAGGTGGACTTGGCGGTGGTTCAGGAGGTGGACTTGGCGGTGGTTCAGGAGGTGGACTTGGTGGAGGCCATGGCGGTGGTAACGGCGGATTTGGTGGACATGGCGGTAGCGGCGGTGGATCGGGTGGCCTCGGATTTGGAGGCTCAATTGGTTTCGGCGGCGGTTCTGGAGCTGGACTTGGAGGTGGAGCTGGTGGGGGAAATGGGGGTAGCCATGGTGGATCTGTTAATCTGGGAGGTGGCAGCGGTGGATCTGGAGGGTTTGGAAGTGGATCAGGGCTCGGAGGTGGATCTGGCGGTGGACTAGGCGGTGGTCGTGGTGGATCTGGAGGGTTCGGGGATGGAAACGGTGGGGCCGGAAATTATGGTGGTGGCTCAGGCCTTGGAGGCGGGTCTGGCGGGGGATCTGGAGGTGGACACGGTGGTTCTGGGGGATTCGGCGCTGGCAGTGGAGGTAACGGCGGAGGACACGGAGGGTCTGGTGGTTTCGGAGGTAACGGCGGTGGTTTCGGCGGGGGCTCTGGAGGCGGTCTATCCGGGGGCCACGGTGGATCTGGAAGCGGCAGCGGTGGATACGGTGGGTCCAGTGGTTTTGTAGGAAGTTTAGGAAGTGGGCTTGGCGCTGGATACGGGGGCTCTGGAGGGCTTGGTGGAAGTGGTTCTGGCAGTGGTGGTTCCGGGGGCTGCGGATCCGTTTCTTGCGGTGGCTGTTCATCAGGTTCGTGTGGTGGCAACGGCGGAGCTTTCGCTTCCGCTAAGGCCTCTGCATCCGCTACCGCCAGTGCTAGCAGTTATGGCAAATAATTATAATAATTCAACAAAAGATATCCAGTAATTAAATCTATAATATCCATTCCTAACTATCAATAAAAAACAATAACGAAATTGTTGATTTTTTATGAATGATCAATTTATGTAGTTACAGATTATTGTAAAACCAATCAACTTCATTCAAATTAAATTTATTCAAATCATTTTACAATAAGTACCTAATTATTATTGTAACCTATGCCTAATTTAGTTTTGTAACCTAGGCACTCATTTTTCATTTTGGAAAAGGTCGATGTATGCTTTCAAATGTATATTTTTTATTAATTTGTTTTAAATTAAAAAATTCAATTATAGTGAATTTGTAAAAATGATCAACTTATTATAGTCTTAGAGTATTAAATACGAGATTGCATGTCTTATAACATCGTCAAACGTGATTCAATGTAAATTGTTATTGACTATTGATCGACTCGATGTGATAAAAAAACTACTTATTTATCTGAGATTATTAATAAGAAAAAAATATAATGTTTCAAGCGATTACTGTGATTGTAATGTTTATGATAGGTACTAGTTTATTGTAATACTTTTATGTTACTTTAAGTAGTGAATATAACTTTTATAGCAAAGCTTCGTTTTCGTTTATTTACCTTTTTCCTCTAGTTATATCCCTAATATTAATATGACTAGATTCGTTTTCGGCGACGTTGGATATGCTTTTTTTTTCATTTGTTTTTGCGATTTCTCTTATAACTCCGGTTGATACTGAAAAATTTTCAAATTCTTGGTTCAGTTCTTGGCTTCAATTGAGAAATTGGCGCTGCCACTGCCATCGTATCATCTCTAAAATGTGATAATAATCTTTTTTTATTGGATAAATCAGTGGGAATTTCTTTTAAAATGTTAGGTAGAAGAAAATGGACTGTAACAATATCAATATTAAAAGGAACCTTACATTAGTAAATGCAGTTTACAAGGCTACATAAAATTGGTAATTGTATTTTATTTTATGATAAATTATCCGATAAAATCCTTGAGATGTCTCAATAACTTCTAAGTTTATATAAAACGAAAAAAAAATCCTATTATAATATTAAGAATTACATAAGCTATTTTAAAGCTGGGGTATGAATTGCTTTAACTTCAATACTTTGCGTTGACTGTGAAATGGTGATAACAAAAAACCACCGGGCCAAGTTTGTTGTGGACCTTTTTAGACATGTATTATGTTTATTATGTATGACGCTTCGTACCTACCAATATATGTTTGGTACCCTTATGTTTCTTGTATTCCATTGGTACCCAATTTAAACAAAAGTTAACCAATATCTATCATGATGATCATCGAATATTAAACGCTGGTAGTTTAATTTATTAATTAATTAAATTAGCAAATCGATCAATGGTTATTTTCAGAAGTTTAAGAATGGTTGTCTGAATTAGAATAAAGCCTCGTTTCAAGATATTATATTTTTTACTGAACAACAACTCTATTTTTTGTATGCTTTTAAGGAGTTAATTTATTTTTAATGAAGAATACGGCCACCTCTATCAAAATCACGTGTGTATAAGAACACGTGCTAGGTAATCACTTTTTTTTGTCAGGTTAACGCTTGGTCGCGTTCTCGCCTTAATGACGATGCAGTCTGGCATGGAAACGTGAAGCGAAGTGTAATAGCAACAGGTAAATTCAGCCATGTGCTTTTCTCAAGAGTTTCGCTATCAAATGCAAAACATATTTCAAAGATCGGACAGATGTCTAGCGAGTTCTGACATATTAACTTCCATCAAAAAAATTTAATTACATTAAGATTTAAATATGTATTTTACTAGCAGACTGCCCGCGACTTCGTCCGTGATTATATTTTGATTTTCCCCGAAATGAAATGAAATCCGCGAAACACCTATTTTTTATTACCTTAAAATCGCCAAGAATTTTACGCTATCTGGTCAAAGTCAGAAGATATAGCATAACTCTCTTTACTATTTCATCTGATTTTTAAAAAGTTAAAAATTTATATTAGTAGTATGCCCTGCTGAGGTTTAAAATTATTAAAAGAGCAACCTGGTAAGTTTATTAATTCACAAACTTTCTTACTAGAATAGGACTATACGCTCATCAAGCGGACGTATTTAATTTCATTTAATTTAAAGAAATTGGTATACTTACGGTAGCCTCACAATATATTTATAACAATATAGTATTTGTAAGACAACACATTAGTCTTTATAAACAAAAAGTGGATATAAACAGTCGACTTACAAGAAATGGTCATAAATTAGTGATATCTGCATATCGTCTGCGAAAGGTGCAGAAGTCATTTGTGGGATTGAGTATACGCTTTTATAATATGATTCCTAAGGTAATTTTGGACCTACCAATGCATAAGTTTAAAGAATGTGTTAAAACACATTTATTACAGCGAGGTTATTATACAATTGATGAGTTTCATAATGACAAGGTTGCTTGGAAGCATCCGCCTCCGCTTTCATCTCTCACAAGATAGAAAAATGAATGTTAAAATGTAAAATGTAAATTTTTGATGTTGGAAAAGAGCAACTGCTGAGTTTCTTGCCGGCTTCTTCTCGGTAGAATCTGCCTTCCGAACCGGTGGTAGAGTCATTACAAAGAGACAGACTTGACGTTTCAAAAGTGCTTGTATTAGGCCTACTTGAAATAAATGAATTTTGAATTTTGAATTTTGAATTTTGAATTTTGTATACTTACTGCAATTTATGATCTGCAGGGCTAGCACAGGCAGGAAACAAAAATTATATCCCCCGACAAGGCATATAATGAACGTGTCAACGTGCTAAAACACGAGAACATGGAATAGTAGTTTACTTCCGTTTATTATTACACATATATTATCGAGATAGGTACTATTCCCACATGTGCGCCAGTGTTCTGAGAGCTGTGGGAAATATAAGGTCAATTTTTATCCTTTCCCAGGACGATAATGGTCTCCTGTCCATGTTAGCCTAGCTAGGTGATTTAAGTGGATGCTCGCGACTCCGTAGATAGGATAAGATCTTTGTTCCTCATGAATGTCCCGCCAATTAAACCTTCGACTCCTTTAGACGACCTCACATGCGCAGTGCAAAGCGCTGTGATAAAAAAATTTAGAGTTTTCTCTGGTTTGGTCTGGTGGGAGGCTTCGGCCGTGGCTACTTGCCACTCTACTGAAGTTGCGTTAAAACCGATTATTATAACTTACATATCAACCAGCTATCATTAAGACTGCTCATCATTTACCATGAGGTGAGATTACTGTCACAGGCTATTTGGTATTGCAATGGGATGAAGAATATATTTTCAAATTCAAATTCTTTATTCATCTAAGCTTATCACAAGCACAAATGAAGCATTCATACACAATTGTTTCCATCATATGGTAACAGAAACTCCACAGCAAAGGATTTCCTAATGACGCAGGCATGAAAACCCAAATCTTTCAAGTTGAACGATTCATAAGTAGGAAAATGCATTGCATATCTAATAATATAATATTGTTATTTTTTATACCTAAATTCACTGAGGCTTGAAAGTAGAGGTGAACAAACCACAAAACGTTCATTTAGTTAAATTATAATTAAGCGAAAAGTAATTATTTACTTGCTTAAACTTATCATACAAAAAAAGGAAGGAGTTCTGGAAAAACCGACAGAAGCGAAGAACACAAAACTGCAAGAGGCTTGCTATTATATTATCGTTTTGTTTTATAATTACGTAACAAGTAATTCTTATAACTAACTATGGGTCTCATAAGAAGTCTCAGTGTCACTCAGCGAGCGATGGAAAGAGCTATGCTAGGATCAATCTCTACGTGATCAAACCAGAAATGACGAGATCCGTAGAAGAACTAAAGTGAGCTATGTCGGTAGACATAGCTCAACGAGTCGCGAAGCTGAAGTGGCAATGGGCGGGGCACATAGAACCTATAGCCGTTGGGGTTCCAAGGTGTTGGAGTGGCAACCCCGCCCCGGTAAACGCAGCGTTGGTCGACTCCCAACCAGGTGGACAGACGACATCAAACGAGTCACGGGGAGCCGCTGGATATGAGCGGCCTAGAATAGTGAAGTTTGGAACGGCCTACAAAAGACCTATGTCCAGCAATGGACGTCAATCGGTGATCGGTCGGCTTTGAAGATGATGATGAATTCTTATTTTGGCAGGCATATCCATAATTGTCGCTTTAAAATAATACTGCTCCATGCGGTGATAGTAGACCTATAGTTTAATATATTTAACCCACTGTAACCTCAAACAAAACTTTGTCAGCTCATATATTTACCTTAGTCAGCGCATGAATGAACCTTAAAATATAAATGTTTGCTGTCGCGGATTGTTTTTAGCACTTTTAAACATGAATAATTCCGTCAAAAATAATTTTTGAGTAAATTTACGTGAACGCATCGGAAGCTCAAAGAAAAAAAAATAATTTGTTCAGAATATCAATAAAAATTCATTTTTTATTGATATTCTGCTTTTTTTTGGTCATGTAGGGATGTTTCATGACCTTCCTCTCTAAATGGACTATCCAACACAAGAAGATTTTTTTTCAATTCTAACTAGTAATTCTTAAAAAATATTCATTTTTTCTCTTTTATTTAAAAGTGATACGCTAAGTATAAGTATGTAAGTAAGTATATGTTTTTGTAGTACACATGGCAGTTTGTTTTAGAAGTTACTGCAACAACTACTAACTTTTTCGATGAGAATTTCGTTTTAAATAGATTAAACGTCGAAGCATTTTTCTTCACATATTGATAAACAGGTATAAAGTTATTTTTGATTTTGCAATTGTTGCGTCGAAAATATTTGCACATACTTTATTGTCAGGGGTTAATAAGCGTTCGTTTTAAAACCCTGTTGTCGAACCGTTGTCCTTCAATAGCCTGGAACATTCCACAGATGGACTAAGGCTTCTAGCAACGGGAGAGTTTGACCATGATCACTAAGCTGGGCACGCAGATCTCAGTATGGTAGTAGTAGAATAACTGCCCGCTTTGCGATAAATTCCCTTAGTCGCCTCGTACGAGGTCAACGGGAAGAAGAGACAACTGTATTCTGATCTGCCGTCATTACAGAGTATAGTGGCTAGAATGTAATATTTGAATCAAGAGGGTCGGGTTAAAAACAAAAAATCTAAATACCAACCTGGAGTTTGGGAGCTACTGCCTTAGAGAACCCCGTTAATTCTTACTCACATGAAATAGAATAGAAAAGTCCTATTATACTATAAAGGACTACGTAATCGATAAAAAAGCTTGGGTGTAAATTATTGCTCTAACCAGGTTGCTTCTCTAATAATTTAAAATGACAATGTGAGATGGTGATAACAAAAAAAAAACACCCGGCTAAGTTTGTTGTGGGCTTCTTCTTAAACCAGGACGCGTTTGGAACCCTCGTAGCTTTAGTTTTAAGTTTACGACCGAGTTATCGCCATCATCTCAGTACCGTGTAATTCTTATGTACGCATCAAAAGTGCCACCTATGGGCCTACTTGAATAAAGATATTTTTGACTTTGACTTTGACTTTGACATGTGATAAGATTCCGCCCACGAAACTACTTCGGAACAGCGTGATGGATTTATGTTCTAAATCTCTCTCTCCGGTGAGCTTTATGTGCCTGTAATTACAACGGCAACTACACCCTTTAGACCGGTGTGAGTGCGAGATTTATCATCTACTAGCTGACCCGTAGAACTTCGTTGCAACAAATCGGTTATTACCGGAAAACACAAATAAAAAGACTTTTTCTAAAAATGAATCCTAGCTAGATCGATTTATCGCCCCCTGAAACCCCCTGTATACAAAATCGTTGGAGCCAATTCCGAGATTCCAATTATATATATACAAGAATTGCTCGTTTAAAGATACAAGATTCGATCGCGTGAAAGTTAAATATAATTTGTATGGCTTTGAAAGGGACCATCTCTGGTCCCTAGATGGCCCTCTTTGGACGCCATACAAATCAAAGTTAACTTTCACGCGATCGAATAGATAAAGAACCTCGCACTTAGCACACGGATCACAACATTGCAACAATGCTGCTTTGTACTTCCACGGGCGAGCTCTGTCACAAAAAGCTCTGCTACGGCCTACAAAATTAATACTTGTAAAGTAGATTCCTTTACAAAAATCTACCCTCAAAGATTGACAAATGGTTGTATGTTTTACAATAAGATACAACATAATCTAGACATTAAAATTCGTAGTCCAATGAATGATTCGAAAAAATTGGCTTAGGGTATGAGAGTTTGTGGGGAAATATAATATTTTAAAGTAGACGATTATCAGAATTCGATTTCCAGCATTGTGCGTTTTTAATTTAAAGCTATTTATTTATTTATTTAAGAGCACTAACAACATGCATATTACACGTTTTTTAAACATAGCACACACACGAACACATGGACTGATATGCACGTCAATGACAAGTGCACATAGCATTGACAAAGCGTCATATAAACTTAATTTGCAAAAAAAAAAATTTTTAACACAAAATTTAACTCACCGATAAGTGTTCGGTGAGTTTTTTGCTAAAAGCTGTGGGTGAGTCATGGAAGATATCGATGCTAGGTATCTTTTTAGATAAATCGTTGTATTTCGCACAAATACGTATAATAGGCGCTTGTTTTCCGATATGGGATTTAGTAAATGGTATATAAAAAAAAAATTGTGGATTTGCAACTTCTGGTGTTAAGCTATTAAAATATATCACTTGATCTAAAGGCGAGAGGA
Organism: Pararge aegeria; assembly: GCF_905163445.1. Lineage (NCBI taxonomy): Eukaryota > Metazoa > Arthropoda > Insecta > Lepidoptera > Nymphalidae > Pararge > Pararge aegeria. Next base: position 3,140,769 of record NC_053181.1, read on the forward strand.
AACATGCATGCCTGAGAGGTCTCCATAATGTCCTGAAAGGCGTTCGAAGCCTACTCCAGACACAGCCGGCGTCATGGACTATTACTTTAAATTTGTAGAACTTTCCGAGAGCAGACTAGTATAAGCAAAGGCTGCCTTAAGAAAATCATAATCTCACGGGATAATCCTATTTTTTGTCGACCTGGCGCAACGGTGACCGTAGTGAATTTATGTAGGAAGTCCCGGGTTAGATTCCCGGCAGGCGCCTCTTTTGTCTCGTCTGACCTGGTGGGAGGCTTTGGCCGTGGCTAGTTACCACCCTACCGACAAAGACGTGCTGCTATGCGATTTAGTCGCGTAGAAACCGATTAGGGGTATGACTAACAGGTTAGCCCGTTACTATCTAAGCCTGCATCTTCACTTACCACCAGGTGAGATTGCAGTCAAGGGTTAGCCCTTGTTGAGGAATTAAAAAAAAGTAAGTAAGTTCTTGGTTTAATTAAACGTCCAAACTATGCGCCTTAACCGATTACTGAGAACTTACCGTGTCTGATTAAAAACCACAACAAAAACACCTTCATATTTTTTGTTGCCGTGTATTTACTAGCAGTCAAGTACCTTTAAGTTTTGTTATATTCATTACTTGTGTACATTTTCCCGCGGCTTTGCCTTACGTTTCTCACCTATCTATCTCTATATATATAAAAGTGAAAGTGTCTGGGTATGTTCCGTATAGGCTCCGGAACGGCTGGATCGATTTCAATGAAACAATAAGTATATCTCACATAATAGACACTCGTTCGCATTTGTAATATTAGCATAAGTATGTTTATATTGGATATATATTGAAAAAGTGGGTCGGTCTGTTTATCTTGTTTGTAACATATTTTCAGCTCAACAAATACACCGTACCGTACACTAAATATAAATTTAATGCAGAGTTTGCATCCTTAAGGTTGACATAGGATAGTTTTTATACCAAAATACCTCGATACGTAAAAAAAAAAAAGGTTTACAAAATTTTGCGTATTTTTTTATTATTAGGCTCTAGTTTCATAGTATTTAAGGACAAAAGTGATTGCGAATTAAAATTTAAAAAAAAACTATAGTGCGAGCAAAGACCTAGGTTTACCACCATCGCTGCCAACTGTATTAATTACGTTTCTAAAATTAAGGATTATCTTTTCCGAAAATGTGGAATAAAATTGTCAAAAATCAACAGATATGCTGACTGTGGCATCGTAGCTCCCGAACGGATGTACAGACTTACAAGAAAAAAAAATCAAATCCAAGTTGGCCGCCACCACAAATTGGCCTATTACATTTGTTCCGTGGGGGGTTTTAAATATTGAATTTCATATTATATAAGTAGATTGCCTCTGATCTGATCGCCGGTAGAGGCAATTTGCACATCAAATAAATAATAAATATACTACGACAATACATACATCGCCATCTAAGCCCAAAACTAAGCGTATATTGTGTTATGGGATAAGATAGCTGATCAATGTTTTTATAAATATAATACACAAAGACACTGAAAAACATGTATGTTCATCACACAAACAGTTTCCAGTTGTGGGAATCGCTGCACACTGCGCCAACCGGCTGTCGAATAAATAGAAATAGAATAGAAATATCATCACACATATAAATATTTGAGTATATAAGCTCAATCCATCGCCCACTGCTTGACTGTTATTAGATCAATTTACATTCATGATTAGAACTCAGCTATTTTAAAAAAGCTGAAGAAGTAAAACAAAGTTACAAGATTAATATCAATGCACAGACATAATAGTTTACAGTTTCTTATAGGTTCTTAGTCTTTGTTCTTTCCTGACCGATTCTATTCGATGATAACGGGGTCGCCCGGTATCGTTTAGTATATTTTTTACTACAGCATTGAATAATGAATCTTATTTTTAAACTCCAACTAATACCTGATCCAACCTGAAAGGTAAAGGCCGTTCGCATAGTGAAGATATTTTCCTGCTTCAACATCTTTTATTTGAATGGATTTACTATGAATAATTGTTAAGTTGCCTTAACAATAAATTATGTTACGTTTATTTTACGTTTCAAAAAAAATATATTGATGGAAATACCCAATAGGCAATAGCGATTAGTTTCGCAATAATGAGAAAAAAACTCGGAGAGTGGCTAAGTAAATGGGAGAAGATGAACATATTTTTGTCCTGTCCCCGTGGAGCGAAGTGTCTCCTACCTTGCTATCAGTGCAGATTGGTATTAGTTCAAAAGACCGATCACCACCATCAGTAGCCAGTTTAGCATGGACTACATTTCTACTTTCCAAGTTTAAATATTATTTTTTTTTTGTTTTACATTAAACACAAGAAAGTATTAAAAAAAATGGCTTATTAAAATTGGCATGCAAAGAATGAATAACTATAAATAACTAAAAAACTTATAAATAATTAATAGGTATCTATTTAGCGGTGATTTATTGAAACATAAAACTCACGAGTGCAATCACGATCGCATTGTCAGATCAATTATTATTTTCCAATAACAATAAATATATATTAACATTTTATTTACCGTTTAAATACAAATACAATTTAATAAAAAGAATAATTGATTGTTCTATTTCCAGTTACAGATAATTGAGTTATTTTATAAATAAGTATAAAGTTTAGAGTTCCATTACGATGTTATGTAAACGTTGAATGGGTTCTCTATTTATCGTTTAAAGAGGTATTTTATACACACAATCTTTCAACCCTGATTTCACCCGATCAGGGGTGGTATTTTGAAAAAATGGTAAGTAATTTATAAACTGGCCCTGATTGATTTTTAAGTCCATTTTGAGATGACAAATTTCATACCTCAAAATATTGACGACAAAAATTGCACTCAGGAGAATTTTAAGCTGGGCTAAATGTTCCTCGTCGAATTTCGAACGACGTCGTCTGCGAACACAACATACCGTTCGCTTTTGGTGGCCGATCCTAGGTGGGTCATAGATGACAGTTTTAGGAGACAAGTTTACTTATCATTAGTTGTAAGCATGCGTTTCGTAAATAATGATTGATTATGGAACATACTCGTATAAAATCGCGTCTATTACAAATAAATACTTAAGTAAAATAGGAACTATTTAAACAAAATTAAATGTAACAACCTTCTCAATCATATATCTCTGACTGTCCCGCGCCGGTACACCAGAAGTTGCAAATCCACAAATTTTTTTCATATACCATTTACTAAATCCCATCTCGGAAAACAAGCGCCTATTATACGTATTTGTGCGAAATACAACGATTTATCTAAAAAGATACCTAGCATCGATATCTTCCATGACTCACCCACAGCTTTTAGAAAAAAAACTCACCGAACACTTATCGGTGAGTTAAATTTTGTGTTAAATTTTTTTTTTTATTTTGCAAATTAAGTTTATATGACGCTTTGTCAATGCTATGTGCACTTGTCATTGACGTGCATATCAGTCCATGTGTTTGTGTGTGTGCTATGTTTATAAAACGTGTAATATGCATGTTGTTAGTGCTCTTAAATAAATAAATAAATAAAAATAAATAAACTATCTTTGTAATATGATATCATACTATTCAATCTAGCACTGCTAGCTAGACTTACAAGATGACCGTCACGGATAAGGAATGAAATAAGAATTGTGTTGCCTGAAAGCCTAACAGTAAACAACAACTTGTTTTGTTCAGTGCATTTACTATAAGGGTGTTACCCATTTCTCACTATTATAACGTGCTTCCGAAAAGCCATTGCTAAGCAACAGTTAGAAGCGGTGATAGCGCAGTGGTTAGGAACTCGACTTCACTTTCGTAGGGACTTCGAATCGCACCTCTAACTTTTTAAAGTTATGTGCGTTTTAAGCAATTAAAATATCACTTGCTTCAACGCTGGCAACGCTGGCTGGCTTTAAGGAAAAAATCGTAAGGAAACCTGCATACCTGAGAGTTCTCCAAAATGTTCTCAAAGGAGTGTGAAGTCCACCGATCCGCCCGCACTGTGCCAGCGTGGTGGATCACGACCTTAACCCCTTCTCATTGTAGTAGGTGACTCTGTAGTGGGCCAGTAATTGGTTCATATGCTCAGCAACACTGCCTGCCTGGTAGAGATAGCGTTTAAGCGATAAGGCCTATTGTACCTTTTATTTTATTATTTTTTGTTTTTTACTTTGTTCTAATTCTTTGTATTTGGTGTACAATAAAGTGTATTTTGATTTGATTTGGTTTGAAATCTTTGCATTTACGATTGACACGTCCATCAACCTGAGGAGTGGACGAGGCCTTATGAGTATGTAATTTCACCGATTACCATGTTCTGCAGACTGGAACACTGCAATGCTGCTTGGTGGCAGAAATAAACATGGCAGTTGTTCTACCTTAGACAAACTCTGTCACAGAAGCTCTAATACTCACGAACATGTTTTGATATGAGACTACCGTGTCCAGTTTTATTTCCAAACTATAGGGACTGTAGGGATCCACTCACATAAGTTCGTAAGAATAAAGATACCAAAAACATGTCTGGAACCCGATTAGAGCGCGACTTACCGGGACGAACTGTGAATCCAAAACATCCAGGAACCGACTCAAACGCATACCTCGTTCCTTTGGTTTTGGTTAGAACTTGATTGCAGTACCAACTACTGGGTCCAATTAAAATAAAAACGATTGTATATATATCTCAAGTTGGACCTAATTACGCGACGTGTGCAAAATCTTTTAATTTTGATTTGACATTTTCGAATAACGTCAACAGTCGGGACTCGACATCGTCCTCGCTGGCGAAGAGGCTGTGCAGAGATTGATTATATGTCCTCACAGGAAGCGGTATCAGTGTAATCTGATCGTCAGGGTTGTGAAGGGTATGTATAGGCTTACTATTGTTAAGAGTGTCGCGAGTGTCGAGTGTATTTTTACTCACCCAACACTTAGTTGAGTGAGTAAAAAAAAACCGCAACTATGAGGTGGTTGGGGTGTCGGAAGGCAGGCGAACGTGAGTTATATCGGCTCGCGGCATTTTTCTTACTTTTTATACCGTTGCATTTATATACCCGTCGTAACTTCTAAACGATAGGTGCAATTCAGTGGCGTGCATTGAGGGTATGCAGATGATATAAAATTAAGAAAATGATCACTACAAGTTATATATACTTAAGAGTAGGATTTTTTATAACTCTTACAATGCCTATCCTTAAGTTTTTTATAATTCGTACTGGTGATTTTCTTCATTTATAGATAGGTTTTCACCATCTTTCGATTGTACCCGTGTTTTGATTGACAAATTATAACAAAAAGCGGTTATTGTGACTTAACTATAACAGCTATATAACTTCGCGGACTTTTTTATAGGTAAGTAATGATGATTACTTTAAACATATAGTACATTATTTCATGTATAAACAATAATTTCCGCGTCGCACGGCAGTAAAGTTTTAAGTCTCTTCGATTTTTTTTGACATCTTTAACAAACATCGTTATATTTCAGCCCATTTCCTGCAGAGTATAATAAATTATATACTAAAACAACCTTTTGGGTGAGTCATTCTGTCCATTAATGAAAACGGCATGAAAATCCGTTTTTTCGCACCCAGGCAGACACTTTATAATATGTAAAGAAGAGATCAATGTAAGGTGGTATAGGTGATGATAGCTATCTTTTTCTAGCTAGGAATCAGGGCTGAAAAGTATAAATGTGGGTAGAACTTTATGCAGCGCGTGTAAAATTCGCCCTTGATCGCAAGTGCATTACTCACTTAGCTTTTGTTTAATAGCCGAATTCACGATAAATATCTCGTGAACGTTCAAGGAAAATTCTACATCTGATACATAATTTCAGAGAAATATATAATTCATGCTAACTTATTGTTATTCCCCGTGAATATTTTATATTTATATATATTTATTTTTATTATCTTATACTTTATTACACTATTTAGTTTTTTGCGGTAATGCGCAATGGTTAAACCCAATGAAAATAGAACCAGTTAGTCACCGATGCGCTTCGTGAAAATTCCAGAAGCTTCTGAAGAAACATATTGAGTCTAGCTGTTTCCCGTGGTTTCGCCCGCGTTGTAAGGAAATGTTATGAACTCTTTTCCCGGAACTTACAGCTCTCAACCCATGTATCCAAATAAACATCATCATCATCCAATCAACCGACTGCCGTCTACTGCTGGACATAGGTATTTTGTAGGGCGTTCCAAACTCCACGATTCTGGGCCGCTTGTTTTCAGCGCCTCCCCGCGACTTTTTTTGATGTCGTATGTCCACCTGGTTGGGGGTCGACCAACGATGCGCTTACCGGTGCGGAGTTCAGTTTTCAGGTTAATATATAAAATTCAAAATTCAATACAAAATTCATTTCTTTCAAGTATAATTAGGCCAATTAGTAAGCACTTTTGAAACGTCAAGTCAGTCTGTTTGTCAGTCTCTACCAACGTTCCAGATGGCAGATTCCACTGAGAAGAGCCGGCAAGAAACTCAGCAGATTGCTATCTTTCAACATCATTTTAAAGTTTAACAATCTTTAAACTCTTTCTTTTTTCTTGAATATTTCTGTTTTGTGAGAGATGAGAGCGGAGTGGCCTGCTTCTAAGCAGCCTTGTCAATTCATTTATTCATTCAGTAACCACGATTTGTTAAATGTCTTTTCATATATTGTTTAAACTTAGGTAAAGGCAGATCTAACATTACCTTCGGTATCATGTTATAAAAGCATATACCTACCCATCCCCACAAAGGATTTCTGTACTTTTCTCAGACGATATGCAGATATCACTAATTTATTTCCGTTTCTAGTTAGTCGACTGTTTGTATCGACTTTTTGTTTATAATTACTTATGTTTTGTTTAATAAAAATTATTTTATTATAAATATATTGCGAGGCTACTATAAGTAGGTATACCTATTTCTTTAAATTTGGTACGAAGGGTTTCGCGTGATCCAAGTTTATATATCGATCGCACAGCTCTTTTCTGTAGTATAAATATAGTTTCTATATCAGCAGCTCTGCCCCATAACAACATCCCATACGACATTACACTATGGAAGTATACAAAATAAACAAGCCTAGCAGTTTCAACACCTGTTAACTGTATATTATTGTATACTAACTGGATATAGGCTGAGAGATTTCGATGCGTGCGATGTGTGAACGGTAAACGTTACGCCAAAACGATGGAAGTATGTCGGATTTATCGGAATTCTTCTTTAAAGTTCTAATAAAGTCCGCGACATCATACGACCATTTTAAAGAGAAACTTCTTTAGAATCGTTGTGATTTCAAACTCGATGACACGAAAAAATAAGTCCATTGAGACACAAACACTTAAATGTATAGGACAGAGTGAGATAGAAAACATTATACATTTTTTTACCTATTCTAGTTACCATGGAAATTAAATAATAAACCTTACATTTATCCTAATAGTTCTGATACTCTACATCCACCTCAATCTCTGGTAAGCTTCTTTTCAGAAGTTACACTTCTGCCATGTGTGAATAAGTTGCACAGGATTTTTTTTTTAAGTTTTACTCATACGCGGTCTGTGTCTATAGTCCGCTAGTAGAAGGTATTTTGACAATAAGGACAAAACTATTAGGTTGCATAACATATATGGGTATCGTACCTACCACACTAAACGTTGTTAATGAATAAACAAATGCTGAAAAAACAGTCTGAGAAGCAAAAATCACTAGCGAGAAGCGTTTCCGAGTACCGGCAAGGCACTTGTGCATTGTGTTTGTTATCACTATAGATCGATGAGAGCACAAAAACCGATCGACGCACAATATATTATTTAGGCAACTACTTAAGGGCACGCCTTATGTTTATATTCTTCTATTTTTATCAGATATCTAATGTGTGCACCGTCGTCATTAAATGTCTATTAAAAATTTCTTTATTCATGTAGGCCTATCACAGGCACTTATGAAGCGTTCATACATATATATATATATATATTTTTTTTTTTTTTCACTACGACAATACACACATCGCCATCTAGCCCCAAAGTAAGCGTAGCTTGTGTTATGGGTACTGAGATAGCTGATGAATATTTTTTTATGAATATAATACACATAAATACTTATAATACAGATAAACACCCAGACACTGAAAAACATTCATGTTCATCACACAAACATTTTCCAGTTGTGGGAATCGAACCCACGACTTGGACTCAGAAAGCAGGGTCGCTGCCCACTGCGCCACTCGGCCGTCAATGTTACATAATTGTAAGGGGATGGTGATAACTTCGTACGCCAACTTAAACGTGAAGCTACGAGGGTTCCAAACGCGCCCTAGACTAGGGCGCGTTTTGAGAGAAGAGCCCACAACAAACTTAGCCGGATAATTTTTTTTTGTTATCACCATCTCACCGTTTAAAATTTTATGTAGGTAGGATCCGATAGCTTAATGTTCTCCCCCAGGCACGGAGATGAATCACCGTCAAAAAGATAGCCCTTGACTGCAATCTCACCTGGTGGAACGGGCTAACATGTAAGGGTTATGGGTGGGCGGTTACTTTCAACGAATAGCCCTAATCGGTTTCTATGTGGCTTCGTACCGGAACGCTAAATCGCTTGGCGTGCCAGCTTTATTGGCAGGGTGCTAACTAGCCACGGCCGTAGCCTTTATTTCTATGATCTGGTCCGTTAGATCAGACCAGAGAAACTTCAAAAATTAAAATTTCGAATAAAAGCTCCGTGCAAGTATTGATTAATTATAAGCAAAAAACTTCAATACCTAACAATGAATGGCTTGACCCAGGATTCGAACCTAGGACCTTGTAATCCATAACCGAAGAAGCTAACCTCTAGACCACTGAGGTTGTAGTAAATAACACATTAAAGGTCAAAAATATTACGAAAATGATATAAGTCCTTTACCCCTATACTACCTTTGTTTAAAGCAGTATTAATTGAATACTGCTTTAAACGAAAGTATATGTTGACCACGGAATTAAGAAAAAACAGAAAACGTGTACACAAATAATATTAAAGCATCAAAAACCACTCCACTTCAGTAGTGTTTCTCAAACAGACGGTTCACTTTATACAGTTAGTTAATAGTAATTGTTTTTACCTCTAATGTTCTAAACGTTTACCAAAAAATAGGGAAATAGGAAAACGTTTGTGAGCTAGTAAAATTCCGTGGGTGTGAAGAGAGACGTGCTCGGGACATTTTCTCTGTTTTTGGACACAATGCACTGCATGCAATAATGGCTGAATGAGGATTCTGTATTTTCTTAAGTCTGAGTTGTTGTCGTTATGTTTCAGAATTATAACCCTTATTTCTAGGACCACAACCATAGGGTGTGTCAATTAACCGTAATTTTAAAATGCTTTAAGCGATGCTTATAAAACCCCAATAGGAAAAGTAAATTAAGAACTAGACACTGTGCACGTCCTGCGCTTTTACATGAATCTTTTTAACAATTTTTTTTTTAAATCTATGAATTTAACATAGAAAAAACAAAGAAAGGTTTCAATTTTGGAATAAAGAGTTTTATCGTACACCTACGCCGTTGGCAACCAATAAATTGGCATTATATTGACAATTTAGAATTAAATAAATATGTACTAAATAAATAACTATAAACCAATCCTTTTTTACCTAACCTTAACGACGTATGAGCTAAGTACCATTTTTCCTGTAACAAATGAAGTCGGAACCTTAACGAAATTAGCGTAAAAAATATCGCATGCAAAAACTGAAGAGTCTTGTAAACATTGCCTGCCCATGACATAAGCGGGTTCGTATATAAGGTGCCGCAGGACACTCGATGGGCACAGACGGTTTTGGTCAGTCGACATGGCAAGATTCGCAGTTATTTGTTTGGCCCTCGGGGTCTGTGCTTTCACGCAAGCAGCGCCAGGTATGCACCATTGTTTTTACGACCTCCTTGGCACAGCGGTTAGCCCGGTGGTTTTATGGGGGAGATCCTAGGTTCGATCCCAATTTTTGGGAATTTATAATTATTGATACCATATCATTCTAAGCCTATACGTCTCACTGTTGGGCCTATATTTCTTATAGAAAAAAAATTTCGTACTTTTTGCTCTCAGAATGAGAATGATTTAGACCGTAGCCCACCTCTTTAGACAAGTGCGGAGAATTCTCAAGCCATGTAGGTTTCTTAAAAATGTTTTCCTTTCCAAAAGCAAGTGATATGTAATTGCTTAAAACGCACATTACTCCGAAAATTTAGAGCTGGAGATCGAACTCGCTATATCCGAAAGGTGGGCTGACAATCTTACCACAAGCTCCAAATATCGACACAGGGTATGGTGAAGATAATTTTTTTTTTAATACTCTTGACAATCGCTTTTAAGAACCGTGTTAATTGCAAAATAAATAGTTTCCTACTTTCTAGCTTTTATTTTTTTTAGTTTACTGATTAATTCATTGTTTATATAGTTTATATGCCTCTGGTCTAGCGGTTAGCAAGTTTAGCTACGGTTCACGGAAGCCTGGGTTCAAATACCGGATCAGGTCCATAATTGTTAGGTACTGAGTTCTTTCTCTCAAAAAATTTTCATTATCAATCCGGAGTAAGAAATTGGCTGTGTCAAACCCGTGCTTCAGAGAGCACGCTAATCCGTCGGTTCCGGTAATTATCACTAACTTATGATGAAAAGTCGGTGGATCTATGCTCTAAAACCATGTCTAATATGTGAGGAGGACTGTGTCTAGCACAGATCGTTTATAGGCTGCGGATGAACTGCTCTGCCTGTGAAATTGCCATTAAAACCGGTCCAGCTGTTTCGTAATTTATTTGGAACAAATTGACAGACCCACATAAAAACTGTTAATATGAAATAATTATTATAAACAAAATTTATTTATTTTTATAGATGCATACAGCCATCCAATACCTACTTATGTCCTAACTTATTTGACTATTCTAGCATTATTTGCAGTTGTTACATAATGACGGCTATTTAACCCTAATTTTTTTTTTTTAGTAACACAATTCAAAAATACCAGAAAACAATATACTTGAATAAAAGTAATAAAAGTTGATACTTTATGTAAATAATGTAAATCACGATGATATAATGATAAAATGTACCCTGCCTACATTTTATTCATGAACGCAAATTGCCTTTTAAAAGAAATGTGTTTTTCTGTTCTATTAAATTTGTTTTCCCCACCTACGGGGCGAGCATGTGATGTTTTCCACCACTCCACCACTCTCCGTTTTAGTCGTATTTAGTGTTACTTCAGTACTTCTTATCGTTATACAGGAACATTATAAATTAACTACAGTGCACGGGTTTGGGGGGGTTCGGGAGTTTAGACTGGATTGGTGGACTTGTTGGAATTGTGAATTGGTGGAATTGTGCAAAAACTTTTTGCACAATTCTCAGACATGCAGGTTTCCTCACGATGTTTTCCTTCACCGTTGAAGCAAGTTATATTTTAGACACATAACTTAGACTACAAACAGTTCAAGGAAGTAAATTCATTTTTATTTTCATCAGGCTACGGCGGTGGTAGCATCGGCAGCGGCGGTGGTGGTGGTTACGGCGGTGGCGGCGGCGGCGGTTTCGGCAGCGGCCACGGAGGCGGCCATGGCGGTGGTCAGTACCACTTCTTATTTGCTACTCTTCCCACGTTTATTGTTAAAGATTAACAATAATCGTAACTATATAGTTGCCAACATTTAAGAGGGTTCTACGTGATAATCCCTCAGTGCCTCAAGACTAAATTTTTTGAACAGTGCGTGTTGCCAGTGGTGACTTACGGATCCGAAACTTGGTCGCTTATTATGGACCTCATAAGAAGGCTCAGAGTCACTCAGCGGGCGATGGAGAGAGCTATGCTAGGAGTATCTCTACGTGATCAAATCAGAAATGAGGAGATCCGTAGAAGAACTAGAGTTACCGAAGTTGTCGTAGTATATTTAATTAATCTTCTTACCTATTAACATTATAAAAAGGTATTACTTTCAGAACTGTCAGATTTCTTAACAGATTTAAGATCAAGAAAAATGTATCTATTTAGTCAGTGACTAAATAGCACCAAAAAACATACTTAATTTAAGTGATGAAAGGCTGACACCAACGAAACTTATCAATTTTAGTACAGGGAGCTGTTAATTTAGTCTTGCTCCTCAGTAACTATTCTACCAAAGAGCATCAACACAGTTGCGTTGACAGATGTGGTTACCTAATGCTGTGGTTGTGGGACAACCACAGTTTGTGGTTAAAACCAAGACGACTAACCAAGTTTCTAATACGAAAATAATACGAACCAGGAACCAAGGATGTGGTACGCTTCCCCGGTATCTGGTAGCAGTGGTAGCTGGAAGCCTCCAGCTACCACTGCTACCAATTATTGATTTAGCGTTCCCGTACAACGCCGCCTATCAACCGATTACTAACGGTTACGGGTTTACGGTATACCCGTAAATCCGTATCTGTTAGTTTACCCTTAACCCTTATATAGCTACAAGGGTGCCAAGTGTGAGATTTTCTACCAACGTTAAAAATAAGCAATTCGTCACTGAAAAGGGCCTCCAGCGATAATATCTTTTCCCAGGTACAAATACTATATGGCCTTCTTTCGATATCATATAAATGATAATTAACTTGCGCGCGTTCGAACAAGTTAACGTAGGTAAAAAATCTTGCCCTAGGCACCTAATTTAGACTGGAATATCCAGTGATATTACCAACATTGGTAAAAGCTAACTTGTCAACTATAAATTAAAAAAAACAAATGTGCACCATTTTGTTTAGTTAAATCCTTTTAATGTCATGTTGACAGGTGGTGGTCTTGGCAGTGGAGGAGGCGGTGGACATGGCGGCGGTATTGGTGGGGGAATAGGCGGTGGTAATGGCGGTGGACTTGGCCACGGCGGCGGCGGTGGACTTGGCCACGGCGGCGGCGGCGGACTTGGCCACGGCGGCGGCGGCGGACTTGGCCACGGCGGCGGCGGAGGCGGACTTGGCGGTGGCAACAGCGGCGGACATGGCGGAGCTCACGGAGGCGCTGGCGGTGGCAGTATTGGCGGAGGTCTTGGCGGTGGTAGCGGTGGATACGGTGGCGGCGGTCAAGGTGGGCACGGTGGTTTCGGCGCAAGGGCAGAGTCCAGCGCGAGTGCGTCCGCCGGTGCGGGCGGTTACGGACAAAAGGGCGGATACGGGTAAGCAAATTAATTTAATGCAGCGTAACGGAGGCCGCATAGTTTATTTTTTTTTAAAACCCGTGCAGAAACCCGTTGATTTCCGAACTAAAAAGTATCCGATTTCCGTCACCAGGACGCAAACTATCATAATCGACATCACTTCAATCGGATGACGTCCACTGCTGGACATAGGTATTTTGCAGGGAGTTAAAAAATCCACGGTCCTGGGCTCCCAGCGGCTCTGTGCCACATAGACAAAAGGGCATATAAAGTATTTGTATAAATATGAAGTTCAGACGAGTGAGGCTCTATTAACATTACCAAGTATAAAACTTTATATGCAAATACTTTGCTTGCGAGTAACGTGCTATAAATATTGGATATATTGGAAGCAGGCGGTACTTTGCGCAAATCCAAGATATATTATGAAAATTAAGCTTAATTTGCTATACTCCACGAAAAGTGGTAGAATCTGTACGGTGTCATGTATATTGTCTGCAATCCTTATACTCCACACCATACAGATCTTCGGCAATGTACCAATATACGCACGTTTCGCTTAAACCGGAGCATCCGCAGGAGATTTTGACTTAACAATGAATACAACAACAATTATAATATTATTATTTTAATTCAACAACAATTATTCCGTAATGGTTTCGCGCGTAAGTGGTCGTGCCAAAGATCTGTTTCGTGTGGAGTATAAGAATTGAAGAAATTATAAATTACACCATACAGATTCTCCTGCTTTTCGCAGAGTATAGCAAATTAAGCTTCATTTTCAAAATTATGCTATAAGTACTAGTACTCGTAGAGCTGTATTTGGCGGCACTTGTAAGAGCCTTGCATTCCCTGTAAAGTGTTTCTCTGTTTATAGACTTTCCATTTACAATCAAGTGGGCCATTTGTTTGGTCCGTCAATATATTAATCTATAAAAATATAAGCTCATTGTTTTATATACACGCCCTTGTTTCGGTAACAAGTTGCTTTCATAATAATTGTGCTACTTCCAGCTTAACAAAGCCTGAATTATAAAACATCCTGTGCAATTTATTCACACACGGCGGAAGTATAACTTCTGAAAAGTAGCCTACGAGAGATTGAGGTGTATTTAGAGTATCAGAACTATTAGGATAAATGGTAGGTTTATTATATAGTTGCCATGGTAACTAGGATAGGTAAAAAAATTTATAATGTTTTCTATCTCACTCTGTCCTATAAATTTATGTGTTTGTTTCTTTGTCTTATTCGCTTTTTTTTATTCGGTTTCCTTGGTAAATTGAATAGGAAAAAAACAGATAAATTAGTATGTATATTTCTGTCTCATTCTTTGCCGGCTTCATCCTACACATTTTATTTGTGTCTCTTACCTGTAGTTTTTTTCCGTTGCATACGGTTTGAAATCACAACGATTCTAAAGAAGTTTCACTTCAATAAATTGATTGCATTTAAAGATGCTACACAAAAAGACTACCATGCCTGATAGTGTTATAATAAGAATAATATAAGAGATGATAGCCTAGTGAATAAGGCTACGGCTTCTCTTTTGAGGAGTCCGAGTTCGATCCTCGGCACATACATTTAACTTTTCGGAGCTACATGCTTTTTTAATTCGAGCAATTTACTTTCTCAAAGTCGTGTGAAGGCTACCAATCCGCAATTGGTCAGGTCTCATTCTTAGAGAAGACCCGTGCCCTGTAGTGGGCCGGCAACTGGTTGAAAATGCTGATGTTGATGATGATGATTTTTCAGCAGAATATACGCAAATTTTTCGTCGTCTGACATGCAGTTTTTATTCCAGTCCGATTCGAGACAACGCATATCGTAAAAAACTGACTCGCAGACAGATGTCGACGGAAATATTGTTAATATAGCAAACGCCAGCTTTTTCACACAGCTGAATGTGTTTGGAATAGTACTCCAAACTTCCAGAATTTTATTGTTGGCATTTTTGTTTGTTCCTCCTGATAGTCTTTCTGATTCAATTAACTCCAACTCTTGCCTTAGTTTGATAAACTTTTGAGTCCATATTGTACTACATTGGAAATCAATCAGTGTCATTTCAAATTCATCAATGTCCAACCAGGCAAACTTAGACAAATTCAGTTTACCAAATGGAATCATATCAGGGTACATAATAAATTTCAGCGTATCCGATAGCTCTCTAAACTGCGAAAAGACCGACGACAATCCTATGCTACAATCATTTATTATTGAAGAAAAATTTTCAGAGGCGTTTGCTTCGTTCAGGATTTCCTGCGAATCTAAATCGTTTGGCAATGTTTGCAAGTTTGGAAAGAACTTATACTTTTTGGAAACGATATCATTTCTTAATAATTGCAGTTTAGCCTCAAAAGCGCAGGTGAGATCTGACATAATTATAACAGTTTTGTCTGCATCTTGAAGCTTTGCATTGAAGTCTTTGAAAATCTGACATAAATCAGTTAAAAACATTAACTTAGCAAGCCAAGTAATATCCATCAATTGTTGTAAATACTTTTCATTGTTTTGTTTTTGTAACAACAGTTTTATTTCTTCTAAACAATCAACGAATCTTTGTAGTACTTCACCGCGGCGCAACCAACTAATTTTCGAATTTGACTCACGATCAGTGGACAATGTGTACACTTCGTCCAGAAAAGCAAGAATTTTTGTATTGTATTCTAATTGTCGATAATTACAGAAATTTTTAGGCAATAAATGCTTCACTAAATCATAAACAACTTTCAATACAGAAGTAATGTGGCTGTAGCTTGCCCCTAAGAAGAGTCTTGTTGGACTTATGATGCAATCAAATTCAAGAATTGAATGGCTCACGTTATTCTTTGATGGCGCGGTAACACCATTTATTATTTTCTTCATATCAGGATAATCTTCTGTCGTTATAGAAACAATTTTACTAGTGTCTATTTTTTTCTCAGTCAGTGCTTTCTTAGTTAGAGCTAACATATCCATGTCCTTGGAACATGTGAATGACATTAATTCTTCTTTGATCTCGTTAACTGCACAATATCGTGCAATGATAGCTAATCGAGGAGTTTGGTCCATTCGTCTGTTGTCGAGAAATAACGACACAAACGGAGAGGATTTAATGTCATTTTTTTGTTGTTCTATGACATTTTCAGCGAGTTTATGGATTTTATCTTTTATTGTATGCTTAGATAAAGGAATATTTTCAATACACTGGATTAGTTTATCTTTATGTTCAAAGTCTGCAAAGATTGTTTCGGCACACGCTAGCCAGGCTTCTTTTAAAAACTCTCCGTCGTCGAAAGGTTTACCATACCGCACAATGATATTTGCAGCCGTAAAACTTGCATCACTGGTATCACAAATGTCGCATGTAGATGCAGTCGGTTTATTTTCTAAACTTGTCATATTAAATATAATAAAATTTAACACGTATAGAAACTACACGTTATTGGAGCACACAAGACATTCGCACGACTAAGTTATATATTTGAGTTATTAAACTAATAATATAATAATAATCAATACTAATCACTGATTAGATAACAAAGTTTCACACCCCGCCAGATATTTATGCATAATGCACGGGTGATAACTTGATAAGAACACAAGAATGCTATATAGTAACATACTTACTATTTAATCAATTCTTGCAAATTTGAACACTGACGTTGACAGTAGATTGTGTAGGAATGTATTTTAATTATTGTGAAACAACTTGTTATGTACCCAGAATTCTAGAAAACAAATTATTGTTATGCATAGATGCTAGACATATTGTATAATTCGAACTATTAATCACAACAACTTAATCAGTAACTCAAAAAATTTAATTGCGGATCGTTTAGATCTTTTAAACTTATCTCTATTTTAAACGTTGTAAGTAAAATATCTATGCCAACAAAAAAACTTCTGAGGTTTTTATTACACAGAACAGATTTCTTTGTGTTGCTATACATTTATCTCTGTTGTATTTACGTATCTTACTTTACCGAAACTAACTTACACCGTACCGACCTACCGAGCCTTTCAGCCCCCTTAATACCTATCGGTGCACCATTCCAGTTTGTACAGAAGAGGCCGTCCAGTTTGAGCATTTTATGTAAGAAACTACTAAATAAATAAATCTGGGATGCAATGCTGCATACCAATAGTTATTAGGCACTTTAGTAAAACACCTGGATTTGGTACCCCTCACAATATCTGAACTCTGGTAACCGATATACGTCAAAGTCAATAATGGACATAGAAAAGGAGAATTTCGGAACACGGTTTCGTTTGGTGCCTCATTCAAATTGGTATCAAAAATTAACATTTTATTTTTAAAAAAAAACCTCTCAAATCCCAAGCTCTTTAAATGAAATAGATTAGTGGTTCTAATATATTGTGAACAGTACCATCAATAGGTAGGTACAATAATCGCATATGTCAAAACTAACCTTAATTCACGAACTTCATTTGCATGTAACTCTGAAATCCGGCGAACTAGAGTTTTAATGTTTTTGGTAATGTATTGTAATTATTAAACCCTTCAAAATGAGACAAATGCCAAGAAGGCACCTTATAAGTACTATGTGAAACCAAATACTACACCCGGCATTCTCCTTTATTGATAAACATTATTTGATTTGTGTTACCGATTTGTAAATAGTAATTGCTTATATTAGCCATTTATTTACAAATGGTTGTTACATTATGTTTGATAGTTTGTGATTCAAAATAAAATGTTGTTTCCTTTATTTGCAGACGCTGATGCAGCACAAGATTTAAGTAACCACTTCGCAAACTATTCGTGAATGAACCTCAAAATTACCTATAGTGATAAGCAAACACAATGTGATATATAGAATAAACAGTTCGCCATAATATTGTACTTACATAATATTATGATACAAATAAATCCAGTTACATACTTTTAAAACCGTTTTTCATTAATTTATCATGGTTTTATATTACCTATAAATTTTATTGCGTTGCTAAAAATGGTGTAAATGCAGGCGCAGATATGGAGATAGGGGGCGACGAGGGAAGGGTTAAGGGTATATTTGCACACATTACCCACTAACCACCACTCCCGTCTCCTTCTCCCACTAGTAAGCGATTACCTACATTGTAATTGTCTGTGCTAACGAAGGATTCAAACATTAACTCCTTTTTGATTATCATCACGAACTATTGATGGGATCCTGAAGAAAGCGTCGAACTCTTTAAATATTATAGGTAAACCTACAGAGATTTGTGTTTTTTATTTATTTTATTCAACACAAGCGGTCCACGCATGAGTCAATCGAGAAACTAGAATAGATCTGATGCTAACATTATAATCATCGTGTCTAGCTATTTACCTACTATTATTGTACGATGTATACTGAGTTAGTAAGTTGACATTATTTAAGTTGATACATACATACATCCATCCTCACAAACATTCGCATTTTTAATATTAGTAGGATAGTACGCATGCCTTCGAGCGTTGTCCCATATGCCTTGCGACTTGCTGTTATTTGTGAGGAGTTATGTCTTTTATCCCGACAATATTTATCAGATCTTCATTAAAATAAGACAAAACATGCTTGATAGTATACAATAAGAATTTTGAAAATAGGTTTAAATTTCACGGAGCTACGAAGTAAAATTGATAAAAACTTTCATCCCATTTCCCGGAGGAAACTTATTGTTCAACGGTATAAAAAGTATCCTATATGTTAACTCGGAATATCACCTACCACTTTACCAAATTTAGGAACATTTTTGCCCGTTTTTGCAACATTTTTTATTGTTTCTCTTGCTCCTATTGGTCTTTGCGTACTTGTATATATAGCCTATTTCATTCTCAACAAATGTACAGTCAGGCTATCAAACAAAAAAAGATTTTTTAAGTTCGAACCAGTTTTTTTTAGATTAGCGCGTACAGCCAACAAAACTCTTACTGATTTATGTAACACAACACATGTCCTTCAAAAGTCATTGGTAACACATATTTCGCTACCGAAACATCCTAAGTAATTTTTCATTCCACAACACAATTGAAAAGACAGTTGCATTGCATTCCATTCTGCAGTACGTAGAGAAATGAAACATTATATATTTTTAGCTTATTTAATTTTTAATTAGTTTCCTAATTTTAAGATCCTTTCTTTTTTTTCTTTTTTATAGTTTAATTCCTGTGTTGTTTTTTCCCCAAATAAAAGATTTATTATTATTATTATAAGATGAGTGTAGAATAGGTGAGTGAGAGTTTGAGAGGTATTTTTTTTTATTTCTAAATAATGAAATTTTTATTTATTTATTTATTAGCTTTTCAAGGGACACAAACAGTATTATTACACATAAAAGAAATGCCGTATTTTTGTATCACATAAACCAATGAAGTTTCTACAACTTGGTTATACATATAATACGATAACATTAACCACAATTGCTTAGGAATAAGTACCTAGCAAGCAATTATTATACAAAAAAAGAAAAAAATAATAATTTAATTAAAACAAAAATGAAAAGCAAAAACTTTAAAGCTTATAGTACTTATTTTGTCACAATAAATTTCCTAAAAGTGCCAATTTTGACATGAAAAATGTCCAATATTTGTTGATAAAAGCAGTGCACGCAATAAAAAGTTATTTGCCGAATACCTTGTCTTCCATCTAGCCCACGCAAAGGGAGGTTTACGCCTTGCATTTAACCTACGACATGCAAAATCGATATTACTTAGAAATAAGCATGGTTGTACTTACATGAAATAAGGGCAAAGACCACCTCACAATGGGCCCCACATATATTTAAAATACTGGCCACATATACCTACAGACCGTTATAAGTACATCAGGCTGCAAATAATAATAATAATAATTGAACAAAATCCATATTGAACTTAATATTATAAATTAGAGTATAAAGTAACTTTGTTTGTCCTTACTTTACGCCCTAACTAAACATCTTATCGACTTGATTTATGGCATAGAGTTAGTTGAAAGAAAGGAGAGTAACATACGCTACTTTTAATCCCAAAAAACAAATTATTTCCACGGGATTATATTAGTATTAAACGCGGGCGATGAACGCGGGCAATAAATAGCTAGTAGAATATAAAAGTGACGCCTGTTTGTGTCCAATACTATATATCGATAAGTTTGCTATAATTATGACAGCCAGACAAATCCGTGTCTATGTCATACGCAACACCATGCATATCTAACGCAATACGATGTCACACAAGTCACACGTTTCGTTTATACTGCCTCAGCACGGCTAGGAGACAATTATCTCCCTGGGAAAGGATAAAAATGTATCTTTTCTCACAGCTTTATTAACTCTCGGAGCACTGGCGCACAAGTGGAAATACTATCCAAATAATATGTTTCATAATAAACGGGGGTAAACTTCTCCTGTAAATAATTTCCAGCTTCTAAAGCACGGGAACGTAGAATATATCCCCTGACAGGGGAACGTAATCCCCTGTCAGGGGATATATTTCATATAAGTGGGGGATATAATGCTTGTCTCCTGCCTGTGGTAGCCCTGCAGATGGAAATATTAATTTCCGGGGAAGTACCTGCACGTTTTTTTTGTGTCCCGGTCCAAAGGGCGTGGTTGCCGTTAT
Organism: Pararge aegeria; assembly: GCF_905163445.1. Classification (NCBI taxonomy): domain Eukaryota; kingdom Metazoa; phylum Arthropoda; class Insecta; order Lepidoptera; family Nymphalidae; genus Pararge; species Pararge aegeria. Next base: position 3,161,463 of record NC_053181.1, read on the forward strand.
CATTACAGGCTTGTGCCTGTAATGATAACTTTACACCTACGTTTCTGGTTGATTGACACAAGTATTAACTTTTTGGGCGCTTCCATGCCCTGCAAAGTGTTGCTCGGTTTCTAGACGATAATTTTTCACTTACTATCAGGTGCGCCATTTGCTTAGTCTGATAATTATTACTATAAAAAACAACGCACAATATCAAGGGATTGAAGTATGAGTAACGGTTCCATTTACGAGTATGATGTACATTATTTTTATTTTATTTACGTATTTATAATCTACTAAAATGGCAGTGGCGTGCACTGGGTTTCTTACCAGCAGAAAAATTGCATTAAATGGCCAAAATCCTCCTCCTATACGACCTCTAATCATCTATTAATTTAAGGGTATGCAGTGCTTTTGTGCATGTTTGAAGTGCACGCCACTGTAAAACGGCTAATTACCAACTTACCAATAGGGATGTTATTTGGCGTTTCGGTACGATGCAGCGTGAAAACCAGTAAAGGAATAGATATAAATGATTTAGTTATACCTAAAGCTTACCAATTTGCCTGTAGGTATCCAATAATGCCTGAGAGTTGTAACCATAATTAGATTATCGCAAAAAACATGTAAAAACTGAATATGAGCATAAACATTTGTATGCAAATTGCCATTAAGCTAGTTCGTCTGTATAAAAGGTAGTGCCAGGGCACCGCTCAGTACAAACAGTCCTGGTGTATCGAGATGGCAAGATTTATTGTAGTTCTTTGTGTGGCCCTCGGGGTATCTGCCTACGCGCATGCAGCGGCGTCAGGTAAATCTATTATAATATTGTCTTATATTTACTTTATGAAGTAATTTTCGTCTTGTTTTATAGTAAAAACTAGCTGTCGCCCGCATTCTCCGTTCGCGTATATTACGATTTTCTTAATTATCGTGGGAAACGTTAGTTCGTTTTCCTGCAGGGCTAGCACAGGCAGGAGACAAAAGTTATATACCCCCGTTTATTATTACAGATATATTATTTGGATATTATTTCCTTCATATTCATATCTTCAACAGACTTTATATCAAAAATCGAGTAGATTGGTGGCTTAGTTAGAGCGTGAGGGAAGGACAAACCAACAAACACACTTTCTGTTGAAAGATACTTATTGTTACATAAAGGAATTTCCTCTTAAATGGAACTACTAATACTAGAGGTAATACTTTTCGTTAATAAGCCTGTAAGTTCCATTCCATTAAAGTCGAAATTCCTGCTTCGAACAATAAATATCTAATACCAGAAGGTATGTTTGTTGGTTTGTCCCTCCCTCACGCCCTAAATCCTAATATATAAAAATGCCATCTTCGGACGAACAGTAAATCAATTGTAAGTGGGTAGTTTATCGTTCCTTGAAGGAATTTCCACTTAAATGGAACTTATAGGCTAATTTATAAAGTTGCATCTTCGAGCGCACAATAAACAAATTGTAAATTGTAAGTCGGTTGTTTCGAACCATCGCATCAAAATCCTATCGACGGCCAACAGCTGAAGAAAGCCACGGCTCACTTTCGTATTTATAATATTGGTAACGGTTGATGGACCAAGCTGATTGTTCACCTGATGGTTGGCCAACCTGAGGCGTGTGTTGAGCCTCATGTGCATTTAATTACACCTTTCAAACCGAAATAGAATAGAATAGATCTTTATTTTTATAAAACACACGTTAACATAGATGCCATTTAAGTATAAATTACGAAATCGCAGTATATTGCCATTAGCTGGCGTCCAATGATTACAATCAATTGATTGCAAGTAACACATAGAACTAAAAAAACAGCTATTTTAATACAATAATACATTAAAGTTTCAACAATAATTAAATAAAAATATATACGATAAATTAGGGGAAAATTCATGTTAAATGTCAAAATAAAATGCAAATTTTACAATTGTTTTTTGTCATATTGGAAAAATCATCTGTGGAGTAGAAATGTTTCCCTGGCACCCATTTTTGCGAGACACAGCATTCCAACAATGCTACTTAGCGGTACAATCTGTCACAAAAAACTCTTAATACTACTGAAACTAGTTCACTTAGCAGTAGAACTTTTTGTGACAGAACTCGTCTAGGGAAGTACCTGCTACCAACATGCTTATTCCGTTGCCGGCTATATTGCTCGCTACAGATATCTAAGCGATAAATTGCCCCGTTTGCGGACACCTTAACGACCGATTAGCGATATCGCCACAATTGAAAAACAGCCTCACAGTATCAAATAATCACCTAAAAATTAATCCCGCCTTTGGATATCTAATAATTACTTAGTCATACTTCGATGAAGTTTGTACTGAGATAGCACAAGGAATTAACAGTTCTGTATACAATCGACATGTCGAGGTTCGCAGTTGTTTGTGTCACCCTCGGAATTATAACATGCGTTCAGGATAAACCGGGTAAAGTAACCTTGGAAATTTATTACCTAAATATAACTAATACTTACATATTGATTTCTTCTAAGTAATATTGATATTGAATATCCTAGACGTCTCTGGTGACAAAAATTAAATTCCCTCACAAGGGATAAAATTAACCTGCTAAAGTACCGTAACCGGGCATAGCAGAAGTAATAAATAATTGTTTGTTATAACAGTTTTTAGGCTGTCTTTTAGGATAAAATAAATTTAGTACCTAGGTTAAATTCTATACTTAAACCTCCCTTTGCGTGGGCTAAATGGAAGACAAGGTATAGTGAGATGGACATTTTTCACGTCAAAATTGGCACTTTTTTGTTTTTTGTAATTCTCGCTTGATATCCCTAAGCATTTCGTGATTATCCCTAAGTTGTGGAAACTTCATTGGTTTATGTGATTAAAAAAATACAACATTACTCTTATGTGTAACAGTACTGTTTATTTCCCTGGAAAAGTTAATAGGTAAATAAATGAATGTAATACTATGTTACATGTAAAACTAATTCGCCCTAATGGCATACCATTATGAACATTGGGTTGTTTCATGATTGTAATCTTAATATCAGCACATCCATATAACCAAAAGTGCTGATACCATTATTTATATACGAAATATGTTGATTTCGCAGTAACAACTTGGTAATATTAACTGCATATTATATAGATAGTACTTATATATAGATATATGGGTACCACCTTGAAACGGTGATACTGTGACGATACGATGACTTCGACTTCACTTTCGGAGGGCCGAGTTTGAATCCTGGGATTCGAACTCGGCCCTACGAAAATCTAACTTTCCTAAGTTATGTGCGTTTTAAGCAATTAAATTATCACTTGCTTTATCGTGAAAAATCCTGTAAGCCTTAGAGTTCTCCATAATGTTCTCAAGGGTTTGTAGAGTCCACCAATCCGCACTGGGCCAGCGTGGTGGAATAAAGCCTTACCCCCTTTTCATTGTAGGAGGAGAGCTGTGCCCAGTAGTGGGCCTGTATTGGGTTGATATGATGATGATGATGATAATAATAATGATGACGATGGTGATATAAATATATAGGTATTAAAGTCTGATTCAAAAATATATATAATATATGTTTCTCTACTATAAAGCATTAGTAACAATCTAGCTCCTACTTAACAATGAGTAACTTATTTTTAAGTTAAGGTTCTACTTATAAACAGTTACAACTAAGATGTAGTTCAATGGTTATCATTCATTCATTCAATTAATTACTAACTAACTCGGTCTCTAACTATGATTTAACGTTCACTTTGTTCACGTGAGTTTATAACTTAGCACATAGACTAGTTTTATACACTGCACTGACTGGCACTACACTAATCGTTACTGCATTTTACTAGAATCAAACAGAACAGAACAGAACAGAATAGAATATAAAAGAATAAAATAGAATAGAGCAGAATAGAATAGAATATAACAGAAAAGAACAGAATAGAAAGGAATGGAAAAAAATAAAATTTAATAGAATAGAATAGAAAAGATTAGACCAGTACAGAACAGAATAGGATAGAACAAAACAGAATAGAAAGGCTTGTGTAGTCTACTACGTCCTAACGTAGATACATATATAATTTCGCCAAACAGATAAAACATAAACATACATAGTCTCTTCTACTAGTAGTATCATCCACATCTTCGCACAAATTGAATTTCGGACATTTTTAAAATTAATGTCATTGGGATCCTAAACTTTATGCTAGTAAAAGACCTGGGGATTTGTTTATTTAAAACAAGTTTGCACCCGGCCATAGCTGGTATATATAATATGTATTGATTTTAACTTACCGCGATTACCACGAACTAATACCAGCCGGATTTTAAATTTAGTTTTTTTTTGCTTTTTATAACCCAATTCTTTATTTATTTATTTATTTATTTATACACTTTATTTGTAAACTACAAATAGTAAAAAAAAAACCATGGACACAACAAAAATAAACTTAAAAAGTAGGATACAAAGAGCGGCCTTATCGCTTAGTAGCGATCTCTTCCAGGCAACCTTAGGATTAGGAAAACCAAGGGAATTCTTGTGGAATAGACCTTTCTTACATATTATTAGAATATAGATTAGAACATATTATTAGAGTAGATTTTATGGTTATTATTTATATTATATTATGGTGTTTTTTATAGGTTATGCCGCTAGTGGCAATGACGGCAGCAAAGGCGGCGGCGGCAGCGAAGGTGGTCACGGAGGCAGTGGTGGCTTAGGTGGCGGCCAAGGTAATCAAAAAGCCGCCTAACCACTTAAATAAATGAGCTCGTCCGGGGTAGTACTATCTTTATGACTATTTCAGACCGGAACACAGCATTATTGCAATGCACACAGCATCTGCATCCAGTAAAGATGGGCTAGGCTATGGGATAGGCCTTAAGTCCAACAGTAGACTGCTAAAGGCTATTGATAAGATCAGTTGTCACATCTAGTTGTGGATGAACCCATGTTACCTATGTAGTGACATACCCTCGGCTCGCGTCAGCAGTTGACCGTCCATATGATTTTGATGCGATGATGCTTCAAAACTACCCACTTACAATTTATTTATTGTGCGCACGAAGGTGCATTTTTTATAATTACCCTCTTTTTGTAAATTAACCTGTAAGTTCCATTGAAGTGGAAATTCCTTTATGGAACAATAAATATCTTAAACCAGAAGATATGTAAGTAAACATTTCAGTTAACATTAATGTTGGCACAGGTGGCGCTGGAGGGGGTTACGATGGCGGTATTAGTGGAGGGCTTGGAGGTCTGGGCGGTAGTAAGGGAGGTCAGGGAGGCAGCGGCAGTGGCGGCACTAGCGGAGGACACGGCGGACATGGCGGTGTTGGCGGTAATAAGGGAGGTCACGGAAGCAGTGGCGGCGTCGGCTATAGCGGAGGACATGGCGGTCATGGCGGTGTTGCCGGTAGCAAGGGAGGTCATGGAAGCAGTGGTGTCGGCACTAGTGGGGGAAGTGGCGGTAATGGCGGTGCTGGCGGACACAAGGGCGGTTATGGGTAATTTTTTTTTAATTCCTCACCAAGTAATTGACTAAATTGGTAAGTGATGGTGCAGTCTAAGATGTTAACGGGTTAGGGGCATGGCAGTTATATTACAACCAAAGTTATGACTATGTATGGCGCAGCGGCGTTCATAGAGGGTATGCATAGGGTATGCAGATAATATAAAATGAAGAAAATCTCCAGTACGAGCTATAAATACTTATGGGTAGGCTTTTTATAACTCTTACAATGACTATGCTCAAGTTTTATATAACTCGTGTGTTTTGACGGCCGATTGGCGCAGTTTGCAGCGACCCTTGTCGCTGGGAGCCGTGGGTTCGATTCCCACTACTAAAAAATGTTTGTTTGTGTGATGAGCATGAATGTTTTTCAGTGTCTGGGTGTTTATATGTATTTTCTAAGTATTTATGTATAATATTCATAAAAAAATTCATCAGGCATCTTAGTACCCATAACACAAGCTACGCTTACTTTGGGGCTAGATGGCGATGTGTGTATTGTCGTAGTAGGTGTATATATCTGCATTATGCATACCCTATATGCACGCCACTGGTTCGGCTCAACCATTGCAAGGATCTTGACGTAATTTAGTATAAAGATAGTTTTGCACCCGGATCCGTTGCTGTGGTATAGTTTAGTTTGTTGTCAATGTACTAACGGCATAACAACATAATTTGTTTACATAATTTTGGACCCCGGAATAAAACCTAAATTAAAAATTCATTATTTTCAAGTAGGCCTAAGATAAGCACATTTGACAAGACAAGCACAAACGTCACGTCTGTCTCTTTGTCAAGACTCTATCGCCAGTTCGGAAGGCCGATTCAACAGAGAAGATGACGGCAAGAAACTCAGCAGTTGCTCTTTTACATCATCAGCATTTCACAATAATTAATCTGTCTTGCGCGACAGGAAGCAGTGTGCTTCCAGGGAAACCTGTCTTTAAGAAGAAATAAGCTATTCTGTACTAATTAATATACTAAAATTATAAATGCTATAGTTACTTAGTACATTTGATGTTTGTTAGTTCATCATGCCAAAACAGCTGATCTGAATGATATTTAACGCAAAGTTAAATTATAGCGTAGAATAGCATATAGGCTTTTTATCCCGCAAAACTGTGCCTGCAGTTTACCTGAGATAGATTTGTGTTTGAAAGCAAGATATCGACTTGCGTAGCGGTAGTTCGGAGGTCAGAAAATAACAAAGTCAAAGTCAAAAGGCAAAGTCAAAAATATCATTATTTAAGTAGGCCCATGGATGGCACCTAATCACATGAGAAATTTGTACAAGGTACCTAGTGAGACGATGGCGATAACCATGTTCGTAAACTTAAAACTAAAGCTACGAGGGTCCAAAACGCGTCTAAGAAAAAGCCCACAACAAACTAGGCATGCACATCAAAATTTCCAACGGAAGTCGCGAATAATAACAATTTAAGAATTTTAAATATTAATATGCTACACTTATATGAATATCCAACACACATATTATGAGTCACAAAGTGGTATTTTCCACTGTTTTTTAAATCCGTCTCGGCCAGTGCCTTGAACTTTTTTTCTAGCTGGGTCGATAGAAGGTAAACAAAATATAGATGATGTTTTCTCGCACAAACGACTAAAACACGTTTTTATAAATCCACGATAGACTAGCATGCTTGAGAAAACTTAAAAGATAGCATAGGATCATAACCTTAAGAAAGGGTCATATCCTTAAGCATATAGGGTACATAGTGTATTTATTATCACGAGATAACAAATGTTTTCCAAGGGTTTTATAAAAAATGGATGCAAAGAAAGTTGTAGCTAATAGTTTGCTATAGATTTGACGGCCGAATGGTGCAGTGGGCAGCCACCCTGCTTTCTGAGTCAGTAGCCTTGGGTTCGATTCCCACAACTGGAACATGTTTGTGTGATGAACATGTATTTTTTTTCAGTGTGTCGGTGTTTATCTGTATATTATAAGTATTTATATATATTATTCATAAAAATATTCATCAGTCATCTTACATAGATGGCGATCGGTGCATTGTCGTATATTTATTTATTTATTTATAGTTTGGAGAAACATTAAAAGTCACTTATCTACTCCCTAATATAGTTACACTAACTATTTCGTTTAAATACGGTATTTTATATAATATACCTTTCGGTAGCGTATTAAATCAGATAATAAATAGTATAACATAAAAATGCATAACTTGCGTACTTTAGATTTTGCGTAATTTTGATTTACTTTAGATTTACGCCATAGAATATATAATAGTCTACGTGTAAGCGATGATATTATAAAGTACCTATTTCCTCTTTTTTTCAGGCACTAACTTCTCTGCATAATTCATCAGTTACAACTTACAAATCTGTTCGTGAAACTTAAAAATGGAATGTGATAGCAGGTATTAAAATTTAACAGATAATATTAGATAAAGAATTTAAATATTGTATTATCAACACAATATTTTTATTATGTTACAAATAAAGCAAGCTAGTTTGAGTAATAAAAAATCTTTTATTTCATATCAATAAATAACAAGCTTACGTACTCTAAAACCAGTTTAACGATATAATTTATGCTGCATGAGTTTTGCGAGGTTTTACCAGTGAGCTTGATTTATTAACAAATCAATGAGTGTTAATCAACTAATTTCCGAAAAATCTAAAATGTATAAATATAATGTTCATACTTAACATGAAACGATTGTCCAATTCATATTTTAGTGAAATAATATTTATTTTATTTATATTTAATAATTTTAAATCATCAAATAAAACTTGGAATTAATCGCATTTTTAATCTGTGGTTCACTCTCAATGATACACGGTTACCTTCACGTGACGTTTTCTGTGTGCAATCAAACATTAGCTGCCAGACAGTGTTCTTTCCATGATAATTTTCTATTATCTTTTTATTTAAATAAAACTGGAAAAGAATTGAAAGGTAATAGAAGTATGAAAAACCAAATATTCCTCACAAAAGTAAATCGGTGAAATTGCAGAAATTCCTTCTCAATTTCGTCTTGCAAAGTTCAATTTTTCGTTTTTCGGGGAACATTATTTGTTAAGTGCGGAAATACAGCCAGCATTATTTGCACTATTCCACGAGGACATGACCTTTACAGTAATTATTTTAGTTATAAGTTTAATCGTAACATTAGCAATAAAAGCCATGTCTAAATCAAATAAATAATTATGCTTATGTTTCCTTTCAATTTACGGGAAACCCCAGTGTGAAACTCTGACTAGAACTCGGGCGGGTTTTGTTTAACTGCAAGGCCAACCAACCTTGGAATTAGAACTTTCAAAATACATTACATAATATTAACTTAATATTATGTATTTACTGGTGAATATCCGCGACTTCAATCGCGTACACTGGTATATGTAAATATTTTCTAGCATGTAATTATTATGACTTTATTATATAAGTATTACAAAAATAGCGGTGCCCTATGTCTTAATAATAAGTTCCGCCACTTAATAAGTTACCGATACAAACTTTCAAACTTATTTCCTCTGGGAGTTAAGTTTTTATTAAACCTGAAACTTTGTCTATTGCCATTTTAATTGTAACCCTAGATACCAATTTTCATGGATAAGGTATAACTTGAAAGATTTAAGACGTCCGTACAAACTTTCATTCCCTATTCCTTCACCCTTACGGGTAAAATTTAAAAATAATTTATAGCCTTCCTCAAGAATCGGTTTGTGTATTTTTTTCATCTGCTAGGAAGATGAAGACATAAATGCGCTTTAGCTTATTTATTTATTACAGCTTAAGCTTTATTATTCCTATCTTACTACGTATAATCAATTTAGTATCTCTAATTACAACATAGCACATTATAAAGTCAAACATCAATCTATCTGAACTTATAGCACACTCTTAATTAACTCCAAAGAGATAACTTCTTCAATCTTCCCTTCACACTTCTGTCCCTACCTCACTCCTCTGTACCTCAATTTTTCCGCCATTTTATAGGACCTTTTTGATCTGGGTTCCTGTCACTTTGAATTCCTACTCCAACTTATACCGACCACAGATTATACATAATTTTGACCAGCCTGAACCAAGATACCTTTTTATCTTTAATCAAATGTAGATAAAAAGGCAGATTTGCTAACAATTATCAAATAGCCTCATTCAAAAAGCTAAGTTCATGACCTCTACAAACAACTTCGAGTGGACAAATGTATGTGCCTACCGTCCATCTTGTTTGTCGTTTTCTCACAGCGACATATTTAAGAGGTTAGTTTATTCATCTGCTCACAGTTCTGCTACAAAGTTGGAACGGTTATAGCATAGTAGGCGATATGGCAAAATTAATAAACCTCCTTTTATTGGTATTAATGTCGAGCACCGTCTTTGCATTACCGGGTGAGTACCTATTTGCTGAACTAGATCGCATTCCGTTTTAATCAATAATTATTAAGCTCGAGTCCTGCGCCAAAACCTAAAAAAAAAAATGGAGTGTGTATTAGTGTACACACGTAAGAAGTGAAATTTATTTATGACATCATTTTATTTTTTTATTTTATTATAACAATTAATTGATGGTTACTAGATTTGCAGTGCAGTATATTGATTAATTATTGCTAGTTTAAATAAAATTATTCACATTCACTGATATTTACAATCAAAAACTAAAACTAAAAACTAACCTAAAATAACTTTAAAAAATATGCTATACTATAATGTAGGTATAAGTAATAAATATGACACGTAACGGAAAAGTTTGACTTCCACACGTCGATAAAGGAGTTTCAGTTCAAAAAAGTTACTCCCCTTTTTGTAAGTAAGCTTAAAATTAAAATCAAAATAAAACCTACGTCATTTATGATATAATAGTTCTTATTATATCCCCAAATTTTAATGGAAACTAAGTTACTCAAGTGGTCAACATGCGGTGCAGCCTGGTCAACGATAGTGTCAAACATCCTACTTCCCCAGACGAGCTCTGCCATAAAAAGCTCTGCTACCACTAATAACTCTAATACTTCTAGAAAGCTCCATATATAGAGTAATAATATGGCTAAGGCCGTGACTAGCCACCATCCTTCCGACAAAGACGTAACACGAAGCGATTTAAGACACCCCTAATATAATAGCCATACCCCTCTTACCATCAGGTGAGATTGCTTTATGACCAGGAACGAGGCATGAAATGGAAAAATCCTCCTACTGTTAGAATTATATAATAAAATAAGGCACACCACTGCTTGTAGTGCAATAAAAAAAAATATGTGAGCCGTCACGGGACGCCTGGCAGATGTGAAACGTTGAAACTGTTTTTTAAGTTATATGCATAAAATACGATGTAGATTACGACAGGAATAAGATAAAGCATTACAAATTAGTTCCAAAAAAAAAATACTGTTTATTACATTTTTAGTATCAACAAAATTGATTAAAAAAAAAAAGAATTTATTTGAAATTGCGACAACTCAACTACGTATAGTACATACATTCCATTATATAGCGTAGCGATGCGTCGCCACGGTCTGTGTCGCCACGCCAACAATCAGGTTTACCCTCCGCCTATAGATGTTTCACATCAAAATAAACGTTGTTTGAACCTTTTTTTGGAGCAGTTTTAGGCCGCAAAGCTGCACATGATAGCGACGAATCTGACTCCGATGAAGACAGCGGCAGCGACGAGAAGGCCGGCGACATAAGATACCGATACAGAATATTTCAAGCAGCCGCAGCCGACCATACCAAACACACTAAACAGTTCAGTCCAGTTTAAACAAAAACGTTTTTAGTAAATAATAAATAGATATATATACCATTCTTATTTTTTATCACCGACACAAAAACGATGGGGTGTTATAAGTTTGTTAATTCTGTGTTTGTGCGAGTATTTGGAACTGTAGTATCATTATCAGTTCATCCATCCGGCCCGCATTCGCATTCACGCATCGGCGGTCTCTGTGCATACAAAATAAATTGTAGCAAAATAATAAATATCATTACCAGCAATCAGTTTAATTTTAACCTAATCTTAAATACAGTCCAATTTACATTTATACACTCACAATCTTTTCATTAATATTGATTGTAGGTAGGCTAAGGTATTTAAAATGAAAACGATACATTTCTATTAGTGATCGAAGGTTAAAATAAATATAAATAAATGTAATAGAAAGATATTCTCAATAAAGTTCTTCAGATAATAAGACAATTGAGATAAATGGAGTACCTACTTACCTTGTATTTTTAAAAAGTGAAATTTTCGCAGTCTGCGATTCTATATTTTTGGACAACTATGTGTTTGTTAAATTTCAGGAACATGTTCAGGCTTTTTTTTTGAAGGCTTATGCTTGACGATTATCATGCCTAATGGAAATGCTGCGGTCTATATCCAATCTCATTAGAACCGTAAGCCTGCTTGTACAGACTCCAACTATTAAACATATATCTTATATTTTTAACCGAGCAATTCTTGTATATATATAATTGGAATCTCGGAATCGGCTCCGACGATTTTCATGAAATTTAGTATATTCGCCCCCGAAACCCCCTGTTTCGGGGGCGATAAATCGATCTAGCTAGGATTCATTTTTAGAAAATGATATTTTATTTGTGTTTTGCGGTAATAACCGATTTGGTGCAAACGAAGTTGCACGGGTCAGCTAGTGAGTATTTAATTCATATTGGGTAGGTACGGATAGGGTATTTTAGCATGAGAACATAAAACACCAAGCTTTCTCAATAAAGTTTTTTATTTACAAATAATTAAAAAAAAAATACGTGACTAAGGTCACAGTAACAATTCTACAAATACAAATAGTACATCGAAGTTACAATATTATATTATGTACCTATTACAAGCTGTACCGGAATCATGACCAGAGTTTTAAATTCTCTAACATCAAAATGGACACAAGAAGAAGCCCACTTCAAAACTTAGACTATCGTGAAAAAATATAAAGTACAATGCGTACATATTTGCTAAAAAAATTGCATTTCCTCTTAACATTTTCTTTGTGATATTTTGGTAATTTTTTATTACTAAAACATTAAACTAACTTATCAATTTCATATGAGATATGAGCATACAAACATAATATTACATTTTCAATAAAAATAGATGTCAAATCAAATAATTATTAATAATAATATATTTTGCTACATTCATTGATATAAGGTAATTTTAAAACATCTTCATCAACCTAATTAATCATATCCCTAATGCGATTTAATTATAAAGTTACAAGTTTCATAACAGAAACCATAATTATGAATCTGCCGAAATCCATAATAACATAGTAGATTAATAATTGGAATTGCTGTTAATGTTTGAGTTTATATGCTCATAGAAAAGTACCCATAAAATACACAATTATCCACAAGAGAGAATTATACATACGCATAACATACATAGTAAAATTGTAAAAGAGACATACATACGCATAACATTCTACATGAACATAAAAAAATCACATCGTTAATTATAATAATCAGATAAATATAATCGTAGAATTGATAAATTTCGCGTTAAATGCAAAAAACAATCATTGTCAAAAACATTAAACCGACCATTTTTTTATACTCCATTGTATCTAACATTTTAAAAGCCATCTTATTTATAAGGATTTCTCGAACGCGTTAAAAAACTAGACTTCTAGAATTATTTCAAATTTATATTATATATTATGTACTTTAGGCTAGTGTTATTTCCACTTCATTATGTTATATTAATATAACCTTTACATGTTACATTTAATATGCAACATAAAAAGGTTAAACATTTTTCTTACGCAAGTAAAACGTAGACTAGTAAAATTGTGATGTATTATTATGAAGATATATTATCGATCTTAAAAATAAGCTACGCAGAGTAACTTACTCAGACTGCTACGGTATCGTAAAACATCGGACGAGATCTAACCATTCAAGATAAAACTATTAGCGCGAAAAGTATTACACGCTTTTTATTTAACGTACCTAATTGTATTTACCATTTTTTACAGGTCACCTACCTGTAAAATCAATGATTTATTATTTAGCATTTTACGAAAGTCACCTAGAATTAGCAAACAAACAGCCAACAAACAATTTTATTCAACTATGCCTAAATATTTACGATATACCTACCTACAAAAGTAGAAGAAATTGTTAAAATATTTTACTAATAAACATAAATATAGATATAAAATGGCAAATAACTTTAATTAATATAATGTAATTGTTTTAATTGCACAAAAACACTCCGAAGCGTCAATTATTTTTTAGTAACATAAATTGCGTTCAATTTTAGCACCAAACTGATAGTAATAATAACAAAATTAGTATTACCGCCAAGTTTATAGTAACTTTGCTTCTTACTATTTCGAGTTTTAGTAAAAGAAAAAAAAATGGCATATTTTTTCTCAGTAAACTACTTAACTGACGAAATGTGTATAATTTTCCAAATCGGAAAAATGGTTACTTAAAAACGGTTCCATCTTATTTCATATTCTCGAAGAAAAGAGGTGTGCGTTTATTCACTTTGAAAGTTGAGCAAAAAAGCAAAGTTACCAAACATGACTTTAACTTTAAATATAATAAAATATAATTTATATCGCAAATTACATATACCTACATTTAATTTGATCTAATGAAGCATTCAATTCATTCACATTTAATAATTCATTATTAAAAAAGTTAAGTTTATTTAAAAATACATTTAACCTACTAAAAAGACATTGCACAAAATATAATGCACACTAATAGTATTTATAAATTTAAGGAATAATATTACTTTAAAATAAATACGCGATAAAATGTTCAGCTCTATAAGTTTTGCTATCCCTTTTTATCAGGGTACAGTGACAAAAGGACGGCACTACTTTTAGACCCGTCAGTTGTTTTTTTTATGAGATAGGTTTGCGCTTCACTATTATTATGCTTGATGGGAATCAATGATTAATTTTAGGTTAGGTTAGCCTTAGCGTAAGTTATCTTGCCTACACTTTTTTAACTCTTCCTTGAAAGGTAATGAGTTTATGTAAGGCGTTGTACATCTCATGCTGTTCGGATACGAAACGTTGATAAAAATCTTTCGTGCTACTTGAGTGGATGGCAACCAGACAAGGGTCCCACCCTAACGGTGTTTCATTGTTGAATTTAGTGAAGCCTCGATATAAAACCAACTTGGCAACAATAAATTGTATACTGAATATAAAATATGTAAAAAGTATGCATTTATATAAACCGCAAATCTATCAAACAAATATAAATACACATTGACTTACTTGTTTATAGAAAAAAAATGTAGGAGAATATATTTTATATTGTACTAGGCAGATTATGTGATGTTTTATTTAATAATTAAATGCATCAAAAATATCTTACGATACAATATTATTACACTGACATTTTTCCGTACAAAAATGACTCAATTAATTTTTTTGCCATACCGATGGACTCAAATCATAAGTAAAAAACAATTAGAAAATTAAATTAATAGTTTGGTGTATAAGAAGCATCCTATATCGAAAGTCAGGGGCGCGCCGCGGTCGTTTTATGCAACAGAAAATAATTACTTAATTTGATCCGCTGCTTCCAAATTTCTGAATAGGATATTTCTTCAGGAATTATTGTTTCATGACTGGTGCAGTAAACTTCAATTATTTTGTATATTGCTTATATTTACTGTGGATCGGATAGATATAAAGAGGCTGCAGACTTAATAAGATATAAATAAGTTTAAAACATTATTCTTCATCATCTCTATGCCCGTTTTCACTAAACCTGGAAATCGGATTCCTAATGATTTAGATGATGCCTAGAGGGAAAAAACGTTTCACCAACTCTTGGATGATCATTATAGGTGAAAATTTATGTATGCCATTAATCTCCTTTCGCCTCCGATTGGGCGATACTTTTAAGGCCTTGTTCGTCATTAGTAAAACGAGCATAGGTGGTAAAGAATTATTATAGCGCTTTTGTGCAGCTTGTAGGCAACGCTAAGGCGGTTATACGGTTTTAATAGTGTTTAAATCTAACTGCTACCTCTCCTTGCTAGTTGGATAGGCAGTGTTTCATCAGAAATTGAGAGAAAATTGCCTGCACACACTTTTAATTGACTTAGTAATTATCTCAGTCATGTGTTTCCTGTCTTCCGAGGAATAATAAAAACGAATATTGGGTGTCGTAAACGGATTACCCGAGTGTACCCGGAGGTGCCCAGACCGAAGCATGATCAGTGCTACCTAACGTTTTAAAAAAGTCACCTAAGACATCGTGTATAGAACTGGGCAGTGGGGAAATATCATACATGATCCAACTATTTATTTTACGTTTGACAGAAGCACGCTTGCCCACAGTCAAGAGTAGACAACGTTCATTATTTTTGCGTTGTTAATGGTTAGCTAGTAGTTCTTTAATCAAACACGAAAAGTATCAACTCGGACTATTAAAAGTATAATCGAAAATATTATATGATTTTTATTTTTTTTTCTTAATTTTAGGCCTACGCTAAAATAGGTAAATTTTGCTTATATGTATTATTGAATCAATTCAAAATATTGACAAAATAATAAAATACATATATATATTTTTTTTTGTAAATTGAGTCAATTGATAATCAGCAATCAGTAACGCACTAGGACTTCATAAACTCGAGATGTCAAAAGTAAAATAAATACTTTACGCATCTGGCAAGTATAATTAATGTTTTACAAAATTCATCAAACATAGCAGTAAAGAGTATTTTAAGTGTATTTTTTACTTGATAGATTAAATTTTATTGCACATTATAATATTAAATTAATATTATCAATAGTAACCTATATAAAGTAACTATGTAATATTTATAATCACAAAAAAAAATATGCTGTTTAAACAACTGTCTCTTAACCTAGAAATTTGTAATCCAGCCGTAAATTCTAGTTATTATTTAACTACATATTTTACACTCGACCCAGCCTTATTAACCTTTCAAAAGAAAGGTTAATTTAAAAATAAACATAATATAATAATAATATTGCAAGACCGATACAACATTAGTCTGCCATAATTAAAAATTATTTAGCATTCGATTTAATTTACACACATTTTGTAAATTAATGTAAAATATATTAAAACGTTATAAAATATATTAATAACAAGTAATAAGTAAAGTCAGTTACGCTTTTCGTTTCTTAGCTTACAATCGCAGTGAAATTGTTATTTTTTCAGGATACAAGAAAAAACATCCTTTTAGCATAATATTCAAAAAAAAAAATAAACCCATCAATATAGCCAAGAAAAAACCTTTAGACACGTTTGATAAACCTGTCTATATTGTCTGGGATTTTTGTTGACAATGATAAAAGAGCTGTTTAAGCTAATTTGACCTGCGCGATATTGTTGACCTGACGTTATTTTATAAAAGGTTTCTACGCTATCTGAAATATCGAAAAATCAGAAAGTAATATAAAATTGTTTTTAAAGGCCTAGCAATAAAAAACTGGCATTAAAAAAAACGACTGACGATCATTGTTAGTAATATAGTTTGGTTAAAATCATTGTATAAACAAGAAATATTGTGATGTTAAAGAAATACGTTTCGATAAATATAAATCTAAGAAGAAAAAACGTCCTACAACAATAACAGATGATTATATTACGACTAATATAATTAAGTGATTACATATTCAATTGCATTAATATATTTACAGAAATATTTAGCATTACTTCGTATAAAAAAAAGACTAACTAATCTACTATAAATGTCTAATCACTAGCCATGTAATTCGCAATCACCGAAACAATGTATAGACAGGTTTTGCAGTGACGAAGTATCCAATTTACATAATCGAATATCGAATACCAATATTCAGAAATTCCATAATATTTATAATCCAACATGCCAAACACTATACGAGGCAGATTTCAAACTGATCAATGATGCATTAAAGTCTAGAAAAGGGGTACTAAGAAACAATCCATAAAAAATGTCGTTATTTTTACTGGATTTAGATAAATAATTATCATTTAAAATATCGAGACAAACTCTATTTGCAATTACCTGAAATCGCTTTTACACATCGCTGTTACTAGGTGAAACATAATTTATTTATTAAAATTAATTATTCTTTATATTTAGAAATTAACATTTAAAAATTAACATTTTTTTCTAGAAAAAAATCCGTGATGTGAAAATAGAGAATAACGACAGTGGTGATAATCCTTCCACGAATCTCTAAACAAAATTATGCCAGACAGGTTTAAAATTAGAGCGTTTATTTTTAATTTAGCTTTATACTTAGACATGTCCTTATTAGTTTTTTTTAGAAATGAGTACTCTTACTATGAGATTTGTACGCTCGCAAAATTGTGGTATGTAAACACTACAACGTCAATGTAGTATAGAACTAAAGTTACTAGTTTTGTAATCAATGATGATCTTTGGCTGGTTGTAATTTTATTTTACCCTTAACCCCAGATTGCTGTAAGAGTATGGAAGATTTTTTACAAGGTTGATAAGTTGTAATTTACATTTACAGTGTTTCGTTACTCGACAATAACACAAGTACACATCTTATAATGAAGTTACTGTACCATCAATATAAGATTTGGGAGCTAGCAATCGTAGCGTTGATTTCTAGTAACTCTACACAGACACTGTAAAATGTTTGTCGTTTTAGTGTCGCAAATTCTGTACTACTGATTTTTATTTTACCAAAATGCAGCCCTGTGTCTTGCGAACAAATTTGAACTTTAAATCATGGTCCATAAGTTCCATTTCACCCTGATGTTACAATGTTTTCGCGCTCATACAAATCTGATACAAAAAAGTGAAATGAGCACCACTGCACCTAGCTTAACATTAACTCAGTCCCAATTCTGTGCTTTCATATAGAAAAAGTGAAGTTTGCATTAAATAAAAAAAAACTTGGGACTGCTTTTTCGCCGATCTGAACCAGACCTTATTTCCCTCCTATAAAGATTGATTTACATAATATATCTTGTACTATTTTCATTAAAAAACAATGAAAATATTAAACAAATTTCGAGCCTTTATATTTTACATTGTGTTCTTTAAATTTACATTCTATAATAAAATTGAGCACAGTTTACAAAAAAAAACTAGTTTATAAAATGCGTGTGTAAAAATGCAATGAATATTTTTATTTGTTTTATATTATTCAGTCACTATTACATCTTATCCAAAATTGTACTTTAATAACGAAAAAATAAAAAAAAATAAAACAATTATGCAAAATAATTATATGGCAACACTTACAATAAGTATTTCTCCTTACAGTGTTTACAGTACATAGTTTAATATTAGATCTATAATTTTACACTAGTTTATGTATTTTTTTTTAAGAATTAATAAAAGGATTCTTCAAATAGAAGGATTTTTAACAACACTTTTTTTTCTAGAAATATTTTTTCTATAGATTAATATATACTTATTTACATTTTATTTACTCAACACCACTTAATTTCAATGTTGCTAGTTAACAATTGTTATATATAAGAGATATAGCGGTGCTAATTCAGCTGTACACGAAAGTCGTAAGGTAAATGAAATGTTTAGGACAAAAAGTAGTGTTATCCCAGTGGCACAACCTGAACTGATAACATCAGCTTTTTATTCACTAAGTTGTCATTTGAAAAAGCAACTAAATTCTTGAGATAAAATCCATAGGCCACTAGCGTTTTTTAATATAATAATAGTTATTAGTGTAACTGCCACAACTTAAACAAAAGAAACAGTAATGTTTGATAGTATGTCGCTTTTTTATGTCTGGATGACCTATATTTGTCTAACAAAGGCAACTCAGTGAGTGTCCAATTTCACAATTCATTTGAAAAATACAAAATGTAATTACAAAATTGGGTGCAGTCTGTAGCGAGTGCAAAAGGCATGTTCGATGTCGGTAACAATTACGATTAGTCACTAACTTTATTAAAAAAAAAAATAGAATGAGTAAATAAAGGACTTCAATAATAATCACTTGTTCCAATTGAAAATATTTTTTTTAGTTTTTCATTACTAGTGAGGTTTTACTTACTTTGTCAGTTAATGTAATTTCTTATTAACAATATCCAATAATCTTGACATTATTTTTAATCTTGAAACCCTACAAATTAGTTTTTCATAAATGTCATCATATGTATCAGGTCATCATTTTAGATTTTAGGTAATGCAAATTTTGATAAAATGACATCTCAATTTTTTTTAATTACATACCTACGGATTGAGTGATTTATCAAATATACAGAATAAGATAAATAAAAGGGTCCGACAATGTAAGAATTTACTAATTTAGTAGTACTTTAAGACATTTTTTTTTCAAATATCAACATCCTTTTAGAATTGGCTTTCAAAAGTGGCCTATTAAAATTGCTTTATAGATACGCCGTGGGCTTTAACGATTGTGATGAAAATCGTAGTCACAATACACGTATTTCGAGACCCGACGAGTTTTCGAAGCAAACCCGAAATGGCATTTCCTGAGATTACGTCTTACATGTTAATGTTTGGAAATATTTGTTGCTTCGGTGAGGGCGATGAGCACGGTGATGATGATGTTAAGTTTTTGATATTTCGCCTATTTTTCTCCATTAAGAAAATCGATATCAAAAGTCGAGAACCCATAATTTGTTGGGATTCAACAAGTATAAAAAAGGCATTTAAATAAAGCCGGATTCACATTACTGTCATGGCATACGTCTTTATGTTATGATGGGGCTTGTACATGCATATCAAATTAATATGGCTGACCGCTCTTCTGATGCTCCACAACATGAATGTCACGACAAGAAGACCTAATTTAAATGTGAGCCCGGCTAAAATCTCATGTATTGAACGATTCATCAAATGTATGATAAATAATAGTATATTCAACAGTTGCATTTAAATGTGAATCCAGTTAAAATCGCACCATAGAACGATTTATTGCACACTAATCGAAAACTATCAACACTCATTCGGCATAAATGCTGCTTCGTAACATTTACGTCTGTCGTGCAATAATGTAAATAGTTAAAGATGGGATTCGTACGAGAAAGTTCTGCGCGGCTGCCGTAAATTCGGTGATGACGGCGGTGACGGTGATGACGGTCAAAGAGGCGTGTCCGACGGCGCAGTGGGTAGGGGAGTCGCGTCGGGAGCCCGATCTGCGGGATTCATATCTATTCGTCCAGCTTTGCTCCATACTAGCATGTCCATTATGAACGCCAGGAACATTAATCCGGCCGATAACCCTGTAACAATATAAAGCATTGTTACTACTCATCCAATTGTAGAGGAGATGGTAAAGGCCGAAGTGCCGAAACTCACGAAAAACCGAGTGTCAGTCTGCTAGTATTCCAGTACAGTGCCGCGTAGGCTCTACTTAAGGGTGTGCATTTAATTACACCCCCAGATTATTCATTTATATTTATTTATTTATAATTCGCATGCGCAGAATAGTCCGTAAGGGTAGAGAATTTTGATTGCACCCAGAACTTTAAGAAAAGCAAAAAAAAAATGCACAAAGGATGAAAAGTTGGTCTCCCCACTCTTACTTCCCTTCTATTATAAACACGTGCTAAAATTATTGAGCGACCTGTTTCAAAAGACAATGAAGATTCGTAATTAACTTACCGAGGTAAAAGTGCCTCATACTGTCACTATCGTACGAAGCGCAACCGCCCAGTAAACCGCAAGCCCGGTCTCGCAACCGGCAGGCCGCGTCGACTGCCGCGCCGAAAATAATGGGGCACGGCACATTGCCGAACACTCCTATCGCAAACTGGATCACTCCCATCGCCATCGCTTTGTCTGCGAACAATGGAAACTAATTAAAATCGGTTCAGAGCAAGTTGGACACACGGTTTCCATACCAAGGCGGAATATGAATTACGTCATAGAATTCACATTATTAAGGTAAAGCAAAAAGAAAACACGCTTTTAATTTTTTCTTGTGGTCATGTAAACTATATGTATAAACAGGACAATCTGGACGGACAGTATCACGGAATTTAGCAAAAGAATATGTAAAGATTTCAAGATTCAATTCAATTCCTTTATTTACATAAAATATACAAACATTTTTTTAGGTATAAATATTTAGTCACAATCTATGACATGCAAATCTTAATTTATACAAATTCATTTACACAATGACAAACAATTTAACAAATAATCAAATCTGAAATAAATATAAGAACAATGCCATTAATTCTACTCTAAGAAATAATTACTTATTATAGAAAGTCAATCAAAAATATCACATAAATAAAATTAGTACCTAAAGTAAGTAGTGAATAAATTATATTTTGTTATCTAAGAACTCTCACACACAACTCTCATTCTCTCAAAATGTATTTATTATATTATCAATAGTATTGTTGTATTTGTGTAGTCTGGTTTATGTATTAGTATAACTACATACTAATACATTGTTTGTAAATTATTATGTATGTTCTAAATAGTGTACACCACCTATTCGTTTTTCTTTTTAGTTTTCCTAATCCTAAGGTTGCCTGGCAGAGATCGCTACTTAGCGATAAGGCCGCCTTTTGTATCCTACTACATTCTTGAAGAGTTTGTTCCTTTTTTTTTGTTTTTCTGAATGATGTGGTGTACAAATAAATTAAAAAAATAACTAAAAACCGTAATTTGGTCTTGAATTTCAAAAATGGTAAGTCTGTAATGGTAATAGCTGTAGGCAATTAATGGTAAAACATAATAATATTATGATAACAACATTTAGAAGCGCAGTTTTACATGATGGATACAATATTTTACTACAGTATCGGGTATGGAAATGACGCAAACTTATTTATATCCCAGTTTGCGTCATTCCTTGTGAATAATTACACTCCTGTGCCTCAAAGATCAAATTAAGCTGTTGGTCCCAGTATTCCTAAAAAAATATAATAATCGTAAAACCCACCGACACCGTCCTTACCGTGTTTATCCGTACAGCGTATGATCAAAAGGACAGCGCCCACTTCACCGCTGGCGTGCACGAACATGATGGCCGCGAATATCGCAATGAACGCGTATATTTGTTTGCACGCGCCGCCGCCACACTCGCCGGTCACCGCGAAGCCTATTGACGGGTAGTACTCTTTGTCGTGTAAACCGAACCGCTCTATGCTGGAAAAAGAGGGAAGAAATATATAATAAACTATCTTTTCCCTACTGTTTCACCCGGTGGTGGTAATGATGTATTGGCCACTTCTTAAGGCAGCTGTTGTGCCTAAATTATCATAGTCAGATGTATTTATCGAGGATATGTGTGGTGGACTACGTGCCCTGTAGTGACCCGGAAATAGGTTGATATGAATAATGAGTACTTTGATCATGTAGTACATCATTTATATTTATCATCAATACTTATCTCAGCGGACGCAAAATAATTTTGCAAAAATTTTTCACTTTGTTTTATATTGTTGCAATTTCCTTAAGGATCTCTAAATTTATTGAAAAAAACCTTCCCGATAATTTTAACATTATATCGGTAAAGAAATAGTTTAAATCGGTACAGTAGTTCCAGAGCCTATTCGGTACAAACAAACAAACAAAACAAACTTCTGTATAGTACTTATAATATATGTCGTCTGGAGATGAATGTACTGAAACGGTGGACACATTTATTTACTTATTCTTTTTTTTAATATTTATATGAGGTGCAAGATGGGGGGCGATTGCTTAAAAGGCATTCAGGTTGCATGTGCCATAAAACACCGACACCGAAAGAGCGTTCCATATATTCCCATATCCCTAGTCAGTTTATACGCGGAATCGTACTGGAACGATAAATCCTTAAGCAACATGTCTCTGTCGGTCGGTAATTTACCACAGCCGAAGCCTCGAACCAAATATTAAATAAAAATACAGTATACATTGAATTTCAAAGAGGAAATATACATTGGGACTTCATACGTGACCTGTAAAATGCAATAAATGAATTTGAATTTGAATGTTATAAATTCCGAAATTAATTGTTATATATATGGGTATCGAAACCGGGACCTCCACTTATAAGACCAAAGTTTTCACCACTCCGCTAGGGAGTTCGTAATTTCTAATATTTACTGGATGGAAGCAGGCGTTATTTTACGGAATTCCATGATATAATATGAAAAACATGAGAATCTGTATGATGTTATATATAAAGCTTCTTCAATCTTTATACTCCACACCAAACAGATCTTCGGCAATCAATAATTGTAAAGTCGACATCTCCTGAGGATGCTCCGGTTTCGGGGCGAAACGTAGAGGGTAAATTACCGAAGATGAGTTTGGTGTGGAGTATAAAGATTGAAGAAGCTAAATATATCACATCATAAAGATTCTCATGTTTTTCATATTATATCATGGAATTCCGCAAAGTAACGACTGCTTCTATCCAATATGTAATTGATAGTACTTTTTTGAGAAGAATAAAAAAAAAATGCCTCAAGTCTTACGTATTAATTGCCTTTTCTCCCCGAAGGTCGACGTCGATGCAGGAACAGTTGTAATAGAGCCACGAGCTGTTGTCTAGTTGCTTACTGCTGATGCAGCCAGCTTGGCAGGGCGACTGATAAGTGAAGGCGTCCTGGAAAAGGTTTCTTTTTTATACCACCACAAATTAGCCCTTGACTGCAATCTAGCCTCGTGGTAAGTGATGATGCAGTCTAAGATGGTAGCGGGCTAACCTGTTAGGGAGTATGGTAGTATCCCTAATCGGTTTCCACGCGACACCGCACCGGAACACTAAATTGCTTAGCCAGTCTTCGTTGGTAATGTGATAACTAGCCGCGGCCAAAGCTTCCCATGAGACCCGACCCGGGACCCGTTCATTTTCCCGGGATATCAAGCACCCTAAGTGTTAGTCCAGTGTATAATATATCTCTATACCGAAATTCAGTCAAACTAGTTCGAAAGTTTTCGCGTGAAAGAGAAAACTGCATTTATAATAATAATAATAGGTTTTCTCTTTCACGCGAAAACTTTCACTCATTGCCCAAATGAGATCAAATCAGGAATGAGGAGATTCGATTAGTCTTGCGGGATAGACCTACAACAGAAGGCAGAATGGAGCTATGGAGATACTCGTTGTATCTCCATAGCTCTCTTCTTCGGCCGGTAATGACTCTATCATCAGGCTCCAAGTTAACAGCCGAACGTACCTGTATAACCAGTTTCATACGTCGTCGGAAGACTTCAGACTTCAAGCACTTTAGAATCTTTCTTAATTTGACTTGAAAAAGTCTTTATGAACTCGCCCAGTAAACTGGGTAAATCCAGTTTATCAGCAACAATTTTGAGCGTGCAAGTGAATTTTATTATAGTATCATCATCATTACCAAATCAACCCACCCAGTCCACCACGCTGGCCCAGTGCGGATTGGTGGACTCCACACACATTTGAGAACATTATGTAGGCATGAATGAATAAATAACCTTTTATTGGACACCACAAAAATTACAATAAGAAAATAAAGTATAACAAAACAACGTATACAATTTGGCGGCATTATCGCTTCATAGCGATTTCATAGCATGCAGGTTTCCTCAGGATGTTTTCCTTCACCGTTTAAGCAAGTGATATTTTAATTAATAAGTTACATAAAATTCATAATTCGTTTAAAGGAAATTGCATACAATTCTACAATAAACTGCCCATTTACATCTCGGAGATGTCATTTAAAAAGTTCAAAGTTTGTATTAAACCTAAGCTTATAGAGAAGTCCTATTATAGAAAGATGGTAATAACAAAAAAAAACCACCCGGCTAAGTTTATGTGGGCTTCTTCTTAGACGGACGGACTTTCTTAGGACGCGTTTGGAACTCTCGTAGCTGTAGTTTCGCCATCATCTCACTAATGTGTAATTCTTATGTACGCATCAAAAGTCACCTATGGGCTTACTTGAATAAAGATATTTTTGACTTTGACTTTGACTTTGAATTACTTAGAACATGACTTGGGAAAGTTAGAGGTGCGTGCTGGGACTCGAACTCGGCCTCCCGAAAGTGAATTCGAGCTCCTACCCAATGCGCTATTACCGCTTCTTTAATAATAGTATAGATAACTATTAATATTAGTATGTATAGCAGACAGTCAGTGGCGTGCACTTGGTTTCTTACCAGGGTATGCATACAGCGGGAAAATTGCATAAAACAGCAAAAATACGAGTTATATATAAATTTTAGGGTATGCAGTGCTTTCGCGCATGTATGAACTGCACGCCACTGCAGACAGTACCTGTCCGCAAACGGGTGAATACGGAGCTCCGTCACAGTGGCAGGCGTCACTGCACGACAGGTTAGACGCGCCGGGAGTGAGCGAGCGGTAACTCTCCTCGGGGCAACTTACGAACATTAGCACCACCATACCTGGAATTGAACGGCAATTATTAGCTTTGCTTAGACAAATAAAACCTTTTATTTAATAGTTAAAATATATTTAAGCTGAGGCAGTAAAACTTCTTTAGGCGCGACTAGGGAGTAACTCAGATTTTTTACGTAAGCGTTACTTCCGTCAGATGTCTGTGTAGTTTCCGCTATTTAAAAATTATTTAATTTGGATTGGCCGTAAGTATATGTTATATACTCCATGCTTCATGACTTATACGCCAGCTAGTGCCAAATATCATAATCAATTAGGATTTTATTAATTAATTTTAAAATACTTTTTTTATAGTTCAAGTTGATATGTTTTTTGTAGCGTGTACTCTATATGTTTATTCCTTTGTGTTGTTTTTTTCCCAAATAAGAGATTTATTATTATTATTATTATTAATTTTATTGGGGACAATATACAATAACAGTCTATTTGACTGCGAAAAATAATTCACACGGATTGTTTTCGCAGTGCGGCAGCGTACTATCCATGTTTATGGTTCCGAACCCAAAAGATGCCTGCGGGACCCTATTACTGAGCCTCCACTGTCCACTGCAATGGATTTTGAACCTACATTTCCTTTACCCCTTCAACTATGTTTAAAGCTTATACTAGGTGAAGGTACGATAATAATGCATCTGGTGAACTTTGGCCCTACAACATTCGTTTACAAGAGGATTTATGTGTCGGCTTTGCCGGTAGTAAAACATCTATGACCTCAATAATAATATACTAATAGATTTGCTAATTACTTTTAATATTTATTTGGGACAGAAAACAATTACATATTATAACAATAACTCTTAAATATAAACAGAAAAAAGTGGTTAATATATAATCCACAACACTATCCACATAAAATTGTGAGGAGCGGTAGGGCGATACGATGTAGATACAAGTAACACTTGCTATGACAATCTTAACTGTAGGTACCTAAAGTACCTAATCAAAAATTAAAATTGGCTGCCATAGCAAGTTAATGCAAAAATCTTTAGTGCTACTAGAAAAGAAACCCAAAAAAAAATGACAAAGGAATAGAAAAACTAATTCATTGATTAATATAAAAGAAAAGAAAGAAAGAAAAAACACATTTAACTTAGAATACTAAATTACTAATAAGAGAAAATAATAATAACAAATATTGATTATGTACTCGGCAATAATTTCGCGGCAGATATTATAATGCATGCAACTAGTCCACCATGTATAAAAGAATATCGAATGTAATACATACCCACACTGTATATAGCAGCAGTAGCGGCAGTCCAGGCGGAGACTTGCCTCGCCGTGGGCACCAGCTTGAGTATCACAACGCCTGATGTGATGATGCCCAGCCCCATCACCAGAATACCACCCAAACCTGGAACGATGACAATCCATTTAGTAATTTTACTCCACTGATACCCAAAGTGGGTATATGTATAATGTGTCGACCTGTAAAGGGTCCATGTGATGTAAAACTTTCAGCATGTCGAAAAATAAATTTCATATGCATATCACCAGGGGAAAGGTACAGAAATCATTTGTGGGATTGAGTATACGCTTTTAAAACATGATTCCTAAGGTAATTTTGGACCAACTAATGCATAAGTTTAAAGAATATGTTAAAACACAATTACTACAGCGAGGTAATACCATACAATTGATGAATTTTTTAATGACACGGTTGCTTGGAAGCATCCGGCTCCGCTTTCAACTCTCACAAGTTAGAAAAAGAATTTTAAAATATAAAATGTAAATAGTTGATGATGGAAAAGATAACAGCGGAGTATCTTGCTGGCTTCTTCTGCCTTCCGAACCGGAAAGTAACGTCACTAGAGTCTGGTAGAGTCACTAGAAACAGACTGAATGAGAAACAGAGTGAATTTTGCCAACGTAGTACAGTCGTGTCAGCCACCACACGATAGAATCATTGTTCGCGCCTTGTTGCCGATGTTACATTACAGAGTAGTAAAAGGTAGAGTATCTATGTAAAATATTAAATATTACATAAACTCTCAAGTTGAGAAAAACTAACAAAAGTTGTCAGTCTTAATGTAAACAACTACAGGCCGAGAGCTTTCTGCTATTTTTTACTTAACCCTGTATAGACATGACATATTTTGACCGACCGTGCGCTTGAAAGAGGGCGTTAGGGTGATAATAACACACGGGCGCTACAAGGGCTACAGACGCCAATTTACCAGCTACGATCCTTCCAAAATAAAAGGCTACCACTTTACAAACAAGTAAGTTAATCGTAGTACCTCACCCGAGACAAGGTTGGCATCGTGCGTGGGCAGCCGGAACTGTTGCTCGAGGTATTTGGGCAGGTACGAGTACACACCACTGATGGGCATCAGGTGCAGAACGGACGAAGCGGTCCGCCACATAAGAATGTCGTTCGTGAGCTGCCTCTTGATTGTCGCGAAGAAATCTGCAAAGTATTACTGGATATTACGGGCCATACGATTTTATTTATTCATGAATAACTTTTGTAGTGTTTTACAAATCTCGTGGGAACCTGGGATGAATAGTATCCTTTTTTACTCTCCATCCTTTCAACTAACTGTAAGCCAAGCCGATTTGATGCTTACTTAGAGCGTAAAGTAAGGACAAACAAACGCGACAATGTACACTAAATCGCTTAGCGGCACGTCTTTGTCGGTAGGGTGGTAACTAGCCACGGCCAAATGCTCCCACCAGATGAATGGTAATGATATATAACCTTAACTACTCCTTTAAATTCTGACTTTCTAC
Organism: Pararge aegeria; assembly: GCF_905163445.1. NCBI lineage: Eukaryota > Metazoa > Arthropoda > Insecta > Lepidoptera > Nymphalidae > Pararge > Pararge aegeria. Next base: position 3,189,964 of record NC_053181.1, read on the forward strand.
CAGAGGTTGAAAGTCAGAATTAAAAGTTGTGCTAAGCTATTAAAAGGAAGGTGGGTTGACAAATAGTCTTAACGAATCTATTGGCTTAAGCGATTCTAAGATGCGTGTTGATAAGCATCTTCTTTTATAGTATTAAACAAAGTAGCTCCCGCTGTTGGTACGCTTAGATCTTGTAAACTAAGCAACGGATTCAAATTCAGTTTTCAGCTATAGAGTGATTCAATAGGTAGATTGAAGACATGAAGTAAACATGCTTATTATGAATGACATACAAAATTTTTTGTTCGCTTAAATTGCAAACGCGGGCTTAGGTAGATGTATTATCAATCACCCCCAAATGCCCTAAATTAGTATCTACACCACCACCAGTGCGAAGCTGGGGCGGATAGCTAGTGCTCATTAACACTTCGTATTAAAACTACATTTGTAATGGATCGTTACTATGGTTTCTTATATTGACACATATAACTAAAATAAACTGTTACGATACTATATTTATCAATCATTAAACGAGGACATATTCTTATCAATGTTTTGTTATTGCACATATTGTTACGTTTGTTATTGACTTAGGATTTCAAAATAGCAGATTTAGACCTATCTAGTATAATGTTATCAAAAAATTAAAAGCTGAATATAGTAAGAAGTCTAGGGTAAAGTATGTGTATATGAGAAAAAGCATGAGTCCTAATAGACTTCCTCGGATTACACTGACAACAATAATTAAATGGGGTTGAGGTATAAGACCCTATCAATGGATGTCATGATGACGATAATAATGATGAGTTAAGCAGATGACTGCGTTTGGTTACACTTATTCGAAAGGAAATAAGCAATCTATTTTTTGGGGAGCTGGAACAAATAGTAAAAAATGTATACCTTTGAAAAACGGCTCGCTTTTCTCCTTTTTTATCTTCGGCGGCAGTGGAAGTGGCGTATCTTTAATCTGCCGCGGGAAGCAGAACATCAATATAGAAAGAAGCACTATGAATCCCGCAATAAACACCATCCCTGGAAGAAAAAAAACAAATTTTAATCAACCAATAATTTGTAAAAAAAATATCCTTTTTACACGCTTTATATTAGCTTCACTTGTATGTTTGTATGTATGTTTGTATGTTTGTAACCGACTTCTTTGGATGCTATTTTGACTCACTTTAAACGGTCAGATTTTGTACAAACTTTGTAGACATATCGAGGACCGATGATAATACACTAACTTGAGAAGAATATTCCAATTTTCAATACAAAAAATAAGATTTTTTAGTTTTTTCGAACTATTAATTACAACTGCTACAGCGCCATCTAGACCCAAATGTAAAAAACCTATGGCGTTACCAACAGATGGCGTTCGCGTACCTAACAGCGAAATCTAAGGTAAAATACTAATTCCACAGAAAACATTAAGCTACTAGATGGTAGAGGGCGTTAGCTGTTACTTTTTAATGGGCTGTTTTAAATAATAATTAGAGCTTGCATTTCGAGAGACACTCTGATTGGGCACTCAGCTTAGCAGCACCCGCGTAGGGACTTTTATGGTAGTTACGTCTTAATATAGATTCCTGAGCGGGTAATGGGTGTCTTACCGTACACATTAATAATTTGGAAAATAATTACAGTTACTTACGAGTTATCACGGAATCGATAGTAGATTAGAACAAATTACAGTTTAAAATAAACCAAACTAAAAAACACTTGTATTCTTGTTTGTCTACGTATGTCTTTTGTCTACAAATTTAGCAGAACAGTTAAGTTTAGATATGTGCTGTGTGACGACGGCAGGTCAGAATAAAGTTTTCATCACCCCTCCTCTTTACGCAGGTGTCGTACGAGGCGAAAAAGGAAATATACTTCCATCTACTGCGATTATCAACCCTATCTTCCTAGCGAAGTGATTATTAGCAAACCCTCCTTGGGAGATGCCTTTATTCCAGCAGTGCACTGTTTTAAGATGATATAATTCCTTTATATCACAATTACACATATCACAAAAGTTGTATATTAAGGTGTTAGATGAAAAGGATTTTAAAGGAACCCCTAAGAGCTTCCAACATGCTAATAATATTTACAGCTTCCTCAAAACATGTTTACAACTAGTCGTTTAAGTCTACCACTATGAATTTATAGACATAATAAATACCGATTTAATATCGGCTATACCTATTGTAGTCGATATTATCCATATAAATACAAAACGTAGACGTTTTACGTGTCTCAGAAAGTGATTTACATACGTAAAACTTCCTGACGCTATTGATCTTTCTCGAATGAATTTTACACGCCTAACTTACCTACCCAGTAAAGTTCAAAACTGTTCAAATTTATAATAAATACGTTATGAATGACTGGCTGAAGCGGCGGATGAAAACAGCTTTATTTACAGTGAATATTTTATACTAACATAAAAAGCTGAAGAGTTTGTTAATCTGTTTCTTTACTTGAACGCTATGATCTCAGGAACTACTGGTCCGATTTGAAAAATTATTTCAGAGTTGGATAGCCTATTTATCGGGGAAGGCTTTAGGCTATATATCATCACGCTAAGACCAATAGGAGCATAGCACCAATGAAATGCGTAAATCGGGGTTTTATTTAGTTTGAGAGCAAACGGAAAAAACCCGTAACTAACGTAAACGGTTAAAATTTCGACAAAAACGTGTATTATCTTTAATAGTTCTTAAAGTTCCACGACAGCCTTTCTTGTAAGGTTGGTTATACGCGGACGAAGTCGCGAGGGACCGCTAGTCCAATTATAAGGGGTAAAAATTCTCCAGACTGGAGCCTCTTTAGAAACATCTTCATATTTAACTAACTCGCCAACGACGGAACATAAAATAGTTTTGCAACGCCCATCTTTGAAATGACTAGTTGTCTATCTTTCCAAATCTGCAGCGATTTAAATCGCAAACATTCCATTACGAATTCCACGTATTCATAATCACGATATAAATCTGCTAAATAACGCTAACTTTCAAACTCGGGCCTCGTCAACTTTTACAATTTCAAACCCATTACAAATCAAATGGAAAAGTTCAATATATCTATTCAAGGTTTTATAGCTAATGCAAATACGTGCAAAGAAAACTCAGAGAGACTGCCAAAAAATGTTAAACACAAAATAAAATACGAAACGAACGACTCAGTCTTTGTTTATTTGAACTATCGGCATCGGATATGGAATATTCTAATTATGCCAATTATGGTGATGACCGGGAATTGTCATTGAACTTATGCAGCCAGTGAATGTTCCGGTAGTGAATCAATAAACGTACAAAAGGCGTCTATAAACATTTTAGCTAGCATTAAGAAATATGGAACTATCCTGATATAAAAATTCAAAATTAAAAAAAAACATTTCTTTCAAGTAGGCCTAACATAAGCACTTTTGAAACGTCATGTCTGTCTGTTTGTTGTTACTCTACCACCGCTTGGGAAGGCATATTTAGTTGCACTTTTCCAACATCAACAATTTACATTTTACATTTTAACATTCATTTTACTATCTTGTGAGAGACCACTTTTTGTTTATATAGACTAATATGTTGACTAACAAATACTATATTATTATAATTATATTGTGAAATACCTATTTCTTTAAACTTCTCAAGGAGGGATTCGCGTGATTTAAATTTATATATTGATCGTACAACTAAGATTCGTTGTACATATAACTGACGATACTTTAAGTTATTAAAAAGAAAAATATTCTAAGATTAGGTATAATCCCGTTCTAATACACTTAAACTTTAAACTCGGTTTTGGTAAAGCAAATCCTTTGATAATATAGCAAAAAAAAAACGATGTATTCGTTTATTTTTTGTTAAACCTATGAATGATAAAACTTTTATCAAAGTAACTTTAAAAACAAGGGGCTTTGCTAATATAACATTTCCTTTGTTTTTGAGTGCATAACTACTTCGTCTTTAATCTCTGTGCATCGGTAAAACTTATTCACACGTTTGTTAACACTAACAAAGAAAATAAACGCTTCTAAGCCTTAAGTTTGCCTATATTCATTGATTTGTCTAATGTAAACTTAATTATTAGATATCATCCTTTCAGCAGCAATAAAGTATTACAAACAAACAAATAAAGAAGTGTTTTACTCAAAATATCACTTCGAAAGAAATTCATGATTAAAAAAAATCGCAAATCAAATATAATAGCCATAGTATTTATGAACGCAGATTACTAAAGAAAAAAAGATGAGAATAATTGGTTTCAGAAATTACAGTAGTTACTAAAACTTAGCCCAAAGGCATAAGTGCGCAACTTAAAAAAATTATATAATCTGGATAAGTACGAGAAGTACTTATTTTAATATATCACGCTCATATATTTAGTATGCGTAGATAATTAAATACCGTGACCGTTTTGAATCGCTGTAAGAATACTTGATTGAGAATACTTTGGTACTCAATCGCAAATAATGAAATAAGGAGTAATAAATAATATGAAAAATTACTCAGTTTAGATTACGCTTTAAAAGCGAGGAAGAGAGATAGAGAGCCTATATCATTGGAGAATCAGCTTCTCTTTTGTAGCGAACGAGATCGTTTTCCAGCACGCACCTGAAATGTATGTACCTACTAATAACGACTAAGACACCGCGAGGTCATCTCTTTCTGCATCAGCTAGAGACTCATACAAGACTGAAATGTATCGAAAATGCTCCCGTATTTATCGCGAAATCCCCGCCAACAATTCAATTCATGAACATATTAACAAAATAAATAATAATTAGCGCATTTGTTCACAATTACAATCAATTTAATAAAATATCAATTAAAGCATATGACAATGAAATCATATAACAACTATCGCTAAAAAATGAGGGTTGGAGTCACGGAGAAATAAAAGAACTCAACCGTCGCCAATGTAGAGTGTCTAATGCTTTCCCTCATTGAAATACAGGAACATAAATTGCTCAAGTTTACACCGCTCCGCTAGCGAATTGGTTTTTCCTCACGAGCAACGTGAGAAAGCTTTATTATTGGTGTGTTCGTTCACCTTAAACGCATGATGAATACTAAAAAAATATTACACTATTTTCTTCTTTCTCATACTAGGAAGCCTTTAGGTTTAAAAACAGAATGCGTTGGTGATTAATAGAGCATCATACTGTATAAGAAGTATCTACTACAGTTTCCCTGACCGATTTCGATCACAATGGTCAATCTCCAAGATATTTCAACTTCGCGGGAGATATTACAGTGCACAAGCGTGTGTGTGCGCAAACATAGGTGCACTCTCTTTTCCATCACTGTCATAGGCTGATGGGACGGCACGACCGGGAAGAGATCAGGCGCAAAATCCGCTGCTTAACGTGCTCTCCGAGGCAATGGCGTTAATCACCCCCAATTTCCAAACTTAAGGCTAAGAATTTCAAGATAATCCCAACAATATTTTTTAGCCGACCAAGGAATCGAAACCGGGACCTCGCAAACTCAATCTCAATCAAACATGCTCACCACCAGAACAACAATGCATTTAACCTACCGACAAATAGAATCGGTAAAAATAGAAAAATAATTAAAGGAAAGAAAACACTGGCCCAATCAGAAACATGTATCCTGATGATAAATCTAAACAGAAACATTTACGTGTTACAAGGTCGCCCGGTCGACGCTCAGTCAAGGGCGTTCAGTAGACACAGCAGGTACATGAGTACGAATACCATTTAGAGTGTTTACGCTATTTCAATATCGATTATTGAATCATTCTTTTCATATAATGAAAAGCTTCATCATATCAACCGATAGTCGTGCACTGCTGGGCATAGGTCTTTCGTCGGAAGTTCCAAATTCCACGTTTTTCTGCCGCTTGTTCTGTGGCTCCCTGGGACGCGAATAATGTCTGCTCGGGTGATTTCAATACGATGGATAAAGCTTGGCGATAGATAATTCTCGAGAACCCTGAAGATGAAAATTGAAGATATGGTAATGTCGCTGAATCCAAAAACGGAAAACAACGAACAACCTCTTGACATAGAGCGTGGAGACGAAGGTCAACGCGGAACCGGTTTAAAAGTAAAAGTGAGCAAGGCGGCGGTCGCGTGTCCACCCACTAAATCCTCATTACGGGCGTCGATGGCATAATTGTCGACAACGAGGCAGCCTTGGCCGTGACCGTGTGGATAGAGCGCTTATTTTAGTCGTGGTGACGCCGCGTGATGTAATGCATTATATAACATCGAGCGTGCGCGGGACCATGACGACGCAGCGGCAGAAAAAGCGAAAGCCGAGTGAAAATTGCACTCGCCATACGCTGAAACGCATAATGCACCAGTCGCGTAGTACATGACTCGAAACTAAGAAGTGGGAGTTGCCTCGTCGAAACTGTACCTACTGTTAAATGACGAGGAAAAATGCTGAGTTGCTTGCCGGCGTCTTCTCGGTAGAATCTGCCTTCGAAACCGGTGGAAGAGTCACTACAAATAGGATGGCTTGACCTTTTAAAAATGCGTATTAACTAGGCGTACTTGAAATAACTGAATATCTAATTTTGTTTTTTACCTCAATGGTAAGCTCTGTGGCGTTGTAAGTTTTGTATGGAGGTACCTGGTTCTATGCCCTTTTGATTTTTGGCAATTTGACTTTATGATTCAGATTTTTTTTATATTCCGTCTGGCTAATTACCACCCTACCGACAAAGATACTCGCTACCATCTTAGAATGCATCATCAATTAGCATAAGGCGAAATTGTATTTAAGGGCTAAGATCTAATGGATTTACATAAAAAAAGTCTTACGGTATATTCAGGTTCAAAATAAACTGAAAACAAATTATCCTCTTACACAGTCACGAATAACTTTGCTACGTATACTGCTCTATCTCTTTTTCTAGAATGTTCCCTATGGTTAACCAGGAACTGATTCCAAACCAATTTTATAATCAAGATTTTTCATAAATTCTCGAACCAATTTTATCAACAATTTTATCTGGTTATAATGTGTGGCTTATATCTGTGTGGCAAAAAAATACGCAACTTGTTCAAAAGTTGCATGTTATCAGATATGAAGATAGAAGTAAAAATAGAATCATGCGGCGATTTCGTTGGATCATACCACGTGTAAATGCTAACCTTGAAAATATACGTTTAATTTTTATGCGAAATAAAACTTGATTATGTAAAAGCTAAATTGAACGAGGTACAAGAAAACAATGTGCTAGTGTACGAAATAAAAGCGGCACTTAGGGAAATAAAAGTGCCATTAAAAAGCTTATTAAAATGCCAGACTCCATTCACAAGCATACGGCTCTCTAACAATAAGGAAATACGCAGAAACTATTCAATGAGTATTTGCGAATTCAGTTTATTACTAGTCAAAGCACGCCTGGCGTAGTTTTCTACCGCGGCAAACATAATTTCAAAATAAATATTAAGGAAATCGGAACCGTGCCCTAAAGGTATTAAGGACTTGATTGTTCGAAGTCAGTTGCAAATTTTACACAGTGTCGATATGCACGCATCCACTGTGTAGTTTTGTCACGTGCGTGCTTTCTTCGTGAATTTTGCGCGCAAATCTGAACCAATGCCTGTGTAACGGTAGCTGACAGTTCCGCGATGTGTGTACGGAGGAATTCCAGCTCCTAAACCGAACAGAGTTAATATTACAATGGGACATTACCGCGGCCTCTCTTCAATTCTTTACATAAATCAAACAAGCAATAACATTCAGGATGTGGAACGCTTACAGTTGAAATAAGTAAGCCTGCGGTGTACTTGAAGTAAGTAAAGAATAAAACCATTTCGGGAAACAAAACGAGAAGTATTTAAAACTAAACATCAGTTCATAAAATTTTTAAAGACGGTAAACATGTCCATGACGAGAGTTATTTATCACCATGTCTTAATAGTACTTGGGTATTCATTGCGTTTTCTTTTTGCACAAAGTGTTGCCTGTGTGAACAATAAATGGCTTGCGTGAAGTGGAGTGCACTGTGGTGTTCGCGGGTTGGCGTAACACTATTTCAATGGAGAGATAAATAAATAATTAGTGTTATGTTTTGCCGGCTGGATACAAACACGCCAACGAGTAATTTCTATAAAAAAACTACACCATGCATAATACATCAGACGAATTTAAAATATTAAATCACTTATTACTTGAAGCTTGAACACGCGATGGGTAATATTACGTTAATAAAAATAAAACAAAAGCCAGCCATAGGTAATTACTGGAGAAGCTATTAATTAAGCACGGGCAATTTCAGTTAAAGTAGAAAAAGTTCAAAATCACGCGTTAGAGTCACGGGTATGAGTTTCTGTGGTTATATCTATTTTAAAGCTGGGCAATCTATTCTCTAATAGAGAAAGGGAAAACATTATAATATAAGGTGTGCTTTTTGAACAAACAAACTCTTCAGTTAAGTTTGCGTTGATCTATAAATCTATAAACGCTTCGCTACTATCAATTTTACATACATTTACCGAGAGCAGAGTTTTTTTAGAAACAATTGTTATACCAGTTTCTTCGTGGCCTTTAGACCACTGTTTGTGATCTTTTTTAATCCCTAGAAGAAGATTTATTAATCTCATACAATTACCTAGTTAAAGGCTAGTTTTAAACCAGATTCCATTATAGAAATAAATATGAATTTTTATTTTCTGTTAATGCAAAAACCGCAGCACAGAATATGTGCAGTCGGGTATAAAACTGTAGTGTGTTTTGGAGTCAGTTTTGTAAACTTATGAGTATAAAACTTACCAAGCCACCAAGCGCCAACCCATCTTGGATCACTGTACTCGTACTCAGGGTTAGCGAGCGGGTCAACGTAAACTCTCGTGCACAGGGCCCCGAGAAGGAACCCTAGCGCTGGTCCAATAACTCTGGTCCCAATAGTGATAGCTGAAATCAAAGAAGACCTAATTTTACTCAATTTTATGAAACAATTCGGAAAGGGTATAAATATGTGTGGTTGCGCCCTCCGTATCGATGCAGCGTGGATGCTCGACACTCTTATCCCTCTCATGATAGAGGAGGCTTGTGTCCAGCAGCGGGTCATTAATAGGGTGATAATGATAATGATGAAGATCAGTGGCGTGCACTTCATACATACACAAAAGCACTGCCTAACTTAAAATGGATATATAACTCGTATGGAGGATAAAGAGGATTTCTGACATTTCATGCAATCTTCCTGCTGAATGCATATCCTGGTAAATAACCCAGTGCACGCCACTGATGAAGATAAATATTGTAGGCCTGTAACTGTCGAGAATATTCTGGTTATATAATTAAAGAAAATGTTATTAAAGGTTAAGCAGCATCCTGACAGTTTAATTCAATCTAGAATCAATTTAGAAATAAAGTGAAAAACGCAATTATTGTTTTCAATTTAATTAATAGTTAAATATATCACATACCCTGCAGTTAAATTTAACGATCGATTCACTCGATTATGTCCTTAAGATAAATTTTAATACTTATTTATGCACGCCAGTCAGGTGTCTACGTTGACGATAAATAAAACAGAGATGGTTTGACCAGCCTTCATTATGTAAGGATGGTTTATTTTTGCATCGACGACCCAACTACACAGAACCGAACAAAACATGCAACCGATCAATCCCTTTGAATGCCATGAAGATTGAATTAATTCAAGGAAATGAATTATTGGCGGAGGCGACTCCGTAAATATTAATAGCTGTAATGAACAACACGGAGGCTGATATTATGTAAATTGGTCTGGATACTGGCACGCATAATGGCACACGCATAGTCTATTGAGATAGTCGGTACCGATTATCTCAATAGACTTACAAGCTAGGAAGGCTAATTGTAGAACATTCAACGCACGGCGTCAAATCATCGTAGGAATTGCGGCCGTCTAAAGATCTTGTTAAACAACTACAATATCTCAGCGTCAGGCGAATTCCAACCAACAAACTCCTACATTTTAAACTACATCTCATATGGTTATAATCTCCTAGTACAATCAATGAAGGCCCAGCGTGTTTGAAGGGAAAATAAAATAATTGGCGGGGTCGATGACTGAATAAATATCTGTCCCAGTTTTTGAGTTAAATTGAAAGTTATATTTAAAAAAAACTACAAAGAACCGCCATAGGGTGAGTGACCGAAAAACAATCAAGTACTTAGGTCCCAAATGTAATCTTTCGCCGAAATCGACTGAAACGCTTGCCAAAAATCGTATCAGGCGCGTTTGGCTCACGCGCACAACGGCGAAAGGAATATAAAATATACGATCACATTATCATCGTACGTCTCCGTAATGAATAATGGTCCGGCAAGAACCGTTCTTCAAAAAAGTCCGCGGATCATTGCTGTTTTTTAATCATAAGTACTCTTAAATGCGTATACCAATGTATCAGAAATTGCATCGTCCGAACGGTTAAACGGTTGTGTTTTAATTTTGTTTTAATAAAAGATTAAAATTGTATGAGCAAGATTTGCATTCCTCGCAACTTCTCATTTTGGTATATGTTTCACCGTAGGTACCGGTTCCGAAAAATAATTAAGAGCATTCAAGCGCTGAATACCTGTGACTTAAACACGCAACGCTGTCAAAAATGACGCAACGTGTCATTATTTGTATATGGGACGTAACAACGGACCATGCTGTACCATAGGTCTCTTGTAGAGAGTGCCAGTTACGACGGTCGTGTGCCACTTTAGTCCATGGCTCCCTGCGACTCCTTTAATATCATTTGTCCAGCTCGTCGGAGGACTACCAACGTTGCATTTATCGGTGTAAGTTCGCCATTCAAGCACCTTGGGACACTAACGCCCATCGTTTCTCCGAGCTATGTGCCCCGCAATTGCCACTTCAGCTCGTTAAGAGTTTGTGGAATATGAGAAAGCCTTCGATTAGGTGGAAACTTGGGCTGTGTTAAGGACACTGCGTAAATGTCAAATCGACGAATTTCAAATATTATGATTATATTAAAAATTTAGTTTCATTATTATATTTCAAATAAACATGCAATAAATGTGAATTTGTTGTTTCATCTGTCGTTATGTTAACATAAATGCAAATGTATTATTGATGTACGCTTATAAAAAACCAATATGAAAATACAATCACTTCAGAAGGTTAGGTGTCAAAGCTATAAAATCTTTATGGCCACAAAGCATCGTCAGTTCAATGCACTTTAGATGAGAAATAGTTTTAGGAAGGATGACTAATTCCTTTTCATGACATGCGAGTGGAAACAAGAAAGTTCCAATGAACCCACCTGACCAAATATTTAAATAAGTATATCACGAGTCTAGCTGTAGTACTTTTACAACTAGACGATGCATTTTGAATAATAAAGAGCAATGTAGAGAAACATTGACTAACAGCGAATGTATCAACTTTAAATAAACTCAATTTACGACATTAAAATTGTCGGACTCCCTAAGTGCGACAATTCAAATGCCTCCAAATGAAAAACCTACAGGTGGTAGAAGAAAAACGTGCCTAATAAAATATTGGATAGAAGGCGGCGTTACTTTGCGGAATTCTTTGCTAATAATTGATTAAGTTAAATTTTTCATTGTAACTTTAAATATTTATACTTTTAAAGGTTTATATTAACAGACAGAATAATTAATTGTAAATAATTTATAAGAATTACTTTTTATATTTTAATGCATGCTGTGATAACCTGTAAATAGTTGAACATTTACTATGTGACTCATTCCAAAAAAAGAGCAAGTTTTAATGTATCTACTGTTGGTTGTCCATTATAAATAAATAAAAAAATACAATAATCCGCGAAAACTAGGCCGATCTTCAATCTTTACACCAAACAGATCTTCCAAAAAGCTCTCTCAGTGCAGAGAGTGCATTTTGAAAGATCTGCTTAGTGCGCAGATTTATCCGGTTTTCGGGAATTATAGTTAATTAAGTTTAATTTTTATCATTGGTACTAACACTTAGTTAACACTTAAGTTGAATAAGTTCCTACGCACTATTCACCTCCTCTTAGAACATTGAAATTGGCCTTTTTTTAAATCGAATTCGGCCTCTTAGAAGATCGATATTGGCACGTTTCCTAAATATTAAAAGGAGAGTACTGCGTAGAATAGGTATTAAAAACAAAATGATTTCAAGTGATCGTATTATATGTAATCTTATCTAGCCCGAAGTGGGGAAACTGACCTACACCAAATACCGCAACAAATGATTACAAGAGAAACACGATAAGGCAAAAAGTTGCATAAGTGCACATTGCATTTGATTCATGTGGGTGACGAGGGAATGGCAATCGAACTACTATCACGGACATTTTAGATCTTTGCCCATAACTACAGTCGCAATTATGTGAGATAACTGTTTTGTTACTTTATATTATTGGAACGAAGTTTTTGTTCCGACAATAGATTCAAAATTCAAAATTCATTCGTTTGATGAAGGCCTACTTTTGAAACGCGAATCGGTCTGTTTGTAGAGACTCTACCACCGGTTCGGGAAGTAGGTTCTATTGAGAAGAACCGACAGTAGCTCTTTTCCAACATCAATCATCGAGATGAGGTACAACGATGTTTTAAGTATTATTTCCAGAATTGGACGTAGTTCGACATTTGGGTCTTTGTAAGCTAAATGGTGGTGCCAATTCCATTGAAAATATAAACTTAATTGGAAAACCTAAAAATAGTGCTATCCATTTACACGGGCAGGTGAAAAAGACAGCACTACATTTACAAATTTGACAATATAGTTTGATTTGATTTGTGTACAGCACAAACAGCAAGCAAGAATACTTGGCTAATATTATGTGGAATTGTGTTTCACAGACATTAAAAAGTTTGTTCTCTTAGTTTAATCTTGTTGAACGGAAGTCCTTGTTTAAAGAACACTTGATTGCCAATGAGTCAGTTTTGTAAATGTTATAGGTTCTGTCATTTCTGCAGGAACTATTATAATATTTTAGAGGTCTAATACGTCAGCCTCCTTTTCAAGCCCGCATCTCTTTCTTTTCGGAGTTATGTGCGCTTTTGAATAACACTTTGTTTAACGGTGAAGGAAAAAATTGTATAGAAACCTCATGAGGATTTCTAGATGATGTTTTGAGAATTCTCCATATTATTCTCAAAGGCGTGTGAAGTCTACTAAACCGGACTTAGTCAGCGTGGTGGGCGACGGTCTAAGCCCTTCTTATTCCGAGTCCCATACACTGTAGTAGGTCGGTAATGGTTCCATAATGTTGATGCTAACGTCAAATTACCCATAATTAGTACTACCACTAGTTTGTACACAATAAAGTACAACGCGAATAAAAATAAAACGAGGAAACCCAAGTCGGGACGAGTGAAGACAAGTGTCGTTAAACCGACGCTCACACAAATTGAAACGATGATAAGTTGAAATGACCGCATCCCGCCCTATTGACACAAATACGCAACCGTTTCAGTTGAGAAGGTTGTTTTTTTTTAGGGGGAAATGGTAAAATGGTGCTTTCGATTAAATAAAACTTCAATATATTTTTTTAAGGATATTAAAATTTGCAGTCAGATCAGTTTGTTACAATTACACGAATAAGAGAATGGCTGAGAAAGCTGATCAGAAAAAGACCAAAATCATCCAAAAAATAAAACAAAATTATATGGTTACAATATCCTCGATATTAAATTTCTGATTCACGTTGACGTGGACGTGACGATCTTACTTGCTTAGAGCCTAGATAGAAATGGTGATACATAAACGATTCAAAAGCTTGGGTATGAATTACTGCTCTAGCCAGGTTACCATTTAAAAACTTTTAGGTGGTAATAAAATATGTGGATCACAAAAATAAAAATCTTAGCTTTAGAAGTAGTAATCGTCTAACTAACATGAAGATTTTTTTTGTATAAATCAATCGCCAATATTTGAGGCGTAGGTGTTAAGTTTCGGGTGCCTGTGTAATACCTCTCGTTCTTTTTTTTGCATTTAGGATTAAATTACGAATCTTTTGTATTTCGGTCGCAGAATGTTGCATCGCTGATTGCGATTCTGCCTGCATATAAAGTTGGCATTGCGTTGGGCATGCGATGATGTTACCTCACGGAATGTTTCAAATGCATCACGTGCATTTGACACGCACTATTCTTGTTCGACGTCAAGCGAGTCGCACGCAGGGAGCTGCTGGATACCAGAGGGACAACACTAACTTAATTTTTTTGTCATCCGTCGTTCTTCAGTAGCCTTAGCATAAATTCAAAGACAATTTATAAATTTCTGTAGCCCCTGGAAGGCATTTGTGATGTGTGTGAAGATCTGTTTGTTGTGGAGTACCTGTATAGATTGACGAAATCATAAATTGTATCGTAGGCGGTCATAGTCTAAGATCCTTCCTTCATAAGAAATGGTGGCTCTGCAGGTCTATCTGTTATATTTAATCACATTATTCTTTTCCATAGCATAGGTGACATGCATACCAAATTTCAAAAACTACTTAAGGAATCGGGATAAAAGGTAGCCTGTGTTCATTTTCATGACAAAGGCTACATGCATGCCAAATTTCATCCAAATCCATTCAGACATTTTTGCGTGATTGAGTAACAAACATCCACACACAACAAACAATCACATAATATTAGTAGGAGTAGAATCTATCTATCGATGAGCGAGATAACTCAAAACGCCATGCGCAAGCATAGCGGCGACTTCCGTAGGCTCAATCAGCCATATTGAATTTCCGTAGGTTTAATTAAGTATGAACTGCCACGTTATTCCGGTGGTTACAATAATCGATTACATATAACGAGTTTTTAATTCACGAGTTGCAAATGTTTTTAGGCTGGAGTTTTCTGCCACAAAACATACTAAGTTCCAGCTGGAACTATAAAATTGTGATTCCCTGTTAGTGCTTCCAATCGAGCTCTGTCATATAAAGCTCTAGTGCGAAAAGAAAACGACTACAAAGAAGTCTAGTAAGTAGCTCTGGGAAGCTCGTATAATATAGTATTTCAACCAGTTTCCTATCCATTTGGGCCTGGAAAAATAAGTTTTATGACGCTAAAACAAATTTACGCAGTAATATAATATACTCCGTTCCATTGCATAACATTCCACCGGCGATTGTAATGTTAAAGATCATTTTGTGTAACAGGCCTAAATACTAAAATAGTGCAAGCGGCTTGTTCCTCGCAACGCATCTGACGTATTATTATTATTCCGTAAACCAATAAACGCGTGCGCGCGCGCAGCAATTTATTATTTAGTTATTACATAACCTAAAACAAACATATTTAAATTAACATTTAGGATTGTAATTAATTTAAATATATTACTTTAGGTATAGACATAGAAAATAAGCACCTTACTATTATGATATGTGAATATTGACATAATAATTTGTTTAATGATTAATTTTTCCTAATACGTGATAAAATAAAAAAAACAGTTGCGTTTCGAGTATTCATATATCGCCGCAGTTAAATTTAGTCACAGAAGGACATGAGAATTTTTACGAAAAACATCGCCTGCGCAATTCTGAGAATACAAAATTAACAAAAGCAAAATATAAATTAGTTTATAATTAACTTGGCTCTATATATTTATATAAACATAAGTACCTAAGTATATGATTGTATTCAAGCTGGGCGTGTTATCAATAAGAAAAGCACCGGGACACACGGGTCAAACATTGATTAAACGAATTATTTATAAACACAATACAATTTACTCCTTAAATCAGCGGCCCAAGTAACCGTTTACAAAATACGCAACGTTTATGTCTGATAGTTTTCGTTCCAAAAATATTTTATGTAGGATGGTCTATGCTATCCAATATTGGTGATAATTATTTATAACTAAAGGTACGAGGGCTGTGAATGTGCCCTGCTGACCGGTTAAATACCTCTTCTAACAGTTGTTAAGCGGTGGCCACCTACCCGTTATATGCGATGAGTTGACAACTGTCGTATTAAATAATTGATTTATTTATACTCTATCTGTACACCACTACAAAATAAGGAAAATAAGTGAAGAATAAATAAATATACTACGACAGTACACACATCGCCATCTAGCCCCAAAGTAAGCGTAGCTTGTGTTGTGGGCACTAAGATGACTGATGAATATTTTTATGACACAGTGCATCGCCTGGTACGATGTTGACCCTCACGGCCCAGCTGGTTTGACCCACAGGACGATAAGTCGATGCATGTGGAACCAGGTCGGCAGCAGGAGACTGCCGTTTAGACAGGTTGGACCCATCCGCGCCTAACGGAGTAACCATTCCGGATTTAATTTAGGAGTATTCCTTATCCTAGGCGGGTTGCAGACCAATGCTGACAAAGCCCATGCCTCCGATATTTCTATGAATACCATACATAATATGCAGATAAAAACAGACACAGACACTGAAAAACATTCATGTTCACCAAACAAAACTTTTCAGTTGTGGGAATCAAACCCAGCCTTGGACTCAAGAAGCAAGCAGGGTCGCTACCCACTGCGCCAATCTGCCGTCAATAATTATAGGTAATAGAAACACAAAGATTAAAGTAGAGTACATAAGGCGGCCTTATCACAGAATCCTCATTCAATCATGATTGTATGCATTGCATTGTGTCCAAAAACAGTAAAAACACCCCGCTCACTACTCACTTTGCACTCGCGCTATGTTGCTAGCTCACAAACCTTTTCTCATTTTCCCATTTTATGGTAAACGTTTAGAGCATATTAGGTAAAATAACTTTCAACTGGTATGAATTGACTAACCGTTTGTTCGAGAAGCAACTCAACGTTGTTTTTGATGCTTCAATATTAGTCGTGTACACGGTTTCTGTATGTTCTCAACTCTGTGGCATTCTGTATGAAGACGACGAATTGGCAAACTTCTTGTAAAGGTTAGTGTATCTGGCAGCTGGCCTAAGTAGATCATAGGTAATCATCATACACCAATTACAAACGTGACTTAAAACTTCATCAGGATCATCATCAATCAATCAATCAAAAATACTTTATTGCACACAAGAAAAAAAAAGAGACAAAAACAACAAAGGTACAATTAAATTTGTGTAACAAATTGGACATATTTTACAATTTAACCTTGTCATTTTCATTTTTTTTTCACCTTATCATCGTTATCAAACCACCACCAGTCGACTACTGGGTACGTATCCGGTCAAAATGATATGTTTTTACGTCCTAGTCCACCACGCTGGGCCAAACGCAGTTGGTGGAAATCACACGCGTCTAAGAAACATTTTTTTTATTTTTTTATTCCTTTTTTTTTTTAAATATATAGACAAGTGCTTGACTGCAATCACACCTGATGGTAAATGATGATGCAGCCTAAGATGAAGCGCGCTTGCCTAGAAGATGCCTATTCACTCTTGATTTGAAGGTACCATTCCACACCAAGTTAGCCCTTGCCTGTAATCGTACTTAAGTAAGTGATGATGCAGTCTAAGATGGTAGCGGGCTAACCTGCTAGAGAGTATGGTAGTCATACTCCTTATCGATTTCCACGCAACATCGCACCCACAGAACACTAAATCGCTTAGCGGCACGTCTTTGTCAGTAGTATGGTAACTAGCCACGGCCAAAGCCTCCCACCAGACCAGACCAGAGAAAATTCAGAAATGCGACAGGAGATCGTCAAAAACGATATAACGAACTTTTAGACAAGTAGGCTTAATTACGATGTTTTTCTTCGACGTTAAAGCAAGTGATATTAAATTGCTCAAACGACACAACCTTCTAAAGTTAGACGTGCGTGCTGGGGATCGAACTCGGTCCCCCCAAAAATTAGCCAAAGTCCTAACCCCTAGGCTATCACGGCTTGAACGTAAATCTTAGTAGGTACTAGGTACCTTAGTAGAGCCGTTTACTGAGGTTGTTTATTTCTAAGTAACGTAATCAATTAATAATGGAACCATCGTAGAAAGTCCACTAGTCCTAAACGATAACTAATTACTTAGTCTAAATTAGGTCAGTGAATGATATGGCTAATATATAATTGACTCGTAAGTTCATGTATTTATTTGATTATTGTAGACCCTGATAATATTTATTTATATATTCAATTTTTGAACGTTTTACGATTTTGATGAATGAAATGGAAAAGGACAAGGTTAAATTGTAAAATATGTCCAATCTACGACAATATAAAATTAAAATGTACACCGAAATAGAAGAAAAAAGAATTCGCCAATATATAAGGTATATTAGAAAACGAGCGAATAATGAAAATATATGGCCACCAATAGGTTTACTACAATACTTAGCCATGCATCGTTAGGATTATGTTTGAATGTTTGCGCAAAATTAACTAAACTAGTGCCAGTAAATAATTGTTCGGTAAAAATAATTATAAAATGATGTGCTAAATATAGGAAATAATTAATCTGAATTGATAATAATACAAAAAAGATTGAATTAAGAATTAATTTACTCAGTAAAAAACATACTGGTTAATTCTTAATTAAATCACCAAAATCGCTTTATAATTGACGGAGTAATCGCGTACACACATAAATAACATATAGTTGATAACCGCCTCCTTTTTTTTGAAGAAGGTCAAAAAGGAAATAGGAATTTCTACTGCGCTAAAATTAAAGTTAAGCTTACTAACGCAAGTATCAGGCGGGACAAACGCAAAAAAAAGAAACGAGCGAGAAAGTCAAAACTTTCTTTATTAATTTAGGCACATGGCAAAAACTTTTTGCATCGCTTGTGTCACACCTTAATTGCTTATAATAAGAACAGGTTTTTGAATTTTATTAACTATACTATTATATACATATAATAATATAACGGATGAAACATATGTCTACGCGACTGTTTGTAATAATAACCTACTGTAGTTAAGTTACAACCGCAAACACATGTTTGGTGACCTTAGTTTTTTTCGCGGTCGCGGAACAAAAACGGCCGTAATTAATGTTATAATGTGTTTCCAGGGTTCCGTGCCTCCTAATGTCGAAAACCCAGATAAGGTGACTAGTGTTTCAGTCTGTCTGTCACAACCTATTTCCTATGAATCTATTATACGCAAGGAGTTAAAATTGGTATATATTAGTTTATAGTTAGGTGACACAATAATGTTCGTTTAAAATAAATAATAAAAAATTTGGAAAATCCAAAAGTGCACGACTCATTAATAAAATAGCTATCCAATTATTTGTCAAAAAATAACGAAAAAAAAAGACATGAGTTGTGCAAAATTTAAAACAGCTGTACTAGGAAAGTGAGGCACAGGCGCCCCTGGTGGAATAAAATGTACATAATATCTATAGATATAGATATATCACTATCCTTGTTAATTTTACATGGATATATAGATATACAGTCTTGCAGTTTTCGTTTTTTATTAATTGCAATTAAACTACACTGAATTAATTAATCATTCGCATTCAGCGACCTACAATCGTCGATTAGAATTTTTTTTTTTTAATTTAACTCAAATAATGGATTTTTTCACAAGTTAGAGTGTTTTCGGGTTTCACATATGACTGACAGGATTTTTTTTTGACCTATTTTGGTGTTTTTTTCCAATTCTATTGCAGTAAATCAATTTTTTAAAAGTATGGAATTAATCTCCATTAAATTATCTCGACAATAGTATGCAAAATATCTTGATTCCGTGAACTAACAAGGCTATAATAATAAAAATAGCCGCCGAAATGAGGCGAAAAAAATTTTTCGATCGTAAAGCACTCTCTGATGCTACGCATCATGAGTCGTGCAATAAATAAATGTACTACGACAATACACACCGCCATCTAGCCCCAAAGTAAGCGTATCTTGTGTTATGGGTACTAAGATAGCTGATGAAAATATTTTTTTTTTTTGTTTATGAATATATTATACACATAATTACTTATAATATACAGATAAATACCCAGACATTGAAATAGTCATCATCATCACACAAACATTTTCCAGTTGTAGAAATCGAGCCCACTGCGCCACTCGGCCGTTTAAAGCGTTAGTTAGGACGAAAAGAGGAGAAAATATTAAATTTTTCGTTTATTTATTTGTCATCAAAAATAAAATTAAATATTAAATCTCTATATTTAAAGACAAGTTTAGTTAACATAAAACCGTTCCAATTTGAGAGATTAATTAGCTATACAGGAATAGAATTATCCGGAGAAACAATCACCAAAAAGATATAATCCCAGATGGTAACCTGTTATAGTTATGACAGATATAAATCTTATCCCTAATCGGCTTCTACATCGTACCGCAACGCTAAATCGTTTGGCGGCACGTCTTCGTCGGCAGGGTGTTACAGAAGCTAGCCACGGCCGAAGCCTTCCACCAGACAATATAAGAGAAAATTAGGAATTTATTAATCCCAAATTGCCACGACCACGGTTCGAACCTCCACTTATAACTGCGCCGTTAACAGATATACAAAGAAAAGAAAAAAAAGGAGTCCCTTTCGAAACTTTCGTCACAGAGTACACACCTACATGTATCTTGAGAGATCACTATAAACTACATGCCCAAAAGAGATATATTTGTAAAGTACCTTATTTGGACGGTGCAGCCTACATGGTCATTGTCTCTCCCAGTGTGAAACGAGTTTGGCCAGTTCGAAAAAATTACCATCAGAGATATATAGCGCAAAATGTAAGATAGGTACATGTGCTTATAAGAAATTATTCTGCAACAAGAGGCACTACAGAATAACGTAATGTTTCTCAATCCTTATCCTTATCGTTAACTTTATCCACTAATGAACATAGGTCTTTTCTGCTCCCAGTGACTCGTTTGATGTCGTCCGTCCACCTCGTTAGGGGTCGACCAACGCGGAATCTACCGATGCGGGGTCACCATTCCAACACCTTGGGATCCCAACGTTCATCGTTTCTCCGACCTATGTGCCCCGCCCATTGCCACTTGAACTTTACGACAGTAACTAGTCAGAGCTATGTCAGTAACTAGTTCTTTTACGGACCTCCCTATTGCTCATTTCATCACATAGAGATACTCCTAGCAACGCTCTGTGCATCGCAGGCTAGGCTGAGTAACTCTGTTTTTACATAGAGATTGTCAATTAGAAATTATCAATATCTCAAGGTTGCTTGGAAGCACCTTGCATTCATCTCTCACGAAATAGAAAAATGAATGTTTTAAATGTCAATTGAGAAAAGAGCAACTGCTGAGTTTCTTACCTGCTTATTCTGGGTAGAAACATTTACTACAAACTGACAAACTGATTGTACAAGTAATCCTCGGGTCGGCTGTACCAATTTTACCCTGTGTGTTATAAGTTAAGAATCATTTGCAGTTAGTTTATTGCCTGTTTTCAATTAACGTAGGAATAGCCTTAAGCGGATGCCTAGTAATTTCGGTAAATCCCGGAGAAAAAAACGTTTCACAAACTCTGTAGTGATCACTTACGACGTTAGGCGCCATCTAAAGTAACAACACCGATTCGGCGGATCTTAATGTATAGGGGACTGGTAAATTAAAACTTGACAGATTAAAAAAATATTGACTCTGTTAACTCTGTCTGATCTTTTAATAACCTTATTTCCATACGATAAATTAAAAATATGATAATACAAACACACAATACCACACCTTATGGCAATAACCATAGACAAGCTATATTACATTATGAGTTACCTTTTGAAAATAGATTGGTGAAGGGGAAAAGGTTAGGGAAAACGGATATTTAATGCAAATGAAAAATAAAGTTAAAACAAAAACATAATGACAGCTTGCATCTTGAATTTTTCTTCCCGGGAAAACAAACTGTTACCATGGGATTAAATCCGACACAAATGCAAAAGGTTTTTTTTAATTTTTTATTCCTTTACAAGTTGTCCCTTGACTGCAATCTTACCTGGTGGTAAGTTATGATGCAGTCTTAGATGGTAGCGGGCTAAGCTGTTAAAGGGAGTATGGTAGCCAAACCGCTATCGGTTTCTACGCGACATCGTACAGGGAAACTAAATCGCTTAACGGCACGTCTTTGTCGGTAGGGTGATAACTAGCCACGGCCGAAGCCAGACAAAACGAGCAAAAAAGTAGTCACAGGCAACAGCTAGTTATCGATAAATCGATAGTATCGCTGTAACGCCGTAGTAAAAGTAATGAGCTTATTCCTGCGAGGGCAAAGGCCTCTATTATGTAGCGGCTCCATACAATCGGCACAATGGGTTCCCACCTAGCCAAGCCAGTAGCGAATTAGAGGAGAATATACCACTTTCGGTTTAATAGGCTTTCGCTTCGATGAATAATAACATGGACGTTCTCTAGTGCGCGTATATGAATTTATAACAATAAAACGTAAGATTATAGAAAAATCCCAATGTTAAGAATTACTTAAACGACAAAAAAGCTAGGGTGTGTATTTCTCTAACTTCATAGCTTAACATTAATTTACTGTGAGATGGTGACAACAAAAAATTACCCGGCTAGGTTTGCTGTGGGCTCTTCTTAGACCAGGGCGCGTTTGGAACCCTCGTAGCTTTGGGTTTAAGTTGTCGAGCGAAGTTATCACCATCCCCTTACGAGTTCATATCTCTTGCAGTGGCTAGTTACCACCCTACCAAAGACGTGCTGCCAAGCGATTTAGCGGTCCGCTACGTTGCCACGTAGACTCCAATAAAGGGTATTGATTGATATAACCGCACTATTCCTAACAGGTCAGCCCGCTACCACCTTTGACGGCATCGTCGCATACCTACTGATGTAAGGTTATATATTATAGATACTTATATATTTATACGCAACGGCTCATTTGTAGTGGTTATAAAAAAAACTTCTTGTACCGCTGGTGTCCAGTGGCACTGAGGCACTAGGTTTTATATTAATGTGAAGAAACCTAGTAGGAACTCAAAATTGAAAGGGGTATTCATACGCGTAAAACGTTTTGTTCCACAACTCTTTCCGGAGATAAACACTTTTAGAAAAGTAACTGCACAAAATTGACATATAAAATACGCAATGACAACCAATATACCAGCTGTTTGCATTTAGGGTCAAATGGGGTCACGGATCACTGTGGCAGCAGCCAAACGTTAAAGTTCTGCACGCACAATTACGTGTAAATGCAATTTGAAGTCATTACAATAAGGTAGGTATGTCAATTTTTTTTTTAGTTTATTTTTTGTGTAAACTGAAATATGCTCCGCACGGCTAGCATGGGCAGGAGATAAAAATTATTTCGACTGATAAGGGATAAAATTAACGTGTCCACCTGTAAAAGCAGGGCAACAGGTAATAGGAGAAGTGATCCCCATTTTTTATTACTTTTCAGCAGCCGGGGAAGATAACATTTTGTCCTTTCACCCTGGGATAAAAATGCTCCCTGTCCATGCTAAGCTTATTGAAAAATCCTATTATGATTTCAAGGATTACATGTATGATAAAAAAGTGTGGGTATGAACTTTTATAGCTAAATATTAATTCGACTGTGAGATGGTGATAACAAAACAACACCTGGCTTCGTTTGTTGTGGGAAACAAACAAAGTTGTTTGTTGTTTGTTCCAATGCGTCCTTAGACCAGGGCGCGTTTGGTTAGCCACCTAGCTTTAGTATTAAATCAACGAATGTAGTTATCACTGTCTCATAAAATTTATTAGTGGTAACATGTTATATGTATGAACGATTCATAAGGTCTACTTGAATAAAACGTTTTTGAATTTAAATTTGAATTTGCTAGCTATGCTACTGTATTTATATTTCTACTAGCCGTTTCCAGCCCGCTTCGCTGGGCAAATTGAAAAAGGAAATAAATTACATTTTATGTTTCATTTTTATTTATTTTTTTCATATTTTTATTATTCTCCTTTTTTTTATTTTTGTATGAACATAAATAGGCCCCGCGGATAGAACTGTAAGCATCGATATTGTTTAGACTTACTCAAATTCCAAATTCCATCGATTTAGCCTGTATCTTTCATCCAGGTGATTTTTCTCACTAATATTCATTGTAACTTTCAATGTGCAATCATTATAACATTTCCGTGCCTTTCTTCCAAAAATTAATAATAATTGACATGAAGAAAAAAATTTGAAATGAGCATTGAAAGTTTAAGTTAAAGTCATTGCAAGTCTCATATGTGAAGTTGAAATCTGTCTAGGTTCAAGTGCGACGAATTTTCTGTTAACTAAAATTTTCTCCGTGACATCAATTTTTTATAGAAAATTAATTGTGCATGTTTTTTATGAATTCTATTGGAATAAGTAACTAAATTTCTTTTCCACATCTCATGTGCTTGGAAAATGCATTCATTTTAATCTGTTACATTTCCGCGATCCCGCAATAAAAGAATTCGTCGGTTATGTAGTCTGCAAAAGTAAAATGAATGTAAAATTCTTAGTACGTTGATTGGATAGCTACATGTAAAGTTAAGTTTTTGAAACCTCTCAATGACTTTTTCTCCGCTGCCAAAAAGACGATTGTTAGGAAGGAAGGAAGGTAAGGAAATACACGAATATCCCTACATACACGAAGATCCCCACCAAATTTGGAGTCTATAGAAGTTACAGGTTAGAAATAAAAATTTTAGATTTTAACACCCACCCCCGCAATTCCTGTCGGAAGTAGACTTTATTGAAATCCATTTTGAGATGTTCTTTATGTGAATAATAAAAGATTCCTACCATATTTAGAATTTTTAGAAGCTATATTTCGAAATTGAAATTTTTTATTGTTAACACCCACCCCCGCGAACCTTATTGGAGGTGATTCATTGTAAAATCCGTTCGAAGATCATTTTTATATTTCATATAGAACACTCTCACTAAATTTGGAGTCTATAGGAGCTATCGCTTGGAAATTGAAAATTTTCATTGTTAACGCCCCCGCAATCTTCTTTGGGGTGGGATATCGTAAAATTTGTTCATAAATCATTTTTACATCACTTATAGAAAATTCCTACAAAATTTGGAGCTTGTAGGAGCTTTAGCTGGAAAATTAAAAATATTAATTGTTAATACCCACCCCCGCAACCCCCTGTGGGGTGAGCTATCGTAAAATTCGTTCATAGCCTATTTCTACACCTCTTACAGAAGATTCCTACCAAATTTGAAGTCTATAGGAACTATAGTTTAAAAACGGGAATTGTTCATTGTTAACGCCCCCGCAATCCCCTTTGGGGAATGAATTTCTTAAAATCTATTCATAGCTGACCTCTACATAGCAAAAGTAATATTCCTACCAAGTTTCACGTTTCTAAGTCTTATGGTTCCCGAGATTTCGTGGTGAGTGACTATATAGATGGGAATTCTTCGATTATCATCGAAATTTTTAACTTTTTATCGGGCTTTTTTATAATTTTCTTACATACAAAACTTTCTCCTGACAATTCTGAAGATACAAAAAAAGCCCAATTGGTCCAGCCGTTCTCCACTACCGTGAGTAGATTCTTAGCTGAATGTAAAAGAACATTATCCGTTCAGTAAACTCCGTTGAAATCCATGAAAACAAAAGAATCAAGAGAAAACGTTTTTATTAGCGGGATAAATGTTCATAAAAGTAAAACAGCAATAAAAAAATGAAGGAACGTTAGAATTCGAAAAATAAATAGCCATAAACCATCTAGGAAAAATTTCGCATCGAATGGTGGTAGTTTCATGTCGATACGATCAGTGGTTTAAGCGTGATTGAGCCTCAAAGGAACACCATTTTCATTATATATATATAGATAACTGCTTTTCATAATTTTAATAATCCAGTAATCATTTGTGGAAAGCGAGTATTAGTTATACTTTTTGGAGTAAGTGTCCTAATACACCTTTCCGGACTAGATTTTTATAATATGCACTAGTAAAACTATTTATGAATATCACTGACGCTTCTGTTTTGGAAAGCTTTCCCCATTCCCATACTCTGGGAGCTCGAGATTGCCTATGTTGTTACCGCAAACATCATTACATTTTTAACTCGTTGACTTCAAGTTTGCACTCGAGGGAGCGCGATCAGTGTAGTAGTACCGAACAAACGACTTTCGGAACAGGGTCCACCATATTACCGTTAAGCTATAATCGCAACAAAGTTGGCCACAATATGCCCATTTTTTATAGAACCACTCTGCTCTGCAAAGATTTTCTATATAGATATATAAAAAAGCTTGTTACATTATAAATTCCCAATTATAATTACCAGGTGAAACAGAGCTACGTTTCACCTGGTACCTCTTTAACGAACGAGTTTGACTGAATTTTGGAATGGAGATCGATTATACCTTGGATTAACACATAGGCCGCTTTTCGTCCCACAAAAATGTACGGTTCTCGCAGGATTCATGAAAACCAAAAAAACCGCGAACGAAGCCGCGAGTTGCAGGACTCAAATATATCCTTATTGAAGAGAATGACATGTCTTTTCAGTTAGTTTAAAATTTTTGTACGCAAGTAATATTCTAGAAAAAGGATACTAATCCTGCTCGGTAAGTTCACCGGTAACTTCTTTAAGTAATAATAACTAACTATGGCAATAAATCTTAAAAACTCACCCATGTACAATGGCGATTGTCGGCTGCCCACGTTGTCGTCGACATACGGTATACCGAGAGTGGCGATACCGGTCTGCCCCACGCCGACAACCAACAGGCAAATAAACAGCCACGGTATCACCACAGCCGTGATCGACGACCGTGTCGCCGTGTTCTGAGCATGCGCTGCGTCACAGGTTATTAACGAGGAATTCCCGTCCGTAGAGCACACGGGAGCGGCACCAGCTCTATGAGCGTCTAAATGCACGTCCATCAACTGAGTCCCGTAAAGTATATGCGGCACCACGCAGCCGATCACTCCTACAGCTAGCACAAGCATCATGCACGCTATCCATCTCGGCCTGTGCCCTCGACCAGCTAGATATGTCAGGAACAACGCTGTGCAGATTTGTCCGATTTCCGTCGCAGCCAATAAAGTTCCGGTAGTCTTCGATCCGACTTTGAACAACTTCTCGACAGTCGTCGTCACGCTCACGAAGTATGTGAGGAACATGCCTTGAAGAACCCATCCCGATAGGAACACCAGCATAAACACCCTTGTGGAGTAGAACGCTGATCGCGGACCAACTTTCTGTATGGATGGTGGTAGTTTGCAATCGAGTGAGCCATTGTTGTTTCCTGTCGCTAAACGTTCCTGTTCTTCTGGTGTCGCTTCGACGCCTTTCATCGCGCCGTCTTGGGGTGCCGGGACGGGACCAGCCTGCCCGCCCGCAGTGACAGTCGCGACGTCAGGTGCACTGCGACAATACAAAATAAACTTATTAACACACAACTCATTAATCACAAGGCAACACAGTGAGATGGTGATGCCAAGAAGAATCATCTTTTTCCGTCCTTCTGGGCTATAGCAGTAGCTTCAGTGTTAAGTAAAAAAAATGTGCTGTCACCCATAACTACACAACAATAGAAAAAACAAAAACTAAATAAATAACTGTAAGACTTCATTTGATTAGGAACACTCACGTCATTTTTGGGAAAACTACTCCCAGCTTCGTCAGCTTCAAAACTAATCACGTCTACAAGACGGAGATAAATCGCGCGTTTTTCTAACTTATGATTATAGGAACAGTCGCGGAACTAAATAAACTGCGCGGTGAGTTTGTGTGAGGGATAACTTAAAGCATACTCCTGCGGAAAAGCAAAATGGGGATTTGAAGGTTGCGTGCGCGCACCCAGCGCGGCCCGAAGAGACTGCACCGTGCAATTACAGTCGCCGCATACACCAGACACTGGCATCCGTACACCCGCCCCTCGACTCCACTCCACGGGGTTTTATTGGCCGCCTAGCCGTTTTTTGTGCGGCACGCATTTACACACGAAAGCTGTCTGCACCGCACCGCCTTCCGAAGATTCCCTCTCGATTCGATACGGAACGTGTTTGTTTTGCCGGAGCCACTTCGCAGCGCATCTCTATTTATGTATGCAACTCAAATGGAGACTATTAAATTAATGAATACTGTATATTGTTTCTATGAGAGCGGAGGCCCGTGCATCATCTAATTACCTAGGTCTTCTATCATAGGGACCTAGTGAAAATGCGTGATTGGCTTTAAGGGTTTTTATCGTATGCCATATGTAATCGAGTCTGACAGCTCAACGTGCTTTCAGAGGCTAGGTGCCACTCCTTTACACCACTTACGATTTAGCGCCCAACCCGGGAGATGCGATGCGATGAGAAAGTTCCATAAAAATTTTGTATATAAATGTACATTGGTTGAACCACTGTTAAGATTGCATCTCGTGTTAAAAACAAACCGCGTGTTGAACTTGCATCAACTCGTCAATTGGATAGATGGACTTCAAGGGAGGGAGGTTAAAGATTGACTTTTACCATTCCGGTTTCGTGCCTCAGAGAGCACGCAAAGCTCATGCCAGTCATGATATTCTAACTGAGTTAATTTGAACTAGCTTGGCAGATAAAACTACGTAACAATGGATAGGGCATTATTTGATGGTAACTTCGCAAAGTGGCTAGCTCAATTTCGTGTCAACTGAGATACAGAATCGGCTTGCAGTGCTGTGCATAGAGGGTATGCAGATGATATAAAATGTAGATAATCTCCAGTACGAGTTATAAATACTAAAGGGTAGGCTTTTTATAACTATTACAATGCCTATCCTAAGGTTTTTTAAAACTCGTACTGGATATTTAGTTCATTTCAAATCATCTGCATACCCAGTGCATGCCCTCTATGCACGCCACTGTCGCCCTGCTGGTTGTTTAAGTAACGTCACCTACTCAATGGTATATAAGGTATACCTACAACGATTAGGATGATTATAATAAATAATAATATTTTTCCTGCATATGTTTCTTTAAGGTTATTTTTTATTTAAATTGGTACCTCATTTATATTAATGGGCATGCATTAGTGTGTGTGGGTGAACAGGTATACAAGTTGTGTTTACGTGTGTGCACGCGCATGACGTACGGCCCGGACGAGCTCTGTTTACAGAAGCTCTATTACTACTTTACTACGACGGCCGATTGGCGCAGTGGCCAGCAACCCTGCTTTCTGAGTCCAAGGCCGTTGGTTCGATTCCCACAATTGTAAAAGGTTTGAATGATGAACATGAATTGTTTTCCTATGTCTGGGTATATATCGATATAGTATAAGTACTTATGTATATTTTTCATAAAAATATTCATCAGTCATCGTGGCTTGGGGCTAGATAGCAATGTGTGTATTGTCGTAGTATATTTATTTATTTATTTGTTTACTACTACAAATGAGTGTTTAAAATTTTCAGTGCTATTTTCGTCACTTTCCGTTTGTTATTTTTATCACAGTTAAATCAATCTTAATTAATGTTATCAGCTTTTTGTGTATGGCACACAAGTTATTATTTAAATATGGATGTTAAAATATATCGTAAGTGTGACTTATTTACGCTGATAGCGTATTTGGTAAGACTTTAACTTTCCTTAGGGCGGTAAGGAGTTCGATCCCCGGTGAGTACCTCTCACTCCTCGTGATTAAGTCTTTTCTCATTCTCTACTACGTACCAAAATAGACTTAAGAAATAAAATGCACACACACTTATCACCATCATCATATCAAATTATCAACCCATTACCGGCCTACTACAAGGCTCGGGTCTCCTCCCTCAATGAGAAGGGGTTAAGGGCGTAGTTCACCACACAGGCTCAGAGCGGATTGGTGGACTCCACACCGATTGAGAATATTATGGAGAACTCTTAGGCATACAGGTTTCCTCATAATGTTTTCCTTCACCGTTGAAGCAAGTGATATTTTAATTGCATAAAAAGCTCGTAACTTAGAAAAGTTAGAGGTGCGTGCTGAGTTTCGAACCCGCCCCCTCTTAAGTGAAGACGAAATCCTACCACTGGTCTATCAAAGCTTCTTATACACACTATCCGAATGTTTTTACACACCCTTATAGATATGATACCATACACAAAAAGAAGAAAAACTGACAACAATAATAGCGAGTTACTTAACTGCGATAACAATAACAAAACTGAAAGCAACGAAAACGCGGCGGTAGGTAACCAATTTACTAAAATACTCTTGCGTGCAAACACAAACACGGGCGCACACCCACACATGAATGTATATCCCATTAATTCAAAAGTTATGTTTAAAAAAAAAAAACATTAGGTCACATGTCATCATCATCTTTGTCAACCCATTGCCGACCCACGACAGGGCACGGGTGTCTTTTCGGAATGCATGAGAACGGTTTAGGTCGTAGTCAATAAGGTCGCGTAGATTGGTAGACTTCACACGCCTTTCAGAACTTTATGAAGAAGTCCTTAATATTTTTTTACTCCACTGTAAGTTAGCCCTGGACTGTAAGCCAACCTGATGCAGTCTAAGATGTTAGCGGGCTAACCTGTTGGGGAGGATTGGTGATGTATTAAACCCGATTGTATATCGGATTCTACGCGACATCGTACCGGAACGCTCAATCGCTTAATGGCACGTCTTTGTCTATAGGGTGGCAACTAGGCACGTGCGATACCTCCCACCAGACCAGGCCAGAGATTCAGTAATTGTAAATTTCCCAAATAGTTCTTTCTGAGAATCGAACCAGGGACCTAAAACTCAAAACTACAGCGTTCACTGCTGCGCTACGTAGGTTGAAATTTAAGCTTAGAAAGCACATAAAGTTAAGAAATTATAGCGTGCCGGCAATCAAATTTTGTCAACCCGAAACTCAGTGCGAAGTTCCTACCACTAGTATATTACCGCTTTACGGCAACATACAAGTAAGGAATATTAAATGCGACTTCGTTCGGATAACTGCTCTAGCTAACGAAAAGGACAGAACCGAACCCACCAACTTTAACTTATAAAAAACTCTATCCGGATTTTTTTACGAGTTCTTTTAATTACAAATTTAATAAAGCCAAACATATAATATGTTACGAGAACACTTTAAACTGTCACTAACTTGAGGCTGTCATGTCAGCGGTCTTGCATTTCTTCGTTAGTTGGCATGAGACAAATCTCTCTTTTATACCAAATAGACTTGTGCTTGCCGACTATCTTTTTGTGTCTTTAATAGGTTAATTGAGAAAATACACAATAATTATAATTACTCTAAAAACACACGGCTAAGATTATCTGATACGCATTGAAAAACGATCGTCCGATTGGTAGCTACGATATGTACAACAAGAGTTGTTGTGTAGAGGTGTGAGTTACAAATAGATAGATAGATAAAGTCTTTATTGCACACAACCATATAAACAAAGAAAAAAAATGTGTGTACTCCTGTACACGAGTTAGAAGTTATACTTATTTGGAGTAACAAGATGAAAGTCTTTTAAACATTTTATCTTTCTGTTTATTCTACGTTTGCAGTAAAAATTACACTAACAATAGAAAAAAGGTATTGTTTGAATTATTAAAAGTCAACTGTCAAATCTTTTTTTAAATGTTGACTATAGCTAACTTCATGGTGTCGGTTTTTGACGTTGACGTTGTGAGCGCGCATCGTAAAAATTTACTCTCACAATTTTTCCCTAACGCGCCAAAAGAAGTATAACTTCAAAACTAAAGATTATTAATTATTAAAATTACAAAAAAAATGCGCAAAGGCAGTCTTATCATCCGGACAACCAATAACGTAGAAATCAAACAAAGATGCATGACACGTTACAGATATAACATGTGTTGGTCATAAAATATATAAAAACATACCAAAACGTACGCGGCACAGAGATGAGATGCTATTTTTTCACGACCGAAGATAAAGGAGACGCACTGATAACTGCATTCCGTGTGGAGATAAGGGTACATAACTTGTGCAATGTTCTAACTATAATCACGACCATATCGCGGCGGTGATAACGGGACGAGCCGGCCGCGGCAGGCGCATAGACAGACCACTTGTGAAGTTGTGACGCGGGTTACTGGCCTAACAACCTTAAACAGAGTGCCCTATTTATCAACGGCGATACTGTACCAGCACAAGCCGGTATCGGGAAAAATAACCACGATTGATTACTTGGTTCAAACAGCTTCTGTGTGACATTGAATAAGTAACGGGGCGCACAACGCGGCCTATTTATTCAACTGCTGGCCAAAGTCCTCCTTCTAACGTTCAAAAATTTATGGGCACAAGCAACAGAGCGGCCTTTTTGTAGGATGTGTGCTGCATACGATGCGAAGTGCTGCTGTGTTTATACAATTCTCCTTCTTGTTTTTCAAGGAACACATCATACAAAAGGCCGCTCTTCCTTTATCCCAGCAAATATTAAGCTTGCAAACTTTAAATTCGGAATAAAACTTTTTATTATGGGTATTGTATAACTTCGGTTTTAGGGGAAATCCATTCCAAAGTATAATACATAAGTTGGGGGTTGGAATGTTATCTAAAACGAATCTAAAGCTTGCGTCTTGACTTACATAGGCTAATATACACCGCGGGGAATTTCCAACATAAAATATGAAATTAGTTATTTATGATATACCTATATTTGAGCACAAGTTTTATAAATTACAATATTAATGGTTGCAAAACAAGACAAAATTCATGGAAAAGCAAAATGAGCATCTCGATATGGTATAATCGGAACTTTTAATTAACTTTCACTCTCATCTCACGAATTCTACAAAATATTAATTAATTTTGTCGCTAATCTTAATATTGACTATGGAAGACTATACAGAAGTATTGTCACCTACTAAGTATAAATGAATGTTTTGTTTCTCTAAATGATGCTTGTTAAATACTATAAAATTGGCTGGACCTAGAGCACTTCATTATATATTTACTAATATTATAAATTGCGTAAGTTTCTGTTTGGTTGTTACCTATGTTCGGCTCAACCGCTGCAGCTATCTTGATGAAATAAGGTACAGAGATAGTAATTAGAGAAGGACATAGTATACTTTCTAACCCGAGAAAACTAATGGTTCCTGTGGGATTTTTGGAAAACTGAAACAATCGCGGGCAAAGCACTTTTAATTAAGCATATCAATATCAGGATTTGTAGCCTACTGTTATCAACTTCATCAATCCACTGCTAGAATATGTCTTCGTTAGGGATTTTAAGATTTCAGGGACTTTTGCCACCTGCGTTAGGGATTGCTTACGTCTCGTTGGATGTCGTCTGTCCAGCACTTAGGCCCGTACTAATAAACCAATATCGAGCTAAGGACAGTCTCTTTACGATATCTTACGGTCTCCTAGGTCTTCGCGATATTATGGTACTTTTACGTTATTGTACCTATTTCGTAGGAAGCTTATAATGTGTTAAGGTCACTGCAATGATCAATTTGGACATCCGAAAATAATTTAATAATAATAATATGTATAATAAATATACTACGACAATACACACATCGTAATCTAGTCCCAAAGTAAGCGTAGCTTGTGTTAAGGGTACTAAGTTACCTAATGAATATTTTTATGAATATAATAAACGTAAATACTTATAATATACAGATAAAAAATTTAACAAGGTATCTTAGAAAAATTTCGTTACGGATAACTAAGTTACACTTTATCTCTAAATTGAATCTCAGACAAATGTTAATACAAATATCGCGGTGACTATAACTATGGCCATGGCTATGCTATGGCTTTCTTAGTGGAGAATGCCTCATAGAAACTGCCTCAATGAAATAGCAGACGAAAATTTAGCCATGTTGTCTATCAACGATTGAAAAAAAAAAGCTATTGACAATGGAATACGAAGCGTTACATCGATCTTTAGTATTTTACCTATTTCTTCATGTTGATGTAGTCCTGGTATAACTTTATTTGGTTGATTAACTACGCCTTAGGTGGATGGATACAGGGCGGTACGGTGCAGCACGTGTTTCTGGGATACCCTGTGAAGTGCCCCTCTGTTTGGTCTATACTCAATTATTACTTTAAATCAAAGAGTTCTAATAAGACTAGCTATCATCAAATTATAGCAGAGATCCTAAATGGATATTTAAGTCGCTAAAGACTTTGCATATAGTACGAAGCAGCGACGCGCGATGCTCGATTCGAGATTCGATTTAATTGGAGTCTGGGATACAATGTTGTATGAAAGTCAAGCACGCATTGAAAAGCCACAATCGCGTTTACAATACTATATAATAGCGTGTCTTTATTTGATCTTTTACAGCGATTGAAAGGCAATGAGTAACGCGGGCACGAATGACACGATTATTAAGGATTTATTGGCACGATTGAATAAACTATATTTCGAAATGACGCCAATAAAAAGATCATTTATTCAAATTAGGCGCTCGTGTAAACCAGAATCGGAGATAACAAACAGCGCACGTGGCAGGAAACGTGATATTGTCGAGCTCAAGTTCTTTTGGAGCAGCATTATGTACCTACATAGCTGCTACCCATCTCTGTTATCCTAGTAACCCCTGATTTAAAAAAAGATGTTTCGAAAAGTTATTAACCTTAATTTAACTTAACTTTAATTGTATCGATTTGTATAGCAAATTTAATTTTGATGATAGCTGGTCTGAACTACATACTCAATACGCAGTGATAACGCATTGGGGGTAGAAGCTCGACTTCACTTTCGGGGGGCCGAGTTCGCATCCCAGCAGACACCTCTAACTTTTCCAGATTATTTGCGTTTAAAGTGATTAAAATATCACTTGCTTCAACTGTGAAGGAAAACATCGTGAGGAAACCCGCATGCCTGAGAGTTCTACATAATGTTCTCAAAGGTGTGTTGAGTCCACCAATCTGCACTGGACCAGCGTGATGGACTTCGGCCTTAACCCCTTCTCATTGTGAAAGGAGTGACCCGTGCTCTGTAGGGGGCCGGTAATAGGTTGATGTGAAGAAAGTTGGTCTTGCTTTGCCATAACGTTTTTTTAATGTTTTGTTTAGTTAAAGGACCTTAGACCTAACCAAATATGCCAAATTATGACATCAAGTTATTCTGCCCATGATACATTTTCATCAAGGATACTATTGCAACGACTATTGATTTTATAATACGGCTGCTTATTTTTTCCTTATATAGTTACTTATAATTCAGTGATATTCCAAAATGAACGATCGAAGAATCAAGAATATCAACACCGTGTCGACCCACATCAAATCCGTCCGTGCGTCAGTATGGAAAACAAAAAGATACCGTCGGGACACAAATAAGCCCTGATGTATTCGGGAAAAATGTATGGACTCATGCATACGTTTTGTAATGCACATCCAACGCTACGGGCGTCACAAGATTTCAAAAGACAGGACAAACGGATCATAAATCATAATGCATCGGGCCGTGACCGAAAATAATGTTACGGTGAAAAAGTATTCGATTACAATTTGAGATTGAGACAAGTTATAAAATTAAAGCAAGACCCCCATGCAGCCTTATGCCTTATAACAAAATATCCAAGAGCGTGCAAAAAAGAGATAAACAGGAAGTACAACAGAGAGTTTATTAGAAAGAACTCAGCAATAGACAGAACTAAGCCCGGAGTAAACGAACGAGAAAAAATCGGAAATGAGGAGATTTACAGACGAATTAACAAGCCACCTTTACCATTACACATAATAAGAGGGAAAATACTAGGAAAACAATCATATGCACCTGTACGATTGCGAGTCAGAGGAGCGGGCGCGGTCAAGGCGAGTGAGCAGGTCTGATGACACTGATGACACGCTACCTGTTCTTAATGGCTATTTCTTTGCCAGAATTGATAGGTTAACGCGTACTCTGTCACGAAAAGCTCTGCTAGTACTAATCTTATAAAATATATATTAATATCGGTTGCCATTTATTTAGCTTTTCATGACAAAGCCCGTCTGGGCAAGTACTAACGCCATGCTTCTTTCCGCCGCAATGTATTGCTGGGTTCCGGTCTGAAGGGCGTTTGTCGGTGTAATTACAAACACATGAGGCTTAAAACCTACGCCTCCGATTGATGGACACAAAGCGGCTATTTGCTGGACGTGTCCCACGTGACTATGCGAAGTGTTATAGACGATGTGTTTTCTACTAAAACTCCTGCCCAAACTGTAGTTAAAAACATTTGAATTAAAATTTTAGATTTAATTTATAATGAACTTGAAAACTCCTAGAACGCATCAAAAATTGCAAAATTGCAACGTAGCATACTGAAAACGAATCTAGTCACATCATGATCTTAAGCATAGATTAAGCGATATTTGAGAACCTGTTCTTAGCCCGATGTCGGTTTATTATTACGTGGCTTAAGTGGGCGTGTGCTCATATTATAGATCACTGTTAGCCATACTAATTATTATATAGCCATTGTAATTATGTCAGTTTAGCTATCGCCTTATTTACGATTTCACGGCTTTACTGCTGAATACATACAAAACACTTTAAACAATTAAATGTGAAGCAGACACAAGTAGTCAAATTTAGAGCGCACGCGATACTTGAATTATTGAAATGACGTTTCCTGGTAAACATGACGTAAACAATAAAAATAACGCGATCTACTCGAGTCAATAAGCTCAATACTATGAAAGATTTATAGTTTCACCGATCAATCTCCTTCGTGCCTTGTTCATCTACAAGACATTGGCGAACCTTGTGCCCAGTTGGCACAGACAAAAGCCATAAACAAGAATTGAATTGAATGAAAGATTTAAAAAAAAGTATTTTTTGCAATGAGTTTCCGTGCAAAATTTAACACTTAAGCTAGACATTGTTACGTTCGAACTAATATTAATACCTACTAAAATGGCTTCACAGAATTATCGGATTACCAGATTATTGTGTCAACTATGTTTTTGAGTATAATTATTATTTTTTTTCATTTATCATAGAACATATATAACTAATTATAATGAAAGCTGAACAGTTTTTTTGTTTATAAGTTTGTACATGCTAATATCTAGGACAGCCGCTATGATTTCTTCTTTTTTTTAAATTTCTTAGTCCAATTCTTAAGGAAGGCTGTGATGATACCAATCCATCATACGACCTTTAGGAACCCACCAAAATTTGTAATAGCGTGAGCGGCCGATACAATACGTAAAAATGGTACTAGAATTTTTCCATAGTAAATATATAATGAATCATAAAAAAAACATGCCTTTAGTATTCATATACATGTACATTCCTTTTTTTTTTATTCCACACCGAGTTAGCGCTTGTCTGCAATTCCACCTGGAGGTAACTGATGAAGCAGCAGAAGATTGTCTTTTAGGGGTATGGCAGTTATATTAAACCAATACATACGCCTAATACGTTTCTACGAGAACTCGTTCTCATGGCGGCACGTCTTCATCGCTAGTGCACTTACTAGCCACGACTGTAGCCTTCCACCAAAACAAAATTCCTTTTTGCCAAAAACTATAATATATCATAAGCATCAGTTTGCACTGGTCATTGAAAAGAAACTGCTTATTATAATTGCTACATTAAATCTGATATAAAGTTCATTGGTAATTGGTAACGATATATCATTATTCTGGCCGTTACATTAATGGGCATGCAAGCAATAAAGTTCAATTGCATACCAACATAAATATACCGAGCGCAGGAGCTGCTTAATGTTTTACGATCATTGGTCACGAAACTGACACAATTTCGGACGATAACGAACCTTTTTGTGGACTTCGGTGCTAATTTGGTTGTGGAAAAAATCCGCTCAATCTTCCTCAATAATTTTGTGCAGGGAATGTGCTAATTCCTTACTGAATTGACCAATTTAAAAATATCGCTATCCTTTACAAACTTAACCTTGTTAAGATCATAGTAGATACGAGTTTAAAACCTAAAAAATTGTTTTTAATCAGCACATAATAAATAGTTCGCAGTACACTGATTTAGTTTTTTAAAACAACAATGGTACTTTAGGTCTATAGGTCTTACATATATTTCTGCCTGCTATTATATTTTCACATAAAGGCCAATGGCCATAGTTTAAATGGGGTTATGGACTTTTTAAATAAAGATAGTTTAATTAATTATCAAGTTGAATATGAGAAAGAAACCACAATGATTTCTTAGAACACTAACGTCTTCAGAGAAAAAGTTAACACACTTCGCTGATAAATATAATTGCAGGCAGTAACCCAGACGGCATAATAATGACGAAAAAATAAAAGGTTTCATTTAATATAGACAGTATAATCAAGGATTACCATTGATTAGAAAAGAAACAACATTAATTTCTTACAACGCTCACGTCTTCAGTAAAATAAGTAAAAAGTAAACACTAAGATTTCGAGGAAAAGTATAAATGCAGGCAGAAGTCCATACATCATTAAAACCCATTACCAAATGAATTTAAACTTTGAGATTATTTATTTCGAATCGACGATTTAATTAAGAGTCAATTAGCATTTTAAATATCGCACTCGGTGGTTCGTGTAGATTCCTAGGAACGGGTTTTCAGTAATTATTTATAAATTATTGGGTAGCAGACAGTAGTACGCGACATGCGTATCAAACAGACGGATTGGTGCAACTCATCAACATGCGCGTACTATAACCAATCGGAGGTAAAATTACTACTAATTCCAATGCTCAGAACATGTACAAAAGATGATCATAATGAATCTGATTCGATAAGCGGCCACCAACCCATAAAAGATGACCTGGGGAATTAAACTACTACTTTGGTTACAGATAAAAAAGTTATTGGCGGGGATAAGATAAAGACGCTATTTGTTTTTTTTTAACATTATCACTTAGAGAAAGACTATACAAAATTACGACTACATTATGACTATAATGAACATAATAAAACTTGTGTAAACTTCACAACAATTATTTATTATTTATTTCCTATTTTAGTCGAGTACTAAAATTAGATTTAAGCTTGTACCTGAATTACTACATCTGATAACTTTGGAGTGGACGGAATGAAATTGCTATTTCTTAAACTAAAGCGATATCTAATGAGGCAAATCACCATAGCTGATATAATAGAGATGATTCTACTTTAAGCACATAAGTTTATTTTAATTTAGGATATTCTAATTCATATCTAGTGTTAGTGAGTAAGACTAAATTAGTAACATAGAATGATGGGTTAAGGCCCTAGTCTACCAAGCTGGTCTAGTGTGTATTGGTAGACTTCACATGCCCTTGTGGACTTTATGGAGAACTCTCAGGCGGTTTCCTTTCTTTTTACTTAACCGTTAGAGAAAGTGATATTGAATTGCTTAAGTTTAAAATGTAACTCCGAAAAGTTACAGGTGGGTGCTGGGTTGGGGCTCGAACTCAGTACCCCGAAAAGAACGCCGAAGTCTTACCCACTAGGCCATCAAGGCTTTACGAATACTATGAAATTGAAGGAGATTTGCCAATAAAAACAGATTTAAATTACATCTATCTTTGAACAATGTCAAACAGACAGAGAACAGCAAAACTTACTTTTCTGAAAGTCAGACCCAAAGCAAACTTTTCCACTGACATGATCATTCAAATTTAAATTATTAAATTTACTTATAATTATAATAAAGATAATTATATGTTAAATTTATTTTACTTTATTAGTAAAGAAAATGATCTACAATTTTGATGATAATTTTATGATTCTTTTAATCCCAGTAAACAGACAAAACAGTACAATGGTAGACGAGCACACAACAGCTCAACGAAAGTTTGAATCTTGATGGACGAGACACTTAGCCAAGGGAATCGATTAACGTTGTGGTGTATATTTCAGATATGCTCAAATCGTCTTGATCATAACATACACATCAATGGCAGTTACAAACCTCACTGAGAAAGACGGCATCAAAAAAACTCATCATCACAGGACACTAACCTATTTCTAGTGGAGTTTAGTGGGCATCCAATGAGATTATGGGCTGGCTTATGGAATCAAGGAAATAGATTCAAAACTTTTCAAATGTACTGCAAGTGCAGTCGTAGTTACCTTGTTCACACTTCGTGATGTATCTGCAGTACATTCAAATGTTGGCTTCAATAGTCTATTAGTCCTAGACACGGCACAGATTTTGAAATGTATGGCGAGGACATGGCAACGAGCGCAATTCAGACTTGACACATTTACATTGATTTATCTACCTAGTCTGAAGTCTTTTACACGACAGTTACTAGTTTAAGGGCGCAAATTAGGTATTGGTGCTTTGGTGCAGCAATAAACGCTGTGGGGTTTTGCAGGGGACAATTTTGGGAATTCATTATTACTAAATTATGAGAGACTTTGATACCAACCTAACAGCAACTGATCGATGTACAGTTTTGTTTAGAGTTGACCAGAGAACATATTCTTGCAATATTTTTTATGTTGTTAGTATCAGGTAAGATTAGCATAAAGCGCTTAAAAGTAAGTACAAAGTGTACTGTAAGCACATGCTAATTATTGGTAATTTTTTTTAAATAGAAATAATATAATCTCCTCCAAAGATCTGATCTTATTTGGCAATATTATGGCTACTCTTTTTTTAAATTAGTTTATGTAGATATAGATTATCATTATTTCTTAAAAAATAAAATGTGAAAGATTAATTTGATTATAGCTATAGTTTATTGTCATGAAAACTTTTATATATATTTGTATAGCACACAAAAATTGTCTTATTTAGTCTTGTCATTTTTAATGTTGCTGTCTTGTGGTTTTCTAAAAAAATAATATTTATAAATTTGTTACTTATAGCTTGTTTAATAATAATTTCCTAAAATACTAGTTATTATATAGTAATCCTTCCCGAAAGGCTTGTTATAAGTGAAGTTAGTAATTAACCAGTTACCACTCAATCAACGACTTGTATCAAGTTTCTTTAACATAAAATTTGACGTTGCAGACAACTTCCTTGGGCGTGTTATAACTACTAAGGCTACTAATTGCACGCATATTTTCCAACTAAATATCGCGTTATGGTGGAAACACATAACACTTATCCAACGCCCACCTCACACTGAGGAGACACGAGCATTTCGACAATGCTGGTGTATGCATTGTACTGGTGTGTATATTCACACCACTGTATACCTTATCTTAATTTTAGTTTTATTGTTTTTTTTGTGACAGAGCTCGTCCGGGGAATTACTATCCATGCTTATTGCTACAGCCTTAGCATTGTGCCAATGCTGTGTTTCGGTCTGAAGGGCGTGGTTGCCGGTGTTATAGCAATTGCCACGTGAGGCTTAACACCTACATTTCAAGTTGATGAACATAGGATGGCAAGCAGGACGTGTTCCTAAGTCTTGCTCTGTTTATAAGCGATATTTTCCACCTACCTTCAGGTAAGCCTAGTGCTTGGCCAGAAACAAACTAGTTAATTAACACCCACCTATCCCTTTATTCAATGACTATTCTGGCAGTTACTAATAGATTCATATCTATACATTTATGTATATAATGTCTAAGAGACATAAAAGTAGGGAATAAAAAAAGAGGTTTATAAGAAAAGCGGCGCGTGCGTTGTTGTCAATATGTCTCCACCATTATATCTTTTAGATTTACAAATTAATTCCTAGTGCTAAAGTGCAAAGTAGTAATAAATTCAGCAATCACAATGTAAAAGCAAAGTTATTATCTACTTAAAATTCTGAAATAATTAATTGATCTGCAATTTGCATCGACATTAATAGTAAACTAGTAGGTACGGGTTCGTAATCAGGGTAGGTAATACAAGATGTTATCACGTAATAGCTTAAGTGTGCTTTTTCTATAAGCGCGACGGATAATGCGATTTTTGAACGGTTTCAACTAAGTCGCTTGCGACAAAACGAACCATATTTGTTGATTGGTTATTGAGCATGATTTTTATACGCTTTATTATGCTTCTCTTATTTACTTTTGCACCTTTGCACCCTAGCACTAAGTACTATTACTGTTTTCCTTGTGTTTTTCCTATTGTGTTGTGTTGCAATGAACTTTTTCTATTCTATTCTTGTGCATAGATACTGGTGTTTAACGTTGTTAAAAAAACATTATGAATTACTAAAATAGCTCGATCTGCAATTTTGTTTCGATGCTAATTTAGCGTTAAAGTTTTATATTCAATATTGGTGATACGGAATATGTTTACGGAATATTGTAGTTAAGGTACACGGAATATTGTATTTGTCCCTCTGGGATAAAAGTAATACATGACTGTTCGTATACCTAACAATTTCAAAATATACTTAGGTCACTAACAGTGTACTAGATTCATGAAGCGTGGCATTAGCACCAATTGTACATAATTCTCATAATTAAACTAGATTGACACATTCAAAAGTAGTGCTATTCTTTTAACTATGTTCTTTGTAAAAAAAAATTGTGTACGATTATTTGTGAATTTACTCATGACGCAGTGTACTTGTTCTACTTTAGCTCACACTAACGGTTGATTAAAATCGTATCTATATATATAATCGTAAAACTCGTTTTATAACAGTGTGTTGTATCTTTGGCTTTCAATCCCTATCTCCTAAGAGAAAATAGGCCTGTGCCAACCAGTGGGATTTTAATAAGCTTAGGCTGATAATGAAGTTTAAGATGGTTAGTAAATGAACAAAATAAAAGCACAAAAGTCTAACGATTAATTAAAGAAGTTGCTTATTCAATCGCGTTTAAGTACATTCGTTGTATGTGACTAGACACTAGGAAATACATATGAATTGATTTCACATAATTTTAATATCTTGAACGGGCATTCCATTTATTTTATCATAATAATTGTAAAATCTAGCAACAGTAAATGTAAAAATGAAGTCGCTCATTCAGTCGCGTTCGTTTTCGCTAGTTGTATGCGAGCAGGCACTTAAAGGAAATAGGTATGTATTGATTTTACATAATTTTAATATCTTGTACGGTCATTCCATTCATTATACCATATTAA
Organism: Pararge aegeria; assembly: GCF_905163445.1. Classification (NCBI taxonomy): domain Eukaryota; kingdom Metazoa; phylum Arthropoda; class Insecta; order Lepidoptera; family Nymphalidae; genus Pararge; species Pararge aegeria. Next base: position 3,232,561 of record NC_053181.1, read on the forward strand.
TTGATAAAATCTTTATGCAAGAGTACCTACATATAATTCAATATTCCAGGCTTATTGCATAATGAACTAAGTATAAAACGAGATACAGTTCAAGGAAAATTATTTTCAGAAAGCCATTACGATTTAAAAATATTCTGTTTATTTTAGTGTCAGATTTAGATCAGAGTAAATAGAGAGCACTTTTCCTGTGTTATGTCACGGCACACACACACACTCTTACACACAAAATACATACACTCTACACATGTTGCATATAAAACAGTGGGATAAGATAAACATTTTGTTCTTTTCGAGTGAAAATGTTTTGGACAGAACGGGAGAGCCGTACACCTGCAGTTTGCATAAAAGTGCGTTTTAAGTACTTAGTAGGTACACGTAAATGTTAAAATAAAATATAGTCAACATAAGTTCGGCTATAAATATGTCTGTAGATATAACAAGACACGTAATAAAGTACTGGCTGCAAGACTCGGAGCCGAATAAATCGAGATAAACGAAAATAAAGTTCGTGACCACAATAAAACTGCATTGAATTCGAATCGAAACTTAATAAGGAAGAAAAAAATAAAAAAATAAAGGTCAAGTGCGAGTTCGAATACCGTTGCGGTTCCGCAGTCATGCGAATTCTTCAGGAATGAAAGATAACTTGTTTTTTTCAGTAGTGAACTGATTTTCTGTTGTTTTCAGTATGTTTAAAAAATTACTTAATACTAAGTAATAATTATTTACGAAAAACTACTAAACCTCATATCTATACTAATTTTATAAAGAGAAAAGGAATTTTTTGTTTGTGTGTATGTATCAAAGAGAAAGTCAAATATTTCTTTTTTGAAATAGACTTATAGATAACACTTTTGATGCATACATTACATGGAAGGCTTGTACATGGTTGTGAGAAGATGGTAATAACTACATTCCTGAATTTCAAACTTAACTTGAGTTAAGTTTACGTTACTTAAGTTGGACCAGCATCCCTGGTCTAACTATAAGTCCCTAAAAAATTAACTGGGTGTTAGCTTTGTTATCACCATCTCATCATTGCCACAAAACTATACTTTAATGAGCAGCCAAGATAGAATAATAGTCAGTATTCATTCTCAAGCTTTTTCTTCTTTACATTACCTAGCTACTTAATCCTTTATACTAGGATTTTTCTTGGAGCCTACGATTAATGTACCTAAACTTGGAGCTTTTGAGGAGGTATCCGGTTTACCAGTTTCATGGTAAAATTGTATACAATTGTATGTGGTTTCCTAATTAAATAGATGTGGTTCAACGGGTATATACCACGATAATATTTTTGGATTTGTCGATATTTCGACCCAGTTGAGCATGGATCGTGAACTATATCTAAGAAATGTTGATTAACCACGAAAATCTTAGTTTAAAATCTTAAAATAGATGTGATATGCAATGCGGAAAGATAGAAGATAAGACACACAGGCAGCTAAATGGTGATGGTAGATGGTTTTCCTGTTTGACTATGGGACCCTAAAAACGCGAGATTAAGGCGAATAATTCAGGCAGAAAGACATTCGCTACAAAATACAAATCCGTCGTAAAGAGGTGTGTCCACATAAACCAAGATCTGACAGGTGACGCCCTGCGGCGCTCTGTCGCTGATGAGAGATACATGGAATCCACACTTGCAAGTGAGAGAATATTTAGCAGAAGGTGACATCAATGCCACCGATAATACAATACATACATGTAAAGGCACATTCTCCTTAGAAACCATGTTTTTATTTATAATTTCTGTAGCATTGATATTTCGGAGTGTGCCAAGATTACTAAGCTTGGCCAAGTCGGCTATGATTTAGTCGAATCACCCCGAGTCGGGTTTCCATTTTAATCAACCTAGATATCTATTTATAATTATAAAAATCCTGTCTCTACAGTTTTTTTTTTGTTTCCGTAATTTATTAATTGATTACTGATTGACTTTGAAACATTGTTTCGTAAAATAATCGCTATCCCAGTACTAAGCTATCATAAACATAAGGGGTATTAAACTATTTTAATCTGTATGATCTATAGAAGAGCAAGTTTTCCTTCGGCACTCTTTCGCAATATGACATAATCAAGCCTTGACATTGTTGATCTCATACGGCTAGCACGTGCCAAAGTCATCGCAGGTAGATACGGTTATAACGCTACTTAATATAGCTCAGCTGTGTAAACGGTTGCTTAAGGGAAGACTAGGGTTCGATTATCATCATCATTGATTCATTGCTAAGTAATAATTGTTCATAATAATTATTATTCATTTCATTCTTGATTCATTGTAAAGTCAACATCTCCTGAGGATGCGTAGGTTTCGGAGCGAAACGTGCGTAGGGTACATTGCCGAATATCTGTGTGGTGTGGAGTGTAAAGATTGATGAAAAATATAAATTACACCATAGAGATTCTCTTGCGGAGTATAATATATGTTTGTTTGTTTGTCCTTCATTTACACCCTAACTAAACAACCAATCAAGTAGATTTTTAACGTAGAGTTAGTTGAAAGGACGGAGAGTAAGATAGGCCCCTTTTTATCCCAGGAAACAAACGGGGTTTATAAAAAAAACGTGTGTGCACTTATGTACACGCGTTAGAAGTTATACTTCTTTGGCGTAACAAGATAAAAATCTTTTCAAAAATTTTATTTTTCGCCTTATTCTACGTTTGTAGAAAAATTGACACTAACCTAGAATAAAGGTATTGTTTGAATTATTGAAAGTCAAACAATAGCTTATTTAGAAAAACTAAAACGTTGATTATAGCTAACTTCATGGTGTCGGTTTTTTGTGACGGTGCGCGCGTGCATCTTACAATTTACTCTCACCATTTTTCCCTAACGCGCCAAAAGAAGTATAACTTCAAAAAACCATACCAAACGCAGTCGAAATACGCGGGCAACAGCTAGTATATGCTAAATTACATTAATACTGGGTCATGGGAATTGATTGGCATTTTGAATAATCAATGATTTTCCTACATTAGAAACGCACAGTGTATTCGTGAGCCATAAGCTTTTAGAAATACAATGTCATACTCGTAAATTCAACGAGAGCATAACAATGTACGCTTTTCAGTAATATTGCAAATAAATGGCAAAGTATAATTACCGGCACGAGTCGTGAGCACGGATGGTCTATTGGAGTAAAGCTTGCGCATTTACATTTTCGACCAACACTGCACCTACCTACCTATTTTAACTAAAGCAGTTATTATAACTAAAAATGTTTTCACTTCCCATGCACTTAAAGTTCTATCAAGAATAGTTTTAATATCACATTTTCGTTTTCTGACAATAGATGCGAAACAAAGTTTGTTACAACGGTATCAAAGTCATTTTTTATACAAAATGAAGCTAATAAAAGCGTATTAAAAAGTGCATAAACTCAATTTTATCCTCGACTAAAGTTTCAATAGCCTTTAAGCTCGGATGGTTAAACGTTGCTCTGAGCAAGATTAACGCTCGCATAAAACTTTATTTTATGCACTTGTTCGACAATTTGTTATTAAATGCTAAAAGAAATACAATAATACTGCCATTTTATCCTTGACTAAAACTTCTAGCGCCTTTAAACTCGCGTGGTCGAACGCTTAGGATAAAACGTTGTTTTATGCACTTGTTGTACAATCTACTATTAAAAAATTTAAATTGTACTTTAATACAGATTCGTGCTTACGACTACGTAATATATATCAGTAGGAGTAGGTAAGTGTAATGGAAAACTACGTAGAATCTAAGATCGTGTGGTGTCGAGCAAGGTCGTTCAACAAATCACAAGTGCTGCCAATTTGACACTCCTCACCTCCGCTCATTGGACAAAGTGGAACGTGTAAATGAAGAAACGATACGCCTAGCCCGCAACCGTTTAACAAGCGTTGGTAATGATGAAACAGATGTCATCTCCGAAGGTAATATTAATTTAAATATTATAGGAGATAACGCTTCGAGTACCCCCTCGTACCCATTTGAAGTTGTTCAGACCGCGCAATGTAATAATGGATGTAGTGGCAAATGACTTGACAAGTTACCATTCAAAGTGTTAACAATATTACACAGAAATCTTAAAATTAATTTCTCAAAATCATGTTCTAAGAATTGTGAGACAAGCTTTTTTATCATCATTTATACCCAATGGCGTGCACTCCATACATATTCAAAAGCTTCATTTTTATATAACTCAGTCATGAGGAGGATTTATGTTGTCTTCCTGCTTCATGCCTACCCTGGTTGCACAGCCACTGTTTTTACCTATAAAGAGTACAGTGTAAGTACAGTACAGTGTGTCAAATTAAAATTTCTAACAGACAGATATTTTCAACGAATAAATAATGTTCTAAAAATAGTATTCGAAGGCTATTTTGAAACACCTCCAAAACCGTAACCAGTAATTTCTAAGGTAATAAAAAAAGCTAAACCAGTGGATGTGTCAACAAGGAGCATATTTACTAAAGACAGAAGTATGCCTAGTACTGGAAACCGGGAAATGCTGACAAAATCACTGACTTCAGCTAATTTAAATATAAAAATCAGAATTCAGTTTTAATTCAGAATTTTGGAACAAAGAAACAACCATAAACGTAATCGCTACGAAAATTCACGAGGCAGCCAAACATGACCATTTTCAATGTTTGCAAAATATATCACTTTGTCATCGGTTTGTTAATCGATCTGTCCCCAATCAGAGAGAACTGGTGAAAGTGATACGGCAACTGTCATGAAATTTGGCCCATAGGGGCGGGCTGCTAATAATGTCATCGTATCAGAAACGCCTTCGTACCTTCGTGTGGGATTTGCATACAACGATCGCCTGAATTCACGTGGAGAAATCTTGGCGTACAACTTTTTAAGAGTCTGCAAGCATTGTGTGCTTAACAAAGCTGTTTCCATTTTCCATTTGTTCAAACTGAATATTTTAAGGTCAATGTACCAATGGATGCTAAAGGCCGAGAATCAATAACTGGTACTTGCCGTGATATTAAACTTTGGATTATGTTTGTACTTTTAACAAGAACTACTTTCTACAAAACGATGAAAATATTATAAATCTTGTATTTAGAAAATATCGTTTTGTATTACAACTCTAACAGAGATTTATTGTCCGCTTATAAAAGGTAATGACTTCATATCAATTGAATATTATTGAATTTTGCGTATTTTTATACCTACAGTATTTAACAATTTTAACATTAAACTTTCATTTAACTAAAAACAATAATTTGCATTATATATAAATTATGTTCTGTCAAATCGAACCAAAACCAGGCAATGCTAAATAATTGGTTGGATCATTTAAATAACACATAGAGAATTGTACGTACAGGGAGTCTGCAGATCGAAGATTATTAATAAGCTAGACACGCGCGCTGAATTAAGTGGGTGAGGGCCAGTGGCCTAGCTAGAGTCGCGCTGCAAACAAATCAACAGAACGTTTCACAAAAACAATATCTTCATTAAAAAACTACTGAGAAACTACGTTCATATTATTAATAACTTTGTAAACATTTCGAAGTATTGAGTTCAGTAAATATAGCACACGAAGATGTAGTATAACACAGGGCAATTGTTTCGGGACTTCTACATAGCCTCACTTTTACGAGAGAAAAAGTTTTGTGTCCAGAAGTGCAACACTTAAAGTTGTTGCGAAGAAGCATTTCACACGTGCTTCTTCACAACAACTTTTAGTATTACTTTTAAATTTATTTAATTTTATTATAAATATATGTTTAAGTTCAAGATGTTGGTGGACATAGACTAATCGATATTAAAGCTGTGACGGAAATAATATATCGTTTAAAACAAAACTTGAAAATAATTCTGAAAGTTTAAAGGATATAAAGATCGGATGGGATATAAGGCAATCTTGGGCGGTGGCTTTACAAAACATATAGATTTCCGACATTCGAGCGCTAAACAAAACAAAACAACAGGCTTTCAAGTCCACTCAACACGGCTAATGGACCGAACCGTCTGTACTTGTATAAAGTCAAGATAAACAGTTCCTTAGCTCACTTTTATACAGTATTTTAAACAGGATACCACTTTAATTATCACGGGCACATAACAAACATAATTTTTGTAAATATTAGTTTAAGTATAAGTATTCATGGAGCGGTGATAGCGCATTGGGTACGAGCTCGACTTCTAACTTTTCTATGTGCGTTTTAAGTAATTAAAATATCAGTTGCTTCAACAGTGAAGAAAAACATCGTAAGGGAACCCGCATGCCTGAAAGTTCTACATAATGTTCTCAAAGGAGTCCTCCTCCTTTTTTATTGGAATAATTAAAATATCACTCGGTTTAAGGAAAAGATTGTGAGAAAACCTGCATGCAAGCATACCAATCCGAACTTGGCCAGCCGTGCGAACTTTGGCACAAACCTTTCTTACTTTGAAAGGAGACCCGTGCCCTATAGTGGGCCGGTAATGGGTTATTAAGGATGATGATTAAACATTGAACATTAAACTGTCTATATACGATAAGTAACAATCTGTGTCAATTAAGTCTCACTCTAAAAACTTTCTTTTTGATCGGTCGTACCTAGAAAATTATCTCAGTTGTCCAAAGTAAATAAACTTTTACACGTTATAACTACAGTCAAGTTCACCACTTAAGGTCAGTCTTTATCGTTATAGGTAAAATTTTAATCTGTTTCTACTCTTTGGTCAAAAGGTTATCCACTCATTTCATAATACAGAGAACTTATTTAAGCATTTCTTATTCCATGCACTTTACACGTGCCTCTTAACCATTTAGATTTTAGATTTTGTCATATTTACTCCTAGATTTAATAAAAAAAATTCCAACTAAGGCACTTGACCTTAGAATCCAATGTTTTTATCAAGAGTAATGATGAACGTAAGCAATAAATCATCACATCTGTGTTTATGCTGAATAACGCTAGCAAAAAATCTGCCTTGGTAGCTCTATACTATTGATGAATCTATAAATATAGTTTCTATTGTAACTAATTTAATACCTACCGCAGCAGCGAGAAACTAACCATAGAACAATGACATTAATCCAGCTTTAATATTAATCATTGGCACAAAAAGTAATGATAAATCTAAATTAATAAATCTCCGGTCCACTGTTAAGTAACAGGAGATCAGAGTAGATCACTCGAGGACATTCTTGGTTTTTCCAGTGCCAATCTGCAACGTCGCTTTGTACGATATGGTATGGAAGACGCTATATAAAAAACTAATAATTGAAAAAGGAGAGCAATTAAAGTAACATGCTACTATAAAAAAAATACTTTTATAACAATTTACAAATGTTATTAAGATATCCAAATATATACTTAACTATAAGTCGAACATTACATTTCCATCGAATTTCGTAATCGAATACTAAGCATGCATTTATACGCGATACTAATTTTACGTAACAAACCGGCTAAAAGCTATCTAAATTCATTTCTTGCAAAATTTGAAAGTCCATTTTTAATTCTACTTTATTCTCCCAAAAAAATAGATGTACGTTAACGTAACATATTTCGTATTATAAAACAAGCCATAAATACATAAAAGGGCAAGGATACATTTTTAATTTTTTTAAACACAATTAAATTTACGATGACAGGAAATTACTGAATTTGTCGAGGTTTATTTTCACCGTGCACCGCCTGTAATAAAGATTGTAAATAATTTATTGCATAACCTTTTAATAAGATTGAGGATGTTAATATTAAAACACAAAATGAACTACACCTATAAAGTAATAATTTATGTTCCTCCTTTAGCAATAAACTGTTTAGAACTCATTTTAAGACACCAAAAACATGAAAGTATCAAATCAATTAACTTTTTGGAGGAGCAATAGAGTTTCAAACGCTTCTTTGGGAGCCAGAGTTCGTAGAAAACGGCCGTCAAATCACTGGCCACGAACTTGAACAAAACAACAACTGACAGCCGAAACTTCAATGACCGTGAACCATTACCGGATGCAGAGCAAAATAAAAGAGTATACTAGCAGATAGCTGTTACTCGACCCACATCACTGACCTCGTTACGTCGAATCGCAATGTAATTTCGCGAGTCACATTTTTCGGAACACTTTTACTTTGGCACTGGGTTACAGTTTTGGTGATGACACCAATTTCTCTTTCAATTATATACTAGATTTTCCAAAGTCACCGTGTACTAGAGTTCCCAAAGTCTCTGTAGCTTTTACAACCTCCAAGATTAAATAATTTATGTCTCCTTAGATAACACGTTTTTATTTCGGCTCCTTGTATCTATAACCAACAATCATTCACTATGACTAACTTTTTCTGTATAAAACACCTAAACAATAAACATGGAATCTAAAATCTAGACATTTCATCTATTTTTTTATCATTTCAATTCCCAAATTGTTGGCGTTTACGTCAGTTGTGTCCCGACTCCCGAGTACTTTCCAACCAGATTTTTCATTCAGTGTGTAGTACTCTGAATATAACCAAACTGTGTAAACTTTCACCCTTAGTAATAAACTTCGGTTTTTGCATCTTTTGATGCAACGTCCGCATTTAACACTCATTCAAGTCGCTTTTGCGAGAAACTTTACTAAGTATAAATATAAATTCATTATTTTTAAGTTTCTAAAGTATAATTTTTTAAATTTCTAAAAAAATATTATAATTCTTTTAGATATTTTAAACTTTTGAGTGTTTTTTCACGGAGCCTTTGCTATCTGATCTCTGCAGCCTGTTAAAGGTAAACAAGAAGCACTTTAGAATGATTTCCATTTACGCTTAACAATTATTATGTGTATCTTAGTGATAATAACTAGCTGTGCAGTGATAACAATCAGTAGATTTGTAAATTTATATGGAAATGTGAGTTGTGCTTTTAGATCCACAAAGTAAACGACATATTTAGAAGTGGCACAATTTATATCTAGAACATTTCTGTCGTTCATTTACCGTTTAAGTAGGTGTTTCGCAATCTTCTGCTAGGCGAAAAAAGGCCGGACATTAGGTAGTTAAACGATAAATTAATGTGAATGACGCTGGTACACCGGTAACTGGCGTCATTCACGTGTTGAATAGAATAACAAGAGTTTTAGACTACTTCTACCAGAGATGTGCGTGTTATTTTTTATTTTTTATTTTTAGCGTTGCTACTTTTACTTCAATTGTTTAGTAACCTCGATTATGAGTTTATAACTTTTGATGTTATAAACTCATAATTGAAATGGTCATAAATAAGTGGCATCTGCATATCGTCTGCGAAAGGTGCAGAAGTCATTTATGGGATTGAGTATACGCTTTTATAACATGATTCCTAAAGTAATTTTGGACCTACCAATGCATAAGTTTAAAGAATGTGTTGAAACACATTTATTACAGCGAGGTAGCTATGAAATTGATGAATTTCTTAATGACAAGGTTGCTTGGAAGCAACTGGTTCCGCTTTCATCTCTCACAAGATAGAAAAATGAATTTTAAAATGTAAAATGTAAATTGTTGATATTGGCAAAGAGAAAGAGAAGAATTGGTAAAGAGCAACTGCTGAGTTTCTTGCCGGCTTCTTTTCGGTAGAATCTGCATTCCGAACCGGTGGTAAAGTCACTACACACAGACAGACTTGACGTTTCAAAAGTGCTTATATTAGGCCTTCTTGAAAAAAATTAATTTTGAATTTTATTTACCCACATAAAGAATTATTGTGTTTCTTTTTTGCATGCTTATCAACAGGGAAGTGTAGGCAAAGGATTTTTGTATATTTTGTTTAGATTGATTTTTAATAATTTCGGGCGTGAGATGAAAATACACACATCCTTGGTGGAAAGGAGCATCATCGAGCAAATGCCGGTCGCGGTCGTGTGATGGGCCGTCCAACGAGGGTAACTAGTTGAAGCGACCGAGAGCGAAACTAACACAAACTAGCAGAACGGTGGATAACTTTCATTCGTTTGAGCTGCCGAAAGTGAACTTTTACTTTCAGAGCGGAAAGATGTGCGGGATAATCTCAATTATACAGTTATAATAAAATTTTATAGCCATTTAGAAGAAAAGTTTAAAATTCTTGAGGAAACTAAATACAAGATAATTTACAAATAAAAACACTTAAACCCAAGTTGAGAGGTACGCGCGTTTGAAAGCCCTGTTGCTTTAGTTTTCAGTTAAACAAATGCGGAAAGTTATTATCATCGCTTCACAACTAGGGAAAAGATATTTATTAAATATCAAAAGTGTCATTTCAGTATAAACGGTTTTATTACATTAATAACGAGTAAACGAGCAAGTTGGTGATGTGAAATGATCACCGCCGCCCATAAACATCTGCAACACCAGAGGAGCCATCGATGCGTTACCGGCTTTTAAGGAACTTGTTTATCAGCCCCTTGAATAACCCTAGACTGCATTTTGGAGGAAACCAATCAAAAGGCAGATCGTTCCAGAATTTACAAGTGCACCGTAGAAATGATATGGTAGACGAAACTATTAAATCCGCGGATCACAAAGCAAAGAACAGTTTTGTATAACAAGTGTTTTAAATTTTAATACTACGGTAAGACTACACCGGAATTTTAATTTCAAACACTTGCTTTTGCAAAACCAAATCTAGACTCACGTACGCAACATAGTACGTACAAAGCATAAAATTAGTAGTAACGTTCTTTTGAATCTGATTAAACATCTCTACTTTATATTTTGAGACAAACGTTTTAACTAAACGATAGCACTATTTGATGTTGTTTGAAAGACATGCTCATAAGAAATAATAAAAATGCGTCCTGTTTTAGCGATTAAATGTAATAAAATGTTAGATAATAGTTAGTGATATTACTTTCATATAAGACTAAATAAAACAGTTATCCATAGGTACAACATTTGCTTGCTTAAGTAAATAAATGAATAAAGAAACTTTCCTATTATTCGATTAAATGTTTGACATAGGTCGCACCTGCCATTTATGATTTTAATTAAAACCCTATAGCGAATAAATATTTCCAACACTTTAAGCATACATTGGATACCGTTCAAGTGTAAAAACTAGTGGCGCCAAATAAGAGTTTAGTTAAGGGAACAAACCCTGGTTTAGAAGCTGTAATATAAAGAAACAATCAGGAACTGGCTATCAGGATTACGCTAGATTGAAAAACTTATTTCAAGTTAAGAATAAAAAAAGGAACCTGATTCAATAGAAGAGTTGTGCTAGGACTAGAAAAAAGATGAAATAAACCCTGATGTAGAAACGTTAATATACTTGGACGTGGAAGAAGGAAATCCAAGAAGTTTAAAAATGTGTTAAATATGGTATGGTGAAGACTAAAAATAACCTATCTATAATAGGAATACGCTAATTCGAAGAAGACGGATATCGAATAAGTGGGCGCAAACTATTCAGATCGGATAATGTCAAAACATTCTCAATCGTAAACCTGTCGATACTGCAAGCGGGGGATGTCGACCGTTAACCAATTAACGGGGAGCAACAAGAAAACAACCCGTATCAACTTGATATTTTAGTAGCAGGGCTGCCAGCTGCTGAAGTAGGTAGCTACCATGTCGGCAGGAACATTTAAAATTGGGAAACCTTTTTAAGCACGATTAATTAATATCAAGTTGCCTTATATAGATACAATTTTGGATAGCGCAGTCTGACATACATTTCAATTTAAGGGTAGATTGGTATAAAGAAGATCACACAAATGCACAAAGCCGAAGAAATAGTACGGTATATTAAAAACTCTTTATCATTGTAAAGTTAACATCTCCTGAGGATAATTCGGTGTCCGAGCGAAACGTTGCTGAAGCTCTGCATGGTGTGGAGTGTAAAGATTGGAAAAATTATCAATGACATACAGATTCTCGTGCTTTTCGCAGAGTTTAGCTAATTAAGCTTAATGTACCATGTACAAAGTTAATGTTTAAACGCAATCCATTTACACATGGACATCTATCTACATCAACTCGGAAAACTAGATGACATGTTGCACGCAACAAATTGTTTTTGTAACTAGTTGACCGGGCAAGCACAATAATTATGTTATCAGCTGACATCATTGTACACAAAATTTCACTCATTTTAAGTTGCGTTCAAGAAAATGTTTGCTAGATTAAAGCATCATAATTTGAAATGTTTCATTAAATGAAAAACTTAACTGACTGTGGAAACTTCTATGTCTAATGACGTCTTTAGGCTAAAGTTATATTTTTGCCTGTGCTTGTACGGAAAGTCTGTTGAATTAATTCATCAGATATTTAAACTAGCGATTGAAAAATTAGACCCCAGGCATAGAAATATATTCTTGAATTACGTATTTTACTTTTTAAAATAAAATAGTTGATTAAATCAACCCTAACCATAAAAGACGGTAACTCTACACTAGAACCATCCATTTAACCACATAGGGGTAATGAACGAAGCAAAGTATAATATTTCAATATCAAACTATGAAATAATTTAATACTTCTCTCAGGAAGAAATATTATTAACCTAATCCGAAAAATGAGAATTCAGAAACAAAAGGCAAAGCGTTTCTTAAAGTATCTAGAGATGCTATGGGATGCATCACTAAGGTGAGATTAAGTTTGTAGGGAGATATAGTCACTCTTCAAATTAAAAGTATAATATTAGATTAGATAGAAGTTCTGTCTCCTTTTTTAATATTATGAAATTGTTTCCAACCCAATTTTAGATTATTTCTACATGTTAGTGATAAAATCAGAAAGGGTGAAGACTACAATTTTCAAACTACGAACTGTTAATGTAAATTTTTGGTCCGACCCGAGAATCGAACTCCGAACCTTGTGATCCGTAATCCAACACGTCAACCACTAGATCAGTCAGTTACCGATAAAGCTACGAAAGTAATGACATACATCTAACATAACTGTATTAATTAGAATATTAATAACGCATCGAGGTACACCCCACAAGATCGAGTCCGTCGAAAGCGAAACCTCTTTGATTACTTTCATCGCTCCAGAAACCAACAGAGCGGGTTTTTCTCTCATTAGGAACCCTAGTAGCTTTATTCTTAATTGAGAAGTTATAGATATCGTAATCAACATATCACATTAACTCATAATAATGCAAAAATGCTTTATTTTATTACCGCCATCTAGCCCCAAAGTAAGCGTAGCTTGTGTTATGGGTACTAAGATGACGGTTGAATAATTTTATAAATAATACACATTAATAATTAAAATACACAGATAAAAACATTCATGTTCAACATTTTCCAGTTGTGGGGAACGAACCCACGGCCTTGGACTCAGAAGGCAGGGTCGCTGCCCACTGCGCCAATCGGCCGTCAAAGGCTTCTTCATTAACAAAAACGTTTTGATTGAATATGGGTTCGAATTTAGTCGTTTGTAATAATTAAAAATTATTTATTTATCCACTTACAATAAGTAATACAAAAATATTGCAGAACTATCTTGTATCCTGAGTCCTGACTCGCTATGCCGTTGGAATTGCATTCATGCTGTGTGCACTCCAAGTTTGAGACTATGTATTTATAAGATCAAAAGTCAAAAGTCAAAGTCATAATCTTCCTGTTTTGCAAAATTCTTGTTAATTTAGCTATTTGAATTCGTCTACTAAGGCCTTTTTTTTCACTTCCTCCATGGTCCGAAAGCAATGACCCAAGGTATACGAACTCAAAACTCAAAGTCAAATATATCTTTATTAAAGTATGGATGGCACTTATGATGCGTACTACATGAGAATTACACGGTAGTGACATTATGGCGATAACCATATTCGTAAACGTTAAACTAAAGCTCCGAGGGTTCCAAACGCGCTCTGGTCAAAGAAAAAGCCCGATGTTAACTTAGTCGGGTGTTCTTTTTAAATAAACAATTACAATTTAATAAATTTAAATTCAAAATTCATTTATTTCATCATCATCATCATCATCACATCAACCGATAGACGTCCACTGCTGGACATAGGTCTTTTGTAGGGAGTTCCAAGTTCCACGATTCTGAGCCGCTTGGATCCAACGGCTACCTGCGACGCGCTTAATGTCGTCTGTCCACCTCATTTGGGGGTCGACCAACGCTGCGCTTACCAGTACGGGGCTGCCATTCCAGCAGTCTCAGAAATGTCATTTATTTCAAGTAGGCCTAATTAATAAGCACTTATGAAACAAGTGAAAGAACAACTACAAACAGTAGTGACTCTTGACGTTTCCGAACTGGTGGTAGAGTCACTACTGTTTGTAGTGACTCTACCACCAGTTCGGAAGACAGATTCCACTGAGAAGAGCCGGCAAGAAACTCAGCAGATTGCTCTTTTCCAACATCATTTTAAAGTTAAACAATCTTTAGAATTTTTCTGTTTTGTGAGAGATGAGAGCGGAGTGGCCTGCTTCCAAGCAGCCTTATCGTTTAGGAATTCATCAATCGTGTAGTTTTAATATATTGTTAAACTTAGGTAAAGGTAGATCTAATATTACCTTCGGTATCATGTTATAAAAGCATATACACATCCCCACAAAAGATTTCTGTACTTTTCTCAGACGATATGCAGATATCACTATTTTATGTCCGTTTTGACTTATGTTTTGTTTAATAAAGATAATATTATTATAAATATATTGCGAGGCTACTGTAAGTATTATAGTCTTAACAATTAAAAAAAGAAAGTTAGAATATTTTGGTCATGTGATGCGGAACACCAAAAAGTATGAACTTCTTCAGCTTATCGTACAAGGTAAAGTGGCAGGCAGAAGAAGGCCTGGCCGAAGAAGAATATCATGGCTCAAAAATCTACGACAATGGTTTGGAAAGAGCACCGAATCTTTATTTAGAGCAGCGGTGTCCAAGGTAAAGATAGCCCTAATGATTGCCAACCTTCGTAAGGAGACGGCACCCTAAGAAGAAGAAGAAGAAGACTGTAAGTATACCTATTTCTTTAAATTTGGTCCGAAGGGATTCGCGTGATCGTAAGTTTATATATCGATCGCACAGCTCTTTTCGGTAGTACTGAATAATATTTGAACTTAACTTAAAACATAAAGATAAAGAAAAAATAATATTAAAAACTTTAGTTACCTTCGATGAACTGTTATTTAACGCCAAGTTTCAATGCTATAAAAGAGCTTTCATATTATATACTTTTTAAACCTAAAATACAATGGGATCCAGAACAATCTTCTTGAATTACATAGCCTGGTTCGTCGTCAGTAAAAACGGGCATAAGTCATCTTATTTTTTTTATAACACCGCTTTAAATAGGTATGCCATATGAAGACGTTTCTTGGTTATTACATGTGAACAGCGGTCAATATACGATAAGGCAGCCGTGGGAGTTATCTGCTGCGATACTAAATGAACCAAGAGTTCGGGGTTAAAGATAATTCTAGTTCGCAGAATTAAGAACATACAGAAACCTTGTACACGACTTATATTGAAGCATCAAAAACCACTCCACTTTTGTAGTTGTTAATCTTTAATTCCATTTAGCAGTGAACACTGACAGTAATTATTTTTCCTGTTTTTGTTCAAAACGTTTACCATGAAATGGGAAAAGTTTGTGAGCTAGCCAGATTCTGCTGGTGTGAAGTGAGACGTCCGCGGGGCGGTATCGATGTTATTGGACTGCATACAATATTGGCTGAATGTGGGTTCTGTATATTCTTAAATCTGTGTTCGTATTAATTACGTCGACTGCTGAAAAAGAAATTGTGAGACCTACGAGTATATTAAGTGTTGAACGATAAGCATTAAGCATAATTTGCTATCTATGTTTATATATATAAGAATTCAGATCGAAATCAGATGCTATTAAAGAAGGTGGTCATTGTCTGATTGGAGATTTGGGGCGTGGCTAATTACCACCCTACCGACAATGACGTGCCGCTAAGCGTTTTAGCATTCCGGTATGATGCCGCATAGAAACCTTAGCCCGCTACCATCTTAGACTGCATCATCACTTACCACCAGGTGAGATTGCAGTCAAGGCTAACTTGTAGTGTAATGAAAAAATAAAATATAATATTAAATCCATAACCCTAGATTTCTACGCGACAACATACCGGAACGCTAAATCACTTAGCGGCACGTCTTTGTCGGTAGGGTGGTAACTAGCCACGCCCCAAATCTCGAACCAGACATGGTACATTCAAGAAGGTCACGTCATAAACAATCCACGGCCCAAAACTAATATGATAAGAGTAACAAGAGTAAAAGACCAAGTACATTACGATGATTCAGTACTTGCATTGCAACACGCACTGCAGTACAGAAATAAACAATAGTGTAGTTAAAGTTTAAGTCCAGGGCGGGAAGGTCGAATGTCTGGAGGTCAGAGACGAGGGTGGCGGGACTCGGGACGCATCGGGCTCAATAACAAATTGGCTGGGAACGGTTACATCGTTTATGAGTAGGTAACTACTTTCTTTATGGACGGAATAAATAACACTTTGTACCTATTTATTCACTTATTCTTTCGAACTTATACTTCTTTTAACGCGTTAGGGAAAATTGATGAGAGTAAATTTTCACACCGTCACAAAAACCGACAACCTGAAGTTAGCTAGCTATAAGGGTTGACAGTGTACACTTTCAATTGTCAAAGTCCGCGGGATCATTCCGGTGATTTAATTGTACAAAAATCTAAAATTTAAATGTTCAGTGAAACTTGGTGGTCCCATAATGAGTATATTAGTATTCCAAATTTGAAACATTCAAACATAAGACACTTTTTATAACACAACGCAAAAAAAGTTTTAAGAGGATTCTAGCCGACTCCCTTCAAAAAAGAGGTTATGAATTCGGATGTTTTTTTCTTAATGTATGTTCGCGCGTAACTCCGTCATTAATAAACGGATTTTCAAATTCTTTTGTGTTCGAAAGGGGTTTTAATTGGTCTCATTTACATTTCATATAGATCTTATGAAGAGTTTCGGAGACAGAGAACGGAACTCTTCAAAACATTACAGCAAATCTACCGCGTTTAACATAGGCAGAAGACAAAAATCCTCCGTGTATATCCACTGACAAGGCATAATTCTCGGAGAGGGAATAGAACTGTGGAAGGTAAATATTTTGTCCTATCCCCGTGGAGAAAATGTTCCTGACCTTACTAGCCGACTTAGTCCCTTTATTGAGGAAGGTCATGGCCTATACCTTCACGCGACGACAATTAGCTAGTACTATAAAAAGTTTCATGTTTCTAGGTTTGTTGTATAAAAATATGTCATCAAATTAGACTTCAAATTGGCAAGATCAAGTTAATTTCAGGAACTCGCAGTATAAGATTTATTTTAGAGTTTATTGCCCGTTTGTTGAGGAAGGCAATAGGCTTATATATTATTTTTAAATTAGTAGAAATAGCAACGGACTTCAACTAATAATACTAAAAAGCTAAAGAGTCTGTTTGTTCGAACGCTCTAATTTTAGAAACAATAAAGATTACAAGAATAGTATAACAAGTTACAGGTTACTTTCCATTATTTAATAAGGCGGGTGAAACAGCGAGGCAAAGCTAGCGAGGAAAAAAAAAGATAAAGCACATAAAACGTCAACAAGCCAGGAATGTAACAATAAAAGTTATTGACCGATTTTACAAAAGGGAAGAAAAAAAATCAAACGAAGTAGGTTACAAAAACGACGTTCGTCGTTTAATCTACGAAATACATTAATTTACATACGAAAAAGACCACACGCGCGTTGGTTTTTTTTATTATTCTTAGCGTGCAACGTGCATACGACTCAAGTTTTTACATACAGAAATAGTCTTGAGGGAGCGCCAGCCAAAATGACGATTGCTCTTAACCAACTTTTACGGAAAGCGCAGCTTCGGAGTTCTTTCTTTATTTACCCAGCTGGCCGTTGCACGTATCCCGTATCAAATCCCGTAGGAACCGTTTGCTTTTCTGACAAAAAGTAGCCATGTTACTCTCTATGCATGTCTCTCATCTAACTCTATGCCAAAAATCAAGTGTATTGGTTGCTTAGTTAGGACGTAAAGTGAGGAAAAACAAACAAACACATTTTCGCATTTATAATATTACTAGCTATTGCCCAAGTCTTTGTCTGCGTTCGATTTTGTTTTTTGATGAAAAAAATTATCGGTTATAATTTATCGGAGTTATGGTGTTAAATCGTCAAACACTTTCATCCCCTCTCCCAAAGGACCTGAGCTTAATATCGGGAAAAAAAGTATCCTATATTACTTCTAACACTACCAAGAATATGTGTACAAAGTTTCATGAGGATCGGTTAAGTAGTTTTTGCGTGAAAGCGTAACAAAAAAACTTACATTCACATTTATAATATTAGTAGGGATAGGGATAATGGATAGACAGATTAGTACCTGCCTAAGTCATCATCATCAGCCCAATACAGACCTTCTACAGGGCACAGGTCCTCTCCTAGAATAGGAAAGTTTAGGCCGTTGTCTACAAAGCTGGCAATGAGCGGATTGGTGGACTTTGCACGCCTTTGAGGACATTATGGAGAACTCTCAGGCATGCAGGTTCTTCACGATGTTTTCCTTCACCGTTGAAGCAAGTGATATTTATTATATGGATTATACTTAAAACGCAAATTACTTAGAAAAGCTAGAGATGCGAGCTTGGATTCGAACTCGGACCCCCGAAAGTGAAGTCGAGCTCCTCCCCAATGCGCTATCACCGCTTCAAGGAAAACGTTACTTCAAAAGCACATAACACTAGCAAGTTAGAGGTGCGTGCCGGGAAGCGAACTTCGTCCCTCGAAAGAAGACGAAGCATTACCCACTAGGCAATCATCGCTTTTTTTTTTATTTTTTATTATCTGCTCATTATTTGCTCCACACTGCATTCTGATTGCATTCGTCGTGTTAACACGAGATAAGAGCGGGGCCTGCACAAATATGGAGTTTACTGAAATCGTTTTTCTGCTACTTACGAGTATATGGGTTAATGATCAGAAAGATTAATAACCTGTGTATGGTGTTTTCGCGCAAACATACAAACACTTGAATCTGTATGCTTTATAACCACTGTCTCGTTGGTAAACATGCTAACCACTCGGGTTAGCATGTTCAACTTTGAATCATTAGGTCCTGGGTTCGAATCCCGAGTCGGGCCAAGAACTGTTCGGGGTAACCACGATCGATCCCCGGCTCGCACCTGTAACTTTTCAGAGTTATGTGCGTTTTTAATTTAAGCAATAAAATATCGCTTGCTTTAACGGTGAAGGAAAACATTGTGAGGAAACCTGCATGCCTGAGAGTTCCCCACAATGTTAGGAAGGGCGTGTGAAGTCTATGAACACTTGGCCAGCTTGGTGGACTACATCCTTAACCCTTCCGTTCTGAGAGGAGACCCGTGCCTTTTTGTGGGCCTTTAGGGGGTCGATGATCATCAAAACTTATCTCATCATCATCATCATCATTTCTATTAGCTTTGGAAGTTCGTTTCCAGACTCAAAAGCTCGGAAGATGCCAATGGGACCCTATTAGTAAGCCTCTATCTGTCCCTCAATTTCTCTGTCACCGTAACAGACAGAGTTGAAATTTTAGCAGAAAAATAATTTAGCAAAATGCATTTGATGGCCGATTGGCGCAGTGGGCAGCAAACCTGCTTTCTGAAGGCAAAAGGCCTTTTTTCCAAGGCCGTGGATTCGATTCCCACAACTGGAAACAGTGCCTGGGTGTGTTATAACAATGTTTGTTATAAGTATTTGTGTATATTATTCATGAAAATATTCGTCAGTTTTCTTAGTACCCATAACACATGCTACGCTTACTTTGGGGCTAGATGGCGATGTGTGTATTGTCGTAGTATATTTATTTATTTCTTTGTAATGCCGCTATAATAACAACAAATATTAAAAATGAAAAGAAGTTTACTATCAAAGTGTGGTCTCCATACAAGAAACGTGTTTTATTGGTGTTTCTTGCTATATAATGTTAAAAATACTATGTAGTGATTTAAATTGTACCTAGGTACGAAACCCTTCGCGTGCTGATCCAACTCGCTCTTAGCCAGGCTTTTTGAATATGTTTCAAAACCCCCTTCAATTGTTAGCACACTTTGGGCGAACGTTGGCCAGATGTGATAACGACCCGACTCTTAATTCTACATGTACCTGTGTTTGATCCCTGACGGCGATATGTTAATTTTATTACAAAATCTAAAAACATCCTAACCGGTTCAGTTTCGAAATGGAACGCAAGTGACAACGAAATTACGACCTTCATGGTGCCGGCGATGGTTAATTGATCGGAATGCCATGGCATGTCATTTTGAAATTTAAAAAAAAAATATCGTTTTCTTGTGTAAACTTTTACAATTTTTTTGGTAGTGTCACTTTTTTTTTAAAATTCCATTACCAGTTAACACTTGACTGCAATCACACCTGGTGGTCAAAGTCAAAGTTGAATATTTCTTTATTCATATAGGCACTATTGATATTGATGCGTTCATAACATACAAAATGTGTACATAGTAGTGAGTAGTGATGGCGATAACTACATACGTAGACTTAAAACTACGAGGGTTCCAAACGTGCCCTGGTCATAGAAGAAGGCCACATCAATCTTAGCCGGGTATTCTTTATGCTATCACAACCTAACATTGTCATTTGAAAATACTTAGGAAGCAACCTGATTAGAGCAATAATTTACACCCAAACTTTTTTTGCTGTTGCTAAGTGATGATGCAGTCTATGATGGTAACAGGATAACCGGTTAGGGGTATGGCACCCATATACCTCATCGGTTTCTACGCGGCATCATTCACAGTCTCAGGCATTACTATCACTGAAGTCGGTTTTTTCATTTTCTCAAAATCCTATTATCGTTGATTTTATTTTTTATTTAATAACTCACGTCATCGTCATAATCGTATTAACATTACCGGCCCACTGCAGGACACGGGTCTGTATCCACAATGAGAAGAGTTTTAGGCCGAAGTCCAATACGCTGGCCCAGTGCGGATTGCTGGACGAATAACTGATGTATTCAGTTATAATAAGATAAAAGTGCGTCAGTTAAAAAATATATAAAAGAGCTAACTTTACTAACAAATTTGAATGGATTCAAACTGAAAGTAAACAGGAAAAAAGGTTTACAACGCCTTGGCCACTTTCGTTCTAGATTTTAAACTATGTATAAGGTGTCATTCGCCCCAAATTCACCTGGGTATTTCTTTATGGTTTTGGGTCATGACTAATATTCAGATTCTTTGTCACTTGTAGGTGCAAAGCGACTTGAACTCAGTCAAAGTCGCAAGTCAAAAAATTGTCCAATAGGCATCCAGAGACAACAAATGAAAAACAATCTATATTAATAACTTACCACACATAATAATGGGGGAGAGCGGAGCTGGAAGTGACCGGGGTAAATTGTTCCGACAGCAATAACTTTGTAATCGGGACTTCCAACCCCACTCATGAGTTATACTTACTTTTTAGTTATTACTAATATATTATATATAATAGTATAATTATGAACATGAAAGTATGTTCGTTTGTTTATTTTTGGTTCCTGAGCAAAACGCACAAAATTCACACATTTGTTCTCTCTACGAGCTGGGCCGTAAGTAAAGGAGCAACATTTAACATAATTCTTCATTCACGGGCTCACCTTTATTTTAAGTTAACAAGAACCGGGTCAAATGGGACTTTATCTGTGTAAAAAAAATGTATCTGCCCCGGTAAACTACCACGTCATGCCTGCCGGGGCCGATGCAACTTTTATTCGCAGATGAAAGTCATTCGCTTGTTCTTCTTCCACGCAGCAACGTAGGAAAAGAACCGCGTTATTTCTTTCATAGAAATCAAACGATGGAGATTGGCAAAGGCTACTTTTTATTCCGGCACAACGCTATCTAAATCTATGCAGATCAATTCACGATCCTAAACTAGCATTATGTAGAGCAAATAAGCTTTGAATTAATTGCTCTAACTACGTACTTACTTTTGAAAGGCAATAATGAAATAGTGATCAAAAAGAAAAACCAAAAAAGAACACCCTAATAAGTTTGTTGCATACATCGTAGATCCGCAAGGCGCGTTTGGAAGCTCGCAGTTTTAGGTAAACAGGTGAAGATATAATAATAATGACCTTACAATAATAGAAGAAACTAATAAAAATAATATTGCGTTCCGTTTTATGTGTTAGATTGTTTTTGTAACATTTTCACAGATAAACCGATCAGTCCGACAATAAAACTGAAAATTTTAAAGAATACATTCCATATTCTTTATTTGACAGATTTTACTTATTCGTGGTAAAGGTAGTTGTGACGAAGGCCATAGAATAAATTTATCATAGGAAAATATTCGACGCGGACTCATAGCTCATAGATAAAAAAGATACAAGCAATGCGTGCGGCATAGCCGACGTTATGACATCGTAAATGTAAATTGTAACGTTTACCGTAAAACTGAGAGTAGCCAGGTAGCTTTTAGTCTACATCGTGAATTCGATTTTTAATGACTACACGTAAAGTATATTTCCAGCTTGGATACTTCTAAAACGACGTGATATTAGTTTATCAAATTGTTGAAATTAAGTCCGAAGTGGTGTGACGGAAAAAAATGAGGAACTTACGTTTGGATCGGTGTTTCCTCAGGGTCCTTGGGGCACTTAAGGCTTATCGCGCAAAGACATAAGGTTCGTTAGTGATATGAGGGGTTTGGGTGTAACACTGAGGGATCACTGATCGGGTTGGTGTTGAACCGGGTGGCGCTGGTGCGTACGGCGTCGCGACTCGCGTGCTAGTCGGAGCGAAGTGCCGGCGTGCGGCAGCGACTCTTGTAAACAAATAGCTGGTGGGGGCCCCGCCAAAAAGCCTGGCCGAATCACGCCGCTCACTTACGTCACGCACTTACAATACGTAAGCCTCGCGCTCTGCGAGATTTACCTTCAATTGCGCCAACAGATAAGAAAAACTGGCGGACCCGTCAAATGCTGGCCGCTCCAATCTTCTATTCCCAGTAGGTTTTGTTGCTTTACTGGGATTAAGAATTTTGTGACGTTTCACATTCTTTATGGCATATTTTCAATCTTTTATTCTCAGTAAATTACTGGCATTATTTTCTCATAATACTTGTGTCTCAAGTTCTTAAATACATCATTGAAAAGTGCTACTGACTGGGATTTTTTTTCTCACAAAGTACAATAAAATTTCTCTGATTTTTTTTGACCGGAAATCATTTTCTTGAGTTGAGTTGAGGATGAATGGATGAACACTTTATTGTACACCACTTTTATACACCACAAAAGTACCTACATAAAACAGAAAACAATTTAATAGAATTGTATTTGCATAGAATTTTTTCCCCATGTAGCGATAAGGCCACCAAATTGTACTCTCTTGCTCCCATTTGGAAGAATAGAAGGAAGTGTTCCTTTGCGTTGTTTGCTAGGTACCTATTTTCGTGAAATCTGTACCAATTTTGATGTTATTAGGATACCAATGAAACCCTTATGGACTCACTTTGTTGTCCGTCAATGTCATCGCCTTTTTCTCGACTTAAGTTGTAACTTATACTGGATACTACTGTTAATCGCGTGTTATTCCTGTTAAAAAAAATAAGAATCTTACTTATCGCAACAAGAATTCTTTCGAATCGTGTTTTCATACTAAATATCACACTGTCTTGCATCAAAACCTCATAAGGACTATGATTTTAAAATAATACTTTAAGTAATGGTATATGTTAAATCGTGGTCAAAACACTGAAAATATTATTGTTTTGATTGTACTGACACTAATGTTATATAATGTCAAACTAAAGTTATCTGCAAGTATTGGCTTCGAAAATAATATTATCCAAATAATTTTTTAGTACAAAATTATTAAAACAATGTATAAAATAAAAGAAAAATATTGATATTGGTAATTGGTGTAATATATTCGGTACTCTTATGAACTTGTATAAACTATAGTAAACGCTAACTCTGTGAACGCAATATACTTCGACCCACCGAGTCTTCTCGCCCGCCTGCGTTCCTTAAGAATTTGGATATCTAACGCAAAACTACTACTATTTTTTTTCTACACTATTTGTATCTCAAAAGCTCTTCCGCGGCAGTATCGCCATGTTTATATCTGACATTATGCAGGATCTATGTGTTCCGGTGTAAAGGGCTTGGTTGACAGTGTTGACAGCACAGACACATGAGGCCTCATGTTGATGGACACAGGACAGCACTTTGTAGGACATGTTACTTGCATGCCCTGCGAAGCATTTACCTGTTTATAGGCGACGGATTTTCAATCACCATCAGCGGGGTCATCTCGGTCCGTCAATTAAAATTAGAAAAACTTGTAGCTGAGCTTGGGGTCAGGTTTTTAGAACCGAGACTATCGTCGTATTATTTAAAATAGGTTAAAAAACTTGCCACGCTTATTGCGGAGTGACTTCAATGGTGTTTTTTTGCTGGTATCTACCTGACAAGCCGGTTTTGCCTAAAGTAAACATAACACTATAGGAGCCAATGAGAGCATCCAAAGGTACATGTCTAAAAATAGATTATGTTGTGACATTTTTTGAATTCCTTCATTATAACTAACTTTTACGGCCGATTGGCGCAGTTTGCAGCGATCCTTCTTTCTGAGTCCAAGGCCGTGGGTTCGAGTCCCACAACTGGAATATGTTTGTGTGATGAATGTTTTTCAGTGTCTGGGTGTTTATATGTATATTATAAGTATTTATGTATATTGTTCATAAAAATATCATCACAGTAAACATAACACAAGCTACGCTTGCTTTACGGCTAGATGGCGATGTGTGCGTTATGAATGCGTTGAGTATATAAATTATTTATTGATAAATTTAAATTAACTCGTACGCAGCAAGTTATATTAAGTTAAGTTTAAGAGTTTCATCATCGATGAGTAGACTGCTGTTTTTGTGGTACAAAAAGAAAGATGTAAAGGAATTAGAGACAGGGGAAACCAGTATTTAATTGACCTTATTTTTTTGGGTACCCGGTTATATCCGGTTACATTACCACGCCGTCCGTTTTGAATATGCACCACAAGGTTTTCACTTCTCAAACTCCACCACTAAAGCTATAGTTTTTTGTCACACACTATAGTAGGAAAATGGATCTTATTGAACCTTCTAAGGTGTTTTATGATATATCACGGTTTTATTTCAAGCGGAAGAAAACGTGAGCAAACGACTTAATCGTTTGCTTTTGCTATATAAGCGACAGCTCTGCGTTCTAGTGTTTTTAAGGCGCATGAAGGTACCGGCATCTTTGTGAAGTATCTTTCAGTTCTGTTTTTGAGTTAGAAATGGCAGACCATTAAAAAATTAAATTAAGATATTAGATATTAGTTGTGATTTTTTTTATGCCGTTGCTGCGTGAGAGAAGGATAATCAAATAAACTCATTTCTGTATTTATAATAAGTCGTAGGTACTAGTGGACTCCCGCGACTTCGCCTTATTTTTTTATTTATTGCCTCATCACTTACTTACCACCCTGTGACATTTCAGTCAAGGGCAAAGTTGTAGTGGAATGAAAATCATTCTGATCCATGGTAAGTTAAGTACCTCTACCTCTACCTTGCTACTCTCTACTCTACTCTACTTGCTCTTTTGTAAAAGATGACTAATGCTCGACCACAATCTCACCTGATGGAAAGTGTGGATGTGGCCTTAGATGGCGCGCTCTTACGTCCATTCACTCTTGTTTTAAAGTAGTAAGTAGTCTGCGTAGAATGACAGATTTCCCATGGGATTCATCAATTGTCCCGCTGTGTCCTCGCCCGGACGAACGTATTACATACATTCCGTACAATCTTTTACAAAAGAGGCCCCGCTTTAGATACGGTTGTAAAAAAAAACATGGACAAAAAGGGTGCTATGCATTTTGACAAATTTGCTATTAATTCTTATTTAATTAACAAGTGGTTTCCGAAAAATAGTAAAACTTGTCGTTGTCCACGCCCGGACGAACGTATTACATACATTCCGTACAATCTTTTACAAAAGAGGCCCCCGCTTTAGATACGGTTGAAAAAAGAAAAAAAAAACAAGTACAAAAAAGGTGCTATGAGTTGTAAGTCGTTACAATTTTTTAGTGTCGCTCATGATAAGTTTAAAATTATAAATAATAATTGTAGTGTAGTGCAACCTACTTTTAAACTAGTTGTCCTTGAGGACGAAAATTGCCACTATTGCTAATTTCTCGGGCATTTTTCTTCTGTATCGGGGCTGTTGTCCAATAATCCGATTTTCCACTAGCAAGTACTTAACTTAACATACTCGTAGATCACCAAGGTTTTCATTCCACTACAAGTTAGCCCTTGACTGAAATGTCACAGGGTGTTAACTAAGTGATGGTGGAGTTTAAGATGGTAGCGGGGTAACCTGATAGGGAGTATGGCAGCTAATCGGTGTCTACGCGATATCGAACCGGAACGATTAATCGCTTAGGCACGTTTTTGTCTGTAGTGTGGTGACTAGCGACGGCCGAAACCTCCCAGCAGACCAGAACAAAATAAATTTAGAAATTATAAATAGCTTCTACGGGCACATAGAATACCAGCTATACGTAGTGTGGGTACCCAACGGGTACAAATTTTATTTATTGTAAAAGTAGAATAACAATAACAAGTAAATAAATATACTTCAACACACACATCGCTATCTTGTCCCAAAGTAGGCGTAGCTTGTGTAATGGGTAATAAGATTTCTGATGAATTATTTTATAAATCGTATACATAAATACTTATAATATATAATTAAACACCCAGACACAGAAAATCATTCATGTTCATCACACAAAAATTGTCCAGTTGTGGCAATCGAACCCACAGCCTTGGATTCTGCAAGCAGGGTTGCTGTAGGCCGTCCAAGAATGGCGAGTCCCCATATAGTTGTGGGTCCAGATTTAATATCCACTTTACGAATAAAGCTTTACATACTTGTAGTAGATGCTCAGACTAATGAAAGAGTCATTCAAAGTCAAATAAAGTAGCGAGAAAAAGATATTCTTTTTTTTTTTAAAGTGAGGTTAGGTTTACATTTCATCAAAAAAAGAGAAATGGCAATTATTTATTACCTATCAGCAGTGGCGTGCATAGAGGGTATGCACAGGGTATGCAGATGATATAATATGAAAAAAATCTCCAGGCAAAGTTATGAAAAACGTAAGAATAGGCTTTGTAAAAGTTATAAATAGCCTACCCTTAAGTTTTTATAACTAGTACTGGACATTTTCTTCATTTTTTATCTTCTGCATACCCTGTGCATACCCTCTATGCACTGGCGTGCATCAGTTGTCTGATAGGCAGTGGCCTGCCTATCAGACAACTGATGCTCAAAGAATATGCTTTACTTTAATGTACTTACTGATTTTCTATTTTTAACTGCCAGTGGCATAATATCATTCATCATCAACGCGTGTATATACGTTAACACACGTTTTTGAAGTAAAACTCCTTTAGGCGCGACTAGGGCGTAATAACAGTTTGGGTTGGTCGTAAGTATATGTCACATACTCCACGCTCCTTGATTTATACGCCAGCTAGTGGCAAATATCATAAGGAACAAAAGTATTAATAAAAATTCAACAGATTTAAAAAATATATTTTAAATTGCAAACTTTTTTGAAAATCTCTATATATACTTGTTTATTTATTACTTTTTAATAAATAAATTATTAATAAATTCTCTAACGATTGCGACATTCTATAATATTCAATGACAAGGTTATATTGACATGTGCTGATCTAACCTTCAATTTTCTACTCAAAATAATTATTCTATTTAACAAATGAAAATATTTATAAAATGTGAAAGTGATATTAATTAATTTTAAATAGAATATAAAATGGAATAATGAATATTAAATGAAATGACGGAGTCCCAGGAATATTTTACTCTTTCATCAATAAATAATAATAAAAGTTTTACTTCAATCGCGCGTAAAGGTTACACGCACACCTTATTTTATTCTCTCACTTTATTCCATTGATCGACCACTGAGTCCACTGACACACAATTGTTATAGCATACTCGGACCCTGTTCAGACTCAAGGAAGTTTTTGCACGGCAAATATGCGATTTGCCTGTCAACAGCCTCTCAATAATAAGTACCTCGGTCCATAAGGCAGTTACTAAAACGTCAATACTTATTTACACTGTGCTCATGGCGTAACTAAGTCGGGATTATAACTAATTAGTCTTTCCAATACCTACATAACTCATAATGGAGCAGCGCGGCGTAGTTTGAGTAAGTTCTACATCCCCTCTTTTTCTGAGATATGTATTAAGCTTACGATGATGACAATAGGTTATCTAACTATTCAGATAATTAATGGTAGGTTACTTCCTACCTACCATTAATTATCTGAATAGTAGTAGTTCCTTAAGCAAAGTTTCTTGTGAGTGCTTGTTTTTGTATATTCTTCTTTTGCACACTATTGAACAATGCACAAAGGCGAATTGAATGCCATGTGGCATTTTCTTCCAATTTACCTGGCATTTTTCTTCTTTGCGAGGGCCAATTTTCCAGTAGCAATTTACCCACGATGGAGCAACATGGTCCCCCCCTTGGCCCCTATCCACCCTTATAAGAAAAAAATAAATAAATATACCAAGACAATACACACATCGCCATCCAGCCCCAAAGTAAGCGTAGCTTGTGTTATGGTTACTATATATGTCAACACCTAGAGAATGAAAAACATTCATGCTCATCACACAAACATTTTCCAGTAGTGGGAATCGAACCCACGGCCTTGGACTCAGAAAGCAAGCGATGGGTCCTCGTCTGACCTAATGGCCATCAACGCTGGTGTCCCTCAGGGATCGGTTCTTTCCGCTACGCTCTTCCTGCTGCATATAAATGATCTGTTAAAACCCGGCATCTTTGGGTATGCAGATGACAGCACTGTGACGGTTAGATACATGCCCAGTCCACGAGCTAGTGGAGAAGAAACTCTTGTGCTCAGAGAGGCCTTGGTGGAACGCGTTAATCTGGCCTTAAGCGAGGTGTCCGATTGGGGTGACACTAATCTGGTACAGTTTAATGCTTCCAAAACCCAAGCGTGTTTGTTTTCCGCCAAACGGAGTCCGTTCCCCCTAACTCCGACTTTCCGAAATGTATCTGTGCCAATCACGAATAGTATTGAGCTCCTAGGTATCAGCATTTCGTCCAATCTAAACTTTGGACAATGCATCGAGTCCAAAGCTAAAACTGCTGGCAAAAAACTTGGCATCCTCAACAAAGTTAAGCGCTACTTCACGCCAGAACAGCTTCTAACCCTGTACCAAGCTCAGGTTCGGTCGTGCATGGAGTACTGCAGCCATTTATGGGATGGCTCTGCCAAGTACCAGCTCGATGCTTTGGATTCGGTGGATCGTCGTGCTAGGAGACTCATTGGCAACGACCTTGTAGTCAGTAGACTTCAAAGCCTTGAACACCGGCGCAAGGTTGCTTGTCTGGCTGTTTTCTACAAGATACATTTCGGAGAGTGTGCTCAGGAGCTATTCGATTTGGTCAAACCATCTCCTTTCTACCATCGAACTGCGAGGCACCGAAAGAATCTGCACCGTTACGTGGTTGAAATACCATCAACACGTACGAAGCGTTTTGCTTCTTCCTTTCTGATCCGCACCGCAAAGGCCTGGAATGCCCTCCCATCTTCCGTCTTCCCTGATACCTATAATCTGGGTACCTTCAAATCAAGAGTGAATAGGCATCTTCTAGGCAAGCGCGCTTCATCTTCATTTACCATCAGGTGTGATTGCAGTCAAGCACTTGTCTATATACTTTATAAAAAAAAAAAAAAAAAAAGCAGGGTTGCTGAACAACCAGCTTAACATCAAAATGTAGATCAATAACATTGATCTAAGTCAATACATAGATTTAGTGCGTATTAACATTAAAGTGCGTGTCAGTCATAATATACACCCGAAGGAGTCGATAAACCCTACAACCCTTATGCGATTAAACTCATGATGTTTTAATTAGTTAGGACATTCGTGCTCGACAACTTTCTTGACTTATACCACGTGAACTCGTTTGTCAAACGCACCTGCCAAGTGCCAACTAGGTTGTAAGTACACTGTACTACTATTATAGAGTACGGATTCCCACAGAAGCCATTCAACCTACTCCCTACAAGGCGATACCTTCTAAAGCAGACATATGCAGCTGGATATTTACAAAAAATCATAAAGTTGGCCAACACTGGAACGATTTAAGCGTTCTTTTTTTAAAGAGCAATAAATTAATCTAAATTTAAATAATGAGCCTTTTACATGTAGCGATAGCTAAGAAATATTTTATGACTTATTATATTAATGTTAAAACTGAATTATTCTCAAATATAAATAGAAGTCAGATTTAACTCACTACTTATCACATATAATCATTAAGTCATTTATATGAGCGATATATTCAAAGTAACGTCCAATACCAAAAGAAAAATGTTAAAAAATGTCTAAAAACCCGAATTTTAGAATGAAGATCTTAGCCAAAAGTCAATTTTAAAATAACTAAATTTATCTAAAAAGCTCTATTCGGACTAAAACTTGATCAAAGAATTAAATGGTAGTACAATTTTATCAAAATACGTCTACAAAAGAAAATAATTCAGAGTAGAAAGCTACGGTATCCAAGACGTAACATAAATAACGGATAAAATAAAATAAAATCTTTTAAGAAAAGTAAATTTGCCAAGAGCGCGTAATAAATTTTCGCACAACATGTGAAACCTGAACAAGAATGTAATGCGAAGTCCTTTATACCTGCCATAATATACAGAAGAAAAATGTAAATACCGAAGTCTGTTGCGGAGTTATCCCGGCACTAGAAGTTAACGAAATGTCACTCGACAAAAAGTTGCCAAGCACCCCAATTAATTTTGTATACAAAGAGAATACAAAAGAAACTAGTCGGGCATACCCCAAGGCGTTTCCGTAAGTCTTATAGTTCATTCAATTTTACGACACAGATGTTCGCGATGTCGGAGGTGCGATTTGGTAAGAAAATTGTATTAATTGGAAACTAATGCCCGTTTTCGCTAAACCTTGGAAACCCTTAAATCGGATGCCTAATGATTTGGGTGATGCGAACGAAAAAAAAACGTTTCACCAACTCTTAGATGATGGCTGTGCTAACTACTGTTTTGGGGAAATCGAATTTATATATTTTTTCAAACTCGAAAAAAATATAAATTCCTTTTTTCTTTATTAACCTCAAGTCCATTCGAAAAGTAAAAATATTATAATACAAATGCAAACACCTTGTGGCTAGAATCAGAGAAGTTAGGTTACATTATGCCTTGGGAAAATCGATTGGTCAAAGGTAAATATGTATGCCAAGGAATCTTTATTGATTAGGCGTTACATTGGGCATTACTTTGTACGTCGTTAGTGAAAACGGGCATAAGACTATTGGGACACATGGCCTTGTAAGGAAAGGTAAGGAGATCACCCGTTCGCTTGACGCAAATAGCAAGGCGATGGGAAGTGGTCTTTACTAGGCTTCCCCTAAAGTAAAGGAAGCTGCAACAAGCTATTCGCATCATCAGTATCAGCTCACTATAGGCCGCGAGTTTCGCCTCAGAATGAGAAGGGCAGGCCGTAGTCCACCTCGCTGACAAGATTTAGATTTGCAGACTCTATGTTTTCCTGTACTAGTGTAGTAATATTTTATTCCTTATAACGCACGTAAGAGAGTGAGACCTCAGTCCTCAACTTTCATGCATTATTTTTGTGATTTTTAGGTCTCTATTGAATGGAAGGTTTAACACAACATTCACGATTCGAACGTATCCATAAAAAATACATTCGCTCTACTGATAGTTTCTCCCCTAAGTGTCATATGTTAATAATTAATTTATAAACAAAAGTTGTTAATCTATAAATACTCGTGTTATCAACTAATATTTAACTTTACATGGTCATGTAAAGTTAATTAATTAAACATAATTAGTTGATTATTTTATTTACATGCATGCAAAGACACCAATGGCTGAGAATAATGATAATAACATGCATGTAAGAATGTGCGTAAGTGAAATTATTTCTATATAATCTTTATACGTCTTTAGTACTTCTATTGATCGAAGATAAGATATTATTTAATAGTAATTGTATTGTCATTTAAAGTATGCCATAAGTAGTAAATGCCAGCAACTTCGTCTGCGTATAATTTCTGATATCTCCTTTTACAGCGGTGCCTATGCCCATCGCGAAAAAGCAATCAGGCAAAGCTACCAACAAAGGTACCAGTATATGAATAAGGTACCAGTATTGGTAAAGTATACCAGTTTACTCGTAGTTGTAACCCGAAAAATTATGGACTTTTATTCCATTTTTTACTTGGTCCAAATCCCATACAAATACACGTGACTCATTATAACTAAAAGCCCATCCAAATTTCCAAGAATATACGTGTAAAATGGTAAGAGTTTAATACAAACTTTCTTGCCGTGTTTAACCAAAAATTAAAAAAGAATATTCTCTCAACATTTCAAATGTGTACGTTTTGTATGATGCAAGTCAGTCAGGGCAAAGCCTTTTTTTAAAGCTTTAGAAGAAATAAGATAATAAAACAAATTAAAACTCAAAAAGTTCAAAATAATATTAAATAAAATCCGGATCCATCCTAAGACATGCAACCTTCCTCTAAGACATACAGTCGGCTGATATAAAGGCACCCTAAAGGTATTTACGGCACTAGCAGCGGTGCAGAATTATTGCCACCTTACCAGCGTATTAGACGAGTTATCTACGGAGTCAAGCACTAAACCACTTTTTGCTCCCTACTCGGCATTACATAGTGAATGTGGTCAAAGACTCGCTTCGCGTTGCAGTTTTTGTTCAACGTGGGGCTGATTGTCTGTTTCAAAATGATTAAAACCGGCTAAGTGCGATATGGACTTGCACACGAGGGTTTCCGTCCAACCACATCATTAACTTTTTTTTTCAAAAAAATTCAAAATTCATTTATTTCAAGTAGGCCTAATATAAGCACTTTTGAAACGTGAAATTCTGTCTGTTTGTTGCGACTCTACCTACGATTCGGAAGGCAGATTCTACCGAGAAGAAGCCGGCAAGACACTCAGCAGTTGCTCTTTTCCAATTTACATTTTAACATTCATTTATCTATCTTGTGAGAGATGAATGCGGAGCCGGATGCTTCCAAGCAACCTTGTCATTACAAAATTCATCAATTGTATACCTATAAGTAACCTCGCTGTAATGAATGTGTTTTAACATATTCTTCAAACTTATGCATTGGTAGGTAAAATTACCTTAGGAATCATATTATAAAAGCGTATACTCAATTCCACAAATGGCCTCTGTTCCTTTCGCAGACGATATGCAGACGTCACAAATTTAAAATACTTAATAATTGATGATCCAATAATGGAGAGATCCAATCGGACAGTAATAGGAAAGCCATCACCTATAAACACAGCAATACTTTGCTGGGCATGCAAGAAACACATCCTGCAAAGTGTTGCCCCGTGTCCATAAACCTGAGGCCTCGTGTGCCAGTAATGACACCGGCTACCACGCCCTTCACTCCGGAACACATCATTGAGACAATGCTGCTTAGCGGCAGAAATAAGCATGGTGTACTTCCCTGGACGAGCTCTGACACAAAAAGCTCTACTAAAATCTAGAATGACGGCCGAGTGGCGCAGTGGGCAGCGACCCTTTCTGAGTCCAAGGTCGTGGGTTAGATTCCC
The DNA here is from genome assembly GCF_905163445.1 of Pararge aegeria. Lineage (NCBI taxonomy): Eukaryota > Metazoa > Arthropoda > Insecta > Lepidoptera > Nymphalidae > Pararge > Pararge aegeria. Next base: position 3,266,170 of record NC_053181.1, read on the forward strand.
ACAACTGGAAAATGTTTGTGTGATGAGCATGAATGTTTTTTAGTGTCTGGGTGTTTATCTGTATATTATAAGTATTTATGTGTATTATAGTCATAAAAAAATATTCATCAGCTATCTTAGTACCCATAACTTTAGGGCTAGATGGCGATGTGTGTATTGTCGTAGTATAGTATATAAGATCCAGCAAATAACACCAAAAATACAACATTTTCTACTCTTATTTAGTTACACACACCAAGCAGATGACCCTCCCTGATGGTAATGGAAAACAATGCAACATTTCACAGGGCATGCAAGGAATACGGTCTACAAAGTGGGTAACAGTGTCTATGGCAAAGTGGGTAACAGTGTCTAGGCGTAGGTTCACCACGCGCTCCACACCGGAACACTGCAAGGCTGCTTGGCGGCAGAGATGAATATGGTGTTTGTCGATTTATACAACGTGTAACAGAATTACGAAATAATATTGAAGGATGCATAAGTATATTTCATAAGGAATCACCCTGTAAAAATGTTAAATCAAAAGAAGCGTTGTTATTTTTACATACAAACGAATTCAAAACATTTTAAGTGTTTACTCATGACAACCCTATTGAAAATAAAATTCCAGCACGCGCATAGTACCTACGCTACGTGACGCGTACCCATTTAAGTTACAGGAGTCACATGATTTATGTTTGTATTTGATTTTAGGGCTGTATCTGATTTGTTTTGGGAGGAACTATGACAATGGTTTACTCAAAAACTATTAGGTTTTCGGTTTTACAGGTTAGACACAGACACAGTACATAATGTACCTCTAAAGCCTGTGATGTATTATTTCGGTTTAAATTTACACGATGTATTTTCAAAACGTTTCAATTCCTATTACAGTTGATGAGATAAAACCTGCTGTCAGACAGATGGAAAAGGCTTAGTAAAACAGCCATCGGGTGCGGAACTTTATAAAGCAAAAAGAAAGATAACCATAAAGCAAACGTGAAGCTCTTCTACTGAATCTGGAACTGTAAATGAAGTTTTGAATTTTTAATGGCAACGCTATGTTAATGTCTTTTAAATGGATGCAAACTACGCAAATTGAAAGTCCTCCATAAAATAATGCCTGTCCTTAAACTTTGGTAACGGGTCCCGAATTACATATAACTCTCGTTTCAACACGCTTACGAAATGGCGTAATTCCGCCTCCAACGATGAATGGCTATTACCGGACAAAGGTCTCTTGTAATTCAAAGTCAAAGTCAACTTGGTATAACAAATAATTGAATCGAGAAAATATTTGCACACTGTCGTTGGCAGAAAATTGAGTAGGTTGTATTTTATTACTGTAAAACACCTTTTTTGACAAACATTCTAGCAATTAAATTCTTCTTATTTTAAAAACAAATATTTATATTAAAACTCGATGTAAAATCCCCTACGAACCTTTTGTCTTCCTGGGATAATAAGTAGCCTATGTTACTCTCCGTCCTTTCAACTAACTTTATGCCAAAAATCAAGAAACACTTCGTAACTCGATGAGGAATTGCAATTTGAGCACCTTCCTGTCCAATGTTCATAGGTTCTCCTTACACCTGCACAGCTCAGAAAATACTAACCTGTACTTATTGAGCTATTGCAGTGGTTCTTGTACACACATATTTTGTACAAATAATCAATTTCAATAGAATCGCCGAGCCAGCAGACTTATAGGCGTGGAATCACCACTTTTGGCAAAACTCCAAAGTCTTAATCATCTTCGTAAGGTAGCCAGCTTGTCGGTGTTCCACAGGACTTCGGAGAATGTGCTCAGAAACTAAGTACTCGCTGTATCGAGAACACCCAAAAAACTCGCACACAACTTTTTGCATTTTCTTTTCCTATACTCGTGTATTTGGTATGCTCTACAGAGTTCTGCGCTAACCCAGGTTGTTCTGCGCTAATCAGAAAACACATTACTTTCAGAAAATAAGAATAAATAAGCATTTTCCAAGCAAGAACGTCACATCTTAGACCACTTCTACACTTTGCATCAGGTGCGATTGTAAAGATTTCGAATTTCCAATTATAAAAACTCACACAAGAATACGGTTGCAAAACCCCTCTTATTTGAAGTTGGTTACTTAGAATTGAACAACAATAACGTAAATGAAACAACCAACACGACACCTATAATTAATTCACCCTCATCAAAAATACGACAATCTCCTTGAACTCAAAATGAGCATTTGAAATTCATGTAAACGGAAACAACATATTGTTATTCCGATGTAAGCGAGTATATTATCGCAGATTTCTTAGCCTAAATAATAGCCTTGTTTGTTTTCCACGGTCAGTCTCTGAAAAAATGGTTTGAATATGTTACAATAAGTTTTTTCTGTAGCCTGCCTTTAGAGCATGCACTGATTTGATGACCAGATCATTTCCTGATTGCTATCTACGCGATAAGCTGCTCATAGTGATTCAAGGCTAATTTTTGCAGTTCCTCTAGAGTTTCGTGCGTTTTGGGCGTTTCTATCACTTGACTTTAATCTAACTTTAAGGGTAAAGGAAAATAACGTGAGGAAACCTGCATGCTGGGAGTTCTCATTTTTCTGCGGTGCACGACGACCTAAATCCATCTCATTCTGACAGTAGCCCTGTAATGGGTTGATAATGATGAAATAGTTCGCATCATCAAATCACCGATACATCAAACTTTACAATTCCCACGGCTATTCTCTTGGGAATGCATAGCGGAATTGCTTAGTAAGCGTCATAAACAAATATAACTTTAAAAAAAATAGTGTCCCAACTCAAATAACAACCACAACAATCTGATCTCATGGAAAACATTCTGTAAGAAAAAAAAGGTACCACTTGGTTAGTATACAATGAATTTTAAACGCACTATGAAAGTCAATATGTGTCAGTTACAGAGATCCACAATTCTGCGATTCAAATATTGAGCAATGACGCAGTGCGGTGCGCGCGGTTAATATTAATGTTGAATATAAAACAGCTGAAACTGTACCCACATCACATCAGCATCTCATTTAGGTAAGAAAAAATGTAGCACAAGTTGCTGGGACAGAAAACATTAACGCATTTGCAAGCCTAATAATATTATAAACACGCATTTGCTTGTTCGTTGTTTGTTTGACTTCGCTAGTTTAGGTGGATAAAAAGGTACGGGGAGAAGCCAGTTGGGCAGCAAGGAAAATAAATTTGGGAAGTGAAAGGAAGAAGAGTGAGAGAAGGAGAAATCTTAAACTGGCAGAAAGATCTTTCAGTAAAGATGTCTACAAAGGCTAATCTAGCCTAAAATCTAATTTGGTCAACCAATGAATAAATTCGGCCTGCTATTTCTATAAATTTTTAAACGATTATTTGCAGATACGAATAAAAAACTGAAAACTAAGTTTTTTTATAAAGAAGAATAATTTTAGACCTTAAAACAATGATCTATTTGAATTTGAATTTGTACTTGAATGAAGACAAAGAACTGTTATTGCAAACACGAATTAATCAGTACAAAAGAGAAAACACCAAACTTTCCGAGGACAGAATTCCTTGCGATTAATTTTAACCTCGAATCAGAAATCAAAAGCGTACCCTGAATCGTGAATTACAGTTTAAAGTTGCAATTTATTTCTTCTTAACAAGTTTATAAATCTCACCAATAGGTACCCAACCCAACTTACTAGTAATATTGCCGGGACATTTTCCATAAATGTTTAGGCATCTGTCTTAAATATTAAACCAATGTGAATATTAATAGTATTTACCCAATGTAGGAAGTTTTTTGCTTCCTTGTTTCTAATACGCACTGCTATTGGAATCTGGATTCCGGCATCTGACTTTCTTATATTATGGTTATATGCCAACTATTTCTAGTCTAAGATTGATTATGTACACAGGAGCTATCCCCAGGAAAATAATTCCCTTCCATAAAGTAATAATTTAATTTTTCTTGGCCTTAAAATAGTAATAATGGAAATCCTCCCTTTACTTTCCTTTATTACTATTATCTTATTTGTAATCTTCTTCCGGCATTTAGCTCCTTGAGTTTCTACACATTTAGGCTGGGCTTGTTTTCAATATTTCGATTTTTAAAATTTAGAATGTCCATAATGAAACATTAATATGAAACATTATATATTCTAAATTCTTAGCTACTCGACAGTGAAAGTCCTATCAATATCAATTTTAGATTAAACATTTGTTATTAACAAACAAACAGAATAAATATTATGCGTCAGATAAGAGTACCTAGTTGTCATTAATATGAATGTCGAGCCGTAAAACAGACACCAGTTTACGAGTAAATCGGATGGATTTAATAACAATGTAATGGGTCATTTTGGATTAAAACATATGTGCATTCGTCTTTTTTACCCAGCGTACGTGATGGGGCACCAGATACTGTGTTTAACGTTCCGATCCATCCAGGATATACCTTTTTTTTTCAATGTACCCAGTGTATATTTTCTGGGAGTAACACATATTATACCAGATTATTTCTTTCACTTCTTGACCAAGTATTATAAGCCTTTTGAGCCCTACCCTACCCTTAGAACCCTAGAAATTCACCCATTGAACTATCATCGTACGAAAAATAGTACAACGTATTCTTGCAGTGTATATTTTTCAACTTTTCCTTTATTTGTTGAAATATTTATTTCAAATCTCACACAATTTTATTGACACCCGCATAATATATTTTCGCAGGTTACAAGGGCTAGAGAGAACCATAATGGACTTCCCTTGTTAAGCGGTAAGTTCGTCTTACGCCAAATTTAATAATTAAACTTTTAGGAGGCAATAAAGTATAAAAAGCATTCATCTTAGTTGAAAAGGACAAGACTAGTAGTGATAACTTTGGTGTAAAATATTGTGAGGAAACCAGCATGCGTGAGAGTTCTTCATAATGTTCTCAAAGGTGTGTGGAGTCCACCAATTCTCACTGGGCCAGCGTGGTGGACTACGGCCTTGCGGGGGAGACCCGTGCTCTGTAGTGGTCCGGTAATGGGTTGATGAGATGATGATAAGTCCAAAAATGATGCTAAATCAGTTATACCTCACGGAACCCTCCTCACTCCAGCCGGAGTCGCTCTTGGTTGATTTATATTGCAATTAATTTAGGGTCGTAGATACATTGTTCTCGAATGTAGTAGCAAACGTAACGGGTTATAATGAACGTAGGTCTGCGTACAAAGAACGATCTTTAAATATCACGAAACAAAAAGTATTTATTACTATATCCTTTTATTCCATTGCAAGATTTCGAGCCCTGACTTGTGGAAATCATTAATGATGTTGCCAATATCACGAACAATTTTATTTATAGTATATAAAAAAAATATATCCCTCGATCGGAGAACCAAAAGAAACCAATTTGGTTTTCTAGGGATTCAAAATTTATCTAGGTCGCTTAGAAATCCAAACTAATTATAAATAAAAAGACAAAAGTACGTTTTTTCTTATCTTTTTTCGGCTCAACCACTAGTTTGATGATATTTAGAAGAAATATTATAGCCCAGCTATAATAGCTGGTATCCACGAGAAGGGTATAGGGTACCGTTAAGTTACTCGCGGATTATAAACAAAACCGTCGGCCTAGTCCTATAATAAATATACTAAATATAAATAAATATACTACGACAATACACACATCGCCATCTAGCCCGAAAGTAAGCGTAGCATGTGTTATGGGTACTAAGATGACTGATGAATATTTTAGGAATAATATACATTTTACATAAACACTCGTAATATACAGATAAACACCCAGACACTGAGAAGCACACATGTTCATCACACAAACATTTTCCAGTTGTGGGTATCGAACCCACTGCCTTGGACTCAGAAAGCAGGGTCGCTGCCCACTGCGCCAGTGGGCCGTCTGAAATAAAAATATACTAGCTAACCCGTCCAACTTCTTTGCACCAAATCGGTTATTACCGGAAAACACAAACAAAATGACATTTTCTAAAAATGAATTCTAGCTAGATCGATTTATCGCCCCCGAAACCCCCTGTATACTAAATTTCGTGAAAATCGTTGGAGCCGATTCCGAGATTCTAATTATATAAATATATATATATATACAAGAATTGCTCGTTTAAAGATATAAGATATATCTGTTTGTTTGACATTTCTTCACGCCCTAACTAAGCAATCAAACATGGACGGAGAGTAACATATGCCACTATTTATCCCAGAAAAAAAACGGTTCCCACGGGATTTGTTAAACCGTAATAAACACAAACAAAAGAACGAAGAATGCAAACAAAAGCTAGTATTGGATAAAAGCAGGTGGTACTTTCCGGAGATCCATTATCAAGATGAACATTTGCTACAATCCGCAAAAACCTGTTTGGCGGTCGATTTCCCTAAAAATAATTTTAATTCATAAATCCATACGATAGTCACGTTCCCGAATCAGAGAAGTAATCAATTCGATATCATTCACTATCAAGCAAATATAGGTTTATTTACATAATATATTCCGTTATCAGTTTTGACAGCGACGATGTTATTAAAGAGTAAATAGATTGTGTAACATTTCACAATTTGGAAAATACATGATTAAGAGCAGAAATGGAATAAAGATATTTATTTTGTTACGTTTTCAAAACTTTCGACTAATAATGACATGACATTTTGGGTTCGATTCCTAGGGTAGATGTTCTATCGAAAAATTAATTAGGTACCTTCCGCTACGCAGTTAAGGACACTGTGTCTGAGACTTATCTGTGAAACCGAAGCGTTAATACTTTTTGATTAAACCATTGCCATAGTTTTTATTGAAAGAAATCAGATACAGCCCTTTTGCATCTATTGTCTCCTGTCACTTTCTTAGGTACGCTTCGCGTAGCGTAGGTACTATGCACGCGTCGGTCTTTTATCTTCAATGGGGTTGTCGTTAGTAAACACTTCGAATGTTTTGAATTAGTTTGTATGGAAAAATTAATACGCTTCTTTTGATTTAACTTTTTTACATGGTGATTCCTTACAATATATACTTATGCACCCATCAACAGTTTTTTGTAATGACGTTACACGTTGTATATATTTATTTTATTTATTTATTTATATTCTTTGTTTGCACACAAATAAAAATACAGAAGAAAAATAAAACATACAAAAGGCGGCCTTATTGCTTAGTAGGGATCTCTTCCAGGCAACCTTAGGGTAAGAAAAACAAAAGGATAACAGACTGCAGGTTGTGCATATTAAAAAAAATGCATACTAATAACTACATACTAATACTTGAACTAGATTACACAAATAAAATAATACATAATAGTATAATATCAAAAATATATATTATATATATACCTAATGTTTTACATATATGTCTTTGTGTAGTTCCAAAGACCATCTGACCTAAAAAAAAATTACTTTTCCCCCCTAGGCCAGAAGCTGGGTACGCCCAAGGCGATGGGTGATGAAGTCACCGAAACGAATAATGTGAAGACGCCCCTACACCACATGTATTCATAAAGGAAAACAAAAGCAATTGAAATAGATTGACATTACATAATTGTAAATGACGAATTGATAACTGTCCTTTTGGAAAACTGGCCACATCCAATGAAGCATATTGGCGCTGATTGGTTTAAGTGATTTTTTGTTGAGAAGTCATGGCATGCATGCGCCGAGGGCAAAGATAATGTTAAACAATATTCCGGCCAATATTGACATCATCAAACGAGCAATTTTTGTAGATTGGCAGTTGGCACCTAATCAAAGTTGTTATCGTCATAGCCTCTTTCTTCCACAACACAGGGACCGGAACGGATAAACTCCATACCTGAGATGAGATGGGTTCAGGCCGCAGTCTACCATACTGGCCAAGTCTTGGTAGACTTCACATTGGTATGTGCATGTGTATGTGTATGTGCATGCATGCACGTTACCTCACGATGTTCTCCTTCGCCGTTATAGAACGTTATATTAAATTTCATGTAGTACACTCCGAAAAGTTAGTGAATCTGAACTTTTTACGTTAGGTTTCAGTTTCGTAGTATTTCTCACAAATATTCAAGCAAAGCCAAAGCAGCCATCGGCGTACAAATCCATCAAGGTCAATAGTACAAAAGCTGAAGCTAGATACGTATAAAATTACGATCTGAATGAAAAGCTAACATAGGATAGTATCCGCTTTCTGCTTAGGAAAGTGAAACAGCCGAGTGGAGTGAGGTTACGTAGGCGCGGGGCCTAGCTAGTGCGGTTCACGCAACTGCGCTCACTTTCGTTCGGCATAGATAGATACTAGGTAACTAGATAGACAACACTCGGGCGCGTTGTACGAAAGTGTTACTTACTGGATTTAAATATTAAATAGCTTGGGCAGGCTAGTACCCTAGTGAAACGAATCATTGAGTTTAATATAACTCTTCAGGCTTCGCTCACTTAACACCTTAGGAACGGTCAACGCGCCAACGATTCAACTCTTGAGCACTAATTGCCTGCGCGGCGTCCACGAGTTGCAGCGTTGACGAGGTGGACAACGTGTGGTCGACAAGTGGGCACTGCGTTTTTTTTAATTGACAACGCGTTGCTAACGAGCGGTAAGCGGGCTAGGTGGTTAGAAAGTGGATAAAGTGTAAAGGGCTTTATAGGTCCCTCTTGAGTTGGTAAAACAAGAGTGAATTACCTAGGGAAGTCTCTTTTTTCAGGCCACCAGCAGTGGCAGTGGAAGCGGCAGTGGCGTGCACTTCATACATGCACAAAAGCACTGCATACCCTAAATTTTTTGTATAACTCATAGAGGGGCAGGATTTTATGCCATTTTCCTTCTTTATGCATACCCTGGTCAAAAACCCTGTGCAGGCCACACATACTATTTCTATCTAGAGATTGTGGTCAAGTATAAGCATTCAACAGATTAGAATAAAAAACAGCCACAGTGCTAGTGGTGACACAGAAAGTGGTGGCACTGGGTTTCTAACCAGGGTACACAACAGGAAAATTGCATAACACGACAAAAATCTGCTCATATACTAGCTATGTATCAATTTTACGATAGGCAGTGCTTTTGCGCATGTATGAAGTGCACGCCAGAAGCCGCAATGGGAGTATCAAGTCACAAATATAGACCTCAATTATGAAGGCTTCTTTTTCATATAATTAAAACACTGAAGGAGATATATGATAAATCAGAATAAAAAGGATTATAAGCAGACAAGGGGTTGTCAGACATGAGAATTCATAGATTTACTTGAGATTTTGCCAGCATTTTGGGCACAATGTCTTGCTGCAGTGTCATCAGAACTAAGCAATATAATTATTTTAGGTTGTTTTTCTGATATTGTTTGACCACTTATTGTTATCTCCCTATCTTTGCCCAGCATACAATCCAGTGCAAGTGATAAGAAGTTACAGAATCCAATGATTAGAGATTAGCCCAAAAACATTACAAGTCTTTGACATAGATACAGACTACTAGGCTATTTGAAGGCAGTTAATACAACTAAAACTTACTTTAGTTAGAAGACAACATATTACTACAACCCATGTACCATATGCTAGCATAACTATTTATATAAATTGTAATATAGCTAAGAAATATCAAGTGTGTAATTTAAATACTATTAAAATCTATACTTATAATAATTCTAACAATAATTCAATTTTATGTGTAAAACAATTAACATAAAATTTATTATGATAGAAAGGCATAAGTGTTATGGTTTCACCTGCATTAATTTTTGGCTGTAGTGTGATTTACACAAACTATAACATTCCTTAATCAATAGGCTAACAATTGCAAAAATAATTCCAATAGAACAGGAGATTCTTTTGATTAAAAATTACTGCCCACTACCATTGAATAATTGCTGTTTATAATCCTCAAAATGGATTAGGAATATTGGTTATTATTTAAAATGAAGCTGTGATAGCCTAGTGGGTAGAACTTTGACTTCATTTTTTGGTTTGTTAGCATGCACCACCACTAACTTGTCTAATTTATGTGTATTTCAAGCAATTAAAATATCACTTGCTTCAACTTTGAAGAAAAACATTGTAAGAAAACCTGCATGCCCTAGAGTTCTCCATAAATGTAAAGGTGTCTGGAGTCTGCCAATCTGCACTGGGACAGTGTGGTGGACTATAGCTTTAACAATGTGAGACGAGACCTGTGCCTTGTAGTGGGCCAGTAATGGGTTTATGTGATAATGATGATAATAGTTATTCTCAAAATGCAACCTCACCCTATACTCTACTAAGCATACTAAGCTCTTCTCCTTGTCTTGCAGTTGTTTTACGAGGCAACTAAGTGAATATAAAACATCCACTGTGCTACCACTACCTTCTACTGCAATAACCAACCTGTCGGCCCAGCATGGGGAATAAAGGCAAACCTCGAATTGGGACAGGCCTTTGATGATGATGATGATTATGACACATGCACAAAATTTCCAGATTTATCATAATATTGGTTGATGTAAACATAAATATTAAATAAAATAACCATAATAAACTTACCTATGCAATCACTATGCACTATGCACTATACTATAATGTTCTTACGACTTTTACTTTCTTACAGACATATGTGATGTTGTTTCTATAAACGAAAATCTTCGAAACGTGAAAACACTGACACCGAATACGATAACAGTAACTAGAACAACACAATAACCTGTAAAACTGCACTCAATATTCACTAAATTTACTATTTGCGCTAAATTGTTACTAACTACTTCACTTAGAGCGGAATTGAATATTATTTCATTACCACAACAAGAACTCATTACAAACAATGTAATAACGTTTTAACTTACAACAAAAGTAAACGAATTGATTAGAATATAATATTTAATCTAAAAAAGGTTATATTATTGAACATATTTAAAATTTAATATAAAAATTGACCTAAAAATTTATTTTTATCGGCATGTAAACACCTGTGAAAATGACAACAAATGTCAGATATGACTTTGACAGACAATTTGAGTTGCTAGATAGACTATGGAAAAAGTCCACATTTTTAAGGTTGAACCTCCATAGGTTGAACGTACTGGAAGAAAATGCGCTGCGTTCGATTTTCAGATTCCAATAATGAAATCGTATAATGTAAACCGTGCAGCGGAACTACACCGCCGCGCCGCACCTATTTCCACAAACGTTCCACGTTCCGTGTTTATCAATTTAATGGTTATGTAACGGTTATCCCACATTGAAAACAACCTAATTCATTTTCTATAAGATAATTTATTAATTAAGATATTTTTCTTTTTTTCAGATAGATTTCCTACATAAATAGAGAGGAGGTATTGATAAAGAGCTTTGGCAACTACAGTTCACGAGCTTTGGTAACGAACTCCGATATAAAGATACCGAAATGAATTGTAGTAACTTAAATCATCAATTCAAGTTAGAATAATAATATAATTTAATCAATATCACTGTTAATCTTCATTTGGATTTACTAATAAATAATTTTAATTACTTCAAAACTTCATTATTAGCATTCTGACAGATATTTTAAGGAATAGGCGAGATTTTTTACTCGTTAAAATTAAAAAATAAATTCGCAAGGGTTTTAGATTTTTTTTTATAATGAGCAATTTAAATTGACCTTTGCCTTTAGAAACATTGTTGTGACATCTATTTTAAATTGACAAATCGAAGGCTGTATGCTTTCAACCACTTATCAATCAATTTATCTAGAAATTTAAAGTTGTTGCCAACCTTCAGTGCTATTTTAGACGCAGGTTCCTATTCATAAAGAAAAGAAAATAAGGTATCTACTAAGTATAATATTAATCTGTGGTATCCACAGTAGAAATTCTATGGAGGGTAGAGGTAAGGAGAGTCATCTGTGTATATGAAAAAGTGTCGTCAAAATGTATTAAATTAGGATGGCGCCACATTTGCATCAGGGTAACTCTTAAAAGAAGCGCCAAATATAAATATTGTTAGAGTAGGCTTGAAAAATAAACAAGGAAATATGGAGATACAAGGAAGTAAGATTATATTTACCACAATATTTTGTACAACGTAAGTTGTTGAAATTCTCAATAATTAACTACTTTAGTCGATAATGACATTAATTTTTTTAACTCGGCATACTTCAATTCATCTACGATTGCTACATTCATACCATACCCTGTGCATCCACCAGCGCCATTGTGGAGGATTTTTGAACTGTTATTTAGCGCATACACTGGACTTTCAACTTTTCTCCCATATAAGATGACTCTCCTTACCTCTACCCTCCATAAGAAATTCAAACATACTATAGCTACATTAGTTTATATATTAATTTATTGATTCCTAACTACAAACATAGCAAATTAAGGCCAGTGCTTACAAACTATAGTAACGTAATAAATCAATGCCTGCATACCATTATAGCTACATATAAAGCATATAAATGCTAATTGATAAAATTATTTGCAGAGAATTGCAATTCATTTTTAAATAAGTTCGATAATCGAAACCCTCTATACTTACTATATTTCAAAGATGTAGAACTTTTTTAAAGAGAAAAGTCTTTCAATTTCTTGTTTTTTTTGCTAAAGACTATTTATTCCACGACTTTTTTTTTAATTTGAGTACTTTTATGAAATAAAACGCTATGCTATTCTGGAATTCCCTTTAATTATCCATCATAAAATATTTAAGTATTACAATTTTTATTACAATCTAATGTTCACAGGATTTTTTACTGTAGTTAAGGTACATTTTGGACCAGCCACAAGAAACTAGTTTCTGTAAAACTACAGAATTACAATTTTAGGTAAATCTTCACATTTAAACTTGCTGAACTTTGTAGATTTTAAGTAAAATAATTAAATCAAATAAGAAGAAAAACATCGGAAATATAAACAAAGATGATACAAAACTTCTTTATTGACTGTTACTTTAAGGGAGTTGGTACCCCCCAGGTACAATTTAAATAAATGTTTCTAGGAAGGAGTCCTATCGTTGCAAAAGAGTAAAAACATCATGATTTGCCAATCCGATTAAACTGTTTTTAGTAAGTGACTGGTAATAGGTCAAACACACTGGCGCAAGAGTGCACGTGTTTTCATTATCTCTGTACATTATATATCTTTTCAGTACTGAAAATTTGCAGTCATAAAGAGATAACTAATCGAAAGAAATTCAAATCCTCTTTTACATTACACCTCCATAACAAAAAAAACATTGAAGACATTTATCAAATAAGTTATGCACAAAACTTAGAAAAAATGTATAATTTAAATGCATATTATATGGAAAAGCATATTCGAAAAGTTATTATTATATACAATTAAATACTTTCTAAAAGATATTAAATAGATAGGTTTGGAATATTGTAAGTAAATCCTACAGGTTATATTAACTAAACAGATTCAGTAAAATTGTGACACATACATAACTTGAACACAAATAACAATTTTCCATTGTTTTAAAAAGGCTTCATTGAAACCACATTCCAATATTTTACATATTGTAACATATATATATTTGAATTTCGAAAAATATAGTCTCTCTTGACTTATATGGTCAGAGTGAGTTGGCGGCGAAGCGTCTAATTCTATAAACATTTCATAATACACTGTCCACACGTAATGAGTGTAAACCCTGATAATGTGTAGGTAAATTTTAGGTATGTATGTGTGAAGTGCACACTACGGAGTCACACCATTGACAGCAAGGAAAACTAATTAGGATACACTAAAACAAACAACCTCAAGTCACAGAGACTTTGAGTCTTCAAGTCACTGACCCTGAGGCAATAATGTCAGACATAGCTACTGCAGATGCCTAAGGGTCGGAGCCTGACGTGCAGAGTAAAACCAGCGCACTATTGTTTACATATACCTTGAAAATCATATTCGTGTGTTACTGAATATTAAAGCTTATTCCCGCCGCCGTGCAAAGACGTATCTGCACAGAACCTACAGCATAGAAAAAATATACAGACCACTCATCTTAAATAATTTAATTAATACTTAAATTAAAAATAACCATTTAGTTATTCTTTTACTTGTGTAAAGCGGAGCAGATTGGTGCTAATTGTGTTGTATTGTACACAAATCTTTTAATTTGTACGAAAACACTATTTTTTACTTGTGTAAAGCGGAGCAGATTGGTGCTAATTGTGTTGTATTGTACACAAATCTTTTAATTTGTACGAAAACACTATTTTCAGAGCAGTAAATTTAGTTGCAGGACTTGGTTGCAAAATCTGTAAAATGTATTAAAAATTGGAATTTAAAAAAAATTGTCGGCTCTAAAAGTTTTGCCATAGTGCAACAATATTTTAGACTTAATAACAATTACAGATGTGTACAACCGAGACACTTGACCAGTTTTATAAATCCTAAATTGAATTAGACATCCTTAAATCAATGTCACCTTTTTGGGTGAAGGTTACCACTACCTTAAGATCTGTCAGTTAAGTGTAGAATTTGTGCACAACAGAATTGGCATTACAATAGTTTAAGATGGAAATATAGTATAATGACACCAAATCTTTACACAAGTTACTTATGGTAGTCAAAGATGGAAACAGTATAATAAAACCACATCTTATCAGGTGTTTTTAATCAGGTTTGCTCATTTTGTACATGTTTCCACCCTATGCCTACTCAGTCATAATATTATTAATAGTTTTCCATGTCTTAAAAATATAACTTCAAACATTATTTTTGAGATTAGTTTCGTCACAAAATGCTTGTGTAGCATTAATATTACAAATTAGCTACAATAGCTAAAATAAGTAGCGTATTGCAAATAGCTTTTGTTATATATTAATAAATTATCTGGCAGAATTTCATTGTTCAATAGAGCTAAAATAATGAGTGGCATATTTATGACATTTGCTGTTTGGATTGCAGAAATGGCCCATGCCTTAAAACGATTGCAATTAGTACAGTATACTAAAATATTGGTCAAGAAAATAAAACAAAAACGTTTCGAGATTTTCTTTGAAATGCTTTCTTGAACTTTTGACAATGCTACTTGTAAATATTCAATGATAATCCTCTTGTAAGGAAGTAAGGTTGTCATGGAAACTAAGAAAATCTACATTGAAAACTTCTAATGGTTATGATATTTTTTAAATAGTGTCAATCTAGTAAGTCATCTTTCGAAACCTCTCCATTTATACTGACGATAGACTAATGATGACAATATGAACAGACATACTTTTGTCAAATTTCAGTTGCAGTTAATGGTCATGCAGCTGAATTGCGTTTCAAATGTCTGTACACACATTTCTAACCTTTTATACCTTAAAATAGCGTTATTATGCAGTCTGATACCACCCAGTTAAACTATACAATGAATTTGTTAACAATGTTAACCGTACATAACTTAAAAAAGCATAAAGACACATTAAAAATCAAACTTATAACATCCCAATGAAACGTGGTGACTATTGAGAACTATAGATAGCAGCTTTGATGTAATTTTTAGTTGATAACCGATTAATATCGGCTTTGGTATACAAGCAAGCGGTTTTTTGTTCTATTAACCTAAATTAACTGGTTTTCAATAAGATAACACCATTGGAACATTTACTGCTTCAATTCTTGTTCTGATATTTGGTGCTTATATCCTTTTTAGACTGCAAATTGCAGGGTGCAATTGATATAACAGGAAGTCGAATTTTGAATTTAATAAACCAGTTAATTTTTGTTAATTTCTCCTTTAACCAGTTAAACAAAGAAAACCGAAACGGTTAAGGAAATTATCCCCATACAAAAGTTAATGCCTGAACCCAACTTTATCTATTTCCTAATTACAATAAATAGGGAACTCAACGTCATGACACTTTTAACTACAAGCCTTCATAGCCGCTACCCAAGGAAAAGGACTGACAAGTTATAAGTATGTTTTTCTGCTTAAACTAACTAATAAAATACTGGTTTGTTATAGTCTTATCTGAGGTGCTATTTTAATAGCGGAGCCAGTGATGGGCTTCTTTGGTGACAGCTTGTTGGGTGACTGCATGACCACGTCTACTGCTCTCCTTAATATTTGGTGCTCACTCTTTTTGTACTCCTCAGTTATTTGGGTAAGATCCAAATCTGCGTCAATCATGAGCACCTGTAATAGGAATAGAATAAAATAAGGGGGGTATCCAAAAAATACGGCATAACGGAGAGGGGAGAAAGTCATAATTTTTGGTTTTTCCTTAACTAACAATAAAGATAGAGAGTTTGTTGGAATACATTTTCTCAGAAACTACAGTGATTAGAAAATCTTTACTGCATTTGCTAGCCTGATTCTTCGGGCATATAACTATTAAACATCACACTATGTCACTTAGGAGCAGAGCAAATGAAGTAAAAGAGCATGCTGGCAACATTGCCAGCACGATCTTTTACTGCACCCACCCACTGCATCACATGATGCAGTGGGTTGGGGTACATTTATGTTTGTATTGCAAAAATGTGCTTTCGATAACTTTTACGCGGGCCACGTCACAGGCACTTATTTCAGTCAAGCCAAATCCTTTGATTTATATCTAAATAATATTTCTAATATACAAGTTTATGTAAAAACGACTGCGTTCAGTATTTACTAATAAGTAAAAATCATAGAAGTAATATATATTTTAAAATGTAACAAGATATAGAAAGAAGATGTAGAAGAAATAGTTCATTCATTTGGTACTCAACTAATGCATGTACTGTGCTGTCATAAATTATTTTGATTAGAGTTATTGTAATATTTTAAGCAACAAATTATGTAGGATGTTAAAAAAGACGTGGATGGATTATATTTATAACTATAATTCCCCAATTTCATGCATCAAGAAAATGCTGAACTTACAGGTGCTGGGCACTCAGCGAATGTCCTGTTGACCAGCCAGTCTTCATGTAGCTTGTGCAACTCCTCTATATAGGAGAGTGGCACACACTGCTCCTCTGAGCGAGCTCGCCTCTTTATCCTTTCATGCACAACTGATGGAGTTGTTTTAAGGTACACTGGAAAAATAACAAGCTCTTGTGAATCTCCAGCAGGCATTTCTAATTTTTAAGAGTTATGTGTGATATTAATTATAATTCAAGCAATTAAAACATCACTTGATTTATCAGTTAAGTTATCCATAATGTCCTGTATGTTTATTGGTGTGCATTGTACAATAAAGTATACTTTCTTTCTTTCTTCGTTCTCAAGGGCAACTAAAGTCCACACTTGGGTAATAACTCATATTTCTTTAGTCTATTGCTATCTAATTTATACAAAAAACCCAAAAAAGTTACTTACCTATCAAATCAGCTTCAATTGGTATTTCCCTTTGGATAAATCTGAACCACTCGTCCAAAACTGCAAACTGTGCCGGATGGAGGGTCCCCTGCCTCATCATGTGCTCAACAAAGCAGTACCTTGCGCTATACAGAGACCTCTCCATCAACTTCACTGGAGTGGAGGTTGGCCGTCGGTGCATGTCCAACATGGTCATTGAGACATATGCTTGGAATGTCATCGCCCATTTTGCTGGGTCTTTGTACATAAGGTCCTGGGAAAAGGGTAACATAGTTATGGCTAAATTAGCAGTTTGCTTTGTGAAAGTAAGTTTTACAAAACAAAATTTTGCTTTATGTTCAAACTGCAGCTCTGGACTCGCAGCGTAGAGCAATTTAGTTTATTTATACTTTCAGAAGCAGTGATAGTGCATTAGGTAGGAGCCCGACCTCACTTTTGGGGAGCAGAGTCAAATCCTAGTTACCACCTCAATCTTTTTATTTTTAGTTATGAGCGTTTTAAGTAATCAAATATCACTTGCTTCAACGTGAAGGAAAACATTGTGAGGAAACCAGCATGCCTTAGAGTTCAAACTAATGTTCACTAAGGTGTGTGGAGTCCACCAATCCGCAATAAGCTAGCATGGTGGACTACATAACTGGGGACACCCATGCTCAGTAGGGGGCCGGTAATGGGTTATTATGATGATGATTTTCAATTACACTATCAAGTAATTAAGCCACTGAATAGAGTAAAAAAGGCTTACCAAGAGATTCCATCCCTTAAGATTGCGCCACTCCTCCACGGGCTCCGTAAGCAACGTTATATCTTCAAACTGTTGAAAGTGCTCCAGAAACGTCGTTTTGCCGCTTCCAATGTTACCCTCCACGAGCACGGTGAACGGCTTTAAATTAGATGCATTCATTTTATGAATTAGTCGTTCCACTGAAACGATATTTAAAAATTGATCAAGATTTGACGCGTTTCGCTCGGAAGATTTCCCGCCTAAATGGATATTGTCTTGTCTACCCAGAAATAATAATAGAGACATAACCTGTCAAAAAAAAAAGTAAACAAACGCACCTTTATGAAAAATACTATATATTTTACTTCTCAACATATTTCATAAAATTAAACATTGCACGCTAAATAAATTTCAGTATAAACATATTACATTTTTAAGCACACTATTGCGAAATGTGAGTAAATAATGGTTTTTTTTTCCAAATTCATATACTAAGCAAAACCACAGACCAGTGGGAAGAACACAGACAAGTAACTTACCGCATAAGGCAACGTATACACAATGTAATCGAATAATGAATCCGATTTGATGATCCAACTCAAGTTCATTCAACTTTATAAAGGTCAATACTCATCATTCATGTGCTCGCTTTAAATTTGCTTCCACCAATGAAAGAAATCCACGAAATCCATTGACAATTTATAGTATGTTGTCCATGATATTTCGGCAAAGGAATTGACGTGTTGCTTCGAGGTTGTTTCCAGTTCATTATTCACGGCTTTTTAATACAGATAAAACGTTTTGGATTGAATTAAAGTAAATAATATTGATTACTGTGATCGTAGGATAATTGTTTAAGTATAGAAATGTTGCATTCACACTTATTAGGTAAGTATAAAAACATGTAATTTGTGTGAAATTTCACTTCACGGTATTTAACCCGGTGTTTTGTATTTAGGTAAGTGTTTAATTTGATTGTTTGGTTTATGCAGGTGTTATTTTATTCGTGACAAGTTCGTATGCTCTATACGAGTCGTCCTCAGATGTAGTTGAACTAACACCCAGTAATTTCGAGCGTCTGGTCACAAAATCTGACGAAATATGGATCGTGGAATTCTTTGCACCTTGGTGTGGACACTGCAAGAACCTTGTCCCTGAATACCAGAAAGCAGCCCGAGCACTTAAGGTAAAGTACAGTCAAAGGGCCCTTTGTTTTTTTATCCAAATATTTGACTATTGTTTTAATTATTTTATGTATTGCCAACTTAACGATTTTATTTTCTTTTTTAATTAATATTTAATCGGAAAACATAAGTATGGTATTTCTAAATCACAATAATTGAAAATTGTTGCAATAGTTTTGTCACACTATAATGTCAGAGCATGTGAGCATGCAAAATTCTGCATGGATATTGCAACTATGTCCCACATTTATTTCACTAGAATTTTATGTATACAAATTATTGCAACCAATCTTTATCAAAATAGCATTTCATAATAGATGCAAGATGAAATTCTGTATAAAACATAACCATTGGGTGGGCTTTTAAGATTTTATATTATGTGTAACATTCCAAGTTAGAATAACATTTTTATTTTACAGGGTATAGCAAAAGTAGGAGCAATAAATGCAGATCAACATAAAGAGTTTACTAAGAAGTATGGAGTCACAGGCTTTCCTACCATCAAGATGTTTGTGGGAAACAAACAGAATCCGTATCAGGGTCAAAGAACTGCTGAGGCTTTTGTTGATGCAGCTCTTACGGCAGCCAAGGAAAAGGCTTACGAGACTCTTGGAAAGAAAGCTGGCGGATCAACTTCGGATAAGGTAAACATTAATAGAATACTATAGACTTCATTTGTTTTAAAGCAAAGGGTTGGTATATACAAAAAGATCAGCCTTTGATAAGCAACAGCTGTTTTAACTTTGATGCAGTAAGCTGTTAATGCAAGTTGGCAAGCTTAACAATTCTCTGAGCATTGGTGCACAAGTGTAAATAATATACATGTAATAATTAAAAAAGATATTAGGATAAAAGAGGTAAAGCGGTAGCCCAATGGGTCAGACTTCAATTTCACTTTTGGGGGGCTGAGTTGAGCCTTTTAACTTTTTTAACTTACAGCGTTGTATGCAATTAAAATATCACAATGCTTCAACTGTGAAGGAAAACGTCGTGAGGAAACCTTCATGCCTGAGAGTTCTATATAATTTTCTCAAAGGTATGTTGAGTCCACCGTCTAGTGGACTATTGCCTTAAACCCTTCTCATTCTCGTTGTGGGATGAAAATAGTGCCCTGTACTGAGCTGGTAATGGGTTGATATGATGATGATGATGATAAAAAGAGGTTCAACTACTCCTATTCCCTGTTGCTGTGCAATGGCAGGTGGATAAGATAATTTTATTCTGTGTCAGGTGATATCATTCTTGTCTCCTGCCTGTGTTAGCCGTTCATTATGAAGTTTGTAACATGCACATTGAACAAACGATTGATTGTTTGTATGTGTAAGTGATACTAACAGGGATCAACAGCTCTTTGAGGCATTAACTTTATTTACATTGGACGATAATGCTCAAAATACTAATTTTTAAATGTTTAAGTGGTGTTATATACTATACAGAATTTAAGTGATGTTAAATACTAAGGTATACAGAATCAAATTTTTAATGCAATCATTGAAGCTGTGAATGCTACGCTACTAAAATGAATAATCATTAATATGTCAAACATTCAGGCAAAATTCAGGAAAACCCTTTATGGTCACTACATACCATGGAAATCAAACCAAATAACACAGAGTATAGAACAAATTCAGACTCCTTATTCACAAATTAAGGAAATAAGATTCAAGGATTTACAAACACATCTGTTTCGCAGAAGAATGTCTGACACTGAGTGACCAAAAATTATTAGATTTC
This sequence comes from Pararge aegeria, assembly GCF_905163445.1. NCBI lineage: Eukaryota > Metazoa > Arthropoda > Insecta > Lepidoptera > Nymphalidae > Pararge > Pararge aegeria. The sequence continues at coordinate 3,286,993 of NC_053181.1, forward strand.
TGCCCAAAGTAAAGAAAATGTACTGTATGCTATTCATTAAAATTAGCATTATTTAACAGTTTTATTTAAGCCTTTTAGAGTTTATTTTACTAATACTATTGAAAATAATGAGTGTTATTACTTTCAATGATTAAGAGTGAGGAAGCCTCATGGTAGATAAATACTCGTAACACATTTAAAGGGGCAATTAATATTTAAATACTTTATATATCAAATCCAGTTTTCATTAATTACAAATCTATTTCATACATTTTATACAATAATTTAATACAATTGCAGCACTAGTGTCTATTCTTCCTTTTCATTTTTCATCTCCCCGGGAAACATTTTGATTGGCCAAAGGGAAAGGTCTGGAAAACCAGTAATTTTATATTGACCAAATTACTTTGACTAAAGAATAAAATTATTGCTAATATCGTGTCACAGATTATATATGGCAGAAAATCATGATAATACTGTATACAAGCCCCTATACCAGATGAATGTAATATGTAAAAAAATACAAAATGTTCACCTTGAGCTAATGCTGCAGCCAGGAATTTTAGTATTTAAAAAGACTAATTAATTATTAAAAGCCTGTTTTTCTGTTCTGTAATGTTTTCCTAGTTAATGACCGGGTGTCCAAATTAACATATTTCGAGGGACATATCACTACCTTATGAATAAGTATTTTTACGAGTATCGTTACGAAGCTCTCGCTTTTACTGACTTCCGAAAACTGCGCAGGCTCTTAGTACGCCAAGTATATCACGATTTCATCTTTGTATAAAGACATTTGTGTGTATTTGCTAATACTGTAAACGCATGCTCTCCATGGGGTCCATTAACAAGGTGTTCGAATACTTTATATGAAGCCTATATACTTTCCGTACTGTAATTTATTATTTTAATCTCTAAAATAGCGATCGGGAATACCACATGTTTCAATCAGTGACAAATATTTATTTTTATAATTATATTAGATGTGGCCAGCGTCCGCGTTTGCGCCTTTACAATACCCGTGAAGAACCGTTTGTTTGCTTGGCATAAAAAGTAGTCTAAATTGCTTTGTGTCCTTTCAACCAATTCAATGTCAAAATACAAATTGATTGATTTATAAGTTAGGGACTGCGTAAAGTAACGACAAACAAAGACAGTTTCGCACTTATAATATTAGTAAGAATGATATTCGGCTCCAAAAGATCGTAGAATGATGATGAATACCCAATCTATCAAATTGAAGAAGTTGTTTTCAACTGTTAGTTCCAGATATAAGCGCGTGGTAACAAACATAAAACACACTTTTAGCTATATTATTTAGTTGAGATATCTAAATCGCATACACTTCGTGTACTTCGCGATTTAGAAAGTAGCCATATCTCTTAGCAAGAGCTGTAGAGTCCGACGCCATCACGATGAGATCTAAATAGGATCTAAACGTCATGGTATTTGAAAGTTGTATGGAATGAGTGCGTCACTTTATAAAGGTACGCATTTGCGATGTCGCCTACGAACTTCCTACGCATAAACTATCACTCTTATAGATATTCGTGAAACCAATATGTTCAGGACACGTCAGTGTGACCTCTAACAAACTTGCGGCCCGGTGTACGTTGTTGCCCGCCCACACTTAGGTACCTTATGTACGCGTATATATATTTTTATTGATAAAAAATTAAAAAAAAAAAAAACCCAATATTTTATTACAACGTATATTAATAGTATTGATAAAACTATTAACGTTGGATAGCAACAGAAAAGCGCCAGTCTGGCAGCCCAATAGAATTTCTCCTAGGCAGAATATCTGCGACAAAAATTACGTTCGTTCGGCCTCACCTTTAGTTATTAAGCAAGAAATACTATACGGGCTATAGTGTTTATCGTTCCCTTACCGATGTGCTCTTTGATCAAAGATCCTTGTAGTCATCTGGATTTTCTACTACCATTTCGTCATTCATAAAAAAAAAAATTGGTTGTCTGAAAGTCGGCTTACTGACGATAGTTAAACGTGACAACGTCGTAAGAAAATACTGATGGAATGGTTGCATTTTTCAAAAGAAAATTTTAATTTTATTTGTTTGATAGTAATTATCGTTGCTATAAACAATTGACACCACATTCACTTTTCACTGCACTTCATCCTTGCCGAAAACATGTAAATGTATTATTGTATATAAGCTGTCCACGCGGACGCATCGCTCACTCAAGTAGGAGAGAGACAGATGTCGAACGCGGAGGCCGACTGTGCCTCTTTGTCGCTCGTTCCGCGCTCTCGCTTGCACTTCAAGCCTTGAATGGAACGCCTCAGAGCGAGGTAACGCCGCATACGTCATGTTTTCTCGTGCGTGCAGCCGGCTCCATCGAATGATATTTTTTGACGTGACAACGTCTTATAATTATCATAGAGGGTTATCAGTTAATTTTTCATACCGCCAAGTGCGACGTCGCTTAGATTCCGATATGGGTTTAATAAAACTGCTATACTAAACCCCTAACAGATTATCCCGTTACCATCCTAGACTGCATCATTATTTACCAGCAGGTGAAATTGCAGTCTTCAGTCAGTCTCAACTTGTAGTGAAATAAAAAACAAAATATTCACTCATTGGTGGCTGACAAATAGAAATATTTCCACAAATGTTTCTGACAATCCTGTATGAAATTTATAATTTTCAGTTTTTTTTTTTAAATTCTACGTCCATCTCCAGTAGGGCTAAAATGCGTGCCACGAGATAACTATGTCTTCCATTTTCTCGTCGTATTTCATAGAAATAGTAGTCGAATACGTTTATATGTTATCAAACGGCTTAAGTAATCTTTATCACTGTATTCGTATATAAATGTCTGTTTCAAAAAATATTTTCATAGTAATTTAATAAATTGAATAATTTTAAGGATACAAATTAATGCTGACTGACTAAATCTAATCATTAATAATAATGAATAAAATCCGAAATATTTCAGACCAAAATTTAAAATATTCTTTTTAATATTCCCTGATGATGGGGATGGCTCTGATAACTTTTTTCTGTTATCTGAAGGTTTTATACAAAGACGCAACGACGGCGCGATTGGCAGTTCCAAATTACCAGTCAGCGCTGTTCATTGTTGCCAATGAACAATAACTAAGTTTGCGGCCCTTTGCCATATCTTTATATTACCTAATATTCTTAAAAAGACTTACATATATTACATATATATATATTTACTTATATATATTTTATCACTGATTTTACATTGTGGTTATACTTATATTTTTAAATTTTTAATTTTATACTTACTTAATATAATTGTACGCCCGGCTGTGGGTATACTGTTTTGAATACTTTTCTAGGCCTTGTCAACTGCCTTTCTATGTGTAAACAGTGAACAATAAAATTATATTCTATTCTATTCTGTTCTATTCGATTTTTTGTGACTTTGCCTAGAACAAATAATAAATGAGAATTAAAATCCAAAAATTATTTACTGATCTACGCCTATCAAGGGCATTTATGAAGCGTTAATTCATATATTTTCATTTTTGTGAGGTGATGGATAACTACATTCATAAACAAACCTCACCTCACAAACCAAGCGGTGTTTTTTTTTTGTTATCACCATCTGCCAGTCCATGAATATTTAGCTATACAGTTAGAGCAATTCATAACCAAGCTTTTATAATCGTTCACGTAATGCTTAAAAATTATAATAGAATTCTATAAGCTTACGTTTTATATAAACTTTGAATTTATAGAGACATCTTAAACATTGCCAATAAAGTTGTTTATTTTATATTATTATCTTTGTTGCAGTCCGCTGTGGTTGAGCTGACCGAAAGTAACTTCAAGGAACTGGTGCTAGAGAGTGACGACATGTGGCTGGTGGAATTCTTCGCTCCATGGTGTGGACACTGCAAGACCCTCGAACCCCATTGGGCTAAAGCTGCAACTGAACTTAAGGGCAAGGTATGTTATTAATCTATCAACAATTTAGCATTCACCGGCGGAAATAATTAAAACAAAGATGAATCGCCAGAACCTCAAATTAAAAGGTTTAATTTTACACGAAAAACAAAGAGATATACAAAAAAAATTACAGTCACAAATCCTGGCGCAACGCCACCTCCACCACTCAATTGAAAAAAGAAAGGGGAAAGAGAGAGATCTAGTGACAATACGGTTTCCAATAATTGTAAGTAGATGGCGCGCCTTCGATACCATATAAATCGTAGTTAACTTTTACGCAAGCGACTAAATAAACGTAGACAGAAAATCTTACACTTGGCGCTCTGTTCGACGTAGACGCAGGCGAAGGCGTAGGTAGACTATAAAATTACCCCTAAACAAGAGTGACAGCTGCCTTTTATAGGCAAATAAACCCGTTTTTTTGCTTGGTCGGAATTGACTTCTAACTATAAATTAATATACTCATATTGTAACAGACAAATAGCAGAAATAAGGAATAGTATGTCGTAAAACAAAAGATTCATACAATCTCTCAACTCAATACTTCTTTAAGATGTTTACCAGGTAAAGTAAAATAAATAATATATGAGTACCTAGCAATGGGATTTGTTTTCCTTTTAAATAGCTAAGGCTAAATGAATATCATAGAACACATTATCATGGGGGAAATGTAACTTGATTTTTCGCATATTACTTTGTATACTTTAACGAACATTATTAAACTTTGATCTTTGATTAAACTTTCTAAAAATTATACAACGTGTAAATGAAAACCGAAATGAAACTTCACCGACTTATCTGTGAAATCGAAAACCAAATAGTTTTTCAATTTGAAACCGCTGACATAGTTTTTACTGAAAAAAATCAAAAACAGCCCTAACATCACATGCAAAATTAAAATCATGCGACTAGTTACTATGCGCGTGTCGGTCTTTTATCTTCAATAGGGTTGTCAAATAGAATGTTTTGAATTCCTTGATATGGTAAATTAAATATGCTTCCTTCGATTTAATATTTTAATAGGGTGATTCCTTATGAAATATACTAATACACCCTTCTATTTTATTTCGTAATTCTGTTACACGTTGTATAATGAGATTTAGAAAATATTAAACCAATAAAAAATATTTCATTATTCAACTCACTATTACTGAGTGCACTAGTTTAACGAGTCTCGTGTAGCTTTTGATAAGAATTCGTTATACCCAGTTCTCTTTTATGCAACCATAAAATTTCTGCGAGCAAATCGATTTAAATACTTGGTAATCTTGGTATGTATTTATAAATGATTTCATTTTCGTATCAATATTTAACGCCTTGTGCATAGCCAACGTGTTGTATCGCAAATATTCCAGACTGACACCTACGTCTTTGTTTAATACACCAAAGTAGTGTCATTCTTGTTTCATATAACCTATTTCAGAATTTGGCTGTCATTCAAAACACTGACATACACACAAACCAAAACAAGAGGTTTTATTTTTAATTTATTTTACTGTACTAGCCATGGGAGTCCAGTCACTACAGGCCTTAAAAAACAAAATATTCCTTTATCAATGATCAATAACTCAACCCACTCAGAAAAACGGGTTGTTGATTGCAATACATGGTTGTAGTAGAACAGAGGGCGGTCCGTTGTATACCCTGCTACGCTACGGTTGACACCCGCGGATAGAGGCAAAAACATCACGGCTCAATAAAATTTTCTTTATACTAAGTTAACTTAAAATAACACTGAAATATTACTAAACTAAGTAAATATTAAAAAAATAAAATGGTATTTCGTTACAATTATAACAAATATTCATGTTAAAACATATATAAGTAAATAAATAAATATACTACGACAATACACACACCGCCATCTAGCCCCAAAGTAAGCGTAGCTTGTGTTATGGGTACTAACATGACTGATAAATATTTTTATGAATAAATACTTATAATATAAACAGATAAACACCCAGACACTGGAAAACACTTATGTTCATCACAGAAACTTTTTCCAGTTGTGGGAATCGAACCCACGGTCTTGAACTCAGAAAGCAGGGTCGCTGCTCACTGCGCCAATCGGCCGTCGATATCAAGTCACAGAATAGATAATTACAGAACCTGCACTGCGCAATGTTTCTTATTCAAATTATAAAAGCCCCTAGGGTCTCTAGTAACAACATTACTTACCCGCTAAGCCTATAGGATGTATTAACGTACTCGACCTTCCAATAAGGCATTGTCGAGCGAGTGGTGTTAAAAGATTAATTACGATTGACTTCATTCTTTTTAGGTGAAACTCGGTGCACTGGACGCAACCGTTCACCAAATGATAGCATCTCGCTTCGGAGTGCAAGGCTACCCGACCATCAAATTTTTCCCGTCGGGCAAGAAGACTAGCGAGAGCGCTGAAGACTACAACGGCGGCAGGACTTCCAGCGATATCGTCACCTGGGCCCTCGACAAACTTGCCGAGAATGTGCCCCCACCAGAAATTGTTCAGGTAGGTGCTCATTTTTGTGCAAACTTGCCAAAAATGTGCCCTCACCAAAAATTGTTACTGTATCGGATTCACCAGCTAGTGGATTTGGGAACGCTTCCCAGATATGCTGATCGGATATTGATTGATGGCAATGTCCGTAAGATATTATACAGGGTTAAATAAAAACTTCTAGAAAGCTCTCGGCCTGTAGTTGTTTACATTAAAACTAACAAATTTTGTTCTACAAGTTTTTTTTTTTTTTAGTTCGATAGTCTGTGAAATATTAAATAATAAATAGTTTACATAGATACTCTGCTTGTTACTACTCTGTAATGTAACATGGGCAGCAGCCCGCGGAGAACGATTCCATCGTGCAGTCACTGACCCGACCCGGTTTCATATTGTAATGCCACTTAACATAAATGACATGTTTTTTTTTTCGTACGAAATAAATGAATACTGAATTTTGAATAGTCGTAGAACATAATTTGTTAGTTTTGATGTTAGGAACTACATGATCGATTGCTTTCTGCTATTTATTATTTAACCCTGTAGGCAGTGGCGTTCATAGAGGGTATGCACCGGGTATAAAAACAATGGAAAAAAAATGAAAAAATACAACAATAAAATAAATACATTAACTAAATAAACCCACAACTATAATAATAATAATAACATGAAACTAACATCTTTGTATAAACGTACATATATCGATAACTAATTAAGATACACAGTGTAAAAGGTAGATACATAATTTTAACAAACTAAAGCTATATACAATATTAAAATTAAATGTTAAGTTTAGAGACTATCACTAGAGAAAATATGAATCCGCCACATGTTCTTGGAATTCCACCGGTTTGGCCAATAAATATTGTTTAATTTGGTTCTTAAACCCAAACTTGCTTTTGCAATAAGGATGTTTATGTATTTATTCATAAGACACACCAGCAATTAATTGTAAGTACATTCATAAAAAAAAAAAAATATGTGTTAGAATTACAAATTCAATGTTTAAACGTTTATTTAAAATTGTTCGTAACTATTATTTATATTGCAGGTGGTAAGTGAAGAGACAATGAAGGCGTGCAGCGAGAAGCCACTGTGCGTTGTATCGGTACTGCCGCACATACTGGACTGCGATGCGGCGTGCCGCAACAATTACATTTCCGTATTGGCCGTACTTGGTGACAAATACAAGGCCAAGATGTGGGGGTGAGTGTTCTTTTTGTGCTTATACAATCAAATATCCTAGTACTCAAGCATTGGCGTGCACTGGGTTTCTTACCGGGGTATGCATACGTCGGGAAATTTGCATAAAACGGTAGGCAGTGCTTTTGCACATGTATGAAGTGCACGCCTCTGTATTATTATTATTATTAAATTCCTTATTGCACACACAAAAACAAAATACAAAGAGAAACACAATAGATACAAATGAAAAAATAACAGAAAACAAGTTTGGGTGTGCAAAGGCGGTCTTATCGCTAATGCCTATTTGAGACTTTGGCATCACTTTTAAGAGTTTGAATAAGCACCTCTAACTTTTCCAAGACGTGAGGGATGCATTATTGAGAGTTCTGCATAATGTACTCGAAAGTTCTAAACCCTTCTCTTTGTAGGAAGAGCCCAGTGCCCTGCACTTAATTTGTAAATTTCCGGCCGTAATTGGTAAATCTGATGATAACTAAATATTTATATATTCAAATACGCACATAGATGGCACTTTTGATATTATATACAAAATTTCAGTGGCTATATCAACCCATGACCGGTCCACTACAGAGTACTGGTCTCCTTCCACAATAGGAAGGGGTTAAAGCCGTAGTCCACCACGCAGGTTTCCTCACGATGTTTTCCTTCACCGCTGGAGCGAGTGATATTTTAATTAATTAAAACGCACATAACTTAGAAAAGGTGCGTGCTGGGCAGGTGCATTCGAATTCGCCCCCCCCAAAGAAAGTGAAGTCAAAGTCCTCCCCACTGGACTATCATTGATATTCTACAAAATAATAAGTTATAAGTCAATGTCCAGATTCTCCAACCATGTGACAGTCCGAGCAGGGAGATCAAAAAGGTTGTGGGGCAATCCCTGGCATGAATGGATTGGGCAGCAATGGATTATGTACTCCATCGTCTGATCTTCCTCCCCCCAGCCACATGTAGTGGATCGTTGGGGAAACTGTGTAAAGCTTAGACTCGGATTTTGATTATAGATTTTCTTTAATTTCGCAGGTGGGTTTGGTCGGAAGCAGGTTCGCAGCCTGCGCTAGAGGAAGCCCTAGAGCTGGGTGGGTTCGGCTACCCCGCGATGGCTGTCGTCAACGCAAAGAAACTCAAATTCTCCACCCTAAGAGGATCCTTCTCGGAGACAGGCATCAATGAATTCCTCAGGTATTATTCATCTAAACCCATAAAATTTAGATCTATTTTGAATTAAGGCTAAAACACATACAATAAGCGTAGAATTAAATAAAATACAGAACACTCGTTCAGCTATTATTGTATGTGTCCCATTACGTGTCTTAAGGGCAGTGTGTCCAAAAACAGTGAAAACGCCCAGCGCACGTCTTGACTCCACGCCGGCGGAATGTTGCTAGCTCACAAACTTTTTTCAATTTCCTCATAAAATAATTACTGTTAACTTTGTTATACATGATTAATCGAAACTAACCGTTTAGGCAGCGTACGCATTGGAGGCTCTCAAGAGGGGAAAACCCCCAATTTGAATCTTTGAATCATTGGCACTTATGTTCTTTTGGTCTTAGCGTGATGATATATAGCCGATAGGCTTCCTCGATAAATGGGCTATACCAACACTGATAGAATTTATCAAATTGGACAAGAAGTTCCTGAGATAATCCCGTTCAAGTAAACAAACAAACTCTTCAGTTTTATTATATTTTATTAGTATAAGATTCAGTCTATTTATTTATTTATTTATTTTATATCTTGTTAGTACAGCAGGGTCTAAATTATTATAAGACAAACAAATAAAAGGTGACATTAAACATTACAATAGACATGATATTAATATAGTAATACTTTAGTGTAATGCTTTAGTGTACTTTAGTGTAATACTTTGGTGATATTCTGCGAATAATGAAGTAAAGGTCATTCAATATTCCCCTAAAGGTACACTATCTATACATTTGAATTTTCTACAGGGACCTGTCATTTGGTCGCGGACAAACCGCACCAGTCAAAGGAGCAGAGATGCCATTCATCCAAACCACCGAGCCTTGGGACGGCAATGATGGAGAACTTCCACCTGAGGAGGACATTGATCTCTCTGACGTAGACCTTGAGAAGGATGAGCTGTAAGTGTGCAAAAATTTGTGTGACTGAAGTATGTTTTTTTAAGTGTTTACGGAAACTATGTCAAAAGTCAATAATAAAATCACAATTTTTCGTAAGTCGCTTATAAAATTTGATAGAATGAAATACATATTGAAAATTTAAAACCGTTTTTACAGAAAAGGTTTTATTTTATTTATACAGATAATGTTGAACCGTATAAAAAATATGCATGAAATAAATATGGCATTAGTATAAACAACTTATTCAGATATTTAAAAAATGAAATTGAAGCCTATTTAGGAAACAATGGTTTAGGCGCACAGTTCATAGAAAAATAATTATGTAACTTTTGATATGTATTTCTTCTTGATGTTAAAATATTGTTGTGAAGTGGCAACAAAACATATTTGTATTTATAGTCTGTGTCACATTTGGGTAATTATTGAATTGAATTAGTAAGGTTAAAGAACTTTTGGATGTTGTTTCATCTGTATAATGTCTATGAAATGCATTTTTAATATTTAACATTTTAGAAGTACTTTATTTCTTGGATAGGTATTTAAGCCATATTTCAGATAATAAGTCAAGTCATTAAGTCTGTTTTCAAATGATTATCATAAGGAAAATACGGCCAGGATTATTTAGTCTTTTTATGAAGACAAAATGTATGTAAACTTGATTCCAGGCGTAAACTGCCCGGCCCTGATTTTCTATTTGAATCTTGTGATACATAAGTATCAGTATCAATAATCACAGTTTGAGGCTTAAATTTTTGTATTAAAACCTTTTCACAAAATTCATTTAAATTATTGATAGAATTTCTTTACCATAAAAAATTACTCTGGCAGTTTACTTACATTACTTATTAATATTACTGACGCTCTTGTTTCTGTTTTATAATCCTTGCTATTTAAAAAAAAATGCGGCGATGATAGAATACGAAGCCTCCAGTAGTCTACCATTTTCTCATCCTATTTTAATGAGATAAGGAGAAAAAAAAAACGTAATTATCTTGTGATGAGCCTCTTAGCCCTACTATCTAGAGTTGTTTACATAATTATTTGGATTGTTACATATATGTACATCAAATTATTAAAAAAACTGAACCATGAACAACATAATTATGTAAACAGACTAGTTTTTAAAATATTTTTTATAATAATTTTATAAAAATGATCGTAAAATATTCCAATTTTAGTTTGCAGTTCTCTGTATTATAATTATTGAAATAGTTGTAATAACATAACATATCTTTATATAATATTTTTTAATAATAGATTATTTTTGTTATGCCATTATATAAATCTGCTAAATACCACATTAAGTTACTCATACAAAGTCTACATTTTATCATTGAATAATTAAGACTGGTTGGAAAATTATATTTTCTTAAAATGTTATGTTAAATGTGTACTTTATTTATTTCTAGAATATGATGAACACCATAACATCACTTTTTAGCCATACTGAATATATGTAACTCTCTAAAATATTGGCTGTATCTCTTCCATAAAGTTAAAATTTTTAAGCATTTACTGAAGACAAATTAATTTGTTTTATTGAAATAAATGTGGAAATATATGTATGTGTTTTATTCTTTTCAAAGTATGTTATACTATAGAACCAGTCCGTGCGCTGAAAAGTGTTTTATATTGTCTGAGTATGTAAACTTTATTTTCATTACTTTTTAGTGTAAAATATGTTTAAAGAATAAAACAAATATGATGAAATAAATAGAAACAAGTAAAATAAATGTCCATTTATTTTATCTCTATATTATTTAAGAATTTAATTTTTTTTAATATTTTGATAACGATCTTTACACTAAATAGTAAATGAAAGATTGTTTACATAATAAAAAATGAAGTCTACATGTCATTTGATAGGCAATAACTCTCTAAAACTTTTCAACCGTCCCAGTAAGAGTAACGTAATATAATATGGTCTAACAATTGGAATAAAAATAAATCAATAAAGTATCCAAACAAATAATATATATTATAATTGTAATAAACAGAACTAATAATCAGTTAGGATCAAGGAAATTATATCGATAAACCAGTAGTTGAGTATTCCCGATTCCTGAACGAAGACTGTAGGTCTTGGTAGGGGGAATGTCAATGTCAGTGGGAAGAATAAGGGGGAAAAAAGGGGAATTAAACGGTGATGGTGGGAAAAACGAGGATAGTAAACTAAAAAGTACAGTTGGTAGAAGGTTAAAGAAGAAGGAAGAAGTAATATTATAAATGTGATTGTAAGTTTGTTTGTTACGCTTTCACACGAAACAACTAAACCGATCTTCATGCAACTTTCTATACTTACATATTCTTAGAGGATTATACTTTTCATTGAAAAAAAAATTACGTAAGATAATAAAATGTTTGAGAAAAAATCTCATATATGACTATAGTATAGTGTAGACTATGTAGCAGTACGCTGCCTCCCAAAATTATGCGCGCGAAGCCACAGGGCATATCTAGTGGTCTATAATGGAAAGTAAAACTATCAACCAGTTTTTGACGGGAGTCGTTGAAACGTACTTTCTTACAAACCAAGAGTTGCAATCGAGATTGGAGATGAGTATTAACACATTTACATTAAACCTAGTTGCTAGAAGCTGTTATAAGCACCATTGTGACCAAATAATAATAACGGTTAAAGTATAGGCATTATAATTAAACTTTATAAAACTATTCAAACCTATTAAGTCTGCAGGTACTATGATAAATTATAAGTAGGTACCTGCTTTAATAAATCGAAAGTAAAGTATTAGTATGAAAAATGTTTACCTAGTAGGTAACTAAAATGAATCTCGAGGTACAAAGTAAACAAAAACTTGTAAATATGTGCACTGTATTTTATTTATGTGAGCCTAACCCAATTTCTCTAACAAACGTAAACTCGGATCTTTTACATAGCTACATGTTGACACACTGAAAACGTTTACAATTTTTTTGTGCGCCGACTAGGTTTGTTTAATTAAAGTTAAGGAGGTAAACGTTTCAAGGGTACGGGGCATGCAAACTTAAGCGATGAATATATTTAAACAATTATTAATTGTAAAGTCAACCCCTGAGGATGCTCGGTTTTGGAGCGAAACGTGCGTAGAGGGTACATTGCCGAAGATCTGTTTGGTGTGGAGTAAAAGGATTAAAGAAATTATAAATTACACCATACAGATTCTCCTGCTTTTCGCGGAGTATAGCTAATTAAGCTTAATTTTCATATTATTTCCTCAATGGATTATTATCCATTGATAAAGATTGGATTGGAAATTATTAAAAATAAAAATCATTATAGCTATAAAAATATTTATTACAAAATTGAGCATTACTTTCTAAAAAACTACACTACTTAACAGTAAATATTTTCGAGACATTATTCTTTCAATTAAACAACATAATTTACTAACAATGAGGTAATTGCCTGCTTTTAGGCAAAATGCTAGACCAGGTAAGCCTACGATGAACATATCGAATTAAGAACCATTACCTTCTATCTTCAGTTTTGATTGTTTTTTTTTTTATATAAATAGTCACAAAGTTAATTTTGGCGTCGTGTAAGTTCAAACACCTATTTATGGTATTCATTCTAACTGTACTGATATCGCCTATTAACTTTAAAACTTTGACAGTTTAATTTTTCATTTATGTACTAGCCTAGCGCTTCACTGCAATCACACCTGATGTAAAGCGACGATGCAGCCTAAATGTATTTGTGCGCGGGTCGCGCGTGCCTTGAAGATCCCTATATCGGGGGAGATGAAAAATGGCAGGGCATTCCAGATCTTTGCGATGCGTTTTAGGAAGGAAGAAGCAAAACGATTACGCGTTAGTTAACCGTAGGTTAGCCAGCTCATTCTTTTAATATAACATGATACCGAAGGTAATATTAGATTTACCATTACATAAGTTTAAAGAATGTATAAAAACACATTTTATACATAATAAGGTTGCCTTAAAGCAAGCCGCTCCGCTTTCATCTCACACAGGATATGACAATGATTGTTAAATTGTAAAATTATGTTGAAATAGAGCAACTGCTGAGTTTCTTGCTTGCTTCTTCTCGGTAGAACATGCCTTCCGAACCGGTGGTAGAGTCACTACAAACAGACATACTTGACGTTTCAACAGTTAATATATTAGGACTACTTGAAATAAACGAATTTTGAATTTTGGCTAGATCACTACTTGTAGTAAAATCAACACATTGAAGATAAAAGACTTCAGTTCTTTTTATAAATACATTTCTGTAAAATTGCCAACTGTTTAAAATACGGTATTCTGTTGGATATTTCTATAAATCAGAATCCACTCTTTAATATTATATTGATTTACATTTTTCAAATATTGATCTAAATACATATTTACTTTTTGTGCACTATTACTTAAAAGGAATGTCAATTTACAGTCTTGTTTAATTACAGTTAAGGCAATCTGAACATAGCCAGTATATATAGGGTTTTACTCTAGAACCTATACAAATTGTTTTTGTAGCCAAATGTTGACATTACAGTGATAAATATAGTAAAGATCTAAATCTGTACATGAAAATTAGAACAAAGATAAGTAGGGCTTAGAATAGTTATCCTTTGAGTCATTCTCATCAATCAATTTAGTCACCATGGTACAAAAAAGAATACTTTATCAGATAAAGGTTTATCAAAATTCATCATGAATACTTTGAAATAAATGGTTCATAATAATATGCCAATCAGTCACAATGTTCCAATAATACTTATTAATAAACTGATGTCTTAGATACAAAAGTACACACTAAAAAAATTAAATAAAAACAACAGTTTTTATAAAAAAATGTTACTTATCTCAGCTTTACAAAATAAATGAACCACTAAATACAATAACTGGATGACCATCCTAATTTTAATTAACAAATAAAATGTTGCAAAAAGTAATTCAACTTTGTGTGCAAAAAATAAACAATTAAAATAAATATATAACATTAATACAAAGTACAATATTATTGTATAATGTGTTTACTGGATTTTGTATTAATATTACACTCGAAGACACCTTCCATTGCCTATCAGTACTGTAAAATTTTGCTTATTTGCTTATAAACTAACTTACAATACATTCTTTAGAAATTTAACATTTACTATTGGTCCAAAATTATGCTAAACTAACAATAATTGTTAAGGTACACATTCATAAGGTCGCAAAACGATGTACAAAATGGTACATTTAATATTACAATATTGTATATTCATTTGCAGTAACACTGGGCAGCCTTTGGATTTATTGAAACTGCATTTGTTCATAAGTTTAGATACTTTTTATACTGGTACACATATCACAGTGAATGAGATAATATTACACATATTGGTGTACACCTTGTGCATCTCTGAAGTTGTAAAATAAGTAAATCTGTCAAATAGTATCACTGCAAAAGTTACTTTGAATTATACCAGTATTCCATCCCAAATTGGATTAAATAATTCTAGTATAATATATAGTAATAATACCAACTCATTGCATTACTATATGAAACAAAAAAATACCAACTATCAGTAACCATATTAAATACTGGTGTAATAAAGTTGCATAGATACCTTTAATATTAATGAAGACAGTTACTTAAATAGAATAAGGCAATTGAATACAATCATACTATAGCAAACTCATTATATTATCAAATGGAATGTGGTAGATAACCAATAATTTACCAAAACATAAAGGGTGCTCAAACCAACACCTAAAGCTCACCAGTTCTGCAAAGCCTCTTTGATAATCGCCATCACAAGTTAGTCTATTAATTTACTATTCTATAATTGTAAACTGCTTCAATATGAGTCAGTATTCTGGATTAGGGCTATCGCTTATCATACATCTCAATGCCAACTCCACTCTAATTTTAGCATTTAAAGCATTGAAATGTTAGCATTTGTGTGACGAGAAATCAACATGTTTTCTACTCATCATACTCTACTGGCATAAAAATTTTAGTGCCTTAGATTTAACAAATAAAGCTCACATTTGACCCTTGTTTGATGATGTTAAATTTAATATGTTAGTTTTCCACTATGGGCAGGTAACATTAAATTATTAATTTATGTGACCTAAATTAATATGGTGTTTAAGACTTCTATCACACTAAGGGTTTTAGTGTGATAAAGTCTTAAAGGTCAATATCAGCTGCATAAGTTACCAGGTGAGTAAAATATTTTAATAGTATAAGGAAGACATACAAAAATTACATTATCATGAGTGCTAAGTGGGCTTTGCACATTTTCATAAACCATATAGACAGGCCTAGAGATAATGCTTTCCAAATGTAAAAGGGTAGGTATATGTGATGTTTTATAATTAGCACCATTGATCTTTTAGATATAAGATATGCATTTGATAATTAAATTATATAATAGATACCTATTAACTGACAAGAGATTAAACTGGTGGAGGCAATCCCATCATGTCATATTTCTTGGTTTTCTTACATAATACTGGGTAACATATAGAGAAATAGTACATGCCTACAATGGCTAGGATTATTGAGACAATAACAGCTATAATACTCCAAGCTGACAAACCTAGGCCTCGGCGCGTTGGCGTCGAGCTTGCAAGAGCATTCGCACCAGATAATGAAGATTTCTGCCTCAAAGGTTCTCCGTATCCCCTACTTTCGTATTTACTGCCATAACCACCTCTATTACGAAACCCTTCGCACGATGTTATGAAAATGTTGAGGACTGTAACAAAAAAAGTGTACTGTTTTGGGTAGAATTCAGAATTCAAAAATATCACTCAAGCGTATTGTTCGGCTTATGGCCAACGCGTGCCCTAAACAATCTCATTTATAAGAACCCCCGAGGATATGCTGATCAAAAAAAGGCAGACTTAAGACTTGAAATTAAAGGAATATTTATCTAAATGAAAGCATGTGTTAATTTTGGTGTCACAACTTTGGTTTGAATTATACTATAGTGAATGGCCATTTCTCATCCTGTATACGTTTTTGGCAAAATAATAAGGAAAAACTCTTACCAAGTAGAACAAGACCCAAACGTAATAGTAGTTTAAACATTTTCAATTAAGGAATATTATCAATAAAAGTGAAGATTAATCACAGACGTTTTTATCGTTGTTTTGTAAATTATTGTTATATTAAATTATTAAAGAGTAAATTAAAATTGCCAAGTAAATACACTCCCACCCTGACCACATTCACACACAAAACGAACCACACCAATTTCAGGTTTAAACCAAAGACTCAATTCAACAACCAAGTGACCAACGACTATGTTGCAAACTGTCATCACTAGAACGTCTGTCACATTACAAACCCTAAAAGTCATAACTCAAAACAAGAAGAAGATTGTATTGTACTTGCAGAAATAATACTGGGTGGCTCGCTGCGTGTCAGTAGGTTAAGAACACAGTCATAGTACACATATTAAATTTAAACTTTCATGTATATAATATGAATGGTTGAATTTTATTCCATGGTTGCCTAGATCTTAGGTGTAAATTTTAAACACAAGCGGCAGTAATGATTGACGAAAATAACCTTTTACCAACCTAATTAAGTTATATTCACATTAAAATAAGCTTTGATTTAACATACGATTAAATAACTGATGAAAATATATCAGTAACATTTAGGTACTCACCTGCTTATACATGGCAACTCCACACTTGGGCAGAGGGGACGGAGGCAACCTTTTTTAATTCAGCTGGGGGTGTTCTCATAATTAGTGTCCTATTTTTATGGATAACTAATAAGAGAAGTATATGTCATTAATTTGATTATAAGATATTAAACTTGATTTTAAATTGATAAAAGTTTTCATGCCCTTTCCCGGAGGAAACTTATCGGAATAAAAAGTATCATATACGTTGCGGAATATTAGCTACAACTATACCAAATTTTATTTATATCCGTTCAGTAGTTTTAACATGATGCCTGGACAGACAGTCAAACAAAAATTAAATAAAAATCTATTTTGAACTCAGCATCGATGATCAGATGTACAGAAATAGCATCCGAAAATATTTTTGAAAACTGTAAATCACATGTAACCTGCAACTGTAAGGAAGTCGCAAGCAACAGCTATTATCATATAATAATGGTTGTTGTGTTGGTTAATTGGTGGAATGAAAGTGAGTGAGGATAGAAAACTTAGGGTAGCATGTATATAGTTTTATTGGTAACTTCGATCCCACAGCCACGTATGTCCTCCACAAATCTTTGGTTTCTGTCTGTGGTACATCCGGGCTACTTAGGCAACTGCTGGCGTGTACTTCCGGTATGTTGAGGTGTCAAAAAACTTAATGACATTTGTCAAGTCCACGAAAATGATGCCGGCGATGGCGCAACTACAGTTTTGTGTATTATTTTTAGTATATGTGGCTACACAATGCACTAGTACAAATGTGGACACAGTGTCTAGTGGTATTAATATAAAGAACGTTGACCGAACGATCGATATTTCCTCTCAGCTCGTAAAAATCACATCAAAAGTAACCTTGGAAAACACAGGCAAGTCGCCGGTAAAAAACTTCCTATTAGCAGTGGAAGGCACAGGTAAAGCGAAATTAGCTTTTATTGGGACAAAGGACGGCAATAATAAAGATCTCCGCAATGTGGAGACCGATGTGAAAGGTAATGACGATGCAAAGTTTTGGCGTGTCGATTTGAAAGAAAGCATCAATGCTGGTTCCACGGCCTCTGTAGTTGTCGAAACTGTGTACACCAAGGCACTACAACCGTACCCGACATCAATAACGCAACAAGAGGAGCAATTGGTTAAATACCTTGGAAACTTGTACTTCTATTCGCCATACCCTGTCTCATCTCAGAAGACCAATGTAATACTGAACACTAAAGCGGTGGAAACCTTCACTAAAGTCAAACCGTTTTTGCAACTAGATGGCTCAATTTCATACGGACCTTATTCTAATACGGCTGCTTTTACAGAGAAAGAATTGGTAGTCCATTATAAGAACAACTCTCCATTTTTAACTGTTACACGTTTAGAGAGATTAATTGAAGTTTCACACTGGGGTAATATAGCTATAGAGGAAACTATAGAAGTTGAACACACTGGTGCCAAGCTTAAAGGTCCATTCTCGAGATACGATTACCAACAAGACCACCACAGTGGGCCAGCTAGTGTACGATCTTATAAAACCCTACTACCTGCATCAGCTTCTGATGTTTACTATAGAGACACTAATGGCAACATCTCTACCTCAAACATGAGGGTGAAGAAAGACTCAGTTGAATTAGATTTAAGACCAAGATATCCTTTATTTGGAGGCTGGCGATCACATTACACGCTTGGATACAATGTGCCAAGTTATGAGTACTTATATTATTCTGGCAATGAGTATTTACTGAAGATGCGAGCAGTTGATCACGTTTTTGATGATATGCAAATTGATGAATTGATCACAAAGGTTATTCTTCCTGAAGGAACAACAAATATAAAGGCCAACTTCCCCTTCGCAGTTACAAGGCTTCCAGACAGTTTACACTATACATATTTAGACACAAAAGGTCGTCCTGTAATAACTTTCACTAAGACTAACATTGTGGAGAATCATATTCAAGATTTCCAACTTCGCTACTCGTTCCCTCGTATTTTGATGTTACAGGAGCCTCTACTGGTTGTTGGTTTCCTTTATACATTATTTTTGTGTGTTATTATTTATGTGAGATTAGATTTCTCTATCCATAAGTCTGAACACCCTCATAAGGATTAAGACCTATTCTAGAATGGGTGAATTTGCATTAATCCCTTTTTCACAAACTCATAGCGTCATCAACCTACTTGATGCTAGTACATGGAGTTTACAAATATCAATGTAATTGTCCAGATAAGTATTGATTGCTCTATCTGGACAATTTTGTGTAGAATTCGCCCTTCTGGTAAAAGCCTAATTTTAATAATTTAGGTCTAGTTTGTATGTGATATCTCATCAAAACCTCACTGTATAATTGTTGTATTTTCCAGTCATCAATTTGTATACAATAATAATGTGTAGTGATTGCATTTATCATTTTCAAATAAAATTGCACTTATGTTGAGAATAAAATCATCACTTATAAATTTTAATGGTGTTTTTTAATTAAACTTGATATTTAGGAATGTTTACCTACTTTAAAAAATAAGGCAAATTGGATCATAAAACAGTTAAGTTCATTTACTAGCAACCTTATAACTTAACCTTTGCCTTATGGTAGACATAAATTTTGAAATATTTTTTGCTACTTATAACAAAATATAAACATAGAACTTAGTGTGGACTTTATCATAATATGGTGTTATCAAGCTCTACAATAGGTAAGGCAGCTTTCATAAGAAAGGTTGTTGTTGTCTGTTTTTTATATATTTAGTTTGCTAATCAACAGTACCACAACAATGTCTTTTAATTTTTTTAATTAATATTTTCCTGTGGCACTAACAAATAAGTAGTTTTCTATTGGTAAAAGAATTTTCAAAATCGGTTCAGTAGATCCAGAGATAAAACCCCTATAGCCCTACAACCTCACAAACTACCTCTTTTTAATATAAGTATTTTATAACAAATTCAATTAATTTCAAACTGATTTCAGCTTCTATTAACTTAAGAGGAATAGTTATTGTTAAATTAGTCAAAATCATACTCTTATTTGATTCGTATTTAGAAGGATTTAACCAAGAAATTCCTACCAAACTTTTATGAGTTGTTGCTGTACCCTCATATGTGTAGGATTTGTGTAGTTACATATTATAGAGGAACTTTAAGTATGAGTGGTCTGCTGAGGAGATCTGTTCTCTATCTCGAATGATATACACCAGATCTTGGCAGGTAAAAAATCTGTTTGCGTTCTAAATCAATATTTTAACTTCCCCTGATTAAAATTTACATATAATATTACATATAGTTTTATAATTTTTATTCGTGGTTTACCTATACCTGTTTTATCTACACTTGGAGAAATCATTTCGGAAAAATTTTTGGAACCGACAGGATGTAATTTTTATATGCATTTTAAATTTATAAAATTAAATTCAGGATGGAAAGTTTCAAAAAATGGGGTCTTGAATACTTCACTATCATAGTGGTGGAATTTTATATCCTTTCGTGGTTTATACCTACACTATATAAAGAATACACCCTCTGAAATTCATGCCTCTAGGCATTTTAGGCTCGGCGGTTTAGGCTCTCCAGCCGTTTTTCTACCTAAAACTATGATACACATATTTCTTCATTGTATTGAACCACTTAACATTAAGAGGAACTGAGGCATGCTGGTTTCCTCACGATGTTTTCCTTCAACGTTGAAACAAGTGACATTTTAATTGCTTAAAAAAACTATGTGCGTTTTTTTAAGCAATTGGAAAAGTACTTATTAGAAAAGTAAGAGGTGCGTGCTGGGATTAGAAAACGGCGCCCGAAAGCGAAGTCGAAGTTCTACCCACCGGGCTATCACCTATGTATGTTTATACAAACTCCTATTTAACCCTCCGGGGGTGGTTTTTTTATAAAAAAAACCCTTAGTGCGCGTACCTAACACGTCATAACAAAATCCTAGTGTCAAAATTCCAAGTTTATAACCCCAGCTGCTTAGCTGTGATAATCAGTAAGTCCGGACCATTTTATATAAGTCCATAGATGTAATGTATACACTATATATTGGTAACTAACTCATATTAAATCATTTAAAACTTTTTTAGTGTTTATTGCAGCAGATAATACCTGTTCAAGTGTACTGATTATTTTTGTATGAAGTGCTCTCAATTGAGCCTTCGCACACGTTGCTTTAAGAGGGTGAATTCGGAATTTATGCAAAAGAAAGTTAACATACTTACTCGTTTTGGTTTGATAAAATTAACAAAAAAAAAACGAGATTAATTTCGTGAATTCTCAGTATCAACTATTAATTATGAAATTCCTAAATTGGCGGACTACACGCATACAAGTCGAGTTTACACGTGACGTCGAGGCAACTTTTCCATAGAATAACTGGGTAGTCCGCACAATAACAGCGTCGAGGCGTGGGCAGTGTCGTAAAGTAAAAGCGGAAGCAAGGTGCCTCCGCTACGAATATGGTTGTTTCACTAGGTGTACCCCAGTGGAGTGCATAGAGGGTATGCAGATGATATAAAATGAAGAAAAACTCCAGTACGAGTTATAAATACTTAAGGGTAGGCTTTTTATAACTCTTACAATGCCTATCCTTAAGTTTTTATAACTCGAATTGGAGATTTTCTTTATTTTATTTCATCTGCATACCCTGTGCATACCTTCTATGCACGCCACTGGACTATACTTACTTACAATCTTCCCTTTTTTAAATTGATTGCTTGTATAAGTGCAAGTGAAGCGATAGCCCAGTGGGTAGAAGCTAAACTTCACTTTCGGAGGCCGGGTTCGAATCCCAGCATGCACCTCAAACTTTTCTAAGTTATGTGTGTTTTAAGTAATTAAAATATCACTTGCTTCAACGGTGGAAGAAAACATCGTGAGGAAACCTGCATGCCTGAGTGTTCTACATAATGTATTGTGAAAATTAAGCTTAATTTGCTATACGCCGCAAAAAGCATCCTTATACTCCACACCAAACAGATCTTCCGAAATGTACCCTCTACGCACGTTTCGCGCATCCTCAGATGATGACTTTACAATGAATAATTGTTGTTTTGCTTAATTTTGATAATAAGTTTATCATTCCGCAAAGTAATGCCTGCTTCTATCCAATATTCTACATAATGTTCTCATAGGTGTGCGAAGACCCGTACCCTGTAGTGGGTCGGTAATGGGTTGATATTACATTGATGATAATTGCAAGTTTGTCTTCATCAGAGATGACGACATGTTGCACGGAACGTCAAAAGAAAGTATAGCAGACCGCGACTCGACTCCATCTGAATAAGCGCTTTGAAAGTGCTGCGAAGCCGTCACGCGACATGGCACACCGGAAATTAAATAGGAAATAAATTCGAACTGAGGTTCAACAGGGTCAGGAGTTAAAACCCTCACCATATTTCAGTGGTGATTCCTCGGAACTTTGTGTAGCTAGTCGTACTTCATTCCAATTTCCTGAAATTCGAGTCTCTATTATCTAAACCTTTTGAACTTTCGTGATGTACCTACGCAAACATCACTCTAATCGTTTAAAACAAAATAAGAAGCTAATTGCCTTAGTCTTTTTTTATTCCACTACAAAAAACCTCGACTGCAATCTCATCTGGTGGTAACTTGGTAAATGATGATGCAGTGTATAAGATGGTAGCGGGATAACTCATAATGGTTTCAACGCGACATCGCACCGGAACACTAAATCGCTTAGCGGCACGTCTTTGTCGGTAGGGTGGTAACTAGCCACGGCCAAAGCCCACCAGACCAGACAAAATTCAGAAATTGTAAATTTTGCAACTGCCAGGAATCGAACCAGGGACCTCCTACTTAAATTCACAGCGCTCTCCGTTGCGCCAGGAAGGTCGTCAAGCATTGAAATGTTTTTTTTAGAAACACTTCAGAAATTACATGGTACATAACAGAAAAAGATAAACGAATGTAAAATTTATATATTAGATTATTTATACAACTTAAAAATGGCACCAGATTAATCTGACGCTATCTACCTAGAAATATAATAATGCTTATTAAGATAGTCTGAATCGCAGTACAACTGGTGCGCTGGTACAGGGCAGTATCGCTTGTTCCGTGACGACAGCGGTCACCAGGCTTGGCGGGGTGACGTCATACGTGAGGTTCAACAGGGTCAGATTGGGGTTGGATCGCCAGTCTTTCAGCGGGGAGTTGTCATCGCTCTTATCTATAATATCGTCGGGGTCACCTGAAATAAAAAAAAAAACAATTAAAATTCGACAAATACAATAAAGGTTTGTATTTTAGTGAAGTCATAATATTTTTTTTGCCATACCGGAAAAGTCAGTGATCTTATTACAAGATTTGCTAGCTAGCAATCGAGTAGTCATTTCCGAGTATGGTAATACTTGAACAACGGAGCTAAATAAATCTGATTAAAAGTTCAAATTTGCTTAAAATTATTCATTATTATGAAAATATAAGCTATATTTTCATAATTAATAATTTTAATTTATATTGCACGCCTCATAACCGAAGCGTTGAGGTGATGTCCTATAAATTAAAATATCACTACCCACTCCCGATATATGAAAGACAAGGACTTTTCGAAACTAAACATGACTGTACTATACATTGCACTTATAGGATAATATCATCATATATATATATCAAGAAAAAACATTAGTTTAAAGTAAAAAAAAAATATTCTTCAATCCGTCTGGTTCTGTTTGTTGTGGAGTATAAAGATCTGAAGAAATTCTAAATTTTGCGACTCTAGGAGACATTAGGTCCATTTATCTTCACCATGCAGGTTTTGCGAGGATATGCGAAAAAGAGTCCTCGATTGCGAGCGTGCAAATCACGTGCAAGGTTACTGCAGTCAAACATGCTCATCTGGACCAACGAGGCAGTTAATAAATAAATTGATATACTACAACAATACACACATCGCCACCTGGCCTCAAAGGTAAGCTTGTGTTATGGGTACTGAGATAGCTCATGAATATTTTTATGAATATAATACACATAAATACTTATAATATACAGATAAACACCCAGACACTGAAAAACATTCACGTTCATCAAGTTGTGCGAACCCTCGGCCTTGGACTCGGAAAGCAGGGTCTTCGCCCACTGTGCCAACCGGCGGATAAACAGTTAATACATTTAACATTGAGCACAGAGGGTACATATAGGGAACTCACCGATCTCGTTATAAACGAAGGCGTCTGTCTGCACGTTGTCGGAGAACTTGTGCGTCTCGCATGCCACGAGCAGGGGCACGTTGTGCGCACGCGCAACCAGTGCCGCTTGCAGCGAGCCCACGGGCGCCAGGACCGCGCCGTTGGCCAGCAGCGACGCGGCGCCTATCAGCACTTTCGACATCTGTGGGATGACATTAAATTATAGTACATTTTTCAACAAGGGAGTAAATGTTTTGCGTTACGGGCGCCGGGATAGATCCCAAGAAATCGAGAGATTTTAAACTTGTGTTACTTTAACTCATAGGCAGGAGATATAAATTATATCCCCAGAAAATATAACCCGGACGACCGATTGCCGCAGTGGGCAGTGACCCTGTTTCTGAGTCCAAAAGCCGGGGATTAGATTCCCACAACTGGAAAATGTTTGTGTGATGAACATGAATGTTTTTCAGTGCATGGGTGTTTATTTGTATGTTATAAGTATTTATGTATATTATTCATAAAATATATTCATCTGTCATCTTAGTACCCATAACACAAGCTACTTTGGGGCTAATAAATAAATAATTACGACATCGTGTCTTAATTATAATTTATATCTATATAAAAAGGGATAAAATGAACGGACACGTTCGACACCTACCAAAGCACGGCAACAGGGAATATGAGAAGTTTACAGCCGTTTATTGTTACACGTATATGATTTGGATATTATTTCCACCTGTGCATCAATGCTCGGAGAGTTGATAAAGCTGTGAGAGAAGATAAAATTGTATCCTTTCCCGGGGGAGCTGTAACGTGCTGAAACCAACAAGTCTCCTGTCTAAGGCATACTCACGTCCCGCATCAGGAAGCTGAGCGCAGAGATGTCCGCATACGTGCACACAACGCCGCGCGACACGAGGCGACGCAACATCTCGCGAGCACCGCGTTGGACACGAGTTCCCACCACGACCGCTCGGAACTGCACTCCTGCTTCGTGAGCCTCGCTGAAGATCCTCTCGATCAGAGACGAACTGGAGACAATTATTACCATTGTTATCACCATAAAGATATATAAAAAAAAACCAGATTTTCTCGTCACTATTTCTATAAAGAGACGAGAAAATGTGTTTTTTTTAAACCCCCAAAACAAAAACGACGGGGTATAATAAGTTTGACGCGCGCGCGTGTGTGTGTGTGTGTGTATGTTTGCGTCAGTGGGAGGGTGTCTTCGTGTTGTGAGTGTGTATGTGTGTGTGTCTGTCTGTTTGATTGTTTTTTTTATTTGTCACTGTCTAGTATGCCCTAAAAAAATATCAATGACAAGCCTACACTAATTAGACTATAGTTATAACCTTTTCTGTGTCATCATCATCATCATCAACTATATCCGGCCCAACGGCACGGATCTCCTCCCGCAATGACTACGGAGTATGCCGTAGTCCACCACGCTGGTCCAGTGCGGATTGGTGGACTTCAAACGCCTTTTAAATAAGCAATTATCAATAAGGGGAGACTCATTTCGTATGGAATATTATGTAAAGGTATTAGGGTGTATTTAATAATTTGTAGGCTTTTTGCTTAAAAAAATATATTTATATATACATAATTTATACACAAACGTGTACATTTATAGTCGCACGGGTAAAACTTTACTATAGAGGCCTAACCTAACCTAACTTTATATAGAGGCGGGAACGAAAAAGAAAAAAAAACTAAGTACATAAAACATTGTTAAGAGGAAAATATGGAGACCAGAGTGCTTACGCCAAGAGAGATACTCTTTGACCAGTCTCTTAAACGACGGTTTGGAAGGGGCTCTTTTTATCGACTCCGGCAACTAGTTCCACAGCCGAACTGCTGTAAATGAGTCTGACATAAAACCCGACTTTAAGCAGGCACAGACATTAGCAAACTATTAAAGGATCGCAGACTGCTACTTTTGTATGGTATGTAAGCGGTTTTTCAGATATTAAACATCAAACATTTATTTATTTCAAACAAACACGTAAAAAGTAAGCCAAAGAATACAGATAAAGTCTGTGATTTCCACACTAGGATTTCCTGTGTCGTGGAAATCACAAAGAAGAATAGAATAGAAAAACTTTATTGCAACACAACACGATAAGAAAAACACAAGGAAAATAGTTATAGTACTTAGTGCTAGGGTGCAAAGGCGGCCTTATAGCATTAAGTGATCTTCTAAAGGCAACCTGAGCATGCAAAGAGGTGGATAAGGATAGAACTATACAAACCATCCATAAGTAAGGATGTTATCCCCGGTGGATATCTTTTCTCTGACAGCGGTGCTGATGGCCTCCCCAGCTTTGTCGATCTGCTCGGCAATGTATCGGTCAATCTCCTCTTGTAGTTGTTTCTTTGCCTGAAAATAACGAATCTTATCAAAGTTTTGAACGCCAGAAAATTCATCAAGAATTTATATTAGATACGGATTTTGTAATGTGTTTATAGTCAACTCATAATGCGGAAGGGTTAGGAGTCCCATCTCTGCCGCGAAGTCTTCCGCAGGCCGTTTCAGCTTTGCTTGCGCACCGCTACTCTCAATGAGTATACAAAATAGATTCTAATCAGATTTGAGAAAAAAAAATCAACATCCATTGTCATAATGTCAATTTTGATTTATTATTTACTACTCATTAATCACCAAAAACAAACACCGGGAAAGCTGGTGGTTTCCGTAGGCGATATACCGGAATTAACGCGGACGAAGTCGCGGGCAACTAAACCTAGTAAATAATAAATCGAAATTGATATTTGATAACGAATAAGACACCGGGAGGTATATTTGCATCGTTCGAGTCCATGTAGGACTGACGTGTAGCGATAATGCAGTCGTATTTATATCAGAATACCCACCAACTCAATGTCAGATATTGATTGGTAATCAAATATAATTTTAATTGTTTCTTGAAAACGATCTATTAACTAAATAATAATTATTAGCGTATTTGTAATAATCCTAATCAATTTTATAATTGTATTGATTTTTTTTTCTCAAATTTGATTAGAACCTACTTTGTATACTCATTGAGAGTATCGATTCGCAAGCAAAGCTGAAACGGCCTACGAAAGACTTCGCCTTAATACTCACATCAAACTCGTCGACATTGTTGGGCAGCTGAGTGAGGTGATGCCTGAAGTACTTGAGAGCGTTGGTCTGCGAGGCGGCGGGGGGTCGCATGCTCCAAAGGAACTCAACACTGGCCGCCAGTTGAGACTCTAGGCCCCGAGCGAACTCTGTACGCGCGGGCAGACTGTAATCCCGAACCATCTAAATAAAACAATTAAAATTCTAAACGTAGGCCTATTAGATAGAAGCAGGCGTTACTTTGCGGAATTCCATGATATATTATAAAGAATAAAAATTATCCATTGTAAAGTCAACATCTCCTGAGGATGCTCCGGTTTCGGATAAAACGTGCGTAGAGTGTACATTGACATATGTTATATTATATGTTGCTATAACACACTAATAAAAATTATAAAAATAGCCTGTAACTTAGTCCACTGCTGAACTAAAGGTCTCTACCAACAGAAGGGTTAACCGCAGTAGATTGTAATAGTAGGACGGAGGACGGTTCTGTCCGTTCTCAGTTATATTCCATTAGTCGCCTTGTACGATACCGACGAGAAAAGAAGGGCTGGTACAACTGTATTCTGATCTGCCACGTCACCGCACTATATAACAATAATGAAGTTAAAATATGACTTTTTTTCCTAACATTAAACAAATTTTGAAACATCTATTAATTGCGGTGTAAACAGGACTAACGCACGAAAACGCAAGTTGGTACGCACTGACGCACGCTCGCACGCACTATTTATCCGACTCACCTTTTTTAGAGTGTCCAATAGAGCTATGCATCTCGCGTTTGAACCTGTGACGACGTGGGATGCCAACTGTATGCCTAATTTTATGACTGCTGGGTGCAAGCTAAAACAAAAATTTAGTGGATTCATAAAATAGGCTACTTAAAATGGTAGTAATTTTATTTAATTATTTATAAGCTTTTTTATAACAAACAGTACTATTACACATAAGAATAATGCCGTATTTTTATCTCACATAAACCAATGAAGTTCCCACAACTTAGTTATACATAAACGATAACATTAACCACAATTGCTTAGAAATTCAGTACCAAGCGAAAATTATACAAAAAATAATTGAATAAACAAAACAAAAACAAAAAAACTTATAATACTTATTTTTTCATAATTATTTTCCTAAAAGTGCCAATTTTGATGTGAAAAAAGTCCGTCTCACAATATTTGCTGTAGAAAACATTGCACGCAAGAGATAAAGAGTTATTTGCCGAATACCTCCACCAAGCCCACGCAAAGGGAGGTTTACGTTTAGCATTTAACTTACTAAATTTATTTTATCCCAAAGACAGACTTAAAACTGTTATAACAACCAATTATTTATTACTTTTCCTATGCCCTGCTACTTTGGCAGGTCAATTTTATCCCTTGTAGGGGATATAATTTTTGTCACCCGCCTATGCTAGCCGTGGAGGGATAAAAAGTAGCCTATGTTACTCCAACCTCTCAACTAATTCTATGCCAAAAATCATGTTGATTGGTTGCTTGGGGGCTTAAAAAAACATACAAACAAACGCACTTTCGCATTTATATTTAGGCAGGATAGCGATTGACCAAACAGATCCTGCCAACCCAAAGATAAAGATAAAATATATGTAGAAACACACATTGCAGGTTTTAAGAGGTTTGGGTTTATTGTTGCTTTATACTTAGACTTATTTAACTAATTAAGAGAGACTATAAAAATATGTGAGTCATCATCGCACAATGAAGAGGGGGTTAAGGCTGTACTCTGGCCCAATGCAGAAGAAGAAGAAGAAATAGTCTTTATTGCACATACAAATATAAAACCAGGTTAACAAAAAATAAAATAAAAACGATAATATACATATGCACAAAGGCGGTTTTATCGCTTGAAGCGATCTCCTGCAGACAACCTTTGGTTGAAGAAACATATTAGAGAAAATGGGATAGTGCAATACTTAAATTGTGCTAATTATAAACATTACATACTAATACTACATATATATAGTAAAAACATATATATTTATATATATGCAGATTGATGAACTCCAAAGATCTTAGAGAACATTACAAAGAACTCTCAGGCATACAGGTTTTCCTTTACCATTGAAGCTAGTGATATTTTCACATATGTGAGTACATACTTTGAATTGATCTGCATTTGCTTGAGCGCTTCTTTATCGTGTTCTGTATACAAATGCTGGAACCAGTTCATTTTTTGCATTCCCTGGGACTTCGTTTTGATTTTATCAACTGCTTTCGGTTTAGAAGATTTCTCCTAGACAAAAATAACATTATCTTTATAATTTGAAACCTCTTCGCTTACTATGGGCCTCATAAGAAGGCTCTAGAGTCACTCAGCAGGCATTGGAGTGAACTATGTGAACAAATCAGATATGAGGAGATCCTCAAAAGAACAAGAGTTACCGATATATCAGAATGAGTCGCAAAGCTGAACTGGCAAATGGCAGGGCACAAAGTTTAGAGAACCGATGGACATTGGGTCCCCAAGGTGCTGTAAAAACGGTAAAAATGTGCACTCAGCGTTGTACGCCTCCAATGGCCTACTACAAGGCACAGGTCTCATTTCACAATGAGAAGAGGTTAAGGCTGTATTCTACCACACTGGCTCAGTGTTAATTGGTGGACTCCGCACACCTTAGAGAACATTATGCCTGCAGGTTTCCCAACAGTGTTTTCCCTCACTGTTAAAGCTAGTGGTATTTTAATTGCTTAAAACGCACATAACTTGGAAAAGTTAAGTGCATACAGAGGATTGAACTGGGCCTCCCAAACAGAAAGCTGAGGCCTTACACACTAGGCTATCACTGCTTCCCTTAAACATAGTATATAAACTTTAAAAAATATATCAACATCTGAACATAAATATTACCTCTTTAGGTACAGATGGTTCCTTGCTAGGTTCTTTTTTGACCTCTGTTGCTTTTTGCTGTTGTGCGGCTTGTTTAGCTGCCCTCTGAGCTTCCTGCTTTGCACGTCTCTCTGCTTTAAGGTCAGCTTTACTTTTTGATGAGTCTTCATCCTGATAATTCATAATCCATTTTTAGATTTGTCCTTTTTTTGTACATAATAGCGAATTTTTCTTTCTCTCAATGGAATAGCTATGTACCAAAAGTACTGAGGCAAAATCGGAATTGTGGCCCTATACAGATTCCATTTCCCTGGGCCCATTCAAGATTTTTTATTCATGTTTAATGTGTCGGAAATTCTTTATTCAATAGGATATTATCTAGGTAATTTTTTCATATGCATTTTATGAACGCTTTGGGGACCAAGGGTACTTCAGTGGCAAGACCTAGTAACTTTGGAATTTTCCAGAATAAAATTGGTTAATTTTGAAGAACAAAGAAGTAAGTGGCTGGTAATAATCGATTTATTTGTAAATTATAGTTATACTTTAGTTATATTCTATTGTATTTTTTTAAGGCTCTGGAACCTTACACTTAATGTGTTTAAAGTTTTCACTACTCCCTTAACTTAAGCTTAATGAGATAATAATTGGATAATTCTACCATTCCTTACCTTTGTAGCTCCTATATTTATAGCTTTCACTTTATCAGTAACAGCTTGAACATCCTTAGCCACAATAACAATGTCTTTTAGTGTCTCCACCATTTCCTTAAAAGTTTCATTACCAACAGGCATACCACCTATTTCTGCTACAATTTTAGCACATTTAGGCTCTGCACTAACCCCAGTTTTTGGTTTATCAATATTTTTAACCATAATTGTGGGTTCTGTGCTAGTTTGAGGTGCCTTTATATTTTCACTTTCAAAGTTATCAATATTAGCTTTTCCTACCTTATTTTGTGTATCCCCACTGTCAACTGCACCTTTTTTCTTAGCCTGTTTTGCTGCTTTCTTAGCCATCCTCTCAGCTTTGACATTATCTTTGGATACATCTAAAGTTAGTTCAGGTTCAATTTTAACTGCTTTGTCAACTTCATCTCTGCTTTTATCCACATATTGATTTTTATTAAGTGAAATTGAACTTATTTCTGTAGAAGTGTTATTCTTCGGAGATTTTTTAGGCTTTTCATCATTATTTGTATTGAGACTTGGGTTTGTTTTGTTATTTGAATCAAAATTTTCTGATTCAGAAGTTTTTGTGGAAAGTTGCTTAACACTTGGTTGTGAAGCTTCTTTGCTGTCATCTGTAGGCTTTTTTTTTGGCTTATGCTTTGCTTGTTTCTTGGCTTGTCTTGCTGCTAATACTTCTTCTCTTGTTTTATCTGTATCTCCTTTGGAAGACATATTTACTATTTTTACTTTAGCACTACAAATAAAGTTGAGTGGTATATTTTCTATGGTTGGGTTGTCTTTATTTGAATGTGTGTGAGGACACAGACTAGGACTGTTATTTATTGGCACAATTTCTAAAGCATTAAGTATGCTTTGACTGGATTTATTTAGGCAGTCAGTTTTGTTATTAGACTGTGTCAGGATTCTTGCAGCCTTTAACTTTTTGCGTCTTAATCTTCTTTTTTTGGCTATGGTTATTCCTGTACACTGTAGTTCTTCAATCTGGATATTATCCTGTGATATTATAAAAAAACATTCAATATTAGTATGAGTATAAAAATGGTTGATATTTGGTGTAAATTTTGGTGTCAATATATGGCTTAAATGAACCATATAAATAAAGAACTATCAGATTGAAGCAAATTATTTTGGATTCAAATACTGTGGAGATCAAATTGAAGAATATTATAAAATGATATGTCTTCAAAGCTATTACACATCATTTATATAGAGATATCACTATGAATGGCAATGTCTGACTACTAGTCTGTCGGTTATTTAATTTTTATGGCTAGTCGTAAGCCATAAACATGATGTAATTAAGCACATATATTGTGCACATTCTAAAGTTTTACAATGAACAAACAGCTACTAACTACACTTAATTTTTAAAAGGCACTAACTGATGATTAATTCTAAGCATACTTGTGGGCAACAACTAGTTTCATATAAAATACTTCAATATTGCAAGTACATAACCTGCAAAATTGACACATCATAACATTTTAACACTATAATACCTTGGGTGAAACCATATCCGCTAGTCCTTTGCCAGCTAAAACAGGCAGAAGAATCAGAAATACAAATAATCGTTACCAAATACGTATATTTTTTTTAGATAAAAACTTTCATAAACACTTACCAAAGTAACCCCCTTTTGACTACCCGTAGGTCTCTTCGCAATGGTTTTATTAATTCAAAAATAACAGAAAAGTAGGAAAACAGCAATTAAACAACTTTAAACTTCGATAAACCTAAAGATAAACCTGTTTCTAAAAGTTGCAAAATTACGAAAATATTAAGAGAAACCTGACATTGATTTGACACCACTTTGACTTACTACTATTTACTAATAATCTGTGATAGGTAAGATTGGACGTGATCCTTTTGGATGGACAATAAATGAATATAGGTACCAATCCTAATTTTGGTATTGTAAATTGAAAAAAAGAACCCTATTTAAAACTAAACAAAATTAAGTGATACATAGTTATGTTTATTTAATGGAATTATAGTGTAATGAAATATAAGAATAATAATATTAAAATATGAATTATTATAGTAAATAGAAGCTGGCTAATATTTCTAATGTATGATTTCAGAAATACAAACTATCAAAATTTGGCACTTTCTTGGTTTGTTTCAAGCGTGTCTGTTTAAACGAAGGGTTTAGGGTAATGGGCAAGATAGATCATAGTCAGTTGCATTGTTTAAGAGATTTTTTATTTAGATAGTGTGGAGTTTAGCTATGATTCTGACAGTGTTTTTGTTTATGACATCGTTGTACACCGAAAGATGAGCTAGATGTCGGGCTCAACTCAAACTGAAATTTATTTACTGATCTTTGTTCTCAAAAGAAAAATATATACTACTATATAATACTAGAAACACACAAATAGAATAGAATCTTATATTTTATTAATATTTAACAGGTATGGCAAAAATATCATCTAATGTAACAATTTGGTTAAGATGCCTTAACCTTGCATATTTAATAAATATTGTTTATATGCAACTTAAGTGAACATGTTATTTAATTAATGTCGAATCTACATAAAGAGAACGAACGGAAAAAAACAAAGCTCAAAAATGCCATCTAACGAAATCATATCCATGTGGCATAAGAAGTTTATACTGTACTACTTTTATTTCATCTGATCAATAGGCATTTTACAGTTTAAAGTCATCGGTTTATAAAAAGTGGTTATCTTATCTACTAGTTGCACATAATAATAATGTATAATGCCGCTCCTTGATTTTACTTGTCCAACAACAACTGTAAGCAAAACAAATATGTATTTAATGAAAAGGAATGTTTGCGAACATCTAAATTAGTTATTTGTTTTTATAAATTACGGCACCGTAGTTCGGTGTTGTTGCAAATATGTACGACTTTGCTTTATTCTTGTCGATATTACAATGTTCGACATAATATTCATTTTCCATTCTTTCGATGTAATCTTTAACCTTTTCTTTGGGGCATAACGCAACGATGCACCCACCCCAACCTGCACCCGTCAGCCTAGAGTGTACATTCATTTTGCTCGATAAATCCACTAACAGATCTAAATTTTTGTGAGAACACTCGTATAAAGATTTCAAACTTTCATGGCTGTCTGACATCAGTTTTCCTAAAGTAGTTAATATATCGTTTCTGTCGCCAGTGGAACCAGATTTATCATTAATAGATCCATTAGTCTTGCCATTCTTTTTAGATTGCATACATGTTTTGCGAAATTCTTCAACTCTACTAGCCTCTTCATACACGTGCAGAGCTCTTTGTTTGAGTTTGAATTCCGTCAAATGCCTCGTGTTTTGGGTCAGATACAAGTCGTCCATTTCTTCTTCGGATATGTTTAGTATTTTACACACTTCTTCTTTTGTATAAACTAATTTCGGCAATTTTTCGTAAACTAAAGCTACCATATCCGCCAAGGTTTTATCTAATATTTTTTGTACTTGACTTAAAGTAATTATACTGTGGTCCTTAGTGGTATCTGCCGATAAAGCCAATATTTTACTAGCTAGCCGACATTCTATGACTCGTCTATTGTAATCGTTTGTAGCAGCTTTATTAATCTCCGCCAAACTGTGAGCCACAACAAACGATGCTTCTTCTGGTAAAACAACTTTTGTAGCCGTTAAAGGATTCCAAGTAATATATTGAGCGCAATATTTTTCTGCTAAAAATGCGATAGCCTGATCCATTCCGCCTCCCTGAGTTCCAATGTACCGCTCACATCTCGCACATAAAGACGCTATATCGGTTTTATTTATGGTTGCATTTTGAGCGTACAAAAATGCAAGACATGCTGCGCTGACCAAAGCCGATGAACTTGACAAACCTGAAGCTGGAGGAATATTTCCATCGATGTAGAGTTTTAGTCCAGAGGAATATTCATTATTTATATGCTCCAGTGCTCCCTTTATACCGCATAGTACGTAATTATACCAAAAAGGCTTTCCATCTTTATCAGCATTAATTGATATATCGTCATACGCTTTAATTTCTATCTCTATGCTCTCATATTTTGGGTTTGCATTCCGGATGTATACTTTATGTTCCTCAATCAAACTTCCCGCAACTAATATATCTTGTTCTAAAGCCATAGGCAACACCGGATAGCCACAATAATCAATATGTTCACCGATTAAATTAACACGGCCGGGAACACGAGCTATAAATGCTGGTGGGCTTCCAAATTCATTGGAAAATTCATCTATAATCCTGCGTATTCTTTCATTATATGGTACTTTTGTTATTGGCACTAATTCACTGTTGTTTCCGTTCATTTTTTACAATATTATTGTAAACAAATTCCAAACTGCGATATTCCACCTATCTTTACGACTGCGTGGTAGTGACTGAAAATTGTTCAATTGTTATTATCAGCGTTGTGATTACAATGCACAATGTTTCATCGCTTTATGAAACGAAAGCAACTTTGTAAACTCCAGCGGGCAGCAACAGCGTTCTGTTTACTCACAAGCCATAATCATCTTCCTCAATGATGTGACCAATGTTTTAATTTGTTTGATCATACTATCCTAATCACCCGTAAATTTGATTTCATAATCATGGATAAGTATCACATAATATATACCCGTTGGATTACTATACTAATGATTAACTAAAATATAACCTAAAAGTTACCACTTAATGCTAAGGTCGACAATCGACCATCACTTGACACTGATCCACAGCCGAGACTCGAGCGTTGACTATTCAACTAGAAAAAATATAAAAGCAAAGGTGACGTTGTTCCACGTTGCTTCAGTATATACACAGCGAAGTTGGCTATTGAATGGATTTGTGTCGATATGCAGTTATAATATCCTAATTAATATGCTCTCATCTAGTTTTTTATAATTTGAATCGACAGACGATCGACCAAATCTGTAATTTCTTTTCCAGTACACAGTTAACAAATTATTACAATACAGTAAATATACCGTTCTTTATTCGACCCAATGGTCAAGAGGATAGAACATCTGTATCCATATTTCGCGGTTTCAAATCGCGTGATTTTGCCAAATGTATCTGGACCAAAATTCATTGACCTTGGTTCAACGGTTAAGTCTGGTAAAGGAAAAAGGAAAGCGTTCGTTGAAAATC
Source organism: Pararge aegeria (assembly GCF_905163445.1). NCBI lineage: Eukaryota > Metazoa > Arthropoda > Insecta > Lepidoptera > Nymphalidae > Pararge > Pararge aegeria. The sequence continues at coordinate 3,323,187 of NC_053181.1, forward strand.
ACTTAGGTATTTTATGAAAATTGAAATGTTTAATTTCAACATTTTGCTTTCTATGTCTGTTAGCTATATGCCTGAACTATCCTTTTATGGTGACCTTTAAAACTATATGAAAGTTTTAGGTGATCCAATTTGTTGCAAATAAGTATAGGTAGGTATATATTTAGTTAGACAACGGATTAAGTAGGTATAGTAAAACGTGTTTACAGTAAGAGAATATAAATTTAAACACAGCTTGTTTTCAGTCGACGGATCCTTTGAACTTAATTTACTTGATATATTATTTTTATATATTTAGAACATAGCATTTTACGTGTTGATAAGCGTTTTCCTTATCATATTAATAATCGCACTGTTTCAAAACACATTAGATACTTCTTCTCAAGTGTTATATGATACTATTCGGTTTGTCAATAAATGTGTTGAAGGTAAACACTTTAGTGTTGTGATAACCTATATTAAAGAGAGTAGTTAAACCGCCAACTTTTGCCCTGACAAGCAGTTGCCCGCGACTTCGGTAACGTATTTGAATCGTGCGTGCTGAATTTGAGGGCAGGAGGGGAAAGAGGGTGTCCCCTGTCCTTGCATATTTTTTTGTAAAATTATATTTGTCTAGTTATATTATATAATTATAATTATATATACAATTCTAGGCTAGTCCTAAATTACTAAAATACTGTTATTCCTGTGCTTGCATTTTTTTATTCCCAAGACTTCGACAAAATATAAACAATGAATTTGTTCTATATCAAATTAACACGGATTACATTCGTAAAAAAATTCCAGAAATATTTTTTTACCTGCACATGTTGCTTTAAAAGTTTTATATTTTTAAGTCTGTCATTTAATCAATGTCCTCATAGGGCGGATAATGAGTACTACCACAGAGTAATATAAACAATACACACCAAAGAACTCTACAGATCAAAGAGGATAAAGACTAGAAAACGTTAGTCATGATTAGTTCTTCATCTTTCCTTTTTTAAATCTCAGTCGCAAAATTGAAAATAGGCGAAGGTTTCACGTATCTGAAATTTCCATAAATTTGTGTACAGCAGAATTGACCGTGTTCAATCATATGGCTTCATGGATCGCGTTTACACCAAATGGGTTCAATTCTCAAGCGGCACTATTGCAGGTGCCAATTCAAAAGTTTGTTCCCTTTAATTTTAGACTTTGTAATAGTTGTCATTTTCCTTTGCTGTACCGTATGACCGTATGACTTTGCCGTAGGACTTTGCCTGCAGGAAAGAATAAAAAAAAAAATGTTTTTATCCCATGCCATAAAACCATAGACTAGGAAGAAAGAAGTGTCAAAAACAACAAAAAAGAAACCGAATTGAATTTTGCGATAGGTACCTAAACTTAAATATTTTGCGATTTGTTTGTTTGTGAATTTGTGATTTTAATCGTTGGCGTTAACTTGTGCTAATATATATTTTTTTTTTAGTAAAACAGTGGTTTCTAACAATAAATAATGGCGCACATTTTAGACTTTGACAAAATATGCCGTGCTTGTTTATCAGACACGGGACCTCTCAAGGATTTGTTTACAGCTTGCTCTTCGGGTGTATTCAAATATTGTACTTCTGTTGAGGTAAGGCATAACATTCTAAACTTCAGTAAACATTGTACACCGTGAATGTACAGTTTCATGAGGACCTACTTCGTTAAGAAACCGCGGTAATGGCCTTGTAAATGGTGTTTTGTTGTCGAGATTATGTATTCTGTTTCGATAAGCCTCACGTATTTGTGTTTATAGCCGCTTTAATATGTTGTTAATATCTATACTTTACTAAGTTTTGCACGCGTGTGATCACGGGAAAAGAAGCAAAATGAATTGCTTCTTTTCCCGTGATAAACAGATAGCATTATTCACTCTCCATATCTTTCAATGTCTATAGTAACAAATGATAAAAGGTTTCGATTTGTAACTGTGTAAAAAGACAAATAAACAAATATACTTCTTTTAATAAAGGAGATACTTATGTTCAGTTTAATTTATTTCTTTGTATTCATGTAAATCACATCTGATCAGGGCTATATAATAATGAAAGTAGATATATCATAATTAAAATATTTTTATTTAGTTGACTGGTTTATCTTACCTGAAGGGATTATATGAAGGGCTCAACTTACATTGTTCTGCAACAAAGATAAACAATATCTTAATTTAATAAAAAATTTAAATTCCATAAAGTTGTGTTGGCTAAATTAAGTAGGTAGACCTGATTTTTTTATACAACATTGTATTTCCAATTTATATAATAAGAGTACCTACTAATTTCCTTAAAATCTATAATATATGAATTTATTATACATGTTTACACTTAAGTTCCAATAGGAACTGGAGTGGTTTTTTTCCATTAATTCAAGGCAACCCCCAAATCCGTTTCTTAGTAGCGTCATAGTGGAACATTTCATTATTTTGTGGCACAATTGCTGTTAAGGTGGTAACAAGCCACAGCGGAACCTTGCTCCAGATCATATATATATAATTGTAAATAACTATAATATAATTATACTAAACATGTTATTAATAAAGATTGCAGCTACTGATTCCCTACCAAAGCTGATTTGCCAGGCATGCCTGGACCTTCTGAACAAGCTGTATTACTTCAAGCAAGTGGTTGTAAGATCCAATGTCATATTGAAGCAACAATGCAGATTACAGGTAATTTTCCTGTTTCAACTGTATGAGAATTTCTTACCGTATTGTATGAGAGTCCCTAAATTGACATATGTTAAATGAAAGAAATATATTTTTTATACACAAGCTAACACAAAACACTATTTCTTGAAAATGTTATAGAAAAAATTCGAATTTTTAACTAAATTAGTTACTATCTGACAAGTCATGCCCATGTGAAATGCTAGCTGAATATATCGAATTTCCAATCTGAACAGCCTGGCTATGCTTTTTAAAAAAAAGTTATTGAGTCTCTTTGTTATCAGTTGAATCAATTAACAGAAATTATTATAAATATAACAGCTAGAGTGTAATGCAAAGCATTCAATGGATTAACAATGTAGATGCTGAATCCATCAGATTGACAGATAGTGAAGGTTTAAGCAGATACCAAAAATTTTGAGTTAGGTGTAGTTTAAGGGGCTACTGTATGATGTTGTAAACAATCACTTTTGTTGCTCGTTTTCCCCTCCTAGCCTCACCAAACTTAATAGGAACCGGTTAGAGCAGTTTTACTAAATTGTTCTAAAATGATACTTACAGTTTGTGCTATGGCGAGGTCATTAAGTAGGTAATAGACAGACATAGTGGGTATCATAATCTGTTGACTCTTGCTATAAAATCTTCTGCATATAAACTAACTTACATAGCTATTTTTGGTTAGGTAGATTTATAGGGCGTAATTTTTTTTTACAGAACGTGCAAACAAAACCAGACCAGCCTACAAGTGAGGGTAATGTTATTGTTGAGGTGAACATCTCTGAGCTGAATGATGAACTTAACAACACTGCCAGTGACTGTATGGAGAGCTCTGACAAAACTGAGAAGCCTTCAGCTGATGCTATACTTATTAGGTTAGTGTAATTAGTAAGCTTACACATCATTTAACGAGAAAACAACTCTGTGCCCCTAGTGCAACTTATTATGTATAACAAACTTAACTAGAGTAACGTATGTCTGATTCTTGTAATGAAGAATTGTTTTTACATCTACAAGAGACCACTATGTAGTGATACTGCCTCAAAATTGCATTTAATTTTATTTTGAACTTTTGTTTGGTTTTGACGACCCCCCTGGATGTTAGCGCTGTCTTATAAATTGAGGGCACAGGTTCGAGTCCAGGTGGGGACAATTTGGGAATATATAATTTCTAGACTTGTCTTGTCTGGTGGCTTCGGCCGAGGCTAGGTAAATACCCTACCGAACAAGCCATGTCGCCAATCGATTTAGCGTACCAGTAAAATGCAGTTACAATACAAGTATTAATTAATTTGGTTAATAAGGTTTACTCCAACCCTTCTCTTTCCACGGGTGACATACAAAACTCGTGCTACTACTACCATAACCAAGCGGGGTGATTATTAGCAAACCCTGTTGGGAGAGGAATTTATTCCAGCTGTGGAATGTTAAAGGCTATTGATTTTTCAGCTTTTTATTTATTTGTAGGAGGTGGATGCGTGTCTCAATATTGGGGCATGTTCTTCATCATAATCTGTTGACACTGTTGCGGGTACTGGGGCAGATAAAACACGAAAAACTGATTTCTAAGATTTATTGCTATACTTATATATACTACCTACACTATACTATAGTTACACTTTGTATTTCACTATAACTAAAGCACAGTAATTAACACTTTGCAAACAATTAGGTCTGTTGCGGCGGTGTGACTACAGACCATCCCATACGGAGCTTACAACTTCATTTTTGTTTGTTTGTGTTGTAACTGTTGTAACAACTATCCAGGTTATAATCATTAAGACAATTGAATGATTGAATTAACCAATACCATAAAACCAGATTCGCCAATAGATGTCGCTTTTGAGTGTAGTGCATCTGCATTAAAATAGATGGCGTTGTTAATAATAAAAACTTTTAGATAGAAGCAGGGCAGTAACAACTTTGCGGAATTCCATGATATATTAGGTTATTAGGTTTCCCTCAAAAGTAGGCGAGAAAGAGGCGATCTCATTGAAACTTATAAAATATTAAATAAGTATTACAACATTCCAAATTTTGAGGAAATATTTTCAAGGGACTATGGTCTCAAACTTGAATATCAACCGGCATCGTCTAATCCTTCAAAGCACTTTATCAGCAATAGAGTTATACAAATGTGGAATGCCTTGCCTGAAGATGTAGTGACTGCAGAATCACTGAATCAGTTTAAGAATGGACTGGATAGACATCAAAAAACAAAGAGCGCAAGAAATGATATAGACGCATCAGCGAAAGCTGCTTAGTCTATTATTATATAATAATAATAATAATAATAATAATAATAATAATAATAATAATAATAATAATAATAAGCCCCCTAAACAACCACACGTCCTGATTGACCATCTAATCTCGTGGGGGGCGGACACACGATGAGTAATTACTGGCGTGGCTAACGTGGCTCTGGAAACCCATTTAACATGGAGACGCGATCAAAAAGAAAACGTATTGGACCGCTACCTGGGGGCAATCGCCGGGGCGCACCTGGGGCTGACGCTGGGTGTCTCAGCATGCGAACCGTCAGCGGTGAGGAGCTGAACAGGCGGGCTCCTACCGACAAAAATACTACAGCCGAAGTCATTGACGATGATGACAGACTGACAGACAGGACAAACACCCCTATAGAACCATACAGCCCAAGCACTATATCATACACACCATCTTCACGCACATCGTCACCATCACTACCATCGTCCCCTCCTATAGCTATTTTAAATGCAAATCCATCCATACAGACCTTGAATGTTGCGCGGGAGGCAAGTACCTTCTTACCCGCGTCCACCAAGGCTGGGAAAGCAAGAGTTCGCATGAAATGGAGCAGAGAAGTAAACATATTCATCATGCGAAACTACCTATATATAACGAAATTAGAAACAGATTTGACCACCTACAGACAACGTTTACATGAACTCTTTAAAGAACAATACCCATCGATTATCGTTTCCGAACAAAGAATTTCAGATCAAAGAAGAGCCATAGTAAGAAATAAACTCCTACCTCAAGACATAATAGACCAACTTAAGATAGAGATACGTAGACAACTAGAAGAAGAATCGAAAAGTAATACAGACACTAACACTGCTGCACTAACACAAACCAGATCCCAGAATATTCAACAAATACAACCCTTACAACCTAATACACAACAGCAAACATACAATCAACTGCAACCATACTCACAAACATCACACACAGCTACACAAACTGAAACTATAATCTTGACGATAGAAAATGACGTTGAGCACTTAGATAACACAGATAGGAATACGATTTCAGAAAAATATGTACAAGAAATACTTAACAAATTGGATGGATCCAGCAGCTAGGCCAAAACTCCCTAAGCTGAAACACAGTCCTAACCTTTTTCGATTAGTAAATATCTTCAACGAAAGTATACTTTACCAGTTTATGTCCATCGATACACAATTAATAGATATACACACCGTTATATACTGCACAGCGTTAGTCATATCTGAAGAGCTCAATTTTAAAATCACAGAATACACTGAAAATTCTAGATCAAGACACAATAATAAACCACCATGGCAACAAAGATTAGAAAAAGACATTGAAAAATTAAGAGCAGACTGCGGTAGACTTACACAATACATTAACAATAACAGATCAAACAAAGTAGTTAAAAGAGTTGAAGCGATTTTTAAAAGCAATTTTATTCACACAAGACACGAAAATAGTAATACAAAACCTGAAGAATTCTTAGATACATTCAAACAAAAACTTGCCCTCAAGGTTCATAGGCTCAGAAGATACAAAAAAGCCCAACAACGCAAAAGAAAGAGAAACAACGACACAATATCAGATGAAAAATAAGTAGTCTAAACCTAAATGTTCTAAATGTTCTATAGTAGTACACCTACTATAGAACATTTAGAAAATTTTTGGTCTGGCATATGGGAACAACAAGTGGAACATAACAATGAAGCAGCTTGGATAACAGAAGAAGATTTTAAATGGAGAGGAATAGATGAAATGGAGTTTAAGGAGTTTACGGAATCTGATATCACAATTATTACAGCTAGATTACACAATTGGAAATCACCTGGAATAGATAAAATACACAATTTTTGGTACAAAAAGTTAACCTCACTACACAAAATTATAGCAAAAGTTTTTACTGATATTGTATTAGGACGTCAAAATATACCTGAATTTATTGCAACAGGAATAACATACATGCTACCTAAAACTAAGTACACAACACAACCTTCCCAATACAGACCAATTACATGCCTACCCACTATTTACAAAATTTTAACATCAGCAATCACAACTAAAATCAACTTGCACGTCGAACGCCACAGTATAATAGCAGAAGAACAGAAAGGATGTAGGAGAGGCCACATGGGATGTAAGGAACAGTTAGTTATAGATTCAACTATTCATAAACATGCAACAGCAAAAAATAGAAACCTTCATTGTACCTATATAGATTACCAAAAAGCATTCGATAGTGTCCCACATTCTTGGTTAATAAAAGTTTTAGAAATTTATAAAGTTAATCCAAAAATAATCAATTTTTTGCGTAGTATCATGTCACATTGGAAAACTACATTACAGCTAAGTAACCGCCTCAATACACTTGTATCTCGACAAATATATATTAGGAAGGGTATCTACCAGGGCGACTCACTGAGCCCCTTGTGGTTTTGTCTTGCTCTAAATCCCTTGTCAGACCTGCTGCATAAGTGCCGGGCTGGATATAGCTTTAAACACAACTCCAAGGAAACCATTATTTCACATCTTATATACATGGATGACATTAAATTATATGCAAAATCCGAAAACGAAATGAAAAACCTAATAAATATAACTACAGAATTTAGTCAGGATATAAATATGCAATTTGGAATAGATAAGTGTAAGGCAGTACATATTATAAAAGGTAAAATAAAATCCGGTGATTATATAATTAACAAAAATGATACAATTTCCTCTATGGAAACAACAGATTTATATAAATATTTAGGTTACAAGCAACTGAAAGGAATCGACTATACAGCAGTCAAGCAAACACTTAATACAGAATATCGAAGGAGAATAAACGCTATTTGTAAAACACAACTATCAGGTAAGCATCTGATAAAAGCACTTAATACATTTGCCATACCAATTCTTACTTACTCATTCGGAGTAATCAAATGGTCTAAAACAGACATCGAACAAATAGAAAGGATTACACGCACTACACTAACAAAACACAACAACCATCATCCTAAATCGGCAGTTGAAAGACTCACGATCAAAAGGCAGAATGGAGGGAGAGGCCTCATTGACATTTATCACCTTTGGCAGAAACAAATATCTAGACTAAGAACATTCTTTCATTCAAAATCTCTCACTAGTGACATACATAAAGCTATTACTATAATGGATCTCAATTACACACCGCTAAACTTAAACGAAAAAATATATACCCAGAACACAAGTATCACTGACCCGCAAAAACAAAAACTAGAAAACTGGAAAAAGAAAGTTGTTCATGGAAGGCATCGCCATGACTTAGAGCAACCCCATATAAACACAGTAGCCTCAAATAAGTGGTTAAAAATAGGAAACCTGTTTCCAGAAACCGAAGGATTCATTATAGCCATACAAGATCAAATCATCAATACCAAAAACTACAGGAAATATATCATCAAGGACTCTACCATTACAAGCGATAAATGCCGAAGATGCCACATTCAATCAGAAACCATTCAACACATTACAGGAGCATGCACAACACTCACAGACATAACACAGTCGCCAACATCATTCATCAAAAACTGGCATTCAAGCACATGCTTACACAAAACACTAACACACCTTACTATAAATATACCCCTCAAACAATACTAGAAAATACCACATACAAACTTTATTATGATCGCGCTATTCTTACAGATAAGACCATACACTATAATAGACCAGATATAATTCTACAGGATAAATTAAGAAAAACCACTTACCTCATAGATATTGCAGTTCCTAATACCCATAATATACAGGAAACAGTAAGTGAAAAAATTTGCAAATACACTGAACTTAAAGAAGAAATTACGAGAATCTGGAAACAAGCCAAAGTGTATGTGGTACCTATTGTTATCTCTACTACAGGGGTTATTCCCAATAGTCTTCTACATAGCTTAAAAATAATAGGTCTGGAAGAATCTCTCTACATCGGTTTGCAAAAAGCTGCCATTTTAAATACGTGTAGAATAGTAAGAAAGTTTTTGCAGGTTGACGAAAGCATTGGTTTAACATAAAAACACACCACTGCATTTACTTGGTTAAGGCCCGTAAATGCAGTTAAAACCAGCCAAGAGCTGAGAAATACAAACACTTCATAATAATAATAATATGAAAATTAAGCTTAATTTGCTATACTCGGCGAAAAGTAGTAGAATCTGTATGATGTAATTTATAATTTCTTCAATCCTTATACTCCACACCAAACAGATCGACAATGTCGTTTCGATCGTTGATTTTACAATGCATAATTGCTAAGTAAAAAAAAATCGCCAAATGTGTCCTTTTGATACCTTTTTTACCCCCACCTTATCTATCTAACAACACTTTAATTATAATCTGCGATATATTTATCATTGATAGATTTCATTCAGAGTTTTTACTTGGGCTTTGATTTTGATTGTTACAGCCAGATCCTACAAAGGCGAAGAAGGCGCGGTCCTGGGCGACCGCCGAAGGACCCGGACGGGATTAAGAGAAGACGTGAACGTATGAAGTGCATGAAATGTGGGAAGAGCTTCCAGAAATACGAGAATTTCGAAGCGCACATGCGAGGACACTTCGGGAAGAAGGTGAGAAATACAAATATCTTTAATTATATGTAGTTGTTTGTTAGAGCATGTGAGCAAATTTGAAAGAGCTTTTGTGATCAAGCTCGTCCGAGGGAGTACCATCACCATGTTTATTTCTTCATTGCTGTGTTTGGTGTCATTATAGGCACATGGTTTCCTTTCTGATTTGGTTAACAAAAACTTCTAGGCTGAAATGTTATTATTAATGAAATTAAATAGGCCTGTTTTCGTTCATATTTTCTAATGATGAAAAAGTTGTCAAAAGAAGAAATTTATCGATTACAAATAAATAAACTAATTTTTCTCTTTATAATATTAGTATAGATTATACTAAGTGTTTTGTAAAACAAAAATTCCTAGTTAAAAAAACACTTTTGGGACACTTGTCGATATCGAAGTTTTTTACGCAATGTAAAAATATATGCACCATAGACAATTATTTTGCACCATCATGTGTTGTTTGCTCATAGACAATGTTACTAAGGCACGGAAAGCGCCTCTTCGCTTTTACTTTATCACTGACCTCTATTATTAACACACTGGACTGGCTGTCCATATACAGATGACATCTTAAATTTTGCCTCCATTTGATGATTTGACACGCCACATATGTAATACGAGTTGGAATTAATATTATTGCTATAGTGATTACAATTTTTGTTCTTTGGACACTTACTTAAACGGCATAATAATAGTTCAAGAGACACTCGTACGTCATATTCAGCGTTTCAAATGAAACATTTTTTGTTTCCACTTGATTGTTGTCATATTGGCACTTTAATTATGAAACTTACAACTTGAGTTCTCCCCTTTTTCTGGAACAAACGATACAGTGATTTTTAGCAATTCTTATTTTAGTCGTTTTATGTCGCATTATAATAGAGGTCAGTGGACGCAGTTATCAGTGTCCGGGAAACTAATATTAGAATTACTAAAACAAAATTTGTGCATCTTTTTGATAAAAAATAAATTAAAAAAAAAACAATATTAGTTCCAGAGACACTCTTAAGTTAATTTGAAGCACCTTATGTACGCACTCGTATCTATCTGGAACTAATAATACAGTAATTTTCGGTAATTCTAAATTTACTTCCTTTGACACTCGTTTAACAGAGTTAAAATGGCGACCATCAACTGCCATAACCCGGACAGGTTAGCTCGGTCATATGGCAGTCAAAGGGCTAACTTGTTGTGGAAAAAAAAAAATACAGCGTAATCTATTATTACGCTGTATTTTTTTTTTTTAACAATTTTAGGCTATGCAAGTGTAAAATAAGAATGACTAAAACAACATTATTTCGTGCCTTTTAGTACGGCGTAATAGCGTAACAGACATATCAAATTTTTCCAAAAAAAAGTTTTAAAAGTATTAACCTAAAGCTGCGACGCTGTGGAATGAACTCCCTGATAATATTCGTCGCTCTGAATCCCTAGCTAATTGCATAATTACTATGTGTCATTATAATTATATAGTTTATATATGATGCGTTGATTATATACAAAATGTGTACATAGCAGTGAGTAGTGATGGCGATAACTACATTCATAAACTAGGGTACTAGGGTTTCAAAAGCGCCCTCGTCTAAGAAGAATCTTAGCCATCAACAAACTTAGCCGGGTGTTCTTTTTGTTATCACCATCTCACATTGTCATTTGAAAATATTTAAAAAGCAACCTGCTTAGAGCAATTGTTCACACCCAATCCTAAAACACTATAATAGAACTTTTCTATAAACTTTCGCTTAGTACAAACTTTCAACTTTTTAGGTAATTTTTTGGAAAATTGCATACAATTTCGTTTCAACGTATTGCTTGTTTTGTTTAGCCTAGTATATTGCAATGCGAGTTTAATAAATAAAATTAATTCTTCTTTTTGGAAAGTGTTGATATTGTTACGCTAAAACGGCGTTAAAATTCAAATTTCATTTGTTTCAAGTAGGCCCAGTTTATAAGCACTTTTAAAACGTCAAGTTAAAGTTAACGGCTCGATTCGTTCAAGAGACACTCGTGTGTCAAAACAGAGCGCCGAATGTGACATGCGAGTGCCTCTGGAACTGACGATGCAGTGTCATAAGCTCCGCTGCGACAATAAACGAGAATGCCCGTTGCAGCCTGACATACAGTGCGCGCACTGCGACAAGACGTTCATGTCACTGCGGAGCCTCAGCAGCCACACGCGCATCCACTCCGCGGTACGCAAATACCAATGCCTCGCGTGCGGCAAGAACTTCGCCTACCTCAACGTGCTCAAAAACCACGAGCTCACGCACTCGGGTGTGCGCCAGCACCACTGCCACTTGTGCGATGCGAAATTTGTGCAAGCTTACAACCTCAAGGTTTGTGTCACATGGGCGCGACGTGCGCAACGCATTACCGACGGGCGTCGCGAGGCGTCACCGGAGTTGACACACAAAAGTGCGTAGCCATTATTTGCTTCAGCGCTGCATAGGCATGAGACAAACACTGTATCCCATTTATATCCACTCACCATTGGCGTGCAGTTCATAAAAGCACTGCCTACCCTAAAATTGTTTTTTTTTTTGGAGGATTTTGGCCATTTTATGCTATTTTCCTGCTGTGTGAATACCCTGGCAAGAAATCCAGTGCACGCCAATGCCACTTACCGACGGTAGATCCGAACACAATTTTCACCACTCTCCATGCGCGCTAGGCGACTAAGTAGCGGAGGTTTTACAGCAGCGTCCTCCGTGCTACTACTACCATTGGCGATCACCAGTGTCGTGCATAGAGGGTATGCACAGGGTATGCAAATGATATAAAGTGAAGAAAATCTCCAGTAGGAGTCATAAATACTTAAGGGTAGGCTTTTAATAACTCTTACAATGTCTATCCTTAAGTTTTTATGCATTATGCATACCCTGTGCATACCTCTATGCACGCCACTGGCGATCACTAACCCATCCGACAAACACTGTATCCCATTTATATCCAGTCACCGTGCGCTGATGGCAGATCAGAATAAAATTGCACCACTTCCCATGCGCGCTAGGCGACTAAGTAGCCTAATATAGCGGAGGTTTTACAGTTTTACTGCTACTACCATTTGCGATCAGTAACACGTCTATCTAGCGTGGTGATAGCAAACCATCCTGTTACAAGCTATTGATGATATCCACTCCCTCATGAACCGCAACAGGGGAAAATGGAGAAGTTTTCACCCGCGATATTTAAGTATAGTCACAGAGTTAAGATCATACCGAACCCACATTCGGCCATTATTGCATGCAGTGCATTGTGTCCAAAAGCAGTGTAAATAACCTGCGCACGTCTCACTTCATACCTGCGGAAAATTCGCTCACAAGCTTTTCCCATGTTCCACAATGTATGGTTAACGTTTAGGACATAAGAGGTAAAATAGTAACCGTCAGCTGCTAAATGGAGTAAAGCGGCGGACCGCTTGTTTGAGAAAAACTACTATAGTGGAGTGGTTATTGATGCTTCAATATTAGCAGTGTACACGGTTTCTGTATGCTCTTAATTCTGAGTACAGTATTTGGATTTTTTTTGTTATCCGTGCGCTTGGAGAGTGCATAAAATTGTGGGAGAGGATTAAATTATTTCATCCTTTCCTGATGGAGAAAATGTCTCCTGCCCATGCTAGCCGTGCGGGGAGGGGCGTAGGTAGCCAAGCAAAGCGAACAAATAAAAATCCGATCACATAATAGAAGTGTTACATCTTAAAAATTTTACATTCTTTCTCTTTCTGTCTGTATTGTGTAACGAAATTTCCCTGAACGAGACACGGCCTTGAAGTTTTAACTTGAATGTAAATACTCCCTTATCAAAAAACTTGTGTAACCGTCAGAAATTCGCACTGTGTTTTCAGCAACTTTCTAATGTCTAAGTGTGGCTATTCACAAAAAAAAAACACAGTGTATATTCACGTGACACTACTTCAACGGTACACCACTTAGTTAATAAACGATAAAAGAAATAGTGTGAATTGAAATTCAATCCTGTGGAGAGTAGCGATAAGGTATAGGATCAGTTACATGTCATCTTTATAACAGATATAAACTTTCATTCTTTAAACAAAAGACTAAGTCAGGCTCAATCTAACCAGCATACGTAGCCTGACTAGAAGGCATATTGAACGTTTGAAATAAGTTGGTATAGAACACACATCATGTAAACGAATAACAAAGTACTGTTGAAGGGGGTGCATTAATAAATTTCATAAGTAATCAACCTGTATAAATATTAAAACAAAAGAAGCATATTTATTTTCCCATATGAAAGAATTCAAAACACATAAACCATATGTCATATTTGTGACAACCCTATTGAAGATAAAAGACCGATGCGCGCATAGTATCCACGCTACGCGACGCGTACCCAATGAAATGACAGGAGTGACACTTGATTTTAATTTAGCGTGTGATGTTGGGAATGTAACAGATTTCTTTCAGTAAAAAGTATGGCAGTGGTTTACTCAAAAACTATGAGCGTTTCGGTTACACAGATAAGTCTCAGAGTCAATAAATAATGTACCTCTAAAGCCTGTGAAGTAATATTTATTAAGCAGTACAGGGCTGTGCGAGTAAAATACTACATAAAGTGGGAACAGTCTTGGCGTGATAATTTAGGGTAGGGAAATACCCCCATTCCCACCACCATGGATGCCCCTGCCCCACACCTCACAACGCCTTGTCAATAATTTAGGATCTGGATATTCGGAACTTTGAACATAGCAGCTAAAATTAGTAGATATTAAAAAAAGGTTTTTATTTTATTACCTTAAAAATTCAATACAAATTCAGATCCTACTTTGTTAAATAAGGTTGTGCTGTTTCAAAGGCTAATGTGGAAACGCTTAAAGTCGTTCGGAAAAAGTCATCATCACTTAAATATTGGAGGTGTAATCCAAATTCTAATATCCAAGGTTTGTGGTCTTTATTAAAAAGTGAATATGATTGAGAGTTGGATTCGTCAATCGTTGAGGTAAGTATGGATTTTGTTTAAATTCTGTGTGTAAATAATTTAAGAAAAAAAAAAAAATAATCCAATTCAGTGGGGGATGCTGATAGCAAAAAGAATACCTGGCTGACTTTGATGTGAGCCTCTTACACCCGAACGCGTGGAGCTTGTGTTTTAACTATGTGGTATATTATGTATGATCATCATTATCATTATCACAAAATATATTTCCACAAATGAAATCCTATTATCGATACCTCAAATTCTATGTTTAATGACTTAAAACTTTGAATAAAATGTATATGAAATCTTATTTAATTGGGATGTAAATAAAGATTGGTTAAATTAAATGAATCTTTCGATACATTTCTGTACTATTAAAGCTATAAATAACATTATTTAAAAACGTTTTTGCATTGGGATTTAAACATTTTAGATTTTTCTAAACTCCCAAGATTGTGTCCCTGAAAGTCATACTAATATTTTTAAGGGCTTTTGCAACCTCAAACCCTAATAAAAAATATAGAGCCATCAACTTTTTTTTCCAAATTCATTTCTGAAAGGGGATTCCCCGAACAGAGCCCCTGTATGGTTAAATACATGCTCCCTACCCAGAGTACACGGAGCCCGTCTGCCACTCGCCATGTCATTTGTACACAGGTGCATATAGAGACGCACAGTCAACAGAAGAACTACAGCTGTTCCCAGTGCGGAAAGAAGTTCGCTCAGCCAGGCAACCTGAAGATCCACCTCATCCGGCACACCGGCATCAAGAACTATGCATGCACCATGTGCGAGATGAGGTTCTATATCAAGGTCAGTGTAAAGGGCCTTTTTAAAAAAATGTGGATAGAAACTAAATATATTAAACTCCATGTTGGGCTGCCTGGAGGCAAAAATTCTAATTTGTCATTATTTTGTATATTTAATATTAATATCTCATGTAAATTTTTTGATTTACTTTTTGATTATAACTGTTTTTAATTATTCTATTATATAATAGTGGTAACCAATTAAAGAATTATTATTATTATCTTAATATATATAAATCTCCTGTCACGATGTTTGTCCGCGATGGACTCCTAAACTACTGAACCGATTTTAAATTAAATTGGCACACCGTGAGCAGTCTGGTCCAACTTAAGAGATAGGATAGCTTAGATCTTTAAGTAAAGACACAATTTTATTTTTTCCCAAATTATTTGTCTATAATTAATTGACAGTCACATGTTATATGTATATACAACTATACTCATTTAAGGCTTAGCGATACTGAAAACTTTAAAAACAAAATCAAACGCAGACGAAGTCGCGGGCAACAGCGAGTTATAATATATATTTCTTGTGGGCGTGTGTATGTCACCGAACTCCTCCTAAACGGCTGGACCGATTTGAATGAATTTTTTGGTATGCGATTGGGTGGCACCCTGGATGGTTCAAGTTCACAAATCAGCCCGACAGATGGCGCTGGGGTCCGCTAGTTATTATATAATCTCATATAACAAAGTCTGAAACCCATACCTTATTATAAATATGAACCAGAATCTGTTCTCGAAAACAACGAATATTATTATTATAAACAATCTACATACTATAAATGGACATTAATTGGTAATATCTGCATATCGTCAGAGTAAACCAACTCCCTGGCGCAACGGTGAATGAATGGTTCGATTCTCAGCAGGGGCAATTTGGGAATTTTTAATTTCTGAATTTTCAGTAAAAAACATCGTGAGAAAACTTAAAAGAGACACCGTTTTGTTTAAAAAAACTACCAAGTTGTGGTTAAGTTTGCGAAAATTTAACCACAACTTGGTTGGTTAAGTTTTTTAGTGTCTGGGTGTTTATCTGTACATTATAACTATTTATGTATATTATTCATAAAAATATTCATCTGTCATATTAGTACCCATAATACAAGCTACGCTTCCTTTGGGGCTTTACTCTTACGCTTTCGATATTTACTCTCACGACCGTGTACAAAATAAATATATATAGTGAGCAAAAACAACATTAATATACTAACTTAGATACATATAGATTTGTATGCTTAAATATACATTACATAAATACAATACAATAATGGCTTCAGAGCCATTTTGGGGCTGCCGTTTAGGAGGAGTTCAGTGACATACACACGCACACAAGAAATATATATTACAATAACTTTTTAATTTTTTATGCTGCTCTTCTGCAGTGCATCACAAATGTTTGCGGAGAATCATGTTGGTGACTTCTACGCAATCATGAGAAAAAGATCTGCATCAATGATGAGCAGAATGCGCGGAAGATCAAACAATATTTCGAAAATATTAACCAATAAATGGGAAAATCCCTTTATGGAGCACTGGGTTGGTACACACACACACACACACACCAAGTGCTCAAGAGGGTATTTTACCTTAGGAGATTCCTAATTTTTTATTGTTTATATGCTTGGCCAATTTTAGATATTAGTAAATAAGATAATTGTTATTGCTATGGATTTTTATCTGAATTAAACGTTATTATTATTCTATTATAAATACATATTTGCACCGGGCGTAGGATTACACCCCATTAGGAGAGACCCAGATGGCCGGGGTCAGGGCGACAGGCTAAGAAATCAGTGGACTATGCTAGCCGAGTCCAGCAACACCTTTCTGCATCTTGGCTGCCAGTGCGCTGCCACGGAACCCCAGTCGCCTTAGACTAGTGTGCTAGGCTAACTTTTTTTTTTTTGCAGGCGGACCTCATGAAGCACATGCGGTCTCACTCAGCGGAAAAGCCGTTTTCCTGTCAACTATGTGACAAGACCTTCAAGAGTAGAAGTTTCCAGGCTATTCACATGAGAACACACACTGGTAACTAAAATCATTATGTATAGATACAGTTTTTACATAAATAATGCACCGTTCATAGGAGTACGTCTTTCCTGGAACCAGAGACTGCTATTGCAGTTGAGTCTCAATGTCAGACCAAGGACAGAACCTTTAATGCATTTCATCTCTCACAAGATAGAAAAATGTATGTTAAAATGTTAATTGCTGAGTTTCTTGCCGGCTTCTTCCCGGTCCGGTGCCTAATCTGCCTTTCGAACCGGTGGTAGAGTCACTATAAACTGACAGACTTGACGTTTCCAAAGTGCTTATATTACTTGAAATAAATGAATTTTGAATTGAATGAAATATTTTTCTAAATATGTACATTAAAAAAACTGAAATAATTAAATAATGTTCATTCATCATATACACCCATTACCGACCCACTACAGGGCATGGGTGTCTTCCCACAATGAGAAGGCGTTAAGGCCGTAGTCCACCACGCTGGTCCAGTGCAGATTGGTGGACTCCACACACTTTATTGAAATATGAGAAAATTATCGAGAATGAGGCATGAAGGCTTCCTCACGATGTTTCCCTTCACCTTTGAAGCGAGTGATATTTTAATTACTTAAAACGCACCTAACTTAGAAAAGCTTGAGTTGCGTGCTGGGATTCGAATTTCGAACTGGGCTATCACCGCTTCGAATGTTTATTTACTTTTAACAATTTATCAACAAATAAAATAGTCACTGTGCTACCATTGGTCGATCACTTAGACACTATAATTAATATGGGCCTACGTTAAGTAACGACTCTACCACCGGTTCGGAAGACAGATATTTGCGGACGAGAAGCCGGCAAGAAACTCAGCAGTTGTTCTTTTTCATTATCAACATTTTACAATCATATTCTATCTTGCGGGATATGAGAGCGAAGTTGACTGCTTTTATCAAGAATTTCTTCAAGACCTCGCTGTAATAAATGTGTTTATTTACTTATTTTATTACAAGTTTATATCCGCGACTTCGTCGTCTGCGTGGACTTCAGAATTGGGTCTATAGCTTTGCTCGCTAACAATTTTTAATCCTACCACGGGAACTATTTGAGGGATCGATAAAGAAAGTAAATGTCCTTTTCCATGGCATATGTGACATGCATTCCAAATTTCAGCTTAGCTCGTAAACAATTTTCGATTTTCACTCGGGAACTACTTAAAGAATCGGGATAAAAGGTAGCCTATATTCTTTTCCATGTCAAAGGTTACATGCATGTCAAATTTCATCCAAATCAGTTCAGCCGTTTTTGCGTGATTGAGTAACAAACATCTACACTTTCGCATTTTTAATACAAGTAGGATTAATTTAAAGTAAAATATACATTTCTATATTTACATGATAAAATATGTAGGTGTGTTAATTGAAACCTGTTGTTTTAGCACATATTTAAAACTTATCAATTGGAAGGTCTAGAATTCCCTTCGATATAATTATGGAAACATGTCATGTTTAAAAATACTATTTGTATCACTAGCCTATATATATTGAGAAAAATGACAGTTTCGTTTCTTTTTTCAGGCGAAAGACCGTACGCCTGCGACCTATGCCCGAAGAGATTCATGGCCAGAAAAGACCTCCGCAACCATAGAATGATACACACGGGGGAGAAGCCTCACAAATGCCAACTATGCAACCAGGCGTTCATACAGAAGTGTGCGTTAAATAGGCACATGAAGGGTCACGGGAAGAACAGCGAAGATCCCCAAAACCTCATACGACCTCCGTTACCACCCGTCAATAATACACCGCCTATACCCATGGCATATGCTCAATGGCACACTAACTGACCGATTGATTCAAACAAACTGAGCCACATATAATCAAATACATTTCAATTATTAATATAAATCGAGTTACGAGCCTAGGAGAGGACATTAATGCTTGGTTTACGAGGATCGTGAATTCGTGACACATCCACTTATATTTATTCAAAATATTATCTTAAATACAAAGAAAATATTATTTAATATTATATATTATCTTAAATACAGTTTAAATCGCGCAATCTATGCTAGCCGGACTGAAATAAATGGTTGCGTCAATACGGTTCTTAGGAATTCAATGGTCAAATCACAGTACAAATTCCTTGAGCGCGTGTTTGTTAACACAATTCGGATAGGAAAAAAATTGCGTTAGACTATTTATTATTATGCCACTAAAGTTTTTACTATCTTGCTCAAAATAAAAAGATCTGATGTTTTATGCAGAGGAAAATGAAATAAAACAAAAATTATTCGCGCACACGTCAACTACGACGGCTTTTATTAACTTGATCCTATGGTCCTGTATTTTGTTCAGAGAGGGACGTTGTCGCCTTCCTCTTGATAAGGTCGGGTACCTTGAAAGTTTTTTTGATATGTAAAAAAAAAACCTATGATTTTTATATTATTGTTTGAGGGCTTTTAAAAGTTACTTTTTTAAGTATTTTACTGTCGCGTATTAAAGCAACCAGAAAGAAAGGAAATCTTAAATAATGTTACTGTTACAAGTTAATAAACGTTTACAAGAAATTGTACAAAGTAGATTAAGAAGAAGTCTTGTAAAGAACGTCGTGGGTCTATCTTCTTATTGCAAACGCCAGTGTTTATTTCGGTAAAAAGAAAATAATCCGATATCGTTTACGCAGCTTTTAAGTGAAATATGAATGAACGACTTTTAAAAATGAAATGGGAGTTATAAGTGAGTGAAGTTTATAATGGGATTATTTTTTGTTTGATACATACTTATACTATGCGATTTCCTTTGCGTACAACTTTTGATAAGAAAATCGTATCTATACGCACTTTCACCGATATACCACTAAATAACAATTATACAACTAAATATCGATTTAAATTAAAATATACAGCCTTATTGTTAATTGTGGTAAAGAAAACTATATTGTACACAAAGAAACACTTAAACTGACAGTTACAGAGATTAGCGCGTTCTAACAAAACATAAAACAAACTTCATTATTATAAGTATATATATAAATCGTCAGTCTGTCCGTATATTGTATATAATGTAAGATAAGAAAGGTCTATCGATCCGTCGTTTAAGAGCAACTAATATTAAAGATCTCTATTATGTAATTATAAACACAAATCTAAACTGTTATTTACAAATATAAATCTAAGCCGTTTTACCTATTGCATAAGATTTCAAATGTTTAATATTATTTTTTAAATGTTCCATAGAACAATATTAATGCTTACCGTGACACTGTTAATTTCGCTGAATGAATAAAACTATTATATTTCGAGGTTTTGTATTTATTTAAAAGTTAGTATATACAAACTAATTGGTCAAAATTAATTCATATATGTCATTGTATTTTCGTCCGAATGGTTCCATCCTACTCTTTTAATTTTACTGGACCGGCTGACCTTATACGAATGACAGCTAAAATCTTGTCCCCGTTGACATATGGAGTACTCTGAAGTAGTGTCTTTAGTAATCCGAATTTTTTATTAAATAATTATCATATAATATAATAGATTGACTGTGATAAAATTGTACCCTACAAGATAACCTACTGTTTTGCTCTCTCTATCTTGTATCGTTAACATTAATATGCTGAGTCAAAGTGCCTGTTGAGCAAAACTGTTCAGTATGTAAAAGTGTTCTGTCAGTCTTTTCTTAGTGATGAAGCTCTTCAAACAATATTCACACAGAAACGGACTCTCCTCAGAATGTATTCTTTGTTGCTCCATATATGACAGCTTAATTTGTCCTCGTTTGAAGCGCCAAATGTGACATACGAGTCTCAGGAACTACTGCATAGTATTTTTCTAAATTTAAATTTTAGTTCCTTGGACACTCGTATTACAACTCGACAGCGTACAGCGCCAAAAGTCAAAAACAAAGTGACAACAAGCTATCCAATGATAATAGTAAATAAATATAGGCCAGTGATTTCAACCAATGAAATTGCACCCATGGCATTGTTACTAATGTATTGCTATCTCTCTCTCTCAAGGCATGCTTGAGTTTATTATAGGAACGGTTCTATCGTGAACTTTCATATGGCGATTCATAGTGCCCCGTTGAGCGAAACCGTGTTGACAAACTGGACACTTGTGCGGTTTCTCGCCAGTATGAGTGCGGTGGTGTTCTGTCAGTCGCTTTTTAGAGATGAAGCTCTTCGAACAATATTTACACACGAACGGACGCTCCCCGGAATGCGACCTCTGATGCTCCATTAACGCCGATTTGGAAGTGTAGGACTTGTTGCAAACGTCACATTTATACGCCCGACCTTTGCCGTCGTGGTTCAACAAATGCTGGGCCAAGTTGTATTTGTCCGTAAACGGGTAGCTGCATATCTGGCAAATGTATTGCTTGCCTGTGTGACACCGATGCACGTGCGATAGTAATATCCTTTTGGTGTAGAACTTTTTCTCGCAATGCTCGCATGCGTAGTGGCGTTCTCTGTTCTCTTTGTGAGTTTCTAGATGCGCCTGAGAACAACAGAATTTTTGAGTTTTTAAACTTGATTTTTGAGAACAAACCTTCTGGCCGAAAGCAGAAATATCGCATAAAATTGAAAAATTTTCCTTCTATAAGAGTTGTATGTAGTTTTCAGGGTAGGCAGTGCGTTTGTGCATACATGAAGTGCACGCCACTGTAGGTTCAGCGCACATGTCAATATTATCGACAATTATTAATGCATTTTGACACTAATATTTCCTGTGTTTGTGTAGAAGCGGTGATAGCGCGATAGTCGGTAGGAGCTCGATTTCACTTTCGAGTTCGAATCCCAGCAAGCACTTCGGTTATGCGCGTTTTAAGTTATTAAAATATCACTTGCTTCAACGGTGAAGGAAAACATCGTGAGGTAACCTGCATGCCTGAGAGTTGTACATAATGTTCCCAAAGTTATGTGGAGTCCACCAATCCGCACTGGGTCAGCGTGGTGGACTACGGCCTTAACCCCTCATTGTGGGAGAAGACCCGTGCCCTGTAGTCCTTAAGAGTCATTAAGGGATAAATTTAAAGAAATTAAAATAATGACGGTGCATAGTCGTATCACCATAGCTCCCGTACACATATATGAAAATTTAATTTATGTCCATAAAAATATAACAAAAATTAAAAAGAAAATGCACTGTAACAATATAAATATTAGAAGCAAAAATAAACTCGTTGTGCAGTTTACTAGGCGCCACAAAATTGCAAATTCATTCAAGGGCAATTGTATATTATTTTATAACAAATTACAAAATTAAATCTTTGAGATGTCTCTCAATAAGTTTAAAGTTTATATAAAACGTAAGCTTACAGAAAAATCCTAATATAATATTAAGGATTATTTTAACGATAAAAAAGCTTGGGTGTGAATTGCTTCATAGCTTAATATAAATCTATTGGAAGATGGTGATAACAAAAAAATAAATTTACCCTGCTAAGTTTGTTGTGGGCTCTTCTTAGACCAGGGCGCGTTTGGAACCCTCGTAGCTTTAGATTTAAGTTGGCGGACGAAGTTATCACCATCCCGTTACAATTATGTAAACAAATATGTATGAACGCTTCATAAGTGCCTGTGATAGGCCTACATGAATAAAGAAATTTTGAATTTGTAGTGGGGCGGTAATGGGTTGATATGATGATGATGATGATTGCCTGTGTGCGGGGCATATTAAAGAATTGAAGTATTGGCAAAAAATATTGTCCATAATAATGACTGTGTGCGAGCAGCCACAGGAAAGAGTATTAGTACACGTACCTACCCACCATGCATATGCAATGTTGGTATATGGGCTTGGCTTGGCACATTTAAAGTGACAATAACCTAGACTGGTAGGTAGAGTGGTAAGTGGTATTAGTGGTGGTATAGTGGTAATAGCTTTGCGGGCAACAGTCACTAGTGTTATAAGGTAATTTTGGACCTACCAATGCATAAGTTTAAAGAATATGTTAAAACACATTTATTACAGCGAGGTTATTATACAATTGATGAGTTTCTTAATGACAAGGTTGCTTGGAAGCATCCGGCTCCGCTTTCATCTCTCACAAGATAGAAAAATGAATGTTAAAATGTAAATTTTTGATGTTGGAAAAGAGCAACTGCTGAGTTTCTTGCCGGCTTCTTCTCGGTAGAATCTGCCTTCCGAACCGGTGGTAGAATAACTACACACGGACAGACTTGACGTTTCAAAAGTGCTTGTATTAGGCCTACTTGCAATAAATGAATTTTGTATTTTGAAGTACTTGCGTTTTTTTATTCCTCTACAAGTTAACCCATGACAGCAATATCAACAGCAAGTGACGGTGCAGTCTAAGATGGTAACGGGCTAATCTGTTAGCGGAACAGCAGTTATACTAAATCTATACCCCTAATCGGTTTCTACAAGTCATTATACCGGAGCACTAAATCGCTTAGCGGTAGGTATGGTAACTAGCCACGGCCGATGCCTTCCAACAGACCAGACCAGAGAAAATTCAGAAAATTATAAATTTCCAAATTGTCGTTGCCGGGATCGAACCTAGGACCTCCCACTTAAAACCACTGCGCCAGAACGGTCGATGACTGATTCCAAAATTAATATTTACCTGTAAACCACCACTCGTAGTACAAGCCTTGCCGCAGACATTGCAAATATACATATTCCTCTCGCCGTGTGACTTCTCGTGCACTCGCAACGATTCTCGAGTCTTCGCTATTTTGCCGCACGTGCGACACTTGACACTGGCCAGACTGATGCGCACGTGGCAGTTCGCGTGGTGACGCTTCAAACCGCTCCACGTCGCAAAGGTTTTGTTGCAGGGCGCACATTTTAGGGAAACCTGTGAAATTATTAATGAGGTCATCAATTACAATTTAAAATCTCCATTAGCAAAGATAATTAAAATAGAATGGAATCTATTCCATTATTTTATAGCCAATTACTGAATAAAATCTTGTTAAATTCAAAATTTTAATTCAAATTCAAAATTACTTTATTCATGTAGGCCTATCACAGGCGCATATGAAGCGTTCATACATATATGTTTACATAATTGTAAAGGGATGGTGATAACTTCGTTCGCTAACTTAAACCTAAAGCTACGAGGGTTCCAAACGCGCCCTGGTCTAAGAAGAGCCCGCAACAAACTTAGCCGTGTAAATATTTATGTTATCACCATCTCAGAGTCAATTAATATGCTATGAGCTATGAAGTTAAAGAAATTGAAACCCAAGCTTTTTTATCATTTAAGTAATCCTTAATATAAGTTTACGTTTTATATAAACTTTAAACTTATTGAGAGACTTCTCGAAGATTTCGATTTAACTTTTTATAAAATAATATACAATTTCTCGTGAATGTATAAGCAATTTAACGTAGCCTAGTAAACTGTACAACGACTTTATTCTCGCTTCTAATATTCATATTGTTTCAGTCCATTTTCTTTTTAAATTTTGTTTTATTTATGATAGACAATTAAATTTCAAATACGTACTGACTATACAATATGTACCTAGGCACGATTTTTTCTTCACTAGAAGCTTCCTTAGTCATTGGTTGAGTCCTTTCAGCTAAACTAAGTCCAAATAATATTCTTACTTGTGAAAGGACGAGAATTGGGATATTAAGAATGTCTCTAAAGATATGACAGTAATTAAGACTCATTAAGGCGACAACTGGCCGCTATATTGTAAAAAGGAAAAAAAAAGCGAACAACATCAATAAAATACCATCATCTTAACAACCCATTACCGGCAAACCACAGGGGACTGTTCTCCTCTCACAATAAGAAGCGTTTAGGCTATAGTCCACCACGCTGGCCCAGTGCGGATCGGTGGGCTTCACACGCCTTTACACATTACAGCATTATCTCTCAGACATTCAGATTTCCTCACGATGTTTTCCTTCATCTTTAAAGCAAGTGCAAGCTTCATATGAATTGCCTAAAACGCTATGTGCGTTTTCTTAGGAAAGTTACATGTGCATGCTGGGATTCGAACTCGGCCCCCCAATGTGAAGCCGAAGTCCTAACCACTGGGCTATGACCGCTTTGCCACCGCAATAAATATACACACTTACTATTTTTGTGTTACGAGCTAATTTGCGAGCCTCAAATCTTTCACTTTTCAATTTTCTCTTCCCTTTAGCTCCTTTTACTTGCACACTGAAAACAAATGATTCGTGAGTGCCACTCATCTCCTTGGTCAGCATGTTTCTATCTATTTTTTCTGATTTTAACAACATTCCTGGCATTCTTGGGAGGCATCATATTTATTATCTATTTATTTTGCACCAAAAATTAAGAAATACAATAAAAGGGACATGACATGCACAAGGAAAACATATACATATCTAAAGAGATTTCTTCCAGAAGCCTTCGAATCTGGGAAAAAGAGTAAAGCTGAGTAGGTACATCTAGAAATTAAACTAAATAAAACTATTTACTGTTCGCTATTGTACTTTTTGGAAGTACAACTTTCATGGGTTATATCTGACACTTTACAAGACTTTCTTTTATATAAAACTATATGTCTATTTTCTGTATAGGAAAAGGAAGAAATCACTATGAAGCGATAAGGCCGCCAAATAGTATATGTTGTTTTGATATACTTTTCTTTTTTAAAGTACTTTTTGTGGAGTACGTACTTTGATTCAAAAAAATACAACTACTATTTAAGTACAGGCAAGGATTATCAATTCAATTCGCAAATTTGCCAGAATTTATATAAATAAATAAATAACAATAAATAAATATACTACACAATACACACATCGCCATCTAGTCCCAAAGTAAGCGTAGCTTGTGTTATGTACTAAGGTGACTGATGAATATTTTTACATAAATACTTAGAATATACATATAAACACCCAGACACTACAAACCAGACAGAAAAACCTACAAACACACAGGTTTATTTCTTTACTCCTTTATACAGTTATTAGTTTACCTTTTTTAATATAGGACATAATCATAAGTTTGACGGACGATTGGCGCAGTTTGCAGCGACCCTGCTTTCTGAGCCCAAGGCCGTGGGTTCGATTCCCACTACTGGAAAGTGTTTGTGTGATGAGCATGAATGTTTTTCAGTGTCTGGGTGTTTATATGTATATATTCTAAGTATTTATGTATATAATTCATAAAAATATTCATCAGGCATCTTTGTACCCAAAACACAAGCTGCGATTACTTTGTGGCTAGATGGCGATGTGTGTATTATTGTTGTATATTTATTTATTTATTTATTTATTATTTATTTATAAAAATATATATAATTATAAGTTAATATATATATATATATATATATATATATATATGTATAGTATTTATTTATATAATTATAAGTAGAATTCAGCAGGTATTTATATTAAAAGGTTTAATCAAACCATAAGTATCCGGTATTTAAGTAAATCGTATATGTTGTTTTGATATACTTTTCTTTTTTAATTTTTTAATTTACTTTTTGTTGTGTGCATTAAAAGTATATCCATTCATTTATAATACTCAATACTGACTTTAAATTACAGGCACACAAGGATTAACACCTACACCTCAAAATGCTGGACTCAGTGTGTTGCTCTGTTTATAGGCAATGGCTCTTACCATCAGGTAGGCCTCAACAATTATGACATCAATTATAACTATAAAAAAAATATTGTGTTGATAATAATAATAATAATAATCTCTTTATTAAGACAACTAAGGTCCACCTTTGTTAGTAATACAACTTAAACAACTATGTTAGTATTAATTAATTATATTATATTATATTATAGGATAAATTCAAGACAATTTGCTTCACTGTACACGCTTCGACATGAAGTGTTGCAAGATAGGTGAATCAAACTTTCTCACTATCATATTCAGGATACTGTTTGAGCTCGACCGCAACCTTGTCAGGAGGGATGCCGTCTTTTTCCTTATAATGGCGTAAAAATCACTTTATGTACCCTTTAGAGATTATTTAAGAGCACGTTGAACTTTGAATATATATTAGGATTAACTTAGAAATATTGTAAATATAAATCCTATTGGAAACAGACCTTTTATGTGTTTTCTTTTTCTTAATTTTGTCATCTAACTCAATAGGTATCTCAACTGTGGTGAAATCTGAAATATAATTAGTTTTAGAGCAGAGATCCACATTTATAATAGAGACTGCTAAGGTGCTCATTGTAGCTTTGCTTTCTGTTTGGCACAGGCATTGTCTAGGCAATGTGAAGCGAACCTCAAAAGGATGAGGTCTGGCCAACCATTGGTAACCATCATGCATTATAGTTTTCAATCACAAACATAAGAAATAGTTTTGTAGAACTTAGAAGTTTTACAAATTCATGGATTAATTGTATTTAATAGCAGATGTTTACCATCATTGTATTCTACTTCATCTTTGACTGTAACATTTTTATATTCTTCTTCAAATTTAATTAAAACATCTTTCTGTGTATTTATTGCACTAGGTTCATTATTAAGCCAATCAAGCTTTTTATTTTCTGGTATAACAGAATAATAGTTAAGTAAATGATTCTGCGATTGTAGACAAGTCTTTTTAAATTCTGAAAACTTTGTTATAAGATCAAAACAGGTGTTACATATTGATTTTGGTAGATTCTCGTCTTTGAGCACCTGAAAAAATCAAAAATATGTCAAACATGATCTTGGAGCATGAAAAGCCCCACGATTTACCTATGACCAACAGTCCATTGATAGAAAAAATTACAACCACTATTTATATAATATACTTTCTCTCACAAGATAGAAAAATGAATTTTAAAATGTAAGTTGTTGATATTGGAAAAGAGCAACTGCTGAGTTTCTTGCCGGCTTCTTCTCGGTAGAATCTGCCTTCCGAACCGGTGGTAGAGTACACACAGACAGACTTGACGTTTCAAAAGTTCTTATATTAGGCCTACTTGAAATAAATTAATTTTGAATTTTATATACAGGCCACGATGATCAATTCAATTCGTAAACTTGCCGGCATTTTTATGTTACTCGCCTAACACGGTATTATCCTACAAATACACAGGTTTATTTCTTTACTCCTTTATACAGTTATTAGTTTAACTTTTTTACTATAGGACATAATCACAAGGAGAATTAAGTAGGTATTTATATTAAAAGGTTTAACCAAACGATAAGTATCCAGTCTTCAAGTAAATTACCTCAATATTAGTACAAAACCAATAAACATCGGGCGAAACATTATCAAATAAATAATATTTGAAAGTATCTATTGCAACCAGACACGCTCGACATATTTTTCTATTACCGGGCATAATATTAAATTAAAACTTTCCTTCTGAAGTAACTAAATTCAATCATAATTTTAGAATTTTGTATTGGTATTTGCAATCACAATTCACAACACCTCATACCAGTAAATAAATACCTA
Organism: Pararge aegeria; assembly: GCF_905163445.1. Classification (NCBI taxonomy): domain Eukaryota; kingdom Metazoa; phylum Arthropoda; class Insecta; order Lepidoptera; family Nymphalidae; genus Pararge; species Pararge aegeria. The sequence goes on from NC_053181.1 coordinate 3,351,812, forward strand.
CACAACAACATTGACTGTGATTTTTGACACATTGACATGTGTCAAAAATCACAGACAATTGATTTTCTATTTGTGTGATGGGCAAAGATCAAATAACATGCTGCGTCAAATATATAATAACTGTTCGTGTCCTCATCGACCTGGATACAAGATGGGTCGCAGGCTTTTTCATATTCAAGACGCTTGAGTAACATGCTTTTTTTAGCGCTTTTAACGTTTTTTCTGCTTACCAGCATTAATACTTATTAAAAATAATATTCAAGAAAAAATAAACGAAGTGTTCATTTAGGAATAGCACCTACTTAACATCTACATACCTATGGATACTTTCACAAGCTATCCGAATTTCTGTAAAAGATTCGAGGCTGCACAATAAGGAGCGTTTAAACTAGATTCATTGAAATAAAACAAAGAATAACAAAGTAAATAACAATATATTTTATTTATTTATTTTCACAAAATCTCATCCCATTAATATTTATAATCAAAATAAACTAATACTGGTAATCTCTTTCTAAATTTAGTATGGAATGTCTTGCAACCACCACCACCATCTAAATTCGATAAAATACATGTTACACATTACATACACACTTATTATGATTACTTAAATGGTATATTATAATATTTTACACATAATGTATTTTTATTAAAATTATAAGTATAATGTACTTGTCATATCAAGTGTAAATCCATATAAAAGTTTAATTTTACGCTTAGTGACTGTATAGATTTAATATCTTTGCACTCAATTAAAAAAACCGAGATAATGACGTCACCGGCCAGGGATAAAGAGTCTGGTCAGATAGGAACGGAATTCAACATGCTTTAACTCCGCAAAATTTGTACCTAGGCTGCCAGCCTACTATTTTGGTCACTCTTTGAAATTGAGCAGGTACACATAGAGAAGTAAGAAAAAAGTAAAAAAAGATGATCAACAGGCGTGATTATCATTTGAATGGCATAGACACCGAATAAACTACGCTCATTATGAAAAAAAATAATTAAAAGCATTTCATTCATCAGCAATCATATTGTCATGTTTATGTTTACTGACTATTAAGTCAGTATTATTAAATAAATTGTGGCCATCACTAATTACTACCCAAAGCACCGGTGCAAGAGTCACAATAATAAAAATATTAGATATGCTCACTGAACAGAATTTTTTTATAACTTAGTCTGTCAAATAAAAAATGTCTATGGTAATTCCTATTTATAATTCATGTCCCAAAGTATAAGTTTAGTATTAATATATACAAAGTACAATATTAAACTTTAATTACCTATGCATAATGAGTGGTAACTTGTTACATTTCTGGTAAAACTTAACGAAATTGATGACACACTGATTACAATCAAAGATTTAAATGTAAGTATATATACGATATGCATATTGTATCAAACATAATACTTTGTATAGATTATACGTTTGTACAGTCAATTGAGTTTGGAATTTGGCACAATTAGTTATTTTGAAATGAAAACTTCTTGGGCCGCATTGAGTGACTTTTTGCAGGGACTAAACTTATGGTTATAAAAATCGTGTCATCCTAGTGTGGCGTGTTATAACAGAATGACCTGCGTACATGTCTTCAATGAGGTTTTATATTATGCAACAAAGATTAAAATGGTTATATATGCGCTGCTTCAGTTTCACATGGACCAAATGTGAGCATCGTGAAGTGAGTCCGCGAGTACGCTCACTCATTTGACATTATTGCGTCCACTGACGGCTGTGCTGTGGCTATGCAGTTTGACGTCTATTCCTTATTCAGTCTATCTATACATGTATTACATTACGTTGTTATTTTCAAAAAGAAAAATCCATATGTTTTTTTATAACTAACAGCGTTCCTAAGTAACTTATTGACAGATGACAGTGATTATTGAAAACTGTCGTAAGACCGAATTGCATTATGGAGATCACCCTGTATAAGTCATATACGTGACTGCCAGACTATATGAAACACGGTTACGTCAAAGTAAAATAAAATTAATCGCTCTTATTTTAAGTTCTAATTCGCCCACACCTATGCAGCATATTAGTACGTTATTAAAATTAAAAATTCGTAGCACGGAAATAGCGACTCTAAAAAATGAATAATAACGTCCAATTTACTTTACCAGCGCATATCTATGGATTTAAGCTATGGATTTAAGCTATGGGCATAAGCTATGGGTAACAGTAGATTTATTTCGCACAATCACAGTTTTCCCTGCATCAATGGTTTAAGGTATTTGTGAAAACTTTGGTTGACGGGTTCCGCGTTGAGTGGACTCTTCATCGCCTCTTCCATTAGTCGCTCGTACGCGCGACCGTCGTACGCGCCTAACGCCGAGTTGAGGATCTGCCAAAGTGCAATATTGAAATTAAGACATTGATCAATACGCACCTAATATAATAGAGATGAAGAAAAAATACACTTTTTTTGTATAAACTCAAGCAATAAATAAAGCACTGTCTATAATCTATGGGTTACAGTTGCACCTTCTTAGATTAAGTGTAGTTCTAAATCGAAATTTAAAAAGCGTAAGAAATAAAAATAATGGTAGATTCGTAGTTTTTTTACTGAATATAACTAGAAATATAAATATCTTTTGGACGGTATTTTTATGGACCGGGTTTTCAATTGCCAATTAATTATTGCCTGGTACATATTTGACTTTTAGGCAGTTTTATAACAAAAAAACTTCAAGTTTTAAAAATCTCATCATCATATTTGACAGCCGTCTGTCGCAGTAGGTAGCGACCCTGCTTTCTGAGTCCAAGATTGCCACAGCTGGAAAATGTTTGTGTAAAGAACATGAATGTTTTTCAGTGTCTAGGTGTTTAACCGTATATTATAAGTAGTAAACGTAGCTTTGATATGGGTACAAAAATGACTGATGAATATTTTTATGAATAATATACATAAATAATTATAATATACATATAAACACCCAGTCATTGAAAATCATTCATGTTCATCACACAAACATTTTTTCAGTATATGGTGGATTACAGACAATTTTAAGACTCCTCATTTACACATAGTAAAATGAGGATTCTTAAAATATGTTAGGTGACTGTTTGTTGCAACTCGTCGTTTAAATTTAAATGGAGTGTGGATGTTTGTAAGATGGCTGGGTGTTGCATGGTTCGGTGATTGGGTGTCGGTTGAGTAGCTGTTTAGTGGTCGAGTTATGGTTGAATGGGTGTTGATTTAATCGGACTCACCTCATCTCTAATGTCAAATGCATCAACAAGCCCGACGGCGTTGGGTCGCACCTTGATGAGCAGGTCTTCATACCAGTTCTGAAGCTGTTCAATATCACGCTCCGATATCGATGTAAACTGTGCAAAACATGTTTTATTTGAAAGGCAATCAGTGTTGGCAATTGGCCTGTAACTTTTAAACAGTCGATAATTGACGGTCGCATAGGAATCTCAGAGAGACCCAGTGGACAGTGAAGAGTTTTGCTCTAAGTAACATAATCAAATGAGTGATAAGAAGATTCGTAAAACAATCCAAGAAACAACCTGTAAAAGTAAAAGCTTTGTATTTGTATGTAATGTATTCCATGGAATCGAAAAACTATGCCAGGGTAAAATTAAACTTATCGATCCCGTTTTAAAGCTCAAATTAGTTGACACCTATAAAACTTGCGTTCTCGCTGTTGGTGTTGGCGATAGTGTTAGAGTACATATTACAATTTTTTTATTTATTTAATAGGAAATCGACGCAATTTCACTGGATACAGATTTGCAATTGATCAGTTATTGAAATGCCATAATTGAACACGAATTTTAACTAAAGGTAACCAAAAATGTGAAGATCCTTACCCTCAACAAATCTCCAATGCGTTGCAAAGCCCAGTATACTACGTACAGGTCGCACAGTTGCATCAACACTTGCCGCAATTCGGGCGATACCGTCTTCATTTGCTTCTCGTTCTCCTTATAGTAAGTCGACAAGAGAATTGCTCGGCAATGGGCCTATAATTAAATCAAATTAAATTAAAACCCTGTTGACATTTTCCTATTATTTTCCCACTTATGGGGCATCAGAGAAATATTAACTGTAATATAATAAAAAATTACACCAAAATCAAAACAAAGTTTAAAAACAATGGAAGGTTTATCATACTAATATTATATATTTCAAATTGATATATTTCTGTTTGTTTGTGCTTCCTTCATCCCCTAACTAAATAACCAATCAACTTTATTTTCGGTATAAAACGTTTGACAATATTATGTGTTATAGGGTGCTTCAAGTCGAAGAAGTAAAAGTATCAGAAAATATGTAAATCGAAAACCGTTAATACTTCTGTCTCTGAGACTTATCTGTGAAACCGAAACGCTAATAGTTTTTGAGTAAACCACTGCCATAGTTTTTACTGAAAATAAATCAGATACAGCTCTTAAATCACATGCAAAAGTAAAATCAAGTCCTGTCAGTTTAGGCACTAACTTACTATGCACGTGTCGGTCTTTTATCTTCAAAAGGGTCGTCATAAGTAAACACTTAAGATTGTTTTGAATATCATTGTTTGGACAAATAAATATGCTTCTTTTGATTTAATATTTTTACAGGGTGATTCAGTATGAAATACATTTGTGGGTGCATACAAGTAACAGTATTTGGTACTTCCGTTACACGATGTATATGCGTTAATGTATACTGTTAAATGTGTTAATTTATATAAAAAAACATACCTCAGACGCCGAGGCGAGTTGTACTGAGGTCATATTCCACGCGTCTTCGTATGACATGCCGTTGTTTTGACGTTTTTCGATTTGAGCCACGCATATGCCGATTTTACTGTTAAAAAAAATTTGATTCTGTATTAATGGTAGTAAAACTGGCTACTCGGAGGTTGGTGCAGGAACACGCTCAGAGTTTCGTTGGTTAAGATTACACCTAGACCAGATATAATATATGTCTGCTACAGGGGGCGGCTCTCCTCCCAGAATGAGACGAGTTTAGGCGGTAGTCCGCCACAAAGGCCGAGTGCGGAATGGAAGACTTTACACGCCTTTGATAACTTTATAGCGAACTCTCAGGCTTGTATGTTTCCTTAAGATACTTTTTGAACGCAATTCCCCCTAAAAGAGAGGCCGAAATCATACCCAGACAGACTATAACCACTATTGGCTTAAGTTAGTATTGTACCTGTGTTTTATTTAGTGTTGTTTTTGTTTATAATTTCATTTCTGTTAGGTTTACAATAAAGTGTATTTTCATTTTCATTTCATTAGTTATTTGGTAGGTTCCCGATTCAAACAACCGTTATCCATAGATCCAGCAATTCCTCGAAAAGATTAAAATCCCACTGCTGAACACAAGCCGTGTAGTAGAGCCCACCAGACCACTATTACTGTGATTATAACTGGGACCGAAGGCTTAATGTGCTCTTAGAGTCACGGGTGTTGCCACCCCTAACTACCTAGCTGCGAGCTGGTACTACAAAATTTCCAGGCCCTACATGTGATTCCAGTACTCCGTAATCCATCGTTGAACACGCTTAGCCCGGACCGCAGCAGTAGGACCGGACATCAGAAGTGGGATTGTACATATGACTCGAATCCTTTACAAAATCATACAGATTTTTTTTGCGATGTGTTACGACATATAAGTTATAGCATTAGGGTTCTGTGATATCTATAACCTAGCTAGGTTTTTAAGCAGATTTTTGATTAGGAGTAGGATAGGACATCAGAAGTGGGATGTGGATGGTGAAATGTTATAGTAACTTACCCGGAAGCAACCATGTGGAATCCTTTGACAATGCCCTCGATAGTGTTGTCCCACGGTGGTGACCGGCGGCCGGCGCGAAGTTCGCCCAGATAAGATACCGTGGGAGGCAAGCTGTTACCCGCTGCGGCTTGTTGCCACGCTTTCACCAAATACCTGTTCATAAAAGTACGATTAATGTTTATATAAACTTTCATCCATATTTAACACCCTAAAGAGCCTACTCGATAGACTTTCTCAAATTTTGGGCTATCAAATGCAACAAAGATTTTGCAACCACCTTCCATCTGATGTGTTTCCAAAATACAATCTAGTGTTATTCAAGGGGCGGACACATAAACTCTTAAAAGCCGGTAACGCATAGGTGGCTCCTCTGGTATTGCAGATGTTTATGAGCGGCGTTGATCTCTTAACATAGCCCCTCTTAACATTAACCCGCTATTAACGTTAGAAATCTTATGTCTGGAACTACCAGTCGGATTTTGAAAATCCAGTCCGAGTTCCATTAGTTCCATCGATAAGCTCAGTCAAACTAAGCAACAAACACAACTAAGAAAGAATTCTAGGTCTGATGCATAGACTTAACTTTACAGTATTTTTTTGATTTACACCATTATTTAGTTATATTAGTTCAGATAAATATTTTGGGATATTAAATAATTGTTAATGTTACACAAAGTGACATTGATATGTTAAAGCTAAGCCATAGTAAAATTTACTGCAATGAAAAACGTCAAAAATGATTTATGTGTAATAAAATGTGTTATAGTGTGTTATAGTGTGTGTGTGTGTACGAATGACAAATATACTACACTAGACACTACTTGCGACGAATGAATATTTGTTTTTTGTCTATGTTTTAATTGCAGTGAATTTTTGTATTTTGGTGCTTAATGCACAGTACCTGGCCGTCTGCAGCAACATGACGGTGTTCTCTCCCTCGTAGGTGCATGCGGCGGTCACTAGCCCGTAGGTGAGCGGCAGGTTCGACGACAGCATGTACCCGTGGCCCCCGCAAGCTAGTCGACACCTCTCTACGCACTTCGCCGCGTCGTCTGTGCTCACAGCCTTGAGGCAGCAGGACAAGGCGTGCAACTGATAAGGAAACAAGTGATATTGAGCATGGAGCATCGAACTTCCAGCATGGCTTTCAAAGTGTCGTTTATGCAAGTTTAGTACGTCCCGTATAAAGATCGCCAGTGTCTTTTATGTAAGTTTAGTACGTTTTGTGTACTGATCGCAAATGTCGTTTATGCAAGTTTAGTACTTTTAGTACTTTTGGTGTACTGATCGCAAGTGTCGTTTATGCAAGTTTAGTACGTTTGGTGTACTGATCGCAAATGTTTTTTTTATGAAAATTTAGTACGCCTCGTATACGGAAAGCAAGTGTCTTATATGCAAGTTTAGTACGTTTCATATACAGGAAGCAAGTGTCGTTTATGCAAGTTTAGTACGTCTCGTATACTAATCGCCAGTGTCTTTTAAGTAAGTTTAGTACGTCTCGTATACAGGATGCAAGTGTCTTTTATGCAAGTTTCAGTACGTCTCGTAAACAGGAAGCAAGTGTCTTTTATGCAAGTTTAGTACGTCTCGTATACACGAAGCAAGTGTCGTTTATGCAAGTTTAGTACGTCTCGTATACTGATCGCCAGTATCTTTTATGTAAGTTTAGTACGTCTCGTATACAGCATGCAAGTGTCTTTTATGCAAGTTTAGTACGTCTCGTATACAGGAAGCAAGTATCGTTTATGCAAGTTTAGTACGTCTCGTATACAGGACGCAATTGTCTTTTAAGCAAGTTTAGTACGTCTCGTATACAGGAAGCAAGTGTCGTTTATGCAAGTTTAGTACGTCTCGTATACTGATCGCCAGTGTCTTTCATGTAAGTTTAGTACGTCTCGTATACAGCATGCAAGTGTCTTTTATGCAAGTTTTAGTACGTCTCGTATACAGGAAGCAAGTGTCTTTTATGCAAGTTTAGTACGTCTCGTATACAGGAAGCAAGTGTCGTTTATGCAATTTTAGTACGTCTCGTATACTGATCGCCAGTGTCTTTTATGTAAGTTTAGTACGTCTCGTATACAGCATGCAAGTGTCTTTTATGCAAGTTTAGTACGTCTCGTATACAGGAAGCAAGTGTCTTTTATGCAAGTTTAGTACGTCTCGTATACAGAATGATAAATGGTGAATCACTAAAAATAGAGAATTCCACAGTTTTTCTGGGCGTGACCTTGGATAATAAGCTACAGTGGGGTGCCCATATAGATTCACTAGAAGGTAAACTAAGCTCGGCTGCCTACGCAGTCAGAAAAATTAGACAGATTACTGACGTTGAAATAGCTAGGCTTGTTTATTTTGCGTACTTTCTTAGTGTTATGTCCTATGGAATCTTGTAATGGGGCAAAGCAGCTGATATCGAAACTATATTTATATTGCAGAAAAGAGCTGTACGGTCAATAATCAATATATAAACTTAAATCACGCGAATCCCTCCGTAAGGAAATAGGCATACTTACTGAAGCTTCACAATATATTTATAACAATATAGTATTTGTAAGACAACAAATTAGTCTTTATAAACAAAAAGTGGACATAAACAGTCGACTTACAAGAAATGGTCATAAATTAGTGTCCCCTGCATATCGTCTGCGAAAGGTACAGAAGTCATTTGTGGGATTGAGTATACGCTTTTATAATATGATTCCTAAGGTGATTTTGGAACTGCCAATGCATAACGACCGACGCAGCCGACTGGCGCAGTTGGCAGCGACCCTGCTTTCTGAGTCCAAGGCCGTGGGTTCGATTCCCACAACTGTAAAATGTTTGTGTGATGAGCATTAAGTGTTTTTCAGTGTCTGGGTGTTTATATGTATTTTCTAAGTATTTATGTATATATAATTCATAAAAATATTCATCAGTCATCTAAGTACCCATAACACAAGCTACGCTTACTTTGGGGCTAGATGGCGATGTGTGTATTGTCGTAGTATATTTATTTTATTATTATTATTTATTAATGCATAAGTTTAAGGAATTTGTTAAAACACATTTATTACAGCGAGGTTACTATACAATTGATGAATTTCTTAATGACAAGGTTGCTTGGAAGCATCAGGCTCCGCTTTCAGCTCTCACAACATAGAAAAATGAATGTTAAAATGTAAAATGTAAATTGGTGATATTGGAAAAGAGCAACTGCTGAGTTTCTTGCCGGCTTCTTCTCGGTAGAATCTGCCTTCCGAACCGGTGGTAGAGCCAATACAAACAGAAAGACTTGACGTTTCAAAAGTGCTTATATTAGGCCCACTTGAAATAAATGAATTTTTAATTTTGAATTTTAGAAGGAGGCTATGTTGTGAGATCCCTTCGGGTCTGTATCTTGGGTTGATTCACTTACCTCAGGCAACCTCTCCATGTCTCCAGCCTCCAGCTCGGCGGTGACATTGTTGTACATGAGCCAAAGCCACTCCGCGCTCATGCGGAAAGCGTGCACCGATGCGATGCCGACCAGCAACTTGTGCTGCTGGGTCAGATAGTCGATGATTTGCGGTTCGGGCTCACTGGCGATGGCAGACAATACAGTATGAATATCATCATTTTCATTATTTGGCGGCCGATTGGCGCAGTCAGCAGCGACCCTGCTTTCCGAGTCCAAGGCCGTGGTTTCGATTCCCACAACAGGACAATGATTGTGAGATGAACATGAATGTTTCTCGGTGACTGGATGTTTATCTGTACATTATGAGTATTTATTTATAATATTCATAAAATTATTCATCAGTTATCTTAGTACCCATAACACAAGCTACGCTTACTTTGGGACTAGATCGCGATGTGTGTATTGTCGTAGTATATTTGTTTATTTATTTATATTTATTATCAATCCATTGACTTCTTACCCAATAAGCTATCACTGTTTCTATTATAAGAATATAACTAAAGAATTTACCCCAAATTTCAAGTGTAAGGAAGTTAAGGAAACTAAAATACTAAAATCATATAGTCATACCAAATATAACAACAATTATCAGCCTCAAAGTTGACAAAGACTTTACACGCGAACGAAATCATAACCGTTCCGTTTACCTTTGCAAGTGTCGGAAAGATGGATTTTTTTATGATGTTACAAAATATTCTCGTCCGTGTACAATATGGCTTCAAACGAGTTATGTATGCCTCGAGCTCACTCACTTTGGCTTTGGCTGCGACTGTCTCCTCACAGCGGAATACCGCACGGCGATCGTGACAGCTTTGGCCATATACTTGCACATGTCGTTCACGAGCATCACGCGCACGAACATCATGGTGCCGTACGCGAGCTTCGAGCTGGGCGCGTTCACATACGTGCCGTCCTGGGGACGAATGAGAGAACTGATAAATGAGTGCATGAAAAGATGCATTAAATAATACACTTTTTCTAAAACATGCTTGGATATTTAAGCGCTATTTTGACAACATTCTTATATAAAATTTGCTGTACTGGTCAATTACATGCCAGCTGCGGCTGGAAATAGTTTTATGAAAATAATCTCTCTCTGGTGATTTACGAGGCCAAATAAATTACATAGTTAACTTCGTAATAACTATGTAACAAATTAAAAAATTTAACGATCTTTCATTCCGAAACATGGCATCCAAGGAGGTATTTATGTTTATCAAATTTCGAGTTGGCTTGCAAATAAAAAGCTGTTTATTAAAAATAGCTATATTTTTAAACAAAAAGCACTGCCTAGGTTCTATTTCGTTTTAATTTCTTCCTGACCTACCCATTTTACTTTGACGATGCAGAGTTTAATACTCAAAAACGACTCCGCGATTGCGAGCTAGCAAATCTTGTACTAATGCTATAGAAGTTTAAATCTTCCAAAATGAGTGCGCACTATTGAAGTTGTTGGAGATACATTTGAAGTTAATGATTTCGCAAAAATTAATATAAGGTATGCTCATAACCTAAACTGCGACTATTTTTGGATACCAAAAGAATCCATCTTAATCTAAATTCAAAAATTCTAAATTAATTTATTTTAAGTAGGCCTAATATAAGCACTTTTGAAAAGTCGAGTCAGTCTGTTTGTAGTGACTCTACCACCGGTTCGGTAGGCAGATTTAACCAAGAAGAAGCCGGCAAGAAAGTCAGCAGTCAGCAGTTGCTCTTTTCCAACATCTACAATTTACATTTCATATTTTAACATTCATTTTTCTGTCTTGTGAGAGATGAAAGCGGAGCTGGATGCTTCCAAGCAACCTTGTCATAATCTATTAGCTATTGACAAAAACGAGGATTTTACTTTTAGACTAACAAATTAAGCAATTTTAGTTGACTTAACATTAGAGGCCTTCGTTTCAATACGGGGTCACCGACTCGCCATGAACTAGTCGCAAGACATGAATATTCAAGTGGCTTATTGAAAAAATAAACTCAAACAAGTTACGAGTGAAAATAATACGTAATGGGTAGATGTTTCCGCATCTATGTCATTAAAAAAATATATATAAAATACAGTCTGTGGTTTCTAAATCACTGCTTTGCCTATTACTAAGACTCCGCTGTCCGTTCGTCTGTCCGTCTGTCACCTGGTTATATGTCAAGAACCGAAGAGACAGTTGAAATTTTCACAGATGGTGTATTTAATTAAATATTATTATCAATTAAATATATTTAATAATATTTAATTATATAATTGCTGCTATTCCTAACTAAATATTTATGTGGACACCCATATAACAGAATAAAAGATTTTTATAGATAATATAATCAGACATTACGGAACGTGCGCGAATCCGACTCGCACTTGGCTGTTTTTTTATTTCTATTGAAAAAACAAAACAAAGCGCTTGAATGTAAACTTTGACCGTGACAGATGTTAAGTGATCGTGCAGCTAAATATTATTCTCTAGAGAAATAATCAACAATATACAATATCGAATTAAAATTAAAAACGCAATATATATTTTTTTAAATGGCATGTCATAAATATTAACAATAAAAATAAAAAAACAATAAAATAAATTAAAAAGACAAAATAAAAAATTACAATGAATAATTATTAAATAAAAATACGCACTCGGTACGTAAACATAACGAGTGCTTCCAAAACGGGTTATTTTTGACGAACTTTTTCAGTTTGCTAGGTTTAAGAGGAAGAAGAAGAAGAAAAAGTCTTTATTGCACATACAAATATAAAATCAGGTTAACAAAAAAATAAAAAATAAAAACTATACATATGCACATATAGCTTTGGCAATTTGGCGAGGATTTGGCAATAAGCAATTTACGCGAAACAGAAACTAAAATATTAAGTTTACTTACCTCCAAAACCTTTGAATTCTTCATAAGCATGTGATCCCTCGGTATTCTCACTTGGTCGAAGCCAAGGAATCCGTTGTTGGTGCCATTCATGCCAAGCTTGGCGCCAATCTCGCCGACCTTAATGCCACGGACTGGCATATGGGTTTCTTCTTCGCGGAGCTGAACGATGAAGGCGTGGATTCCGTGGCACTTCCCTTTGGTGTATAGTTGGGCCATCACGATACAATAATTCGCAGTATGTGCCACTAGAAATAAAACACGATTCATACAATTTGATACAAATAAAAAGATTCAAAAAAGGTTTTTTTTTCGGCTGAGAGCGCTGGTTTGAAACGTGATGCCGATGTTGTCGACCTCCCTGCCGCAGTGGTGAGCGCAAATCTTGTAAGAGGTACCGGGTCCAATCTACGGCGTTGGCGATTGTTGATAATTAATATTTTGAGAATTTCCTCTATATCTACCCATATACTAAGATTAAAGCAACCGTTACGACATGTGACTTCTTAAGTTTTTTTCTTCACCCGTTACTCGTATTTTTTCGAGATAATGGGAATGATTAACTCACTCGTGGTGGACATGCTATCCCTACTGGGCGCGTTTGGAATGCTCGTAGCTTTAGTTTTGAGTTTACGAATGTAGTTATTTCACTACTGTACATATTTTACGTAATACAAGCATCAGAATTGTCATCTCACGTATTTGATATAAATAAATATTTGACTCTAGCTTTTGTTAATTAGCCATTCTTTTAATTTCGCTACAAGTTAGCCCTTGATCACCATGTGGTAAGTGATGATCCATTCAAAGATGGTAGCGGGCGTGATGATAAGTTATATTACACCCATACTGTTAATAGGCTGTTACGCGACATCGTACCTACCGGAACGCTAAGTCGCTTAGCGGCACGACTTTTTCGGTGGGGTGGTAAATAGCAAAGGCCGAAGCCTCCCACCAGACTAGAGAAAATATCCTCTGCCTGGAATTGAGCCCGGGAATTCCAACTTAAAACCACAACGCTCAGCGCTTCGCTAAGGAGGTCGTCAAAATTGGTCAGAATTGGTCACAATCGGTAGACGCCCATCTATATAAATGAGGTGATGATCAGACCTTTAACCCATACCCTGTCCTTATCTCTTTCTGTATGGCATTAAATTGGAACAAACACGATTAAAAACAACGTAAATAAATACTTTATCAATGTGCTAGATACCTACGTATGTTTTTATTATCTTACTGCTTTGGTAGCAAAACAAATTTAGCGAGGTTCATTGTACAGAGGGACCCGCCATACATAGGGGGCCAAACCTTGGCGAGAGAAAAGAGAAAATAAGGCAGTGGTCCTACCGCCGACGATGAACGAGAAACGAGTAGATATTATTGACGAGTTGGCGATCAACGGGACGCGAGTTTGTAGTTTAGGTAGTTTTGTCGTCGGGCTATAAGCGAGTATGCAAGTGCGACGAGCGATTACTCGCGCCATTCATATGCTACGAAATACGAAAGCTCGTGTCTCAACGACAAAACTAGTAAGGCGAGTAATCGCCGGCAGTGTAAACAGTCAGAGAGCAACTTTAATACGAGTATATGCATCTCTTTCACGGAACACGGGATGTACATTTATTGTGCGTTTCTTGAGAGAGAAAATCGCCGATAGTTAATCGTTTTCTCGCCGGTGGTCGGACCACTGCCTAATCATCAGTTATCTAAGTACCCATAACACAAACTACGTTTACTTTTAGCTAGATGGCGATGTGTGTATTGCGTGTTTAGGTATTTATGTATTTATTGAAAGAATCGATACCTTAGAAACTCAGCAATATATTAAGTACTATGGTTTTTTGTCAACCTCTCTGGCACAGTGGTAAGCGCTGCGGTTTTATAAGTGGGAGTTCTCAGATTCTATCCCCGGTAGTGGCAAATTGGGAACAATTTCTGAATTTTATCTGATGGTGGAGAGTCAGTGGATAGTCGTATGGGAGGCTTCGGTCGTAGCTAGTCACCGATAGTTCAGGTACGATGTCGCATCGAAACAGATTAGTGATGTGTTCAATTTAACTGCCATACATTCATTACTAACTACCTGGCCAGTTATAAACTTGAATTCGTTGTATAAAACTATTAAGGTTGCCCTATTACAGCTTATCTTAATACTTTAATGATAAATTACTTTGATTATTATAATCAAACGGATTTGATTCAGGGTTATAATTACTAGTATGTTCTACTAATTGTTTTTTTTATTTTTATGTTTGTTTACCGTTTTCTCCATCAATTGCGAACCTTATTTAAATATATTATCTATTACTAAAATAATTACCATTTCAACTGACGTTAACAGGACAAAAGTCATGAATATAAATAAATAAATAAATAATCGCTGTAAATAGGAAAACATTTCGTGCTGCAGTCTAGATTTCCCATTTAATTAGCGATTCACGATGACTGTGTTCATGAGAATAGTTTTCCCTTAGTATGAATTTGCACATCTCAATAACGACGGCGGTGTTATTTCTATAGAAATAATTGAAGGACCAATAATATGGATGGTAAGTGGACACTCAAGCAGTAAGCAGTAGTTATTTTACCTCTAAACGTTTATCATAAAATGGAGAAAATGGAAAAAGTTTGTGAGATAGCAACATTCCGCGGGTGTGCAGCGAGACCTGCTCGACGCGTTTTCTCAGTTTCTGGACACAATGCACTGCATGCAATAATGGCTGAATGAGGATTCTGTATATTCTTAATTCTGAGTGCGAGGGATATGTGCTGAAAAGTGCCTGTCTGTGTCCTTCAATCTGAGGCGTAGTTGCTAAGCCAGCAATGCTACTTGGCGACAGAAATACTGCTTTGCGGTAGAATTTACCTCTTTACGATTTTGTCAACACCGTTTGTGCTGTAATACCACTCACGTAGTTAAAAAAGTATGTTTTTCTTAAGATTCTTTCTAAATGCCAAGCTATCTTTGCGCTAAATTGCATCAAGATTCATAAACACAAACACAATTCCAATGAGTTTGCTATCAGTATGAGATCATTATTAACTGCTTTCAACTCAATATCACTGACTGACTGACTGACGTTATCGTGTTTCGATACTCGTAAACCATTAACCGTTGCGACGTGCAACTTCGTACTAAGGGTAAAGAATATTTCTCAACACACAACTTGTTGTACTGTATTGTTTATTTGTCCTAATTAAACAAGCCGCTATGTAAACTTAACTGTAGATTTTATTTGTTTATTTATTAATTGTATCTTTTTGCTTCAACATGGTACATAAACATTCATGTTAAGCATTAATTCGTTAAAGTCGTTACATTGGATAGAAGCAGGCGTTACTTTGTGGAAATCCATAACATATTAGAAAATTAAGCTTAATTTGCTATAGTCCGCGAAAAGCAATTGAATCTGTATTTATAATTTCTTATGATAATTGTTAAGTCCTTTGGTAAGTGAAGTCATTGTAAAGTCAACATCTCCTGAGGATGCTCCGGTTTCGGAGCAAAACGTGCGTACAGGGTAGGTACATTGCCGAAGATCTGTTTGGTGTGGAGTATAAGGATCGAAGAAATTATAAATATAAATATCCACGTATCAGAAATGTGGATAAAAAACGTTTATTAATTACATATGTTCATTTGGGAATGTAAATTGTTAAAAAAGCAAACGGTAAGATTGGAGGTTATAAACGGTAGCAAATAATGTCGCATACTTACATCCACCGGGCCACCATTTGTAGGCGGTGAGAGTAGGGCTGTGTAAAACGAACTCTTTGGTACTGGCGTCGTACGTCGCTGTCGTTTCCAAACCCCGGACGAAAGTTCCGTGGCCCAACTCGGTCTGGCAAAATAAGAAAATTTTACTAAACTTACTTAACTTAAGTACTAAAAGCAACATAATCACTTCGACCGATAGACGTCCACTGCTGGACAAAGGTATTTTGTAAAGCAGTGGCGTTTTAGTACCCATAACACAAGCTACGTTTACTTGGCCAGATGGCCATGTGTGTATTGTTGTAGTAAACTTATTTATTTATTTATCACTTGCTTCAACGGTAAAGGAAAAATATCGTAAGGAAACCCGCATTTTCTCAAAGGTTATGAATCCGCAAGTGGCGGCGTGCATTTAGGGTATAAACAGGATATAAACAGGGTATATAAGACTATACAATACTGTACTTAGAAAATATAAAATATGAATGCGCAAGTGGCTAGATTGCAGTGGCGTGCATTTAGGGTATAAACAGGATATAAACAGGGTATATAAGACTATACAATACTGTACTTAGAAAATATAAAATATGAATGCGCAAGTGGCTAGATTGCAGTGGCGTGCATTTAGGGTATAAACAGGATATAAACAGGGTATATAAGACTATACAATACTGTACTTAGAAAATATAAAATATGAATGCGCAAGTGGCTAGATTGCAGTGGCGTGCATTTAGGGTATAAACAGGATATATATAAACAGGGTATATAAGACTATACAATACTGTACTTAGAAAATATAAAATATGAATGCGCAAGTGGCTAGATTGCAGTGGCGTGCATTTAGGGTATAAACAGGGTATAAACAGGGTATATAAGACTATACAATACTGTACTTAGAAAATATAAAATATGAATGCGCAAGTGGCTAGATTGCAGTGGCGTGCATTTAGGGTTTAAACAGGGTATAAACAGGGTATATAAGACTATACAATACTGTACTTAGAAAATATAAAATATGAATGCGCAAGTGGCTAGATTGCAGTGGCGTGCATTTAGGGTATAAACAGGGTATAAACAGGGTATATAAGACTATACAATACTGTACTTAGAAAATATAAAATATGAATGCGCAAGTGGCTAGATTGCAGTGGCGTGCATTTAGGGTATAAACAGGGTATAGAAGACTATACTATAGCGTACTAAGATAAAATAAATAAAACCTCTAATTCGAGTCATAAACATAAGGATAGGCATTGTAAGAGATTAAAAAGCCTACCCTTAAGTTATTATAACACGTACGTACTGGAGATTTTCTTCATTTTATATCATCTGCATATCTTCTATGTACGCCACTGCCAAAGTGGTGGACTAAAGCTCATAACTTTCTAGTTAGCTAGTTATATAAGCATTTCAGGGTATTCATTGTTTTTGTGCATGTATGAAGTGCACGCCAATACGCTGGACATAGGTCTTTTGTCTTCTCAGTCGGTTATCTCTTGTCGGAGCGGTTGTGGTCGTCACTTAAGTGTTGTCTACATGTTGCAGGACGTGCTCCTAGCAGGCCCTGTGAAGTGTTGCTCTTGGTTATAGGCGATGGTTTTCCACTTATCCTCAGATGGACCATCTGCTGGGTCCGTCTAACCAAGTAAAGGTTTCAAAATCCAAATTCTTAAAAAAAAATCGGGAATCGAACGTAGGATCGCATGATCCATAGCATAACATTCTAACCACAGACCATCGAGGCATTCATTCAGTTGGAGGACTTGTCTATCTACCTACCTGTGCATAGGTTCCAATAATGTCAAGGTTGAACGCTCTGCCGATCCAATACGCCTGTTGCTCCACAGTGCCCTGCCCCATGATCGTGGGTATGAACATGACATAGTGTAGAGTCAACGGGTTGCCGTCACCAAGTATCGCCGCTCCTAAATTACCACCTAAGACTGCCCTGTGGACAAATAAAAGCTTTCTTCTTTTAAACTGTTTCTTTTTTCTCTAACGTCTTTTTTCGTTGTCTCTAACATCCATCGGTTAGCCGAGCTATGTGCCCCGCCCATTGTCACGAGTACGAGAGTTAAGTCCTACCTTATTTTATTTTCCTACAATTTTATAGGGTATTATGAAAATCAAGCTTATTTTGCATGTTAAGACATTAAGAAGAAGAAAAAGAAATACTTTATTGCACACAAACAACAAAATATACAATAAAGAATAAACAAAAGAACAAGTATTGTAGGCATGCAAAGGCGGCCTTATTGCCGCAAGCAATCTCTTACAGGCAACCTCTGGCAGAAGGAAAAGCTGCAAGAGAGCGGGATAGTGCAATTATATATAAATAATAGTTAATACATATATATTCTAAAATAAATAGACATACATAAACATAAATATAAAATAAGTAGAAATTATTTAGGTATTTAACAATTATTCAATGTAAAGTCAACATCTGAGGATGCTCCAATTTCGGAGCGAAACGTGCGTAGAGGGGATTGCCGAAGATATGTTTGGTGTGGAGTATAAGGATTGAAGAAATTATAAATTAGACAATACAGATTCTCCTGCTTATCGCGGAGTAAAGCAAATTAAACATAATTTTCATAATATATCATGCCTGCTTATATCTAAAAGAGTACATGCGATTCAAGAACAATGGTTAATGGTTATGAAGCCATGATCTTGAGGTTTTCCTGATCAAAAATATCGCAAGGAAGTCTGAATTAAATACAGCTTACAGGTAATTCTCCATTCCAGCGTTTTCTTCCTCTTGCAGCTTGCGTATCATTTTGAAGAGCAGGCATGCCTTTTTGACTGCCAACTCATATTTTTCCTTGTGGCTTAAATATACTGACGGCACCGGTTCTATGTGTATGCCCTCTTTCAGTGCCATCTCCTCTGGAACAAGAGATACAAGAGATATTGGCTGGTAATGATGTTCATTATCTAATTGGAGAGCCACTACAGAGCACGATTCCTTGTCTCATAATAAGAAGGGTAGAAGTGGACCTAAGTCCATTACGCTGGCTATGTGCGGATTGCTAGACTTAACACGCTTATGAAAACATTGTTAACTACATATGTGGGGAACTATCCACAGGCAAGCAGGTTTCCGCGAGGTCTTATATCACCTTTAATGCAAATCATGTTTGATTGCTTTACTTTATATTTGAGATTACTGGCATATGTGATAACAATGTATAGACTACTAGCTGTTGCCCGCGACATCGTCTGCGTTTGATTTTGTTTTTTATGTGGCATTAAATTTTGTTGTAGTTCTGAAATTTATTAAATTATTCAGTATCGCTAAGTCTTAAATGAGGGTTTGCTGCTGTCCTCTATCTCCAACCACAGTTTAGGCAAAATTAAACACATATTATAACCTCTATAGTACTAAAATAATTATTTAAATCGGTTATAATATGTCGGAGTTATGGTGTAAAATCGTCAAACACTTTGATCCCCTCTGCCAAAGGAACCGAGCTCAAAATAAAAATCGGGATGAAAAGTATCCTATATTACTTCTAACACTTCCAAGAATATGTGTACAAAGTTTCATGAGGATCGGTTAAGTAGTTTTTGCGTGAAAGCGTAACAAACAAACTTACATTGACATTTATAATATTAGTAGGGATAGGGATAGGGATACATACAATAACAATGTATCACTAATACATTGTTGTATGTATAGGCACCCGCGGGTGTCGTATGAAGCGACTAAAGGAAAGTGACGTAGAAAGGCAGCAGCGTTCTCTGTGCTACTACGATCACCAATCCGTCTGCGCAGCGTGGTGATTATGGGCAAACCCTCCGATTGGGCCTTAAGTCCAACATTCTACTGTTATAGGCTGTTGAAGAGGAGAGTGCGAGGCTATAGTTACCTATACTTATAATAAAACTGTAACTGGAAGATTTCTGGACATTTTATATATTTTGAAAATTTTGAACCGGGGGATGCTTTATAATCGATACTGAGTCCGAAACAGATTTTTATTTAATTTTGTCTGTCTGTCTGTCTGTCCGGGCATCACGTGAAAACTACTGAACGGATTTAAATAAAATTTGGTACAGTGGTAGCTGGTATTCCGGGTCAACATATAGGATACTTTTTATACCGATAAACAATAAGTTTCCTCCGGGAAACGGGATGAAATTTTTTATCAATTTTACTTCATAGCTTCCTTAAATTTGAACCGATTTTAATAATTCTTTATATATAATAATTTTTTATTTGAAAGTGTATATTAACAAGCATGTATTGTATAATTTTAATGAAGATCTGATAGATATTGTCGGAGAAAAAGGACATAAACCTTCACAAATAACAGTAGCAAGGCATATGGGATAACGATCGAATGCATGCGTACCATCCTACTAATAATATAAATGCGAAAGTTTTTGAGGATGGATGTATGGATGGATATTTGTATATGTATGTATCAACTAAACCAATGACAACTTACTAACTCTGTATACCAAGTAAAATAATAGTATGTACATAGCCACGATGATTATGATGTTAGCATCAGATCTATTCTAGCTTCTCGATTGACTCATACGCGGACGATTCGCGAGGGTCCGCTAGTAGATTGATATCACTGTGGTCTTTAGTGGGTAAGAGTTCGGCCTCTCTTTCAGAGGCATGCACTTCAAACTTTCCGGAGTTATGTGCGTTTTAATTTAAGCAATTTAAATATCACTAGATTTAAATTGTGAAGGAAAACATCGTGAGGAAACCTGCATACCTGAGATTTCCATGATGTTCTGATGTTCTCTTCTACGTGTAAAGTCTACAAAGCCACACAGAGGCAGACTATACCCTTCTTATTCTCAGAGGAGACCCGTCCACAGTCCACCACGCTGGCCATGTGTGGTATGATATGCTTTTATACCGTGCATTTACATAGTAATTCATAGCCATACGTCACTGCCCAAATATCACGTTATGAAACACCAGACCGTAACAATGTGGTGCTTACTGTAAAAAAAGTCTTCGTCATATCAACCCTCCCTCCCGCCATCATTACAGCGTCTCCTCCCACAGTGAGAAGGGACCGTAGCCCACCATGCTGGCCCATGCGGATGGTGTACTCCACACACCTTTGAGAACATTATGTACTCTCAGGTATACAAATGACCTCGCGATGTTCTCCTCCACCGTTGAAGCAAGTGATATTAAATTACTTAAAACGCACATAATTTAGAAAATTAGAGGTGCGTGCAGGGATTCGAATTCGGCCCCCCAAAGTGAAGTTCTACCCACTGGGCTATAACCGCTTCAAAGTATAAAAAAGCAAAAGCCTTATAAAATAAAAATGACTTGGCAATAAAGTTCATTTGATAGTTGTAGGTAATGAAGATTTCGTGTATATTTTCCTCCGTGCATAACAATTTATAGCTATAAACATATAACATCCATATATAGAAAACGGGGAAAATCAATATGCACTGTTGAGAAATAAAATCAACCTTCAGCTTTACAACGGTAATAAACCATATCTATAGGTACGAAACAGTAAAAGCCTAGTAGTTAGGACTTCGGCATTCCTTTGAGGAGACAAAGTTCGATCCCCGGCACGAACCTGTACCTTATCAGAATAATGTGAAATTTGACCTATTAATTTATTTAAATACCGGCACCACATTTTAGCCATTTTCATTTGATTTCGGTGCAAGTTAACGCATTCTTTACGATTTTAATATATTTCATTGTAGACTCATACTTCTATAAATAGCACTATGTTAAAGATAAATTATTTAGGAAGCCAATGCCGTTTACAGAATCATGAAAGGTTGGATGGATATTTTTTTATACGCATTTCCCCAAAAAGAGTCGTAAATGTAAAAATTTAAAAAAAAAGAACGGCTTCCAAATATGAACTTTTTGAAACTGACATTTAGATTTTTGAGGATGGATTGACAGGTTAAATATCACTTGCGTAACGTTAAAGCTAATCAAGACGCCAATCTCACTTGGCATCTATTATCTATTTAACTGCACCTATTTTCCCTCTTACTAATATTCAAAGTCAAAGTCAAAGTAAAAATATCTTTATTCGAGTACTCGAATAAAGATATTATATAGGTCGCACTTTTTATGCGTACATAAGAATTACACGGTAGTGAGATGATGGCGATAACCACATTCGTAAACTTAAAACTAAAGCTACGAGGTTTACAAACGCGTCCTGGTCTAAGAAGAAGCCCACAACAAACTTAGCCGGGTGTTTTTTTTTATCACAATCTCACAATGTCATTTAAAATTATTAGAAGAGCAACCTTTATACTATAACTAGCTGTTGCCCGCGACTTCGTCTGCGTTTTTTTTTAAAGTATTCAGTATCGCTAAGCCTTAAATGAGTATAGTAGTATATAGATATATATATATATATATATATATATATATATATATAACATGTGACTGTCAATTAATTAAAGACAAATAATTTGCAATAAAATAAAATTGCGACTATAATTAAAGATATAAGCTATCCTATCTCTTAAGTTGGACCAGACTGCTGACGTTATGCCAATTTAATTTAAAATCGGTTAAGTAGTTTAGGAGTCCATTGAGGACAAACATCGTGACAGGAGATTTATATATATTAAGATAGGACTTTTCTATAATCTTACGTTTAATACAAACTTTGAACTTTTTAAGAGACATCTCCAAAATGTCAATGGGTAGTTTATTGTAAAATTGTATGCAATTTCCTTTCAACGAATTATTAATTTTATGTAACCTAGTAAGAATATTGCACTGTAAGTTTATTCTTACTTCTAATGTTTAAATTATTGCAGTCACATTTTTCTTAAATTTAGAATGTTTTTATGAACGTACATTAAATTTTCAAGTATGTACTGACTATAAACTGTCATTATTTTAAAATCTTTAAATTTATCGGATGATCTTTCAATGACTCTCTCGAGTCGGACCCATTTTGTAGATCGAACGAACGGCCCTCTTCTGCTGACCGAAAATAGTGCTAATATCAGCAGCATTACCCCAATTTAAAATTCAATATGACATAATGCTGTGTAAGTAACTAAAATATACCAGTCTAGCAGTTTCTACGTCGGTCATATGGCGTATCTTCTTTATCGCATAGGCAGCAGAACTAAGCCTGTTCGATAAATTATTTACATGAGGGCCCCATTGAAGTTTAGAATCTAACGTTATTCCTAGAAAAACTGTCGTATCCTCCAGTTTCAGTTCCTCATTATTAAGTAGTACAGTGGTTTTCACGTGTTTAAAAATATTGCATGCCTCCATGCCCGAGAGTTTGTAATGTTCTCAAAGGCGTGCGACGTCTATCAATCCGCAATTGGCCAGGTGGACTACAAAAAAATAAAAAAATAGCCTTCGAATTTTGAGAAAAGAACCATGTATTGTATATTGGGTTGGGCCCAGTATTGGGTTCGTAACGGTGATGATATTACAAGATTGCGCCAACTGTTTATGATTGTTTTTTATGACCAAATGACGTCATATACCTACGTCTACGTATTATAAGCCTGCATTCCTCTTTTTTGAGATAGAAAAACTATGCTGCTCATGGTGGACGGGCCTCCGTGGTGCCTGAGATTTGATTATCATGATCATTCTTTCCATAACGCTGAGAAAGATGAATTATTTATTTATTTATACTCATTATTTGTACACCACTCAGAAAAACGAGAAAAAAAAAAGAACAAACACATGAAGAATGAAGCAGGATACAAAAGGTTGCCTTATCGCTAAGTAGCGATCTCTGCCAGGCAACCTTAGGATTAGGAAAACTAAAAAGAAAAACGAATAGGTGGGGTACACTATTTAGTACATACATACAAATATCTACATACTAATACATAAACCAGACTACATAAATATAACAATACTATTGATAAATATTAAAAAGAAATATACTAATACATATTTTAACATACATACATATATAATAATAGTCGTCTTTACCGAGCGAAATAATGAGCCTTAACAGCATTTTTAAATATGCCCACTGACTTAGACTGTTGTATGTTCAATGGGAGTGCATTCCACAATTCAGTAGCTTTGACATTGAACGAATGTTTATAAAACTTCGTGACGACAAACCACTTGAACGATGATGATAATCATATCAATACATTTCTATGATGCTTATCGGGCTGGTGTTCGAAACGGCAGTTTTGGGACAAATCTGTGTGGTGGGTCTCTCAAGAGGAGTATGTATGGAATAATCAAGTCTTAAGTTTTATTTGGGATAGTTTGAACCGGTTTTAAAGGAACATTATAAGGAAGGTAGATAGGGGACTTCGAAACGAATGTTTTAAGCTACTTTACACCGCGGGAAACGGGAAAAACTAATTTTACGCGGACAACGGACAAAGTAGAGGATAACCGCTTGGGTAAAATCATTATTTGATACTCGTTCTGAGTTCTTTCGGTAACGTTAATCGCTATGACGCAGAAATAACAAAAAAAACAGATTATTCTTGTGGGCGTTGGGCGACATTCAAAGCATGATATATGTATGATATTTTATTCGATAAGATGTTAGCGATTGAATGCGACCTCATACGTCCAGAGTCAAACGTTCCACTGTTGGGCACGGGTTTCCTCATACTGGAGACAGGGATTTTCGCCGTTGGAATGCGGGTTCGCGTGTTTTAAAGATTAGAATCGATTCATAATAATACTATGATTATTGTCACATGTAAGTCGATTATATCACTATCATGTGAAAATAATTATTACAACAGTATTTTTTATGATAATAACCCGAGCGAAGGCTTATTAATTATTAACATGCTCTCTGAGACACGGGTCTGAAACAACGTGAACTCTGCGCTAGTACCTTTTTATTAGTTATCGAAGGCTAGTACTGACAAAACAAAAAGTTTGAGGTCCAACTTAAAAATCTAATCCCTCGATGTTGTGTACGACATTGATGCTAAATATTAGATTAATTTATAGTAGTGGCTTTTAAGGATTTTTTTATCAAAATATCTTGAAATTCTGCACAAATGAGAGCTGGTAAAAAATTTGCAAGCACAAGGTAGAAAAAGTTGGGTCCTTCGTTAATGAGCATGGGTTTGGCCGTAGTCCACCTCGCTGGCCAAGTGTGGATTGGTAGACTTCACACGCATTTGTGAGCATTATGGAGGGCCCTCGGGCGAGGTTTCCTCACGATGTTTTCCTTAACTGTTACCAAATGATATTAAATTGCTTAAAACGCACATAACTCTGAAAAGTCAGAGATGTATGCGTGCCGGAGATCTAAATCGGTCCTCCCGCATCGAAAGTCAAAGTCCTCACCAATACGTTATCGTTGCTTCTCCATTGCAATACTAAGTGCCGTGCACTTCATATATGCACAAAAGCACTGCCTACCGTGGAATACTTTTAAAGCTCGTATAGGCGGAGGATTTACCCAAGTGTTGTAAACCTTGTGCACGCCACTAGCAATACTCCCCCATCAAAATCGGTTCAATCATTCTGGTGTGTCTGTAGATTTAGCAGTTCCATTATAAGCATGGGCAAAGTTAAAAAAACGCGTTTGTTATGCTCGAAGTATTTAAAATAGTTATTACGAAATCACAGATAGACTAATTTACTTCCATGTGTAGATGGCTTTTTTCAATGATTGATTTTAATGAATACGACAATTAAGCTAATTGTCATATATATAGAGAATATATATGTCTTAGGGCATGATAAAAGTTGAACTTTGAGTGTGAGTAACACCAGTAGCCTAAGATTCGCTCGCTCGTACATCTGTAAATCATACATCTTCCAAAAGCTGCAACTGCTAAAGAATAATACGCAAATTTGAGCTCTAATGAAATATGAATAAGATCCACTTTTCTCTAATGTTCAAGTATTTGATGCTCGAAAACCATTCCTCTTTGCGAGCAAGCAATTCTTGTACTAAGGGTACACTCACTTGTAAATGGAAAACTAGGAGTAATAAAATAAAAATAAACACCTATGTCTTATGAAATCAAATGTTGAAAGTATGCTCTATACTAAATAGAGCATACTTTCAACATTTGATTAATTTGATAGGCCAGAGGACAGGATTTCAGCCTCCCATATGGGTGGTCTGAGTTCAAACCCCTGTTCAAAACTTTTCTGATTTACATAACACAGAAAAGTTAGGTGTGGGTGCAGGGGAGTTGCTTTATCTGCAAAGGCAAGGCAAAGGAGCGTACTGAGAAAAATATTCTTACTCCAGGGACAGTTAATAACATGAACTACTTACTCTAAATAAATATATCGTCCTATCATTAAAATTTGGTTTAAAAAAGAAAATTTCTGTTCTTGCCAATGGAAACATAAAACAAAACAATGTACCAGTAAATTCAACCTTTTCATTATTCAAAATTCTTCAAATCTAGTAAAAAATTATGATTTTGAAATGAACCTCCCATTTCAAAGCCTTTATCCTGTTGATATACTGAGTTAAGTCTCTTGATAATTAAAGAAACTATCATCTTCACTGGAATGCTGAGACATTGGATCTAAATAATATCTAAACTCTACACATATCAACGTCATCATCATATCAACCCTTTACCGGCCCACTGCAGGGCAAGGATCTATACAGGCCCAGTGCGGATTGGTGGACACAGATTTATAGTCATAATGATTGTAGAATGGTATTGGTTTTGCTGCTTTTATTGAATTTCAAACTTATGAATCTGCAAATGTAGGCAATTCAAATGTCTTTTGCAATGTTATAAACTTGTTATGATAGATAGCATAACTGCATTTGTTATTTCGAATAGAAATTTGGAACTTTCTTAAAAAAGGTAAGTAATGCAAAGTTTTACAAAATTCAGAATCCACATTCTTCTATGATCATGATGAAATATTTTGTAATAGTTATTTTAATTGATTACTGTATCAAATATTTTGCTGCCAAAACAAATGTGAACAAAGAAAGATTTACAATATTCAAATCTGTCTTAGAGCAGTGTAGTATTAATAGATAAATTTATAGATTTAAGCTCTATAAATTTATCTATTTTGTTTACACAGTTTGTAATATCTAAACAAACAGAGCACAATAATTACCTCTTTTCCTTCTCTCTTCAGTTTTTTCAATGCCTCCATCAATCCAGTGTGTTAACTCTGTTATGTTGAAACTGCACGAATCCCTTTCTCTTTGCAAATCCACATTTACTTTCGCCATTTTAGATAATTATTATGATTTTTCTCAACAAACTTTTACTAGTGATATTATTATTATTAAAACAATAACCCTTGTATTGTAAGACGTATTTATTGTTAGCAACAGAGCATTGAAACTTGAAAGACAACAATACAGGACTGTGTTCAAACATCCACTGAATTTGTCGTTCTGATTACAAAACTGGCTATTCAAGTTGAAGTTAGCTCACATAAACGTGTCGTGTCGTGTGTATTATGTAGTCACTACCACTGGCACTCGGCAGTTGGTAGTGGGTTCGTCGATCGCTTTTATAGAAATCTCAACACTAGAGTCAGATAGCTACGCGATAATTAAATTAATTACGATTTTATCTGAAAGAACGTTGAAATTCTTGATAAGTTATAATGATAATCCTTATGATACAGAATCTAATTTTATTCAATTTAACTATTGAGTAATATTCTTTGTCATTATTGAATTTAAAGTAATTATTTTTCGTTAAACCTATTTGTATTTAGTTATCACTAATGGTTAACAATTTTAACCGGACTAACAAGAGTGGTATGTTAAAATACAACTCTTAATTAATTTCGAACTTCAGTATTTTCAATATGATAAAATATATATCCTCTCAATAATGTATTCATATGTTTTTTGAAGTACAACAGTACTATAGGTATAATTGCAGTCTTTGTTTTGAACCACATTCCTTCACATTTCATTTTCTGCATTGTCAAATGTCAATGTCAAACTCAACAGTGAACTGCCAAATTTGTGTATAGTTAGTATGGAGGGTAGAGGTAAGGAGAGTCATCTTATATGGGAGAAAAGTTGAAAAAGTGTCCTGACACTGCGATAAATTACGTTCTCCATACTTACGTTGTACAAAATATTGTGGTAAATATAACCGTACTTCCTTGTTTATTTTTCAAGCCTACTCTAACAATATTTGGCGCTTCTTTTAAGAGTTACCTTGATGCAAATGTGGTGCCATCCTAATTTAATACATTTTGACGACCATTTTTCATATACACAGATGATCCTCCTTACCTCTACCCTCCATAATAGTTAGTTTGTCATTACTGTCACTTTTACTAAATATAATTACATCTGTGACAGTCTACCATTTATGAAAATTCCTAATGATAAAGGTTAGTAAATAAAATAAATAAATAAATATAGGTACTAAGATAATACACACAACGCCATCCAGCCCCAAAGTAAGCGTAACTTTTGTTATGGGTACTAAAATGACTACTGAATATTTTTATGAATTATATACATAAATACTTGCAATATACATTAATAAACAATGAAAAACATTCTTTCACAAACATTTTCCAGTTGTGGGAATTGAGCCCACGGCCTTAGATTAGAAAGTAGGGTTGGTACCCATTGCACTGCTGCTGTTCATGCTAGGAAAAAAATGCTCTTTCGAAGTTTAATGTTTGTCCCACAATCGGCACATTGACATTTGTGGTGCACAAAAACAGGCCATGGAGTTAAGGATAATATCATTGGCATCTCTTTATTGCTGTAATAAACTTTCTATGTCGAAGTAGCCGTCACGGCAAGCACTATCAAAGTATAGGTCCTGTATATGAGTTACAAATACTTCGTTAAAGATTGGATAGACAAGATTGCTCTATGATTTTAATATTATTAAATTGTTTTTTTTTATTAATTATTATAGTGTTGTATTTAGAATCAAGAGATTTTCTTCCCTGACAAAAGAGTATCTTTAATTTAAGGGAACCACTGAAATGAAATTTTACTACTAGCAACTCTTATTTTAGGTTAGAGATATCTGTCAAAAGTCCGCCATATTTTCTTTCCTAAGTGCGTTGGGCTCACCGTGTCACGATGAGGTTAGTTTTCCAAAATATAAATGGATTTATTGAAGATTTAGTAATAAAACTTCATTTAATTATTATATAAAATTGTTAGGCTTTCTGAAAAATATATAGTTGTGTACTATAAGTTGAATATCCTCAGGGATATAACGTCAACACGTTCGGTGGCAACAAACCATGTGGTCTTCACAAGATTTAATTGATTTTTCAGTTCCCTCAAGCTGCAGAAGAGGCTTGCAGCCTCTGTTATGCGATGTGGTAAAAAGAAAGTATGGTTAGATCCAAATGAGATCAATGAAATCGCCAACACCAACTCCCGTAAGTATAATTCTTTTTTTTTTATAGCAAGATAAGTGCAACACAAATCTCAAAACTTATCTTGCTGCACTTTAGCGCATGTTCTATGATCAGTGATTTGATAACTATGAACAAAATTTGATCATCGATCATCTTGGGGACTGGATGTTCTGATATCTGAGTTTTTTTAACCTCTGCTCTAAAGACATTGGTTATCAAACTTAAAACAAAGGCTTACATTGTTTTTGTATCATATTATAAAATCTTTAGTAAAACGCATGTCATCCATCCATCCATTACTTTAAAAAGTGGGACAAACATATCATGTATTTAACCCTATTTAAATGTAGTTTACTACAAAATATTTTTTTTTTGTCCGGGGCCAGGCTCATGCCTGAAGTAATTAATAATAACTTTTTTATATTTCAAAAACATTTTCTATTAAAAAGTAATTATTAGTAAAGAAAAAAAAATTAATAAAGGTAGATTGCATGTCCCTAGTTCCCTATTAATATTATAAATGTGTATTATAAACTTTGTACACATATTTCTTAAGGTATTAGAAGTAATATATGAGAAGTTCTCTCAGGAGAGGGGACTAAAGTGTTTGACACCAGGCTTAACTATCCTAAATACATAAAGTGCTGCCACATTTATGAGGCACATGTCTTTCAAAAAACAAAAACAAAAGCAGACGAAGTCGCCTGCAACAGCATTTAATAAAAAAGAAAAAAACTGGTTGCCTTGGTTAGGTAGAGATATGGAGGTTGTTGTCTTTGAAACTTGTGTATTTTGTACAGTCAAGTCAATAGCCTATAACAGTTAACAGTACAATCCCAGACTTAAGGGGTCTCCTTAGATGGTTTATCATCACCACATTGAGTAGACCGGCTGGTGATTGCAGGAGATTGTAGTAATAGCATAGAGGATGCTGCTGCCCAATCTCTGTTACATACTGTCCCTTAGTCCCCTCGTAATACACTGCCACTGTCACCACATTGCAGTGGAGCCTAATCGTTCAATATGTATTCATCTTTCCAGGACAGAACATCCGTAAGATGATAAAGGATGGTCTCGTCATCAAGAAGCCTGTAGCAGTGCACTCACGTGCACGTGTGCGCAAGAACACAGAGGCGAGGAGAAAAGGTCGTCATTGTGGCTTTGGTAAAAGAAGAGGTACAGCCAATGCCCGAATGCCTCAAAAAGTGAGTGAAAATATAATCTTTTTTGGCAAATACAGCTTTTTGTTACAATAACTGCTGAGAACTTGCATGTTGATTTCAAATATGTATCATAAGATAGGACCTCAAACAATGCTTTATATGAAATCAATTAATTTATAGTATTATTTTATTTTGTTTTCATTGAAATTAATGAAAGAAAATGGCTACACTGCAATTTTCTGTCAAGTCCAAAGCCAGTCTTGCATATTAGCTTCTATTTTCTAGGAACTATGGGTACAAAGGCAACGGGTGCTCCGAAAGCTTCTGCTCAAATACCGCACAGCCAAAAAGATTGACAGGCATCTGTACCACGCCCTGTACATGAAGGCGAAGGGTAATGTGTTCAAGAACAAGCGTGTGCTGATGGAGTACATCCACAGAAAGAAGGCTGAGAAGGCTAGGACTAAGATGTTAAGGTGAGTTACAACTGTTCTATGTGTTTTGATGCAGTAAAATTTACACAACATTTAACATACAACAAAACAAATCCTTAAAATTATTTATTGATTCATTGAAACCTATTCATTTATGGGGAATAGTCCTTGCAGAGGACTGATCATCTGTCTGGCAATGGCAGGTGTCCCCTCACTAAATAAATATAAAAATAAACCTGTTCTAACAAAATGGAAACAACTACATATTGCTGAGGGAACTAATGCCAAGCAACAAAAAGATGTATATTGTGTGTGGGGTAACTGTAGCAAAAGGGCCCTGATAGATAAATAGCAGTCTCAGCTTAAAACATAATGTGCTTGGAAAATAATGCTAATAATGCTGCTGCCACCGATAAAACACGTAAGTACAATCATCGCTATGCCATTAGACTCCCTTGGATTGATAAAAATATTATTCGATTGTGCCAAAAACGAGACAAATTGTTTAAATCTTGGAAGAATAACTTGAATGATCCTGTGATAAGACTTGAATATAATAAAATACGTAACAGACTACATAAAATTATAGAGTATAAACGAAATACATATTACTTTAAACTGATAAGTGATAACTTTAGAAACACAAGAAAAATATACCAAATTGTTAATCAGATGTTAGGGCGTAAAAAATTATCGATTGATGAAGCAATACTTAAGGCGTTTAGTGCACAAGGGCTTGCCAGTGCAACTATTGCTCAACATTTCGCTGAAGAATTTAATAATGCGGTGAAAGCCATTATACCAAAGTGTAACAATAAACTCATAAATGCTAAAAGATCTGATATAGGAATTGACTCTAGTATTCGTTTTCAAAAGGTAACTAGTTACGAAGTTCATAAGATTATTAAAAAGTTAAACATTAACAAAGCGCCTGGACTCGATGGCATAAAAGTATCAGATATTAAAATTGTGGGGAAAGACGTATCGGTAGCAATAGCTCACTTAATTAACCAAAGCGTGAAAACGGGAATTTATCCCAACGAATTAAAAGTTGGTTGTGTTAGGCCGGTTTATAAAAAGGGATCAAGAAGTAACTTTTGCAATTATCGTCCAATTACACTACTATCTTGTATTGATAAGATTGTAGAAAAATGTCTTAGTGACCAAATACATAGTTTCTATAAAAAACAGAACATGATGTACCCAAATCAGTTTGGATTTCAAGCTGGTAAAGGTACATCCGATCTTTTGTCAAAATTTACAAATGCAGTCAACGATTATCTTAATAACAAACATCACGTGTTGGCTCTATTTATTGACTTTTCGCGTGCTTTTGATACTTTGGAGCATAAACAACTGATAGAAAGGCTTGGTAGATGTGGGGTTCGTGGACCATTATTAAAATGGTGCGAGAATTATCTCTGTAATAGAACGTTTACGGTTAAGATTGATACTGCATATAGTAGGCATGTAGCATCTACTGAGGGTACAGCGCAGGGCTCAGTGTTGGGCCCTCTTCACTTTCTCTCATATGTTAATGATATGCCTAACTGCATAAAGTACTCCACGGTTTACCAATTTGCGGATGATACATGCTTACTGATTGCTGATAAAGATCCTGATAATGCTCGTGACCTTCTACAGTCTGATTTTAATATGTTGAATAAGTGGTGTCACGATTCTGGTTTAGTAATAAACCCAGGTAAAACTAAATTAATACTCATAAAATCTCCGCATCTTGCAAAACTCCCAATGAACCATATTCTTGCCCATGACCACAGCTGCCTACACTCGAATTACACCAATTGTAAATGCCCCGTCATTGAAGTGGTTGAAACTGTTACATATTTAGGATTACATATAGATAGTAAATTTAATTGGAGTTATCATATTGAACACGTTTGCAATAAGCTTAGGCAATTTTTAGCTAATATAATAATTCTAAGAAATCGTATTCCCTTCAAAATAAAATTAATATTGTATAATTCTCTAGCTCAATCATATATCCAGTATGGTTTGAGCAGTTATGGCCGTACATATAACTCTTATTTAAAAGAAATATTCAAGCTGCAAAAAAGAATTTTAAAAGTTATCCTTAACAATAACCATAGTGACTATTCCGAAGCTGAACTTTTTAAACAGTGTAAAGTTTTACCAGTGCATGTACAGTTGAAATATTCAATTTTGAAAGAAAACTTTTTCAATAACATATACTGGAACAAAGTACAACATCCTGTATGCACGCGGGCCGTCAGTCGAGGCCGGTTATGCACGTCGGGCGCGTTCAATAGGTATGGCGAGCGCACGAACGTTTACCTAGTTCCTCGCCTTATTAATGAATTACCCACTGATGTACGAGACAATATTAATCCTCGTAATATTAAGAAAAAACTGAAGTCCTTCTTTTTAAGTAACTTGTGATCATTTTTATACACAACATGGTAAACTGGCAATAATGTTCTGTAGTAACGTACCTAGATTTAATTATCTGTTAGCATATATTACAAACCTGCGTGGTTTTCTGATGCTAGCTATAAGTATTTTTTTTTTTTTTTTTTGGAAACTTTATGTAATAAATAATGTAATAAATAAATAAAAACCTTTTCTTCTTTTGATACAAATACAGCAATGCAATGCAATGTTTTGTGTACCCCATTTTTGGGAGCATTGTTTATTTTATCCTACCACCTACATTCGCATCTTTGTGGCATTTTTCTTTCAAGTTTGCTTCAATTAGTATCTTCTAATCCTTTCTGGCAACTTGACTGATGCAAACTCAAGAAGTCTTAGAAGAGTTAGTCTGTGCACAAGAATTGCAACATTCTGCTCCAAAATCTTTAAAGGTTCTATATGATGTCAATCGGTTGTGATTAAATAAAACAGATATGTGTCTGTGTTTTTAAATAATTGTTCTTTGGTCTTTTGCACAACATGACTTACAACAAATTTTCAAATTCATTATCTTTCTTGTTTATCTGGGGCTAATCTTTTTGTTGATTTTGAATGAACTATTTATGTATATATATAAAAACTAATTATGTATATTATTCCTAAAATCATTTATCAGTTCCATTATCTTATATCTTACTACCCGTAACACAAGCTACACTTTGTGAGAAGATGATGATGTGTATACTGTCATAGTATATTTATTTATGTAGTTTTCAAATTGTTGAAGTGTTTATCTGTATATATTAAGTATTAATTAAATACTTACTTACTATATACAGATAAACACGTTGTGGGAAGTTGTGGGAATCGAACCCCACGGCCTTTGACTCAGAAAGCAGGGTCACTGCCCACTGCGCCAGTCGGCCGTCAATACTACGGACCAAGTTGCGGGTCACCACTAGATTTTAAATAAAATTTTTAAAATTACACTTAGTTTTTAGTTTTAAATACTAAAAGATAAATCTGTGTTCTGTAAGTTATTATCATGTTGAGCTATAACAATAGTTAATTTACTAATTGGCATTGTTCTCTTGACTAATGTGAGAGGCAAAATTAATGAGGGTCTACAAAAACCGCTAACTGGTATTATTTCTAATTCAGTCTTGCTACTCAGATAGTCAATTAAAAACTAGTGTGAACTTTAACTAACAATTATCCATAGTAATATTATAAATGCGAAAGTATGTCTTTGTGTAACCATATTAATGAATTTCTGCACAAATTCATATAGTGGGAATCTTATAGATAGATTTTAAATAATTTTTATCACTCACACACACAAGTGGCATTCCTGCAAGTTTAAAAAATAGCCTTTTACATACTCATAGAGCAATCTTGCATCCTGGGATCACAACTGTTCCCGCTAGATTTTCAATAAAGTTGCAGACAACATCTATACAGTATAATTATAGATTGACATAATTTTATGTAATATATGTTAAGGTATCTTTGTTTATTGCCCACTTGCTGCGGACCTGTAATAGTTGGGGCATATATAGTTAAAACATGGAGACTCTGTCAGAGGAGTAATCTGAATTGTGGGCTACGTATTTAGCAATGGGTGTCAAAGAAATCTTATCTTTCATAAAAACTGATTAGGGGTCTGAGCTTAACATATCTGTTATACCAAAAACAGGTAAGCTTACTACCATCTTAGTCGCCATCAGAATTTTACATGAGGTGAGACTGCAGTCCAGCGCTAACTTGTAGTGAATTGAAAAAAACTGGTGAAACCCACTGCAGGACACTTTACACACCTATGAGAATATTACGGAGAATTCTCAGACACGCAGATTTCTACACCATGTTTTCCATCACCGTTAAAGCAAGTGATACTTCCGTCTACTGATAGGCATAGGTCTTTTGTAGGGCGTCCACCAACGCAGCGTTTACCGCTGCGGGGTCGCCATTCCAACTCCTTGGCACCCCGACGTCAATCGTTTCGTTACACTTTTTGTGCTAATCCCAAACAGGTTAGCCCGGTAACATTTAAGATTGCATAACACCAGTGGGGTTAGCACAAGCAAGAGACAAAAATTATATACCCCGAAAAGGGATATTATTAACCTACTAAAGGGAACATGGACTAGGAGATGCACATATATTATTTCCTTTTGTGCGCCAGTGCTCTGAGAGTTGATAAAGCTGTGTGAGAAGATACTTTTTTATCCTTTCCCTGGGGATATCATTGTCTCCTGCCCATTCCGGCCGTGCAGGAAATTGCAGTCGAGGCCTACTTACGTCATATTTGTGCTAATGTTTCCTTCGTTGTCTCCAGTGACCAGGCCGAGGCCCGCCGTAACAGGGTGAAGGAGGCGCGCAAACGCCGTGAGGAACGTATCGCGGCTAAGAAGGAGGAACTCCTCCAGACCTTCGCACGCGAGGACGAGGCCGCAGTCACCGCCAAGAAGTGAACGCTAGATAAGAATTATTAAAAAAAATGATTCAATAAATGCGTTGAGTCCAATTTTGTGTTTTTATTCGCTCGCTCGCTTCTTCGTAAGAAATTCCTGTAGCCTTTCATGAAGACGACTGTCATATTATTTTAAACAGATTTAAATAATTTTGTTCTGATTAGGCTCTAGTTTTAGTTTATTTCTACCAAAAATTTGTGTAGATCAGATGAATATGGTTTAACATATAGAACTCTGCGGACAGCAACATACCGCATAAGCTTTACAAAAGTTAAGTACGTTTTAACTGTATATTTTTACCACTTCCATTTTTTTATATTTTAATTGCAAGGAATGGAATGGATTACAAAGGAATGGAATGTTATGCGAATGGTTGTTCGTCAGTGTGCTAAATAATTGAACGCCATCCCTTCGGATGTATTCATTTAAAAACAGTGACAACAACCTGTCCAATAGTTACTAGATTCATGTCTTTCATTTGTCCACCTTCTACGGGTATACCACGGCTTGGCCATGGCTTTTGTTGCTCCAATACAGGCTTCAACGATAATATAATCACAGATGAGATTAAGAACATACAGACCGTGTACACGACTAATATTGAAGCATCAAAAACCTCTCCACTTTAGAATGGTTTCTCGAACAAACGGTTAGTCACTTTATACCATGTACCTCCAATGTTCTAAACGTTCACCATATAATGGGAAAATCGAAAAAAAGTTTGTGAGCTATCAACATTCCGCGGGAGTAAAGTGGGACGTGCGCGGGGCGTTTTTACTGTGTTTGGAAACAAAACACTGTATATAATAATGGCTGAATGAGGATTCCGTTAATTCAATGAATATAATACGATATAAGTGATTATCCACGCTTTACAGCTCGACCTACATACTTACATCCTTATGCAACTGGTCTGGAAGGCATTGTGATGGATAATGA
Source organism: Pararge aegeria (assembly GCF_905163445.1). Classification (NCBI taxonomy): domain Eukaryota; kingdom Metazoa; phylum Arthropoda; class Insecta; order Lepidoptera; family Nymphalidae; genus Pararge; species Pararge aegeria. The sequence continues at coordinate 3,388,273 of NC_053181.1, forward strand.
CAGTTTCCTATTTTTAGGCTGTTAGCTACCTTGTAAGAGTCTCTGATGGATCAGGTAATCGACCTTGTGATCCTCGACGAATATGCCACCACGAACGTAGGTTTAACGCCTTGACGCGCTTCGCATGGTTTTAAATTATAACTGCCATTCGCATATATATATTATATATATATATATATATATATATATGCAAATGTACGTAATCCTTGCTTATAAATTCATTATAAATGCGAAAGTGTGTTTGTTTGTTCGTTTGTTCCTTCCTTCACGTCTTACTTAAGTAACCAATCAATCAATTTGATTTATGGCATTAAGTAGTTGACAGAACGGAGAGTAGTAGTTGTTTTAATGCGAGGAAAACAAATAGTTTCCACGGGATTTGTAAAATCTGTCATTAAAGCGGACAAGGACGCGGGTAAATTACAACAAGCTAGTTATTTATATAACCTGACAACCGGCAACCCACCGCATCGCATCATCCGCCTAATTCTTATCATTTTCTAGCGTTCTTTTTTACCTCTTTTAACTTTGCTTAGGCTTCTATTTTACTTAGGCTTTTTTACGTCACGTACGAGCGTGATGTAAGGTTATATACTTACTATTTTCAAGCATGTAGCGTGATTTAAAATAGTAAGTATAATATAACCATCTTCAAGAATTAGGATTGATATACCATTATATAGAGTACTAGCGGACCACAGCGCCATCTATCGGGCTGATTTGTGAATCTAAACCATCCAGGGTGCCACCCAAACGCATACCAAAAATTCATTCAAATCGGTCCAGCCGCTTAGGAGAAGTTTATTGACATACACACGCACACAAGAAATATATATATATATATATATATATATATATAAGATGATGCAAAAATAATCGTGGTACAAAACAACCCAACAAAAAAACAAAGTCTTAAATAATATTAATCCCGTACCATACTAATCAGTAACTAGTACTCCGTAGTGCTACTAGCTAGTCACTGAGGCAGTCAGCGAAAGCGAACTGCGCCAAGCGGGCGCTGCGTGTTAACTTATATTAAATAATAAAATACGCAATGGCAAAAATTAACGAAGATCTAAATAGGGAGCGGGAAAAATGTAGTTTCAATGTCAAAGAGTTGACGATTTTAATGGACGGCGGACCGGAGAAAACGAAAGAAAGAAAAGAACGCGGTGAGTGGAAATAATTCAAAGATTTTTTTAAAATAATTTCGTGTCGTTGATGTTCCGTTCCGAGTTCACGTTTTATCTGTGTCAACATTCGAGATCGAGTCCGCCAGACCGCGCGTAAATTGAACTTTGTGCAGCTAAAATTAAAAACACTTTTTAAATTACTATAAAGAAGGTTCGCAACTTCTTAATTGTGAGATGGCTGGTCTTTCCTAATGTTTTTAAAATTTCCACTATAAGTTGGCCTTTCGCTGCAATCACTTAATATACATGGTAATTATCGGGGCAGGTTACGATGGCAACGGTTAGGGGCTGTTCTATAACACCCATAGGTACTCCTACTTTGTTTCTACGCGGCGCTTGGTGGCACGTTATTGTAGGTAGGGTGATAACTAGCAGCAGCCGAGGCCTCCTACAACCAAATAACGTGCTAAATGGTCTCAGTACCTACATAAGATTGTCTTTATAATAAAATGTATTTTTTTAAGTTATAAATAAAATAATAATGATGATTGGAAAAGACCTTAATTTATTTCCAACATAAATTTGTTATTGTGGTTTATTTATAATACATAGGTATACGGTATTACGTACGTACGACTTTAAGATCAATTTTAGTATTTGGTACATATAATAAATAAATTATTTAGTCGACGCACGCGAATAAAGCAGCTAGGTATTTTTTTTATTTATTAATCAAATAAAATAATCTCATTAAAATGGTTAGTATAAAAGCACCGAAAAAACCGCAGAGGTTTGTTCTCGGTGCCTATCTGCAACGGATTACCTTAGGTGTTAATTAGATGAATAAAAAACCAGCTGTGGGAAAAACATAATGCTACATTGTAGAACGATAGGAGTAATATCAGTAAGGTTGTAAATTTAAATTTTTAATAGTACTAAAATAAATTAATATAAACTATACGAGATACACAAGAGTCAGCAAACTAACTTCGCTATCCTTTGAGTTTACGAGTTTTTTTTTGTCTTCTGGCTTGCTTTAATTATAAAATAAAAGGGCTAAAATATAAAGATTATGTTTATGATTTTATGTATCTTTCTATAGGTGAAAAATTTCGAAAAAGTTACCTTAATACTAACGTCGTTTCTGAAGTTTATCTGTAATACATTTTATATACTAGATCATACATTATTACATAGTATGATTATAGATAGGTATACTCAGAAGGTATAGCTTATATATACCTACAAGATACCGACAAATTAATATTATATACCGAAGTACATATATTTTGCACATAATATGAGTTAGTAATATTCATTTCAAACCGGAAATTACGGATCACTTCGGTCAAAGAACTTACCTACTGCAAGGTTAAGTAATGCTACTTATATACCTACTAGGCCGTAAAGCTATACGTGGTAATATTATCAAACTATAGAATCTCAGAAACCACGTGTACCTGCCCAATATCAAAAATATACAAAATCCATTTTTTTAAGTAGTTTATCAGGTAGTTTATCAGTTTACCAGTTTATCAGCACTTTTGAAACATCAAGTCAGTCTGTTGTCAGTCAGTCTGTAGTGACTCTACCACCGGTTTGGAAGACAGATTCTGTCGAGACGAGCCGGCAGGAAACTCAGAAGATTGCTCTTTTTCAACATCAATTTACAGTTTACTATCTTTTAAATTTTCTATGTTGTGCCAGATGAGAGCTGAGCGGGAAATTCTTCCAAGCAGCCTTGTCGTTATTGTTTTTATTAATATCGATGCAGAAAATTATAAGGTATACTTGCTGAGTCCTGCGGTTCCAAACACGTCATCTATCGGTCGCAGTGCGATGTAAAACTGCACCACGACACTAGGTAATCGGGTTAGGTTAGGTTAGGTTAATATTTTTTTCTTACCGGAATATTTAAAGGCCAGATCTTAATCTATATAAGATCTGGATAAGAATCTTATGTAGATGGCAAAATAAAATTACTGAGTTGTTTTTAGGTAAATATTCATAAACGAACGCACAAAATGCGGTGATAGGCTAGTGGGTGAGGTTACGGAGGGACCGGGGTCGAACACCGTCACGCAGTTCTAACTTTTCAGAGTTACGTGCGTTTTTTAATTGAACAATTAAATATCAAATACTTGAACGGTGATGGGAAATATCGCGAGGAAACATGCATGCCTGAGAGTTCTCCATATTAAAGGACGTGTGAAGTCCACCAATCCACACTTGGCCAGCGTTGTGGACTTCTCATACTGGGAGGAGACCTGTGCCTGCGCTGCTGAGGGTTGATGAGATGATGATGCACAAATACACAAACACACAAACAATAAAATATCCCTATCCAGTGACAAGCGCCAGTGTTTGGCGGGAGGCTTCGGCTGTGGTTAGTTACCACCCTAACGACAAAGACGTGCCGCTAAGCGATTTAGCGTTCTGGTACGATATCGGGTAGAAACCGATTTAATAACCGCCATACCAAAGGTTAGCCCGAACCGGGTTTAATATTACTGATATACCCCTAACAGGTTAGCCCGTTACATTCTTATTCTGCGTCATCGCTTGCCCAGCAGGTAAGATACAGTAAGGGCTGTCTTGTAGAGGAATAAAAAAAAGGGCTCCATCGGTTCGCCCAGCTATAAAATATCCTCACTAATCCAAAACTTTTCAGAGAATTTTATGATAAGTAAAAGAGATACGTATGCTGGTATACCAGAAGATTATCTAAGCTATAAGGAACAATATGAGAAAGCTGTTAAAAAATCTGTGATCGTGTTTGGATTGGTGCGCCGTTTGCAAGAGGAGGGGAAAACTACTATTCACAACTATAGGTAACTATCATTATATTATACACTAGCGTACCCAGTCCGCTTCACCGGACTAGATTTTGCTTTATTTTATTCAAACAATAAACTTATATCATTAAATTTTTCAATTTAAGTCTCATAATATATTAAATCATTTATTTCTGTCCGTATTCATTCTCTTCTATTCTCTTCTCGAGCGGTGAGGATCATTATCTACACCCATGTACACCCAACAATAGAATATCATGATAGTAAATAAAAGCAGTATTTGACAGTTCAAAAATAGGAGTGCTCTGATCGTCACCAAACTACAGGATTACTCGCCAGGTCATTCCGGAGATTCCTTGAAAGTTTCATGGAAATCGGTCCAGCCGTTTCGGAGCCTATACGGAACATACCCACACACTTTCTCTTTAATATATATAGAAGATATTTATAGACATTAATGAGTTTCATACGCTACTAGCGACCCGCCCCGGCTTTGCACGGGTGCAATGCTTTTCTTATAAACACGCGCCGTCGTCAGGTAACACCGCAAGCGCTATGGCGAAAATATTAATTTAAATAACATGCTGCATATTGATCTTGATTAAATGAACGATGTATTTAATATACTTAGTAACATTAGGATTTTTAGATCAATCTTTAAAATCGCTTTGTGAATAAGCCATTATTTCTCATTAAAAGTACCTATAGAATAAAAATGGTTATTCTGAGTTATCCTTAAGAGATAGACATGCATCATCGCAGACTATTTTGTTACCCTTTTTAAAGTCTACAGTATTGTAGATCTATACATTATTTATACCTACATAGGTACATTTTTTTATCTATATTACTAAAGTGTAACAGAATTACAAAAAAATGTTGAAGGATGCAAAAGTATATTTTCGAGTGTTCCCGCTGACGCTATAGCAACCCCTCAGGTGGTTATCGGCAAGTGTCCATCAGAAAAATAAAGTGATACACTTCAGTATTGTATGAGACTCTAGACGATTTAGAGATACCTCAGTCCTCACGGTGTCTTAGTCGATATCATAGCACTTCACTTTGTGTCTTTAAACACTTTGAATTTATTGACGGACGTCATGTCCAAGTTTTCTTAAACAGTTAATTTGTTGTTAAAGGGATGTGTTGGGAAATCTCCTGCGGGCGTCAGATGTTTCCACCGGCTTCCCTCTGGCCCTGCATTACATAATGTTCATGCCGGCGATCATAAACCAGGGAACTGACGAACAGACGGCCCGATGGTTGCCCAGAGCTTGGGACTGCAACATCATTGGCAGCTATGCACAAGTACGTAAGCTTTAAGCTATTCTTAACTTAAAAAATAAAAACCATAAAAATTGTGTGTACCTACTTACTTGTTATACTTCTTTGGCGTAACAAGATAAAAATCTTTTTAATAATTTTATCTTTTGCCTTATTCTACTTTTGTAGAAAAAGGAAAAAAGAAGAAAGTACATACATTCAAAGTTTTATTATAACGCATTATATAGTTAAATAAAGTTTATATGAATATCAAATAAATAAATATCATGAATACAGTTGGCAGTTCTCACGCAAACTTGTATAGATAAAAATAATGTAGATTTCCTTTCTTTTACTTTGTTGGTAACTTTTTTTTAATAACTAAAATGTTGACTATAGCTAACTTGTGACGGTGTGCGCGCGCATTGTAAATTACTCTCCTCTATTTTCCATAACGCGCCAAAAGAAGTATAAGGAAACCTGCATGCCCGAGAGTTCTTTATAATATTCTCTAAGGCGTGTTGATTCCACCAATCCGCACTGGGTGGGTGGACTGCGGCCCTTGGTATGATTATAATATGAATATACAAAATTCTATTCAAATATACCTATTCAAATTATGTTCCTTACCTACTTGGTCATTCGAAACCATCCGTTCGTGAAACGTGGGACCGCTGTTGTAGCTTCCCATAGGGTCACTCCAGCGAGCTGAGCTCATTCCAGGCCACCTAACTCGCAAAAATGTAAGAAATAAAAAAATAACGTAGGAAATTAAAAAAGGTTTTATAACTTTTCGTTTTTCAGACCGAGCTGGGTCACGGCACATTTATACGCGGCTTGGAGACGACGGCCACTTATGATCCTATAACCAAAGAGTTCGTCCTGAACAGTCCTACGCTCACGTCCTATAAGTGGTGGGGAGGTGGACGTGAGTCTTTGCTTCTTTTCCTTATCACAAGCAATTTTATAATCTGTTTGGGCTACGGGAAATCCAGATACTATAACTTTATAATATTAAAGCAGCAGCAGTAGCCAAGTGACCTCCCTTGGCTCGTCCATGACGTCAGACGTATTCTATATTTCCCATTGGCTCTTTTTTTTCTTGTTAAAAATACCTAATACTAACAATTATTGGCTCAAATTAAACCCATAAAGGTATCTTTATACGATTATGCGTCATATTCTACCTCACGTTGTTGACTATAAAATCACATGTTAGTATAATATCACAGCTGAAAATAATATTAAAGATAGTCTACAATTAACCCTTGCTTCGTCGAAGTAGAATTTAAAATAATATTTTAAAAACTTATTTTTCATTTTTTAATGTCACCTGTGATATTTTAACAGTGGGACAAACAGCAAACTATAGCATAGTAGTGGCCCAACTATACACCAAAGGAGAATGCCTTGGAGTCCACTCTTTCATAGTTCAAGTTCGAGATGAGGAAACCCATATGCCTCTTCCTGGTATTAAGATTGGAGATATTGGGTCCAAACTGGCACTTAACGGAATCAATAATGGGTTTTTGGGATTTAATAATTACAGAGTACCAAGGAATCAGATGTTGATGAAACACGCTCAGGTTTTAGAGGTAAGATATTAGCATTAGAATTAAATTTAAGTACATGGGCAATGATTTATGTTCAAACGGACTCGCAGGATCATTACGTATCTCGGGACAGGCTTGTGACAGGTTTAAATCTTGCGATCACTGCAGTCAAACGTCACTTTTGTCATTTATTGTGGCGTTTGAAACCAGTGATCGCAAGATTTACACCTGTCACTAGCCTGTCCTGTCACGAAATACGTAATCACCATGCCGAACGGCTGTTAATCGTTTTGTGTCGGAATTCCAACCAAATAAGACATAATATATTCAAAGCTAGATATTGGAGGCAAAAAAAAAAAAAAAATTAAAAAGATTACAACAATCATTTGGTCTCCACACTATATACGCCTGTATCGTGGAGACCATATATTACTTCTTATTTTCTTTAACAAAGGACTAGAAGACTTCCTTTTATGATCCAAATATTTAAATATTATAGGTACCAAGATACAAGAAGATATACACATAGAGGTAGGGTAATTATAAATAAATATATACTAATATGTATATGTATACATTAATATATATTTATTATTCTTATTACATGTTGATACAGCTTACCAGGGCACCAGAGCATGCTGCAGGTAGCCGTAGATATGATGGATCTCCAAATTCAAATATCCTTTTGCAGGTTTCGGTGGAAAGGCATAAGTAGGCACACAAAATTAAAAAATAAATTCAAAATTCATTTATTTCAAGTAGGCCTAATATAAGCACTTTTGAAACGTCAAGTCTGTCTGTTTGTAGTGACTCTACCACCGGTTCGGAAGGCAGATTCTACCGAGAAGAAGCTGGCAAGAAACTCAGCAGTTGCTCTTTTCCAACATCAACAATTTACATTTTACATTTTAACATTCATTTTTCTATCTTGTGAGAGATGAACACAGTAAGCCATAGTGAGACGAATCGATCTGAACCCCTGATATTAAGCTATTTTCTTAAACTATCTTACTAGTAGATTTTGCTTGATATGGTCAATCGATTCCTGTTTTCAGGATGGAACCTATGTGAAGTCACGTAACCCGAAGCTAAACTATGGGGCTATGGTATTCGTGAGAGTGGTGATAGCTTTTGACATGGCCAACTATTTGAGTAAAGCAGCCACCATATCGGTAAGATATTCTGCAGTTCGCAGACAATGCCAGAGTAAAGCGGGGTAAGTCAATCATTGACGGCGATACCTTTTGAAATATAAAATACTATCTCATTATATATGTCTTTTTTCACTCCTGATTTTTGTTTTGTTTTCCGATAATCAATATTTGTATTGGTCTCATGTGTGAGGTACACCTGTTATTCACAAACATGTTTTACGAGTACGTACATTTTATAATAAGACTAGCTGTTGCCCGCGACTTCGTCCGCTTTTGTTTTTGTTTTTGTTTTTCGAAAGACATGTGCCTCATGAATGTGGCAGCACTCTATGTATTTAGGATAGCTAAGCCTGGTGTAAAATCTTCAAACACTTTCGTCCCCTCTCCCAAGAGAACTAAGCTTAATTTCGGGATAAAAAGCATCCTATATTACTTCTAATACCTTCAGGAATATTTGTACAAAGTTTCGTGTTCGGTTTAGTAGTTTTTGCATGAAAGCGTAACAAACGAACTTGCATTCACATTTATAATATTAGCAGGGATTATTTATTAAGCATACGCTGTTTATGTAATTGGTTGGTGTAAATAAAAAGAAAATGGCGAAAGAAACCTAGTTGTAACTACTAGGTTGTAATTTAATGTCGGATGTCGTGCCAGGTGTCGTAACTTAACGTGTCAAGCAAAGAGGTAAATGAATAAGTAAATATTATCAACGTTTAATCAACTCGGCGCTTGCAAAGCTCATACTGTTCCCAAATATTTACCGCTTATTCACGGTTTTAATCGCTCGAAATTCTCGACCGAGATTTCTGTATAATAAAAGAAAAGGTAAAGCATGAGCCGAGAGGCTGTTCTCTCTTTTCTCTGATGGAATTACTTTACCACCCGCAGTAATGAGGTTTTTTCCGCCCGAAGTTTATAAAAAGAACGCCAATTTTCCGAACATGAGATATGAAATATATCTTTATCATTGTTGTGCGTATCTTTAGGTTTAGGTACCTAGTAGGTTTTTATCTTAGCTGATGATCTTGACGATTTAGTTCCACATTTGTTGTTCCAGTGAACAAGAAAGTCAAGTTTTAGACTATTTGACTCAGCAACATAAGCTGTTACCAGCTGTAGCGGCTTGCTACGCGCTCAAAATAACTGCCAATAAACTTTGGGACACCTTCAACACTGTGAACGAAGAACTACTCGCTGGCAATTTACAAAGGCTACCCGAGGTATGGTTTCAGGTTCAAAATAGGCCCTAATACCTAAATATTTATTTGATACGTACCGCTTGGATGTGGAACGACGGCAACTGTGTTTCCTGCCACGTATAATTTGAGTACCTTCAAGGCAAGCGTGATCCAACCTAGACTACATCTTTGCTTTCTAACGGGCATCATTGTCGTTAAGCGCTGGCCTATCGTTAATAAAAAAAAAACTACAAGTTGCCCTTGACTGCAATAAATGTGTTTTAACACATTCTTTAAACTTATGCATTGGTAGGTCCAAAATTTCCTTAGGCGTCATATTGTAAAAGCGTATACTCAATCCCACAAATTACTTCTGTACCATTCGTAGACGATATGCAGATGGCACTCATTTATGAGCATTTCTTGTAAGTCGACTGGTTATATCCACTTTTGTTTACATAGACCAATATGTTGTCTTACAAATAATATATTGTTGTTGTTGTTGTTATAAATATAATGTGAGGTTACCGTAAGTTTACCTATTTCTTTAAATTTTTTACGGAGGTGTTCACGTGTTTTAAGTACATATATTGACCGTACAGGTTTCTTGTTTCAGATCCATGCCCTAGCATGCTGCTTAAAAGCTATCAGTACGTATGACACAGCTACCTTCATAGAGACATGTCGGCTCGCGTGCGGTGGCCACGGGTACATGCACTCTTCAAACCTCCCCACAACATATAGTAGTGCGGTAGCTGCGTGCACGTACGAGGGCGACAATACTGTGCTGCTGTTACAGACTGCCAGGTAAATATTTTTGTGATGATTGTAATAATTGATGCACCACCCACTGGCCGTTTTACTGATAGTTTCTCACGCTTAGGTTGAATGTAAAATATCACTTTATGTGATAAGGCTTTACTTTTGTGTTCCTTTTTCTTTGTATTGTTTCTTTGTGTTTTGTTGCAATACGGTTATTCCATCTATTGATGTATAAAAGATGGGTACAAAATGGTCGTCATCAATATCATATCGGCCCACTACACAGTACAGGAGTCCTCCAACTATGAGAAGGGTTTAGGCCGTAATCCACCACTCTAGTGCGGATTGGTGGACTTCACACGCCTTTGAGAACATTCTGCACAACTCTCAGGCAGGTTTCCTTACGATGTGTTCCTAACCATATAAGGAAGTGATATTTTTATTGCTTAAAACGCTCATAAATTAAGTTGATGATGTGCGTGCTGGGATTCGAACTTGGTCCTCCGAAAGTGAAGTCGAAGTCCTAACGACTACGCTATCACCGCTCGCAAAAATATCTTGTAATCCCAATTCATATTATAGACGCGAAACTGTGTTTGCGAGTTTGTTTGTTTGCCGCCCTCCACGCCTTAACTAAGCAACAAATCCAACTGATTTTGGCAAAGAGCTGATAAGAAAAAGAGTAACGAGTTTTGAATTCGTTAGTATGAAAAAATAAATATGCTGCTTTTGATTTAAAATTATTACAGGATGATTCGTTATGAAATATACTTATACATTCTTCAATATAATTTCGCAATTCTGTTACACGCTGTATAGTTATTCGTACATTGATCTTGAAAATAGAATTTCATCGGTCAAACAAAACATACAAAGAATATGGTAATGAACAATGTAATAAACAAACAAACAGACACTTTAATAGTATGGATATTACACATCTCCCGCCACGGCTGAAACCTTGGGATCTATAATCTAGATTTCATTCGGATGTTCGTTTAAATGGGATGAAATTTGGTTCTGTTTGGATTGGTGGTTGGTGGAGATTTATTTATCCTGAAGGTGTATTTTGGGGCACAGGATACTTAAAATCCCGGAGTTTAAAGACTGCGGGGTTAAAAAACTAACTTTTTCACATGTTTACAACATAACATATTAACCAATCTTGTCTTTTGCATAGAGTTTGCATCGTCATTGACATAAGATATTTTTTTACATCGGAAAAATAAAAGGATAAACCGAACAAATTTGGAAACAAAAAAACAACTATTTAATCAGTTTTATATTATTTTAAAGGTTCTTGGCAAAAACGTGGCAGGAAATAGACAATGAAACTGGAAAATTGACTCCAACGGTAGAATATTTGAAAACTACAAAAAGCAAGGGTTTCTCACACAAATGGCTAAACACGACCGATAATATCGTTTATGGATTTGAAGTTGTTTCTATGAGGTTTGTTCTTTGCACAACTATTTCATACACACTATTAATTATCTTTTTATATGTTATATAACACTCAATAGCACTTAGTATCTAAATGTCTGTGTGCTGTGATTATGTGTCGTGTGGTGACGGCAGATCAGGATACAGTTGTCAACCGAACCGAACGACAACCGAACCGACCGTTCGAACCGTACGAACTTTTAAAGAACTTAATGTCGCCAAAAGCAGAATGCAATGGGCATGGCATGTGCAACGCATGGAAGGCACGGGAGCCCCAAATTGGAGGGGCGTAGAGGCCGAGAACGACCTAGGGGTCGGTGGAGGGATGGAGTTGAGCGGGATATGAGAGTTTTGGGAGAGAAGGAAAGAACCAGCTATTGACTGCCTCAAATGGAGAACTTGGATTAAATTTTAATACGATTTTAAGAGTACAGACATTTTAAATTACCTAATCATGTCGCATTCAAATAGCTCCTTCAACAGCTATTTTATTGCAGGAAAATTGCTTCGTGCGTACAAAACATGCAAAAGAGGGTAGCCTCCGGCATGACGTTCGAGGACGCCTGGAACATGTCTTCTATCCAGTTAGTCGCTGCAGCTGAGGTAACCTTATCTTTATATATAGAGTTCTACTGTACGTGTCTACGTCACTGAACTCCTCCTGAACGGCCGGACCGATTTGAATGTTTTTTTTTGTATGCAAAGGGTGACAACATGGATGGTTTAGATTCACAAATCAGCCCGACAGATTGCGCTGCAGTCGGAATCTAATACTAATATATAAAGCTGAAGCGTTTGTTTACTTGAACGCGATGATCTCAGGAACAACTGGTCCGATTTGAAAAATTATTGCAGTGTTTGATAGCCCATTTATCGAGGAAGGCTATAGGCTATATATCACGCCAAGACCAATAGGCGTAGCACCAATAAAAAATATTTCAAAATCGGGTTTTTTCCCTTTTGAGAGCTTTAGGCGCTGCGTAAACTGTTAAAGTTTCGATAGAATCATGTATGACAAATTGTTTCCCTTTAAAAGTTCTTAAAAAAAAGCCGCCCGGCAGCATACGTTTATCTTTTAATGTTGATTTATAAAAGGATGAAGTCGTGAGAAACCGCTAGTTTATTTATATTATTTGCATCTTGTTAGTAGGGCCACTTACACTAACTATATGGAACTATATTACTTATTGATAACTATAACACAAATGAATGAAAGATGACATTAAACATTATACAAGACATGATAATACTATATTGTATCTACTGTAGTGTATTCAATATTCTCAGAGTATCTCAACAATTTACGGAACATAGTTGTCCATTGTCAAGGTACGCGTTCCAGACGACAGTGAACGCGGTCGGTGTCTCGGTCACTTATGCTTCGTGCAAAAGTTCTACAAAAAGAGACCGCGATCAGGGTAATAAATAACTCACAAAGAAAAGCGACATCAAAAGTACTCAATCCTATAAAAAGTAAAAAAATAAATTGTGGGACTTATTTTGTAATCGTGCAAATAGAATTACTATGAAACAATAAAATTCAACTAAGTACTACTTAGTTGAATTTTTATGCAATCAAGTATATATCAAATATTAAAAAAATACCTCATAGAGCGGTACTATTATTCCGTAAATGATTTTTTTGATTTTGTGCATCCCCAATAAAATCGGTTTCGCTACTAAGATACGATGTGTTACTTATGTTTTGAAATTCATAAAATTATTTAATTTAACAAAAATGGCTTCGCCCTAACTGGGTGTACATTTTCAAATACATCCACATATTATATAATTAGAATTATTTTAAATATTGTATTACATGGAACATTATGTATTTTGCTGAATAAATTGAAGTTGAAGTTAATTAATTGGAATTAATTATATTTGTTTTAACAATTAAACACATATATATACTACGAATATCCTACGACACGTCACCATCTAGCTCCAAAGTAAGTGTAGCTTGTGTTATGGGTATATAAACTTAAATACATATAATATACAGATGAACATCGAACCCACGGGTCGCTGAAACTGCGCCAATCGGCCGTCAAAATTAAGTCTAGGATTACGTTTTTTTATTTACAGGGTTATTTTTTTATTTGTTTTCTTTTCTAAATATATTCTTTGTCTTTTAGGCACATTGCAGAGTAATTATACTTTCGACATTCAACAGTGAAATAAAGGAATTGACGAAAACAACATCGCCAGAGCTAAAGCGAGTATTAAGCCAGTTGGTGGATCTCTATTCAGTTTACTGGGCGTTAGAGAAACTCAGCGATTTACTTCAGGTAATTCTTCATGAATTGAATTTTATCAAATTCAACACAATTTTAAATACAATCATCGTTCTCTTTTTATTGAATTTTATCAAGCTTTGGTATTTTTCTGCTCTCATACAGTTTTAAGTAATAAGAAGTGATGAAGGTGAGAGACCAGGTTACTTGCAGTTCCCGTCAGGTCGGATACGATTGTCGTCAAGCGCAAATTTATTTAAAAAATAATAATTTAACAAGAGATTGTTAATGTTTTTCAGTATACAACAATTAATCATGAAGACGTAGATGGTTTGCGTTCCTGGTATGAAGATTTACTTACCCAGTTGCGACCAAATGCTGTGGGTTTGGTGGACGCGTTTGATCTTAAAGACGAGGTGAGCGCTCGTACTAACAATAATGAGTACTGCTTGGCTGGGAAGGTCACTTGTCTGGGATGTAACTTGTGTTGATACCCTAGCTGCATCACACATCCAGGCCACCTCGTCAATGGTGGGTGCGGCTGCTACCAGTGCCGAGCAGGCCAAGAGGCGTAAATATGAAAACTTGGATAGCAGTTTCATTTTTGTGCCTTTTGAAGTAGAGTCTTTGACCAAGGGCTCGAGATCTTTATAAAGAATTATCAAAAAGGGTTATCAAGTCTACCGGTGATCCTAGAGCGGGCAGTTACCTTGGCCAGAGAATTAGTTTGGCCATCTAAAGGGGCAATGCTGCCAGCATCTTAGGAACTGTGGCTCGCTGCGGTGGTTTCGAAGACTTTTAGATTTTATTTAGTTTTACATATGCTATCTTAGGTTATATTTATGATATTAAAGCAAATAAATATTTTCATATTCTTAACCATGCTAAATTATATCAATAAAAATAATACTATTAAAATCTTCTTGAGTACCGACCACCAAGTATTTTTATGTGGAGACTCTACCGGCCATAGAGACGGGATCGTAAGATTGTTAAAGAGATTATTTTCAAGGAAGTTTACCAGCTTATATTTTACTTTAATTATCATTATGTCAACCAGTGTGTAGGTCTTTTGTAGGGAGTTCTAAACACCACAGTCTTGCGCCTATTGGCACTTGGTATTTCTCGGTATCGTAAGACGGTTTTGCGTCTCTTTGATTGCCGTCTGTCTACTCGAAACATTGAAATCACCATTTCGGCATCTTGGGGCGGCAACGTGTATCGGTTCTTTGATTTGTGCTCCACTCATTGCCACTTCATTTGCGACTCTATTACCTAAGTCGTTAATACTATATAAATAGATAATATTTATTCTTCACTATATAAATAGATTTTCTTTATTTTTAGATGCTGAATTCAACTCTTGGTTCCTACGACGGACGAGCTTACGAGAGGCTTATGGAAGCCGCTCTCAAGAGCCCTCTCAACTCTGAACCAGTCAACCACACCTTCCACAAGTATCTGAAACCGTTTATGCGTGGAAAGCTATGATATTAGGGTAATAACAAATGTTATAAAGAATCTTCTAAGTCATTCAGAATGTATAAATATAAATGTCATCGAATAATTATTTTCGATACTTTGTATCAAATGTATTATTTAAATAGAACGAGGAGTTAATTTTTAATAGGTTATAGAAAAGCTTTGGTGCTATTGTATATGGAAGTAGGTACGGTTAAATAAGTAGCATAATAAATGTTTTTTTTAATTGTAATTATTTTATTTACCAAAACTATAGCCAGCAATATATCGAGCTGTCGGCTTCTATTTTTCAGCATTGAAAAAAAAATAAAAAATACTGTTGACATTATAATTGCATTTTAAGAGTCCTCGATGACATCACCCGGTTGGTTCATGGTTGCACCGCTTTTACACCCGGTTTTAACCGGCCGGGTTGGAACGCGATGCGACGCGCTTGTTGCGTTTTGAGACCGATTGTGCTTCCTGCTCGAGCCCACACTCAATTGTTTTGTATTCTCTAAACTCACATTTGCAGTGCATATAACGCTTCGAACTTGATGAGTTTATTAGTAGGAATTATTCGGATATTGGTTTTCTAAATTTTTAACCAGTGCTTTAATTTTTTAATCACAAATTTTATAAATGCGATAGTTATTGAATGAACACAGGACAATTTCACTTATTGACTCTCGCATTTCTATTATTCGTTGGTTTTTCGGAATATTATTCGGTTTTTCTGGCATTCATTCCGAAACCATTAAAAACAAAGATTCGTTGAAATCCATTCAGCATTTACAGAATGAAGATTGAAGAGTTTCCTAATAAAATACTTACGTTTTGTGCTAATGTCGAACGGTGGAACTAATAGGTTCGATTCCAGGTAGGGTTAATTCGGGAAAAAAGGTTTTTCTGAAAAACCCTGCCCTTTGACATGGTTATATCAGTGTTCAGTCAGAATATAAACTCTATTTCAAAATGATATCAATCCGTTGACATCCAAACAAACGCACGTTCGTAATTTAGTAACCAAAAACCAACGAATGACGTATTAATTGGAATCCACTGTACAGTCAGACAAGGAAACTTTCTTTCGACAATGTAAATAATAAATACAATATAAAATAAAAATCACCTCATGAATATACTTATTGAATAATTAGACTAACACGTTGTAAGTATTCCGAATTATCAATATATTACTTGTATCAATCCGTGCAGTGTACAAGGTTCGTAAATATCGTGTATCAGTAATACGTGTTTTTATTCCGTCCAGTGTACAATAATATCGCTATGAGTAAAAAAATTAATGAAGATTTGTTAAATGAAAGGAAGAAATGCACGTTCGATATGCAAGAATTGACACATGTTATTGATTGTGGAGAACAAAATACTATGAAAAGGAAGTTCATCGGTTTGTTCTTTATTTATTTAATCAAGTATTTATTTCAAAAAACATTTTTGTAAACCATCTTGAAATGCTAATAAAGTAAGTAATTACTAAGTACAAACTTCAAAATTTAAGTATTTATTCTTAAAGACTTGTAGACATTATTGTACTCATATAAATTGATCTTTGAGACCACCAATCCGCACTGGGGATAGAGTGCTCACATTTCGACCAGGCACTCATTTGATCACTTGCAGCGATCAAGTTTTTTTTTAAGTCTCTCATGTATGCATAGTTTGGGCATGATTGTTGTACGTTTGGTGCACCTATCCTTTTCCTTACTAATATTATAAATGCGAAAGTGTTTAAAACTTTGTTTCTTTGTTCTTCCTTTATGCTGCGTCGTAACTAACCAATTAAATTGATTTTATGAATAGAGTTAGTTTGAAGGACGGAGAAATACGTAATAAAGTTCTTTTTATCCCATGAAAACAAAGCGTTCATCCGGGTCGAATTCTGTACATTCAAAATATTTTTTTTGGAGGGCTGACTGTCTGATTGTATTAAGGCCGCACATAAAGCGTAAACTACTACATGAATTTAAATGAAACTTTGCACGATTTGAGTTCCTACTACGAGGTAGGAAGTACATAGGATACATTTTATTCCGAAATTTAGCTCAGTTCCTTTTGGAGAGGGGATAAAAGTGTTTGACTATTTTACACCATAACTCCGTCAAATATGAACTGATTCAAATAACTCTTTTTGTACTAGATAGGTTATACTATAAGTTTAGTTATGCCCAAATTTTGTGAAGATCTGAAGAATAAGTTTAGAGTTATAGGTCAGAACTCCTCAACGGACAAACAAATTCCTCACTTAAGGCTTATATCTATACTGAATACGTTATTGTTGCCATATTTATAAAGACTTCAGTGCTACCGAACCTTTAACCTGTAATCTTTTCTATGCGACATCGTACCGGAACGTCAAATCGCTTGGCAGGGCACTTCTTTGTCTGTAGGACAATCAACTCTAGGAAAACACCGCGTCAAATCTTTCCTCAGTGGCGGAATACATTACTGAAAAACTAACAAACGGTACTCTTATAATATCTGTAGGGATGTTTTTACTTTTAAAAATACTGCGAGTGAAACCGGGGCAATTCTAGTAGATTATAAAATTATAGTCAGTAAAACGTGTTGTTTCCAATATGAAATTCAAATACTTATGAACTGTTTGCGGTCATCTACTGTGACCTTTGGTTAATTTTATTTATGAAGTCATAATATTTTCCGTCCGTCCTTATTAAAAGGTTTTAGGGTTCTGTTTATAGTGATAAAATTGAGCCCTTTTTGTTTAGCTTTATTGTCTTTCTCTCCGTCCTACCGTCCGTATGTCAGGGTCCATATTCATTATATAGGTAATGTTATTTAAAAAAAATATATATTATTTCATAATTACTTAAAGCGCACATAACTCAGAAAAGATAGAGGTGCGTGCTGGGATTCGAACTTGGCCCCCTCTGCTCCTACCTATTGCGCTTTCACCTCTCTCTCTCTCTCCCTCTTTTCGTGCCTCTCCCCTAGTAACTTCCGGCTTCTGGCGACGCGTTATGATATGACGAAATATGACTTGCCTCAACGGTGAAGGAAACGTCGTGAGGAAACCTGCATGCCTGAGAGTTCTACATAATGTTCTGAAAGGTGTGTGGAGTGTACTAATCCCCACTGGCCAGCGTGGTGGACCACGGCCTTAACCCCTTCTCATTGTGTGTGAGGGGGGGGGGGGGGGAGACCCGTAGTTGTTTTTATTGGCAATGGCAGAAGGTGAAAAACCGTCGCCTACGAAAAGAGCAACACCTCCCAGAGAGTGTCGTAAACACTTCATGCAACTCGCTGCCCTGTGTCCATCGACTTGAGGCTTAGGTGTTAAGCCTCATTTGCCTGTAATAACACCAGCCACAACACGCGATATTTCAGATAGAAACACAGCATTGCAAAATTAAAAAAAAATCAAAATTCATTTATTTCAAGTAGGCCTAATATAAGCACTTTTGAAACGTCGAGTATGTCTGTTTGTAGTGACTCTACCACCGGTTCGGAAGGCAGATTCTACCGAGAAGAAGCCGGCAAGAAACTCAGCAGTTGCTCTTTTCCAACATCGTTTTACATTTAACAATCTTTGTTCTATCTTTTGTGAGATGAGCGGCTTGCTTCCAGGCAACCTTTTCATTAAGATATATGTTTGCACCATTACATATATATTTTTTAATGTAGGTACATATTCGTACGCTTGCCTGCAATCTCACCTTGGTAAATGTTTTTTTTTTTTATTAATTTAGTTTTCTTACATTATCTTATTTTATATGCTTATAATTAACAGTTTCGTAAGATACAATTTTTGAAAAAGAAAAGTACAGCCCTGCTTCTGTGATTTGATACATCGGCCAGGCTGTTCTTCCTATAACCATAGATAAACATAAACTATAAAATTTACACACTTATAATAATTATTACTAAAAATGTATAATCTACTAAGTAGTGTTGAATCGCTTGAGGTCACTCAGGATGGAGTTTACCATGTCGGTGTAAGATTGGAAGGCAGATCTTTTTCGCATCAGAGAGCGCAGCTCATAGGGGGACACCCCAAGGTGCCCGCAAAGGAACTCATTTCCGAAGCGGGGACATTCCCGAAATAGATGGTCAACGGTTTGGCTGGTGGAGTTGGTAAATGATGATGACGCCTAAGGTGGACCGCGCTTGTCTAGAAGATGCTTCACTCTTGATTTGAAGGTTCTCATATGGTAGGTACTGGGGAAAATAGAAGCTGGAAGGGCATTCTAGATTCATGCGGTGCGTATCAGAAACGTAGATACAAAGCGCTGCGTACGTGTCCTCGGTATATCAACCACGTAGGGATGCAGATCCTAACAGTGCGTCGCGATTCGATGGTAAAAAGGTGAGGGGGGAACTAGATCAAACAGTTCTTGAGCACGCTTTCTTATACAATGCTGCTTTGCGGTAGAAAAAAGCATGGCTATGCAACTTCACCGGATGAGCTCTGTCACTATTACTATATTGCTATTGAAAGCTTTACTAGTACTTACGTTGAAGCTTTTCCCAGGGACAAATCTATGTGCTTTGAATCCGAAATATACTTATATTGTAGAACCCCAGAAACCTATAAATAATAGTAAACTAATATTATGAAAACTAAAGCTTAGTTTTCATAATATTAATGCTTGCTTTATTCCGCGAAAAGAAACAACTTAACAATCATTCATTGTAAAGTCAACATCTCCTGAGGATGTTCCGGTTTCGGAGCGAAACGTGCGTAATGTACCCTACATTGGCAAAGATCTCTTTTGTGTGGAGTAAATATTTAAGATTGCACTTCTACATAAATGAAGACTCACACACGACCCCAAGCACATACATTTGCACACTTATACACACACGCACACACTTACGCACACTCACACCCACTCACACTCATTCATGCTGTTGTGAATATCGTAACTGATTGTTTTGTATATGTTGTAGTTGCACCTATTGCTTAATTGTCACAGTTTATATTTGTAATCTAGATTTGGCCTTATATTAGTAATAAGATGAACCCTTAACCAAAATAATTTGTAACGCTGTTGAATTACTAATAAATAAATAAATAAGGATTGACTAAATTATAAATTACACCATACAGATTCTCCTGCTTATCGCGGAGTATAGATAATTAGGCTAAATTTTCATAATATAACATGGAATTCCCCAAAGTAACGCATGCTTCTATCCAATATAATAAATTAAGCTTGATGTTAACTGTAGACGATTCACGATACATCGATTACGAAAACGTTTTGTTTCTAGATGATTATATTTTGAATATAAAAGAGCTGTGGGATGATGTACCCGAAGAGTACTTGAGCCACAAAGAACGATATGAGAATGCAATAAGAAAAGCCTTCATAATCTTACGTTGTTTACGTGAGTTTAATTCGAGCAGCATGCAAGTCTCCGAGCACAGAACGTATGTAGTTAGTGTATTGGAATTAAAAAAAAACCTACATGGTGCAATACGTTTTTTTTTTCATATATTTTATATATGAAATAAATTTATTTGATTATCTCTAAAAGATAATTTTTATTAATACATAACTATAACCTAAAATAAACTATTTAAAAACTAAATAAAATCTAAAACGTCCTCGAAACCACCGCAGCGAGGCACAGTTCCTAAGATGCTGGCAGCATTTCCCCTCTGGATGGCCAAACTAATTCGTTGAATTAAATAGATATATATTTGATATATAAAATTAAATAATTACAATCTGACGATTAACAATAACTTTTGACATGCCTAACTCCAATATCTGACTGACATTTTAATTTTAATTTAATTTAAAAATTCTATTTTGTAACATGTTATTATTTAATATTATATTATTGCAATCTTTTAGTGTATCAATGAATAAAGAAAAATAAGTAATTATGGTTGTAACTCCCTGACAGGGTCTCATGTACCTACATAATATCAAACTATATGAAATAAACTAAAAATGATTGAAATAAATTTATCACGGTGATAGCTGTTTTCCATCTGGTATTCTGGAGACGGGCATTGGAACTGCTAGGTCATGCTGATTTATTTTACAGCCCTACGAACATTTACTCTATTCAAGACGGAATCTTTCGTAATGTCAACCCGCTTCTTATACATGTCGGGCTGTTTTGGTCTGCCATTGCCGCTCAGGCCTCCGCAGATCAGCAGGCCGAGTGGCTTAAGGCAGATTCCAAGATGATTGGCACTTATGCTCAGGTATTATATTGTTTGGTTTGTCTGGTGGGACAAGGCTTAGGCCTTGGCTAGCTACCACCCTACCGACAAAGACGTGCCGCTAAGCGATTTAGTGTTCCGGTGCGATGTCGCGTAGAAACCGATTAGGGATATAATATAACCGATTAGCGATTAGGGATATAGATATGACTACCATACTCCCTAACAGGTTAGCCCGCTACCATCTAAGAGTGCATCATCACTTACCAGTTACCACCAGCCTCCAGGTGAGATTGCAGTCAAGGGTTAACTTGTAGTGGAATAAAAAGTTGTTTTTGATGCCTCAATATTAGTATTGTACACGGTTTCTGTATGTTCTTAACTCTGTGACTAAGATTAAAAAAGAAATAGGTGCTAGTGTTATAAATTGGTTAATGTATTCTTCATACTGTTTTTATCTTTTAGACAGAGCTGGGACATGGATCACATCTTAGAGGCATAGAAACAACCGCAACGTTCGACCCAGAAACTGACGAGTTCGTACTAAACACTCCTAAATTGACTTCTTACAAATGGTGGCCAGGCGGTTGTAAGTACGACGTACAATATTTTTTAGTTTTTTTGAAGTTATAGTTCTTTTGGCACGTTGGGGAAAAATTATGAGAGTAAATTTTTACGACGCGCGGCGCGCGTACTAAAAAAATATAAAGAATGGAAGGCCAAGGTATTCAGATATTCACTTCAATACCAACAATGTTCAGGATGGCACTTAGATTTTTCATTAATTAACAGTATTATTGAAGCTAAATACCTAGTTTCTCATATTAAAGTATTCATTTTATAAAAGACATCATTAAAGCCCACCAACCTGCTTTAGAGCAGTGTTATGGGTCTGTACTCTATAAACCTGACTTCCCAAGGAGTGAAATAAAACAACTAGACTGACTCTAATACTGTATATTAGGCTTCTCTATAATTGATATTACTTGTTACCTTCAAATGACTCTACTACCAGTTCGGAATGCTGTCTTCGGCAGAGAAGACCACTGGCAAGAAACTCTACCGTTGCTCTTTTATTCAATCAATTAAAACAACTTATAAACACAATTACAACATTGTCATATGTAATAACGCTAGGCCCTTTGATACAAGACATATAAGACAGGTCGAACATAACTACTATTATCACTTATAACATCAGGACTTTTGGAACAAGTTGTTTGTATAGAGCAACCTCTGCTACATAAACTGTCGGTATAAAGTTATGCTAGGGCTCCATATATGATACCTAAATAAACCAAAAGATGATATATACTTATCTGATGCAACATCAGGTACAACCATAGTACCAACAACTTTTAACAACTTATCTCAACACCATCACCAGTATATACGACTCTTGTTTTGCCACAACAATATTTCGTTAAGTATGTCGTTTCCATTATAAATCATCTATTCCCAATTTGTAACGTTCTATCCACAATACTTTACTTAATCTTCTATTCTCAATTCATTAATTTAAATCCGTCCTCACTTTTCTTTGCCGCCAATCTATCTTGTCAAACTCGCGTCTCCCGCCATAGATCCTATACTTTTATTTGACAGTCTACTAAAGGCCATTATTCTATTTTCAATACACTATCAATGAGTATACAAACTATGATTTGTTGATATATTTAATATAATCATCGGGTTTATCATAGATAAAGTGCTATAATTCCCTATTTCCTAACACGCGCGTGTACGTAAGTACACACGTTTTTTTAGTTTTTTATTCTATTGTACTGTAGAGTAATTATAGTATACGGATAGTTCTATGATGTTAGTATAGTATACAGAGGACCGACAAAGCTGTCTATACAGATTAATAGTGCGGTGAGTGCATGGTGAGTAAAGGAGCGTTACTGACCACAGTACAAGTAAGGGTGCATAACCATTATACACCGTCACGACGCTGTCTTAATGCCGTCGGTATTTACCACAAGGTCGAAATACGGTATCTCTTCTTTCGATATTACTATATTTTTATTTCATTGTTGTTTTGCTTCAATTACTCAAAAGGGTAGGTAACGTAATAAGTTTGGCCAACAGCCGTTGCAGCGGGTACAAGTTATATGAGTGAGTTTACCAGGCATGCATGGGCATAGAGCATTCAAAAAAAAGTCGCCAAATGCGATGAACACGTTTATTACAGTCTACTTTTGTATATGATTTCTGTAGGGATTTTTTAAATTTCAATGTCTAGCGGCGTTCAGTGACGTTCAGGCGTTTGATGTCGTTTGTTTAGTTTTATTGTATAGTTTTTTTTATTTTCAGTGGGCAAAACTGCAAATTCTTGCTTGGTGATGGCTCAGCTATGTATAAATGGAACATGCCATGGTTTACATATATTCCTAGTGCAGATAAGAGACTATGACACTCACGAACCATTGCCTGGTATCAAAGTTGGTGAAATTGGACCCAAAATGGGTTTTAATACTGCCGATAATGGATTCCTTGGCTTCGACAATTGTAGAATACCAAGGAGCAATATGTTGATGAAAAATGTACAGGTTCTGAGAGTAAGTAATAAGTATATAGTTCTTATTTTTAACTGAGACTTATAAAAGTAGCTGAGTCAGCCAACTTTATTGACATTTCTGGGCACAATGTATCATATTTAGCCTTTTACGGTAGCAAAATGGTATTGTGTTTCTTTGTCACAAAATGTCTCTAGTATCAGCCCAAACTTTGGCGTTGTCAACCCACGCGCCTTCATCATGTTTAGCAGTTGGTCGAGGTCGTTATCACAAATTTTCATAATCAATTACGTCCTCACCATGTTTGAAGAGTGCACTTGTAGAACATTAGTGGCCCGAGGATGGTGCATGTAAGTAGATGGTTCTTAATTTGATGCGTCTTTATTTACGGCAGTACTGTGCGGTTTCATAGAGTTGTAAGCTGTATCTACTGTAAGATTAGTAGCTGCTGCGTGTCTATACGCTGTAAATCATCTCCATCGAGATGGTTTTGAGAAGATAATACTCTGAAGATTTCATTTATAAAGATAGAAAACGGTTTAAGGGATAGTACACCGCCTTGAGACACGCCAGCAGAAAGATCAGCCCAGATCCATCTTTACATATTATATATATTTACTAAGAGAAAGGAGACCTTTGCCTAGGGACATTACTTATATAAATTTATGATTTTAGGATGGCACGTACGTAAAACCGAAGCACAACAAGCTCGCGTATGGCTCAATGGTGTTAACTCGAGTGATGCTAATAACAGACCTGGCGAACCAACTGTCCAGAGCCGCAACCATAGCTGTCCGCTACTCCGCTGTTAGACATCAGTCACAGATCAAATCCGAGTACGTACTTCGAAGATTAAAGAATACCTCTAATTACTCTAAGGCAAATGAACTATGCATTTAGGACTTTAAGATATGGTCACTATTTTAAAGTTCAGAGTCACTCAATGCGCGATGAAAAATACTATGCTCGGAAGTAGGAGTATTGCTTCAAAATCAAATTAGAAATTAGGTAGTCTATAGATGTACCAGAGTTATCAAGAAAGCGAAGCTACAGAAGCAATGTGAAGGTCAAATAGGTCTGGAGACCTATGGACGTTAGGATGCCGAAGTTTTGGTATAGCCACACAAACCGTAGAGCGCAATATTGGTCGACTTCCTACTAGGTATACTTACACTGGCCATCGAATTTTTCACAGGGACTAGCAGCGACACACCATAGCCTTTGGAAATCAAGACGAAGATTTAGGAGTGGATACCCGTCGGTTGATATGATCATAATGATGTCTATTTAGAATTAGAAAACTACATCGATCCGATGTCGGTCGAACCGACCCACCAACCACTCGTCTAATCTAATCTAACGTTTTTAAATTAAAAATTACACACATCTCTCTGCATTATTGTTTTATCTTTTTTTTTTTTAAATTCTCTCAATTTTTCGCTGTTTGTAAATACTTACCAGCAAATAAAAAACATACCTTCGCATTTATACAACCAGTTTGGGTTTTCAAAATTAATTATTTCGAAAGGTTAAGGAAATGTGATAAAACCTCGCATCTGCAGCGTTAGAATTCTCATTATTGGTAATTTACGCCCATCGATCACTAATAAAATGATTTTTATTAGTTTACGCCATTGATTTTCAATATTTGCAGCGAGCCTGAATGCCAAATATTGGACTATGTGAGCCAACAGCACAAGTTGTTCATATGCCTCGCCTCGAGTCACGCGTTCAGGGTGGTGGGACTATGGATGTGGAACACTCACAGGATGGTCACTGCTGATATCCACCAGGGAAATATGGAGCAACTTCCTGAGGCAAGTTTTGTATTCTACAGACATTGAATAGAAGCAGGCGTAACTTTGCGGAATTTCATGTCATACTAATATATACTAACTGATAATACTAATCTAATTTTAAGCATCATTTGCAATAGTCCGCGAAAAGCAGGAAAATCTGCAGGGTGTTATTTACAATTTCAATCTTTCGAGAACAGATCAAAGTGATCTTCCACTGTACCTACTCTCTACGCAGGTTTCGCTCCGACACAGGAAATATTGACTTTGCAAAGTATTACTTAACACTGATGTAAACCGTACAGATTTTCCTGTGTTTTCCCGGATTATGGCAGATTGAGACTAATATTCATCGTGTTTAACAAACGGGCCTTTTACATCGTTATCGCTTTTGACAATATATTAGCAAGGCGGCTTTCTGTCACCAAGTACATCCTGTTCAGATTATTTATTACTAATTGGAAAATTAGAAGCAGCGATAGTCTAATGTTTAGGACTTCAGCTTTCCATTCGGACGGTAGCCGAGGTCACTAGGTATCCCACTTGATTATTTGTTCTACTAAGTAGATGCTTCAGTTCGCTCTCAGAGCAGACTGACTGAGTATCGACGTACGCCCCCTTTTATACCACTTATCTGAGGCCTAGAACCTCGTATACACAGAAATTAAACCTAAGGAAGGAAGAAAGGATAAAGAAACATTTTGTTTTATGAGTATTCTAGTAATTACTTTCTTGTTTCGTAGGTATTAGGTTGGTAAATAAACGTTGCGTTTTCACGCGCGATTATGAATTTTAAGTAACTAGGTTCTTTGTAACATTATACATAAGTAGGTACGTGTCGAATTGATAACCGCTTTTTCTGTTACAAAATTGTAATATTTCATCAGCTCCATTCCCTCGCTTGCTGTTTGAAAGCCGTCTGTAGTCGAGATGCTACGAGTTTGGTTGAGCAATGCAGGCTGGCTTGTGGCGGCCACGGGTACCTGCTGTCCTCCAACCTGCCGCAGATCTACAACTACACCGCTGCTGCCATCACCTACGAGGGAGAGTATACGGTGCTGATGCTGCAGACAGCAAGGTACGATAAAATACATATCTCTGGAATAACATGTTGGATTTTAAAAGCCCAATTCTTGATGAAGGTAATAGGCTATTTAGCATCACGGCATGACCTTTAGAAACAAAGCAACCGTAATAAGTGCTCTTCATCGTCAACACCTTACCGGCCAAAACAGGGCAGGGCAGTGCCAACGTCTCCTGTCAGAATGAGAAGGCTTAGGCTAACCCACGCCCAGACGCTGGCCTAGTTCGGATTGGTAGACTTAACGCGCATTTGAGAACATTGCGTATAACTCTCAGGAATACAGGGTTAAAGCTAGCGTCTCAAATAACTGTTTACAGTCCTATACTTCGTTACCCAGCATTGCTCAAAACCATCAGTCCTTTGTATATGTATATCATCATTCATCCCATTAGCGGTCAAATTCAGGGCACAGGTTTTCTGTCAGAATGAGAAGGGCTAGGCATATTAGGCTATTAGGCCCTTGACTACCACCCTTGCTAGACTTGACACGCGTGAGTAAGTTATAGTTCTCCAAGGCAAGAAGAAGGCAAGGCAAGGCAGCCAGGCTTTCCTTCCTCACGATCTTTGCCTTCACCATTAAAGCAAGTGACATCCTATTGCTGAAATTAAAAACGCACGTAAATCCAAAACGCAAACTCAGTTCCCCCAAAGGGAGACCGAATTGTGAGCAACTAGGCTATCACCGCTTTGGAAAACACTATCCAGATGTTGCGGATTTCCTTGTAAGTATGTTTGTACAATAAATTGGCATCATTATTATAATAAAAACTCAAATATATCGTGCAATGCTTCCAGGTATCTAATGAAGTCTTGGAAAAACGCATTGGAGCACGAACCTTTGCCAGCGAATGTTGCGTTCTTAGGTGCCTACATTAAGAGAAATTATGAACAGTGGCAAAGCTCACCGGAAGGTATCATCAATGGCTTCAAAGACATTGCTGCGGGGTATAAACTATTATATTATTTTAATTTTTCATCATCATCATCATATCAATCCATTACCGGCCGTAGTCAACAACGCTGGCCCAGTGCGGGTTGGTGGTCTCCACACACCCTTGAGAACATTATGGAAAACTCCCAGGCATGCAGATTTCCTCACGAGGTTTTCGTTCACCGTTGAAGTCAGTAATATTTTTATTGCATAAAAACGCAAAAATAGATGTTCTGAAAAGACATAACGCTCTCTCAAGTTGGGTAAACCTTGCTCATATAAGAACAGAATGGAGATGCTTTGTGCAACGCTGCACTGATGAATTTGGAAATCGAAGGAGAAGTGAACTCGATTTTAAACGCGACCATCTTAAAATAAAACCACACTCCAACATAATGTATAATTATGTGGATGGTACTTTAATATGTCCTCACTGCGCTCGATCTTTCAGTGAAAATATAGGGTACATCAGTCATATTAGATCACACGAGCGAAGCCCTTTTAACAATGCAACCGGTGTGCACTTACCGTAGCCGCAACGGCTAGGTGTTTATTATACCGAAAAAAGTTTCACACAATGAAACTCGTTTTGAAATTTCGATTCTCCATTTTGACACATATACTTACACTTTTTCTTTTCTTTTTTTAAAGTAAAACGAGCATCATCTCTGACCATTACGAAGTCTGGTTTTTGTTACCAAAGTGGTGCTAAACTTAACACCATTTTGGTAACAAAAACCTGAAGAAGAAAAGCAATCAAATATTTATTCACGTGTTTTAACTTTTACAGGAAAATCAAAACCTCGTACGATACGCTTCAGCGTCATCTTAGAAATGGTCTCGATCCTGAGGAAGCTTGGAACTTGTCCTCTATTCAGTTGACCGACGCTAGTGAGGTTGGGGCCAATACAATTTTATAGTAGTAGTAGTATTGATCTAGGATGATCTTGTAATCTTCGAGTGCAATATGTAATTAACCTCAGCCTTTTGGCGTGCATAGAGGGTATCCACAGGGTATGAAATGAAGAAAATCTCCAGTACGAGTTGTAAAAAACTTAAGGATAGGCATTGTAAGAGTTGTAAAAAGCCTACCCTTAAGTATTTTTAACTCGTACTCGAGATTTTCTTTATTCTATATCATCTGCACTCCCTGTGCATACCCTCTATGCACGTCACTACCTTAACCTTCCACATCCCACTTCTGACACCAATATACTAGAGCAGTAAGTTCGGTGTTTATAAAAAAAAGACCAACTATTCTTAACACCAATTTATTTATTTGGAACGTGTAACGGAATTAAAAAAAACTGTTAAAATGATGAAAAATACTGAAATATACCTTTGGGCCCATAGGTATATTTCACAAGGAATTATCCTGTAAAAATATTAAATAAAAATAAACATATATATGTTTCCATACAAACTAATTGGACGCATTCTAAGTGTTTACTTATGACAACCATATTGAAGATAAAAGACGCTACGCGACGTTTATCTAATAATGTGACAGGAGTCACATGCTTTTGCATGTGATGAGGGCTGTATCTGATTTCTTTCAGTTTATACTATTACAAAGGTTTACTCAAAAACTCAGAGACAGTAAATAATGTACCTCTAAAGCTTCTGAAGTGTTATTTCGGATTTCATTTACGCGTAGTATATAATTTATAAACTTTTTAATATCCATATGAACTATTTACTTGGGTTGTACTTGTTGCGGAGCCCAAAAGAAGGGTTTATTCGAGCCGCAGTTATTTTATCTCGCTGCTAAAAGCCAACCGGCTGGCTGAAACCAGGTTTATAGGTCGCTATTGCTATTTGATAATTTAATATTTATATGAATTCGGAAATACGACAGCAATATGCAGCCAGTAGCTTGGGTTGTAACAGCACTAAATTATAACTATCACCTATGGAAAAATAAGTCAGAAATACGCATTATAAGTGCATATTAAAAGCCAATTTTCATAAAGTTACACAACAGAAAAGATCACAAAAGTGTTTAGTCACATCATAACAGTTTTTACAGAATATATTATAATTTTAGCATAATTACAGTATTATTAGTATTAGTGTATTTTTTTAAATTACTATTTTTACATGCCACTACAAGTTAGCCTTTGAGTGCAATCTCACCTGGTGAAAATTTATGACGCAGTCTAAGATGGTAGCGGGCTAACCTGTAAGCGATATGGCAGTTATATTAAGCCCAAAATCCTAATCGTTAACTACACGGTATCCGTCAGAACTAAGTAGCTTGGTGGCATGACTTTGGTGGCATGGTGGTAACTATCTATCTATCTTGTAATGAGGCTCGCTTCAGCGGATGCACTTCGACCCTCCAGGATCTTTTGTGCTCGCCCCGTCCTTTTATCCCCTCACCCTAAATAGCTTCAAATATCCACTCTAAGAGTTTGATTGAAGCTTTTAGGTTGGAGGCACAGTAATCCTCTGGTTGTGGATAGGCCACTCCCAAGAGGTCCAACCGCTTTCTAGCCAATCCGTCGCATTCACAAAGCAAATTCTCCATGGACTCGACGTCCTCGTTGCAGGCCCTACATGTAGGGTCGGTAACTAGCTACGGCCAACTGTCGAAATTATAATTTTTTTACTTATAAGGCCACAGCGATCACCAAAGCGATCGTTAGAATATAAGTAGAAATCTTTACGTATACTAAAATATTATACGTAAAAAATATGATTGTGGAATGTTGTAGAAAGTGCTGACTGTTTTTCCATACCGAACTGCTAGGCTGATATGTAGTGGTATCTAAGAACATAAACATTTTTTTTTTATTTCAGGTCTATACTCGATCACTATTATGTGAGTTATTTTGGAGGGACACCAAACAAACTTGTAATACCGTGTCCATTAATTTAGCTGTAGTATTGGAACAGCTAGGTGAATTGTATCTGGTGTATTGGGCTTTAGAGAAACATGGCGATTTGTTACTGGTAAGCGTTTTAACTTTGTTACCTCCGAAAATGTTGCATACCTAATGCTTATTTATTTAAGAGTATTGCTGTGAAGCGGTGATAGCCGGCGGGCCAGTGCCGGAGTAAGCAAGCGCGGGGCCCGTAGCAAATTCTTTCAAAGAACCCTTGATCTGCTATGGGTCTATATCTGTGCTTATGTGTATTTGTCTTTGTGTGTGTGTGTGTGTATGTATGTATCCCTCTTATAACTTTTGAACGGCTTGACCGATTGCAATGAACTAAACGGGGTTCCGAAGTTCCACCAAACTTAGATTTCCTGAAAATTTGAACAAGTTTGATTTTTGTTGTTGTTCTCAAAGGTGTGTGGAGTACACCAATCCGCACTGGGCCAACGTCTTCGGCCTTAAACCTTTCTCATTGTGCCCTGCCCTGTAGTGAACATGAAAGTTTTTCAGTGTTTGGGTGTTTATCTGTACATTATAAGTATTTATGTATGTAAAAATATTCATCAGCTATCTTAGTACCCATTACACAAGCCACGCTTACTTTGGGGCTAGATGGCGATGTGTGTATTGTCGTAGTATTATTGTTATGAACCGCAGACTTCAACAAATATGTACTTGAATTATACACGTATGGTATTCCATTATAATTTTTCAGTATTCCACAATATCAAGAAACGATATAGAACTACTTCAGTCGCGATATGGAGAATTGCTTGCGTTGATCAGGCCAAATGCAGTCGGGCTTGTGGACGCGTTTGATATCAGAGATGAGGTAATGACGACAGAGGTTTAGTATAGAATTAAAATCTAAACTAGCTGCGCCCCGCGGTTTTCCCTGCGATGAACAATTCGATATATATTATTAGTAGGAAGTAGGATGCGAAAATTGGCCCAAATTGACTTGCAGTTTGGAGTCCCTGAGACACCGAAGAGATGTTAGCTCCCTTTGTGTGTTCTATCGACTCTATAATGGAGAGTGTTCTGTAGAGTTGTTTGCAATGATACCTCCTTCCCTGTTCTCTGACCGCACCTCACGCCGTAGAAATAAATTCCACCCTCTTCATCTGGATGCCTGGTATTCTTCTACTATTCGAAATACCAGATCATTTCTGCCGCGCACCCTCAAATTGTAGAACAATCTCCCATCCGATGTGTTTCCTTAAAAATACAATCTAGGGTTACTCAAGGGGCGGATAAATAAATTCCTTAAAAGCCGGCAACGCATCGGTGTTGCAGATGTTTATGGGCGGCGGTGATCACTTAACATCAGGTGACCCACTTGCTCGTTTGCAAGTTATAAATATAAAAAAAAAGTGTGTTTGTTTGTGTGCCCTTCCTGTTCGCCCTAGCTAACCAACACGACAATTAGATTTTTGACATAATTGAATTGTTATAGTGGGCTATACCACCCGTATGAACCCTGCAGAAGGTCGTTCACCCCTAGATTTATTACATTTTAATTTAGGTATATTATCTTCATTAGTAGCAAGTGCATACAATTGATTTCAAAATTTAACAATGATATCTTTGTCCATTTATTTATCTACCATCCATAGTCCATGCATTCCCTTTAGCTCTCGGATAACACTTTTATCAGTGTTTGATCCTTTCCAATCCTATTAGGTATATGAATAGATGCTAATATTACGTCATCTTAATAATCGTCGAAGATTGCAATTGCGATTATATATTTCACCGATAACGATGTTTTGGAGTTTAACAAACTTATAAACCAAAATGAAACCATAGCCAATCGATCGATTAGCTGTAAAAATAGATCCTTTTCAATCTTATTAGGTGTATGAAAAGACGTCTTCTTAAAAAATCGTCGTAGATTGAAATAGCGATTTTAAATTTCACCAATAAGGATGTTTTTGGAGTTTAACAATAAGCTAAGGAGCCCATACAGTTATCTCGTTTCTCTTAATCATCCGATACGTAATTATTATTCTTTAAATATGTATGTTGATTTGTATATTATAGATATATTTCGGAGAGTGTGCTCAAGAACTGTTGGATCTAGTTCCCTTACGTTTATACCATCGAACCCTGAGGCATCGTACGAATCTGCATCCCTACGTGGTTTATATACCGCGGACGCGTACGAAGCGCTTCGCATATTCGTTTCTGATTCGCACCGCTAGGATCTGGAATGCTTTCCAGCGTCCATTTTCCCCAGTACCTACAATACCAGTACCTTCAAATCAATAGTGAATAGGCATCTTCTAGGCAAGCGCGCTCTACCTTAGGCTGCTTCATCACTTACCATTGCAGTAAAGCGACGGTGTATAAAAATTAAAAAAAAAAATAGTTTTAGTAAAATATTTTTATGGCGTTTATTGTTTAATTTTTTTTCTTGTGATTACAGGTTTTATCATCAACACTGGGTGCTTACGACGGCAGGGTGTATGAACGAATGATGGAGGAAGCCTCCAAGAGTCCGCTTAATGCTGAAGTTGTGAACGAGAGTTTCCGAAAATACATACGGCCTGTGCTATTAAAAAATAAAATGTAATAATTTCTTACCCACTACGGAACGGATCAAATTGTACTAAACACATAAAATGCTGTCCAAAACTAAATAAAAACAAAAAAATTTAAAAAAATGTTTAAATGTCTGTTTTATTTTATTCTTTACCTGAACGTTCTTATTGGATGTAAAGTTACGGTTGAAGCGTTACGACATCAACTCTTAAGCACATTAAAGTGGTGGTAATAGCCCAGTGGTTAGGACTTCGGTTTCACTTTCCTGGAGCCGAATTCGAATTCCAGCACGCACCTTTTACTTTTCTAAGTTTTAAGCAATTTAAATATAACTTGCTTCAACGGAGAATATTCCAAGGCAACCTGTATGTCTGTGAGTTCTCTAATATGTTCTCAAAGGCGTGTGGAGTCCACCAATCTGCACCGGACCAGCATGGTGGACTACAGCCTACACCCCTTTCATTGTAGGCGGCCCGTGCACCGTGGTGGGCCGGTAATGGGTTGACATTATGATGATGATGACTTATTTATTATGTATGTAACACATTATAGACACATGTTTTATTGCACGGATGCTAATAAATGCAAGAACCATCAAGGTTACCTTGTCGACTATAACTAAATAAACAAGTGGGTACTCAATCAGTTTTTAGGGTTACGTACCAAAATAAAAAATGAATAATAAATAAATAAAAAAAAAATTACTATTACAATATACACATCGCCATCTAGCCCCAAAGTAAGCGTACCTTGTGTTTGAGATGACTGATGAATATTTTTATGAATAGAAGAGAAAAACTTTATTGCAACACAAAAAATAGGTTATTATGAAAATTAAGCTTAATTTGTAATCCGTATACTCCACACCAAACAGATCCTCGGCCATGTACATGCCTCTACACACGTTTAGCTCCGAATATACAAAAAATGAATACGAATATCCAATATACAAAAAATAGGTAGACACAAGGAAAACAATAATAGTATTTAGTGCTAGGGTGCAAAGGCGGCCCTTATCACTAAAGGTGATCTTTTAATATACATAAATGCTTATTTTATACAGATATACGTTTCAGTTTTGTGAATCGAACCCAGAGCCTAGGACTCAATAAGCAGGGTCGATTCCCACTGCACCAATCGGTCGCAAAGAAACCCATAAAGCTATTCCGAACGAACCAAAATCGCACACTATTTTCTTCGTAATGCTTTGACTCTTGTACTTATATAGAGGTACAAGAAATAAAATTTGATAAAGTTAAAACTAAAACCTTGCAATAAAAGAAATGCAAACGAATGGGGCTAACAAATCAGATATTATAAGATTGTTTTATTTGCAATACATCAAAGGTTTATTTCTGAAGTTTGCAATGTAAATATTCTAAAATATGTTTATTTTAAAGAAAAATACTGTATTTTACATTATATATTAAACAAACTTAGTTTGAACGGTTTAACAGTAAAATAAACAATAATATTCTGTATTTTGATAGAGTTGTCTATTAAGATTATAGGCCATCTTTTTTTGCTTAAGGTAGGCACTGAACCCCTGGTTAGATGTACTAATCCGACTCGCATTTGACCGTTATTTATGTTATTTTCCTTAATATATATATATAGTAAAAAGGTTTGCTTAATTGTAAGCAAATTATATATAACTTGCTTCAACGGTGAAGGAAAACATCGTGAGGAAATGCCTGAGAGTTCTCTATAATGTTCTCAAAGGCGTGTGGAGTCCGTGCGTGCACAGGGTTTTTGATCATGGGAAGCATAAAGAAGGAAGATGGTATGAAATGATAAAATGCTTCTCCTTTATGAGACATACAAAAATGGTAGGCAGTGCTTTTGTACTTGTATGAAGTGCACGCCACTGCGTGGTGGACTACGGCCTACACCCTTCACATTGTAGGAGGTCCGTGCCCTCTTCCGGTAACGGGTTGATAAGATGATGCTACTTAACTTTTATAACTTTATCCACACTCTATTATTCTATATAAATGCGATACTATGCCTAGACTGTCTGACCTTGTTCGTTACCATGTCCATATTAGGCATGAAGAAAGTTTGCGTTTTAGGGTTAATAGGCTATTTTATATCTAGGAAAGATATCTATGAATCTATGTACATAAAATGTCAGTGTATTGTTAAAGATAATAACGTCTTTGATGTATTTTAGAATAGTTTTGGTTATCATGACGACTGGTTGTTACTAGTTCAGGTGTCTAAGAATATAAAATGTATATGCTCCACTGCGACTAAATGCTTTTATTTAAAATCTCTATCCCTATCCCTATTAATATTATAAATGTCAATGTAAGTTTGTTTGTTACGCTTTTACGCAAAAACTACTTAACTGATCCTCATGAAACTTAGTACACATATTCTTGGAAGTGTTTGAAGTAATGTAGGATACTTTTTATCTCGACATTTAGCTCGGTTCCTTTGGGAGAGGGGATGAAAGTGTTTGACGATTTTACACCATAACTCCGACAAACTATAATCGATTTAAATAATTATTTTTGTACTATAGAGGTTATAATATGTGTAATTTTGCCCAAACTTTGTGTAGATCTGATGAATGTGGTTGGAGATAGAGGACAGAACTCCTCAGTTGTCAACAGCAAACCCCTCATTTAAGGCTTAGCGATACTGAATACTTTAAATTTTTTTAGAACTACAACCAAATTGAATGCCACATCAAAAACCAAAATCAAACGCAGCCGAAGTCGCGGGCAGCAGCTAGTAGTATATATAATTCTTAAATTGTAATAGATATGTAGTTAGGTACGTGCGAGTTTAAGGAACTACTAAAACGTACAATGATTACGCTACGCTATGACGGGTTTTGGTTTTATTATGTTAATTGCACAAAAACATGTAAAATGTTCAATGCTATTTCGTTACTACACAAAAACTAAACCTAAGCTGGTGCCAATTCTATTGTACACAGATCTTTTAACATTAATACTTTTCATCTGAAAATATAGTATGGCACATATAGTATCGGCCGCTTGTTTCTAGCGGCTCCCACCAACTCGCTTGATATCGCCTGTTCACCACGTTGGAGGTCAACCAATGCTGTATTTACCGGTGCCATTCCAGTACCTTGAGACCAGACCAACGTTCATCGATCTTCGAGCTATGTATTTTTTGTATGTGTATTTTTTTTTGTTATTTAAACTAATCAATACTAATTAGTGTTAAGTAAAAATTGTTACTAATATACTAACAATCTATGTATGGACAAATCTCAAATACATGATTATTATTTTTATAATTTCTATCATTTATTTATATACTTTTTTTTTCATTTTCAACAGTGAAATTATAAATTAAAAATGGAGAATATAATATATATTATAATAATTATTATTATATGCTAGGAACTATGGAAAGGAACTGCGTTTACACGAGACAGTACCGTTCCATATTTAGTTTTCCGGCAAAACACCCATCGTTTTCTATTATTAAATGTGGAAATGGTGGCCTACCCAAGTTGCTTGCTGCGCGGCGCGACGGGGTGAACGCACAGTTTTATCAACATAGCGATCTATAGTTCGCAACGATTCCGCTGCACTACATTTATACAAGCAGTCCAAAAGATCAACTCGCTTGATTGACTATGACTAAGTAGTCTAAGAGCTGACCAAACATTTTTTCATAGCGTTTCATAATGGTTGGAAACTTGAGCCATCATTCTAACGTTTCGCCCTCTACGTAGTATAAAACAAAGTTGTTTGCCTCGTTTGTCTTTTTATCTGCTAACTCACCATCGTAAAAAAAACACAAATGGTTTAAATTAAAATATAAAGAGATAAGTTAAATTAATGAAGAACTGATTAAGTTTTTTTTATAAGAAGAAAAAATATTATGCAACTAAGTCGCCGAAAAATTATTAAACATGACACTAATTTCTCTTTTTTTTGTATTTATATCCATGCGCAGCTAGGATGGGTCGCAGTCAACGATAAATGTGCAGTAAACGAAACCCTTATAGGATGATTAGTCTGTATCCAAATGATAAAATGGAGGGGTTTATATTGAGGTATACGTAAATAAATAGTTTATTATTTATTTAATTACAATATTTCAGAAGTATACAAAATTCTGTTCAACCTCTTTTTAACGAACATCACACCCAAAATGAATTGAGAGACAAAAAATATCTATATTATCGGAACTCCCTCCACGAAACTCCAACATACACTTGTCCGGTTTTTTATGGGTTAATATGTTAGCAGTGTATGTTTGTTTATGTGCTGTTTCACCTCTACGTATCTATTGCTTGTCAGAGTTTGATAAATTAGATGTCGTTTATAAAATTACAAAGCAGCGGATATTGTTGTATATGTTAATGTTGGATTATTCTTCATTTCTTAAGCGTTTTGATAAATGTCTGTATATTATGTCCACTGCACAGAAAATTTAAAATTATGCTAAGAAGAGTAAGAGTTTAGCATTAAAGAGTTACGCTAAGGTTGCCTTTAAAATATCACTTACATGATAAGGCCGCCTTTGCACCCTATTTCTTAGGTCATTGTTTTTTTTGTGTTGTTTTATTGCATTAAAGTTATTCTATCTAAAGAGTTTTGTAGTAGTATGATCTATTATAATGCCCCA
The DNA here is from genome assembly GCF_905163445.1 of Pararge aegeria. Classification (NCBI taxonomy): domain Eukaryota; kingdom Metazoa; phylum Arthropoda; class Insecta; order Lepidoptera; family Nymphalidae; genus Pararge; species Pararge aegeria. The sequence goes on from NC_053181.1 coordinate 3,425,791, forward strand.
CCTCACCAGATGGTAAGAGGAAAACTATTGTCTACCACAGAGCAATACTTCGCAGGGTATGCAAGGAACATTTAATTACAGTAACCACGTCCTTCAGACCGAAACACATAAATGATGATTGGCGGCAGAAATAAGAATGGTGGTGAAACCTTCAAGGATCTATAGCATTTTCTTCTACGCCTTTGGTGACCTGGAATAGATCGCTATATAGCGATAAGGCCGCCAAATCGTGCGCTTTAATACATTTGTATTTCTGCGAATTCTATCTATGCTTTAAAACCGTATCTCCTATGAGAGACGAGGCCCTGTAGTGGGACGTTAGGAGGCTGCGAATGATGATGGTGACTAGCCGTGGCAGTATTGTCTCAACAGACAAACTGCATAAGCCACCGTGGACTATACTACGTCAGCTCTTATTTCGTAAGTGCATTAGCATTGTTTGGTAAATACCTACGGCAAGGTTCGCGGTATTTCGGATTTCAGTACAAACAGGTCCACCGGCCAGTGTGATTGTGCATTCCGCTTAAATTCCTTTACCTAAGAACTTGTGCTGCGATGAAAATAAATAAACCCAAACACGATGTTAATCCGGATCTCGCTAAGGAGAGGCTAAAATGCAATTTTAATATTGAAGAAGTCACGAATATTATAGATGGAGGCAAAGATAAAACGGTGCAGAGGAAAAAAATCGGTATGTTTTATTTGTGGATATTATATTTATCATTTTTATTGTAACTATGCAAAAAGTTTAGGTAGATTTACTCTGGGTTTTACTGGCATTATCTGTTTGCACTGCTTTACGTACAGCTTTGACGAAAATTAAAAAAAATATAGAGTTTAAAGTTGAATCACGATTACCACTCTTTCTATAATACAACCAATTAGGTATGAAAGGTTTATTAATTAACAGATATGTAGGTTATACCTATTTATGTTTTCAGTATCTTTACAGTAATATATTTTATTTAATAAGCAACTTCATACATTTGCGTCATTTAAATTTCGTAGACATGTGACATAGCTCAATTCTTTTTTATTCAATTTTCCACACCCCATCAGAATGAGTCAAAAGAACAGATACAAAACTTAAACTTTTATAAGCGTAGGTACAAAATGTGGTCATTATTACTGAAGTGCGATGTAAAAATTTCAACTCTGTATTACCTATACCATTCGTGCGATAACCTATTACAATTCATGAGATACAGCACGCAGACACACAGACAGACAGACAGACAGACAGGTAACTAGGTAAGGCTGAAATCTGCCACCAGACCAGACCAGAGAAAATTCTGAAAATTATAAATAAATAAATAATAAATAAATAAATATATTACGACAATACACAGATCGCCATCTAGCCCCAAAGTAAGCGTAGCTTGTTATGGGTACTAAGATTACTGATGAATATTTTTATGAATAATATACATAAATACTTATAATATACATATAAATTCTCAAACTGACGCTGCCGGGGAACGAATACGGGACCTCCACTTAAACACTGCGCTGACCGCTGCGCCTGGAAGGTCGTCAAATATAGTATATAATATACTGCTGGCTCCACTCATAAAGGAAGGAGGGTTATAGAGCTCAGACTTTACACGATTTTATTTTTTTTATTTTTCCAGTACAAGTTAGCCCTTGACTCAAATCTCACCTGGTAAGTGATGATGCAGTCTAAGATGATAGCGGGCTAACCTGTTAGGGAGTATGGTAGTCTCGACGCGACCGGAACACTAAGTCACTTAGCAGCTCGTCTTTATCGGTAGAGTGGTAACTAGCCACAGCCAAAGCCTCCGACCAGACCAAACAACAATGTAGGTTGGCTGGCGTTTATTAGCATTTGATCGTGTTTGACCCGGTCACTGTTACTCCGATTATAATTATTCTTCAGGCCACCAATCCGAATTAGACCCGTGCGGTGGGTCTATGCTCTAACATCCCTCAATAAGAGAGGGGGCCTATGCCAAGTTATGAGACATAAAAGCTTGAGTATTATAATGAATGTTAGTAATTGGAAACAACAGATTATCGTGCTATCTGAGGCATAGACAAATTTCCTAACTCCGTAGCGTACTGAAAATTACAATGATTTTCTAATGATGACCGGTAATCGAACCCTGGACCTCGTTGTTCGTTGTCGAAATTCCTAATCACTAGACCTACGAGGCAGTAATCGTAGATTCTTACGTAAAAATTACTGATAGTAAATTATACATAAAATACGCTACAAACTACTAATAATAATAAATTAAACTATAAATAACTAACCTGTATAGGTTGATGGTACCGTATTATAATTTATAATGTACTGTATATTTTAAAGTATAATACGTTAACTATTGGTATAGGTATAGGTAAGGTATTACGTCGTGATCGTAGTGGACTAAGAAATATTAGCTAGGTATAAATTTACTCATTATTTTATCTTTTATTTATTTAATTATCATTAATTTATTTGACTGCCGACCCTTTTTTTCTTTTTTTTTTGCCTTGGGGTAAAAGCTTTATGGCTACCTCTTTCCTTTTGGGCGGGACAGAGGTTATTTGGGACTCTTTTACCCAAAATAATACCCACCACGGCATGTCCCTCTCGATGGCTTTAGTAGACGTCCGGGCAACCCGTTGTATACTTCCCAGACGTCTATCAACCGTCCCAACCGAGTGCCAGGGCTACCGCGCTAAGAAGAACGGGATCAGGACAGCTCAACCCCCCCTCAGACAGTAAGGGGACTAATACAGTGACGGGTAGCTAAAAGTGGGCAGCCTTCTGAGTCGAAGGCCACTGGAAAATATTTGTGTGATGAACATGAATGCTTTTCACTTAACACACAGAATTAACCGTCACTTTTTTACGGTCATGATGTGCATTTTTGTTATTCCAATTTTAACACAAAATGTGTTAAAATTGGAATAACAAAAATTTACAAAATGTTGGGTTTAGTGTAATTAGATTTTTCGTCTGTTTATAAAACGTAATTGCATAACTTATATACATTATGTATATACATTATTTGCACACCACTACAAGTTGAAGAAACAAAAGAAGAATAGAAAAACAAAGACAGAAGCAGAGTACAAAAGGCGATCGGTCTTATTACTTAGTAGGAAAACATGACGAAAACAGATAACAGGCATGCACCGCCTGTTAATAATTAAGAAAGGTAATTAAGAAAAAAAATACATACAAATAATTAATACTTGAAATAGATTACAAAAATAAAAATAATAATGATATAATAAATAAATAAAAAATTATAAAGTAATATACACAACGTGTAGGAGATCCGCGTGAAAAGAAGAAGAAACACTTTATTCCACGTATCATATACAGGAAAAGAAACAGTACACAATGTAGACATGCAAAGGCGGCCTTATCTCTTACAGGCAACATTTGTAGACAGGACTTGCAGCAAGATAGATATACATAAACACCAAAATAGATAGATACAAATACATAGATAATTTAAATAAAAATACGTAATATATAAATATAACATATACAAAATATATATAGCATACACAATATATATATTACTAGCTGTTGCCCGCGACTTTGTCTGCGTTTGATTTTGTTTTTAAAGTATTCAGTATCGCTAAGCTTTAAATGAGTATAGTAGTATATATATATAACATGACTGCCAATTAATTATAGACAAATAATTTGCAATAAAATAAAATTGCGACTATAATTAAAGATCTAAGCTATCCTATCTCTTAAGTTGGACCAGACTGCTCACGGTGTGCCAATTTAATTTAAAATCGGTTAAGTAGTTTAGGAGTCCATCGCGGACAAACATCGTGACAAGAGATTTATATATATTAAGATATAAGTAGATTTTAGTACATAATTTACAGATAATAATAAAGAATCAACTTCAAATGTCATCACTCAAAGAGAGGTAGTTGTCCTTCAGACGACTCTTAAATATCGGATATAAAATTATTTATTGAATAAAAATGATATAAGCAGACTAATTGAAGATTTCTTCTCTTTTTAAGTGGGTTAATAATGTCTGAACCTACAGGTAGCGATCAACTGAACTCTATGAGCCCTGAGTGGTCAAGAAGTTGAATAATTTCCATTCAATTCAATGAAACAGTGGTGAATGTAGCTTCATACATAGTAATCAGTCAATCAAAGTCTCAAAACAATAATGTCCCATATAAAATCTAACAGAAATAATGTCTGTCTGTTTTATTAGGGAGTTTAGTTTATAGGTAGGAGTTTAGTTTTAAGAATATTGAATTTGATATTTCAATAATATTATTAATAATCTGATGTAATGTTCTTCCTTTGGATAAGACTGTAAAGAAAGAAGGTCATATAAATTATTAAATGTAAAATAAGTAAGATAAGTCTTTTTAGGGAATTCCTCAGTTCGTTTGGGTCGTGGTTCGTGGTAAAATAACCATTTTTTTGCCTGTCCCGCACTATAAACCGTTTCGTGTTTGTTTATGAGCTTTAATGTCTGTCTTGGAATACGAATACTAAGTTTATTTTTTTCAAAAAACAATTTAATTTCTAATTAAACTTTTGGTATAAGAAGTACTTTAATAAAAATCCTTCATAATTCATTGGCACCCATTTTTAATGTTTTGAAGTTTAATTAAATATTTAACTTCTGAAGACAAACTCAGGAAAACTTCAACCTCAGTGCCGACTCCACTGGATGTATTATAAAAAGAGAATTTATAACTTAAATAATTTACATTTTTAATAAGAAGAAAAAGAGGGTTTTTTGTTCTTATTTATAAACCCGTTCTGAATATATTATGCAAGGTAATTGACCTACTTGGCGTCATCTTGTATTTAAATACACTATTAGAACTCAGTAATTTTAGTACTTGATTCGGGCATGGATTAATGTATTGAAACTACCGAAATACAATAGTAGAATCGACAGGTTAATTATATAGGCCAATATAAATATGGTAATAGTTTAAAGAATTTAAATCACGCCAATGTAGCCTTTATTTTCAGTACAGCCACATTTCGAAACTCCAATTTCTACATACAACTATTTATAAATTTTTTAGGCAATGTTGTCTTGTCAGATCTTGCCAGAAATCTAGAAACTGATGAAAATTTTAAATGATCAAAAACAAGTAGTGCTCTCGGTCTCACCTTCATGTACTATTCGCATATAATCACCATGATACCTACAGGGCTGCGGTCTGACACGAAGAGAAGATTCTTCTCTGTAGAATCTTCAAAATACTATTAGTAATTCAAATCAATGTTTAATTTACAGAGGACATTGCGCTCAACAGTGGAGCTTCGCTGGACGAAGTGCCTGAAGAGTGCCTAAGTATCAAGGAGAGGTACGAGAACGCCGTAAGGAAATCCTGCGTTTACGGCAACCTTGTCCGGAATGAGATGCTGGAGATTACGGGAATTGAAAATTTTGAGTACGTTATGAATGATAAGCTTTTACTTCTCTGACGTTTCAACTTCACTTACTCCATAAACCCACTTTAACACTTAGTAGGCGTTGGGAAATCTAAGGGGTGATAGGTTAGTGGGTAAGGTTTCGGCCCGGCATGCACGCACGATCCTCTAACTTATGAATGAATGAAAGAATGAATACACTTTTATTGTACACCAAAGAAAAAAAGTAGTAACAGAGATATCAATACATATTACTAGAGTACAATTTGGTGGCCTTATCGCTACATAGCGATTTCTTCCAGGCAACCAATGGCGTAAAAGGAAAAAACATAGAAAAGAGGTAGGCGGTGCAATAAATAAGATTTAAAATTATACAAATTTATAAATAAAATATATATATATATATAAATATATTACATATAAATAATAATAAAATATATAACATATAACATCCTCAATTTATATGAAATACCTAAATAATCAAAATTACACACTTAAAATGATCCGCTTCAGCGATGTTCGGCCGAAGCGGAAAATTATGTGCGTTTTAAGAAATTAATTATCTTAACCTGCATGGCTGAGAGTTCTCCATAATGTTCTCTACCAATCCGTACTGGACCAGTGTGACCTAAACCTTTCTGGTTAAAGGGTTGGTATCACGACTCACCGTCATTATTATCATCATCATGTTATTGAGGTTACTGTACTGTTGATTAATTTGTTAATAACAAGGTTGCCTGGAAGCAAGCCGCTCCGCTTTCATCTCACACAAGATAGAACATTGATAATTACATTGTAAAATAATGTTGGTAAAGAGCAACTGCTGCGTTTCTTGCCGGCTTCATCTTGGTAGAATCTGCCTTCCGAACCGGTGGTAAAGTCACTACAAGCAAACATACTTTACGTTTCAAAAGTACTTATATTAGGCCTACTTGAAATAAAATAATTTTGAATTTTGAATCAATTTAGTCAAAAATACTAATAAAGTCTCGAGAAAATGTCGTTATCGAAATTCAAATTTCAATTACGCGAATCTAAGCTTTATTCGTGGGTGGTTAAGGTTTTTCATGAGGATAAAGATTTGTGTCGATTGTTCTCGTATTATTTCTTTTGTTTTTAATTTTATTGTGGACTTCAGCTTCTTTAAATTACACTTTTATAAAGAAAAATTATTTAAGAAGCCATGACTGGTAACATAACCATGATATGTGGTCTGGATATTTTTTTATACGCATTTCCCTAAATTGTGACGTAAATGTATGAACAAAATTTTATAATTTTTCCACGGTTTTGCCCTTGTATGGTGTACCAAATTGCACGGTTTTGCCAGCGACTAGCTTGATGCTGTTTGGCCACCTTACATCAAACACCACATTCTTAACCTCTGCACTCCACCACAAGCCATTAATGTTTACAATGCGACTATATAAATTCCTAATGCCTCAAAAGACAATGGCCAGAAGCTAAGTAACGATTTATTAAAGTTTGGCTCGAGTCCAGATTTTTTTCGCCGGACGAAATTGTTTTAAATAACGTTTCCTCTACGACCTACGTCAATCCTACGTGCGTTGCAGAGATAAATAAAACAGGGATCTGCGTCGCGTTAGTTATATTTAAGTTTTGTTTATGTAAGTGTGTGTCGTGTCGTGACGGCAGATTAGAATACAGTTGCCACTTGCCACCATCCTTTCTCTTCCCGTAGGTGTTATAAATAACATTATATAAAACTAAGGGAATATAACGAACAACGGGCAGAAGCGACCGCTGTGCTACTTGTACATTAAAAATAGAAAAAGATAACAATAACAGGCTTAAATAAAATTGATATGATGTTTTTAATTTAAGGTCCCCCGTCCTCCGACGTACTGCAGATGCGTTTTTCAAGGACATCTCGCCGTTTATGCTGCACCTCGGCATGTTTGTGCCGACCCTCATAGGACAGTGCACACCGGAGCAGACAGCTGAGTGGTTGCCCAAAGCTCTGGATATGCAGATAATCGGGGCTTATGCACAGGTACTGCACGCTCCTACCTAACAAAATTATTATAAAAAGAGACCCGCCCCAGCATCACACGGGTATGCATGAGAAAAAAAGTAAAGTTACAGTTACATGTTATTTTATATTTTATCAGTGACTTCGCTGCAAAATATTATTCTACTTACAAAAAACTTTATTAGGCTATTTGTTTTCCTTGGATAAAACGAGTAAGCAGTGGCGTGCACTGGGCTTCTTACCAGGGTATGCATACAATGGAAAGATTTCCAAAAACGCCCAAAATCTTCCTACTATCCAAGGTAGGAAGTGCTTTTGTGAATGTACGAAGTGCACGCCACTGCGAGTAAGTAGCTTAAGTTACTCTCCGTCTTTTCAACAAACTCTGTGCGTTAGTTAGGTCGTGATGGAAGGAATAACATACACACTTTCGCATTTATAATATCTGTAAGGATAAACCACCTGTGACCGCAAAATCTGTTGCGTGGCTTAGGGGTTAGTGGACATGTAGACAAACGCGTTAAACGACTTGTATTTGTTCTTTTACGACAGCTATTGTCAGACATCAGATCTGTCCTACGTAAGGACCAAACCCTATTCCACATGTTGGAGCCACAGGTTTAGCTGGTGTCCGGGCAGCATCCACCCCTGAAAACTACCAGTCACTTTGTGAACCTAACAATTTCTCCTATGGAGAGGTTTGTTAGTTGTTTTTGTTCATCATGTCGAATGGGTAGAATTTGTTTTATAACAAGTAGGTCAAACCAAACAATAGGTCAGGTTTGTATATGACGATAAGGAAATATCATGTGATGGGGAAGGATGATGCAGCTGAAGACTGGGTTATTCCGTACACATTCACTTGAATCATTGGAGATGAAACCTTTTTATTTGAAATTACACTTGTGATATTTTCACACTAACAACTCATGATTTAATTATTTTGATCATTACTTAGGCGTTAAACAAAACTCTTTTTTTTTCTTCTGATGACAGTTATATTCTGTATTCGCAGCCTATATTAGATACGCAGGTAAGTTTTCCAAAACGACTCCTACTAGTCAAATATTGGATTAAATTTGTTTCAGTATATTTCATGCCAGAAATTCCTCCATCGCCTACAATTTAAGTTTTAAATTGTTACAGACAGAACTTGGCCATGGAACCTTTATCAGGGGTTTGGAAACGACGGCCACTTACAATCCCGAAAAGGAAGAGTTTGTTCTGCACAGCCCTACTATAACTTCTTATAAGTGGTGGGCAGGAGGCCGTAAGTATATTACGTTTAAAAAAACATTTTGACGACCAGTAATACCCATAACACAAGATACACTTACTTTATATATATATATTATTTATTAATTATCTATACAAGGATAACCGATTAATTTTTCATGTTTTAGTTGGTAAAACCGCAAACCACTGTGTTGTGATGGCCCAACTATATACCCAGGGGAAATGCCACGGAACTCATTTATTCATCGTCAAAATTCGAGACCTGGATACGCACATGCCCCTCCCTGGGATAACAGTTGGCGAGATCGGACCAAGAATGGGCTTCAGCAGTGCAGACAATGGTTTCCTAAGATTTGATCATTTTAGAATACCGAGGGAGAATATGTTGATGAAGCATGCAAAAGTAGAAAAGGTAAATAATTGACAAGATAACTGTTGTAATAAAATAATTTATACTGTAAAATTTTAATTTAATCATAACAAAGCTTTCGGTGCTAACTAATGGCGGGTGATCTTGAAAAAAAACCCGCAGACTTTGTCAATTGAGAGTGCAGACTGTCAAACCTTATAGCGTAACGTAAATATTTATTCTCATCATTTTTCCCTGACGCGCCAAAAGAAGTATAACTACAAAAATGTACTAAATGTGTGTAGGCCGTAGTCGTCTACGCTTTCCAAGTGCGGATATATATAAAGTAAAGCAAAAACCATGTGCTTTCTTCTTATTTATTTAAAGGCTGCCTGTGGATTTCGTATGTTTCTTACTACCTTAGGGTTTTATTACGTAACTCCTATCGGAGAAGATTTATTTTGTTTATAATAACTTTTGCTAACTAAACGAAAGAACAAACGATCTTAACGAACATCCTAACGTACGCCATTGGTTGTCCGAACTTACTAACAAATTATTATTCACGTAAGTATTCCATCTATCGCTGGAGGTTCTAAGCCGCAACATTATCTTCCAATCTATATTTACTTATCTATTAAACATATTTCAGGATGGTGTTTATGTAAAATCAGCAAAGCATGGAAAGCTGACGTACGGAACGATGGTGTTTATAAGAGTCACGCTCGTCAGTGAAATGTCTTTCAACATCTCAAAGGCTGCGACTATTGCTATCCGCTACTCGGCTGTAAGGAGACAAACTGAACTAAGGCCCAAGTACGTATAAATCGTTAGAATTACTCCGCGTATTTAATTCTTCTTCACGTTTTACTGAAGAAATCCAGAAGTGTGGGGATTACTTATTTCCCGTAGAATATTTATCCCTTGGTGTCTATGCCTATATCTTTAAAACAAGCTACGCGCTAAAAACAATGAAAAACTAATGACTTTCTAACCTTCTTAATGTGTCATTCCCAACTTCACCAGCTCGGTGTAGTTTTAATTTACTTGCATAAATGTCAACGTTGCTAAAGTGTTTGTTATATGTTGTATAACGATGACGATGATGCATCAGTCGTATCCTTATTTGTCCTTCAAGTAACACAGTTCAAATTTTGCTTGGTTATCTGATAAATCGAAGATGTTACATCTATATTTTTCAGTGAGCCGGAGCCTCAAATCTTGGACTACCCGACACAACAGCACAAGTTATTCATATGCATAGCAACGGCACATGCGTTCCAACTTACTTCATGCTGGCTGTGGAACACCTTTCAAGCTGTCTTGGCTGATATGAAAAAAGGCAACGTCGATACATTGCCTGAGGTATTCCATACTAGAATTATTTAATTACCTTCTTGAAATTCCACATGTTCCTAGTAAAAAAACGTTTGTTATGATATGATATTTAGAAGGCTCCATTTAACCAGTAATTATAAAGGTACATAGTATACATAGTATACAGATACTAAGGTATTGGAATGGCGACCCCGCACCGATAAACGCAGCGTAGGTCGGCCCCCAACGAGGTGGACAGATCATGATATCAGGCGAGTTGCTGGACGCAAGCGGCCCAGGACCGTGTATTGTGGAACTCCCTACAAAGGACCTATGTCCAGCTGTGGACGTCGATTGGTTGAAATGATTATGATGATGATATAGATATTTAGTAGAGATGACTTAGTATTATAAATAATGAGATTGCAAAGTTTTTGACAATATTGACCATATTGATGAATTGGCTTAAACACCATGTTAATTTGGTATAATCATTATAATCCGAAATATTCAGATCAGATAATGAAGTTAGTATAGACATCCTTAGTTGAAAGTTTTTTTTATTAATTTTGAGCGTTAGACCCCAGGGCTATCAAAAAATAATTGACGACAGAAGTTTTTCACATAGTTTGAAGCACGATGATAATGATGATTAGAAATTCTAAATTTGAAGGGTTTTTTTTCCTTTTGAAAGCTTCCGCTGCGTGCTACGTAAACGGTTAAAGTTTAAAAAAAAATAGAAAAACTTTATTGCAACACAACACAATAGGAAAAATACAAGGAAAACAGTATAAGTACTTAGTGCTAGGGTGCAAAGGCGGCCTTATCACTAAAAGTGATCTTTTAAAGGCAACCTGAGCGTACAAAGCCGATAAAAAAGTGGAAAATGGATGGTGCATAAAGTATGTTACAAAAATTAATATAAACTTACATGAACATACATACTACATTTAAATATTAACTACACAAATACCGATATAAATTTATTTATACTATAATAGATATATATTTATGCTATTATAAATTTACATAATACTCAATTACATAGATAAGTAATAATTTTTTAAGCGATGTTTAAACAGGTGAATGGTTTCGGAATGACGTATTTCCCAGGGGAGCGAGTTCCACAGTGTTACAGCTTTAACAGTAAAGTTTCGATATAATCATGTATGACAAAGTCTATGTCTTAAGAATGTGTCTTAGGAATATGTCTATCTTTTAAGGTTGACTAATACGCGGACAAAGTCGCGAGGAACCGCTAGTTTAGAAATAACATTAACAATAAAAAAACTTTGACTAATTCGTACTATCAAATCTAATTACAACAAATTTGTAAGTAGGTTGCATATAAAATTATTATTTTAGCTGCACGCATTATCGAGTTGTCTAAAGGCTGTGAGCACATCAGATGCACTATCGCACATAGAGCAGTGCAGATTCGCGTGCGGTGGCCACGGGTACATGCTCTCTTCAAACCTGCCATTCATCTACTCCTTTGTGGCTGCTACCAGAACCTACGAAGGGGATTATACTGTGCTGCTTCTGCAGACCGCGAGGTAACACTATGTTCATAAAGTTCTGTTAGGATTGTGTAATTATGTTCTGGAGAACACAGAAAATAATTACTCAATTAAAAACTGTCTATAAACGTACCATTTCGTTCCAAAATAACTTAAATAATTCGAAATACATGAAAGATACAGATGATGTTTTTAGAATGATTTTTGTTAATATTTTGATATACTGCATATTTTTTAGTAGTTATCATTTAGTAAATAACTGTCTATAAACGTACCATTTCGTTCCAAAATAACTTAAATAATTCGTAATACATGAAATATATAGATGATGTTTTTGGAATGAATTTCGTTAATATTTAGATATATTGCATATTTTTAGTAGTTATCATTTAGTATATTGTACCTTTATTTGACCTATTCCACCATTAAATCATCTGACTCACATCCTGGGGTAGCTGGAAGAGATCTCTTATAGAGATAAGCTTTCCTTTGTACACTTAATGTATCATATGTTCAAAATCACAATTTATGGTACAAAAATAATAAATAAATAAATGAACCAAGGTTGACTAGTTATGCATTTTGCATGCATGCAACGGTATCCGTTCATGCGAGTTCGAGTGTAGTGGTTCGGTAATGTCACTACGTTACATCAGACTCAAGGTACTCTCGACACACTTGCCGAGAGTACCTTGAGTCTATCATAGATCCTCATGTTTCACCTCCATCCTATAATAGAGGAAACATGTGCGTAGCAGTAAAAAATTAACAAGGTAAAAATCTTTTTTTTTTTTATAAAAAAAAAATACAATGAACATAAGGCGAACATAATGCACAGCAATATTTACCACTCAACCTTGGTTCTTCACAAAAACATCATCTGTATCTTTCACCTAATTAGAATTATTCAATTATTTTGAAACGATATAGTACGTTTATATCGTAGGTTTAAATGAGTTTGGAAACTATAAAGCAATAAAATGGTAGTATTTCCCAAATTAAGGTAGTATTAAATAACCATTTTGTTCCTTAGTTTTCTACCAATGCCAATGATTGGTAAAAGACTTGCGATGTTTTTGCAATGACGAAAAAAATTATCACCATTAATCACCTCATATTTTACAATTATGACAACATTTTTCCAGTATTTTAAGTCTATTTGAATATAAATAATGAAGATTATGAGTTTCGTGTTTTATTTTCATATTGTTGCGTCACAGGATATGTTTGTTATCTTTGCGCATTTTACAGGTTCTTAGTTAAGGCTTCGGAGCAAGCGGAAGCTGGAAAAAAATTAACGCAAACTGTGTCTTATTTAAATCGGACTGCAAATGCTGACAGACTGAATTGGGACAATACTCACGAAGGTATTATCAAATCCTTCCAGGTGATTGCTGCAGGGTAAGTACGAGTACCTTTACCTTCGTAAAATTTAAGAATTAATAAGTGAAAATGATGAGCTCTTAAAAATAAATAGTCATACTAATTGTTATGACTGTTTATTTTTAAGAATAACTGAATAGAACTTAAGAGCCAAATATGTTATACAATAGAAATAGAATGGTAATAAGTAATTTAAAAACAAAACTAAATTAAAATATCTACCATAATAAAAATAATGGAATCGTAAATACATATGTATGGATCGTATGTTTAACACAATGTAAAGGCAATATAAGGAAGTCCATTATTTTTAGACTAAAGAAGACAAAATATTAGAGTTAAATGAAAAAAGTAATATAAGAAACAGATGCAGGGCTAACACAAGAAAGGTTATAAGACAATTCAAAATTCAAGTGAATTATAAAAATGTTTTTATTCGCTTGAATTTCCGTAAATAATCCTTTTGCATCGGGCAAATAACGAAAAATTCCAAAATTTTCGAAGATCTTTGCATATATAACTCTGCGTACCAAAGTTCACCAGTTTTTATTGCTCTTACCAGGTTGCTCTTCTAATAATTTTAAATGACATTGTGAGATGTTGATAACAAATAAAATAAAAAAACACCCGGCTAAGTTTGTTGTGGGCTTCTTCTTAGACCAGGACGCGTTTGGAACCCTCGTAGCTTTAGTTTTAAGTTTAAGAATGTAGTTATCGCCATCATCTCACTACCGTGTGGTTCTTATGTACGCATCAAAAGTGCCACCTATGGGCCTACTTGAATAAAGATATTTTTGACTTTGACTTTGACTTTACAGAAGGACAAATTTCTTGATATAAGCTCTATTGGGGGCCATTCCATCTGTTATCTGTGAAATCTTCACAAAAGAAATTAAACTTAACATTACTTCTGCTTTCAGTAAAATAGGTCAATGTGTAAAAAGTATACGGGATCGAACCGCTTCTGGAATGGACTACGAGGATGCTTGGCTAATGACGACTGTTCAGTTAGTCGGTGCAGCAGAGGTACGAATAATGAACACAAATGCATATTACGTAAACTTAGCATAGTCCAAATCAAACTTCATGACTTCTAGAACTTCGTGCGTTTCGATGCGCACAATTCAATATTCGGTATCAGCCAATCAGCGTGACGGTACAGTTGACTACCTGCGCGAAGCTACACTCGCAGCACAGCTAGCGTGGGCGGGAGACAATTATCTCCCCGGGGAAAGGATAAAAAATTACCTTCTCCCACAGCTTTATCAAATCTCAGAGTACTGGCGCACAAGTGAAAATAATATCCAAATAAAATCTTATCTTATATCTTTAAACGAAACTTCTTGTATATGTATAATTGGAATCTCGGAATCGGCTCCAACGATTTTCATGAAATTTAGTATACAGGGGGTTTCAACAGGGGGCGATAAATCGATCTAGCTAGGATTCATTTATATTGGAATCTCAAAATCATTTATATTGGACATACGACTATTATTTTAAGTCGACTCATTCGCGGACGAAGTCGCGCGGGTCCGCTAGTATTAATAAACGGGGGTAAACTTCTAATATTCCATGTTCCAGTGATTTAGAAGGTGGACACGTTAACTATATCCCTTGTCAAGGGATATAATCGGGGGATATAATTTTTATCTCTCGCCGTGCTAGCCCTGCCCTGCTGCTAAATTCCGCGACGACATAAAGTTTGAATCTGCAATGCAAATGCAATACCTTATATATTTTCTTCTTTTGTATTATATTTACATTTCTCTGTTTCAATACCTCGTTATTAAAACTCTTTTATCTTCATCGTGCATTTTCATGGGATACATGTTCGCATGTGAGCATCTTGATCTGGCGTCTTGAACTACATGAACAACAATACTCAGTTTTGATAACATTTCAGATGGTTATTTGACCGCAATGTCTCATTGACCTTGATCAGATCCATTACGCAAGTTAAGTGATAGCATGGTTTTAGCTATCAGTTGTTTACTAGCTTCCGTTATCATAATCTGATAATCATAATAACGATAATGTATATATGTAGGTAATTATTTTGAAAATAGTTATATAGCTATTGCAAAAAATACGTTCTTGGCAATGATCGTTAACAATTAATTTATCATTTTGTGGGGCACTAATATGATTTTTTATATTATCACTTGCCGTGTGATTGTGAATGCAGATTAGAATACAGATCACCCCTCATCTTCTCACACGTGTCGTACGTATAGACCAAGGATACGGGCAGCAGCGTTCTCTATGCTACTACTGCCATCTACTGCGTAGCGTGGTGATTACGGGCAAACATTCCAGCAGGGCTAGCACAGGCAGGAGACAAAAATTATATCCCCCGATTGTATCCCCTGACAGGGGATATAATTAACGTGTCCACCTGCTGAAGCACGATTCCAAGGTATATGAGAAGTTTACCCCCGTTTATTATCACACATATATTATTTGGATAATATTTCCACTTGTGCGCTTATGCTCTGAGAGTTCATAAAGCTGTGGGAACTGATTAATTTTCATCCTTTCCCCGGGGATATAATTGTCTCCTGCCTGTGCTAGCCCTGCTGACAGGGGATATAATTAACGTGTCCACCTGCTAAACCACGGGAACAGGCGATAGGAGAAGTTTACTCCTGTTTATTATTACACATATATTATATGTATATTGTTTCCACTATTATTATTTTCTACTATTTTATTGCCAGTGCTCTGAGAGTTGATAAAGCTGTGGGAGAAGATAATTTTTTATCCTTTCCCCAGGGATATAATTGTATCCGGCCCATGCTAGCCGTGCAGCTGGGAGAGGCCTTTAGTCCAGCAGAGGACTACTTTAGGCTAATGATGATGATTATAATTTCAATTAAAATTAAACCTGGCCTATGTGCCAAGTTCACATCAAAATTATAATAAAAATTATAAATAGGTACTGATTATAAACAAAAAGTCGATATAAACAGTCGACTAACTAGAAACGGACATAAATTAGTAAATCTGCATATCTTCTGAGAAAAGTACAGAAATCCTTTGTGGGGATGGGTATATGCTTTTATAACATGATACCTTTACCTAAGTTTAAACAATATATTAAAACACATTTAACAAGGCTGCTTGGAAGCAGGCCACTCCGCTCTCATCTCTTACAAAACAGGAAAATTCTAAAGATCGTTAAACTTAAAAATGATGTTGGAAAAGAGCAATCTGCTGAGTTTCTTGCCGGCTCTTCTCAGTGGAATCCGCCTTCCGAACCGGTGGTAGAGTCACTACACACAGACTGACTGGACGTTTCAAAAGTGCTTATAAATTAGACCTACTTGAAATAAATGAATTTTGAATATTGAATTTTGATTAAATTGCCTTAAAAATCAAATTCCTCACGCAAAAACATCCGGGAAGATGGTGGTAGATTAATAAATGTAGGTATATATTTTTACCCCTGCTCATTATTTTTTTTTTTAAATTTTAGTGGGCCGGTAATGGGTCGATATGATGATGATATATTTATACGTAATCCCCGTTTTTAACACGCTTTTATTAGCTTCACCTGTATGTATGTTTGTATGTACCTATGTAAAGTAGGACAAAATCAACTGCAAATCAAGGGCCCCTTTGAGCTCGATTTTGTCCTACTAGATTTGATTCAAACATTGTAGACACATCGAGGACCGATGACAATACACTAATCTGAGAAGATTATTCCAATTTTCAATATAAAAAATAAGATTTTTTAGTTTTTTCTTTTTAATTTTTTCCAGGCACATTGTCGAGCGGTACTACTTAATACATACTGGAGTGAAATGAGAAAGATAACTGAAGCATCGAGTGCCGACGTGAAGAAGGTGATGCACCAATTGGCGGTGCTATATCTTATGTACTGGGCACTGGAGAAGACGGGCGATTTATTAAAAGTAATTCATTCTTTTTTTTAAGACACCCATGATACAAACCGAACGCATAAGTATATTTTTAAGTTTTTTGGGCAACCTTATTAAACCGAGGATTTACAGAAATGTTAGCAGTAAGTATTTTTGTAGTTTCAAGGTTTCTGTACTACGTGGAAATGAAGGCTAAAAATTATATTTGGATTAGCTATGATTTTTATTTAAATTTAAAATACGTACTTAACCTCGAGCAGGTAACGCAAAGCCATTTTTTTTTGTTATCTTGTTCTTTATTAGCTGTTAATTATTTTATTTATATTAAGGTTTATATTACGACAGATGGTTCCTATTTTTAAAGCTATGTCCGTTTACAAATGCTTGCTTTCTATATTTCTATATATTTATATACGTAGGTATATATGCTAATACATATGTATATTTATATGCACCACATTAGTATTGGTTGCCTGGTAGAGATCGCTATGTAGCGAAAAGGCCGCCAAATTGTATACTTTTGGTTAAATTTTTATTTAAAGTTTTTCTATATGTGTACAATAAAAGTGTATTCATTCATTCATTAACTCATTATATCTTATTTCATGTCTAATGTTTCTTTCGCCATATATAAGATATGTTCTAAGAGCAATATCAATAATTTAGGGTTTGATTTTATGTTTCATAGCTTATGTCGGTTTATTCACAATGCTCTAAATTTTATATTTTCTGTTACAGTATTCATCGGTTTCTAAAAAAGATTTGGATGAGCTGCAAAGACGTTACGAGGAGCTACTGGCAGAGTTGCGACCGAATGCCGTGGGACTGGTCGATGCCTTTGATTTGAGAGACGAGGTTAGTAATCCGTAACAGACAAACAACCTCTTAAAACCTAAATCAAACCAAGTAAATCTAAAGCGGTGATAGCCCAGTGGGTAGGAGCTCGACTTCACTTTCGGGGGGCCAATTTCGAATCCCAGCACGCACCTCTAACTTTCCGCAGTTATGTGCGATTTAAGTAACGGTGAAGGAAAACATCGTGAGGAAACCTGCATGCCTGAGATTCTGTGTGTGGAGTCCACCAATCCGCACTGAGCCAGCGTGGTGGCCAACGGCCTTCACCGCTTCTCATTGTGGGAGGAGACCCGTGCCCTGTAGTTGGCCGGTAATGGGTCGATAAGATGAATAGGTTTGAACAACTTCATTATATGACCTTAATATGTATATCTCATAGAATTAAACTTGGTTGAAACGTTGTCCTTCAATACATCTATATAAAGATGGGTTCGGCTGCCGTATCTCTAGACTTAATGAGTAACTATCTATGCGATAGAATTCAGAAAGTCGACGTGAATGGAAAACGGTCTAATGGATCAGTTATGAAAATAGGTGTCCTACAGGGGTCTATATTAGGACCATTTCTGTTCCTTATTTACATTAATGACCGTCCTTACCTTGCCAAGGACAAACACGGGATAGTTCTGTTTGCCGATGATACATTACTGACTTTTAAAATAAATCGACGTGAACTAGCTTTTGACGACGTAAACAACTCTCTCGCTAAAGTGGTACAGTGGTTTGAAGCTAATAATTTGGTTCTTAACGGAAAAAAACCAAGTGTATAAAATTCACTTTACCTAATGTTAAACACGTGAAAACCACTGTACTACTTAATAATGAGGAACTGAAACTGGAGGATACGACAGTTTTTCTAGGAATAACGTTAGATTCTAAACTTCAATGGGGCCCTCATGTAAATAATTTATCGAACAGGCTTAGTTCTGCTGCCTATGCGGTAAAGAAGATACGCCATATGACCGACGTAGAAACTGCGAGACTGGTATATTTTAGTTACTTTCACAGCATTATGTCATATGGAATTTTACTTTGGGGTAATGCTGCTGATATTAGCACTATTTTCGTGCTGCAGAAGAGGGCTGTTCGTTCTATCTACAAAATGGGTCCGAGAGAGTCATTGAGAGATAAATTTAAAGATTTTAAAATAATGACAGTGTATAGTCAGTACATATTTGAAAATTTAATGTACGTTCATAAAAACATTTCTAAATTTAAGAAAAAATGTGACTAATAATTTAAACATTAGAAGTAAGAATAAACTTACAGTGCAATATACTAGGTTACATAAAATTCATAATTCGTTTAAAGGAAATTGCATACAATTCTACAATAAACTACCAATTGTCATCTTGGAGATGTCTCTTAAAAAGTTCAAAGTTTGTATTAAACGTAAGCTTATAGAAAAGTCCTATTATAGTATAAAGGACTACGTAAACGATAAAAAAGCTTGGGTGTAAATTATTGCTCTAACCAGGTTGCTCTTCTAATAATTTAAAATGACATTGTGAGATGGTGATAACAAAAAAAAAAAAAACACCCGGCTAAGTTTGTTGTGGGCTTCTTCTTAGACCAGGACGCGTTTGGAACCCTCGTAGCTTTAGTTTTAAGTTTACTTATGTGGTTATCGCCATCATCTCACTACCGTGTGGTTCTTATGTACGCATCAAAAGTGCCACCTGTGGGCCTACTTGAATAAAGATATTTTTGACTTTGACTTTGACTATCTTGAAAGTAAATTTACACACGCTTAGGTACTTTATCTATAACGATCAAATAATTATTTTATTAATTGCAGATTCTGCATTCCTCTTTGGGCTCATACGATGGTCGTGTCTACGAAAGATTAATAGAAGAAGCCCATAAAAGCCCGTTGAACGACGAACCTGTCAATCAAAGCTTTCATAAATACACCAAGCCGCTCATGCTTGGAAAGTTATGATTTTTACCACTGTTTAGTTTATAGGACGATTTCTGGATCTCTTAACACTTTGTTTTTGATATTTGGGGTCCTTTGTGAAATATTCAACTATGACATTGATGTGAACCGTTTTACAGGTATAGGTAGTAATGTTGCTAATCCGATTTTACAAGAGACCTCCCTATTATGATTTTTATGATTTTGTGTTCTGCGAAACGCACAATAAAACCACAGAATTAATAACGTACAGAACCCTCGTTCAGCCATTATTGCATGGAGTGCATTGTGTCCAAAAACAGTAAAACGGGCCTTGCGCACGTCTCTCTTCACACCCGCGGACGTTTGCTAAAAATAATTACTGTCAACTGCTAAATGGAATGAATTAAATAACCGCCTGTATAAGAAACACTTTTAAAGTGGAGTGGTTCTTGATGCAGTTGTATACACGGTTTATGTATGGTCCTAATTCTGTGAATGAAACAAACAATTGATTCTTCATTAAGTTTCAGTTTAATGTTGTGCCGACTTGGATACATTGAATTACGAACATATAGAATCCTCATTAGCCATTATTGTATGCGGTGTATTGCGTCCAAAAACAGTGAAAACGACAAGCGCAAGTGGGAAATTTTGTGAGCTAGCAACATTCCGCTGGTGTAAAGTAAGACACCAGCGGAATGTTGCTAGCTCACAAAATTTCCCATTTTCCCATTTATGGTAAACGTTTAGAACAATAGAGGTAAAATAATTACTGCCATCCGCTAAATGAAATGAAGTGACTATTCGCCTGTTCGAGAAACAGCACTAAAGTGGAGTGGTTTTTCATGCTTTAATATTAGTCGTGTACGCGGCTTTTGTATGTTCTTAATCCTGTGAATGAAAAAATCATATAATTCTTCAGTAAGTTTCAGTCTAATGTTGTGCGAAGGTGTTACATAGAACTTGGTTACAAAATGGTGGACGACATTTGCATTTAAATGACCTATCCAGGAATAATAAGAAGCACTTAACAATGTGGTCTGCATTTGCGTGCCAAGGATTTACGAGGCACGCAAAAGCAGACCACAAAAATAAGAAATACTTTAGACGTTAAATACATGTTTCTCTTTTTTAATGGTACATGTTTCAAATAGACCCATCATTCATTGGCGTGCATAGAGGGTATGCACAGGGTATGCAGGTGATATAAAATGAAGAAAACCTCAAGTACGAGTACATAGAAAACTTAAGGAAACAAAATAAGGAAATAGAGTAGGTAGCGCTTTTCTATAACTCTAAAATTAGTGCAAACAATAACTGATCAGAAAACTCTTAAAAATAAAACACAGGTCCCGGTTAGAGTAATAAGAAACAGTATCAATTCAAACCTAAGTATAATATTTTGTGTGATTGTAAATAAATAGAATTTCTGTGATAAGATAAAACGTGGTGATTGTTGGACTATGATAAATAAATATATTTTTGATAAAAAGCTGTAGGTGGTGTTTTATTTCATAAGTATAATTGAAGGCGTAAACGTTATACAATGTAATCGTTCAAATACCTTTTATACTTTACATAAATTACCTACTTACTAAAGCTTTTTTATGACAGAGCTCGTCTGTTGAAGTACCTACTACAGCCATGATTATTTCTGCCGCTAAACAGCATTGTTGCAATGTGTAAGGGTTTGAAAGGAGTGGTTGCCGATGTAATTAGTAGGCGTTCATAAAATATTTCGTGAGATGTTTAAGGGGGGGGAGGGGGTCGATTAAAATCTCATCTAATCTTACGTTGGAGAGAGGGGGTGTCTCGGAAAGTATCACGCAATTTCTTTGTAAATTTTTTATCACACTTAAAATTAACTCAGCAATATTGATTACTAGTCTTAACTAGTCGTATGTAAAAGCACGAAGTATTTTTTTTACTAAACAATTTAACCCATTTACTTAAGAATCCCACATTTTGAAAAATCTCACGTGAGATTATGATATGGGGGAGGGGGTTTAATAAAATCTTACACCATCTCACCATCTCACCATCTCACCCCTGTGCAGGGGGGGGCACACGAGGCGTTACACTACTTTGCATGACGAATTCCTGGCATGCCATGTTTTTCTGCTTACTATATGGTGAGCCGTCGGTTTTGTTCGTCAATTATAACTATAAACAAAATGCACAAATTTGCATGCCACCGCGGACACGGGTATCTGCATCGGGTTCAGCTTGCCATAAGAGTACTAGCTTATGAAAATCGAGAATTATCTAATAACAGTGCCAAAGCATAGAAATGTTATCACTAGCGTAATTGAACTTTTCTTTTATCACATCATTATCATAAATAGCCTAAAATAGTCCACTGCTGGACTAAAGGCCTCTCCCATCGGGAGGTTTTGCCTATAATCAAATAGTTCGAGAACGTTCTCAGTTTGGTTGGCAAAACTTTTCATATTATAAGAATAAAATTTAATGAGAAGGAAAAAAAAATTGGGCTAAAGATATAACGGTATCCTAGAGACGGTAAGAGAAGAAGGGGAAGACCATTTCGAAGGTGGGAAGACGACTTAAGAACGACAGCAGGACATCTGTGGACAAGGAAAACCCATGATCGCAAGGCATGGAAGAACCTGGGGGAGGCCTATGCTAAAGCAAGACAATCAAGCGTAACCGGTGTCTCGATAAGTAAATAAAATCAGTAAGATAAGATTGTTGAAAAGGCTATTAATAAATAAATAAGAATAAAATAGCAAAGTTGGCGCTAACGTTAAGAATAAGGCTGTATCTGCAGGCACCTCTATATGACGTACTTTGCAAAACGTAGTCGCTGTAAATAAAGGATTTTCTTAATCTCGTATGCTTATCAAAGACCACCCCACTTATTGAGATATTAACTTCCTAAATAGGTACTGAAAGTGTTGCTATAGCTTGCTAATAAATGGTAAATACAAGATAGTACGAATTCCTTTACCTTAATCGAAATGCCGCGAATGTTGCTTATCAGCCAGTTACCACATTATCACAACACATACATAAAAGTACAACTTATCTTCGCTTATTAATATCATACAATATTTGTATTATCTGAACAGTATTATTGTGCTCTTGAACAAATCAAGTGATGGCGGGTAAGAAAGTGAATGAAGATTTGTTAAATGAGAGGGCTAAGTGTAACTTTGATGTGGAAGAATTGACCAACTTGTTAGACGATGGAGTTGAGCATACTAAAAGGAGAAGAACTTTAGGTGCGTACCTATTACATAAAAGTACAGAAGAATAACAACAAACATCCGGATCTTACTGGCTTACTGACTAAGATAAGACGCTGTTTGAAGTTATTTATTATGGGTTACTAAATATTCTAGAGAAAGTCTCTTGTACGGGAGCTATGGTGATACGCTCGACCGTAATAATAGGGAGATCTTCCTCCGAGCGGGTGATAGTGCTCTGGGACCGAGGTCTGAACATTCATTTTTGGAAGTTGTATCTATAGGCATTCTTCGTGAACTCTTTGCTAGCGCGATGCAGGATTTTTGTGGCGCCATCTAGTTCTGTAATGTGGAGACCTCTACACTCTATATACAAAGTTCACAGCTTTTTTATAGGCACGAAGCGGCTCTTTAGCCGGTACCGATACCGTCGCATCTGTCCCATACCTACCACCATTTTCAATCGGTAATATCTTCGAAAATATTTATTTAAATTACATGCTCTTAAATGCCGTATTGAACTAAAAAAATGCACAATGTATTTCAGATATTTAATCCTCTAAAATTATCACTGTTTATTTTCTATATTTCGCCTTACCTTCCTCTTGAATCACTAAAAAAATCCATTTTGTGGTTTTAAAGATCTAAGCATAAATAGGAACATACAGATAGTGGGAAGCTTTGATTTATACTATGTAGTGATTTAAAAAAATTAAGAAAACTTAAAACTAATTTAAGCTGTATTCAAATTTTTTTTCTAACAATTATCCCAGAGCATTGCAGCAGGTTGCGTTTTCATACATTACCACCGTACTGAATTATTCAAAAAAAAGAGCAATTGCTAACGTTGATATAAAAATGTCACGCAATCATTTTTTAAATTTTTCATTGAGTTAGGTCTCTCACCCGTCTAGATGATAAACTTAAGGGTTTTTTAAATAGAGCTAATTTCCGTCTGTATTGAAAACCGAACCGTATTGCCTTAGCCTTCAGTAGAAAATTGTATAAATATCAATACAGTCAGCACGCATTTTGTGAATTGCAACGGAATCATTCTGGGGATTTTTCCACACCGTCTGAACTAACCCTCTCTCATATGAAAGAGAAAACCGTTATTAATGGGACATTATTAGCTGAGGATGATGATAAATGACGTGACAAAATAAATAATTTAGGATTACAAACTATGTTACTTGTGTTACAGAACAAAACATTTTAAGCATAGAAGGTTTACAAGATGATATACCAGAGGAATACTTGAGCCACAAGGAGAAATATGAGAACGGTTTACGAAAAACATTGTTGATGTGCAAAGCTCTCCAAACGTATGATAAAGAGAGCGCCGGCAGATCTTTCCAGGAGAACATTCGGTAAGTTTGTTCGCAAAACTACATGATCTCTGGACGTTTTATCCCAGGTTATAATATAGCTTTTTTATTCTGCATGTGATCAATTTCTAGACACCAAAACACGCGTCTTGAAATTGTAGATGTAGGAAAAATAGGCTGATTTATATATCTTGTTCCATATACGGATATTTATGCATTTCTGATTCACCAATTGGATAAGAGTACCTACGTCGTTTAACAAGAACTAATCTGCATTGTTTTAAGAAGTTCTTGTATGAGCGATAGGTATGTTATGCACCAGATATGTGTACCTAACCAAACAAGTCAGTCAGCATTATAATATCAAAGCTTGCTTTAGATCTAAGAGTTTAGAAGTTTCTTCCATGTGACATTGGGAATAAAAATAAACTGTACATGCAACGTGTAACAAATTTACGAAATAATATTGAAGGATGCATAAGGAATCACCCTGTAAAAACATTAAATCAAAAGAAGCATATTTATTTTTCCATACAAACATAATAAAATTTTTTTTTACTTATGACAACCCTAAAAGTGTTTACTTATGACAACCCTATTAAAGATAAAAGACCGACACGTGCAAAGTACCTACGCTACGCGACGCGTACCTAATAAAGTGACACTTGATTTGAATTTTGCATGTGATGCTAGGGCTGTATCTGATTTCTTTCAGTAAAAACTTTGGCAGTGGTTTACTGAAAAACTATTAGGTTTTCAGTTATACAGGTAAGTCGCAGAGACAGTTCATAACGTACCTCTAAAGCCTGTCAAGTATTATTTCGGTGTTTAATAACACTTTGCATTTATGTACAATTTGTCGTTTTAATATCCTTCTGTGAGATATGAGGCCGTGCCATTGACTAGGCTTCGATAATTATGAAGGAGGTATTATTTTTTAGGCTAAATTTCCGGAACTCATTATGGTCTGCCGTTACAAAGGATACGTCTCCCCTACTGCTTCACTTGGAAATGTTCATGATAGCTATTCTTGAGCAGGGGAATGAAGAGCAAAGGGAGTATTGGAGTAAGAAGGCTACTAACTTTGAGATCATCGGAACGTATGCCCAGGTAAAACTTATATTCTGCGAAGACGTGATTTCGCAGAAGAAGGCCGCGGAGCGGGTGCGTGAAGAGGCCCCAGACGCACATCCGCTCCGGCATAGACGAGTGGGAAGAAGACGGCAGCAATTTGCCGCTCGCCAGCTTCTCTTGGGAGGTGGCGGGTAGCTATTGGGGTAGCTAACCGTCACTTTAAAAGCCTCTCTACGGTCTGAGGGGGGATTCAAGCGGTCCTGATCCCATTGGTACATTTCCGGGAGGTGAACAACGGGTTCCCCGGGCGTCTAACAAAGGCAATAAGAGGGTGCCATGGTGGTTTTTAGTTTGGGTATACCCTTTAGAGGGGGTAGTCCCACAGAACCTCCGTCCTGCCCAAGGGTTGGAGGGAGCAATTAAGCTTTTCCACCTCGCAAAAAGAGAGAATAAATATTTATCTCGAATCATCAGTAGGATAAAAGGTAGATAAAGTGAGAAAATGCGCTGCGTACTTCGCACATGCGTGCATACAAAGTACAGCATATCCTGAAGTTAGAAGAAACTTATCTTAAAGTATCTATACTTTCCTCGTCTGGTGGTTTTATGTAAGTCGGTCGTTGAATGATTAAGGTTTCTTTTAACGAAAAATAATTAAATGAATAATCTTTTATATATAATAACACTAAACAATATTAAGTGGGGGAACTTCTAACTTTTCTTAGTTATGTGTGCTTTAAGCAATTTAATATAACTTGCTTTAACAGTCATTTAAGTTGTGGCAAGCTTGACGATCCGTTATCTTACTTTAACATTCATTTAAGTTTTGGCCATCATAACACTTCTCTGTCAGCTGCCTTCTTGGTATATTAATGTAAAGGGACAGCTTCTGCAGCCTTTATTTGATCGGCCCATCATATTCAGCGTACTCCTCCTACCCTGGTCGAATGCCCTGAGCACGCCACTAAAATGGACTCTTTAAGTCTTTAACACACGTAAAAAAACGGTAATGGTAGCTACAGTGTAAATCTACAATTAATTGGATTTAAATTAAATGAATTGAAAAATTTGAATTTTTCAACTGCGTGGGTAAACATTCTTGGGAAGCTTTAGCCATTTTGGAGAGATTGACTAGAGTCATTTAAATCAGAATCGTAGAATACTTAATTTATTGAAGCTATTGACTGATTAAAAGAGATTGGCAAAGACTGGTAGTGGAATAAGTATTATTGACGACCAGTTTTTTTTGCTTTCTAATTTACGAGCTATATTTATAACGCGTAGGTAGTTTAGTGAAATTCATTTAGATAAACTTGTGTTTATTTATAACATTATAATGTCCTTTATATAGCGGTGCGGAGCGGTGATAGCTTTCGGCTTTACTTTCGTGAAGACCGAGTTCGAGCTCCGGCACGCACCACTGACTTTTCGGGGTTATGTGCGTTTTAATTTAAGCAATGTGAAACATCATGAGGAAGCCAGCATTCTCAGCAGAGTTCTCCATAATGTTCTGAACGGCGTGTGAAGTCTACCAATCCGCACTTGGCCAGCGTGGTGGACTACGGCCGAAACCCTTCTCATTCTGTGAGGAGACCCACGCCCTGTAGTGGGACGGTAATGGGTTGACGATGATGATGAATTTCCTTTATTAGCATTTTTTGTATGTGGTTATAGGTATGCTTTTTTTTTTTAGACTGAACTTGGCCATGGTACTTTTATACGGGGCTTGGAAACACAAGCAACGTACGATGTGGGTACAGAGGAATTCGTTCTTCACAGTCCAACTATCACTGCTTATAAATGGTGGCCTGGCGGAAGTGAGTACCAATGGCGGTTACAACATGAAGCAACTTAATTTTATTTTTTTTATTTTTTATTCATCTAAAAGTTAGCCCTTGACTGCAATCTCTTTAATCAATTTAATTTTTTGTAATGTTTAGCCTCCATAGGGGTGACATAGCCAACCTCTTTCAAATAAATAAGATTAAAAAAAAAACAGCATAAGAAGATTTTTTCGTTTTTTTAGTGGGGCATACTGCAAACTACTGTGTTGTTATGGCACAGCTTTACATTAAAGGCAAGAATTATGGTATTCAGCCATTCATGGTGCAGATAAGAGACGAAGAAACCCACATGCCTCTGCCAGGTGTCAAAGTGGGCGAGATTGGACCTAAACTGGGTTTTAATACAGTAAACAATGGATTCCTCGGTTTTGACAATGTCCGGATACCTAGGGATAGGATGTTGATGAAGAACGCCCAAGTTTTAAAGGTTTGCTTTACTTTACTAAGCTTTCAAACAACCGAGGATCTGGGCACTTAGTGTTATTTTTATAATTTTTATTAGTGTTTTTACCTACACTTGGAGGAATTATCAATTTAATCAATTTAATCAATTTAATCAATTTAAAATGCATATAAAAATTTTCGGAACCGACAGGATTTGAACCTGCGACTCTCGGGCAATCGCTGCCTGAGCGCCGATTCACCAATTAAGCTACGGGTCTCCTACCGTCGATGCCGAAATTAGTATATGTGGTATGTCTGTAGGTAATGGCGGACAAAAGAAACAACCGTCTAGTACCAAAGCTAGTTTATTACTACTCGCGGGACTCCGGTGTACGTGAATATATCACAATATGCCTTTCACATCAGTCAGGCCCCGATTGCCCGAGAGTCGCAGGTTCAAATCCTGTCGGTTCGGAAAATTTTTAAATGCATTTTAAATTTATTAAACTTAGTGTTAGTTTTCGAGGTACCAAACTATTGTAGCATTTGACATGTATGTCAAATGTAGTTGTCAAATTTTGACGTTTGGTTCTACATATAAAATGACAGTTTTACGCTTAGATTTGAAGTTAATTTTAACGAGAATATATAGGTAGGCTCAAGAAACGGCAAAAGACTCCACAATAACGTAGAATTGACTATGGGGATGGCCTACCTAAGGTAGAATTGATTATGGGGACACTTAAAATGGAATTGTTTCCATCAGTAAATTGAATAACAATAATTGGTAATTAAATGACAATGGGATAGATGCCATAATGACAAATAATGTAAAATAGCAGACTTGGGGCCCAGGATGCCACATTCAAAGCTTCGCCAAACGCTGCACACAATATTACTTACGCTCTTTCCACTTTTGAAATGTTTCCAGGATGGCACATACAAAGCTTCTCCAAACAGCAAATTGGCGTACGGTGCAATGGTATACGTTCGCGTGGTGATCATCAACAGCGCGTGTAAATACCTAGCGCGCGCGACGACCATTGCTGTGCGGTATTCCGCCATCAGACGGCAATCGCAGCTGAAGCCTAAGTAAATATCTATAATGCATATTGCGTCTTTATTGTAAATATTTTTATTATAAAGTTTTTACCAACACTTTGAGCAATTAACAAATTTATAAATTTTAAAATGCCTTTAAAAATTTCGGAACCGAGAGTATTCAAACCTGCGACTTTCTGGCAATCACTGCCTTTTTTGGGCTGGTGGAAATACTTTATAGCTATCTCCGACCATTGGGAAGGAAATATGGAATCCCGTTTTTTCGTTGTTTCGTTAAAAATCTAGGTAATATAAGTAGTAACTTTTAGTGATAAGGTTTTTTATTGTAATATTTTAAGCAATTTTAGTATAAAAAAAAAACACCCGGCTGATTTTGTTGTGGGCTTTTTCTTAGACCAGGACGCGTTTGCAACCCGCGTAGCTTTAAGTTCATCTTACTAACGTGTACACATTTCTCATGTAATGTACGCGTCAAAAGTACCATCTATGGGCCTAATTGAATAAAGGTGACTTTGACTTTGACTTTAACTATCCACAGTTTCTTAAACTTACACAAAGATGTTTAAATGCATAACTAAATAAAAACTTCTATGCGCACAAAGTCTACGGCATCGATTCGACAAAAAATAGTACCTACCACGATGGTACCTACTACTACTTTAGTGAATATTTCAACCCGGTTACACATGGATCGTGGTCACGATTGTACTGCTTGCTGTGAAACATCAATGATCCAGTTGTTGATCTCGTATTATGTACCACTTATTTATTGCAATCAACCTACTTACGCCGTGTCTTAGGAACATTAGATTTTTAATGGCTACTGTCCGCTATATTGCTTCTTTGTGACGTCATGAATCCAGTAACACTAACACGACTGAAAAATCAAATTATTAATTCTTTTTTTTTAATATATAATCATCATGGTAAGCGATGAAGTCGTAGAAGATGAGTAGACACTCTTGATTTGAAGAAACCTTAAACGTAGGTATCAGAGAAGATGTAATCCGGAAGGGCATTTCGAATCTTGGCAGTGTGAATAAGGAAGGATGTATGTACAATCGTAAACTTTACCCTCCTTCTGGTGGTGACGTGTACAAATTAAAGGCTTTGACCTTTTTTCAAGGCTTATGATCACGCCTATAACCTTGAAAGTGTTCACCCATACTATTTACATAGGCTACTACGATATTAATTGGTAATTAATCTTTGAAAAAAAAAAAACCATCAAACTATATTAATTTGTCTTTAATCATATATGTCAAGAAGGGAATAAAAAACACAACACACAATTGATAACCTCGTTGGTAAAAATCAAAATTAGTGTTTCATAAACTTTTAATTATTGTGAAGAAATAAACGTTCTCGATACTAAAATAAAGAATACGCATGACAAATTAAAAAAATGTACCTATGCGAATTGATGATTTTTTTCGTCGTATTAGTTTTTAGTTGTTAAGATTTATAAAAAAACGAATAACTTCTCATATATAATATAATGAAGATTTATAATTAATTTAAAGGTATCACTCCATACGTAGCACCAAAACGTTGCTTCAAATTCAAAAATGTTTTATTCATGTAGTGTGGTAGTTCAATTACACGCTTTTTAACCCTTGTTAGACGGCGCGCGTTTAACTTGCTTCATTTTTTCTTACAGTGCGCCCGAGCCTCAAATTATTGACTATGTGACACAACAGCACAAGCTCTTGATAGCAATATCCACGAGCCACGCTTACCACTTCACCGCCCGGTGGCTGTGGGATCTGTACACGAAGACAAACCAAGAGCTCAGACGAGGTGAATTTAAGAATTTACCCGAGGTATGTTTTATTAGAGATCACTTCTAAACATCATTATCATTTCCGGCTCACTATTAGGCATGGGTCTCGTTCCAGAACGAAAGGAAACGACGCTGGCCAGGTGGTGGTTAGATAATATCTAATAATTGTCACCGAACATCTGATTGTTTCTCGACTGCGCACGGCGTTTTGTCTCAAATTTTATTGCATGCTATTGTGTGACCGTTTGTAAATTGCACAATTTAAATTGACTATAAAACACCTTATGGTGTATACTTACAATCTGGCAAAAAAGATATACTCGTATTATTATTATTATTATTATTAATCTCATAAAGAAATACATTTAGTGCACAGGTATACCAGTTAGTAATACGGGTTGGCGTTAAAGATTATAACATGTTGGTAATGATATTCGTAATCGAAACCTTTAGGTGCTTTCCAAGGCTCTTGGTTTAACAATAGCAATACCCAAGTCCGAACTTATCCTAAGAATTTCTAAACTGACAAAGTAAAGCCAATGCCAATCAGTTGCTGGCTCAACTTGTGAAACGAGCCCAATACTTTGTGAACAGTCGACGCAGTCGAAATAGTTTATTTTCGATTAGTTGTTAATAGATATAGTTAATTATGGGTGTGATTTAGATTTGGCGGACAAGAGTAAGGAAAACTTCTTGAGTGGAGACCGTGTTATAGTATTGTACCTATACTATAAAAGGTTTCCAGCATTGGTCGATTACTAGGTTGTTATACAGGTGTATTTTGGAAGACTTCCAATCCCTAATACAGATGCAAATTGTATAAGCAGACGATTATGCGATGGAAATTATTGTGGCAGTCTCTAGCTTGCTAGAGCACTGCACCAAAAAGTGATCGGTTACAAATTCGACAATATCGTTCTAGCAAATGTTAGCCGTATGGATTTAAAGCCATCTTGAATTCTTTTATAAAAAAGAGCATCAAAGCTTTTATGAGTATACTTTCGAAACAGAAAACTAGGTGTTTATTAAAAAATTAGTTATCATAAAGTATTCGCTTTTGTAGGTAAGCTTAAATTAACTGCCAGCGAAGATTAAGAACACAATACTTTAAAAAATATCTCTTAAATCTTCAAATGATCATAAGCCATCCAATAAACAATAAATTTAAAAATGTAATATTTGCTATAATTCAACCAGTTCCAAAGATGTAAAAAATGATGAACTGCTAATTACCAATATTATAATCAAATAATACATATTTTAAGTCACGAATTCATTATAAGCTGAAATCTCGTAAAAATATACTAATTATTTAGCAATTATGCAAAGCATGTATGAATTAAATATCTTTTAAGTGACTATTCTTGATCAATTTGTGACAACTTGATTATAAGCTAAATTCTGCTAAGTTAGACGTTTCTTTCAGCTTCATATCCTAGCATGTTCGATGAAGGTTCTCAGTTCTGCAGACTGTACGGCGCTGATAGAAAAGTGCCGTTTGGCTTGCGGAGGCCATGGCTACTTGATGTCATCAAGTCTTCCCATCCTGTATGGAGTGAGCACCGCGACGGTTACATATGAAGGGGAAAACACAGTTCTGCTTCTACAGGTTGCTAGGTAAATCTTATCACATCGTAGACACTATATTTTTGTCATCATTTTTTTTTTTTAATACTCAACTCTCAACTTCAAATAATTTGGATAAGAAGAGAGTCTTCGTGTTCCCAAATCAGTGATTTCTTCTTTAGTCCTATTTACTAATTACTGTAATAATTAATTGTTACTTTACCATTTCTATAGTAAAACCAAGTTTATACCTAGAAATAATTATGTTACTACAAGTTTATTGATGTGAAACATCTATAGGCGAGGGTAAACCTGATTGTTGGCGTGGCGATATACAGGCCTTGGCGACGCATCGCCACGCTATATGATGGAATATAATATGCACAATAGGTAGTTGAAATATCGCGATTTAAAAAAAATATATATTATATAAATAAATTTAGACTTTTATTTAATAAAATTTATTTTATGGAACAAATTTGTGATGTTTTTTATCTTTTCATTATGCTGTATCTGATTTCTGAGGTAATCCGTTCTTTTATGCATATAAATTTTGATGTTTTTTCCAGACGCTCTTACGATTGTAGTCTTTTTAACATCATTCCATTGTTTTCAAATATTTATCTTATCTTCGCTAAAACTCTTACTTATTTTGTCTAGAAAGCTTTTATATTTTAATTATTCTATTCTTATTATTGCTGATTACTACGCAAGCTAATTGGTTATTATTTTCTATTTATTTTCCAGGTCATTAGTAAAAACTTGGGATCAGATCTTGAAAGGTCACATTTCAGTAAGTCCGTCTATGGTGTACCTCGGTAATAGAACACCGTTGCCAAAATGGGATAGTTCTTTACAAGGAATTCTCGAAAGTTTCAAAAGAGTAGCTAAAGGGTAAGTATTGATTGTATTAACAGAAATGGATTAACTAACATATTTTTTATATAGTTTTTTATATGGCTGTTTCCATAATTAAAACGTTTAAAGCATTAAAAATGGGAAGAATTAAAAATTACGTTTTCACTACACAGAAAAGTATCAGCAAGCGTATCCAGCATTGACCAATACAGAAAATCTGGATTATCTCCTGAAGACGCTTGGAACAAGGCTTCAGTACAACTTATATCAGCGGCCGAGGTAAAGATGAAATACCTATATTTCTTTATCTTCGTCCAAAAACAAATATTTGTGAACTTCATATTTAAAGGCTAGTAACCTTCCCCAAAGAGTAGACCTCAATAAAATACAATTTATATGCGCTAGAACCCATGTTCTACGAGTAATTATCTGTCATTTGCATACAACCGTTAGAGCTATTTCCGAATACCTTAAGTTTGACGATTTCTTTAATGTATAAATTTATTGAGTTAGTACTTCCTGGTCGATTTTAAATAATGTTTTCTTTAATTTTGAAGGCACATGCAAGGATCATCGTTCTCTCCGTTTACAAGGCAGAAATAGAAAGAAGAGCATCGACTCTCTCATCTCCGTTGGCGACTGTTTTGCTGGAGCTTCTAGAGCTGTATTATATTTATTGGGCTTTGGAGAAGACTGGAGACTTATTATTAGTGAGTGACTTTAAGATGTTTTTGAGTTTTTATCTCGCGTCTTGAATCAAGATTACCCGATGTTATAAGTCTATTAGAGAGGAAAAGAAACAATAGACAGAGGCTAAGGAAAAGAGTTAATATAAATTGTAAGTAGACACAAATATCTATAGGGATATATAAAAGACTAGTACCAGTAAAGGAATACCCTTTGCTGATACTGGGCAAAGATAGTATCGTGCGTGCATGAAAATAAATAATAAAATCAAGAGAAGGTAGTAAAGCTTATTTGGGCAATTGTTAATTTAGACTTGTGGTTGCCAAAGTACCTATGATGTTGTGACCGCGATATTTACGTTCTGATTAAATAAATACTAAAATTATCGTTAATATTACTGTATGTTTTCGTTTAAGTCTTAAATTGTCTTTATACATAAGTGTATACGCTGCGCAATACTATACAGCGCTTAAACTGCCAAAATTCTAAAAGTGATATAAAATTTAATTTCTTATTTTACAGTAAACCGCGAATCCTGTTTAAAGTTGTAGGAATAAAATTATAATCTAAATCAATTAAAACAACGGATGTACATTATAATTATTCATTATAAATCTTTCAGTGTTATTTAATACTGGCAATAAATATAAACATTCGTGAGAAACCACCTCTTCTTTGCAAAACGATTAATTTTGTTTTGGAGCACATAATCGGACGCAAAATAAATTAATATTTATGCGGTTATAAAATTGTTTTTATTTATGTGTTCATTAGTTTCGCTTTGATTCAGTTTATAATAACACGAGTTGATGAGTTCCGTCGATCTCTCAATCAAGCAGGCTTGAACTGTTATTTTTTTTATTCAGTAAAACTGGGCATTGCTTCTCGGATTTTGGTATTGTTCCGATTCCCCGATTCTACATAAACTGTCACACTGTATAAAGCCCTTTGTCTAACTTAAAGTGATCTTTTCCAGTTCATTCACTGATTACCTAATCTAAGTTTAATTTTCTAAGTGGCCACAGAAGCAGTTTTGGTCATTGCCACCTCGGCAATGAGCTACATCATGGGTTACTCTGATTTTTTTGTTCTTTATTTAATTAATTTTCCGAGACACAGTCTCAACTAGTTCGGAGAACAGGTACACTTTTTATCTGTGCAAAATAAAACAAAATTTATATATATGTTATGTGTTATGTTTAAGTACTTTTGATTCTGTTTTGTTATTCTTTATGACAATAAAGCATTTTTTCATTTAAAAAAAAAATGTACTACGACAATACACATAGTAGTCGACGGCCGACTGGCGCAGCGGGCAGCGACCCTGTTTTCTGAGTCCAAGGCCGTGGGTTCGATTCCCACAACTGGAAAATGTTTGTGTGATGAACATGATTGTTTTTCAGTGTTTGGGTGTTTATCTATATATTATAAGTATTTATGTGTGTCATATTCATAAAATTATTCATCAGTCATCTTAGTACCCATAACAGAAGCTACGCTTACTTTGGGGCTAGATGGCGATGTGTGTATTGTCGTAGTGTTGTAGTCATCTAGCAGTGGCGTGCATAGGGGTTTTACGACGGTACGCATAAAGAAGGAAGATCGCGTGAAATTGAAAAATTCTCCTTCTATACTAGTTCTATAAAATTTTTAGGGTAGGCAGTGCATTTGTGCATATATGAAATGCACGCCACTGCCATCTAGCCCCAAAGTAAATATAGCTTGTGTTATGGGAATTAAGATAGCTATATGAATATAATAGATACACTTAAAATATACAGATAAAACCAGAACCCAGAAACTGAAAAACCTTCATGTTCATCACACAAACATTTTCCTATTGTGGGAACAGAACCCACGGCGTTGGACTCAGAAAGCAGGGTCGCTGCCCACTGCGCTAACCAGCTGTTAGATCTATTAATTCTGCCTGGTGGGAACTTGCTAAAAGAATTGCAATCGTTAACTAACTTAGCATGTCTTTATAGGTGATATACGACCTCCAAGCATACTATTATCTATTCGGAGCTCTAGGTTAGCGATGATAACACGTAGGATATAATTCGGTCAGATTTTTTGTTCCATTATTATAATATTGCGGTCGGCCATAAAAATTTATTACTCCTGTTTATAAACAAAAAAAAAAATAGATACTTCGATGTGGGTCGCGATTGTACACTGTGATTTGCAACGATTGTAATCGATAAGACTATCGATTACAATACGGATTTAGAGCCCGTGCATACTCGTTAACAGTAGGAAACCAATGCCGATGTCAAAATTACAAAATTCGAACTGTAAAGTTTAAATATAATCTAAGACTTGACTGATTCTACTCAGAACATCAAAAACGTAGTCTTTACATCGAATATTGACAGCCTTTTTTTTAATAGTAGTAGTTGTCGTCATCTGACGAGCTTTTTGTGACAGAGCTCGTCGGTGCCGCTAAGCAGCATTGTTGCAATGCTGTATTGGGCATGGTTGCTGGTGTAATTATAAGCAATTGAGGCCCTGTGCAGTGCTGCGCTGTTTACAGGCGATGGTTTTCCACTAAAAGAATCACCTTCTGACTTAAAAGAAAACTTAATACTTATTACAAGTATATCAACGATAATTTAAGTCTTTACTAATTTTAGTCAAAACATAAAAACGTGGTTCTTTCATTATACATGGACAGCCAGGATTTTTTATAAGTATACCTAAGTCAAAGTCAAATATTTATTTTTTCAAAAAGGCATATAGATGGCACTTTTGATACGTAGGTACATTAGATACATAAAAAAATATGAACGAACACAAACACGCGACATCGAAGGGCCCAAACGGACCCTGTTCTAAGTAGAGCCCAAAACAAACTTAACTATACTCTGTACGTAGTATGCGTAGGTCTTAATAAATAATTTAGAATAATAGTACGCTTACATCTTGACCTCTGATATAAGGCCTTTGGTACAGTTATCTGGATAGGAGGTCAATGGTCCAGTGAATTAGCAAAAAATGGACCCCAGCTGACTCCATTTGTCATTGGCGTCTAAAACCGGAACGGGTCGAAGTTTGTTAGTTGCTAATAACCGTTCATAAGAGCTAATAGCTAGTTGTAAGATAAATGTGAGCAAAAAATATAAATCATCATGTTCGTATTCATTAATTAAAAGTTTGTGTGTGTGTGATCGGATGTTTCAACCTACTTACGAAAGGAGTCAAAGGGATCATTTGACGTTGTTTATTTTGGTCAATCTATATCTCTGTTTAAGCTGTACGAACTTTGATGTTCTTTTTCCTTAATTAAAGGTTGTTTTGTGTGTGTACGACCGGACGTTTTAACTAGCTTACGAAAGGATTATGAAAATTAAGCTTAATTTGCTATAGTCCGCGACAAGCAGGAGAATCTGTATGGAGTAATTTATAATTTCTTCAATCCTTTATACTACAAACCAAACAGATCTTCGGCAATGTACCCTCTACGCACGTTTCGCTCCGAAACCGGATAATAAGAATCATTTTTCATAATGTATGTAAAATTGTCATCTATCCAATTTTAATTACTTAAAACATAACTGGAAAAAACTTGGAATGGCTGCCAAAATTGGATTGATTAGGATTTCAGATTTTCCTAAAAATATTTCATCAGAAACTGTTAAAGATAACATGCATTCTTTCAAAATTGGCCTGTTTACAGTACCATTCAGTACATTCGGTGTCAAAGAGAAGTTTAATCTAAGAGTTTAATATTGAATTGTTTCTGACAGTACACAAAGCTATCTGAGAAGGACGTTAGAGATTTGCAACATCGTTACGAAGATATTTTGGAGAAGATACGTCCGAATGCAGTTGGCTTAGTTGACGCATTCGACTTCCGGGATGAGGTATGAATTATAATTTTATATTTTGTAAAATACATAGTTGAGTATGCAAACTTTCACCCCCTGGTTACCCTCGGGGCTTATTTTCGATCAATGTTCGGTTTCGTTTCGATTTTTCTATCTTCAGCACAAATAAGGTACAATCTAAACCAGATTGTACTCTTGTGGTCTGTCTCCTTAAGATTTTAAATCGTTATATAACTTTATTAACTACAACGCTTGTTTGTGGTGTATAATTATAAGAATAACTTTGTAGAAGTTTATGTTATTGTGTATTTATAATGACGATAAATATTGAGTTTGAAAAAATTACAAACTTTTATTTTTTTTATGAACTGTATTTAAAATCTCAGTGGTGTTTATCGTTTATCGTGATAAAATTAATTGAAGACATAATCAATAGAATTTATGGAAGGCGGAATTTAAAGAGATCTTAGCCGACTCATCGTGACGGCTTAGAAACTCCTCTTCAATATTTTTGCCTAGATTTTATGGACCTACTCTAGCAAAGCCAAGTAGTTTTACAAAACAGATGACGAGCTTTTTTAAAAATTTTAAGGTGTTTAAATAAAATTAAGATACAACAACTCACAGGCATCTAGCGTAAGCGTAGTTTGTGTTGGGCACTAAGATAACTGATAAATATTTAGGAATAATAAACATAAATACTTATAATATACAAATAAGCACCCGGACACTGAAAAACATTCATGTTCATCACACAGACATTGGAAAATGGACATGGGAATCGAACCCAGGCCTTAGACTCAGGGTCAGGGTAAAGCAGGGTCATTGGCCACTGCGCCAATCGGCTGTCAATTTATTGTTTTTTTAGATCTTAAGTTCAACCTTGGGGGCTTACGATGGTCGTGCATACGAGAGGCTTATGGAGGAAGCCTTGAAGAGCCCTCTTAATAAAGAGCCAGTGAACCAGTCCTTTGAGAAATATCTAAAACCCTTTATGCGAGGAAAATTGTAAAAGGTATTATTTATATGACCATATTTATAAAGAAAACAAGAATACATTAAGCTTTCATTTTAATGTAAATAAGAGTTATCTGGTTTATTCATAAAATTTTATGTTTCTAATATCTAAAGTACTATATAGTATAGTAACTATCTTTCTATATATAAAATGTCAATAATAATCATAATAATTATTTCAATTCTGGAAGACTCATAATTGCAATTCAAATGATTATTATTATATAAATAAACAATAATAATTAGATAATAAACATTAAATTGCATTGCACACTTGCCTTAGCATCTGTAACATGCCGCATACGTAAGGGTATCAAATTTGTACAATAATTATTATGAAAACAGAAAGGAAATAGTAAGTTTCTCTAATCTAAGTATTAAGGCAATTAAAAGGACAAATTTATACTTTAAGTTGTAAGATTCTTATTTCTCTTTGTTTGCAATAATATTTCTTTCGAATGTTATGTTGAGAACAAACAATTTCACTGTTCAATGTTTAAATAATGTTTAATTTTAAGTAAAATACTGGTGCTGTGTGTAAATACTAATGAAATTTTACAGGGATTTGGAAATAAAAGTATGTTTTCACGAAAGACTGTTTTATTAAATTCTGTCATTGTAAGTATAGTTAAAATAAATTAGATAAAATAATTCAATAAATAATTAAAATCAGCAAATACATCAAGACAAGTTAACAAATTATGAGCATTCAAAAGTCGTCTTGATGTCATTTGTTTTTGTTATAATCCTAACTTATGCGCTAGCATTGGCTTGTGCACTTCCGTACCCAAATGAGTTAGCAACAGAATTAAGGACCCTGTAACCAGAGTTCAATCCTTGTGTCCTAGCAGAAGCTGAACCTTGGCCAGATGTCTGAGTATTGACGGTAGTGCGTGGGCTGTAGACGTATTGAAGTCCGTCAGTCCTAAATGTGGCGTAACTCGGCCCAGAATTTGCGCTGGAAGCAGCAGTTCCACGGCCATTCGAGCTCGAAACCGATGAAAGAGAGCCTTGTTCGTTGATATCAGCCTGAGAATTGGCATTACCAAATCCATTAGAGTTGGCATAAGACTTAATGTTGCCTAAACCGTTGTTGATGGTTGAGTGGGCAGATCCCAATTCATTGTTGGCTGTGTATCGTGCAGCACCGTAACCAAGGCCATTGGAGTTAGCAGCAGAATTAACGTAACTATTGTGTAAGTTAGCGTTGGCCTTAGCGGACCCATAGCCTTGCGCATCAGCGGTAGTCACGACGCCGTCAGTGTAAGCGGTTGATTTAGCGGAACCTCCGTTAGCTTGGCTGTAAACTTGAGCTTGCCCAGGAGTGGGAGCATTGTAGGCTGTTCCAAAATGCCAATGGACTCCATTGTACGGGATGGCTCTAGCAGAGTTTACAACAACACCTTGTAGACCTTGGGGGCTGTTGATGTCGGCTTTAGATGAAGCGATGCCTTGAGAGCTTGTTGATACAACAGCGGAATTCAGAGCATTATTGGCCGATGAACTTGCGTAACCACCGTTTGTTTGGGTTGAAGCCGATGTCAAACCGAGACCAGTTTGCGAGTTCGAGGAAGCTGAGCCATGTCCTTGTGTTCTGGCAGCGGTATTAGTAGCTCCGTAACCATTGTTGATATTTGACGAAGCAGTTCCTACACCAGATCCGTAAGTTTGAGCGTTCGATGTGATTCCGTAGCTCCCAACACCCTGAGTCTTAGCGGAAGACTCGGCTGAACCCGTACCGTCTGCTCTGGCAGAAGTGA
This sequence comes from Pararge aegeria, assembly GCF_905163445.1. Taxonomy (NCBI): domain Eukaryota; kingdom Metazoa; phylum Arthropoda; class Insecta; order Lepidoptera; family Nymphalidae; genus Pararge; species Pararge aegeria. The sequence continues at coordinate 3,466,022 of NC_053181.1, forward strand.
TAGATGACTCGGCGTTGTCATTAACAATAGCGGATGACTGGGCAACGGTACCAGGATATTCATATATTAGTTCAGCTGGCGTTTCAAAGTTTTGCTGGTAAGAGACGATAGTTGCTGGAGCAGGAACGGTGTAAAAAGTTGGCGTATTTTGTACATCAGCAATCGCATTTGCCGTTTCATAAGCTCCTGGTGTATCGTATACTTCTGCCTTAGCTACAGCCTCCCCGGGGAAGGGTACGCCGAAAGCACCGCTTCTTCCTAATTGATTTTGATCGCCATTAGATGCGCTTCCGTAGGCCTGAAGAACGCCTCCATTGTTAGTTGCTGAGCCTGTCGCTTGTCCATTATTGGTATAGCCTTGGCCGACTGAATAGCCGCGTCCATCACGGAATAAGTAACCTGGGAACACAAATTAAGTGCTGCAATAGTTGCGATTGTCTTTAAAGATCAACAAAAACGTTTATTTAATTTAAAAAATGTTGCAATAAAGTGCCTATCTTTTTTATTAATATATATTTTATGTATGGACACATAAACCGTATAATAAAAGTTAGGTCGGTTTGAACGATGCCAAAAATGCTGGTTTCATTATCACGCTGAACAGCCAAGCTGTTTCTTTACGAAAAAAATGAACCAGGTGGATAATGTGTTATTTCCAGTATTAAACGAATGCGTTAGTAAAAATTTTCACTATACAATAAAATATTTTTTAATATTTTCTGTTGTATAACATTATTCTTTTTTTTCAATTTTAATGTGGTACAAAAATATTTAACAAGGTTCACTCACCGTTTAAGTAGACAGGATTGGCATTACAAAGGGCGAAACAGCCCAAGGCTACGATCAGCTTGGCCGCCATGATGTGATAGTCTCGAAAGCTCTGAGCTGAATGGATATGGAGAGAGCATTTCTCCGAGTTTATATACCAACATGGCATCACCACTCGGTCGGTTTGGCCTACTGCCGTGTACTTCACCTACAAAAGTTGTTTTCGTTAATTATGCTGATGCGTTACGATTTACGTTACATTAATTATTATTTGCTTGATTAGAGACTTAGCGAACTATTTCATTTTATTTTACGACGTCTTCGATTTTGAATTGGCAGTATGATTACGTACAAGTGCAATGACCTTAGCTCTGATATTCGTTATCGACTGTTTTATGTGACGAACTCATAAATTAACACGTTGCTCACAAATTAGTTATATTCTAAGGTTGGATAAAAAGACTGTTAAAAAGTTCCCTTTTCCAGGCAGAATTTTAGATATTAATATAGTTTTAATAGTGGCTCGGAGAGCACGTTAAGCTGTGAACGATTTGTGTAAGCTAAATTACTTTACATTAACTAGAAAAGAGCTTAAATGGTTACTTAATGGTTACTTAATGGTTACACCTTGTTGCTTATAAGAACCTGGTTGGTATTTTTGGTTATAGTAATTTCTCAATACTATAATCAAAAATACCTGGTAAGTGACGTTTAGATTTATTTGAATACCGATAAATAAATACTAATATTCATGTAATTGTAAAACAATTGAACACTATCAACCAATACTTAAAACTTAAGAGTTAGTTTGTTTGTTTATTTAATGCGATGATCTCAGAAACTGCTGTTCCGATTTGAAAAGTTCTCTCAGTGTTGGATAACCTATTTATCAACGCTGAGACCAATAGAAAGGAACAATGTTTCCAATGTTTCCTCCTTTTGAGCTTTTGAGAGCTTCCGCTGCGTGCGCTGCGTAAACAGTTAAAGTTTCGATAAAAAATAAAGTTTCCCTTTTTAAAAAAAAGTCCGCATAATTATGTCCATCTTTTAATGTTGACTTATACACGGAAGAAGTCGCGAGGGACCGCAAGTTATCTTATAAAATTTCTGGATGGACTTTAAAGAAATCCATTTTTGATATAAATGCAAAAATTTGTTGGATTGTTTGTTTGTTAGTCCTTAATTGGCACTCTAACTCAGCAACCAATCGTCTTGGCATCAAGTTAGTTAAAAGAACGGAGAGTAAATAAAATAGGCTACTTTTTATCCCAGTTTGGTATATAACGTTCAAGTGAAAATGCAGCCTAAGATGTTATGAGATATAATATAGTAAACCCATTCCTTTATTGGCATCTTAATTTGCGGCATCGTACGGGAATTTTATATCTTTTGGCGGCACTTCTTTGTCAGTTGGGTCTCATAAAAAAAAAAAAAAGTTGGGTGGTAACTACCCACGGCAAAAGCCCTCACCAGGCAAGATTTTGCACTTCTTGGTGTACTATAACTTTGTAACTTTCTTTCTTTATATTGTTATCGAAAATAATAACATATACCACAGATTAAAAATTGGTTCTACTTACAGGTATGCTAAACTGGTTGTTGGTCTTTTCTTAGGTATTTTGTCAGCTGCTTTCTATGTCACATATAATAAAATGTTATCTGTTTAATAGTGAAAGTCTATTCTTCGGTATAATGGATAGGATTTGTCATATAATGAATAGGTAGCCATAAAGTTTTACTGACATTAACAAATCAATTTTAATTTAATTAACTGTATTTTTTGTTATTTTTATATTTATGAATGAGAACGGATTTATTTAATTTAAAACGTTGGTTCTTGAGGTTTTTAGTATTTCATAAAGGAATCAACCATTTAAATATTCCTTTGATTGGTTGATTGGTTGATTTTTTATATACGATTGATGAATTTCTTAACGACAAGGCTGCTTGGAAGCAGTCTCCGTTCTCATCTCTCATAAGATAGTGAAGTGTAAAGGAGCAATCTGCTGAGATACTTACCGGCTCTTCTCGGTGGAATCTGCCTTACGAACCGGAGGTAAAATCACTACAAACAGACTGACTCGACGTTTCAAAAGTTCTTATAAACTGGGCCTACTTGAAATAAATGAATTTTGAATTTTTGAATTTTAAACCGAAACTAATGCGCTAGTGCAATCTACTATTTTATTTGTTTACAATGTTCGTTTATAAAGAGATTGTTTTCTCGTTGAAATCACGATACTATAAAAGACATAATTCCCAATTCGATATTAGGAAAAGATGCTTACCTATTTCAGGCACTGCAATGTATTGCATATGTATTATTATTTTAACTGTTACAAGTTCTAGTGTTTGTGTGTGTGTCTGTCTGTCTCCCATGTTTTTATGTTTGAAAGATGAATTTTGAAAGACGGGAGTGTATTTGACCATGATTGATGGAAAACAGTCCGACATGGCGGCCGCCACAAAATTGCGGATAACATATTTTTTTCAGAACTCCTACAATATGGGTATCGCATGGAAGGACTTGATAAGTAGAATAATATACACAATATTGAAAGTCTTTTTATTCTAATTTAAATATTCTTAAATTTTTTATTTTTATATTACGTTTATTCTCGGGTCATACGCGTAAAGCTCTGCCTTTTATTGGCACATGTCGGGTTGGGCTAGCGCATAGAACATTCGAGGTTTCCTGTGAGAATACATACTGTGATATGGATCTTATTGTTTCTCATCATCATGATCATTTTCCACTCATTTCCGCATACAAGCCACGGGTCTCCTCTCAGAACGGGCAGGTGGCTGTATCCTAGCACGTTGGCAACGTGTGGATTGGTACACTTCACTCGCTTTTGAGCACACTATGGATATACAAATAATAATAATAAACTACGACAGTGCACACATCGCCATCTAGCCCCAAAGTAAGTGTGTTATGGGTACTAAGATGACTGTTGAATATTTTTATGAATAATATATCATAAATACTATTATAATATACAGATAAACACCCAGACACTGAAAAATATTAATTTTCATCACACAAACATTTTCCAGTTGTGGGAATCCAACTTGAACTCAGAAAGCAGGGTCGCTGCCCACTGCGCCACTCGGCCGCCAAATAATGTCAATCGGATGATTGTGAGGTATGCAGATATCCTCACCTCACTACGTTTTCTATCACCGTTAAAGCAATTGATCATCAATCATCAAAAGCCAATACCCGTCCTCAAACTAAAGGCCTCTCCCAAAGGGAAGGTTTGCTTATAATCACCACCCGGGCAGACGGGTTCCTAGTTGATGGTTGTAGTGGCACAGAGAACGCTCCCCGTTCTCCGTTATATTCCCTTAGTTGATATTCATGATCATTACCATCATATCAACCCATTAACGGCTCACTACAGGATACAGGTGTCCTCTCACAATTATACCCTCTAAGGCCGTAGTCCACCTAACTGGTCCAGCGCGGATTGGACTCCATACACCTTTGAGAACATTATGGAGAACTCTCAGGCACGCAGATTTCCTCATGATGTTTTCCTGCACCGTCGAAGCAAGTGCTATTTAATTGCTTAAAACGCGCATGACTTAAAAAAGTAACAGTTGCGTGCTGGGATTCGAACTCGGCACTCCGAAAGTGAAGGTGACGTCCTTATAGCCCAGTGGCTATCACCGCTTTTGCAATTGATACCTTACCGCAATTGATTTTAACACAAATAAATGCTGGGCATCGAACTTGGTACCCCCCAAAAGAACGCTTGAGGTTCTAGCCACTAGGCTATCACCGATTGTTTCTCTATGTTGTTTCATATACCTTAAAAATAAAATAGGTAGCCTTACAGGGCTATCACTATTCACTAGGTCTGCCTGTGCCCACCTAGCCTATGTAATGTCCCACGGGAACCGTTTATTTTCCCGGGATAAAAGAACCTATGTAAGCTTTTTCTATACAAAATTATAAGATCGGTTTAGCTGTAAAATGTGCAGGTAACGAAGGCTTTTTTAAAGGCCCATTAGGAGCGTTACTCTGGTGGTTTTCCGGTTTAAGATATTTATTTCTCAAAAGAATTACAAAAATTCGCTCGGTAGACAAAACATTAATTTTAAAACTAAAACATGTTGTGAGCGTACACTATAGAAGGTACATAAAAATCTATAAACTTTATTATCTATTAGCAAAAATTCAAATTCAAATTCAAAAATGTTTTATTCATGCAGACCTTATTACAGGCACTTATGAATAATAATAATACTAACATATATTTATTTGCCAATTTGTGGGAACATAACAAGAAAACATTTCATTAAACAGAACCTTCACAATCGATTGTCACAGACAGTGTGCAAATGTTTATAAAAATAAAAAAAATAAAATATAAATTACATTACAATTTAAAGAATAAAAATACAATAATCAGAAATAAGTAGTAATGTCATTTTAAATTAATTAGGCAAATAATACAATTACAAATGTTGTTATACAGTTATAAAAGTTAGCTAAGTAGGTATATTGCTGTCACTAAAGTATTATTTTACACTATAATAGTTTTTTTTCTTGAGAGTATCAAAAATTGCTCGCTTGAATTTTACTAGTGGTAGATTTTTGTGACAGTCCGGAAGTTTATTGTACAAAGTAATAGCCATACAAAATGAATTGTTTGAGAAGACAGCCAACCTTTTTGCAGGTACCCAAAGTTTATGTTTAGGATATGGTCTGCCCCTCCTGTTTGGATAAATTTCATTTAATGTAGGAAATAAATTAGGATTCTAATTAGTGTAACATGTTAAATGTATGAAGCGTTCATACATTTAACATGTTACACTAATGTTAATGATCGTGATAACTGCATTCGTTAACTTAAAACTAAAGCTAGGAGGGTTCCAAACGCGCCCTGGTCTACGAAGAGCCCACAACAAACTTAGCCGGGTAATTTTTTTTTTTGTCTTCACGAAAGGGAAGTTAGAGGAATTCATACCGAAGCTTTTTTTATCATACATGTAATTCTTAATATTATGATAGGATTTTTCTATAAGCTTACGAGATACATCTCAAAGATTTTTGAATTTGGTAATTTGTTATAAAATAATATACAATTACCCTTGAATTAATTTCCAATTTTGTGTAGCCTAGTAAATTGCAGAACGAGTTTATTTTTGCTTCTAATATTTATATTGTTACAGTCCATTTTCTTTTCAAATTTTGTTATATTTTTATGGACATAAATTAGAAATCTATAAACTTTATTATCTATTAGCATAACTAAATACAGCAAAAAGGAAAATGTTCGTATAAGCGGGTACAAATATTACCGAGCAAAAACATAAGACTAAAACAAGGATCGTCGTTTACTGGAAACGACTTATAGTGACATATAATTTATCAAGTACAATTTTAATTTTTTTCTTTGGCTTCTTTTAATCAGATGGTAGTTAATTATAAATCTGCGCTCCTTCAAATAAAATATCTTGGCTGCCATAAGTATTTAATTATATAGTTCGAGCCATAAGTATATAGTTCGAGGTTTATGATGCAATTAAAGTAGATTTGCCCGTCGTAAAGGTCGTTTTTGTAACTAGTAGAGTAACTAAAAAGGATGCAAGCTTTATTGGTCCAGTGAACCGCGCAATGCATTGGTTAAGCCTAACATAGGTAAATAAAAAACAACATTTTTAAATTTTCTAGTATTTACCAATGTGACAGTTATAGACCACTAATCCGCAATGGGCCAGCGTGATGGACGGCCTTAACCCTTTCTCATTGTGGGGGAGGAGACCTGTGCCCTGTAGTGGACCAGTAATAGGTTGATATGATGGTGAATCAACTCCGTAACCACTGTTGACATTTGAAGATGCAGTTCCTAATGCACCACTACCTCCGACTTTTAGCCCCGTTCTCCGAAAAATACATTTCAAGGTGAAATTCACCTCAGGTAAGATATAGGTATTTCAAGATATAAACAGTTTTATTTAAGAAAAGTGACTGATTTATTTTCTATTTTACAACAAAAATAAATTATCTTAAATAGAGTAATAAATTAAATAAATAATAAGTTAATAACAGCAAATACATCAAGACAAGTAAACGATTTTTTATATTTGAAAGTCGTCTTGATGTTATTTGTTTTATGACTGGAGCATGAACCCAATTTAGGCGCTGGCATTAGCCTGTGCAGCACCGTGCCCATACGAATTGGCCACTGAGTTAACGACTTTATATCCTGAGTTCAGTCCCTGAGTCCTAGCAGAAGCTGAACCTTGGCCGGATGTCTGAGTATTGACGGTTGCTCGTGGGCTGTAGATGTATGGAAGCCCGTCAGTCTTCAGTGAGGCAAAACTCGGTACAGAATTAGCACTAGAGGCAGCAGTTCCAAGACCATTTGAGTTTGAAACCGAAGAAAGAGAGCCATGTTCGTTGATATCAGCATGAGAATTGGCATTACCATAACCATTTGAATTGGCTGATGATTTAATGTTGCCTAAACCATTGTAAATGGTAGAGTGTGAAGATCCATATTGGTTGGCTTGGGTGTATCTGGCAGCACCGTAACCGAGGCCGTTGGTGTTAGCAGCTGAATTAACGTATCCGCCGGGTAAGTTAGCGTTAGCGTTGGCAGAGCCGTAGCCTTGGGCATCAGCGGTAGTCACTACGCCATCAGTGTGAGCGGTAGACTTGGCGGAACCTCCATTAGCTTGGCTGGAAACTTGAGCTTGTCCAGGGGTTGGAACGCTATAGGCAGTGCCGAAACGCCAGCCTTTGAAGCCAACCGTTTTAACAGGGCTAACAATCACTCCTTGGAGAGTATTGATGTCAGCTTTAGATGAAGCAGTACCTTGAGAACTAGCTGAAACAACAGCGGAATTCAATGCGTTGTTGGCCGCTGAACTTGCATAACCACCGTTCGTCTGAGTTGCAGCCGATGTCATACCTAGACCACTTTCAGATTTTGATGAAGCCGAGCCGAAGCCTTCTGTTCTTGCAGCGGTATTAGCAGCTCCGTAACCATTGTTGACATTTGAAGAGGCAGTTCCTACACCAGATCCGAAAGTTTTAGCATTTGATGAGGTTATTCCGTAGCTTCCAATGCCTTGGGTCTTAGCAGTAGATTCAGCGGAGCCAGTTCCTTCCACCTTAGCAGAGGTAATAGATGAATCTGAGTTACCATTAAGTGTAGCCGACGATTGAGCAACAGCTGGTTGTGCATATCTTATTTCAGCAGGCGTTTCGAAGATTTGTTCGGATACTATAGTAGCAGGAGCAGGCACGGCATAATAGGTTGGTGGGTTTTGTGCTTCAGCAAATGCTTTAGACACTCCATAAGTAGGAGCATTTGGTGTATCATATACTTCCGCCTTAGCAACTGTGTCTCCTGGGAAGGGTCCACTTCTACCGAATTGATTTTGACCGGAGGAAGATGCGGTTCCGTATGCCTGAAGAACGCCTCCATTACTTGTCGCGGAGCCTGTGGCACGCCCGCCTGTGTTGGTGTAACCTTGACCGATCGAATATCCTCGCCCGTTACGGAATATGTAATCTGAAAATAAAACATGTTCTTGTAATGACATTGGAGCAGCTGGAGGGTCTGAATTCTAAGTTCCTCAATCCTCTACTTAAGACCTCTCCGAGAGTATGGTATGCCCATAATCCCCACGCTGGGCAGACGGTTTTGTGGTCGCAGTAAATGGTAGTAGTAGTACAGAGGACCCAGCTGCCCGTTTTCTGTTATATTCCCTTAGTTGCCTTGTAAGACAGCCGCGGGAAGAGGACGGGTAGCGACAGGTGCATCCTGCCGTTACCGCACTGTACGATCCTTATGAAAGAATGTTTTTTTTTACCTGAAAGGCGGTGAAGCCTTACAATACGATTTTCACTCGATATTAAAATGAGATTATGAAATATGAATTACCTATCACCTTATATACATCTGATATTAATATTATTAATACAAACATATTTTACTTACTCCTTAAAAATACGGGACTAGCATTGCAAAGGGCGAAACATGCCAAGGCTACGATCAACTTGGCGGCCATGATGTGATGGATTTGAAAGCTCTGCACTGAATGGATGTGGAGAAAGCATTTCTCTCAGCTTATATACCAAAACTGCATCCACATTCGCCTGAAGTGGCCTACTGCCTCGAATATTAGCTATGTAACTTTTATTTTTAATTAAGTATACTGACGTGCTTTGTTCGGATATTTTTTGCAGTCCTGCTTAGCGATTAGTAATCTGATACTGCGCACTTTAGTTTGAATCTGGTGAAGGATCAAAACCTGTAAAGTACCTTAAAGTATGATTAAAAAAAAAAAAATACTGAATGTTAGGCATGGTAATTCTGGTAGATTACGTTACAATAATACAAATATCTATCTTATGCATAAGCAATATGCAATATTATGAATATCATGACGGTTTAAATTTAGTTTAATCTTCTTACCAAAATTTGTTCTCAATAAGGTAGGTATTCTTTATTACAATAATAAACTTTACTAGCAATACGTTTTGGTTTATTGTAGCACAAATGTTAGCAAATTATAATAATTCTACCGTTTATTTCCGAATCATAGAAATAAACAACTTAAGTTTAAATATTTACTACTTTGATCTATAATAGTGTCAGGTTTATGTTTTACGAGAACATTCAATGTTTTACGAGTTTCGATTTAATAAAAGGATATTTAAATACGAGTTTTTTATCAGAATCCTATGGGTACATTGGGTATAAATTAAGCGAGCAACATTAGTTTCTAGCTAATTAATATATAATAAAAAGCAGCTGTAAATTTTACGATAATATATATAGATTTTACATTTTCTCTGCTGATTTTTATAACTGCTTAATGCACGTGAAATGCATTGATAAATAGCTTTAATTTAGGGTTCTCCAAGATAATGTCGTCACCTCTCATCCCTCCCAGAGTCATCATCATCATCATCAACAACCCATTACACAGTGGCGTGCATAGAGGGTATGCACAGGGTATGCAGATGATATAAAATGTAGAAAATCTCCAGTACGACTAATAAATACTTGAGGGTAGGCTTTTTATAACCTTTCAAAGCCTATCCTTAAGTTTTTTAAAACTCTAACTAAAGATTTTCTTCATTTTATATCATCTGCATACCCTGTGAATGCCCTCTATGCACGCCACTGCCATTACACGGTTCTCCTCTCAGAATGAATGAGAATGGTTTAGGCCGTTGTCTACCACGCTGGCCAAGTGCGATAGTTTTAGAAACCACTGCCATAGTTTTTACTGAATGGTATCAGATAAAATCACAAATTTTTTGACTTTTGTCACTTAATTAGGTACGCGTCGTGTAGCGTTGGTACTATGCGCGTGTCGGTCTTTTATCTTCAATAGGGTTGTCGTAAGTAAACGCTCAGAATGAATTCAATTCGTTTGTATGGAAAAATAAATATTCTTCTTTGGATTCAATATTTTTCCTTATATTTTTACTTATACTTTTGCACCCTTCTACAGTATTCAGTTATAAATGTTATAACTGAATACTGTAGAAGTTAAATGTTATCATAAATAATGCTTCTTTCGGGATAAATTTTATTTGTAGGTTACGCTTATTTGGTGGTAAAGGCTTTATACGCTTGGTGCAATTTATGATTTCTTCAAACTTTATAGGTACCAACTGATATTCTAAAATGCACTTTCTACGCTTTTGTCCGCTACGACAACGTAGCATTCTCATGTTTAGTAAATTTATTTCTTAAAACGATATGTATTTGCGGTACACTACATAACGTCATGATCGATTTACATTTTTAATTCCGTACACTTTCTCTGTCAACAGCTGCGTGATTTCAATAAACTTTTTCTTTCTAACGATCGCAAAAAGTGTCCTATCTGTCAAGTGCAAGTCCAAATGGATTGTCGCCTTGAATGTTTCTTGTTTGTGTTTTTTTATGAGCCGCAAAAATAAAAAGTATAGACTAACATAAGCATAGAGACTTTGTTCTATTTGAGAAAATTTAGTTTGACAAAGACCTTTGTTCAGCAGTGGACATCCACAGGCTGAAATGATAATGCCCCAGTTTAGAAGGGTCTTAATCCAAAGTTTTTTTACCTCGGAAAATCACCCGAAATTGTTATTGTTGACTTATGCAGGTGTAACAGCTAAACCGCTATTATACCCGATAATGACGATGACACCCTGGATACCATTTTTTATCCCGTAAAAGGGAATCCCTTACGAATCGCCATTGGATTCCTAAGGGATTTACATAAACATTTGCTAAACAAATGATTGCATGCAAGTATTTCTAATACAAAAGTATCCTAACTTTTCGGCAGCCTGCTCCCTTATTACCATCGCTGAAAACAGTGTTATAGTAATATTGTTGACGTTTTGTTTTATAATTATATTTCTTATTTTTAAGACGTCAAGGTATTCAAAATAAGGCACTGAACTTACGCATACAAGCGAATAGCAAAGTAGTATAACACAAGCAAATCCGCGGGCATAGCTATAGCAATCCGCTAACAACCAATAATAATGTGCTCCATAGTAATAACGTAGTACTTCCTACAATGTTCATTGCCAGTAGGTCAATGTTCCTTAGACGTATTATTTTTACATCGCAAATTCACAGCTACGCCGCAAGCGTACCTCAAAGGTACATTCCAAATAAGCCAATAAATCATCGAGCGATCAGCCTCTTCGTTTATCTAACCTATGTTTTATTTATGTTAATAGTTTCGCGAGTGCGGATTATTCTCGGGATCAAGTTTGTGACAGCGATTAATCATGGCGTTTCGGTACAACGGTCTCACCCACTAACGTTCTGATTCAAAATTATATTAGCAAGGTAGAATTCCAGCGCAGTGCGTAGGAGTTCGACTTCACTTTCGGGGGGCCGAGTTCGAATCCCAGCACGCACCTCTAACTTTTCTATGTTACGTGCGGTTTACGTAATCAAAAATATCACTTGCTTCGACGGTGAAAACATCGTGAGGAAACCATCACAGCAATGTTGCATCTGCATTATTACCATTTAAAAAAAAAACCCACTTAGGTATACGATGACCAGGGGGTAAATTCTGCTAAAGCTGGGCAACAGGGAATACGAGATTTTTACACCCGTTTATTATTACACGTAGGTATCCATCGTAGATGTCTATTAGTTAAACTCTTGAAATAAAACATTTTTTATGTATTTTCGATTACAAAACACGAATTTCCGGCTTCGATTCTCGTTTCGGGCCTTAAAATCAAAGGAATTTTGTTTTTCTTCTAAGAATATCTTAGTACCTGCACATAGTCAAGGCGGTTAGGTATAAGCTTGCTAGATAATTAATTGCACTAGCTTGTCAGCCAATTAATTTTATAGATTTTACCGCGCGAAAGTAGGTGTTGCATTTGTCTTCGATATGCAAATTTTTAATCGACTTTTTTCTATGAAGTTTATAAAGTGGGTGAAACGGATTCTCGAGTTCGGAGTGCCAAGTGTGATATTTTCGACCAACGTTTACTTATACGATGGCTTGAAAATTAACTACGATTTATAAAGTATCGAAGGAGCCCAATCGGTATACGGCTTCCTAGAATGGTTATTTTCGTTCGTAATTATCGTCTTGCCATCTCGGAGATGTCTCTTAAAATGTTCAAAGTTTGAATTAATCGGGAGCGTAAGTATTCATTCTTTGACACCTGCATGCTGACATACGTCAGGCTCAATTCCTAAATTTACTCAAGAAGCGTTTGGAAAACCATTTCTTATCTATGTAATATTATATATGTAGCATATTGCTTAAATATAATATGTATAATATGTGTGTAGTATTAGAATTTATGAGTAAATAGTTTATTATAATTATTTTGTACATATATAAATATATATTTTTAAATTTAAATTGCTGCACCACCAACCCTTTCCTTCGTTTTTTCCTAACGTCAAAGGTTGTCTGGAAGAAATCGCTTTAGGGATAAGGCCGCTTATGCACGCTCTATTTTATTTTCTAAGTTTCTTCTGTATTTGTGTTTAATTTGTATAAAATGTGTTATTGGTTGCTTAGTTAGAATGCAATGTCAGAAAAAACATACCAACTCACTTCTTATTTATAGTATTATATGGATGTAAGGATTGGCACACTGCCAAATGGCCACTGCCGGGAATTGAAACCGGGACGTACTACTTAAATTCACAGCGCTCACCGTTGCGCCCGGGAGGTCGACAATTTTTATATTCACTCTCAGTTCTGCTTGCGCCGCCCTTTGCAGACTGCCAACCTGAGACGTGGCCCTTTTAGGCTTAGGGTAAGATACGTATTTTGTTTGTAAGAATGCAATGTTAATGTATCGACTTTTCACTTCTTAACTTACTTGAAATTTTTTGAATCACAATTCACTATGATTATGAAATGGTAAAATGTTGATGTTGAAAAAGAGGAACTTATGAGTTTCTATGTTCTCGGTAGAATTTTCCTTCTAAACTGACGCGCCGCTGCTAGAGCATTTTTATAAGATTCCGTTTTTGATGAGATATAAGTAACTTGCATGCTGTATGGGCATAGGATACTTTTTAGCCTAGCAAAAGATACAAGAAAACTTTAAAAAAATGCGGGCCACGACTTAGGAAACAGCTAGTTTGTTAGAAGTATAAAATAAAAAAAATACTAAAAGATTGGACATAGGATACTTTTTAACCTTGCAAAAGATACAAGAAAACTTTTAAAAATGCGGGCCACGACTTAGGAAACAGCTAGTTTGATAGAAGTATAAAATAAAAAAAATACTAAAAGATATTTGACAGCGGTGGGATTCGAACCCACGCCCTTTCGGACTGGTGCCTAAAACCAGCGCCTTAGACCACTCGGCCACGCTGCCTTGTAATGATATTGTGAAATTATGTATACAAATTCACTACGTATTAACCTATCATAAAGCCGGAGATATTTTATTTCTTACAGTTTTTATGTGTTTTAAGTATCTGAGAAAATATTTAGATATTAAACTTTTAAAATGATTCATGTTCTTACTTTAAGTTACCACACAGCGATATCATACTATAAATCCTTGCGCCATCTATTGAGCAACGTTGTAATTATAATATTCTTAAACATACCAATGATCACGTAAGTATTGGTATCTTAATGTACGAATAGTACTTTCATTTAGGAAAACTGACTTATTGATTTCTGTGCGCGGTAACGCATTTAAAATAAAACCTTGTTCTGTAGTAAAACATTTAAAAACTTATTGGCTTGCTCTCTGATCAATTCGATACTTACTCGAGCGATTTATTATTCTTTTTGTTTAGTCGCTTGAATACTGTGCTTCACCTTATGAAAATCAGAATATAACACAGAAACAGCTGAAAAATCTAAATTGACAATTTGTATGGGGTACAGTTTCGTATGACTTCCAGTAGATGGCATTCTTTTCTGACTTATAGTTTGACAGCTGCGCCATGCAGTAATTAAAGAGTCCATGCCTCAGTCCATTCATTGTAACTTGCCTCCTATCAAAGGTGTTTAGTGTGGTACTTGTTTTCGCGTATTTCAAACCCGATTTTCGATTGTCTATGGTGGTTAGCCGTGACATAGTAGGCGGCAACGATCAATAAAGTACGAAATTATCAGTATTTCTTGTACCGGAAAAATATCAATCTTTATTGGCCATCGTCAGCTGACAAAATTATCAGCCTTTAATACATTTGTCGAATGTACTTCACCAGTTGGAATGATAATAAATCAATTTTAGGTTTTATTTTTATTTTTAGGTGGTTGAAATTGGTCAATATTTCATAGGTACCTGGTTACCTCCAACTTACCTTTTTTGGAGGCTTGCAAGGTCACTTCTGTGGGATGCAACTTGTGTTGATACCCTAGCTGCATCACACATCCAGGCCACCTCGTCAATGGTAGGTGCGGCTGCTACCAGTGCCGAGCAGGCCAAGAGGCGTAAATATGAACACCTGGATAGCAGCTTCATTTTTGTGCAATTTGGAGTAGAGACTTTGGGACCGTGGGATCCGGAGGCAAGAGCCCTTTTCAAAGAATTATCGAAAAGGGTTTTCGAGTCTACCGGTGATCCTAGAGCGGGCAGTTACCTTGGCCAACGAATTAGTTTGGCCATCCAAAGGGGCAATGCTGCCAGCATCTTCGGAACTGTGCCTCGCTGCGGTGGTTTCGAGGAAGTTTTAGATTTTATTTAGTTTTAAATAGTTTATTTTAGGTTATATTTATAAAACAATTATTTTAAAGAATAAACATGAACATGACATATTAACATTAAACTGAATTTAACTTACCTTTACCTTTTTGGTTTTGTAATTAGAAAATAAAAAAGTCCCATTTTAGATCTAATATATAAATAGAGATATAGTATGAGTCATCCTCATCATCATTATCAACCGATTCAGGGCCCACTACCGGGAACGGGTCACCTTTAGAATGATGTAGAACTATCAGGTATGCAGGTTTCCTCACGATCTTTTTCTTCACAGTTGAAGCAAGTGATATTTTAATTAGTTTAAAGTTTAAACGCACATAACTTAGAAAAGTTAGCGTAGCGTGCTGAGATTCGAACTCGGCCCCCGACAGTGAAGCTGCAGTCCTAACCAGTAACTACGGAACTATAATCGCTTTTACCGTTCACCTTGAATAAGAAAATAAAACACAGCTGTTCATAATGACCTGTATATTTACCTAAGTGTAAAGGAGCATTATTTACAAGGTGGACATCGATATATTTATGTCTACCCTAACTCTAAATCTTATCTCAAAATATTAGTAGATTAAAAAAACAAAATTTAGTTTTAGGGACTCATTTCACCTTGCTTCATTTAAAATAATTTCACGAAATGTTTCATTCATAATAATTACTTACACTTATTTATTTGAAATGAAACATTTTATCTCTACATTTAAAATGTTGCTAATTTAGTTATACATAAATATTTAAAATAAATTCAGTGTATTCACATTGTTATCCTCTTTCATTAGGAACATTGTGAAAAGAATAGCACAACTATGTGACCTGTCAATTTAGTTTATTTCACAGATACGTATAGTAAAATCAGCACCATTAAATGTAATATTTTACGGTGTAAATTTAAATTAACGGTACTGTAAGGTAGTAAAAATCAAAATTAAGTCGAAAATGCTTTTTAAATTGCGTCACGGATCTGGGTTATAGCTCTTTTGTAGTGATCGGCGCAATTTTTTTTTTGCTATTACATTATTCAGAATGCTAAGCAAATTAACTTAGCATTTTGGATCGTGTAAACACACCCAATTCAGTTGCTGACTGCTAATTTCACTCCACAGCTTCGTTTTAAGTTGCGAGTGCATTAGCAGTAACAATAATGAGGTATTTAGTAGCTAGGTGAAATAAGTCCTAAAATTGACAAGTAATCAAAAATGCTGGACTCAATAATTATAGTTGTCATATACTTTGTTAGTTTAGATTAAACAGTAAACACAGTTCTTAAGCATAAAACATATCACTTAGAAAGCTGCTTCCATAAGCCATTTTGTTTTTAAATGTAGGCATATTATGTCGTAGAAATTAATAAAAGAAACTTATGTTTATAGCAAACGTTTAAGATATTTATAACTAAATCATTTTTGATGTGTAGCTGCTAATAGTTGCTGCAATTGAAGAAAAACATTTCTTTAAATTATAATAAACAAGTTGCTCCCCGTTCTTCGTCTGCTCTAATGACAGTTTTTTTTTCAAATCCCGTGGGAATCGTTTGTTTCCCTTGGATAGCCTATGTCACTCTCCGTCTGTTCTTACTTGATTTTTGGTATACTATCTGTATACCAAAAATCAAGTTAATTGGTTACTTAGTTAGGGAGTAAAGTAAGCACAAACAAACAAACACGCTTTCGAATCCATAATATTAGTATGGATTAGAACATAGCTGCAATCTCACCTTACAGTGACTATTTAGTTGGACGACGCAAGCTTGCCCTTTTGAATTTATAATAACCCTAATCGGTTGCTATTTAGCACTGTATCGCAATGCTAAATCGTTTGGCTATACGGATTTGCTTGTAGGATGGTAATTAGATCCTCTAATAACGCCAGATCAGAGGAGTGCCGGATATAGAATATTAGTCATTCCCACCAGTAGTACGGCTAGCATGGGCAGTAGACATTTTATAACTCGGGGAAAGAAAAAAATAGTATCTTTCCACACTTTTATCAACTCTCCGAGCATTGGCACACGAGTGGAAATAATGTTCAAATGTAAAACGTTCAATTATAAACGGGGGAACATAACATTGTCGAAAATTAAAAAAAAAATTATTAACAGGGGAAAACTACTATTCTCTACCGTGCTTTGGCAGGTGGGCACGTCCATTTTATCTCTCGTCAGGGGATATAATTTTTAACTTTGCTTATGCTAGTCTTTAAAAAAACAGTAAACATAGTACTTGAAATAATGAAAAGATACGTGGAGTTTAGGTATTACAATAAAAACTACAGCATCCATTTTTTATTTATGCGATTTTTTCAGATGAGAGTTCTCGATTCGCATTGCCCTGGTCTAGCAAATTTTTTATTATGTTTGTGCCACCAGTGGTGCTTTAAGTATTGAATATCGTAATGGGCTAATCCGAAACGGATCCGTTGGGGATATCCTCTTATAAGCCTGCTAAACGATCTAGACAAAACGATTAGGTAAATACATATTAAAGTTCCCACGCATTCTGGTTTTATTGTTAGCTGATAGTGTGGTGTTAAATGCAAGGAATTATTTATTATTTACGCTTGTTTACTTACAAAACGTGAATGCATTAACTACAAAGCTACACATTCACTAATGTTAAAAGTAAACTCTTCATATTACAAAAGTATAGCTTTCGTGTGTTGTGTACGAAAACTCGAAAAGTATATCGCCACATATAACTTTCATAGGAGTATATCGCGATACAAGTTGTGTTTATGATATATTTAATCTGTCATATTTGAGAAACCAAAATGACTATATCTGATACACGTAGGTTTAGGACAACTTCTATACACTTTATCGGTACAATGATTCTATTATTGTTTCAACGCGTTGATTATACATACCTATTTATTTCTTACCAGACCATTTATTTTCCTTAATTAAATCTATTGAAATATTTTTTTCTTTTTTTTACCAATTAATAATGCTTTTGTAAAACAAATAAAAGCCCACTAATGAATATGTAGCTTCTAGCACTGATCGAAATAAACACATCTGTAGCATAAATTTTGTAGAGTAACAAACACGCTACGCAAACACTTTTATAGTCTCGTTCACATTTTGCTTTATTAAACTAAAGTCTAAACTCCATATAAAGCTAAAGTAGGCTCAGAGGCTGCAAAATCAAAACAAACTAAGCTTTAAGGCGTAATCCGAACGTAAGGTCGTAGTCCGAACCACATATTAATAGATAATCAATATAATATATTTTATGTATTATCAACAGTTTACGTGCAAATACAAACCGTGCAATAATTAAATGAAGATAATAATATTCTTCAATAATATTATATCTACAATATTATAGTAATATGCCAGTCAGGAAAAAATACAATGACTTACTTATTAATGCCATATTCGAAAATTCAAAGGTACTTTTGTTTTATTATAATATGTATTTATAACTGCACAATGAATATTAATATAATATACTAATATTAAAATTAAGAATGTATGAAATTGAACATACAAATGATTTACCGTGAGAATTAAAGGAACAGAAAATGTCATCGATATATAGGTTTCTTTATGTACGGTCAAATGCATTCTTAATTTACATTGAGTTATATATATAAAGAGAAGACATCATTTATCACCACTGTGATCCGTCCGTTCCGACCGAACATGCAACTAAGAACCTACGTACTTAGTTACATGGTAAATCTCACGTGAGAGAGAACTTGTGATTCTTACGAAAACACATTACAATTCATTTAATATAATAAATTGTAATAAATTCATGTTATCAGTACATGTCAACTTTGTATCGGAAAGAGCGAGACCTCCTAATACAGGTTTTTTCCAAACTTAAATGGAGGTCTAAGCCTATTGTTTTGTAATGAAATTGAGATCAAAAATAAATTATTTTTCATTTTCATTTTAATTTCAATATGCTGTGGTTCCCACCAAACTAACATAACTATGTGGCCAAATGTCAGTTTATATGCAAGATTCTTATTTCGCAAACGGCGCGCCTAGCGCAATAGTAGATTTACGTTTATTTTCAGTGAAATGCCTATAAAACAACAGACAACATACCTATTATGGTTCTAAATGGCATTGGCTTTCTGAATAATTTATCTTTATGAAAGTGAGATTTCACTTTAGCTTTGTTGTCTCAATCTAGCTTTGCTATCTATAGGAAAGCTAGATATCTACAACCAACTTCATAAAATGAGAAAGAATGCTTCAAAGATAACAATTTTTTAAGAAGCATATTTTCATGATTAAATTATTTTTAATTTCATTGGAATTGAATGTAAAGGCCAATACAAGATATTGTACTGATAATATGAGAAAACCAAGCGGTTTTAGGAATAGCGCTTGTATATATATCACTCAATGTTTATTTAATCGTTTTATGTCGGATTACAATTGGCATGACAACGAAAAAGGGTTATTTGGTTACTGAATTAATGTGTTAGTGTATAAATTATTTGAATTAGATCTAAATGAATTTACAATTACAATGTACATATTCCTAACCTAAGTGAGCTTTGACGTAGCTAGTTTAGTTCGTTTTAGTTTATTTCATGTCATTATGCGTTTGCAGTAAAATGTACTTTTACAATATTTTTCAAAACTACCTTCATAGTTATAATTTTTTGTAAATGTCATTTATTAGAAAATAAATCTTATTGGCCATTGAAGAATGTTTTATTTAACAAAACTTTTGTAGGCCTTTGTTTGATAATAATTTATAGTTCAAATCTTTAACTCAATATTAACCATTTTGAGATATCTTTTTATAAGAATGTCTTCGAAAATGCTGACAACATAATGTATTAAAGTTAATATTACTCAAAATTCAGTAAACATATGTCTATTTTATTTGTCATTTCAAGATTGTTTAGGTTAGTTAACAGGAAGATTACAAATTTTATAATAAGCCCAGGGAGCATGCCAAACGCTTTATAATGGGATCGTGATATTATAATAATGTTGGATTAGATTACGTGGATGGCAGATTTGAAATCCAAATCACTATTCAGGATAAAGACCATAAAAAGAGAGTAGCATGTTCCTGGGAGCAAGGCTTCGGTGCGTATTATATATCAATTTACTTATATAAGTTGATAGATTTTGAAAAATATTAAAAATCGGTTATTTCTTGTCTAATATTATTAAACGCTCTCTTTTAATGTTTTTCGTGCTCCGATATCGACGAATATTTTACACAGTTATGTTAAAAAATTAAATACACGCATAAATTAGTTGATTACTTTTTTATATTATTTATTATCTATGAAAATTCATACACAATTATAATATTAATGTTATTATTCGTACATGACCATAATTAATTAGTATAATTTAAATAAATTAATTGACTTAATTGTCATAATATTTTGTTTCAACACAACGCAATTTTATTCATGTTGTAAAAATATTGCAAAATCGAACTGAGCACAATAATCGTTAAAAGGTGACATAAATTATTATGACCTAATAGAAAAATAGCGAACCACTGGAATAAAAATTCGTTGTGTAGCTGACGGAAAAATATAAGATAAGTTTTAATTTTAAAATAGCAATAAAACGAAAAACTCAATATTTGTTTCATAGCCCAAATTACAGTTATGATAATGACCTTCGTATACCATATCGATAAAACATCGACTCGGTCCAAATTAAACCATTGTAGTTTCATAAGTTAAATTGTTCAAAATTTTTTATTTAACATGCACGTCGTTTGAAGTACAAACTACAGTGTACTTTATGTCGCTTGATATAATACCTTCGCATGTTTTAATCTGAGTCGAGTCGGTGTTCACTAGATATAGTGTATGAAGTTTTCAATATTCCTATCAGTAAAATTACTTACATACAAAAACAAGATAAAAAATAAAATCCCAAATTAGTTATACTTAAGTAATATAGAAAAGAAATAAAGAAGTCTTACATGCTAAAGGAACACAGCGCTAAATGTTCGCATTAATCTTCACCGATAAGCCGTAAAAAATAATGTTATATACGGAATTAATATATTTTTTTAATTATATGTAAAAATATCCGTAGTGTACTGAATTGTGTGTTCTGCTCTAAGAGGTTCAACACTGTCAGTTTCCTTACTCGAGCTGGTACTGGTTTGACAGAAAACCGATACTTTCGGCCGCGGCACTTGTTAAGCACTAAATTCGATAATATTTAACTGTTGAACAAGTATTTAAAAAGGCTAATGCCCGTTTTTCACTAAACATAGGAAACCCCTAATGATATAAAAAAATCATTCAAGCGTTGGTGAAACGTTTTTTTCAATAGACATTGCCTAAATCATTGGGCGATGAAAAAACGTTTCACCAACGCTTAGGTGTTAACTATTGGTCCTGAATCCTGACTTAATACCCCACTCGTTGGCACGGAGCTCCTACCACTTCAATGCTTCAATTCGGCCCACCAGGCTTTGATTATTATTATCACAAGTTTAAGATAATAAACAAGGCTGGCTTAACGTGCTGTACGAGGTTGAACACTGTCAGTTTCCTTACTCGGGCTGGTACTGGCTTGACGGAAAACAAGTACCTATAAATATTCGGCCGCGGCACATGCTAAAGTTACATTTCAACTGCTGAAGTCTCTAAATAGGCTGATGCTCGTTTTCACTAAACGTAGGAAACGCCTAAATAGAATGCCTAATGATTCAGGCGATGTCTATAGAAAAAGAAAGTTTCACCAACTCTTAGGCGTTAACTATTGGTTAAAGTTAGATCTATGCGTAGGAATATCCTTAGATTAGGCGTTATTTGCTCGTCGTTAGTGAAAACCGGCATATATATTTTAATTTTTTTTTTCAATATTTATCAATATATTTTGATCGTTACAACACGTTACGTTCAAACAGCTATAAAAATCGGTGATGATTATTGAAATTTAACTAAAGATTTTATTATTAGATAAAATTTGATTCATTATATTCTGTAGAGTAAAATTTTCAATGCCCACTAATTCTGGAAGCAATGTACAAGCTTATATTAATATGTAGCCTTCCCTTATATTTGTCATACTATTTTGCTATTATTAAAACCTTATAGGACTACCAAAAAATTCATTTTTAAATAATCATAATTTAATGTGCTAATGGAATTTATATTCGGTTTTAATTCTCTGTCATTTTTATTTACACATAGGTGCGATTTCATACCATCGTAGATGGTTAAAGTTTTTTTTATACTTAATGATTTATACTGAATTTGCGTGATACTGTATTTTAACAAGGGCCTAATATAAGAATGAGGATACACATAATATTAGCTTCACATATGATATAGACAATGAAGACATGAACGTCCATAGACAATCTGTTACGACATAATTATAATCTATGCGATGAAAATAAAACTAACATGATTGGCAAATATACAATAGAAGGAAGCGGATGGCACATTTTCTTTTTACAGAAAAAAACATACAAGATCTCCCATTCAGATTCAACTATGTATCATTAGTGATACTTCAACATTCAAAACACATTGGTCTCGAAACAGCGGAAGTAAATACACCAGATTAACTTCACAGCGACGTTACAAAATTTGGTCTTAAGAATTTGATAATTATTCTGATATTCAATGCATATTATAAATTATCATACATACGTATGTCGATCATACAACATAAGGTTGTACATGGTTTGTACATAAGAAGTACAATCAGTACAGTTAACATGTTGATATATTATTTATTTGTTTATTTCGTTTTAGAACAAATTTAGCCACAATACGGGAATGTAAAATTGACGGCATGCGTCAAATTAAAGAACGTTACGTCAATTTCAAAATGGCCGTTAGGGTGTTTGTCGATGGCCATTCGACTTTTGACATTTATCGTAACATTTTTCAGATTAAACGGTTTAGTGCAACAGTCTCGCACGAACACATTTGCCATTAGAAATTTTCGTATGTTATACTGCAGTTCATAAAAGATGTATTAATGCATTACAGTGAGGTAATTATAACTGAATATTGCCATGGAAAGTGTTTCCTTGCAAGACTTAAGCTTTGAGGCCTTATTAATAAACGTGACGTACAGTCGGAATAGTTTCGCATTGTTTTTTCACCATCTGAGGTTTTAAATGTGCTATCATTTGACGTGTGTCAAAACACATTTTAAAATTATTACGACGTTACGTGTCGATAAATTTGACAGCGTAGTTATTTCGACCTCACGCCACGTTTATTAATAAGGCCCTGAGTGTTACTTTTGAGGATACAGATCCGTCACAGGAATCAGCATAATATGAACTTCAATGCGTAATTAATGAATATCGGTGCCAATTATGCTACCTATCGTGTATATTGTGCTATCCCTTTTTACAGCAAAAATTGTGAAAGAGACAGCATTACTTTTAAATTTAATGAAATTTAGGTCAGTTCCTAATGAATTAGTTCAGAGATTTGAGTACAGCAAAATTGGCAGTACCTATTGTCATTTTCACTAACTCCAATGACCATATATCATCCAAAATTATACACTCAAGGCTTATTAAGATGATTGATTGAGTTTGATGGTAAACTTAATAGACTTGTGGCAGAGTTTGTTCAGTCTGTTCTCACGCATAGAACTCCCGGTTGTTGTGTCCCTTCCCGTAGGAGGCGGCTGCCGGGCTTCTCTTGGGCTCGTCGAGTGCGTACGAGCCCTCGTCCTTCTTACGCATGCGGTATACGATGAACATGACCACCAGGATCGCGCAGAGGAGTCCCACTACCGCTCCGCCGATCACAGCTGGAATCAATTAAAAACCGAATTAACTCTTCATTACTTACTTACAAATTTAATATTTATTCTAACTTAATACAAAAGCATAATTTTCGAGGGTTTAGGGAGCAATCTCTGGTTTTTTTAAACCGATTTTGATAATTCCTTTACTAATAAAAGGCTACATTATTTGTGAATGTCATAAGCTATATACAACGTGTAACCGAATTACGAAATAATGTTGAAGGATGCGTAAGTATATTTCATAAGGAAACATCTTGTAAAAATTTTAAATCAAAAGAAGGTATTCTTTTTTTTAACTAACTCAAAACATTCCAAGTGTTTCTTATGGCAACCCTATTGAAGATAAAAGACCGACACGCGCATACGCTACGATATGCGTACTTAATAAAGTGACAGGAGTCATATGATTTTAATTTTGCATGTGATGTTAGGCTGTATCCGATTTCTTTCAGTAAAAACCATGGCAGTGGTTTACTCAAAAACTATTAGGTTTTCGGTTTCACAGATAAGTTTCAGAAACAGTACCCAACCTATGGCTATGGCTCTGAAACATGGTCGTTAACTATCGGTCTCATAAGAAGGCTCAGAGTCACTTAGAGGGCGATGGAGACAGCTATGCTCGGAGTATTCCTACGCGATCGAATCATTAATGTGGAGATTCGTAGAAGAACCAGAGTTACCGACATAGCTCAACGGACGACATTAAGCGCGTCGCAGGTAGCTGGATCCAAGCGGCACAGAACCGTGGAATTTGGAACTCCCTACAAAATACCTATGCCCAGCAGTGGACGTCTATCGGTTGATGTGATGATGATCATGACATAATGTTCCTTAAAGCCTGTGAAGTATTATTTCGGTTTTCATTCACACGTTGTATAAACCCGAATAACGGAAATACTTTTTCGTGGTAGTCAGATTGGCAAAGTCGGAGAAAAAGCGGTCCTACGAAAACATTTTGTTACGAATGCTTCCTTAACGATGTTGCGATACGAGTAGTATATGATTTAGTTTTACTCGTGCATGATTTAGTGTACAGTATTCTACTAGCTGCCTAGTAGAAGGCTAGGACATTGGCTTCACTTTTGGGGGGCCGGAGCACACACCTCTAACTTTTGTAAGTATAAAAATAATAATGTACAAAATTAAATAAATACAAAACCCTAATTCAGCCGTTATTGCATGCAGTGCATTGTGTCCAAAAACAGTGAAAACGCCCCGCGCACGTTTCACTTCACACCCGCGAAATGTTGCTAGCTCACAAAGTTTTTACCATTTTACCATTTTATGGTAAGAAGTATATGTTAAGTATAAATGTAGAACGTTACAGGTAAAATGGTGGTTCGAGAAACAGTACTACAGTGGAGTTATATTTAATGCTTCAATATTAATCGTGTACACGGTTTCTGTATGTTCTTAATTCTGTGGGTGAATGTATACTGACCGGCAAGAATGCCAGGTTGCGCGAAGAAACTGGTGGCGCGGTCTTCCGGCTTAGCGTTCATGATGAACACTCCGTTGTCCGCAGGTTGCGACTTTGGTTCTATATTCGAACCCGATTGCTCCTGATCCTGAAAATTTAGATGACCATTGAGTTACAGAAAACATTATTCAGTGCTCATTTTATTTGTCCAGCATTATACCGATATGCTGAACATCAACTTCATACATTAATCGATGGTTGTAACGATTATTCAAAAAAAATCAAAGTTATCTGTCACGAAAATTCGAATTACGTTATCTATAAAAATTTTGAGATAAAAGATTTTAGAAGAATTTATGTAGTATGGTTGTTTTTTTTAAATTATTAAGTAATATTTCTTCCAAGTGTAGGTATGCGTACACTTTAGTAAAATATCAAATTAATTTATGATAAACTATCGGTTCATTGCGACTTCGTCTGCGTATAAGTCAATTTTAAAGGAATTACATGTGCAGTCGCGGAATTTTCTAAAGGGGAACAACTTTGTCATACATGCTTTTATCGAAACTTTAACGCGCACATTGAAAGCTCTGAACATAAAGAAAAACCCCGATTTTGAAACATTCCTCATTGGTGATATGCTTTTATTGGTCTCAGCGTGACTTTATGGCCGTGTTAGCAATACTGCGTCCCGCGTGCGACAAACGATGCTGGCAACTTCGACAGCTGGTCTTGTGTGAAAAACTAAACGTAGCGTCATCGGAAAAAACAAAAGCGAGGGAAGATTTTGGGGCGTGAAGGAATGCGGGTCTTCTGCGCCGGGGCCGAATAGACCTCTCCAGACTTTGCATATCTATTGTATTAATATTATATATGTATTGTTTAAAACTTTCACCGACTTTCATTTCAATATAACATCACGCTAAGAGCAATAGAAGCATAGCACCAATGAAAAATGTTACAAAATCGGGTCTTTTTCAATCTATATCACAGCCTTTAAGCCTTCCTCGATAAATGGGCTATCCAACACTGAAATAATTTTTCAAATAGAACTAGTAGTTCCTGAGATCATCGCGTTCAAGTAAATAAACAAATAAGCAAACTCTTCAGCTATTTTTTTTTAAATATATTGTTTAAAATTGGGAATCAAACCCAGAAATTTAGCTCAGAAAGCAGGGTCGCTGCAAACTGCGCCAATCAGCCGTCAAAGACGTACAAGATTCGACGACGCGTTGTATACTAAAATCATATCATGTTAAGGAAACACTTACAATGACTGGCGGGTTGATTTCCTCTCCTGACACACTAATGTCAGTCAGGTCTGGCCGAGCGGGCGGTTCCTCCCCTGTAATGCGCGTGTTTGGTGCTCCCTCTGAAGGCTTCAATATACGAGCTGGAATTATAAGTGTAGTGGATTAGTGCTATTGGAAATATCCCGAAGATTATCTTAAGTTTTCTTATTTTAGCGTGAGGCTAAACGAGCGTAATTTTTGTTTGGTTCCTTATAATAGTCGGAAATTCATTCATTCGGTCATTTCGGTCATGGATCTGAGTCAGCTTAAGAAGAGAACATCATATAGGCAATTCCCTAACTCCGGGTTCGTACTGAGAATTTTTAACGGAAAATCCCTAATACCAAACCGTGCTTGGCCCGATCCGGAAATCGAATCCAGGATCCTTGATGAACAAACTAACCACTAGACGGTCGGAGGAGAATATGCTTCGTAAATGCGCATTATTTTAATGAAACCATTCGATGAAAAAACACCCACCCAATAAAAACGCAGAATATTTGCTGACTACGTGGGGTGTAGGTTGCATTTTGTCGGCCCATCAATCTGGCAGCCCAATTATATTACAGTACAACTGAAAAATCGCGTCCGAAAATACAAGACACATGAAGTTACTCTGGTTTGGCTTCACGCTTGTCCAACATATCCTATATTAATATAGATTAACTCTTTATCTAATATTGTTTAAACAATTTATTTCTAGTCGAACACTGTTTAATTCCGATAATTAGAAAAGAAAAGGAACAATTTCTTGATACTTGATTAAAAATACTTTTCTAAAACACCTTCCAAATTCTATACGAATTGAAATAATTGAAGATAGCTCTATTTTTGTTTTATTTCCAAAAATGTATAGCTTATGTAACTCGGAATGATGAAAGTTTTCTTATGACATTCCATACATCCTCATAGGTTCAGGCTTTTAAAACTCACTATGACTCACATACATACAATATCCTCGTGAACAATATCCTCTACTCACTTGTACTTGATTTTTTAAGTATTGGGTAGCCGTGTAAAGTGATTACATTGTTAATGACGGAGTAAACTTCCAAGACTTTCAACAAAGTTGCACCTAAAGCCGGCCAGTAAATTTTTTACTAAGCACGCTCAGATGTGTTGTGAATTCATGGGTTGCCAAAAATAATTTATAAGATATCATCGTCATCATTTTGATAATGTTGAGTTAGTACCTAAATCCGGTCAGTTCATTTTTCACCAAGCACGCCCAGATAGACATGTTTTCATATGGGATGCTATTGCAATTTATAAGAAATATAATATCATACATATTATACGTTAATCGCATAGACAAGTTAACGACGCAGTGAACGACGTTGTTTCGTTTCTTCATGGAACAGCAAATCTCGCAAATTACATACAAATTCAAATTCAAATTCCAAAATGTTTTAGTCATCACAGGCACTTATGAAGCATTCATACATTTAACATGTTACACTCATGTTAGTGATGGTGATAACTGCATTCGTTAACTTTAAACTAAAGCTAGGAGGGTTCCAAACGCGATCTGGTCTAAGAAGACAACAACAAACTTAGTCAGGTTTTTTTTTGTTATAACCATCTCACAGTCGAGTTAATTTTGAGCTATGAAGTAAGAGCAATTCATACCTAAGCTTTTTTGTACATACATGTAATCCTTAATATTATTAAATTTTAACTACTAACCTTAAATGCCTTACTAAGTTTATGCAGTCTAGTAAACTGCACTACAGGTTTATTTTTAATTCTTTAATTATTATTATTACACTACACTTTCTTTTTAAATATTTTTATTTTTTTATGTACATAAATTAAATTAAATTTTTAACTATTCACTATTCTCTGTTGTAACTTAAAAAAATATTTAAATTCAAGAAAGGTTGATTTGTTTAGAGGTTAAGTAAAGATTGCAAATGTATATTTAGTAAAGGTGTGTCAATTAGATGACGAAGACTTGTTAGTGTTAGATAATTTTACTTTAGTAATGAGTTTGATAATTAAAGGGAATTAGTAGTAAGTAGGACTAAGTAGCACGAAGAATATAATAAGAAAAATGATGGTAATAAAATTGGATGGTACAACGAGATTAGGAAGGAATACGTAATTTGGAAACATGCGTTAAATTGGATATTGAAAATAATGATAGAATTGGCCAAATGGAATTGTCATCGTTGAAATAAAACTATTCTTTTACGTCGGAGAGCGTGAATCAACAGTAGTCAACAATATGAGTTGTCCAATGCGGTTTTAGGTTAACCGTTGGTTTTTAACTACGTCAATAATATTTTCCTCAACTACCTAATGCAAACACTTCAATATAATCTTTAATAAATCTTTGTCGTTTGACAAAATATGCATTTACAGTTAGCTTTATCCCGAGGTTTTACTCGCATTAAATTAACTTACTCCTAAATATATTTCAGGCATAGTGTAGCTAATTAAAAGTTATTTTTTTATCGGTTCAGTATCAAATATTATCTTCTATGTATAAAGTACAAACAAACTAATTGGATTTAAAGTTTTAAGCTCAAATACTTAAAATAAAGTGAGTGTATTTTAAAATACGCGTACTTTAATAAAATTTGAATTAAATTCAAAATGAAATATTATCTGTTATTGAATAGTTTTATGAATAGTTTTATTTCAATTTTAAGTCAAGTAGTCGCGAAAACTGTTGGGATGACATATTAATGATCTCATGCAGAAAAAATTATTATCTATGTCCACATCGAAACTTACCCAATTCCTTGGTGTCAATAAAACTATAATTCTCTTTTAAATTTAAGGTTTTAAATCGACTTATTTCACAATGCCAAACAATGAACAACAGTTAGCCACAGACCGTAAAAATTACCGCTTAGTTGAATGTTCAGGAAACTATTGCGGGTAAGTAACGAACATAATTACATTTGCGAGCGAGTATCGTTGATAATAATTAAAAACATAAATCAAGGTTGCATAAGAATAGCGCGTCTATAACGCAACGACGCGAAATCTTTGTGTACTTGTAGCTAGCTACATGGAGAAGGAATTCAAAGAAATGAATGTTATTATTCCATAGATAAGACACTATTGTCTGCTGTCCTAAATGTATAACGATCTAATTAAAATACGTTGTAAGGTTTTTTATAGTCAACTGTACTGGCAACACTGACACTAAGAATAGTATTGTGAATCATTGTAATTGTTCTCTTAACAATTATTCATTGTTAAGTCAACATCTCCTGAGGATGCTCCGGTGTCGGAGCGAAACGTGCGTAGAGGGTACATTGCCTGTACTGTAGTACATTGAGATCTATTTGGTGTGGAGTACAGAGATTGTAGTAATTACAAATTACACCACACAGATTCTCCTGCTTTTCGCGGAGTATAGCAAATCAAGCTTAATTTTCATAGATTAATAATTCATATTACAAAGTAATTTTATAAAATTTAAATAATTTAAAGCAGATGCTATCCTAATTTAAAAAAAGTTTATGCGACGACTTAGAACGATGGGTTAAATACAGCCTGAATAGTACGAAACAGTAATACAAATAAGCCAGATGTGTTAACGATAAGAAATGGAAAAGAAAAATGATTATTTCATTAATTATAACAAAATTAAATGTGTAATCATGTCATTTTTAAGGTTAAATATGAGTGATTGCACATTTCGTAAAGTAAAATATAATCTTTGTTTGTTACACAAGTTGCAAGATCAAATAAATGTCATAATTATTAATGTTCATGACAAAAATAACAAAAAATCTAAGCGCTGCCTTGACGACAGGCGTGAAGACTTCTATGAAAAACGATAAGAGGCCAAATAATATTCTCACTACTTATCAGTTATTCAAATGCAAACTATACGAATGGAGGTGATTTGTGTAACAAACCAAGGTCAAATAATTAAAATAATGGCAACAAAAATGGCATGCTTCAGCCTCTACTCACGACTGACTACATCGAACGAATCTACTGGTATTGGTAGTGGCAGTTCCGTATTCGGAATCGGGTTGGTCTCCGACTCATTGAACTGAGTTTCGGTCTCATTGCTGTCGATATCGGACTCATTATATTCGAGGTTCGGTTTTGACGGGGTTTGCAAACGGGGTTTGAAGTCTTCGTCATCCGGTGGCGCGTCCGGTGCGTCACCTGATCCGGCGCGGCCGTCCTCGTCGTCCGGGCCGGGTCCGGGTCCCCAGCCGGAGCCGGAGCTCTCGTCGATCTCTAGACCGGAGCCATCATCGTCGATGAAGAGGTTGTCCTTGTCGGACGCGAGCGGGTCGTCTTGTTGGTGCAATGCGCCTTCCGTCGGTCGGACGACTGCAGCGGCACCCTCCTGAAATTGAAAATAAATATATTTAAACTATTGCCTGCGTTCTTCGACTGCGTTTATTACGTTTTCTTATAACATGTAGTCAGAAATCGTGGGAGCTGTTTGCTCTCCGTCCTTTCAACTAATTCTATGTAAACAATCAAGTCGATTGGTTGCTGAATTATACAAACAAACAATAATACTTATGAATCACTTGAAGTTGTATATTTATTTAGGATTTATAGATATGTAGTGACATGCACATTGTATTTTTACAATGGCCGGTGTGTCTTAACTGAGGTCTTAACCTAAAATTTTTTATACTAGTGTTTCTTATTGGAAAATAAAAATCAATTACATCATCTCTATGAGTAAGGATTTAAACATCCTGTGCAATAATAGGGACCATAGTCAGACTGGTAGGTAATATAAAATAAAAATGCACAAATTAAAAACGAAAATTATATAAGCCGGAGGGGTTATAAAATCTTTAAACGCGAATATCTACAGTGGCGAGCACTGTAGATATTCGTGTTTCAGACCGAAAGAGATTTAATAAGGTTAGCTTGGTAACTAACCTCTTATATTTGATATACCTAATCATATACGCAGCAATATATTTCTTTACTGGTAATAGATAGTACTATTTTTACTTATAGAATATTAAAACGGCATAGTAATATAATAAAATCTATTAGGTTTTACCGAATTATTAGGGGTTAGTGTGAAATGCAAATAAATCATATCATGCAATAGTTTTTATAATAGATTATTATAATGAGATCAAATTACGTCGCAATCCGACAAATTAAAATGGCCATCTAAACAGTATTGAAGAGATTGCTAGTGGCATTTCTGCATTAAAAAATATGCATAGACGTGTACGTGTCCAGGGAAATCTTTCTCGAAGATAGATGTTTAACCCATTGATTTATGGCGTATTTTTTTCCAGTCGCCACAAGGTTCAAAATTAGAAACTTTGTCAACTTTATTTTTTTTACATTTACGTCAATTTTTAGGGAAATACGTATGAGAAAATACCCAGACCACCAATTACGGCTCTGTAAACGATAATGGCTTTCTAAATAATTAATCATCATACAAGTGTCATTTACATAAGCTGAAGTCTACAATCAATTATATAAAAACGGAATTGAATTCACTGTTTATCGGCCGGTAATGTTAAATAATAAATTAATACACTTTTATGGACACCACAGAGAAAACACAAACGCAAATAATATATAGCAAATGAGGTAGAAGCAAGCAAGTGAGTACAACTGGTAATATTAGAATCCAATTAACAGTTGTTTTATCAGTTCAACTGAAACACTTGGCCTTGATTTAAATCGAACCTCGATCTGAACACTATTCCAGAAGAGTACGCAAAAAGATTGAATAACTACTGCAACATAGATCTACGCGCTCGACCTATTTCCACAAAGTTCAACGAGGCATCAAATATGCACTTTCGGCAGCTCTATTCACTTTATTCAACGTCCAACATGACTTTAGTGAATACTCGACACTATTTCACGAAAATTAAGACACGATTGTTCACTTTTCACTGTAAAGCACGAATTAACTGTCATGAAAAGCGCGTCCACGTCATCATGAATGACGAAAAACCTATTGAATGTGCACGAATGACGTTTTTAATCAAAATTCACTCACCTTATCGTCCTAAAAAACTTCGATATGAGTTATTATTAGGTTTAACGTTTTGTTATTGGTTGTTAATAGCTTTTCTAAGCTTCGGCAGTGTCCTTTCGGTTAGCGTAAGTTGTGTAGTGACGGTAGGCGATCAATAGGCTTTTTTCGTGGGTGGGGGAAAGGGAGGTCGGCTTGTTCCCGCCGCTTGCCGATAGATGCCAGGACGTGGTTTTGAAGGCTTGCAGGAAGTGTTTTCAGGCTCCTACGTAAGGCGGCGCTAGTGGCGTTCTTTCAGTTCAAAGATTGCTTATTGTTATAATGCTTTAGCATTGCTTTAGCTATTCATGACCCTTTAAATATTATAGCTGTTGTTCAGAAGCTTGAGCATAAGGGGAGGTAACGGTTATCTGGTGCAGTTAAGTAAATTTAAGTTTAAAATATATATATTGGGAGTTGAATAAAATTAAATGACCTGTGATTTGGATATACCACAGATAATAAATAGCACTAACACATTGATGAAAATGGCGCCTTTTTATGTTATCTATGAAGTAGTTTGTAATACTTATTTAATGTAGGTATATTAATAGTAGGTACCTATCTCTATTTTTAAAATGGGGAGCGAGGTAACATCGTCGGCAATTAAAGACTTATCACGATTCTAGATTCGGTTTCATAAGAATACCTACCGACCTAAGTATTTACTTGAGTTTTGAAGAGTGAGACGTATAACTTCTAAATAGATATTCATGTGGCTATAATTGTTTTATTATTACTATTTCAACGAATGTTTAATTAAAAATACACTTGGGATGAATAAAAAAAGGAAGACATATTGAAGATAATAATTTTACGCGTTTGTAAATCTACGTATTGCTCTGCTTAAAGGCGACATTTTGATACTAATAATGAATCACACATTAACAAATATGTATGGTTAGATGCGTCCAGGAATGGCGGGTCCAAATTGACATAATATAACCGATATTGGATAAAGCTCATACTTTTTTATATTTATAATATAACTAAAAGACTAATGAAATTGTTCAAGATTTCAATAATTAAGGGCTAACTTAAAGAGGAATAAAAAAAATTGCTTTGTAATTCTGACAAAACTTCTTATAATAATATATAGGATTGTTTCAAGTTATTACTAAGATTTTTATTTACTAAAAGGGGGCTAAAATGGGAGCGTTATTTATAAAAAGTGGAGTTAGTATTGTGGAATGTCATGAAAGAGATAAATTTGCACATTCTAAGATAGGTTTTATTTCATTTTTGGTAGCATTTCATTTGTGATAGGGTATGAACAATTATTGAAAATTCCATTAAAAATTAAAAAGTAATTTATTTTATGTATGCTTGATAGTTTTGAATACGTCAAGTCTGTCGGTTGGTAGTTACTCTACCACCGCCAGTTGAACGGTTTTTTTATATCAGGCATTAGTTCATGATGGAATTGGTTTTTACTAATTTACAACGAAATTACACTGCTAAACTAAACAAAATTAGTTTTTGCTATTATTTTACCTTAAACTAATTAATATTTGTATTTTTAGGTAAAAAAAGAAAAGAAAATAGCTTCGTAACCAATTTTTTAATTAATTACGTTAGATGGGCATGGGAAAAACGAAACCTGCCAAACAGTTGTTAAAATGACGGACTCTGGAACCTTTATTCCTAGCATCGCAAAATTTTATTATGCCTACGCGTACATTAAACCCCAATTACTCACTTATAATGGCCAGTAAGAGCTATATTTATTTAAATTTCGAAATTGTATCATATTTTAAAACCATTACGGGCCCTTTTCGGTCTGTAATTGTAAATATTTATGCCTTCCGGAGCTGCTTTAAGCCGTATTGGGATTTGCGTTTATTTATATATATTTGCGGTTAGTGATGCAGTCTAAGATGCTAGGCTAACTATCAAGGCAGTTACATTAAAGCCAAATCTTGACCGGTTTCTAGGTTATATTTTACCGGAAGGCTCGGACTCAATAAGAGCGGAGATGTGCCGAGAGGTCTAATGCAGAGACGAGAAGAGATGTTTTTGAGCAAGGGAGTGTCCGGAAAGCTGTGCGGAGATGCGGTGAGCGTTGGATGTCGAGTTGAACGCAAAATGAAATTAGTTGCTGCTACTACCAGCTCTTGCGATCACAAACTCCTCTGCCCAACGAAGCGATTTTTCCGTTGTTGTTTTTTTTTTGGGTATGTTAGGTAAACGGTGGGTGACATGAGATTTACTAATAGTTGTTTTGGATTTCAACTAAATGTTTTTTGGGCCAACAAAGGTATACCAATTAAGCTAATAGTTGACATGAAATGAGCTAATAGTTGACATGAAATTAGTCAATAGTTGACATGAATTTACTAATACTTGACATAAAAATAGCTAATAATTCACATGATATTAGCTAATACTTGACATGGAAATAGCTAATAGTTGACATGAAATTAGCTAATTTCTTAAGACTGAAGTACATTACTACGAAATTACGTACGAAACTATGTAGCAAATATAAAACAATTAAAAATATAAAACATTTAAAAAAGTAATGTCTAGTACTTTGATCTAAACATCTTTGTATTGTGTTGTGTTTCTTAATTTTAAAACGTAAACAATAGCCGGCTTCGAATAGAAAAACATTTGACGCTTTTTGCGCTGACAATTTGTAGGTTCACCATCCTCTTAAAGCCGCTCAAAAAGTTAAACAAAGCTCTTTGTGGAACCTTTAAATATGCGATGAATTTCGAAGTAGGCGCAAAAGGCAACTGTTTAAAATGTACAAAGTTTAATGGAAATCCTCCCTGTCGCTGAGGGAATATTAAGAGGGTATTGCGTGGCTGTCAACTACTGTGACTACGCACTTAAGTTACCCAGGCTCCCTATGCCCGTTTTCACTAACGCTAGGCATCGCGTAAATCGAATGCATTTCGGTGATGTCTATAGAAAAACGTGTGTGTACACGCGTTATCAGATATACGAGAAGGTACCTACTTCTTTGGCGTAACAAGAAAAAAACCTTTTCTAAAAATTTTTCCTACGCCTTATTATTCTTATTCTACGTAGTAGAGAAACGACACTAACAATAGGAAAAAATATTTATAATAATGAGATATTTTAGCTCATTATCGGACCATCAAGTTTCACTGAACATTAAAACTTGAGATTTTTGTAATACCCATATTCACGAATGAATAAACGAATTAATAAATAATGAATATACTTTTATTGCACACCACAAAACAATTTGGCGGCCTTATCGCTTCATAGCCATTTCATCCGGCATTAGTATTTACCATACCCCTACCCCTAATCGGTTTCTACGCAACATCGCACCGGAACGATAAATCGCTTAGCAGCTTGTCTTTGTCGTTAGGATGGTAACTAGCCACCGCCAAATCCTCCCACCAGACCAACCAGGAGAAAATTCAGATATTACGAATTTCCAAATTGGCCCCCTGGGAATCAAACCCCGGACCACCCACTTGTAAGTCACTTGTAATACACACTGTTGATAGCAGTTATCATGGATTTACATTCACGACTTGTGTAATATTTGAACCCTGTATAATTAACCCTCAAAGTTCTACATACCTAATGCATGTCAGACGCAGAGATTTATGACATTATACATTTTCCTGAATAGTAATAATTACGCTTTCAAGTTTACGAGAAGCAGAGTGAATTGCTGTCCTTAGTAAAAATATTACCTCGGTTTACAAAAAACTCAAGATTTAAAACACTGTTAATGCACAATAATGTGGTTTTATTAATAGCTCAGACAAAATAGGAGTATTTTTAAATGAAAATTTGATGGTAAGAAAATGTATAAAAGGGTTTTATATATATATATATAATTCAAATTCAAATCCAAAATTTCTTTATTCATGTAGACCTATCACAGGCACTTATGAAGCGTTCATACATAATTGTTTACATAATTGTAAGGGGATGGTGATAACTTCGTTTGCCAACTTAAACCTAAAGCTACGAGGGTTCCAAACGTTCGGAACGGTTCTTGTTGGCTCTTCTTAGACCAGGGCATGGTCTAAGAAGAGTCAACAAGAAACTTAGCCGGGTAATTTTTTTTTTTTTTATTTATCACCATCTCACAGTGAATTAATATCAAGCTACAAAGCTCGAGCAATTCACACCCAAGCTTTTTTATCGTTTAAGTAATCCTTAACATTATAATAGGATTTTTCTGTAAGCTTACGTTTTATTTGAACTTTTTGAGAATACTAGTAATTGAGTAATTTACTATAAGTAAGCCCTTGACTGCAATCTCACCTGGTGTCAGAACAGGCAAACCCTAGCTTATCTAGTTGGTTTAACAGCTATACAACTAATCGGTTTCCACACGGCATCGTACCAAAACGCTCAATCGCTTTGCGGCATCTCTTGGTCGGTAGGCTGGTATCTGATGGACATGACTGATGTTTTCCACTAAACTAATGTGCCCCGGGACCTCCCATTAATACGCCAGGGAGTCGAGAAATAGTGTGACTGCCCTAGATCCTCCAACTAAGCTACGCAAGGGAGGTCTTTAAGAAATCGTGTTATAATCCCAACTGCTCCTTTTGAACAGGGTTGTGGGCTTAAGCTCTAAATCCCTTTCTTGTATGAGTGAAAAGGCTTGTATCCAGCGCTATGGCAGAATAGTTATACCTACAGTGTTTTGTTACACTTCAACTGAGACAACTTTTCAAATGTCAGAGCG
Organism: Pararge aegeria; assembly: GCF_905163445.1. Lineage (NCBI taxonomy): Eukaryota > Metazoa > Arthropoda > Insecta > Lepidoptera > Nymphalidae > Pararge > Pararge aegeria. Next base: position 3,503,103 of record NC_053181.1, read on the forward strand.
TGACAAAACACGGAATAACTTCTTCTTCTTCTTCTTCTTTCTCTCTCTGGGCTTGTCTCCGCACTTGGTCGGCCGGAACCTTCCGTTGTACGTAGTGCCGCTGGTAGGGCTCCCCGCTGTGTCACTCCAGCCAGCCGAGCTCACTCCAGAGGCTTAGCAGGCCGCCCAGGTCGCCAAGTGCTTCAGGGAGTGATGCTGGGGAGCCAAGGTATGCTGCGCGTTGCTCTGCTACTCCTCTACATCGGAGCAATACGTGAGTCGGTGTTTCATCTGCCTCCATGCATACTCTGCACAGGGGACTGTCGGTTATACTTAAAATGAAAAGGTGTTTGTTTAGTTGGCAATGCCCTGTTATCATGCTTACTACCGTCCTTAGTTTATTCCGACTTAGTTTTAGCAGTTTGGTTGTTTGTTTGTAAGGTAGAGCCTTAAAAACATAACTAACATAACATAACTTAAACGTAGACAAAATAAATATATCCAGAGTCCTAAGTAATTAGGTAGGTGTTATACAGGGTACATTGTCGAAGATCTGTTTGGTGTGGAGTATAAGGATTGAATAAATTATAAATTATACCATACAGATTCTCCTGCTGTTTGCGGAGTATAGCAAATTAAGCTTATTTTCATAATATATTATGGATTTCCGCAAATTAACGCCTGCTTCTATCCAATATTCAGAAGAATTGTCTTAAATCGTTTTATTCCAAACAATGGATACCTTTTTGAGAAGGGTGTCCTAGTCAACATGGGAACCTTATAGTTTCGAGTATTGGCTTACAAATTTACCCTAACGCTGATGTGACCTTTTCATGAAAACTAATAATAAAGTTTACTTACCTACTAAAAAAAAAAAAAAAAAAAAAAAAAATACAGATGATACCAGTCAAGGTGGATTTGCTAACATTCACGGCATGTGTGAGAGTATGAAACATTACGGATTCTCTGTATAATCAACCCTCACAGTGGTACATACGTAATGAATGTCAGACGCAGTGGTATCATGTACATTTTCCTGAATAGTAACTAAGCTTTTAAGTATACGAGAAATAGAGTGAAACGTTGTCCTTAGTGGAAATATTAACTCTGTTTACAAAAATGACAAGATTTATTGACTAGCGGCCCCTTGCCACTTCGTATGAGTCAACCGTAAAAGATAGTCATATGATGTGGCGGACTGTTCTTAGAACTCTTTCTTCTTCCTTAGATTCGTCATTTCGGCGTAAAGTTTGCCGTTTACGTCGCACGCGGAATCTCTGCAGTTTTGGCAACATTTCTCATAATTTTTTCTCATTGATGATCGTGGTATTGGTCGTAGCGTGATGTTCTATTGTAGCCTTAAGCCAACACAACAATATATCCAATTCGAAGCAGCAGTTTCTGATATTATAGCGTTAAACCAAGCAAACTCAAAAGCTGTATAGTAATTAGTGCACTATATTGAATGACGGCGATTTTACATTTAAAATTTTTAAATTATTATAATTTTTTTTAAAGCGGCTATAGTACACTGTATAGTCAGTATAGTCAAAGTAGAAAAAATTTTACCTACTTGGTAAAAATGTGTAGTTGTGAAAATTCAACTATCTGGTTTGGACGACCTCCCTGGCCCTAGTGAGCGTTGAGCGCTATGAATATAAGTAGGAGACCTCCTACTTATATTCATAGCGCTCACCGCCCCTGCTGGGTTCGATTCCCAGCAGGGGCAATTTGGCAATATATAATTTCTGAAATTCTCTGGTCTGTTCCAAACTCCCAAACAGGTTAGCCTGCTGCCATCTTAGACCGCATTATCACTTATCACCAGGTGAGATTGCAGTCAAGGACTAACTTGTAGTGGAAAAAAACGGATGAAGGTCGGTGAACGGATGAGATGCTGCACACAGACAGACAGAGGAAGCTTAGTCAAAGTCAAAGTCAAATATTTCTTTATTCAAATAGGCACATAGATGGCACTTTTGATGCGTTATTATATAAAATGTGTACATAGCAGTGAGTAGTGATGGCGATAACTACAATCGTAAACTTAAAACTAAAGCTACGAGCGTTCCAATCGCGCCCTGGTCTAAGAAGAAGCCCACAACAAACTTAGCCGGGTGTTCTTTTTGTTATCACCATCTCACATTGTCATTAGAAAATATTTAAGAAGCAACCTGGTTAGAGCAATTGTTTACACCTAAGCTTTTTTGTCGTTTACGTAATCCTTTATACTATAATATGACTTTTCTATAAGCTTTCGCTAAATACAAACTTTGAACTTCTTTAGTGACATCCCCTGAATATCTACCGGTAATTTATTGTAAAATTGTATACAATTTCCTTTAAATGAATTGCTTATTTTATTTTTGCTTCTACGAGTAGTGTTCAAATTATTGCAGTCATTTTTGTGAACATACATTAAATTTTCAAATATGTATTGGCTATAGAGTGTCATTATTTTAACTTAGTAATAGTGACTCTTCGGTTACGGAGCCCTAGTAGGACTAACTGCACGGGTCCACCATTCAAAGCAATAGCAATAAGCCCGGAATAAATAGGTTTTAACCTAAAACTAATAACGAATAAAGATCTCAAAACTGGTCAAGTGTATGACTATAAAATCAAAGTACTATGTAAATAAAATCAAGTGAAAAAATTTGTCTAATGTAGACTAATTTTTTCACTTGATTTTATTTGCTGATGGAATCGAATCAATAAACGACCGTTTGAGCGTGCAAAATGCTATTTGTTACGCTGTTGGCGCCCAGCGTGGTACAAACTACCAACGCTCGTTTATAGCGTTAAATCACGGTAGGAAACGATAAAAGTGACTTTGCTATACAGAATTAACTACCCTCACTCTCGTAATATAATTAAGTTATACTTACTCAGTTCAGATATACAACAACAACATGAAGGTACAAAACTGCTTTACAATCTAAGTGTAAAAGTATAATTTGTCTGCTTAATAAATATGGAAATAAATTCACTCTTAACGTCTGTCAGTAGGTCATTAAACTTATTAATAGCAAAATAAGATTTTTTTTTTTAATTGGTTTATTAAATAAGGAATAACAGAACTTCGCTTTAGATCTATCCGATGAAAACCACGCTTTTTTAGGAATCATAAGTTAGGAACAAAAGTTACCCCAACTTTTTTTTCAAGGTGCTGGAATCGCGACCCCGCACAGTTAAACGCAGCGTTGGTCGGCCCCCACCGAGGTGGACAGACTACATCAAACGAGTCGCTGGGAGCCGCTGGAAACAAGCGGCCCAGGACCGGAGATTTTGTACAAAAGACCTATGTCCACCCTAGTGACGCTGAACAAATGACAGAGTTAAATGGAGTATGTGGCAACCGACTACGTCTATTTGTTAAACATAACACGCTATGAGTGTTTCGGTCGCTAAGAGGAAGCCAACGACATCTAAATCTTCAAAATCGGCCCAATAGCTGCTTCACAAAATGAGAACATATAGTCTGTCAAACACACTACCGTACTACAGTCGGCTAAAAAATAAAGGCTGTAACATCTGCTGTTACAGGCAATGGCCCGGAATAGAGTCGGCTTCCCTAAGAATCAGGTCACGGCATTTCTGTCCACGAGTGTTATTACACTACTTCTACAGTTTCATTTGACTGAACAAAAGAATTAAATACGAACTTTATGTAAGTAATTTCAGGGGGTAATTTTGTTTACGTATAATTTTATTGCTGTATTTTTTTAATTGTTGTTTTTTTTTGTATATACAGTGTAAACTCCATGTAACGTCCCTCGATTTAAAAACGAACTCCCTAAAGCGTCGAAATTAATAGGTTTTGGTTGGTTTAGCTGGTCTTCCATACAATGATACACTCTACATAGCATTACAACCACCCTAAATAACGACAAAAATTGAGTAATAAAGTACTCTTTAAGTTGCTAAAAACTGCGAAGCTGTGTACGTTTTGTTTTAAACTCGATCTTCGGCGTCATCCATACGAACTTTCTAAGAAGTTCGTTGTTTTGTTTACAAATTGGGATTGCTTGCAAGATGCCGCAATATCGCAAGATATGAATAAAATAAGTAAAAAAATTCAACTAAATTACTGGTGCAGGAAAAGACGTCAGACAAAAATAACAGACTATACGCAATAGCATGCTGATTATATACGCTGATTTTCTTCTCTCCATTTAACGACAACTCTTTATAACGCCATAAAATGCACAGTCCCTTCAGTGTCGTTACATAGAGTTTACACTGTATATATATATAAGTTTAAGTTAACTTTAGCTTCGTTTTTTATTACATTAAAATATTAAACTGTGGTCAGTAGATGGCTACGCATTTCCGTGGTGTCACCTGCTTACAAGGTGTCAACTGAAAATCAGCGCTCTATGTTCCCAGTGGCGCATGCAGCACAATGCTGAGCTGGCACCTTTTCTTTAAGTTGGGCCACACATAATATATGTGGTGTTGTTAATATTGTAATGTGTGGCGCAATGTAAAAAAATTTTTTTTTCGTTTTTTCTCTCTCATAAAAATATTATGATTAATTGGTGAAGTCTTTTCACTTTGGAGCGACAAAGATCTTAATTCAAAACATCATCTTCTTTCTTGCATGAAAGAGGAGATCTGTTTCCAGCAGTAGCGATCTAAGGAAATAGAACAAACAAGAAAATAGTTCGTACATAAGATATCTCGTATAGTTCAATTAATATATAAATATGTGACCCATTGAACTTCGTATCATGTTACGAACGTCATGCATTGAAAGTAATCCAAAGTGGCCTTTGGCCTTCTATACAAAATTACCAAATTTCCAAATTACCAATTTTTCTTGCCTGTTTCCGTGGAATGTTTTCCTGAATTCAGTGAAAACACAACATTAGAGAATTAAAATTAGTTGAAGCATTTTAGAATTATTGAGTGACGTATTAGTTGAGTGTTATTTTTGTATTCATAGAAGATATAGTATTATATAGATATACATATATATAGTGCCGTGTGGTGTCTTGTCTCCCCACGGGTGTCGTACGAGGCGACTAAGAGAATATAACGGATTGCGAGCCGGAGCGTATTCTGTGCTATTACTATCATCTACGGCCCATTTCCCAGTAAGGAGATTAAGAGCAAACCCTTCTGTTGGGAGAGGTTTTTAGTCCACTAGTGGACTGTTATAGGCTATAGATGAAATTGACAGAAACAGACAGCTAACCTCGTTGTTCTAACTAATAGTTTGTGGTAGACTACAATCTTAAAGGAGTTTCCACTTGAAACCTCCGAGGCGCGCATAAAATTTATTATTTAGCTGTATGACGTCGCTTCCTTAACATGTTTTTGACGTCGCCAGTGTTCGTATTTCGAGTCTTTTTCCTCACCGCTATATGAGTACGTTTCACTTCAACAATGCTTCATTTATTATCAAAATCTACTCTAGTGTATTTTCATTTGGGGAGTAGGAACAGAGTATCCCTACTACCCAAGATAAATAGGACGGCACGACAATGAAATTAAATAACTATACATTAAAATATATAGATACCCCTACACAAAATAAAAAATGTAATCCGCCATTTTGTTGTGGCGGCCATCTTGGATTTGAAATTTGTCATATTGTAGTCAAGGCCTTTAACTTGATACCCATATTGAGGGAGTCGTGAAAAAATATATAATCCGCCATTTTGCAGCGACTGCCATCTTGGACGGATTTTCTTCAAAAATACTTAAAAACACTTCCGATTAACTCACCTTTCTACGATGCTACACACGCACAGACATGTCAAATATATAAAACGCCGTCGTTTTCGCGTCGGGTATTAAAAAAATATATAATGCTCTATGGTTTTTGGGGAACATGAATATTTTGCATGTAACAATTAGTTATTATTAATTCCCAAGGAGGGTTTGCATTAAAGTACGAGTATAATATAAGTTATAAGTGGGGATTAAAACATTTTTAAAACTCCATTTCTAAAGAATGCGAATAAGAATCATACTGAGAGTTCTTTAATTTTCTGTGAATTAAACTTTCAGCCACTGAATGGTATGCCCAGGAAAAGCGGTCCAGCTTCCTCCGTGAACGAGGTCAAGATAGTTACGGTCAATATTCACACTACTTTTGAAACTAGATCGAATCTGGCTTGCGGTCAAAAAGAATGGGTTATGTTTGGGGTAACCGTTAAGTTCGTCGTATAAAATTGGTGAAGATCTTCGGCGAATAAGGACGAAACTTCTCAACAGACAGTAGTATAAAGTAATATTTAAACGTAAAAATTTGAATGAATGTTTTTTACTAAATGGGATTAAATGTAGCACAGATAGATTGTACTCTGGAATAGAACATAGACTACTTTTTATCCTGGACAATGCACGGTTTCCGTTAGATGGATTTTTGTTTTTCATACAACATTTATCTACATGTAATTTGCGTAGTGCCAGTTCCGGAATCACGAAATAACATAGGTATGCCAATAAAAAATTCCACGCGAACCAAGTCGCGGGCAATCACTAGTCATAATGAAATACTAACAAGTAATGCAATAGTTTAGTCTTTTCGTAGGTTATTTATATTAGAATTATAAAAGTCCAGATGTCTCGTCTAATATATTATATACCCATAGGTAATGAGAACACCAAACTGAAATAGCAGTTCCAAAATTCGATTTATTATGTTATTATGTTATTATGTTATGATGTTATTATTCGACTGTTCCCGTCAAGTTGTTAGTTTTTTCCTTAAACACTACCGAAAAACACTACCACTAAAGAAAATTGGACTCTGATTAAACTTATAATTTATAACTCATATATTTATTTAAAAGATAGCTAAACCATAACACGTGTTTAAAACTATTGTCTGACTATCTATTTGGCCAAGCCAATCTTTGGATCAGTTGAATTTATTACTAATCACTCGTAGTTAGGTAGGAAGACGACTTTACAAGGTTCAGGATACAAAAACCGAAAAAGAAAAATAAAAAAAACAGACCAAACGACATCAATGACTCTCAAACACGACCATTAAATTGTATAATAGAGTTCATTTTGTTTTTTATACTGTCAATAACTTTATTATTTTAATATTACAATCTAAGCAATAATTTAATTCTTAAACAAAAATAACCTAAGCTAACCTATCATGTACCGAAATAAAACGAAATAGCATACGAAGCATATCACCTAAGATGCTGGCAGCGTACCCAGCCCGCTTCGCCGTGCTAGATTTTTCTTTATTTTATTTAAACAATAAACTTACATCATTAAATTTTTAGTCTCATAATATATTAAATCATTTATTTCCCTCCGTATTCATTCTCTTCTATTCTCTTCTCGAGCGGGTGAAGATCATTATCTACACCCATGTACACCCAACAATAGAATATCATCATAGTAAATAAAAGCTGTATTTGACAGTTTGACAGTTCAAAAATAGGAGTGCTCCGATCGTCACCAAACTTTACAGGATTACTCGCCAGGTCAAGCCGAAGATTCCCTGAAAGTTTCATTGAAATCGGTTCAGCCGTTTCGGACCCTATACGGAACATACCCACATACTTTCTTTTTTATATATATACGAGTAGATAGATAGGTAGATATAGCCCGGTTTTAGCCCAGTGGGTAGACTCGACTTCACTTTTGGGGGGGCCGAGTTCGAATCCCTGCACGCACCCCTAAATTTTCGAAGTTATTTGCGTTTTAAGTAATTAAAATATCACTTGCTTCAATGGTGTGTGGACAGTGGAGTCCACCAATCCGCACTGGGCTAGCGTGGGTGGACTACAGCCTTCCCTTCTCATTGTGGGAGGAGCCCTGCCCTGTTGTGGGCCGGTAATGGGTTGATATGATGATGATGATAACAAAAACATAAGTAGTTTATAATTTCAATGATTATCTATGTATATACTAACGATATATCTTCGAAATTCTAGCCCCAAAACCCGACTCAGTTGTTCTGGAGACTTCGATAATCGCCCGAAGTTTCAGACTTTGTTCTTATAATTAATAAGTTAGAAGACTAACAAGGCCTAACAGTCATTACGAAAGTTTGCGATCAGTATAATAACAAAGTATAATTTAAATGAAAGTAAAATTTAAATGGCGTCTCTGCTGGAACGATCGGCCGGAAAAATAATTTATTCATTTGAAGAGAAAATGGAAACCAAGATATTTTTCTCTTTTCTTTAACTTGTTTGAATTTTGTTATCATTTTCCGTCTCGTTTTTATTTTCTCTTTCGTGATTGGTTTTATGTAATTTCGCCGGCATGGAATCAATAATTTCCTAATAGCCTCTGGGGTCTAACGGAAACGGAAGCTAGTCGTCGTCATATTATTGAGTATCTGCGATTATTTTGCTACAAAAGTAAAATAAACAGAAGTTTGGTTGTTTTATGAATTGATTTGAGTTTGATAGACAATACTCCATCTGTGATAATTATGATAGATAGATAGAGATAGTTTTTTTTATTGCACACAATTAAGGGATAAAGATACTAAATATTGGAAATAATTAAAGGAACCAAAATAAAAATGCGCAAAGGCGGCCTTATCGCTGTAAGCGATCTCCTCCAGACAACCCTTAATGAAAATAGCAAATAAGTGATTATGGAAACGGGATAGTGCAATATTTTAAAAATATGTCATACATTAAACATAAATGTCTTATAAAAATATAAATAATATGGAAATATAAATATAAATATTATGGAAATTTGACGGCCGAGTGGGGCAGCGACCCTGCTTTCTGAGTCCAAGGTCGTGGGTTCGATTCCCACAACTGGGAAATGTTTGTGTGATGAACATGAATGTTTTTCAGTGTCAGGGTGTTTATCTGTATATTATAAGTATTTATGTGTATTATATTCATAAAAAAATATTCATCAGCTATCTCAGTACCCATAACACAAGCTCCGCTCACTTTGGGGCTAGATGGCGATGTGTGTATTGTCGTAGTATATTTATTTATTTATAAACATACATATATGTATATATATATATATATATATCATATTTTTTCTTAAGATTGTAGTTGGTAAACACGTTTCTATTCTGTTTGTTTACTTTCTTATTGATACAAAATATTACATAGTATGTGTATGTAATATATATGTGTGATCTCTTGCACCTTAAAGCCTAGTAGTAGTAAAGCTTCTTGTGACAAAGGCCGTCCGGGAAAGTACCTACTATCGCCGTGCTCATGTATACCACCAAAGAGTTTTCATGTGTTTTGGGCTAAAGGATGTGGTTGCCGGTGTATTTAACCAGCGTCGCCCGTCAATTAATATATATTTTAAAAATTAATAAATAAATGGTCAGCTAACATTATATTAGTTCCAACGATGGTGATGTTTATCATCATCATCAGCCTTTTAATATTGGCAACACGTCACGTCAGTAGTGGTAACTAGCCACGGCTAAGGCCTACCTACGTCACCAGTGGCGTGCACATCATACATGCACAAAAGCACTGCCTACCCTGACATTTATAAATAGTTCGTATAAGAGGAGGTTTTTTGCCATTTTATGCAATTTTCCTGTGGTATGCATACCCTGGTAAGAAACCCAGTGCACGCCACTGTACGTTACTGGGCTAGTACAGGCAGTATAAGAGAGAATCTCATTGGACAGATGATCTTAAGTTTTTTCCCTTCGCCCTGATACGGATTGGTAGCTAAACCTTAACAGAAATTTAATTAGACTAGGATAGGCCGATATTAAAGGACGTCAAAAGCTAAGTTAGATATCTGTATTTTATAACAACGAATAAACTTCCTAAAATACGAATTGCAATTAAATCTTTAGGGCAGGCGGAGTGTTTATGCACGTATGAAGTCCTTCATATTTATATAACACATAAAACGTTATCCCAATTTGATATAATAATAAAGCACGTATTCTTCTTTCTTATCTCCTTCAATAAGTCAGACTGGTAGTTGTAGAGAAAAATACTCTCAAATATGCTCTATAAAAAATTATAAAATTTGGATTATTAACTAGTATAGTTACGCACATTCATAATCCTACCAACTGCTGCACACTGCTGGACTAAAGGCCTCTTCCAAGAAGGGTCTACTCAGTATCACCACGCTCCCATACTGCTCAAAATGAGCATAATTGATAACCCTACGTGTAGGGCCTGCAACGAGGACGTCGAGTCCATGGAGCATTTGCTTTGTGAATGCGACGGATTGGCTAGAAAGCGGTTGGACCTCTTGGGAGTGGCCTATCCACAACCAGAGGATTAGTGTACCTCCAACGTAAAAGCTTCAAGCAAACTCTTAGAGTGGATATTTGAAGCTATTTAGGGTGAGAGGATTCAAGGATGGGGCGAGCACAAAAGATCCTGGAGGGTCGAAGTGCATCCGCTGAAGCGGGCCTCATTACAAGATAGATAGATAGATAGATAGATCACCACGTTCGGCTGACGGGGTGGTGAGCTCAGTAGACTGTAGTAGTAGTACAGAGGAGAGAGAGAGAGAGAGAGAGTTCCGTTATATTCCCTTTGTGTGCCAGTCCAAAAAACAGTTCGTTCCGACCTAAATTGTTACCAACTGATAACTACTTGTGGGTAGTTTTAAAAATAATTCCAATTGTTACAGTGGACTACAATTTTCATTCAGACTATCCAGAATTTTAAATTCAATTTAAGAGTTTTCTAAAACACTTGCCCGCGTAACATAGTTTTTTTCTTCTCAACAGATGGCGAAATTTAATTATCCGGATTAATTAATAACAAGGAAACGCCCGACGACGGTCGTAAATACTTGTCTGTTGGAGCGTTTTAATTTTTTTTTTTATACTTTTTTGCTGAAGAGGGTTGAATGATTTACGACGCGATCTTCTAGTCATAAATCAACGCTTTAAGGCTTGGAATATGGTATATTAGCTATGGAAAAAATATATATGTATACCGTTCCAATTATTTTGTAGAAATCCCGTATGAGTGCTTCAGTTTTCAATGAAATAAGATCATAGTACTATTTAAATTATACTAACATTTTACTCCTAACCGTGGGCGTCTCCATGAATTTTTATGTAGAGACAAGTACTTCACAAAATATCTGTATTCGCATTTTTAGATGAAAATGTCAACATACTTTATGAAAACGTTACGAACTTTAAGTAAGGTTTCAAACTTAAGTTTTCACGTTGTAGCACACCTCACAGGAAAGGACGAATTGAAACAAGTTGCTTTGTTTAGGTACAAGTGTGTCTTGTATCAAAGGAACGTTTGAAGTAAACCTATTCGAGTTCCAAATAGAGACTACTCTATGAGGTATTTATACCCCGAGACCCCACCGCTTTGGACTCAATTTTGGTTCTTCTGTGGGTTACCTGAAACAAGAATATTGTATGTTAATAAATAATTATAGTAGGTACAGTACAGTAATTTTGTTGAGGAGTGTAGACAATGTCTTACCTAATACTCAGATTCAATTATTACATTAAATATAAAAGAAGAAATTAAGAAAAAATAGCCATCAATACTAAAATTAACCTACAATGCAATGCTTCTACTCTTATATCGCTCATTTAAGAATAAATTATTTTAGTACAGAACAGTTATATTGTTGCGAAGTGTGGGGAATGACTACAATACTCAGGTCTCAGACTCACTTATTTCAATTGTTCTTTATTCAGGCAGAACTTGGACCAATCAATACTTTTACAAAATCGACCTCCTAAAATGTAATTCTAATCTTAAACCGCTTATTTCAGTTTTAATAAAATATATACAACGTAACACTAACATAGATTCTATAAGAGAGATTATTAGAGATTATTATTAGAGAGAGATTTAAATAAGAGCTCTATGAATACAGTTTATGAGAATAGGAGAAAAGTATATTCACACAGGAAAGCAATTATAGTAGATTGGGTAGGGTAGTGTTGAGCTCGACTTCACTTTCGGGGGGCCGAGTTCGAATCCCATAACGCACCTCTAACTTTTCTTAGTTATGAGCGTTTTAAGCAATTAAAATATCACTTGCTTAAACGGTGAAGGAAAACATCGTGAGGAAACTTGTATGCCTGAGATTCTTACATAATGTTCTCAAAGGTGTGTGGAATCCATCAATCCGCATTGGGCCAGCGTGGTGGACTGCGTCTCATTTTTGGAGGAGACCCGTGCTCTGTATAGGCCGGTAATGGGTTGATGATCACATCATCATCATCATCGGATGATGATGATGATATTTGACACTGGTAGGTTATTAGGGTTGCTATACAGAAATTCTTTAGTATTTTTTTTTTTTTTTTTATTTGGCATCAATTTGGACCCGGTTGGCACTACGGGAAACACGACGTCTTCCGAGTCCGCTAGTGTTTTATCTTATTATATATTAATACGTGAAGCAGAAACTTTGTAGACCTTTTTACGAAAATAGCGCGGACAGGGGAGTATGAAATTTTCCGCACTTATAGTTTATATAGAGGAGTGCAAAACGCTCATATATTTTCTTATGCATTAAATCAATAAAAATAAAGTTACACCCACTACCATGCATAATGCATTGCTATAACATGTTACTATCGTTATAGCCATGTATTTGACACATACACGTATACATATATATATATATATACTCTTATTCAATAACTTGAAATAGAGTATATATATGTATACGTGAGGTCTGTGAGAAGTATTGTCTTTGACAATAGAAACTTAAAGTGTTCAAAATTATAATTTAAATTAATTATGGTCGAATTTCAGCCAGTGGGCGATCACTATTAAAAAATTAAAACAGCATATCGGGAAATTCTTACTGAACCCTGAATATGGCAACGAATTCGCAACATATGTGTGCGGCAAACACTATTTACCCTAACTCTATTTGCTTACACGAGAGAACTAATAAACTGAGTTTTCCTGTTTTCTCAGCAAATTCGCGTGATACATGAAAAATGTCGCATAAAATCCATATTGTTGTTTTGCCTTTGGTAGAAACAGTACAAAAGGATCCACGAAGTCTTCAAGTCACCTCGTTAGATCTCATCGAACTGTTTTGTCATGTTTTATGATCCTTATCGGAAGGTTACACTAGAGACTTATTGCCTTGGAGACTTTCTCTCAGTGAATTTGTTAGACAAAACAATATGTTCCAACGTTGAAGAGATACGAGATAAGTTTTCAGTGGTAATGTGAGTCTGGAATTACTGTTATGATAATCCAAAGCCTCATTAACTTGACTGATAGTAACATACTTATTAACAAGTTTTTATTTTTATTTTATTTCACAACAAGTTAGCCATTGAATGCAAACTCACTTGGTGGTAAGTTGGAGTGGTGGAGTAATACTCGGTTAGAGAGTTTTTAGATCATCAAATATAATTTATTTAGGTACTAATTTTGACATTTTTACTATATTCAGTGGACATATTTTGATGATTTTTTGTTATGTATAAATTAATTTGTGTAAATTAAGATTTGCATGTTATAGATTTTGACTAAACATGTATACCTACCCTACAGTCTTTTATACAAATAAAAGAATTGAATTGAACGGTTAGACTACACTTCTAAAGTACAGTGGTTTTGATGCTTCGATACTAGTCATGTATGCGGTTTTTTGTATATTCTTAATTTAGTTTATGCGGTCTAAGATGGTAACAGGTTAACCTGAGGTATGGTAGTTATATTAAAACAAAATAATTTTTTTTCGAAAAATCGTATCAAAACGCTTAATTGCTTAGCGTCACGACTTTGTTATTAGGGCGGTAATTAGCCGCGGATGTAGCCTCCCAGCAGACCAGACCAGGAAAAATCTAGAAATTATTAATTTCCAAAGTGTCCTTGCCCGGGACCTGTCACTTAAAATAAACACAGCGCTCACCTCTGCGCCAGAGAGGTCGTCAAAAAGTACCGACTTGTATAGAAGTCAATTTTCTCACACTGAACGCAGTGTACCCTAATCCGGTCTGAAGGGCACGGTCACTGGTGTAATTACAGGCACATGAGGCCTAACACCTAAGTGTCAGGTTTTTCACTTAGTATAAGATGGGCTTCCAGCTTCATCAGCTAGAGAAATTCTCCATTTAGTTACTTAAAATCTAGGAAAAAGGCACGGGACCTCTAAGGTGGATCTAAAGCTTATTTTTTATAATCTTTTTAATGCTCAATTGAACTAAATGGATTTCGATTAGGCTTTGTAAATAATCGTCTTGAAATTCACTAGATTTTTTATGCCAAAAGAATTAAGTACCACAAGCGCAGTGCACAAGGTTTTTGACCAGGGTATGCATAAAGCAGGCACATGGCATAAAATGGAAAAACTCCCCTACAATACTAGTTATATAAAATAATTTGGGTATGCAGTGCTTTTGTGCATGTATGAAGTGCACGCCACTGCACAAGCGTGTGTCTTTTTGTTTTTCCTGTCAGCAGCAGACAATATACAGTTTACGCGAATAATATACCTACATAGACGAAACTGCAGGCTACATCTCGTTTTTAGATTTTGGGTAAAGTGTCAAGTCCTAAAAAATTAAAATCAACGAAACTGCAACGTTTCCTACTAGATGACGCCACAGTCGCTATAAGACTGATGTAAAAGGCATATACTAATTTCGGCATCGATGGTAGAAGAGCTGTAGCTTAATTGGAAAAAGCGCTCAGGCCGCGATTGCAAGAGAGTCGCAGGTTCAAATCCTGTCGGTTCCGAAAATTTTTATATGCATTTTAAATTTATAAAATTGATAATTCCTCCAAGTGTGGGTAAACACTGATAAAAATTATAAAATTATAAAAACAATGAAATTTGCTATATATTATAATAAAAAAGCATCCGAAACTGACTGGTAAACTAAAATGCTACGGTATATTGAATAGGGAGCTCACATGTAAAGATTTCAATATGTAAGAAAGACAGAACTATGGGGAGTAGGTATATGTCGCAGCGCTGTCGTTCCGCGGAAGCCCCGCAAGCTATAAAATATTTTCCCAAACATTTTATCGCCTTTAACAGTATGTGTCTGTTACTACTGTACGGGTAGCATGCCTAGAGGCATTCTTTTTATCCCCCGATTATATCCTCTTAAAAGGAATAAAATTTGCTCGTCTACCTATCAAAGAACGGAAAGGAAGACTATTTTACCCCCGTTTGTAATAACATGTATATTATCTACCGTGCGCCTATCCTCCAAGACTGGATAAAACTGTAGATAGATTGAAGATAAATATTTTGTCCTGTCCCCGTAGATAAACTGTCCCCCGCCTTTGCAGTCTGCAGCACCTAACTAATTGTGCTAATAATATATATATATTATATATAAAATCAAATAGTGAGCCCACTTGTATATATGTGTAATTAACTAACCTGACAAGTTTATGAACATTACTAGTATTAATATTTTCAGAAAATGCATAAACGAATTATTGCAAAATAAATAATATATTATATATTGCAAAATATTTGACGGCCGATTGGCGCAGTTTGCAGCGACCCTACTTTCTGAGCCCAAGGCCGTGGGTTCGATTCCCACAACTGGAAAATGTGTATGTGATGAACATGAATGAATTAATGAATTATTTTTTTTTTTGTACACCACATAAACATATAGAAAAATTTTATATAAAATTTTAACGAAAAGTATACAATTTGGCGGTCTTATCGCTACATGAATGTTTCTCAGTGTCTTGGTATTTATCATATTATAAGTATTTATGTTAAAATATTCATCAGCTATCTTAGTAGGTAACCCATACACAAGCTACGCTAACTTGGGGCTAAGATGGCGATGTGTGTATTCTCAAAGTATATTTATTTATTAATTTAAACTGACAGGTGAAGCAAATTCCACACATTAAATCAACACAGTTGTTTAAAAGACAGAAGTTTCATCGTAATTTTCAGAACATTCTTTCAATGGAGGTATTTTTTTGATTGTAACAGATATTATTATCGTGCGCTATTAGGGGTAATCTAATAATTCTCCTTAAGCAGGTAATAGTCGTTCTTTCAAGTGCTCGTTACACGTAACAACGCAGAAGCGACGACGCGGGGAATTTTATCAACCTTCACGTTTAGGCGTTCTTCCTGCCTCAGCGATATTGGCATTCCTTTCCTTTGCCCGTTAAAAGAATATTAAAATTCGTCCAGAAATTACTTCATATATATCTGCGCCCTTGATAAAACACTTTCGTTGTAAGGGGATTGTTATAACTTCGTTCGCCAACCTGTAATAAAACACATTTATTACAGCGAGGTTATTATACAATTGATGAATTTCTTAATGACAAGGTTGCTTGGAAGCATCCGGCTCCGCTTTCATCTCTCACAAGATAGAAAAATGAATTTTGAAATCTAAAATGTAAATTGTTAATGTTGGAAAAGAGCAACTGCTGAGTTTCTTGCCGGCTTCTTCTCGGTAGAATCTGCCTTCTGAACCGGTGGTAGAGTCACTACACACAGACAGACTTGACATTTCAAAAGTGCTTTTATTAGGCCTACTTGAAATAAATGAATTTTGAATTTTGAATTTTGAATATCTCGGAGTAAATTTATGTTATGAAGTTAGAGCAATTCGCACCCAAAGCTTTTTTATCGTTTAAGTAATCCTTAACATTATAATAGGAATACATTTTGAAAATTTTGACCGGGGGATGCTTTATAATCGATACTGAGTCCAAAACAGATTTGTATTTAATTCTTGTCTGTCTGTCTGTCTGTCCGGACATCACGTGAAAACTACTGAACGGATTTAAATAAAATTTGGTATAGTGCTAGCTGATATCTCGGATGTTTTCCTTCACCGTTAAAGCAAGTGATATTTAATTGCTTAAAAACAAATAACATTGTAAAGATAGAGGTGTGTGCCGAGATTCGAACTTTGCCCCCCGAAAGTGAAGCCGGAGTTCTAACCACCACGCAATCAAAAAAAGAGGCAATAAAAGAGTTATTTATATGAACGAATCGAAACTGTTTTTACCGGTCTATTTGCCTCCTCCTTATAACGACTTTGGTCTTGTTTACGACCTCCCTGGCGCAGCGGTGAGCACTATGGATTTAAGTTGGAGGTCCCGGGTTCAATCCCCGGCAGGGGAAATTTGGGAATTTATAACTTCTGAATTTTCTATGGTCTGTTCCGGTGGGAGGCCTCTGCCGTGGCAAGCTACCACCCTACCGACACGATGTTGCGTAGAAACCGATTAGGGGTATAGGTTTAATATAACTGCCATACCTCTAACAGATTGGCCCATTACCATCTTAGACTGCATCATCAATCACCAGCAGGTGGGATTGCACTCAAGGGCTAAATTGTAAAGGAATAAAAAAAATGAATAAAGAAAGTTTTAAGTTGAGTAGCTAAAACTAACCTGGGAGAAGTTAAGCCATTTGCGAGTCACATTCCGAATGGTGATAAAGCAGGGGTAGCGTATCCTCAAAATTATCGCATAAACATAAGGGGTAATTTCAAAATCGTTGTTAAAATTTATGACACCAATTTAGAATAAATCATTGGGGCTTAGTTTAATGACAGTTTATTCCGTTAATGGGTCTATTTGCGGGGCTCTCTTTCGTTTATTTATCATTCGATGGCAGGGGCTGCATTGGACGGGAATTAACCTAATATCGGCAACCATACCCGTGGTTCATTTGG
This sequence comes from Pararge aegeria, assembly GCF_905163445.1. Lineage (NCBI taxonomy): Eukaryota > Metazoa > Arthropoda > Insecta > Lepidoptera > Nymphalidae > Pararge > Pararge aegeria. The sequence continues at coordinate 3,520,663 of NC_053181.1, forward strand.
TAAAAGAATTCTGACGATTAAACTACAAAATTGGTGTATTTCCTAACTAATGTGTTACAACTTATTTCAAGTTCAACTTCTGATAAGTAAATATCGTGGATAGGCCTCCCTCAAAAGATCTTTCGTTTAGTCATAACGAAGCACCACAGAATTAAGAATATACAGAAACCGCGTACACAACTAATATTGAAGCATCAAAAACCACTCCACTTTAGTATTGTTTCTCGAACAGGCGGTTAGTCACTTCATATTATTTAGCAGGCGACAGTAATAATTTTCCCTCCAATTTTCTAAAAGTTTACCTTAAAGTAGGAAAATGGCAAATTGTTTGTGAGCTAGCAACATTACGAGGGTGTGAAGTGTGCGTTCAGGAAACTTCGAGACATCTTTTCGTCTAGAATCCCTCAGTGCCTGAAGACCAAAGTCTTCGAACAGTGCGTGTTGCGAGTGATGACTTACGGATCCGAAACGTGGTCGCTTACTATGGGTCTCATAGGAAGGCTCAAAATCACTCAGCGGGCGATGGAAAGAGCAATGTTGGGAGTAACTACGTGATCAAATCAGAAATAAGGAGATCCGTAGAAGAACCAGAGTTACCGATATAGCTCAGCGAGTTGCTAAGCTGAAGTGGAAATGGGCGGGGCACATAGCTCGGAGAACCGATGGACGTTGGGGTTCCAAGGTGTTGGAATGGCGACCCCGCACAGGTAAACGCAGTGTTGGTCGGCCCCCAACGAGGTGGACAGACGACATCAAACGAGTCGCTGGGAGCCGCCGGAAACAAGCGGCCCAGGACCGTAGATTTTGGAACTCTCTACAAAAGACCTATCTCCAGCAGTGGACTTCATCATGATGATGATGATGTGAGATGTGCGCGAGGCATTTCCACTGTTTTGGAAACTGCATGCAATAATTGCACAATAAGGGTTCTGTTTGTTCTTAATTCTATGCGAATCACAAATGCACTTCGTAATAAGGAAGTTAAATAATATTGGACTGGAAAATAGGAACAAAGTCGATTGCCATAATGTGCTCATTCAAATAATCGTTCGTATAATTTAAAATGGATCAAATCTTAAGTTAAAGGTAAACTAAAAGACGCAAAAAACAAAAACACCGCGAGGGATTATGCAAATTTCCCCCGTGGTGGGCGAAAGTTGAATAATAATGGCGACCGCACCGCCTATCCGCCTCAAAGGACCGTTGCTTACACTGATAAATTTGTCTTTTTTACTAATAGCTAACAATTTACCATTTTCCGCCAGTAGCATTAAATTATAAAATCGGATAAGAGAAGTTATTAAAGAAAAAAGCAGTTTGAAATTGTTGCCCCTACTTACTTTACTTTTTTGTTGACATAAGAAGCGCTTTTTCAGAATACTTTTAAAGTTTTGTAAGAAGACTCTACGTTTTTGTGGCTCCTGCTTTTATTTTTAGGAAAACCTGACCAAACATACTGTCAATAACAAACAAGATTTTTTATCGCTTAAAAGCAGTATTTTTTCAATATGACACTTTTATATTTAATATATTGACAGCTCTGAAATAAGCATTATTATTAATAATTAATAATAATAAATAAATATACTATGACAATACATACATCACAATTTAGCCCCAAAAAAAGCGTAGCTTGTGTTCTGGGTACTAAGATGACAGAAGAATATTTTTATGAATATTGTAGCTAAATTTGACGGTTGGGTGGTAACCAGCCACGGCCAAAGCCTTCCACCAGACCAGAACAGAGAACATTCAAAAAATTTAATTTAAAAAATTGCCCCTGCCTGGAATCAAACCCGGGACCTCCTACTTAAATTCACAGCGCTCACCGTTGCGCCAGAGAGACCATCAAAAATAATCGTCGTTTTTTTTTATAGCAAGTGAATTGACTGGTGTTTTACAGAACAGCTTTTTGACCCAAATCACATTAAAGCGACCGCACAGAAAGTGCCCATCAAATAAAGTGACCTCAGCGAAACTTCACTTCGAAATTCCATTGTAAGGTTTCCTTTCACGTCCTTTTGGGCCATGTGGCGTCCAATTTCCAAACTATTATTTTATTCAAATTGTGGCCATTGTGAAAGAGCCGTTGTTATCCTGAAAGGGATGAGCGAGATGGTTGACATCCTATTTCTATTTCACTCAGGCTGCTTTGCATGGAAATCATATCAAAAGGGAAGATTAAGAGCCTAAGCGTACTGTCTTTGTTGTGTTAGGGTAGTACTAGCATCAGACAAGACTCAGATAGAAAATTCTTCAATAATACTTCAAAAGCTTTACAGGTACATTATTTACTGTCTCTGAGACTTATCTGTGAAACCGAAACACTTATAGTTTTTGAGTTAAACATTGCCATAGTTACTGAAAGAAATCACATACAGCGCATCACATGTAAAAGTATCTCAAGTCACTTTATTAGGTACGCGACGCGAAGCGTAGGTACTATTCACGTGTCAGTCTGCTATCTTCAATAGGGTTGTAACACTTAGAATGTTTTGAATTAGTATGTAGGTATGGAAAAATAAATATGCTTCTTTTAATTTAATATAGGGATCACCCAGGCACCCTTCAACAGTATTCCGTAATTCCGTTACACGTTGTATATCCTATGGCCTCCGGGTTACATTGGATCGAATATATTAAAGCGGCTGTAAATAATTTTAAATCTCACAAAAAGACTATAAAAAGAATGATTGTACGCGTAATAAAATTAGACTATAGTTTTAGCTCGCCCCAATAGTTCAAAAATATACATTTTTAATGTTTGTTCGCATTAGTGGCATGTTATTTCACGCGGGTGCTATCATAACGTCGTTAAATAAATGATTACAAATATATTAAAACATAGAAAAATACAAGAGTGAATGAAATTTTCATGTGTATCGACTAGAAAGCTTTAACCATTTAATAAAAAATATATAAATCCGAAAAGCTTCCAGATACTTTATTCTAAATCAATCCGTAAGGTAAAGTTCCGAATTTGAAACCATCTGGACTGTAGGCTACCCGCCAGTCAAAGCCTTTTTTAGTAAAACCTAAAGACGAATTATTTTAAGGGTTGGCTTTTGGCTATGAAACTATGAGAAATGTTTTCTATGCCTCTCAATAAAAATGTTGTGATTCTTAAGCTTTTTGTGTCCGCCATCTTTGTTTCTAATCCTAGTTGTCTTATGTCTACGGAGCCTTTAAGATCCTACGCCGCTTTGTTCCTTGTTTGCATATTCTGCAAATACGTAATAAGCCAGAGGGTTTTTGTGCCTGTAGACTTTTCTTTGCGGTTTTTAAGAATAATGCGGTTTGCGCTTTTGTAATAAAGTGCTGCTATTTTCCTTTCTTAAGACTGCTTGTGTTCATTAAGCTTTTCTGCTTTTCTGTGCTCGTGTGCAAAACTAAATTGTAATATAAAGAGATTTTTATGATATACTTTTTATGTGTTCAGTATTCAAACCATAGTTATCCAATTTTTGCAACTAGTAATATTGAGTTCACTCCGGCTTACCATGGTTCTGTTCCGGCGATCGCTGATTGGCCGAATGCCCGTCGGCACAAGGCTCCTAGCGAGAGGAAACGTATAGACTATGGCCGTTATTGTACGAAACAGTCGTAGTTCAAGTCCTTATCTTTATTAGTTTTGTGTTGTGCCGTGCTCAATCAGCTGGAAAAAGACTGCTGCGTAAGCTAGACGTTCCAGTAACAGTGAGTAGTTCTATTATTGCTTGTTGCCGAATTTGTGGAACTATAGATAAAACTGAACATATCTAGGTCCTTCGAAATAAGAATCCCCTCAAGCGTACATATTATATAATTAAATAGTTTAAAGAATGATAAGCTAAGAAAGAGCTGCTGATTATATGCCAAAGGACAAATATTACACTTACTAAACAAAAAAAAAAATTGATTTTGAATCCAAGCGAGATCTACGTCAAAAATCTACGTTTTTTATTCTTCCATCTTTTTATGGCCATTAATCCTGGACTGCTCTCTCAGCTCTAGTAGTAAGTGATGATGCAGTCTAATATGGTAGCGGTAACTAACCCGTTAAGGTCTTAATATTAAACACATAGGTACTACTTACTTAGGACTTAAAACTAAAGCTAAGAGGGTTCTGAACGCGTCCTGGTCTAAGAAGAAGCCCACAACAATCTTAGCCGGTTGTTTTTTGTTATCACCTTTTCACATTATCATTAAAATGATTACAAGAGAAACTTGGTTAGAGCAATCATTCACACCGAAGCTTTTTTATCGATTTTGTAGGTCCGTAAAGTAAAAACTTTGTGTTATGGGAAGGATGAATGATATATTTCTGCTATTTAACAAATACTACAGGAATATATCAGTTTTGTGTTACTGACTTGTGTTATTATTTTAAAAAAATAGTAGCTAATTTACAAAGATGACTTCAGAAGAAGGCCTTTGTGCGCTTTTGTTTAAAAATAATAAACTCTACTGACTTGTACCACACAGTAAAGTGAAGTAATTAGGAATATAAACGTTGCACACCTGCGGACTGGTAAACAAATGGCTGCGACACTAACAACTGACGTTTGATAATTAATTAACACGATACCTTTATTAACTAACCACAGAGGTTATCAACCTTTTTGGTTATACCTTTGGATGTCAACTGTACGTTTCAAATACAAATACAAATGGACTTTTAGCCAGAGGGATTATGGATATTTCTCTCATATTCATTATGTTGTCTTTTGACTAACACACACACATAGTTTGAAAACCTTTGTTCATTTTCAATCCACAGTTCGGTATTATTATTTAACATAAATTCGGCTTACTATTATAAGTTACCTGTAGATGGAAATAAGACACTTAATATACCGCAACAGCACTATTAGTATACAGATAGCTTGCGTTATGGAAAGTTTCACGCGAGATCTTATAAGTAGCTACATACGAGTATATGAGTTACTGGTAATGCGGCTGAAACCAGATATAAACTGCTTCATAAAAATCGACTTGAAAAGTCAGATACTTTTTATTTTACTTCATTCGATCGTTCTTCAAAGAAAAGTACTACTACATGAACTAAAGAAATCGACTTTTTGCAGATAAAAAATATTTTCTGTTTTAGATACTCGTTGCTAAAGCTTCAAAATTAAAACTATATTTCATAAATTGTGTGTATTCATGATAAATATTAGTTTATAGAACGTAAAACTATTTCTACTATTCACAATTGAAAATTTTTCATTATTTACAATTTTTGAAAAGTTTAAACGTTGCAGCATTACAAGTAATGCAATATCTATCAAGGGGTAACTAAGTTAGTTTGATTTAAAAACCAAACTACAGAGCCAAATTAAGGAAAAAATACTACCTGTATTAATTAATACAAAATAGCGCACATCATAAAAATAAAAATAAGAAATAAATGAGCATATGGTATGTATCCCCCGCAATCTACAATACAATCAGGTCAAGCGGAATCCATGTTTTATTCCCATTCACGTACAAAACGCACAACGGGATTGCTTATGAAAGTGGAGCCTTTCAATACGATTTGAATAATACAAATAGTTTCGGAATCGCCCATCGTTCGTGGAGTGAATGTTAAGGAACCTTATAACAATTGGATCTCCCGCGACCCTCGCTAGAAAGGGCCCTTTTATACTTATATGTATATTATAGATATGTGTGAAATTATTGGAAAAACTTTTATTTAGAATCTATTGTTGTAAAATATTTTAGGTGTTGTACCCCTGATAAAGAAAGTACAGTGCGACATAAATATCGATGTAAGTAGCTCTAATAGCTGTCATTATGTTTGTGTATAGTGGTAATAGCCCAGTGGTTATATTAAAGCATTAAACCCATATTCGCGACACGTAAACTACACACTAACCCGGGGATTCGGGGATTCCCCTCTTGCTGTATCAACCAATGAAATTGCGTCTCAGTGCGAGTTCTGTCAAGTATTTGACAAGTTATTTTACCAGCGGGAGGAGAGGTTCTAAATTTAATTTCATTTGTTCAAAATAAGGGACGCTATTCTCTGAGCACGTGTGGTGATTCAAGCACATTCAGGTGTAATTTAGACACCATTACGCCCGTCGAGTCACGGACCGGTGACTTATTGGCACTACGTGCTAGCTCCAATTGTTTTTGAAATCCTAAACTTAGGCACCGAGGGGTTTTATTTCCATGGGGCGTGGCCCATTATAAAGCGGGCATTTAATAAATCTTAATCTTTGTTGTTGTTCTTAGTTATCAGAATACGGTAAAGTAGATCTGTCGGGCAGTCCGTAGTAGGTTTTATGATTTTGAGGTATTTTAGGTAATTTTTCTTATAGAATTAATTGACGGATCAGGCATATTGCCTATCCTTTACCTGAGGGAAATTATCCTATAAACAAATACACTCTTCACAACTAAGGCGTTCTACAAAGTGACGCTCTGAGTCTATTGACCTGAGGCGTTGGTGTTAAGCCACATGTGTCAGTAGTTACACAGATAACTACACCCTTTCCGCGCAATGCCGCTTGGCTGCCCAAATACCCAAGCATGGCGGTAGTACATCCATGAACGAGCTCTGACAAAAAGAACCTTACTTATACAATTATATTAAACTAGCTGTTGCCCGCAACTTCGTCTTCGTTTGATTTTGTTTTATGATGTGGCATTCAAGTTTAGTTGTAGATCTAAAAAAAATTAAAGTATTCAGTATCGCTAAGCCTTAAATGAGGGGTTTGCTGCTGTCCACTGAGGAGTTCTGTCCTCTATCTCCAACCACAGTTTGGGTAAAATTAAACACATATTATAACCTCTATAGTACAAAAACAATTCTATAAATCCGTTATAATTTGTCGGAGTTATGGTGTAAAATCGTCAAACATTCATCCCCTCTCCCAAAGGAACCGCTTAATGTCGGAATAAAAAGTATCCTATATTACTTCTAACACTTCCAAGATTATGTGTAGGTACAAAGTTTAATGAGGATCGGTTAAGTAGATTTTGCGTGAAAGCGTAACAAACACACTTACATTGACATTTATAATATTAGTAGGGATTTGCGATGTCGAATTCTCGGTAGATTACAAACAGACTGACTTGATGTTACAAACGTGCTTAATAACTAGGCCTACTTGAAATAAACTATTCTAGTCATTTGAAGACCATTCCTAAAATATATAGTTTGCAAATTTAGCTACCGCCATCTTCAAACTGTAATGGAAATAATTGTTACGTATCAAAAGGGAGTATTCCAAATTTAAACACTCTTGCCTACCTATAAAAGTCTAATGTTTTCACTTATGATGAACCAGGCAACGGCTAATCTAAGGAGATTCTTAGGCATAAATCAACCATTCACCAACACTTATCACCTAAGAGTTGGTGAAACGTGTTTTTTCTATGGACGTCGCCTAAATCATTAGAATTCGATTAAAGCGATGCCTAGGTTTTGTGATAAAGGGCATAAAAGTATGAGTATCTATATACTTCTATTATTTAAGCGAAAGTGTGTCAGTTTGTTTGCTTGTTACCTAAGAACGGTTTAACTACTACACCGATTTTCACGAAATTTGGAACAGAGATAGCCTTCTACATCCTGGGAACGGACATGGAATACTTTGGGAGAAAAGGCGATTCCAGTGGAATTTAAAGAAACAGATACAAGATACTTCAACCTCATAGAACCAATCTCTAGGCTAACCAATCTGAGGCTTTAATGAAAGTGAGTTGATAATTTTTTGCTTGCGCTTAAATTAAGCATATAAATACAGCTTAATTTTATTTAAAGCGAGCTTAATTCACAGTGTCTAAAATTAACCGTGTAAAACAAACTGGCGCCCAAACTGGGGCGGTCGCAATTACAAACGCAATGTCACGTCACTGCTTTTACAGCGGCGTTTGAAATTTCTGGAAATAAACAGGAGGTACAGTTCTAAAACGGTGTTCATTACGTTTAATAAACAAAAGTTCGAATGACTCTTTACCTTTTGTTTATGAATGAACAACCCGTCCAGTATTACGATAGTCAACTTGTGTTGAAATCGATGAAATGGTCCATCTTAAGTATGCGCAAACATGCAACGACGCTTTCGTTTAATTAACTTATTTTTCCTATTTAAGTTACCAAGGTAACCGAATATTATCTAGGTAAAGAAACAAACACATAAACAGAGTGAGATAGAAAACATTATACATTTTTTTTTCCTATTCTTGTTACCATGGAAACTAAATAATAAACATTACATTTATCCTAATAGTTCTGATACTCTACATCCACCTCAATATCCCGTAGGCTACTTTTAAGAAGTTACACTTCCGCCGTGTGTGAATAAATTGCACAGGATTTTTAATTTACCCTTTCATATGGTATCAATCTTTATTCAGCTAAATAAACTCTTTTTGTGTATGTTTCGACAATCGTACTTAAGGAGTAAACTCCAGTCGTGCGTCGGAGCTGACACACACTTTTTTTTTCTTATTTTATTTTTCTTATTTGTGCAATGTTGTTTATGTATTTGTGTTTAGCTATTTGAATGTAGGTTTATAATAATTGTACTCCGTGTCCATTCTCGCTCATGTTGTCTTTATCCTAAGGTTGCCAGGCAGAAATCGCTACTTGCGTCTTTGTATTTCTATTATTCTTTTATTTCCCTGTTTTCATAGTTGTGTACAAATAAGGTGAGTTAAATAATAATAATAATTATATTATCTTTACATCTTATAAGACTCGTCGATTATAAACTTAGTTCTTTTAAAGTACGAAACGGATTTTAATGCAGTTTTCAACACTAGATAGAGTGTCTTTGTGGGTATGCCTGCGTATCACACCTTCTAATATTATTAATACGAAAGTCTGCCAGTTTTATTATTTTTGAAGTAAAACTTCTTTAGGCGCGACTAGGGAGTAACTCAGATTTTTTTCTGACGGAAGTAACGCTTAAGTCAGACGTCTGTGTAGTTTCCGCTATTTAAAAAAAAAATGGATTGGTCGTAAGTATATGTAATATACTCCACGCTTCTTGACTTCTACGCCAGCTAGTGGCAAATATCATAATCTATTAAGATTATTTATTTCCAATATTTTCAAACGGTTGATCCGTTGTGAATAGCAAAGTGAATAAAACTTCAACAGTTTTAAAATAAAAATTTAAATTGCAAAGTTTTTTGAAAATATTTAAATATACTTGTTTATTTGTAAATTTTCTATTAAATAAATTATAAATAAATTTTCTGACGATTTCGCAATCTATAATTCATTGACAAGGTTATATTTACATGCGCTAATCTAACCTTCAATTTTCCACTTCCAGTTATTCTATTTACCAACTGAAAATATTTATATTATGTAAAAGTGATATTAATTAATTTTAAATAAAATATAAAATGAAATAGACAATACTAAATAAAATGGCGGAGTTCTAGGAAAATTTTACTGTTTCATCGAATCATCGAATAATAATAAAAGATTTACTTCAATCGCGCGTAAAGGTTACACGCACAGCACTTTTTTTGCCGAGCGTAGCATCGTGGAGACAGACAAAAGATACTTTTAGCCAGGGGCAATATTTAATTTCTGCGGGGTTTAAGAAACTTAAACAAATGCGGAAATGTTGATAGCCCAGGTTTATTAAGGTTAATAGATTATTAAGATGATAGAATGATCGAAATAGATAACAGTTAACGCTAAGAACGCAAATTGTAATATTTAGATTTAAAACCTAAAAATGCAATAAAATACAAGTTGACTATCACAGTTAAAACTATAACGGCGGGCGTGTTCTTAACTTTCGCTCATAAAGCAATATAAAGATCGCTTTAGAGCTTAACTGTGGAAATTCTAGAAATTTCCACGGCAATAAAAGCAGTGATGCGACATAGCATTTGCAATTGCAACCGCCCTGTGGTGCCAACAAACTTCCCCCGATCGTTTTACATGAACTCTGACCGACATAACTGTTGGAATTATTATAAGAAGAAGAAAAACTTTATTAGCTTTCTCAATAAATAAATTCTAGCTGCCCATGTTGACTGACTGATTTCCGACTTTTGATCGAAGCTGTCCCTGGGACACTGGTGAGCTGTCTTAGCAGAGAGAGGTCCAGGTTCAATCCCCGGCCCTAGCAAAGTAGGAATCTATAACTTCTTCATTTTCTCTGGTCTAGTGGGAGGCTCTTAGGTTGTAGCTAGCTGAAAAGCGATTTAGCGTTCCAGAACGATGTCGCGTAGAAACCGATTAGGGGCATTATGGCAATTATAAGCCGTACCCCTGATCAGTTAGTCCGCACTTATGTTCGTTTCCATGTCAAAGGCTACATGCATGCCAAATTTCATCTAAATCAATTCAGCCTTCTTTGCTTGATTGAGTAACAGACATCCACACTTTCACATTTATGATATTAGTAGGATAGTATGATTTATTTATTATTGTTTAGTAGAGGACATATTAACAGCTATATTGGTCAATGGCCTTTCATTTAGTGACATGTGTATAATGACAGTTCGCTCCATTACTTACCAGATAACATTGCGGTAGAACAATTTCTGTCTTTAATTAAAAATATCACAATTTTCCTTACGGCTATAACAATAAGGAAACAGATTTTCTTATTCGCAACAAAGTAAAAAGAAAAGACATTTTCTGCCGCATTATACCGCGTAGCCATTTTGGAGGGGATAATCTCCGGGCCTAATAAAGTCGTGTTATCATGTGCGTGGTCGAGAAAAGTGACGTCACATTATCTTCATATATTTGACCGTGATATGAGATCGGGAGCGGCCAATCTTGAGCGGCTTGAATCTATTCTATACAGAGTTAAGTTTAACCCACCTTCCACTTATTCAGCTTGACTAGCATAGAGGCAAAAATGTTATCCCCCGTTAATACATGGTCAAGGGATGAAAGTAACTTATCCAGGAAAAGAAAAGTTACACCCGTTTACTTTTAGATATTATACGTTCATTATTTCTATCCGTGCGCCCATGCTCAGAGATTAGATAAAACACTGGGAGGGGATATGCATTTTGTTCTATACCCGTGCAGAAAACGTCTCCTGGCCATGATAGCCGTGCAGGGTCATTGAAATATTTCAATACATAATATGTGCCGCTGCCAAATTTTCAAAAACAATAACACATTAATACCTAGGCATAATTCCATTTTGATCTAACTTTCCAGGTGAATTCACGCAGTTCCTTGCGCTTTTATGAATGATAATTTTTAGTTTCATTTCTAAACTAGTATGATTTTACAAATATTAATAAAGTAGAAAGTTTACACTGCTTACTTCATTACGAATTTTAAAATACCTATGATCGCGTACCTTAGTGAATGATCGATGTTTTCAGTTCTTCGGAAAATTTAATTAGGGTATAAAACAATTAGGGGTAGGCCATATAAAATTTCAGGCAGACTTTAATTAGATTTCGCTAAGAAGTTTCGAAACTCATAATAGGCCTAATGGAACCTCCCAGGGATTCCTTTCTAAGCCGTGTTTACAACTTGGGTTCTCCGAAGTTGGTGGTTCTGTGATTAGCATATCAAAGCGGATCGGAAAACGGGCTTTTGGATTTTGATTTACAATTCAAAACGGAAGGTTCGAGATGCGTCGAGGCTACTTCAATCAGCGAGTAACTTGAACATTTTGTTGATAGGACAATGGAGGCTTAAATTGAAATCCTATTTAGCTTTCAAATACTCGTGTGATATAGATAAATAAAAAATGTTGATGTGATGTGATGTTTCCGTACCGTTGAAGCAAAGCATAAGTATTTTAATTACTTAAAACGCACATAACATTGAAAAGTAAGAGGTGCGTGCTGGGATTCGAACTCGGCCCCCCAAAAGTTAAGTCGAGCTCCTACCCACTGGGCTATCACCGCTTGCTGGCTAGAACCAAAAGTGACTCAGTATACGATAAATATATGGAAAGTACAACAAATAATAACAAAAAGTAAGTAAGAAGTAGTAACGTTTTTCTCTTATTTCAATATTTCCTCAGAACACGGGTGAGCAGGTGGCTGGGAAACCATATACAAATAATCCGATCGTGGAAAACATTCATATGTCTTAAGGGTAAGCGGATTCTTTCCTATGTTTTCCACGCGTTGTTTTTGGACCTATATCAATGTTTACGCAAGGATTTACCTGTCTTGTTTCAAGTGTTTGGAGCAGTAAAACAATATTGTATGGAGTTCTCATGAAAAAGCTATAAGTATTACACCAACGATCTTCTGTAGTAAAGTCATAACTGTGACAGTTATGACTTTACTACAGAAGTCACAACTGCCACGTTGGTCTTGTGATACCTTCTTCCTTTCCGCCCAAGTATATCTAGATACACTTTAACACATAGTAATAAATTGTTAAGTGTATTTGTTTCTTTATTTATTTGAAATAAAATAGTTTATTTGGGTAAATAAAATTACTGTTGGTCTTGTGATTTCTTCTACCTTTCCGCCAAGTGTATCTAATACACTTTAGCCCACAATAATAAATAATAAAGTGTATCTGATTCTTTGTTTATTTGAAATAACAAAATAAAAATTTCTCATTTGGGTAAATAAAATTACTGTAAACGTCAAGGGCCTAGGCTTTATTTTAAAAGTAGTATTACTGACTAACTGTGTGTCAGAAGACCTGTTCCATAACAAGAAACAAACAAAAAAGGGAGGGTAGTTAAAAATTACATTAAGCTATAATATATAGTAATGCAAATTGGCACATGTAAAGAAGATGGACCTAGGATCCTTTTTATTCTAGAAAAGCACTAGGATAAAGTTCAGGGGGGCTTTAAAAAAATAATTTTTGTCACCTATGTAAAGCTTCAAAACTGGCGGTGGCCATCTTGGACCGATTTTCAGGAAATATAGCGAAGGACACTGCCGTTTTCACCTTTCAAACGACAAAAAAAAATCAAAATCGGTTCATCCGTTCCGGTGCTACGATACTACAGGCAGTGCCACAGACACTTCAAACTTATAAAACCCGGTAGTTTCTGCGCCGGAGGTTAAAAAGTTATTGCCCAATGTCTATAGAATTACACTTGCAAATCAGAAGTACGAAAAAATTTGAAGAAAACTTACTGGGTGCTAACAAAGGCGGCGAATAATAAAATACAGCAAGAAATAACCTTCATAAAGCGATGAATTCGAATTCAATTTACTTAACAAAGAAGAATAGCCCGAGAATTTGGTACAAAGTTGTGAAATTCACTGGGAATAAACAGTTTGGCGGGACCTGGCGGGCGGGGCGCACTTTGTTAGGCCGTGTAGATGCGTATCGTGATGAGACGACGTTATTGTTGCCCGATAAAAGTGCGTTCTAGAGCTTTTTGCTTGTAAACAACGCGCCTGAATGTGGTTTTTGTCAACAGGCACAATTTATTTACTTAATTGCTTATTAAAACATGCAAAAACGTAGTTTAGCTACGTACATTTGTAATTTATGATGAATCTAGCCTATGTACCATTGCAGGTTATTGTACTGAAAGACAGTTTCCCTGACTGATTTTTGACGACCTATCTGGCACAGCGGTGAGTGTTGTGGTATTAAGTTAAAGGTCCCGGGTTCGATTCCCGGAAAATCAGAAATTACAAACTCCCAAATTTCCCCAAGAAATAACCTAAGCAGCGGAGGTTTTATATAAATGCCATAGTCCCTAATAGGTTAGTCCGCTACCATATTAGACTGCATCATCGTTTATCACAAGGTGAGATTGCAGTCAAGGAGTATGTTAGTCATTCGCCTAATCGGTTTCTACGCTACATTGCACCGGAACACTAAATCACTAATCACTTTGCGGCACGTCGTTGTCGTTAGTGTGGTAACTAGCCACGGTCAAAGCCTCCCACCAGACTAAACCAGAGAAAATTCGGAAATCAAATCGTTCGTCATATTAATTTAAAGTATTTATGCATATTTATTTATAAAAAAAAATTCTTCAGTCATCTTAGTACCTACCCATAACACATCTTATGCTTACTTCGGGGCTAGATGGCGATGTGTATATTGTTAGATAGATAGAAAGTCTTTATGTATGCGCAATACAGAAAAAAAAACAAAGGGTAAATAAATATATATCCGCAAAGGAGGCCTTATCGCTTGAAGCGATCTTTTCCAGACAACCTTTGACGTAGCATATTTATATCCAATATCTGATATACGAGTAAGTACCGGAAACGATATGCGCCTGGATTAATAAATAATTAATACCTATTTCAATGAAACAGGATGACAATTAACGGTCCGTATTGATAATGGTTTGTTGCTATTATTGGACACAATCAACAGCGGCTCCGGCTAGGTTTAGTACCACAATTTATTGTCAATTAAGTCGATATTATCATTAATTACTGGCCGGAATGATCGAGATGCCCGTATATTATTACTGGTTATAATTCTCTATTCATTGTTCTGATCCATTTGGCTGGACGTTAATTTAGGTAACCCACTCATATTGGTCGATCTTGTCCGGGTAAATTGAGGTCATTACATTTTGGGCATTATACGATAATTGATAGTGATGTAAATAATTATAACATGTTCCCTGGTGTGGATAGTAGACAAAGGATATGTGCGTGCATGTGTGTGTGTGCGTGCGTGAGTTTGTGTGTGTGTAGCAGTGGCGTGCATGGAGGGTATGCACAGGGTATGCAGATTATATAAAATGTAGAACCTCCAGTTAGAGTTATAAAAAACCTAAGGATAGGCATTGTAAGATTTATAAAAAACCTAACCTTAACATTCAAATTCAAAATTCAAAATTCATTTATTTCAAGTAGGCCTAACATAAACACTTTTGAAACGTCAAGTCTGTCTGTTCGTAGTGACTCTACAACTTAAGTATTTATAACTCGCACTGTAGATTTTCTTCATTGTATATCATCTAAATACCCAGTGCATATGCACGCCACTGGTGTGTAGCTATTGGCATATGAACACGATTAAGAATTCTTCAGAGATCATAAGCTTAGAATAAGTGCCAACTATACAACGTGTAACCGAATTACGAAATACTGTTGGAGGGTGCATAAGTTTATTTCATAAGGAATCACTGGAAATATCGGGCATAGTACCTACGCTACGCGGCGCGTAACTTTTATAATAGACTAGATGTGCCCTGCGGCTTCGCCCACGTAATTTTTGGAGGTAGCGTACTGCTACATAGTCTACACCTATAGTCATATATGAGATTTTGAGATTTTTTCACAAACATTTTTTTATCTTACGTATTTTTTTTTTTCAATGAAAAGTATACTAAGTTATTTCTAATACCTCCAAGAATATGTAAAAAGTTTCATGAAGATCGGTTTAGTAGTTTTCGCGTGAAAGCGTAACACAAACTTACATTCACATTTATAATATTAGTAGGGATAAGAAGGGATTAAATAAGTGACAGGAGTCACTTGACTTTAATTTTGCATGTGATGTTAGGGCTTCATCTGATTTTTTTCGATAAAAACTATAGCACTGGTTTACTCAAAAACAATTCGCGTTTGGTTTTACAGATAAGTCTCAGAGACAGTACATAATGTACCTCTAAAGCCTGTAAAGTAATATTTCGGTTTTCATTTACTCGTTGTATATTATCTCATATACTCGTTGTTTATATTTAAGTGGGTCCCTGCCTATTGACGGCCGATTGGCGCAGTGCGCAGCGATCCTGCTTTCTGAGCCAAGGCCGTGGGTTCGATTCCCGCAACTGGACAATGCGGTGTGTGTGATGAATATGACTATTTTTCAGTGTCTGGGTGTTTATCTATATATTATAAGTATTTATGTATGTTATTCATATAATTATTCATCAGTCATCTTAGTACCCATAACACAAGCTACGCTTACTTTGGGGCTAGATGGCGATGTGTGTATTGTCGTAGTATATTTATTTATTTTATTTATTTAAGAAAATGTTTTTAATATTTTACTTAAGTTAATCGATTATATTTCTTTTATTCTTAAGGTAATCACATGACTCTCCAATAAAATACTAATATTATAAATGAGAAAGTGTGTTTGTTTGTCCTTACTGTATACACTTACTAAGTAGTCAATGAACTTGGTTTGTGGCATAAAATTAGGTAAAATAGGCTACTTTTTATTACAGCCTGGGTAGCACTGGCAGGAGTCAAAAATTATATCCCCCGATTCCATCCCCTGGCAGGGAATATTATTAACGTGTCCACCTGCTTAAGCACGGAAACATGAAACAGGAGAAGTTTACCCCCGTTTATTATTATACACGTATACTAGCGGACCCCAGCGCGATCTGACGGGATGATTTGTGAATCTAAACCATCCAGGGTGCCACCCAAACGTATACCAAAAAATTCATTCAAAGGAGTTTAGGAGGAGTTCAATGACATACACACGCACACGAGAATATATAAAGATTATTTCGATATTATATCCACTTCTGCGCCAATGCTCTGAGAGTTGATAAAGATGTGGGAGAAGTTACATTTTTATCCTTTCCCCGGGGAGACAATTGTCTCCTGCTAGCCGTGCAGGAAAAGAATCGGTTCTCACGGAATTAGTAAAAAACAGTAGGTAATAAGGCGAACAACGGATAGTACTAGGATAGAGTCTGTTTATTTCGCGCCGTTCACAATAGCCTATAGCTGCCCACTGCTGGACTAAAATCCTCTACTGATGGGAGGCCCATAATCACCACGCTAAGCAGACGGGTTGGTGGTCGCAATAGAAGTAGTACCGAGGACGCTGCTGTTCTTAGTTATATTTCCTTAGTCGCTTCGTACGACACCCGCTGGAAGAGGAGGGGAAGTCAAAGTCAAATATTTCTTTATTGAAATAAATGGTACTTTTGATACATTACATGTAAAATATGACATAGAAGTGAGTTGATGGGGATAACTAAATTCGTAAACATAAAACTAAAGCTACGAGGGTCCTAAACGCGCCTTAGTCTAAGAAGAAGCCCACAACAAACTTAGACGGTTGTTTTTTTTTATCACCATCTCACATTGTCATTTAATACTATTAAAGAAGCAACCTGGTTAGAGCAATAATTTACACCGAAGCATTTTTTCGTTAACCTAGTCCTTCATACTATAATAGGACTTTTCCATAAGCTTTTGTATTCACGCGGCTCAATATCATTCCCAACAACTCTAAATAAAATTAATAAATAAATATACTAAGACTATACAAACATCGCCATCTAGCCCCAAAGTAAGCGTAGCTTGTGTTATAGGTACTGAGATGACTGATGCATATCTAGACTTATGAAATACAAATAAACACCCACACAGTGAAAAACTTTCATGTTCATCACACAAACATTTTCCAGTTGTGGGCATAGAACCCACCCTGTACTCAGAAAGCAGGGTCACCACTACGCCAAGTGGCCTTTAAATTTTCACCAAGAAATATGCAGCAAGCACATATTTAGATGATGGAATTAAAAGTTTTGAATCATACCTTTGTACCTTCGTGTAAATCCCAAGCCCTCGTGAATACAAAGCAAACATCGCTTCATTCGGGCCTTGAGATTGTTTGCGAGGCCATTGTGTCAATACTCAGTACCAATTTACATGGGTCCCACGAAAACCACGCTGCGATATGTACACATTTCATTTTAGCCTTAATACTCGTTGTTAACGGTTTAATCATAGAATGAAGAGCATACAGAAACCGTGTACACGACTCATATTGAAACATCAAAAAACCACTCCACTTTAGATTGGTTTGTCGAACTAATAAACTCGTACTGTAAAATCCTATTATTATGTTAAAGATTACTTAAACGATAAAAAAGCTTGGGTATGAATTGCTATATCTTCAAATTTCAATATTAATTGACTGTGAGATGTGATAACAAAAGATTTTTATTGTAGTGTAACACTTTGTAAGTTAACGATATGTACGCACTACGAAAAAAAATAAAAAAAGGCAGGCGGGTGAGTCGACGCGGCGGATCAGGGTATATTCTATAGGATAGCGGGGTAAATACGAGAGCGTGGGGGCACGCTAACACTTTATAAGTTAACGATATGTACGCACCACTACCTAGATGCAAATTGGAACTGCATGTATACTGTGCAGAGTAAACATGTCTCAAGCTGTGCAATCACAGCTTCAATTAATCCAAGTCGGCTGAAACAAACTGCTAGTACCTTGTTGACGCGCGTGCTCTACTGCAATCGCTGACTGAGGACTTGAGCCAATTAATCTAAGTCAGCATAAGAAAACATATAGGACGTAACAAATAAACTTACAAAAAAGTTTGAAAAGACGACCTCCATGGCGCAACGGTGAGCGCTGTGAATTTGAGTACGTGCTCCCGAGTACGATTCCCGGCATTATAATTTCTGAATTTACTCTGGTCTGGACACTAAATCGCTATTTAGTGTCTTTGTCGGTAGGTGGTAACTAGCCACGGTCAAAGCCTCCCACCAGACCTGACCAGAGACATTTCAAAAATTATAAATTCCCAAATTACCTCTGCTTAGATTCGACCCCGGGACCTCCTACTTAAATTCCCAACGCTCAACGTTGCGATGGGGAGGTCGCGAAAACATCTAAATATCATTTGACTTAAAGAGACATAATATATATATCGTAAATTATATTTCTTAAGTTAAACAATCTTCGTCAAATATTAGTGAGAATAAACGTGGTCTCTAAGAAGTATACTTAAAGTCGTCCATAGTCGACTATCATCAATTGTATATAACAGTCGACTGCTGGACTAATGGTCGCATGGTGATTTTCTATCTGATCAGCGTGGTGATTAGGAGGAAACGGAAGCGCTCATAATATTGCTCATAATCACTACGCTGTGCAGACGAGTTGTGGCCGCAGGTATTCCATTTTCATTATTGAATCACCCCCAACCATAATATTATAATAATTTATATACTACAACGCACACATCGCCATCTAGCCCCACAGTAAGCGTAGCTTGTGTTATGGGTACTGAGATGACTAATGAATATTTTTATGAATAATATACATAAATACTTATAATATACATATAAACACCCAGACACTGGAAAACATTCATGCTCATCACACAAACATTTTCCAGTTGTGGGAATCGAAACTACGCCAATCGGCCGTCAAACAATGCTGCTTAAATGCAGGAGAAAGCATGGCGAAAGTACTTCCCCGGACGAGCACCCTACAAAAGTTCTACAGTACCAATTATTGTCTACAGTCCCCAGTATCTGTATCCAATACAAACATGGGCGTGTGCAAACAAATGTACGGGAAGATGCTTGCAGTTCGCCCGCATTTAATCGCATCTTCTGCAAACCTGAAACACCTATAGCGCAGTATAGTGCTTATGTTTGTTAGTAACCTGGTAAACAAACAAACACTAATATGTAGCTAATATACAACGTGTAACGGAATTACGAAATACTGTTGAAGGGCGCATAGGTATATTTCATAAGGAATCATCCTGTAAAATAATTAAATCAAACTTATTTCTCCATATAAACTAATTCAAAACATTGTTGGTAAGTTTTTACTTATGAATATATTGAAGATAAATAAAATAAATAAATAAATATACTACGACAATACGACACATCGCCATCTAGCCCCAAAGTAAGCGTAGCTTGTGTTATGGGTGCTAAGATGACTGATGAATATTTTTTTATGAATAATTTACATAAATACTTATAAAATACATATAAACACGCAGACACTGAAAAACATTTATTTTTATTTTTATTTTTATTTTATTTTTTATTTTTTTTTTTATTTTTTTTTTTTTTTTTGGGTGATGAACATTCCTGTTCATCACCCAAACTTTTTCCAGTTGTAGGAATCGAACCCACGGCCTTTGACCCAGAAAGCAGGGTCGCTGCCCACAGCGCCAATCGACCGTCAATAATAAATAATAGATAAAAGAACGACTCGTGCATAGTACCTACGCTACGCGACGCTTACCTAATAAAGGGACAGGAGTCACTTTAACATTAACTTTTTAGGTGATGTTATGGCTGTATCTGATTATTTCCAGTAAAAACTATGGCAATGGTTTAGGTACTCAATTCTGTTAGCGTTTCGGTCTCACAGATAAGTCTCAGAGACAGATTTACTGTTTCTCTAAAGACTCTGAAAAATGATTTCGGTTTTCATTTACACGTTGTTTACAATAGCCTATATACTTGATGAAAAAGCGGTGATAGCCAAGTGTTTACGGATTAAGGACCTACCTTTAACGGAGTACGGAGTTATGTGCGGATTATATTATGAAGACATAATGAAACTACAATTTGAAGCTACAGCAGGTAGTTTGAAATATTTGGAATTTGAGTTTAGAATGTATAGAATATTTAAATACAATTAGTATAACTTCGATGGTGATAGATGGCGTCACTAGTACTTTATCTCGCACTTCGTCCTAGTATAATATAGTCGTGAGAACCCGGCGTAATAGTCAGTTCAAGATCAGATCACCTATGGTTCTATATACTTATATGTATATTAGCTTAGTGAGTAACCTTGGTGCGAGAAACAACATTGATACAGGCTATTCAAGATCTCCGATGTTTTTTTTTTATATCCATACAGCCCTAAAGCTATGCAACTTGGTAGCAAGGACGATGCTGTCTAAGCTGGTAGTGAACTAAGCTGTTAGGAGAGTATGGCAGTTATATAATTCACCAAATCGGTTTCTACGTGGTATCTTATTTAAATGTTAAAACGCTTATCGGTACATCTTTGTAGGAAGGTGGGAGGGGGACCTGACCGGAATTATAAGAAGGATATTTATTATAAGGTCTACATAACCCGGGACTTCCCACTTATAAGCTCTCATATAACAGCTCTCACCACTGTGCCAGAGTAGTCAAATTACATAAAAGGTAGAGTATGCCTTACCTGTAATAACATTTGTCCTTTTAATGAATAAATAAATAGTGTTTAGCTCACGATTTATGTAGCACCATTGTTTTAGCAGCTAAGTATAATAGGCACGTTATTTAAATTCATAAACCACCTGCACTTTAGTTAGGAACTCGGCGCCGTGCTACATCTGTAATTCTAATTAGGATAAAACAACGCGGAACCGTGTCGGTTATGTGTTGCGAATTAATTATTCACTTTTAACCACTCACGGATAACGAGGTGTGAGTTGAGAGTCTCTAGGTTTAACGTTTTTTTACGTGACAATGTATTTTAATCGATAAACTCTGGCTGCACGCACGAAAAAGCATGACTCATTTGTCACGTTCCGCCTGAGCCGAGCGTGCAGGCGAGAGCGCGGAATAAACGAAAGAGAGGCACGGCCTAACCTAACTCGGACGCACGTTACGCCTGTAAACCGAATTTATAGACAAGTGACCACCAATTTTTTTTATAGCGATAGTTGACCGACCAACCAAATGACCCACCTGGTGGTAAGCGAAATACCATCGCCTATAAACAAGGCAATACTAAGCAAGCAGGGCATCCTAAAAATTGCCGCCCTGTGTCCATCGACCTGAAGCGTAGGTGTTCACGTGCCTGTAATTTCACCATTGCAAAACAGCATTGCAACAATGCTGCTTTCGGCAGAAATAAGCATGACGGTACTTCCCCGAACGAGTTCTGTCACAAATAGCTCTACTCCTACTAAAAAAACATCGGTAATGTCTTTTAGTAGACCTTAGACGTGCTCTGTGGAGATGGCATATTAGAATATAGTTGTCACCACCCCTCCTCTGCCCGCGAGTGGCAACTAAGGGAATATAACGGGGAGCGGGCAGCAGCGTCCTCTGTGCTACTACTACCGTCTACTGCGATCACCAAGGCGATCATCAGCGACTGCCCGACGGGAACTCTCCGTGGTTGCCGGTTTTTTTTTTTTTTTTTTTATTTATTTATCAAATAAAGCAATTACAATAAAATGGTTAGTATAAAAACACCGAAAAAACCGCAGAGGTTTGTCCTCGGTGCCTATCTACAACGATTACCTAAGGTGTTAATTAGAAGAATAAAACCAGCTGTGGGAAAAACATACTGCTACATTGTAGAACGATTAACACGCAAATAAGGCTAAACACCTAGGTAAGACTCAGTTCGTTGCACACAGGGCAGCACTTTGAACGAGATGTGATTCCGTAGTCTAGCCCAGCGTCTAAAAAGCCGCCGGGCTGTGTCGATTGGCGGCTTTGTGGTTCCAGACGACAAGAAAATCACAGTACAACCGTATACTGTGAAGTCCAATTGTTCTTACTTGTCTTATACTGTAAACAATCTTTTTATTTCAGTATCAGAATTAAGAACATTCATAAACCCTGTACGCAATTAATATTGAAGCATCAAAAACCACTCCAATTTAGTAGTGTTTCTCGAAGAGCCGGTTAGTAATTTTATTCCATTTAGCAGGTGACAGTAATTATTTTACCTCTAATCTAATGTTTTAAACGTTTGCCATATAGGGAAAAATGCGAATAGTTTGTGAACTAGCAACAGTTGGCGGGTGTACAGTGAGACTTGCGCGGTGCGTTTTCACTGTTTTTGGACACTAAGACACTTCATGTAATGATGGCTGAATGAGGATTCTGTATGTTCTTAATTCCGTGCTTTGAGCGTAGTTTTTTTCAACATCGTTATAAAAATCTCTCTTGATCGTGTTTATTTTTATTAATTTTTTCGAACTTTTTTTTTATATATTTTTAAAACATACTTTAAACTAATAAGTAATGAAAAGATTGATTATATTATAAGCATAATTAGAAAAAATTGAGTGTGAATAATAAACATTTCACAGCTAAACCTTAAATGTACTAGTGCCAGTTTTATTCAAGTCAAAATAATTGCATTCCTGATTGCGCCGCCACCTACACGGACGTGTTTGCTTTATTAAGTAGATGTGTTTAATGTTTCGCTTCTAGTTTTGTGACACAACCGGTTGCGTTGTAAATGCAAGCGTCTGTGTCTTTCAACTTCACGTGAAGCTCTTTTTGGCGAATAGAATAATGTCAGATGTAAGCAGACTTGCTTTATCTTCTTATTGTACCTCTAACACCAGCAACTTATAATTCTTCCAATGTTTTTTTATCTTATTCATAGAGAGCCCTTTAAACCCTAACAAAGAAATAGTCTTACTTTTATTTCTGTGTATTTTTGCTGTATTTTTTTGCGGTAATCTTTTTATGACGGCCCAGTGGCGCAGTGGGCAGCGACCCTGCTTTCTGAGTCCAAGGCCGTGGGTTCGATTCCCACAACTGGAGAGTGTTTGTGTGATGAACATGAATGTTTTTCAGTGTCTGGGTGTTTATCTGTATATTATAAGTATTTATGTGTATTATATTCATAAAAATATATTCATCAGCTTTCTCAGTACCCATAACACAAGCTACGCTTACTTTGGGGCAAGATGGCGATGTGTGTATTGTCGTAGTATATTTATTTATTATTTATTTATTTATTTATGAATATGTGTGTAGCCTAACTTAGCAGTAGAATGTTTATCACCAGTAACTTATAATTCTTCCTATGTTTTTTATCTTATATATAGCGGGCAATTCGAAGCCTAACAAAGATATAGTCTTTGTTTTATTTCTGTGTATTTTTTCTGTACTTGTTTGCGGTAATCTTTTTATGAATAATGTGATAGCCTAGCCTAGAATGCAAGGTACATTTTTGCGGTTCAAGATCGGTTCAACAGTTGCGCCGAACATAGGTGACAAACAAACAAACAAATAGACATTATCGCACGCATTCATCGTATTAGAAAGGTCTGGTATAGATTACTTTGACTACTATTTCAGATTACGGAACAAGAATTTTCTTCAATAAACGTGTATTTTGTCGGTGCGCCTCAAAGGGATAAAGGCTTGAAAAAGGCCTTTGTGAGTGAGAAGGCTGAATCAGTATCGGCTATCAGTGCATGTAAGCCGATGACGGGATCTTGCTGAGAAGTACCGCTTCTTTCATCCAACTTGTTTACTTACTGGGCTCTCGAAGATTGGAGTTAATGTATACAGTACACACTTTAAATGGTCAGATTTCGTTGAAGACATATCGAGGACCGATGGCAATACACTAATTTGAGATGGTTATTCCAATTTTCAATATAAAAAATAAGATTTTTATTAGCTTTGTTGGTATTTTTATAACCGACTCCTTTGGACTTGATTTTGACCCTCCTCAAACGCCCTGATTTCGTTCAAACTTTGAAGATGTATCGAGGACCGATGACAATATACTCGTACTAATTTAATAAGATTATTCCATTTTTTAATTTGAAAAATAAGATTTATGTTAATTTATATAATTTTCAGCTATAGTCACTAAGGCTGGTATGATGTTCATTATAACTTCCAACCATTATCTTTAACTTCTCTCTTTGATCTTTAATTATGTCTTGGATGGTGAATGGGTTACCGATTAATTTTGCTCTAATAAAAATAATAGATCAAGAAAAACATGGTTTTTATAAATAAACTAAACTTAAAGGTAGGAATTAGTTTAGTTTTTTATACCAAGCGTGTTTTTTAGTTTGTTTGAACTATTTAATTTATTTTGTGTAAAGTTTGTTATATAATATATAATTTTATTAGTTTTCATTTATGCAATTAAATATCTTTTGCTTTAACGGTGAAGGAAAACATCGTGAGGAAACCTGCACGCTTGAGAGATTTCCGTAATGTAAAGGGCGTGGGAAGTCTACCAATCCGTACTGGGCCAGCGTGGTGGCCTAAACTCTTTCCTAGACCCCGAGCCCTATGGTAGGCCGGTAATAGGTTGGTAATGTTTAAAAAATATCAAAAAAACAAGTGCGTTAAAATAAACAAAGAAGTGTCGCTAAGCGATTCAGTGCTCCGGTGCGATGTCGCGTAGAAACCAATAAGGGGTATGACTACCATACTCCCTTCACAATTTGGCCCGCTACAGACTGCATCATCACATACCACCAGGTGAAATTGCAGACAGGGGCTTACTTATACTGGAATAAAAAAAAAAACAAAAAAAAAATATTTTCTTATTATTTTCTTAACTATTTGATAATAAACTTTAACCTAAAAAATAAAAAAAATGTTAACATTAACTTAAGAAACGCTAAATCGCTTAGAAGCGCGTCTTTGTCCGTAGGGTGGCAGCTAGGCCTCAGAGAAAATTTTTCTTGGGATCGAACCTGGGACCTCCCACTTAAAACCTCCAGCTTACCGCTGCAACATGGAGGTATTCGAAACCAAATTAACTCAAACAAAGAGAGCGACGCAGCAGAGAACGTATCTCATCTTCCTTTGTTGCAATATGAAGTTAAACGCTCGAGTAGTCAAAATATAGAAGGAAACAAACACTTGTGAACATTCGAGACGGCAATACGTGCTAGAATGGGAAAAGCCGGAACACAAATTGAGGAATATTGAAAACAGTTTCTGTTAAGTTAAACGTAGAACCGCTTCTTTGGTCTAGTGCTTATGTATGTTCGTATGCTTGTTACCGACTCATTTGAAGTTGATTTTGACCCTCTTCAAACGGTCTGATATCGTTCAAACTTTGCACACATATCGAGGATCGATGACAATTTGATAAGATTATTCCATTTTTCAATTTGCAAAATAAGATATTTGTTAAATTCAAAATTCTAATTCAAAATTTCTTTATTCATGTAGACCTATAACAGGTTCTTATGAATCGTTAATAGTTTATGTTTACATAATTTATAAGGGGGTGGTGATAACTTCGTTCGCCAACTTAAACCTAAAGTTACGAGGGTTCCAAGCGCGCCCTGGTCTAAGAAGAGCCCACAACAAACTTAGCTTAATTGTTTTGTTATCACCATCTCACAGTAAATTAATATTAAGCTCTTGGAGCAATTCATACCCAAGCGTTTTTATCGTTTAAGTATCCTTTACATTATAATAGGATTTTTCTGTAAGCTTAATTGATATAATTTCCATCTATAGTCCATAACGTAGGAGTGTTGTTAATATTAATTTCCAATCTTTAGCCGATTTCTCTTGACGAATGTAATGTAGCCAACATCTCACTACCATGTACACATTTTTGAATGTAATAAACGCATCAGATTAAAAAAAACTGACTTCGACTTCTAACAGATAGACAGAGAAACATACAAAAATAAAAAAATCTGTAAGTGCTCCTGTCCTTTGACTTAGGGACTCAAAAAATAACTTTTCCTTATAGGTATTTATTTTGCAGGAATATTCGTAATCACTCTTGCGTTTGCAGTGATTGATGAAATTATTTTTTCCGCGAAAGGTTTTCCAAGAAAAATGGGAGAGCCATTGAAATTTGAAGAAGAGTGAAATGTCGTTCGTGACTAACACGACTTCCAAAGGCTCTGGTAGATACTCTAAAAAAAAATACGGAAAAGTAAAAAACCGGCCAAGTGCGAGTGAGGCTAAAACATTGAAGGGTTTTGCAACAAGTCAAAGACTTTAACTTAATAGGGTTCTTTTGATGCGTACATTATATAAAAAAAAATACATGGTAGTGAGATATGGCGCTAGATTGGCTTAATTGAAAGAAAATGTTATATAATTGGTATAAGTTGGTTTAATAATAATAACCCAAACGACAGCTGTCAAGAAAAAACATAAAATATCAATCTTTCGCGTAAAATATATTAAATGTAGGCCTCTCACAGGTACTTATGAAGCGTTCATACATATATATGTATGAGGATGGTGATAACTTCGTTCGCCAACTTAAACCTAAAGCTCCGAGGGTTCCAAACGCCCCCTGGTCTAAGAAGAGCTCACAACAAACGTAGTTAGGTATTTTTTTGTTATCACCATCTCACAGTAAATTAATATTAAGCTATGAAGTTAGAGGAAGCACACCCAAATTTTTTTATCGTTTAAGTCATTCTTAACATTATTACGGAAAAGAAAACTATCCGATCATAGTAAAATCTATTTAGAAGTTCCTTTTGTTATGGTACTAATGGCGTACATTAGAAAACGAAAAGTTGGCGAGCGGCGATCCCTGACAAACGTTCAGACACACGGTTAGACAGCTAAGTGGCAATAGAACTCCGTTTTGCTCTATGGATGCTGAACCCTAAAAAGATGGAGCCAACGATGATGCTTCCAATAAATCAAATGAATATTAAACACGGTTGAATAATTTTCACCTGTAACAAGAGCTCGTGTACTCCTGACCTAGTAGCGCTCGGGTTTAGAGTTCCGCAGTCGAAGGGTGAAATTGAACCGTATTATTGAGCCTCAGCTGTCCGTACGTATGTCTGTAAGCGGGCTGTATCCCATGAACCGAAATAGGTAAAGAGTGAGATGAGAGAGTGCTTCTATTGCAGTTCAAAATGTAAAATGGAAAACGTAAATAGTTGAAGTTGGAAAAGAGCAACTGATTTTCCTGTCGGCTTGTTCTCGGTAGAATCTACCTTCCGAACCGGTAGTAGAATCACTAAAAACAGACAGACTTGACGTTTCAAATGTGCTTATATTAGGCCTACTTGAAATAAATGAATACAGCCTACTTGAATTTTTTTTTGTTCTACAGTCCATTCGACTACTTGTATATAAGATAGGGGGCAATATAACGAATGAACTGTAAAAACAAATAATCAGTAACCAAGATGGCGATTTTCGTACCACCATCGCAACTTCTCTTTTCAGTAGCTAATATAACTAGTTTTATGTTAACGAATGTAGTTATCAACATCGCCTCTCATCGATCATCATAATATTGGAACCATATATGTATAAATGCATTGTAAGGGCATTTGATAGGCCTACATTAACCTTTGACTGTCCGCGAATTTTAATTTAATTTTCATAAGGTTCAAATATAGAAAATATTGGCTACCTTCTTTGTTATTTTTTTACATTTACGTCACTTGTCGGAAAAGAGAGTATAATAATTCTTAAAACGTAAAGCGGGATTGATTCTGTCATGGTTCTGCAAATTACATTGGCTACTTAAATAATTTATCTTTATGAAATTGTGACTTACAGAAGCTGAAGTCTTCGATCATTTCTATAAAAACGGAATGCGTCAGCAATCGTGACAACAACCTTCATCCTAATGATAAACCTTAATGAAGACTTTTTTTTAAATCGGATTATCAACAAATAATAAACAAAGTCAATACGGGACCATTTGCGTTCGAGTCCGACTGGCACTTAACGGTTTTTTTTTTACTAAATGGCTTTACGCTTCTGGGTTCCAGCACTTTTAAACCTCTGTAATGCGCAGCTTTTCAATGCCCATAGAAAAACCGTCACATTCATGCAGGAACACATTTTTACGTTGATGCTCCACAAACATATTATTGTATACGAACAACATTGTTGTGGGCCTAATAAATGGTTTCCGGGTATCAAAATGGCGAGATTGTGCGGAACGTGGTGTAGCCTAATTGCGACCATTGAGTAAATAATGTACCGACTAGACTGGCCGAGTTTGTTCACTTCGCTAGCGCAGTGGTGAGTCCCGAGTTTGACTCATGGCCAGGGGAATTTATAACTCTAACGAATAAGACGTGCCGCCAAGGGTTTTAGCGTTCTGGTACAATGCCGTTTAGCATAATAGTTTATCCGGCTACAAACTAAAACTGAAACGCCAGTTACCACCAGGTGAGATAGCGGTTAAGGGCTAACTTGTAGTGGAATAAAAAACAGCGCACCTACCATTTTAGAGAGCGTTCATCATGACCATCAAATTACTATTTTAGGTAGGGTTTTAGTTTCATCAAATTCAAACTCATTTATTTCAAAAGGGCCTACTTTATAAGCACTTTTGAAACGTCAAGTATGTATGTTTGTGTGACTCTACCACCGGTTCGGAAAGCAGATTCTACCGAGAAGAGCCGGCAAGAAACTCAGTAGTTGCTCTTTTCCAACATCAACATTTACAATCATTTTGCTATCTTGCGGGAGATGAGAGCGAGGCTGGCTGCTTCCATTCTACCTTGTCATTGAGGAATTCATCAAATGTATAGTAACCTCGCTGTACTAGATGCGTTTTTACACATTTTTGAAATGTATGCATTGGTAGGTCAAGAATTTCCTTAGGAATCATGTTGTAAAAGCGTATACTCAACCCCACAAAGGAGTTCTGCACCTTTCGCAGACGATATGCAGATATCACTAATTTATGACCGTTTCTGGTAAGTCGATTGTTAATTTCAGCTTTTGATTTATAAAGAGTAATATTTTGCCTCACAAAGACTATATTATTATAAATGTATTGCGAAGCTACTGTAAGAATACCTATTTGTTTAAATTTTTCACGAAGCGATTCGCGTGATCCAAGTTTATATATTGATCGTACGGCTCTTTTCTGTAGTATAAATATACTTTCAATATCTGCAGCTTTTCCCCACAGCAAGATCCCAAAGGACATAATACTGTGAAAGTATGCGAAATAAACAAGCCTAGCTGTTTCAACATCGGTAAGCTGTCTAATTTTCCTGATTGCATATGCAGCTGAGCTGAGTTTACTCGCTAGGCTTTCTATATGGGTACCCCACTGTAGCTTACAATCTAAGGTCACTCCTAGAAAAACAGTGGAGTTTTCTATTTTAAGTGGTTCTCCATTTATTATGATGTTTTTATCAATTTTTTTTACGTTAGGCAAAACAAATTCCAAACACTTGGTTTTTTTTGCATTTAAAAGTAAGTTATTAACAGTAAACCAGTCTGACATATGTGACAAAGCACGGTTTACGTCGTCAAAATTACCTTTGTTTCTATCAGTCTTAAATCATCATCATCACCACCACTTCAACCGAATGACACCCACAGCTTGTTTGTAGGGCGCTCCAAAATCCACGATCCTGTGCCGTTTGTTATCAGTGGCTCCCAGCGACTCGTTTGATTCCGTTTATATACCCCGTTGGGAGTCGACTAACGCTGCCGTTTACTGGTGCGGGTCAAAATTCAAAATTCAAAATTCATTTATTTCAAGTAGGCCTAATACAAGCACTTTTGAAACGTCAAGTCTGTCCGTGTGCAGTGACTCTACCACCGGTTCGGAAGGCAGATTCTACCGAGAAGAAGCCGGCAAGAAACTCAGCAGTTGCTCTTTTCCAACATCAAAAATTTACATTTTATATTTTAACATTCATTTTTCTATCTTGTGAGAGATGAAAGCGGAGCCGGATGCTTCCAAGGAACCTAGGTCGCCATTCCAACACCGTGGAAACGAAAACCCAACGTCCAACGGTTCTCCGAGCTATGCTGTCCATTGCCACTACAGCTTCGCGACTCGTTGTAATGTCGGTAACTCTAGTTCTTATATCAATCTCCTTATTTGATCACGTAGAGATACCTTTTGCATAACTTGCTGAGCGACTTTGAGCCTTCTTATGAAGCCCATAGTTAGCGACCACGTTTAAAATCCGTAACTATAAACGTTTTATTAATCGAATCCGGTATTACGCTCTCGCAGATTTTGACATGCACTTGGCTAGTTATTCAGTACACGAAGGAAGATTTATGTAAAGCTTTTTCAGGCAAACACGATAATATTTAAAGTAGCCGGTCCCGAAACGCAATTTACTTTGAAAGGATCTCCGAACAAAGGATTCCGTGACGCAATATTGTTGTCCTTGCGTTCTTTAATCCGCCTTATTGCGGGATTCGGATTGCAATTACACTAATATTATGAATGCGAAAGTATTATGAAGTTATACTTCTTTAGCGGCGTTAAAAATCATGCGACTGGAATAATACGATGAATTACACGATTTTAACAGGAAGGTAGTTGCGAAAACGAGTGAGAGGGGAATACATAATCCGCCAGCTCACTTTTTACGACGCGCGCACACCGTCACAAAATACCGACACCCTGAACTTAGCTATAGTCGACATTTTAGTTTTCAAAAAATGTTTGACAGTCATCATCAACAATGTAATGAAACTTGGTGGTCCGATAATGAGATAATTAGATAACAGTGGCGTGATCAGGGGCTTTGACCAAGGTATGCATAAAGAAGGAAAATGGCATAATATGCAAAAAATCTTTTCCCTTATGAGGTTCAAAGGTTCAAGGTATACAAAAATTTCAAGGTGTGCTTTTCTGCATGTTTGAAGTGCACGCTACTGCTTGATAATGCGTTCTAATAAAACTTTAAATGTATTAAATATTTTTTTTTCTACTATTAGTGTCGTTATCTCTACAAACGTAAAATAAGGGGTAAGATAAAAAATTTATCTTGTTACACAGAAGTAGAACTTCTAACGCGTATACATATGTACGCGCACGTTTTTTCCATTGTAATAATTACGGAATAACCAGTAAGTGGCAAATCATGGCCTATTAACTCGTAGCAACACTTCTCAGGGCATGCAAGAAATACGTCCTACGAATTGATGGACACTCCCACTTGAAGTTTAGGTATTAAAACTAAATTGTCCGTTCCGCTTTTGAAGGTTTGATCACAGAAGTAAAAACATATAGAATTCCCCCATTCAGCCATTATTCCAAAAACAGTAAAAACGCCCCGCGCACGTCTCACTCCACACCCGCTGAATGTTGATAGCTTAAAAACTTTTTTCATTTTCCGCATTTTATGGTAAACCGTTTTTAACATTGAAGGTAAAATAAAAGATCTACATCCCTACGTGGTCGATATACCGCGGACGCGTTCGAAGCGCTTCGCATCTTCGTTTCTGATCCGCACCGCTAGGATCTGGAATGCCAAATCAAGAGTAATTAGGCATCTTCTAGGCAAACGCACTCCACCTTAGGCTGCATCATCAATACCGTCAGGTGTGATTGCAGTCATGCGCTCGTCTATAAACAAAAAAAAAACTGTCAACTGCTAAATGGAACACGGTTTCTGTATGTTCTTAATTCTATGGGTTTGATAAGTATTGCAGATGTATACTAATATTGATGATCACAAAAATGACTGCCTAGATAAGCGCGCGCAAAAATCTGATACTAATCTCAAAATAATAATAACAAATTTATTAGCGAAGAGATATCTTATGCTATACTTATCAAACCAAACTTCTTCAAAGACGCCTTTTGATAACTTGCAACAAGTTTTCAAAAGCTATCGAGGGGCCGAAAGTGTACAGGCACTGCTTTCAAATTTAAGAGACTTCAAAATTCTTGCCATTTGTTATTCTAACATAAAATAAACCCTATAACGTTATAAATATAGCCTATAATGCAATGAAAATAGTCAAGAGCTGGACAACTAGGTATTGGTTTCGCTACTTTAGAAAATTGCCGGTAAAGTGCATTGAAAGGAAACAGGGATCTAATATAAATAGTATTGAAAGGAGGAAAATTTATGCAAAATGAAATCCTGAGACCTGTATTGTGATAGAAAATTGCCTATACATTGGTGCTTTTAGAGAACTTGGGCGGTATTCCAAATTAAGATGGCGTACTTTATTGCAAAATGTCCCATCACTGAGAAGTATTAAAAGAGAGCAGATTCTCTTTCTGTTTGAAAACACTAATATTAAATAGTACGAAACGAGTTAAATACTTAGCGGTTTTCATAAAAAAATAAGCCAGACGGAAAAGGTGATATAATATGTTGCTTCAAATCCTGTATAACCTGAAAATATATCTCTTTACCGCAACTTATTTGGTGTGCATGATTTATTTAACACTGATGCCAATTTGATTTGGTATTTGCGCCGCGACGTCCTAGGGCCCTGTAGAAAGTACAGAGATACAACGCGAGGCGCTGCTTCTGGACTTCAAAAAATCAAGAAAAATAATTTTATGAGACTTTTTGTGCAGCGATGTACCGCTTTGACCAACAATTTGTGAAATTGTCTAGATATCACTAAGCTCAGTCATTTCATTTATAATAGTTTTTATTTGCTTAAAAGTACAATGTTTTTTCTAATTACCCTGGACCCCCCAAACTAGGATACCCCGTGTCTTGGGGGTCAGTGTCTTCCCATATGTGAATCAAGATTAGAGAAAAAACAGGGAGAATTCATATATAGAAGTTTAAATTATCAACATTCAATTTATTATGTGTGTAAGTATGTGTGTTCGTGCATGTGTGTGTGTGTTTATGTTTGTGCGTGTGTGGGTGTATGTGTGTCTCTACCATATTTTTATTTATTCATATTAATCCCTATCCCTATCCCTACTTCCCTACTAATATTATAAATGTCAATGTAAGTTTGTTTGTTACGCTTTCACGCAAAAACTACTTTACCGATCTTCATGAAACTTTGTACACATATTCTTGGAAATGTTAGAAGTAATATAGGATACTTTATATCCCGACATTAAGCTTGGTTCCTTTGGGAGAGGGAATAAAAGTGTTTGACGATTTTACACCATAACTACGACAAATTATAACCGATTTAAATAATTATTTATGTACTATAGAGGTTATAATATGTGTTTAATTTAGCCCAAACTGTGTAGATCTGATGAATCTGGTGTGAGATAGAGTAGAACTCCTCAGCGGACAGCAGCAAACCCCTCATTTGAGGCTTAGCGATACTGAATACTTTATATTTTTTCAGAACTACAAATAATTGAATGCCACATCAAAAAACAAAATCAAACGCGGACGAAGTCGCGGGCGACAGTTAGAATTCAATATAATATTTGACATATTTAGCAAATTTACCTTAACGAACGAATTATATTTTCGGTATCTTGATAATTTAGATGACTCAGCATATTTTTAAGTTTATATGTAACTTTATATTTATTTCTAACTAAGGTTTCCTCGCGATGTTTTCCTTCACCGTTGAAGCAAGCGATATTTTAATCGTACATAACTAAACCTCTCTTGAGCTGTCTTTTACGCCATTGGTTTCCTGGAAGAGATCGCTATTTATACGATACGCTACGATAAGGCCGCCAAATTGGATATTTTGCAGTAAATTTTTATTTACAATTTCTCTGTATGTTAATGTGGTGTACATAATATAAGTGCATTCATTCACTCATTCATTCATAACTAAGAAAAGTTAGAAGTGCGTGCTGGGATTCGAACTTGACCTCACGAAAGAGTAGCCGAAGTCCTAACCGCATTGAATTAACGGGTTACAGTATGTCGCTAGACGCAATCGACACGACATCGTAAAGTGTACCTACAAAACCTATGCAACAGTGGGCATATATAGTTTTTTGTGGATATGAAAATAGTAATGATAACCAATAAATTCTATCGGTCGGATAATACCAAAGGAAGTTTGTTGTTGCCTGCTTACCAAACATTATAAAACCTCAATCGTTTTAAATCTACATCGGTCCTTTGAGTTGGACACAAAAACAACATTTCCAACAGTATTTTCCGCTGAAATTGAAGACGGAACGGCGTTCCAGTTTCGTACTTAAGTTAAAGGAAACTGTTTTCAATATTCCTCAAATCGAGTGCATCTCGGGTCAAAGCAGGGTTGTCGCCATTTTTTATCTCATTTTTTATACTATACTATACGAAAATAATCTTTTCTTTATCGCCCCTTTTCTTATTCCTTCGTTACCATTTTAAAATGGAAACTAGATGTTAAGCACACACACCGAAATGCATTCATTGTAACGGCCGGATGGCGCAGTTGGCAGCGACCCTGCTTTCTGGGTCCAAAGCCGTTGGTTCGATTCCCACAACTGGACAATATTTGTGTGATGAACATGAATGTTATTCAGTGTCTGGGTGTTTATCTATATATTATAAGTATTTAAGTATATTATTCATAAAAATATTCATCATTTATCTTAGTATCCATAACACAAGCTACATTTACTTTGGGAGTGAATGCAGAGCCGTCTAACAGTTGGCTGCAGTACTTTAAGCTAATGCAGACCCATAGCCCACTGGTTTGAATTAGCTGTAGACAAGCTGTTGAAACCTGTTGGAGTAAAGTCAGTAGGCTTACCGTCGCATAAAGCATTACTTATTCCCTATTTCAAATATTACTACTAAATACCTTGATGTACCTAAAATAAGGTTCTATTATTCTAAAACAAGATCGTCAACAGCATTACTGCTATAAGAGGTAGTACAAGTATTTAGCAGAGGCTTTCAGAGGCCTCAGAGACTTTTAGAAAATTTGTAATTTAAGTAATGCCCACCTAAAATGATGCTAGTAATGTTGACCGCATCTAAATTTAGTGTCAAAATAAATTCATAGTTCAAGATTTTTCAGATTTAAAGGCGTATAAAACAAGCACCCTGGTGGCAACCCTACACTAAAGCCGTTACTTCTAACTGCATTTGATATTGCCTTCTCGAATATTGGGAACGCTTATTTCGTTTGCATATTTGGAAAAATGCACCTAGCTTTACGTGAACCTACTGAAATCATCACTTTACGGAAAAGTATACAACTTTTCAAGGAGTGTGTGTGCTGTAAGACTTTCTCCTCTGAAACAAGAGCCCTGTGTCCAAAAACATCCAATTATCACGAGCAGCTAGTTCATAGTGGCCCTGTTCACCTTGTGGAGGGGTAGTTTGACCATTTGAGTGGCCGGTTTTTACCCCCTCCCCTTTTAAACAAAAAAATAACCTTTCTAGCCAACTCTGCTTAGTTAAGTTTGGAAATTTAGCAGGCTGATTAGTACCTCTTCCCCAAACTTAAACGGCACTCTTTTAAGGTCACTATATAGGACTAAAATAAATTAATTATATTGTAATAAAAAATAGTGAGTATTCTTAGTCTGGCAATCATACGTATACATTTTGTTGACTTTTAGAAACAACATAGCGTCTATGTTATACAGTTTAATCTTTTTAATTTACTCTTACAAAACACACAGCGCCATCTAGCCTTGATGACTGATGAATATTTTTATGAATAATATACATAAACACCCACACTGAAAAGACATTCATGCTCATCACACAAACATTTTCCAGTTGTGGGAATCGAAGCCACAGCCTTGGATTCAGTAAGCAGGGTCGCTGCCCACTGCGCCAATCGGCCGCCGACGAAAACAATTTATTCAAATAGTACCAATCAGAGCTGCCGGAGCTGGGACTACGACGAAACATTTAAATTGGGAAATATGCTTTGATAACATTTTATTGGACCTTGATTTTATAAACAATCCGTAAATATTTTGGTAATTGATAGTCTTTCGCGCCTAACTTCTCCATACTCACTTACGAACGAACGTTACTTACTCGTAGGTTGCATTCAACCCTAATCCTTAAAATTGCTAAACCGATTAATTTTTTTTTTTAAATAAGCAATAACCAAAAGCTTTTGATATGTATATTAAATAAAGTAAAAGATAAACTCACAGGAAACTGTTTATATAGTTTAACAGTTTCGTCTTATTTACACCAGTAAAATTTATTTTAGTTAAGTGAATTAAAATACATTCGCAAATTAGGAACAAAAGAAATAAACTCAAACATAACCTTTACAGGGAAAAATAAATATCCACAACTACAACAATTGAGAAGTGCCAACAATATAATCCTACGCCAACCGAGAACTAATTATGGGAAACGAAACATTACTTTTGAAAGTGCTCAATTATATAATAAACTACCTAAAAATCTTAAAGGGTTCAAAAATATGCACACTCAAAAAATTACTAAAATACCATTTTCAGAATAAAACTTTACATTTTAAAAATAAAACTTATTTTTTATCTAAGAAATAAAGAAATTAATTACCTAACTAAATAACCAAGTAGCAGGTTCAGTTGTCACATCTAGTTGTGGATGAATCTATGTTACCTATGCAGTTGACCGTCGATATGATTTTGACGCGATGGTGCTTCAAAACTACCCACTTACAATTTACAATTTATTTATTGTGCGCTCGAAGATGCAATTTTATATAATTACCCCCTTTTTGTAAATTAGCCTGTTAGTTTTATTTAAGTGGAAATTCCTTTATGGAACAATAAATATCTTAAACCAGAACCAGATGTTTTAGTTAAGCATTCTCCAAAACAAAAGTTGGGGGTTTATACATGTATACTGTCAACAAAATCATCCCCCGAACGACATACATAAATAAGGCTTTGTTGTGACACTTTTATGATTCATATATCGCGGCTTGTTTCCGCTTATCAAGGATAAATCGGCACATAGTGGCATATTTTATTCATGCTCCATGTTATCATCAGTTCAGCGGCGAACACCCTGCGGTTTACAACACACCTACATAATTATTGGTTCTTTTTCATACATCCCGCGGGAACCGTCTGGTTTCCCGGACTAAAAAGTATTCAATGTTCTTCCAAGGGATATAGTT
This sequence comes from Pararge aegeria, assembly GCF_905163445.1. Classification (NCBI taxonomy): domain Eukaryota; kingdom Metazoa; phylum Arthropoda; class Insecta; order Lepidoptera; family Nymphalidae; genus Pararge; species Pararge aegeria. The sequence goes on from NC_053181.1 coordinate 3,557,731, forward strand.
TATCTCCCTGCCAAATTTAATCGAAATTTTTTAAAGGGTTTAAAAATTTTTTTTGCGAAAAAAGGTAACAGACAGAGTTTAAAATATTTCCTTAAATTCCTAATTATATACTCTGAAAAGTTGGAGGTTTATCGCACCGCTAGCTTTTCGGAGTTATGTGCGTTTTTAAGTTCAGCAATTAATTATTACTTGCTCAATGTTGAAGAAAAACATCGTGTGAAAACCTGCATGCCTAAGTCCTTCAGGATGTTCTTAAACGCGTGTGAAGTCCACCAATCCGCACTCGGCCAGCGTTGTGGACTGGGATGATACCTTCTCACTCTGAGAGGAGACCCATGCCCTGCCCGGTTGGGTGGTAAAGATGATGATTTTGATGATAAATAAATAAATAAATAAATATACAGTATCGTCCATAAATATATAGTATATGGTATCGTACAGTACACACATCGCCATCTAGCCCTGAAGTAAGCGTAACTTGTGTTATGGGTACTAAGATGATTGATGAATATTTTTATGTATAATATACATAAATACTTTTAATATACATACTCGTATACACCCAGACACTGAAAACATTCATGTTAATCAAACAATATATTTTTCTTGCTGTCTCTATTTTAGCTTCTATCCATTTAAATGTATTATAACCATCTTATGCCAATACAATAATAGGTCTTGTTACAAGATTTGCCTGCTCGCAATCGAGGAATCTTTCGGGTATGAATATATTTAAACATCATTTTATTTGCATTGTGTTAAAGCTCATATCTGCCTACAATTCATTAGCTCGAGCTTTTTAGAGAACGTTTGTAAAACAAAAATCTAAGAACTACAGGATTTGTGAGTCTAAAACAAGTGACATTAGGTTCATTTTAACTTTGACGATACATAGTTTAATGCTCGAAAACGACTCCAATATTGCGATCCAGCAAATCTTGTACTCAGACCAAAGGTATCATTCGTCCGAACTGATCAATATTCGATGCGTATCATTATCGCATATTATGAAGATGATGATACCCGGTCTCAATATTCGATATAATATGCAGCGGCGTACATGGAGGGTATGCACAGGATATGCAGATGATTTTAAATTAAGAAATTCTCCAGTACAAGTTATAAAAACTTTAGGGCAGGCTTTTTATAATACTAAGTCACTAAGACACTAGTCACAATGCCTTTCCTTGTGTACTGGACATAGTTTTAAGTTTATATCATCTGCCCGGTTAGTGCATACCCTGTACACACGCCACTGATAATATGCTGCTCATACAATACCCGATATGTCCCGTTCCACCGTTTAAACAGTTTTTGTTTAAATCCCATTATCTTAAAAGTATTTTTTTGTCTTTGTTACAAGTCATGGTGGCCGGGTTGACGGAATCGCCGAAGTTGGAACGACAGTTTTATTGTTCAGAGAAACCGCAGATTTCCATTTATAACTTCTTAAAAATTCCTTTAGAATTACGTTGAGTTGTGGACGTCGCTGAATTTTTAATGGTACTAAAACGGTTTTAGAACTCTATTTTCATCTTACGGGAAGGGTTTTTTGATATATTTTGTTTTAGTAAACGCCGTAAAACGACTCTATATACCTACTCGAACAGGGACCGACAGCATGGGAGTTGTTGTGGTTGACAAAGCCAATTTCCTTACTCCGGGCTGGTATTGAAAATTCTTGGTCCGAACTGAGATTCGACACATGACCAGAAGGATCCGAAGTTGAAGATACTAATCCCTAGACAAACGAGACAGTTACGTGTCACTATCACCACCAGCTTCTACAGGGCACGGGTCTCATCCCACAATGTTAGGAGGTTAAGGCCACAATCCACCACGATGGCCCAGTGCGGATTGGTGGACTCCCCACACCTTTGAGAACATCATGAAGAATACTCAGGCATGTAGGTTTCCTCACGATGTTTTCCTTCACCGTTGAAGCAAGTGATATTTTAATTGCCTAAAAACGCACATAACTTTGAAAAGTTAGAACAAAGTGCGCTTGCTTGAACTTGGCCCCACAAGTCTTACCCACTGGGCTATCACCGCTTCAGTGACATGGTATATGGTCTCATATTAATAAAATCGCATTTTGCTCATATACCTAGTAGATGTTTAAAATGTTATTGTTCATAGAATAAATAAATTTCATTTCATTTCATATTGTTATCATTGTTTGCGTCTTTGCGCTTTACCGCACCCGACGCCTCCTTTGTTTGAGTTGGAAACATTCACTGATCTTACCTGAAACAAAAAAAAAAACATTTATGTTAAAAAGCGTACGTGTTAGTCAATCCACTCAGCTAGATAGCTGTAGTCAGTACTGTAAATATAGCCTCTTCTTAGCTTTGTACTATGCTCTCAACAACGGTTGACAATCGACTGACCACCGATTTTTCGATTTTTGGATGGACACTTGCCGATAATTATCTAAAGGCGTCACCGGGACGACGACGACGTGCGACGAGCGCAAGAGCTCGCCATGAGAAGAGCCTCAGGGCTCGACGACATCGGGGGGAATGGGGGACGTCGACCCGAGGATGCCTCCTTCGGACACGGACCTCGGCTCGGTTCGACGCTAATTTGACCATCATAACCAAGGGTACTTATATACTCATAGTACGAATCAAACTGAATGCTTTCTCGAATTTCGAGCGTTTTGATGCGCTTAATTCAGTATTCGGTATCAGCTAATCAGCGTGTACAGTTGACTACCTGCGCAAAGCTAAACTTGCAGCTAACTTCCGCAGCGACCTAAAGTCTGAATGGGACTTTAACCGATCAATCATCATCATCATCATCATCACTTCAACCGATTGAAGTCGACTGCTGGACATAGCTCGGAGAACCGATCTGGAGTCCCAAGATGTTGGAATGGCGACCCCGCACAGGTAAACGGAGCGTTAGTCGGCCCCCAACGAGGTGGACAGACGACGTCAAACGAGTCGCTGGGAGCCGCTGGAAGCAACCGTCCCAGGACCGAGGATTCTGGAAATCTCTACAAAATACACACAATACGCTTTAATAATAATTTATGTACTATAGAGGCATATTTGAATAAAGACTATATTGACTTTATAATAACGTCCAGGGTTAGAAACAATGGATAAAAAGGTACACAGATCAAAGTAGGTAAGTTAGTGAGCAGCTTTTGAATTCCATCTAAGCTGATAATAAAAGGTTCTTCTACGTACTGGCTCGTAAAACTTTAATCCATAAAACTCCAGTGCTTTTATACTAACGAGAGTAAAAGAATTACTGTTACTGTCCATGACATGATTCAAGGCTAAGAGCTTCACATCTTGCCGCCCATCAAAGTGCCGTCCTGTGTCTGTCATCCAGAGAAGTAAGTGTCAAACCTCGAAATGAATGCTGCTTAGCGACAGCAATGCTGCTGCTGGCGGCAGAAAAGAGCATGGCAGTAGTACCCGGACGAGCTCTGTGTCAAAAAGCTTTACCACAACTAAAATTTACAAACAAATATAAGTAAAACTTGGTCGTGCATGGTGTCTTTTTAGGGTTTCGTACCCAAAGGGAAAAACGGGACCATATAACTAATACTCCGCTGTCCTTCTGTCCGTGTGTCTATCTGTCTGTCCGTCTGTCACCAGGCTGTATCTCATCAACCAGGATAGTTAGACAGTTGAAATTTTCACATAAGATGTATTTCTGTTGCCGCTATAAAGACAAATGCTAAAAAACAGAATAAAATATATTTAATAATTTTTTAAGGGCTCCGAAAAAATCCCGTGATTTTTGATTGTTTATTTTATTATATATATTTATTTATTTTAGTAATTCTTTTATGTGTATGTCGCATAATATAGTATAGTTTGTTATATTTATTTATTATAAATATATAATGTCTATTTATTTCTATTGTAGTTTTCTCCTTTTTTTTCTCGCCTGTGCATGTTTTATTGTTTGCAATGTTCACTTTCATGTTTTCTGTTATTACTTTCAACAAGATTTGTCTGTAGGAGATTGCTTTTGCAATAAGACCACCTTTGCACGAACTGAATTTAATTTTTTTTTTTATTATATATTTTTTTCTTTTCTTGTGTGTTTCTTGTGTTGTTTCTAAGTTTGTGCAATAAAGTATTCTAAATAAATAAAAAAAATGTTTTTTTTTGCATTATACTCGTAGCTCGCCATTGAGACCCACATACCAATCCTTGGAATGTTTGTGTGTGTGTTTTGTGTTTGTGTTGTGTGTGTGAAAGGTGAAGAGGGAACCAAATTAAGTAAGTCCTGAGCACAATCTCCGAAATATATCTTCTAGAATACCGAACGTCAGGCAACTTTGTTACAGTAATGCGAACTTGAGAGTCTACTGACTATTGACTTGGTTTCTACCAGACACGACACGCACTACGAAATTTTCGTAGGTAAGTTTAGGTGGTAACTGCCGTCCTATCGCGCCCGAAGAATACCAGACGTAAGAATTATACGATGTACTGTTTGTAACACTTAACATGAATAAATGTATTTTCTTTCTTTCCTTCTTTCTTTCAGACCAGATCAAAATCAGAATTTTGAAACTAAGGGTAGTTTGGGAATCGAGGCCTCAGAAAATTATCGTTCTCTTTCCCTTCACCATTAAACAATTGTCCCGCTAGGCAACAGGCGGGGTTTTCTCTCATTTTAGTTAATATCTCACCTGTTACCCACAATGAGCATTTTGCGTTTTAATTTCTAATACACATATTAATATTAGGAACGCTTTTCCAAAATACGTTTACAATTTTTCACAGAATTATCCCGAAACAAGTTTGTTCGCAATAAATTTTGAAGGGTTACGAATATATTTATACCCACTAGATATAAGGCATGGTGATAACACAGTAGGTAGGACTTTGACTACACTTTTTGGGTGCCGAGTTCGTGTTCCAGCACGCATCTCTAACTTTTCTAAGTTATGGGCGTTTTAAGCAATTTATATATTCAATGGTGTAGAAAAACATCCTGAGAAAACCTGCATACCTGAGGGCTCTCCATAAGTTCTCAAAGGTGTGTGGAGTCCACACTGGGCCAGCATGATGGACTAAGGCCTCAACTTCTTCTCATTGTGGGATATGATGATGACAAGGTATGAGAATGCAGCTGTAATAACGAATATAAATGATTTGTTTCGAGTCCTTCATAAAAATGCACAAACGTGAAAACATTTCGAAATATAAAACATAACTATATTTTACTTTAAAATGAAAAAAGACATGAAATTTTCGGAATTGGCATCCATCAAAGGGTTTCGTCACAGTTAATAAAAAACTGTGAAAAAGCTGCCAGCGGTTTTAAAATTGGATCCAGGTTGGTAATAGAAAGTTCGTTTATCTGTCCTCTTGTAAAAGTTTTACGGGATAAAATTCAGTGGTATTTCATGCTAACGTAAACGCAGTTTTTATAGGCATACGTCCATAACGAAACGCTAGATTAAGTGCTTCGTTAGAACGAAAAGCCAGAAGCTATTACCCTGTTAGAACTGGGTAATAGCTTTTTCAGGTAATTAATTTGGATAGGACTTTGAATTTATATTGTATTTTGTATTACAATACGAAGTTCCATAACATTATCATATCGACCCATTCCCGGCCCCAGGGCACGGCTTTAGGTCGTAGTCCACCACGCTGGCCCAGCGCGGTTTGGTAGACTTCACACGCCTTTGAGGACTTTATGTAAAACTTTCAAGAATGCAGGTTTCCTCACAATATTTTGCTTTGCCGAAAGAGCTACGCTTAGAGATGCAATAAAAAAAAGGTCATCTGAAGAAGAATATGAGTTACAAATTTATCTCAACGCAACTCGTACGCTATAGTAACATAGCGCGGAAATCAGAGGACCTATGGACATTTCCGATGATGGATGCCTGGATTGGTTGAAATTTGTTTGTACTTTTGTAAGTCAGAAAAGAGGATATTGTTTTTTTAAATTCTACTAAAGTGAGGCCAATTCATCCAAGTATCAAATTTAAATAAAAAAATGACAGGTCACTCGCCTAGCGGTTAACAACAACTTAGTCTTTTGTAAAATTTTTAATAATTTTTAATGCCGTTTACCCCTCAAGTAACCTTACCTAACCTAATAAATTAAACGACTGTATTTTTCAAGTATTAAGTAAGGTAAAAACTTTCCACCTGATAACGTAAAACTTTATTGAATCCGTACATTTTAAAACAACATACATCAAAATCATAGTTAAACTGGAAATCCAATAAGAACTCAAAATTAATAAAACTGTGATAAACTAAAAGCAGTTTCCAATAAGATCAAGGTTGATAGTATAAAGTTGGTTTATCTATCGGGTCGTAAATTTTTTGTGGGATAAAATGTAGTGGTGTTTTAACTCAACGAGAGCGTCGATTTTATAGGATTCCTATACTATGTCGTATTAAAATTTGTCAACAATGTATGTCGAACAATATATAATGTCGGGTGAGAAATGTTATTAATAGTAAATGGGAGACCAAACTGGCGATGTCGACACCTGCCCCTCGGAAAGCGGTTAATGTCCTTCGACATAACGTTCTCAAAGCTTAACAAAGATGATACAATTCAGTTACTATAACGCTTAAACTCTGCCAATGTTTATTGGCAGAGTTTAAGCGTTATAGTAACTGAATTCAGTATGATGATATGAAAGTAGAAAAAGTTGACGCTGTAAAATTTTTAGGAATAACTCATGACAAAAACTTTTATCGCCATCATCTCACTACCTAGTACTTCTCATGTAATGTGCGCATTAAAAGTGCCACCTATGGGCACTTGAATAAAGATATTTTTTAACTTTGACTTATGACTTTGTATGTGGCAAGCGCACATTGATTATGAATGTGTAAAATATGACTAATTTTTTTATACGTTTATGCAAGACGGTATCAATAAATGCGGTTTCTAAGTGCATGCCAAGGATATGAAAAAAAAATACCAAGCCTAAAGGCTTGGAATTTTTTTTTTTATAATTTTGCTCGTTTCAAATTTATCTCTCTACATTAATCAAATTTACACACTTTTAATTTAGTAGAATGTTATGGCCTCTAAACTTACTGTATTGTTTACTTATATCTTGATATTGTACAAACATTCTTGCAATATTTTTTTTATTAATATCACAAAAGGGCGTGTGAAGTCAACCTACCCGACTACCCTATTCTTAGTGGGCCAGTAACGGGTTTACAATGATGATATGTATTGGACCAAAAAAAAAACCTTTTTATTTCTTTTACATTAAGTTTAACGTTCATTGTATATTTTGGAATTCTGCAAAGCTCTATCCAACAGTGTTCTAATAAAAATGACTGTCTCCGTATAGTTCCGGTGCGGCACTGTTCCGGAGTTGATTCAATTACGTGTTTCCGGCAGAATGCGCCGGCTACTGGAGAACGTGCAAACGCATCCGTAATAAAAGCAAATTGCAATTTAAAACTCGCGAGAGACTGAGCTTTACATATGTTGAAGATTATAATCATGTCAATAAACTGTATTAATTTCTTTAAGATATACTGTTACATATATGCGTTATCAGTGTATAATGAGTCAACTCTTTGTATACTCCTTGTAAGAACCGGAATAAAAATTATAAATAAGATATAAATAAGCAATTTTATGCACTAGAACATAAAAAAGCAGTTTCATTCCGTTTACACCTAGCAGAAAAACAGTTTAAAGTTGGCTTACAACTAGCATATAAATCTGTTTTTGTCCGTTTACATCAAGCATAAAAATCTGCTTTAGCCCGTTTACACTATGAAATAAATGAAAACTTTAAAAGCATGAGAAATTTCGCAGACGTGTTCATTTAATTTCGTTACTGATTGAAATATCGGAACCTATCAAACGTACGTACTAAAGTTTATCAAGTATATTTCAGTCAATTCAAGTCAACGCGAGTATTGGGCATGTTTTGATTTATGTCGATGCTGTTGAACGTCTACAATCTCGACTTATGTAAATGAAACACGAAAATCATATTCCGTGCGCGAAGCCAATTGCATTTTAATATGGAATATTTACATTCCAAGATTCAAAGTTACATATTTCATATATGTTACTGTGTATCTAGGGAGTGTCCCAGCTATCGCAAACTTAACCACTTCATCAATAACTGAGTTTTCTAAGGCGAGTCTCAAGTTAATTGTTGTTGAAGTTTGTATACAGTTTATATTAAAACTTAGTGGCGCGCTACGTGAAGGTATCTAATATACCGAACATTTACAACTAGTATGTAATGTGTTACAGTTTGTTGTTAATTTGGTAAACTGCGCAAATCACGCACGAATGAGACCAAACTATCTTTTTTTATAATCATTACAGGGCCCACTACAGGGCAAGGGTAACCTCCCACAATGAGAAGGGGTATCATCAGTGTCACTTATTAATTATGTATAAGCACCTACTTATTAGTCTTTCGTCAAAGAGCGTTTTTAGCCTGGCGCAGAGGCGAGCGTTGTGAACTTATTAACCTCTGGTTTGAAAATGATGCAGTCTTAGGTAGACGAGTTATCTTGGAAGGGGTATGGTAAGGGTACGGTGCTTGTTTTAAGGGGTTAATACACCACCTATTTGATTATGTAATAAGTAATATTAAACATACCTACTACGCAGTGGCGTTGACTGAGTTACTTACCAGTGTATGCATACAGCAGGAAAATTGCATAAAATGGCAAAAATCTTCCTCCTATACGACCTATATATAAGTTTTAAGGTTAGGCAGTGATTTTGTGTTTGTATGAAGTGCACGTGCTACTACGACAATACACACATCGCCATCAAGCCCCAAAGTAAGCGTAGCTTGTGTTGTAGGTATTAGGATGACTGATGAATATTTTTATGAATAATATACATAAATACTTATAATATACAGACAAACACCCAGACACTGAAAAACATTTCCAGTTGCGGGTAGCGAACCTACTGCCTTGGACTCAGAAAGCAGGGTCGCTGCCCACTGCGAAAATCGGCCGTCATAAAACGTATGTTTTGTAATCAAATAGGTAGTGTATTAACAATAGAACAACAGCTTCTTTATTCATTTTTATTTCACGAAATGCCACTTTCGTGGAAAACTCCCGGTTGAATGGGAAAAATATTAAAAAAAGAAAATAAATGCAATCATGAAACATAGCCGTAGGTACAATAAATTTTAATGCCTGAGATAATACCGCATCTAATTACGGCGAAACTTTTTGTTCCCTTTTTTTACAAAACAAGAATTTATTTTGTACCATTTCACTGCGTGTTTTTATGGTGTACATTACTTCTCGTTTGTGGGAAGCAGATTTGCATACAAACCTTTTTGTGTTTGTTCAATTGTGGAGTTTAAATTTTTTGTGTAGCATCTGGAGTTACACGATGTTTTTTTGCTGTGAAAAGATCGGAAAATTTAAATCGTTTCTTTGTAAAGTTACAGAAAACGCAAAAGTTCGGAAGAATAATTAAATGGTTATCATTATTATTTCGAAAGTGTTTGTTTGTTAACTATGTTTCGCCCAACCATTGAACCAATATTATAGTATTTTAGAACAGAAATAATTGCATTGTAACTGTTATTCAAGTAGATTTAGTAGTAACAAATGATTTAATGAAAACTCTTTGGTTGTAACCAGAGAACGAAAAAACAGTTGTAACACGAATTCCTTCACCATTTCCTTACTTCGACATACGTTCGTGTACGGGTCGCAGTATAAAACTGCAAATCGGTACAATAACGCGATTTTGCAACATAGAAATCTGCGATGCGATTTCGTGTGGCACGATGGCTCACTGCTACGGTTCGGGTGACCATTCTTTCCCGTACCGCACTTTATGTATTTTACACACGGATTGCAACAAGGAAAGTAATTCCAAGAAGGACGAACATGGATGGATACTGATGGAAACCATACACAGAAAATCCAAGAAATACGAAGCTTTGAATTAGAATATCTACATTTGCAGATATTTTAAGTTTCTTACAACCAAATCACACTTTTCTCAAAGCAGACTGTAGAACGCACTCATACCTGACACTACCCGCCCATTAGAAAAATGTTTAAGCATTCAGTAGCCCAACTCTTGAGGAAATGTGTAAGCTCTTCACACTGCGGGCCTTAAATGTCCACAAAAATAAATTTAACAGCGCGACTTGGTAGCAAGTACACCATCTCACTGTCTATTAATATTTAGATATGAAATTAGAGCAATTTATACCCACTTTATATTACGCATTAATATTACGTGTGGTGACGACAGTCCAGAATTCATCCTCTTCCCTCAGCAGGGCTAGCACGGGCGGGATATAAAATTTATATCCCCTGATATAATTAACGTGCCTGCTAAATCACTGGAACATGGAATAGGAGAAGTTTAACCCCGTTTATTAATACACATATATTATTTGGATTTTATTTCCACTTGTGTGCCAGTGCTCTGAGAGTTAGTAAAGCTGTGGGAGAAGATAAATTTATATCATTTCCCACGGGGATTTAATTGTCTCCTGCCCATGCTAGCCGTGCAGGTGTCGCACGAGCCGACGCAGAGCGGGCAGCAGCGTCCTCGGTGCTACTATTACCATCTACTGCGATCACCCATCCGTCTGCACAGCGTGGTGATTATGGGCAAATCCTCGCGTTGGGAGAGGCCTTTAGTCCACCAGTGGACTAGGCTTCGATGATGATCAATATAATAATAGGACTAGCTGTCCCGCGCAACTTCGTCTGCACCAAATTATTTCAATATCTTAAAAAAACCTAGAAACGAATTGCAGCGCTACCTACCTGGTAGGTGGACCTGTTTTATTTCCAAACTACGAGTATGTTATTCGCGGCCATACGTGTTATTCTAACTTCTAAGCGATAGGTTCAATTAGAATATTTTAAAAATGAAATTTGCAGGTATATAATCAAAATTAATATTTATACTATTTTAATTCTTTCGCATTTATAATATTAGTATTTAGTAGGATGATACGCATGCATTCGATCATTGTCCCATATGCCTCGCGACTTGCTGTTATCTGTAAAGAGTTATATCCTTTATCTCCGACGATATTTATCAGATCTTCATTAAAATTAGACTGAACATGCTTGATATTATACACTTTCAAATAAAAAAAGAATTTTAAAAATCGGTCGAAATTTAACGGAGCTGTGAAGTAAAATTGATAAAAAATTTCATCCCATTTCCCGGAGAAAACTTCTTGTTTATCGGGATAAAAAGTATCCTATTTATTGACCCGGTACATCAGCTACCACTATACCAAATTTTATTTAAATCCGTTCAGTAGTTTTCACGTGATGCCCGGACAGACTGACAAAAATTAAATAAAAATCTGTTTTGGACTCAGTGTCGATTATAAAGCATCCCCCGGTCAAATTTTTTTAAAATATATTAAATGTACAGAAATCTTCCAGTTACAGTTTTATTATAAGTATAGGTTTTTCTATAAACTTTGAACTTTGTTAAAGTCAAAGTCAAAGTCAAATATTTCTTAATTCAAATATGAACATAGATGGCACTTTTGATGCGTACATTTCATGTAAAATATGACCTAGAAGTGAGTTGATGGCGATAACTAATTTCGTCAACTTAAAACTAAAGCTACGAGGGTTCCAAATGCACCCTGGTCTAAGAAGAAGCCCGCAACCGGTTGTTATTTTTTTTTGTTATCACCATCTCACATTGTCATTTAAAACTATTAAAGAAGCAATTATTTACACCCAAGCATTTTTATCGTTAAGGACTATGTCTTAATCCTTAAGGACTATAATAGGACTTTTCTATAAGATTACTTTATTTCATCAATAACCCGTAATTCAATAATAACTGTGTTTAGATTTAATACTACATTCAAAAGAGTAGGAACGTTGCGATCCCTAGAGGAACAAGGAAGCTAGGAACAAACGCTTGTTCGCTTATAATTTAATTTCACTACTGCAACTAAAATTTAATCTTGGATGAAATTCCCAGCGCTGCTTCATGCAACTTAGCGACTTGCTATCAAAATGAACAAAATAAGATTTGTTTGCAAGAACGGAAGTATTTTTTAAATAATCCGGCGCTTCGGGGGTTTATTAGAAAATGTACATCGTAACTCTTGGATCTATTTCACTTTTCTCCTTTTTTTGATAATCTGATGTGAAATTTCATTATTCGTTAAAATTTTGTCTTGTTATTGACTAATATGGCACAGACGAATAACTTTTCGAAGCTGTGCGCGTTGAAAGCAATTAAACATCACTTTCTTCAACTGTGAACAAATCATGGTGGATAGTAAAGCCTTTTGTAGAGCCAGTCCCAGGAACTATGGCCGCCACCTAATGGAATATAGATATTTTGACTTTGACTTTGACTTTATTTCTGCCTCTAAGCTGCATTTTTGTAAGGCTGTGTTCCGGCCTGAAGGGAAGGTTGCCTTGGTGATAGTGGACTGACCTTAATATAAGTATGGCCCTAATCGGTCTCTACGCTGCATCGTATCGGTACTCTTGATCGTTTAGCAGCACGACTTTGTCTGTATGTAGGTACATAGCCACGACCAAAGCTATACGAATAGTTATATCAGACAATTATTACTTAACACTTCAAATTGTCATATAATTAAATATACTACGACAATACACACATCGCCATCTAGCCTCAAAGTAAGCGTAGCTTGTGTTATGGGTACTAAGAGATAGCTGATGAATATTTTTTATGAATATAATCAACAATATATAACATACAGATAAACATCCAGACACTGAAAAACATGTTCATCAGTCATGTTCATTTTCAGATTCCTTCTCCGGTTGTGAGGATTGAACCCACGGCCTTGGACTCCGAAAGCAGGGTCGCTGTCGGCTGCGCCAACCGGCTATCAAAATATGTAATAGCATATAATAGTGTACATGGGTCACCAAATAAAGAATTATAATTATTAACTTTTGAACATTTAAAATAGTCAGTTACTGAACTTGAACTTGTCAAAACTCGTTACGAACATACCGTACCGCTTCCTCCCAATTTAATTCTGCCTACTAAAAATGTATCCCGAGTGAAACTCCCTAGGCAGCGCGGGTGTTTCATGCAGCTTACGAGATTTGCTATTAAAAATGCACATAATAATATTTGTTTGAATTTTTAAAATGGTTTTTGCAAGGCTCCACTCTCTGCTCGGACTTTTTTTAATGAACTAACTTGTTTCCGCCGGCGAAAATGCTCCCCTATCTAAATCAGGTTATTTAAAAAAAATTCTTGTTGAAATATTTGAAATTACCGTGGCTACTTTTAAATAAATCTATATAAAAGTTAACAATCAAACTTAGTACTTAGTAAGTACCTTTTAGTCAGAAACCCTATGAGTACCTACCATTGTATTATTGACGGCCGACTGGCGCAGTGGGCAGCGACCCTGCTTTCTGAGTCCAAGGCCGTGGGTTCGATTCCCACAACTGGAAAATGTTTGTGTGATGAGCATTAAGTGTTTTTCAGTGTCTGGGTGTTTATATGTATTTTCTAAGTATTTATGTATATATAATTCATTAAAATATTCATCAGTCATCTTAGTACCCATAACACAAGCTACGCTTACTTTGGGGCTAGGTGGCGATGTGTGTATTGTCGTAGTATATTTATTATTATTATTATTATTGTATTGCGCTTATGCCCTTTGTTAGCCCTTGATTGCAATCTCACCTGGTGGTAAGCGATGAAGCATTATGATGATAAGATGGTAACGGGCTGAGCTTTTAGGGGTCTGACAATTAGGTATATTAAACACATATCCCTAATCGGTGATATCGTACCGGAAGGCTAAATCGCTTAGAGGCACGTCTTCATAGGAAGGGTAACTACTAACTACCCGCAGAAGAAACCTTGTTTTTATTAAGCGTGGTGGAAAAGCTTTATTGCTACCGGACGGAGATTATATAGGACTCCCCCCCCTTCTAATATGGTTATACCCAAACTAAAAACCACCACGGCTTGTCCCTCTTGATTTCTTTGTTAGACGCCCGGGGAACCTGTTGTATACCTTCCGGTCATCTACCAACCGCCCATACCGATTGCTGGGGTTCCTGCCCTAACGAGGAGGGGATCAGGACAGCTTGAACCCCCCCTAAGATCGTAGAGAGGCTTATGTAGTGACGGGTAGCTAAGCCACGACCGAAACCTGCCACTAGTTGAGAAAAGATCTAAACCTAATTTGAGAAAACTAAAACCGTTTCAAGTTGATTTCTTAACTTTTGCACACCATCAAGATCAGGAAAGTTGCATATCTGGGTCACGTGCTGAGGCACGAGAGATATGAGCTCCTTCAACTTATTATGATGAAAAGTTGCAGGAAGAAGAGGCGTTGGTCGTAGAAAAAGTCTTGATTCCGTAACATCAGAGACCAGACAGAGACTGTAACAGAGAGAGAATAACTTCGCTTTGCGAAAAAGAGTTTACGAGGCTGACTGTCAACCTTCGCTAGTCGGAGAGGCACCGCAAGAAGAAGAAGTTGATTACGGCGTTAAACAGCTACACAAACATATAAACAGACACAAATACGAAGTCGTCAAGTTTAAAGCTTTACAACAAAAAATGTTGTAAAGCTTTAAACTTGTCTTCTTGTTTCACGTAATTAGAATGCAGATGTTGAAAGTAGCCGACGGGTAGGAATCCATTCTGAACAGCAACGTGTTCAACCGTTTGGTCTGTCATAACTCATAACTTAATTTCTCTACTGCGAATGACTACAATTTAATCTTGGATGAAATTCTCAGCGCTATTTTATGCAGCTTAGAGACTTTCTATGTAAATGCACAAAATAAGATTTGTTTGGGCTACGTCAGCTTTATGAAATGTAATTATGGAAGCTTGACTGGAATTGTTTTACAGTACTTGTCTTTGCAAGAGAAAATTCTTTATATTCCGGATTCGTTTCTTCTGGAACTGAGCTTGAATTGCATCGTCCGCTGCATTTGATTTATATATTTTATCTTGTTTTCAACTTTCCGGCTTTATTTAATAGCCGATGGGATTCGGAATGTGCCATGTGGTGATGGCAGATCACAATACAGTTTTCACCACCCCCTCCTCTTCCACCATCAACTGCGATCACCATCCAGTTTCCCCAGCGTGGTGATTATAGGCAAACCTCCCCGTTGGGAGAGGTCTTTAATCCAGCAATGGACTGTTAAAGGCTGTTCATGATGATGAAGATGTTGATGAGCTTTATAATCATGACCATGCCAATTATTCATACTAACAAAAACACTTAAGGGACGTTGTGGAATCTTAAGGAGAGATAAAATCACGACTAGTTGATAACCTGAGAGCACGGATTCTTATTTGGGAATCTGTGACGTGACGTCACTTGATGGCAAGTAAGCTTTCCATTACAGAACTTTCGAGTTTTATACCTGTGGGGTGGCTCTGTTAAGTACCAGTTCGAAGCTTTAGATTCGATGGATCGTCACGCCAGGAGAATTATAGGTGACAAATCGATGACACAGGCGAAACTACATAAATTACAACAACGACGAAATGTTGCCTGTTTATCGAGTTTTTACCGGATATACTTCGGTGAGTGTGCTCAGGAACTTTACAATCTCGTTCCTCCATCCCCGTTCCACCACGGAACAGCGAGACACCGTGAGCGGTGGCATCCTTATGTGGTATGGATATTCCATCAACACGCAAGAAATGTTTTTTATCTGCGTTTCTGATACGTTCTGCTAAGATGTGGAACGTTTCCCGACAAATGTGTTTCCACGTATAACTTGAAAACCTTCAAGGCAAGAGTGAGTGGGCTTTTTCTAGGCAAGCGTGCTCTAACCGAGACCTCATTATTGCTTTCTAACAGGCATGATTGTCATCAAGCGTTGACCTATCGTTAATATTTAAAAAAAAAATTAAGCTTACGAAGTATTAGCGCCTTGTATTTATACCTACATCGGTTCTGATTTTTCTTGACAGCGGCGATTGCCTGTCAACAGATAACTCACGGCAAAAAACATCAATAACACATGTCATAAACAATACAGAATCAAGCCCCGGGGCTTCGATGTTAAATTTATGATTAAAATTCCGCAAGCTATGAAATCATTAGGTAAAATAATCAAATCGGGAATCCTACACTGCATACTCGGATTTCCGATGGGAGCAGTGAACAGTTTAATTTAATACTGCAACTCGTTAAATTAAATCTTAGACGAGCATAGTTTTGTTCAGTTTCATCAACAACTTGAGGGCTTTTATCTTATAATTGTGTGCTGAATATATTGATATAATGATGTTTAAAACCGTTCATTCGATAGACGACCGGTTCCAATCAAAAGGCATAATCCGAAGATGATTTTAAATTAAATCAAATCAAAATTGACTTTGTTGTAGGTAGACAATATACAAAGCAAAAACAAAACACAATTGTAAGAAAGAAAGTAAAGCTACAATAGGCGGCCTTATCGCTTAAAAGTGATCTCTACCAGGCATCCTACCAAAAGACACGAAGTAAAGAAGAAGGGTTAGGGTGTAATCGAAATAATATTTAAATAATAAACATAAATTACAAAAATAGATATACTTACTTCATATACGTACACATATAATATATAAAAAATAGAAAAAAGAAAATACTCATAATATATACTTTTAATTTATCATAATCAATTCAGAAGGGAAAAGAAAAGAGATTTATAATCTTCTCAATTTTAATTTTAATGTATTCACTAAGCAATTTTCATTCCATCATCTAGCGTGTGTAGTTCACAAAAAAATAAAGATAAAAAAAATCTAGCTTTTTACGTTACAAGATTTGGTGAAGCATTTTTACCAATACTTAAATGAGCGGCAATAAATCCTACTAAATCTACCTATAATATGTTTTATTCATAAAGATTTAGTAGGGAAACCAATTTTGTTTGGGATTTTCTGATAAATCAGCGAAACTGTAGTTATGAGTGATTGTTGTAACAGCAGCAGAAGCGTTGTGCGTTTGGATATTTTCCTACTTTGCAAAGCATGCGACCCAATAAACGATACGAATTATATTACCACGATGATGTAAAAACTCTTTACGTGTTTTTAATAATAATCTTTTATTCACTCGCGATTAGTGCCTCGATTATTATTCCCGGCGGAGTAAAATCTACTATTGCTCTACTTTCCAATTTAAACTGGACACTTGAAATTATTGACAAAAAGCCAAAAAGCGAAAATATTAACCAAATATAATTCACGGAAAATGCGACCAATTTTTTTTCGCGCCCCAAGGTTAACCTTTAACGTAAACTAATAGTCAGCATCGGTCGCTGCTTTATTAAAAATATAATAAAGGGAATATTTTCGTATTTAAAACATTTTAGAAATAAAATTCAACGTTCATTTATCCTAATTGAGAAGGCAAAAATATTTGTTCATTTATGGAAATGCCTACTATTTTAAGCCGCATAAAACCTATTTGTTGTTGTTCAATGTTGTTTAAAAAAATAATCTTTATTACCCGGCTAAATTAAAGGAGTCCATCGACATCCTTGCAGTGCGGTGCAAACTAAACTTAATTTGGTCATCAAATATTTATGTGTTATGTTTATATATATATTTTAGTTTATTTTTATAATTATTAATTATATAATGTACTTTTGTTATTCACATGTATGTATTTTAAATATTTTTACAACTAGTCTATTCTCCTCTTCTTTTTTCCTAATTCAAAGGTCGCCTGGCAAAGATCGCTATTAAGCGGTAAGGCCGCCTCTTGTATTCTACTTCTGTTTTTATTTTATTTTTGTATATGTTAATTATGTAGTATACAAGATAAGAGTAACATAATAATAAGAAAACACATGTACGGTTATTTAAAAATATAACAGGCGTTTCTAATATCTTGGAAATTGAGACTTATAACGATGTAATAAGGTTCTTGTTACAAGCAAGTGTGATAAAAAAGATATTCCAGTATACTGTTTATGGGAAAGGTTTAACGCTTAATCATAATATGATAATAGATGCTTTAATAATAGTATTACTGACACATCAGAATACATCAAAGGGTAAGTCAGATTCCTTACATGTATTTATCACAATTTCTGTAACGACGGCCTCGGTAATAAATCCAACTTAATCAAATCTTAACCCGAGGATAAAGGGCTTTAGTGTTTGACTTGTGAGTAAGGACTTTAGAGTTATGTAGATTTTAGTTACAGTAATGAATTAACATTACTTCATGATATCGAACCATTCGGCCCACTACAGGACACGGGTCTCCTCCCACAATGAGAAGGGGCTAAAGATGTAGTCCACCACACTGACCCAGTGAAGATTGTTAGTCTCCAAACACCTTTAGGAACATTATGGAGAACTCTCAGGCATAAAGGTTTCCTCACAATGCTTACCTTCACCGTTAAAGCAAGTGATATTTAAATTGCTTAAAAAGCACATAATTTAGAAAAGTAAGAGGTGCGTGGGTTCGAACTCACCCTCCGAAAGTGGAGTCGAAGTTCTACGTATTGGGCTTTCACCGTTTCATTACTTACCGGAATTCAATTATGTTTTGTTAGAAGACCAAAGACTTTGCGAAGAACACATTGTGTTGCTAGTAATTACTACGGTTCCAAAACATGGTCGCTAATTAGTGCAAAATTTTTCATCACGCTCTTTACAGGAAAAAATCGAGTGTTTTGAGTTTGTACAAAATATTCTATGTGATACAAAACATATCGTTACATTTTACCGCATCATTCGGGTCAAAATTTCCGATTTCCGCAGGCAAATTGCAAGTGATGGGTATATTCCTAAATTTTTAATTTTCAAGCCCAATGGCTCGCATCGATATTAACGCGCCAGTGCTTTATAAATTCTACTGTGCGTTAGTCTAAATGATTTATATAACTATTCACTAAATGATTGAATTCTCGCATCATATTTAGGTTTTTAATGTCTGATAGCATTTTTTCATAAGCGACATTATCATCATTACCATCCACAGCCTATTTTTACTTGTTATGGTTAGAATGCAGGAACGAAAGAACGAAGCTAAGTGGAAAGTAGATAAACGTTTATAAAAGTAAGGTTGTTCTTCACGGCGTGGCGCCACGTAAGTTCAACAGTGAAATTATGGCATGCTTTGCAGAAATCTATATAATATATGGCATTCTGAATCCTATCGGCTGTTATTGTTAGATTGTGGGATATAAATATTTCATTTGTTTTACTCCTGCACGGCGCGCGACGGCCGGTTCAATGATGAAATGATGGCGTGCTTTGCAGAAATTTTCGGCATTCCGAATCTTATCAGCCAATGAAAATGCGCTCTTAATGTAAGGAACGAGAGAACGAAACTATTGGGTAGCTCGTCAAACTTTAAAACAAATAAGATAGTCAGATTGTGGGATGTAAATATTTTTGAATATTGGAACGATGGCATGCATGATTTTTAGAAATCTACAGCATTCTGGATTACATCGGCTAGTGAAAATGTGCTCTAAATATAAAGAACGAGCGAATGAAGCTATGTGGAAGGTCGTCAAACTTCCATAACATTAAGATGGTAAGATATTCGGAATGCGATTTTTTATTTCTCCACGACGCCAAGTTAGTTCTATATTGGCATTATGGCATGCTTTTAAGAAATCTACGGCATTCCAAATCTTATCGGCCAATGAAAATGCGCTCTAAATGTAAAGAACGCGCGAACGAAGCTACGTGGAAGGTCGTCAAACTTTCATAAAAGTAAGATTGTGGGATGTAAATATTTGTTTTATTTCTGCACGGGGCGCTAAGTGGCCTCTAGAGGTGCAACTCTCGAGACTTGGTACTTTGTGCTTGAATGCTTTTATGAAGTTCAGCCGCTGTCGGCGAGCTTTTTATTTCAGATTCCCTTGTTTCACGCTATTTGTTAAGTGAAACTCAGACACGCGAGTCTTTGACATAGCGCATGTTTATTATTCGTGCAGTTAAACTTCATTTGTGTGTAGTATATTATTTAACGCCTCTTGGATTTAGTGGTTAGGATACACCATGTCAAGGTTTTGTGTTCAATCCCAGGGTGGGGATAAAATAGGTTTTGGTTTTTTCTGTAAAAATGTAGTACCCGGATTTAGGAAATTAGCCGTGAGCCGTGGAGTGGCGTGCACTTCATACATACACAACAGCACTGCCTACCCTAAAATTTACAAATAACTCGCATAGGAGGAGAATTTTTGCCGTTTTATGAAATTTTCCTGCTGTCTGCATATCCTGTTAAATTAACCAGTGCACGCCACTGGTGCCCTAGTGTTAAGCTCGGTTTCGGTTATTATCACTAACATATGATAATAGTCGATAAACTATCAACCGATAACAACCCGAAACGTAATAGCCTAATACTTTAAAACCCTCTCTCAGTGGACGCATGTGCCCAGCAGTGGTATCTCTGCAAAGTCACAGTTTTTTATTAATTACCCAACTGCGAAAGAAGGAGGGTTATGTATATATGTATATATGTGTGTATATATGTTTCTAATAGGAAATGCTTATAAATCACACCACTCTTCACACTTATAACATAAATGCAAAGTTTGTGTTATTCTGCTACTTTGTGTCTGTCTTCACAGTAAAACGGCTTGACGGTTTCCCAAATGCAGTCGGAGGCATAACACGCTAACTTCTCATCATTTAGTTAGTGCTATAGGTAGAGCAACAAAAATTCCACACGCCTTGGTAGCGGAATAACTTGTAAAGCGTATGGCAGTTATACCTCTAAAATCGCTTCGTGAAAAATTTAAACAAATAGGAATTCTTACAGTAGCTTCGCAATAAATCTATAATAATATAGTCTTTGTGAGACAAAGTATTGCTCTTTATAAACAAAGAGCTGAAATTAACAATCGACTTACCAGAAACGGGCATAAATTAGTGCGAAAGGTGCAGAACTCCTTTGTGGGGTGAGTATACGCTTTTACAACATGATTCCTAAGAAAATACTTGACCTACCAATGCATACATTTAAAAAATGTGTAAAAACGCATCTATTACAGCGAGGTTATTATACATTTGATGAATTCCTCAATGACAAGGTAGATTGGAAGCAGCTAGCCTCGCTCTCATCTCCCGCAAGATAGAAAAATGATTGTAAATGTTGATGTTGGAAAAGAGCAACTACTGAGTTACTTGCCGGCTCTTCTCGGTAGAATCTGCTTTCCGAACCGGTGGTAGAGTCACTACAAACATACATACTTGACGTTTCAAAAGTGCTTATAAAGTAGGTATACTTAAAATAAATGAATTTGAATTTGAATTTGAAAAAAGCTTCTTCGTTTTGTTGCAAAGAATTGTTGCATTTTGAAATGTTGCATTTTACAATTAGGCTGTGATATTATATCAAAGCGAAGAAGTATCAAAGCCGGCCACAAGATTTCAGCGAGAGAATCTAAACCGCAGCCTCGAACAGTTCCCGTTGGTAACTGGAACAGTAGGTATTTGTTACATAACAAGGGCATTCTCTAATCAATTGTGGTCAGCAGATGATCCGTATCGTGTACTGTATTAAGGTAATAAGGTATATGTATACCTGCTACCGACTGCTTATGTATTACTATACCTGATATGTATGTTAAGGACCTCCCTGGCGCATTGATGAGCGCGGTAGTTTTAAGTAGGAGGTCCTGGGTTCGGTCCCCTGCTGAGGCCATATCCAAATTTTCTCTGGTCTGGTCTGGTGGAAGGCTATTATGACGTGGCTAGTTACAGAGATTTAGCGTTCTGGTACGATGATGAGTCGAAACTGATTAATTGTAAGGTAAGCTTAAAAGGTTGGCCCGATATCATCTTAGACTGCATCATCACTTCACATCAGGTGAGATTGCAGTCAATTGCTAATTTGTAGTGAAATAAGAAAAATATATGTGTAGTTTTAGTGATTGACACGTGAAAGATGCGCTACATTATATCGCAGTCATTACTTCCACTGAACTGACAGCAGTCACTTTGTGTCGGTCGCCATTATGGCTCTGTAAGTGTGAAGAGCGTGAATTACAGATACAGCAGAGTTAAAAACTACAAAGATTTACCTTTGCAACTTTAAAGTTTTATTGACGTTGTTGTCGTTGTGTTTTATGATGAGGGTTTTAATTACTAACGTAACTTTTTTATAATTTTTTATTAGTGTTTTTACCTACACTTGGAAGAATAATCAATTTTATAAATTTAAAATGCATATTGATATTTTCCGAAACGACAGAATTCGAACCTGCGACTCTCGGGCAATCTCGGCCTGAGCGCTTTCTCCAATTAAGCTACGGCTTTCCTACCGTCGATGCCGAAATTAGTATATGCCTTTCACATCAGTCTTATAGCGACTGTAGCGTCATCTAGTAGGAAACGTTGCAGTTTCGATCTACTTTTTTCAAAGGTCCATATGACAATGAGACACGTTTGAAACTAGAGATGACATTGCTTTTTTTACTAACGTAACATTTCATGCGCAGTGCAGTTAAGATTTAAATGTCGTAGAATATCATGTTTGTGTCCTAAATCCAACCTTCGAAGGGCAGACACAAGGCTTCTTTATTGTAATCTGTCTGTGTCCACGCGCTTAACTAGGCTAAACTTCACTCCAGTAGGGCTAACATGCGCACCACGAGATAGTTATCTCAACCTGTTACTCGTGTTTTTTCTATAGAGATTGACGAGATAATCATAATCATCATATCACCCATCACCCATTAGCACACTATATTGTACGAGTCTCCTCCCACAATACGAACGGGTTAAGGCCGTAGGCCGTAGGTCCACCACGCTGGCTTCGTGCGGTTTGCTAGACTCTGCACGCCTTGAGAACATTATAGACAACGTTAAGGCATGCAGGTTTCCTCACGATGTTTTCCTTCACCGTTGAAGCAAGTGAAATTGTAATTCTTCAAAACGCACATAACCCAGAAAAGTAAGAGGTGCGTGCTGGGATTCGAACTCGGCCTCCAGAAAGTCAAGTCGAAGTCCTACCCATCGATATAAATGAAACGATGAGATAATGGGTAGATAACTTTTTAACGTGGCGCGTAATCTTGCCCTACAGGAAAGGTCAAGGTACGGTCAAGGTCAATCCTCTGCGCTTTCTTCTTCAGATGCACCAATCATATCTTTATAGATAAAGCTTGCCAAATCGCATTGGAGCTATGCGAGCAAGTCCCTCATATAACATTTGATGTTATAACAGTAAAGTTAAGAAATAGGCATCTTCCTATATTCCTTTAATTAATAATCATGATGATTTTGATGATTGGTTAATAACCTCCTCCTTTAGAAACCTTACTGCAGAGTGCTAAGATAAAGACTAAAGATGGGCAACATTCCTCTATAAAAATAGAAAAAATCTAGAAACAATATTGTCTTTGTTGGCTTGACATTGGCCTCGCAACTATTGTCTGTTGGTCGCTTCCTTCCTCTAACAATAAAGACATATGCCCATTTCATTAACGATGGACAAGGCAATGCGTAAATGATTCCTAGGCATACATTTACCTTTCACCAATCGATTTTCACTAGGCAACTCATATAACCTAACTTGTCTATGGTTCTTGCCATTTTGTGTTTGTATTATCAAATTGTCTTCGTTAATCTTTGGCATACGAATCAACTTACAATGCGATTTCGATTCTTCCTTTAACAATTACTATTCTTTGTTAGTGATAGGAGCTAAGACTGATTGATATCAAATTTCCCAAGACGGGCGGGACGGGGGACCCATCCATTTACTGACTTGGGTCCACGTTGTTTATTAAATTACCCAGCGCTATCGATTAATATGTAGTGCTGCTGTTATGCCACAAATTACTTGCAGTTATTGGTTATAAGGAATTAAAAGTATTTTTAATAAGGCAAAACATGAATAGGTTCGCGGGGCGGTCATTTTTTTGGTATTGTTTACGTTTACAAGACCAAGAACAAGTATTTTATTCGCCCACACTTCATTATTTTGTTTGAATATGTTTTATTTTTATTTATTTTAAATAGGTATTTAAAATAAATAAAAATAAATTTATTTTAATTTATATTTATAATGTTGAAATAGTACGATTGAAAAAACTTTACGGTTAATATCTGATTTATTGAGGTAGGTGTAGTCTAGGTAGATGTACGTTGCGGCCCGGTTTTAACGCGGGCGAAGCAGCAGGGCACTTCTAGTTTTTATAATATAACTTCGACCAGGTTGCAGTTTGATGAGGGCATCTTCTGAAGCAAGATGCGTTTGGACCTCTCGTATCTTTAGTTAACGAATATAGTTATCACCATGAATTCACTACCGTTTACAATTTTTTTTAAGAAATGTAGGCATCAAAAGTGTCGTCTTGAAATATTAGGCTTTGACTTGGACTTTGAATATGAAAAAAAAAAACATGTTTCAAAGGAAGAGAAACAAACGTTTTCTTTCTTAAAATATTCACGTGAAGAATAATTGAATCATTTCATTTTGTATGGAAAAACGGAAATACGAAAAGATGGCAAATTTTACTGAGAGAAAAAAAAAATTGTCTGAGCTGCTATTTTATTTTATTTATTTATTCGTTAGCAAAAGCGTCACAATAAAAGTTTTAAATGGTTTCACTTAAATCTAAGATCACAAAAATTACATAAATAAAAGAATGATTTTGGATTTAACATTAAAAAATAAGATGATATAAATATATAAAAAAAATATACCAATAGGACAGCATATCTTATACTAAATTAATATAAATCTGATGAGTTAGTTTGTTTGGTTGTTTACTTTAACGCGATGATCTCAGGAACTACTGGTCCGATTTAAACAATTCTTTTAGTGTTGGATAGCCCATTTATCGAGCAAGACTATAGGCTATATAGCATCACACTGAGACCAATGCAAGCATAGCACCAATGAAGAATGTTTCAATATCAAATCGTTTCACTTCCACAACGTGCGCTTCGTAAACGGTTAAAGTTTCGATAAATTCATGTATGAGAAAGTTGTTCCCCTTTAAAAGTTATATAAAAAGTCCGCGTCCTGTCTTTTTTTCTTATAATAATAATTGGCGAACCAAACAGTTTGCGCAGCTGATGGAAAGTGGAAAACATCGCCTATAGCAACACTTCACAGGTCATGCAACGAGTACATGCTGTAACATACCTATATATAACACACAAAAAGCTAGTAAAACTACCGTCTTTCTTTTAAGGTTAACTTATACGCGGACGAAGTCGCGAGGGAGTGCTAGTATATGATACTGAGCACCCTATGGCACTATGGGGAAAGACTTGAGGAGTTCAGGCTCGGAAGTAGCTTTTTAAAATACCTATTCATCAAATTTGTCGCAGCTATTCCATCTTAAATACATGCTTGGGTGGCAAACATATCCAACCGCTTAGTGTCCTTACGAATACGTATGTACGCTTTGTGTTAAGAGTAGCAGATTTAATTAACTACCTTTCGCACAAACTTGGGAAATGCCGGATTAAGTTAAATATTAAACCATTGTGTTTAATGTTTAATTTTGTCCCCAACTCTGTGATATAGGGTTTAGTTTGCAACTTCTACTCATCGCTTACATCCTTTGTTTGTCTTCGCATTTTGGGGAATTGAAATTTCGGGCAGCCTCAAGCTTTTACTGGAAGGTAGGTTTGCCGGTTAATGCGAACATATTGATGTGTATTTTATATATTAACTAGCTGTTCATTGTTGATCATTTTTTCGTCTGAAACTTATTACCTCGGAAACTTATTTATGCCCGTTTCGTTTAGGGATTAACAATATTAGTATATATTTATGTAATATTGATATTCATTTTTAAGGTATTAATAAATATATTAATTATCAGTATCTATATATAATATTGTAAGTTTATTGTATATTTATAGTGCATAGTATTTATACAAAAAAATATGTATTTTTATATGCACCACCTACCTCTCTTCTTGAGCTGTGTCTTACGCCATTAGCTACCTGAAAGAGATCGCTGTATTTATGTTTATGGGAGCTTAACCCACTAGGCTATCACCGCTTATAATCCGCTATAAAAAACCTGTGTAAACCCTGATAAAAGGTATAAAAGGTATCCCATTTCCAGGATGCAAGCTATCTCGGCGCCAGGTAAACTACAAAAGCGCCACGATAGTTTGACCCGTGAATCGGTACATCGATAAAAAAGCAATTTTTTAAATAGCGCGGGAATATATTTCCAATGAGTTTATTCCTGTTTCAAAAGTATTATATGTGTACCTCAATTTTCATTACGACTGGAGGTGGAGTGGTTGGGCTATATTTATTTATTTTATTTCTTTGTGTATATTACTTATACAAAACAATTTCGATGTTTCACATCGGCCAGGCGTCCCGTGACGGTTCATACATTTTTTCTCATCTGCGTTCTTTCGTGGAACAGAAATACAGCGTTCAATTGCTCGACCCAGTTCCACGAGTGAGCTAACTAATTTAGTTTAACTGGAATACTGTCATTAGTTTCTAGCGTGAGGTTAGCGAGATCTAATATATTCCTTTAGATCTAATAAATTAATCGCTTTTCTTCACAATCTTGATTTTCAAATTTGTCATAGTGTATAGTATTCTACTAGTGAAGTCCTTTCATTTGATACCCATTTTGAGGGAGTTGACAAAACATGTATAATAATACCTGTTTGTAGCGTCGGTCATCTTGACCTGATTTTCATCAAACATTTACCATTTAAACAAAAAAAATATCCAAATCGGTTCATCCGTCCAGGAAATACGACGCCACACACACACCGACACATCAAACTTATAAAACCCCGTTGTTTTTGCGTCGGGGGTTAAAAAGTGAAAGAACTTTATATTATATTCTCAAAGTTCTAAAAAAAGACAAGCAATTCTCTATTAATCCATACAATCGTACCACTATAAGCACTATAAGCGATGATTGCCTATTGGTTAAGAATTCAGATGTCCTTTCGGGTTACCGAGAGATCAAATACCATTGCAAACAGTCTCAACACTTGAGTAGGTATCCATGCCAATATATTCTCGACATAATGTTTAGGCCATTTGAATTTGCATCAATAAAAATAAAAACAAAAAATTTGGAAAATCCAAAAGTGCTCGCCTCATAATCTCATTTTTTTCACAATAAAATTGATTTTTTTTTAACTGAAACTTTCAATGCTCATTACAAATTTTTTTTTTCATATTAATTATCATTCATTTTTTGTAAACAAGACACGGGAATGTCATAATGATTGCACATTGAAAGTTACAATTAATATTAGCTAGAATAATTACATGGAAATTTAACGACAGTGAATTGAACGCTCATATTAACTAAGAAATTATGTCGTGTGTTACTTTAGATAATTAAAAAAAAATTATTCCGATACGATCATTTTTTCGACCAATTTTGATGCCACATACACCCGTCCATACACGGACGTCCAGAAAAGATTATGTTTAATGTTATTATTTACTATGTTAAACAAAAAAATTGTTATTGAAATGTATTTTATGTGCCTGACAAATTATTTGACTTGATATTAGTGTACTCAAATTAACCTGTAAGTGCAATATAAATAACAAAAAATCAATTTCAGTTTCGAGAAAACTGCTTTTTTTGAAATGTCGAGATTAGAGCACAACCTCAACGCTTCGCTTATGAGGCGTGCAAAACATAAACATGATGTACACTGTGCACAATGTACCCATGTGGAAAACTAGCTTTAAACTGGTGTGAAAAAGTAATACCAACAGTTGGCAGGACATATATTTCATCGAGCTGCAACCATTAACACCTGGACGACTCCGTTCTGGTTCAATTAATGTTAGCGCGGTAAATAAAGGTGAACTACGTCTTGCTATTTTTAATTAAAGTACGCTAAGCGACGGGGTGAGCAATTGTGCGCCTATTAATACATAAGATAAAAAGAAGTATATTCTTATATATGACCATCTCACATTGTCATTTAAAATTATTAGAAGAGCAACCTGGTTAGAGCAATAATTGAAACCGAAGCTTTTTTTTATCGATTATTTAATGAAAACGCAGTAAATGAAGGATAGCGATACGTCTCGCTATTTTCAATTAAAGGACGCTAAGCGTTTGTTATGCGAAGGGAACGGCAATTGTGCGAAATTTAACGGCAATTGTGCGTTGGTGTCAGCTCCTTGAGACCTAACACCCACCCCCACTTTTGCTACTTTGCAACACAACGGATTTCGTTACTCCTGATCTGATCTCCATTGCCTTAGGTCTTATCAGGCCTATCAGCTCACGTACTCGTAGATTCGTTAGGAATGCTTTTAACCATGTAAGTAGTAAGTTTAGTGTTAGAATGATGCAGCTGTGATGCGTTTCTCATTCTAGCAGATACTTATTCTTTTAAACGTTCTTATCTTTTCCTTATTCTACTTTAACGTGCTTGCAGGAATAAATTGGATCTGGCTAATCTTGAGCAAGAAACAAATGACGGTATTTTAGTTGAACTAGATTTGTTAGCACACTTGAGAGTCGAAAAACTGGGTCGGGTTGATGTTCTGCGGAACAAAGTCAATGGATGTCAGAATCAGTCGTTTTTTTAGAAACTTTTACTAAACTTAGTTAACTAGTACTATGAACGAAAACTCCATAAGAGCTACGCCCTACGTCTCCATTAATTAAGCGAAGGGTTTCGGAAGCAGAAGTTCCAGAATTTCAGACAATCAATCATAACCGGATAAAACACTTCGGGCCTTAATTTTTTTTATATGAGCAGAGGATTACTGTATGTACGCTACATTTCATCATAATCATCATATCAACCGATAGCCGTCCACTGCTGGACATAGGTTTTTTGTAGAAAGTTCCAAATTGCACGGTTTTGGGCCGCTTGAATCCAGCGGCTACCGGCGACGCGCCTAATGTCGTCCGTCCACTTTGTCGGGGGTCGACCAACGCTGCGTTTACCAGTGCGGGGCTGCCATTCCAGCACCTTGGGAACGTCCATCTCTCCTCCGAACTAAGTACGCTACGCTACATTTAATTACGCTAACTACGCTACATTTAGCCCTTATAATATCTAAGTTCCATGAGAACACTCGATGAAGATCGCGAAATTGTGGTTTTGTTTTGTTTTGCACGGAACAAAAGATCGATATGTTTTGCATTACAAAAGAACATCAACATTTCTACGCAAACAAAATCGCGGGCAACAACTAGTTCATATACATCCAAGACTTCAGAAGAGTGTTAACAGTAGTATATAATACCTCACGCCGAAAATTAACTGCGCTAACCAAATCCAAAGCCGTAACGAACGAACTCCCTGTTAAAACAGATTAGATCTTCACTAGCGGAACTGGGTCGGGGTCAGATTAAGCGCTGAATATCCAGCGTGCTCCACGGAACAAGTGCTCTCTGTTGTCAGTCAGTATCAACGTGTTTCAGCGTGTTCTCATAATGAAGTAAGGTCAACTGTTTCATGCAGAATTATTTATAATAATGAAGAATGCATAGGTTTTTATTAGGCAGAATTTACCTTCCCATTTTTTGAGAGGGATATTCTCTGTCTTCTTTCTACTATTTTAATGGAGGTTATAAATTTTGCATTACTAGTCACGCTATTTCTAATTATTTTTCGTGCATCTTACTTAAAAGCATAGACATTTAATTGTAATTTAAATTTGCCGAGTCTGGATTTTCTGGGTCCCTTTTAAAAGTAATCCTAACCTACTAATTCATATTAGTATTGCAAAATGCGAAAGTGTCTGTTTGTTGGTTTTAAATGCAAAAGTGTCTGTTTCATAGTCCCCTATGTGCACGTTACTTCAAAACATATACCTAGGCATTTAATTATTGCGGAGTCCGGATTTTCTGGGACTCTTTTTTTTTTGTAAGTAATTCTAATCTAGTAGATCCTACTAATATTATAAATGCCTGTATGTGCAGCTCATCCGTTCTGACTGATCTTGATCTTGGTCTAAATTGGCACACATGATTGCATCGGAAGATATCCGGGACACAGGATATTTTTCCCGGAAAAAGTTACCCACGTAATTAAAAAAATTGCAATTGTTATCGATACAGACTTGTACGCAAATTAGAGCAATGGGCAGTGAAGGCAATTAGTTAATTAGCTATGGAACAAGGACTTCCTTGTTCAATAGCTAAAGATACTTGATTTTGGTATTGATAACTAAACTTAACAATAGTTAGTTTAAAATCACAAAATACTTGTAATATAAAGAGATTATCAAATTTCAAGCAGAACAAAATTATGTTTATATAGACGTGACGTCATCATTGTGAAATTGGTGTTGCACCTGTCATGAAAGATTGCAAGATTTGCAGTTTTATTTATTGAAAATTAATACCAATCTCTTTAAATTTTTTTTTTTTTTTTAACATTATACATGAATATTATAAGATAAATACCATATTTTAGCGATTCTTTGTTACCGTCATCATGCCTATTGCCGGACCAAGAAGATGGCTAACCTGATGTTACCATCAGGTTAGCCATCGTGGAAAAATATCGCCTATAAACAGAGCTTAAAAATTGCTTCTCTATGTCCGTCAAATTGAGGCGCAGGTTTTAAGCCTCATGTGCCAGTAATTACACCGGAAGCCACACCCTTTAATCGCAGTAATGCTGCTTAGCGGCAGAAAAAAAAGTGGCGGAAGTGTCCGGACGAGCAGTCACAAAAAGCTCTACTAAACGGTCATAGATTTAACCGGCATTTTTTAAAACCCAAAACAAACGAAGACGAAGTCGCGGGCATCCGCTAGTTCTTAATACTCGTATATTTTTCAATATAACATGTTGACATACGTATAGTCTATAGTAAACAGACCACGATAAATAAAAGTTTTTGAAATTCGAATACCTGTTGACACAAATACAACTTATAGCCGGAGATAAGCCCGCGCGATGCATTTTCATATCATCGGCACGAGTAGGTACAATAAAAATATCCGCATTGTTTGCCATCGGTGCAACAATGAGGTGACCCTGTTTTATAATTATAGCATACTCCATCTGATGTGCCTACTTCTCTCGAAAACGTCATGTAACGTACCTGAAACAAGCGAGGATAATAATTATTAAAAAAGAAAGACATTCACAAGGATACGTTTGGTTGAAAAAGATTCTTTTCGATTTTATTAAAAGCGAGTTTTAATTTTTATTCATTCCCCGTCGGTACTCTACAGACTGGTTTCGTTATTTTTACAATTAATTGAATTTCTTTATCCCCCGATACATAAACGAAGGGGTGTTATAATTTTGTCATGTCTGTGTGTGTGTTTGTCTGTCTGTGACGTCGTAGCTTCCGGACAGCTGAGACTGATTTTGATTTTGTTTTTTGTTTTAAAGGTGAATTAGTCGTGAGCGTTCCCCGCTATGTTTGATGAAAAACGGTACAAGATGGCCGCCGCTTGCCATAGTAATCAGTGAACAGATATGTCCTTAGATTACGTCTATATGTATACCTTAGATTACAGCTGATGTCATGGTTGCCACTGTGTAATTTTGTCTCGGTAAAATATTTTAAAATAAAAGTTTTCCCTAGCCTAGTCCTAAATTATCACATAATCACGTCATAAATCCGGGAATTGTAGACCACATTTCTCCTATAACAGTAAGTAGTCTCACAAAAGGCCCATATACAAAATTTATTGTTCTATTTCCAGTCAAGTAAACTGTAAATCTTCGCTGTCGCCGCCATCAACCGCAGTCCTGCTGCGGTCACGAAACTGGCGGTTGCTTTCAAGCGGCCAGAGATATATGCACAAACACTAAAATACATTAAATATTATCTAATGCTGTATATGCTAACATAATGAAAGTTTTACATTTGTGCTACTACATATATTCTAAATGCGAAAAATGTGTTCAAATTCAATATTTCTTTATTCATTAATGAAGCGTTTATACTTATATATTTACATTATTGTAAGGGGATGGTGATAAATTTGTTTGACAACTTAAACCTAAAGCTACGAGGGTTCCAAACGCGCCCTGGTCTAAGAAGAGCCCACAACAAACGTAGCCGGGTATTTTTTTGTTATCACCATCTCACAGTCGATTAATATAAAGTTACGAAGTTAGAGCAATTCACACCCAAGCTTTTTTATCGTTCAAGTAATCGTTATAATAGGATTTTTCTGTGAACTTGCGTTTTATATAAACATTTATTCGGTAATTTGTTATAGATTAATATACAATTGCCGTTGACTGAATAAGCAATTATAGTAGAATCTAATAGAAATTAAATAGAATCTTTATCAGCAGCATTATCTCATAATAAAATGTCTTAGGACATAATGCTGTGTGTGTTTTTTTTTTGTTCGTTGGTTTGTTTGTGTGTCTGTCCTTACTTTACGCCCTAACTAAGCAACCAATCATCTTGATTTTTAGCATAGAGTTAGTTGAAAGGACGGAGAGTAACATAGTATATAACTATTAACCATTGTATATGTCCTATGAAATTACCTTGTAAAAATATTAAATAAATAGAAGAATATTTATTGTTTCATACAGACTAATTCATAAAATTCTAAGTGTTTACTTATGACAACCCTTGAAGATACCTTAGAACCCTATAGACCGATCTACGCGTATAGTACCTACGCTACCTGACGCGTACCTAATAAAGTGACAGTTTGCATATGATGTTAGGACTGCATCTGATTTATTTCAATAAAAACTATTGCAGTGGTTTACTCAAAAACTTTTAGCATTTCGGTTTTACAGATAAGTCTCAGAGATAGAGATAGCACATAATGTACATCTAAAGCCTGTGAAGTAATATTTCCGTTTTCAATTAAACTCTCTAAACTTTTAATCCCAGGAAAACAAAATATCTAAATAAAATAGCTGATTAGTAATTTTAACAGTCTTTTTAAACCCATTTTCGTTCAATTCGATCGATTGATTTTAGAAAAACTCTTTCTTAGTGGATATCCACATCCTTAAAGAATCCTACCTTTTAACTTTGAATATCATGGGAATCAGACCGGTCTTTCAAGCCTTGACATAACAAGTGCTTCTACCTTTGAAAGACTAAATACCACGGGAAAATACAAATTCATGACAAATTTTTCTGCTTTTATGAATTATTTTTTGCACTTCTTATTTTATCATTCTTTAAAGCAGATACAAAATCACGTGCTATAAATCTTCGGAGACCGCATGAAGGATGTGTATTTTATCCTAAAGAGAATGCAAAAACTGGCAGTTTGCCAACGAATAACTTTAACCGTGGAAAGAGGTAATAATGTTCTTGTAATACTCTAAGGATATCACTACGAGCGATCGTCTTTAAAGTTAAGCTATTGTTAGTTTTATGTGAGTGGTGTGAGTGGTCAGTAAAAAAAAAATTTTAATAAGGTATTGAAAAGTTAGAAAGTTTTATTGGATAAAAATATGATTCAATAACCCGTAATAATACAACAATAATAAGACAAGAATAGTCTTACGTATGGGTTTTTAATATATCGGGCTTGAACTGTTTCCACTATGCCGCTTCCCACGACGTCGCTCTCCGCTTTGACATTAGTGCAATTACGCTAAACGTGCAAACTCTCATACAATTTACCATGGTAGTTCAGTATGTTGTCACTCTCGCTTCTGCTGCTTTTCTACCACGCCATTTTTCCACGTAGGGCTGAGTAGCATAGCAGTGGGTAGCCGGGCGGATTTAAGCTTTAAGACCTGACTAAGAGAAATGGTTGTAAATGTTGATGTTGGAAAAGAGCAACTACTGAGTTTCTTGCCGGCTCTTCTCGGCAGAATCTGCTTTCCGAACCGGTGGTAGAGTCACTACAAACATATATATTTGACGTTTCAAATGTGCTTATAAAGTGGGCCCTCTCCTCCTAAATCGGTTCTGTATTTTTTAAAGTATATTGATTACAAGTAACAACGCACTCACTAAATGCACTATTTACACAGGTATATGGTTTTAGAAAACTACGCGTATTTAGAGGCCCTGATCAAACATTTACCCCGCACCGTAAATAACGTTGTTCAATACAAATTAAGGGTGCTACACACTTGCACCATGTACGCTACGGTGAATCAAAACACTTACATTATCGAAACGTCCAATAATCAACTTTATACAAACATTTTAAGGTTCAAGATCGTCTGCCTGTGATGTTGAACAGCACGATTGCACTAGCTGAATTAGTAGAGGAGGACGTAAGCGTTTGTGGTTTACGAATCTTGGAGCCGATATAGTTATTCGATTCAGATTAGACCCTACCTTAACTATCCTAACTTAACAAATAGTAAAGTAGATAATACTTAACCAGAGTTAATCAAACTCAGCAGTTTATGTACAGTGAATGTAGCAAATATAAATATACTTTACCCAATACCGCTGGTTTTTCCCCATTTTCAATGAGGACACAAACTCTTCGTGCCATTTTTACTTTATTTGCTAAGTAGGGTTTGTATTCACTTTGATATAAGCATGTCAAACCTTTATTATAGGAATCGAACAACTCATCTTTGTGTTTATATTTTCTTTGGACTCCACTTAGAGACAGCTAGTGCTGTGTCTATCAGTACTTAGCTTTGGCGTAAGATATGTTTAAAATATACAAAGTGTACAATCAAGTGAACAATCGAAAAGTCATTTAAACGACGTCTTATGTCTTTCTGCGAGCGACGGTATCTCTTGAAATAAGTTTTCAAAGAGTGTGAATTCTTTTTCCAATAAAACACACTATAAAAAAAGGAAAAAGAAAAAAATAAACGAAGTCCTGTTACATGGAACATATGTATTAGAAACGGAAAACGGAAACTTTGATCTTAATAATGTTAATACTTTGTCGAGTTTTTACAGAAACCATCGTCTGTTCGTTCAACTCACATATTGCCGTTTTTTGACAGTTGGTACATGGTACAAAAAGGTGAGAGAAAAGAGCTTCGCTCCAGTTTCGATATTTGAAATCAAAAAAACGAAAGCGAGCGCAAATAAATGCAAAATTGGAAACACTGCCATAGATAATGCATAGTACCTTAGAAGTAAATGTAATAAAAAGCGTAATGGGATATTTATCATATTCACGCAAAACAAGCTAAAAGCATATAAAGACGGATCATGACATGACAACCCATTAAACTTCAGACAAGGATCATATCAGACAGGCTTTTAACATAATGAAACTAAAGCGGTGTTTTAGAATAAAGTTAGACGGTACGTAAATAGAGAGGCTTTTAAAGTAAATACCGAACTTTATATAAAAACGGAGATAAATCAATTTTATTGTCGAAGGCCTCATTGGCCGTAGCCCTAGAGTTTATATACTCTATGGCCAAAGCTCCAAGGTTGTATTTGTATTCTCATTGGCATATCCTATAAGTAATAGGGACTACGTCGCAAATGAAATAAGTAAGCCAATTAATACTAGACTGATTCTTATCGAAGCGTGGCCGGGACAATGATACTGGTAAGCACGTTACCAGTATCTGGGTTAGTATCAACATTCCTATTTCTTTCACCTTTTTTTTTCATGTGGAAATCCTCATGGATATCCGCCACTCCACGGGGAGGCACGGTGGTTATGTCGGACTCGTACCGCCTGGGCCAAGTCAAAAATTGTTCTCAAAAAATAAAACAAAAGCGCAATTTCACTAGAAAGAAAAATCGCTGCATCTTTAATATTCCCTCCTATATCTACAGCTCTCGCATCTATTTTGTGGTGCGATTTCTAGGTCATGTGTACGATAACTACCACGGGAATTTAGATCTTATTTACTAGGCAGTACGATTCATTGGATCTGGTGTAATCTAGATGCCCATCACGTGCCTCAATTGTTCCGTAACGAGCGCTAAACGGTACATTGTGAGCTCGAGGCTGTACTAGGTAATAAGGCATGTTATATTGTCTAAATCTTACTTTTCGTGCAGCAAAAGAGTTTTAGAGTTTTCTCGGGCGAGTTTTAATGCGGGCACATTAAAACTGTACTGAATATAAGCTTTTAAGACTTTGCGATTTTTTGTTTCATGCATAATCATCATTATTATCAAACTATTACTGGGCCACTACAGTACACGAGTCTCTCCTAATGAGAAGGGTTTGGGCCGTAGTCACAGAAAAGATATAAGCTAAAGCAGTATGGATAATAGACCTGATTGATAAAATAATTACCTACACTACTTACAACAGTAACGAGAGGGACAGCGTTTCTCGACACGGTAACCCTGACTAAAATTACTTCGATAATAGCTATGGGGCCTCGTTAAGGCGTGCATCTGTGTGTGTGTTGTATCGCACGTTTGTTTACAGTTTCCACACTTTTTTTATGGGGGCTACATTTGTTACAATGCTTTATGGCTGTCAAATTTATCATGTCCCACCACATCATCGCATCACGCGTCTGGGCCTCTACCTAGTTTTCTCGGCTCGTAGCATGATGGTAAATACGCAATTAACTACTGAAATACAAAATAAATTCTATCAATTTCCAAATAGCGTAACAATACAAATAAATCCTTTAGCTTTATGAGTTCTGTTAGATAGATAGTGTCGAAAGAAGAACAGACGTTTTAAATTGACACGAAGGTAAAACTATAAATAAAATAAATATTACGTCAATACACACATCACCTCTCCATCACATCTAGCCCCAAAGTAAGCGTAGCCTGTGTTATCGCTACTATGATGACTGATGAATCTTTTTAAGAATAATTTACATAAATACTTATAGCCTACAGATAAACACCCAGACGCTGAAGAACATTCATGTTCATCACACAAAGATTTTCCAGTTGTGGGAATCCACAGCCTTGGACTCAGAAAGCAGGGCCACTGCCCACTGCGCCATTCGGCTGGCACTACAAGTTAAACCTATCAGTAACTTTTAAAAGCCAAGGCAATCTTATGAACACATTTGGCCGCAGTTTCTGAGAACAACATTTTCTAGCAATTCATCACTTAAGAGCCGGCGACCAATTAGCGGTAGTCATAAGTTTTAATGGCCAGTGCTGAGAAGTTTGTATGATTTTCAAGCTATTAATAAACTACAATAAGGTGATAGCCTTTGACGACCTCCCTGGCGCAGCGGTGATCGCTGTGGTTTTAAGCTTGAGGTTCCGGGTTCGATGCCTTGCAGGGGCAGTTGGGGAATTTATAATTTCCAAATTTTCTCTGGTCTGGTGTGGTGGGAGGCATACTCCCTAACAGGTTAAACTGTTACCAACTGAGACAACCTCATCTCTTACCATCAGGTGAGTTTGCACTCAAAGGCTAACTTGTAGTGGAATAAAGAAAAATAACCTAGTGGTAATGCGGTTAGGACTTCGGCTGAACTTTTGAGGGGCCGAGTTTGATTCCCAGCATGCCTCTGAGTTTTAGTTATCTGCGTTATAAGCAATTAAAATTCCACTTGTTTCAACGGTGAAGAAAAACATCACGAGGAAACTTGCATGCCTCAGAGATCCCCTTAATGTTCTCAAAGGCATGTGGAGTCCACCAATCCGCACTGGATAGAAGCAGGCGTTACTTTGCCAAATTCCATGACATATTATAAAAATTAAGCTTAATTTGCGCAGTCCGCGAAAAGCAGGAGAATCTGTAGAGGTCTGTTTATTAGTGAACTAAACTTGAATGCACCTATTTATATTTATAATAACTGGGTGTAGTCTAAACGTAAGTTATTGAATTAAACAAAGTTCGCCACGCTTGGTACAACCCATTAAAACTTGTGACCGCCCGTTAATTGGGTCCCCGCTCTGCAGTGATGAATAGCCGGAAAATCTTGTTGGCGGGAACTTTTAACAAACAGCCATTAAAAATATTACTGCTTGAAGTCGAAAAGCGATATTACTGGCCACCGAACTATGCTTGTCATTGGGATATGTTATCGACATCAGTATGTGTATTGATTTTTTTATAGTCCTTTGCCTTTATTTTATTCTACTACAAGATAGTCATCGACTGCAATTTAACTTGAAGTTAGGTGATGATGCAGTCTAAAATAGCAATAGTTAGGGGCAAGGCAGTTATATAAGTCGGTACGCGACATCGTAGCGGACCGCTAAGCCAATTAGTGCCACATCTTTGTCGGTAGGGTGGTAACTAGCCACAGCCGAAGCCTCCCAGCAGACCACACCAGAGAAAATTCAGAAATTATACCCAAATTGCGCACTTTCGGCAATACACTGCGTTACCTTGTTAATATCATATGCCGAAAATAATACAGTTCCAAATGTTTTCTACAGCGCTGAAATTTGGCATAAACAAATAACGAAATAAAAACGTAATGATGAAGCAACGATTATCTCAACAACGAAAGCATTTGATCACAAATCACGGGCACAACGATTGCACGGTTAACAAAGAACTTCACATGTCACGTCACCCACTACGTGCTACGCGGCCTCAAAATAAAGAATGGCCGTAACGTAGTTCCCCGTAGCGAATGCAGAATTTCGTAGCAAATTTCGTAACCTACTAAAACATATAAAACAAAATAATAATATAATAATATAACCTACAGGACATAGTAACAAATATCGTAGTTAGTGCTACGGGGAACTACTTTTCGACCATTCTGACTATGACTATTTATATTTAGTGTTACTATGTCCTGTAGGGCTGATGTCAAAAGTCAAAGTCAAAAATCTTTATTCAAGTAGGCCTATAGTTGGCACTTTTGATGCGTACATAAGATTTACACGGTAGTGAGATGATGGCGATAACCACATTCGTAAACTTAAAACTGGTCTAACAAGACGCCTACAACAAACTTAGCCTGGTGTTTTCTTTTTTTATCACCATCTCACAATGTCATTTAAAATTATTAGAAGAGTAACCTGGTTAGAGCAATAATTCACACCTTAGCTTTTTTATCGATTACGTAGTCCTTTATGCTATAATAGGACTTTTCTATAAGCTTACGTTTAATACAAACTTTGAACTTTTTAAGAGACATCAGAGGGTAGTTTATTGTAGAAATGTACGCAATTTCCTTTAAACAAATTCTGAATTTTATGTAACCTAGTATATTGCACTGCAAGTTTATTCTTACTTCTAATGTTTAAATTATTGCAGTCACATTTTTTCTTAAATTTAGAAATGTTTTTATGAACGTACATTATATTTTCAAATATGTACTGACTATACACTGTCATTATTTATATACATTAGCTAGCATGTGCGACACGTGATGATTAACTTTATCTGATAATTGTTTCTACCCGTTACTCGTATTTTTTTAAATAGAGAAAGACGAGATAAGCGTAGACGTAGCTCTCGTGGTGCGGCATGCTAGTCCTACTGATTGGAATGCTCGGAGTCAAAATTAAACTAAGCTCGGTATATTGGGATCAGCCTTAGTTACCGACAAAGCGCAACGAAGGGGCGTGTGTCTTGATAATGATGCTCAGAATAAAATTCAGTGGTGGAGAGAAATTTGCTTGGAGTATCTCTGCCATCAAACCTACTTTTGTTCTCTGCTTTTCTAGAAGAACCTGAGTTACTGATAAATCTTAACGAAGGGGCATATGCATATACCTCAAAGGGGGTCCCATAGACGATACGGGCTCAAGGTGCAAGGCCCCTTCGCTAAGGTCAAAGTCAAATTCAAATATTTCTTTATTCAAATAGACACATAGATTGCACTTATGATGCGTATATTATATGTAAAATATGACATAGAAGTGAGTTGATAAAAAAAAATTCTTCAACTTAAAACTAAAGCTACAACGGTTCCAAACGCGCCTTAAAACAAAGCTTTGGTAGACCTACGAGTGCTATCAGGTGGATAATCACCATAATGTCAACCAATTGTGGTTACAAATACCACGGGCTTGTGCCGCTTGGAATAAACGAAAGGTATTTGGTACCTATCCATCCCTATCAATTTACAGTGTTTATAACAAAGGTCACTTCCTGATTCTGCACCTTAACATATGCTCAGGCTTAACAGCGCTGGATTTGTGAACTTAAGGCACTAATTAAAATATACTATTAAAATTTAAAATTTACTATTAATTAGGGAAAAAGATGCTTTAATTGGGCGGGAAAACCCCATCGTGTGCAAAAGCATTACAAACTTTATACACTTTGAGCATCTAGTCATTATGCTTTCAAGTCATTGTTAAAATAAGTTCATACTCAGTGAAGTGCAGGTTTGAACTTTTGATTAACTTAAACAGCGGTTTAATTTCATAATGTTTGAATTGTTACCAGCTTTAAACTTCCATCTGAGTGGTTTTATGTTAAAGTGATTAAAAGCGTAAGTAAGCGCTTTATATCTACAGAACTTTCCTTTTTGTTTTACATCGTAGGTTTTCATTGGTTTAACGTTTTTATGAGAGAAAGTTTGATTAGTGGTCTTAATTTTTATTTTATAGTAATAGTTGATGGACCAAGCAGATGGAAAACCATGCAATGAGCACGTCCTGCACTTTGTCCATCAATTTTAGGGGTAGGTGTTAAGCCTCATCATCATCAACATCACTTCAACCGATTGAAGTCCACTGCTGGACATAGGTCGTTTGTAGAGAGTTCCAAAATCCACAGTCCTGGGCCGCTTCATTCCAGCGGCTCCCAGCGGCTCGTTTGATCTCGTCTGTCCACCTCGTTGGGGGCCGACCAACACTGCGTTTACCTGTGCGGGGTCGCCATTCCAACACCTTGGAACTTCAACGTCCATCGGTTCTCCGAGCTATGCCCCGCCCATTTCCACTTCAGCTCTGCAACTCGCTGAGCTATGTCGGTGACTCTGGTTCTTCTACGGATCTCCTCATTTCTGACTTGATCACGTAGAGATACTCCCAACATTGCTCTTTCCATCGCCCGCTTAGTGATTCTGAGCCTTCTTATGAGGCCCATTTATAATAAAACTATTTTTTACGCCTTTCTATAATCAATACAGAATCAAAAAATGTGTTTATTCTCTTTTGTCTATATGCATGTCTTTTTTTCGGTCGCATTAAATATAATATTTATTATATTAAATACGGAACACATTAATAAATAGGTACTGAAGTTTGTGTCTTAATAATTTAAACGAAACTCTTTGCTGCGACATTATTACGCCATCATGATATCTCATTATCAAATTATGTAAACAAAATTTTACGTAAATTACATGGCGGGAGATAAGGACAGAGATGAATTCTACCCCTCCTTATTCCTTTATTAAATACGCACGCAACATTCAATTAAGTGGGTACGCTTTAAAAATACAAAATTATATAATAATAATACATAGGTACAAGTTACATTACATCTACACGATAGGTCTAACTTATATTATTCTTATACTTGACTTGGATATACAGAAATCAACTGCCCCTAAGCTAGGTATATACCTGTGTTTTAGGCTAATAAATAATACTTCTCCTAATAAATATAGCTAGCTTAAAAAAATTAGTAAATAATAAATAAATATACTACGACAATACACACACCGTCATCTAGCCCCAAAGTAAGCGTAGCTTGTGTTATGGATACTAAGACAACTGATGAATATTTTTAATGAATAATATACATAAATACTTAGAATATACATATAAACACCCAGACACTGACAAACAATCATGCTCATTACACAATCATTTTCCAGTTGTGGGAATCGAACCCACGGCCCTGGGCTCAGAAAATTGTGAATCCCTGGTATGGCTGCTAATCGCAATTGTAGTTACAATTTATATATATATATACTAAGTTTAATGCATTAACTCCAACTTACGCCTCATTGTCAATGAATTCATTGTTAAGTACTGTTTAAGTACTTAACAATTATTCATTATAAAGTCAACATCTCCTGAGGATGCTCCGGTTTCGGAGCGAAACGTGTGTAGAGGGGGCATTGCCGAGGATCGCAGAAGTCATTTGTGGGTTGAGTATACGCTTTTATAATATGATTCCTAAGGTAATTTTGGACCTACCAATGCATAAGTTTAAAGAATGTGTTAAAACACATTTATTACAGCAAGGTTACTATACAATTGATGAGTTTCTTAATGACAAGGTTGCTTGGAAGCATCCGGCTCCGCTTTCTTCTCTCACAAGATAGAGAATAAAACGAAAGTTAAAATGTAAAATGTAAATTTTTGATGTT
This sequence comes from Pararge aegeria, assembly GCF_905163445.1. Lineage (NCBI taxonomy): Eukaryota > Metazoa > Arthropoda > Insecta > Lepidoptera > Nymphalidae > Pararge > Pararge aegeria. The sequence goes on from NC_053181.1 coordinate 3,599,689, forward strand.
GGAAAAAAGCAACAGCTGAGTTTCTTGCTTCTTCTCGGTAGAATCTGCCTTCCGAACCGGTGGTAGAGTCACTACACACGAACAGACTTGACGTTTCAAAAGTGCTTGTATTAGGCCTACTTGAAATAAATGAATTTTGAATTTTTTGAATTTTGATCTGTTTGGTGTGGAGTATACGGATTGAGGTAATTATAAATTACACCATACAGATTCTGCTGCTGTTCGCGGAGTATAGCAAATTAAGCTTAATTTTCATAATATAAGCGTAGACTAGTCGACCGCGAGTCGTCAACGAGTCATCCACTACAGGTCGACTATCACGCAACATTTAATTAAGTTGTTTCGCGAAAAAATACTAAATTACCTACAATTTACGTGTCATCGTCAATGAATCATCTAGCATCCACGAGTCGTCAACGAGTCATCCACTAATGGTCAACTAGTCGACCACAAGTCATTCACAAGTCATCCACTAAACGTTGAGTAGTTGACCACGAGTCGTCAACCAGTCTGCAGCTTGGCGTCGACTATCGCCTACATTTCGCCTGGTCAACGCGGTTTCAATGAGTGATAAGAAGGACATTGGTTTTTACAAGTCAGCCCTTGACAGCAATCTCACCTGATGGTAAGTTATGGTGCAGTCTCAGATGGTAGAGGGCTAACCCGTTAGGGGTATTACAGTTATATCCACATGGGTTTACGTCATGTAAACCCATGTGGATATAACTGTAATACAGTATAACTGTAACATGTATAACTGTAATACATACATATAGGATATAATCCTAACGGAACGCTAAATTACTCGTCGGCATGTCTTTGTAGGTAGGGTGATAGCCACGCTCACTTAAAATTAAGAAATTCAAAAATTACAAATTCCCCGCTATGGATCGATCCCGGGACCACCGTAGAGTATAAGGCCACATTTCTCACCACTGTGCCACAGAGGTCGTCAGTGTGGTTAGATCAAGCGACGCAGGTCAAACTCGTGGTCAAATATTTTCACAATTTTCATAAAACTTCCTTTGTGACGTAGGTTATAAAGCTCAATTTTCCATGCTTTAATTTAAGTGCAGTTAAGAGGCGATTTGGCGTCAAGTAAATATGGTGAGCGAGGGCCTTTATTCCTAGCCTTGATCTAGATAACATCTAAACTACATAATCTAAATTGGGAATTATCACCCCTTGCGTATTTCAAGCTAGGTAGATCAAAAGCTTTCGAGAGCAGTTAATATTTTAACACAATGAGAATGCAACTTTTGCGAGTCGAGTGTGCGACTTGCATAATTTCTGTGCACTTAAGAGTTTATTGCTACATGGACAGAGACGGCTGCGCCGCGGTCGTTGCTTTTAACGAGTTGCAAACTTTAATCGTGTTGTTTATTTCTAGTATCTTTGATTTATTTTTTAAACTATTACGTAAACTTCTACTAGGCCAATATTTTTAGGGTTCTCGAGCCGAAAAGTGCCAATCCGTCCGTCCGTATATCATTCAGCGAGCTGTATCTCATGAACCGTAACAGGTAGAGTGATGAAACTTAATAAGAGTTAATGAATGAATATACTTTTATTGCACACCACAAAGTACATAAAAAAGAAAAGTATAACAAACCAAGGTATACAATTTGACGGCCTTTTGCTTTATAGTGATTTCTTCCAGGCAACCAATGGCGAAGAAAACAAATACAGAAAATTGTACCTATAAACAAATATTTCCCAAATTTAAAAAATATGGAGGTATAATATGTATAAAACAATACTTGTAACTAAATACAAAGAAATATATAAGTATAAATATAATATAAATATAAATATAATATGTAGGTATATAAAAATGACGTTTACTTAAAAATAATATAATAAATTAAATATGAAACAAAATAAGTAATTATCCTCAAACATAAATAATAAAAACGAAAAAATGAAGAAGGAAACAGTGAACGATCATGGGTCATCAGATGATTGAGACAGAAAGTGATCTATCACAAGTTTTTGAAAGATATGGATGGATTTTGCCTATATATATTATTAGTATATATATGATAGAATATGATAGTGTTCAGATTCTGATTTCCAAAACAAACGTGTTTCGTAAATGACCTCCATAGCGCAACGGAGAGCGCCGTCGTTTTAAGTGTGAGGGCGTTTTGGGGCAGGTCTGGTGGGATCCTTCGGCCGTGGCTAGTTACCATCCTATCAACTAAGACGAGCATCTAAGCGTTCCAGCACGATGTCGCGTACAAATCGATTAGGGTTTCATAATATAACTGCAGGCTAACAGATTATCCCGTTAGTATCTTAAAGATTTTTATACGCCGCGGAGACGTGGACTTTGCGAGAGGTCGAGAAGAGGAAAATTGATGCTTTAGAGATGTGGTGTTGGAGACGTATGCTTGGAGTGACATGGAACGAATTTCGCACCAATGTTTCCATTATCCGAGAACTCGACATCAAGCAACGTGTCTCAACATTAGTGCACAGCCGCATATTAAAATTCTTCGGACACGTCTCCCGGAGAGACAACAACTCCATAGAACGCCTTGTTGTGCAGGGCAAGGTAGAAGGCACTAGAGCACGCGGTAGGTCACCCATGCGATGGACCGATCAAATCAAATCTTCAGTGGGAGGTCCCTTGCTTGAGTGTACCAAACTATCTGCAAACAGGGAGAAGGCGTGATCGTGAGGCGACTAACAACTGCCACAAACAATGCCCCACCGTGATGACCACGAGCACTCTGGCAAGAGTGTTACGACAAAGAAGAAGAAGAAGATCTTAAAGATATTGGATAGAAGCAGGCGTTACTTTGCGGAAATCCATATAAGGGAAGAGTGTCTTAACAATTATGTATTGTAAAGTCAACTTCTCCTGAGGATGCTCCGGTTTCGGAACGAAACGTGCGTAGAGGGTACATTGCCGATTTTTGGTGTGGAGTATACGAATTGAAGAAATTATAAATAACACCATACAGATTCTCCTGCTGTTCGTCGATAACAGCCGGTAGATTGCAACGTATAAAAAAAAAAGGTAAGGCTAATAAACACATAAAAAACCACTTACGCCAAACTTATAGTAGGTATAACTTTCGGTTCTTTCGTAAGTTAAGTGAAGGTGGATATTAATAAAGATTAGCTTTCCTTTCACTTGAATCAACTTAACTTAATTTCACTGTCAACCATCAACTTCATTAGTCGTTTTCTTCTCAGACAGTTTATTAACTTCTGTAGCCTTTGGTCGGACACTATTTATCTAGCTTTTAATTAAACCGTAGACTTGAGTTTTTCATTGGAATGAAAACTATTTTCATAGGATTCCTTTGCGGTGTCATTTTATGCCTCCGTGGACTAGAAACGATTTTGACGAGGTATTCTAAAGATATATTAACCTACTTAATTTAGAAATGACTAGTTGCTGCCCGCATTCTTTGGCCGCATTTATTACGGTTTTTTACAAATCCCGTGGGAACCGTTTATTTTCCTTTGATAAAAGTTAGCATATGTTACTTGTTAAATCTTTGCCAAATATCAAACCGATTAGTTAGTTAGTTAGGACTGTAGGGAAGGACCAACCAACAGACAAAATAAAAAGAAACAGAGTTTGTTTCGCATTTATTATATGAAATCAATCTGTTTGGTGTGGAGTATAAAGATTGAAAAAAAATTAAATTACACCATACAGGTTCTAGTATAGCTTATTATGCTTCATTTTCATAATTTATTATATGAGTAAGGCTTCAGTAATATATTATGACAGCGAGGTAATATACTATACATTTCTTAATGACGGTGCTGATGGATACTTTCATCTCTCGCAAAACTGAATAATGATTGTAAATTTGTAAAAAAGTTTATGATGGAAAAGAGCAACTACTGAGTTGCTTGTTCATGGTAGAGTCACTACAAACAAACAGTCTAGACGTTTTATGTTTTTACTAGGCCTACTTGAAATAAAATATTTTTTTAAATTAAAAATTCCCTGTTACTTATTACCGGCTAAAGAAAGCCATATGTTGTTATTGTAATCGAAATTGGCACTTCATTATCTTTCGGCTATTTCTTTGGTTCCGACGACGACGACGACGACGACGACGACGTTAACGATCTTTGTATCTTAAGCAATGTTTATATTTAAGAAATAAATAAGCAATAAATTATATTTACGTTAAAAAAAATGCTACTTACTATTTTCTAGTGACTCTACCATGAGACCAACACAAACGTTATAATGCCAAGATAAACGGGGCGTTGAGGACATATGTGTTAAAGTAGGTAAAATATAACAAATAGGTAAAAGTAGGCTTTTTTGGGTAGCTCTCATCGTTTATTCATAAGTGTTGTTCTTCAAGCACGTCAGCTCTAGACGCGTCTTCCATAATTCGAATAGACAGGTGTCTGCGAAGACATTTTTGGGGGCAAATTGTAACAAAAGTGAGCAAGTTCATGGAAATGCGTACTAAATTTGACACGTGATTGATGTTTATTTTGCAAAACGTGCTTATTTGTATGGTTTGGTTTTTCTTATTATATTTCCATATGAAGTTTTAAGAAGTTTCATTGTTTCTGTCACGAGAAAGCAAGTTACAGGCAAAGCTTAAAAATACGAATCAATACTTAACTTGAAAAAATACTTTTCTACACACCGCTTTGCCCTACTGTGTAACACGCACTTCTTTATTTTATCCGAAAGCCAAAATATCATTATGTGGATAACTAAAAAAATATCACGAAACTTTCATTTCCCATTTCAACGGTTAGTATCTTCAATAACTGTGAAAAAAAAGTTTCGTTTTTTAAGCAAAGACCAAGTTACAAGTTAAACTTGAACAAGCTTAAGACTTCGAAACACTACTCACACTACATAAAACACCACACATATAATAAAAAAAATACGAGTCTTTAACAGCTTGTGGACTTTATCCAATATTTATTAGGCATAATGACAGTAACTAAAAATCACTAAAATATTGTATTTATCTGATCAAAAATGATTCTTGTATTATGAAAAACGCATTTTTATTTATATTCGAAATGAGTTTGCTATTAATTTTTAATAAATAAAACTGGAACATCTAGCGATCCGCAATGACAAGGGAAACGCCGAATTCAAAACTATGACGTCACGTCTATATATATATATACATAACTTTTTGCGCTTGAACTTCGAAAACCTTTGCTTATATTAAGTATTTTGTGATCAATAATCTTTAGCTATCAAGGCGAACAAGGCGTCTCAAGTACTGCCATGAGCATTTTCGCGACAAATATTTTTTTTACATACAATTTGCAATTTATATCAACAAAAACCTTTCCTTTATGTAAAAATAACATATTATTTGGATATACTTCCGAACATAATAGGGCATTTTTTTGAAATTAGTTATCATGACTACGCTTCTTTAAAGTAGGGAGTGCAGGCAAACGTAAAAGGCGAATTGAATAATAATGTTCTCCCAAGCGATAATAAGGACAGCTAAAGTCGTCAGCAGTTAACCTGGCTCCGTCGGTAATTGCTCCAACTTCAGCCATTTCGGATCCCGGCTTTAAGTATAGGAATTCTCGAAAACTTTGCCGGAATTCCCGGGCAAACTTAATGCTTTTAATTTCCACCATAAAACAAGGGACTATTGAAATTAAATTAGGGCAAGGCAAATGCTAATAAAATCTTATAATCATGGAATCGCGGGTTCTAGCGGGTTTCAGGCGTGTAAGCGGTGATAGCGTTTAAGACATCGGCTTTACTTAGACCGAATTAGAGGTGCCTCAGACCGAGTTTGAACCATAAATAAATAAATAAATAAATAAATAAATATACTACGACAATACACACATCGCTATCGAGCCCCAAAGTAAGCGAAGCTTGTCTTATCGGTACTAAGATGACTGATGAATATTTTTATGAATATAATACACATAAATACTTATAATACACAGATTAACACCCAGACACTGAAAGACATACATGCTCATCACACAAACACTTTTCAGTTGTGGGAATCGAACCCACGGCCTTGGACTCGGAAAGCAGGATATCGCTGCACACTGCACCAACCGGCTGTCTACAGCACGCATCATAGCACGCATCTTTAATATTTCTAAGTTATGTGCGTTTTAAGCAGTCAAATATCACTTGCTTTAACGGTAAAGGATAACACCGTGACGAAACCTGTATGCCTGAGTTTTCTTGGTGAGAGTAAGAGAATGTTCAGTTGGTGAGAGTGGTAGACTTACTGCCTAAAATGTTCTCATTTTTGATATAAGTCGAAGAGAAAAAATTATAAACTTATACGTAAATCCAGTTAGGAAATAGGCTGTTTTATCGATAAAAAGCAAACTCTAGACCTCCCAGACAACCTTCAGGGAGATATTGAAAAGGTGGTAGAGTATACTAAAAACAGACAGACTTGACGTTTCAAATGTGCTTATAAACTGAGCCTTATAAATGAATTTAGAATTTTGGAAATGATTGATAAACGGAGAGATAATTGCTATAAGCGAAAATTAACACACACAGTGCACGTGTCGTTCACTAAATCATTCTTATTGTCTTTTGTCAGCAACTGCAAACCATGATGGAAAAGCTAGCTGTTAAACAACTGAGGCTGGTCAATCGCTATATGCCACTGCTGCTTCAGGACAAAGCTAGACCACACACTGCACAAAAGACGGCTACCAAATTAGAGGTGCTTCAATTGGAATGTTTACGATATCCACCGTACTCCGCGGACCTTTTAAAATTAAAATTTATAAGCTATTTTAAAATTGGTAAGCTGTTGGTTGGCACCAACAGCTTACCAATTTTTTTCGAGATCCGGATGACTTCTTGCAAGGGAAAGAATTCAACTCCGATGGGGCTATCCAAAGCGTTTACAATGCCTCTTTGGGAAATTTGGTTAAATGGTTCTTTTTAGTAAAGTGAAATTTGGTTAAATGGTTCTTTTTAGTAATGAACTACCTTTAACTTACCTCTACTTAATTATATAAATATTTAATATTGAAAATAAACTACTTTATGTTCCTTACTTATAAAACGGAAGTTTCATATGTAATGATCTAATATTTAGATTGCAGTTCGTAAATTGATGCCATACCAAAATAAAAACAATTCCAAAGAACGAGGAAAAGAAGAAATTTTAACGCTAACAAGGCTAATAAAAAGTTTTCTACAGGTCGGGGTTAAAGGACTTAAAGATATGAATGACCCAGTTTGGGAAGAAAATATTCAATTTTAAAATTTATTTCCTGCTTTTGGAAGTTTTGTTAAAGTACGATAAACGTCTTAAGTTCAAGTTTTGTCACAGCCACATGCCTCTTACTTAGTCAATGAGGTGGAAGCAGCTTGCTTCTTAGACAAGGTGCGTAGCTTTTTGCATTAGTAGATATGTCTTTGGGTTACTCATAACAAAGACAAGATGGTGCGTACTTGCTGCTTGCGCGGGTGTCCCGTGATGTTTACTACATCTGCATATTCATTTGGTACGGCTGTATTTCTCACATACTCGTATTTACATCGATTTATATTAGACTTGTTCGATTGAGTTCTGAATGACAGGTTACTTAGACTCACAACGCCCCGCTTCCACCTCTCGCAAGACAGAATATAATTAATGTAAAAATGATTTTATTAATTGAACACTGCTGAGTTCTTTAATGGCTTCTTCTCGGTAGAATCTGCCTTCCGAACCTTCCATTATTTGCAGACAGTCTCGCCGTTTAAAAGATGATCAAAATTAGGTCTGCTTGAAATAAATGAACTTTTTCGGAGATTTAAATCTGGCTTAATTTCGTGGCGAGCTATCGGCACAAGACAATGTGCTACTTGTGCAAGCTACATGCTACATAAGTAATTGGGACATACTACTTGCACAAGCTTTCGGTGAAGCTACGTCCCATAGTGATCAATAACAGACATAAAACTACATCATTCATCTTTACCGACCCACCACCGGTCCACTACAGGGCACGTGCCACCTCCCAGAATGTGAAGGGCCAGTTCACCACGTTGGCCTAGTACGGAGGCATTGATATCTTTGCCTTTTTAGAACATTATGGATATCTCTCGGGTATGCAGGTTTCCTTAAGACGTTTTCCTTCACCGTTAAATCCAGTGTCATTTAATAATCCGAAATAAGTCGAAACAATACTTCAGAGGTTTTAGAGGTACATTATTTCCTCTCTCTGAAACTTATCTGAAACCGAAACGCTAATAGTTTTTGAGTAAACTATAGTTTCTTCAGAAATAAATCAGATACAGCACTAACATCACTTGCAAAAGTAAAATCCCGCTCCCTCGGGAGTAAAGCCCAAGTCCTAATTACTAGCTTATCACCGCTTTTTTAGTAACAATATGACACTATTAATTTTGTCGTTTAAGAATGTGAGGTATTCTTGCAAGGTACGAACCCTCCTTACGTAAACCTCTCGCACTTTTCTACTGAGAGTCTCAGTCCCATGATATTGAGTATGTGGTCTGTGGATAAACAGAACTCCAACTCGCTTATTCTCTTCGTTCTACTTTTAATTTCGTTGCTGAATTTCCACCGGAACGGAACTTTTTCTAACAATATCCCGGTGTTTTTGTGCCGGGAATCTGCAGTTATGAACCGGTATTGCAATTTGGGAACAAGTCTGTTTTGTTTTGCTATGTACTCGGTATATTTTTATTTCAGACTACATTTAGGTATATTGTACATTTTGCTTAAAAACTATGATACTACTAATGGCTGGCTTAAATAAAGCGCAATGATGAAATACAATTTTCGAAAAATTAATCAATCAACCCAAAACCTGCATGGCTATCATGATCATTTTTAAGTGTACTATTGATCTATTTATCTAAAAAAATTCAACCTTCTTAGTACAGTCTAGCTAGAAAGCATACATTTTTGTATTTTTTTCGAGTTACACAAAAGAACCTATCCCGCTTAGTTTTCTCAAATTTCAGGAGATACAAAAAAACTATACTACTAACTATATTTTCAACGAAATAATGAAACAGATGTTAGTATTTGTTGAATGATCATTAATTAGCTTTTTGAAGTAAAAGTTATTAAGTTTGTGTGTATAGTTGTATGAATCTTAAAGATACACAAAAATGGTACATAAAAACTGATACAATTATAAAGGTACAATATCTGAGTGCTGTAACTGCCTTCCGTTCTATTGGAAAACGTTTATTCGCATTATTCTACTTATAATAAGTTATTAAAGCTACATACTTTATCAAATAAATATATTTTATTGATACAAAAATCGACTTTATGTTCCTCCATTGCAAATTTCATTTGTTATGATCTAATATTAGGATTACAGTTCGTAAACAATGCCATACTAAAATGAAAACAATTCTAAAGAACGAGGAAAAGAAGAATTTTAACAACGCTTACTAAAACTTGTGCCCAATATAACATAGGGGACTATATTATATTGGGCACAAGTTTTAGTGAATGGCCTATATATAAACGACGCAATGTCTTTAAATGAAGATCTGTCTATACAAAGTAAATTTATCGTTATTGAAAGCGTGAAAAAAATTTTTACTGCCGTATTCATTAAAAAAAAAGCCATTCCAAAAAGTTAATACGCGATAGGTAGCCTTGTATTGTAGCACTGTATGCATATACAGGGTGTTCGTAATTTACATTCACAAAGCAAAGCTAAATTGGATTGTCGGGGCGCAAAGCGTTTCATTTCAATCGCTCTCCACCCCTATTGTAAAAATCAATTTTTTTTTCTTGTTATTCCGAGATCAATCAGTGTTTGAAACAAATTATACCGGCTTGAATTGAGAAAAAGCGAACAAATATTCGTTTAAGTGAAATAACTTGCTGCCACCCGTGACTACGGCCGCGTTTTCTGTTTTATATCTATACCAGAGATTCCCGGGCTATTAGTGTTTTCTATTCATGTGTTCCTCACATAATATATATAGATAGACAGTGAGTGTTTTTAGTGTGTTTTAGTGTTTTAGTGTCTTCATATATAGAACACAAACTTATTACGTAGAATAAATAGAAAAATAAACTAAATTATTAATTTCGATGAGAATTGGTAAACTTCAAGCGGGTCCAATAAACTGAAGCTATAGCCAATACAGCTATATTACCCTCTTCCTCCTAATATAGGGTAACAATATTTCATATTAATAAAAGACGTGTCCTGAATTTATATTGTTACCATCGTCATGTATATTTAATAAGTACTCCATCGTTATTCAATATGAAATAACTTAATTTACTATACCCATTATCGTTTATATATTATTTAACGTTTCTTATTCTAAATGGATATGTTTTTCCACGAAAAAATAAAACATCATGTTCATATCAAACAGCCAAAGTTAATGTAAAAAATGAGCGTAATGAGCGTTATTTTAGTAATGATCTGTTACAAAATGTACAAGTAAAGCTCTTTTATAGAAACCCCACTAGGTCTAATTATTACCGCTAAAGATTTCAATGCCCTGATGCCTAAATTCATCATCATTAATAACCTATAACAGCCCACAGCTGGACTAAAACCTCAGACAGTTTGGTGATCCAGGTACTAGTAGCACAGAGGGCGCTGCTCGCCGCTCATATTAACGGCCGAATGGCGCAAAGGGCAGCGACCTTGCTTTCAGAAAAATTTTGTGTGGACAGGAATGTTTTTGAGGGTCTGGGTGTTTATCTTTGTATTATAAGTATTTATTTATTTTATTGATAAAAATATTCCTCAGTTAGCTTAGAACCCATAACACAAGATTCGCTTACTTGGGGGCTAGATGGCTATGTGTGTATTATCGTAGTATAAAAAAAATAATTCACTTAGTCACCTCGTACAAAACCCGCGGGAAGAAGAGGGTCCACTATAATTATATACAATTATATCTAAAGTCCACTAATGGGTGATCCACTCAGCCAGCGTGGTGGATTACGGCCTTAACCCTTCCCATTGTGATATGACGATATCTCTCATGTTATATGCTCATAGTTTACGTATTTAGTAAAATAATGGGCTGTGAATTAGAACCATTAGAATTCCATTTTTTGTTGTAAAAACTGTTAAATGTTGTTAAACATTATCCTAGTGTAATCAAAAGTTTGGTGTTGCCACTCTAATGGCACTTAGCAACAACCCGCGCCCACTCCTAGCCCTTCAGCGGCTCCGAATATAAATTCCTTTAATGACACACTTGCCGTGCGTTCCAAGCCATTTTCATAATTCCCCATTTTCTTCTTACGCCGTTTAACTTAATTGGCCAATGAGTGACGACGCTTTTTAAATATCGACCAATAAACGTAAGAAAACCGAGAACTCGCCGCGAACTACCAAAAACTCCAGTGGGGCCAACATGCCGGCTACGAGGTAATTATGTCTACCGTTTTCTATTCCTATTTGTTTGAGATAAGACGAGAAAATTGATAGACATAATTATCTCTAGGTGGGCATGCTAGCCCTACAGGCCAGGTTTCAGGTTTTTTTTTTTATCTTCAGTTTAATTGTTCATAGTGAAAAATGAATGCATTGACCGGTAGGGCAGAACGGAGTTGATTGGAGGAAGATAGGCTAGTTGCTTCAAAGGCGAGGGTCACACCGCCGCGTTCAAGTTTGCGAGGGACCAATCACAAGACTCTTTCGTTGTGCGCTTTATGTGATTGGTTGCATGCCGGATGCAATGTTGAAAGCAGCTAAGGAGCTTGGGAATCGCTTTTATCTTCGATTAATGATTTACCGATTGACGTCCACTTCTAGACATTAGTAGAGGTTTCCAAATACCAGTCTTGTGCTGCCTTTGTCTTTGGCTCGTTTTGTCTCTATCCAGCTCTACTGATGCCTCAGATGTTGCGTTTTCCGGTCTAAGGTTATTTGCTCCGCCCATTGCCACTTTATCACACCCTTCGATGCTATTAGTGAGAGAAGAATACACCACACATTTCTTCCAAAATGCATTCTCTACATCGAAGTATCCTCCTCTAGCCTTTATACTCGTAATACACGCTTGCTAAGAACAATTGTGCATTGTAAAGTGACCAGCTACATTATATATTTTCACTCTATTGTAAAGGTAAATAGGGGCACTAAATTCAAAGACCTTTGCTATAATTCCTATCGCTAAAGCTTAGCCGGTAAAGTACCCCTCCACGTGGAAATGAATTATTCAAACAATTACAGCAATAGATCTCATTAACGATAAACAAAGCATAATTGCTCCATTCCCAATAGGTATTCTCATATTCATACAAGTACATATCCTCACTCGTGATGCAATTTGACTTACACATGCCGACTTTTAATTAAATTCGATTTGATTACCCGCCCATTCCGCGCAACGTAATTAGATTTTGAGCGCCCTGTATCTGTTTTGTGTATAACTTTGAGTATATTTTTGATACATAAACCATTATGGATAATGTGTGTGTGTGTTTGTTTTTTATTCCACTATAAGTTAGCCCTTGACTGCAATCTCACCTACTGGTAAGTCATGATGCAGTATAAGATGATAACGGGCTAACTTGTTACTAACTTGGCTGTTATGTTAAACCCATACCCTTAATCGGTTTCTACGCGACATCGTACCGGAACGCTAGATCGCTTAGCGCATGCCGCTACATCACAATCAACTCATTACCGGCCTACGGGTCTCCCCACAGTGAGAAGAGGTAAGACCGTAGTCCACCACAATGGCCAAGTGGTGGGTTCTGTCACCGTTGACGCACATAACTTGAAAACATTAGGAGGGCGTGCTGGGATTCGAACTCGGCCTACCGAAACTGAAGTCGAGCTCCTACCCCTCTCCACTATCACCGCTTCTATGTCCAATTGTATCAAGTAAATCACTAGTGACTATCCTAAACAACATATTGGTAGCTTTGAGTATCCGTGTATTATAGAATTGGCCTAAAAAACAGCAAAACAAAATTATACAGTAGCTTTTAGATGTTTGTGGATATTCAGTTTTGTTTTAAAACTGTTGCCTAAAGTCAACGAGAACTTATAGTAAAGAGTATTATTAAAGGTGTACTTTTTTTTTTTGTTTATTACTCTACTACAAGTTGGCCTTTGACTGTAATCTGTTCTGGTAACGTCCTGGCCAAATCGAATGGCGCTTATTTTGCCGCTGCTGCCCCAAGCTTGGTATGTTACCATACATTTTTTTCTGTCCTTGACGCTTCGGCGGTCGCGTCGCGCATCCCGTGGCCAGAACGTAAAATGAGTATTTATTATCCAAAAACTTTACCACTTAAGTTACAATAAAAAGTAATAACTTAATAAAGTTTTGTAGGTCAGTTCTATTATGTTCAAAGCCACAAATAAATTACAGGTCAGTTTACGACAAATGCATATTTCCGCCTAGCGAGACTGTAATTATGAATTAAACTCGGAACGCCGTATAAAATCAATTCATTTCCCACGGAGCCATTAGCGATTAACCAATGCCCTCATCAATATTAGGTAATGCTGGATTAATATATAATGACGTCATCAATCATTGTTAATGATTATTTGCGTATGACGACTGCGTATGTACGTACTCGTAGGTAGGTACAGTCGATAGCGTTTTCGTAAATAAAGTGTTTCAAAGAAAAAATCTATTTTTGAAAGAAGTAAAAAAGAAATAATTCTTCATCTATGGCAACGTTAATGCACGAATCTTTTTTCTTTTAACACTACAAGGTTGTCTTCACTGCAATCTTACCTGATAAGTGATAATGCAGTCTAAGATGGTGGAGGGCTAATCTAGGCCATATTGCTCTAGCTCGTAGCAGGCTACCATCCTAGAACACTATGTCAGTTTAAACACATTCACTGGGTCATAATATTTTGTACGTAGCTTTAAAATACTTTTATTCCGAGCGCTAAACGATGAATACCGGTGTACGGACGGTACGTTAAACCCGATTGGGTTTTTGTTACGCCGTAACAGATATTATTATTTTTCATTAAAAAAAATAGTGGTAAATAAATAAAATAAAAAAATATACTACGACAATACACACATCACTATCTAGCCCGAAAGTAAGCGTAGCTTGTGTTATGGGTAGTAAGATGATTGATGAATATTTTTATTAATTATATACATAAATACTTATAATATACATATAACCACCCAGACACTGAAAAATGTTCATGTTCATCACACACACTTTACAGTTGTGGGAGTCGAAACAACGGCCTTGGACTCAGAAAGCAGAGTCGCTGCCCACTGCGCCAATCGGCTGTCATGGGGCTTCGAACTCGGTTTACACGAAAAGCAGTCTGAAGTCCAGTCCAGTCCAATCAGTCTGAAACCACTAGGCTATCATACCTCTTATTATAGGCACAAATATATGTCGGCCGCCAGCCGGTTGACGCAATGGGCAGCGTCCCTGCTTTCCGAGTCCAATAGCGTGGGTTCAATTCCCACAACTAGAAAATGTTTGTGTGATGAACATAAATGTTTCAATGTGTTCCAGTATCTGGTTGTTTATCCGTTTATTATTTTCTAGCGGACCCGCGCGACTTCGTCCGCGAATAAGTCGACTTAAAAAAATAGTCGTTTGTTGTCGCGGACTGTTTTATAGACTTTCATTTTACTTTAAAGAAACAACAATTCCGACAATTCCGATATAATTACTACATACTTCCATCGTTTGGTGTAACGTTTACCGTACACGCATCGCACGCATCAGAATCTCTCAAAAGGATATTTTTTGTAGTTTTTGCAACATTTCTCATTAATGATAGTAGCCATTGGTCGTAGCGTGACGTTATATAGCCGTAATTGTTACTACCAATCCAAAAAAAATTTTTGATTTTCAGCATTTTCTGAGATTAGCGCATTCAACCAAAAAAAATTTTCATAATGCCTATCCAAAAAACCACTTCAATCTAAAACTCCGTTGCGCGTATTTTGAAAGACAAGTGCGGAAAAAATAGCGATGCTATCCTGTAGAAGCTGTTTGCTTTTCCGGGATAAAAAGAAGCCTATGTGCTATTCCAGACTATATTGTAGGTATCTCTGCCAAATTTTAGCCAAATCGGTTCATTCGTTGCGGCGTTAAAGCGTAACAAACATCCATCCATCCATACATACATCCATCCATCCATCCATACATCTTTTCTCAGAAACTTTCGCATTTATAATATTAGAAGGATGGTACGCATGCATTCGATCTTTGTCCCATATGCCTTGCGACTTGCTGTTCTGAAGAATCTGTGAAGAATTATGTCCTTGATCTCCGACAATATTCATCAGATCTTCATTAAAATTAGAAAATACATGCTTAGTAGTACACACTGTCAAATAAAAAAAGAATGATTAAAATCGGTGCAAATTTAACGGAGATATGAAATAAAATTGATAAAAGTTTTCATCCCATTTCCCGGAAGAAACTTATTGTTTATCGGGATAAAAAGTATCCGATATGTTGACCCAGGATATCAGCTACCACTATACTAAATTTTATTCAAATCCGTTTAGTAGTTTTCACGTGATGCCCGGACGGACAGACAGACGGACAAAAACTAAATAAAAATCTGTTTTGGACTCAGTATCGATTATAAAGCATCCATCCCCCGGTCAAAATTTTCCAAATATATTAAATGTACAGACATCTTCCAGTTACAGTTTTATTATAACTTATAAGACTGTATAGATGTGTATTATATTCATGAAAATATTCATCGCTTACTTTGTAGCTAGATGGCGATGTGTGTATTGTTGTAGTATATTTGTTTATTTTTAAATGGTTCGAATTTAAACCGCCCTTTTTCGAAGTCCATTAAAAGTCGCTCCAATCTGTAAATAGGTACCTATCTACCTATCTACGTCTCTTTTTTATAGCGAATGATCAAAGTGGCAAAGCGCTGAACAAGCGCTGAATAAACGATAAACGTTGGAAGCTTGCCCGCTTTATCTCTGTCAATTACCGCTTACGTATGTACGGGCATATCGTTTAAGGCTCAAATAAATGGCGTCCAATCAATAAGTTAAGCCTTCGTCGGAAAACAATTTGCGGAGGCGAAAATGGCGAAACATCCTAAAACCACCGAACCGATTAGGTAGTTCTACAGGATTTATTTATTTATTCCGTTCACCAACTGATACACCAAAACTAGCCTGGAAACCGTAACGTTGAGAAGAATATTAGAATAGTCTCAGTGACTAGCAAACCAGCATGCTTCGAAAAAAGTAGTGTACAGTTTGATAGGTATCAGACATCCCGTTTGTTGACGTAGGATCCACCACTACGTTTGACTTAAAATTGGCGATTTTAATGGACGTCAATTTTCCTTGAAGTAAACAGCTTCATGTTGAACAAAACCAATTTGATTGGATAAACTTACAATATACGACTCTATAACTCCACCTCTCTTCTTTGTGTCTTTCTTCTCTCTTATGTTACAAAATTTGCTCAAACGTGACATTGAAATAACACTCTCACTTGTCCAAATAAATTATTTAATTCGAAAACATTTTTGCGCATAAAAAAACATATATCCTTTTATACGATTCCTGAAGAAATATTTCTACAGAATTTGATAATTTATGCGTATAGTATTAAATGTGAAATGCCCGTGAAGGCATTGTACGTAGAAATAGCGACACCGTTTGATATTCATAATATTATGTACATTTACCCTTTAAATTTATTTGTATTCATATAACAACACACCCTTGTCACGTGTCCAGAACAAATATCTGAAGGCAAACATAATGCTTTCAGTTTTATAAAGTTTGCGTAGGTAAATATTGTTAGGCTAGAAATAAAAATTCAAACATATTGTAACCATTATTTATATGTATTTAGCTATACCCCACGGCTGGGAATAAATGTCCTCTCCTATCAGAGAGTGTTAACAGATTTAATTTGACGGCCGATTGGTGCAGTGGGTGCGGGATAGATTCCAAAAATGTTTGTGTGATGAACATAAATGTTTTTATATGTATACTTTCTTCGTTCACGTGTCCAGGCGTAATGACGTGTCCATTGGGCGACTTGTGGTTCAAGGGAAAGTAGAAGGTACCAGAGCACGCGGAAGATCACCGATGAGATGGACGGACCAAGTGAAGGCCACAATCGAGGCTCCTCTACATGAATGCGCAAGTAAGGCAACCGTTAGAGAAGAGTGGCGAAGTATTGTCAAGCGAGCCACAACACCCAGATGACGACCACGACTAGTCTGTCAAGACTGAAACGACTAAGAAAAGAATATGTATACTAACTTCTGCCCACGACATCGTCGGCGTGAACTTCATAATTGGGTTCTATATAACTATATTTAATCCTGTCACAGGAACTATTTGAATGATTGGTATAGAAAGTACATGTCCTTTTCCATAGCATAGGTGACATGTATACCAAATTTCTAAGCTGTCTTCCCGCGGCTTAGCTCGTAAACAATTTTAAATTTTCCCTCGGGAACTACTTTGAGAATTGGGATAAAAGGTAGCTTATGATCTTTTGCATGTCAAATAACTAAGAAATCTTATACCGAAAAAACGTTATTAGTTGTAAGGAATAAATAGACGCTGATAACGTTCATTAACTGAATTACTCCTCACGACGTAACTGTGGAAGCAATCAAGAAGAAATATAGTAGGGTCTATCTAATAAGCATGCTCATAATCGATTAGATCCCAAGGCGGTGCTTTATCGTTAGAGTGGCAACTAGCCACGCCCGAAGCCTCCCACCAGAAAAAAAAAAGTGTGAGCGTGTAACCAATACGCGCGATTGAAGTAAAACTTTTATTATTTTTTTATTGATGAAGGAGTAAAATGGTCTTGAGACTACGCAATTTCATCTATCTCATTTATAAAATTAAATAATATTACTCTCCAAATTGAGAGTAGAAAATTTAAGGTTAGATCAGCACATGTTATGTAACCTTGTCATTGAATATTATAGATGTCGCAATCAATCGAAAATTTATTAATAATTTATTTATTACAAAGGCAATAATCAAAAAAGTATCTTTAGAGATTTTAAAAAAACTTTGCAGCAAAATTTTTTGTTTTTTAAACTGTTTTTCAGAATTTTTATTCACAATTAATCCGTGTGAAAATATTGGGAATAAATAATCCTAATTGATTATGATATTTGCCATTAGCTGGCGTATTAGTCAAGAAGCGTGGAGTATATGACGTATACTTACGACAAATCCAAATTATTATTTTTAAATTGCGGAAACTACACAGACGTCTGAGTTACTCCCTAGTCGCGCCTTAAGAAGTTTTACTTCAAAAACATTGACCGTACGCGCTTGAATAGAGAACATCTTAAATAGCCTTTCTTTTAAAGCTCACTCTCTAACACCGGTTTACATCTAATGAGGTTTTATCTGTGACTATCGTTACCGAACTTTGGTCATTAGTTCAAGCCATTTGAACCTGTCACGATCTGATAAGACACAAGCTCCGCAAACATGGCTACCTACTAGTTAGGAATAAACTAGTAAAGCCAACTTAAGGAAGTACTCTTCGTCCTTGCTGGTAATATATTTCTGTATCCCGGCGCTTCTTTTTCTTTAATGAAACCTTATTGCATAAGAAAAAAAATAACAATATTGGAACATGCATAACGCTTAGAATAGACACCATAAAAGCATGAGAAACGAAAAGTTTTTTTTTAAATAAAGTGAATACAAGTTTAAGCATTCACCTCACTAACTAAATTTAATTATCCAGATTTCACATTTCCTTTTTATTGAATGTCATTTCATATTCTAAAATTCTATTCTCGTCTGAAACGGTAAGATGTTTCTATAAATTAGCAAAATTTCAGCGCTAATGCTTTATTGTATTCTGAATGAAGTAACTGACATACAGACGGATAAGCACGACGGAAGTAAATAAGGGGACCTTGTTTAAATACAAAACAATAAATAGTAAAACTGTATTCCTAGGCTAGCTACAATCCTACCGAAAAAGAGGTGCCGATAAGCGATGTAAAGTTATGGTGCGATGTTGCGTAGAAACCGATTAGGGTTAAATATGACTGCCATACCCCTCACATGTTACCCCGTTATCATCCTCAACTAAATATTACTAGCTGGTGATATCTCACCAGCTAGTAATATTCAAGCTCTCAAGGGCTAACTTGTAGTAAAATAATAATAAAAAAGAAAACATCTATAGGAAATTTTATATCTAGTTGTTTCAATAAGCAATTGGATATCAGCCAAAATTTATATTACGGCGGAGGCATTCTCTTAACACAATACAAGAGCGATATAATACCACAAAATCCTATTAACTTATAAGTTAGCTTTAATTAAGCTGCAATAAAACGCTTACAATATTGAACAATAAAGTTTTGATGCTTGTATGATTAAATACAATGGAGTATTGTAAAAAGTTATAAGGGCTTCATATAAAAGGATGCGGGTAGGTAATATTAGAAGTTAAGTGTCCATATAAAACCATGAGGGCAAAAATAGAGAAAGATAAGCACATTCTGGGCAGCCGTAAACTGTAGTGTAACGGACATTTTTACAATTAAAAAGATTTGTACTTATAATATATGTTCATATATTATATTACGTAAATTTAAGTTATTTAATATCAATAACCTCTCGAATACAAAGTATAGATAAAGTTGTTACTTTAAACTTATCAACAAAGAAAAGATCATGAGTCTACTTTCGTACTAGAAAAATGTCTTACGAACTTTAATAGTTCCGATTACTTAGTTTGAAATTGAGTGTACAGTTACTTCGGTGGTATTTCCAAGACATGGTTACCTAGAGTCCAAAAAATTATATTACCCCAGAAATTAGCTAGAGATTTTTTCATCATGTTGCTTCGATTTTCATAATACATCTAACCGAAATTCATTGAAATCATTCTAATGAGCCCAAACAAGTCGTATTTATTTCAGGCTTTATCCATAAAAATTTAACATCAGTTCAACAAGTACATCAGTTACGAAATATAACTATTTCCAATTAATATAAATCCATGTCAAAAATAAATTAATTAAAAATTAAATTATATCAAATCCAAATAAACCAATTCAAAATAATTTTTTTTAGAGCTGTGGCTGTAGTCCACCATGCTGGCCCATTAAGGATTGGTAGACTTCATACAACTTTGAGAATTTTATACCGCACATGCAGATTTCCTCGCGATGTTTTTCCTTCACAGTAAAAGCTGGTGATATTTAGTTATTGTTTAAATGAAAAAGGCACGTAACTTCGAGCATATAGAGGCCTATCGGGGATACAAGTCAGCCTGTCTCCCCGAAAGCTAGGCTGAAGCTATAACCACAAGGCTATCACTGCTTCTGATACTGCAGAACCTGGAGACAACTTAATCCAGTGGGAATTACAATCTTCTTTATGGAGAACTCTCAGGCATGCAGATTTCCTCGCGATGTTTTTCCTTCACAGTCAAAGCTAGTGATATTTTAATTATTGCTTGAATTAAAAACGCACGAAACTCCAAAAATATAGAGGTGTGTGATAAAACTCAGTCTGTCTCCCCGAAAGCTAGACCGAAGCTATAACCACAAGGTTATCACTGCTTCTGACGCTGGGAATTACAATCTTCAAAGTGATACAGGCACTGTCAATATACCTGCATCGCCACTACTCCAAGAGTTGTTTATCTCACCGCATACCTTAAAGTGGGCTAGGTTTATAGAACTTTTCAACGCTGGGCACGTAAGTTTAATCAAGACATTTTCTTTTACTACGTAATTCCCTTTTACCCCATAAGCATCCGAACATTTCTGTTCGTAACGCCGAACCAATATTACGAGTCCCTGAAGCGACTTTAAACATGAAAGAATAAATAAAGTTTAAATTAAAAATGTTATGTGCGATATTTTCTAAAGCCATTTGAACTAAATTTTAATTATTTAGTAGGTTATTTTTCAAATTCTAGTCAAATAATTTAGATAAATCATACTCCCAATATTTACTAGAATTGGTCATCCTATTTATCCTGAGAATTCCGTAAATATTACAGATTTTTTTTCGTATTTTTAATGACTGAAACTAAAGTAAATTGAATTTACCTTGAAGTAAATTCCATTTACTTTATTTTTAATATTCCTACATTTTCTAATGTTTTTTGTAGTAACGAAGTAATCGATAAAAACCACCATATTTTCGTTTGTTATTTAAGTTAGTTAAGGTTATTTAAAAATCGTCTAAAAGGACATATAGTTCATTTTGCAGAGGACACTAACAACAACGATATAAAAAACCAATTCAATCTCTAAGCAGCTCCCGAGACTTCTCACTCCATAACAGTTAAGACTAGGAATCGTAAAAGGCATATAAAAGTTTTATTGGTCCGCCCTCAGGCGATATCAGAAAACAGCAGCTGTCTACCAATGCTATAAATGCAGACAATATTGGAATTAATAAAAAGCTGGAAGTGAATGTCTTTGTGTACATGAGATGCGGTAGACAGATAATTATGTTTGTGCTAGGAAATGCTCGTTTTGAAACATCGTCGTGATTACATTGTGTAATAAATAACAAATTGCAGAACTTAAATGGCAAGAGTAAAATTTCATAAAGCTTTCTTTCCTACGTACGAAATGAGATACAGATATTAAAAAGAATAAAGGCTTGAAAAACTCCCAAACAGATGCCAAATTCTGGCCAAAACCAATCATACGAAAATACTAGCTATGATATTGATCTGGGCACAGAATTAAGAACATACAGATACCGTGTACACGACTAATATAGAAGCTTCAAAAAACCACTCCACTTTAGATTGGTTGGTCGAACAAACGGTTAGTCACTTCATACCATTTAGCAGTTGACAGTTATTATTTTACTACTATTGTTCTAAACATTCACCGTAAATTTAGAAATACATTCCGAGGATGCACAATACACTGCATATTGAATGGATAGGACCTCGACTTCACATCCCGGCACGCACCTCTTACTTTTCGAAGATATGTGCGTTTTAAGTTATTAAAATATCAACAGTGAAGGAAAACATTGTGAAGAAATCTGCATGCCTGAGAATTCTACATAATGTTCTCAAAGAAGTGTGGAGTCCATCACTCCGCACTGGACCAGCGCGGTGGACTACGGCCTTAACCCCTTCTCAAATTTGGAGGAGACACTTGCCCTGTAGTGGGCCAGTAATGGGTGATGATGATGAAAATGCGTATAATAATGGCTGAATGAGGATTCTGTATGTTCTAAATTCAATGGTCTGTCCCTTTTTGAGACTAATTCTGCAGTTGCTGAAAGAATTTAAAATTTTGCATTAATTTATGCAGCTGTTCGAAAAGTACGAATACCTCTATTCAGATTCTAGACTGCCGACCCGTTGTATATTCCCGGTTAAATTTTAAGGTGCTTTTTTATTCTACTACCAGTTGACCGCAATCTCACTTAATCATAACTGAAGAATGATGTAGCCTAAAGTGTGAGATGTGAAACTTGTGAAACGCTAAACACTTGGTGGCACTTCTTTGTTGGTTAGGTGGTAAGTAGGCCTACCCAGACGACGGAACTTTTCAAATATAGGAGCGAATCAACCGCGATTGCTGCTGTCGTAAAAATATATAAGCAATCACGCAACATAACACCTAGCCTGTACACTCGTAAGGGTTACGAAGACATTTACCTACGGATTTTTCGTTCGCTTGGATACACCGCCTACAAGCTTTTAAGAAAGAAAATAAAGAACCTTTTAAGAATGAAAATAAAACTTAGTAACAAGGTAGGGCGACGAATATACATGATTTAATGGTTTTTGAAGTAAAACTTATTTAGACCCGACTAGGGAGTAACTCAGATGTTTTTCCTGACAAAAGTAACGCTTACGTCAGAGGTCTGTGTAGTTTCCGCTATTTAAAAATAATAATTTGGATTGGTCGTAAGTATATGTCATATACTCCACGCTTCTTGACTTATACGCCAGCTAGTGGCAAATATCATAATCAATTAGGATTATTTATTTCCAATTTTTTTAAACGGATAATTTGTGAATAGCAAAGTAAATAAAAATTCAACAGTTTTAAAAAAACTATTTCAAATTGCAAGGTTTTTTGGAAATCTCTAAATATACTTGTTTATTTATTACTTTTGTAAATAAATAAATCTTTGCAAAGTACATGAATAAAAAATATAATTCAATTATAATATGATATGTATTATTTTAGTTAAAATTTAATAATTTCAGTGATATGTGCCTTCAACGCCAAAGAAGTTTTACTTCAATTGCGCGTATAGGTTACACGCACACACTTTAGCACACAGCCCTAGACTGCAATCTTACCTGCCGGTAAGTCATGATGCAGTCTAAGACGGTAACGAGCTACCCTTTTAGGGGTATGACAGTTATATTAGACTCCCCCAAATTAGTTTCTACGCGACATTTCTACGACTTTGTTAGTAGGGTGTTAACTAGCCACTGCCAAAGCCTCCCAGACCGGAGGTAGTTCAGAAATTTTAAATTCCCAAATTGCCCCTGCACCGTTGCGCCGTTGAAGGTATTAAAAAAAAAATTAAAAGGTGTTTTATAAAGCCTTCGTTTCCGCAGCGGCTTAACTGTTTTCGCTGTTGGCAATTTTAGTATTGCGGTGGAGAGCAGGGCTTGGACAATCGAACAGATCAAATTGTGCAACAGAATGGACAATACGCGCGGTTACACTGTCCGATGCAATCGGCTTTGATTTATTTGAACTAGACAACAGCTAACTGCAATGTTTGGCCTTTGTATGCCTTTTTAAACGATTGCGTTAGACAGATACCTATGGAAAATTGTATATATATTTTATATCGATTTTGTCTGGTGGGAGGCTTCGGCCGTGGCTAGTTACAACACTACCGATAAAGAGGTGCCGGTAAGCGATGTATCGTTCCGGTACGATGTCGCGTACTAACCGATTAGGTGTATGGGTTTAATATGTTTGCAAATCTACCTTTGTATGTACAATGTACATTCGGTTAAAGATAAAAAGGTCAGACTGGTCAAAATTTTGCATAATCTGTGGTCGGTATAAGTTGGAATAGGAATTCAAAATTAACCCAGGAATCCAGATCAGAAATGAAGGCACCCAGTAAAAAGGCGGGAAAAATAGATGCACAGAAGAATATAGATAGAAGTGGTGAGGGAAGATTGAAGAATTTATCTCTTTGTAGTTAATAAAAAGTGTGCTATAAGTTCAGATAGATTGAACATTGAGTTTATAATGTGCTAAGTCGTAATTAGACATACTAAAACGATTAAACGTTCTAAGATGTGAATATGGGGTTTTCTTTCAAATATAACTACCACACTCTAAACAGGCAAGCCATTTACCATCTTAGACTGCATAATAACTTACTAGCAGGTGAGAATACAGTCAAAGTATAACTTATAGTCGAATAAAAAAACAGAACTACATATTCTTCGCCGTACCTTGTTTATGTGTTTATTTTCATTCTTGAAAGGTTGTCAGCCTATTTATTTTAACTAACAAATATAATTATTATTTCCACATAGGAAACCTGCATGCCTGAGAGTTCTTCATAGTGTTCTCAAAGGTGTGTGGTGTCCACCAATTTGCATTGGGCCAGTGGGAGGAGACCCGTGCCCTGTAGTGGGCCGGTAATAGGACAAAGAAGAAATTTTATTTAATAGATTTTTGATAAATATTTATAGAAATCGATAACTCGGTTACATAAAAGCTGATAAGTAGATCTTATAATTAACAAAAAGGTGTAGTCAGTGGCCACCATAGTTGTGTTCCATATACGCTGGGTTTCCAATACTGCGAATTGTGACTGCGTAATACAACCAACGTCGTTTGAGTTACATGAAGAAATGTGAATTAAAACATCAAAATCGGTCTTGACCGATTGACAGCTTATGATAATTAGATACAAAAGTCAAATAAAGTCTTACTACTCTTCATAATAAAATATTATTTATATATGTAACAATATAGAAAGTGATATATCATTGCATTATCTAGATACATTTATGTAAGATTAGAATTCATCCATAATATTCATCAATCCAAGTTTATGTGTAATTGCCGTACCGTTTATGCATTACAGTGTTTGATCGGATTTCCTCTCGCCAAAGGTTGTCTTTAGCGATAAGACCGCCTTTGCTAAGTTGTTTTGTTTATTTTCTGTATTTTTAAATGTGAGTGCAATAATTTTAAAAAACATTCCACAGAATTTGTTTTTGTTTTAATCATGTAAAACATTTTATAAAAATTCCGCTGTCCGGATAAATATCTTAATCGTGGGTTTAAATGGTTTAAACATAATTGCACTGGATTATCGTGATAGCCAATAAACTAGAGTTGGGGCCACCTGCGGGTTTTTTCTATTGTCTTTTTGTAAATTCATATCAACGTCAGTTAAAGGCCGCATATAGATTAGGTAGCGGCTTTTCGTTTTGTCAGGAATTACCCAACGAAATACGACAATCAACTATAATAAATAATCAGTAATCAATATTATATATGTTTTCGATCATTTTTGAAAATAAAAGGCATTTTTCAAGGTATATAAGATGTGTACGTTTCGCACTCGTGCTAGTCACAAGTGTTTGAATATGGCGATAATAAAGATTATTATTCTACTAGTCAAGCCATTTCATTTGATTACAATATTGAGTAAGTTGTTTAAAAAAATTAAAATTGCCATTTTGTTATGGCGGCCATCTTGAATTTCAAATTTGTTACAGTGTATATTATTGTACTAGTCAAGCAAGCCCTTTCATTTGATACCCATGTTTAGTGGAAGCGGCCATCTTGGACCGATTTTCATCAACCATATATAAAAACACTCTCGACTAATTCATCTTTCAATAAAAAAAAAACAAATTCAAAATTGATTCATCCGTTCGGGACACACACACACACACACAGCTATGCGCCTACGCTATGCGTAATCGGATTAGAGTAGCGTGGTGGGTCTTTAACTTGTTCTTTGCGGGTTGGCGGGTATTTAATATTTTTGGTTCCTAGTTAATTCGGTCGGGTCCGGCATTGAAACCTATTCCACAGTAAAAGATAATTTCGACTTATGACTCGTAAGACAAGTAAGACACTCTTTTGTCTACATAATGTAGAAGTGAGACAAGCTTTTTATTTTTTATTTTTTTTTGTTAACCTGATTTTATATTTGTATGTGCAATAAAGACTTTTTCTTCTTCTTCTTCTTCTTTTAGTTAAGAGCACTATGGAGTTAAAACTAACAAATTTAATATGAACAGTGAGAAAATTCACCTCTAACACAACTCCCAATTGATGTCGTAGCATAAATCTACTTCTTGTACAACTAAATTGGAATTTAAAGTTAGTTGCTATTCCGGGAGCGTCCGATCTAAATAACTTGCGTTATTCAGTTAAGGGGCTTCCTTTGGAATTGAATATGAAATACAGCCACTACACAAATTAAGTATATCTGAGTAATGTATGTGGATTTTATTTTTTCCTTCCAGGGAAGTACTACTACTATGCTTATTTGTGCCACAAAGCAACAATGTTTCAATGTTGTGTTCTGCGGGGATTCAAATCTCACGACGGGCTTGTGACAGGGGTAAATCTTGCAATCTTAGCTGTCAAACATCACTTTTGTTTTTTTGCGTTTGACAGCTGACGGCTGTCACAAATCTGTTGTGAGGTACTAAATTACTCTGCCGGTCTGGAGGGCGTGGTTGCCGGCTTATTTAAGCCATGAGGAATCTACGCTTCAGGTTAATGGACACAATGTGGCACGTTGCAGAACGTGTTCCTTGCGTACCCTGCGAAGGTTTTGCTATGTTTATGGTTTTTCTACTTACCATCATATAATTAAAAAAAAAACAATCTTTAACGGTGTATAAAAGTTGATGAAGGTGGATGCGTTTTGTATATAAAAAAAATCTAAAATAAAAAACTTTTCAGCGTTATGTATGCAGTTAGGATTATCTTTAAAACACAAGATTTGAAATATATACATCTTCTTCTTAGAAGAGTTTTTTATAAGACATTGTTTACAAACATGTTATTAGTGCACAGTTACTAAAGATTATAGACCAAGAAACATAACTTCAAATACTTTTCAACTTATGTTTACATAAAAATCGCATTTTTGCTTAGGCGGGCCCTTAAAGTAAGACTGAGTATATGCTTCGCATTATAATGTAGCTCCTAGAGAGGTGATGTACTACTATTGGTTTTTAAGTTAACAGGGGCGTAAGCGTGAATTTGTCTTTTGTCATGTTATATAACTATATATATTTTTTTGTTTGAAGTTTGATAACCTTTGGCGCAGTTTCGTGCGCTGTTATCTTATGAGTGTAGGGTCTGGTTCAATCCCTTGCGGGGATAATTTGGAAATTTAAAATTTCAGAGTTGTCTATGGTCAGCGGTCTACTGACAAAGACGTGCCAACAAGCTATTTAGCGTTCTGAAGCGATGTCCCGTATGAACCTATATATGTATAACTAGCGTACCCAGCCCGCTTCGCCGGGCTAGATTTTGCTTTATTTTATTTAAACAATAAACTTACATCATTAAATTTTTAATTTAAGTCTCATAATATATTAAATCATTTATTTCTCTCCGTATTCATTCTATTCTATTCTCTTCTCGAGCGGGTGAAGATCATTATCTACACCCATGTACACCCAACAATAGAATATCATCATAGTAAATAAAAGCTGTGTTTGACAGTTTGACAATTTAAAAATAGGAGTGCTCCGATCGTCATTAAGGATTACTCGCCAGGTCAATCCGGAGATTCCCTGAAAGTTTCATTGAAATCGGTCCAGCCGTTTCGGAGCCTATACGGAACGTACCCACACACTATCTCTTTTATATGTATAGATATAACTATATAAGGGTATAATAGTTATATTATACCCCTAACAGGTTAGCCGGCTACAATCTTAGACTGCGTCATCACTTGCCTTGCTGAGTCAATGGCTAACTTGTCGTGGAACATATAAACATTAGTTAGCCCATTTATGCAAACTTACCTTTTTGTAAGAGATCAACCTTACCTCTTTGTAAGTAATGATGCAGTCTAAAACGGCAGCGGACTTACCTCTTAGGGGCATGGCAGTTTTAGCAAATCCATATACCTAAGGTTTCTACGCGACATCGTACCAAAAAAAGTATCATTTTAGCTCGTAATAATAAAGTAGAGATGAAAACGGTATCCCAACAGCCTCTCGCTATCAATATCCACTGTTACTGAGCCTCTAGAGGGTAAAGCCAATATCTTTCGCGGAATACGAGCTTGACCCCATATTTTATACACCCACTGAAGTTTTTCCTATTTTTCCCCAATAGACTTTGAAGTTATTTAAAAGATGGAAGGCTGTGCGAGGATACATTATCATTGAACTTAATATTGTTTTAGCCTTATTATATTATACTAGCTGTATAAAAAGTATAGGGTACTTTTATTACTATTACTTCTAACACTTCCAAGAATATGTGTACAAAGTTTCATGTGGAGCGGTTTAGTAGTTTTTGCGTGAAAGCGTAACGAACAAACTTACATTCACATTTATAATATTAGTAGGGATTCCGTCAGTTGGTACCTTTGAGAACATTCTGGAGAACTCTGAAGCATGCAGGCCTCACGATGTTTTCCTTCACCGTTAAATCAAGTGATATTTAAATACTTAAAAGACACATAACTCAGAAAAGGTAGTGGTCCGTGCTGGGATTCGAATTTGGCCCCCCGATAGGTAAGTCGAGCTCCTACCCACTGGGCTATCACCGCTATTACTACGTTAATACTTACCTACCTATTGACCTACCCTAATACCCTATTATTAGATTTCTATTGAAAAGACATATACACTTTTTTGTTTTTTGTAACACTATCTTTTGAACGAGCTTCTTACCGGCGTCAAGCATATGGTTAAATATTGTGCTTAATATATTGTTGCACTAATAACATGTTCTATAGAGGATTGACGAACGACGATAGTTTTATATGTATAGTTAATTAAGTAAATAATTAAGTATATATGTTTTTATATAGGTAATTAAATTAATCTAAAACTTAATATATTTAATTTTAAATTCTCTTGAAGTGAATAGTATGTTCTTTGGAGAATACAGACTTTAAACCTAACCTATAGGTATATTGCATGCAAAAAAGAAACCTCAGCCGATATAGCATTAGACTTAGCCTAACTGTAAGAGCCAAAAAAACCACTTAATATCACCCATTTATAAATAACGAGAAAAGTAATTTTCCAATAAATTGCGCACGGTATATTAATATCGTACCGTAAAATTGGGCGCGCGAGGGAAATCAGTCATATCAATTTAACATCAGGTGACCGACTGTGACTTAAACCGGTCTCGACCAATTTCATCGCCATTACGCTAATGGGAATACTTGATATTATGTGATATTTTTCATTTATTCTTATTGAATTATAGGAAACTACTGCAGTCGCCCGTGGTTTTCACCGCGTGTACAGTCTCCAGTCACAGCTTTCGAAAGAGTTTGCAATTGTTGCAGAAAAATAAATTCAATAACTATGTTACTCTGTAGCCTTAGATTAAGTTATAATGTTAACTAACATCACATCCACGTTAGCGTAACTCTATCATTTTATATGGCGCACCACACGTCTAAATTTGACATCTCCGTATACTCTCACAGATCAAGTTTACTCCAAAGTTATATTTGTTTACTTGATAAGATTCACTTGGTGCTCTGTGCTCCGAGATCAAAGGACAAGCCAGCAAATACGACTGCATAAATAGATTATACAACCAGTCACGCTATTTTACCAGTTACGCATTTATAATGAGACTATGGAATGCTGAGAGAAATAAAGATGAGCAAATAAATAGAAAAAAATAATCATCTCGACTCGAACCGGGGTCTTCTAGTTTTTGGACCTTTCGATTTACCTAATGAGCTAAGACCTTGTTTATGGTGGCGAAATTTACCTTCATAATAGCGGTCTTTCATTGTTTGAAAACACGGAAAAAATTATGTTTTCGAAAATGCTAGATCGATTTATTAACCTCGAAACCTTCTGCATATTAAATTTTATGAAAATCGTTGGAGGCGTTTCCTAGATTCATATATATAATCTGAGATATACGTATGCACAAGAATTGGTCATTTAAAGGTATCACATTTATAGATGATAAACAGTGTGTAAGTGTCTATAAAGACAACTATTGAATATCTTCTGAGAAAAATAATTCTATCATACGAACGGATGGGCGAATAGTTGTGCTCTGTAATAAAAAGTAAATACTTTGAATTTTTCCCACGAAGCGTAATACCGGATGCATTTCGATTTTCTTCTGGGACTATACCTTTTTAGTGTTCCGCAATAGTAATGTCAGAAATATTATATTTTATATCACTGTTGATTTTATTGATTTATATACAACGTGTAACCGAATTACGAAATACTGTTAAAGGGTGGATAAGTATAAGTGTAAAAATAATAAAGAAGCATATTTATTTTTCCATACAAACGAATTCAAAATATTCTTAGCGTTTCCTTATGACAACCCTATTGTAGATAAAAGACCGACACGCGCATAGTACCTGCCTACACAACGCGTAACTAATAGAGTGACAGGAGTCACTTGATTTTGAATTTGCATGTGATGTTAGGGCTGAGTCTGATTCTTTCAGTAAAAACTATGGCAGTGGTTTACTCAAAACCTATTACCGTTACAGTTTCACAGATAAGTCTCAGAGACAGTAAATAATGGGCCTCTGAAGCCTGTAAAGTATTATTTCGGTTTTCATTTACACGTTGTATATAGGTACTATGAATGACATGGCGGTACTACTTTCCCGGACAAGCTCTGCCAAAAAAAGCTATAGTACTACTATAACACTAAACAAATAGTCCATACATAAATGCGAAAGTGTGTTTGTTCGTCGTCTAATCACACCCTAACTCATCAACTAGTCAACTTGATTTTTGTGAGAGTTAGTTTTTCAACTTGCTCTATATTAGATAGAGGCACTTATGAGGTGGGAGGGGCTTATTTTTCACTTAACATTTATTAATTGTAAAGTTAACATCTCCTGAAGATGCTTCGGTTTTGGAGCGAAACGTGCGTAGCCAGACAGATCCTGGGCAATGTAGGGTACATTGCCCAGGATCTGTTTGATGTGGAATATACTGATTGAAAAAAATATAAATTACACGATAACCGTAATAAAACGGTGAGAGACGCAGGCAATGGCTAGTATATTATAGCTCGACTTTTTAATAGAGTTGATTTTTGGCATAGAGTTAGTTGAATGTATGGAAAGTGACATAGACCACTTTTAAATTTCCTAGGATTCGAAGGATTCTTATTTTACAGTAAATATCATCCTTCTTTCACGCCCTAACAAAGCAACTAAATGGCTTATTCACTGCGGGTAATATAGCACTGTATTGTAACTAATTCGTAGCCATACAAAATCTATTTAAGCCTGGCGTGTGTGTGACCGTATACTAACTTTATCGATTCAACTTGGCAGGCTACACACGTTTTTACGACGCCGCAAGTTAATTGCAGCACCGGGCGCCGGGTTATTTATTTAATGCCGCCATGTTTTAAAATGTGTAAAACGTTACAGGATATGAATTAATATCGTCTACATATCGTGCATTTTGATCACAGAGTATTCAGACAGATTTGTTTACGGTGACCTAGTTTTCGACGAACATCTGTGGCTCTGCTACTCTGTCTATTTGCCCCAACCACCAATTTACCTCTCTATGTTCAATCTCAAAACTATATATAAATATATATACCAAGTGTAGATAAAAACACTAATAAAAATAATAAAATTATAAAAAAAGCAGTGTCATCTCTTGTTTCAAACGTGTCTCATTGTAATATGGACCTTTGGAAAATACCTACCTTTCCTACTAGTTGACGCTACAGTCGCTATAAGACTGATGTAAAAGGCATATACTAATTTTCGGCATCGACGGTAGGAGAGCCGTAGCTTAATTGGAAAAAACGCTCAGGCCGCGATTGCCAGAGAGTCGCAGGTTCAATTCCTGTCGGTTCCGAAATTTTTTATATGCATTTTATATATATAAAAATATATATACCTTCTTATGTTGGTAGATTGAAGTATTCGTCTATTCATTGCCAAACAATAATAAACAAAAGAATTAAAGAAAATTAAATTCACAATGTGGTGTATAAGAAGTATCCTGTATAAAGTATCAGCGGCGATGTAAGGAGGCGGTATCAATTAAATCTATTGCGGTCATTTATAGAGCAAAAAAAAAACTTCGAATAGTAATTTTATTTGCTTAGCAGCTTCCTAATTCCTTAATGCAGAAATTAAGGTTTATTATTTTTTCATGGTGCAGTCAGTTTGTTTTGAATATTGTCACTGTAGACTACGGAATAGATAAAAGAGGTGTTAATCTTAGACGATAAAACAGTGTTTTTTTTAAATTTATTTTTGTGTTTTCTGTGTTGCGTATAAAAATATTATATTCATTCATTCATTCGTACATACTTTTTTTGCTTGTTACCAGCTGTGCCTTGCGGTTTCACGGCAACTACTCGTATAAATGGGCTACATAGCGCGAAGATTTTGCTAACGGACTGTTACTTCAAGACCAGCAATCAAATATTTCATAGTAGATGCATCTAAGGTATTCGTATATTATAACATAACATAACCACCGAATTTTACGAATTTTACAACAGTAGTATTTAAATCCTAACTAATATTAAAAATGCGTTTTCGTAACTAATAATAAAAGTGTGTTTATCAGTCGTCCATTCATGCTCTAACTCATCAACTAGTCTACTTGATTTTTGGCATAGAGTTAGTTTTTCAACTAGCTCTACGTGTAAGTATATCGGCTATATTTTATCTCAGGAAAACAATCCAGTTTCCAAGGGATTTGTAAAAAACCGCGCAATAGCTAGTATATTATAACTCGATTTTTACAGTTAAATATACTCTAAATAACTAAACTTATAATAAAACTGTATCAGGTCCATTTTGAGGGCTATACTACGAGTACCTACATACACTACACTATGGGCAGTCCGGACTACACTGAAGCCATAACTGTATTTTTTTAATGTTGTCTGTCTATCTGTCTGTGGTGGTACAGATAAATGAATATTTGTATTTTTAGCATGTACATTCTTTACTTGATACAGTGTTTCCAAATGGTAAAGGCTAAAGCGGAAGCTGTCTTAGGATGTCACTTCCACGCGATTGGCTACGATTCAATTTACTACGGTTCTTCCCCTACAATTTAACTTCGATTAAGTCGATCGAGCTCGGAGGGGAAAGTAAAAAACGTACGCGTTTGATGTCCTCCACGGGGTACAGAAAGTATTTCCTGTGACCGCGAGTTCCCATTATCCCCGACCGTCAAAACTGACGTGAGTGTCAGTGGTAGTGACATTCCTAGAACTTTTCTATGGGGATGGTGCGAGCGATGCAGTCTAGTTGCCACTAAGGGTTTTTAAAAATATGAAAGTTAGAATTGAACCCTTGCGTTTCCCCTTAGACTTGGACAGCATGTAAAGCCGTCGATTCCGGTAGTTTTTAAAAGCACCTTAAAGTCTTTAACTAAGAATCGCATTAGAACCGTCTGGCAGGACTAAGGTCTTAATGCCGCTCTCATATAAGCAAGGATAAATGTGCTCAGACATTTACGTTTACAAAGATACAGCAAAAAGGACTGCTTTGGTATTTAAACAGACGTTCTACTAACTAACAATTTATTAACTTTATTAACTTGGTTCTTATGGTAATCATAATGAACATGCCTTGCTAGTGTTTGGAAGAACAAAAGACGAAATATGATCATGCTATCTTTGTATACAAACTTGTGTACGGATAATCAGTGTTTCTGATTATCCGTACACAAGCAACACAAAAATAATCGGTTTGTCGGTTTTCCTTACCCCAAACGCTAAGCACAAACTGGCAACACTATGAAAATGCAGACTTTCCTGATAGATATGTCTGAACACAATGCTAATGTACGTTCTGACATATTCACGAAGTGAAATAATCGCACTATAATAAGCCTAAAGATAATGAATACACTAACTAGCGCCAATATATTTAATTTCCTGACTGATTTACTCCAAAACTCAGAAAGCACTTAATTTAAACATTAACTTCCGTGAATTTGATTCCGTTTAAATATATCGATCTTGTACAGTGGAAACTCGCACTATAAAGGAAACTTTTTTGATTACAACACGATTTACTTGGCGAGATGGATTGGTTCCAAAAATGTTGGAATAATATCGGCTACATTTATTGCCTTGCTTATAAAAGAGGGATTCTTAATCACTTAATTTGATGATTTAAGCTTTTTACTCGCTTCGCAAGCGAGAATAAATTACAGAAATTAATTTAAAGAATTTGTTAAAACACACTTATTACAGCGAGGTTACTATACAATTGATGAATTTTTTAATGACAAGGTTGCTTGGAAGCTTCCGGCTCCGCTTTCAGCTCTCACAAGATAGAAAAATGAATGTTAAAATGCAAAATGTAAATTGTTGATGTTGGAAAAGAGCAACTGCTGAGTTTCTTGCCGGCTTCTTCTCGGTAGAATCTGCCTTCCGAACCGGTGGTAGAATCACTACAAACAGACAGACTTGACGTTTCAAAAGTGCTTATATTAGTACTACTACTTGAAATAAAGGAATTTTGAGAACCCATTTTAGAAATACGCCGCTCAAGTCTCATTCTCAATTTTTGCAGGTCTGTAGCTTTAACTATGAGTCTACATTTTAAGTCAACGGTGACTTTATTATTTTATAAATAATAAATCATTTTTCCCCCTAGAATGAGAAGGGCTTATGCCTTAGTCCCCAACGCTAGCTAAGTGCGGATCGATAAATAAAATAATAAATAAATATACTATTACAATACAAACATCGCTATCTAGCCCCAAAGTAAGCGTAGCTTGTGTAAGAGTACTAAGGTGACTGGTATTTTTATGAATAACTAGCTGTGCCGGCGTACTTCGTACCGCGGATCATTTTTTTTTTGATGAATGTTATATTTTAATACTTATTATCCTATTCCGGTTTAAGAGGAATCCAAAAAATCAAATATCATAAAAACTGGCCCAGCCGTTCTTGAGTTATAAATGGTAACGAACACAACTTTCTTTTATATATATAGATATACATTAATACTTGTATTGTACGCATAAACACCTAGACACTGAAAAACATTCATGTTCATTACGAAAACATATTCAGTTGTGGGAATCGAACCCACAGCCTTGGACTCAGAAAATTTGAGATTATTATAGAGAACTCTCAGGCATACAGGTTGCCTCATTATGTTTTCCTTCACCGTTAAAGAAAGTGAAACATATTTTTTTCAAATTAAAAAGGCACATATCTCCGAGTTAAGGGTGCGTTTCGTGGGAATCGAAATCGGTCCTACCGAATGGGAAACCAAAGTTCTAACTACTAGGCTGTCACTGCTATTTTAAAAAACAACACAAACAAATCCTGATTTACAAGGGCCGATTAACAATTTCATTGCCACCAATAAATAAATCGCCACAATCTATAGATATCACAGAACTACGTAAATCAAAATTGAACGAGTTCATTGTGTACCTAAATTGTTTTTAAATTAATATGATGAAACTTCAATTACAGTATGTAGAAATCGCAACAGATACTGCAAAATGTGGAAAGGGTTGGATGAAAGTTCGCAAACTGCCGTCGATGTGGCTCCAACATTTCGACTGAGCAGAATAATTGAGAGTTAAGGGTGAGTTTAGCTTGAAGGCACACTGAGGGATGTAGAGAAACTTAAGATTTTATTCTTTTTGCGAGCCTATAACTGCAGTTATATCACAAATCTCTTTTGAAATTTCCGAGCGCAAAAAAACTACTTTTCAAAACCACCGATTCAACTGAATGACACTACATAGAGAGAAACGTGTGTTGTTATTTATACTGTAAATCACCATATTACTATACTAAATACTAAAGCTTACACTAAAACTTTAGTACGATATGGCGACGACAGATCAGAACACATATATCACCACTCCCCTCTCTTCCCGCATGTGTCATACGAGGCAACTGGGTGAATATAACAAAGAATCGGAAGCAGCGTTCTCTGTGCTACTACTACTATCTGATGATGATGATGATGATGATGATGATGATGATGATGATGATGATGATGATGATGATGATGATGATGATGATGATGATGATGATGATGATAATGTCCTCCATGACATATCCGTCAACGGCGACACCTTGGCTTTATCGTTTCGAGTGTGCACGGATATGACTAGCGTAGCCTAATTTATTTTTCAACATTCGATTGCACGACTCGCAGTAAAGTTGACCGCTGTTATTATAGAGCAAGAGCCCGTGAACCCCAGACCTTCGTTATTTTATAAAAGCTGAAAGTTTGTCAGCGCATGCTCCCAACACAGGTAAGAACGATGGACTATTATGAATTTTGGGTTACCGTGGCTTTGGCAGGTAAACGGTACTAAAGGTGTGTAAAATACCGATCTAAATTCATCAAATAATAAAGTGTGATTTTTTGGTATTACCTTCAGAATATTATTAAAAATCACGTTATTGATTGCCAGACACTTAACATCGTGGTACCCCTTGCCAGACACCCTTAATGTTCATGAAATTATAATTCTACTTATGTTATAGTATAAAAGCTGATTTTTAAATATAATACTTAGGTAATAATTAGGTGATGTTTCCTCATCAGCCAGACATTTTTGATAGTTCCAACCCCATCGTTCTTACCTGTGTTGGGAGCATGCGCTGACAAACTTTCAGCTTTTATAAAATAACGAAGGTCTGGGGTTCACGGGCTCTTAGACCATTATAATTATATAGGAAATACGTCATTCCGAAACCATTCACCTGTTAAACATCGCTTAAAAAATTACTACTTATCTATGTAATTGAGTTTTATGTAAGTTTATAATAGCACATATATATATCTATTATAGTAAATATAAATTTATATCGCTATTTGTGTAGTTAATATGTAAATGTAGTGTGTATGTTCATGTAAGTTTTTTTTTCTTTTGTAACATACTTTATGCACCATCCACTTTCCACTTTTTTTATCGGCTTCGTACGCTCAGGTTACCTTTAAAAGATCACTTTTAACGATAAGGCCGCCTTTGCACCCTAGCCTAAGTACTATTACTGTTTTCTTTGTTGTTTTCCTACTATAGTATTCCTATCTAAGTTTTTTTATTCTATTCTATTCTATTCTATTATATATATAAGAAGGCTTAGGTCTAATCTTTTTGTTGTAGCGCTATGAGTCAAGGTGTTCCAGACGAGTCTTTTCGAAGGTTTTACATTTGTCACTTATCATTTTCCGCAATGTAGACCTCTGCGCGGCAATACGCTCCCAATTGTTCCATTGTATACTGCATGATGTTAGATTGCGTTTTAGGAGATCCTTAAATGCTTAACAACTGTTTACTGTTTTATTGTTTAAATCGTCTTATTGTAAGAGGCCTTTAGTCTAGGAAAGCAATATTCATAAAAATAATTCGGTGGTAATAAAAATGTCACGTTAACGTGTCTTTAATTCCCCGGTTTAACGTTTTATCGTCTAAAAGGTTCTCAAACTTATTAAGCCATTTAAACAGTATTCCTGTATTTAGTTGTATTCCCAAACTGTTATGACTGATGATTACATAAGCGCCGCGTAATCACACTATTAGTTTCGTGGATGGAAAAAAAAATCCTCAATAGGCTAAAAAAGCTCGATTCTAATCCTCGAAAATATTCATAAAAATAATTCGGTGATTGAGTGGTAATAAAAATGTCACGTTAACGTGTCTTTAATTCCCCGGTTTAACGTTTTATCGTCTAAAAGGTTCTCAACCTTATTAAGCCAGCAGCGCACATACAAGTTAAGAAATTTGACACGGAGCCCACGCCCTAACCTAGCTGGTTACAATAGAGATAGGTACTTGTTAGTAAGGCAGATAGGCGGAAAAATAAAACATCTTCTTTATGAAATCACGGATCACGCGAATCGCTTCGTGAAAAATTTAAACAAATAGGTATTCTTACAGTAGCTTCGCAATATATCTATAATAAAATAGTCTTTGTGAGACAAAATATTGCTCTTTATAAACAAAAAGCTGAAATTAACAATCGACTTACCAGAAACAGACATAAATTAGTGATATCTGTATATCGTCTGCGAAAGGTGCAGAACTCCTTTGTGGGGTTGACTATACGCTTTTACAACATGATTCCTAAGAAAATACTTGACCTACCAATGCATACATTTAAAAAATCTGTAAAAACGCATCTATTACAGCGAGGTTATTATACATTTGATGAATTTCTCAATGACAAGTTAGATTGGAAGCAGCCAGCCTCGCTCTCATCCCCCGCGAGATAAAAAAATGATTGTAAATGTTGCTGTTGGAAAAGAGCAACTACTGAGTTTCTTGCCGGCTCTTCTCGGTAGAATCAGCTTTCCGAACCGGTGGTAGAGTCAATACATACTTGACTTTTCAAAAGTGCTTATAAAGTAGGCCTACTTGAAATAAATCAATTTGAATTTGAATTTGAATATGAAACCAGTAAAACGACAATAAATAATAAATTAAAAAAAATATATTGAGAAAAATAATACCTCAACCTTGGGATGCCTGAGCTTCGTGATCTCCACACAATTTTTCAAAGTCTGGGACAAGCCGTTACATCGCTGCACAATATTTCCTTGATTTTAAGGAGTGCAGAAGGAGCCTTGTTAGATACTGGATTAAAGAATATACGTCGTTTAATATTTTATCATCATCATATCAACCCATTACCGGCCCACTACAGGTCACGTGTCTCCTTCCACAATGAGAAGGGGTTCAGGCCGTAGTCCACCACGCAGCTCCAGTGCGGATTGGTGGACTCCACACACCTTTGAGAACATTATGGAGAACACTCAGGTATGCAGGTTTCCTCTTTCCTCCACCGTTTAAAGCATGTAATATTTAAATTGCTTTAATTAAAACGCACATAACTCCGAAAAGTCAGTGGTGTGTCCGGAGCTCGAACTCGGTCCCCACTAAAAAAAAGCCGAAGCTTGCCCACCAAGCTATCACAGCTTCAATATGACGCCATATTCTGTGAACGTAGTATTCGGTAGCAGTGTATATAATTTTTTTATACCATGTACCTAATTGTTTCAATTCACATTATATTCTATTCTTCTATAAGTTGCCCGTGCGTCTACAATGAGGGATAACATAATCCGATGTACTGAAGGCTCAACAAAAAGTGGTAGAGTAAAAAGAAAATAACGAAGCATTATTTCCAAAAGCGAGGCCCCTAAGCCTACATAATCCATAAAGCTACCCGAATCTCCAGAATCCCACCTCATCTCAAGAGAATTAATTCTAGATTATTGTTCTTATACATTAGGAGTATACGTGAGCGGTGATAGCGCATTGGGTACGAGCTTTTCTGGGCGAGTTTGAATCCCAGCACGCACCTCTATATAAGTTATAAGCGTTTTAAGTAAAATATCACTTGTTTCAACGGTG
Organism: Pararge aegeria; assembly: GCF_905163445.1. NCBI lineage: Eukaryota > Metazoa > Arthropoda > Insecta > Lepidoptera > Nymphalidae > Pararge > Pararge aegeria. Next base: position 3,639,138 of record NC_053181.1, read on the forward strand.
AAGGTAAACATCGTGAGGTGCATGCTTGTGAATTCTACATAATGTTCCCAAAGGTGTGTGGAGTCCACCAATCCGCACTAAGCCAGCGTGGTAGACTACGGCCTTACCCCTTCTCATTATGGGAGAAGGTCCGTACTCTGTAGTGGGCTGGGGTTGATTTGATGATGATGATACGTTGTCTACCATTGATAGTCACTTTTAAAGTAGGTTTAAAATAGATGAATTTTGAATTTGTATGGAAATACTTTTAGACGCAATAAGCTGCAACGAGCCGTAATTAAACGCACTTTAAGCACTTATTACAGCCGGAAGTTGCTCAGCAGAAAAAACGTATCGCTCTAATATTGAAGGCGACTGAAATAATTAGCAACTTCCATTTTTTTTTGAATACACTACAAGTTAGCCCTCTATTGCAATCACATCTGGTACTAAGTGATGGTGTTTGGAATCATAGCAGTTATGAAGCTAAAGCCCTAATAGGTTTCTACGCGAAATCGTACCGGACCGCTAAATCGCTTGGCGGCACGTCTTTGTCGGTAGGGTGGTTACTAGCCACGACCGAAGACTCCCACTAGACCAGACTAGAGAAAATTCGATAATAATAAATTCCCAACATATTTCATAGAAACAGATATGGGCATAATACAATTTCTATTTACCTAACAGGTCAGCTTGTTACCGTCTTAGACTGCATCATCTCTAACCAGCAATTGATGAATGGAATATAAAAAAAAAACAATTAAGGCGAGTGGTAAAGAAATCGTTGCGCGATACACCGCTACTATAATCATCTCAGTTACAAAATTAGAGTCCTATTTTAGTGCCCAATTGCAATAGTGTCCCCCGGGACACTCAATTTCAAATTGTGCCAAACGTAATCGGGTGGCCTGAACGAAATTGTCCGAGCCGCACGAACGAATCGAGTTTCCAATCACAATCGAGTGATGTTTGTACTTCTGTGCAGACACTCATGTTATGTAATCGGTCAACTGGTTAATTGCTCGCGAGGGATAAGGGAAGAGTAGCCAATAAGGGTCATTCTGACTAATATCTATATTATAAATGTGTGTTTGTTTGTTTGTCCTTTGTTTTGTTTATCTTTACGCCGTAACTAAGCAGCCAATCGACTTGATTTTTGGCATATAGTTAGTTGATAACAGACTACCTAACATGGGCTACTTTTTATCTTTTAAAACGAACTCCCATCGGATTTGTAAAAAAAAGTAACATAAACGCTTCGTAAGTGACTGTTATAATGTCTACATGAATAAAACATTTTTTAATATTTTAAACAATTTCTCGTAAATTAATATGACGAATAAAATTTAATCCTACTAATAGTATAAATGAGAGTGTGGATGTTTGTTACACCATCGCTCAAAAACTGAACGTATTTGGATGCAATTTGGCATGCATGTAGCCTTTGACATGGAAAAGAACATAGGCTACGCTGCGCTAAATAAGAGAGTTCCAGCGGGAATAAAAAACCTTAATTAAAGTTGCGGGTATCAGCTAGTATTTTGATAACTGAGTTGTCTATATAAAATAGGAAAACGACCTCCTCGTACATGCATCCATAAAATAATCCATAAATATATGTTTGAAATCAATGAAAATCAAGCTCTATTAAACACAACGGGTAAATCTGTACTGACTAAAAAATTAACAAAAATCAAACAAAACTAAAAACATCGCACATGCATGCCTATTTTTTTGGCGCTGTGGAAAAGCTTTATTGGTACCTCCGACCCTTGGGTAGGAAGGAGGTGATGTGGGACTCCCCCCTCTAAAGGTGGTAAAACCAAACTAAAAACCACCACGGCATGCCCCTCTTGATGGCTTGTTAGACGCCCGGGGAACCCGTTGTATACCTCCCGAACGTCTAACATAAGACATAACTCCGTAAGCAAACAAGAAGTGACCTTCAACTTGTCAGTTATAAAATAAGGTATCGAAGTAATCACCTAAAAGTAGATTACCAGAAGTTTTAACTGTGAATTCATTATTCGTGATTAGACCACGTACTGAAGGGCCATCGGTTTATATTAGTGGGGCCACTAAACAGTTGCCAAGTTCGTTCGGCTGCCAAATGCGCAGGTAAATAAATTGTCTGTGAAACTACGTAGGACTGTGCTCGAAATTCGGGTTCTGGTAATTTAATTAACGATTCTGTATAACGACTCCTTCATTGGTATTTGAACTAATGAGTGGTTGAAGAGATGTTTATGAATGAATGGATACACTTATTTATTTATATTTTTTTTATTTAAAAAAAGATTGCTAATGAATTAAAGATTTGTAATTATATGTTTAGTATTAGAATTTAAACCATGTAGTTTGGTTTAATATTTTTATGTAGGTAGAAATTTTTATTGCCGCACCAACCCGTTCCTAATAAAAACTACTTTCGCCAAAGGTTGTCTGGGAGAGATCGCTTTAGCGATAAGACCGCCTTTGCACACCTTAACTAGTTTTATATTTGAAAATGTGTTTCTCTTTGTATTTTGTGTTTCTGTGAGCAATAAAGAATTTAATTATAATAATAAAGATTTTTATTGTACACCATAGAGTAAATTGTACAAAAATGCAAATATAATAGAGCGATAAAGAAGAAGGTGCAATTTGCCAGGCTGGCAAATTATTTCATGTAATTTAACAAACAATTTCCAAAATCGAAATATTGTGCACTCTCGCTAGTTAGTGATCTGATTGCTCAGCACTAACAAATAGATATATTTAATATAAGTTTTTGAATTATAAATGCACTGTACTTATCTGAAAATGACTTAGTATATGAGTCTCTCTCTCTTTGTCTATGAGTAAATCAGTGGATGGCTACGCATTTCCGTGGTAGTACAAGGTGCCAACTGAAAATCATTGCTGTATGCTCCCACTGACGCATGCAGCACAATGCAGACCTGGCACCTTGTTCTAGGTTGTGCCACACATTATTTACGTGGTGTCGTTAAAATTATTGTAATGTTTGGCGCAATGTAGAAACATTTTTTTTTCTTTATTTGGCCTTATTTATTTATTTATATCCTTAGTATCCTTTTAGGTACTAAGGATACTAAGGATATAAATAAATAAATAAATAGGCGATTTTATTCACGTAACCAAAAGCGCTAAAATAAAATGCGATTTACGGTATATACCTATATGTAATTCATATATCGAACCTTTTCTTAAAGTCACCAATGTTTTTTACAGTGACAAGTGACATTTAAAAAAGATATTTAAGAGTTTATTTTGAGAAGAAATGATTTGATTTTAAAGACCTGAAGTAAGAGCTTTATAATCTAAATCTAATCTTGTTTCTTGTATTTTCACAGAAACGCAATTTCGTCTTTATTTCAACTACCCATTGAAGGGAGTATTATAAACATTTTTATATATATAATATATATTTTAAACCAAATGCTATTTATGGTAATTATTATATACACATATATGATTAAGAAAATAATACATAAAGCGTAGTAAGTACATTTAAAATAAAAACATCAGATATATATAGCACAATATATGTTCTTTTAATATATCAATGAAAATATACAGGATATTTCGTAAATAATTGATAATCTTTCACCTACACACAGAGGACTCATAACGATGAGCCTCAGCCTTATAATCTCTCCATGGCTTACCTTACTCGAGGCTGACTGAGAATTTCTCAGAACAGGAAAACTCCATACAACTTTTTATCCCGACTCGGAAATCTTTACCAGGACCTCATCTTCTTAAACATGCTAGCCACTTGACCAATGAGGCGGATAGAAGAACTTGATCAAATATTAAACCGAATTATGAATTCAGGAAGAAGTCAGATTTGAGTCCTTTGTAATTTTTAAGGGTTATAAGCAGATAAAATAAATAAATAAATAAATATACTACGACAATACACACATCGCCATCTAGCCCCAATTTAAGCGTAGCTTGTGTTATGGATACTAAGATGACTGATGAATATTTTTACTAGCTGTTGCCCGCGACTTCGTCTGCGTTTGATTTTGTTTTTTGATGTGGCATTCAATTTAGTTGTAGTTTTAAAATAGTTTTAGGTATTCAGTATCGCTAGACGTTAAATGAGGCGTTTGCTGGTGTACGCTGAGGAGTTCTGTTTTCTATCTCCAACCACATTCATCAGATCTACACAAAGATTGGGCAAAATTAAACACATATTACAACCTCTATAATACAAAAAGAATTATTTAAATCTGTTATAATTTGTCGGAATTATGTGTAAAATCGTCAAACACTTTCATCCCCTCTCCCAAAGGAACCGAGCTTAATGTCGGGTAAAAAGTATCCTATATTACTTCTAATACTTTCAAGAATATGTGTACAAAGTTTCATGAGGATCGGTTAAGTAGTTTTTGCATGAAAGCGTAATAAACAAACTTACATTGACATTTATCTTATATCTTTAAACGAGCAATTCTTGTATATGTATATATAATTGAAATCTTGGAATCGGCTCCAACGATTTTCATGAAATGTAGTATACAGGTGGTTTCGGGGGAGCTAAATCGATCTAGCTACGATTCATTTATATTGCAATCTCGGAATAATTTATATTGGACATACGACCATTTTTTTAAGTCGGTTCATTCGCGGACGAAGTCGCGCAGGTCCGTTAGTAATATTGGTAGGGATAAATAATATACATAAATACTTAGAGTATACATATAAACCCAGACACTGAAAAACATTCATGCTCATCACACAAACATTTTCCAGTAGTGGGAATCGAACCCACGGCCTTGGACTCAGAAAGCAGGGTCGCTGCAAACTGCGCCAATCGGCCGGCAAGCAAGCAGATAGGTAGCCTTAGCACTTTCTCACGTGACTAGATCTATCCCCACAAGTGGGACTGCTGTGATAAGAATGACGGTTCCAACAACACTTTAATGCGAAGGGATTGCACTTAAATAAGAAAAGAAAAGAAGATCTTTCATGTGTGGCGTTGGAATGAAGGATATTAAATTAACTCATTTAGACTTTACTTAAGGCTCCATCACAGCATCTTACCTGCAATAAACAGAAAAAAAAATTATTAATAATTTCAGGCAATATTCACTACGCTATAGGCGGACGGATTGGTGATTGCAGAAGACGGTAGTAGCACAAAGGATGCTGGTCACGTTATACCCTTAGTCGCCTCGTACGAGACCAGGGGGAAGAGGAGGAGTGGTGACAACTGTATTCTGATTTATCACAATAATATTTTTTTTTAATGGATCAGCAAGGTCTTATAGGTTTTGCATATCTCAATTCTTTATCAGAAAAGGTCTGTGCCCAGTATTGTGATTTCAATGGGCTAAGAACGACGATGATCATGATAGTTCAAATAATCGTAATATAGAATCCATTTTACAATGTGAGATGGTTATAAAAAAAGATCACCCGGCTTAGTTTGATGCGGAATTCTCCTTAGGCCAAGGCGCGTTTGGAACCCTCGTAGCTTTATTTTTAAGTTTACGAATGTAGTTATCGCCATCATCTCATTTCCGTGCACACATTTTTTTATTTAGCGTAGCTGACTAGAAGCTTAATGAGGCAGTTATTAAGTAATCAGACGCAGACACTTCAATTTGATGTATTTGTTATAATTAAGTAACTTTTCGCGCTTAAACTGTGTATAGGGTCATCGGTTTAAATTAGTGGGGCCACTAAACAGTTGCCAAGTTCATTCGGCTGCCAAACGCGCAGGTAAATAAATTGCTTTTGAAACTACGTAGGACTGCTCGAAGCAACTGGAGTGTTGGTCATTTAATTAATTACTTTGTGCTGTGAGTCCTTCATTTGTTCGCAATTGAGCTTCAATTATTTTTATGTACACATTTATGGCTTGAATTGTATTTTTTCATTAAAGCATCTTTAGTGTTGGCGTTTCTTATTTTAGTTTCTCTCCATCTCCATACAGCACAGCTAGCTTGGGCAACAGACAATTTTCCCCCCGGGGAAAGGACAAAAAATTATCTTCTTTACAGCTTTATCAACTCTCAGAGCATTCCGTGCACAAGTGGAACTAATATCCAAATAATATATGTGTATTAGTAAACGGGGGTAAACTTCTCCTATTCCCTGTTCCCGTGCTATAGCTATGTAACGCCCTGATGGTCGTGCGCGAGTTGGATGTAGTCGTGTGGTGTGTAGCCGGCTTTATTACTGATTATTGTGCTATTTTGTATATGTCATACTAAGTTCGTTTATCTATAAATAATAAATAAATATATTACGACAATATACACATCACCATCTAGCCCCAAAGTAAGCGTAGCTTGTGTTATGGGTACATATACTATGCATCAACAGTTGTCATTGGATCAATACGACTACTCTACCCCTCAAGCTTGCTCTTTTAGCTTGAAGTAGTAGTAGGAATTTATTACGTACGAAAAGAATGTTATTATTACGTAGGAAAATAATACAATTAAAAATGTCACACGTAAAATGTAACTTAATCACTAAAACTTATCTCTATGAGGCTTTTTAAAGACTGAATTCACATATATAGCTTACAGCAATCGCTAGAGGTTTGCTCATAATCACCGGGCTAGGCAGACGGGTTGGTGATCGCATTAGATCATGGAAAGAATTGGGGCAGTTTAAATAATTGTATGGTAGCAGGTGGTGCACGTGGCATGCTTGGTCCTTTTCCATACATATTTTTAGGACCTGGCCTAGGGCCATTCGCACCACAATTAACCACAGTTCACGCAGCGCGTACGGTTAAGCGTCAAGTTAGAAAGAAAGCCAGTGATATTTAATTTTAGAGACGCACATAATTGATAAAGTTAGAAGTGTGTGCCGGGGACCGGATCGGTGCCCCCGAAAGTGAAGTCCTAATCAACAGACTATCACCACTTTGCACAACATTACAATGCACTAAATAGTTATTTTGGCGGGAATAATATCCTACAGGGCTCAGGCATCCAAACGAGGTTACTCTACAGCTGATTAACAAAATAATTTCTGTTCAAAATTTTCCATATCGGTACATGAATATTCAACGTTGCTCATTTCGCAGTGCAATGTAAAATAAAAATTAAAGTCCAAGAGCTGGTGGTAACTCTTGGTTAAAGTTGATACCTGCTCTATACCATGAATATAAGAATTGCGATCAATTCCAATTTTGTTGACTTCTTAGTTTTATAGCAATAGAGTGGAGTTTTACACTACACTGACCGCATATTTTTGCTTATGTTGATTATTATTTATTATTATTTTTATTTAACTCTTTATTATATACCATAACATTAAAATATACAAAAATAAAATAAAAACAGAAACATAAAGAAAGAAGTAGAATACAAGAGGCGGCCTTATCGTTTAATAGCGATCTCTGCCTTGCCTGACAGAGATCGCTATTAAGCCTTTTATTAAGAAAAAACAAGAGGAGAATAAAAAAAATTAAAATACATACATGCGAATAACTTCATACTAATACATATACGTGTAAACAAATAGATCAAAAGTACACAAAATAATTAATAAATATAAAAAAAAAACTTGTTGATAATGATGATAGGTATTTTTTTGTACTTTTGATCTTTTGATTTTTATTTCTGAAAATGGTAGATTTTAATTTTTTATGGTTGGTAATAAGTGACGTACCAAGCGGATTCTCCACCTAATGCTAAGTGAAAACCCATCGCCTATAAACAGAGCTACACTTCGCAGGATATGTGACGGATATGTCTTGCAAAATGATTTTACTGGCAACTGCACTGAGAAAGAATTAATAGATGAATAGACTTGAATTGTAGGTACTGCACAGAACACTAATATAAAAACGAAGATGATATTGTTGACCCGACACATATAATAAATGATGATGAGTATAAACGGAGAATTCAGTGAAACTAAAATATTTATAAATAGAGAATGTAATTTACGCCTGAAGTAATTAATAAATGTAATCCAAAATCTCCTGGCCTCAACGATAAAGGCTTTTGCTTTGCCTTTTCAAAAATATTTTTTTTCTTGGGATGGAAAATTTAATTTATTAGCTATTCTTATCTAAATTCTTTCTGATATTTTGAGATTATGGATTGAAGCGTTAGTGGACTTTATGAATTAAATGTAAAGAAGATAGTAATAATATAATATGCATAAAAGAACGCAGAAAGCGCCTACGACAAATAGCGAATAACGAGTGCACACGGTGGCATGCGATAGCCAAGCATACGCCCCGACGACCCCGTCCGCCTTGCCGTCTTGTACGAATACGTGAGAAGTCGCGGAGATTCCTAGCTGTATAAATCGCAAGCAAAAACTTTATTACATCAACAGATACGTTTTTTTTGTATGCACGGCAATTCAACCCTGGATTGAATTGCGTTGTAAACTATGTACCGCTTGGCGTTGATGGAATGTTTTAAAATAAGAATCAGTCATACAGAATTTGCAACTTCAAAACCAACAACACTAGGTCCATTTTACTCTGATGATTAGATTAATGAATTAAATGAGTGCACAATTATTATACACTACAAAAAACTATAGAAAACTGTACGTTATTGCGTTTCTCTCCTCTTAAAAAAAGCTACGTTTTTTCATTCAGAAATCAGAATATTTCTCTATGCAGAAATTTTAAGTAGCACCTTTAAATTTCCCACGTGCTCTCCGACTATAATTTCATTGTCGACGCACAAAAGATGGGAGATAGCCAATTTCATTATTATCATAGCGCGATGCAATAAAATTGAACTGGTTAATCATGCGTTGCTGATTGTTGTATCGAATTTAATTTGTAAAAGAACATCGACAATTTATTTACTTCCCACGCAACAAGGGGTGTTATATGTTTCAAAAAATTCTGTTTGTCTGTGTCATCGTAACTCAAACAGCGATGAACCAATTTGGGTGCAGTTTTATGTATGAGTGTTATTACATCTGGTCAGATAACCATTTTTTGCTTTGAGCAACCTTTGCTTTGAGATTCGCTCGCTCATAAACAAAACCGTGTAGCTAAAAAAATATTAGGACAGATAAATTCTAAATTCAGGATTCAATACTTTTTAAATTTAATTGGTTAACATTTTTTACAGTTAGTGCTCCAAATTTAAGTAGAAGGTCCTGGATCCGATTCCCGGGAGAGCCAATTTGGGAATTTATAAGTTCTGAATTTTCTCTTGTCTGGTCTGATGGAAGGCTTTGGCCGCTGGTTACCACCCTACATACAAGCTACATGCCGCTAAGCGATTTAGTGTTCCGGTGCGATGCCGCGTAGAAACCGATTAGGGATGTGACTACTCTAACAGTTTAGCCCGCTATCTTAGCCTACATTATCACTTACACCCAGATGAGATTGCAGTCAAGGGCTAACTTGTGACATAAAAAAAAGATAAAAATTATGTCAAGGGATGAAATTTACATGTCGACCTGCCAATGTACGGCAACGGGGAATAGGGGAAGTTTGCCCTCGTTTATTATTACACTGATATTGTTTCAACACGTGCGCCAATGCTCGGAGAGTTGATAAAACTGTTGGGGAAGATACCATTTTGTCCATTCCCCGGGGAGATAATTGTCTCCTACCCCAAGTAACCGCGCTATGTCTGTCTGCTCGGTCCGTAGAAAATTGAAAGTTTATTCTAACGTACTGTCTAGATAAATCAAGTTTGTTTAAATATCACAAAAAAAAATCTAAACTTTATTGTTTAGATTTTTTTACAATATATAAATAAATTAACATAATTAAATTTGGAACACTAATAGACAGTTAGTTATCGCAAAACCAAGTTTCACTCATCATTAAAATTTGAGATTTTTGTACAATTGAATCAATTATATCACCGGAATGAGCCCGCAGACTTTGACAATTCAAAGTGTACATTGTCAAACCGTATAGCTAACTTCAGGTTATTGTGACGGCGTGCGCGCGCATCGTTAAAATTTACTCTCATAATTTTTCCCTAACGCGCTAAACGAAGTATAACTCCAAAAACTAAATTTTGTGACTTCTAAATTACGGGACTTAGGACTTTAATAGCCTGTATAAAAGAAGCACTGATTTATAGTAGTGCTCGTAAGAATAGCTGAAACTGGGATAACTGCTTGCGAACGGATCCAGACAGATGACACGCCATCCATATTTTGTCACTTGACGTCGCTAAGCACTCCGTAAGATATATGGGCGGTAGGCAGAGTGGTTCTAAAAGCTGTAAGGATAGTGGTCGCATCTGCTGTTAGATGAGAGAAAGTTTGCCTTAATCTTGGTATAATATGGAGTGGTCCGAACCCTACGAAGATTAAAGCAAACTTTCTTAAACAAGGCACTTTTGATACTTACATACATGTACCCATAAACTGCCTTGTTGTAACCATTGTTAGCATGTTTGACTGCAGATCACGAGGTCCGAGGAAAGAATATGTTAAAACACAATAATTACAGCAAGGTTATTATACAATTGATGAATTTCTCTATGACAAGGTGGCTTGGAAGCATCGCTTCGCTTTCATCTCTCACAAGATAGAAAAATGAATTTTAAAATGTAAAATGTAAATTGTCGATGTTGGAAAAGAGCAAATGCTGAGTTTCATGCCGGCTTCTTCTCGGTAAAATCTGCTTTCCGAACTGGTGATGAAGTCACTACAAACAGACAGACTTGACGTTCCAAAAGTGCTTATATTATTATATGGCTTGAAATAAATGAAGATTTTAAACTAAGATTTTCGTGGTTAATCAACATTTCTTGAGCATAGATCAACGGGTACATACCACGATAATATTTTGAATTTGTCGATATTTCGACCCAGTTGCATGGACCTTGGTCACTAGAAATGAATTTTTATTTTTGCGGTTTGAACAGAGTCGGACAATGAATACTATTTTTTTTTTCTATAATTAATATGTGATGGACAAAGCAGATAGCCCAACAGCAGCGTCTAGTCTAGCAGGAGACAATTATATCCTCGGGGAAGAAATAAAAAATGTATCTTCTCCCAAAGCTTTATCAACTCTCAGAACATTGGAGCACAACTGGAAATAATAACCAAATAATTTATGTGTAATAATAAACGGGGCTAAACTTCTCCTATTCTATGCTTTAGCAAGTGTATTTCCTGTAAGGGGGTGTCCGCTACAATCTTAAATATCATCATTCCTTAAAAGCAGAAAAAAAACTTCTCTTTATGTTCCTAGTTGTTCGTAATAGATATAAGTAGGGCTTAAATTTCTTGATTTTAAATGCGTTCCGTCTTGCGCCTCTCACAATTAAATTCAAATTCAAAAATTCTTTATTCATGTATACCTATCACAGGCACTTATGAAACGTTCATACATACCTGTAAGTTGATTCTACTTGCATTAAAGTCATATAAAACTTAAATTACACATATCACGTCATAATATAAGTTAAGCAGAACATAACTCACAAACTCTCCGCGCATACCTACGTTACTAAATGTTGACCTTTATAATAAATTTGTACCAGTGAACATTTCGAGTTGCTAATGGTCCAATAAATAAGAATATACACGGTAATAAGCGCAAGGCTATATAGAACTCTTTCATTCAGGTCACGAAGTATTTATGTAGCCAGTGTATCGGAACGACCGCTGGGGAGCTATTGGTATTCCACGAGCTAGCAAATGTAACCTATATTCATATGGACAGAACCTTTAGATTCTGCTAATAATATTACAAAATCCAAATATAAGTTTTTGTTTATTTCTCTACAACTTAACGTCTTTAGATTTTATATAGTAAGAAATAGAAAATAAAGTCAATTGGTGGCTTAAAAAGGACGTAAAGTAAGAACAGACAAACACAGTTTTGCATTTATAATATTATGTGTAACTCTTGGTTTGAGTTTCTTAAATCAAGAGTGAATAGGCATCTTCTAGACAAGCGCGCCCCACCTTAAGCTGGATCATCACTTACCATAAGGTGTGATTGACGTCAAGCGTTCGTCTTTATACAGAAAAAAATATTACGAATGGTTTTTTTTAAGTATAAAATAGTCAGCGATATAGAAATAACCATAGTTGATGTCACAGATAAATCAAATAATAACAAGGTTACATAATAGGTACATGTCCCTATAATTTAATATGTTACATGAAACAATGCTATTACAATATTCAATGACATGAACAATATATTGATAAAATTAGCTAGTTAACTCTTCTCATGACCATCTTCGCTAAGTTCCGAACCTTAAAGAAATAGTAAAGTATACAGAAATAAACGACACTGACGATTAATACAGCAAAAGTAAGAAGATAAGATTCATTAACCAAGGTCATCATAAGTGAAGATATAAAGAAGAGTCCCACACTGATTAAATGGAATGCTAAATACCAGATGTGGTACTTTATGAAAGGTTGCCTTTTCAAGAAGCTTGTTATAAGCACTGATGTAGCCGCGAACAGTTGCACGTACAGTAATCCAAGGACAAATTCAACTATAACACCTGTATTATTCTTCAGTACCACATCAGTGTTCCTTGCTGTTAGTATAAGAAGGACAGCCGAAAAGACTGCCATTGGTAAGACAGCTGATACTGATATCATTATAAAAGTTGTCCTTAACTGAACGCAGTGCGAGCACGGGATTTCTTCTGAATCATCAATTATAATCGTCATCGTTATCGAATATCAATGCATTTACGCAAAATTATTTAACGAAATATACTTCAATTCTTGTTTATGGGTTTTGTCTGTGCCAACTGGGCACAAGGTGTAACGAAATATAAGTAACACGTAGATACAAGAATCAGTCTCAGACACAGATAATATTTAGACCACAGACTTTGCCGTTAATTGCTGTCTTCTGGTTGATTGAAATGGTAATAACCGAAGAGGATATAAACATTACGTTCGTCCGCAATATCGAGTCCCGTCCAGGGAAAAAAATAATATTAAGATCACAGACTATGCCGTTTATGGGTTTTACCCTGGGTGGTGGAAATGTTTGTCAAGGTGAAAAAAGAAGAAGATGGCTGTAGTAAAAGAAGATAAAAATTTCATGGTGATAGCCGGATAATGCAAACGATGATTAATTTTACAGTTTGTAACTTACATAATATGATTTCCTATTTAATTACAAGCTATAGCTGAACCCCAGCATAAATATAATAAGAGTCATTAGTATTTAACTAAAAAACATATGTTAGAACCAGTCCAGTTTTTTATCTTCTGCTTCTTCTTTTGCTTTTTTTGGCTTTTAGGTGTGCCAAATCGGCACATTGTATTTGTGATTGAAAGGTGATTGTCAAAAAGTAAACATTATATAAATATAGCACTATACTTTTTTTAAATTTTAGTATTCCAAAATACAGTTTTTTATAAGCTGATCCCAAACTAGTTGCTAAATGACAAAAATATGCATGCCCGTCAATGTACCCTCTATAATCCATGAGCCAAGTTGTAGTCTCCACTAGAGGAGCATTCGACTCCAGCCTCATAGTCTTCCGAGAAACCGATCGAAGTATTGTTATACATAAAATGATAAAAAACCATTATCTTTTGCTGTTAAGCTGGTTTACATGTCAAATTATGATTTATATGTGATAGGAATGCGAAATTAATTGTAAATCAGTTTTTTATTTTTAGATGTATTTTCGTTTTGACAGTGATTGACCTTCTTTGATGTCTTTATAAGTTTACGTGAAAAAAAAGCAGCATAATATCTTATATGTAGTGTACTGATACGGTCAGTTGAGGACAAAATCCAATTCAAATTCAAAAATGTTTTATTCATGTAGACCTTATCACAGGCACTTATGAAGCGTTCATACATTTAACATGTTATTATAACGCTATTAAAGCTGTTTACCATGTCAATTAATGTCAGTGTATAGTCCATATGTTAAAAATCTATGTAAATGTATTAAAATTAACAAATTAAAACTACAATTGTTGTAATTTGGATTTCAATTTTTAATTTTATTTCATTTTCAAATGATTGTTTCATGCATACCTAGCTACTACTACTATTGCAGGATGAAGAGTTTTTTTTTCTTTACTGACCACTCTAGTTCGTGCTTTTTCGGACCTACTTGACACTGGCAAAGTACATTGTACTGTTTTGGCACTACGAAAAGCCATAAAGCAAAAGAAAAAGAAGAGCTCGTTAGTTAATTTTTTATAGCAGCTTAAATCATTCTTACTTTAATCAATGCGCTGTCAGAGAAAAATACTACAATGAACTCCAACGGGTGTGCTCAGCTTGTAGGACAATCTACATCCGTAATGCCGTAACAGAGTTCGTTCTATTTGCTTAATCGGATGCGACCTTAAGTTTTCAAAAAATAATTTAAATTGACTTTCTAATTGGTCTTTAATAAAATACCTTTATTTTTTACCTTTAGTTTTGCTTATTGGGATGCGACCTTAAAGTCTTCAAAAAAAATTTTTCTAATTGATTTTCTAATTGGGCTTTAATAAAACACCTTTATTAAAGACTTCGATGTCTTCGAAGCGTGATGGTTAGATGGTTGTGAGCAATGTTTATTTCTACTATGATTTCATAGGAGAATCTAGTGCAAAGCAATGGGGCCAAAATTAGGCTGTTGATAATGATTACCAATTCGATACATATATAACGAAGATTTCAGTAGATAAGAGGACAAATGCCTAAACGGATAACAGCGTATTGTTACATAATAGACTTCCTCAAAGAAACAGCTTCTATACAATACTAATTATTGGCGTTGTTCCTACCAAACATGAGGTAGATAAAATTCCATATCTGAATGTTCAAAACAAAGGCGATTAGTTTGGCCAATGTGCAAATTTCTAGATATAGGTTTCGGACAGTGTGATTATATTTTTTAATTTTTAGTGGTATTTTACCCACGCTATAACACAGGCGTCTTTTTTTAATATAAACGTGGCTGCAATCTACAATCACACCTTATTTAATGGTGCTAAACCGCAATTAGGTGTTATATGCTATAGAATGATAGTTAACATTTTATTACAAAGTTTTCATGTTATGTATTTAAACATACCATGGACTGTTTAATGTAACCAATTCTAAAAAAAAAACAGGTCAAGTTTTTACTAAACGTAATCTTTAAACGAGCAATTCTCGTATATATATCTATATATAATTGGAAAATATCAGAATCGCCTCCAACGATTTTCATGTAATTTAGTATACAGGGGGTTTCGGGGGCGATAAATCGATCTAGCTAGGATTCATTTTTAGAAAATGTCATTTTATTTGTGTTTTCCGGTAGTAACCGAATTGGTGCAGACGAAGTTGCACGGGTCAGCTAATATAATTAATTTTAACTAATATTGTAAATGCGTGTGTTTGTGTGTACTTCGTTCACGTCCTAACTTAGCAACCAATTGAATTTATTTTTGTGATAGGTAAGGTTAATTGAAATAATTTTAGTCCTAGTCAAACATCAAATTCTTAAGAGTGTTAGCAGGTCTCACATGGATGGGCAGCTTTACGAGACAAGATAGCGTGTGTCCAATGCTTGAAATTTACAAGGTTTGGAGGTTAAGGGAAAGACACAAAACATAGTTAACAAAAGCGGTCTTTCCTCCTGGCAGTTTTTCAAATAACTACGCGGACAAAGCTATCATTAAATACTATAAAATAAACTAAAGAACCTGTACCTGTGTTTGTTTTATACCTATTTCCGGCTCAAGTGCTGCACCGATATTGTTGAAACTTTGCCTAGAGCTATCTTCAATCCTGTCTAGCTAATGTTGGCAGGAGACAAAAATTATATCCCACGACTATATGCCCGCCCTGGCAACGGATGAAAAGGCCACAGGGTATTGGGGAAATTTACGCCCGTTTTTTATTACACGTTTATTATTTGGATATTATTTTCACTTGTGCGCCAATGCTCGGAGTGTTGGTAAAGCTATGGGAGAAATTAAATTTAAACCTTTCTATACTAGCCTGTAAAATCTAATCTTATCTTACCTGTATTCTGAAAAATCGAAGAGTTTTTTTTTTATTATTATTAATTGATGGACCAAGTAGAAAGCCCACGTCCAGCCAGGAATACGTCTTGCAAAGTGCGATCCTGCGTCCGTCAACTTGAGGCATAGATATGAAGCCTCGTGTTCCCGTAATAACACCGGCAACACGCCCTATAAACCGGAACATAGCATTGCTACAGTGCTACTTAGCGGCAGAAATACGCATGTTGGCGAGCTCCTTCACAAAAAGCCCTACTACTACGAAATAAATGCGGTTGAAGCCGAGGTCACCTCTCATGTTTTATTTCCCGAGCATTCTCATAAAATTCGATAAAATGATATACTACTAGTATCTAAATATAGATACAGGTATATTTTTTTACTTCCGTAATATTCCGAATAAATGGTTTATAGGAACAGAAAATAGAAAAAGTTGCCTCGAAAAGTGGAAAATACGAGAGAAACTGCATGTGCTGCTTCCTATGAGATTTTTGTATGAACCATAACTCACGATTCGAACGATGGATATGCGCATTTCTTTTTTTGGCTAACTACAAAATCGTCCAGAAAAAGTTGTCTAGCGAACAAAATCGAGAAATTCTCATTTTAGTGAACTTCACATTTTAACAATAGACGTTTTAAATATTCCGTGTATTTAAATAAATTGTTTGATGTACAAATTTATATTTATTGAAATTTCATCGTCATTATGATAAATATCATCATCATTATATTAGCATCCCAATGCTGAAGAACAGCCCTGCTCCCATAGGCCAGCGGAATTTAGAATTTTGTACCCCTACGCTGCTTACGTTACGCGGATTTTTGCGATTGCTATCAGACAACACAATGCCTTGCCCACGCTGGTGCCAACTCAGAATTTGTTTACAGGAAATTCTGATACCTAATTTTTAGGCCGATCCGGGATTTAACCTCAGGATGACAAAGTTGGACACAGATCCATGGCAGCCAGTACGTAACATAAATTAATAAATGATGATGATCTATAAAATTTGATCTGCGCAGCGAAAGCTCTGTGAAGACAACCTAATTTACTACTGTACAGTTGAAGACACATCAATGGCAGACGCTTGATTACACTTTAACACATCAATGTCGGACAGTTAAATAAACTTTTTATTCGGGAAAAAAGAATTCACGCAGGCTTAAAAAAAAATTTACAAGCGTAAAACGAATTCGCGGCCAAATTCTAGCATGTACCTACATAATTTAATTCTAGCATTCGCTACGAGGCCCATAAATAATTTTCTCTCTGGAATATTTAAAATGGTGTACCAGCTACATTCGCAGCCACTTCAAAGGTTTCAGGTGTGGGAAATATACATTTGCATTTTAAACCACTGTAATAAGGTGCTAGGAGCTGATCTCGCAGATACTATCCAAAGTGCGAAAGTTATGCTAATATCGAAACCTTTTACACATGACCTTAAAGGGTTTTGCTTGAAAATTTGGGATTCGAAATTCTTAAACAGAATTATTTGATGATTTGATGACAGTTTTTAGTAGAAGAAGCATCGCTTTCATCTCTCACAAGATGGAACAATGAATTTTGAAATGTAAAATGTAAATTGTTGATATTGGAAAAGAGCAACGGCTGCTTCTTGCCGACTTCTTCTCGGTAGAATCTGCCTTCCGAATCGGTGGTTGAGTCACTACACACAGAAAGACTTGACGTTTCAAAAGTGCTTATATTAGGCCTACTTGAAATAAATGAATTTTTAATTTTGAATTTTGAAGAGATTTTGTGTCATAACTCGCCCGGGGAAGAACTACTGCCATGTTTAATTCTGCCCCCAAGCAGCTTTGCTGTGTTCAGATCTGTCGTGGCTGTCGGTGTAATTACAGGTTCATGAGGCTTAGCACCAACACTTCAGCAGGTCTAGCACGGGCAGGAGATAAAAATTATATCCCCCGATTATATCCCCTGCCAAGGGATGTAATTAACGTTTCCACCTGCACGGGAGCATTAAATAGAATAAGTTTATCCCCCAATATTATTTCACATACATTATTTGGATATTATTTCCATTAGTGTGCCAATACTCTGAGAGTTGATAAAGCTGTGGAAGAATCATTGTCTTCTGCCCATGCTAGCCGCGCAGGTTTATGGAGACAGGGCGGCACGTTTCAGTACATGTACCTTGCATGCTCTGATTTATATTGCAACAATTGGCAGGGCTTATAGTGTGGCGCTAAAAAGAAACATGGTTTGAAATATCACTTTAGTTTTAGTCTTAAGTCGGGTGGAGGGACGAACAGACAAAAAAATAATCCTGAAAAATTCCATTACTCGATTAACATATCCAGAGATTTAAAATTGTGATAACGAAAAATCATAATAGGTATTTGTTTCAGTATCCCTTTGCTGCAGGGTAGTGAGCTCTTTCAAAGAAATTATCATGATTTCAACAAAATAGAACAGAATAATATCATTTTACAACTAGTAGACAACAATGGTAAATCCGACTTCTATAAAACCAAAGTTCTTTGCCCTCTCTTTATTATCATTGTAGTGTGTGACCACAATTTACATTATACAGGACAGTCTTTTAACTTTAATTAAAGATGTAACGATTGAGGTTTCATACTCACGATCCTTATCAACTCAATAATATTCACAGTCATCGGGACGTATGTTTTCGTTACAAAATTGTACATTCTGTACTGCTATATACTATAGTACTGAAAACACGCGTCAAACGGACAAGAAACGGAGACAAAACTTGAGCGCTAATAAATTATTAATCCGCCATTTATTATATCTAATTCCGAGTAGGTTTAGATTACCTAGTTCAATTCTGGGTACCTAAGGACATTGTCTTACCTTCCAAAATTCTCACATCTGGTACCATTACTTGATATAGCGTGGCAGTACGATGTAATGTTGCTTACAAAACCGGTTACATGTCTGAGTTAGCGCATTAACACCTTAAACTGCATTATGCTTTATAATATATAAAACCATGTAAAATTCTAAAAGCTAAATATAAATAAATCAAACATTCCTATGTATTTGACGACACTTATTCCAGAATCACCAATTTTTTCCTTCTCCGTTTCATGTTTAACTTAAGGTTCATGCTTTATAGCAATATGCATTCCTAACCAGTCGTAACGGAATGGACAATATATAATTATGAAGTAACCGTGGTTTACTATAAACATAAATTATTTTAATTATTTGCCCTACTGAAATCAATTATCATTAAAAGTGCTTAAAATTCAATTTCCGCTTGTCGAAAGTTGTCATAATGCTAAAAATGACATTATGTCAACTGTTAATTATTGGGATATAAATAACTGAAGGACGTCCGGAATTGAGTGAGGGACGCATTCTTTCAAAAGCCACTTTTGAAGGAAATGCCTTCTGGCATTATTTTATTGTCTCCTATTTTGATTTGAGAACATTATGGTTAAACTACTTTGTTTATGGTTATACTACTGAGTTGTTCGCTATAGAACAAGTAGTAGACGTAAATAAAGACGAACTTTCTTCAATAACCGTCTATCTAAGTTGCCAGTTGAGAGAAAGTGACATAATTGCGACATGTTTTCAGTCATATTTGCTAAAACTTTATTGGATCGAAACTTACTGTGCGATTGTGTATACGAAACAATAGCTTATTTTAATTATAACAAGTTATTAACCGTCTTGGTTGTTATTTAAATGAGAGGGTGGCCAATCAATGTCTACTTACCTTACGGAGTAAGGTAGGATGACACTTATTACTAGCACCAGGTTAAAGTGGAAACCTGTTGGACAGGTTTACTTTTATATAGTGTTTATTGGCGGACCAAGCCGATGGCCCATCTGATGTTTTTTTTTTTTTTTTTTTAAATATACTACGACAATACACACACCGCCACCTAGTCCCAAAGTAAGCGTAGCTTGTGTTATGGGTACTAAGATAACTGACGAATATTTTAATGAATAATATACATAAATACTTATAATATAGGTACATATAAATACCCAGACACTGAAAAACATTAATGTTCATCACACAAACATTTTCCAGTTGAGGGAATCGAACCCACGGCCTTGGACTCAGAAAGCAGGGACGCTGCCAACTGCGCCAATCAGCCGTCATAAATGGAAAACCATCGCATTTAAAAGGTTAACACAGCCTGGACATGAAAGTTACACTTACTGCAAAATGCCGGGTTTCGTGTGCCTGAAATTACACCGGCAACTACATTCTTCAAACCAGAACACACCATTGACTTAAGGACATACAGAATCAACATTGTAAACGCCCCACGCATACATTACACCAGTGTTTTTTTTTAAGTTATACTTCTTTTGAACGTGATATCGAAAAACTGATGAGAGTAATATTTTACGATACGAACGAAACCCTGTAGTTAGCGAAAGCCATCATTTTAGTTTTTCAAAAAAAAATTTGAAAGACTTTGACAATTGAAAGTGTACACACTTTCAACTCATTTTAAGGGCGGGCTCATTTTAATGTCGAATGAAACATGGTTATGCGATAATGAGATAAATAGATAATCCGTTGGCGTCGTTTTTTCACCCTGCACCCTTGTCTAAGAAGAGCCCACAACAAACTTAGCCAGGTTTTTTTTTGTTATCACCATCTCAGTAAATTAATATTAAGCTTTTAAGCTAATCGTGAGAAAACCTGCATGCCTTCTCTATATTATTGTCCACAAAGGCGCGTAGAGTATATCAATCTAATCTTTGCTATTTTGAGAGAAATCACGTGCCCTTAATGGGCTGATAACGATGATGATCCGTACCTGACAATCTAGCAGAATACATAATCTTATGTTATTACTACTATGAACTTGCTAGCAATTTTTTTAAATTATTTTATCGGTCGGAATTAACAGCGGCAATTTTTAATTCGAATCATAAATACTTAATGGATAATGTTAAGCATGCTTACATAGATAATGTAAAGGCTCAGCTATGCTTAATTATATCTATGATGTCATTAGAATGTTTAGTTGTTAAATTAAAAATTTTACAACATATTTGTTGTAGACAATAGTCAAACTACGATTTTTTGCGAAAAGCCTAGGAAGATTGCAAAGCAGCGGATGGTAGTGATCAATGTAATCCAAAATTCTCAGATGGCAGATTAAATTTAGCAGCAGTATTGGATACTGCTTTTTGAAGATTCATAATTATTTTCGGGCGTAAGACAGTTTTTTGTAATCCACAATAATCGCAGTTAGACATAGGTATTGATTATATATTATTTATCCCGCAGGGCTAGCACGGGCGGGAGATAAAAGTTATATCCCCCGATTATATCTCCTGACAAGGGGTATAATTAACGTGCCCACCTGCTTAATCACTGAAACATGGAATATGAGAAGTTTACCCCCGGTTATTAATACACATATGTTATATAGGTATTATTTCCACTTGTGCGCCAATTTTCTGAGAGTTGATAGCAATGGGAGAAGATAAATTTATATCCTTTCCCCGGAGATACAACTGTCTCCTGTCCGTGCTAGCCGTGCAGTAAAACTTAAATGCCCGCCCTGAGGCTGCATGAATATATTCATTTATTTCAATTATTCCTAGTATAATAGCACTTTTGGTTTGTAGTGACTCCACAACCGAGAAAAACCCGACAAGAAACTCAACAGTTGCTCTTTTTTTCAACATTTATGATCATTTTTCTATCTTGCGGGAGATGGGCACGACCTAATCCAACCTGACTTAAAATGGTGGAAACAAACTTAAGAAAGGAATGGGTATTCTATTTGTATCTTAGTTCCCGATTAGCCACTCCTTTGCAAACGTTCTAGGCTTTTCGCGAAAATTCGAACTGGCAAATGATCCTGCGACATCTCTAGATGGTATAAAACAAAGTGCCTTTCCTTTTACCAGCTCACTCCTCCTTAACCACGTAATGGATTTTGATGCGGTTATAAGTATTTATTTATACTAAGTATTTTTATGTTTAGAAAAAAAAGACAGTAATTTCGCTCTTTTTTTTTAGTGTATACCTTTTTTACATATATTATCGTAATAAAAGTATTTATGGTCACGGTGGTTTATTATTTTAACAATATTTTTAAAATACATTTACATTATTAATTAAATTATGATCGACAGGTCCGTCCACTGTTTTCGTTCAAGTGAGAGAGGCATTTGACATTCGCTGTCAGTTTGACGTATACAAATTAATCTTAATTTTCTATAACGTATGCATTGCCGCTAGGGCTGTCCATTGCTTAGCGATGTTATTACAACACATGGTTACTTTGTAGAAGGTAATGTTTAGTTTCATTGCCGCTATCTATATGCTTCGGGACTTTTCCAGCAGCAAATGGGTCAATGCTCTGTAAACCTCTTTCCAATGTAAGTAGATATTGATTAGGATGACAATGCTAACAACACTTTTTTGGGAAAAGATCGCACTCGACCTAGAAAAGAACAGCAGACCGATCATGTATGACATCGTAAGGAAGTAAAATCGACATTCAATTAACTCTATTAGACTTCACTTCGTCAGGCTCCATTTCACAGCATCTTACCTGCAAGAAACAAAAAAAAAATAAGTAATAATAATATCATACAAACAAACAACTTATTGATGCTAAATATCCGTACTAATACTATAAATGCAAAAGTATATTTGTTTGTTGGTTACCTATGTTTATCGTGATGAAATCTGGCACAGAGATATAGATGCTTCCTGGAGATGGGCGTAGTTTACTTAATAGCCAAGCTAAGCCTGCGATTATAAAGCCAAGGTTTTAAAAGCGCAGGCGGGCGATGCGATGCGGTGAGTCGGTTTATATAGTGTAAATCTTCAAGAAACAGCAGCGCAATCTTTTTCCGAATATAGTTATACAAACACGATTGTAAGTCTGTGTTATAAACTGAATACGGGTGTTAGGTACATACCGAAACCGTTCATCTCGGTGCGGGCTTAAACTTCAAAATACAAAGAAAGACCTGGAAAGTTTCCAATACACGTGCGTCTCAATTCTTAACTTTTCCCGTTACATGGCACAACTTTATTTGTTCTCGCAGTACTTAGCGATTTACGCCATTAAAAGTTTTAATTTATTTTGAAGCGGTATTTCGTCTGAAATATTCGAGGTGCAATAATAACATGAGGAATTATGTTAATGATAAAAGAGTTTGGAATTTTATGGTTTAACTTAGTTTTATGTAGTAATGTGAAATGATTGCCAAAAGAACACCAGTCATTTTTGACGTAGTCTTCCTTATAGTTAAAGGCGTTGTTAGTCCGGCCTAAGCTTTGCTATGAAAATTAAGCTTGATTTGGGATCGTTTCGCGGAGCTAGAAATTAAGCTAAGTTTTCATAGTATATGGTGGAATTCCGCATAGTAACGCCTGTTGTTATAAAATGGCCTTAGCTTTATTCATTCATTCAAACAACCTGTTTTAGTTGTAAGGCTCTAAGGATGTGTGAAGTGATGCAGAGATAAGAAAATTGCACAAAATGTGCTGTGGATAATAAATTATAAATAAACTACGCCACTACACACATCGCAATCTAGTCCCAAAGTAAGCGTAGCTTGTGTTACGGGTACTAAGATAACTGTGAAAATATTTTTATGAATAATATACATAAAGTACGTATAACATTTTCTAGTTGTGGGAATCGAACTCACAGCCTTGGACTCAGAAAGCAGGGTCGCTGCCCATTGCGCCAGTGGGCCGTCTAAATATAAATAACTTCCCTCTTCTTCGTCACTTTCTATATTACTGAAGGTGGCTATCAAGTGACCTTTTATTCTCTACTTATTTCTTCATGTTTTTTTCTATATACACTACATGTAACCGAATTACAAAATAATCTTTAAGGATGCATAAGTATATTTCATAAGATACCCTGTAAAAATATTAAATTGAAAGAAGCATTCATAATATAAAGAAACATATTCGACGGCCAACAGGCGCAGTGGGCAGGTACCCTGCTGTCCGAGTCTAAGGCCGTGGGTTCGATTCCTACAACTGGAAAATGTTTGTGTGATGAACATGAAGGTTTTTCAGTGTCTGGGTGATTATCGGTATATTATTAGTATTTATGTATTATTTTAAAAATATTTATCAGTCATCTTAGTATACATAACACAAGCTACGCTTACTTTGGGGCTAGATGGCGTTGTGTATTGTCGTAGTATATTTATTTATTATTTATTTATGTTTCCACAGAAACGAATTCAAAAAAGTGTTTACGTATGACAACCCTATTGAACATAAAATACTGACACGCGCATTGGTTTTCGGTGTCACAGATAAGTCTCAGACACAGTACAAATTGTACTTCTAAAGCCTGTGCAGTATTATTTCGGTATTCATTTACACGTTGTATATTCATGATGCGGTTTGCAAATAAAGAGTTATAATAATAAAAGTTCGTGCTCGGATTGAAGTTCCTTCGTTACATTGTTTATTACAGCGTTCCAACCTGTTCTATCCTCGGCCTTTTTGATACCAAGTAATAAAATAATAGGGAGGTCTGTGAGCTACATTTCTGGTCAGTCCAGAGACGAGGATCGGCCGAATGGTCTTTTACTCTCCACCTTATCTACCACTATTACGAATAGCTTATTCAGGTTCCTGGGCAGGCGTCGGGCATTACATAGCTTCAGCGGACAAGGAATTAGTTGTCTTTTCAACTCCGTTCTCACTATACGCGGTCCATTGACGGGGAGGGAGGAAACGGTGCGAGAGACTTATCCGGAGCAGTGTTGCTAAACAAGCGTCGACGAGTCAATTGCATTTTCTATTCCTGTGTCCTGCCCCGCATTTAAAATGTATGAAATTTTAATCTGCTTAGCAAATCGGAGCGGAGTTTACTCTATACAAACTCCATAGGCGGTGTGGTGATTACTCTTGACGTTCCTTTCTAACCCCCGACGCTAAAACAACGATCTGTAGGTGTGTTTGCGCGCGCGTGTTTTTGTGTGTAATAAATATTTTTTCACAATATAACAATAAAAATAAATAAAATCATTATGTTTCAGGTCGGGGATAAATACAAGTAATAGTAGACTAGTACGATAATGTACACTATATTACCAGTAGTTTTTTTTTTATTTTATTTCAACGTGTCATTTTCCCACGCTGCTAACTCCCACTCACCTCTATACAATAGTCTCGAAACTTTTTTATCACCCTATAGTGAACTAATGCGTCGTTCCGCGGCCACTGGATTTCGTTTAAATGTGATTTCCAGCTTAATGGATTAACGAATTTAGAATTTAGCTCTGCACAAAAGATAGCGTTGTTTCATTTAACTTTTCCGCAGATGCGAATGTATGCTATAGTTTTGTTTCATGTAAAGTTTTTTGGCTTTAGTTGATTCGGAAAATGGTGCAACGTAGTTATTAAAGTCAAATTCATGTTATGAAAACAAAACTTAATTTGCGGTTCTCTTGAAAAGCAGGAGGATATGTATGGTGTAGTTTATAATTTCTTCAATCTTTATACTCCATACCAAACAGATCTTCGGCAATGTCCCTTCCTCAGGAGATGTTGACTTAACATTGAACAATTTTTCATTATAAAGTCTGCAAAGTAACGCCTGGTTCATTCCAATAAATTCTGTATCAATAGTCCCGTATTGAAATACCTTCATAACCACTTTTGTTACAGAACACACACACGCACGCTCAAACCTATAACACCCCGTCGTTTTTGCGTCGAGGGTTAAAATATAAAAAAAAAAAAACTTACCTCTAATTCTCATTTTTCGAAATTTAACATAAAAATAAATGTAAATGTATGCGTTTATTCTCTGATTAAATAAATATATTATTATTATAATTATTATTATTTTTACACGAGGTATTTATTTATTTAGAACAGTTTGAAATAAAATTATGAATAAAATTAATTATAATATAAATTAATTATAATAAAAATATAATTATAATGTAAATTAATTATAATCATCATCTTCTTGTCGACACGAAATAAATAGATAAAGCTATCGATTAGGAATCATAGTGGTGACATACCGATATTATTATTGTGGTCTGGCTATCAGACAATTGCGCTATCTAAGCCGGAGATTAAACAAATTGTGGTTGAATTAACTCTGGGGTCATTTTATAATATAGGTCATCTACCCTTATAATATATTTATACTTAAACTAGCTGTTGCCCGCGACTTCGTCTGCGTTTGATTTTGTTTTTGAACTAAAGGGTAATTAAAGTTCTGAACTAAAAAAAATTAAAGTATCCAGTATCTAAGCCTAAAATAAGGGGTTGCTGCTGTCTGCTGAGGAGTTCTGCCCTCTATCTCCAACCACAGTTTGGGCAAAAATAAACACATATTATAACCTCTATAGTACAAAAATAAATCGGTTATAATTTGTCGGAGTTATGGTGTAAAATCGTCAAACACTCATCCCCTCGCCCAAAGGAAGCGAGCTTAATGTCGGGATAAAAAGTATCCTATATTACTTGTAACACTTCCTAGAATATGTGTACAACGTTTCATGAGGAGTAGTTTTTGCGTGAAAGCGTAACAAACAAACTTACATTGACATTTATAATATTAGCAGGGATAGGGATAGGGATATATTTTATGCCACTACAAGTTAGCCATAGACTGCAATATCACCAGCTGATATCTATGATGGTAGCGGGCTAACCTGTTAGGGAGTATGGCAGTTATATTAAACCACGGCAACGGTAACTAGCCACGGCCGAAGCCTCCAACCAGACATAAATTACATTCCACTACAAGTTAGCCCCTAGTAATAATCGACAGACTAAGCAGATTGGAAAACTTTTGCATATAAACAGAGGAACATTTCCCAGGCCACGCAGGGAACAATTCATATAAAGTGCAATTTGTATCCACAAACCGTAGGTGTAGAGCAAAGTCAAAGTCAAAGTCAAAAATATCTTTATTCAAGTAGGCCCTAGTTAGGTGGCACTTTTGATGCGTACATAAGAACTACACGGTAGTGAGATGATGGCGATAACCACATTCGTAAACTTAAAACTAAAGCTACGAGGGTTCCAAACGCGTCCCGGTCTAAGAAGAAGCCCACAACAAACTTAGCCGGGTGTTTTTTTTTTTTGTTATCACCATCTCACAATGTAATTTTAAATTACGAGCCTGTAATTACAGCGGCAAACACGCCGTACAGACACACAGCAATGCTGTATGGGGCAGTAATAAGCATGGCGCACAAGTTCCGTCACAAAAAGCTTTTAACTATATTCTAGACAAAATTCTGATCCTCCATTCAACGTTCATCACGTCGTAATAGTACTACGTGCCTACCAAACTGATCACCAACAATAGTAAAATAAGGATTAGCGTAAGCAGGAAACGATATCTTAAACATTCTTGTCAGGTGTTCGTGATAAAAACAAAAGATAAAACGCGCATTTTGCAAGTCCAAGAAAAATTTGATATGCGTAATTTGGTTAGTTGTTGCTGCAATAGTTATTAATTGTTACAATTAATGGGTTTTAACGTAAGGTTCTTTGTTTTACTCACTACAAGTTAACTCTTGACAGGAATCTAAATGATGATGCATTCTAAGATGGTAACGGACTAGGGGAATGGCAGTTTAAATCTTTGTCGGTCGGGTAGTAATGAATGAAGACCAGAGCAAAATACAGAAATTATAAATTCCAAACCCCCCTGCCAGGGAACGACCCCGCAGGGTGAATACGTATCTGGCGACTGGCGTAAATTTTGCAATCACTGCTGTCAAACGTCACTTTTCCATACAATAAACAAACAAAAGTTACGTTTGACAGCAGTGATTGCAAGATTTACGTCTGTCACAAGCCTGTCGCGAGATACGTAATCACCCTGCTGGACTTTCTAACTATATGATGTATTTTTTTTATTTAGTTCGCAAAACTGACAGTCAACTGCTAGCTCTAATATAAACTATAGCACTATTTGGCATGTGTATACAATTGTGCCTTCTCTATGCGAACATAGCATGCAATACCGCTGGGTACATAAGGCTGCTGTAATAAGCAAAAAAAAAATATTAAAGTAATAAATTACTAAGAAAAGAAAAAGAAAAAAAACTAAAATATTGTGGAAATAAAATTACTTTAGCAATTACCTATTTCGTAACTTAAACTTAACACTAGGTATATTATCGCTGAAGATATCTATACTATGACGAAATCAATTTGCGAGACATTGCATTCGATACATAGGACTATGTTGGCCAAGATTACTGGTTTTTGATTAGTCTATTATTAAGGTTTTGGAGGCAGCTACCTTCACGTGGAACTACTAATTTTAAACGCTCAAGCAACTCAGGCGCATCAATTAGGCCTTTTATTAATTTAGCAAGAAAAATTACACCTGTAATCTTTCTACGCTCCTTCAGTGAAAGCATTTTATAGAACGCAAGTCGCGAGTCGTATGTGTATAATTTCTTACAATTTAAATCCATGTATGACAAGTGATACAAGAGTCTTCTTTCGATGCGTTCAATTTGATCTGTATGCACTTGATACCCTGGGCTACAATATTCAAGAATGATTTGATATATTTATATAGAAATATGCAATTATGGTAATTAAGATAGAAAAAAAAAATTAGACAGGTAGATAACAGCAATGTCACTAGCTTATCTTAGCATTGATGCATTTAACATTCCTTCTCATTTTGTTGCTAATTTGTATGATAGTTTATCATGTAAAAATAATGCTACGATATAGTAACTCACGTGGTAATATTTCATTCTGATGAATTTATTTATAAATAAACTGCCTTTGTTCAAAGTGTTCATTTAATGTACTCATTAAAAGTACTACATGGACCTATTTGAATAAAGAAATAATTGACTTTACTGGGACTCTACATACAACTTATTCTATTCAAATGTATAACCGCAAACCCGCAACTATAGATAAGAAAACAAAAGGTCCGTAATAAAAAATAGATACGTTTTTAGTTGAAATTACTGCAGAAACTTACGTCGCAACTAAAAAAGTTTTTATATCCTTACATGATTTCTATAATAAAATTATTTCTTTTTATAAATTTAAAGAGCAACTATTCATACCATGCAAAGCAATTCCTAGATCATCAATATCTATACTAATATTATAAAGAGGAAACATTTTTTTGTTTGTTTGTTTGTACCCAATAGACTCCGAAAGTACTTGACCGATTTTAAGCATTTCTTTCCAAGAAAAAAAGAAGAACTATCACGAAGTAACATAGGCTTTAATTATAATTTTTATTAGTGTTTTTACCTACACTTGGAGGAATTATAAATTTTATAAATTCTCTACTATATAATACTGCAACGTTTCCTACTAGATGACGCTACAGTCGCTATAAGACATGTAAAAGGCATATACTAATTTCGGCATCAATTACTAATTTAGGAGAGCCGTAGCTTATTTGAAAAAAGCGCTCAGGCCGCGATTGCCAGAGTCGCAGGTTCAAATCCTTCAGGTTCGTATCCGAAAATTTCTATATGCATTTTAAATTTATAAAATAGGCTATAATTTATTTTCAACATATTTTGGATATCTTTAAAAAAATTGCAATAATGTAACCCAAAGTAGTAATACTTCGCCATAAAATTCATTACTTGGCGTGCGCTCGTTACATTAGTATCGCAATTTTATTTTATTTAAATAAATAGTTTTATCATCAACGGTATTCATACAACAGTAAAATACTTTTTATTCATTCCCATCTTACATTTTATGTAGAAGTTATCGAGAGTTAAAAATGTAAGGACCTAAGCAAAACAGTTATTTTTAGAGATACACTTTTCTAAAGTCCTTTTTAAAAATGCACCCTATTAATTTTTACAACAATACAGAATAAGAAAAATATTATGAATTGAAAAAAAAACCATAAGCAGAAGAAGCCGCGGGCGTTCTGCATAAATCTCAAACTGAGTGAGTGAAAATTACGCAATCGATGAAAACTTGCGTTTCACTTTCAAATACACAACTTAGTCAAAGCAACTTTCAATTTAGATTCTCGGCCGAAATATTAACGTCAATACCATTACTCTCATCAAAAACGCTTCTGATAACTTTGGCTAAAGATTTAATTTAAGATTATAATTTACTTTGCAAAAAGGCCATAACAAGTTTCGAAGTGAAATTGAAAAAGATTGAAGCAAATGAAAGACGACTTCTTTCAGTTTCCAGGAAATTGACGATTGTAAAAGTAATGGAGGTGAAAACGTCGATGGGGCCG
Source organism: Pararge aegeria (assembly GCF_905163445.1). Lineage (NCBI taxonomy): Eukaryota > Metazoa > Arthropoda > Insecta > Lepidoptera > Nymphalidae > Pararge > Pararge aegeria. The sequence goes on from NC_053181.1 coordinate 3,669,243, forward strand.
AAACCGTAATTGGAGTTGAAATTTAAATTGAACTCGCCCGTAATGGAAATTGAAATGATGAAATTTAATGATATAGCTTTAATCCCTAGTCGGGTAGTGAACAATAATATTAATACGCTGCCGGGAATATTGTCTGGCAAAAGCTAAAATTGATCTAAATGTAGACTACTGGCTGCCGGCGTTCTTCGTTCTTTTACTAATAATCCTGCGGGAGCTTTTTTTTTTCCTGGGATAAAAAGTAGCCTATATTACGCTCCGCCCTTTCCACTAACTATATACTAAAAATCAAGATCGATTAGTAGCTTAGTTAAGGATTAAAGTTAGGACAAACAAAACAATTTCCCATTTATGACGTTAGTATGAATTATGGATGACGAAGCGGTGGTAGCGCATTGGGTAGGACTTCGACATCACTTCCACTCACCCACCTACACTCGCAAGTAAAAACGGACGGACGCACGAACGCACGCACACACGCACGCTTATACACACACAGACACACACACTCACGTCAAATTTATAACACGACAAATGACACGATTTTTGCAACGAAATGAAAAATATCGTTCGCATCAATTAATTATTTCGATTCGGATTAAAATTAATATGATAAGAATCAACTTGTAATCTGTTTGTAATCCAATTTGCTATATTTTATGCACTTATTAACATAACTAATGTAATACATGATCGATGTCAGTGCCTTGCGATTATTTTATTAGTACTTTAATTGTCATATTGAGCCATAATGATGATCTTTATAATCACGAATCTAAAACCTTTATTGAAATCATTCGGGAACTCTCTATGCCCGGAACGTGTTTTTTTCTGTTCAGTAATTTAGCAAGTGCGATATAGCAGAGCAGTATAACGCATTACGTAATTTGCACGACAGTAAATACTGCCGATCCAGTAACAGCTAATGTAGTTACAAGGTCAGGAGATAATTAAAGCCAGAATACATTCTTACCGTGTTCCAAACACTGAACTGCCGTGCATAACGTACTGCGACAATTCATAGATGGTTGTGCCAAGTCATTATAATCTACCCTTTACCGTCCCACAATAGAAGGTCAACAACAACAACATGGGTCTCCTCTCAGAATTATAAGAGTTTAGAACGTAGTCCACCCCGCTGGCCAAGTACAGTTTGGTAGACTTCACGCGCCTTTCTGAATAAGTTGAGAGCTCTCAGGCATTTAGGTTTCCTAGCGGAGTTTTCCTTCACCGTTCAAGAAGGTGATGTTCAATTGCTTCAATTAGAAATGCACATAGCCCCGAAAAGTTAGAGCTGCGTGCCGTAGATCAAACTCGGGCCCCGCGTGAGGAAAACTGAACTACTGACCACAGGCTATCGCCACTTTTTTACTGCAACGTGTATTTTTAAAATCTGTACTTCATACCTAAACAATTATGCATTGTAAATCAACAACTCCTGAGGATGCTCCGGTTTCGGAGTGAAACGTGCGTAGAGCCATTTTTCCGAAGATCTGTTTGGTGTGGAATATAAGGATTGAAGAAATTATAAATTACACCATACTGATTCTCCTGCTTTTCGCGGAGGATAGCAAATTAAGCTTAATTTTCATAATATATCATGGATTTGCACAAAGTAACGCCTGCTTCTATCCAACGTTTTGGTTTTCGTCTAATTTATAAAACTTTAAAAAAAAGTTTAGTACGCTATTTTGTTTTGTGTACAATTAAGAGTGTACATATTACGTATGAATTAGACTAGGAAAACAGGAAGTATTAACATAGATTAGACGTTATCTCGAGACAGATTAATATGTTGGTTCTATTTGAAAAGTTTCCAAACAAATGATTGAGGTATTTAAACAAGCGTAGGTAGTATAGCTGAGTCAGAATCCTTTCTCTGTTGCAGCACCTCCTAATATTTATGTTGCAAACACATTTATTCTATCCCCTTTGCATGGTAGCCCTAAGCCCTAAGCCGTATTACTAATTTCTTTATGTTTTTCTTTTTGTGTTTTGTTGCAATAAAATGTTTCTATTCTATTTCTATTTTCTATTATTTTACTTAAAGCACACAACACGACGCGTGATAGACAAATCAACTCATACTATTACCATTCCTGGTAACTACAAATCCCTGATAGGATGTCACAATAAAAATTGGCAGTACTTGTCCTCATTACAAAATTTTTACGGGTCCCATGGGACATGAGATTCGTCTTGAAACTTCATTTTTTATTGTTTATAGATTTTCGAAATAACTTAATATTATATATAATTATTTTAACATGTAAAAAATATTATATAGCCGGATCAAACAGACCGAAATACGAACTTTAAAAAATTTATATATTTGTATTTAGATATTTAATATAAACAAGTTAGAAAAAAAAGGTTATTTTTAGCTAACTTATATACTACACAGTTTAAGAAAGCAAAGGCTGCGCAGTTGGTTTGGGTTGTGAAACAATTGATGCCTGCTTTCCATCACTGCGTGTTCCGCACCACATTTTGTACGTAATTATCTGGTTCGAAAAGTCCATGTATCTACACCGTAAAGGAAGATTGCTTGTATTAGTCGTAATTCGGTTCAATTCGTAGTGCTTCGGATCTTTAGCAGATCCCTACTGATCTATTGGTGATACTTCAATATGTTAAGAACTTACAAAACAAATATGCTGAAAGAATTATTTGCTAACATGATGGAGAATCCCCCGGCAGAAACATCACACACACTGCGCACGCGTCCTTAAATGAACTAACAAAGCGTTCCAAATTCAAATGAACAACCAAAAACTGGATTCCAAGAGTTTAACATAGCAATTTCTGTTTTCAAACACATTGCACCCACATGTACATTCTATGCTAAGCACATGTTACTGTCGCGTTTCCAAATCAACAATCATCAATTGTTTCTAAAAACACATAACGACAACAAGTCAAACAAGGACAAACAAATAAATCAGAATTACACACATTAACGTTGTAATCCCTGGATTAAGATATTAAATCCGTGTTATAAATATTACTTTTGAGAGTAAGCTGCAGTCATTTGTCAAATAATCGCCATGCTGGCAAAAGTCACAGCTGCTGTGATCCTAATAGTCTGTGCCCAGGCGCTACCTTCGAGTGAGGATTTGGCAAATAGACAAAAAGTTAAGACGCCGCGTTTTGATATCGTAAGTAACCTGTGATCTTTAAACTCCGCATGGTAACGATTATAATGAAAAAATTGCGGTAATAACCTACTGGTAAAGTTTAGCCTCACTCTTGGAACGAGTTTGATCTCCGACAAACAATTCTAGCTTTTCGCTTAAGCTTAAAAATCACGAATCGTGACAAGAAACATCATTAACAAATCTGTGGTTAAGAGCACTTCATAATTCTCTCAAACTGTCTAACGTGTGTCTACCAATCTGCACTTGGCCAGCGCGTTGGAGATTGCAGTTCTTCTAATTCTGCGAGGAAACCCGTGCCTAGCTTCTTTCTCTAAGGAGCTTGATAATAATGACGATATTGTTTTTTTATTAATTCTAATGCTTTATGCTACACGATTTTCGACAAATTTTTTCATAAGATTCACTCATCGAATTACTTCATTAGATTCACTCATCTTCACAGTACGAAAACAAATAAAAATCACACATTTTCCTAATTTGAATTTGGAATTAACTTCTTTGAAATTTAAACTTTTATACTAAAACCAGCCAGATACTAATAAATAGCCAAAGAGATTTTATTACAAGTTCAAACATACTATAATGCGAAAAGCCTTTTTCCCAATGTATTATATTGACTGATAAACGTCAGAAGAGAGGTAATTTCAGAGTCTGACACAATTTCGTAAATTGATTTAGAAATCAGATATTATCGTTCTTTGATACGTGATCAGCAGCGCAATTTGTATTCCCCAGTGATAAGGACTTCTTTATCAATGTTGTTACTGTTGTTCCGCTATCAATAACCTTTGAGTTTGATTTTTATAAGTTGCAGATGATTTCAAATTCCCCTGTCTAAATTTTCAAAAAATTAAGTTTAATTTTCTTAATATATCATGGAATTCCGCAAAGTAACGCCTGCTTCTATCCAATATTATAGGGTGATGTAAATTTAGCATTATAAAGGGGCATGCCCATTGACCAGAAAGCGTCAAAATCATTCTGTTTATTTTGTAAATAGTCAAAAAAAAATATCAATAACAATATTAATATTTTAATTCAGTATTTAATTTTTTTTGTCTGGTGGTAGGCTGCGGCCGAGGCTATTTACCACCCTACCGATAAAGACGTTACTCTAGGCAATGTAGCGTTTCGGTACGATATTGCGTGGAAACAAATTAGGAGTATGGGTGTATTACAACTGCTAACCTAACAAGTAAGCCCGCCACCATCTTAGACTGCACCATCACTTTCCATCACATGAGATGGCAAAAAAAAAATCCAAACTGTGTGTATAATAGTTTGTTAGCACATACCTATATTCTAAAAGCTACAGTTTGCCCGGAAATCGGTCCCCAAAGGGGTAGGCCGAAGCCGTACCCACTAGGCTATTACAGCTTCCTTACCAACACCGCTTCTTCTTCTTTATATACATGTCAGGCGTAAATTATGCCACACCCGTCCGTATCTTATAAATTTCTCTCGCAAGAATGTCTCACCCTCCTACAGACAAATAAATGACGTCAAGCTTTTCAGTACGATTTCCCGTAGAAACTGTTCATTACAACTGCCATACCCTCAACTGGAAAGCCCACTACCATCTTAGAACGCATCATCACTTATTGTGAAAAAAAACAAAGTTAGAAACCTTTAAAATACTTATACGAGAAATGGACACTACGCAGATGCATGAGTAGGTACACAGAATTTGAAGCTACGCAGATGGATGAGTACATATAAAATATTGATAACACTAATACCTTTTCTCATATTATCTCTTTATCCTTTTATTGATGAGAAGTTAATTATTTATTTATTTTTTATTGATCGTAAATAAATCCTCATCGTTATGTGATAAAATAATAAGAGGTATCATAATCACGCTGGCCCAGTGCGGATTGGCGGACTCCACACACCTTTGAGAACATTATGCAGAACTCTCAGGCATGCAGGTTTCCTCAAGATGTTTTCCTTCACCATTGAAGCAATTGATATTTTAATTACTTGAAACGCAAATAACTTATTTAAGTTGGCAGTTTGTGGTGGGATGCTTGCTTTGCTGAAATGGCCAGCGTGGTAGACTAAGGTCTTAACCCATTGTGGGAGGTGACCTGTGCCCTGTAGTGGGCCGGTAATGGGTTGATATGATGATGATGAATCGCATAAAAACTTTACAACAAAAAATCTTGCGGTTATGTACTCTTGATTGAATAGCGACATTTGTCATTTCCAGGAAGAAAGAATAGCCAGAGATGGGTACTTCAGCGAGAGCCACTGCGTTACAACCAGTGATGGTTATATATTGGAAATGAATAGAATTCCTTACGGCAAATATGAGAAAAAAGGCAGCTCTTCGGAACGCAGACCCGTGGTATTCTTAATGCACGGACTGCATAACTCTGCGATTGCTTACATCACTCTAGGCGCAGGACAAAGTATAGGTACGTCATCATCTTCATCATCCTTAACCAATTACACACAGGGACCGGACAGGGCAGCGGTCTACTCTCAGAAAGAGGTTAAGTCTGTAGTCGGTTAACGCTGGTCAAGTACAGATTGTAAGACTTCACACGCCTATGAGAGCATTGCAATGAAACTCTCAGACGTGCAGGTTTTCTTTATTGATATTTAATTGCCTAAAACTTTAAAGTTGCGTGCGTAAAGGATCAAACTTGGACCCCACAAAAGCGAGGCCGAAGTTCTGACCGTTCTCATTAGTTTATCGCATGCATTTATCTTCATTATGACTATAATTATCTTATCCCTAACAACAGGGTCGGTCTATCATAAGAGTGAGAGATACACCTAGAGTTTACACACACCTCGCTGAAATCCAATAATGCGTATTACGACTATTCGACACATATTCATCACATCAAACCTTTGCCGGCCCACTACAGGGCACTGGTCTCCTTTCACTGTGAAAAGGGCAAAATCTACCCCGCGGGCCCATTGCGATGGACTTCACACGCCTTTGAGAACATTATGGAGAACTCTCATGCATGCAAGATTCCTCACGATGTTTACCATCACCATTGATGTAAGTGATACTGTTCTTAACTTAGAAAAGACAGAGGTGGGTGCTGGGATTCGAAATCGCCCCCCCCCCGAAAGTAAAGCTGAAGACCTAACTGGGCTATCACAGCATCAACACATATTAACACCTATTATTTTCAGCCTACATCCTCGCTGATGCCGGCTACGACGTCTGGATGGGCAATGCCCGTGGCGTTGTTAACTCAAGACGCCACCTCACACTTGACCCCGATGATTACGAAGACAGATATAAGTTCTTTGACTACACCTTCGAAGATATTGCTTTGAAAGACCTTCCCGCCATGCTCGATTACGTCCTTGAATACACTGCCAATGAGCAGTTGAATTACATTGGTCATTCGCAAGGCGGAACCGCTTTCCTCGTCCTTAATTCACGCAGACCTGAGTATAATAAGATATTCAAAACGGTTAATTTGCTCGCCGCAGTGGGGTACCAAAGATATTTCCCCACTAAAGCGTTGAGAGTTACTGCGCAAAGAACGGATTCCATTTACGTAAGTATGCATAGCATTTAAACGCTAACCCTTAATCTTTAGATGACAGATTGAATTATTAGTCCTATCTTCTTCCTATTTTTGCCAGTTGATGAAGATAACTACTTAATTCGATCTGGTATGCAAAAATTTTGGATTACATTGATTATTTCTAATTAACTTCGTACTTAAGAGTATGTTGTTAATCAAATAGCAATGAGGAAACCCGAATAATTGTTGAATTAATTTAGCCCACGGTCGCAGCACATAGCTCAGGGGACCGTTTTCACGTTTGAGTCCAAAGGTGCTGTATTGGTACTAACGCACCGAAAAAGTCAGGTTTAGCAAACCCCTACTAGATGGACAAACTTTCGACATTCCAGTTGCAAGCAAAGCTACAGCACAACACTTGCCTATTTAAAGATTTAATACTGCTTGCCGTTTAAAAGGAAAAAAAGATATATGGACACATATAAAGAAAATAATATTTTCAATTGACAGCAAAATTTACCTACCTAATCTATATAACTACTTTTAATTATAAATAACTTAGTTTGCGCTTAATATTTGCATTTTTCATTTGCAGACATTGGCTGTAAGGACCGGTTCCAAGGAGATCGGACCCACGCAGAGAATGGGTGATAACTACAATGAAAATAATTTAGATATCAATGAATATGCTTTAACGTCACTCGATGAATTTATGGTGAATACCTTTCTAACCAAAAAACATTACCTCTGTAATATTAACCAAGAACAATAATAATAATTTAATCACGCATTACTTGGTGATTTAGGCCGAGTGATTCTTAAATTAAGAAAAAAAGAAAAAATAACTAATGAAAGTTAAAATGTATATAGGCACTCTTGAAGATATTAATGTACATAATTAACGTGAAATTTTAAATTCTAATTAGGTGATTTGTTACAGGATGTACCTGTGGAAATATTAGCTGGAGCTTCCATCAAGCAATACGCACACTACGGCCAAAACATCAGAGACCAAATATTTAGAAGTTGGAACTATGGTACTTTGGGAAACCTCTGTACATATGGTTCTATATACCCACCAGCTTATGATCTAAGTTTAATTAGTGCTGAAATCACCATGCACTATTCAGTTAGTGATATATTGCTAGACGAACGAGATGTTTTGGATATGGCTAGTGTCATGCCAAATACTAAAGTGCGTCGAGTAGACCGCGATTGCTTCACGCATACTGATTTCATTATTGCACCTGATTCCAAAAGCTTGGTAACTGATTACATTCTTGAAGAATTGAACAAAAAGAATAAATAAAGAGATATATCTTTGAAAAACAGAATTTGATAGCGACAAAATTCATAAATTTATCTTGTTGATCCAGTTCTTGATAATAATTGATTTGGTAAGATTAAGAACGGTAGAAAAATCGATGTAATAAGTGAGTAAATTTTATAGTTTCTCTACTGTTTCAAAAGAACATTTATTAATTATCGCATACGTGCACTTCATTATGCAGGAAAATAATGAATAAAGCCTTTGAAATTTTGTGAAAATTGGACAAAAAATAAACTATTTTTCAATTATTGTTATTGTTGTATTATTTTTTCCTGATAATCCAACTAAATTAATAAGCAGATAAAAGAGAATACATGATCATGATTATTAATAGATTTAAGAGATTTGTTTTTAAATATCACCCGAGGACAATGGTTTTAATGACAACACCTTTAATTGTATTTTAACAGTAATATTTTCTTGCTAATATTTATTTGCTTCTTGCCGAATTTTAGTATTTTTAATTGATGCTTTTAAAGACACTAGAAAAAATACTTCCTACTTTATTTAATTGTCATTAATGTTTTTACAATTACTCAATGATGTATCTGATGAATAAGTGAATATTAAACGTAGAAACATAAAATTAAATGAATGCACACCACAGGCTGCTACCGAATAAGCGGTTTGCTATCACATGATTTAGTGTATAATTAGCTCATTGAAACTATTCAAATAATCATTTGTAATCGATTGTAATTATGTACAAGATAATATTCCACTTAGTCTAGGTCCGATAGATAATTAACATCGATATCCGATTTTGTGCAAATTAGATACATTTTCAATAAAAATAATTATGGAATAAGAAGAAAGCACTCTTTTTGATGTCCATTCCATTTAAGCATTTCAGTAGATAATATAAAAAGATTAACTACAAAAGGTTGACGATCACAGATCTATTTTATGTGCAGAAGTATCTAGTATAGATAATGGGGTAAAAGACATATTGGAAGCATGCCATTTAAGAGCAAATATTTAATTTGAAGAAAGTCATACTAAAGTTAAAACAATTCCTAAGAATCTATACTTACAATAGAATCTTAACGGATATTGAAAGGTTATAAGGATTTCAGTTCTAGGACTGAATAAAAATTGTTTGAAATTTTCAGGAAACGAATCTACTAACAAAGAGATTTCAATTATTTCTGTAACGTTTATGTTGTGCACAAAATTCTCTTTCAAATTTCAAAGTCGGATACCCGTCCATTTACTGACTTGGGTCAACGTTGCTTACTTGACGCTATCGACTAATATGTTGTGTTACTATAAAGCGACGCATCATTTGCAGTAATTTTTATAGGGATTTAAAAGTATTTTAAGCAACGCGAAACGGAAATAGGTTCCCTGGACGGTCATTTACGATTGGCAATGTTTACGTGATCAAAGGTTTCAAATAGCGGGTGATTAAAGCTCCAGTTGAGCAATATGTTGAAAGAAGTATCTTTTGTATCTATTTTTGCATCGAAATCTTTTATTATCTGTACTTATTATATACAGATCATAGGTTTGTAAATTTAGCACTAACAGGACGATTGAAAAAATCATAACGTTAGATATCTGATTTATTGAGGTAGGTTGAACACCGCTGTGTTCCGTAATCTGCGCGGGCAAAGCTACAGGGCACATCTAGAAATTTATATATTAATTTAAAGATCGTAGTCCGTATGTTTATTGTGCTGTAACAATCGTAATTTCAAATAAGAGAATTCGAGTCACGTAAATTATAAAAAAACGGAGCACGTACGTCCTTCCGTCTGACAATGAACTTGAGATTAAACGGCAACAGAAAGGTTATCGAAAATTTTACAGACATAATATAATATTAAGTTACTTGTAATGTTTAACTTAATAGCTTTAAACTTTTTAGCATCACACATCCAGGTCACCTCGTCAATGGTGGGTGCGGCTGCTACGACTGCCGAGCAGGCCAAGAGGGGTAAATATAATTTTACCCCTTAATTTTTGCCTTTTGTAGTAGAGACTTTGGGAACCAGGGACTCGAGCTCTTTTTAAATAATTGTCAAAAAGGGTTAACTAGTCTTCCGGTGATACTTGAGCGGGCAATTCAACCTGGCCAAAGGTTTGTACTAGTTTGACCATTCTAAGGGGCAATGCTGCCAGAATCTTAGGCACTATGCCTCGCTGCGGTTTCGACGACGTATTAGATTTTATTTAGTTTTATTTTGGTACATACTCGTAAGTTATATAGGTTATTTTTGTTTATGATTAAAATTAAACATCTTTACACAAAAATCCTTTTTAATACGGCAGAAGTGACACTTCTGAAAAACAGCCCACGAGATATTGAGATAGATTTCAGGAGTATTGGTATAGATTAACCTAAGAAATATTATTACATATTTTGTAAAATATTACATTTAATATATTATTCAGTTTCCATAGTAACTAAAACCAAATGTGTATTGTATTTTATCTCATTCTCTCGCTGACTTAATCCTATACATTTGTGTGTGTGTTTCTAAATCGTAACCCATATTCGTTTCATAGAATTTCAAATCACATTCTAAAGAAGTTTCACTTCAGAAATCCAGAAACCCAAATCGCAAGTTATAAAACGATAAAACAATAACACAGGAGGAATACTTACTTTAAAACTGAAGCTACATTAAATTACGAAAAGTTGGTTGCAAATATTTAAAGAACAACACCCATCAGCGCATCTGCGTCATAATGTAGCAATAAAGAGTGTCAACGGAAGGTTATGAAATGCCATCTTATAAAGATCTCTCGGGGGAGAAGTTTCAGTAAAAACGTTGGAGGCTTTTTAAAGTGTTGCGAAGCTCTTGTTATATGGTCGTGTTTGAAGCTCGCAACCGCTATCAGGGACATTAAACGGATAAATAAAAGCGCTTGGCGTCCGCGAACAGCGAAGATCCTAATGAAGGAAGTCGTTTTAAAACGAAATCGTTTGTTTTGTTCGTTGGCTTTGTAACCTTTGAAATCTGCACGCTATACTAATAATTAAATGCTGAAATATGTCCGCTTGTTTATTTATTACTTATTTGTGATGGCGTACATACAGGGTATTCACAGGGTATGCACAGGGTATGCACAGGGTTAGCACTAAGCGTTTGTTTTGTTCGTTGACGTTGTAACCTTTGAAATCTGCACGCTATACTAATATATTAAATGCTGAAGTATGGCTGCTTGTTTATTTATTACTTATTAGAAATGGCGTACATACAGGGTATGCACTAAGCGAACGGATGCAATAAACAAAAAAAAATCTCCATTACGAATAATCAAAACATAAGGATAAGCATTGTAAGAGTTATAAAAAGCCTACTCTAAAGTTTTTATAACTTTTACTAGACTCTATTTTAGATATCGTCTGCATACCCTGTGCATAACCTCTAAGCACGTCACTATTGCCCGCGGTCTTCGTCTGCGTCGTGGTATACTAGGTAAATAGTAAATAGGCTTATGTTACTCTTTTCAATTAAATATATTCCAAAATCAAGTTGATAGGCTACGTTGTTCAAATATGAAGTAAGAGCAATTCATACCCAAGCTTGTGTATCATTCATGTAATCATGAAAATTAAGCCTAATTTGCTGTACTCCGCGAAATGCAGGAGAATCTATATGTTCGGAGTGAAACATGCGTAGCGGGTACATTGTCGAAGATCTGTTTGGTGTGGAGTATAAGGATTGAAGAAATTATAATTTACACCATACAGATTCGCGGATTATAGCAAATTAGGCTTAATTTTCATGATTTCATGATATATCATGGATTTCGGCAAAGTAACGCCTGCTTCTATCCAATTCATGTAATCAATAATAATGCAATTATTATAATAATTTATCACTGCGCGGATCGTCAGACGTATGTTTATGTGACGCCACTTATAACTAAACTTGTGAAATGAGAAGCTGTTTTGTATTATTTAGGTAGTATAGTAACAACAAATACAACTATTCGTCCACCCACGAATGATAATTAAAAATACAAAGATAAAGTATAATAGATAAGTAATCCTAAATAAGCTTAAAAGCGGAACGATTAGGTAAATCAACCCCATAAATTATTACCGATACTTAAGTTCTGAAGTTAACGAATAAGGAAGCGGACTTTAGGAACGGGACAGAAGTATGTAACTTAAAACTAAAGTATCGCAGACACTTATGAAGCGTTCATACATTGTTTACATAATTGAAAGGGGATGGTGATAACTACGAGTACGTTCGCCAACTTAAACCTAAAGCGACGAGGAATCCAAACGCACTCCAATCTAAGAAGAGTCCTCAACAAACTTAGTTTAGCATAATATACATATATACTTATAATATACAGAAAAACACCCAGACACTGAAAAACTTTCATGTTCATCACACTAACACTGCCGGTTCTTCTCGGTAGAATCTGCTTTCCGAACCGGTGGTAGAGTCACTACAAACATACGAGTACATTCTTGACGTTTCAAAAGTGCTTTTAGAGTCGGTCTACTTGAAATAAATGACTTGAATTTGAATTTAACATTTTCCAGTTGTAGGAATCGAACCCACCGCCTTGGACTCAGAAAGCAGGGTCGCTTCAAACGGCGAAAATTGACCGTCGAAAGAATAGAACAAAATGAAAAGTTTTTCGTAGTGTTTTCGTGCAAGTTTTCACACTGTCGTCACGATTGAAGTGAGTGTGAAAGCGATGGTTTTAAACATATTTTTAACTTAAATAGGTTTTTGTGTTTAAAACGTAACCTACCTAAAACTATAGGTATATTTTCCGTGAAACTGAAACTGGAAATTCATGAGGTGAGACACTACACAACAATGTTTTTTTTTTTATTTCGAAATAGGAAATTTCTTGTGCATAATCTTATAAATAATTTGTGCATAGAAACTAAATTAAATTATTATTCATTTATATCAGTAACTTTGCCCAATTTAGTTTTATCGGCTTGTTCTTGACTTTGATTAGAAATCAACGTGGGATAAGCTCATGTATTTTTCTGTATGATATATGGTTTTATTACCCCAATAATAAAGATAAATTTCCCATTATAAATACGAGATCGAACAGCGAACAGTTATCATTAGCAGAGTTGCAATGTGGGGAATAATTTCGCTAGTGACAGTTCTAGTTTGTGTCCAGGCTTTGCCGGACCCCCCCGGTCGGCCAGGAGGGCCCCCGATTTTTGATACTGTAAGTTTTTACTCAATTTCAGATTATAATATAAAATATATATATATAATTTATAATCCCTATATATATACATTATTTGTTAAGTGCTTATTGTTTGTTTCAACTTTAATTTTTTTTTTTTACTTTTTTTGAATTAAATTCCAAGTTCTGTACACATACTTTGGGTGTTAGCTTAGAACAAAACTTGTTATTACTTTTGATGTGAGCTCGTTTTTTAATTGTTTTACGCCCAGTGCTTCGAAAAAATGTAATTATAATTTATCCAAAAACTCATTTTTATCTCCAACTAGCTGTTGCCTCAAACTATAGGTATATATTGCCGCGGCTTCGTTCGCGATTTTTTGTTTTTTCATAAATACCGCGGGAACTGTAAATTTTTCCATAGTGTACTACTATAATATTAATATTAATCCAAAGTATACTACTGTTCCATTCCGAACTTCAGTCAGATTGGATAACTAGTTTTTGCGTGAAAGAGTAACAAACATTAATCTATCCATAACATTCGAATTTAAAGTATGACTAGGATAGGATAGTGCATTTGACTGTCACTTCGTCCGCGTTAATTTTGTCTTTATTTTACGTGATCAAATATAGCATATGGCCGTCTCCATGATGCAAACTAGTATTCAAAATTTCACCAAGATAAGTTAAACGGCAAGCCATGCATAGTTACAAACTTTAAATCCCAGAACTTTTTCAGCGCTATATGTAACTCTATGCCCATCTCTGAGGATCAAGCTACGTGCGTTCCAAATTTCATCAGAATCCTTTCAGTTGAGCCGGACACAGGTAACAAACAAACAAACAGACTCACAGACATTTATAATAGTAGAACGGATTAAGCGTACAATAAAAAATAACTAGCAAATTTAGAGAGCTTTCAATAAATACAATCACGCTAATTCGATAAGAAACACCAAAAAACCGATGCATCGATATGTAAAAAATGCATCACACTGAATATACTATATTTGATGCACCCTGTTTTTCCGATTCGTTAAAAAATAATCAGATATAAAAGATGTAAACAATCAACAATACAACGGAAATAATAAAATTTCAAGATATTTTTTTTTTTACCTGATTTATGATCACACATATATTTATAAAGCTGATAAGTGAAAGAACAGGGTGTAAATTTTATCATCTTTTGATTTATAGAATAATCTCCACTACTTGTATATTTGGGTTTTGGTAGTTTAAAGCAAGGTATGGTTGAAAGTGCTAATCTCAGAAAGTGCAGTAATATTGGAATATTATATATCACTATATTAAGTGTTCTAGTACTTATATTAAGTATTATTATATTATGTAGCCTTTATTAATAAATAAACTATGTAACAAAAAAAAATGTTTATTCGAACCAGTAGTTCCTGAGATTACCGAACAAACTCTTCAGCTTTATAAGATAAGTATATAGTATTTATAGACGGTGGTGATGTTGTAGGTGCATTTTTGTCACTTGTGCAAACAGCAAAAATACAAAAGTGACGTTTGACAGTTGAGATCGCGGGATTTACGCCTGTCGCAAGCCTGTCGTGTCGATACGCAATTACCCTGGCGATCTATCAAACATAATTCGTCAAAACTGAATACTACATAAATTTTTAACTTTATTTTTAGATCGAGAGGATAAAGCGTGACGGCTACTACTCGGAGAGTCACGATGTAGTAACAAGTGATGGGTACATATTGGAAATCAACAGGATCCCCAATCCCCGTTTCCAGCGTGGACACATTAAGCCAAGGTCTAAGCCCGTGGTATTCTTAATGCACGGATTACAGAGCTCAGCCTTGTCTTATATCTTTGCTGGTCCGAACATAAGTTTAGGTTAGTATGTTTAAAAAATCGTCTTATTACACACAACTGTCTATTTCGCAGGCGCGACTGTGTAAGAATAAATACATAAATATACTACGACAATACACACATCGCCATCTACTCCTTAGTAAGCGTAGCTTGTGCTTTGGGTACTAATGAAGATGACTGATGAATATTTTATGAATAAAATACATAAATTAATTAGTACTAATTTACGAATTAGTTTGGCCATCCAAAGGGGCAATGCTGCCAGCGTCTTCGGAACTGTGCCTCGCTGCAGATTTTAGATTTAGATTTTATTTAGTTTTACATAGTTTAGGTTATATTTATTGACATATTTAAATTATATAATTTGTTGTTATAAATAAATTGAATACAAATACATAAATACAAAAAAAAATATGTTGACAAAAATAAAAATAATTACAGCTTACATTTTTTGTAAATTAATATTTACAAAAAATTTAAGCTGTGTAACTATTTACCTATGGGCATGGTATTCAAAATGCGTTATTCATGTTCATGTAAACATCGTGAGGTTACCTGCATGCCTTCGAGTTCTCCATAATTTTCTCAAAGGTGTATGGAGTCCACCAAACCGCACTGGGCCAGCGTAGTGGATTACGGCCTTAACCCCTTCTTATTGTGGGAGGAGACCCGTGCCCTGGAGTGGGCCAGTAATGGGTCTATATGGTGAATGCTTATAATAATATAAACACGTTATTTGCATAGATTGGCGGTGATCGGAGAGCACGATAAGTTTTCGATCCTTGGCCTGTAGGGCTAGCACGCGCGCCACGAGAGAGACTACCTCTTATCTCGTAAATCTCTATAAAAAAATCTAATGATCTATCTAAACTAATGATCTCTTTCTATTGGCACAGGGGAGCTTCCGTTACATCAGACAATGGTTGTGAGGGAATAGTGAGTGGACAGTCTAAGTTTGTGCACTATAATATCTAAGGCGTAGTTGGATAAAAACTCTGTAGAGATTGAAGTGACTTAAAAGGGAAAACTGTACGTATATGGGGTCGGCCCAACATGTATTCTTCAAACCTGAAAACGTACTTTTCGCATATATTGCGATTTCAAAAATAGCCTATAAAAGTGTTGGCCCATAATCACCACGCGCTGATGATCGCAGATGGTTGTAATAGCGCAGAGGACGCTGCTATCCATTCTCCGTTATATTAGTCGCTTCAGAAAAAGAGGACGGGTTAAGACAACTGTAGGACTGCAATAAAGGATTTTTTTCAATTCTCCCCATAAACTACAACTCGGGTTCCATTACAGCGTATCAACTGGCGGATGCCGGTTACGACGTGTGGATGGGCAACGCGAGAGGCAGTGTCAACTCCCGCCGCCACTTGACTCTTGACCCCGACAATCGCAGACAAAAGAAAGAATTCTTCGACTACACCTTCGAAGATATCGCAGTAAAGGACCTGCCCACCATGATCGACTACGTTCTTGATGTTACCAAGCAGAAGCAGCTTGACTACATTGGCCATTCGCAAGGTATCGTAAACAATTAGATCGTAGTTTTAGTACTCACTGAAGTGCAAGGTGATAGCGTATTGGGTAAGTGTTCAACTTTACTTTCGGGGGGCCGAGTTCGAATCCCAGCACGCACCTCTAACTTTTTTAAGTTATGTGCGTTTAAAGCAATTAAAAATATCACTTGCTTCAACGTTGAAGGAAAAAGTTCTGAATAATGTTCTCAAAGGTTTGTGGAGTCTACCAATCCGCAATGGGTCAGCGTGGTGGACTACGGCCTCAATCCCTGCTCATTGTGGTAGGAGACGCGTGCCCTGTAGTTGGCCGGTAATGGGTTGATATGACGTTTATGATGTTGCTCGCGTGTACTATTCAGGTGTACCTACTGTAACCCAATGCCGGCCCACTCCAGGACACGAGTGACTCCTCTTAAAATAAGAAGATTTTCGGCCGTAATCCACGGGGCTAGCTCCCGTGGATTACGCACACTTGCAATAACGGCTGAATCTGGTTACTGGTACGGGTTCTGTATGTTCTTAATTCTGTTGACTAGTTATGACATTGAACATAAAACTCAGTTTATTATATTGGATAGTAGCAGGCCTTTCTTTGCGGAAATACATGATATATTATGCTTAATAAAATTAAGCTTAATCAACATCTCCCGAGGTATAGCAATACCTCGGGAGATGTTGACTTTAAACTGACAATTATTATTATTTTAAACAATTATTCATTGTAAAGTCAACATCTCCTGAGGATGCTCCGGTTTCGGAGCCAAAAGGTGCGTAGAGCATTGCCGGAGATCTGTTTGGTGTGGAGTATAAGGATTGAAGAAATTATAAATTAGGTACACCATACAGATTCTCCTGTTTTTCGCGGAGTATAGCAAATTAAGCTTAATTTTCATATACTATAGCTGGTAAGATTATAATAACGGTTCTTTCATTGATTCCAGGTGGAACTACTTTCTTGGTTCTTACATCCCTCAAGCCTGAGTACAACAAAAAGTTCAAATCCGTGCACTTATTGGCGGGAGTGGGATATCAAAGATATTTCCCTAATATTATTTTAAGCGGCGCTGCCATTACCACGGATCTTATTCATGTAAGTACTACTTTTGTTTTTCTTTATACAACAGGGGTATTAAAAATTACTAGACTGATAGGGGGCGTTCATAAAATACGTGAGAGGTGTAAGGGAGGAGGGGGTCGAGTCAAATCTCGTCTAATCTTACGTTGAAAAGAGGGGCAAAAACGCAACGCAATTTTCTATGGTTGAATTTGTGTTACTCTTATAATTAAACTCTCAGTAATATTAATTGGCAGTCTTAACTAGTCGTAAAAAAAAGCACGAAGCAACTTTTTTTTTTATTTACAATAACAATCCAACGCGTTTTCGTAAGAAACCCACATTTTGAAAAATATCACGTGTGATTGGGGGATGGGGGAGAGGGTTAAATAAAATCTCACGACATATCACCAGTAACTAGCCACAGCCAAAGCCTCCCACCAAACAGACCTGAGAAAAATCTAAAATTATAATTTACCGGGACTTTCTACTTAAATTCACAACGCTCACCGTTGCACCAGGGAGGTCGTGATACGTCTTAGAGTTTTGAATATAATAAAAAACTTCTGTTCCACAACGATTTTCTAAGATAAATACTTTGAGAGACATACTAACTTAACTGTACTTTATCATCAAAAATATGCTGAAATGAAATACCCTCCACGCTGCTTCGAAGCGGGTTGGTGGGCTTTAATAAAGTGATAATCTGCAAACGAAAGCTTAAAACACAAGACACAGCTTCCTCGCTCTGGGCTCATTCTGAGATTTCCTCGATAGAAAGTTCAACCTTCCAAATTTTAGGTGACTCAACTCTGAAATCGAACCTAACCTAGGATCTTGCGATCCATGACGATCCAACTGCTAGATCAACGAGCATGTAATAGACCGAGAGTTTAAGTGTAAATTAACTGTATAAGATCCTTGTTTAACGCATATGTTTATCAGACAGGCGAAGCTCTAAGCAGTGTTAATATAATGTGATAGCTTATCAATTTTATAGCACTGATCAAGTGTAATAAATAACAATAAACTTGTTAAGTACCCTTTGTAACTTACGAATTACTAGCTGATACCCTTCGCGTGGATTAAGGTTTTTTATTACCGCGGAAACTCTCTTATTTCCCGTGGTAAAAGGTATGGCTGTTCTATGTCATATCCAAATTTCATCCAAATCCGTTTAGCCGTTTTTGCGTGATTGAGTTGTGGGAGGCTTTGGCCGTGGCTGGTTACCATCCTACAGACAAAGACGTGACGCTAAGCTATTTAGTGTTCCGGTGCGATGTCGCGTAGAAACCGATATGGGGATGACTAACCTGAGCGGTCTAACCTGTTTAAGACCAAGGTCTTAAACAGGTTAGACCGCTACCATCTTAGACTGCATCATCACTTACCACCAGGTGAGATTGCAACTTGTAGTGGAATAAAACTCATATACACACATATATAATATTAGGAGGATTGATTAGAGAAAAAATAGCTACAAATAATCTACGCATATTCGATTACTTCCGCTTCATTATTGAGCTGAAAGCACATCGCATCGCACAAAAAGTAGCCTATGTCACTCTCCGTTTTTTAAACTAGCTCTATGCCAAATATCGCGTTGATTTACTTAGTAAGGGAGTAAATGAAGGACAGACAAACACACTTTCGCATTCATAATAATAGTAAGGGTTACGATTCCTTAGGAATCGAGGAAACAATGCGACACGACAGATCGGGGTATGTTTCGTAGCAGATGAAAGTGTGAAGACAAAATTGACTTATCAGGAGTTTGACGTCACGTTATTGTTATTATATTCCAGACTTTCGCTGTGCAAACCGGTATGATAGAACTCTTTGGGCCCGGTATCCATCAGCAGATAGACTGCAATGAAAGCAATAAGTGGTCCGTCGAATGTACTCTTCAACAGGTCAAAGATGTTATTGTAAGTATTACTTGTTAATTAACATTGCATTTTTAATGTATATTGCATTTTTAATTTCAATTCGATATTGTTAATTATTTCTTTTTCTTAAAAATTTAAAATGCATATAAAAATTTTCGGAACCGACAGGATTTGAACCTGCGACTCTCTGGCAATCGCGGCCTGAGCGCTTTCTCCAATTAAGCTACGGCTCTCCTACCGTCGATGCCGAAATTAGTATATGACTTTTACATCAGTCTTATAGGGACTGGAGCGTCATGTAGTAGGTCAGGCCGCGATTGCCAGAGAGTCGCAGGTTCAAATCCTGTCGGTTCCGAAAATTTTTATATGCATTTTAAATTTATAAAATTGATAATTCCTCCAAGTGTAGGTAAAAACACTAATAAAAATAATAACATTTCTTTTTCTTTTCTCTAATTTTGTAGTTTTCGAATAGATTATTTGCCTGAAATAACGAGATTATTAATATTATTATTATTGAGAAGTTATAAGCAAACATTTATATAATAACTCATAATATAAAATGTAACGCTTCTGAGATTTGTTGGTATAGACACTACAAAAGTTTCATGAATTAATAATGGTTGATAAATTGTAAAAGAGGAACCACTGAGTTTCTTTCTGTTTTGTTCTCTAGAGAATCTGTAGTTTTACTCGGTGGTAGGAGTGGTGGAGTTATTAAAAACAAGCATACCTATTTGAAGTTTAGACTTAGGAGATCTTTTTTTTAAAGAGCTGTGACCAAGAAGCTTATATCTGCGGCCAAGAAGCATTGCTTTGTTTCAGTCTGAAGGAATTGGTCGCAAGCGTAATTACAGGCAAATGAGGGTTAACAGCACGCCTCGGATTGATGGACAAAGTCCGGGATTTAGCAGAAATAGTTCGTTGCAAGCTCTACGTAGTTTTGCTCTAGTTATAGGCGATTTTTATGTTACTGTAATAATAAATAATACAAAATTCATTTATTTCAAGTAGGCCCAGTTTATAAGAACTTTTGAACCATCTAGCCAATCAGTTTGTAGTGACTCTCCCGCCGGTTCGAAGGCAGATTCCACCGAGAAGAGCCGGCAAGAAGCTCAGCTATTTCTATACAAAAGAGTTTAACAAACCTTTATGAATTATGCAATTTAAATCCTTTCTTTTACAGCAAGAAATATATGAGCCTTTTGATTATATTGCGGGAGCTTCCATCAAGCAATACGCGCACTACGGACAAAACATAAGAGATAGGTCATTCAGACGTTGGAACTACTATCCTATGAAGAACTTGAGGGTATACGGCAGCATTTATCCGCCGAGATACGATCTCAGCTTGATCACTGCGGATGTCACCATGCATTACACAGTTGGTGATGCCCTGTTACATGAACGCGATGTTCTTAGCATGGCCAATGATATGCCAAATGCCAAAGTTCGTAGAGTAGCTCGCGAATGTTTCTCTCATACTGACTTTGTGTCTGCCGCCGATGCCAGGGAGATGGTATTAGATTACATTCTAGAAAGAATAAACGAAAGTAACAAAAAATAAAGTATCAATTCAAGTGAATCTTACGCAATAAGATTAACTTTTAATTAAAGGATATAAACTGTTGCATTATAGCTTAAGATGTAACCAATTACTTACACTGTTAAAAAACAATATACATGATAAATTAATTTTGTAAATTATGGCTTACTAATCCAGTAGTCCGACCTCTTTAGTCGCATTTTTTTTATTGTATATTTTTTTTTAATCGCATATTATTTTTCTATTGTTAAAAAAATTGGGAACTTCCAAGGTTGTATTGAAATAACAAAAGATTAAATAAACCTTCACTTACAGGTAAATTCGTATAAGCACAATATTTTTGCATTTCAGGATTTTAAGATATGAATGTGGATTACATTTTGGAATTAATTATTGTATCTTTTACAATAGAGATCATTTAGTAATAACTTTCACATTATAAGACTTCCACTGTAGTGCTAGCGTCGATTTAATATGAAAACGCCGATACATAAACTGAGACTTAAATTTTAACACTTAAAAAAATGTATACTCCGAATTAGATTTAGAAAACTGTTTTATACTTAATTGTTATGTAAAAATAATTGTTTCCGTATTTTAAAATTGTAATAAACAGATTAAAACAAAAAATATGATTATTTTCTTCCACCACCAACATCAACTCCATATAAAAGAACATGAAAAATATTCCTATATAAGATATGTACAGAATATAGAACGTAGTTATATGGAAAATACAGTATTTATACCTAACCAATGTTTGTCGACGGAGAATTTTGAGAAATTTAAAAAAAAAAATTAAGCCAAATTAAACGGTCATAGTAATAAAATGTATACAACGTGCAAATGAAAATCGAAATAATATACGAGGGCTTTAGAGGTACATTATGTACCTACCGTCTCTGAGACTTATCTATAAAGCCGAAAACCTAATTGTTTTTGAGTAAACCACTGCCATAGTTTTTACTGAAAGAAATGAGATACAGCCCTAACATCAATTGAAACATTAAATTCATCTGACTCTTGTCACTTTATTATAGGTACTATGCTCGTGTCAGTCTCTTATCTTCAATAGGTTAGTAATAAGTAAACACTTAGAATTTTTGCATTAATTTGTGTGGAAAAATAAATAGGCTCCTTTTGATTTAATACTTTTACAGGGTGATTCCGTTTGAAATATAATTACGCATCCTTCAATAATTGTTTGTTATTCTGTTACACGTTGTATAACACTCAAAAAAAAAAAAAAATTAATAATAGTCATGATGTGCTGGAATGGCAGCCCCGAACTGGTAATCGCAGCGTTGGTCGAAGCCCAACGAGGTGGACAGACGACGTTAAGCGCGTCGCAAGTAGCCGCTGGATCCAAGCGGCACAGAACCGTGGAATTTAGAACTCCCTACAAAACACCTATGTCCAGCAGTGGACGTCTATCGGTTGATATGATGATGAATATTGATATTTAGGGCCACCAGAAAGCCTGTTAATAAAATAAACACGTAAATATGTATAATATTCAAAAATATTATCCTTCATAATCTTCTTCTCTCGAGAGAATATTACTTAGAGCATGAACTCAGCCAGCTTGTACGAACGGTAAATCGCTGAGCGGCAGGTCTTTATCGGTAGGGTCGGCCGAAGCCTCCCACCAGATCAAACAAGACAAAATTCAGAAATTATAAAAGTGCCCCTGCTGGGATCTTAAAACCACAGCGCTTACAACTGCGCCGGTGAGTTAGTCTTATTATTAAAATTATTGCGTTCTATACTAATAGTATAAACGTGAAAGTTTGTGAGGATATGAGGATGGAAGGTAGATGTTTGTTACTCTTTCACGCAATAACCTCTAAACAGAGTTGACACACGACGTTAAGCGCGTCGCAGATAGCCGCTGGATCCAAGCGGCACAGAACCGTGGAATTTAGAACTCCCTACAAAACACCTATGTCCAGCAGTGGACGTCTATCGGTTGATATGATGATGATGAGGATGAATTGTCATGAATATTGATATTTAGGATGACCAGAAAGCCTGTTAATAAAATAAACACGTAAATTTGTATAATATTCAAAAATATTATCCTTCATAGTCTTCTTCTCTTGAGAGAGAATATTACTTAGAGCTTGGACTCAGCCAGCTTGTACGGACGGTAAATCGCTGAGCGTCTTTATCGGTATGGTCGGCCGAAGCCTCCCACCAGATAAAACAAGACAAAATCCAGAAATTATAAAAGTGCCCCTGCTGGGATCTTAAAAACTCTAAATAGATTTGACTGGAAGTTGGAATGGATATATACTCTTTATACTCCTGATTATCACAGTGGCTGTTTTTAACTCAACTCAACTAAAAAAAAACATCTATCACAGGCGATTTGTGAAAAACAAAATGTCACGTAGTCACTTCATTGCAAAAAAATGCACCCCTATTGTTTTGTTATTGCAATTACCTACGTGTAAATTCACCGCGGGTAACACCGCGCGGCGCAGTTAGTGTTTTATAGAAAAGCGATCAAATAACAATATAAACCCCTATTTTTATGCGGATTTGGAAATCCTTTATTTTCGCTACGCACAACACAGAGACCATGCAAAATGGAGCACTCTTGTTTCACAAGAACTGCACGTTGCTAAAACTCTGGTGACAAACTTTAAAAAGGAAGTCTAGCCCACAGATCTAAAAAATAATAAAAGGATGATAATATTGCGACGTATGTCTATTACTTTTATTTTTAATATAGCGATAAACGATGTAATGGGTGCACATGATTCGCGTGTTGCGCAAGCTACCTCGCATAAGCGATGAAAAAATGTTAAATCTTTCCACAGAGATTTATGCCCGTTTTCACTAACGAGGAACTAGGCAATGCCTCCATAAGTAACGCCTAATCTAAGGAAATTTCTAGGCATACATCAACCGTTCACCAATAATTATAACGTAAGGGTTGGTGAAACGTTTTTTTCTATATACATCGCCTAAATCATAAGGCATTCTATTTAAGATCTTGTTTTTGCAATTGTTAATAAAAGAGTAAATATTCTTGTTATATCTAATTCTGGAATAAAGAACAATATTATTATGAATAGGGCAGATCATTTTTGGTTATTTGATGGCTGATTAATACCCATCCCCATGAAGCAGTTCTAGCCCAGTGGGTAGGACTTCAACTTCACTTTCGAGGGGGCGAGTTCGAATCCCAGCACGCACATCTAAGTTTTCTAAGTTTACGTGCGTTTTTATCAATTAAAATATCACTTGCTTCAAAGGTGAAGGGAATCATCGTTTAAAACCAGCATGCCTGAGAGTTCTCCATAATGTTCTCAAAGTCCATCAATCCGCAATGGGCCAGCGTGGCTATCGCTTTAACCCCTTCTCATTGTGGGAGGCGACCCGTGCCCTATAGTGGACCGCTAATGGCTTGATATGATTACGATACTGCCCATCTACGTTACCACAGAATTCAGAACAAACATGAATTCTACGTTAAACTTATCCGAATATTTAAAAATTTGATAACACTGTTTTTCCACTTCATTGGATACAATTGAGGGTAAATTATTGTGACCGATTACCTTGTGAATCGGTAGTAGCCTAGTGTTTAAGGTTTCGGCTTTCCTTTCGGGGGATCAAGTTTGATTACCGGCTCGCACCACATAATTTAAGCAACTCAATATCACATGCTTTGAACGTAAAGTTAAACATCGTCAGGAAATATGCCTGAGAGTCCTCCATAATGGTTTTTTAATGGCGTGTAAAGTATACCAATAGTAGACCACGACCTAAACCTATCTTACTCTGAGAGCATTCTCACGTTGAGAGCATACACGTACCCTTTACTAGGCCGGAAATAGGGTGTGTATATGTGGTAGTGGTAGTGGTAGTGTGTGTATATGTATATATGGTAGTACAATAATTGAGACTAAACAAGAATTTCTATGATAACAAAGATTACGATGATTGCAGTAACAATAAAACTGGGGGAGAGCCAAAAATAAAAAAAAAGATTAGATTACCATCTAATCTTTATAAACTAACCCGGAAGATTCTACCAGGAGATAAGGAACACTGTAATACATATGGAGAGCGACTGTCTCGACTTTATACACGCGCGTATTAGAATTTTGGGGAGGTCTAATGCCTCGTATAGCCCGATTGTTAAATCTAGGTAAGCGTTGAGAATGACTGATATCTAGCGGTGTTATAATAGACCTTATAAATCATCCTGACGTTTACTAGCTATCGACAATGATATTATATATCCACAAAATAATAAAACCTAACAATAATGCGCATAATGTTGTACACAAATAAATAAAAAAATAACAGGCAATTAATCAAAACATAAATTTTGATTATTGAGTTTGATGTTAGATATTAATCGGAGCTTAATAGATAAAGATAAATTTCACATTATAAATATGAGTTCGGACAGTAAGCACTTGTCATTATGCAAGCAACGATGTTGGGAATAGTTACAATAGTGACCGTGCTTGTCTGTGTCCAGGGGTTGACTTCCGATGTGGAATGGACAGATACACAGAATCCCGCACGATACAACGCTGTGAGTATTAGAAAAAGTTTATTTTTATATTAAAACAAATATTGGATATATTCCTTGATATATTATGAAAATTAAGCTTAATTTGCTACACTCCGTGAAAAGTAGGAGAATCTGTATGGTTTAATTTATAATTTCTTCAATCTTTATACTCCAAACCAAACAGGTCTTCGACGCTCTTTCGTTCCGAAACCGGAGCATCCTTAGGAGATGTTAACTTTACAATGATGAAATTTTTTTTAATAATTTAACTAAATGTTCTGGAACAGCACGATCTTTATTCAGGCTCAGGTAATAAATTCTAAAAAGTGTATATTCTGAGTTTTTCGAGCGTAAGTTTTTCCCCTAAAAATAATTTGAGTACCTATACATGAGAAATTAATACTTTCATTAAAAGGTGCGATAACAAAGACGGAGTGAAAGAGTGAGTGTTTTTTCTTATGTGTGTCATCAACATCATCATCAAGCCATTACCGGCCCACTACGGAGCACGGGGCTCCTGTCAGAACGATAAGGGTTAAGGCCGCAATCTACCCCTCTGGTCAAGTGCGGATTGGTAGACTTCGCATGCCGTTGAGAACATTATGGTCAGTGTAGCGGTCTCCACATTACAGAACTAGATGACGCCACAAAAATCCTGCATCGCGCTAGCGAACTGTTTACAAAGAACACCTATATATACAACTTCCAAAAATTAATGTTCGGACCTCGGTCCCCTAGCACGATCACCCGTTTGGAGGAAGATCTTCCTATTGTTACGATCGAGCGTATCACCATAGCTCCCGTACAGTTAGTATCCTAGGAATTGTTAATTTAAGAAAAAAACAAGTTTCCACAGAAATGTTTTAAAACATTTTTTTACAGCCATTTCATATCAACTGCTAAATGGCAAGAAGAACTCGTTGGCTAAAACCGAAATGTTTTGATTTTAGGAGCTGAGAATAGCCATAGATGGCTACCAATCTGAAAGCCATACTGTGATTACAAGCGATGGCTACATATTGGAAATGAACAGAATACCAAATCCACGCTTTCAAATCGGTCCCATTAGGCCAAGGAACAAGCCCGTTGTCTTCCTGATGCACGGATTACAGAGTGCCTTTACCTCCTTCATCGCTGCAGGACCTCGAATTAGCTTAGGTAACTACCAATTGTATTTCATACAAGCCAAGGTACGATGAATTAAGCCGGAAACATCATACTAAAACATACATTTGACGGCCGATTGGTGCAATGGGCAGCGACCCTGCTTTCTGAGTCCAAGGCCGTGGGATAGATTCCCACAAGTGATTCCCCAAAAATTTTCTGTGATGAACCTGATAGTTTTTCATTGTCTGGGTGTTTATCTGTATTTTATAACTACCTATTTATGTATATTATTCATAAAATTATTCTTTTTAATACCCATAACACCAGCTATGCTTACTTTTGGGCTAGATGGCGATGTGTGTATTGTCGAGGTGTATTTATTTATTTATTATTATTCTTAACTTACACTTACTTCTATTACTATCCGATAACTTGCACAAAATCTTCTTGTCTTTCAAAATAATAATTAATATTTGCACCTACATTACACGACGTTAAATTGGTATAGGGAATTCAATATCCATGCAATTGTAATATCATTTTATTTGTAAGAAAAACCTTTTCTCTTATTAAACAGCTTTATCTTGTTCCAGCTTATATCCTTGCTGATGCTGGTTACGACGTATGGATGGGCAATGCACGAGGAGTTGTCAACTCACGCCGTCACGTTTGGCTTAACCCTGACCACGAGGAGGATAGACTCAAGTTTTTCGACTTCACTTTCGAGGATATAGCAACAAAAGATCTTCCTACTATGATTGACTACGTTCTCCGAACAACCCAGCAACGGCAGCTCAATTACATTGGTCATTCGCAAGGCGGAACCTCTTTCCTCGTCCTCAACTCGCTTATGCCTGCATACAACAAGAAGTTCTTGTCAGTGCATTTGCTAGCAGGCGTGGGCTACCAAAACTATTTCCCCAATAATGCTTTGAGTATAGCCGCGACGAGCACTGACCTGATATATGTAAGTACATATCAACAATTAACTTCCGCAATGTTGTAACAGCATATGAAATTTAGAAGGCCGATGAAAAGTAATAAATGTGATAAAAACGTAGATAAGTACGTAATGTAACCAGATAAATCTGCTTTGTATCATAAAAATGCATTTTTTTTAAATTGATAATTGATGGACCAATCAGATAGCCCACCTGAGTGTAAATGGAAAACTATTGCTTATGAACAGAGCAACACTTCGCAGGGCATTCCAGAAACACATCCTGCAAAGGTTTATTGTATGACGAATATTTGTGCATCTCTGGACATTTTACATTTGTACAAACATATCACTAATTAATAATTAAAAAAAGTTGCGTAATCCGTGGCCGCAAGTAAAACAACTCCGAGGCGCTTGGAACTTCTTATAAAACAAATATGTTCACCGGTGGACGTTCACCTGTTGATAAAAGATAGTAAAAAAATTCTGGGATACAGTATTTCTTGTTGTTCAGTGTGTTTCTTTAAAATATCATGAAATGAGTTTACCACTTTCAAAGCGATTGACGTAGCGGCACTATGTACTGAAAGGTTCTAACAGGTTGTTGTGTTTTTAATGATTTCCAGGCAATTGCTGTTAACGCAGGTTCCGTAGAACTCTTAGGACCCAATAATGATGTCATAATCGATGTTGAAGTAGCTGGTGAATTAAAACTATGCAACAGTGAACTAGAACAATCCTCACCGTTATTGTGCAAAATTAAATCAGCTTATTCAATTATGGTCAGTAAATTTTTATTAAATATATATCAAGCTTACAGTGATTATCATGAGCTCATTAATAAAGCATTGAGTCAATGATTTTATAATCCATTTAACATAAAGTCGTTTCAGTCACATATTGAATTAAATATACAAGTTATATTTTTTTTCTAAATCTGTTTAAGAAAAAATTGTTAAAATGATTTGAAATTAGTGAAAACAATGTAAAGGAAATCGTGCGATTTCAATTAACGAGATCTAGAAGTCACTTTGGGCTTCAATGGCACTCAGGTTATAAAAGACCGATTACGCCAGAAAACGTTTTTCATCTTAATATTTCTTGCGGACAGGAGATACAAATTATTAAAATGTATTCGTGTTTATTACAGAGAGGAATATTTGCACCTTTGGAAAGTTTAGCGGGCGCATCGATCAAGCAATACGCACATTTCGGACAAAACATTAGAGACAAAGCATTTAGAAGATGGAATTACAACCCTCTGAAAAACTTGTGGTTATACGGTAGTGTCACCCCTCCGGACTACGACATAAGTTTAGTCACCGCAGATATAACAATGCATTATACTGTTGGCGATACCTTGTTGCATGAAAATGATGTACTGAATATGGTCAAAGCTTTACCTAACGCTAGAGCTAGGAGGGTAGCTCGAGATTCTTTCTCACATTTTGACTTCGTAATATCAGCTGATTCTAGAGACCTAGTTACTAATTACATCGTGAAAAGAATGAATGAAACAAACAAACCAATCAGCGACTCTAACGATATTATTTGAGTTAGTCTTATTAATACAGGGAAGTGACAAAATTAACATTTTAAGGTATGGGTTACGAGCTCAAAGAAAAAAAACAATTAAGGGTATATTAATGAGATTAATTTGTAAATAGAAATTAAGCTTAAGGAAGTGCATAGTCAGGTACTGGCACGACACCATGTTAAGACAACTTACTTAAGCAGGATCTTATGTAAAGTATTAAATTTTAAAATAAAATAATTATAATATAATTGTGAAATAAGCAGTTCTTTCATTTCTAAGTTCCTTAACATTACCTGTAACTATCCCGTTTTCCGTACCAAACATGCTTCATCAACCAAAGGTTTTCTGGAGGAGATCGCTTCAGCCTTTGCGCTTATATATTTATTCCCGTTTTGTTTTGTTCAATTTGTTTTTTTTTCTTTATGTGCAATAAAGACTTTCTATCTATCTATCTATCTGTTTCTGTTATTAATGGCAATTATTTTTTGACAACTGCAATTTACGATTCTTGAACGATTGAAAATTGTATTCAGAAACATCCATTCATACATCTGACTGAGAGTTATGAAACCTACAAAACGATATTTCAAATGAAATGCCACGTATTGTGGGATGAGGTCGATCGTCATTTATTCAACTTGACAGAGGTCCATTAAATATATTCAGTGATTTATAAGCGTGTCCGCTGACCCTTTCCCCGAAATTCAATACCTGACTTTGATATTCAATACAGCTAAATGACTAAGACAGTTTTGCGGGCGTTATAACTCTCCTACATAAAGGAAAATCCAAATTTTTTTTTTAAAGCAAATGGCGAATGAACCGAATTAGGAAAGACCACATACCTACTACTCACTATCTTTCAAAATTGGGGTTTAGTATGTTAATTCATTCTTAGTTGGCGCAAAGTTACAGCTCTAAGTAAGATTATGTAGAATTAGTATATTGTACCAAGATTATGTAGGTTTCATCATGATGTTTTCCTTCACCGTTGAAGCAAGTGATATTTTAATTACTTTAAACGCACATAACTTAGAAAAGTTGGAGGTGCATGAGTCGAACTCGGCCCCCCGAAAGTGAAGTCGAGCTACCCACTGGGCTATCACCGCATCAAGTAATAGATAATTCTACATAAGCTTCCTTAAAGCTGTAACTTTCCGCCAACTAAAAAAGAGTTAACATCCTAAACCCCAATTTCAATAGGTTGTAAAGACCAGGCAAAGTTGGCTTAAATATGCTGGGAAAAAAACCTCAGGGCGTAACGCCAAATTAGAAAAAACAAAATATCAGGCCAAACTTAAAAACATTACATATTCCATCAGAATAACTACCATAACTTCGATACAATAATTAAAATTAATGAAAAATCCTAAGATTATAAATATAAGCGCAAGTACATAAAATAGTTTACCAATTTGGCTTTTGTATAGTGGGACAACTTTTAGTCGAGAAAAAAAGTGCTAATATTGCGTCAAACCACGTAGCAAAAATCCAATTACAATCTCTTCAGATTATTTTACACAGACTATCGCTATGTACGCAGGATGACATTTTTAATGCGATTCGAAATCCGAATAAGCGCTTATTTTATTACTACAGCGATAACGTCAGTGTCCAATCATTAATCCAGGAAAAAGCTGATAAAGATCACTGGCTTGACCACATCCGCTTCAGGTTTGATCAAGTTTGCTTAATCAACACAATCACTTGATTAGTATACGACCAGGTCACAGATTGGATGCTTGAGCGACAGTTGTTTGATCATAATATAAGAACGCAAACCAACGCAAACTTTATCTGGCGAACTCTTTGGGTAAACGAAAATTCATGAATCTCGCGTCTCGTAACCGAACGCTTTCTATGAGCTAAATGTTTAATGTGTACCTACCTATATATGTATACTACATGTGCCCTGCGGCTTCGCCCGCGTAATTTTGAGAGGCAGCGTACTGCTACATAGTCTACACCTATAGTCATATATGGGATTTTGAGATTTTTTACAAACATTTTTTAATCTTACGTTTTTTTTTCAATGAGAAGTATACTATGTTATTTCTAATACCTCCAAGAATATGTACAGAAAGTTTCATAAAGAACGTTTCAGTAGTTTTCGCGTGAAAGCGTAACAAACAAACTTAAATTCACATTTATAATATAAGTAGGGATTTTTTGGGTGAATAAAAAGCGTGAAACTGGCGTAGTCGTCACGGAACGCTTTAGGATTTCCATGAGCTAAATGTTCACTGTGTATATATGTGTTTTTTTGGGTGAACCAAAAGGGTGAAACTCGCGTCATCGTCACTACACGCTTCACACCGTTTATGTGTACATAGACTTACTTTTCATTTCTATCGGCAGACAGGGGTCTGCCCTGAGACTGCCAGCATGTTTATTCAAATTCACCTATTGAAATTACCTGTGATGCGTACATATATATTGTTTTCAATCTTAGAGATCTTATGGTGAAAACTACATTTATAAAACTTAAATGCATACATACGAGGATTTCAAACGCACCTAGGTTCAAGAAAAAACCCGCAACAAACATTCAAAACTATGTAATAAAAAACTACTTTATACTTGTTAAAGCATCAATAATTACTAAAGCCCAAGCTTTTTTGTAGCTTACTTATTACATTTCCTATATACTATTGTAGTCTATATAGAGCTTATTAACATAATATGGTTACATATTATATTAAAAAGCTCTCTGACTACAAGTCAAGGAACAGTGAACCTGTGTTCACTGTTCATTTCTTCTTGTTTCCCAAAATAAGATTTCCCTTTTGCAGAGGGTAATTTAAAATAACTGGTTAAATTAAAAAACAAATATTTAAAGAACAATAACCATTACCGCTCAGTTGCGTCGTAATGGACCCATCAAGACTGACAACAGAAGGTAATGTGACCAGAATGAGACACCAACAGAGATCTCTTCGGAGCAACTGTTATAACAGGTATTTATAAAGTATGACTAAGGTCTTGTTACTTGGTTATACTGAAAGATTAATGTCTGCTCCTAGAGACTAGGACTGGTTAGTTCTCACAACCGATACATTTTTGGAAAATGTTTTTTTCGTAAAAAATACGCCTCGTTACATATTTAAATTATTGAAGGTATACTTCTATTATTCTTTAGCGGCGTTAGGAATTGTTTTAAATTGTGGTACTGAAATTATACGATGTAACGAAATGCGCGCACATGGGTTACACGATTTTAATAGGATGAAGGTAGTCAATTGTCAAAGTCTGCGGGCTCATTCCGGTGATTTAATTGATTCAATTGTACAAAAATCTCAAATTTTAATGTGCAGTGAAACTTGGTGGTCCGATATTGAGAAAACTAGATAATGCGTTATAATAAAACTTTCAATGTATTAAATACCTTTTTTCTGTTGTTAGTGTTTTCTCTACAAACGTAGAATAAGGCGTAAGATAAAAATTTTGAAAAGATTTTTATCTTGTTACTCCAAAGAAGTATAACTTCTGACGCGTGTAAATAAGTACAGAATTGAATGAAAAAAAAGAACGTGTATATAAGTACAACGTTCTTTTTTTTTCTTTAAATTCTCATTTATTATTATAACATTTTATTTGTTTACTAAGCAGTGTTATTCAAGAAACGTTACCAGTTAAGCGAGCGATTTACAGAGCTGTGTTTGAATTATTGCAATAGCAGGCTTACAAAGCTTAACGATTATCGAAGCTAGTGGAAATGGTCATACATAGCTCGCAACCAATCAACCTCCAATGGTTGTGAATTCCGAACTATGAGATTTTAGTTGAATAAACTGCACACCCAGTTAAGCACCCAATCATGCAATTACTTATCTTCGCCCTGCCCGAGCTTATGATTGGTGATTCTATCCATTACTGTACAAAATAACAAATCCTTCATGACTTACCTGAGCAGAACAAGAAGAGTAAAAACAAAAAGTCAGGATGAAATCTACGGAATCAAAATGGCTCCCCGGACACAGGGAATATATTGGCAACATTTTTGATCAATACTTCAATTCTTCAACACGCCAATAAAATGTAATATTCAGCGCTGGGTGGGTGCCTTTTGATTACAAGTTACCAAATCCCATAAAACTTTTAAGTTCTTAAAATTTCTTCTATAGGCGCGATACTTATATGTGGTATTCAAAAGGCAAATGGGTAAAGGAATGATGCTATTTTTTTGCGGGTAGTAACTGCGCATTCTCTTTTGTGCTTTCAACATATCAATGGGCAGGGCGAGGATAAAAAACTTTAACGTTTTGTCCCAGACTATTGCAAATTAAACAACAGTCGCTCACTTTCTCAAAGTAAAACACTCCGATGTTAGAAAATTAAGCAATAAACCTCCAGCAACAGCAGCGAGTGATTTATTATAGAAAGTAGAGCCCCAGCGGCAAATGGGAACGCGTCGAGCTTGGACGCTTTTAAACAATCATGCTAACGTGTGAATGCACCCACTTCGCCGAGTGCTTTTGAAACTGACGGAAATTTAACTCAATTTTCCTTTTTTACCCGTCTACCGCGGAAGGGTATTTTAGCAGATTGCTTGTGTGTTTGTTTGTTGTTCGTCTTCTTTTTCCCAAATACCTAATTGAATTTTGGTGAATCAAACATCGTTCGTTTCGTTTTAGCATCCCACGTTGCGTTTAAAGTAATGTTAAATTTGAATATTAAATAAATAAAAAAAAGTGGCAAAAACAATTTGTACTGTTACCCCAACTTTAGCAAAAGCATTCTCCATTTCGTTACATCCTATGATAAACGCTAAAAGCTCTTAAAAATCCGTGTAGTTTATTAATGTTATGGGGAAAATATACTTCGTAACATTACTTCTTAATGAAATGGTATTTTCCATACAAAGCGGTTAACACGTGGCAGAGTTAGCACGCTGGGCATACAACGGTCACTTAGAATTGTTCTTTCTAGAATTATTTACTCTCAGTGTAATTCACATGAAAATATAGTTTCAATTACACCCATATACCGTAGATATGTGTTACATAAAAATCTCGTTGGTACATTAGTTAGACTGTTACTAAGCCCCCAAACCTTGCAAAGTACGTTAAGTTATTCACGTTTATTTTTCAATTATTTTTTATGTAAGTGATGATGCAGTCTAAGATGGCAGCGGGCTAACCTGTTGGGTAGTATTGCAGTCATATCCCTAATCGGTTTATACGCATGGCCAAAGCCTCCCACCACACGAGACCCGAGAAAATTCAGAAATTATAATTTCCCAGATTGCACTGCCGGGAAATTAAACCCGGGACTTAAATACTTAAATCCCCAGCGCTCACCGTTGCGCCAGAGAGGTCGTCAAAAATGTCCCGTTTATTATCTACTTCCATGTCATAAAACCCTGTACCTGCAATATAGAAAAAATGATTGTTAATGTTGATGTTTGAAAACAGCAACTATTGAGTTTCTTGAATCTGCTTTACGAACAGGTGGTAGAGTCACTACAAACATACATACTTGACGTTTCAAAAGTGCTTATAAAGTAGGCCTACTTAAATAAATGAATTTTGAATTTGAATTTTCACATAGACCATAAGAAAAAGCCAGAATAAATTGATGATAAATAATGCATCATATAACATTGATTAGGTTAATGCAGTGTTATCAATTTAAGTTAGTTAATTAACATTTTTAGGTAGCCATAGATAATCCTATCAGATAATGCGCACCTGAATGAAATAACAATCATTATCCACAGACAATCAACAATAGCGACAGCATACGTTCACTGCGACATTCGGTCCTTTTGACCCATGATGATTGGTATCAGTCATTGTGCGAATGAAAAATAGTGTTGTTTCACTCATGAACAAGAGATAAGCCGTGTTTTTACATGCTTTATATTAGCTTCAACCGTATGTTTGTTTGTATGTTTGTAACCGACTACTTTGAACTAGATTCGAGCCTCTTCAAACGGTCTGATGTTGCTCCAACTTTGTAGATATATCGAGGACAGTCGACAATATATTTAATAAAATTATTCACATGACATCAGGCGAGTCGCTGGGAGCCGCTACAAAAGACCTATGTCCAGCAGTGGTCGACAATTGGCTGAAATGATAATGATGAAAGTTTGTTTGTTTGTTTGTTTTGTATAGAGTTAGTTGAAACGACGGAGAGTAAAATGGATTACTTTTTATCTTATGAATACAAAAGGACTCTGGCAACAGCTAGAAGGTAATAAAGGCTAACCCTCCGTAACAAAAACTTCTCCTATTTCGATATAAAAAGTATCGTATGTCGATCTCTAGGATACAAGCTAATGTGGTGATTTACAGACTTCCGGTTTTATAATTTTACTTTGGATTTTATGCGTCTGCTTGTTACATTTGAAGCTGCCCTGACTACAGTAGGACACGAACTCTCTGTCGCACGTAGTTAGCTGGCTGACCGAAGCATTGGTCGCTTCTGCAAGGACGTGATTTTGGTGGCGGAACGGTTAAGGGGGAATAGTGGCGTTAAATTTTATCGCACCAGCTGCAGAGGAATCACAGACGACTGGCTTA
The DNA here is from genome assembly GCF_905163445.1 of Pararge aegeria. NCBI lineage: Eukaryota > Metazoa > Arthropoda > Insecta > Lepidoptera > Nymphalidae > Pararge > Pararge aegeria. Next base: position 3,704,873 of record NC_053181.1, read on the forward strand.
AATTTAAGGCCAAACTGATGTATTTTGCAACCTTGCCTAAGCAGTAACAAAGAATCATGGCAACTCAAGGCATCTTACGTCACCATTCTGCGCCTTGCCTTAATACCGCCATCTATCTAATATTAATAATAATTTTCAATAACAATATGAGACGGTGATAACAAAAATAAAACACCCAGCTAAGTTAGTTGTGGGCTCCTTGTTCGACCAGGACGCGTTTGGAACCCTCGTATTTTTAAGTTTACGAATATGGTTAACGCCATCATCTAACTACCGTGTACTTCTCATCTAATGTATGCATCAAAAGTGCCACTTTTGGGGCCTACTTGAATAAACATATTTTTTTCTTTGACTTTAACTAGCTCACTTACTTTGTGAAAGTCCTACAAACGGTGGATATGTCAAATATTATGGAAACAAATAAACCCTTTAACCCTGTCTGGAAACACCATCGGCGGGTTGTTGGCGAATTAGAATGCAGTGCCAGGCACGCCAGTCAGCAGGCGACGGGTTTAAAACACCGTGTGGTTTTAATCGATAGGCGTTTAAAAACTTTCAAAAATGAAGGCTTCGCAGCGAACATGTTAAATCGTGAACCAAATTCATCGAACCGTGTACGCGTGTCACATGTAATATTGGACAGGGACTATCGGAAGTACAGAGTTCGTTACCGTCAGCAATCCGAACAGTACTAGCACGTGAGTGGAATAGAAATAACCGAATACAGGATAAGGTTATCGCATTGAACAGGCATGTGGGTTTCCTCACGATGTTTTCCTTCACCGTTAAAGCAAGTGAATTTAATTACTCAAACCGCACATAACTTCGAAAAGTTAGATTTGCGTGCTGGGTTTCGAACTCGGCCCCCCGAAAGTGAAGTCGAGATCCTACCCGAAGCGCTATTACTGCTTCAATCGTTTAATCTATATATATATATATATATATATATATAAATGTTATGTTGGTTTGTGTACGCTTCAAAAACTCAAAAAGTTCTGCACCGATCGGGCTGAAATTTTAGCATGATACGCATCAAGGATTGTTTTTATTTATTTTTCTCTACTATTCAATCACAATGTGCAACAGCGAAGCGTACAGCTAGTTAGCAATACACTTTTCCATAATAAGTGCCTGTCTATTAGATTGAAATTGGTTAAATTTCCAATTTATGCTGTCATCTCACGTCGTCACTGAAATTAAATAAAACAAAATTTATAAAATGTCGATATAAACGAAAACCGAGCACGTTATAACACGAATCTCATCGAAATCGAGTGCAATCGACGTAAAATCGATTAAACAATCGAAACCGTTGAATGGGGCGGTAATTTAACCTATAACGTCGCTTTTATTTATGCGCCAACAATTACATGACGGTAAATGAGTTGAGTCTCACATTAATTAAATTAAACTTATGACAACGAGACCGTACAATATCTAAAACATGATTCGGAAAATGGCGGGGCGTTGTCATGATGTAATTTAGCTAAGTGATCTGAGTTTTGATACCTTAATCGATGTTATAATATGCATCTCTACCTACGATCTCTCTACTAGGTAACTCAGTGCAATAATTAATGCCCGTTTAGAAAATTAAAAAGCATTTTTATAAATAATAGCAATAATTATTGACAATGTCAGTTGATTCGGCGGCCGATTGGCGCAGTGGGCAGCGACCCTGCTTTCTGAGTCCAAGCCCGTGGGTTCGATTCCCACAACTGGACAATATTTGTGTGATGAACATGAATGTTTTTCAGTGTCTCGGTGTTTGTTTATATATTATAAGTATTTATGTATATTATTCATAAAAAATATTCATCAGTTATATTAGTACCCATAACACAAGCTACGCTTACTTTGGGACTCGATGGCGATTTGTGTATTGTCGTAGTATATGTATTTTTTTATTATTTTATTTATCTCTCCTCTTCGACGTATCTTCAATCTGTGATTTTTATCTTCAATCTGTAGTTTTTTTTTGTTATCACCATCTCACAGTAAATTAATATTAAGCTATGAAGAATTAACATTAAGCTTTGGGAAAGGTCTTAAGCAGTGTTATAGGCTATTAATGAAGCCACAAAACCAGTGGCGTGCACTTCATACATGCGCAAAAGCACTGCATATCCTAAATTTTTGTAGAGTCATGAGTGCGAAGGATGTTTCCATTTTATGTTCAAAAACCATGTGCACGCCACTGCAAACAACCTATAGTGTACTCAACCACCTACCCCATATAGTCTAATAATAATGCCTAATAATATTTTGAACATAAAACCACAGCCTAGCAGAGACAACAACAACCCTCTACACTTTAAAACGAAAGACCGCAGAGCAATGAGAAGCAGGCACCGCTGGTCGCGTCCAGTATATTATACAAAGAGAATGCATGAAGCGTAAAAAATTGGTACAACGAGCGTTGCAATATAATTAGTTTGGTTAGAACCATTAAACTCAGTGAGCGAGCGAGTGAATAAAGGGCCCACTTTAACGCACTTTTAGCACGCATTTGGCGTACTGTAATTTGCTCTTGGACAAATTTCTGCTTATTTTACCAGCAAGAGCATTTCAATTTGTTTATTATTTTGGCTGTATTTTTTCTAAGAGAAACGTCAGCTTCTAGCAATGCATGAATGGAATGTTCGAAATATTTAAATTCAAATTCAAATTCTTTATTTGGAAAAAAATATGATAGGTACCTACTAAAAGCTTATATATAGTTGTTATCATTTGGTGTTTCACGCATATTTTGTCGTTCACATCGACGTCCAAATATTGAGGTAAATTAAAAAGCATAAGATAAAGTATAATTTCAGTATAGGTAACTTCAGTAAATATATAATAATAATATATACCATATTACATCTAGTCAAATATTTTTGTGCACTAAAAATTCCTTGACTGAATAAAATGAAGTTGTAAGAGCCATTTCTACAAAGATCTAATTTATGTGGCAGACAGATTTTTTCTGCACAAAAGAAATTTACATGTCAGATAAATTGTAATGTATAAAACAATATAAATTGTACCTGTAGGGTATAAAACAATTTACAGAATTAAAAAAAAACCTCGTTTTTTATTTATATTATTATCTCACTTATAGAATTAGTTATGGTAACGTAAATAATAACGAGATTACCGCTATGTGAAATGTTGAGTCGACCGTTATTATTCCGATAGTCGTTTCAGTCAATGCTCTTATCGCAAAAAGTTTCGACCACCATCTTAGGAAGCTTAAAGAAGAGTCAGATATAGAAGGCAGTAGTTTATCACTCTGGAGCCCTGGCCGTCGCCGGGTGATTGGGTACATAAAAGCCCCGCAAGCTGAGGTGTGATATTGTTTGTTAGTTTTTATAAGTAACATCGTAGAGAATAAAAAAATGAAAATAAATAAATGCCAGACAAACAATAACGTACCTTCCTTTATTGCTAAATTGTAATCACATAAGGTGTAATAGAAGAGAAGAATAAAAAATACGTGGAACAAATATTGGAGCTGCAAGGAGATATTTAAGAGTGATATACCTATAAAACTTAAGAAGAAAGTTATGGATTCATGCCTTATTCCATGCCTGACATATGCATGCCAAACATGGAAATTTACAAATAAAACGTAAAACAATATAAATACATGTCAAAGAGGAATGGAACGGAGCATGCTAAATATTAAAAAGCTACATAAGATAAGACACACAAAAATAAGATCAGCCACGAAAATAACAGATGCACTAAGCTACGCAAAAAAACTAAAGTGGACATGGGCGGGTCACGTGGCGCGCCTCACAGATCACAGGTTGACCAAAACAGTAACCACATGGAGAGGCCCACCAGGCAAGCGCTACAGAGGCAGACCGTGTACTCGATGGGATGATGTTATTAAGAAAATCGCGGGTCCACAATGGATCCAAATAGCTCAGGATAGGAAAAGATGGCAAGTCTTGGAGGAGACCTTCACCGAAGAGGGTTCCTGATACATAAAAATTATACATAAAGTAATAATACAGTTGTTGTAGTTGAATAATAGATTAAGTACTACATAATTCTCTGTAGTTGTATAAATTAAGTATAGAAAAGTTATAAGGCTTAAATAAAAAAATAAATAAGGTGTAATAAATTCAATGAATTAGTTTGGCCATTCAAAGGAGAAATGCTACCGGTATCTTAGGTACGATGCCTCGCTGCGGTGGTTTCGAATACGTTTTAGATTATATTAAGTTTTATTTTGGTACATAGGTTAATTTAGGTTAGGTAAATGTTAATATAATTAAATCAAGCACTACTTTAGTCTTTTACTTTACTATAATTAATATTATAATAAGTGCCGGATGCAAACAATTTTTTATCAAGATACACGCACAGACATACGCACTCTATTTATAATATTAGTATATATACATAGGATAAGCATGTTCGACTCATCATCATCATATCGACCAATTACCGGCGCACTACAGGGCACAGGTCTCCTACCACAAGGAGAAGTAGTTAAGGCAGTAGTCCACCACGGTGGCCCAGTGCGGATTGGTGGACACAACATAACTTTGAAAACATTCTGTAGAACTCTCAGGCATGCAGGTTTCCTCACGATGTTTTCCTTCACCATCGAAGCGAGTGATATTTTAAATTACGCACATAACTTAGAAAAGTTAAAGGTGGGATTCGAACTCGGCCCCCCGAAAGTGAAATAGAGCTCCTACCCATTGCGCTATCACCGCTTCCATGTTCGTCTAATCAAACCAAAATATAGTATCGAACCAGCTGAGCCCATACCGGTAACGGAAATGAGACATGGAATTTATTACGAGGGTAAAAGGGACGACCACAGCGTATAAACACAGTGATACAAATACGAGTATAAAAATTGTTTGATATACAAAATGAATTCAATTGGTGAAACATATGGAACATGGATAGAGGCTAAGCGGATCTTGTTTGGGAACGGATAAAGGCGGATAAAAGCGAGAATAAAATTCCCTGATATTAAATACTGGAAACGTAAAGCTGCGGGTCAGACCGTCAGGCAAGACGACGCCGAGTGTTCCTACAACAGCTTATACTTCATATGGAATTTCTTTAAAACACACACGTACAAACAACCACAAAGTTGTTTCTACTATAAGTTTGACGTTTATGTTTGATTGTGACTAAAAACTCACTGATAGTTTTTTATTTTTTTTTGTTTTTGGTTTTTTACACTACATTACACAACAATTTAACTTGACAATTATTAATTGTAAAGTCAACATCTCCTGAGGATGCTCCGGTTTCGGAGCGAAACGTCCGTAGAGGGTACATTGCCGAAGATCTGTTTGGTGTGGAGTATAAGGATTGAAGAAATTATAAATTACACCATACAGATTCTCTTGCTTTTCGCGGAGTATAGCAAATCAAGTTTAATTTTCATAAACTCTCAAATGGTGGTAATTGATGATGCTGGCGTGGACTTAGCTGTTAGAGGTTTTTCATACCATCGCAGTGGCAACATTTGTACATGTAGATACGTATCAAAAGTTTCTTGTACACATCTATTTAAATCAAGATGTTTTTGGGACAGTGTTTTTTATTTAATTCAAAGCCTACAATGAAACGTTTCAGTGCACTGATATTCCTAGCCTGTTTCTGATGTCATAAATTTGTATTGCTTTATCGGTGCCCTTATGATCAAGTACGTGGGACGCTTATCAACATCGTTTGCGGCGCTTACGAGTCAGTGTTCAAGCAGAGGAAATAACAGGCCCAAAATATTGGAAAATAAGGTGAAGAAAATGTTTCTGAATTTCTCCATATTCAGAACTTATACTTCATGTATATAAAACATATTAGTCAGTTTATATGGTAACTAAAACAAAATGTGTAATGTACCTATTCTTACATTTAGGATTTATTACTTTATCGTGACGGATTTTGTTTCATCTAGTTTCAAATCACAACGGTGATAAAAAAGTTTCCACCCACTATCAGGGCACAGATCTTCCTCTCAGAATGCGAAGGGTTTAGGCCGTAGTCTACCACGCTGGCCAAGTGCGGATTGGTCGACTTCACACACCGTTGAGAACATTATGGAGACTCTCTGGCATGTAAGGTGATCACGATGTTTTCCTTCAGCTTTTAAAGCAAGTGATGTTTAAATTGCTTAAATTAAAAACGCACATAGCTCCTAAAAGTCAGTAGTGCGTGCCAAAACTCAAACGCGCTAGGCTATCACCGCTTACAAAAAAGTTTCACTTCAGTAAATCTACATATTCATCGATACAAGCACAACTAGGTATAGTTACCACCCAAAATACTAGATTGGCCAAGATTAAATTATATACTATTATTGGCCCAAAAGAAGGTTCACTTAGTACGGGACCGCCGCCTAATGGTTAGCTATTCGGTACACTGATATTCCTAGGCTGAACCGTATCCGATATCATAAATTTGTGCTGCGCTATATCGCCGCCCCTATGATCAAGTACGTGACCAGCGTATCAACGTCGTTTGCGGGCGCGGTGTGCATGAATCGCTTTCATCTGGATTCGCTTACGAGCAATACCCTACGATTTGTACACTGGCAAACGTGGAGCCGCTTTCGCGTATCGAAACATTATACCGACAAAGCAAAACGGATCTAATACCACTCGTTTTAGAGTCGAAAATTGTACACTACAGATTTTTTTAACAAACATTCCGTCAAAAGTCGATCAGCTAGTGCAGCTGAAGAATAGTGAATAAAGGACATGGCCGAAATATTCTCCAGGCTGCCTAAGCATGAGCATTTTTGATAATGTAATTTTAATACACAATGAATTTAAAAAATTTATTCTAAGGAATTAACCTGATCATTTAATGTTGCCAGTCAATAATGTCATTAATTTATAAATAGACATAGGATGAACTGGTCTAAGGTTTAAACGAGCTGGTTCAAAGAATAAAGTATGAGTAGTAATGGGCAAAAATCGAGCAAAAAAATCATCTTTTATCAACGTTCATAGATTTTATCTGTCTTTGCATGGCTACATTTAATTTAGTTATTCTGTAAAAGTAAGATCTGTACTATTTAATGACATCGATTTCATCTCTGGACATTCTGGGCAGACTTCCATAAAATTTTCGCCAATGTTTTAAAACAAACTAGAAAAGTTTCAATTTACTTTCATGTTATAGAGAATATTCACTCAAAACGACACTACGTTTGCTGGCATACTAGTTTTCATCATTGTCAGCATAGCTACATTTAATTAAGTTATTATTTAAATGTTATTTAAAGCTAGATCTGTATTATAGATCTGTACTATTTAATGACATAGATTTCATCTCTGGACATTCTGAGACATACTTCCATACAATATAGCCCAATGTCCTTTAAAACAAAAAGTAAAGTTTCAATTTACTGTCACGAACTAGCAAATATTCGCTCAAAACCGACACTACGATTGCGAGCATACTAAGATTACAGGTATTGCAATTGAGCTGAAATCACGGGTACGAAATACTGATAATTTAAGAAACGATCATGTGCTTGAACGTTTCATGTGGAAAGCACATGTTCTGAAGTAAAATTGCGGACTGCATTCCTAATTTTACCCGTACGTGTCGACATATTATACCTATCGACCTTTTCTTGTTTTAAGGACAAATTGTAATTATTTCTCACTACATTCTCGTTTGATATCCAAATACATCGACATGATTTCGCCGACCTCCGTGGCGCAGTGGTCAGCGCTGTGTTTTTATAAGTTGGAGGTCCGGGTTTGATGCCCGACAGGGGCAATTTGGGAATTTATAATTTCGTAACTATGTCTGGTCAGGTGTGGTGGTGGGCTGCGACCGTGGCTAGTTAAGTTAGTTAGTATAGTATATATTACAAAAATATTATTAGTTAATTTTTTTAATTTTTATTATATGTAATATGTTTTTGTGTAAATTAGTTGATGTATTAGTATGCGTTTACTCATCTGTACGTATTTAACAATTTTGTAGCACCTATCTTTTGTTAACCGCCTGACAGCGATCACTACTAAGCGATAAGGCAGTCTTTTGTATTCTGTTTCTATTTTCATGATTCTGTTGTCTTCTACATATCCTTTACGAAATGTGGTGTACAAATAAATATTCAAAATAATAATATAACTGGCATACCCGTAACAAATTAGCCCGTTATCATCTTAGAACCGCAAGATAACTTACAATCAGGTGATATTGTAGTTAAGGCCTAAATTTTAATGGGATATAATACTTAGTGCTAGGGTGCGCCTTTGCACCCTAGCACTAAGTACTATTACTGTTTTTTTTGTATTTTTCCTATTGTTTTGTGTTGCAATAAAGTTGTTCTATTCCATTCTATTCTATTCTATATATGCAATGCGCGATAATATTATATCAAGCATGCCACGGGCAGCGGCTACCAGAGCGACGCGTCTTGTGGCGATCAATTACCTATTCCTACATTTATTCACATCGTTCGATGATCAGTAGGTACTACAGGTGAAATACAGGATTGCGCGTTAAAAAAAAATACATATATGATATCACACACTTACCGCATCATATGGGCAGTGGCGTGCACTGCATACATTCACAAAAGCGCTGCATACCCTAACATTTTCATCATATCACTGGCAATAGAGGAGGATTTTGTCATTTTATGCCATTTTAATGCTGAATGATTACCCTGGTCCGAATTCCTGAGCACGCTACTGCATATGGGTGAACAAATCTTACTTTATAATTTTTATTAGTGTTTTTACCTACACTTGGAGAATTTTGAAATCAATATTATAAATTTAAAATGCATATAAAAATTTCGGAACCGACAGGATTTGAACCTACGACTCTCTGGCAATCGCGGCCCGAGCGCTTCCTCCAATTAAGCTACGGCTCACCTACCATCGATGCCGAAATTCGTATATGCCTTTCACATCACTCTTATAGCGACTAGCGTCATCTAGTAGGAAACGTTGCAGTTTCGATCTACTTTTTCAAAGGTCCATATTACAATGAGACTTATTTTTCTCAGCACCATTGTGAGGTGAGAATCAATGGTTTCTATCGATGTGATATTTATCATTATATCATCCAATTACCACCTCCTACAGGGTATCCTCGGGTATCCTCTCAGAATGATATGGGCTTAGGCTACCCGGTTAAGTTTGTTTTACCCGGCTAAGTTTGTTGTGAGCTCTTCTTAGACCAGGGCACGTTTGGAACCCTCGTAGTTTTAGGTTTAAGTTGGCGAGCGAAGTTATCACCATCCATCCCCTTACAATTATATATGAACGCTGCAGAAGTGCCTGGGATAGGCCTACATGAATAAATAAATTTTGAATTTGAATTTGCTAATACTTCCACGCTGTCCAAGTTGTCCACGCGGATTGGTGAAGTTAACAGCCCTCTGAGAACTTTATGGAGAACTATCAGGTTTGCAGGTAACTTAAGGAGTTTTCCTTTACCGTGAGTGCAAGGTGAAAAAGTTAGAATTGCGCGCCGGGAATCGAACTCGCTACCCCGAAAGGGATCGCTATTGGTGGTGAGGCTTCGCTATCACCGTCATTCGTACAGGGCAAACCAAACAAAATAAAACTTAATCTTATATTTTTACGTGAAATTTGGGCTGTTGCATTCGATTTAGTACCTATGAATAATTTTAAGCTTTGCAGTCATTTAAATAAATTTTTCTTCTTCTCAGGGTGCCGCCTTACGATCATTAGGGCTATCTCTACTTTGGACACCGCTGCTCAAAACTAATGATTTGCTGCTCTTCCCAAATCATTGCCGTAGGTTTTTGAGCCATGATATTCTTCTCCGGCTAGATATATAAATAAAAAACTAAAATTAGATTCCCTAGCTCCTCCGAAAATATTTTAACCTAAATCGGAATTGTGAGTTTTGGTTGGTGAATCACAATTGCCAGGTGAGCTCCGAACTATGACATAGTAGATCGGTGAAGTAATAGGCGAATTTCCTTAAAATACGGCCTCATGTGTCGTTATATCTCAGAAAGACCGCAACGTAATGGTAGGGTTGTCACTAACTGGAATTTTTTTATATTATTTATAACGTAATGTAACATTGGCCACGTTACCATACTCATAGATGAAAAAACCTCCCGTGCGTCCTGTTAAATGATTTTTTTGATTTTTTCTAAACTATGCATCCACATATGAATCTATACTAATATATAAATATAAATCTATACTAATATATAATACTAATATATAACCTGAATAGTTTGTTTGTTTACTTATACGCGATGATCTCAGGAACTACTGTTCCGATTTTGAAAATCTTTCAGTTTTGGATAGCCCATTTATCGGGGGAATCAAGTCCGATTCCCGGCGCAAAATTCTAACTATATTACCTTGCACTAACTTGAGGAAACCTGCATGCCTGAGAGTTCTATATAATGTTCTCGAAGGTATGTGGAGTTTACCAATCCGAACTGGACCGTCGTGGTGTACGGCCTTAATGGGTCGATAGATGATGAAAAGTTCCAAACCATAACGATTCTAGAGACTTCACTTGAGTTTGTTAAGGTTATCATTTTTTATACAACTCGCAGCCCTTGCGTCACGCGTCCCGATCCCGATGTCCCGCGCGCCCGAGCGGAATCCCGATAAAACGGCTCATCTGCGAGGAGCCTCCTCAGAAATATCGCCTTCGCTACAATATATAAATAAACGACAATATTTTTTTTATGTGGTTTTCTTGCCTTTAATAAAAACTTTTATTATTATTTCTAACGACTCGCCCCCGGCTTCTTTAGTTACTGCGTTTTATTATGGAATTTCTTTATAAACAATGTTTGCATGTTGACTCACTTCCTGGTAGCTAATAAAAACAAGCGATTGTTTTCTTGTTGAAATCGGTTTTCTCCTGTTCACTCCTGGCTGTTTTTTAGTTTCTTGGGGTTGGCAGCACTAAATTTTCCAGAGACGAGGTGCGAGACGATTGAAGGGTATGTGTTTTATCTCGTTCTAGCGGCAACTTGATTGGTTAATTTGTCTTAGTTGCCACAAAATATAGCCAATATAGAACTAGATAGTTTCGGGAAATCTTAATATTTAGCTACACTAAAAGCTGCAAGTGTCTACAACCGGTGCCTATTCAACTATAGGGTCAGCCATCCTAGTTAAAACACAAAATTTCTTTTTTTTTTTTGACGGACCAAGCAGATGAACCTCCTGATGGTAAGTGAAAAACCAAAAACAGAGCTACACTTCACAGGGCATGCAAGGAGCACGTCCCGCAACATGCCGCCCTGTGTCCATCAATTCGAGGTATTGAACCTTATGTGCCTGTAATAACGGCGGCGCCACGCCACGCCCTTCAGAGCGGAACACAACATTGCAACAATGCTGCTTAGCGGCAGAGATAAGCATGGACATAGTTTTTATCCGTGCAGAAAGCGCTCGACTATGCTTGCGCAGTTGGACCGCAGTTGGACGCTCGGTCTGCTCTGACCCTAATGAGGCAAACAATTACTTGCGACCACGTGTTTGCGCTTTAGCCATTTCGCGGTTATCTAATTGCTTTTCCGTACGCGCTACATATACCTACAGGCGATTTATTAGTTTTCGCAATGTATCGGAAATTTTAGTGAAACTGATTGCTTTTGACCCACCCCGCCGATGCAAAAGATGGAGAGGGAGGAGGGTGTATAGTTAATCGTTATAAGTACTTTTCCTCACACATGCGTGGAAATATTCAAATTACAGTCAAAAAAAGAATACGCAAAATAGGCGTGACATTTACGGTAAGGGTGCAAACAGAATCGTTTTCGTTCGAGCTGTTGTCTGTCTTTGGAACTCTCTCAATCTTGAAATAAGGCGTCACTACCTATGTTCAAGCAACTCTTTAGAAAGCACTTCATGGCACTTTAATTTAATTTTTGATGTAGTATCTATTTATTCTTCAATATTTTCTGTTTTCTAATGCTTTTGAATCCTGGGAAGGAATGTCGCTAGGTAACGTAGTGTTTGCATACTCTTTGGTCGCTATGCAACATTGTCGAGTGCCTGAACGAAGACGGACAAAATAAATACGACTGGCAGGCAACGCAAAGGAACCTGTTATTATTTTTGATATAATAATTAAACATAATGAACTGCATATAACTTACCACCCGATTTTGAAGTCAAGGACTAACTTGCAGAGAATAAAAAATGAAGTGAAGTGAAGTGTGCAAGATTTTAGGTTTGACACCTACGAATGAAAATTAAAAAAAAATATTACAGAGTTGATGATTTGTACCGTCCACACATATTTACCTGCAACAAATTGAAAATAATAGTTAATTGTTTGTAAACAAATATATTTATCGTTTAATTAACAAACATCATAAAATGGCTGTGATATTCGACGGCCGATTGGCGCAGTGGGCAGCGATCCTGCTTTCTGAGTCCCCTTGGACTCAGAAAGCAGGATCGCGGGTTCGATTCCCGCAACCGGAAAATGCTTGTGTGATGAACATGAATATTTTCAGTGTCTGGGTGTTTATATGTATATTATAAGTATTTATGTATGGTATTAATAAAAATATTCATCAGTCATATAAGTACCCATAACACAAGCTACGCTTACTTTGGTGCTAGATGGCGATGTGTGAATTGTCTTAAGTTCGATATACAACACTTTAACATTCCAATATTGCTATACTCTGTGGTTAAATTGCCATAATTAAAAAATATATATAACCCGTGAAAATATAAAACCTACACTTTTCTTTACTGTGAAGTCTAGGTACACATTATTTTAGAATAGTAGAGTTTTACCATTTTATTAATGCTTGAATTCAGAACAATGGGTTTCTTTATACATGCTAGCTCTTCTGCTTTAGTTATATCAATATACATATGCAAATAACGGATTACGGAGATGAGTCCATAAAAAACAACAATTCGAAGGGCATGCACAGAACACGTCCTTCAAACCGCTGCCATGTGTCCATCAGCTTTTTTAGACTTAAACATAGCAATGCACATGTAATGCGGTTGGTATAACTAAGCATGGCAGCAGTCTTAACAGCGACCTGTTTGTTACTAATACCATATACTGCGGTCACTACCGGTCTCCAGTGGCGTGCATAGAGGGTATGCAGACGATACAAAATGAAGAAAATCTCCAGTACGAATTATAAAAACCTTAAAAATAGGCATTGTAAAGAGTTATATAAAGCCTCAAGTATTTATAACTCGAACTGGAGATTTACTTCATTTTATATAATCTGCGTTCCCTGTGCATACCCTCTATGCACGCCACTGGCAGTAGTACTAGCCCAGACGAGCTGTGTCTCAAAACTGTTTGACTGTAACAATATAAAAAAAATTAGAAGCAAAATTAAACTCGTTGTGCAGTTAACAAGGCTACATAAATTTGCTAATTCATTCAGGGGCAATTGTGTATTATTTTATAACCAACTAGCTGACCCGCGCAATTTCGTCTGCTCCTAGAAAAAAACCTAGAAACTAATTGCGCCGCTTCCTACCAGATGGACCTGTTTTATTTACAAACTATGTTATTCGGGGCCGTACGGGTTATTCTATACCCGTCGCATTTTAGTATTTAGTAGGATGATACGCATGCATTCGATCGTTGTCCCATATGTCTCGCGACTTGCTGTTATCTGTGAAGAGTTATGTCCATTATCTCCGATAATATTTATCAGATCTTCATTAAAATTAGACAGAACATGCTTGTTAGTAGACACTTTCAAATTAAAAAAGAATTAATAAAATCGGTTTAAATTTAACAGAACTATGAAGTAAAATTGATAAAAAGTTTCATCCCATTTCTCGGAGGAAACTTATTGTTTATCGGGATAAAAAGTATCCTATATGTTGACCCGGTATATCAGCTACAACTATACCAAATTTTATTTAAATCCGTTCAGTCGTTTTCACGTGATGCCCGGACAGACAGACAGACAAAAATAAATAAAAATCTGTTTTGGACTCAGTGTCGATTATAAAGCATCCCCTGGTCAAAATTTTCAAAATATATTAAATGTACAGAAATCTTCCAGTTACAGTTTTATTATAAGTATAGATTACCGAATGTAATCTTTGAGATGTCTCTCAATAAGTTCAAAGTTTATCTAAAACGTAAACTTACAGACAAATCCTATTGGATTAAGACTTAAACGATAAAAAAGCCTGTGTGTGAATTGTTCTAACTTTATAGATTAATATTAATTTACTGTGAGATGGTGATAACAAAAGAAAAAATACACGGCTAAGTTTGTTGTGGCCTCCTCTTAGACCAGGGCGTTTGGGACCCTCGTAGCTTTAGGTTTAAGTTGGCGAACGAAGTTATCACCATCCCCTTACAATGTAAACATATATGTATGAACGCTTCATACGCCTGTAATAGGCCTGCATGAATAAATAAATTTTGAATTTGAATTTGAATTTGGAAAAAAGCTCGTCTGCTACTCGACAAGCATAGACATAAATATACTTTGATATAGATAATAACGGAAAAGGCTATTCATTTTAAATTAAACATCCGGCGCCTGGTACAAAGGATTTTTCTACGTAAAAACATTACGATATTCATAATTAACTGACTCGTTAATATTTTAGCAACACGTAAAAAGCTTACACTGAATATTATACCCTAATTACTCAATAATATGAACTAAATTATTCACGATGGCATACCACACCGAGTCGTTCAGAAGCAAGAATATTTAAAAATAAAGAAAGTAAATAAGGAATATAAGAAATTCATCTATATAGTGCCAAAAGCCTTTATGGCGAATGTCCAGTGGCAAATGAATGTAAATGGATTGTGACATACGGACAGATGGGACTGGACGAAACTAAAAGTAAACAGGACCATAAATCTAAAATAAGCTACGCAATTTGGTAAAATTAACACGAAATTTAAATTATACAGTACAATTTAAATGAATGCAGTCAAGCTTTCTACGAAATAGAATGAGAATCGTAAGCAAAAAAAAAAACCCTAATTAAGCGTAATAACGAACCGTATTTAAACAATGATCAAATAACGGAATAATACTCGTTAGGGGGCCAAATTGCGCGGAAAACGGTTGATAACAAAAAGGAGGCGCAATATCTAATACATTTACAACGAAGTAAGGCAGGGCGTGCCCCCGTCAAAAGCACGCGCCCATTATGCTCCCGGCCAAGAACGGGCGGTGCAAGTGACAGAAGACCGCGACAAACCTGAAGAAAACGCTATTAAGCTGATAAAACTAAGTACCACTTTGTTTCAGACAGGCTATTTAGTTTAAAATATTTTTGTATAATTTTCAGTGCTTAAGGTGTTTGATGTAAGTTATGCACCAAAGAACGTGCCAATTATGCAGCTGCCCAAGAAGGTGGTGGTGCAAGTGACAGACAAATGCGATATACAAGAAATGAAACGCTTTTAAGCTATGAAAATAAATTACAACGTTTTTTACACAGGTTAGACAGCATAAATTATTTCTGTTTAGATATAACTGGTTTTGTTGTTTTCAAAGAAAGAATTGTGCAAGTGTCCTAAAAAAGCGATAGACCTAATGGCAACCGCAATTAAAATTAAATAACTACTTTGTTTAAGACAAGTTATTCTGAGCTATTTTTATTACTATATAATAATCCAGTGGTTTTTGTGTTTGTGCTGTCGGCCGAGTCTGGAAGGTAGTGGTGCAAGTGACGAAAGAACGCGGCAAATCTGAAAGATTACGCTGTTAAGCTGTTAAGTATCACCTCATTTCACATAGCTTTTTTAGTATTAAATATGTTTTTATTATTTTTCAGTAGTTTTAATACTTGGTGGAAGTAACGAGGATTTCATGGAAACATACCAAAAAATATTTTTTACTTGACCTAAGAGGAGAAGCAAGTTTTAAAAGACCGTGTAAGACTTCTACGATTTTGAAATTAAGTACTACATATTCAGACTTTTAGTGTTGAATTTTTTTTGTTTTTATTAGTTGAGTTTGAGCACGTTATGAGGACACACAGCGCATTATGATTTCAGATAATTGCGATCATATCCAATGAATACTGTTTTAGTTTAGATATAGTACTTATAGAGACCTTCATCCATTAAGTTTTAAGTTTCTGATTGTTACTTTATCCTCAGAATATTCATCCAAAGAATATATAAATAAACAAAAAATATATATCGACAATCGCCATCTAGTAAAATCGCCATCGCCATCTAGTAGTAAGTAAGCGATTGTGTTATGGGTACTAAGATGACTTAAGGATATTTTTATGAATAAAATACATAAATACTATATAATATAAACACCCAGATATTAAAAAATCATTCATGTCACACAAACATTTAACACACACCCACCTACCTGCACTTAGAGAGCAGGGCAGCCCTGTGCGCTAATGAGCTGCCAAATACAAGAGCGATATTAATTTCAAAAAAAGGATATGCATTAGTTATCTCACGCCTACTAATATGCAAATGATGGGGACTACTCGCTTACAGAAAGAAAGAATAAGAGTATTGCTAACGATTCTTATTAACACATGTTAGCAAAAATAACCGTGTCCGATGGCTTAACGTGCGCTCTACTAATTTCCTAAATCCGGGCAATTACTGAAAATTTCAAGACTTTTTGAAAATTTAATTTACAATGACAATTATGGCGAACGTAACAATAAAATTCTGTCACTTAGACCAACCTCTTAGTAATGCCTTACTAATGACTGTGTGTCGAGATTTTTCCCCCCACTCATAAATATGCATTAATGATGGGCTTTCCGACGGAAAGTGTAATTTAAATTTTAGTCTACGCCTCACCTACTCGAAAATAAGTGAATCTATCAGGTCACGTTTGTTATGGTAATACGTTAATAACTGAAAGTTTATTATGGATGCTTGAGCAACGTCGTTTTTAATATTGGGTAAGAGTTACTTTACGCTACTGTCTATAAGGGTTAATTACTCGCTGGTAGCTTATACCTTAACTACCTCGTTGGTCAATAAGTAAGTTCAACCTAATGCTAATAGCGGATCGCGAGGTGCTGAGTTTCGGTATTGGTCAAATTCCCAGTTGGCATAGAGCATAGAGCATAGAAGCTCGGTCCCGGTTGATATAATTAACATGTGATTTTGACATAACATTGATTTACATACACACACATTACATAAGCTTGTTTGGTATGAATAGCTTTTTCAAAGAAAATTGGATCAGAACAAAAGATACCTTTCGTTGGTCACTGGATATACAAAAGGAAACGATCCTATCTAAACATAATATTTGAGCGCTGAAAGTTTACTCTGTATAAAAGCAAAGTCGGACTGCCAGCAATTTTAACGATCCGGTACGATACCACGCAAAATCTCATTAGATTTATTATGGGTATGTAGAGCACTTAACCACTACAAACAAGCGTGATCCCATTCAAGCCATGCGTTTGCTATAAATTAAGTGAAATGACCTATTTAAAAAATGACAATTAATAAGTAATAATGTCGAGTAACTTTGTTTTAATTTGAATGGCATTGCGCCTATTAAAATATATTAGCAAAATATTGCAACAGTGTAAAAGAAATACGAACATCAGGATTATTTTCATCAAGTAAAAGTGTCTATCCGTGATTTACAAACAATCGTTTTTACCATTTTGTCTGTCTGTCCGAATAATGTTCTAGAACAAGCTAAACTCATTTTGCGTGAATTTTACATGTTGTTGTTAGTGTTGCCCAAATGCAAGAACAAGACGAGACTTAGCCTGTCTTGGTCTTGGTCTTGCGCCAATACACCTGGTCTTGGTCTTGGTCTTGGTCTTGCGCTCCCAGTCTTGGTCTTGGTCTTGGTCTTGCAGCAAGAGTCTTGCAAGTCTTGCAATTACCTATTAGTCTATTACTATTTATTAAAGTTTACTTTAAATCTTAGAAAAACGTATTAGAATTGGAACATTGTGAGCTTGAATTAACATAGCCATAGTAAAGATCAAGCAGATTAATAAATAACTGAAGATTTGATAAGAAATTCAAAAAATCAACTGACCTATATGTCGTTTTCCATGGAAGTAACTGTTTCTTAATAAACATTTATGATTTATAAGCTTACATTTGCTAAAACAACTTGTAAAAACTTAAGAAATATAATGACTAAATGTACAATAATAGTACCTAAGTAATTAGTTTAAAACCATATAAGTAATCAATATTATAATTACTTACTAGAATGAATTATTATGACATCTACTACCTATCCTCACCATTTTATCCTAATCATAATACTACTTGCGTGATCAGTATAATGTATTCATTTTCATTCTAAGCACTCTGAAACTTATTTATTCTTTGGAACACCTGTAGGTACTCTTAAAATTCGAAATTATTTTGCATGAATAGTGTCAAATGTTATGATTTCGGCGCGGCGGCAACGATTGTTTTAGATTTCAAAAGAAGCCGCCGGCGCGTGTATCATAACCATGTACTTCCGAAAAGCGGCAAATTTCTTTGAGAAAGTAAGTACAAAACCTTTGATGCCGCATTATCAAAGTGCCGATGGTTAAAACATAACTATGCATGCACTCAGTTTGATTTTAATAGATATTTTTTTATTCGCTATGTTTATGGTATTAGTCGTAATGCGCATAGGTCCAGTTTTTCATATTCTTTGATATAGTTTTTTGCGTCTCATAGAATTCCTAAGCGTACCTACCTACCTATACACCGAACTGTTACACCTAACTACTCCGTGAAATAGCGCTAAGTCCTAGCTGCAAGACGCAAGAGTCTTGCAGGCTATGTCTTGTTCTTGCTCAAGTCTTGCACGGTCAGTCTTGGTCTTGGTCTTGCTAAAAATACGCGGTCTTGTTCTTGGTCTTGGTCTTGCAAAAACGCAAGAACAAGACCAAGACTGCAAGACCAAGACTGAATTTGGGCAACACTAGTTGTTGTCCATGTCCAGATAACAGCAATTAAGATATAGATACTTAAGAAATCAATTAGCGTTAGGAATAATATTAAAGAATTGTTTTAAATAGTTTTGTCTTTAAAGACCGATTTTAGCCAAAATATCCCATTGAGTACCAATTTTTTTTATAATTTTGAAAGCTGAAACTGTGGCACAATTTTAAGACTCACTAAGAAATCATAAGGTAAGTTTAGATTTTTTTTATGACGTCAATTGACTGCCCACCTTGTATATTACTAAATTCAACTTATTATCGTTATTAGGTTTCTCAATCGAACGATCAGTTATGATGGGGTCTCAAATGGATGCTAACTTGCAAATGGTAATATGCCAGGTAGATAAAAATTTCAGAGTATAAACGCAAATGGATAAATATCATTAAATAAACATAAAGGTAGCTTTAGTAAAAATAAACGCTAAGAGCTTTTATTGATAGAGCCGTAATTGCGTTTAATGGAATTTAATAATCAAATATTGTTCTAATTGAAGCAGCAGCGCATCGCCAAACGTTAATTCTACAATAACTATGATAATTATCACTAATTTATTATTTGAAAACGAATGGAATTCATTGAACTAAAACAAATATCTTTCGATCGAGGTAATATTGTCGCTAACTAACGAATTTTCAATACAATTTCAAACGCAATTTCATAACAGATATATTCTATAATTTTTATTAGTGTTTTTACCTACACTTGGAGGAATTATCAATCTTATATTTTTTTTTAATAGGATTTGAACCTGCAACACTCTGGTTCTCGGGGCCTGGGAGCTTTAACTAATTAAGCTACGGCTCTCCTACCGCCGATGCCGATATTAGTATATGCCTTTTACATTTGTCTTATAGCGACTGTAGCGCCATCTAGTAGGAAACAGATGTAGCATGTACATCGTCATCATCAATAGCCTATAACGGTCCGCCACTGGACTAAAGACCTCTCTTAACATGGTGGGTTTGCACACAATCACCACGCTGCGCAGACGGGTTGATGACCGCAGTAGGGGGTAGTAGGAGCATGGTACTGCCCGTTCTGCGTTATATTAGTCGCCTTGTACGATACCGGCAGAAAGAGGTGGGGACAACTCCATTCTGATCTTCCGTCAGCCCACGGCAGTTACGCAGGCACGGTTACCAGTTAACAAAGAAAACTTCAAACAACCCTATAGCACTATAACACAGGATCGCCTTTTTAATTATTGGTTGCAGGATTGCATTTAATTATGTATCAAGAAAAGTATGTATCATGGTATTGCTTTATAATAATAATAATATATTTTTTTTGTAGTAATAATTTATTTATTTCATATAGAAAAATGTGTACAGCGGGAATCTCCTTATGGACTAGACATAGTGATACTCTATTGATTTGTGCACAAAGGAGTGCTTAAACACTCGCACTAAGGTAACTTATGTAGTGTTACGAGTGTCCCCACCTTCCTTCGGACCCATTACAACAACGTAGAAGTAAAATACAAATAAAAATACAAATATCAAAGTCCTAATTCAAAAACGCCAGCAATCCGTACTGGTCCAGCATGGTGTTGTAAACCCTTCTCATAGTGGGAGGTGACCCGTGCTCCGTAGTGGGCCGTTAATGGGTCGAAGATGATGGTTTCAAAAAAAGCTGCCCGACTCCCTTAACAGCGACCTGTTTGTTACTTATACCATATACTGCGGTCACCACCGGCAGTGGCGTGCGCTGGGTTTTCGACCAGGGTATGCATAAAGCAGGTAGATGGCATAAAATGGAAAGAATTCCCTCCAATACGAGTTATATAAAATAATTTAGGTATGCAGTGCTTTTGTGCATGTATGAAGTGCACGCCACTGACCACCGGTCCCCAGTGGCGTGCATAGAGGGTATGCACAGGATATGCAGATGATATAAAATGAGTTATATTAATCCAGTAAGAGTTATTAAAACTTTTTTATAACTCTATATACAATGCCTATCCTTAAGTTATACATAAAAACCCTGTGCATACTCTCTATGCACGCCACTGCCGGTCCCCAGCGAGATGGGCTTACCAGTTAAAGATCAAACTCGTGCCGTTTCTATCAAATCACCAAAATGACCTTCAACAGAAGTCTATGGAGACAATTTACTCGCTCGAAAATGAGAGGTCAGGACCACGATCTTTAGTAATGGAGGAACGACCTCAGAGAGATGGAGAGAGAGAGATATACGTGTGTCCGCTCCCGCCACGCTTTGTTGCTGGCCGGGGCTTAAAGAGATTTCAAGGAATCCATTATCTAACAGGGGTGGGTTTAGCCACAGGTTCCTATATCGCACTGCCGATGTTAAAATACCGACATTATCATAAACATGAAAATGTAGTGTTATTGCAAGGTGTATGTGTAAATTTATCTACCTTTGCTTTTTAAGGGAATTGCGTTTTCGAGGTCATTGATTTGCTTAATGTTTTATTTCCAAGTAATGCTTACGGCATATAATAAACTAAGTAGGGGTTCGGCAAGTACCGTTTGCCTAAGACTCTGTGTTGAAGGATCTACCTTTTACAAGATATAAGCCGTTCTCTTCACCCTACGGGTCCGTCTTGAAAATCAACGTCGCGGTATTTCCATAACATTGCAACTCCGAGCTGAATAGAGATGTTGTAATAGTATTAAGTGTTATTTGCTGTTTAGTTTAAATAGCTTAGCTAAGTTTTTTGTTTTTTTTTATGGTTCTGTTGTTTTTTTTTGTTTAAAGAAAGTAATTGTTGTTTTTGTTGTTTTTTAAAAAAAAAATATTAATTTATTCTTTAAAGATTGTTCTAAAATCAGTGATTTCATGAGCAAACAAAGTCTTTTAGTTTCCAGATAGATTTTTGGGATAGACTGCGGTCGATGCCCGTCATGCAATAATAACTGTTAAGAGTAATTTACGTTTTTTTTAAATATCACGAATCGTTTTAACGGTGAAGAAAATGTGTTGAAGAAAACTTTAAGCCAGAGAGCTCTCGATAATGTTCTCGAAGGACTACGTCCGAGTAATTCTTATTGTGAGAGTAAACCCGTTCCCTGCAGAGGACCTGTAATGGGTCGTAAATGGTGGTGTTGGTATTTTTTGTTAGATAGACAAATCATTCATTTTTCATGTGCATGTCACTGGACTCCTCCTAAACGGCTGGACTGATTTGAATGAATTGTTTGGTATGTGTTTGGGTGGCACCCTGGATGGTTTAGAATATATATAATATATTTGATTTATCTATATATTATGTAGTATACGTATGTGAAGTATATGTGACGTTTATTAATTAGTATATAGGTACATATATTGTTTATTAAATATTAAATTGAATTTTGCACTATCCCGTTTTCCGTACCAAACATGCTTTATCAACCAAGCGTTATGAATTTAAGTAGGAGGTCCCGGGTTCGATTCCCGGTAGGGGCAAATTGTGAATTTATAATTTCTGAATTTTTTCTGGTCTGGTCTGGTGGGAAGCTAGTTACCACCCTACCAACAAAGACGTGCCGCTAAGCGATTTAGTGTTCCGGTGCGATGTCACATAGAAACCAATTAGGGGAATAACTACCATACTCCCTAACAGGTTAGCCCGCTATCCATCTTAGACTGTATCATCGCTTACCACCAGGTGTGATTGCAGTGAAGGGCTAACTCGAAGTGCAATAAATAAAAAATAAATAAACCAAATAAAGCGATCGCCTCCAGACAACCGCTTCGCTTCAAGCGATAAGGCCGCTATATTTACTTCGTTTTGTTTTGTTTAATTTGTTTTTTTCTGTACATGCAATAAAGACTTTCAATCTATCTAACATTCGCAATGTTATGATACAATATTTATTATATTGGAACGACATAAATTGTCCAAATCCCATTATAAATTAGTGAAACTATTTTAACAAATAACGAGTCATTCATTTGATTGTTTCATTCGGTAATATGTGTATCAAACGAAACCATCTAAATTATTATCATTTTGTCATCACAAATTTGTTTCGCTTTAATAACAACTCCTGCAATTGTATTAATTACAAATAATTGCTGATTAACACCAGCCAGGCGTTGTGTGAATTGCAATTTTATTAGAATAAAACATTTGATGATTGCTTCGCGCAATTACAATTTATGCAACATAATTCGGAAAGATATGTTTAAATTTAAGGTGATAGCAGCAGGGCTAGCACGGGCAGGAGACTAAAATGATATCCCCCGATTATATCCCCTGATAAGCAGTGGCGTGCACGTCATACATGCACAAAAGCACTGCCTACCCAATTTATTTTTTATGTAGCTCCTATTGGAGGGGAATTTTTCCATTTTATGCCATGTATCTGCTTTATGCATACCCTGGCAAAAGACCCTGTGCACGCCATTGCTAACAAGGGATATAATTAACGTGACCATCTGCTAAAGCACAGATACATGGGATAGGAGAAGTTTACACCCGTTTATAATTACACATATATTATTTGGATATAATATCCACTTCTGAGCTAATGCTCTGGGAGTTGATTAAGGTTTCGGAGAAGATCAATTTTTATCCTTTTCCTTAATTGTCCCTGCCCATACTAACTATGCTGTGATAGCCTAGTGGTTACAACTTCAGCCTCCTTATCGGGGAGACCGAGTCCAAGGCATCAGTGTTATGTGCGTTTTTATTATAAGAAATTTAAAATATCTCTTGCTTTAGCGGTGAAGGAAAAAATAGTGAGGAAACCTGCATACCTGAGAGATCTCCATAAAGCTCTCAAAGGTGTGTAAAGTCTACCAAGTTTGGGCTAACTTGTAATTGAATTAAAAAACTGGGGACGTAGCATGTTTGGCAAAGCACATATTATTGTGCGCTCTCTCGCGAGTGCACAAGTGCGGTGTACCACGCTCAAACAGTCTCATTAGTGAGCAAAGTGTTTGCGCTGACAGACGTGAGCATTCTTTACTTAATTGCACTACTTTACTGCTGTTGGAACTTGGAAGCACAAGTAAAAAAATGTTGGCTCCAACCTTGGATAAATGTTATATTTCATAATTATATTATAATCGCTATTAATTTATGTGATATTTCATTAATCTGACTAAGTGTTATATATTTTTTTTTGACATCAATTAATTGGGCGTATATAACTATTGTGTAACATTACATGCCAAACTACTGGCTATACACTGTATGAATGAATGAATGAATGAATACACTTTTATTGTACACCAAAGAAAAAAAAAAGTAGTTACAAAGATATAAATACATATCAAGAGAGTACAATTTGGTGGCCTTATCGCTACATAGCGATTTCTTCCAGGCAACCAATGGCGTAAAAGGAAAAAACATAGAAAAGAGGTAGGTGATGCAATAAATAAGATTTAAAAATTATACAAATATATAAATATAAATAAAATATATATATATATATAAATATAACTATAATATATATATATATACTAGCTGTTGCTCGTGACTTCGTCTGCGTTTGATTTTGCTTTTAAAGTATTCAGTATCGCTAAGCCTTAAAGGAGTATAGTAGTATATATAATACCATACTATTTATAGACAAAAAATTTGCAATAAAATAAAATTGCGACTATAATTAAAGATATCCTATCTCTTAAGTTGGACCAGACTGCTCACGGTGTGCCAATTTAATTTAAAATCGGTTTAGTAGTTTAGGAGTCCATCGCGGACAAACATCGTGACAGGAGATTTATATATATTAAGATATAAATATATTACAATAAAAATATATAACATAAATATCTATTTAAATATATAACATATAACATTCTCAATTAGTATGACATACATAAATAATTCAAATTACACACTTAAAATGATTCGCTTCAGCGATGTTCGGCTGAAAGAGACAAATAATGATCCTTCACTAGTTTCTTGAAGGTCCCAATCGATTATGCCTCACAGATATCTAACGGCAAGGAGTTCCATATTTTAATAGCCTGAACCGTAAATGATCCGTTGAAGAAGGAGGATTTGTGACCAGGCACCTTCAAGATTAACTTCCTCGTAGAACGAAGTTCGTCTGGGAGTCCTACAAATTGAAACCTCTCTTTCAGGTAAAGAGGAGTAGAAGGATGAAATAAAACACAGTACAGAATAGAAACAATGTGCAAATTCCGGCGAAGTCTGATAGGTAACCACTTGAAACGAGATCGAAATTGAGAAATATGATCATATTTGCGCAACCCAAATATGAAACGAATGCTAGAATTCTGGAGTCTCTCAAGTTTATTTAACTGATCTTCAGTTAAGTTAACATAGCTTGCGTCAGCGTAGTCAAGAATGGGAAGGAGTAGAGTCTGTGCGAGCATAATTTTGGTAGGTATAGGAAGTAAATACCGAAGACTACGCAAAAAGCCTAGAGCTGCAAATGTCTTTCTGCTGATCTCATTAATATGTACGTCCAACTTAAGCTTAACACTGTACCCTTAACCAATATGTAAAACCTTATTGACGTGTATTTTGCAATAAATGATTAATATTATTAGTATTATTACTGGAAGATTATTAATTATTTATAAACACTAGATTGCACAACTAGTGCATAAAACATACCATTTACATATATGAAGATTGTCGGTGGTAAAATGGGTTATATGACAGTTACGTAAATCTGATTTTACTTTAATTGCGAGCGAATTAAATAGTGATAAAGAAAATGAGTGGTAAAGATTTGACTAGGCATCTTGTCACAAACCGTTTTAAGGATACTGTTTTGAAGTCGTCTCCTAAAAGGCAGCCAACGCGTTCTTTTAACTGCATTAAAGTCAGCCACACTCGATTCAGCAAACATGCCAGAAGCACTGCAGTATCTAAGCAAACCCATCAAGATGAGAAAGGCATCATTGTATTGTACACGTGTACTGTTTCGCACTTGTAGTGGGACTTCCTTAGAAAATTCGACCACAGATGGCTGTTACAGAAATACTGGCAATACGCGGGAAAATGGTATTACAGACATTCAAAACAAATGAATTTTTTTCTTGGCTGTATATTTTGGTTTATATTTAAGCTTTTTGCTCATTATGCACAAGGGCATGTTGGTCTAGTAGAGTTAGAAAATTGGCGAGTCTTTCCCTTGTTCTGGAAAGCTCGTGAAGTTATTACGATTACTAACTACCCTTTACTAGTCATATTATTCGTTAAAATAGCAGCATGGAGGGTCTGAAAATCTACAATTAATATTAAGCTTAATTTGCTGTACTCACTCCCTGCTTCTATCAAGGTCTAAAACTATATTTACCTTTCTCTCTCCCTCTCTCTCTCTTGAGAACAAACATGTATATGCCCAACAGTGGTACATAAATGAGCTGCGGACGATAATTGTATACATTGCAATCCCGAACAGCAATTAAAGTAGTACTTTTAGGCCTTTATTTTCAACTCAATTTAGAACTTCAAAATGTATCTCTCCATTTTGGTTTGGTAGGTTAAGAGATTAATTGCATGTATTTTTTTGAAGAATAATGGCCACGAGGAAGTTTATTTCCAGACACGCAACTGAGAAATCTCGTGTCTAATATGCCCCGAGTAGGATGACGACGTACCTAAATGTTTTAAGCAGGACTCTTTAATTTACCATTCGTTTTCATGTTTTCTTTAGTAATTATTGTAGTATTTTTTTACATTTTACATGTGTATTTCAAAACATTAAAATAAGAGTGTTTTGATAGTTTCTAGAAGGTTTCAATTCCTTAAGTATATAGTGTAACCAGGCATAGAAATACCTACGTTGATATTAAAGTCTGTATTGCGTAAACTTTTAGGGTTTATATTTGACTACATTAAAAAATGTATGAAGATGTATGCAGCTTAACATAGACATGTGAACACCTTTGACTCAGTTATGTATAGAGTCGTGGACTTCAGAATTGGGTCTATAATTTCGCGCGTTAACAATTTTTAATCTTACCACGGGAACTAATTGAGAGATCGGTATAGAAAGTACATGTTCTCTTCCATAGCATAGGTGACATCCATACCAAATTTCATACAAATCCGTTCAGCCGTCTTTGCGTGATTGGGTAACAAACATACACACTTCCACATTTATAATATTATATATATAGTAGGATTTCTTTGTATCTTCTTTCCAGTTCCGCGACACGACGATCAAAACTGCGAACTATTGCACACCATCAAGATCAGAAGAATTTCATATCTGGAGCACGTACTAAGGCACGAGAGATATGGGCTCCTGCAACTTATTATTGTAAGCCTACTAATAATTATTATAGCTAGCGTATAAATAATTACATTAAAAGTTACGTATATTTGTATACATTTACTTTCTGTACCGATAACATTATTATATATAGTTTTAGTATTATTCATTTTACCATATAGTATTTTATTTTATTTTATATATGTACTGTTTTTGTTATTTTTGTAATTATTAATATGTATGTATATTCTTAGAGTTTTGCGCACCGCTATAAGGATTCATATGTGAGCCAATTCCTCATAATGGTTGCCTGGAAGAAATCACTATAAGTGATAAGGCCGCCTTTGTTACACAAATTTAATTGTACCTTTGTTATTTTTGTCTCTTTTATTAATTTTTTTCTTGTGTGCAATAAAGTATTTTTGATTGATTGATTGATTTGTGATATTGAGTTATATGCAGTAATTGATCTTGATAATTGTTGCACTAATATTTGTTATTTTCTTATTCGAAATTCCTATAAATATACGTGTGAATTATATTAATAATAATTAAAATGTAGAAACACAAACTAGTTATAGAATAATTAATCAACGATACTTTTTGAGGGTACATCTGTGCGGTGGTTTTTTATTGAGGGTGGGAGGTTGTCATACTATGATGCGGTCGGACGTGGGATTAGACGATATTTTGTGAGCACGATTGGTAGAATTTCATAATACAAGATGTGTTAAATCAGTGTTGTGGAAAAATATTTAAGGTTCCTGTTTTCCTGGTGCTAGGCCTTCATTATGATGGGAACATTTTTCGAAAGATGCGAAGGTCACAGAAAAAAGGGCGGGCTACGTAACCTCAGAGAGTGGACTGGAATGGCGAGTGCAGCCAAATTATTTCGCCTCGCGAAAAATAGACAGGAATTTACGAAGCTGACTCGTTCGTCGAAGAGGCACCGCAAGAAGAAGAAGAAGAAGACTCAGTTTTGTTTAACTATGTCCGATTCGTAGCAATGGTAACCCTACTCGGCATTAGTACCCGCGGCGCGTGCTTGCAGGCCTTTGTTGCCCCACCTTTATTGTTTGACAAGTTTCTTCGGGATTCTCACTTTAATTTGTTTTTCTTTTATTTGTGGCTTGTCTGTCTCCTTAAATAGCTTTTGTTCTCGCGGGACCCGCACTTCCATCTTTAATGAATGACCTGTTTTTTTAAACATCCTTTTTAATGGATTGCCGAAATTTGTCTGAAGGACAGTACCCACTGCGTTGATAGTGATTAATATATCAGCCTTTTTAGCGTGCCTCTTTTACATCTAAAGTTTCCGAGCTATGTGCGTCTCAGGTAATAAAAGATCTGTTTATTTAATATTGAAGGAAAATATCGTCAGTAAGCCTGAGAGTTCTCCATAATGTTCTCAAAGACATGTAAGTTCTATCGATCTGCACTTAACACCAGCGTGGTGACTAAAGCTACACCTGTGACTTATAGCGTGCCGGAAATAGTTGTATGACGATAATAGTTTTAGCAGAACCGATTGGTGGCTACGCGCATCTAGAAACACTTGCATTGTGGACATTGTCTACGAAAGTTTAGTGTAATTCAATGGAATTGAAAATTCGCTAGAAAAAAGAATACGTAAAGCCACTCTCGCCGAAATGTTTCATTGGCGTTAGAAAGTACCTACTTGCGTAACAAACGCACAAATAGTCGTTCGTAGTTAATACTGTTTTATAATAATTTCAATTATTGACAGTAGAAAGATAACGTTATCAGTAAATTAAAAAAAAGTGATTGCGTGAAACCTTTACGCGCGATTGAAGTAAAACTTTTATTATTATTTATTGATGAAAGAGTAAAGTATTCCTAGGACTCCGCCATTTAATTTAATATTTACTATTTCATTTTATAGTCTATTTCAAATTCATTAATATCACTTTCACATTTTATTAATATTTTCATTTGTTAAATAGAATACTTTTAAATACTAAAGAAGTTTTACTTCAACAAATACTTACCTACATATTTTGTATTTAACCGACGCAGTAAAAGTGCCATCTATTTGACTACTTAAATAAAGAAATATTTAACTTTGACTTTGAATATAAGGGAGGATAAAACCCCGCTGGACTTAGTATTATTAGGCCTTTACTATTTTCTCATTGTACTACACTTAGCTCTTTACTACAATCTTACCTGGTGGTAAGTGATGATACAGTCTAAGAATTTACTTATAGGATACTACAATTTATTTATAGGATAAATATATTTGGGGAATTGAATAAAGGAACGCATGTTTATTTCACGACAAACTCGAGGGGCTTCCAATTCCAATCCGCCAAGCTGATAAGAATTATCCTTTGTAAGACAAGTAAGTAATTTGAAATATCTAAGATCTATTTTCCTATTACTCTAATATAACTGGACAGGGCACGATTAATATAAAATACGCCAGCTGTTGCCCGCGGCTTTGTACGCGGTTTTTTGGTGTTTCATGAATCCTGCGGATACCGTACATTTTCCAGGGATAAAAGTAGCCTATGTGTCAATCCAGGATAAATATAATCTATCTCCATTCCAAAAGTCAGTCAAATTGGTTAAGTAGTCTTCGCGTGAAAGAATAACAAACATCCATCCATCCATCCAACCAACTTTCGCATTTATTTTATTAAGTAGGATATGTACTTAATCGCTTTCTCCTCCACTTATATTGTTCATTAATCTTTGCAGTTAATAATAATCGAATATTAAACTTACATGCATTAAACGTGCAACCTATACGATATTCATAGAATATTTAACGCCTCTTCGCCGAGTTCCACAAGTAATATTCCGAGGTCAGAGCTCAACGCTCAACACAACTTGGCTAATGAGTTAGAAACACATCTCCGGCACGCTGCTGTTGTATTGTTTGCGGAACTTGCTTATAACAAGACTTTGTTAACACTTGCCGCCATCCAATCCACTGGCATATATGTATTTATATTTGTCTAGATAAGCGGTCAACTGGCAAAAGCAAGCCGTGCGGTTCGCCGCGTGCATAAAGATGTGAATGAAGCGGGTACAAATCACTCAAGACGCTCGGAAATTTGAAGCATTTACTCCTAACTTTAGCATTTAGTCAGCCAGCTACGCGGTCACTATTTGCAGTGTTTGATTGCGAGCCTTTCATATAAGAAGACTGTTAACACTCTTCGCCATCCAATCCATAATATGTATTAATAGTTCTTTAGATAAGCGGTTGACTGGCAAAGGCAAGCCGCGCGGTTGCGCCGTTATGCATTTTTTGCCACAAGATATTCGCACAAGACGATAATCGCAACGTGCGAGTTCACCGTATAAAAGAGTATATTAGTTTTCGACGACTCCAGAAATCACCGAAAAATAAATAAAGAAAAAAACAAAAAAATATATAGAACATAACATCGTCGCATAATAAAATTGAATCGGTCAAGTTACGATCTTAAGGTATGGGTATAAGATAACTGCCAAGTTAACAGATCAGGCTCTTTACAGGTGAGCCAGCTACTATCTGACTAGACTTGATCACCATGTATCAATAGGTGGTATGGCAGGCAACCAACAAGTTAACTCAACTTTTAGAGGACTTAAATACATATAGCTTATACAAAGTTTTTTTTATAAATTTAAAATGCATATAAAAATTTTCGGAACCAACAGGATTTGAACCTGCAATTCTGACTCTCTGGCAATAGCGGCCTGAGCGCTTTTTCCAATTAAGCTACGGCTCTTCTACCATCGATGCCGAAATTAGATATGCCTTTTACGATTATGCCTTTTGTCTTATAGCGACTGTAGCGTCATCTAGTAGGAACCGTTGCAGTTTTGATCTACTTTTTCAAAGGTCCATATTACAACGAGACATGTTTGAAACCAGAGATGGCACATTGCTTTTTTATAATTTTATAATTTTAACACTTATACAACGTGTAAATAAAAACCGAAATAATACTTCAGAGGCATTATTTACTGTTTTAGAGACTTATCTGTGAAACCGAAACGCTTATAGTTTTTGAGTAAACGATTGCTATAGTTTTGACTGAAAGAAATCAGATACGACTCTAACACCACATGCAAAAGTAAAATCAAGTGGCTCCTGTACCTTTATTAAGCACGCGTCGCGTAGGGTAGGTACTATGCACGAGTCGGTCTTTTATCTTCAGTAGGGTTGTCATAAGTAAAAACTGCGAATGTTTTGAATTAGTTTGTATGGAAAATATATATGCTTCTTTTGATTTAATATTTTTATAGGATTACTTATAAAATATTCTATAATATACATTTTTCTATATGAAATAAATAAATAATTATTATTATACTTATGCACCCTCAACTGTATCCTGTAATTCCGTTACACGTCGTATAAACATATTATATAAACTTTATAGCTATATGTTTTCATTGATGATATTATATCATGCAGATAGTAGACATATTTAAATCCAATAAATAACGCTTAACTGGCGGCAGTAAATGTTGTTTTCAATCTCGACCCATTGATCCCCCAGTTTATCTGCCGACCCGTCTTATGTAAATAGTGAATACGAACTCATCAATAACCATTCATTCTAACACATTAAAACAACATGCAATCATCGTGAAATACTTATTCATGACGAGCTACGTCCTGCGATTTCGCTCGTTCTTAAGTTAAAAACAAACTTTCGTTTTTGCGAACGGCATTTTTTAACGTTGGAACACTTATTAGATTGTTTTATAATAAAAAGTTATGCATAACTTTCCACCATTTTAACTGTCCTTTTTAATGGATTGCCGAAATTTGTCTGAAGGACAGTACCCACTGCGTTGATAGTGATTAATATATCAGCCTTTTTAGCGTGCCTCTTTTACATCTAAAGTTTCCGAGCTATGTGCGTCTCAGGTAATAAAAGATCTGTTTATTTAATATTGAAGGAAAATATCGTCAGTAAGCCTGAGAGTTCTCCATAATGTTCTCAAAGACATGTAAGTTCTATCGATCTGCACTTAACACCAGCGTGGTGACTAAAGCTACACCTGTGACTTATAGCGTGCCGGAAATAGTTGTATGACGATAATAGTTTTAGCAGAACCGATTGGTGGCTACGCGCATCTAGAAACACTTGCATTGTGGACATTGTCTACGAAAGTTTAGTGTAATTCAATGGAATTGAAAATTCGCTAGAAAAAAGAATACGTAAAGCCACTCTCGCCGAAATGTTTCATTGGCGTTAGAAAGTACCTACTTGCGTAACAAACGCACAAATAGTCGTTCGTAGTTAATACTGTTTTATAATAATTTCAATTATTGACAGTAGAAAGATAACGTTATCAGTAAATTAAAAAAAAGTGATTGCGTGAAACCTTTACGCGCGATTGAAGTAAAACTTTTATTATTATTTATTGATGAAAGAGTAAAGTATTCCTAGGACTCCGCCATTTAATTTAATATTTACTATTTCATTTTATAGTCTATTTCAAATTCATTAATATCACTTTCACATTTTATTAATATTTTCATTTGTTAAATAGAATACTTTTAAATACTAAAGAAGTTTTACTTCAACAAATACTTACCTACATATTTTGTATTTAACCGACGCAGTAAAAGTGCCATCTATTTGACTACTTAAATAAAGAAATATTTAACTTTGACTTTGAATATAAGGGAGGATAAAACCCCGCTGGACTTAGTATTATTAGGCCTTTACTATTTTCTCATTGTACTACACTTAGCTCTTTACTACAATCTTACCTGGTGGTAAGTGATGATACAGTCTAAGAATTTACTTATAGGATACTACAATTTATTTATAGGATAAATATATTTGGGGAATTGAATAAAGGAACGCATGTTTATTTCACGACAAACTCGAGGGGCTTCCAATTCCAATCCGCCAAGCTGATAAGAATTATCCTTTGTAAGACAAGTAAGTAATTTGAAATATCTAAGATCTATTTTCCTATTACTCTAATATAACTGGACAGGGCACGATTAATATAAAATACGCCAGCTGTTGCCCGCGGCTTTGTACGCGGTTTTTTGGTGTTTCATGAATCCTGCGGATACCGTACATTTTCCAGGGATAAAAGTAGCCTATGTGTCAATCCAGGATAAATATAATCTATCTCCATTCCAAAAGTCAGTCAAATTGGTTAAGTAGTCTTCGCGTGAAAGAATAACAAACATCCATCCATCCATCCAACCAACTTTCGCATTTATTTTATTAAGTAGGATATGTACTTAATCGCTTTCTCCTCCACTTATATTGTTCATTAATCTTTGCAGTTAATAATAATCGAATATTAAACTTACATGCATTAAACGTGCAACCTATACGATATTCATAGAATATTTAACGCCTCTTCGCCGAGTTCCACAAGTAATATTCCGAGGTCAGAGCTCAACGCTCAACACAACTTGGCTAATGAGTTAGAAACACATCTCCGGCACGCTGCTGTTGTATTGTTTGCGGAACTTGCTTATAACAAGACTTTGTTAACACTTGCCGCCATCCAATCCACTGGCATATATGTATTTATATTTGTCTAGATAAGCGGTCAACTGGCAAAAGCAAGCCGTGCGGTTCGCCGCGTGCATAAAGATGTGAATGAAGCGGGTACAAATCACTCAAGACGCTCGGAAATTTGAAGCATTTACTCCTAACTTTAGCATTTAGTCAGCCAGCTACGCGGTCACTATTTGCAGTGTTTGATTGCGAGCCTTTCATATAAGAAGACTGTTAACACTCTTCGCCATCCAATCCATAATATGTATTAATAGTTCTTTAGATAAGCGGTTGACTGGCAAAGGCAAGCCGCGCGGTTGCGCCGTTATGCATTTTTTGCCACAAGATATTCGCACAAGACGATAATCGCAACGTGCGAGTTCACCGTATAAAAGAGTATATTAGTTTTCGACGACTCCAGAAATCACCGAAAAATAAATAAAGAAAAAAACAAAAAAATATATAGAACATAACATCGTCGCATAATAAAATTGAATCGGTCAAGTTACGATCTTAAGGTATGGGTATAAGATAACTGCCAAGTTAACAGATCAGGCTCTTTACAGGTGAGCCAGCTACTATCTGACTAGACTTGATCACCATGTATCAATAGGTGGTATGGCAGGCAACCAACAAGTTAACTCAACTTTTAGAGGACTTAAATACATATAGCTTATACAAAGTTTTTTTTATAAATTTAAAATGCATATAAAAATTTTCGGAACCAACAGGATTTGAACCTGCAATTCTGACTCTCTGGCAATAGCGGCCTGAGCGCTTTTTCCAATTAAGCTACGGCTCTTCTACCATCGATGCCGAAATTAGATATGCCTTTTACGATTATGCCTTTTGTCTTATAGCGACTGTAGCGTCATCTAGTAGGAACCGTTGCAGTTTTGATCTACTTTTTCAAAGGTCCATATTACAACGAGACATGTTTGAAACCAGAGATGGCACATTGCTTTTTTATAATTTTATAATTTTAACACTTATACAACGTGTAAATAAAAACCGAAATAATACTTCAGAGGCATTATTTACTGTTTTAGAGACTTATCTGTGAAACCGAAACGCTTATAGTTTTTGAGTAAACGATTGCTATAGTTTTGACTGAAAGAAATCAGATACGACTCTAACACCACATGCAAAAGTAAAATCAAGTGGCTCCTGTACCTTTATTAAGCACGCGTCGCGTAGGGTAGGTACTATGCACGAGTCGGTCTTTTATCTTCAGTAGGGTTGTCATAAGTAAAAACTGCGAATGTTTTGAATTAGTTTGTATGGAAAATATATATGCTTCTTTTGATTTAATATTTTTATAGGATTACTTATAAAATATTCTATAATATACATTTTTCTATATGAAATAAATAAATAATTATTATTATACTTATGCACCCTCAACTGTATCCTGTAATTCCGTTACACGTCGTATAAACATATTATATAAACTTTATAGCTATATGTTTTCATTGATGATATTATATCATGCAGATAGTAGACATATTTAAATCCAATAAATAACGCTTAACTGGCGGCAGTAAATGTTGTTTTCAATCTCGACCCATTGATCCCCCAGTTTATCTGCCGACCCGTCTTATGTAAATAGTGAATACGAACTCATCAATAACCATTCATTCTAACACATTAAAACAACATGCAATCATCGTGAAATACTTATTCATGACGAGCTACGTCCTGCGATTTCGCTCGTTCTTAAGTTAAAAACAAACTTTCGTTTTTGCGAACGGCATTTTTTAACGTTGGAACACTTATTAGATTGTTTTATAATAAAAAGTTATGCATAACTTTCCACCATTTTAACTGTCGCTATTGCTACATTGCTGCGTGAAAGAAAGACAATAAATAACAAAACACCAAATACAATTTCGCATTTATATCATGTGCAGTTGTATTGTTGAAATTACATTAAGTGTTAACCTCTTAGTGTAGTGAAAATGTTGTTGTGTAGTAAAATGTTGTTAATTTATTTCGATGGAAAAAATAATCTTTCGTTTCTGATACTATCTAGCTTCTGAGCTAAGTGCGTCCGAACACAAACGGCGCATTGGCGCAGTGGACAGCGACCCTGCTTTCTAAGTCCAAGGCCGTGGGTTCGCTTCCCACAATTGGAAAATGTTTGTGTGATAAACATGGCTTTTTTAGTGTGGGTGTTTATATGTATATTATAAGAATTATGTATAATATTCATTTAAAAAACCCATACCACAAGCTACGCTTACTTTTTGAGCTAGATGGCGAAGTGTGTATTTTCGTAGTATATATATATTTATGTATTTATTTAACTTTCAGCTTTATAACCATTCTAACTTTTCAGTCAGTTTAAATTCGTAAAAAGTTTCGGCATTAAATTATCTTCTAGACCTTCATTAACATATAAGTATATTAAGTTCTTACTTATAGCACTGTCAATTGTACGGCATTGTTTTTATAATTAATTTTTTAATGTAAAAAAACGCGAAATCACAAGATTTTAGCCTGATTTTAATCATGTACACAAATAATTGATACAGTCGAGTACATACATTATTTCAGTGTATATATGCGTATACATGTAGGTACAACGGCCGCCCTACTATGCGTAGCTAGTCTTGCACAATACGTCACGAGCATGTCGAGGTCATCGGTGACGCGAACCCATCAGCTTTTCCTTTATCAAGATTCGCTCAACGCGGCTAAAGAAATTCCTCGCCGTAATAATTAATGGTCATCTTGCGCATAAATAAATAAATAATAAAATAAATATACTACGACAATACACACATCGCCATCTAGTCCCCAAAGTAAACGTAGCTTGTGTAATGGGTCCTAGGATAACTAAAAAAAATAAAAAAAAATAAAAAATAGTTTATTTGGGTAAATAAAATTACTTTAAACACTAATGGCTGTAGCCTTCTTTTAAGGGTAGTATTACTACCCCTGTGTCAGAAGACACCGCTCATCCATAACAAGAAATAAACATAAAAACGAGGGTAGGTATACAAACAAAAATATTTGAGTTGATATTAAAAATAATAGACATCTTAACAGAAGAAATTAAGTTAACTAAAAAATGAACATTAAAGAAAAATGACATTACAATATATTTAAAGTGTAAAGTAATTCGCGTGCGTGTTTGTGAGTATGCGTGAGGGTGTGAGTATGCGTGTGGGTGTGTGTGTGCGTGTGCGTGTGCGTGTGAGTGCGTGTATGTGTGTGTTTTAACCTCTATAATTGTTTTAATATTAAATTATGCGTTTTAATAGCGATTCCACTTCATTATAATTTAATGTTAATAGAAATTTATTTAATATTTCTTTGCATGCATGCAATTTTTGCGGATATATTTTAAGTTTTCTGTTAATCGTGTTATATAAGTAATTTGATTGCGAGAAATATTGATTTCGCGCAAAAACAGTTCTGGTGCGAAGAGGTTTTGCCACAACAAATCGATTACGTTTGTTTAAAGCTATAAACGGTAAAGATTTGTGCCTTCTAAGAACTATGTTCAAAACATATAGCTGCCTGACTGAAAGTATCCCAGAGGTGGACTAGAGTTGTGAAGTAGGGAACAGATAAGATTTAAAGAACATTACTTTTAAAAGAGATCGTTGGGCTCTCTCTAGCTCAATAAATTTCGTTTTGGCTGCACCACCCCAGACTGTTATACAGTAGCATATAATTGATTGAACAAGAGTTATGTACACCGTATTCAAATTTTTTTTAGAAGCTATATGTCTCAGGCTTTTGAATATCCATATTAGTTTCCTGATCCTGTTAGAGACTAAATCTATATGAAAATACCAAGTCATTCGTTGATCTAGCACTACACCGAGGTACTTAATAGTCGAAACTTTCTGTATAACCGGGCAGTCACAGATCGCGTCATTGCGTAACTGTCCGCATGTATGAATCTTAAGTTTAAGATGTTGACCTGGTTGTGTACATTCACGGATAGTAAAACACATATATTTAGTTTTTTCTGTATTAAGCGTCAAAAGATTCCATACCAGCCACTTAGAAATGTCCCTGAGCCCTCTCTCAGCATGACTGTGAACTTCTTCCCAAGAGTTGCCAGTGAACACAATGGCAGTGTCATCTGCGTATGAAAAGATTTGTCCATGTTGTAGCTTTAGATTACACAGTTCATTGATATAGATTAAAAATAAGGTTGGACCCAAAACACTACCCTGTGGGACGCCATAATTAATATCTATCTCCCTACTAATATATCCATCAATCTTGATTACTTGGGTACGCTCACTCAGATAGCTCTTAAACAAAGACAATATCGTATCCCTTACACCAATAGATTCGAGTTTTTTGATAAGAATGGGCACCGAAACAGTATCAAAAGCTTTTCTAAGATCAAGGAAGACTGTGAGACATTTTTTATTGCTATCTAACTGTTATACGATGAGAGTACTAAGTGCTGATACAGCATCTTCTGTAGACTTACCTCGTCTGAATCCGTATTGGCATTCAGATAATATATTGCGTTGTTCTAAATAATTAAGCAGTCGTATGTTGATTATTTTTTCAAAAACTTTGGAGATAGCAGGTAATACTGAGATCGGTCTAAAGTTACTAACATCATTAGTGGTTCCCCCCTTATGGACTGGTGTAACAATCGATTTTTTTAAGATAGCAGGAAAATTTCCTGTACTGAAGCAACGATTAACAAAGTGCGCAATGATGGGAGCAATCAAATTGTTAGCTAGTTTAAGAAATTCTGTTGGGACATTGTCCCACCCTGATGCACTACCCGTTTTTAGATTCACAAGTATGTCACTAACTTCCTTAAAATCAGTTTCAAGGAGGCCAAATGATGAATAATGGGAGTAGTTAGAGGTGATGAGCCTAGGTGGCTTTTGTTGCGGATTATTTAGAAGGATATTCTCGGCCAGTTTTTTTCCAACACTAGCAAAATATGTATTAACAAGATTAACAGATTCAGAAGGGGAAGGCTTAATACTTAGGAGATCCGTATTTTTATTTTTTGAGATATTCAGATTAGTAAAACTTTTAATGTTCTTCCAAAGTGCTTTATAATTTTTTGTAGATTTATTCAACTGGTCTTTTTCAAATTTACGTTTTAGTTTTTTAATTAAGTTATTACAATGGTTGCGATATCTTTTGTAAACAATTTTTAAGTTACCATCAAAAGAATTAGCACGAAAACTTTTCTGTAACTTATTTCTGTGCCTTATACAACGCAGGACTCCTGGAGTTATCCACGGTTTAATAATACGTTTACATTTAGGAATTATTAAAGTTCTTGTATTTTCGTCTAGAGAATCTTTAATTTTATTTGTTAATTCTTCAATTAATATATTAGGGTTATCGCAATGTAGTAGTATAGAGATGTTTTTATTAGCAAGACTCTTGAGTGCTTCATTAAAGTCAGTAATTGTCTTGATCTTTGAACATCTATATTTGCTACCAACTATATTTGATAAGTGAAGAAGTTGCATGGCATGGTCAGTAACAGTAGTATTGAGTACAGCTATAAAAGCACTACGTTTGTTTTCTCTAATTTAAGCATGCAGTGATCCAAGCAATTATCTTCCCTAGTTGGTAGTAAATGACCAGGAAGTAAACCATGAAGAGTGAGCATATTAAGGTAATTTGTTCTATTATTGCGTTCGTACGTGTGTTCAGTAAGTTTTGAAATAATATTTATATTTATGTCACCAGTTATTGTGATATTCTTGTAGGATTTAATATTTTCTAAATGCGAGTTAAGAGATTCAATAAAACTATCAGCACTGTTATGAGATGGCGAGCGATAGATGCCTAATATGACATTGTTGTTATTTGTTACTAATTGTAAGCATGATCCATGCACTAGCTGAACTCCTTTAACATTAACATTGATTGTATTTTTAGTATAGGCAACTACACCATCATTTTGGTTTAAATGCATAGTAGAATTATGAGAGATGTAATTTCTCAGTTGAGGAATAGGCTTATTTTGGCTCAGCCAGCATTCAGTAAGAATCAAAACATCAGGTTCGTGATTTAACTGGGACAAGGTCACACAAAAGTCATCAAAGTTACGATAAATACTTCTAATGTTTTGAGAAAGGACAGTAAGACCTTTGTTATTAATACTAATATGCTTTGGAAGATCTGATATTTCACATATCACTGCCTGCGAAATTTCTGCATTGTCTAGGTCGGATTGAGTTAGTGATGTGTTATCCATAATTTAATAGAAAAAGACTGGATGATGAATAATTTTATGAATAATATATATAAATACTTATAACATATAAACACCCACACACTGGAAAAAATCTTGTTCATCACACAAACATATTCCAGTTGTAGGAATCGCCACTCCACTCAAGTGCTTGAGATTGCATACAAACAATAAGCTGGATAATTTGAGTATAGATATGATAGATATTCATTAATGAGTAGTTTATCAATGGTATGCATATTGATTTAAATTGATAAGCGGTCGTCTATACTGCCTCTCCTTAACCTATAAGACGTTTTCGAACATCGGTCGATATTAACTTTATTTTATTAAAAGTTGGGTAATTGATAGTATTTTCCCAGTTAGATTTATTTTTGCCCGTTTTATTTGATAGACATTAGATTTATTTGAGCCCGTTACAATTATAGGTCCCAGACCTACTTGTAACGGGCTCGTTGGTATAATGGTTGATTGTCCTGGGTTCGGTTCCCGGTGGGGCCAAAATTATAAGGTAGGTATTACTGTTAACGAATTTGCAGTAGGTAGGTGCCCGAAATTAGAAAATTGGCGGTGTCGGTGTCGGTTACTTGCGATGTTAGTTGTGAAAGCCCACCAACCCGCTCCGGAGCAGCATGGTGGGTCTCTGCTCTAAAACCGCCACTCCTATTGAGAGACGAGGCCTGTTGTTCCACTGCTGGTCAAAGGCATCCTCTGTAATAGGAGACGCAATAACAGCATTAACACAACATGCTGCTCCAATGTAGGTTTGCGGGCTTTAACAACCAGTAAATACCAGCTATTAGTAATAACCGCGACTGACGTTCAAACAAGGTCTCGGTATGCTATTAATTTCTTTACAAATAAATTTAATACCTAACTCATTGCCAGGTAATGAACTCAGGACCTTGCGGAACACAAGGTCCTAGTTTAACAGGTCAACCACAACTAACAAGGCAGTTTTGAGACCATAAACTCACAAAAGTAACTAAGCTGGGTAAAAGTAGCCAGTACAACTGTAATACTGAGATATAAATTTCCAAATTGCGTCTCCCGAGAATAAAACCCGGGAAAAGTTCGCAGCGCTCACCACTGTGTCCACATCCAGGGTCGGAACCTCGTGATCCCAAGTCAAGCATGCTACCAGCAAGGCCTGTCTATAACATCTATACAAAACATAACTAAACCAGTATATAAAATTACAACACTTGGCAGAGCCGATATGAGAGCGAGGCGCAGAGGCAGCACACTAAGCGACAGCTGCCTGCTATTATGGACATTCGCGAGCTCTTCAAGCTCACGGATATCTCGTTCGCGCTCACGCAGGCTCTCACTGGACACGGATACAACAAACACTACCTACACCGCTTCCACATCACCACTGACGATAAGTGCCCGTGTGACAACTCCATCAGCCAAATCCTTGCCATCTATTTCGGGAATATCCCCGCTTCGGAAGCCTCCGCCTGGACCATGAGTTCCTTTGCCAGAGACCATGGGTACCTTGGGGGGTCCCCCTATGAGCTGCGCTCTCTGATGCGAAAAAGATCTGCCTTGCAATCTTACGCCGACATGGTAAACTCCATCCTGAGTGAGTGACCTCAAGCGATTCAACACTACTTAGTAGATTATACATTTTTAATTATAATTATTATAAGTTTGTAAATTTTATAGCTTTAGTTTATCTACGTGTAAGAAGAACAGCCTGGCCGATGTATCAAATCGCAGAAGCAGGGCTGTACTTTTTTATTCAAAAATTGTACCTTACGAAACTGTTAATTATAAGCATATAAAATAAGACAATGTAAGAAAACTAAATTAATTAAAAAAAAAAAAAAAAAAAAACAAAATATAAATGAAGTATATTCCCAGAATTCGTATGATTAGAGTTAATCTAAGTTCAAAGGCTAAGATCGAACGATAACTAGCAATAACACATTGTTATTCCTTCATTATCATCTTTTTTTTAAAGTAATAATTGACGGACCAAGGAGGCCCAAAACAGTTTTAAAAAAAAGTAATAATTTACGGATCAAGGAGGCCCAAAACAGTTTTAAAAAAAAAGTAATAATTGATGGACCAAGGAGGCCCAACACAGTTTTAAAAAAAAAGTAATAATTGACGGATCAAGGAGGCCCAAAACAGTTTAAAAAAAAAAGGAATAATTGACGGACCAAGGAGGCCCAAAACATTCTAAGTATTTATGTATATTATTCATAAAAATATTCATCAGTCATCTTAGTACCCATAACACAAGCTACGCTTACTTTGGGGCTAGATAGCGATGTGTGTATTGTAAAAAAAAGCTGCTTAGCGGCAGAAATAAGCATGGCTGCAGTACTGCCCCGGACGAGCTCTGTCACAAAAAGATCTACGAATACAGGCCTACCACATAGCTCGGGTCTCTTCCCATAATGGCTTTAGACCGTGGTCCACCACGCTAGCCCAATATAGATTGGTGGACTTCGACACACCTTGGAGCACCTTCACCGATGAAGCAAGTTATGTATCAATTATTATAGGTACGTGCTGGGATTCGAACTCTGCCCCCCGAAAGTGAAACCGAAGTATTGGATAGAAGCAGGCGTTACTTTGCGAAAATCCATAATATATTCTGAAAATTAAGCTTAATTTGCTATACTCCGCGAACAGCAGCAGAATCTGTATGGTGTAATTTATAGTTGCTTCAATCCGTATACTCCACACCAAACAGATCCTCGGCAATGTACCCTCTACGCACGTTTCGCTCCGAAACCGGAGTATCCTCAGGAGATGTTGACTACATTGAATAACTGTTAACAATAATAAACGTTAATTTTCATAATATGAAACCGAGGTCATTACCACCAGGCTATTACCGCTTGATATTCATCATCATCATATCGACACATTACCGGCCCACTACAGGGCCCGGGTCTCCTCCCTCAATTAGAAGGGGTTTAGGCCGTAGTCCACCACGCTGGCCCAGTGCGGATTGGTGAATCGCTTGATATTGCTTGGTGCCCACTAATTATTGCTTACAAAATTGTCACACTCATATACTACTTGCTTAAAGTGATAGCAAAGTGGTTAAGACTGCGGGCTTCCTTTCGGGAGCACTGAGCTCGGGCCCTGGGTAATTAGGAAATACCAACATCATGAATTTCCTCAATCCGGAATGTTAAAGAGAACGTTTTTATAAAAACCCAATAAGTTTATGTACATTTATGCTATCAGTTAGCGGTGATAGTCTAGTGGTACGAGCATTGGCCTCCCAAGTTCGATTTTCGGCACGCAACTCTATTTTTTGGAATTAAGCTATAAAACATGAAATATCACTTGCTTTAACGGCGATGGTAAACGTT
This sequence comes from Pararge aegeria, assembly GCF_905163445.1. NCBI lineage: Eukaryota > Metazoa > Arthropoda > Insecta > Lepidoptera > Nymphalidae > Pararge > Pararge aegeria. The sequence continues at coordinate 3,747,951 of NC_053181.1, forward strand.
GTGGGGAAACCGGCATGCCTGAGAGTTCACCTTAATGTGCTCAAAGGCGTGTCGAATCCACCAATCTGTACTGGGCTAGCGTGGTGGACTACGGTCTGAACCCAAATATTATGGGAGGAGACCTGTGCCCTGTGGGCCTATATTCAGTAATGGGTTAAACCCATATATGTTTTTAAGTAGAGCTTTTTATTTATTTATTTATTTAGAATACTGTATTGCACAAACTTAGAAACAATACAAGAAACACACAAGAAAACAAAAAAATAAGTAAAATTAAAAACAATTTAAAAAAAAATAATAGTTAAAAAAGTTAAATACAGTTGTGTGCAAAGGCAATCTCTTACAGACAACCCTTGGTGAAAGTAATAATAGAAAACATGAAAGAGGGACAGTGCAAACAATAAAATAAATATTTATATATATATATTTATACTACATACTATGTTATATATGTTATATACACATATAAGAATTAATAAAAGTTTTTGTGCTTTTTGAGCTTTTTGTGACAGACTCGTCCGGGGAAGTACTACAGCTCGAGTTTTCCATAATCTTCTTAAAGTCTGCAAATCCACACGAGCGGGGTGGATGCCCAAAACCCTACTCATTCAGACAGGAGGGCCGTCAAATACTCCTCTTCTGAAGTAGCCGGTAATAAGTTCATAATAACCTACTTTCTGAGAAATATGATATTAAAAAACCAATGTTTCTCGTATGTTTACACTGTCGTACAATAAACTAACTGATAGCGTAATCAATGTGCGTAAAATTTTGCGGGTTTTTCTGTAAAAAGATTCTCAGTACCATCCCGGATTGAGGAAATTTCCGTTGTCCATTACATTTCGGGTAATTCCTAAATTTCAATGCTGTAGGTCAATAATTTTAAGAATATATTTATATATATAATATCTTTCCTGAGACATGAGCGATACCTCCTGCTCCAGCTTATAATGATGGGCAAAGTAGAGGGCAAAAGACGTGTTATAAGTAGGAAGAAGTCATGGTTGCGCACATCCGTGAATTGACCAATGTCGTTAGCGTGAAAACATTGTTTGGCTTGGCGCAACACCGCGAGAGCAAGTTAGCAAGTTCACTTAGCTAACAGCCAACCTCCAGTTAGTGGACAGGCCAAAGATACAGAGAGAGAAAGAATCTCTCTTGCTATATTAAATAAATAAATAAATATACTACGACAATACACACATCGTCATCTAGCCCCAAAGTAAGCGAAGCTTGTAATATGGGCACTAAATGACTAATGAAATTTTTTTATGAATAATAATATACAGATAAACACCTAGACACTGAAAACATACATGTTCACTACACGAACATTTTCTAGTTGTGGCAATCGAACCCACAGTCTGGGACTCAGAAAGCAGGGTCCCTGACCACGCCAATCAGCCACCATAAATTAAAAAAAATACATCGCAGAACAACCCCATGTTCCGCTCTCTAAGCTTGCTAAAATGACATGCGATCGGCTTCTTATGTTTGTTTAATAAGTACTTACCACGTTTGCCATCTTGGGATAACCAAACTATCTTCAAATTTGAGCATCAGTCATTTGTAGATATACGCAATAAATGAATTAGCACAACTTAATCTCCATATCAACAATGGACGTCCAACGCGTCCAACGTGCATAGGTATTTTGTGGGGAGGTCCACATTTTGCGGCCTTAAACCGCTTGCGTCTACCGGCTCCTTGGCACTCTCTAGATTTCGTCTGCCCTAGGTGGATCTAGCCTCCACCGACGCTGCTTTTACTATTGAGGGTTACCATTCTCGCATCTTAATTAACTTATGCTACATTTAACCCGGAATTTATAATGCACTCGCAGGAATAAGTAGGTATAACCCAGTTCCTGGGCGACGAAGTCGCGTGCAGAGGATAGTTATATAATTAATAACATTAAATTGCAATCTTAGCTTAATATATTTAAACTCGTTTGTAAGTTTGTTTTACTTTAACCGTTTACGAAGCACACGCAGAGGAAGCTCTCAAAAGGAGAAAAAAAACCCCGATTTTGAAACATTCTTCATTGGTGCTAAGCTGCTATTGATCTTAGCGTGATGATATATACCCTAAAGCCTTCCTCGATCAATGGGCTATCCAACAATTAAATAATTTTTCAAATCGGACCAGTTCCTGAGATCATCGCGTTAAAGTAAACATACAAACAAACTCTTCAGCTTTATACATTGATATAAGATATAACACTCCGCTAACCGTAGCACCACGTAGGCCGTCAAAAACCTTGCTAAAGTATCATAAAATAATCTTCCGAAACACTTATAGTTTACTTTTAAAACGTCTTTGTCTGAACTACAGTGTCTCTCGGTTAGAAAAGGCCATTAACTGCAGCAAATATTGTTTCAGGTGTGCGCGGCGAAGCGGAAAGCACTGTGTCCTTTTCTTACAAAAAAAAACCGTTTAATTTGCAGCCGCTTTACTGTTTCTCCGCTCCACCGCTGTTTTACATACGCTTTCATACTCTTTGAATTGAGCGGATAAATCTTCTTCCCGACAACTTTTCTCACATAAATCCGCAAAGGAAAAAGTTTCGCTGAAATCATATTAAATATGGTTATGCGCGTTAAAATATGTTTTTTTAGGATTCCGTGGTCCAAAAGGGTCTTCCTCATTATGTTATTATTCATAGGGAACCCGGCTTTTAAAAGCACAATTAGACAATTGTACTTTTAAACCAATAAATAAATAGCAATATACAGACAGAATCCCATCAAAATCGGTCCAGCTGTTTAGGAGTTTTTAATTATTATGTCAACTGTTTCTGAGTAACATTTATACCTCTACCCAACAATAAATTTAGCTAAGCAGTGTGAAACAAACCAAGTTGCATATTTTTCTAGGTGTGAGCGATAATGATCTATTACGCAGACTAAAATTAAAGGTCTCAGCGCGCACTTAACGAAGGACTCGGGTCAACGTTGCTAAACCTAGTTGATTTGTATTCCTCAACTAGACCAAACCACCATCAGAAAAATTGGCCACCAGTTGAATAATCAATAATGTACAACTTATTCGATGAGTACAACTAAGGTCAACTTTTCTACGGCAATGTTTATCTATTGAACAATAAAGTGTTCCTAAAAGCAGATACCAATGCTGTAGACTACAGTATATTGTTCTCAACTTCGGCTATTCTATCCAACTCCGTATAAATTATAGCCATGTACCGAACTTTCCGCATGACATCAATCATAGACGTCCGATCGCCGCGACAGTTGACGAGCAATTGAGCGTCTGAGCGAAATTTAGTGAGGCGGGAATTCCCCTCGTTTGTTACGGACTAGATTACGTTAGTTTTAGCGTGTGTTTCCGATGTTTACTTTGTTTTAGTTTTTTAAATAATACCATTTTAATTTGAATCAAATCTTTTTGAAATAATTTAATTTGAAAAAATAATAAAAGGAAGTGAGCACGAGATAAACCATATGCCGAATTAATAACATACACTCCTAAAACTTATCATCTCGAGAATTATTTAAACTTTACTGAAAATCCGAACAAGAACAAAGTTAAGGGCGGAATTAAGATGCAGATGCGTACCATAGTCCTATATTAGGTACTCAATGTATTTAAAACTGAAAAGTAAAAAAAAAAATTAAACTGTCTCTAAATACTTTTCTCTATGCGTAAATAAACATAAATCTCACCCTTTGTGGTGGGTGTGGGGCTTTTATTTCAAACCTAACTTATTTTGAATCAGAAAAGATTTCTAAATTATTGAAGAGTAACATGATCATAATATCAACCCATTACCGGCGGACTACAGGGCACAGGTCTCCGCCCACAATGCGAAGGGTTTAGGCCGTAGTCCACCACGCTGATCTAGTGTTGATTGGTGCGCTTCACACGCCTTTGAGAACTTAATGGAGAACTTTAACGCACGCAGGTTTTCTTACGACATTTTCCTGCACCGTTAAAGCAAGTGATATCAAGCTCTTAGCCAATACGCTATCACCGCTTCTTCTAAATATAGTGTATCGCCCAAAACATACGCCATCTACATTCGAGGTAGCTCAGACTAATTTATATAGTTGAAAATTAGAGCTTCTCGGAATATAAACAAAAACAAAAGTTCATTGACAGTCCAACCTTATGAAGGCCACACTGGTTCCAAAGTTAAAATAATTTACGAGCGAAAATGCCTCCGAATTTTCCGCTTGTCATTAATCATACGTCCGATCGCCATGATAGCTGACGACCTTTTGAACGTGATTCAATGCGGCGCGGCATTTGGATGATTTTATCTAACTTCATGATTATTGATTCTCAAAGTAGGTACAGCTCTCAAAACAAGGTACAGATGAAATTGTAATTACGAAACTAACTGTGTTTTAATAACCAAAGAAAAGATTAGCAAATATGTATAAACAATTAATAATTTTTAGTAAATGTTTAAAAAATCGGTTTAAAAAACAATATATCAAGAAACGAAAGGTTTGTTTCGCACCGTAAGACTGAAAAGTTTGGTCTTAATAAAAAAAAAAAATTCCGACACACTATTTATGTAGCGCGAAACTCTAGTAAAAGCTTGATTCGAGTCGGAGTTATCCATTTAAATTATCTTGTAATGTCCAACCGATGAGGAAAACCAGGTCGGTAATTACGAAGAAATTGAACTAGAGAATAAGAGCTAACTGGCAAAAAGTATCGGCCCTTATTGCGGATTATCAATTTATTATAGACGTATATTGCGAAATAGCAATTGAGCAATATGTAGCCGATAAATAGGGTTGTAACTCACAAAAAGTGAATCCATAGAAGCCTGCCGCATTAGAGTAGCATTAAGGGTCTCAACACTTAATCCCTCTCCTATATGAGATAATTCAGTGCCCAAAAGTATTAAAAGGCTGAAGATAATGAGCCAAGCTGACAATGGCATCGATTCTGTAGTAAATGAACCTCATAACTAGATTGACAGTTCTAAAAGTAAAGACTAGCACTATTTTAAGCCATGTCAATAAACGAATCTCTAAACCTAACTAGGTTGACAGAAACTCTCCTTTTCACACGGTTTTCTTTAAAAAAGACAAGCACTATTTTAAAGCATGTCAATTTAGTTTAGATTACAGATTTATGTACAATTGGCACGAATGTGTAAAAAGCTTGGCTTCCGTGTTGTCCCATGACACCGAAACTGCCATACGACCTAAATAACATAAGTTATTTGGTTTAGACTTCCAATAAAGTGTGGCTGCATCCGCTCAACTTCCCGTATACCATCAATCATGGCGCGTCTGCTCGTCGCGACAGCTGACGGCCTTTTGAACGATATTCAATGTTTCTGGCGTCTCCCTCTACAGTCTCCGCCGCAACGTTCTTTGTCAATGTTACGTTTTGTTGAGAGACATTCTTAGAATACTAACCTGAGCACCTAGCAAATAATTATAATCCCAGAATCTATATAATATATATATATTTATATTATTCGACCTACAAAAAGTAGTGATTATCCATTTGGTTGTATTTTTATTTATTTGTGGAACAAATTTGTAATGCTTTATCTTTTCATTATGCGATATCTGCAATTACTTACAGAAAACAATTTATATGCGTCCCGTGACGGTTAATACGTTTTATTGTATATATATATAAATATATATATGTATATATGTAATCTCCGTATGTATGCTGCTCGTCGCAAGGTTGAGGGAGCAAAATAATTTTTAGTCTAAGAGAGTCGAACTGTTCAATTCAGACAACTACAAATATTTGGAGTGAAACTTATTACTGTTTTGCTACTCGTCCCGATGAAAACGTAATATTTTCATTGTAGCAGTAGCCCTGGCTCATTGCCGATATTATTTTCCTTTTCTATCGTCGGATAGCGGGAGTTATTAAATGTATATGTACAAAACGCATTATTTCTAGTCGAGTGTAACCTGCGCTTCGTGTAGGCGGTCCGATTTCATCCTATTAATTGGCAATTACATTCATATATGTTTCATATTTGTTATGTTTTAGCATTTACCTGAAATTCAGATGAAGCTTCTGATTTTACAGGTTTCGATCCAATCCGAATAAAAACTTATTTTATTTCGAACTGCAAAGGTTTTATTTTCAATTTGATCTTCATTGCACAACAATTAAAACTTTGAATTATACAAAAGACGGACATTATATCCGAGTTGACTGAAGCGAATAAGCAGGGTGATAGAATCATCTTCTTCTTTGCATTTGCCCTAAACAAATCAGGGGTACAGGCTTCGACGTCTTCTCACATACTCTGCTACGTGACTCTGATTTTCCCCTCTTTTAGGGTTAAGATCTTGAGGTGGACTTGTATAGATTAAGCGCTGTAAAGGTATACTATCATGGTATGTCCTGGTAGGTCGGGTTGTCAAAAGCAATGCATAAGAAGAAAAATATGTATATATCTAGGGATTATTTGCGTTATTTAGTGACCTGTATTTAACTTACAAGAATAATAAATTCAGATCTTTATCTTTAGAGATAAAAAAAGCATAATATTAAAAATTTTACAAAGTAATTTTAAACTTACACATTTTACAATTCTATTCGATATTTAAACTTAGCGTGGTTAAAATAGGATTGGATCCTGCATGTTTTCGCTCCGGCGAATGGAATCGCATCCCTTCGTAATTTTTGGCAGAATATCTCAAACTTTGACGTAGCATACAGCTACGGACGAGCGCGTGTTGTTAGTTACTCGTAATACCCTCGTCGAAATACTCAGTAGGTATACCGAAGTGAACGTAAAACTCTAATACCACGCCGTCGCATGGATTGATTTACGAGATGTCGGTTGTATCTTTAAAGTTGCGGTGAGATTGCTTTTGTTTACTGAATAATGGTTCACTACGGTGCTTAGGAAAGATGCTTAGGGACGGCATCGCTTTATTATTGTTACATGAAGTATGAGCCGTGATAGCCTCGTGGTTAGGGTTTCGGCTTACCTTGCAGGGTAACCGAGTTCGATTACCGGCACTCGCGTTGACATAGTTCGATGAATTCTACAATTATGTCGTCAAGTTGAGGCACTGTTGAATTTTGATTAGATTCATATCTTTAGTGTTACTCGCGAGGTTCAGAAAGATAAGTGTTTGGCCTCTAGGGCGCCACACAGATACCAACATACATAGTCCGGTAAAAACATAAGCTTAGCGTCGCAGTCGGTAAAAATAAGGTACAAGTAATGTGTGCCGAGGTAACGTTTTGATTACACCGATTTAGTGCAAACATCAAATCAACCGATTGACGTCCACTGCTGGACAACGGGCGTTCCAAACTCTACGATTCTGGGCCGCTTGTATCCAGCGGCTGCCCGCGACTCGTTTGATGTTAGTGCACTGAGTTGCAATTAATATCACCGACTCTGGAGCGAAGAACAACTTAATAAATGTGTTAAGTAGTAATAGAGCCTGTAGCGGGCCTGCTGGCGTCAGCGGTTTTGCCGAAAGGCTTATAGGAACGTTTGTTACCGGCGTCAGTCAGTTGTCCCTCGCCCGCCGCTCGCACTAGTCCACCTCGTACGCTGGTTAATTGTAAAGTTATTAAATATTTAAAGTCACTGTTGTAGCTTTTTTTAATCTCCGGTAACCTTGATAGGGAACACCGCTATACGAAGAAACGTGGAGGTTTATATAGTCAAAGTCAAAATATTTCTTTATTCAAATAGGCACATATATGCGTATTTTGATGCGTACATTACATGTAAAATATGACTTAGGAGTGAGTTGATGGCAATAAATAAATTCGTCAACTTAAAACTAAAGCTACGAGGGTTCCAAACGCGCCCTGGTCTAAGAAGAAGCCCACAACAAACTTAGCCGGTTGTTTTTTTTTTTTCGTTATCACCATCTCACATTGTCATTTAAAATCTATTAAAGAAGCAACCTGGTTAGAGCAATAATTTACACCCAAGCATTTTTATCGTTAACGTAGTCCTTAATAATATAATAGGACTTTTCTATAAGCTTACGTTTAATACAAACTTTGAACTTTTTCAGAGACATCTCCAAGATATTAACTGGTAATTTATTGTAAAGTAGTATACAATTTTCTTTAAATGAATTATTTATTTTATGTAGTCTAGTATATTGCACTGCAAGTTTATTTTTGCTTCTAATGTTCAAAGCATTGCAGTCACATTTTCTCTTAAATTTGGATATATATTTGTGAACATACATTAAATTTTCAAATATGTATTGGCTAAAAACTGCCATTATCTTAACATCTTTAAATTTACCTCTCAATGACTCTCTCGGATTTTATAGATCGCACGAACAGCCCTCTTCTGCAGCACGAAAATAGTGCCAATATCAGCAGCATTACCCCATAGTAAAATTCCATATGACATAATGCTGTGAAAGTAGCTTAAATAGACTAGCCTAGTAGTTTCTCTGTCCGTTATGTGGCGTATCTTCTTCACTGCATAGGCGGCAGAACTAAGCCTAGTATAGAATAGAGAGCCGTTTTAAAGAGTTTGTCCGTCATGCTTATTTCTGCACCCAAGCAGCGTTCCAGTGTTCCTTCTGACGACGAGATTGCCGGTGTAATAACAGGCATATGAGGCTTAACACTTAACCCTCAGTTCGCACTATATATAGGCGATGGTTTTTAATTTACGATATCTGTGGGCCATCTACTTGGTCCGTAAGTTAACAAGTGTAGGCTTGTATGTGTACTAAAAACATGATAGCTCTACCACTGTGTTCATTAATCTTATCAGCCGTGATACTACTACTCCTGCTACCAGTGGCGTGCACTTGGTTTCTTACCAGGGTATGCATACAGCAGGAAAATTACATAAAATCTTCTCCTTTTTTTTATATAGTTTAAGTTGTCAATGATAAGTTTTTTGTGTAACTCGTACTTTATATGTTAATTGCTATGTGTTGTTTTTTTTCCCAAATAAAAGAGTTTATTATTATTTAAAACGACAAAAAGCAGCATCTTAGACCAATTATTATATTTTTTTTGGTAGGCAGTGCTTTAGTGCATGTATGAAGTGCGCGCCACTGCATGCTACTAAACTAACACTTGGTGAAGACGAAGTTTGCACACCGGACTTTACCGCAATGGGCGGAACTTCTGCATCCAGAGATTTAATACAATTCACGAAGATTCTCAAAAGCCTTATTAACACGTCATCACATGCTGGTAAATTTTACCTTAAGCAGGAACTTTGGTGAGAATTTGCTACAAAAGTTCTGTTTAAATATAAATGACTGCCTCGTTCGTCGTCCCAAATATTGGTGTCGATTATACTTTTCCACATAGTTGTTTGATGTGAAGTGACACAGACAGACTTGACGTTTCAAAAGTGCTTATATTAGGCCTACTTGAAATAAATGAATTTTGAATTTTTGAATTTTGAAGTCAAAAACTATTTGGTATATTCTGTATTTATTTGTTTATCCTTCCTTTACGCCCTTATTAAGCAACTAATCAACTTAATTATTGGCATAAAGTGAGTGTGAGAAGGGCGAGACTAACATAGGCTACTTTTCATCCCAGAAAAACAAACGGTTCTCACAGGATTTGTAACAACCTTAATAAACGCGGTCGAAAAACGCGGGCACAGATAGTAGTACTTATAAACTTACCGTATACAAATATACAGCGTGCGCTCTTAGCATTGTTGGAAATTCAATACATTTCCAATCCTCGAGAGTCTTTACCTGTGTCTGCACTTACCTTCGCTTATAAAGGCTGGGGAAAAGGTTCGTTGATATTGTTTTGTTGCTTACCTGAAATAGAAAACAATAAATTTAGTTTCTCGTAAATAGTAATAGTGTTGGTACGGCAAAAATCAGTTTATTTTATCCTCAGACGCCACCATATTTAAAAGAGCTATTCAACTTTCAATAATGACGACATTTAGTACCTTGATTATGCTTATTTTTATTATGTATATGTTTATAAGTATTTATGTATGGTTAAGTATATATTAGTTTATTATTTTATATTTATTTATTATATTTTTCTTATTTATGCAATTTTGTTTATGTTTTTGTATTTAGCTATTCGAATGTAGGTTTATAATAATTTTACACCACCTGTCCGCTCTCGCTTATCCTGTCCTAATCCAAAGGTTGCCTGGCAGAGATCGCTACTAAGTGATGGCTAAGGAGGGCTAAGGATGACAACAGGTTACATGTTCCTGCCAGTCACTCGCATGCATATAAAAATTCCTTTACAGTCAAGGTTGTTATACTCTGGAATGGATTGACAAGGGACTTTAGACATTCTAAATCATTAAGCATCTTCAAAAGTCGTTTAAAAGAATATTATTTATCTACGGAGTCATAAACGTATATATGTGACATATTGTATACTATGTACTTATATATGTGACATAAATATATATCCCTATCCCTATCCCTACTAATATTATAAATGACAATGTAAGTTTGTTTGTTACGCTTTCACGCAAAAACTACTCAACCGATCCTCATGAAACTATGTACGTATATCCTTGGAAGTGTTAGAAGTAATATAGAATACTTTTTATCCCCACATTAAGTTCGGTTCCTTTGGGAGAGGGGATGAAAGTGTTTGACGATTTTACACCATAACTCGGACAAATTATAACCGCAGCGACACCGAATACTAAAATTTTTTTTAGAACTACAACTATATTGAATGCCACATCAAAAAACAAAACCAAACGCAGACGAAGTCGCGGGCAACAGCTAGTATTATATACATATATATATATTTATATGTGTATGTATTTTTTTCTACATTATTTGTATTTGTATTAGCTTAGCTATTTATGTATTATTGTTAAATATAGTTGATGTATGTTATGTTATGAAATATTTTTCAAATATTGCTCTATCCGGTTTCCATAATCATTTTCTTCTTTCATTACGGGTTGTCAGGAGGAGATCTCTTAAAGCGATTTAAAGACTGGTTTGCGCATTTTTATTATCCTTGTATTACTGTTTTCAATATATATTAACTTTATCCCTTAATTGTATGCAATAAAGAATTTATCTATCTATCTATCTAAACCCTTACTTCTATACAACGTGCAAATGAAAACCCAAATATTACTTCACACAGTTTAGAGGCTAAATATTTACTGTCTCTTAAGACTTATCTGTAAAACCGTAACGCTAATAGTTACTGAGCAAACCACTGCCATAGTACTGAAAGAAATCAGACACAGCCCTAACATCTCATGCAAAATTGAAATCAAGTGACTCCTGTCTTTACTAGGTACGCGTCGCGTAGTACCGACGCTACTTTGCGGGTTTCGGTTTTATCTTTACCTAACAGGGTTGTCATAAGTAAACACTTATAATGTTTTGAATTAGTTTGTATGGAAAAATAAATATGATTCTTTTGATTTAATATTTTTATAGGATGATTCCCAATGAAATATCCTCATGCACACTTTAACAGTATTTTGTCATTCGGTTACACATCGTATATATACCTACTTATTACAACTTAAAATTCCAAAAATAAAAGGAAATGGAAAATACAGAGCACAGAGCGGTATTGTAGCATTTAAGTTCGCGTTTGCAACGCTGTTTCATCTAATTTAAATTCTTGAATAGAACGTTAACTGTTTGCATTAAACTAAAATAAATAAATTTCCTTTCCTTACACTCTCAACATCTCTGTTTCCGTAGATTTCTTAAGGCGGCTTAAAATATGAGCAGCCCTAAATGTGCCTAGACTCACGTAAAATCGGAAGGCAGACTTTCCAGACGGCTTTGTATGAGGCTAGTAACCCTGGAATCTGTATTTATTCACTGTGGAAATGATGTAGACACAAGACTGAGACGGCGACAGGCAGAGCCATTTACGCTGACAGCGCAGCATTTGTTTAAAGTGATAAATGTAAGTCCAATTCCATGCACAGTTATTTCACTTACATGTACAGCAATCGTTATGACCATTCAGAGCCCATTAACCGCCCACTAAAACGCACGGGTCTCTTCTTAGAATGAGATAGGCCGTGACCTACCACGCTGGCTAATGATAGCAAATGATGTTTCATTGCTCAAAACTTACATTAAAATCCAAAAAGTTAGAGGTGTTTGTCGGGGATTGAACCCGTTCCCCCAATGGGGGGTCGAGGTCCTAAACACGAGGCTACAACCGATTTTCAATAACCTTTTCAGTCTGCGAAACTAAATTGCGTTTATTCTCCGTAGGTGTGCTTCTCGTTCGGTTGACTCTTCGATCAATAAATAATATATCAGACGTGCTGTCAGTCGTCTGAAAGTATCCGTGGGAAATATATACAAATTGAGAGCCTATTTTCGAATGGATGCTAGTAAAAAGCCGATGTATTCGAGCCTAGAATCTCTGAAAAAGGAATACTGGTTACGAGATTATATGCTATTTTTAATATTTTTAAACACTCATCAGTAACTAATCTGTTTAAAAACAAAATTAGGACTCTTTTTTTTTTATTTATTGGATGGTTTTGAACGAACTACTGGGGTTATATTTTCTTAATAGGTAGTTGAGTGACTAAGAGAAACCCTTGTATGGATCTAGGCATCTGAGCTATTAATCCCTCCCCCAGTGAAAGAAAAATCTTTTGCACAGCGTTGGGACCCTAGTCCCTATAGGCTGAATATGATGAGGGCTTAATCCAATTAAATTAACCGTATTAAGTAATTTGCCAGAAAAACCATGGGAGAACAAATGTAAGTAAATACAAAGTTGTCTAAGATATAGTTTCTTAATAGTGGAATCTATCTGTTTGTAATGACTCTACAGAGGTTTGGAAGACAGATTCTAGACACCAGACAAGATGTTTGAATTTGCAATTTTAGGAATTAAATTAGTATGTTCATAAATGATTTTAAACACATTTTTTAAAGTAATGTATTGCCACTCCTTTGCTGAAAAATTCTGAGGTTACAGTGTTCTGTTTTCTAAAGCAACTAGTTATGATTTCAAGCGTACGAATCTAATACAGTAGCCCAGATTCCGAAGGTAATTCGGCATCATGTTATAAAAGCGTATAGTAAACCCCACTCAGGACTACTGACTCGTTTTACTCGACTAACTCTATTAAGAGATCAAGTTGATGAATTATAAAGTAAAGTAACGCAATAACAGAAGGTATCACTTGACAAGTCATATCGTTTTACGACCTCCAGACGGGTGAAGTGCTTTTTCATGACCCTAAGGTGCTTTCAAAGGGTCTCTGTGAAAGACGGGCACATTTGGAAATCTTTTTTGAATGTTTCTCACCTACGTTAGTAAAACTTTGTAATGGTTTGCCAGGGTACTTTTTTCGTCTTGTTTTTTATGCAGTAGCGGTAGGTCTGATTAAATATTGGATACTTTGCGGAATCCATAATATATTATGAAAATTGAGCTTAATTTGTTATACTCCGCGAACAGCAGGAGAATCTGTATGGTGTAATTTATAATTGTTTCATATACCTACTACTATCTTAAAAATTATTCATTGTAAAGTCAACATTTCTTGAGGATGCTCCGGTTTCGGAGCGATACGTGCGTAGAGGGTACATTGCTGAGGATCGGTTTGGTGTGGAGTACACGGATTGAAGTAATTATAAATTACACCATACAGATTATCCTGCTGTTCGCGGAGTATAGCAAATTAAGCTCAATTTTCATAATATATGTCTGAATAACTAAGGTGCTTTCAAAGGTGCTTACGTATATATTCACATTTTCAAATTCATCATCACATCATAGGCTTTTGTGATTGCATTATCCACGGTACGGTGGTGGACATGTGTCCAGGGACACCGAGACTTGGTTTATATTTTCTGTCCACCTAGTGAGCAGACGATTATCACTGCACTTTACAGTTCTGGGTCGCCAATTGCGACTTTAACGTCCACCTGTCCTCCGTGCTACGAACCTCGCCCATTATCACAGTTAGCTTCGCAACGTTTAACTGTGTCGGTAACTCTGGTTCTTTTATGGACGTCCTCACTTCTGATATTATCACATAGAGGTATTCCGAGAAAAGCTCTCGCCATAAGTTGAGCCTTCTTATGAAGACCGCAACGATCGTACGTTAACGATCATACTTCAGAACCTTCTGACATAACTGGCAACACGCGCTGATCGAGATAGACTTTCATTTAAATCCAAATTATTGTTATAATGAAATTCAAAATGCCATTTGTAAATAGGAACAATGAATGTCTAATTACTAGTAAGCTGGTATTATCTGGAAGTTAACTCGAAACACGAGTAAGTTTGCTATTAAATAAACTGAACGTATTCCTTTGCCGTTTAGTAGTCCATTAAAAAGTTTGGACCACCAAGTTTCGATGAGGCAAAAAATGTCACAAGCTAACTTTACGATGCAGCACGGCGTACGAGCAATTTCAATAATATTAACTTTAAGGAAACTTCATCCTGAATTAGTAAAACCAGTTAGGTACAGCACCGGTTGGTAATTTAAATTAACTAGTTTTAAATGTTCATATGTTTCTTTCAGTAGTCCCGTTAATTACCTAAGTGTGTGTTAGCTAAACTGCCCGTTATTTTTAATCGGGTTGTAAGCGATGATGTCTAGGTAGCGCACTAATCTGTTAGAGGTAAGGCAATTATTAAACCCAAACTGCTTATCGGTTTCTACGCGGCATCGTACTGGGAGGTTAAATCGTGGTAACAAAGTACCGCCAGACTGTAAACAATAGTAGGGTGGTACGAATACTAATTTAACAGAAGGAATTTAACAGGTGTAGTTCTTGCCAGTGAATCCTTCTGCGAATATTTTTATTTCTAGTTTAATCACGGAAATAGCGAGTTTAGACAAAACTCGTTCGAAGTACCTATATAGTCAGGACTCAGCTTTTTAACTTGTATGTACTAAAGATTGAGAGGAAAAAAGGCGGGAGGCTTCGTGCGTGGCAGACGCGGTTTTTTCAGATTTTTCTTTAAATTGATTGTGAACTCGTTTTGGGGAGGATTGGTGTTGTTCGTATTGTGCGTGTTGTACTGTTGCTGTCAGTCTCATAGTGGTTGGCGAATTGTATGGGTGAGTTCTTTTAAGGTATTATACTTATAAGTTTAAAATTTACACTTAATGTAATATTTTGAAGAACTTGCCTATATAATAATAATAATAATTTATATACTACGACTGCGAAGTTTCCCGCCCTTTTCGTCAGTCAATTTCTCCTGATGTTATATATTACAAGTTTCCCCAACTTTTATTCAATATATACACCTGACATTGACTAATCTGTGTAAAGCCAGAAGAACAAAAAAAAGAAAGATTGAGAGCGCTTTGCTTCCTCATATTAAAAAAATAGCCTCGTTAAGGCTATTTTTCTCATAACTTACCGTTTATGTTTTTTCTACAAGATTGAGTAAATACTAAATTTGATATGGTTCTGAATTGTCTTGTTCGCTAGCACAGGCCTACTGTTCTCCACATAGATCTCTTGCTTTACTCTTCCATGCATAACCGCCACCTTTTTAATATCATAATCCTGTCTGCGATGCCTTTCTCTTTTCCAATAAGGCCCTTCAAACGAAGAGTTAACAGGTAAATGACTACTTACTCAAAAGGATACTTAGACTAGGCGATGTAAGACTTCTAAATGTACCATAGTCTAGATTTAAATATTTTATATAAGAGATGAATTATCTCTTATATTAATTGAAAAAAGTTTAAGTAATCCAAGTGCGATACATTTCATTATATATTTTATTGTATAGGGCATTCTAATGGACAATTCTTTGGGGACGGACTACGCCGACTTGACTTCTACGCAAAACATGTAGGTATACTAGCTATGAGGCCCCGCGCATTCACGCCAATATTATTAACAATAATATGAATATTGACAACGTTAATGCGCGCGTACGAGGCGTATTATAAAATTGGAGTATTGATAAAAATTATTGTCAATATTTTTATTATTGAAAATAATTGGATTGCGTGACGAGCTATATTGCATCTACATTCATTATAAACGGAATTTTTATATAAATGTAATTTTAACACTTTAACTTGCCCATTATTGAATATAACTTTTTATGTAAACCTGGGGAGACTAAAGTTTGAGATGTAAGTTTAGCGTGGTAGGTATTCCTGAAAAGATTAGCTATCAGATGTTCATAACCCTAAATTAATCTCTTTATTTGAACTTTGGCCTGCATATAAAAAGATTAATTTACGAAGTTAGGAAAGGAAAAGAAGAATAGAAATAGGTACAAAGATGGGAGTAGAATACCAAAGGCGGCCTTATCGCTTACAACAATCTCTGCCAGGAAACTTTAGGATTAGGTAAACATGACCGAGAATGATATTTTGGAATCAGCAAATCGGGCGAGCAAGTTTAACAAATATTACTCACAGACTGTAGTCTAGTAGAAGGCTGAGATAACATTAAAATAAATAAGTTAGCATTATTACCTCAGAATAAAGCTATAAATATTAACTTCCACCAACGTTGTTTGTAGTATATTTTACGTTTTCAACATAAAGAGCGAACTAAGCGTTAACTGAGTCATTAATCCAGATTTCAGATAGCGGTCGGGAATAAGTAGGTACTTCCAGTGCATGCATTAGTTACATATAAATGCAAAGCATTCTTGGGAACTAACGTTACGTTTGCGACTTGATATGTGACATACGACTGTAACTCCTTGTTTGTTTAATTAATCTTTACTAATTATTTAAACGATATGTTACAGTAATTTTGTAAAGTGTGTAATTAAAAATTAATACTATTAATAACTATAACTTCTTTCGCTAGATATTTTATTACATAGATTATCATTTTAAGAAATGTGCAAATAGTTTTTATTTAGTTAATGATGAAAGAAGAAATTTATATTACTGTTTTCCTTGTGTTTTTCCTATTGTGTTATGTAGAATAGAATAAAAAAACTTTATTGTTGCAATAAAGTTTTTTTATTCTATTCTATTATTTCAGATATTCTATTAAACAAATTTGACAGACGGGTAGACAAATAAAAAGACAGGACTTGTATCCGAGGTTCAACACACTAACCATTATATCAATGAGGCTTACAGACGTCAGCATCATCACATGAACCCATTTCTGGCCCATTACAGGGCACGGGTCTCCTCCTAAGTACAATAAGAAGGGTTTAGGCCGTAGTCCACACGCTGGCTCAGTGCGGATTGGTGGACTTTGAAATTGTTATGGAAAACTCTCAGGCGTACAGTTTTCCTCACGATGTTTTCCTTCACTGTTGAAGCAAATGATATTCTAATTATTTGACATTAGAATAATGGAGGTGCGTGCTGGGATTCGAACTCGGCCCCACGAAAGGGAACCCGAAGTCCTGACCAATGGACTATAACAGCTTTTCCTAACCAATGGTCAACCAATTTCCTAACCATTGGGAACACGCTTACAATATATATTTCTACAATATATACTTCGCAGGTGATCTTATGAGAACTTTAGAATTGGGCTGACGCGACGTAGGCGGCGTCGCGTTAACTGAGGCATTAATCCAAATACCAGATAACACTCCGGAATACGTAATTTCATTCAGCGTTTCAACAGCTACGAGTACATGAATAGATTACTTTGAACCGAGGCTTAAGAATAAATAAGTTTCTCCATTTCTCTATAGCACTTAGGATAAGGTTTATAGTGCAATAGTGTTTTTGACTTTGATTTTGAAATTTATACATAATTTCTAAATTTAATTTGTTCTTAGTGTTATGTTATCAAGAGAACATCAAGCAATTGTTTTTGCTTGTAATGCAATATAAATACTTGTTATGCAATATAAATATGCTAATAAAAAAATTATAACTTTTTTAAACTTTGTCTTAGATTTGTACAAGCCATTTACTAAAATTATTACGTTATGAATTGAATTTAATTTTATCAATTAATCTTTTCCGAGGTTGAACCAATTTTAATGAGACTTTCGCAAGTATTTAGGTAACTAAAGGAAAAATCGAGTCGGATTTAGGTAAATGGAATGTTTCCACTTAAGTAAGGAGTGATTTTGGTGTTTTGCTCTGCTTTATGCTCGTTAAGCTATAAGAATTTTTGGGTCTTCTTTATTTTAAATCTATAAGCCGTGTCGAAGGACATTGTTATTTTTATGGCGAGTGATGAAGTGGTTTAAGGTGCGCGCTTGGCTATAAGGTGATGATAATGAGCTGAATTCACTCATGATGACGTAACTCATTGTATATATTGGGAAAGACGGAAGCCGGAAGGGTAACCAGAAAGCAAGTGCTCCGCACGAGGAAATAGGGCATTAATTACGTCCTGTATCCTTTCCCTGAAAATGTTATCCAGCCACTCTGATATTACTGCCGAAACTGTAGACAAAATGACAGTCGAAAAGACCGCGGATACTTAATAAAAGGGTCTCATTAGGCACCCCCTGGGTACGAAACCCTTCTCCATTTCGAAACTCGAAGATCTGGGGAATCGTTCAAAGTTATTGTTTTGGATCTTTATGTTACTCCCGAAGGATCGCTCCAAAGTGGTTTAAAGCTGTGCATCGTTATGGCATTAATTTGTAATTCATAAAAGCTTAGAGTATTTGTTATAGCTATATCTGGCTTTTAATAATACCATGAATACGTTCTTTACAACATGACCACGTAACTATATTGAAATTCTCTCGCATATGCCTACATACATGTTTATTCGTCATATCAACTTCTCTTACAATGAGAAGAGTTAAGGCCATAGTCCACCACGCTCGCCCACTGCGGATTGGTGGACTCCACGCGCCTTTTGATAACATTATGAACCGTTGAAGCAAGTGGTATTTTAAGTACTTCACTTTAACATGACGAAGAAAAGTTAGAGATGCGTGCTGGGATTCGAACTCGGCTCCACAAAAGTGAAGTCGGAGTCATACCCAGTGAGCTATCACCGCTAAATATCCTATCACATGTTAATTAAGAGTAACAAAAACAGAAGAACTCCTCTCATAGGTACCTACCTAAAGAAAATGCATTTCGCAAACATTTTCCCCCTTTTTTTTTTTACGTAACGAGATGAGGCAGTGTTACGAACGTGACCTCTTTCTATGAGGCAAAAAATCAAACCAGGACTTCTGCCTTTGATAATGATAATGCTGTGTGTGTACTTTTTCTTAAAGGGGAATGGGGCTTCATAATTATGACGATTGGAAAGCTATCACAAAAAAAAATACTTCATTTATGAAAATCAACGCTTTTTTTTACCATTACCAGTTAACGTTTGCTTGCAATCTCACCTGGTGGTAAAAAACCAAAAATTCTAAAATGTTTATGGCACCTGCCTTATTACACGCACTTATGAAGCGTTATAACTGGTATCCAAAAATATACATCCTATATACATACATATTCCCTTCCAGTGGCGTGCATAGAGGGTATGCACAGGGTATAAAATTGAATAAAATCTACAGTATGAGTTTAAATACTTGTGGGTAGGATTTTTTTAACTCCTATCCTTAAGTTATTTATAGCTTGTACTGGAGATTTTCTTCATTTTATATCCTCTGCATACCCTGTGCATACCCTCTATGCACGCCACTGATCCCTTCTCATTGTGAGAGGAGACCCGTCCCTGTACTGAGCCGGGAATGGTTTGATATGATTTTGATGATGACAAAAACATCTCTCTATCGTAGCACTAATTGTTTTTTTCACGGCATTCTACCGAAACGCTAAATCGCTTAGCGACACGCCTGTGTCGGTGGGATGGTTATTTCCTCACGTAGTTTTCCTTCATCGTTGAAGCAAGTGATATTTTAAATACTTAAAAAAACGCACATCTACGTTCTTCTTCTATATATAAATAAAAGAGAAAGTGTGCGGGTATGTTCCGTATAGGCTCCGAACGGCTGGACCGATTTCAATGAAACTTTCAGGGAATCTCCGGATTGACCTGGCGAGTAATCTGTAAAGTTTGGTGACGATCGGAGCACTCCTATTTTTGAACTGTCAAACTGTCAAATACAGCTTTTATTTACTATGATGATATTCTATTGTTGGGCGTACATGGGCGTAGATAATGATCTTCACCCGCTCGCGAAGAGAATAGAAGAGAATGAATACGGAGAGAAATAAATGATTTAATATATTATGAGACTTAAATTAAAAATTTAATGATGTAAGTTTATTGTTTAAATAAAATAAAGCAAAATCTAGCCCGGCGTAGCGGGCTGGGTACGCTAGTAACTTGTTAAAGTTAGAGTTGCGTGCTGAGATTCGAACTCGCATTCGCTAATTGAACATGCTTATTACTAAACCGACCAGGTATGCATACATAGACTTTAAAGAATTTGCATTTTCTTTGTTTCGTCGTAATCTGGCATATACTCCGCCTAAGAGACCGTTAAAATAAAGAAATATTTTATTTCCTCTTCCAAGAAACGCACCGGTGTCACGGACGTGACCGCTTTTCGGTTTTTCCCGAGGAAAATCATAGCTCGGATATTTTCCTGTAACGATAGAGATTTCAGGTAAAGCCTTTGGTATAAGACAGTAAGCTCACGTAGGACAAGTGCAAACGGAGAATTTTACGCCTATAAATCCAGACTTTCATACTGCTATAAGAAATGCGAAATTGTAAATGTTTGTTTGTTTGTTGGGTGCAACCACTGCACCGATTTGCGTCGTTGGCGTTGTTTAACTACATATCACGATATCATTGGTATCGTTTTTCGGGTCTAGCCCTAGATTTGTTAAGTATTGGAACTCAAAAGAAGTCCCAGAGTCACTCAGCGTGCGATGGAGAGAGCTATGCTCGGAATATCTCTGCGTGATCAAATTAGAAATGAGGAGATCCATAGAACAACCGGAGTTTCCGACATAGCCCAACGAGACGCGCAGCTGAAGTGGCAATGGGCGGGGCACATATCTCGGAGAATGGATGGACGTTGGGGTCCCAAGGTGCTGGAATGGCAGCCCCGCACTGGTAAGAACAGTTGGTCGACTCCCAACGAGGTGGACTGACGAAATCGAGCGGTTCGCAGGGAGCGGCTGGACACAAGCGGCATAAAACGAGACGCAGAGAGTCGCTGGATGCAAGCCCAAAAGCGTGTTAAAATCCCTACAAAAAGATCAACCGAGGGCGCCTTTAGGTTGAGATGACGAACGCTGATGACTAGACCTCAACATAAACATACGCACTTTGAGGACTTTGATAAATTACCAAATATTAGTATTTCTTGTCACATCTAGTTGTGCATGGATCCATGTGAGCTATGATTTTGATGCGATGGTGCTTAGAAACTACCCACTTACAATGTATTTATTGTGCGCTCGAATTTTATGTATACTGTATATTTTATTATTTTGTTCCATCATCAATTTTATACAATTACCTATTTTATGTAAATAAGCCTGTAAGTTAAATTTAAGTGGAAATTCCTTTATGGAACAACAAATATCTTGAACCAAAGTTGAAAGCTCAAAAGTGTTTATTATCCAGCTGTAAATTTGTAGCTGGCTTTCGAAACTAGACCATCTTTCTAGAAAATCTAAAACCAATTGGGGTACAGTACCCTTTCCAGGCTAAACTTTTTGCCAAGCAAAGATAATATTTAACAAAGTTTTAGTGGAAATCTTGGTTCATGACTCGCTTGATATAAGTGAATAAGACAAATTGTAATTGCTTCTGCGTTTACAGCAATAAAAAATATATTAACCTCAAAAATAATATTTTGTTAATTTCGATGCTACGCTAAGAAGTTTTTTATTGGAAAATGAAAAAGAAAAAGTGAAAAGATGTTTTGTTTAGTAGCAAATAAAAAAAACTTCTTAGCGTCACAAAAAGTATGTCCACGAAATTCATTCTGCTTTTTCTAAAAACAACTTTTTGACCAACTTCCAAAAGGTTATGAATTCGACGTGACGACCTATTTTTGGCGCCGATCTTCGAGATATTTCCGTCAAATCCGCTCGTCGCTCCGCTAATTTACAGTAATTTCTGTCAACAAATGTTGCCTGTAAGAGATTGTTAACTAAGCAAACGATATTTTTATTGGTAAAATAGAAAAAAAAAATCAAAACATTAGAGGTGCGTGCTGAGTATCAAACTAGGTCTCCCTTTTGGAGTGAGATTAATATAAAGCTCTATCCATTAGGCTATCTTAGCTTCCCACTCTATATACCTAAATGTAATTAATAAACTTTACTTCTACCTACTGCCCAAAAACGTGTTTTTTAAAACAACTAACAGGGAACTCTATATATTGCGTCGTTCACATTCCAACTTTAATACGGACTCCGAACTTTTGATGAACGCGAAACCCAAAACCCATTTCAAAGTTGGAGCATTTCTAATTACTAATATTCACCATTGAGATATCATTACATCTAGAGTATCTGAACAGAAATTGGAGGGATAGGATGTTATTATTTATGAAACGACAAACGTTTCTCCTTCAGTAAAGTTATCATGTTATCAATCGAATTCTCCATCGTTTCGATTTGTTTAGTATATTTTGTTTTACTATCTTATTTATGTTAAGTATAGAATTAAGTATTGATTTAGTTATGTTAAACGAATCACATCATTAGCTGTTTAACATCCCATTGATGGACACTCAATATGGACTTCGCCTTCTCCTCTCTCTCTCTCTCTCTCTCTCTGTTGCCTCCCTAAATGAAAAGTTTTGCATAGAGACGACTTCGAATAGGGACCTATTGAAAAAATCTAATTGAATGACTCACAGTCGGGACCTATAGTTAAGATATGATTGAACGGGTCGCGACTGTAAGTCATTTGTTTACTGCACAAGAATTTAAATAAATAAATATACTACGACAATACATACATCGCTCTCTAGCCCCAAAGCTAGCCTTTGTTATGGATACTAAGATGACTCTTGAGTATTTTTATGAATAATATACATAAATACTTGTAATATACATATAAACAGCCAGACACTGAAAAACATTCATAATCATCACAAAAACATTTTCCAGTTGTGGGAAACGAATCAGAAAGCAGAGTCGCTACCCACTGCGCCGATATTTGGCAAGTATTTGAATAATTATTCTGATGCTAAATTGAAATTTAGCATTAAACTCATTTTCTGTAAAAAAAATCCTGCTCCTGCATTATTTCAGTTTGTTTGTTGCACTAAGTCGTTCGTCGGTGTTAATGGCTCGATATAATATTTTATTGCCACCAAACTGCACTTAAACAGTGGTGCACTAAGGCCTAAACCATTCTCATTGTAGGAGGAGACCAGTGCCCTGTTATAGTGAGCCCGTAATGTTTTGATATGATGTATCTTATGTACTTGTGAATATATAGTAGGTACGTCTTTGTCATCATAAGGTCTGTCCTTTTGACAATATGTTTGGTAGTGATTAGGATTTGTACCTCTACAGATACAAACATCTCACGGATATTTACTACTAGGAAATTTCCACCAGAGATAATAAAACTATATTAATACCTTTAAAAGCTTTATAATTAAACAATAAAATAATTTTATTTTGTTCTTATAATGTGTACTGTTATTAAAATTATCCTAAGACCTGACCGATGTGAAACATCGTCACTATTTGGTATAGAAAATATGCATGAAAGAATGTTATTTTATAAATTCAGCTACAAGCTGCTTCATCAAATCGACCTATTTCCGACCCACTGCAGGGAACGGGTCTCCTCCCACAATGTGAGGGGGAGGCCGTAGTCTACCACGCTGGCCCGGTACGGTTTGGTGGACTCCACATACCTGAGAACATTATGTAGAACTCTCTGACTTGCAGGTTTGCTCAAGATGTTTTCCTTCGCCATCGAAGCAAGTGATATTTTTAGTTACTTAAAACGCATAAAATAACTTAGAAAGTTAGAGGTGCGTGCGTGCTGGGATTCGAACTCGGCCCCTTGAAAGTGAAGTGAGCTCCTACCCATTGCGCCAAATCACCGCGTCATCAGAAAAATTACAAAGCTACATACCGAATGTAGGTAATATTTTTGTTACTAAAAATGTCAACGCAATTGGAAACAGGAACTGCTGGAAATTAAAAAAAAAATTAGGTGGCCGAATGCTGTGTCATTTTAGTTTGCAACGTTCTGATAACGAATCCGGTAATGTCTCCGGTAAAACGCTCTTAAATGTAAGATCTAATAATAATAAATTATAACGTGGAATTGACCTAACGCTATTTATTACCAAATTACCATCGGCATTGTAATACGTCCTCGCATTTGTCTTATATTCATGGCACATAAAACTGATCGGCACACGTAGGCGTGAAATAAAATGCGGCACGTAAAAACGAAACATCAATGCGTGAACATAAACGTCTTTACGGTCGAACATGGAATAATAATGCTTAATTTGGGTTCAAAATATAACTACATGGACTATATTCTTTTTACGACCCTTATATGAGTGAGACGTAAAAGGAGTAATGAGGTTATGATTACAATTATCGGTTTTTTTAAGTGAGATCTTCTTATGGGAGGGTAAACAGTTTCGTTACGTAACGCGTTATGGCGCCAACCTATCTGGCTTCCCTTTCTCTCACGCATACGGCAGCGGTAGGCAGATTGTTATTTTTAGACACTTAAATAATGATACTGTCCACAAAATAACTGAAAATAAAATATATTTTATAACCACTTATCACATCAACCCATTACTGGCCCACCACAGAGCACGGGTCTCATCCCACAATGAGAAGGGGTTAAGGCCGTAATCCACCACGCTGACTTTGTGTAGATTGGTGGACTCCACACACCTTTGGAAAAATTATCTAGGACTCTCAGGCATGCGGGTTTCCTCAAGATGTTTTCCTACTTATTTTAATTACCAAACACCACCACGCACGCACCTCTATCTTTTCAAAGTTATGGGCGTTTTTAATTCAACCAATTATAATATCGTTTCCTTAATTAAAAAAAAACGATTAATCTTAAATTTAGGCAATAAGGCTAAATATAAGGCAAATTGTAAGGCAACGGCGGCCCTATTGCTGCAAGCAATCTCTTGCATGCAACCTTTGTTGACAGAAATTACTGTAAGACAGCGGAGCGACGAGCGGATTCCACGGAAATATCTCGAAGATCGGCGCCAAAAATAATCAAATCCGCCGTCCAATTTATAATCTTTAAATGATTTTATTAATATAAATCAATTTAAGTTATAACCGTGCTTTTATCAAGTTAATTTCAATATTAAATAATCCAACATAAATGGGTTTAAGTTAATACCTCTGTCTGGCGTCCTGAGACACACAGTTCATACATAAGGTGCTATGTTAAGTGGTCTTAGAACAACATATCAACTGAAAACCAATTAGGCTGAAACTAAAGCATTCAATTCAGCTGAAGTGGTAACCACTAGGCTATTACCACTTCACCGTTCCATTATTATTATCGTTTTGATAATAGTCGAGCTTTTTGGGCAAGTAGGTACTACCGCGATGCATATATCTGTCGAAAAAAGGCATTGTAGCAATACTGTGTTGCGGTCTGAAGGGCATCGCTGCGGTGTAATTAGATATTGACCAGCTGTTGCCCGCGGCTTTGTACACAGTTTTTTGTTTTTATCACAAATCCTTCGGGAACCGTACATTTTTCTGGGATAAAAAGCAGCATATGTATTAATCCAGGGTATAATCTATCTGCATTCCAAAACTCAGTCAAATTGGTTCAGTAGTTTTTTCGTGAAAGAGTAACAAACATCCATCCATCCATTTATCTAACCATCCATCCATCCATCTATCCATATAATTTCAACATAGTAATGCGAAATTTAATTATTTAAATTAATTATTATTAGTTAAAGAATTAGGAGAAATGTTGATAATATAAAATTCCAAAAAATGTATTCTTTCTGTTTTTTTTTATTGCGATGCACAATTGTGAAGACTGGCCTCAAGATGCGGGTTGCTAGTTTGGAGGTCCGGGGTAATTAAGTACAAATTGTAGTTTTGATGAGATGAAAACAATTATAATTATTAAATTACAGGCACATGAGGCTTAACTTTCTTAGCATAGATTTCCACTTTCAGGAGGACCTTCTGCTTGGTCCGTAAATTATTTAAAAAAAAATCTTTATTAAAAATATACCTTATACTATTGATCTTTGTAGCGGTCGCCACATTACCGAACTAGATGGCGCCACAAAAATCCTGCATCGCGCTAGCGAAGTGTTCACAAAAATCGACGATATATAATATATATACAACTTCCAAAAATGAATGTTCGGACCTCGGTCGCCGAGCACGATCACCCGCTCGGAGCAAGATCTTCCTATTGCTCGATGTTGTTATCCTAAGGTTGCCTGGCCGCGATCGCTTCTAAGCGATAAGGCTGCCTTTTGTATTCTACTTCCAGTCCTTGTGTTTCTCTTTATTCGACCTTTATTTTCCTAACTGTGTAGTGGTATGCAAATAAAGAGTTTAAATAAAATAAATAAATACCTCTCAGTTTATTTGTGGTTAGTTGGAATGCATCGATGGTGTAGCTTCGAATATTGAAGTTTTTTGGCCACACAAGGAATGAGGGGTCGATTCAACGAGCGGATGTGCAAGCATAGGTAAAAGGAGAAAAAACAGGAGGGCGGTCACCTTTTCGATTGACAGATGCGGTGAAATCGTTGACCTAGACCACTGTGGTGGAATGCTTTCGACACACTAAGTACCAACCGCTAAAAGTGGAGAAGACTCGCGCGGGAAGCCGTGCTATCCAATGAAGCCTAACGTCATGCAATTCATCACTGCAGCTACGACCACTCTGTCAAAAGAGCACAAACAAGAAGAAGTTGGAATTACTATAAGAATAATCCCATTAAAAAAATGTGAGATATACGCTTAAGTTTGTTTACTCGAAAACTTAAAGGCACTGTAGTTAAGTTGAGGAGTAGAAAGGTAGCGAGAATTAACAGCGCACCAGACGGTTCCTATTAATCATGCATTACTTACTCACTCCTCGCACCTGACACCTTTTACGCGAAATTAACTAGTTCCTCGCCCGCGTTCCAACTTTAATGGAATTATTCAACGCATTAGAAAACTTCTTGTGTTCATTTGAATACTGTTTTTATCCTTCTTGCGTCAATGACCTCCTGTTATCCTCGGTTTGAACAACTCCCATTTCCCACTAAGCGTGAACTTGCATGAACACGGTAATAAATTGCGCTCTTTAAACAAATAACACAGGACGTTGGTCCTGTGTTATTTAGTAAGCGTTAGTTACAGGCATACCATCATTATCATCAACCCATTACGTCATCATAATATCAGGTCGAAGTCCAACACGCTGGCCCAGTGCAGATTGGTGGACTCCACACACCTTTCAGAACATTATAGAGAACTCTCAGGCGTTCAGGTTTTCTCAGGATGTTTTCTTTCCCAGTTAAAGCAAGCGATATTTTAATTGCTTAATACGCACATAACTTAGAAAAATTGGAGGTGCATGCTGGGATTCGAACTCAGCTCCCGGAAAGTGGAGTCGAAGTCCTTCTCACTGGGCTATCACCGCCTTACAACGCGAAACAAATGTATGAATATACCATAATAAAAGGGCAATTTGGTAATTTATAATTTCAGAATTTTCTCCTGTCTGGTCTGGTAGGAGGCTAATTAGTACCCTACCGATAAAGACGTGCCGCTAAGCAAATTAGCGCTTTAGTGCTTTAGGGAAAACTATTAGGGGTAGGGATTTAATAGGAACATCCATACCTTTTGGGGAGACCGAGTTCGACCCTACCATCCGACCGAGGGTCGAATTCGGTCTCCCCCAAAGGGAGCCCTAATCACTAGGCTATCGCCGCAATTGAATAATTATAGAATTTAAATACAAAAGAATACATTTTCCGGGTCCGCAGAGGGGCATAACGGCGTTATAGCGTCATGCCATTTGGCGTGTCACCAGACAAGTCAGTTTTACTTCAAACGTGTGCCAATAGCCTTTCAAATATAAAAACTACATTTAGAAGCGTGGGATCACTATCCTAGTTTGAAACGTAAATCTTTTTGAAATAACGAATAACACATTTCTTATGCCAAGAGTAAATAGTTGTATTTCGTTTGTGTTGACCGTAAAGACGTCACCTCCGCCGTCAACATATTTATTGTTGGATGTTGACTCGCGCGCTATACTTCACCCGGACGTGTGCCAATGGCGTTTACGAGTGTGCCACGAACATACGAGGAATTTGACGACTTGGCATTAAAGAACTGCTGAAGGGTGAGATAGAGCACATTGATAGGGTTCCGTAGCAAATTTTTATCATCGTTATCTCTTTAAAAGTCCGTAAAAGCCGATAACTGGCACTCTCATAAATAAATAAATAAATATACTACGGCACTACACATCCCGCCATCTAGCCCCAAAGTAGTAGCGTAGCTTGTGTTATGGGTAGGTACTAAGATACTTGATAAATAATTTTATGATAATAATACACATAAATACTTATAATACATATTGAAAAACATTCATGTTCATCACACAAACATTTTTCCAGTGTGGAAATCGAACCCAAGGCCTATGACGCAGAAAGCAGGGTCGCTGTCCACTGCGCCAACCGGCTGTCTAATAAGAGGTCAGAAAAAGCTGAGCACAGGCTCTCTCAGAAATAAAAGACGGCATACCCTCCATGATACCCTGGTAGTAGGTTTAGGTCATGTACTGCAACTCTTAGGTAAAGAATATAGTTCGCCTTATTTAGAAATATTAGAATTATATGTATAATTCTTAATAAAGACTACTTAATTCTAAAAAGCCGTCGACCTGCCGGCATTCCCTCGCGACTGGTGACTTAATGTTTATAGAATATCGTCGGCGACTAGGCAACATGTCGGGTGGTTATCCGCGACTAGCTGCTGACATGTAATTTGAGATTTTAGCCGAAAGCTTTCCACATCGTTAACAAAATACAAAGCCACCGACAAATCCGGTGAAAACCGAGCCGCTTTTGAGCCGCTTCCGATAAAGAAGTGTACACACACACTTCTTTATTTTTGGGACGTCAATATGCCATATAAGTGTCATTTAATGCAAATAAATTGTGCATTAAATTAAAATAATAATGCACTAGCTGTTGCCCCCGTTCTTTGTCGTGGGGACCTCCGGTCCTGGGATAAAAAGAAGCTCTCCGTCCTCCGTCCTTTCAACTTGACGGCCGATTGGCGCAATTTGCAGCAACCCTGCTTTCTTAGCCCAAGGCCGTGGGTTCGATTCTCACTACTGGAAAGTGTTTGTGTGATGAGCATGAATGTTTTTCAGTGTCTGGGTCTTATATGTATATCCTAAGTATTTAAAATATTCAGTCATCTTAGTATCCATAACACAAGCTACGCTTACTTACGGGTTAGATGGCGATGTGTGTATATTTATTTTATTCGTTGTATATTTATTATTTATTTTTATTATTTCATAATTAGGTAGTGGAGGACAAACAAACAAACACAATTTCGCATTTATATTATTAGTTAGAATAGACCGCTTATAGTACCTAAGTTTCTGGAATATCTACTGATACTAATGACTTTGCAAAGCACGAAGGAAAGAACCTGCAAATTCATACACTTTATGTTATCAATGAATGTTACTTGGCGATGTTATTACTCTAAACCCTCGCTGATTCATTAAAAGTTGCGAACCAAAGAAGATGTTAGAGACAAGCTTAAAAAACTTGAAGGGTGTCTTTATATGCCCAAGGAATTCTAAAAACAGTGAATCAATGAAATTTATGAATGAATTAATGTTTAGTTTTTAAGTCACTTCCACGAATTTAAGAAGAAATAGGCGAGTAATAGCTAGGTATATTTTTTGTTTGTTTATGTCTGTGCGCGCTTTCTTATTTAATTCATAGGACTTAAACTTATCGATCATAAATTACAATAGAAGCATATCCTAGGCCTCAACCTAATCCGAACTTTTATATTATAAATGAGAATATAAATTCGTTTGTTACGCTCAAACGGTCATAATGCGCACATTGTAAGAGGTATAGATAAATAATAGTTTAAAAAAAACTAAAAATTTCAATAAATATAAATTAATGATAGTGTGAATAAAAAAAAATTCTTTTATTTAAAAAAAAGCGAGGGGTGCTTTTTAAGATATTATCAAAATGATAATCACTTTACTCATATCTGTCAATAAAATATTTATAACTATTGACACCATGCACGCTTTTTTGTAGAATAAAATATTTTTTTTTTATTCACAATATTATTAATTTATATTTATTGAAATTTTTAACACTATTCTTAATTTAAATTTATTAAAATTTATTTTCTATTTTTTAGTTTGGTTTTCTATAAAAAGCGTGTTTTTGAGTTTTTTTTAAATATTATTTATTTTCTACTTTTTTTAAATTTTTTACTGTCATGCTGCTAGTCATATCTCACCCATAGGTACTCGTTCATACGAGAGAAAGCTTAACTTTTATCAAAGCGGATATGAGATTTTAGCACGACCTTGGGTTGGCACGACCTTTGCCCGTAGTTTAAAAAGGATACCTACCAGAGCATCGTGGCTATTTAAATCCTAATTCTCCGGGATAAAAAGTTTTATAAATAGTGTGCTTAGCGATAAATTTAAACAATACATTAGGACTAGCGTCACAGTATTTTTAAAATATACGTGGGTGTAAATAAAGGTTCTCTTAAGTAATGTTCTTTTATTCAAGAGAGAAGAGGCGTATATAATACATAAGGCGTTTTGTCGGCGTTTTTTTAAGGCCCCGTTTATCTCACTTCACGGTTCTGTGTAAATAATGAACAAAATAAAATATTATTTATTACAAGAAGGTATTTAACAGACATTTAATATTATTTATTTAACAATCAAAGCCTGTCTGTTTTAAGTGACTCTAAGATTGGATCAAAACGCAGTGTATACAGAAAAGTAATCTCAGTGAGTCCCTTAAGTGAGTTTATATAATGCAAGTGATGCAATTCAATACTAGTAAATATAGCATAAACGTTACTTATTTAAGGTTGTGTTGTACCTTATATTATAAAATTAAACGCTTACCACTGTATCATTTTTATCTTATTCTTGCTTCCTGGTGTAAGTATTGGAGTTTACAAACATTCAACGAAAGAGAGTTACTTTAATCTGCTAAGTATTTCTTAGCACTCCATATCATATCACGTTTAACGCAAACGCTGATGTGACGTTTGTTAACATGCAATCTCGAACTGGAAACACTGGTAAAATTACAGACGTATTTTTAATTAATTTAATACTAGCCTGCAAAGAAACCTATTTTTAAAACGCCCTATGTGTAATACATCTAATGCTCGTTTCTTAATGTAAATTTCCGTTAAGGCTCTTTAGGGACATTATTAAACGAAGAGAATAAAATAAATTAGACGTAAGACTGCGCCATTTTTTACAGACTTAAGCTGATCACCATCATTCGCTTGTTAGACTTCTGCTAAGCCTTCTCGATGTCTTAAACAACCTATTATGTCGAATATACGTATCTATGCGGGATACGTAGTCGACTCTGAACTCGCGTTTTATTTAAAATGTTATTCAAAACTTGAAACTTCAACGTCCTTTCGGTTCCCTAACCTACCTTTCCCTCCTGCCTGTCTTCCCTACCCTAAGCTTCAGCTTTGTAACTCAATGAGCTATAAAAACCCTGACCTAAAAATCCTGGTTTCCACATTTCTGATTTGATCACGTAGAGATACTCCGACCATAGTACTTTACATGTGCATCGTCCGCTGCCTCGTTGGTATAGTAGTTAGCATGTTGGACTAAGAATCACGAAGTCATGTGTTCAATCCTGGGTAAGCCACAGCTTGTTAGGCGGGCCATGTTAGGAAATTTGCGCTGCTAACCCCCGTGTCTTGGAGAGCACGTTAAGCGATCGGTCCCGGTTAAATAATCACTAACTCGTGATAATAGTCGTTGAAGCCCACCAATCCGCATTAGAGTAGCGAGGTGGGTATATGCTAAGTCATCTCTTCAAGAGAGGAGGCCTTTGCCTAACAGTCGGACGCTAGTAGACTAAGGGTGCATCGTCCGCGAGAGCCTTTGAACTTGCTTGTGAAGCTCATCGTTAGCAATCATGCTTCAGAGTTACAAGTCACTACCGTAGTCTAGTATCATCATCATCATCATATCACGTCAGCCGATTGACGTCTACTGCTGGACATAAATCTTTGGTAGGGAGTTTGAAAGTCCATGGTCCAAGGTGGCTTGTTTGTTTTGTTTCCAGCGCCTTCTAGCGACTCGTTTGATATTGTCTGGGGTTCCCATTCCAGCACCTTGGGACCCCAACAGCTACATGATCCGTCCATTGCCACTTCAGGACTGCTTGAGCTACGTCTGTACCTATAGTTCTCCTAAGGATCTGCTCTTTTCTGATTCGATCACATAGATACTCCTCAACGCTCTCTCTATTTCTCCATTGCTGGGTGACTGAGCCTTCTTATGAGGCCCATAGTAAGCTAGTGCGGTACATAGAAATACTGAATAATTTACAGTTTATATTACTTCGAATTAACATAAGAGGTTTGAGCGAGATTAATTGCAGCTCCAACAAACTTTATTTCGCTTAAAGTGCAAAAACTTTTGCTCGAAACTAAATATTGAACAGTTGTGACTGAACAATGAACATCTGTGCTATAAAGTTTCTTCGCGTAAAATTTTGGAATAAAATAATACTTATTTTTGATTTACAAATTAAATTTGTTTCACTCTCGAAGTCATGCTACTTATTTTTAATTCAATTTACTTATTAATTACTGTGTAGTCAGCGAATGATTCCATTGTTATAGGATGTCTTAAAACATTTCCGAGTGGAAAAGTACTAAGATTGGTATCTGATTTTCCCAGCCATATTTAATTTGTTTTAAATGACTCTTTTTAAAAATTTCCAAAGACACAGGTTATACTTAACACCTAATTGTATTGCGTCTAAAACTTAACCTTAAGCAAAACTATTAGCATCAAACTTAGCAGATGCGTAGGTTGAAATGTGAGAATCATAGGTACCTACTTACACCCTGTTACTTATATTATAGGTAGGTTATATCGCACACCGATTATTACAACGAAAATCATTTGAAATTAAAAAAAACCAAATTCATTAATTTAAAGTAGGCCAGTAGAAAATGATTTCGTCCGTGGTATGCCGAAATCGTCACCAAACTGTAATTGCATTCTATTTCACCCCTCAAAATCCCATCCAGTGAAGTGTACCTTAAAGAAAATTATGTTTCCAGTTTCCAGTCCCTCCGCGCACCCATTATTTGTTCATGCACACGAAGCATGAAATAACCTTTCCCATTTCCCTTTGTTTTAAAAGCTCCGTTGTCCTATATGCATTATCCTCGTTTGATGGTTGTTTCACGTATTTCTAATACATTAAGGTTTTCGACCACTTCCCATGTCCGAAATTTATATGTTCTTAGCTAGCTAGCCGTTGCCCGCGACTTTGTCCGCGTTAATGTAGTACGTAATTTTTATGTATCAATAATAGTTTTCTTAGCGCACGCCTAATAATGAAATAAATTAGCAAAATTTATTTTTGAAAATAAATAATAGCCTATGTTACTTCGTGATACTGCTTTCTTTTTGCGAAGAAATGGTGAAAATCTGTCTAGTACTTTAGGAGCCTATTGGGTACAGACACACAAACAAAAAATGTTCCCTCTTTATAATATTAGTAGAGAACATAGAATATTAGGTATTGTAGACTGGCGGGCCTGGCGACGTCATCCTCCCCAGAAAAGCAATGCGACATTAAATATGATCTTTATTTGGTGACAGCGGCGCCAACGGGTACAATGGACTTTTAGGTATTTTATGATGCCTATACAGAAAAAAATACAAAGAATAGAAAAAAAAACTTGGTTTGTGCTACCCTTATAACCTAGCGGTATAAAATTATACTTAACCTACCTACCAAACAAACATAAAATATAATAAAAATCGCTCGAGCTGTTTTAGCCGAGTCATCATGCATGACACGAGATTTTTAAATATAAGATTTTTTAAAGTAAGTCATCAACCACTTTACGTCACGGCACGTCAATTACAAGTGATTCAAGGGTCAATGCTATGTGCACTTGTAATTGATGTGCATATCAGTCCATGTTTATGGGTGTGTGCTATATTGAAAAATTATAGTTACGGGCAACACCGAAGGCAAAAGACCTAGAGGCCGGTCCCCAACACGATGGGCAGACCAGCTGAAAAAATCAAATTCGGACCGCTTCTATCAAATCGCAAAAATAGCCTCCAACAGAAGTCGATGGAGACAATTTACCAACGCGAAGTTGAGATCTCACCAGGACCACGATCTTCAGTGATAAAGGAACGAATTTAAAAAATGACCGGCCCACTATACTAGGTCACGGTTCTCCTTTTAGAATGAGGGGGTTTAGGCCGTAGTTAGCTAAGGACGACGTTGGGAACATTACGGAGAACTCTCAGGCATGCAGGTTTCCTCACAATATTTTTCCTTCACCGTTAAAGCAAGTTATATTTAAATTGTTTAAATCCAAAAAAGAATTACAGTATAATAGCGACCGATAAAATATAAAAATACCTTTTTGATAATCCCTGACTGTAGTTCACGTTGAGTAAATGGGACGTCATATGTTGTGAAAATAAAGTTTAATTTGCTATACTCCGCGAAAAGCAGGAGAATCTGTATGGTGTTATAAATAATTTCTTCAATCCTTATACTTCACACCAAACAGATCTTCACAATGAATAATTGTTAAGTCTTAACAATTATTCATTTTAAAGTCAACATATCCTGAGGATGCTCCGGTTTCGGAGCGAAACGTGCGTAGAGGGTACATTGCTGAAGATCTGTTTGGTGTGGAGTATAGGATTGAAGAAATTATAAATTACACCATACAGATTCCCTGCTTTTCGCTGAGTACAAGCAATTAAATTAAATTTTAATAATATATCATGTTTTTCCGAAAAGTAACGCCTGCTTCTATACAAAAATGGGCACGTCGACGGAAGCCTACCCTATATATTGTTTCTTTAATATAACTTCTAATATTACTTTAAAACTTTTATTTTTTGGGAGCCTACCTTATTACTTTTATCACACGCATGTGAGTAAATAAAATTTTACTTTGTCCACCGCCCAGTCCCATTGCGCGCACCCATAGTTGGTTTATGCTTATGTAACATGAAATAACTTTTCTTATTACCCCTCAATTTGTGTTGTGTGGTGGCGGCAGATCAGAATACCGTTGTCACCACCCTTCCTGTTCCCGCGTGTGTTGGCGAGGTGACTAAGGGAATATAACGGAGACAGCAGCGTCCTCTGTGCTACTAAGTACTATTTCCTGCGCTGTCCAGCACAGGAATTATGGGCACACTTGAGTTGGGAGAGGCGTTTAGTCCAGCAGTGGACTGTTGGACTGTTGGACATTGCTCTCGCAATGACTATAAATCATCAATAGACTATGCTATTGATTAGGTACTCCTTGCTTTACAATCTCAACCGTGTGTACATTTAAACCGTAAACCTTGCTCGATATATTAAACGAAATTGACGACCTCCATGGCGCAGCGGTGAGCGCAATGGTTTAAAGTTGGAGGTCCCGGGTACGATTCCCGGCAGGGGCAAATTTATGATTTCTGAATTTTCTATGGTCTTGTCTTGTGGGAGGCTTTAATAGTGGCTAGTTACCATCTCAGCGACTACGACGTGCCGCTAAGCGGTTAATAGTTCCAGTACGTTGTTGCGCAGATAATGAATACAACTGCCATATTCATTATCAGGTTAGCATGTTACCATCTTAGACTGCGTCATGACTTACCACCAGGTGAGATTGCAGTCAAGACATTGTGAAAAAAATCTTATAGTGCATAGTGAAAAAATCTTATAGTGAATAGTCTTATAGTGAATCTTATAGTGAAATAAAAGAAATCTACATAAAGGTGTTCCGCATCACCAAGGTTCGCAACTCAATAGTTTATTTCGGTTTTTATTGATACGTTGAAATTAATCTTATTACTCTTTTGTTGATTTCAATTTAGTTTTTTTTTTAATTTGAAAAACAAACAGCTATAAATAAATTGTTACAATGGATAAACTTAATTATAGATCTTACAAAAGCCAATAAAGTTTTCACTATTAATTAAATTTATCTTAAAGATACGGGAGTTTTGTTTAATAATATGGATAAGTAAATTATACTAAATAATACTAGTTACAATAAGTTAACAACGCACAAAAGATGCTCATTTTTAAAAAGTTAATCTCTAAAAATAAAAAAATAAAAACACATTCAAGTGCATTTTTGATTGCAGATACAAACTTTCCATACTTATAAAAAAAATTGGTCTATATGTTGATACTTATTATTGTAAATATCACATTTTCTTATAATAAATCTGTTCAGGCTATATTTTGTCTTAGTTAAAACTATTTCTATTAATATGTACCTACCTAATTAATGTTAAAATAAAATAAAAATAGATGTAAATTGTAAATGCAGTTTTTTTTTTTGGGAAATAAAAGGCTAATTTATTTAATTATTATTTATTTATTATTTATTAATTATTATTATATATATATATATATATATATTCTGTAACACGCACTCGGTGTTATTAGAGTACATTTTCATTTTTCACTGTGTCCAGTCCTTCCGCACCCAGTGTTTGTTCATGCATATGAAGCCTGAAACAACTTTTCCTATTTCCCTTTGTTTTACAAGCTCCGTGTTCACATATGCGTTATCGTGTTGTATAAATTTATACTCCGAATGTGTATTTCGCGAATTTCTAAGTAGGTATAAGTCACGTCTCACACTAGCGGTGGTATCAACGCATAGTATCAACGCTCAGTAGTTTCAATTACTTTTATCCGCCGTATTTCTAGCGACTCGATTTCGTAGAGCGTATTCATATCATTGTATGTTAGATCCTTACATATGAAATTGGTACTTGTAAGGGAAGAACGAGAAGTAGAAAAAAAAAATGATTTAATCAAAGTATGTACCATTGCTATCTATGCACTTTTATCATCTCAAAGGTAGTTCATTGGTCCCTTTACTAAAAAAAAACCCCAATCGGATTAAAAATTTGTTTCCTTGCAAGAAGTTATCGAAATTTTGAAAAAAAAATGCCTATGCTGTTGGAGCAAGGTCCGCGGAGTACGGTGGATGTCTCAGACATTTCAATTGAAGCTCCTTTACTTTGGTAGCCCCCAGTGGCGTGCCTAGAGTGTATGCACAAATAACTAATACTTAAAGGTAGGCTTTTTACAACTCTTACAATTCCTAGCCTTAGGTTTTTTAGAACTCGTACTGGAGGTTTTCTGCGTTTTATATTACCTGCATACCCTCTATGCACGCCACGCTAATGCGGCCTAGAAGTAGCCTCGCCAGTTTATCAGCTAGCTTTTCCATCATGGTTTTGAAGTTGCTGACAATAGAAATCGGCTGTTATCGTCAGGCCAGATTAAAGAAAGCTGTAGTGAAAGACACCGGCACTAGTCTACCAAACGCTCACAATTTGTTCTTTTCTGACCATTTTCGCCAGGGTTCAACTTTTGCGATGAGCGTTTCCGATTCTTTTCATCACAGGTAATGCTGATAATTCCTAGTACATATAAGGGACCTACATAAAGTCGTGTCGGAGTCAAGAGGAGGCACGAGCACATTTAGCAAAAGATTAAAGGCGGCGAACTACTGTATCTCTTCTTTATACTGTGGCCATACCGAGGAGTTCATTCCCGGATTGTACAGAGCTTATAAGGTTCTGTGTTAGTAGACGGCAACCTTTATACGCTGAAAATTTATAAGGACGATATATTTTGGCGGGATTTTCTAATAGATAAGGCGTTATCTAAGGTCTTTGGGGGATTCCGTGTTGGATAGAGGATGGCCAAAGTAAATAATATTATCGC
This sequence comes from Pararge aegeria, assembly GCF_905163445.1. NCBI lineage: Eukaryota > Metazoa > Arthropoda > Insecta > Lepidoptera > Nymphalidae > Pararge > Pararge aegeria. The sequence continues at coordinate 3,785,745 of NC_053181.1, forward strand.
GGGCTCGGTCGGTAAACAGCAATTTATGGAGGGAGGGCTTTCCGGATGTTTTATTGGGATTACTTAGGATAAAAAAATACCTATATTGATTCCCTTGACAGTATGAGCTTTAAGCCTTCGAGATTTAAACCTCGCAAACATAGTGCCGCTACCGAGCATAGAAAACTATTACCTGCTCTTCCCCGCGGTTCTGCCCGCTTTAGTTTTTCCGAGGACAAAAAGAATCCTATTTCTATCCTATTTAGAATGCAAGCTATATATGAGCCCAATTTCATCAAGATTAGGCACAGGAAATGACAAAGGAAGTCATAAGCCACAAGTATACTCGTCAGGAGAGTTCAAGACCATCAGTCAAGAGGGGCACTGGCTGTAGTGAGAGAAAGAGAGAGGTTTTAAAGGTCTGTCCAATTCGTAAAAAATCCAAAAAGTGTCGATTTGTATCATTAAATCAACACGAACGAGACAGTAAAGATCCCTATCTGAACGTTATCAGTCGCTTAATTAATTACTCGAAGCCTTGCGAGCAAATAAAACTACTTTATATGGACCCTAAAAGCGGATTGTGAGTGTTAATTGTATTAAACGCGACTCACATAACAAATAGCCATACCGTATGTTCTTTTAGAATATATGTATATCAATCCCCTCAATTATGAGGAAATCTGGAAATCGAATTTTGAGCCTCTCGTTCCTTAATTGAAGGGCATTCCCACGTTCCTAACACATATATATATATATATATATATATATATATATACATCAATAATAATATTTTTTTACTAATTACAGTTCTGTATTCAGGCATAGTTCCGTTCTCCCAATTCTTGTTTTAGCAAAAAGACCCTTGAAAATCCAATCATCCTTTTTTATACCGTTACTTGTTATACCTAGATACCATTTATCCTTTTACACAAACTAAAGAGTTAATAATGTATTTGGTAAATATTTGGTTAGAATTATAATGGAATAAGTAAATTACACAAAGCAAATATTAACTATTTTAGTATTTAATATCAACCAAACTTGTAGTGACGTCACAACCTTTAACGAAGAAGCATTCAACTATAATGTTATATTAACTAAATAAATCAGTATTATTTATTTAATAATTCTGGAAGCATTACTCCTTGCAAATCACTGCTAAATATACCTAATTAATAACTTAAAAATCGTTCAGATGTTACGTGACGCAAATATTGCGTAGCTGGTTGGTTTCACTGGTCAGTTAGTGACTTATATATTACTGAATATTTGTTTAATGTTAATTTAATATGTATAAAAGTAAATACTGCATATCCAAACTCTCAATCCAGACTAAAATAAGCATCGTCTTTGTATGGCGTATTATTGGTGGAAGGTTGCACTCGTAACATATGCCAATCACTAAATCAAAGAATCAGTTACACATTCTAAACCGAAAACAATTTTTTTATAGTATTTACTTCCGTAAGACGCTCCTCAAGCGCATAAAGTAGCTATAACGCTGAGACTTCGTAGCACAGCGTAGAACTGTGGTAGACAGTAGCCATACGTGAGGCTAGTACTCATAACCAACTCGTAACCATACGTCTACTACGTGTTACAAATAAACTGTAATAACGTCGGAAGAGTTGTGCAATGTTTCGTCTCACTTTAACTTAGAGAAACTTTCAAATGTTAAAGCGTGATAAAACACTGAATAAAGAATTCAGAAGCTTCTCTATGTTTATTTGTACGGCTATATGTATGTAACTTGTTGTACCGTGTAATTAAAACTCGATTTGATCATGAAGCGACCGTTATAGTGTGTAAGTATCATCGGTTATTGTTTTAGTCGACTGCAATAGCGCAGTGGTGATCGCTATGTACAAGTGGGAGATCCCGGGTTCAACACAACAGTATCGGCAAGCGATGTATGTTACATTACAGTGCCACGTAGAAATCAATTGGAGACATCGATAAAATTTAACTATCACAACCTTAACAGACAGTTGCCGTCTTAGGTACTGTACCTACAGTAACTTACCAAGTGTTATATGCTATAACTATAACACTTGCTATAACACTTGCTATAACACTTGGTAAGATACTGTACTGTCTAAGACGTAACGACGTGTAACTTACCAAGTGTAATATGCTACCCACTGCGCTATCACCGCTTCAGAGTAAAGTAGACCTACCTGAAATAAATGAATTTAGAATTTGAATTTGATGGATTTAATATTAACGCTTTACGCTTAGCATCGTATTAAGCCCTCGTTTATCATATTAGACTTACTTAACAGGTATATTAAGTTTCTAGCGTAACAAATTTTGATAGATCGTTGTGATGACCGATTCTTGAAATACACTAGAAACAGATACACTAGAAATGTTGTAAACGCGTCATCCTCTCGCCGTGAACGAGACTCAGAGCACTCGAATTTAAACAAAACTTTTATTACAATTAGCGACGTTATGGTAATTTTTAAACTGCATTGCATGTTACGCTCTAAAACAAATAGTGTACGCCAGCAACTCCCATTAGCGCAGTGGGCAGCGATTCTACTTTCGGAGTCCAGGCTGAGGGTTCGATTCCCACGACTGGAAAATGTTTGAGTGATAAACATGAATGTATTTCAGAGTCTGGGTTTATATGTATATTATAAGTATTTATGTATATTATTCATAAAATCAGTCAACTTAGTACATACTCATAACACAAGCTACGCATACTGTAGGGCTAGATGGCGACGTGTGTATTGTCGTAGTATATTCATTTATTTTTCTATAATTTCTATATACCTACATTTCTAAAGGGCATTTCCTAGTGGCTTGCTATTAATTGTGTTACTTGTAATAAATGCAATAATTTTCACACTTTAAAAACAAATACAATAATAGCTTAATGTTGTTGCAGACTAAAACGGTAGCGGGCTTCCCTGTTTCTAATTCTTAATCTCAATTATAATATACTCATACCTCATAATTCTCTAGCACATACTCATAACTTAGAAAAGTTAGAGGTGCGTGCTGGGATTCGAACTCGGCCCCCCGAAAGTGAAGTCGAGCTCCTACCCAATGCGCTATCACAGCTTCACTTTATTTATTTACTAGCGGACCCACGCGACTTCGTCCGCACATGAGTCAATCGAGAAGCTAGAATAGACGTGATGTATGTGTGTGATGCTAGCATCATAAAAAACTTTCGAATTTAAGATATAAGGAGCATGGTACGCAAACATTCGATCGGTTTCCCATATGCCTTGCGACTTGCTATCTGTGAAAAATCATGTAATTGATCTCCGACAATATTCATCAGATGTTCAATAAAATTAGACAATACATGCTTTCTAGTACCCACTGTCGAATAAAAAAAGAATTATTAAAATCGGTTCAAATTTAACGGAGCTATTGAGTAAAATTGATAAAATTTGTCATCCCGTTTCCCGGAGGAAACTTATTGTTTATCGGGATAAAAGGTATCCTATATGTTGACCCGGAATATCAGCTACCACTTTAACAAATTTTATTTCAATCCGTTCAGTAGTTTTCGCGTGATGCCCGGACAGACAGACAGACAGACAAAAATTAAATAAAAATCGGTTTTACACTCAGTATCGACTACAAAGCATCCCCCGTACAAAATATATTAAATGTACAGAAATCTTCCAGTTACAGTTTTATTATAAGTATAGATTCTAGTCTAGTAAGTCTAGTAAGTGGCCCTGCCGTACTAACGGCAGGGCCACTTACACTGACTAGATAGAACTACATAATTTATGGATAACTATAAGAATATAGCATATATTATACTTAAAGCATTCATCTTGGGGTTATGCTAAACATTAAATAGTCTTCCAGGGGATATTAAACTATACCTATACTCGTAATAAAATTGACATAACGAACCATTCTATAGTTATCAATAGGGACATCTGTGATAGGTAGGTGCTGACCCAGTTAGTTTCACAATCCGTCGAACAGTAAAATTTGTAGTTGTTCAAAGAGTGTTTTTTTTTTTGCATTTCCATTTGAAACTGTCCGACACGAGTCAGCAACTTTTATCCAAAACCTGAAATACGCAGGAATAGGCTACCTACAGCTTTTTGATGTAAATTTGAAAAAAAAAACAAATATATTTGTTCCTCATGCTGATTCACTGTCGTCGGCATACTATTTAGATCAGAGATCCATTTCACAGATCCATAAACTAATGACTGAAGACTGTTGCACTGTCAAAATAACAGCTTTTTATCTAAATGCATATGATAGTTTTTTGTTATTTATTTATTGGGTCTACCAGCGATTTTACATAAAAAATAATATTTCTTATCATATATACATTACACAGAGTATGCAAAACCATTTACTACATGGTAATTTCGCTCATGATAAAAAAAGATAAAAAACAACAACAACAAAAGCCGAAACAGAAGCAAACGGAAAAAAAATTGATAATAAAAGTGAATTATGATTAAAATTAAAATGTAAATTAAAACTTTGTTCAACTAAGCTAAAGAGATTAATTACAATAATAATTATATAAGAACTTAAACGCGGTAATTATTTACAAGAATAACAATATTTCAAACTTTTTGTCTCTGTCTGTCTGTTTTCTTGAATCCGAAAGGATTTTTACATGCAAGCAAAGGATTATGCAGGCAGGCTTTTTTATATCGGAAATCTACCCTTAAAATCCAATCTAGTGATTTCCAAAATATGCACCTTCTTCAGAAACTTTCAACTACTCTTAACATGAACAAAGTTCAATCTAGTACAATTGAAATAAACTTCTAAACCATAAACGCTCTTTTTAGGCAAAGTGAAATGAAACTTTTATTTTTCAGTATTCTCTGAACCCGCCGGATTTCTCCGATAAACTTTTCATAGAAGAAGTCTTATAATTACCTCTTGTGTCTGTTTTTATGTCACAACCGTTTTACTCAAAGCGATTAGAAGCTATGCAGTGAAATTTGATAAAGTATATCATATTTCTATGACAGCCATATTGGTATCTGTTGCCTAAAGGCCTCATTAGGTGCGAGATAAAGAGTTTAAAGTTATCATGCTGCCCATTCAATCAAAAAAGCAGAGTCAAAGTCAAAGTCAAAGTCAAAAATATCTTTATGCAGGTAGGCCCGTAGGTGGCACTTTTGATGCGTACATAAGAATTATACGGTAGTGAAATGATGGCGATAACCACATTGGTAAACTTAGACAGCATAGTGGGCCGGTTAAGCCGATTTCAGGGGGCAGAGTTCGAAACCCAGCACACATCTCTAACTTTTCTAAGTTATGTGCGTTTTAAGAAATAAAGCTATCACTTGCTTAAACGGTGAAGGAAAACATCGTGAGGATACCTGCATGCCTGAGAGTTCTTCATAATGTTCTCAAAGGCGTGTGGATTTAACCAATCCGCACTGGGCCTTAAACCATTCTCATTGTGGGAGGAGACTCGTGCCCTATAGTGGGCCGGTAATCGGTTGATATGATGATTATACGATCAGTGGCGTGCACAGGGTTTCTTACCAGGGTATAAATACAGCAGAAAATTGCATAAAACCGCTAAAATTCTCCTCATGTACGAGTTACATATCAATTTTTGGGTAGGCAGTGTTTTTGTGAATTTATGAAGTGCACGCCACTGTATACGATTGATAAATATCTTAAAGACAAGGCGGTTGGAAACATGCTCCTCTGCGCTACTACTACCATGTACTGCGCTCAACAACCCGTCTACCCAGCGTGGTGATTATGGGGACACTTCCGCTGGCACAGGCCTGTAGTTAAGCAGTGAACTGTCTTAGCCTATTGGTCATACGCCAATAGGCCACTATTGTATACAGCTTCAGATCACACTCTCAGCTATCGATCGATTTCACTGTCGACGGTCGATTGGCGCAGTCGGCAGCGACCCTGCTTTCTGAGTCGAAGGCCGTGGGTTCGATTCCCATCTAGTGATTTCCAAAATATGCACCTTCTTCAGAAACTTTCAACTACTCTTAACATGAACAAAGTTCAATCTAGTACAATTGAAATAAACTTCTAAACCATAAACGCTCTTTTTAGGCAAAGTGAAATGAAACTTTTATTTTTCAGTATTCTCTGAACCCGCCGGATTTCTCCGATAAACTTTTCATAGAAGAAGTCTTATAATTACCTCTTGTGTCTGTTTTTATGTCACAACCGTTTTACTCAAAGCGATTAGAAGCTATGCAGTGAAATTTGATAAAGTATATCATATTTCTATGACAGCCATATTGGTATCTGTTGCCTAAAGGCCTCATTAGGTGCGAGATAAAGAGTTTAAAGTTATCATGCTGCCCATTCAATCAAAAAAGCAGAGTCAAAGTCAAAGTCAAAGTCAAAAATATCTTTATGCAGGTAGGCCCGTAGGTGGCACTTTTGATGCGTACATAAGAATTATACGGTAGTGAAATGATGGCGATAACCACATTGGTAAACTTAGACAGCATAGTGGGCCGATTCAGCCGATTTCAGGGGGCAGACACAACTGGAAAATGTTTGTGTGATGAACATGAATGTTTTTCAGTGTCTGGGTATTTATATGCATATTATAAGTAATTTATATATATTATTTATAAAAATATTCATCAGTTATCTTAGTACCCATAACACAAGCTACGCTTACTTTGGGACTAGATGGCGGTGTGTGTACTGTCGTAGTATATTTATTATTATTATTTATTAGCTTTAGTATTTATTGAAATAATCACTTGTGACAGGCGGGCAGACGGACAAAGTAGCACCAAAGGGTTTCAATATTAACCATGTTGGTACTGGACCCTAAACTACTGTAAATTTTGTGGTTAAGAGTGTTAAATACAATGTAATGGAGAATCAGGGGCCTGGTTGAAAGGCACCTTTAAGCTGGCGGACTGCCAGTTATATTGAGCTTATGCAAGGCTTAGATGCGAGTTGTTATCATTTAGCCTGATTGTGTTCTACTTTAGATGTGCTTTAGCGGCCAAAGCTCCGGACGCTTAGCTAAAGTTTACGCTATTGTAACATTTTTTTATAGCAGGTTTTATATAAGCGTTCCGTTTGCAAAACATTTTTGGTTAAAAGTTAATTAAATCTAAAATTGTTTGAAAATGGTAAGTCAAAATATTGAACAGATAGTTTACAAAACTAGCTAGTGCCCGCAGCTTCAGATGTGTTTCTCGGTTTTTTTCAAATCCCGCAGGAACCGTTCGTTTTTCCTTGATAAGAGTATCATAAATCGGCCACCAGGATGCATGTTATGTCTTTGCAAAACATCACCAATATCGGTTTCGATGTGATGCCGTGCATATGTAACAAAGGCTTTTTTGAATCTCCTGGAAACGTTACACTGTTACTATTTTGGGATATGTATTCTATGTCCATCTCCAGTATGTAAACTATGTATGTGCCAAATTGCAACGATGATCATGAAATTTCGACGTGTAAAACCGAAATACTACTTCACAGGCTGTATAGGTACATTATGTACCACCGAAAACCTAATAGTTATTGAGTAAACCACTGCCATAGTTTTAACTGAAATAAATAAGATACAGCCCTAACATAAAGCAAAATTAAAATCATGTGCCTCCTGTCACTTTATTAGGTAAGTTAACGCGTAGCCCACTTAGAGTTTTTTGAATTCATTTTTATGGAAAAATAAATATATTTCTTCCGATTTTTACAGGGTAATTCCTCATGAAATATACTTATGTATCCTTCAATATTATTTAGTAATTCTGCTACACGTTGTATGGTGGCCGAGCCAAACATAACATAAAAAACAGACATACTTTTGCTTTTGATATTATAAGTAAAGATGTTACATAAATCAAGTAAGTCCACCTCCATTTGTAACATTCAAAATTATCTGATTATATGACTCAACCACCTGCCCCGAAACACAGAATTTACTTAGAGGAAGCTAGCCAGAAACGCGGCTGTTTTAAAGCTGAAAAAAAAAATATTAAAATTTAAAAACTGAATCTGTATATTATGCCCACATAAATTATATATAAGGCCAAACAGCGGGAATCAAATATTTGTTGAAAGTAAACTCGAAACCGTTCTCCATCAATACTTAATTCCAAAGGTTCGTCACGTTAAAATTTACACAAGAATCCTAATGTAAAATGTGGAAAATTAGAAGTGCCAGTCCACGGTCTTAAGTTGTATATACACGAGAACGCATTCTTTCCTCAATTGTTATTCTTAAGATTTATCTAATTAGTTACAACTTACACTGAGTATTTACCCTATCTTCTATACTAAAGGAACTTTGGATTTTCGGGGATAAAGAGTTCACTCTAACCTCTGCGTCCCGGGTCATGTCCCTTTTGGTCCTAGGGTAAAAGATAATAAGAGAATTCTAGATGTAAACTTTCTTAAAAGTTTCATGTCAAGAATAATTAAATTGACTCTGTTAATAAGAAACCCAAGTAAAACGAAACGTCGATCTCGTGAATTTTTTATACGTAAAATCGATCTGAGCTTCAGCTGGCCCTATCGCACTCTACGGGGGAAGATATGCGGGATTTAGGCTCACCGTGTCGGTAATTCTTTCAAATACCTTTCATCAAATTAGACGCAGCTAGACCATCGTAATTGCTAAAGTCTGTTTGTTTGTTTGACATTACTTTACGCCCTAACTAAGCAACCAATGGACTAGATTTTATGCATAGATTTAGTTATCTTATATAGTTAGTTAATCTCACGAGATTTATAAAAAACACCGTAATAACCGCAGAAGAAGAAAGCGAAAAGCAGTTAACACTTTGCATTTCAGCAGTCGTTTGCACTCGGAGTTTAATTGTCATATGTGCAAGTGCCTTTACAGTTCAGCGGCCACCTCATTGTGGATTTATTTGCCTTATGAATATTAAAGCCCGCTTCGGAATTGGGAGAGCTCAGAAATCTTACTTTGTTATTCTTGCGAGAGACAGCGATAATGAGCATTGAGCCTCCGCCGCGTAACTAGATGCTTGACAGGACTACCACTATAAATAATATATGAGGGCCATATTATGTACACACAGAGAGATGACTGCCTAAACCCGCTTTCGATCCTCGGAGATCTTACTTTGGAATAGAACTACATTGGATAGGTAGTTTTGAGGTCTCCATAGCTATGCACTTCTACTGCAGTTTAAATTCATTTATATTAAACTAGTAACGCAACGCTTGTGTGTGTGTGTGTATGTGTGTGTGTATGTAGTATTGTTGTGGACGTGGATTGTGGATTTTGTTTTTTTTGTTTGAGAAGTGAATGAATATGGAGTTAGTTATGTTTTATATGAGCTATGTTTGATGTGGGTTTTTTTGAGTGTGTTATGTTTTATATGGGCTATGCTAAGATGGCCACCGCCACAAAATATCGCATTATATCTTGTTCACAACTCCGTCAATATGAAAGGGCTTGACTAGAACAAATAATGTACGCGAATGAGAATTACTTTTGTCTGGGGTTTTTTTTTAATTTAAAAGTTAATCTGTAGTTATATTTTGCTAAGTACCACTTGGACATGTAGACTTCCGTTCTAAACCAAACCAAATAATAACATCTTAATGATCGACCAAAAAACACCGAAATGAAACCATCTTTAATTTCAGCAATAGGGAAACACACTTTGTTGAAACTCCAACTCTTTACCTTTTTCGGTCCAGACAGCCTAGCCGGCTGGCAGAAGGACAGAGAGTAATAAGTTTTAGTGTCCCACTTATATTTATAACATTACGTCTATCGGTGCGGTTATTTGTGATCTTGATACGGAATACGCGTCCAGTACGTATGTTTTAATCAATGAGCTTACGATAGTAACATTTATTTATATATTTATTAGTAATCCAACAGCGTTAAAAATTATTTCTATTAAGGGTTTATCTTATTACTAAAATAAGGCCAAATCTAAACTGTATTTCATATAGGCAGGCGTTTACTTTGCGGAAATCCATGAAATATTATGACAATTAAGTTTAATTTGCTATAGTCCACGAAAAGCAGGAGAATCTGTCTGAATTTCTTCAATCCTTATACTCCACACCCAACAGATCTTCGGCAATGTACCCTCTACGCACGTTTCGCTCCGAAACCGGAGCATCCTCAGGAGATGTTGACTTAACAATAAATAATTGTTAAGTCTTAACAAGCTTAATTTTCATAATCTAAGCTGTGACAATGAAGTAATAGGTGCAAGTACAAAATATACAAAACAATCAGTTACGATATTTACAAAAGCATGAAAGAGTGTGAGTGGGTGTGTGTGTGCGCAAGTGTAGGCGTGTGTGTATAAGTGTGCAAATGTATGTGTTAGGGTGCGTGTAGCATTTATAACAATGTATTGTATTGTAGATAAATAGTGATAAACGACTAAGACACGGGAGGTATCTTTGCATCGTTCGAGTCCATGTAGGAGTGAGGTGCAACGATAATGCAGTCGTATTTATATCAAAATACTTACCCAACAACTCAATGTCATGAACATTGGTTGTTAATCAAATATAATTTTAATTGTTTCTTGAAAACTACCTATTAACTATTTAATAAAATATCTGGCAAATATTTCATTTATTTTCATTTATTCAGAATATTGGTAAGGGTACATAATTGACACAATAAACATGGTGCCACGATAACTGTTGCAGTAGTATAAACTGTGTCGCAACAATTAACGCCCACCTCCAACCATAAATGTATAGTACCAATAAAACAAAAGTAGATCATAGTAAATGCCAATAAAAAAAGAAAATAAGAGTCAAGTAAACAAAGATAAATAAAAACAACGATTTAGTTTCGAATACAAGAAAAAAAAAACAATAAAAAATGCAGCGACATATTTAGTGCGGGTGTGTGAGTTGCACACACGTGCAAGTGTGTGTGAGTGTGTGTGTGTATGTGCATGTGTGTTATGTGAATGTCTATAGTTTGGGCCTCTTTTAAAAAATCTGTTGAAGTAGGAAGAATCATTTTATTATCTTTTCTACATCACTGTAGGATAGATTCCTAATAAACTTTTGATAACTATAAATACGAATTTATAGTTATCAAAAGTTTAATTATTTACCCATTTTATAAATTTACTGTAACAATAGACAATGCAACCTGACAGATATAGTAAGAATTTCATTAATTAAATGGAAATATACCAAACATTAACGAGAACACATATAAATACGAAAATACGTCCTTCATATCAGCAGTCAGCAGCAATCAGTTATATTGAACGAGGCTCTCGCTGTATTTACGTCGAGCGAAAATCGAGGGAATAAATAGTCGACCTCCCTGGCGCATTGCTAAGCGGTTTAGTCTTTTGAGTAGCAGATACGATCTTGTACCTTTTTTGACAGCTTATTTCTGCCACCAAGCAGTATTGTTGCAATGATGTATTCCGGAAGAAAGGTGTGAAGGGTGTGAAAGTCAATGTAATATGGTGTTCGGAGGTATCTGTAATATGGTGTTTACAAAAAATATCTTATTTTCGCAGAAGTCAGAGTTTTTGTTTATATAATTTGCAAATTATATTTACAAAAATTATAACCCGCGAAAACGATTCGCGGGTGTCATGTCCATGTCATGGCCGCACTCGTGACTTTATTGGCAAATTAGAGCTATACTAAGTCTTTGTTCCATAGCTAAAGATTAATGATTTTTGTATTGATAACAAAATACTTAGCAACTGATAGTATAAAATCACAAAATACTTGATATATATATGTAGAGATTTTTGATGTTCAAGCGGTACAAAATTATGTTTATATAGACGTGACGTCATAATTTTGAATTCGGCGTTAACCCTGTTATTGCATTGCTAATTATTTTTATCGCAAAATAAATCCAATATTTAGTTCAAAGTGAAATTAAGTTAGAGCTGAATCACTAGTGGTACAGATTGTTTTGAAATGCAAAGTCCGTTTTACCGATAGCAGTTATATAAATTTAAATTACCTCCCTAAATTTTCGCTACTACCTTTGAATATGTAATTGCGTCAAAGGATTAACGGAAAGGTCGATTGGACCCATGGAACGTGATTTCGATATTCAACCCTCATAGATGGTTCAACCCCTATGAAAATAAACCTAGCTATTACTGAAATATCGTTCAGTAAGCGAGAGCTGAGGTGTATAATTACTGAGGATCTGTTTTGAATGAACAAGTATTTCATTTGTTTATAGACTAAAGTTAACCGGTACATCTTTCAAATGTTTTGAAGTTTGAAACATAGTTCGATGCCACTATATTAGTTTTTTACTAAATATACATTATTTTTGATATAGTAAATAAATAATGAATTAATTAATACCACGACAATACACACACCGCCATCTAGTTCCAAAGTAAGCGTAGCTTGTGTTATGGGTACTAAGATAACTGATGAATATTTTTATGAATAATAACAATACATAAATACTTTTAATATACGTACAAACACCCAGACACTGAAAAACATTCTTGTTCTTCACACAAACATTTTCCAGATGTGGGACTCGAACCCACGGCCTTGGACTCAGAAAGCAGGGTCGCTGCCCAGTGCATAAATCGGCCGTCATTAAATAATAAATCAAATATATTTCCGACTGGAATAAGTTTTGGAGAACCTAAAATAAACCTCAACGAACTTCATAACTAAGGTCTTAAAGTTTAAATTCACGCGTGCAAATAAACAGATTTCAGAGAGATTAAGAGATATATATATTCAAAACAAAAAAGAGTTTCTAAGTTATTTCGTAATTGAGCAAAGCAATTAGTTTGACATGCGTTATTTGCTAAAGTGTGATTAATGCCAATACCTAATATCATAATAATAATCGCAAAATACACGTCAATAAGGTTTTACATATTGGTTTAGGGTACAGCGTATTGCCAGTAATCTGGCATGCAATGTTACACGATAGTTACATTGCATGCCAAATTATTGGCAATTGATGTCAAAAAAAATAAAATGATACTTAGTCAGATGAATGAATTGTCACATTAATTAATAGCGATTAAAATATAATTATGAAAAATAACATTTAAACTATTAGGCACATTGGAAATAGGCAGGTTGCATATAGTCAGTCATAGGTATATATCAATGCCGTAGACGTAATTTGTTATTGAGCAAAGCGATTAAGTAGTTAGTCATGCCATAATCGCGAGTGTAAAAACAGCCTAACACACCAAATTCAACGAGTTATCTCAAAGTGTCATAATTATTGATTATGTACATTCGAAGCGCAAGTCGCCAATGTTTTACTACATATTTTTGGCTAATGAATGATAGTTCAAATATCCTTATTCGTTTTTTACAATAATATTTTAATTATCACTCTTCGCTTGGAACTTAACACTTCTAAAATTATATCCATTCCAATTACGTTGAGCGTTCGCGCCTGAATCCATAATTTTCGCCATCTTTTTCGCGTATAGACCAAAGAAACATACAATTTACATTCAAGCGAATATAAATTACTTAATTATTATTGTAACTATTTAAATAATCTATATTAAATAACTATTATTTTACAATTAGATTACATTTAAATATAAAACGCCATCCTTCATATAATGATCTTAATGAATATTATTTTATATATTTAAATAATATCATAAACTTAAATAATGTTAGCATCTAAAATAACGCTAACAATATTAAAAACAAAAGTTTGTTTGCAAACGTATTTCGTCATTGAGCAAACCAATTAATTGCTAACATAATAATGCCTAACAACTATCAAATACCACTACAAATCAAACATATAAGTTTTAAAAGTATTCCGTAATCGAGCTAAGCGACTATTTGGTCATGCGATAGTGGCAAACGCACAAAACCTGCATTTAGGCATCTGAAAGTGTCATAATTATTGGTTATGTACATTCGAAACGCAAAAAGCGTAAACATTGAGTCAATTTGAAGTCAATATTATCGCGTCGCGTGCGACATGAGTGCCTGAGCATGCGCATGACACAATCCATTTTATGAATTGAATGCGGTGATTTTTTTCCGATTAGCGGTTGTTATACAGTTTAGTGACATTGGCTGCGATGCACGCGATCTGTAGCCTTAGTACAAGATTCTTTGCTCGCAATCGAGGATTCGTTTGTTTGTTTGGATTATTTATTTCACCGAAAAAAAAACACAAAAAAAAAAAAATAGTATGAAAGTGAAGTGAGAAAATCGTGAAAAAAGTATTGCTAGGTATATTTCAAATTTAACTGTATATAAATTAGATACATTTTACTCTGATGCATAAGTATTACGATACTCGAAAACGAATCCTTGCTTGCGACCGAGCAAATTTGGTACTAAGAGTACTGGTACACGTTACGATGTATTGTGTGATGCGAGTGGAAAAGTCTGCGGATATTAACTGTAGCTACTGCTTTGTTGTTGAAGCGGTGATAGCCTTGTTGTTTGGACTTCGGCCTGACTTTTGGTGGGTCTGTTGTAGTCTTATGAGTCGAGGTCCGGGGTTGATCCCCGACAATTTGGGAATTTATAAACACATTTTTTTTTGTGATCGTGAATGGTTACCACCGTAACAATAATGACGTGCCGAGCTATTTAGCGTTCCGGAATGATCTCGCGTAAAAAGCGATTAGGGTTATGTGTGTGTGTGTGTTTGTGTTTCAATAAAAGAGCTTGACCAATAAAAAACAGAACGCTATAATAAATTTCAAATCTAAGGTGTCCGCCGCCATAAAATGGCAACTCTGCAATGGGGGTTTTTAATTTTATATTTAATTTATAAATAATTATTTTATTGATAAGTTATGTTTTATATCATCTGCCCGCCACTAGGTTTAAGCCATACATCCAGTGGCGTGCATTGAAGGTATGCACTAAGCGAGCAGATTATATAAAATTTGAAAAATCTCCAGTACTAGTTGTAAATACTTAAGGGCCGGCATTATAAAAATTATAAAATGCCTACCCTTAAGTTTTTTTATAACTCGTACTGGAGATTTTCTCGATTTTATATTATCTGCATACCCTCGCCACTGCATACATCCATCTATCCGGTTAATCCACTAGCACCTTAGACTCCATCATGACTTCGGTGAGCTTGCAGTTAAGGGCTAAACTGCCATTATCATCATCATATCAACCCATTACCGGCCCACTACAGGGCACGGTTCACCTCCCACCATGAGAAGGGGTCCAGGTAGTCCCCCACACTGGCCCAGAGGTCGAATCCCAGCACGCACCTCTAACTTTTCTAAGTTATTTGCGTTTCAAGCAATTCAAATATAAATAATAAATAAATAGTATTGTCGTAGTATATTACTACGACAATACTATAAATAATAAATAAATAGTATTGTCGTAGTATATTACTACGACAATACACACATCGCCATCTAGCCCCAAGGTAATCGTAGCTTGTGTTATTGTTACTAAGATGACTGATGAATAATTTTTTGAATAATAGCGTAGGTACCCAGCACGCTTCGCCGGGCTTGATTTTGCTTTATTTTATTTAAACAATAAAATTACATCATTAAATTTTTAATATAAGTCTCATAATATATTAAATCATTTATTTCTCTCCGTATTCATTCTCTTCTATTCTCTTCTCAAGCGGGTGAAGATCATTATCTACACTCATGTACACCCAACAATAGAATAAATAAAAGCTGTATTTGACAGTTTGACAGTTCAAAAATAGGAGTGCTCCGATCGTCACCAAACTTTACAGGATTACTCGCCAGGTCAATCCGGAGATTCCCTGAAAGTTTCATTGAAATCGGTCCAGCCTATACGGAACATATCCACACAGTTTCTCTTTTATATGTATAGAAGAAGAGACACTGAGAAACATTCATGTTCATCGCAGAAACATTTTCCAGTTGTGGGAATCTAACCCACTATATGAGATATTGGTGGATTTCACAAGCTTTGAGGACATTAAGAAGATTTCTCAGGCAAGCAGGTTTCCCTACGATGTTTTCTTTCACCATTAAAGTAAGTGATATTTTAATTGCTTAAAACGCAGAATCTTAGAAAAAATAGAGGTGCGTGCTGGGATTCGAACTCGGCCCCCGAAAGAGAAGCCAAAGTAACCACTGGGCTATCATCGAAGTGGTATAAAAAAATAGTATCATCACCATAAAATGTGTTATAGCTATTGAAAAATACTTGAAATCTTTATCATTTAGGTCAATTGATTCCTATCTAGATCGCTTGCAGAACTATTAGCACCGCATTCCAGCCTCCGCTATTTTGAATATGGGAATATTGCATTCCAAGAATACTCGACGAACCTCGAATACTGACGCTCAGCGACGTCTATTGTACCTAAATTATATTTCATTTAGAACTATATGATGCCGGTTACTTCGTCTTCGCTTTTAATAAAAATTTTTTTAAACCCGTCGGAAAGGCAATTTTTCCGTACATCCCATCCGTCTCACGGTCTCCAGGATGCAAGGTACCTATATGCAAGATTTCGTCAATATCGGTTTGCTTACTTTTTTATTGTAACGAAAAACTTCTATTCTTCTTCTTTAATTCTTAAAGCGGAGATTGCTTAGAGCCTCGTGAAGCGCTGATAGCCTAGTGAAGCGGACATAGCATAGTGGTTAGGACTTCGGCTCTACTTTCATGGGGCCGAGTTCGAATCCCTGCACGCACCTCTAACTTATCTAATTTATGTGAATTTTATATAATTAAAATATCACTAGAGACCGATAGAGATGTGCTGTCGCGGACATTTATTTTAACAACTTATACCATTGCCGTTATTTAACCGTTTACGATGCGCTCGCAGCGGAAGCTCCCAAAAGAAAAAAATAAAACTCGGATTTTGAAACATGATATAGCCTTTCTCGATAAATAGGCAATCTAACACTGAAATAACTTTTTAAATCGCACCTGTAGTTCCTGAGATTATCGCGCTCAAGTAAACAAACAAAATCTTCAATTTTATATATTAGAATAACATTCGTTTAGTACCAAAAGGCGTGCCATAAAAAAAGATATGGACTAGGAATCACCTATATTGCCAGACGGCAGACTTAAGTGAAAATATAGAAAAAAATAACATACAGTTGTATTTATATTTAAGTTATTCCATTTAAGTGTAATCAAGCTAAGAACACTAATAAACATCAGGTGTTTTTGTCGCATAACTTGACTTTGTTTGAAAAAGCCCTTGTATTTATAAAAGCGTTCTTAATTATAGCCACCACTGTAGAAAGCTCTCAATTGCATTTTCTTTGCTAAGCTATTATACAAGCATAGAATTAAAAACAAAATTAATTAGACCTGAACACATACCAATCTAGTTGTCGACGCATCCACTAACAATCTAGTGACTGTAATTAGAAATTCAATCGAAACATGAACAAAGTCTAACGATTTAATAGCTAGAAATTTTAACTCAAATAGATATTGTTCACGATCTTGTTAGATTGATCGTTCGATTATTTATTAGAATATAATATTTTTCAAATTATGAATATTTATTTACTTAAATACAACTTTTTCAAATAAGCAGGGCTTTAAACTTCAAAATAGTTGTTTAAAGCCTAACCAGGGAAATAAAAAACTTGACCACATTTGCATGGCCACAGTGACACATTACAAAAAAGTAGCGGTTGAGTTTTTTTAGGCTTAAGATTATTAATACTACCAATTAAACAAAAATTCTATAAGTGCTTAAATTAATTAATATTGAATCTAAATCGATGCCACCGCAACGAGGCATTTAGTGACCAAGACGCTGGCAGCGTTGCCATTTTATAAGCCAAACTAATTATTCAGCGAACGTTACTGTCCCAGGATCACTGGTGGGTCTTTTTGTTATTTCTTTTGAAAAGAGCTCGATCCCTCAGATACCTACGACCCCGAACTCTGTACACCAAGAAGCACCAAACATAAGCTGCTTTCTCTTCCTTTTGCTGGCTGCAAAAGAAATCACCTGAATGTGTTTAGCAGAGTCAACACGCTTAAACCCCAAACGACAGTTTCTCAGACTCCAAGGAACGAGTATAATACCATCTTGAAATTGGATCAAGTTCCAAAAATAGTTTTCGTCAGTACAACGTTAAATCTTAGTTCAATTGGAGGTGAACTTCTTAATCGATACTATAAATCATCAAAATTTTCGAGTTATGCAAACTTTTATAGAGGTACAGAAAAGCTATGAGATCCCAGGATTCATTAAAACCATTTTCGCCAGCTCGGGCGTGGAGTCCGGGAACTAATTTTGTCCGGACACCGAATTGAGATTGGAATTAGTAAAGTGGCCCCGAAACTAATAAATCTGAAATGCCTGGGGAGAAAATTAAGAACGACTATATAATATTAGATTATTGATTTCTTAGAACTACCGCGAAAATTGTGGTAACGGCTGATGGCGGGCAGCAGCGTTCTCTGTGTCTCTACAACCATCATCTGCGAATTTCAATCATAATGCCCAGCGTAATGATTATGGCCGAATCCTTCCATTGGAAGAGGCCTTTCGTCCAGCTGTGGACTGGTATAGGCTATTGACGAGTACTAATATAATAAATGCAAATGCTATTTGTATATCCTTTGCTGCAGATCTTGACGAAATTTTACCCGAAGATAGCTCTGTGGAGTCATTCATCGGTGTCATCATAACATTGTTTTCATCAACATCATTTTAACTCAAGACCCAGTCTTCTTCCACAATGAGAAGGGGTTAAGGCCGTAGTACACCACACTGGTCCATAGCGGTTTGGTGGACTCCACACATCTTTGAGAACATTATGGAGTCAGGAATGCAGTTTTCCTTCACCGTTGAAGTAAGTGAATTTATTGCTTAAACGCACATATTTTTTTAATAAGAAAAGTTAGAGATTCGAACTCGGCCCCCCGAAAGTGAAGTCGAAGTCTCACCCACTGGGCTAACGCCACTTCATTGTTTAAGCTCGATTAAAAATATTTT
Source organism: Pararge aegeria (assembly GCF_905163445.1). NCBI lineage: Eukaryota > Metazoa > Arthropoda > Insecta > Lepidoptera > Nymphalidae > Pararge > Pararge aegeria. Next base: position 3,804,604 of record NC_053181.1, read on the forward strand.
CTTGTGTAACGATTTTCACATCCTGGCCCGGAGAATTAATTTAATACCGGCGCCAGATCGGAATTGAAATTAGTAAAGTGGATTGAAAGCAATAAATCCGGAATGCCTGAGGCAGGTTGTCAAAATGTCAATAATATCCGAGTTTAAAGCTGGATTCACGTTACACTGTGGAACTGTAGAACGTCGAATCGGTAAGTATATCAGAGGTTTATCGGATACATTATTTATATAGTATTAATACACCATATTGCTAAAGTGTGTCTGAACATTATGTTCACAAAAAAATATCGTTACCCAAATGTTCTCTAGAGCGTGTGAAGTCCACCAATCTGCACTTGGCCAGAGTGGTGGACTCCGGTCTAAATCCTTCTCATACTGAGAGGAGTGCCCTGTAGTGGGCCGGTAATGGGTTGATAACGATGATTTTATGTTCAGCTTACCCATTGCAGCAATCATGATGTAATTTATAACATATAGCTTCCGAATTCTAGAAACGAACATAGCCAGTTTTATCTGTTCAAATAAATTTCCTATTTTTAGTCAACAAAAAAATAATGTCGAAACAGTGATCGACCGGAATTGTTATTAACACCGTTGCCGAACCACGCTCGATTCTAAAGAATGTTTCTTATCGCACCGAATCAAATCTAATAAGATTTGATTCAGTTTATTGAAACTTTATAACCATGCAATTAAAATTTGATAACAATTAACGTAGGAGAGCAAGTGAAGAAGAAGAAGCGGTGATAGCCCAGTGGTCAGGAATTCGACTTCACTTTTGGGGGGCCGAGTCCGAATACCAGCACACCTCTAACTTTTCTAAGTTATATTCGTTTAAAGCAATTATTCTTTAAATAATCATTGGGTACTTTATGTCGTGAGAGAAGGAATAAATTCCGCAGGATTTCCACACTATACAGTCCGGACAAAAGTTTTGTACTTACTTTGCATACTTAACTTAATTCTATTGAGCACGCTTTTATCTATACAAATTATTTGTCTGATGTATTTTTTTTCTACAATAAGGCCTCGTATGATGCAGTCTAAGATGGTAGCGGGCGAACCTGTTAGTGGCATGACAGTAAGTTCAAACCCATAGTCGTAATCGGTTTCTAACGCTGAGCGGCATGTATGGTAGGGTGGTATCTAGCCCCGGCCTAAGCCTCCAACCAGATAACATTAATTAAAAAAATGAGGCTATTGGTTCCCAGTCAGTTCTTATGTAACTTCTCACGCGTCACGACATGACATTGGTTTAGTGTAAATCCAGCTTTACACACGTAAAGCAAACCGTATTATGAAGCGCTTTCACGGTATTTAAAGACCCAGCGAATCGACATTTTGTTTAACGATCGACATTAACTACATTTGACTACTTTTAATTATTTTCCAATAAGCTGCGATAATTATTTATTTAATGAACATTAAGCGGTATCTGCTATAATCCGCGACGGTTGAACAAATCTTTGTGGTGTAATCAGTTGGTATAATTTTATGAACACCCGACGCAAAAACGACGCGGTGTCATTAGTTTGACGCGTCTGTGTGAAAATATATATGTGTGTATGTGTATGTGTGCGTGTGTGTTTGTGTGTGTGCGTGTGTCCCAAACAATAAATGATATTTAAAATCCCGATTTTAACCCACGGGTTAATGTATTGTTTTGTTCTTATGGATGTGTTATGAATTTATTACACGCAACACTACACATTTATGAGATGGAAAGTAAATACAGATTATTGTTTATTTATAAAATGAACATTCAAGTTAAATACGCTTTAATCCGCAAACATAATACTTAAAAACCTTTCAAATATAATGTGTCACGATATCGGCTAACATGTAACAAACAGTGAGACATGGATTTTGGCTAGTGGGAGCTTTGGCCGTATCTAGTTACCGTACCTACAAAGTCATGCCATCAAAGTATTTAGCGTTTCGGTACGTTGTCGCGTAGAAACCGATTAGGGGTATTAGGCTATAACTGTCATACCTGTAACAGGTTAGCCCGCTACCATCTTAGACTGCATGATAACTTACCATAAGGTGAGATTGCAGTCCAGGGCTCACTATGAATGTAACTGTAGGCTTGTTAGTTAAAAACTTCTGATTTCTTTCAATTCGATTATCTGTTTGCGACTTCAACTCTGAATCCAGATACTGACATTTTGACAACTCGACCCAGGCATTCGGGATTTATTAGTTGCAACCCACTTCTAAGCTAGGAGCCGGTGGTCATTTCGATAGAACGATTAATACGAATATTGTCATTGGAGCGATATGTAAAAAAATTATTCATTGGTGTAAACAGTACAGTATAATAAAGACTAAACTGAACTTAGCGTTAGTGTAAAATTAAGTTTTAAGAGTACGATCCACCATCACTACATAGTACAGCACATACATGTTACTTATATCTCTCTGAGTGAATTTAAAATGTTCGCAATTAATTTTATGTTTCAAGGATGGTATTTAGTTAATAGCATAGCATATAAGAATAATAAGTATATTTTGACTTTACAAGCTATACTATCGCCATTAGGCTTCATTGTCCTGTCATAATATGTGTTAGAATTTAGTATAATATATAAATAAATAAATTATATTAAATTTATCTCAGATTTACCGATAAACGAATTTATAAATTGAAAAACCACAACACCCTAACACAGATACTAGCGACGCTATATATAGTTTTCACTTCTGTCGGTAGTCACCATGTCTACCTTTTTTCTTATTTGTATGTATTTTAACGATTTGTCTGCCGAAAAATACTACCTTCATTAAAACATTTGATTATGTCCGATTTTGTCCAAATTGTTATATGTAATTGTTGCAAAACACATAAAACAATACACCAGAAAAGGGGGCGTCTATAAATTACGTGAGGTCTTTTTTTTATATTCTGTCCCTCCCTCCCCCTCTGGTGAGATGTCGTGTGATTTTATTAAACCCCTCCCCCATCCCTCAATCCCACGTGAGATTTTTCAAAAGGTTTCTTACGTAAACGCATTGGATTGTTATTGTAAAAAGAAAAAAAAATTGCTTCGTGCTTTTATTTGCGACTAGTAAGATTAAATTCCGAGAGAGTCATTGAGAGATAAATTTAAAGATTTTAAAATAATGACAGTGTATAGTCAGTACATATTTGAAAATTTAATGTACGTTCATAAAAACATTTCTAAATTTAAGAAAAAATGTGACTGCAATAATTTAAACATTAGAAGTAAGAATAAACTTACAGTGCAATATACTAGGTTACATAAAATTCATAATTCGTTTAAAGGAAATTGCATACAATTCTACAATAAACTACCAATTGTCATCTTGGAGATGTCTCTTAAAAAGTTCAAAGTTTGTATTAAACGTAAGCTTATAGAAAAGTCCTATTATAGTATAAAGGACTACGTAAACGATAAAAAAACTTGGGTGTAAATTATTGCTCTAACCAGGTTGCTCTTCTAATAATTTAAAATGACATTGTGAGATGGTGATAACAAAAAAAAAAAACACCCGGCTAAGTTTGTTGTGGGCTTCTTCTTAGACCAGGACGCGTTTGGAACCCTCGTAGCTTTAGTTTTAAGTTTACGAATGTGGTTATCGCCATCATCTCACTACCGTGTGGTTCTTATGTACGCATCAAAATTGCCACCTGCGGGCCTACTTGAATAAAGATATTTTTGACTTTGACTTTGACTTTGACTTTGAAATCTTAAGCATGTACAATCTGGGTTAAATGGACCAAAATAATATATATTTTTTTTTCAATCAGAAAAAAGTTGCGTGATATATGCCGAGATCCCCTCTCTCTACAACGCAAGAGAAGTATTAGATGAGATTTGACTCCAAACCCAAAATTCATTTGAGGTCGGACCATCGTATCGTAGCCATCAGGCGACCAAATTTAGTCAATACACTTAGGTAGTAACTGCTACAGTATCTTTAAAACACCATCAAGTGACCAAGACGTCGTGTGGCAAAAGTGAGAAAATAATCAGGTATTTTTCAAAATCAAACACTAAGTATTATCAACATTTCTGCAACTAGCTCTCTTGCTATTCGCTAATGCCGATTCCCATTCAATGACGGAACAAAATTAATTTCATCCAAAATTTCAGAGGGAGAATTAGCAAATGGACGTGAAAACGTTTCGTCGGAATGAAAACGATTTAATGAAGCACGATAAAGTCGAAAATTTTGTATTTTAGTTAAATTAAAGGGAAGCTCATTCGCATCGTCATCAGTCTGATTGATGTTTCAAAGGCAGTGTTAATTCTAGGTACATGAGACTTTACGCCTACGGTTGATAATAAATAAATAAATAAATATACTACGACAATGCACACATCGCCATCTAGCGCCAAAGTAAGCGTAGCTTGTGTTATGAGTACTAAGATGACTGATGAATATTTTTATGAATAATATACATAAATACTTATAAAATACATATAAACACCCAGACACTGAAAAACGTTCATGCTCATCACAGAAACATTTTCCAGCTGTGGGAATCGAACCCACGGCCTTTTACTCAGAAAGCCGGGTCGCTGCCCACTGCGCCACTCGGCCGTCAATGGACACAGGGCGGCACTTTGTAAGAAGTATCGCTCTGTTTTTATGTTTTATTTTTAGTTTTGTTACTTAATTTTAATTTATGATTTGGTCATGTGATTAAGATTTAATTTAATTTTTAATTTCAGAGAAAATCAAAGAAAATATGCAAAGATATAACAGAGTGGTATCCTAGAGACGGTAAGAAGGGGGAGACCTTTCCGAAGGTGGGAAGACGACTTAAGAGCGAAAGCAGGACCTCTGTGGACAAGGAAAACCCATGATCGCTAAGCATGGAAGAACCTGGGGGAGGCCTATGCTAAAGCAAGACAATCGAGCGAAACCTCGATTATCTCGACCGGTGTCTCGATAAGTAAATAATCAGTAAGATAAGATTTTTGAAAAGGCTATTAATAAATGAATAAATTTTTAATTTATTTATTTTTGACATATATATATATTTATTTATTTTAATTTCATTTCATTTCAATTGTAAATTATTTGATTTTACAATGTTTAATTTTTAAGAGTAAAGCCTGACAAAAATGATATTCGATGGTTTTTTTTCCGCATAGTCATTAGATTATTCAATAAAATGTTAAGTCATACTCCTCATTGGTTTCTATGCAGTATTGTATCGGAACACTACACTGCTTGTATGGCGAAGGAAAGTTCTACACCTGCGCTCTACTTTAACGGCCGATTGGCGCAGTGGGCAGCGACCCAGATTTCTGAGTCCAAGGCGGTGGGTTCGATTCCCACAGCTGGAAAATGTGTGTGTGATGGAAATCAATGTTTTCGATGGTTGCGTGTTTATCTGTATTTTATAAGTATTTTTGTATAGTATTCATAAAAATATTCATCAGTCATCTTACTTAGTACCCATAAGCTACGCTAACTTTGATATTTATTTCTCTAAATGAAGTATTGCTAAAACTCTTTATGGGTGGTGTTCCAGCATAGGAATTGAGTCGACACTAGGAAAAAGTTGAATGCCGATAGTAACCCGAGTAAGGTTACCCAATTCCAACTTAAGCAAGTTGGAGTGGTAAAATTGGCATGTCTGTGTTCTAATTGGCACAGTACGGTCTGTGGTTAAAGGTATATTTGTAACAGCCATACTACAAATAATTAATGACGTTCAATAAATTAGCATCCCGGCCATTATGGTGCCGGCGTACAAAAGCATTTGTGCGTATCGATACAATCAGCTACAATTAACACGCCGCAAACAAAGCACTCAACAGTCAAAGCGGCAGTTATTTTTCCAACTTCCATTTATATCCCACCACGGTTTGATAAAAATGTTAGAGCCAATACTCCATTTTTCATTATTTGTTCAAGTTTCAAGTTTATTAATATTTCATTATAATCAACTAAGCTTATTTATGATCGATCAGAGCCCTAGTGTGAAATCACTGTAATGTTTCCTAGTATTAAAACTAGATGGCGCTATTTAGATTTCATACAAATCAGACTTTTAAATCAGAATTATTTACACGCGCTCGAATTAGTGAACTAAGTTTTAAAGAAAACTTTTCCATACCTGTCTTATATTAAAACACTCTTTTATTTACTTCTTAGTACGCAGTTTGTTTTACAAAATACAGAGAAAAGATAATTTGGTTATTTTTTATATTAAAAAAATTCTTTACGAAATAGTTATTTAAAGATCACCTTACATAATAAGACAAGTACTTCCCCCCGATGTCGAGCCCTGAAGCTCCTTTCATGGCGAGCTCCCTCACTCGCCCCACTCCCCCAGTAACGCCGAAGCAACCCCTCAGGTGGTTATCGGTAAGAGACCATCCGAAAAATGAAAATGAATGGTACAAGTTCATAAAAAATAGACTTACGCACCTTAGTGTCACGAATGTTCTAGGCTGTTTAAACCATCCAATACGGCGGATAGAAAGACAGAAATAGATTGTTTTTTACATAAAGGATATTAATTTCCATTATTATCATTACTCTTTATTTGTACACTACATGAAGAATTATGCAAGAAAAAAAAAGAAACAAAAATAGATATTAATACATAAACTAATATACACAAATGCATCTAACATATAATAAATCTTTAAAAAAAAACTATACACCATATAATAAATACTAAGATGAAAGAAAAGTAAATAAATACTATTAAACATCACCTTCAGTTGGACAAATAATAGCACTTAACCGCTTTTCTAAATATCGCCCGTGACTATCCTTGGCTAGGGATAGTCTTTCTTTCTCATAAAACACAGTCCATTGGAGGTAAGATTATTCACGAAGTTTTCAGAGTGGTTGGCGGCCTTAACAATGTTACTTAATTATCAAATGTTAGTAATAAAATCTGGAACCTCCAGAGTTACCATTGGCAGCAGGGCTAGCATGGAAAGGAGACAAATTCCTCCCCGGAAGAAGGATACAAATTTACATTCTCCCACAGCTATCAACTCTCCGTGCATTGGCGCAAAAGTGGAAATAATACGCAAATAAAATACGTGTAATAAAACCGGGGGTAAACTTCTCCTATTCCCTGTTTCCGTGCTTTCGCAGTTGATCAGGTTTATTTTATGCTTTGTCAGGGAATATAATATTTGTCTCCTGTGCGGCTAGCATGGGCGGGGCACAATTATCTCCCCGGAGAGAGGATAAAAAATTATCTTCTCCCACAGCTTTATTGACTCACAGAGCATTGAGAGTGGAAATAATATCCAAATAAAATACGTGTTATAAAAACCGGGGGTAAAATTCTCCTATTCCCTGTTTCCGTGCTTTGGCAGTTATACAGGATCTCCAAAGCAAGGATTGAAATAACCCATTTTCTACCTGCACTATAAAATTCTAGTCAGATTAAGCTCGCATCGAACCGATTTTTGGCATGACCCGGGTATCGTACCGAAGAACTCTTGATCCATATTGAGACCAGCCAACGAATACACTAACGAGGTAGTTCATGTAACACACTCATTCAACGTGACCCTATAATTGTATTAAGCAATCAACACGTTACTGTTATGGACGGTGTTAATCCTGTTACGATGGTAAACCACCAATGTAGACTAACTTGACCTATAATCACATTACAATTTACCACCCACGCAAAATCGGGGTGTTATTCGCTCGCGTGATGGAACACGCACAGGCATTGGCCTGTGCGTGTTCCATCACTTCAAACTGATGTATCAACTTGAAGTAGTATTTCTGGGGAAAACTGTTACTAGATGGCGAAGAAAAGAATTATTAATTGTAAAGTCAACATATCCTGAGGACGCTCCGGTTTTTTAGAAACGTGCATAGAAGGTACATTGCCGAAGATCTGTTTGGAGTGGAGTATAAAGATTGAAGAAATTACAAATTCCACCATACAGATTCTTCTGCTTTTCACGGAGTACAGCAAATTAAGCTCAATTTTCATAATATGTCATGGAATTCCGCAAAGGAACGCCTGCTTCTATCCAATATTAGATGGCGTTCTTTCCAGACATCCAAGATCCATGTATTTTGTCATTTAGATCGCTAAGTAATCAGTAAAAATACTTTGTAAAACAAAAATTTATTCTATATATTTTTATTATCATGCAGTGGGTTTTTCAAAGAACCTTTATGCTGAATTCCATTTAGGTATAAATAAACGGCAGTCGGTATGAATAGATCATTGTGGCGGTTACTCATAAATTAATTGATTTCAGCCTGTCAATACGATCCAACCGCGGCGCGGTTTCGTGTTGGAGACAATTTGTTTGATGGCAGAGCGTAATTTATTTCGTATTTTATGTCAGAAACCATTTGAGTGGAACTGCTTTTCTATAATATCATTATTATACAAAAGCATTTCCACTGACTACTTGTATATTATACTGACTAACGGTCAGTGGCGTGCATACAGGGTATGTACAGGGAATGCACTAAGCGGGCAGATAATATAAAATGAAAAAAATCTCCAGTACGAGTTATACGAGGATAAGCCTACTTTTAAGTTTTTATAGCTCGTACTGGAGATTTTTTTCATTTTATATCATCTGCATACCCTGTGCATACTATGCACGCCACTGCTAACGGTATAATTGGGCTTGAGTGGGTAGGGAAATTAGTGAGGATTAAAATTATCGCTGACTGGAGACTGAGCCACGAAGATCCAATGGAAATCCAAATATGTTGCCGCAAATGGAAGTGGATTGGTCACACCCTGCGGAGGAACCAGGTTCACGTTCCCAGACAAGCTCTTGACTGGAACCCACAGGAGAAGCGAAAAAAGGGGAAGAGCAAGACGAACCTGGCGGCGAACTGCCATAGCGGAGGCGCAGAAGATTGGCCTTACCTGGAGTGAAGTTAAGCGCGTGGCCACAGACAGGCAGTGACGTGCATAGAGGGTGTGAACAGGGTATGCAGATGACGAAAAATGAATGCAAATCTCCAGTACGAGTTGTAAATACTTAAGGATAGGCTTTTTAAACCTCTTACAATGCCTATCCTTAGGTTTTTTATAACTCGTACTGGAGATTTCCTTGATTTTATATCATCTGCATACCCTGTGCATACGCTCTATGCACGCCATTGCAGACAGGTCGCAATGGAGACGTGTTGTGTCTGCCCTTTTTCCCAAAGGGGAATACGAAAGACAATAGATAATTCACAAGTCAGATATTCATGACATTGACATTATATATCAATAAAATATAAATGAGTTAAAATAATTACTTTTTTATTAATATATATATTTCTTTCTGATTAATTAATAAAAAATATAGTTTTAATATGAATTAATATCTACCTTATGTTACCGCGTTTTTACTACCAAACGCGGTTTGGTAGTAAAAACGCGTTTCGGGCCAGAATAAAAAACATTAAAATTTTACTTTAAAAAAAATATATTTCAAAGACTGTACTAAGTTTAAGTTATTAGTATTACGTCGTCTTTTGTTTAGATAAAGATTAAAGGTTATATTTTCGTTAGTGTACAATTAAGAAATGAAAATTCGCTCATGTCCTTAAAATCAATTAGAACTGTCAAAGTTCGTAAGAACGAAATTAAGTAGGAAATCTCCAAACCTTTGAATACATCTCAATACTGAAAACTAGATAAAGGCCATCTCGAGCGCGTCATCTTCCAAACAAAGACACATCAAAATCGGTCTATTCGTTTAGGAGCTACGATGTCATGGACATACACATACACACTGTATGTTAAAGTTATTAATAGCTGGGTGCTCTTTTTGCGTCAAGGTTTAAATATACGATTTAATTTTATTCCTTATGAATATTCACAAACTTAATTGAATTCAGTAATTGAATTTAGTGTTGCTATTCCATACTGTTTTCTCAGAATACCTCGCTAGAAGTTGTTGTACTAAGAAGAGTCCGATTACCAAGGAAGTTTCTGAGAAATATATCGTGGAAGTTCTGAGAAATCAAACTCAACTTTTTTGCCCGAAATTAAGATCTTTTTCGTGAATTTTTATTCACGGTTTAATATACCTGTTGCCGGTCGCTTGCACAGGGTTTTTGCCAATGGTAGACTAAAGAAGGGAGATGGCATACAATTTTATTTATGACTTATGAGGTATACAAAAATATTAAGTAGGTAGGTAGCTATTGCTTGTTTGAAGGTCACGCCACTGCCTTTATAACTTATCTTTCACAAATTGAACGTAATTGAGTTTCAAAGCAAAATAATTTACATAAAAAAGGTTATTTTGTTTAGGTTTTTTTATCATAATTATGATCGCACACATATTAGTCTCTTTAGTTATTTTCTATTTTACTAAAATATTACCTTAAATCCGCTCTTTTCCACGCCACCTTTACTACCCATATGAGAAAATTCCTAATACGGAAAATCCAATATGGCGGATCCAATATACTGACCTGGAGTAGACAAGCTTACACGTTAGTATAACCGCAAATATAACCTTAGGAAAAATAAAGTTTTGTTTTCGGCAAGTAATAATATATTTTAGTTTTCGTTTAGTTTTTGTGATGGTAAAAAAAACAAATTGTTATTTTAATTGAACTCTTAAATGTACACTCTAATTAATTTAAGTCCGAATTTTATATCTTTTATAATTGCTTGTCAAATTGATTTCATATAATATAACCTAACTAAATTTCCTATACAACTTCTCCGACGATAAAAACATTAATTAACGAACGGGTTATACGTTGCGTGAATGTAATCTACAGATAAATAAATTCATAACCGCGCTCTAACAAACGCAAACAACACAAAATCCTCGCGGCTTTGAAGTTCTAAACTAATAAAACTTTAATTCATACACGTAACAATAGTGAGTTAACAATGAATTATACAATTCTGTGTGATGAAAACTGAAAATATATTTTGCTTTTAAACATTAGGTACTAGTTGACGGCCGTGACTTTGTGACGGTAGTCATTTTGAGTATATGCCTATGTTATTATCTGAACCCGAACGACGGTTAACCAAAAAAAAAATTGGGATGTCGAAAAACAAAACTATCTCACAGGAACACACAATTTTTCATTTAAAAATCATCATCATCATCATGTCATTACTAGCCCAATACGGGGCACGTGTTTCCTCCCACAATGAGGAGGGGTTCAGGCCAAAGTTCACCACGCTGGCCCAGTGCGGTAGACGTTATTTCCGTGCAAACTTTAGTGAAGATCGGTTTAGAAGAAAAAAAAACACCCGGCTAAGTTTGTTGTGGGCTTCTTCTTAGACCAGGACGCGTTTGGAACCCTCGTAGCTTTAGTTTTAAGTTTACGAATGTGGTTATCGCCATCATCTCACTACCGTATAATTCTTATGTACGCATCAAAAGTGCCACCTATGGGCCTACTTGAATAAAGATATCTTTGACTTTGATGCTACACCATTCGCATATACTTATTTAAGGTTTTTAAATCCCGTTAGAACCGTTTCTGGGTGTTTCTGTTTTTTTCGGAATAACAAGTATTACAGAATAGGTATATTTTTTATACTAATAATTGATCCCTAATTGACCTGCATATAAGTGGGAAACCATCGCCTATAAACAAAACAACATAAAAAAGCCCTACATATAAGGCTAAGGCCCTACATAAAAAATGCAAAATACATGTAATGCTAATTTCAGCACATAATTCACGAAATAACCAGTGTGAACAAGGTTTACTGGTTGGAAAGATAATAAATCTTTTTTACATGTGGCTAGCTATAAGTGACACAGTAGAAGTTTTTTTTTGTTCCACTACAAGTTAGACCTTGACTGCAATCTCACCTAGTGTTAAGTGTTAAGTAAGTTATGATGCCGTCTAAGATGGTAGCAGGCTAGCCTGTATGGCAGTTATATTCCTAATCGGTTTCTACGCGACATCGCACCGGAACACTAAATCGCTTTGTCGATAGGGTGGTAACTAGCCACGGCCAAAGTCTCCCACCAGACCAGACCAAAGATAATTCAGAAATTCGCAAATTTTCCCTGCCGGGAATCGAAGCCGGGACCTCTTACTTAAATTCACAGCGCTCACCGTTGCGCCAGGGAGATCGTCAAATCGAGGTATATATCTGGAGGCCACAATCCAACTATTAACGACTGTTTGAGGTGGTTTAGGAAAAGGCTAATCCTTGGGGTGGAATACAAAAGACCTAGGGGAATTGAAGAGCATCTCTTAACCCTAACTAAAGGTTTGCATATACCATAAAGTTAAAGTAATGGAAGTACTAATACAAAGTTTTTACTTAATAATGAGGGCCTAGGGCCCTGGGATGTCCGCCATAATAGAAAGAATGAAGTGATAAATATGCAGGCTTTAATAATAATTATCTTTGGTGTAACTTAAATAGCATCAGAAGTGGGATAAGGTTTTTCTACTATTAGAATGAAAATAAGTATTAAAAGATTTAGAGGTTTTTTTTAAGAATAATACTGTTGTAGTATTTGTGCTAATTAATAAAATTTATCAATATCTGAATATCTACATAATTTCTTGTTAATATTAAAACAAATATTAGTTCAGTTCAGTAAAATAACTTCATTAGGCAAGATACGTGTTTAAGTTTAGAGAACTAGTGACCGAGTTGCCCCACAAGTTTAACTGGTTTACGATTCTACAAAGCAGTCTCAAGTGCAGTTCAAGTACAGTGTTAGCCATAGTTTACTAACCATAACTCGCAATTCCCTCTATTATGCAATCTGCGTTCTTGTGCCGTAAACAATACGTAATACTTTCCGTCGATATTTCACGCTATTAAGGAGTAGAATTTAACTCAAAACGGTGGTTATAAAAGCTATGACGGCTGGCTACAAATCATTGTTGACACGTCATAAATTTGTTTATTTTTCTTTGCATATTTTTGTCACTCCTTTTAGGATATAGAAATAATTCGGAATTCTTTTATTAATTTGTTTCTTTCTTCTTGTAATTTTTTTTGTTATGGTCTAACGTTGGATTCATTAAAAGTGCTTATAAACTAAAATAACCTATGTACAAAAATAAAACTAAATTAAATCTTAAACGCCTTAGAAACGACCGCACGAGGCATAGTACCCAAGATGCTGCCAACATTTCCTCGGAATGGCCAAAATGGTCATATAATTATCCATAATAACGTTGAAACGTTGAAACAACGAGAAACTTAGAAGTTAACGAAATATTAATTTATGAAAATCGAATACGTTAACAAACATACAAGCATAAACTAATGAAATCATGACGATCTCCTAACCTTTTATCCTTTTTTTGTAGAATAATACCAAGATACAAAATATAGGAACGCCCTCTTATTTGAATTACAATATTATTGGATATAATAAACTTAAGTAGCTACTTACCTAATATCCGTTTAAATAAAATAAAAATGTTACAAAACGGAGCGCAATATAATTTGCTTTAAAAAAGGCTCGCGATGAAAATGAATTTTAGTAGGCCTCGACCCGAACGGGATAATAAAGGATAAAGGAGGAATTATAAATTTCATGAAGGTGAACCTCTAAAAGACAGATTATAAAATTATTGAAGATACTATTTTACTGTTGCTGCGGTCGCTGCGGATATTATCAGCGATCTGCCGAAATTGCACAAAATAAGATAACAGAAGAAGTTGGTCCAGTTATTTCTCTTCAGATCATCATCAGGTTCTCACTGAAAACTAGCCCTGGAGCTGTTGCTGAGTGGGTGACCTTTATATGGCATATTGAAAAGTTTATAATTTAGGTCTATATATTATATTGGGCTATATAAAAACTTTTTATTTCTTTCTTAAGATACTTCCAGAGCGGACGGTTTTTCGAAAACATCCGCTGGCTTTGTTCATCAAATACATCAGTTGTAGTTTCACTATTTTGTACCATAAATCAGGGGGAAATGTACTAGGACATAATGAGTGATAGTATGTGGTTTACAAGATCAACCGCGCAGCGTGTTGTGCAGTGGCAATAGTAATAAATCGATCCACTCGTAAAACCAGTCCCGTTCCACTGACATGTAAGATGGGCTATTTAGGCGGAAGATTCGGTATGCATATGCATCTAATTAATTTAAAAATGAAAGCATAGGGTCGATAACCATGACCTGTTAATTATTTTTAGCCAGCATTATCAGACAGCAAGTTGATGAATATATAAAAAACTAAATAATAAATACTCTTATGTATTAACTAAGTGTTAGTTTGAAGTTTACTTACAAACTTCTTTTTGTAAAGATATTTAAATCGCCAGTTATGAAGTAGCCTTGCCAAGAATCGAATATAATATATACTTGTAATTCTGCCGAAATACCCCATCCCCCAATGTCGGACGTGACTCGGCTCGCAATAGGATCGATTTATTACTATTGCTACTACATCACACGCCGTGTTTGGCGAGGCACGTAAATCACACACTAATCACTCATTATGCCCTGGTACATTGTTGGCATGATTAAACTCTAGGCACCTTAGAAGGCTTATAGGGTTATATAGATAAGTATATATATATACAACTTAACATATAATCATAAACATATAATAATAATACAAAGATTATATTATGAAAATTAAGCTTCATTTGCGCGAAAAGCAGCAGAATCTCTATGGTGTAATTTATAATTTCTTCAATACTTATACTAACTTATGCAAACCAAGAGAGCATCGTACCTACTGCTTCTCAATATAAAAGTGACTTTCAGTGTAGTGACATCCAACTCGACATCTCGTACCTACGCAGTTCCGTCGTGATCCATGCAACTGGGTCGAAATATCGACAAATCCAAAAATATTATCGTGGTACTCGTATGTACCCGTTGAAATATATTTAAGAAATGTTGATTAACCACGAAAATCTTAGTTTAAAATCTTTAATGTTCATGACATTGAGTTGGTCGGTATTTCGATATAAATACGACTCGAACGATGCTACCCCGGTGTCTTAGTCGTTATCATTACGGCATAAACTCTCATCATTCTTAGCGGCGAGCCGTGTTCTGTAGTAGGCCGGTAATAAGTTAAAAATCATGATGATGAAAGAAAAAATTGGTTGCCTGTAAAGTCGGTATACGGGCGAAAGTTTTACGTGACAACGACTTTGAGTGGTAAAATAATTTTAATGTGAATATTCATTCGTATAGTAGGAAGAAGGATGAAATAATAATAACAATTTAAAACATTTATTTATACAAAGAATTATATTTAAAACATTAATTTATACAAAGAATCTCGCACTGAATTTCATATTAACAAAATTTTATTTTTACCTTTACACATACATACGTATTTATATACAAATATACATACAATAACTTGCAATACATTTGCGTACAATGAAACAGCGTTTACTACAAAGGGACGCGTGCCTTTCACTTTTTATGTCTGTCTCTCTCGCTCTTAGGCGGGCTAACCATGCCCGAGTGGAAGGGACGCGTGCCTCTCACTCGCTCTCATTGTGAGCGCATAACGTGAGCGGAGCGTAACGCAGTTTCTTGAAGTGTCACCCGGCAAACCAATTTATAAGACGTTGTCACGTCAAAAAAAAACACAGACAACAGTGCTGATTCTACTGTACATAAATCTTTGAACTTAATTGACATATCATCTTGCTATCCTGTTCCAGGGGATACAGCGGGAAATATTAGCATGATTTTAACATATAAAGATATAATAACTAATACTTTTTTAAGCATTACTAGGTACATGTTTTTGTACTACTTGTACGTAAACCATAGATAACCACTACACGAATCTGGGTTATCTTTTGTTTACAAAACCGAAAACGTTTAAACAAGAATCGGCCAACATAAATTGCTTTTGAACATGTCGGGGCCACAAAAAACAAGGAATGGGGGTCCATTCAAACGTGCGCCATGAAAACCGGCGAAAATGTGCGTTTTCACTTGGCACTGCGCCCTGTACGAGAAAAATTAAAAATAACATTTTGATTTCTACGTACTTAGACATAAAGTTGTTATCCGCTTGAATAGCGCTATATGTACCCTGGGTACAAGTCCACTTGTATAGTCAGCTATAGATAATATAAGGGTCGAGGCCTTAAAAATATTTATGAAATGTCAGCAAAATCCATATCTACTTGCTACTTGAGACGGCTAATTGGCGCAGTGAGCAGCAACCCTGCTTCCTGGTTCCAAGGCCGTGGGTTCGATTCCCACAACTGGAAAATGTTTGTGTGATGAACATAAATTTTTTTCAGTGTCTGGGTGTTTATATGTATATTATAAGTATTTATGTGTTTTATTCATAAAATTAAACGTATTAATCAGTCATTTTAGTACCCATAACACAAGCTACGCTTTGGGGCAAGATGGCGATGTGTTTACTGTCGTAGTATATTTATTATTATACATTTTTCAGTTGTTTAAATTCCTTGAATTTGCCCGTTTGTTTGTTACCTTAAACAAATTATTATCTTGTTTGTTACCACTGCACTGAATCGTGTTGAAATTTGCCAAATATATAACTTGCGTTATATATTTGGAAAATTTCATTTATTAGGAACACTGAGAAAACACAAACGCAACGCTGGCAAAAGATAGTGTTAGATAAAGCTATTACATATAGATAATAAATAAGAAATATCTTTTATTATTTATTCTTTTATATAATTATGTTAACCAACATTGTAACAGCGTTAGTTTAAATCTAAGAAAAATTAATAATTCATTGGCTTAAGGTCTAAATTCTTGTCTCCCATGTCTGTGGAGGCCTTGTGCGACGAGAATTATTGTAATGATATTTATTATACCGACTGTACTTCAATTCTGAGGCAACCATTATCAAAGTACGTTGTATGTAAATTATAATTTTCCATTCCTTAATGATATATAATTCGTTAATTAATTCGATATTCCAATTATAGTAATTTACGGCAGTAAGTAGGTAAGTATTAATTAATCAATTAATCTTTATCAGTAGGTATGTATGAAAATCAGAAATTTGGAATTCCGTAGAAGTACGGAAAGATCTGAAAAAGTTGCAGTGATGGCAATGGATAAGGCTTATGGACGTTGGGATAACGAGAATGGATAACTAAGACATTATATCAAATGCAGCGTAGTGGTAGCGATGCATACCTGTGTCAAAAATCCGTCATGGAAGGAGAGCTATGGAGGTATAAATATATAAATATACTAGTTGTACCCTGCCACGCTTCGCTGTGGCACGTTGTGATTGAATGTTTGAGAAATATAGATAAAAACAATCCTTGAGGCGTATTATATATCATGCTAAAATTTCAGCCCAATCATTGCAGAACTTTTTGAGTTTTTGAAGCGTACACAAATCAACATAACATTTATATATATTTATGTGTGTTTTAGCACTAAAGATGTCCCTCCTACTTCCAGAGGCAACCAGTATTATTTGGAAATTATAGATAGTTGCAATCATTGACTGCAAATCTTACATAGACTCTTCCGCACTCTTCCGTTTTAGTAGCACCTATTAAAGCATTTTGTGGCCAAGCTTGTCCAGGGAAGTCCCTACTACCCCCATACCTATTTAAGCTGCTAAGCTGCGTTCCAGTCCGAAGGGACTTCATAGGATGGGATAGCGGGATTTCATAGGATGTGTTCCTTGCATGGCATTCAAAGTGTTCCTCTGTTTAAGTCAACAAACAACAACCAATAAACAACAATAAACAACAAATAACAATTATTCATTGTAAAGTCAACATCTCCTGATGATGCTCCGGTTTCGGAGCGAAACGTGCGTAGAGGGTGTATTGCCGAGGATCTGTGTGGTGTGGAGTATAAGGATTGAAGAAATTATAAATTACACCACACAGATTCTCCTGCTTTTCGCGGAGTATAGCAAATTAAGCTTCATTTTGATAATAGAACAGAATATAGCTGGAGTTGGTTGGTATGGATTATTACTTTTTGTGGCAGAGCTCGTCCGGGGGGAGTATTTTGCCATGCTTATTTCTGCTGCTAAGCCGCACTGTTGATCTTTCACTATTCAGGCTGTTAAGCTTTGGAATGCCTTGCCTCTTGAAATCCGAGAGGCACAGTCTATAACCATTTTTAAAAAAATTGTTAATGATCATTTTTTGTCTGAATCTTCGGAACTTTAACATGTCTATTCCCTTTTGTTTGTTTGGGGTTTGACAATATTGTATTATCTATTATTGATATTAATTCTATAAGTATATATATCTATATATTATATGCTTTTTAGTATATTTTTATGTAATTATAAAACATAAATATAACCTAAAATAAACTAGCGGTGGTTTCGAGAACGTTTTAGATTTTATTTAGTTTTAAATAGTTCATTATATTATATTGTAAGTTTATTCTATGTATATAATATCTACATATAGGTATATATGCAAATATATATGTTTATTTATAATTTTACTATATGTTTATGTGGTGTTCAATAAAAGTGTATTCATTCATTCATTGTTGGATTGCTGTGTTCCGGTCTGTAGCGCGTGGTTGCCGGTGTAATCACACGATACTTAGCACCTACGCCTCCATTTTTTTTAACATATATCGACATAACACACATAGCTATCTAGTCCCAAAGTAAGAGTAGCTTGTGTTATGGGTAAGATGACGAATAATTTACATTAATACTTTCAATATACAAATTGATGGACACAGGGCGGCATGTTGCAGGACGTGCTCCTTGCATGCCCTGTAAACTCTTGCTCTGTTTTTAAGCGATGGTTTTCCACTTACCATCAGGTGGGAAATCTGCTTGGTCCGTCAATTATTACTTTAAAAAAAAAAACAAACGCACAATAGTACTTAAGTATCCCTACTAATCCCTATCCCTATCCCTATCCCTACTAATATAATAAATGTCAATGTAAGTTTGTTTGTTACGCTTTCACGCAAAAACTACTTAACCGACCCTCGTGAAACTTTGTACACATATTCTTGGAAGTGATAGAAGTAATATAGGATACTTTTTATCCCGACATTAAGCTCGGTTCCTTTGGGAGAGGGGATGAAAGTGTTTGACGATTTTACACCATAGCTTCGACAAATTATAACCGATTTAAATAATTATTTTTGTACTATAGAGGTTATAATATATGTTTAATTTTGCCCAAACTTTGTATAGATCTGATGAATGTGGTTGGAGATAGAGGACAGAACTCCTCAGCGGACAACAGCAAACCCCTCATTCAAGGCTAAGCGATACTGAACACTTAAATTTTTTGTAGAACTACAATCAAATTGAATGATTGAATCTAAAAACAAAATCAAACGCAGACGAAGTCGCGGGCAACAGCTAGTCTTCAATAAAATGAATCTCAATAACTTGAATACCTTTTACCCTAAGCCGGCCGGCAGAGAATCGCAATTAAAAGGCGAATGAATTGCTCTTAATCGAATGATCGGCAATTATTTGATATTACGACGATCGAGAAGAGCTTCCCAGCGATGCTTTGGATATTAGTATCGCCTTAATGTACCTGAGTTTTAAGGCAGTATTTACATTTACTGTAATTTTATGCTCTATTGAAAATGGGCTATTTACGTTATATGAAATATAGGCGTGGATAGGTACCGTTACTTTTAATTCTTGAATGACGTTTTATTAGTTTTAAGTTGCAAAAGAGCTTGTTTTGGCAGAGCTCGTGCGGGGAAGTACTACCAAAATTATTTCTGCCGCTAAGCTGAATTGATTCAATACTGTGTTCCGGTCTGAAGGGTGCGGTTACCGGTGTAATTACAGGCTTAACATAATCAAAACATTGTCCTTAGAGAAATCTCTGGTGCACCTTGGTTCACACGGAATGAGGAAATTCACAAATATTTGGAAATACCAACCGTCAAAGAGGAAGTGAACAAATACTCCAAGAAACACAAGCTCAGACTCGAGACACATCCCAATATCTTGGCACAGAGACTGCTTACAGACACAAATACTATAAATCGCAAAAGATGGCATATACTAGACTTGGACGAAAGATAAAGCTTCACTTACCGGACCATAATTAACTCTATGGGGAATTACTCACTGGAATACCCCTAAAAATCAAACAGCATGTAAACATACAATCTAATAATGGCTGGAAAAGCCGATGACAGATAATGTAAAAAAAAAAAACATCTACGCCTCAGGTTGTCAGACCCAGGGCGGTGTGTTGCAGGAAGTGTTCTTTTCATGCCCTGCGAAGTGTTTTTCTGTTTGTAGGCAATAGTTCCACTTACCATAAGGTGGGCCATCAATTATTGGTACAGTTTGATCCGTCAACTTAAAAAAAAATATAGTAAAAGACTAGCGCTATTTAAACTTTTAAAAAAAACTTGTAGTCAATAGCAAAGGATTTACCGGGATCACACAGAGAAGTGACAGACAAAATGGCCGACTGCTATCTTCCGGGAGCAGTCGTGGTCGCGCTACGTTTTGCCATTGTCCCTTTAGAAACCAATAAATGTTTTAAACGTGATCACAGTTCACACTAAAATATAACAGGCTTATTCATCGTATGAGTATTTTGGACATTTTTTTAGCACATAGATATTTTATTATTCAAACAACCTTGGGTGAGGCCTACGCCGTAGAGTGAAAACTTCTACGTTAATCCTTATTAATATTAAAAATGTGAAAGTTTGTTTGTTTGTTTGTCCTAACTAAGCGACCAATCAATTTGATTTTTAGCATAGAGTTAGTTGAAATAACGCTGGGTAACATAGGCTAAGACGCGGACGACAGCTAGTTTTAATTTAGTAAGTTTGTAAAATTGTGTAGCCTATTTCCGCCCACAAAGGCACATTGGATATATTGTAATTCACTTATGAACTTTTACTATATATATTATCTTGAGTTAGCGTTTAAGTGGAGTGTACAACATAATAAAACAATTGTTAAATGTGTCCATATATAAAGATACATGTACGCACATTGGCTTCCCAATAAATAAATACTAGTACTTATTAAATGTTGTGAATGACGATATGTGGATGAGAACATGTTCTAGTTCGATCTTATGATGACTAATTTTGAAAAACGGTCTTATGATATTCCAATGTATCTACAATTTATTTTTAATATTTGTTTATATCTTATTTTTGCAGAAATGAAAGGGTTTGTTCAATAGTTAAAGTTTATTGATTTTGGTATTGATAACACATAAGCAACTGATGGTTTGAAATCCATAAAAACTTGATAAAATAACAAGTACAAAAAATTTAGAAATTCAAACGGTACAACTTGTTTATATAGACGTGACGTCATTCGCCTTTTCTCGTCGTTTGCATTTCAATTTACTGTAAATAAATACCAATTACTACACTATTATAAATCATTTTTCATTATATATGAATAATATACTCATCATTAGATGTACAAAATAAAGAAATAAATAATAATAAATATACTACGACAATATACACACATCGCCATCTAGCCCCAAAGTAAGCTTATGTTATGGGAACTAAGATGACTGATGAATATTTTTATGAGTAATATACATAAATACTTAGAAGATACATATACCCAGACACTGAAAAATATTGACGCTCATCACACAAACATTTTTCCAGTAGTGGGAATCTTACCCACGGCCTTGGGCCCAGAAAGCAGGATCCCTGCAAACTGCGCCAATCGGCCGTCTATTAATCAATTGGCTATCGTCAATATTTTAGCAATCTTTTGTTACCGTCATTATGCCTTTTATAATCAGGTCTTTATGATCAGTTCATAGAGCTAACGTGCTTTCTACACCAAAGAGAAAAAGTAAACAAATGTTAATAATCGTGACTAAAGTTAATTTTACTGTGTAATAAAAACTAGTCGGGTGACAAAAATTCACGAGATTTCAGCCGTCAATTATGCAGTTAAAGTAAACACTAAATTAGTGCCCCCCAAAATCCTACGTCGATAACTCATCCAGTTACCAACTTTGCTAAGAAGTATGAACAGGGAAAGTTTAAAATCCTATTATATATATATATTCTAATAAATATTAATATCTATAAGGCTTATCGCTTTCAGCAACACATACTATGTTAATTACGCGGCCGGCGGCTTAACGGCTCCCCGAGGCG
This sequence comes from Pararge aegeria, assembly GCF_905163445.1. Lineage (NCBI taxonomy): Eukaryota > Metazoa > Arthropoda > Insecta > Lepidoptera > Nymphalidae > Pararge > Pararge aegeria. The sequence continues at coordinate 3,826,603 of NC_053181.1, forward strand.
AGGGATGAATATATTAAGCACATTAAAGATCAACTCGGGTCAATATTATTTAACCTAACCCTCTCTAATTATATCATACTTTAATTAAAGTTAGGCTCGATGTTCTGATTATGACAGGGTTTATTATATTTCCTTTTTAAAGTATCAGAAGTGGGATAAGGATTTTTTAATGATAATAGAGATTGCACAAGTGTTTCAGTTGATAGAATTATGCAGTTGGGCATGCCTCCAATATTGCAAAAAAAAAAACTAAAGATGATTTTATCTGTCCTTTGTGTTGCTTTTGTCCGTTTGGCTCGAAAAAAGGTTAATATGTTTCTAATTCTCTTGCCCCGATATCCAATAAACGTCAATTACTTGATTTATTCCTGAGAGAATGGGATAGAACGTTTTCTAATAAACCCTCGTTACCTTATTATTACTGGCTTCTAGAGAAGACTTTTAAGTGGATGCTATTTAAGATCTTGAACTATTTTTATGCAATAAAAAAATTATCTCCTAATTATATGCACTAACAAGAGATAAAATTTTCTAGTCCAGCTGCAAAAACACGGCGTAACAGAGAAAGTAGGAATTTTGTCTATTTGGATATTATTTCTACCCGTGGGAGAAGATAATAAGTTTTTTGTCAACAAATGTCTCTATCCCATACTAGCCGTACTGAGGATCCTGTCCTTTATTCAAGTCGTCGCGAAACTAGTTGGAAAATCGGAATGTCTTATAATACCGGGTTAACAGTTAGTCATAATAACAGCAATTAGGTTCTGTTTGGCTGCAAATAGCCAGGTACAAGCGAGATTTATAGCGGGGCTATTAAAGTTATTGTCTCTTACAGCGACTGAGCCCGGGCAGGTAATGACATGCAATTACCCGGGGCTATCTTTTACCCTGCTTTTCTATAAGACAGTTTGCTTAAGCATTAAAACTTGATGACAAATAGACGTTGATTTATATTATATATGTGAAAGAGCATGTCCGGGGTAATACTGCCTTGGTTATTTCTGCTGCCACGCTGCATTTCGGTCTGAAGAGCAGGCAGGCTTAACACCTACGTCTCAGGTTGATGGGCACTTTCTACGACGTGTTCGTTTCATGCTCTGCGAAATATCACTCTGTTTATAGGCGGCCGTCCGTCAATTATTACCTACTATAAATGTTCTACTAAATTGTATGAAGTATCATAATCGAGAAAATTTGTAATTATATAACATCGTTGATACGTCTTCGGTTTCCTTTCTTTAGCCCATCTCGGTAATGGAGAGTATTTTGAAGAGTTGTTTGAACTATACCATCTTTTTCATTTTCTGCCAATGGCGTTATCAGGCAGTTTCAGCATCCACAAGCAATCATTTGAGAATATCGTCTCTATTTCTTTGGGTTTTGAGTGTTGCTTCTTGCGGTTGGAAAAACTAATATAAATTATTACGGGGAACAAAAGGGATATGATATTTTTTACCATGTTTATTGTTCTAAGGAATAGTTTTAAGTACGTTCGCTTTTCTTAATTATAGTTCATCACCTAAACCAATTGACGTCCACTGTTAGACATAGGTCTTTTGTAGGGGGTTCAACAATACTCGGTTCTGAGCCGCTTGCCTCCAGCGGCTCCTAGCTACTCGCCTGTCCACCTCGTTGCGGGTCGACCTACGCTGCGTTTACCGTTGCCATTCCAGCACCTTAAGACGCTAACGTCCATCGGTTATCCGAGCTATGTGCCCCGCCCATTGCCACTTTAGCTTCGCGACTCGCTGAGCTATGTCGGTTACTCTAGTTCTTCTACGGATCTTCTCATTTCTGATTTGATCACGTAGAGATACTCCTAGCATAGCTCTCTCCCTAACCCCCCCTTGTTTAAGTAATTGTATTTAGGTCTTAAAATTTTGGAATAAAACACACTAAATGTTACTTACGTTATATAACTTTTTTGGTAGTTTAAATTTTTTAAGTAGTTATTTTATACACGCATACTTCCTCGAAGTGTAGGTAAGAACACTAAAAAAAATATTTGTAAAGAAGTCGACGACCGTTGATGACCACAAATTCCTAAAGGGGTGATCACGAATAAAGCAAGGCAGCCAACTTCATAAAAGAGTGACGGGAGTTGGATGGATTAGGTAGGCTGAGGACTGGATGGACTGCTTTTTTGAAAGGCCTTTTCAGCCGTAGAGAACGATGACGAATTAACTCTACGACTCTCAGGATACATCGATTTTTGTATACTCAAATCAAATTGGGTCATGCCGCGATTTTAAGTAAACAGGTAAACTAGTTGGAAAATTAAAATGACCCGCAATACCGAGTGATCTGGTAACCGTTAGTAACAATAATAGCAAAAAGGTTCTCCTTGGCTGCAAATAGCCAAGGAGGGGACAGGCGAGATTTATAGTGGGGCCATTAAAGTTATTGTCTCTTACCGCGACACAGCCCGGCCAGGTAAATGACATGCCATTACCCGGAGCTTATCGTTTACCCTGCTTATCTATAGGGCAGTTTGCTGAAGTATTTATACTTCATGATTAATGTAAGTTGACCGGCAAAATCCTTAATTAATAATGGCCTTGTATTATGAAATACGAAGCGGCGATAGCCTAGTGGGTAACGCCGAAGCTTTTGGAGAGACCAAGTTCGATCCCCGGCACACACCTTAGTTTTAGGAGTTATGTGCGTTTTGAATTTAAGTGATTAAATATGCTTTAATGGTGAAGGAAGGCATAAAGAGAAAACCTAAACCCATTTTGAGAGGAGAACCGTGACCTTTAGTGAGTTAGATAAACTAAATACTATAATAAGTATTTAAAACTTTAACAAGTTATTTCATAATTTAAATAGGTAATACTCTTTACATCTTTTGTAATAAATTCTTATAGATATTATAAAGTATCTATTACGAGTAAGTTGGAAACTTTAGAGCATCGTTGAGACGTCGGCTTCCTTTGTAAAGTCTATTATCTCTATAATGTAGAGTCCTGACGAGTTGCACGAACTAATAAAACCTCTCCATTTCTCTGATGGTAGGTATGTAAGGTGATATCTAACTAATGAAAAAAAAAATAGGTCCACGCGACAAATATAACCAATATAAACTTCTTTCGCTTAGTGCATTTCTTCATAATTTAATCGCGAGAATAATTACTTCGATTTAATTAGACTCAACATGCGTCCTTGAAGTATGTTTCCGCCTTGTAGTTGTGTTCTGTATGACTTCACTTTTTTTGCTTCGCAGTAAAATAAGCGAGGAAGCTAAAACTGAGAACTCGAAATTGATAAAAATGTATTTAAGTAATGAAATATTTATAAATTGCGTGACCAACATAATTTACGCACACGATAAGTTAAACTGACTGAAAACGCGTCACTTAACAAGCGATTTTGTCACGATTAAATACATTTTAACCGTTATTTTTACAGTGAATTAAGTGGCCACATTATCACTTAGTCACGGTAGGTAACCAAAACGCTGGTTTTATTACCTCTTTGTCTAAACTCTGGTTAGACGTCATTGTCGGTAGGTTGCTAACTAGCAACGACCAAAGACTAGACTAGAGAAAATTCAAAAATCTAAAATGCCACTGCAGGGAATCGAACCCGTGATCTCCTAATTAAATTCACTATTGCGCCAGGAAGTTCGTAAAAACTCAACGTTGGCCATCCTTGAACGTATTTGGAACTACCTCTCCCAAAAAATCCTATGTCCAGCAGTGGACGTCCGTTGTTTGAAATGATGAAGATGATGACTGTTAACATTAATAACACTAATTAAATACAAAATAAAAGTCAAAGTCAAAAATATCTTTATTCAAGTAGGCCCGGCCCACAGGTGGCACTTTTGATGCGTACATAAGAATTACACGGTAGTGAGATGATGGCGATAACCACATTCGTAAATTTAAAACTAAAGCTACGAGGGTTCCAAACGCGCCCTGGTCTAAGAAGAAGACCACAACAAACTTAGCCGGGTGTTTTTTTTTTTTTTTTTGTTATCACCATCTCACAATGTCATTTTAAATTATTAGAAGAGCAACCTGGTTAGAGCAATAATTTATACCCAAGCTTTTTTATCGTTTACGTAGTCCTTTATACTATAATAGGACTTTTCTATAAGCTTACGTTTAATACAAACTTTGAACTTTTTAAGAGACATCTCCAAGATGTCAATTGGTAGTTTATTGTAGAATTGTATGCAATTTCCTTTAAACGAATTATGAATTTTATGTAACCTAGTATATTGCACTGTGAGTTTATTCTTACTTCTAATGTTTAAATTATTGCGTTCACATTTTTTCTTAAATTTAGAAATGGTTTTATGAACGTAAATTAAATTTTCAAATATGTACTGACTATACACTGTCATTATTTTAAAATCTTTAAATTTATCTCTCAATGATAAATTAAGTAGTACAACTTAAAAGCAAAAAAAATACTCGAATCTAAAGTAAGTGACATAATGTATAAGTCTAATATAACAGAATATGTGTCGTCAAAACAAAACGTCACGAGTATCAATAGTACCTAATTGATGATCTATTAGATTAAAACATCTACATTATATGAGAATAGGGTATGTAGGTATGTGACACATACACACCATTCATTCTTTCGAGACAGATTCGCCGTCCTAATCATTTTCTATCCAATTTCCCATTTTGTTGAACCCGGCTTAACCAGCATGGCGTCCCCGATTGATAGAGTCTTCTATTTCCATAAGGTTTCTCCTTACATATTATATAGAAAGAATGAAAATCAATCAATATAATGTGTAAAAGGTTATGTAGATACGCTAAAATAGCCGGATATTTAGCTCATGGCCTTTTGCATTTTTGCTCATAAGGCTTAAAAGTTGTATACAAGATTAAATTGCACATCAGTTTAAACGGCACAAAACATTTCTCTGACTGATTAATGGTGGTTCTGGTTCCAGAGAGATTTTTCAAATACGCGGAAGATATTATAGCGCGCAAGTGTGTGCACAAAACCAAGTGCACTCTCCTTTCCCTCCTTTCCCTTTCACTCTAATATCCCCTTGGGACGGCAGCTTTGACACGACGTGCTCGTCGAGGCACGGGGGTGATCACCACCAACTTCCAAATTCCGGGCAACGGTAAAAAAAAATAAACTAAAAATAACCCAATAATTTTTACTGGCCCGACCCGGGTATCGAACTCAGGCCCTCGTGATCTGCAATAGAACTTTCTAACCTCTTTGGTCTCGTACCAACGGCAGAACACTGTAACGTAATAACGATACAATATCAGACAAAACCTCATCTGACCTGAAAGTTTTCGCTTTGTAACCTGGCGCCCTAAAGCCTGTTTTCTAATTTAACTTGCCAGAATTTTCGGGATAAAGGTAGAACTTGGCCCCACCAACTTCTGAATTGCTAAACTAAAGGGCATGGAGCGGACAACAAAAAAGGCCCTACGACCTTCCCACTATAAAGTTAGCGGCGGGCGAGAAAATTGTTTAGAAACCGTTTATGGACGACTCTGGAAACTATCAACTTTTTTGTTAATTATAAGTTATAATTGGTTTAGGTTTGACCGCCATCTTAGATCCTAGCTTAGCAACAGTGCTTACTCGTCTGTAAATAAATCTTTATATGGAATAAATTAACAGAAATCATAAGTAAATAAAGTTCAGTCAAGAAATATGCTCCCGCTATACTACACAATACAAACCGAAACACCGCGTCGCGTCTAAAACATCGTGTGTTTGGGTACCAAAGCATATTTTAATCGCACTGGCGGTTTCTGTGTTCAACACATTCTAACTAATAAACGTCCACTATTCACCCTTTTAGGCTATATTTTACCATTTGAATGGTCGAACTAAATCATTAACTTATTAATATAGATGATAAGAATAATAGTATAAATGAGCAACGCCGAAACCTATATTTTTTTTTTATTTTCAAACAAGCGTTAATCAATTATACGACTTTACTTCACAGGATAACTAGAAGCTGAGTTTATAGACTGTACCATTCCCCGATGTCAAATCGGAAAATGTGTAAAAATAACGAACGGTCAGACGGTGTTTTTTATACTTTTTATCGAGCAACCCGTGTTCTCTTTGCAGAGGGTCGCGATAACGGTATGCTTTTCGCCCGTGTGCGAGTGGGATGCAACATCCTATCCACCATCGATTAGCCACCTAGACCGAATATACGGAATGGTATTTGAAGCATAAGCGGGCGTGCATTGGGAAATTATGAGTCTTTAAGTTTTTCGGAACTTGATAGCTGTAAGCTTATTTCAATTAAAGCTACGCTTATTTACGCTTCTTTTAATTATAGGCTCGTTAAATATTCAAAAAAGTAATGCGTTGAAACAAATAGGATAGCAGCAAGAATAGAAAATGTTTTTTGAAATTATCGCGTTCAGAAATACATATACCCATCTTATATACAAAAGCTCCATAATTCCAATATTAGTTATGATATTTACTATGTATAATAAGAATCATCATTCGGTAAAAACTTCGTTAATCGCTGTTAATTCCAACAAAATATAGATACATTCGTGACCGTTTTCGTACAATACTCATAAATCAAAATTGTAGGATTTTTGGAGTTTTATTGTACTTATAAAAAATTGTTACTAATCATGTTTCTAGTAATCAATGACTAGTATATTACACATTATTTCGAAGTCATTGTCTTTTCACAAACTCACAATTATGAAGCGTTCATCCAGATTTTCTATTTCACCAGATACTTCTGAAATAGTGATCCGTGTGTTTACAAACCCATTGTACGCGGCCTCTTTTGAACCGGCAGGCTCGAGAGGAAAGAAAAGTGATTAATCGACACTCGACACTTCAATATCGATATTTTAAGGAGCGAAAACTTTTTTAACGATAGATTTGTGCACTATGATCCCTCATGATAGTGTATGATATATATATATGATATAGTATGAGTATCAATAAATTGGAACTACAAAAGCAAAAGTTCCACCAAATTATCATTGAGTATTTATTCTGACCTTTTTAAATTAAATTTAACAACAGGTGAAATACTATTTCGGTCCTAAACCTGCACAACCCATTACCGGCCCACTACAAGAGACAGAGCTCCTCCCACAATAACAAGGGTTTAAGGCCGTAGTCCACCACGCTGGCCCAGTGTGGATTGATGGTTATCACAAGCCTTTGAGAACATTATGGAGCACTCTTAGACATGCAGGTATCCTCACGATGTTTTCGTTCACCGTTAAAGCAAGTGATATTTTATTTGCTTAAAACGCACATAACTTAGAAATGTTAGAGGTGCGTGCTGGGATTCGAACACGGTCCCTTGAAAGTGAAGCCGAAGTCCTAACCACTAGGCTATCACTAGGTTTGTGTAATGAATTAATATCATAATTCCTATATTTTAATTATTCGGTCTTACGGCTTACCTTACGGGGAAAAGTTGTTGATTGTTTTGATAAAAATGTACACAGCTTATGGAATTAATCCGATCACGCTCCATCTTACCTGAAAATGGAAATAAACCCTTTGAGTACAATATAGAAATAGCACACGAAACATAAAGACAAATATTATCATCATATCAACCCATCACCGACCCACTACAGGGCACGGGTCTTCGGCCAAATTTATAAGTCCACAAAGTCCACCGAGCTGGCCCAGTGCTGGACTCCACAAGCCCTTCAGAATATTACGGAGTACTTAGGTATGCAGGTTTCCTCACGATGTTATTTTCACCATTGAAGTAAGTTAAATAATTGCTAAAAAATTTATGTCTTCCCAACGTTGAAGTGAGTTATATTTTAATTGCTTAAAAAGCAATACAATAACTTAGAAAAGGTACGAGGTGCTCGGCCCTGCAAAGTGTAGCCGAAGTCCTAACCAATACGCAATCATCGTTTGACGAAATTATGCCACCAGGAATTATGAAGATTGGTAAAATGCAAAAACTGTGTTTTGTCTACACGGAAAACGCTTCATATAATAGTAAGAAACGCTTGAAGATAATATATTTCCAAAGTTCCTTTACGCATCTTATAGGAGTTAACTGTTACAACTGTCACTTAAGAAAAAAGTGTTATGCGGTTTTGTATGGCGGAGTTCGGTTACCATCATCAAGAGTTGGCCATATTTATTTTTATATGTATTTTCTAAGTATTTATGTATATATAATTCATAAAAATATTCATCAGTCATCTTAGTACCCCTAACACAAGCTACGCTTACTTTGGGGCTAGATGGCGATGTGTGTATTGTCGTAGTATATTTATTTATTTATTATTATTATTTATTTATATTTGTTTTCATCATGGCGACTAGACAAATGCGACTTTATTCCAATGGAGAGAGGGTACAGAATAGTTTGCTGTCTGAGATTTCGTAATTAGTCAGTTAGTGAGTGATAAGTAAACTCAGCTAGTTTGTAATATTCGTATGGATTAATTAATTCAGTATTACGTATTATTTAGACGACCTCCCTGGTGCAGTGCTTTGAGCTATAAGTGGGAGGGTCCCGGGTTCAACACGGGCAGGGGCAATTAGTAATATTTCATTTCCTTTGACCAGACCACACCAGTACCAGACCAGAGAAAATTTGTAGTTAAGCAAAATTCCACCCTAAAAACAAAGTGACTCTGCGTTCCGTTACGATGCCACGACTAGAGTATGTCAAAGTCAAAGTCAAAGTCAAAAATATCTTTATTCAAGTAGGCCCATGATGGCGATAACCACATTCGTAAACTTAAAACTAAAGCTACTAGGGTTCCAAACGCGTCCTGGTCTAAGAAGAAGCCCACAACAAACTTAGCCGGGTGTTTTTTTTTTTTTTGTTATCACCATCTCACAATGTCATTTTAAATTATTAGAAGAGCAACCTGGTTAGAGCAATAATTTACACCCAAGCTTTTTTATCGTTTACGTAGTCCTTTATACTATAATAGGACTTTTTTATAAGCTTACGTTTAATACAAACTTTGAACTTTTTAAGAGACATCTCCAAGATGACAATTGGTAGTTTATTGTAGAATTGTATGTAAACGAATTATGAATTTTATGTAACCTAGTATATTGAACTGCAAGTTTATTCTTACTTCTAATGTTTAAATTATTGCAGTCACATTTTTTCTTAAATTTAGAAATGTTTTTATGTGGTACATTAAATTTTCAAATTTTCAACCCTATGTCAACCCTAGTCAGTTTCTTGGCATCGTTTTAATATAACTGCCATAACAGGTTAGCCCTTTACCATCTTAGACTGCATTATAACTTATCACCCTGTAAGAAAAGGGCTAACCTGTGGTGAAATAAGGAAAAAAAATATTTATATAAACCATTATTTCTGTACGCTATAGCCGGATCCGTAAGTCATTCACATAATATTATTCAGCGAATGAAAGAGAGCAGATGATCTAGTAACCTAATTTTTTAAAATATTTCAACGTGAAACGTTTTTATATTTTGTTTATAATACGACGTTTTATTTATTCCGTTTCCTCTGAAAGTTATTGAGGTTAAATAAAAATGGAATTACATTTATTAGGTTGATTAATATAAATAAATAGAACCAGTAAGGTCCAGTAGTGGACCCTTTACAGTGCGCCTTTGGTTCCAGTGGCGTGCATAGAGGATAAGTAAGCTTAGGGTATGCAGATGATATAAAATGAAGAAAATCTCCGGTACGAGGTATAAATACTTACGGGTACAATTTTAAACACTCTTACAATTCCTATCCTTTAGTTTTCTCGTATTGGAGATTTTCTTCATTTTATATCATCTGTATACCCTGTGCATACCCTCTACGCACGCCACTGACTGGTTCCCCTCATTAAGGATATTTTTTCAAAATATATATATTACGACAATACACACATTACCACCTAGCCCCAAAGTAAGCATAGCTTATGTAATAAGATGACTGATGAATATTTTTATGAATAATATACATAAATACTTATATTATACAGATAAACACCAAGACGCGAAAATACATTGATGTTCATCTCACAAACATTATCCAGTTGTGGGAATCGAATGCACGACCTTGGACTCAGAAAGCAGCGCCACTGCCCACTGCGTCAATCGGCCGACGTGAGGGTACTTGCATGCGATCTCCAAAATTGTATTCTATGTACGAAGGACATACACGTGCAATACTTCTCTTGCCCTTCGTCGTGTATGGATTCCTTTAGTGAACACTACCCCACTGTTGATAGCAACAGCCAAAGATAATATGCGGCCTACTTAAATAATCATATATTATGTTTATTAATTATCTCCTTATGGACATTAAACGAGAAAACGGTGACACAATTTAATAGGTAGGTATCCCTATAAATTTTTATAATTTTATATATTGATTTTATAAATTTTTATATATGCATTTTAAAAATTTATAAATTTGATATTTCCTCCAAGTTTAGGTAAAAACACTAATAAAAATTATAAAAATGAATTTATTGATGATACAGTGTACCGCATCCTTGGACAACAACCGGTAGAATAATATGATCTTTAGGCGGCAACTTCTCGTTCTAAGTGGTGCCATGCAGATTACACAGGTCGACCTTGCACCGATTTGTCCGCACATCGTTTAAATAAAATCTACATACTAATGTTCGTAGATATTTAACTCTAACATCTGCGGTGTTGCTTCGTCAAATTCGGCAAAAAGAATTGTTTTTTTTTGCCCTCGACGCAAAAAAGACATCGTGTTATAAATTTAAAAATCTGGGCATGTGTGTGTGTGTGCGTGTATATCTATGTGTGTGTATGTATCTGTGGCATCGTAGTTCCCGTACGGGTGCTCCGAAAAACCGTCGCCTATGAACCTGTACGCCCTGTGGCCATAAATTTCAGGTCTCATGTGCCTGTTATTATACCGGTAATCACGTCATTCAGACCCGAACACAACAATGCTCGGCGACAGAATTAAGCATGGTGGTACTACTACCCCGGACATGCTCTGTCATTAAAAAACGTGTATGTACTTATCTACACACGTTAGAAGTTACACTCCTTTGGCGTAACAAGATTAAAATAAAAAATTTCAGCTTTCGCCTTATTCTACGTTTGTAGAAAAAGGTATTTAATACATTGAAAGTTTTATTGTAACGCATTATCAGTTAGTTATATAAAGTTTATTTAAATATCACAAAATATTTCGATATAATTACAGAAATGGACATAATAAATATAAATAAATTTGGAATATTATTAGACTCACTATCGGACAACCAACATCAAAATTTGAGATTTATAATTGAATCACCGGAATACGCCCGCAGACATTGACAATTGAAAGTGTACACTGTCAAACCTTATAGCTAACTTCAGAGTGTCGGTTTTTTGAGACGGTGTGCGCGCGTATCGTTAAAATTTACTCTCATTATTTTTTCTTAACGCGCCAAAAGAAGTATAACTTCGAAAATACTCAAGGTATTGAACCCAAATGAAAAGTGAACGGCTGTGAAAAAACAATGTTAAAACATAAGTAGTATTATCTATTCTGAAGTAAAGATACGGTAGAATAACTAATTTCTTCGTCATATTAATTCGATTGTCACAAATCACGCACAAAGTTAATTAAATAAAATTTATTTTAATCATTGATATATGTTATAAAGGACAGTACTTTTAATAATTAAATTTTTCGTCTTCTAACCCTTATTCACGCTAAGTGGGTTTTGCTAAATAAACGGGTGTTTTACGACCGGCCGCCTGCTTTGTATCTTCGTATCGTTGATAAAATAGCCGCCATCCCGTTATAATTGAAATCACGTGTCTAGCTGCAATGTAAGTCAGACTGTTTTCAATATTAATGAAGAAATGTGACACTGTTCCACTTTTAGCTAAAATAAGTAACCTTAACAAGAGCATCATAAATTCAGCCAATAATAATAAATGCAAAAATGTTTGTTATTAATATATAACATGTTTGCTAAGTACACATTGCAGAACCAGTTCTTTTTTCAATCACCATGAAATCACCATATTAAATTCTACATTATCGCTGCGCCTTATCTCGGCTTATATATATATGGCAGCGGTACTTATCCCAGAGAAAACACGCTAGTTAAAAAAAACGCATTAAATTCGCGTGTGCTGACCAAAATAAATAACGAAAGACATATCAAGACAGAAAGTACATATTTTTTCATCGTTACAATGTAACGATTACCACCAATCTCGCGCATACATCGCGTTAAATAAATGGGTTATAACTGAATAACTTAAAATCTGTAGTATACAGTAATGAAATAGTAACTAGTCAAGTGTGTGTCAGACACGCACGACAGGGTTCCGCAGTGAATCCAACAAAGGAATCTGAACTTAATGAATTTAAAGTAGATCGCATTAAAAATTTAATGATTATATTGAAGGTAACTTAATACATAATAAATAATAATAAATAAATATACTATGACATTACACACATCGCCATCGAGCCCCGAAGTAAGCATAGCTTGTGTTATGGGTACTTAACCCACGGCCTTGGACTCAGAAAGCAGCGTCGCTGCCCACTGCGCCAGTCGGCCAAACTTAAAACAGATAGGTAGGTTTAGTCCCGTACGTAATTTTAATGGGACCTTGAAAATGGCACAACAGCTTTTTGTACCAAAAACAATCATTCAACTCAGCTTAGCATGCATTTTTTATAACCCGGTAAAGCAACCAGGACCTGTTTCCGCGATTATGGCTAACTATGGAGGGAGAGGCCTTAAGTTCAGGAGTTGATAGTTACAGGCTATTGATGAATTCAGGACTTCCCTACGGTTTTTAGAGACACCTATCTCGAGAAAATTCTGAATAAGCTAGCTTTATGGAGTTAGACGTCTATTTTTTTTAAACTGATCTTATAATACTTTTTAACCATTATAATTAACTTACCATTATAATTGTGAAAGGGTTTTTTTGTTTGTTTGTCCTTCCTTTATGCCTTAACTGAGCAACTAAACAAATTGATTTTTGGCATAGAATGAATGAATACACTTTTATTGTACACCAAAGAAAAAAAGTATTTACAGAGATATAAACATATTAGCAAGAGAGTACAATTCGGTGGCCTTATCGCTACATATCGATTTCTTCCAGGCAATCAAAGGCGTAAAAGGAAAAATCATAGAAAAGTGGTATACAAAAAAACAAAGAAACACATGTAAGAGAGATACGTATGTATTATATATATATATATATATTTATATATATATATAAAATATATATATATACAAATTATTTGGGTAATGTTATTTCATGTATGTTTATATCTTTATAAACATACATGAAATAACATTACCCATGGGTAGTGATAAAATATAGATTTAGTTGAAAGGACCAAGAGTAACATAGGTTACTTTATAGTCCAGGTAAACTAATGGTTTTCACAGGATTCGTAAAAAACCGTAATAAACACGGAGCAAAAACGCCGGCGACCACTAGTACTTTTTAATTAGGGTTTTGTGCTCGTGGGATTCTTACTAAACCGCGACGAACGCAAAAGAAGTCGCGGGAATTAGCTAAAGTATTCAACACTTATTAACATTTTTACTAAAGAACTCTAAAAGCTAAAAAACATAATGTGAACGAACCGAATGCGCTTCTGCCGACATTTAAAGAACCCGGTAGCATATGTTATTACATTGCATCGTTAATATAAACTATGTACGAGTAGAGTTTCGATTATCACGCGTTAAACGAATAAATCTCGCCGACAGTCGCGTTCACCGGTAGACATTCACTAAACCGCAACTGTAACTTTTCAACGGAATTAAGATGACAAATTGTGAAGTATTTTAATGCCCGATTGCTTAGACGAAACGCACGCATTCAGATTAACATAAATTTAAGAAATTAAAAGAAAGATTAACATAATTTGTATTTAGTTATGCTGTCAGTAGAGTCAGCGACGCCCTGAGGCAAGTAAGATTGCTAAAATGGGACTGGGCGGGTCATGTTTGCAGAGTAAATACCATTTCATTGACGAGAATATTGACAGAGTGGCTGCCGGAATAATAGAAGGAAAAGAGGAAGACCGAGGAAACGCTGGGAAGACGTTTTTAGTTGAGTAAGTGGACTTTTGTGGATGAGAAACGAAAGAAGGGAATGGAGATAGCTGGGGGAGGCCTACGCCAGAGAGTTGACTTCTACCGAAAGTAACAACGAATAAGAATTTACACAAGCTATTACATTAATGTAAAGTTATAAAATATGTTTTAATTCAATATTATTGTAAAACTATACCTAACCTAAATAATTTGTAGGAAGACTGGCGCAGTGGGTCCTGCTTTCGGAGTCCAAGGCCGTGGGTTCGATTCCCACTACTGGAAATGTTTTTGTGATGAGCATGAATGTTTTTCAGTGTCTGGGTGTTTATATGTACATTCTAAGTATTTATGTATATTATTCATAAAAATATTCATCAGTCATCTTAGTACCCATAACACAAGCTAACACTTACTTTAAGGGTTATTACGGTGATGTGTATTGTCGTAGTATATTTATTTATTATTTATTTATTTTATTTTATTAATATATAAATTTTTATTTAATTTGAAAAGTATTAAAATGTTTATTAGTATTTATGAAATGACGTTGTGGAATTAAAGGCTATTTTATTTTATATCATTTTATTATATTTTATTAATAAAATTTGTAATTGTTTAAAATATTTATAAATTTAATTATGTAATGCAGTTTAATTATGTGAGTGAATGTAATATGTAATTCTTAATTTAATAATAGTACAATAAATGGCTTTTTTATTATTTATTTTTTATTACTGTCAGAATGGTGGGCTTTTGGCTCTAGCACGGGTTAGGTACCGGCAAATATGTGATGCCTAGCGTTTTAGTATGATACGTAGCAACGGTAGAGGTTGCCTTCAAGGCAAGAGTGTATAGTCATTTTGTAGGCAAGCCACACAGGCAGACCACATCATTGCTTTCCTGCAGCCATGATAGTTGTCTTGCGCAAGTCTTTCTAGTATAAAAATGGTATGCGCGTAATATAATTCGACTAACAGGTTTGCCCTTACGAAGAATTTTAAGAAGAAGAAGTGGACGATTTCGAATTCACTGTCGGGGGGGCGAGTTCAAATCTAAGTTATGTGCGTTTTATGCAATTAAAATATCACTTTCTGCAACCGTAAAAGAAAACATCGTTAGGAAACCTGCATGCCTGAGAGTTCTCCATAATGTTCTCAAAGGTGAGTGAAGTTCACCAATCCGCACTGAGCCAGCGTTTTAGACTCCAGTTCATATTGCAAACAATGACACCCCCGCGCCGTGTTCGGTGTACGGAAACATTGGCGCCGATTCAGTTATTGCGCTAATATCAAAGCTGTATTAAACTGGCTAAAATAAGTATGAATTTTGACCTGAACCTGTTCGGAACCAAGCCTTGTAATCGTAAAGTATTCAAACGCTAACTACTAGACAAACGAGGCTGTTAATAAATGAGAGTAAATAAATTTGTGTTTGATGTTATACCTTGCCATAACACTTCATTTTCATGTTCATTATTATGCCGGTAATTTAACATCGGCATTGCGGTGTAGGGACCTACCTACGCTGTGGCTAAACCCACCCCTATTTGTTAATGGATTTCTTGGAATAGCATTAGCCTCGTGCCTTAGTTCCAGAACACACTTAGCGTATCTTGCGCGGCGTATTTTGCGTCGCGTTTCGCGCATACATCGCGCTGTATACTTCTACTGTGCGGCCTAACCGTGCGTATAATACGCACAGGGTTAAATAAAAAATGCCAAAAAGTTTTCGGCCTTTAGTTGTTTACATTAAAACTAAAAAAAATTGTACCAAGACAATTTTTTTTAAACTCAATTGTTCGTGAAATATATTTAATATTTTACATAGATACTCTACTTGTTACTACTCTGTAGTGCGAACGCGCGAACCACGACTCTATGACCCGACTACGCGACTAACTCACTGTTTCGACTAATAAATAAATCAGCGCCATCTATTAGATTACTCTACATCACTACGGACAAAGTAAAATCTACGTCGTATTTTGTCATTAAGTAAATATGGTTTCTAAAAACCTTTTTTATTTTTCCTGCCACGGGGAGGAATGGTGGGTTTCGCACACAACCACCATGGTTTCTAAAAATGTATTTCTACAAGTTAGCCCTTGATTGCAATCTCATGTTATGATGATGAGAAGCTAAGGCTAACCGGTTTAGAGATATGGCAATTATATTAAATCCATTCCGCCACTGTTTCTACGCGACATAACGGAACGCTTAAATGCTTGTCGGCGCGTCTTTGTCTTGGGTGGTAAATATCCACTGTCAAAGCCTCCCAACAGATCAGAGCAGAGAAAATACAGAAATTATAAATTACCAGAACCCGGGACTTCCCACCTAAAATCACAACGCTCACCACTACACCACGGATGTAGTCAAAACATGCTGGCTGGCCAGGGATCATTTTGTTACCAGATTATCTCATGCCGCCTGGTGCTCTTAACGTTTAGCACCAATGAGTCCCGTACGCAGTTATACAGTGTCTATGATTACATCACACAGATTTGTCCGGTTATCACAGATTATAACTAAATAAAGCTTATTAACGTTAATCGTTTATCATGGACATCCGCAAATAAACGCCTTCTATCCAACAATTTCTATGAAACAATCGAGTATAATTAAGGCGATGGTTGGCCAGTTGACACTAACAATTCCATTTACTAATATCGGGCGGGCTAGCCCGACGTTGATAAATTACTAAAGTTAAGCTTTTGCAGGGTTATTACAAAAGCATTTTTACTTAACCAGGACGCTATAAGAGGGGTGTTATAAGACTGATTGCTTTGTTTATTTGACACATACACACATATTACAATAGTAGATAAGCACTCTCGCAACTGTAGAGTCGTTTTCGAGTATCGGAACACAGTACCGTCAAAGCATAATGGACTTAATGCTACATACTTTAGGGTCACAAACTCAACAAAACTATTTCCAAATTTGCCAAGAGCTCTTCCTTTTTTTAGTTGTATTAATTGACGGACCAAGCATATAGCCTACCTGATGGTTGGTGGAAAACCGTGGTCTATATACAGCACAAAACCTCGCGGAGCATTCAAGGAATTCGTCATACAAATTGCCATGCTGTGTCCTTCAACATGAGGCGTTCCTAGGTATCACGCCTCATGTTCCTGTAACCACGTCCTCTATTGGATCACAGCAATGCCACTTTGCGACAAAGATAATAATGGCGGTAGTACTTCCGCGGACGAGCTAATACATAATAAAAAAACGTGGATGAATGAGCTTTCTGTCGAAGTTTAGATGAATTTGAGCTTTAAAACGAAGTCCATGGTATATCAACCAAGTATGGGTGCAGATCCTTACGGTGCCACGCGGTTCGATGGTAAAACGGTGAGGGGGGAACTAAATCAAACAGTTGATGAGCACACTCCTAACCTTGCGACGCGTTTCTTGCGATGATTGGGTTCTTCTGCGGATCGTTTCTAATCCTATCCTTCAGGGAAACTCCAAACATAGCACTCAATAGCTCGATCCTTCCATAGTTAGATGACCTTCGTTTAGGAACGTACAAATATTTACTAAGGGTAAAGTAATCGAACATACTGATCAGTAGACCAACGCGGCACGAGGCAGTTAGATAAACAAATGCCATTGTTTAATGTAAGCTATCGCAACTAGGCCATACCGCCCTCGGGGCAAGTTGTGGGCTAAACTAGTAATAAATTAACATAAGAATTCTCATAATCGGTGGTGGATTGTACAGAGAAATATTGCAATTGGGAGGAATTCCAATGTTGATTCCAAGTCGGTACTAAACAATTATTTAAACGTTAAGTGAACTACAAAAGAGATCAGTAGATATACTTGTTTTTCCCTTTACCGCAATCTTACCGGTGAGTGATGATGCAGTGTAAGCTGGTAACGGGTTAACCTTTTAGAGGTAAGGCATATTAAATCCATACCCCTAATCGGTTTCTGGCCACATCGTAGAGGAACGCTAAATCGCTTAGCGACACGTCTTTGTTGGTAGTGTAGTAACTAGCCACGGCCAAGGCCAAACCAGAGAAAATTAAAAAATTATAATTCTTCAAATTGACCTTGCCTCCACTTATATTCACAGCACTAAACCGATGCGTTGGGCGGTCGTAAAAAAAATATATTTGAAGGAATCGGTGGTCGGTGAAGTCTTTATAGTACCCGTGAAAGGTACAACTGAGATTTGTACTCAGGATTTGTACACTGACACGACAATAGCTAAAATATCTACGGTACCATTTTGATAAATGTCTTTTATTCCGAACAATTTACTGCGACTTCCAACCTCCTTTCGCCACAACAAATCCAAACAATTTATACTAGTGAAACAATCGGGCGTAATTAAGGCAAATGGTCGCCAGCTGACATTTAATTCATTAATGGGGAGACCCCATAAGCTGAGTGGAATTTAGAAAATGTTTTTCTATTACCGAATTCAAACAAAAATATTTTCATGTTGGTCTAATATAACCCCTTTTTTTTCCCCCCAGCAAGAAACTCATCAGTTGCTCTTTTCCAAAATCATTTTTCGTTTTTACAATCATTGTTCTATCTTGTGTGAGATGAAAACGGGGCGGCTTTCGTACAAGCAACCTATTCATTAAGAAATTCATTAATAGTATACTAACATCGATGTATTAAATGTGTTTTGTTATATTTTTTAAACTTCATCTTATCAATCTATTACCGGACCACTACAGCGCACGGGAGTCCTCCCACAATGAGAAGGGGTTAAGGCCGTAGTCCACCACTCCCAGTACGGATTGGTGGACTCCACACACCTTTGGAGAACATTAGGGATAACTCTCAGGCATGCAGGTTTTCCCACGATGTTTTCCTTCACCGTTGAAGCTAGTAATATTTTGATTGCTTAAAACGCAAATAACTTATAAATGTTAGAGGCGCGTGCTGGGATGCGCACTCGGCTCCCCGTAAGTGAAGTCGAAATCGACTCCCATCTCACACTCATCTTATATTACTAGACTCTAGACTTTTCTAAGACGATGTATATGATCAATTTATGCCCGTTACTTGAAAAAAAAATTTAATATTGATTATAACCACTTTTATAGGTTGAACTTATTACGGAAATTTCTATGTCGCCTGCCCACCTCACAGAGGTTTATGGGAGGCGAGGGGGAGGCTAGTAGGTGTAGGAGGTAGGTAGTAGGAGGTGCTAAATAACGTCCCAAATTTTTAACCTCACCTGCGTCACCTGCCTGAGCTGAACCAATGGAAGAGACCGGGGTCGGGCAGTCTAGCCCGCTTTCGAGCAATCCGCCTGTCCAACGCTGTCATTAAAAGCCTAATGTTTGTATGGATAGAGACAAGAAATCTATGTAAGAGAAACAAAAAAAAATTGAACCTAGAACCGACCTAACGACCTACCTAACTCAAGAACTCGTGATCTAAAATCTAACAGACCAACGACTAGGGCATAAGGGCTAATATAGAATAAAACAGAAATAGTATGGGACATTTTCTACAATAGAATAGAATTACAATGTTTACTCTCTGGTTCAGACAAAAGATAATCATTTTGATAAGATAAGTTAATATTAATAAACAATTATTCACGTAGGTACGTGCGTAAATAATAATTAAAAATTATTTAACAAACGAGATAATGAATTTTCGGCAGAATATCCTTTACACTTAATTTAAATTTAGGGAGAGAGAGAGATAAATAATTATTGCTAACAAAAACTTTAACGTTTGCGCGTAAATACCGAGAACAGCCCAAATTTGGATAAGGCTAATTTATAACGTAGCGTGATGAGTAATTAAATCTTGGCTCGCAGAAACGCGCGTCACGGCCCTAATTATACGCCGATAATGAGTATGCAAGGCATAAGTTGAGGCGTACGAGTGTAGTTTAACTAGAAAGGTTGCCGTCTACTCAGCCAACGGCCAGTGGACAGTCAAGACCTTGCTTTCTTTGTCCAAGGCTGTGGGTTCGATTCCCACAACTGGAAAAATGTGTGTGATGAACAAGAATGGTTTTTCAGTGGCTAGGTGTTTATATTCTATATATTATAAGTATTTATGAATATTATTCATAAAAATTCATCATTTATCTTTTGTCTTTCGTCTGCTGGGAGGCTTTGGCCGTGTCTAGTTACCACTCTACCGACAAAGACGTGCCACTCAGCGATTTAGTGTTCCGGTGCGATGTCGCGTGGAAACCTATTAGGGGTATGATGACCATACTTCCTCACCGGTTAGCCCACTAAGCTAAGCTAAGCTAAGCTTAGGTATTTGACTGCATCATCACTAACGACCAGGTGTGATTGCAGTCAAGGGCTCTAGTCTTAATGTCACGACAGGCATGTGCAAAGGCTTTGTAGGTCCGTTACTACTATGGACAGTTATTATGCGTTATTTCTTCTATTTTACTGTCACTGTTACGTAGGTTCAAAAACACCAAGTTAAGAACATAATCATAAAAAAATCATGCAATTGTATTTATCGCCGATTGCGTAGGTCGGTCCTGTGCGCTATTTTTACGCAACGAAACATCAGATAGACGTTATATCTTGGAATTAACTAATATTGTCAGGTTTCTACTGTTTTTTTTCTTCCAGTGACTAGGTCAATATTATATTTGACACGCCTAAAAAATTAAGGTTGGCAACATGGTAGTATCTACGACTGTTAATTCTTATTAATCACACATAATCGCTATGCTGAACGCATTGCACTGGAACCGTTAAACCAAAAAGGCCTATCAGCCCACACCCGAAGCAGTTTACTGATTAGTAGTTAGTTTCTTGAATGCTCATTGCAAAACGCTCGTAATCTATGTCTTATACCACCAACATAATGTCCAAAATGACAAATTTACGGCGCGTTCGAAAAGAACTGGGTATATAGAAAATATTATATATATATATATATATATACATAAGTAGGAATAATATTCCGTCGCAACGTCTGATTCTAAATTACTATGCAGTTCCTAGTAACTACCTGCCTATTAGCAAGAAAACTATGATTTAAATTTAGCATATTCTAAGTTAGTGCATTAGTTGTAACATTGGTCAATCTAATACTCGTTTGATATTTCTTTTTTTTTTATTCCTCTACAATCCCTTTACTGCAATCTCACCTGGTGGTAAGTGATGATGCAGTCTAAGATGGTAGCGGGCTAACCTGTTAGGGAGTATGGTAGTCTTATCCCTAATAGGTTTCTACGCGACATTGCACCGGAACACTAAATCACTTAGCGACACGTCGGTAGAAAAAAAAATTTAGAAAGTATAAATTCCCAAATTGCTCTAGCCGGGAATCGAACCCGGAGC
Organism: Pararge aegeria; assembly: GCF_905163445.1. NCBI lineage: Eukaryota > Metazoa > Arthropoda > Insecta > Lepidoptera > Nymphalidae > Pararge > Pararge aegeria. The sequence goes on from NC_053181.1 coordinate 3,847,915, forward strand.
CCCTGCTTACATTCACGGCGCTCACCGTTGCGCCAGAGAGGTCGTCAATGTTATTTTAAATGCACGTACAGATTTACGTAACGTTTTGCATAGAATAGATTTTGGAGTAATACACAAAAATGGAATTTTTGACGTGATTCTTCAGCCGCGTTGAGCAAAATTTGTTAGGAGAAAAACTGATTGGCTCTGTATACCAGTTTACGTACATATATAAGCAAGTATACACTTATACACTATATATAGTCAACTGAACTTTTTTAACATTTTTAAGGTAAAATCGATCGATTTCGCGTAACAGATTGTCTCTACTTTTGCTATTCCATTGCTTTGAACTTTCACTTATGTAGACAGTGTTTATGTATGCCTCTCTTTTTTAACGCAACCGCTTTAAAGAACTTATTAATTAGAAAGATAAATGCCAATTTATTACAATAATCGAGATTTTCTACAGATCGGATAGATTCCGATTTGTCTAATTATGGACAACACTCTAAAACCAACTTATCTCTCATGCCAATTACTTAATTGGTCCAGAGCATGTTTGGATACGCATCTACTTATCCTGGAATCGATTCCCGGATCGGATCAAAAGTTTAGTATTGGAACTAGAGTAAATAGTAGAGAACGCTTGCCTAGAACATGCCTATGTAATACATGATAGGTGGCAGGGGAAACAGAAGTCGAATGGGCATTTATATCTTTGCGGTGCATATAGAAATGAGAAAGCAAATCGGCAATGTGCAGTCCAATGGATACAAACTACGTAACGGTGCATACTCCTACATGAATTACGGTTCGATGGCAGAAAGCGTGCTTGTTTTAAGATTTCGAACCTCCCTTTCGGTTTGAAGATACAAGTAGGTACTTTTTAATTTTATATATCAACATTCATAAGTCACAGCTGAATGGCATCGTTACATTATATTATAACACTGACTCACTAAGTAGGTATAGGAGGTGTCACGTTAAAAAAACGATGACGGTTAACCGCACGTTTGGTTATTCTTTCAATAGAAAACACAAACGATTAAACCCTGACTCCCAAAAACCTGCGTGAGAACCTTTGTCCAGAAGTAAAACATTAATTGGATTATGATAATAAATATTAACATACGCATTTTTATATAAATACCTATTATTACACATAATATAATTTCCTATAAATTGATAATTGAACAATTAAATGGTCATGTATTTAAGTTTAAGTCTAACTAAGTAAAGTCGAACTTGCTGATGAGGCTTTTATTCGTTTGCATCAAGAAGTAAGGTTACACAGGAGGTAAGACAGTACATTTATAAACATTATAGTTTTTACAATCAATCCCTATAATACTATCAAATATAAATTAATTACTTGTTACCTACCTACCTAACAAAAGCAACATTCAGAAGTAACAGAACTAAATAATGTTTTATCATAAACAGTTTAGGTTTAGGAAAAAAAAATCTTTTATAACACGGAAATTTTGTTAAAGTACAAGCAGTGATTTCTTGAAATTCTAAATTATGAATTTTAAGTAGTTCTACTTTCAGCGCTCATTTTACGTGACACTCACTATACTAACTCTTGAGACAAATAAAATTAGATTGCCATTTATGAGTGGGGAATGCATTGTTCGTTTTACAATGCAACCTCAAAGTAGGTAAGTTACTTTGAAAATGCAACGCGTAATATGTGGTAACGTTAAAGCGAAGTGAAATATGAGTAGCTTAACTTCGTACACTTTTTAACCACCTGTACCTATGCAAATGGAAGGCGAATTTGGTGATGGGAAATCCGTAGACAAGTATATATTTTCACTCATACATTCACTGACTTAAGTCAATGTTGCAGTCGTCAATTTTATCCAGAAAACACCACGTTAAGGTAAAGATATCTTACCTGCGAAGTTGCTTATGAAAAAGCGATTGCTTAAGAAAGGGTCATAGTTTTATGAACATTAAGCTTAATTTGCTATAGTCCGCGAAAAGCAGAAGAATCTGTATGGTGTAATTTATTATTTCTTCAATCCTTATACTCCACAACAAGCAGATCTTCAGCAATGTACTCTCTACGCATGTTTAGCTCCGAAACCGGAGCATCCTCAGGAGATGTTGACTTTACAATGAATAATTGTTAAGTTCTTAATTGTTAAGTCTTAACAATTATTAATTGTAAAGTCACCAGTGAGAAGGGGTTAAGGCCGTAGTCTACCACGCTGGCACAGTGCGGATTGGTGGACTCCACATACCGTTGAGTACATTATGTTGAACTCTCAGGCATGCAGGTTACGATGTTTTCCTTCACCGTCGAAGCAAGTGATATTTTTAATTACTTTAAACGCACATAACTTAGAAAAGTTAGAGGTTCGTGCTGGGATTCGAATTCGGCCTCCCGAAAGTGAAGTCGAGCTCCTACCCATTTTTTTTAAGCCCTAACGTTTATCTGAGGACACCAAAGTTTTACAGTACTAATTTTAAATTTAAAAAAACATGTGTAACGTTGGTATCAGACAAATAAAAATGTTGCTATCAACGCTTTTATGTTATATCAACCGGAAATTACTAAAACAGGCATATATATAAAAGAGATTAGAGCCGAAATCTGTTATAAATTAAATATTCATAAGTTACGCCAGGAAACAGTTGGTTGGTTTGCGTGATAAGTAAAATCTGCAATCTATGGCCGCGAATGAAGTCAGTGGCTGCGAACATCGGAAACTGTAATCTGTTTCAAAAAACTGGCTTCGAGTTGAACTTGAACTCGTAGCGTTCCGTACCGTTCCGTTTTCTCCTCCGTAAACTCTTTTTTTTTTGTCATGCGGACCTCGCGCTATATTATATTTTAAACTAGCTGCTGCCCGCTTTTTTCGTCCGCGAAAATTACTGTTTATTACAAACAACAGGGAAACTCCTCTAAAAGTAGCCTATGTTACTCTGCGTGCTTTCAACGGTTTTCCGGGTGGTTAAAAATGATATTATTTTTATAATCCAAGATGGCCGCCATGTCGAATTGTCAATTTAACAATACGGGGGTCGTTTTCAAGGTATTTATTCCGGGTGGCTAACTCTATGCTAAAAATCCAGTTTAATGGTTGCTTAATTAGGGCGTGAAGAAAGAAAAAACAAAGCAACAAACACACATTCGATTTATGTATGTTTAAAATATATTAAAGATACGTAACGGCAAATTACTGGTCAGTTTTTAGAAATATTTTGTTTGGATATTTTGCATATAACGCAAATATACATAAACTCAAAAAACTTTTCACCTTTTTTTCAAGGTCGGTTGATGTAATTATCTGCCTGTGTACAGATAGACATGAGAAAACAGTAGGTAAGGTTTTTAGTTCAACCAGGGAATCATAAAAGCAAGAAGAACATAGAGGCTATAAAAGTTTAACTCTACAATATCTCAGTCGAGTCGATCGGAAACTGTAGTCTGCAAAATTAATCACGATTCCGGACCCGGGATGCCGGCCGGCCGAACTGCATTGATTTTATTCCTTTTACTAAGTCTAGCTTCTACCTACCTAGTGCAGTTTTGATAGTATTTTGCATTTCAATAGAAATTTGAAGCCTCAAAGGCTTAAAGGCGGACTGAAATGCGGATTTCTGTTATATCGGTAGATCGGAAGCTGCATCGGAGCAGGGTAGTTAGTGGGTCTTAGCTCTAAGGACACAAACACAAAACTGCGAATAGACAACTTGTGACGCTAATTGCTGCGATTGGATTTCGTGAAACAAGGCATATTTCTTCTAAGGCTAGTGATGTCATTATTTCTATGATCCTGAACCATAGTAAACAAATTTTGTGTTTTGAATTATATCGTCAGAATATTTGCGCACTGCTCTTATTGATATGACATATGAATAAAACATAGGACACGACAACAACAACTGTTGAAGTAGTGGTATAAAATAAAAATATAAAATTATAAAAACGCAACGTTCTAAAAGTTTCTCATTGTAATTTGGATCTTTGGAAGTGGATAGATACTACCATGATTGCTAATAGATGACGCTATAAGACTGATTTTAAAAGGCATATTATATTCTAACTTCGGCATCGGGGGTAGGAGGGCTGTAGTTTAGTGGTCAAGGAGCAGAGGCCAGAAAGTTGCAGGTTCAAATCCAGTCGGTTCCGTTAACTTTATATGCATTTTAAAAATGTATAAAATTGGTATTTCCATATATCCCTGATTGTACAGAGATCAAATCTATGCTTTCCAATACGACAAATTTTTTATTTAGGAAAAAGTTGCATATATATCGAAGTAGCGGTGCGTTCAAGTTATTAAGGTTTAAAAAGGTAGGTTTCACACTTAGTTTTTATCATGATGTCGGTTAACGTTCAGCTTTTTGGGCTGTAGGTTGTCAAGTCAGTTAAAGGATTGTACAGTGATATATTGAAAATAATTTTATCGAAAATATGAAGCTTTGATAACTGTTTCAGAGCCGACCTCGCATCGTAGTTTTCTATGACGTGCGAATGACTCTCTCTCTCTCTCTCTCTCTCATACTCTTATCTTATAAGAGATAGTTGAAAACATGGGCTGATTTGCGTATTAAATCTTGAAAATACAATCCAACACCTAAAATTTTTTTTACAAACTGAGTCAAACTTAGGACGGTCAGTGTTCCAAGCAAACTACTGCGACATTAGCTTAGTTAATATTCAGTTAAGATATTAATTACTACACAGAGATGTTGTTAGCAGTATATTCAAAATTCAAATTTGGTTAAAGCATTTTAGGGTAACTACCTAAACTTTCACTTGTCATGTTCGGAGAACATAGCTGAGCCGTAGTCTGTAACCTTTACGTCACCTATCATATATGACCCCGCTGAATAGGTACCTATTTTAAAATTATTATGATGTTTCAGCTACAGATGTTTTAGAAAAAAAACATCTCTTACGTCAGCCTTATAACGCACTGCATACCTTCACTGATCAAAAACACCCACTCCCTGGAGCACTTCGGGGACCTGGAACGTTTATTGGTCTTCTGGACTGTTGGCTATTTACAGAATTGCGAATGGTAGGTACTTAAAATACTTGACAAGGTACAAAACGCCTTCAAACATTTTTATAAGATATCCAATAGACCCTCTTTAAGTTGAAATTTGCTTGGTGCCGCGCTGCATTCCCAACGTCGTTACCTACATTACAACAGTGCGAGCCAAAATCATTGTAAATACGTCACCGTACGGCTCATAATACACTCATCTAGCCGGAAAACAATCTGGGAACGAGCGAGTCTAGTACGAAACACTGCTTGCACCATTTAAACGACCGCATAGGCTGTTATTCGCCAGCCTGAAATAGTTCAAGATGAACATCGCCAACGTTTTAGCCAAATTTACTTTAGAAGTCGTTTTAATTAGGATAAGAGTCAAAGTAAACGTCAAACCTCTCTTACATGCTTTCTTTCTTTTAACTATTTGTTAGATAGGTATTTGAACATGCGACTCTGGCAATCGTGGCCTGTCATACCACCGAAGCTGAAACTTGTATATATGCCTTTTGATCAGTCTTACAACGACTGCGGCTCAATCAAGTACGAAACATTGTAGTTTCGATCAACTTTATAAAGGTCCATATTACAATAGACAAGTTTGAAACAATAGATGACTCATTGAGGATGATCGGCGGCAGGAGAGTCAAACTCTGTTGGTTCCGTAATTTTTATATGCATATAAAAAAACATAAATTTATCTACTGAAAGTGTAGGTAAAAACACTAAAAAGAATTATAAAATTCCCTGGACCATTCATAATCTCCTCAGATGATCATTTCAGATCTTTCTAAGATCCTAGTACCTCCTTGCGAGAGTCTCACCAACAATTTTGCAACGCATAAGGACTATTTGACGCGAAACGCTGCTGATACCATTTAACGAACCGCACTGACTGGTATTGGCTAACCGGGAAGCATTATCATTATTCCTATAGATAATTCTTCACTTAGTACAATAGTGAACCGCGCAATTTTGGGTACGATCTCTAACCTACCATTCTTCCTTTTATCTGTTTTAAATGTACGAGCAAGGACATGGAAATGTGTCCCACTCGCACGGCATCGCTCGTCCTTGCCGACATCCCATTAATATTGCAGACGACCATTTCCGATCGATCCCGGTGAAACGTCTAGCTATCGCTTAAATATCAATTCGGAGATAGTGAAATGAATGATTTGTAACTGCCTACGCAAAAAGTTTACCGCTTTATCCTTTGTGGTAATTTACTACTTGCTAGAGTGCTTTGAGTTATAATCTGCCGCGTTGTTGTCCGCGTTTATTATGGTTTTATACAAATCCCGTGCAAACCGTTTGTTTTCCTGGATAAATATTTTCTACAACATTTTTAAGTCAGTTTCAAGTAAAATGTAGAAAGTTACTATGTATAGGTATACTTCGCATTCCTTTTATATGGTAGCAAGGAAAATACCAGTATTTTTTAAATATAGTTCCACGGTTACATACCACGATAATATTTTTTGATTTGTCGATATTTCGACCCACGGGACTGGGCCCGAAGCCGAGGTGTCCCGTCGTGACCACGATCCATGCAACTGGGTCGAAATATCGACAAATCCAAAAATATTATCGTGGTATGTACTCGTTAAAATCTTTATAATACCAGTAATTTTCTACATTTTACTCTACATTTAATAATCGTAGCGCAATTAGTGTAATACTTTTTATTGTGTAGTTCCGGCGGTCATCAGTGGCGTGCATCATCAGTTTCACTTGACCAAATAGTGCTTTTAAAATAACAAATGCTCAAGTTCTTTAAAAATACTCAAATCGCTATAAGTGTCCATATAATATTTGAAGAGTTCCCTCAATTTCTAGTGGAAATGGGACCACATGGGAAGCATACCGTCTCAAGCAAAAAAGTATTTTTTCAATTCGGTTTATATATGACCGAGTTCAGAGGTAACAAACATAAAAAAAATTAAAAACAAAAATTAGCAACGCGGCCTTGGCGAAATCTGAGAACAAACAAGTATGATCTTTGACAACGGGACCTTAATAATCATCAAACTTAATTAATAATTTAATTTAAATTAATTATGGTCGAATATCGACCAGTAGGGTAAAACTTTATTGTGTTTTATGTTGAACTTAGCAATGACAATATAGTGTTTCACAATGCATTAGTTCTGTATCACGGAACCTGCCAACTCCTTTTTAACCAGATTTAACGACTAATTGATTAGGATAAATCTCTCAATCGTTAAATGGAGTCTAACTAAGCAATAAAGACGTTTTGAGAGAGGGTAGACACCAACGTTTTGCAGGCTTTAAGGAATTGGTTGCCTTTGGCCAAGCAAATAAAAAAACTGTACAACAAAACATTGTCAGACCAATTAATATGGTAATCGTACTAAAACGCACGACCGCACAGTTCACTTTCCATTTCTGTAATACGTAAATGTATAAAAATGTTGCATTAAACATGAAATTGAAGGAATTGTAAATGTACATATTCAAGAAACTTAATCAATCGCCTCGCGATCGGTTCTGTTACCAATTCACTTTCATTGAAATGAAAACGAGTGAAAGGTCGTTGAACGCTAAAACACTTGTCATATTTTTGCGATATGACGTCATAAATCACAACATATTAGCTGACCACGGACTCCTACTAGAATAAGAAAAGTTTAGGCAATAGTCCATCCCGCCGGCCAGCGTGCGATAGACTTCACATGCCACACACGAGGTTTCTTCGTGATGTTTTCTTTCGCCTTTCACCGTCATCGAAGTCCTAAGAACTAAACTATTATCGCCTCCATCATCATATCAACCGATTATCGACCAACTAAAGGTCTCCTCTCACAATGAGAAGGGTTTCAGGCCGTAGTCCACAACGCTGGCCAAGTGCAGATTGGTGACCTCCTCAGAGATCACTCTGTAGAAATCCTACGCATGCAGGTTTCCTAACGGTGTTTTCCATTATCGCTTCTTTAGTTACAATTAGTGTTGCCCAAATGCAAGAACAAGACGAGACTTAGCCAGTCTTGGTCTTGGTCTTGGTCTTGCGCTCCCAGTCTTGGTCTTGGTCTTGGTCTTGCAGCAAGAGTCTTGCAAGTCTTGCAATTACCTATTAGTCTATTACTATTTATTAAAGTTTACTTTAAATCTTAGAAAAACGTATTAGAATTGGAACATTGTGAGCTTGAATTAACATAGCCATAGTAAAGATCAAGCAGATTAATAAATAACTGAAGATTTGATAAGAAATTCGAAAAATCAACTGACCTATATGTCGTTTTCCATGGAAGTAACTGTTTCTTAATAAACATTTATGATTTATAAGCTTACATTTGCTAAAACATGTAAAAAAACAAATTAATTACAATAACTTGACTGTATTTTAAAGAACAATACTTATCTGTCTAGAAAGAGATTGAACCCTCAACTTATAAGAAATTTAATAAAAGAGTTTTACGATTTATCATTTATTTGAATAAAGCTGAAGAGTTCGTTTGTATGTTTGATGACAGAAGTTTTAAAATAAATAAATAAATCCTGAACGTCACTATACCTCCAAAGTTACTATTCCTCGTGGACGAAGTCGCGGGCACAGCTAGTAAATACTTACTCTCATCATCTCTCTCAGAGATATTCGAACACTTTTTTGCTATTTTTTCTTGTAAAAACTTAAGAAATATAATGACTAAATGTACAATAATAGTACCTAAGTAATTAGTTTAAAACCATATAAGTAATCAATATTATAATTACTTACTAGAATGAATTATTATGACATCTACTACCTATCCTCACCATTTTATCCTAATCATAATACTACTTGCGTGATCAGTATAATGTATTCATTTTCATTCTAAGCACTCTGAAACTTATTTATTCTTTGGAACACCTGTAGGTACTCTTAAAATTCGAAATTATTTTGCATGAATAGTGTCAAATGTTATGATTTCGGCGCGGCGGCAACGATTGTTTTAGATTTCAAAAGAAGCCGCCGGCGCGTGTATCATAACCATGTACTTCCGAAAAGCGGCAAATTTCTTTGAGAAGTAAGTACAAAACCTTTGATGCCGCATTATCAAAGTGCCGATGGTTAAAACATAACTATGCATGCACTCAGTTTGATTTTAATAGATATTTTTTTATTCGCTATGTTTATGGTATTAGTCGTAATGCGCATAGGTCCAGTTTTTCATATTCTTTGATATAGTTTTTTGCGTCTCATAGAATTCCTAAGCGTACCTACCTACCTATACACCGAACTGTTACACCTAACTACTCCGTGAAATAGCGCTAAGTCCTAGCTGCAAGACGCAAGAGTCTTGCAGGCTATGTCTTGTTCTTGCTCAAGTCTTGCACGGTCAGTCTTGGTCTTGGTCTTGCTAAAAATACGCGGTCTTGTTCTTGGTCTTGGTCTTGCAAAAACGCAAGAACAAGACCAAGACTGCAAGACCAAGACTGAATTTGGGCAACACTAGTTACAATGTAAAGCCTTTAGTATAAAATTTGTCTCAGAAGTCAAAGGACTTAACTTTAACGGGAATAACCCATGCCCAGTGAAGTATGAGGCTTGTGTGGGTTAAACTGATTAAGGTATATGTAGTTTTTATTTTAATATTATCCAAAATAAATATTAGGTAGGTAGCGGTGATATACTACGATAATTCAATTCAATATTACTTCGAGTACGTCCCAAAAAGCGGCAGCAGCTGCCGAATCTGCTCGAATGCTTAAGCGCCGTAAATACTCCGTTATTTGTAATGACTACCTTTTTGCGGCGCTTGCGTTTGAGACTCTAGGGCCATGGTCTTCGGACACGAAAATTTTATTAACATAGTGTCACAAAAATTGGTCCTTACGTCTGGTGACCCAAGAGCTGGCGCTTATTTAGCCAAACGGCTAAGTCTAGCTATACAAAGGGGCAACAGCGCCAGCATTTTGGGTACCATGCCCATAAGTGAACAGTTAGACGGTTTATATTTATTATAAATATTAATTTTAGTTTGTAATTATTATTTCCATCTATATGTTTTATTAGTTAAATAAATAAATAAACATGAAAGTAAAAAAAAAAAAATATTAGTTCCTTTAACGGTGACGGAAAATATCGTAAGGGTACTGTATCTGAAAGTTCTCGATAAAGATAAAGATGATAATGATGATGAAAATACACTTATGTATTGTATTATTATTTTTTTACATTTTACGTAGTTTTAAATTAACCATGCCGTGTGAACAAACATTAGCAAAAGCGTGTAAACAATGATTTGCATTAGGCGGTGCGCAAACGTTTCAGTTATCTAAACTAGACACCCACACAGAGCCAAAGTCCAAAACTTGCAATATGTTGTAGAATCGTTTTCTAATATCTAATAATTGAAATCCATAAGATCATCCATAAATTAATATTATTAATAGGTATAGAGCCTGTATAACTGTAGCTAAGAACGGGTTATAAATTTTCAGTCAACTTGGGCTTAAGACCGATCTTGAGAAGCTGCTCTTAGCTTTATTTTGGTTTTTATCGATTTTTTTCCTCGTGTAACAGAACCGATATAAGTCTTCTTCCTTTCTAAAACATCGCTACATAGTCGCAAAAAAGTTTTGCATAAACATCGTCGAAACATATCTACATATATATAACAATAATTTTAAAAGTAATATTCACTGCTTGACACAAGTATCGATGCAAATAATTAGTTTTACGTTTGCCAATGCCTTTATATGGAAAAAAAACAATGGAAAAGACAGACGCGTAGTAAACACATTAATTACCTACATCTCATAGACAATTACGTGACATGTAGACAAATTATCATAGACACAGTAGGTACATAATGGTACTTGTAAATAATATATTAGTTACCACTTTGGAGTACGAGCTGTGAATCTAAAATAATGAGCTATTGAAATTTCAATATAATGCGCAACACATATATGAACACGTCCATAAGCTGTATATGCATATTTTTTGGGTCTTCATGCATGCATAATAGATTTGCTGAATCCATAAATAGCTGGGTACAAGATTATGAAAAGTGAAAAGAGCGTGCCACATAGTGCGAAACTTTCAACTTGTATCACGGGATTTAGCAACGATATGCGCTATGTGCTAATGAAAGCAAAGACAATAATGTGCTTGCAGAAAGTGCATCCAGACGATATTGATGGACGATAGAGTATGGATTAAAAAAAAAACAAATCAGTCAATCTACAATTACTCATTGTAAAGTCAACAGCGAAGTCGGAGCGAAACGTGCCTAGAGAATACATTGCCGAAGATCTTTTCGGTGTGGAGTATAAATATTGAAGAAAATATAAATTACACCATACAGATTCTCCTGCTTTTCGCAGAGTATAGCAATTAAGCTTATTTTTAAAAGGGCTTGTTCATCGAACACCTTGTGCAAGCATGCCTCAAATCTACTCTCCTCTGTCTATTACTATATATAGTAGATCGAAAAAGAAGAAGATTTTCACATATACAGATTATACATTTTGACGTCTTCCCCGGCGAAGTAGTACCTAAGCGATATGGTATTATTATGTGGGCGGGCCTGCGTTCGATTCCCGGCGGGGGCTTTTTCAGAATTTTCTCTGGTCTGTTTTGGTGTAAGCCGATTGGAGTAGTATGAATTTAACATAACTGCCACACCCCTAACACCTGTTAGGGGTGTGTTAGCCCGCTACTAGCTTAGCACCTAGTTAGAAAGCGGTCAAAGGCGATCTTGCAGTGAAATAATAAAAAAAAACACACTTGTCTTTGACATGCATTCCGTCCCGTCAGCTTAGTGTAATAAACGTGAGGAACATTGTAATAATTATAAATATTTTGCAGGATTTTATCACTTTATTTTATGACTATCGTAAATTTTATTGTTGGAATAAAATTCCCGAAAACAGGTCAACTCACGTTACGACGCATATTATTTGTATTTTTAAATATGAAGGTCATGCATGTGTCTTTGTTTTATCAGACTTCTTCATTTATTCACAACACATTCTAGTTAATAGTTACGTTTACATTCTAGTTAACTTTAAAGTGCTTGTAAGAAGGTGTCAATCACATAATTAGGTTAACAAAAATCGTCTTTTTTGCCTAAAAACTAAAGTCTAATAACAGCGCGTGTTGCCAGTGATAATTTACGGATCTGAACATATCGCTTAGTTACCATGGTCTTCATAAGAGGGCTCAGAGACAGCCCGCGATAGAGGGGAGCAAGGCTATCTGCTGGAACCAAATCAAAAATCCGTAGAAGAATTTGGATGTTAGGGTCCCAATGTGCTGGAACGGCGTACTTACAACGGCAACCGCAGCATTGAACGACCCTCAACGCGGTGGACAAACGAGTCGCTGGGTACCGCTCGAAACAACCGGCCCAGGACTGTAGATTACAGAGCACCCTACAAAAGAGTTATGTCTACATATATGATGACGATGATGATGAAATAATCAGGGCGTAGCGTGGATCGAACCTTGTGCACGCTGAGTATTTCTGTCTGGATATTTTTTTTATGGTGCTCAAGAGTCAAGAAAAGAAGAAAGTTTATAAAAACACATGTTCACAAAGAGTTTAAAACATACAATGTTCACGAGTTATGAAATTGAGATTGTTTGTTGCCGCGGTAATATTAATACTTACAATTCTCATTCCTGCTTCCCAAGAAGTCAAGATAAAAGCCACATAGAACAATCATGTATATATGTTAAACCCAGTCCAGTCGCAGTCATTCATAAGATTACATCATAGGTCCTTGAAATTAGCAGATTTATGACCACAAACAAACCTGTTATTTTCATACATACGTGAGTATTTAGCATGTATGTTTATTAATCACCTCATCGTATTGAACACGAAGAATGAAGAATTTTTAACATGAACATGTTTTATTTGTTATTGCATTGGCTTGCCATTTAAATAATTTGCTACTAATGTACAGTTAACTAACGACCAGTTACAGATTTTTAACGAGCATTATTATCAAAGTTTAGTCGTTGTACAGCTTCTTTTGAATAGTTTGTGTACCATATTGTGTACCAATGTGCGTGTATTTACAGGCATATGAGTCTTAACACCTACGACTCAGGTCGATGGCCACAGAGCGGCACGTTGCAAGACGTGTTTCTGGCATACCCTTCGAAGTGTTGCTCTGTTTATGGCGATGGTTTTCCACCATCAGGTGGGGCATCTGCTTGGTCCGTCAATTATTACTATTAAAAAAGCATTAGTCGTATTTATAACCCGAACTGAAAGCTTAAGTAGCTCTCCAAGGCATGGTAGTTCATAACCCAAACTCCAGCCTATTAAGAGTTTCTTGACAGATAAACGCAGTACCGAGCATTTTTTTACGCTCCGACACGGAAATCGAATATAGGACTTCGTTGTCCGTTTCTCCTATGGAAAAAAAACACATTACTAGCAATAGGCTGGGGGATAGTGAATGAAGGCTCAAAAAAATGTCTAAGACTAACGAACAAATGAAAAAATGCTTAAAGCGTCAACGAAGCATTTTAGATCGTGTTTTATCAAATCAAATAGTCTTTATTTGATAAATGGCGTACATATTATCATAGGAATATGGCGTGCAAATATTTTACAATAATATTTATTACAATTTATAATTATTAATTAAAATTACAGAATAATTATTATTATTTTTTTTCATTAGAATTATGTACCAACGTATGTATAAAATATAGAATAAAAATGATAAATTTTAAAAGTCAGTCTTTTTTCTAGAAATTCATTAATATTCTCATATTTAAGTATTTATGGTATATTAAGATATGTATTAGTATATTTATTTTTTATATTTATCAATAGTATTTTTTTTTTATTTAAAAAAAAATATTGTAGTCTGGTTTATGTATTAGTATGTAGATATTCGTATGTATGTACTAAATAGTGTACCCCACCTATTTGTTTTCTTTTTAGTTTTCCTAATCCTAAGGTTGCCTGGCAGAGATCGCTACTTAGCGATAAGGCCGCCTTTGGTATCCTGCTTCATTCTTCATGTGTTTGTTCTTTTTTTGTCTCGTTTTTCTGAGTGGTGTACAAATAAAGAGTATAAATAAATAAATATTGTAAAAACATTATTTAGTTGTGTTAATGTTGCAACATTCTGAAATCGAATTCAGACGAGTCGATTTTGTTCATAATTTACACGATGACTTCAATTTTCATCATAATAAGCAACTAAACTCCAACAAATAATGATAAAATACCTGTTGGGAATTAGGGTATTATAGTATAAAAACCAATATACATTATATAAATATTATAACGCGTGCAGTGCGGTAGAGTAACTAAAATAAATAACTGCACTGAATATAATCAGTAATCAACCACTTTTGTGACAATACCTATCTGATTGTTTATACCGATAAATGTAACAATACCTATAGATTAAGTCATACCTACACTGTGAATATGAATGAACTATACAAGTATACCTAAAATAGACTGTCGACGATACTCGGCTCAATGGAATGACGCAAATACCAGTATTATGTAGGCACCTTAGCCTATACGTTGGAATGTTAGGTTTAAAGACATATTTTATTCTTAAAAGAATAAAGTTTCACTGAAAGAGTAATTAAAATATAATAATAAATAAGTGGTAATATATTATCAAGTTATTGTGATACAAAACTAAAGTAAAAGGTGTGGTTTATAAAAAAAATTAACATTGTTTTTGTAGCTTACTATTAAATGTTTTAAACAATTTTTCGCAAAAAAAACTCTTTTGAGAGAAATCTTTCTTTCTTTTGCGAGAATCAAATTTGTAAATGTAAAGTATTGTGCTTAAAAGTTAAAAAAATATTACACAGAGGATAAATTCTTTGATAATCTTTGGAGTCGGGTATTATTTATCATACTGCAAAACTTTTGTTCAAAAATTGTTTCTTGCAATGGGTACTTTTAGAAAAACAACAGTACAAAAGTTCTTAACAAAATTACGCGGAGACAACCATAACATCAGCTTTAAAGTCAAATAAGGTCACGGATTACTATAAACAAAGTTTTTTGTGTTGTTATAGATGTTTTTTTTTTTTGGTTAAATGTATGTCCATCAATCTGAGGCTTAGGAGTTAAGCTTCATGTGACTGTAATAACACCGGCATCCACGCCCCTTAGACCGGAATACAGCGATGCAATAATGTTGATCAGCGACAGAAATTAGCATGACGGTAGTACTACCTCGGACAAAAAGCTCTACAAAGTACTATTATATTGCTATATACAAAGTGTTACGGAATTACGAAATACTGTTGAAGGGTAAATAAATATATTTAATAAGGAATCACCCTGTAAACATATAAAATCAATAAAATCATAATTATTTTCTCATACAAATGAATTCGAAAAATTCTAAGTTTATTTTTGACAACCCTATTGAAGATAAACGACCGACACACGCATTGTGCCTACGCTATGCGACGCGGACCTTATAAAGTAATTCGTTTTAAGGAAATTGCATACAATTCTATTATAAAGCTTATAGAAAAGTCCTATTATAGTTTACGAGGACTACGTAATCGATAAAAAAGCTTGGCGATTAATGATTACTCTAACCAGGTTGGTCTTCTAATAACTTTAGATGACAATGTGAGATGATGAATAATAAAAAACACCCGGCTAAGTTTGTTGTGGGCTTCTTCTTAGACCACGACGCGTTTGGAACCCTCGTAGCTTTAGTTTTAAGTTTACTAATATGGTTATCGCCATTATCTCACTACCGTGTAATACTCATGTAATTTACGCATCATAAGTGACACCTATGTAGGCCCATAGGTGGCACTTTTGATGCGTAAATTACATTACTTAATAAAAGTAAAGTCAAAAAAATATCATTATTTATTTGAATAAAGATATTTTTGACTTTGACTTTAAAGTGATAGGAGTCACATGATTTTAATTTTGCATGTGACGTTAGGGCTGTATCTGATTTCTTTCCGTAAAAATCAGACAATGGTTTACTCAAACTATTAGTTTTTCGGTTTATCACGGATAAGTCTCAGAGACACTACATAATGTAACTCTGAAGCCTATGAAGTATTCTTTCGGTTTTTTACACGTTGCATATATACCCCATTTTCAATTTACTTTATTGCATTGAAAATTTTGTAATTGAAGTTATATATAGAAACAAGCTTCACTCACTCTACTAATTATATTGTAATTAATTAAACTGACACTTGAGAACTACACGAAGACTGTAGAGATCTTACCGCGATAGCTTCGTCCTTTGTTTGTCCATTACTGTTATAATATAATTGGCTTGCTCGTCATAACAAATAGTACAATAGAGGTAGTATGAGTTTGACTGGTTTTACTACTGTGTTATCGGAATTGATATGGCTTTTATTTTTTTCCAAAGATGGCTAAAGTTATGTTACCGATTTTGCGGTTTCAAAATTAATTTTGTAGCTCAACTTAAATAACGCTATATTATACTAAAGTGCTGAGTATAGTCACCATTCGAGACTCAGCTTCACGCGAACATGCAAGTGTTTAGAAAGTATGACAATAAGTTCAAAAATTATTTGTAATTGTTGGCCGTTTACTTTTCCGCAATAAATATATTTTGACTCCAGGTAAAGCTTTAAAGCTGTGCTTAAGGAAAAGAACTTTTTATTAAATTCCGCGGGTTTTTTTCCAATTTCATAGGGACTTTTCTCCGGGGCTCCATCTTCAGAATGCAAACTATATTGGTGCCTTTCACCAAAATCAGTGGATTCGTTGTCAACATGGCCGACAAGCAAACAGCATGGTTTCGCATTTATAATATAAGTTAAGTAGCTACACGCTATACGGTATATTCCTGCGAAATATTCAAAGGATCTCTTACATCGTACATCTCAGCGCTCGAACGGACGGAAACGACGCTTCTTTTTTTATTCGGTGGATTGTTACAATCTATTTATACATTTCTCAGCTTGTATGAGGCATTACAGTCATACTACAATTATTGGTGTTTATATTATTATTATTTTTTGTAGTGATAATTGACCGACCTGCTTGGTCATATGTTCACCTGATGGTAAGTGGAAAACCATCGCTTATAAACAGATTAATGCATCCTGTACCTTTGCCCATCAATGAGGCGTAGACGTGAAGCCTTATTTGCCTATAATTACACCGTCAACAACGCCCTTGAGGCTTATTTCTGCCGCTAAGCAGCATTGCGACATTGCCGCTTAGCGGCAGAAGTCAGCAGGGTGACTTCTGCCGCTACTTCCCTGGACTTGCTCTGTCACACAAAGCTCTACTACTGCTAATTGCACTTATTTACGATTCAGCGTTACGATATAATAATATCCCGAAAAGCCCGCTTCAATCATCACTTATCATTCACTAGATGATATTGCAATCATTTGCAAACAAATGATGCAATGGAAAAAAATATTTATTTATTTTATTTTATTTATTGTGAAGCCAACGTTATATACAATGCCTTAAAAATTATTATAAACATAACGGTAATATTCTGAATTTTACATTGTATACCCCACTTACAGGCTAACTCTGCTTGCATCATGAAATATAGACGTTCTTCAATATACAGAACCTAAAAGTAAAGAGATAAATTTAAAAAAAATACAAAAGATACTACAAACTATAATAAAAATGAAAATAAAAATAAAATTATTGGGAGACGTTTCCAAGATATCCATCAGCAATAGTTCTCATACTTAGATTGACGTACTAATAAACAACGTAGTTATAACGACTAAGATACTGGGAGGTATCTTTGCATCGTTCGAGTCCATATAGGACTGAAGTGTACCGAGAATACACTCGTATTTATATCAAAAAACCCACCGGCAAAATGTCAGGAACATTGCTTTTGAGTCAGATATTGCACTCCTCATAAGCGGAGCGTGAGGTGATGCTCTACTCTCGACATGTCAAAAAACGCAGTCTTTCAAAACTAAAATCATGTTTTTTTTTATTAATATAACACTTACAAGATAATATGGGTGCACTAACATCAAGTTAAATAATCTGTATAGCACATATGATATATATTTTAAAAGCAATTATTCTTGTTCAATATAGTAAATAATAATAAAACTAATCATTCTTGGACGTCCGGGTGTCTGTGTTTACGGATCCGTGTATGTGGCAGAGAAATTGGACGAAAAAATTATCTTACCAGAATATTTTTTTTATATTATATAAAGTAATGCACTGTGCTGATTCCTAGTTAATATTAGCGTTCTAAGTACTGTCGTTTAATTATAATTTATCAAAAACATTTTTTTCTATATGCAAGAGTATGTGGAAAATCAAGATTCGCGCATGCGCTATGTAAATTTCGTCTCATAAAATCGCGTGAGACATAAAGATATTAATTTAATTTGTTATTTCATTATTGAGTGTGAGTTTTTGTTTTTTTTTTGGCTTGGACTTTTTTTTTAAATGTGCATGACCGCGATGAGGCGTGCACTTTTGTATTTTCCAAATTTTAAGTTTCATAATTTCTTGAGAACTATTAAGGAATTACCAGCACATTTGTTAAAATGCTTATCAACTAACTGAAATTTGGGACATATAAAGTTATAGATATCATTAGTACAATTATTTACCCACTTTATCAAATTACTGTAAGTTTAGACATGAAAGATTAAAAACTTCAGATCGGTTATCATCGTCGTTAAAAATGGGCCGTACGTTTGAACAATCAATAAATTAACAATCGCCCTCCCCCAAAATAGCACTGCAGTTAGTAGGATATCCGATTGTCATAGCAATTTTGGGAGCAGCCATCATTGGAGGTACCTACCTATGTAAATAAAAACTACAAGCTCTTGCCCTCAAATTAGCCTGCGTGGAATTCGGGTCAAGTTTGCTCTCAAATCTCTGGTTCTAGAGGACTATAGGTATTTACTGCTTCAACTTTTTTGTTCAGTGTTTTAAAAACTTTTCAATGTAATGGTTTCTGGTTTGAGCCGACAGTACCTGCTTGAAGTAGGTTTGTCAGTGCCACACTGTAAGGTGACTCTTTAAATAAAATCGGCGGTCATCCCAAAAACCTCAAGTTTGAAATCAGAATATAGAATGACACTACCTCGCCCCCGCCCCTTATGTAAAATGTAAAATGTAAATTGTTGATGTTATAAAAGAGCAATTGCTGAGTTTCTTGCCGACTTCTTCTCGGTAGAATCTGCCTTCCGAACCGGTGGTAGAGTCACTACAAACAGGCAGACTTGACGTTTCAAAAGTTCTTATATTAGGCCTAATTGAAAAAATGAATTTTGAATTTTTATTTTTTTTCGAATTTCTTCCAACGGGTGTCATACGAGGTGACCAAGGGCATATAATGAAATAAATATGCTACGACAATATACAAATCGACATCTAGCCCCAAAGCAAGCGTAGCTTCTGTTATGGGTACTAAGATGACTGATGAATATTTTTGGAATAATATACATAAATACTTATAATATACAGATAAACACCCAGACAATGTAAAGCATCCAGGTTCAACCCGACTGTCCGAATAAGAGGCATTTAGTCCAGCAATGGACTATTATATAATTGAAGTTTGGAAGTCGAAGCTCTAATTTGGAAGTGAACGGGTTTCTTAGACAAGATGTTTTCGTCTTCACACGCCCCTTTCCTTTTATTCATTTAGCCTTAGTCTAAGTTTTTCTGTAAAATGGATAAAACCTATGTTATCGTAAATAATATGTAATATTTAAGGAGGAACTTACATCATACATATTGGATAGAAGCAGGCGTTACTTCGCGAAACTCCATGATATACAAAGAACATGAAACTTAGTTTGCTATCTTCCGAAAAAGCAGAAGAATCTGTACGGTACTATAAATAATTTCTTCAATTTATATACTCCACACCAAAAGTCTTTCACAGTGTAATCTCTACGCACATTTCGCTCGGACACAACATCTCCTGAGGATGCTCCATTTTGGAGAAAACGTGCGTACAGAGCATACTGTGCATGATCTGTTTGGTGTGGAGTAACAAGATTGAAGATTATATAATGATATTCCATCGTACTGTTTTCTAGGAGTGTAATATGTTCGTTGTCACTCAATATAGCATATGTATATTATACATACATTTGACATATTCACGTTAATCTAAACATGACTTGATTATAGTGTGGAGTAAAAAGATTGGAGAAATTATATAATGATAATTCATCGTACTCTTCTGCTGTCATGGAGTATAATGTTCATTGCAACTCCATACAGTATATTATGTATATACAATATAATGTATATACAGTATATTAAGTATATAACAGATTCAAGTTATTCTTAAGTTGAGTTTGTAATTGTGTGGAGTAATAAGATTGGTTAAATTATATAATGATAATTCATCGTCCTTTTCTGCTTTCACGGAGTGTAAAATGTTCATTGTAACTCCATACAGTATATGTATATACATACATTTGATATTAATTCTAAATTTGACTATATTAACTTGATAAGTTACACTAGGGTCTATAGATCAAATGTATCAGCAACAAACATGAATTGAAACGCAAATTTGATTTAAAAAGTGAATCTACCTGCAGTCAGTCGTCTAAAACATTCGAAGTAAAAAGTAGACGGCATCCACTTGAAACGAAGTTACTCCTAAAAATACTTTGTTATTCGTACTCGCAAGTATAAATACGAACTTCTACGAAGTGAACTAAATGGGCACGTTGCGACGCAGACGGCGATGAGACCTTCTTCAAATGGAGATGTATTAAAATAGAAATTCGTTTCTAATGCATGACTCGGGACTTGCAGACGTATTATACCTTTTTATTCAATAACATGTTAGCGCTTGTCAGGGATTCTGTGATGGGTTGATATGACGATGATGATGTAAGCTCACTGTATACATTCAAAAAAATATCACTGAAGCCTTTCCTCCTACCGCCTAAAGTTAATAAATTGATTCCAAAATCTTGAGATGGCTGATTAAAATTAGAAGAACTAGCTTTGTGTACAGCGAAGACAGAAAAAGGTTGGCAATACTCAATTCACGCTTATGAAAGCATTTATTGCATCTAAAGTCCTTGTAAGACTTTCCTAGGAAGAAAAGTGATCTCTTTCGTTTGTTTTGTCTAATTCTGTCCAATTTTGAACAAATATAAACTAGATGTGGCGTGTGTTGACGGCAGATCAGAATACAGTTAGACCAAACAGTAAAGTTTTTTAGTTTTACGTTTTTTAGGAGAAAATATAAAATATTAAAAAACGTGTGTGTACTTATGTACACGTGAAAGACGTTATACTCTTCTTTGGCGTAACCGGATAAATTTTTTTTCAAAAATTTTATCTTTCGCCTTATTCTGCGTTTGTAGAAAAAACTAGAGTAGTTTTTTCTAATAGAAAAAATTACTACATTGAAAGATTTATTATAACGTATCTAGTTATCTCATTATCGGAATACATTATCATCATAAAAGCTTGCTTGCATCTTCGGCCATCGCGTGTGATGGTAGACAGTCATTGGTTTGCACTGTTTATGCCGATAGGTACAGAATTTATGATAGTAAATAACTTTTCTGTGAATTCAATACTTTCAGAGAAATAACAGTAGGTACAAGGACTTCGTAAAAATTACGTGTTGACAACCATAACATACGCCGTTTCCATTCAAGGTCAAATTGGGTCACGCATTACTATGGCAAGCTAGTAAAGAATAAGATCCTATGTGGCATTAAACCAATAATTGGCACACTCTTTCACAATCACACACATAGGTATACGAGTAAATTTTGATGTTTATTCATTACTACGAAATACTTAAGATGTGAACTGAATACGTTTTGTAAATAACAATTATATTTTTAAATAGAGTATAAATTATACTTTTTAAAGGTAATTTCCTAAAAGTTTTCCTTTCTAAATGACTTTGTATATGCAGAAAACAGTATTCCAAAGTTATTTGAACTCGCATCGAAGATACAGGAGTCGAATTTTCAGTTTTATTATATATATATTTATATATCAGTTGCCACACACTGAAAAATATTCATGTTCATCACACAAACATTTTCCAGTTGTGGAAATCGAACCCACAGACTTGGACCCGTAACTGTTAATTGGAATTCAATTAATCCAAATTATGGTTTGATTTCATTTTAAATGTAAGGTCCAAAACATGAATTAAACTATAAACTTAAATCTACAAGGAATAGTAACAATGTCAAGATTAATAGTAATTATAAATTGTGTAAATTACATACTGTTGAGTAAAAATTTGTTTGCATTGTTTGCCTCGGACAAAATAATATAAAATCGTTAATCGCTTCTTAAATTTCTTAAATAGGCGAAGTAAGAACTGAAGTTTTGATCGGAACTATTCGGCAGTAATTTCAGGTATGTCTAGTATAATTTTTTTACTCAAAAATACTGTGGATGTTTATTTATCTCTACGGTGTTTGGTAGGGGGATAGAAATTAGACAAAAAACCGGGTCGGATATTTTAAAACTTGTACACAATCCGATCCTATTCAATTATGATCCGACTGCCGTGCCGGGAGATGTAGGAAGTCCTTAAGCTGTCCAATTAGTAACCCCCGACGCAAAAACGTGAAGTGTGTGTGTGGATGAGTGAATGTGTTTGTGTGGGTGGGTGTGTGTGTGTGTATGGGTGTATGTGTGGCATGGTACCTGATGAAGGGCACTACAAAATTGCGAATTTTTTTTTTTACAATTCCCTTAATATGAATATAAAATGAATTGATAAGATAAGAGAAATTATGTACACGATATTGAGAGTCAGGGTTTTTTAAATTATAAATTCATACGTTTTTATTCTCGGTAATGGTTTACAAAATTAATCGCCTTCAGCAACGGAGTGTTTAATGAAATCCCGCGTTGGAACAATTTACGAGTTCAATTACACGTCTTCAGTTCAATTACGTTGAAATCAAGAAGTCCTTGTAAATAAAACGCTCATTCTGGCTGCAGAAGACGGATGCGTCTAGTTAAGCGTTGTAGTACTGACGGTGTGACAACTTGGAAGCTCGTTTCCATTGTTCAGCGCCGTTTGTTAGATGTGTTATTAACCATATATCGAACCGCGGTTTTTTAACGTGTACACGTGTTACAAATAAAATTAAAAAAACCAAAATCGCGATCGACATCGAACACGAACGGTCAATCAACCCGATCAAAGTAAACTAGCTTACTAGGTGATGATAACCATGCCTGCCATCTTACTGTACCGCAAGACCAAGTGTCACTATTAATTTAAACGAAGTTAATAAGCGGCGATGCGGTAATCTGCTAAGATTCTATGGACTTGACCGATTTTGGCTAACGCCGATTCGACGTTTATTACAAAAATACACTGATGCATTGTATTCAGTCTAATAATCGTATAATGCGAACAGCGCCTCCGTGGATTGAAGCAATTTGCATCAGCACAACAAATTGGGTCTGTGCACAGCGCATACCTACATGTCAAATGTTTTGCGATTGTCCCCTGAAAGATGCTTATAGTTTGATGGATTTGCAAGTTGGATAGCAGCCGTTACTTTATGGAAGTCTCCTCGACTTCCGAAAGTGACCAATAATAATCCGCGTAAATTTTGTACATGCGATGTGATTAAATACATTTCTAGATTATAAAAAATCATTTACATGCGAGTATATCCATTATTGTCCAATTATAATAATATTTAAAGTAACTATTACTCTATACGGAGAACAACAAACTAGGCGACTTGACTACGTTTTATAAAACATATTTTTTTCTAAATATACCATTATCTATATAAGTTACTGCACATGTAGGTACCTACATAGGTATTTACACACCTACTTGAATTTCATAGCGAGACTATCGTATACAAATACCCCAAGTCATTCATATAAACATTAATGGTATATATTATCTGTATATTATAAGTATTTATTCATAAAAATATTCATCAGTCATTTTGAGTACTCATAACACAAGCTATGCTTACTTTGGGGCTAGATGGCGTTGTGTGTATTGTCGTAGTATATTTATATATATTTATATACCACCTCTATCGAACATGCAATAAAATTAACAATTCCATCGAGTGGTTCCATCTTTCGGTTTCATAACTTTAAAATATTATTTTAAATCAATAATCAATTTAAATACATAGTTTTATATTTATAACAAAGGATGTAACTTGTAACTCATATGCTATAGGATTCAAAAGTTAAACTATAACAAAAAACTTTTACTGTAAATTTTTTTCGAAGGGAAAATCCTTTAAGGATGTAAATGTAAAAGTTGCTTTAAAATATATGCAGTGACACCACAGCTGTTTACATTTAATATTAAATGAGGGTTACGGATTACTACATGACAATAGCACAAGGGTTATTGTACTACATATTATTAAACAATAATTCACACACACGTTCATAAGCACACCCACACACGTGTAACTGTTACTGTGTACTGTTTTGAGTCATTACTATTAGTGAGTGTTGTCAATTTTTTATATCATATTTGTTGTACTTATAGAATAATTTTAAATGAAATTTTTTTCTTAACAATTAATTATTCATTGTAAAGTCAAAATCTCCTGAAGATACTCAGGTTTTGGAGCAAAACGTGCGTAGAGGGTGCCGAAGATCTGTTTGTTGTGTAGCATAAGGATTAAAGGAATTATAAACTTCACCATATAGATTCTCCTGCTTTTCGCGGAGTATAGAAAATTAAGCATAATTTTCATAATATATCATAGATTTCCGCAAAGTAACGTCTGCTTCTATCCTAACGATAAAAAAGCTTGAGTGTGTATTATTGCTAGAACCAGGTTGCTTCTTAAATATTTTTAAATGACAATCTGAGATGGTGATAACAATAAAATAACAACCGGCTAAGTTTGTTGTGGGCTTCGTAAACCAGGCCACGTTTGGAATCCCAGCTTTTTAGTTTTAAATTTACGAATGTAGTTATCGCCATCAACTCACTTCAAGTGCCATCTTTGTGCCTATTTAAATAAAGAAATATTTGACTGCGGCCGTTATTATTGGTGTTCTAATAGTAGTGATTCTATTGTATAATAGTGTATTGTTATTTATTATCTATGGCTGCCTCCTTTTGAAGTAAACTATATATAAACGAATAGGTAGAGTAGTACTATATGTGCATAAGTTCTGTCAATGCCTCCATTCTCTTGACCCATATAACGTGCATTAATTTGGAAGCGCTTTCAGACCTAAATAAAACAAGGCTAAGGTGGCTTCTGAATTATTTATTTTCTTTTGTGTATAGTAGTAAATGGCACTCTCTTCTTGCGACCGTGTAATTTGGTTGTACATTCTCGTAACAATGAGTTCGATGGTTGTTTTTTTTATTCCATTACAATTTAGCCCTTGAATGCAATCCCAGCAGAATTTGATGCAGTCAAAGATGGCAGCGGGCGAATATGTTAGAAATATGACAGTTTTATTAAACACATCTATACGTTTCTACGCTGCATCGTACCGGAACGCGCAATCGCTAAGCGGCACGTCATTGTCGGTATGGTGATTACTACGGCCTAGCCAACCAGACCCGGAGATAATTCAGAAAACATGAATTCCCGAATAGTACCACATCCCCGAACCTGGGACCTCTGACTTATAAAACCTCAGCGTTGACCACTGCGTCAGGTCACTGAGGTCGATTTTTTTAATAGAGCCGCAATTATTCATATTATTCAATCAAACGCTTAAAATTTGTTAAAAACTCCTCAACCAAAGTTCACGAAATTTGAATGGTACCTGTAGCATTAGTACCGGATAGCTTATCAAGCTTTGTATCGTCGAAAGTTAAATGGACCTAAAGTCACTAACTTTAGAGTAGCAAATCCTGTACTTCCAATTTTTGTTATGTAAACGTTCTGTCAAAAGCCCCAGCTAAGCCAAAAAAGAAGCACACAAATACACATACACATATTACCGATTGAAAATATATGCGCAAAGGCAGCCTTATCGATTAAACCTTTGGTTGAAGAAACATGTAACACAAAATGGGATAGTGCAATAGGCAAATTTGAAAAATTATATATACATAACATATACATTACATACTAGCTGTTGCCCGCGACTTCGTCTGCGTTTGATTTTGTTTTTGATGTGGGGTTCAATTTAGTTGTAGTTCTAAAAAAAATTTAAGTATTCAGTATCGCTAAGCCTGAGGGGTTTGCTGCCGTCCGCTGAGGAGTTCTGTCCTCTATCTCCAACCACATTCAGATCTACACAAAGTTTCGTCAAAATTTACCACATATTATAACCTCTATAGTACAAAAATAATTATTTAAATCGGTTATAATTTGTCGGAGTTATTGTGTAAAATCGTCAAACACTCATCCCCTCTCCCAAAGGAACCGAGCTTAATTTCGGGATAAAAAGTATCCTATATTACTTCTAACACTTCCAAGAATATGTGTACAAAGTTTCATGAGGATCTGTCAAGTAATTTTTGCGTGAAAGCGTAACAAACAAACTTACATTGACATTTATAATATTAGTAGGGATACATATAATAATATTTGTAATTTTCCCTTCAATGGGTAGTTGAAATAAAGACGAAATTGCGTTTCTGTGAAAATACAAGATTTATTTACAAAGTATTCTACCAATTAGAATATTTATATCATCATCATATCAACCGATAGACGTCCACTGCTGGACATAGGGCCTATGTCGGGAGTTCCGAATCCCACGGTTCTGAGCCGCTTGAATCCAGCTGCATAATTACATGGTTGAACATTATATTCACTAACTTGTGAAAATACAAGAAACAACTTATCGAAATTAAGCTTAATTTGCTATACTCCGCGAAAAGCAAGAGAATCTGTGTGGTGTAATTTATAATTTCTTCAATCCTTATACTCTTACTTATATGAATAATTGTTTGACAATGAATAAGTGTCTTAACAATTATTCATTGTAAAGTCAACATCTTTTGATGATGCTCCGGTTTCGGAGCGAAACGTGCGTAGAGGGTGTATTGCCGAGGATCTGTGTGGTGTGGAGTATAAGGATTGAAGAAATTGTAAATTACACCACACAGATTCTCCTGCTTTTCGCGGAGTATAGCAAATTAAGCTTAATTTTGATAATATATCATGGATTTCCGCAAAGTAACGCCTGCTTCTATACAATACAAGAAACAACATTTAAAGCCTTTACTCGAGTTCGATTCCCACATCTGGAAAATTTTTGTGTGACGAACATGATTGTTTTCCAGTGTCTGGGTGTTTGTCTGTATATTATTAGTATTTATGTGTATTATATTCATAAAAATATTCAACAGCTATCTTAGTACCCATAGTACCCACTAGATGGCGATGTGTGTATTGTCGTAATTTCTTATTTATTTCTTTTTTTACTTCAGATCTTTAAATGAACTATTTTTTTTGTTAAAGCAAAGTCCTATATATAATTTTAAATGTCACTTATGACTGTATGTGTGTCGATAAAAAAGCTTGGGTATGAATTATTGCTCTAACCAGGTTGCTTTTCTAATAATTTTAAATGACATTGTGAGATGGTGATAACAAAAAAAAAACACCCGGCTAAGTTTTTTGTGGGCTTCTTCTTAGACCAGGACGCGTTTAGAACCCTCGTAGCTTTGAAGTTGAAGTCATCATCATCATCTCACTACTGTGTAATTCTTATGTACGCATCAAAAGTGCCAACTATGGGCCTACTTGAATAAAGATATTTTTAACTTTGACTTTAGCTTTTGTAAATATCACTGGTAACTTTAAAAAAGGTTGGATATATACGAACTCGAAAAAAGAGGTTTTCTTTCAATACATATTTTCTTAATATATGGGTTAATTTTAACATCGCGTCTTATTCAAGACAACTTCTTCAAAACATACTTAATTTATTAATTATTTTTTGTGGCAACCAATTTGTAACAGTCCATTTTGTGACAAGTAATCTCTGTGGGAAGATTACGGTCTATTCAATCTATTACTACAGATGTTTACCAGATGTCAAATTGTCTGTCTTGTGGTTATTGTTATGATTGATTGTTTAAAGTTTAAATAATCACGTTGAAGTTGAAGTTTTTTTTATAGTAATAACTAGTTGTTGCCCGCGACTTCGTCTGCGTTTGATTTTGTTTTTAAAGTATTCAGTATCGCTAAGCCTTAAATGAGGGGTCTGCTGCAGTCCGCTGATGAGTTCTGTCCTCTATCTCCAACCACATTCATCAGATCTACACAAACTTTTGGCAAAATTAAACACATATTATAACCTCTATAGTACAAAAATAATTATTTAAATCGATTATAATTTGTCGGAGGTATGGTGTAAAATCGTCAAATACTTTCATCCCCTCTCCCAAAGGAACCGAGCTAACTGTCGGGATAAAAAGTATCCTATATTACTCCTAACACTTCCAAGAATATGTGTACAAAGTTTCATGAGGATCGGTTAAGTAGGTTTTGCGTGAAAGCGTAACTAACAAACTTACATTAGCATTTATAATATTAGTAGGGATAGGGATAACAGTGGCGTGCACCGGGTCCCTTACCAGGGTATGCATTCAGTAGGTAAATGGCATAAAAAGGCCAAAAATTCTCCTTCTATGCGAGTAATATTATATATCAATTTAAGGGCAGGCAGTTCTTTTGTGCATGTATGAAGTGCACGCCACTGAGGGATAGGGACAGGGAAGTAGGGATTGACAGATTAAGCAGATGGCCCAGCTGATGGTAAATGGAAAACGATTGTCCACAAATAGAGAAAGACATCGCAGGGAACACGTCCATCAACCTGAGTCAAAGGAGTTAGGCCTCGTGTGCAGTGGCGTGCACTGGGTTTCTTACCAGGGTATGCATAAAGCAGGAAAATTGCATAAAATGGAAAAAATCCTCTTCTAATACGGGCTATTGCCACTGCTCGTGTGCCTGTAATTACACCGGGAACCACGCCTTCCCCAGACGAGTGAAGGCGTGGTCCCCGGACGACCCACACAAAAGCATTTGTGACAGAACCTTCACACAATTCCTAAAAATCATAGTCAAGTCATATAAAATAGTTTTTTTTCCATGTCAAACTTAATGCATTTATCAAAGTCAAAGTCAACAATATCTTTATTCAAGTAGGCCCATAGGTTGCACTTTTGATGCGTACATAAGAATTAGACGGTAGTGAGATGATGGCGATAACCACATTCGTAAACTTAAAAAAAAGCTACGAGGGTTCCAAACGCGTCCTGGTCTAAGAAGAAGCCCACAACAAACTTAGCCGGGTGTTTTTTTTTTTAATCCCTATTTGTTTCATTCACAACCACTGAATAAAGGCGACAGCGTCGAAACACAATGCGTTTTTAAATTCAATTTCTCCACCGTTTGTCACTACATTTTTTTTCTCTAATATAGTTTTGTTTCATAAATTTTTATTTGTGGTGATGAAGGGATGTGATTTGAAAATGCATTTCATATATGAGTTTAATAATCTCTTATTCAATTCTCAAAGTATTATTTGATAGCATAGGTTAATCCAAACACACAGGCACGGGTAAAACTACTACAGGACACGGGTATACTCCCATAATGAGAAGAGGTTAAGGCCGTAGTCCACCACGCTGACCCAGTGCGGATTGGTGGACTTCACACACCTTTAAGAAAATTATGGAGCAACCGTTGAAGCAAATGACATTTTTTCCGTTTTTTTTTTTAAATTTGTAGTGTGCAAATATAAAATTTTATTCCATTACAAAGATCCGTAAAGAAAATTAATTCCATAATGTAATGAAAGAAATCGCATGCAGAAAAATCCAAGAAAAGTGAATTTCTTAGACGGGATCGTATGACAGCTATACTATTTGAGACTAGCACATTTTGTGCTTAGAAATTCATGAAGACTTTTTTAAACATGTAGCAAAAAGGAAATAATTTTTGAAGAGTAAATTTTCAGAATTTCAAGCAAAACGGCGGAAAAAATTTCTTTGGAAAATCTTTCAATGTCCTTTTATCAAGCAAACGGTTCGAACAGCTCCAGTTCTTGCATAGGGTAACCAACCTTTACGCAAAAAAAAACATAACACGTTGAGAAAGATTTCTAGTTTTGTAACAGGAAGTTAATGGTGCTAAGAGATAATAATCTTTTATATAATGTTATATTAATCTTTTTCTCCACTCATTACTTATTGAATTTACGCCGATTAACTTAAGATGCGGATACTCTAAATGTCAGTCTCAAAATCTCACTCTGTCTAGGCATATGATTAAATCTGATCTGATTGATATACCTCGACGTATAAATATAGATTTATGTACTAAACTGCAATAGCAGGACGCTTGTGAGAATTAAATAAATAAATATACTACAACAATACACACACCGCCATCTAGCCCCAAAGTAACCTAGCTTGTGTTATGGGTACTAAGATGACTGATGAATATATTTAGGAATAATATAAATAAATATAAACACCCAGACACTGAAAAACATTAATGTTCTTCACACAAAGATTTTCCAGCAGTGGGAATCGAACCCATGGCATTTGACCCAGAAAGCAGGGTCGCTGCCCCCTGCGCCAATCGGCCGTCTATGTATGTGTGTATGTCTTACATAACTAGGACTTTATTATAAAGACATCAATAGGCGGTAGATTATTGCCGAGAATTCCGTAAGCATGCGGATTTATGTGAAGCATTATTACATTTGTGATGGACGTCTTTTTACGGCGCTTGAGAAGAGGCTATTTTATGCGAGCCCCGCTCACATTACGTTAATAAAACAAACTTTATGGCGTGATTTTGGTGGACTTTTTATTTCCCAAGGATTTGAAAATTTCGTTAGGATCAGCGTGATTCGTGATCACCAACCTATTACAAGGTACAAGTTAGCACTTGACTGCAGTCTCACCTGGTGGTTAGTGATGACACACGTTTAAGAACATTATGAACATCTCTCACGCATGCAGTTTTCCTCACGATGTTTTTCTTCACCGTTGAAGCAAGTGCTATTTTAATTACTTAAAACGCACATAACTTAGAAAAGTTAGAGGTGCTTGAAGCGTTGATAGCGCATTGGGTAGAAGCCCGACTTCACTTTCCGGGGGCCGAGTTCAAATTCCAGCTCGTTCGAAGCTGTAAAAAGTTCTAAAAAGAAGTCCAGGACTACATATGTCTATTCTTTTAACATTAACTTATACAACAATAAAACTTTACTTTTGCGTTTTGAAATCACATCTGTTGGGTAAAGCGCGCTCTATTGACTAGTACTAGGAAGTAGGTACAGAATAAACATTTGCGACAGTACTTGAGATCGTTTCTGACTTACAAATTCTCAAGGACGCCAAGCGGCGAACTGGTCGCTAAAAGCTTTGCAAAGATTCCAGCTATTTTGAAGGGTAGACTAAGTTCTAAATAAATTTTAACATAACTCATCTCAGAATGAAAAAAATTAAAGAGACCTCGCAGTAAAAAAGGTATAAAAGAATCCATAACTTATGAATACGTGAGTGTGTCTGTTTGTTTGTTACCTATGTTCAGCATAACCGTTGCACCGCTTTATCATATTAAGTAAAGATTATAAGATAACTATGCAATGAAATCGAAAAAGGTGAGTGGAAATAACAACCCTTGCTTTGAAAAATACAACAACCCATCCATTTTCAATCAAATTTGACAACCTCTCTGGCGCAGCGGTGAGCGCTTGGATTTTAAGCTGTAGGTTCCAGGTTCGTTCCTGGCAGGTGTAATTTGGGAATTTTTAATGTCTGAAGTCTCTTTGATCTGGTCTGAAAGCTTCGGTCAGACAACAATTTATAAATTGACAATGGAAAATAGCCATTCCCGGGGACTTATAATATTAGTTTTTCTCCTTTTCGCGGAGTATAGCAAATTAAGCTTAATTTTGATAATATATCATGGATTTCCGCAAAGTAACGCCTGCTTCTATACAATACAAGAAACAACATTTAAAGCCTTTACTCGAGTTCGATTCCCACATCTGGAAAATTTTTGTGTGACGAACATGATTGTTTTCCAGTGTCTGGGTGTTTGTCTGTATATTATTAGTATTTATGTGTATTATATTCATAAAAATATTCAACAGCTATCTTAGTACCCATAGTACCCACTAGATGGCGATGTGTGTATTGTCGTAATTTCTTATTTATTTCTTTTTTTACTTCAGATCTTTAAATGAACTATTTTTTTTGTTAAAGCAAAGTCCTATATATAATTTTAAATGTCACTTATGACTGTATGTGTGTCGATAAAAAAGCTTGGGTATGAATTATTGCTCTAACCAGGTTGCTTTTCTAATAATTTTAAATGACATTGTGAGATGGTGATAACAAAAAAAAAACACCCGGCTAAGTTTTTTGTGGGCTTCTTCTTAGACCAGGACGCGTTTAGAACCCTCGTAGCTTTGAAGTTGAAGTCATCATCATCATCTCACTACTGTGTAATTCTTATGTACGCATCAAAAGTGCCAACTATGGGCCTACTTGAATAAAGATATTTTTAACTTTGACTTTAGCTTTTGTAAATATCACTGGTAACTTTAAAAAAGGTTGGATATATACGAACTCGAAAAAAGAGGTTTTCTTTCAATACATATTTTCTTAATATATGGGTTAATTTTAACATCGCGTCTTATTCAAGACAACTTCTTCAAAACATACTTAATTTATTAATTATTTTTTGTGGCAACCAATTTGTAACAGTCCATTTTGTGACAAGTAATCTCTGTGGGAAGATTACGGTCTATTCAATCTATTACTACAGATGTTTACCAGATGTCAAATTGTCTGTCTTGTGGTTATTGTTATGATTGATTGTTTAAAGTTTAAATAATCACGTTGAAGTTGAAGTTTTTTTTATAGTAATAACTAGTTGTTGCCCGCGACTTCGTCTGCGTTTGATTTTGTTTTTAAAGTATTCAGTATCGCTAAGCCTTAAATGAGGGGTCTGCTGCAGTCCGCTGATGAGTTCTGTCCTCTATCTCCAACCACATTCATCAGATCTACACAAACTTTTGGCAAAATTAAACACATATTATAACCTCTATAGTACAAAAATAATTATTTAAATCGATTATAATTTGTCGGAGGTATGGTGTAAAATCGTCAAATACTTTCATCCCCTCTCCCAAAGGAACCGAGCTAACTGTCGGGATAAAAAGTATCCTATATTACTCCTAACACTTCCAAGAATATGTGTACAAAGTTTCATGAGGATCGGTTAAGTAGGTTTTGCGTGAAAGCGTAACTAACAAACTTACATTAGCATTTATAATATTAGTAGGGATAGGGATAACAGTGGCGTGCACCGGGTCCCTTACCAGGGTATGCATTCAGTAGGTAAATGGCATAAAAAGGCCAAAAATTCTCCTTCTATGCGAGTAATATTATATATCAATTTAAGGGCAGGCAGTTCTTTTGTGCATGTATGAAGTGCACGCCACTGAGGGATAGGGACAGGGAAGTAGGGATTGACAGATTAAGCAGATGGCCCAGCTGATGGTAAATGGAAAACGATTGTCCACAAATAGAGAAAGACATCGCAGGGAACACGTCCATCAACCTGAGTCAAAGGAGTTAGGCCTCGTGTGCAGTGGCGTGCACTGGGTTTCTTACCAGGGTATGCATAAAGCAGGAAAATTGCATAAAATGGAAAAAATCCTCTTCTAATACGGGCTATTGCCACTGCTCGTGTGCCTGTAATTACACCGGGAACCACGCCTTCCCCAGACGAGTGAAGGCGTGGTCCCCGGACGACCCACACAAAAGCATTTGTGACAGAACCTTCACACAATTCCTAAAAATCATAGTCAAGTCATATAAAATAGTTTTTTTTCCATGTCAAACTTAATGCATTTATCAAAGTCAAAGTCAACAATATCTTTATTCAAGTAGGCCCATAGGTTGCACTTTTGATGCGTACATAAGAATTAGACGGTAGTGAGATGATGGCGATAACCACATTCGTAAACTTAAAAAAAAGCTACGAGGGTTCCAAACGCGTCCTGGTCTAAGAAGAAGCCCACAACAAACTTAGCCGGGTGTTTTTTTTTTTAATCCCTATTTGTTTCATTCACAACCACTGAATAAAGGCGACAGCGTCGAAACACAATGCGTTTTTAAATTCAATTTCTCCACCGTTTGTCACTACATTTTTTTTCTCTAATATAGTTTTGTTTCATAAATTTTTATTTGTGGTGATGAAGGGATGTGATTTGAAAATGCATTTCATATATGAGTTTAATAATCTCTTATTCAATTCTCAAAGTATTATTTGATAGCATAGGTTAATCCAAACACACAGGCACGGGTAAAACTACTACAGGACACGGGTATACTCCCATAATGAGAAGAGGTTAAGGCCGTAGTCCACCACGCTGACCCAGTGCGGATTGGTGGACTTCACACACCTTTAAGAAAATTATGGAGCAACCGTTGAAGCAAATGACATTTTTTCCGTTTTTTTTTTTAAATTTGTAGTGTGCAAATAAAGAGTATAAATAAATAAATATTTATTATTATTATTATTAATAAAGAGTATAAATAAATACCTATCCGTACTTAATATTATAAATGCAAAAGTTCGTTTGTTTGATCGTCCGTCCTTTACGCCTGAACTAAACATCCAATCAACTTGATTTTTGGCATAGAGTTAGTTCCAAGGACGGAGTAACACAGGCTACATTTTGTTTATTATTATTCTTCTTAAGATCAACTAAGAGTAAAACAATTACCGACAACTAGGTAACTCACCTCATCTCAAACCACGCAGTGTTTATGTGACAAGGTATAAATTCGTAATTTTTCTTTTTTATCTAACTAAATAAATAAAAATATTTGTGTAGTATAGTAGTTTAGTATCTTTACTTAAAACATCAACTATAATACGAGTACCTACTTAATAATGCTCTTCTACTAAAACTCGATGTTGTAACTCTCTGGTCGAGTACATTTTCATAAAACATTATCTTTTATGATGAATAATTACTATGTAAGCCATACTCGCTTATTTTACGTTTCTAGCCTTATTTTGGTTAGGTCCCAACTATTTTAGACTTGGGTGTAAAAAAAACAAAGATATAAATTAAAGGAACGTTCTAAAGTCTGTATAAGTTTAAATACTATTCCTATTATATAAAAATTTTATTCCATTACAAAGATCCGTAAAGAAAATTAATTCCATAATGTAATGAAAGAAATCGCATGCAGAAAAATCCAAGAAAAGTGAATTTCTTAGACGGGATCGTATGACAGCTATACTATTTGAGACTAGCACATTTTGTGCTTAGAAATTCATGAAGACTTTTTTAAACATGTAGCAAAAAGGAAATAATTTTTGAAGAGTAAATTTTCAGAATTTCAAGCAAAACGGCGGAAAAAATTTCTTTGGAAAATCTTTCAATGTCCTTTTATCAAGCAAACGGTTCGAACAGCTCCAGTTCTTGCATAGGGTAACCAACCTTTACGCAAAAAAAAACATAACACGTTGAGAAAGATTTCTAGTTTTGTAACAGGAAGTTAATGGTGCTAAGAGATAATAATCTTTTATATAATGTTATATTAATCTTTTTCTCCACTCATTACTTATTGAATTTACGCCGATTAACTTAAGATGCGGATACTCTAAATGTCAGTCTCAAAATCTCACTCTGTCTAGGCATATGATTAAATCTGATCTGATTGATATACCTCGACGTATAAATATAGATTTATGTACTAAACTGCAATAGCAGGACGCTTGTGAGAATTAAATAAATAAATATACTACAACAATACACACACCGCCATCTAGCCCCAAAGTAACCTAGCTTGTGTTATGGGTACTAAGATGACTGATGAATATATTTAGGAATAATATAAATAAATATAAACACCCAGACACTGAAAAACATTAATGTTCTTCACACAAAGATTTTCCAGCAGTGGGAATCGAACCCATGGCATTTGACCCAGAAAGCAGGGTCGCTGCCCCCTGCGCCAATCGGCCGTCTATGTATGTGTGTATGTCTTACATAACTAGGACTTTATTATAAAGACATCAATAGGCGGTAGATTATTGCCGAGAATTCCGTAAGCATGCGGATTTATGTGAAGCATTATTACATTTGTGATGGACGTCTTTTTACGGCGCTTGAGAAGAGGCTATTTTATGCGAGCCCCGCTCACATTACGTTAATAAAACAAACTTTATGGCGTGATTTTGGTGGACTTTTTATTTCCCAAGGATTTGAAAATTTCGTTAGGATCAGCGTGATTCGTGATCACCAACCTATTACAAGGTACAAGTTAGCACTTGACTGCAGTCTCACCTGGTGGTTAGTGATGACACACGTTTAAGAACATTATGAACATCTCTCACGCATGCAGTTTTCCTCACGATGTTTTTCTTCACCGTTGAAGCAAGTGCTATTTTAATTACTTAAAACGCACATAACTTAGAAAAGTTAGAGGTGCTTGAAGCGTTGATAGCGCATTGGGTAGAAGCCCGACTTCACTTTCCGGGGGCCGAGTTCAAATTCCAGCTCGTTCGAAGCTGTAAAAAGTTCTAAAAAGAAGTCC
This sequence comes from Pararge aegeria, assembly GCF_905163445.1. Classification (NCBI taxonomy): domain Eukaryota; kingdom Metazoa; phylum Arthropoda; class Insecta; order Lepidoptera; family Nymphalidae; genus Pararge; species Pararge aegeria. Next base: position 3,884,403 of record NC_053181.1, read on the forward strand.
AGGACTACATATGTCTATTCTTTTAACATTAACTTATACAACAATAAAACTTTACTTTTGCGTTTTGAAATCACATCTGTTGGGTAAAGCGCGCTCTATTGACTAGTACTAGGAAGTAGGTACAGAATAAACATTTGCGACAGTACTTGAGATCGTTTCTGACTTACAAATTCTCAAGGACGCCAAGCGGCGAACTGGTCGCTAAAAGCTTTGCAAAGATTCCAGCTATTTTGAAGGGTAGACTAAGTTCTAAATAAATTTTAACATAACTCATCTCAGAATGAAAAAAATTAAAGAGACCTCGCAGTAAAAAAGGTATAAAAGAATCCATAACTTATGAATACGTGAGTGTGTCTGTTTGTTTGTTACCTATGTTCAGCATAACCGTTGCACCGCTTTATCATATTAAGTAAAGATTATAAGATAACTATGCAATGAAATCGAAAAAGGTGAGTGGAAATAACAACCCTTGCTTTGAAAAATACAACAACCCATCCATTTTCAATCAAATTTGACAACCTCTCTGGCGCAGCGGTGAGCGCTTGGATTTTAAGCTGTAGGTTCCAGGTTCGTTCCTGGCAGGTGTAATTTGGGAATTTTTAATGTCTGAAGTCTCTTTGATCTGGTCTGAAAGCTTCGGTCAGACAACAATTTATAAATTGACAATGGAAAATAGCCATTCCCGGGGACTTATAATATTAGTTTTATCTAAATATTACACATGGCCCTTATAATTCTCGTTCCCTATGACAATAGCGATTCAACTCGCCCTTCCGAAACTGTAATCGAAGTCCTACCTGGGCTATCACCCAGTGGCTTGCACAGAGGGTATGCACAGGGTATGCAGATGATATAAAATTGCGATCTCCAAAATGAGTTATAAAAAACTTAAGGATAAGCATTGTAAAAGCCTATCCTTAAGTATTTACCATTCGTACTGGAGATTTTCTTCATTTTAAATCGTCTGCATACCTCGATGCACGCCACTGCTATCACCGCAGTTGTGTATATCGCACAACGTAGTATTTATACCTAATAATGATAAATAGATTAACATGTTTTATTTACTGTCATTAAACAAGGATCAGAAAGGAACAATTTTTTAACCGAGAGTAAAACATAATTTGAATCTTAAACTCATGTTAGGTTACATCATTTTAAGAAATGAAAATTTCCCGACTTTTTCTTTCATATTATCAGTAGACTGCATAAAGTTTCAAATCCAGTGAAGGTTATTGAGCAACGAAGGTAAGTAGGTACCTATAGTACTACACCTACCAAATATTTATCTTCCATCAGCGCGTGCAAATATTTGCTAAGTACCCACGCTTTCGCAATGTTTTCAACTTCGTCCAATTATTACTTAGGGTATTTTGTCACTTAATTAATGTTGCAGACTTTGTATTGTTTATTGTTTACAGGGGTTAAGAAATATTGACAGACACTCTGAAGCGTCTGTTTCTAATATCAAAAAACAATTGCAATTTAAATTAATGTGCAATTAAAACATATGCGTCACCTATTACTGTAAAAACAATTGTTTTATGTAAAACATTAATACAATTATTTTTAAATTTTAGACTTTTAGTATTTTTGTAATTTAGGAAATAAAAATTGTTAAGGTTGAATACATAACAAATAATCTAAGAAAATTCAAACATGCATCAAACGTTCATCATTTCATCGTCCGTTCTTTTTTTTTTTTTTTTTTATGTTTCTTACATTGTTATATTTTATATGTTTATAATTATTAATTTCGTAATTCACAATTTATTTGGAAAATAACAGCCCTGCTTCTGCGATTTGATAAATCAACCGGGCTGTTCTTCCTACACACTTAAAATAATTATAACTAAAAATTGATAATCTATGTATTGTTGAATCGCTTGAGGATGGAGATTACCATGTCGGTGTAAGAATGCAAGACAGGTATTTTACACATCAAAGACCGCAGCTCACAGGGGGACGCCCCACGGTGCGTGCAGAGGAACTCATGGTCCAGGCGGAGAAGGGATATTCCCGGAGATTAAGGCAATAAGTGCAATTTTTATCAACCTTGGGCCACGTAAGACGGCATACGCTTGAGTCGCTCTTTGGCTTTTGGACTTTATTTTTTTGTTTTACTATCTTATTGCTACTGTAATTTCTTTTGACACTTTATCTTCATACTTGTTTACTATTGATGCTACCTTCCGATACACTATTACACAATTCAAGCTGTGGTAGCCCATAAGTGAAATATATAATAAGTGGTATTTAAGGCATTAACAGGATGCTAAATTTATAATATTTCTTATTTCCCTTTATTTATTTCTGTGAAACTGTTGGTGCCCATAAAGTTAATAAATAAATAAATTGCCGTCCGTAGGAGTTACTGGTGCGAGATCGATCCCCGGCACTCACCTGTAACGTGCGTTTTGTGCTATATGTGCGTTTAAAGCAATTAAATCTCACATGCTTTTACGGTAAAGGAAAACTTGAGGAAACCTGCATGCACAGTTCTCCATAATACTCTTATCGGCGTGTAAAACGCATACTTGGCCATTGGCTAGCCAAGCCCATCTCACTTTGAGAGGAGACCCGTGCCCTGAATAGGCCGATAATATGTTGATCATGGTCAATACAACAGCGAACCTAGTTTTACCAGTTTAAAGAGATTGTTTACATCGGGTTGTTCTGGTTGGAGCATAAACAAAACATCGGCAACAATGGCGGAAGTCGGTCGGCCTATTTCACGCGTTGCCCCTGAATGCGGGCGCCCTAAGGTAAGTAGCTCGCGGAATGGGACACGAGATCCTTCCATTGCCAGCGGAGGTTCCATATGAGGACATATGGAACCTCCGCGAGCTACTTACCGTTCATGACTGCTCACCGAGTTTTTGCATATAAATCAGGTTAGCGGTAGAGCTAATTGAATTAGTACCTACAGCTCTAGTTCATATTTTGTAGACCAGATTCGGTTTCAGCACGTTGCAATTAATACAAGTTAAGGCTGATTTGTGCATTTTATCATTTCTACCGTTTTTCACGTCCAAGCTTATCCGTAGGTATGTAACTTTTTATTTTTTAATTAATTTACACCCCTTCAAAACGTCGTATTGATTTGAAACTTCGCATACATATCGAGGATCATTGAAATGCAATAATTGCAATAGTCTGTCCATTATCCGTCAGGATCTTTAGAATTAGCCTTTCAACGTAATTTGTTCGATAAAAGCAGTCGCTACTTTGCGGGATTCCTTGATATATTATGAAAATTAAGCTTAACTGGCTATACTCCGCGAAAAGCAGGAGAATCTGTGTGTTTAATTTAAAATTTCTTCATTCTTTATACTCCACACCAAACAGACAGAGCGAAACGTGCGTAGAGGGTACGTTGCCGAAGATCTGTTAACCTAACCTAACCATCGTGAGGAAAACTGCATGCCTGAGAGTTCTCTATAATATTCTCAAAAGCGTATGAAGTCCACCAATCCGCACTGAGGCAGCGTGGTGGATTACTTCCTAAACCCTACTTATTGTGGAGGGAGACCCGTGCCCTATAGTAGGCCGGTAATGCGTTGATATCATAATTGACTAAGTAACTACAAATGCTATGCAAAAAAACATACAAGTTCACATTAATTTGACACAGTACGACATAGGTTGTTAAACGAATATAAATGTTCAACAAATCACCCGTGCTCTGTAGAACCATATTATGGAATACTAGCCATTATAAATACAAATTGAATCGATAGAACAGTTGTTTTATTTTGTCAAAAAAAAAAAAAACAACCGGCTGAGTATGTTGTGGGCTTCTTCTTAGACCAGGGCGCGTTTGGAACCCAATCTTTAGTTTTAAGTAGACGAGTTAAGGAATCGCCATTAACGCACTACTATGTGTTATTTTACATGTGATGTACGAATCAAGAGTGCCATCTATATGCCTATTTGAATAAAGAACTATTTGACTTTGACTTTTGGCTTTGTCTCAGTTACGTACCACAACTCTGCCGACCCCGGATCCGCTGTAGGCTGCGCGCTTGCTTTTATTTCCATTGAAGTGGCATTCTTTTTGTCCTCAGTGGGTCCCGACAAATTTTGTTATTGCAAAGAAGTTGTTTTGTTGGAATTACCACTCAGCCAATTAGTTCTGAAGCGGTGATAGCCTAATGGTTAGAGCTACGACCAATTTATCTGGTTGTCCGAGTTTAATCTCCGGCACGCATCTCTAATATTTTGGAGCGTTTTGTATTCAAGGAAATTTCAAATACATAAATATATTACGACAACGCACACATCGCCATCTAGCCCCAAAGTAAGCGTAGCTTGTGTTATGGGCACTAAGATGACTGTTGAATATTTTTATAAGTAATATAAATAAATACTTAGAATATACAATATAAACACCCAGACACTGAAAAACATTCATGCTCATCACTCAAACATTTTCCAGTTGTGGGAAACGAACCCACGGCCTTCGACTCAAAATATCGTGAAGAAACCGACACGCCTAAATGTTATCAATAATATTCTCGATAGGCATGTGCAGTCCACCAATACGAACTGGGCCAGCGTGGTGGACTACGGCCTAAGAAACCCTCCTCATTGGGTAAGAAGACCCGTGCCCTGTAATTGGCCAGTAATGGATGATGAATTAGTTCCTTAAATCAGTGACATACACAGTAACAAGGTACAAGTCAGATAAAATATTTATTTATTTAATTAGGCGCTAGATAATTATTTAATCTCGTGAGTGTAATTTCGGCTTTTTTCAATATTAATTTAAATGAAAGGTTTCATTGTTTAATTGCAGTTTGAATGCCCTAAGCGCTATGAAAATGCACGAGATTAAAAAAAAAATCTCTTTTAGTATTTTTTTCATTGATCCTTCAAAATTTCATTTATTTTGTAAATTGTTTTAATATGTTTTATCAAGGATGATAGCATCGGGTAATGTTTTTCAGTGAAGTCTTTAAAAATGTTTTTACTCACATAATATTTAGACACGAAGACGGCGGTTATCAAATGTACTTAATTACAATGTAGGTCATGACTCAAAGCTAAATATTATAAAATATCAACAATATTTTTAAACTTTTTTATTGTTATCGTCTAGGAATTTCCATTACTGCCTCGGCTAATCACGTCAGAGTTAAATATTCCGTTTGTTTATCAAAACCTAAAGATGGGTGCCTAAATATTAACATACTAATTTCATTCAAGACCAAATGTTGACCCAAATGTACCAACGTATCGACTCCGTGTTGCACTTATTATCTCGAGGTTATAGTTTCGATTTTCGGGTCGAGGTTTCAATCACCTTTTAAGGGAAGTTCGTAATCAATTGGAGTTTTGCAGTCATGATACTGTCACTACCAGCCGGTGCTTTGGCGCTATTTCGACCCGTGCTCCAGTCAACACATTAGGTCATTGAGCATGCACTAGAAAATGAATCAATGATTAAAAAAAACACTAACATCTGAAATTAATAATAAATCTAAACGAAAATCCTCAGATGACAGCTTGAATTTTATAGTGATTCTAGCGGACCCCAGCGCCATCTGCCGGCCGATTTTTTAATCTAAACCATCCAAGATGCCACACAAACGCATACCGAACAATTTATTCAAATCGGTCCAGCGACATGCACACGCACACAAGAAATATATATATATATATATATATAGTGATATATCCTTTTCCTTCTCTTCGCAATAACTATACAGCATATATTTATATTCCAAGTAGCAAGATACGACATTCATAATAAAATGTCTAATTCTGGGGCTATTTAGTAGTTACAAGGTTTATTAATCAGTCATCCCTATATACTCACTATATCATATTTTTTTCCGCCTAACATGAATTTTCTCTGAGTTTTATAAATGATCCAAGGCAGACAGTTAGTAAAGGCTTCCAGTAATCGGCTTACATCGCCGTTTCTATTTACCTACATTGTTAGTTTCTTGATAATTAACAATAACAAAAAACTAATACTATTAAGTCTCCTTAGGTACCTACCTACTTTAACAGATGATGTCTTGAGATAAGTACATAAATGTCAGTGACAGGAGAGATCTTATTAACGAAATTCTTTCACTAAAGCCCTCTAATCGAAACGAGAGATGTATTAACCTACTGTGAGAATGTAAAATAAAGCGTGTTAAAAACAATGTTAAAATTTATGTAATAAAAACAGGTTTTCTTTTTGTACCCATGTTTTTAGCATAAAATAAATACTTCACACAAAAGAGTAATGAAAAGATTGTTTTTATAGTGAGACAAGTAAGAATGGTCTGCAGATGAATCAACGAAAAGGTTACACCATGCTTATACTAGTTGTTTTGTAGTGATTCATTTGGCGTTAAACTACGACACGACCACGCGCCCTACGACATAAATAGTACCTACGGCATGCACACAGCTGTTTCTTGACGGACGGGTGTTCGGCTCGCTTAGCTTTCTCCCAGACGTGGGCGATACGCAGCCACTATATCCAGTTGCGTAGTTACGGGCGAAGACCGCTGGAAGCGCAAAGTTAGCACTGCCCGGACAGTGTTTGCTTTGCACAAAGCTTATTGCTAGTCTTGAAAGCTAATTATGTTTGCACATATAGGTACTCTAATTGAAGGTCTTGAATGACAGACAACATTACATAGATTCTTGGCGCGGAGTTCCCGAGTTTACTTAGTGGAGCACTAACGTTTTATCGAGTTGACACTGCCCGGGCAAAGTTGACTTTACATACATCCCATTGCTTATATTGGAATAATAATTAGATGTGCACTAAGACTTTGGGTAAAGTCTGGGAATGAGTTTTTGTTGTTTTAAAAAGTAAGGAAATAGTACTAACTTGCTTTCAGTACTATTTTTTTTATCTTGCGCCTTGCGCATGCATGTAGTTGTTTCTTTACTGACGTGTGTTGCCCGCTTAGCTTTCTCCTTAAAATTGGCATTACGCGTTCCCTGAGCAGTATCGTTGTTACGGACAAAAACCACTGCCCGGGCAAGGTCAACATTTCACGCGGTCTTGATAAAGATTTCGAATGACAATCAACTTAGCACAGAGCTAGACGCTGCACTGTAAAGTTCTAAAAATACAGTCAATGTTACATAGCGCCTCGGGGTAGAGTTCTCTAACTATTACTTAGTGGCGCACTAGCTTGTTAATACCAAATAGGTATTATGTTGGATTTCTTGATAGTAAAGTAAGTCGCCCAAGTTTTCTCCCAAATTTGGGCGATACGTGGTAGATACCTATTACTCTGTCGAGTTTCGTTGTTAGCTGTTACTGTTTATATTTGATATTGCCTGGGTAGACACATTGGCTCTGGGTAGAGTTAGTGAATGACAGAGTCGACTTTGCATAGAGTTTCTGAGTAGATTTCCAATGAAAGAGTCGACAAAGCTTCTGTAGAGCACATCTGGGTAGACTTCTATTGGTTAGTAGAAAATAGTCGTGTTTGTTATTTCGTATTTTCTTTTGCCGGTAGTTTGGGTTTGGGGACACAAGGAAGCCAGCAAACTAATGAGGTAATTTATGAGTGACAAAATGGTACTCGTTCAGCACTATTGTTCATCGCCCTCACCTCACGTTTTTTTTTCAAAAGCAAACAATTAATTTTTAACAACATCCGGCAATCATTCTAAGAGGATTACCTACTCGATATTGGGGAGCTGTGCCTACGAGGCCCTCCGGGCAATGTCGACTTTGCACGCTCTCCGTAAATTAACGGTAGCATCGATATCGCGTTCTCATTCATGACCTTAGCTATAAAGATACCAAGTAGATATATAAGTATGTGTAAGTCGTATATAGTTTATATAGTAAACACGATACCGAAAACGAAAGAAAAAAAAACAACTCGAATCGATGGGAAGGGACCACGATAACAAATGTTTACCTGGCGATTACTGGCTCGTTCAAGGTAACGATAATATAATGGACACTGCGATGCGACAGAGTGCAACTCCATAATGGCATTTACAATCACGGCCATACAGAGGATTTTAGATTAGCGGCGAGAGAAATGAGTGAATTACACTCGTAAAACTCTCGTGTTGACATTGAAAGTTACGCAAGATTCATGAACGCGTGTTCCTTCGTACTATAAGAACAAGGCGTGAGACAATACCGGTCCAGCACTCGTCTAGTGAGTAGTCATTATGCCTACTCACAAAAAGCCGGAATGCCGCGTTTAAAGAAGGTCCCCTTACCTCTGTCGCTCGTACATATCCTGCGAGGGCTATACAAGACAGCCATACGTATACGCACAACTGCATCACAACAACTTTTGGGACAGCCTCGTTGCACTAATAAGTAACACGACACTATATCACAGCACAAAACAATTGTGTTATGTTATTGCACTAGCACTGTACACTCGGGAGGAACAACGCGGGAAGCGACATGCGTCGTCGATTTGAGTTTGTAGTCAACTGAGTGGCGCTTGGAGCTCACTTCACTACGTCGGATCGGCCGCAATTCGACTCGTTGCCGACTTCATTGATGTGGGTTTGCTTTCGGTCGTCGCCCGATGGTCGATGAAGCTCTATTTCGCGTCACGCACTCCGATTTATTACATTTACTCTCACCGGAATAATGTACTTTAGTTGGGTTCACGCTATAGGTTACGGCATTCATAGATCGAGTCGAACTTATAGAGAGAAAGGAAGAAAGAAAAATCGTCTTTATTATCACACAATCGTGTAAAATGTTAAATTTGTACCTATCATAATTTTGTTTAACTGCAACGGGCCTTTTTTACTTTAGACCAAAAAACTTTTAACATTTAACCGAGAAAATACTTAAGAACTTGGAAAACAAATGACTTACCTATATTACATAGATTAATATCGATGTTTGAAAATGTAAAATAAAAGTTGGACAATTAATAGTCTTTTTTAATCTAATTGTATCTACCTAATGCATTCCCAAATATTAAACTATATGGTTAATTGCTCGTACCTTGCTTGTACCTGCCTGCTATTTTTTATTCTCAAAGGTACGAAATGTCAGTTAGTATCAAACCACCCGAAATTTATATTACCTGGGTAGTTAAAGGCGAATAACTTAATTTTTTTATCGCTAGGACAAAAAGAAAAACGAACGTCGATCTTTAACGAGGAGGAGGAAGGAGATCTAATCCGAGTTGGTGGGCTCCAGTCCTTATTTATTTATCTATATTGACGTGTTTGTGATAATAACCGCTCTTAGAGGCACGGGTTAACTACGCCGCTTTTGGAATCATTCAGTTAATATGCTGCTACATTTTTTAGTGATTTCAAGAGCCGTTCGAGATTTGGTTGTCAGGCGCCGAAAGGTTAAGAGTAAAGAAATCATTATTCAACAACTTACAACATAGAACTTTTTCGAATGTCCTTCTCGGAGGCTGAAGGACCCTTTGAGCTTAGGTGCCTCAGCACTGGCCCGATTGGACCTAGGGTAGTTAAGTCAAAGTCGTCATCAAAGGGTCTCTTCTGCGGATGCTGTCCAATTGCTTATTCCTAGACTTTCCACGCCATTGAGAACATTATGGAGACTCAGACATGCAGTTTCCCTCAAAGTAAGTACAGAAGAACTTATCGAGGCATTATAGCAAAATCTCTAAACATATTAGACAGCTCTAAAGGTACTGCTATTCCTTTCACTATGATCTTCGTGAAAATGACTGCATTAGACAATTTTTACACTTAAAGATTTTAAACTAAGATTTAATCTAACTTTTACACTTAAAGATTTTAAACTAAGATTTAATCTAACTTTTACACTTAAAGATTTTAAATAATTAGCCACGAAAGGCTAATTAACATTTCTTAAATATAGTTTCTTAACATTTCTTAAATATGGTCACGACGGGACTGCGTAGGTACGACATGTCAAGTTGGATGTCACAGGCAGAATCTGACTACCCAAATTTCGTGTTCTTTTTGTCGGTAATTCACGAATTGATCGACATACTACTCAAGTATTCTCGTCTGTGTGCATGTCAGTTTATTGAATCTATGATCACATGTCACAGATCATTATAATTATTTTTTTCTTTTACTTTCGCGATACAATGAGCTGTGTTGATTAGACGCAGTTGGATATTGTTTATGAGCTTAGCTTGTGGGACTTAACTCTAAAAACCGTCTCTCGCGAGTGTGGGGAGGTCTTTGCCCAGCAGTTAACGTCAGAAGGATGATGACAATTTTTTTATTACTCTTCAAGATTGCAGTCAAAGGCCCAATACTTTTGACTGCAATATCATAAATTTTCGCACTTGGCACTTAATACAAGTAGGTATATCGTATTAGACACGTTTTCGATACCTTATATTTTATATTGATATATTGAAATAATAAATAGGTATAGCCCAAAAATATCTATGAATTATTACATCGCTATTTTTACAGCAAGCCTAATAAGTGTAAGGCATCGCAAGGTTCTGCGCATTAGTAGTTGAACATGGACTCCTGCAAAGCGCTTTGCTACCTCAAATGCCTTTCCCACTTACATTTTTTTTTTGTTATTGCGTTATTTCAGCTTACAGCTTACATATATACTGAGTCGTAATTTACAGGCCTACAATAAAATATTATTTATATCAAATAAACAAGGGGCCTCGGACTCCGGTTGTTTTTTATATAAACCTTCGAAAAAAGGAGATACCTACTCGTTTGTTTACATGCAGATTGTCAAATATTAATAAATATTATTATTATTATATGCTTAAATCTAAAACAATTGCGTTCTTTTCCCAAAAGTTTTTAAACAACAAATATTTTTTTATCAATTAATTATGCGTATAGTTAGTCAGTAACTAAATATCAATATTTGTATAATAACAATTTGTATATACCTAACTAGTGTATAATTTTGTGCGTGCGACAAAAAATCTAGACATTGTATGAGTAGCGACATCTAGACGAAGAGTACCGAACCATCTTGCAGGTTGACACGTGGCGATTCTAATGTATTCCGGTAGATGGCGTTAATACGTAATGATGTAATAAATTCCTGTAATCTGTTATGAACCCACTATCTTAATTATTTTATCACATATGTGCGCACTTTGAGTAAATATTGCTACTTTTTTATATTTTAATCTCTTAACCATCGTTTCTTTTTTACACAATATAAGAACTGTAATTACATATTTTGTACTTAGCTAGATATAAAAATGTAAAGTCAAAATATATTTTGTTGGTTTGGCTTTTTGAATAAAGCTAACTGGAAATTCGCATTATTATAATGATATTCATAAATGGGTTAAAAAAACTTCACCACCTTTAATTAAAACACAGATATTGCCTGTACAATATATTTTATGTCTCTAGTACTAAACAAAATAAAAGCGAAAAAAGATTCACATCGAATGTTTTAATATTATGTAATATATTCACCATACAATACAAAACAGGACTTTGAATATTAGGATAATTTGTTGTTTAATTATTACTTGTCAGGGTTCATGCCGGACATTTGTTCTTTGTGACGACGTATGGCATCCTCGTGGCGCTTAATCTGCTCTTGATGGAAGGCAATCTCTTTGTCTAAATGCCCTTTCAGGTTGGCCAACTGTTCCTTTTGCTGTAAATAAAAAAAAGTTGCATTTGTTATCATTGACAACCATTCCAACATATTATGGCTACTTCATCAACATATCAAACTATGGACATCCATTGGGCATGGGCCTTTTTGAGCAGAATTCTTGTAAACAATTTTTCATTACAATTTTTTTTCAAACACAAATGTTCACCTAACTTTAAACACTCTGAGAATTTAATTACCAGAAACAGAACCTGAATTAGTTCAGAGTTCAACTAACATACTGTATAATGAAGATGGATAAAAAGTTTGAGAACTATCCTAAACCTATTTCCTCGGGTTCCCCAAATCAGATCCAACTTTGAAGCATAGAACTATATTACATCTATAGTTTGCCACCAATACAGAATTCCGTCGGGAACAGCAGCAATGATGCAAATAGCAAATGTTGATTATCTAGCTTAATACCTTCTTGTAAAAGTATTCATCTTCCCTAGCAGCCTCCATCTTGCCAAATGAACCACCAGCTTCACGAATGGCGCCACCACCGCCACCACCCTTTCCAGCTCCAGATCCGGGTTCACCACCGTACATTCTGAAAAATAATGTACATAGTTGCAACACTCTTTCGAACTTGCCTAATTACATAACAATAATAATAATCGTTTATTTCAGGCAATATTCAAAAATAATTAAATACAAGAAAAGACAATATTTTATTGTTTTAAATAATACTTTAACCTGAAAGTTTTAACTTCATCAATATTGTCCCAAATCACAACACACACAAGAAATAGTTTTGTGCATTGGACTATGATTGCTATCAAACTATTTGCAACAAATATACACAGTTGTATAATATAATTTGTAAAAGTTTAGCTATTGTAAATATTTTTTATTTAAATTATAGTTTCAATTATGTCAATTGCAATTATTGCAGTAGTAAAAATATTAGACCAGGTAATTAATTTGATCAGTTGCTTCTAAATTTCTTAATGCAGAATTAAATACTCTAATTTTTATTCACTGGTGTAGTAAACCTCAATTATTTTGAATATTGTTTAGAGTTCCTGTTACGAATGGTACGTGGTATATACCAGGGCTTCCAAAGGACAAATTTCTTAACTTGTTAGTGCAACAGTACTCAATAAGGTTAGGAAACACTGGTATATACAGCAGCCAACAGACAGCATAATGACAAAGTACAATGTCACCCCAGCATAAACAGCACTTAACATATTTAGTAACAAATATATATTGCAATGCATTTGAAAATATACTGACAACATTATAACCATACTGGAATACTGTATATATATATATATATATATATATATATACTGGAAGAGCCCCATTGCATTGCCTGCATATGCGTTATCCCTACTTTCCCAGTAATAGCTTGAAGTCATTTGATCGATTTGTAAGAATTGCCCTCCAGCTCTATCCTACATGAGAATTGTGCATTTTTACTGGATGAACAGAAGCTAAAACTGCTAAATATCATTTGCTAGCCTATAAACTGTCTATACTATACAAAAATCATACTACTATGTTAACAAATAGCATGGCATTAGTTAGGATTTGTTTAATTACATAGGTTCAAGTTAAATAATTGTTCCAATACTTACCTGGTTAGTTTTTCATACAAATATGAAGACTTGCAATTGTTTTTTGTTTTAATCCATATTCTATTTACAGAATCTATTAAGCTATGGACTGCCGATACCTAGATAAGCTAGTTTGGGCTAAATATCATTGACATCAGGAATTATTATTGAATGATGTACATAAATCGCAAATGGCAACCAGCCAAATTTTATTAATATAAACGGTGAAAAATAAATATAGCATTTGTATTTAAATAGTATGTTTTTGTATATTGTAGCGAGTAGTGGCAAGTTTACGATAACCCTTTACTTTATTTTCGAAAAATAGGTAGGTACTTGTTACTTAATAGGTTAGGATTGCGTAACAACCGGCTTAGAATATCTTACCTAACAGAAATTGCACGTAATACAGGAGTTCTCGTCCTTGCTAAGAAGTTCATGATTGCTTAGAAAAAGGCTTTATTTAAAATAAAAATGATTAATTTTTTTGGACTTTTCCCGAAGTTCTTTTCTTTCAATTTCAAAATGACATTGACGTTTGAAATTGGCAATGTAAAAGTTTAGAAATTGACAAAGATCCATAGACAAAACTGTAGATTAAAGTAACATACTGTTGAATCTAAAAGAAATAGAAACTAAAATATATATTAAATAGTTGGCTCAAAGTTATTAGTGAATAGATATATTGTTATCTTGTTACGTTTAGGATCTTAGGTAAAAAAGACACCGGTCTCGTTAGTTTAAGGAAATGTTCATAGATGGCGTAGGACGATGCTTACTAAGGCATTTGAAATAGTTTTTTTTTTGCTTACGACATCTCTTGGTTTTTCATCCAAAGAATATGTTTCAGCTTCTGTTCCGCTATAATTTTGTTTAGTTCTGCAGTTTCCCTCACAGCTCTGAAGACCTGGCGTTCCTCTTTCAATGATTCCATTTTTAGGTGCTTTTCTGTTGCAGAAAATCTGAAAATATGTTTTGTTGTCACAAAATAGAAAATGAGTCCTATAACGCTGTAGATTATTTTATCTTCGATGGTAGCCGACTGATCTGTTTAGGTATGGAAATTATTGTATTAATCGGTTTCTACGCGACATCGTACCGGAAGCAGAACGCCTCTTTCGGTATGGTGGGTAACTAGACATGGCCGAAGCCTTCTAGATACTAAAGGTAACATAATTATGTGTAAAAAATTAAAAATATAAAGTTTAGGATACATTAGAAGCTATTAAATTATAAAGTCGGGCCCAGTTATAATTTTCCTGATACGCGACACGTAGGTATCACCCCAGCTGGTGATGATACGCAGTCATGTTACTTTGTCAGTATCGTTCTGATGCGATGTATGACAATCCAGACGGTTCTTGTCCATCAAAAGTATAGCTGATACTGAACTAGACAATTAATATGCTATCAAGTTATGATTCAGATTAAACCCTTCTCCTTGTGGGAGGAGGCCTGCCCTGTAGTCAGCCGGTAATGGGCTGGTATGATGATGATGATGATGATGATGATTCCTATTTAATGTTCTTACTTTAAAAATTCATGCATATCAGTATTGAATTGAACAACGTTTCTGATATTATCTTCTAAAAGTGTAGGTTCAGTCATAGTGCATTTTGATCTCTTATTGTTCATATTCTCCTGGTCCATTTCCGGATCATCAGCAATTATTTCAGCGATCTCGGACGACGACGAGGATTTTGTTATGTCATTAACCTTTGAAGAGATGTCTTGGTAAAGATTTGTGCTACTGCAGCTTGGTTGACTAGTAGGATCTCTGTAATGAAGATACAATAAAATGAAATAAAACAGTTCATTGAAACCTTTACTAAAACTTATTGGATCGAGATTATACTAAGACTTATATTATGGGTACTTATTTATGGTACATTTCAGTAAGTATTATATATACTATTTATTTCGATATAAATGAAATACATTTAACAAATCGTGGTTACTACACAATTGATGAATTCCTTAACGACAAGGCTACTTGTAAGCAGGCCATCCGCTCTCATCCCTCACAAAACAGAAAAATTCTAAAGATTGTTAAACTTTAAAATAATGTTGGAAAAGAGCAATCTGCTGAGTTTCTTGCCGGCTCTGCTCAGTAGAATCTGCCTCCCGGACCGGTGGTAGAGTCACTACAAACAGACTGACTTGACGTTTCAAAAGTGGTTATAAATTAGGTCGAAATAAATGAATTTTTAAATTTGAAACAAAAATCATCGCTCGCGAACACACTAAGCTGAGGTATTGGATAGCTTCTTGGCGGTAGTACTAACTCGGACGAATTCTGGTGTAAAAAGCTCTACTGCCACAAAATATTATAAAACAATTGTATTAATAATTCGATAATTTATTTACTTATCTGATTAAATTACTTACTCATCTATGCATTCCGTCTTAATTTCAACATTAGCACTCATTGTAGTGTCATTAACTTCATTTTCCTTCTTAAGTATTCCATCCTTAACTAAATCTAATATAGTACACACTTCCATTGACTGTTTCGAATATTTATTTACTACGTCTCCGTTTAGGGCGATCTCCTCACGAGTTATGCGTTTCATGTTCTGCCACTGAGTTTTAACTTTCTTGGTGGAAAGTCCGAAGAATTTGTTACCGAATTTTACTGCTAGTTGCCGTAGGATTTCGTTCCAAGCTACGTCTTTCTCCTCAGAATGGTTAGGGCCGTTGTTGTTCTTTGTAACGACCACTTCCTTATGTTCTTTTATTAGTTCTAGCAGGAACTGTTTTTCCTCGGGTGACCAATTTGGTGTTCTAGCGCGCTTGGTCGAGATCCTGACCATTTTTCTCGACACCTCGCGCGGGTCGTGCTTAATTTTCTGCAGCGTTTTGTTGCAAACGATGCACTCAACGTCCAAAATTATAGATTTCCACATTTAAAAACAAATGAACTGAGCAACGATCGAACTGTGACAGAGAACTAACCGCGTGGCGACTGTTTAAAAACTTTTCTCATAATGAGGTTTTTATTTAACGATTTTAACCCTAAAATAAATGAATAAATATATTTTCAGTAAGGCAATGGACTTCGTAATTGATTTTGTTTGATTTCTTAGCTGTTTTTGTTTCATATTTATATTTTCTGTGTGGCCACTAAAGGTGATTTGGTATTTTCGAATATTGTATACTTTTTTGTTTCAACCTCTGATTAATTATAATAATAAAAAATAATTTAAGTTAATGACAGCTTATGAAGAAGTTAGCAATGACATTAAATTAACGTCATCAAATAATTAAAATTTTGTACAATGTGTGCTTTATTAAGTTACTTTAAATATCGTAACTTTAAAACAATGCATGCCTAGAGCAAATTATTTCTTTAATTGCAACGTGGAATATGATAAAACCTTTAAATAATTATTGGTTAGATATAAGTACACAGCGAACGGATTTTTTATTTTTGTTTTTAAGAAATTAAAAACAGAATTAAGAAAATACAGAATCCTCATTCAGCCACTATTGCACGCGGATCATGTACGCGGATTCGAATTTATTCTTAATTTTGTGTCGAGTGCTTATAATATCTGTTGCTTAGAAAGATAATTGACTACAATACATACTTTACATATAATTACTAATACTAATTGTATACGTTTTATTGTTATAATTTTCTTTTTTTATGTACTTTTTGTGGTGCGCAATAAAAGTATATTCATCCATTCATTCATATACTTACCTATAGTGTATTAGCTCACAGATTGCTGTATCAATTGCTAAGATCATTTAACTGTGTCTTCTTGTATAACATTATAATTGTACTTGTTTCTTTGTAAATAAACAAACCAATAAATTATTTTATTATTATTATATTTATCGGCCGATTGGCGCAGTTGGCAGCGACCCTGCTTTCTGAGTCCAAGGCCGTGGGTTCGATTCCCACAACTGGAAAATGTTTGTGTGATGAGCATGAATGTTTTTCAGTGTCTGGGTGTTTATATGTATATTCTAAGTATTTATATATATTATTCATATAAATATTCATCAGTCAACTTAGTACCCATACACAAGCTTCGCTTACTTTGGGGCTAGATGCCTATGTGTGTATTGTCGTAGTATATTTATTTATTATTATTTATATTATTATTATCTATGGGACTGACTATCGATCCACCGGTTTTATTATGTTTAGATATACATTGTGCAATTATTGTAGGCTTAAAATTTAAAAAACTTTTTTACGTTATACTTCTTTTGGCGCGATGGAGAAAAATGATGAGAGTGAATTTTTGTGATGCGCGCGCACACCGACACCTGAATTCTACATCGTAAAGTCGGGCGGGTTGTCGGTGTAATTACAGGCACATGAGGCTAAACACTCGATAGACACAGGGCGGCATGTTGTAGGCAGTGGCGTGCTCTTCATACATGCACAAAAGCACTGCTTACCCTAAAATTGATATATAACTCTTATAGGAGGAGGATTTTTGCAATTTATGCAATTTTCTTGCTGTATGCATACCCTGGTAAGAAACCCAGGGCACTCCATTGGTTGCAGGGCGTGTAACTTGCATGCCCTGCTTAATAAATGATTATGATTATGAATATCGCCTTGGTTATTGGCGCTGCTTTGCCACTTACCATCAGGTGGGCGATCTGCTTGGTCGGTAAATTATCACTTAAAAAAACCTCATACGAATATATTGTAAAAGTGAGGAGAAGATTTATGTTTACTACTAAAAAATTTGATCAAAAGCGGCGCGTAGTTTTTCCGGATATAAAACCAAAGAAAATCTTAAAAGTTGCCCACCTACCTGTGCATTGTCTGTGTCCTTTTCACAATATTTTCCTCAGAAAAGGACAGCATGACTCTTAGACCTCAATAGATAGAATCGGAATTAGAATTACCTAATTTAAAACAGGTTTGCAATGCCACCAATGCAGGGCGATTATAGTTTTTTATTTTTGGTGAATTTATATTCAGAAAATACGTCTTAAACTAACCACGTGAAAAGACACGTCGCGCGTCGGTCTGTTGCTCCGCTGCTACGTCAAGAAGATACAAACAAGCTACATAAATATTCGCATTTATAACAGGAATAGATATTTATTTTCATCATTTAAAAATTATTACTCTTTATCTGTACATCACATGAAGTAAAAGAATTATAAAAGAAAAAAAAACAAAAATAGAAGCACCTATTGCTTCTATGTTTGTATCTTTTTACCGTATATAATCTACCGTTTATATAAAACACTTATTTTTTTAAAAGCAATATTTCTTTTTACTTTTATTAAAAACCAATTGCTCTAGATTTATTAAAATAATAATTAGATATTTGCACCTACTATTGCAGCTACATTAGTCACTAAGAAAGTTGTCAAAAATACAGATTTATAAACAGGAAGAAAAACACGCAAATCTCCCGAGCAATGTCAGAGTATTCAGTATGTGCATAAAGAATAAAATCGAAAGGATAAATAAAATAAAAAGCTTCGGTTAGAGTATCACCGCCTTTCGTCATTTAAACATGAATGTAAACTATAATATAAAATAATATAATAAACATAAAACTGTTAAAATACGTAGCGCAAAATTGTAAAAAAAGTCTAGTAAGTATTTTTAAGTTGATAGGTATTAGTGTAACTTTCATGTTTCCTATTTAAAAAGCGTCGACTTTTCAAATTTCGAACGTATAAGTTTAAAGGAAGCCAACTTTGTAATACGTCGTACCGTTGTATATCTGTGGGCATAGACTATACTAATAGCAAATAGGTTTTTTTATCATACAAATGCACGACCTTTATTATGTACTTAATTACAGAGCGATGATTAGTACAAAGTTGAAGAAATTAAAAAAGTCTTTAACGATTGAGTAACCGCTTAATTTTCTTAAAATGATGGGTATAGCCAGTTGTATGTAGAAACTCGTTCGCGACGGTTGCGGCTTTGCTGTATCGAATGCGACACAATCTGTAAAGCGAACGAACTTTTCCTTGAAAAAACTAACGATAAATAGACGCTTTTCGGTGACTTGTTGTGATTTTTGCTGTGATATTTTTGTTCAAGTTGTATTAAAGTACATTTTGTTTAAGTTTACTGGCTTGACTGTGTCATAAGATTTATAAGTGTTGTGTAACACTTTTACTGGTTTATCTTAGGTGAGTGCATTTTAATAGTATGAAAGTTATAAAATCGCTATAATAAAATATGTTATGGAAGTTTTAAAAGCTTATTGAGTACTTGGTTGAGAAATAGATTTTAGACGCTCCAAATATTTGGGCGGGCTTTAGCGTGCGATGGTCCATAAAGAGATACTTACATATTATGATTATCGCTCTTATAATGTCACACAACTGAGCATAGGCCTCCTCAAGGAGAGAGGGTTTTAGAGTACAAACCGATTCTCTTCTGATGGCTAACTTACACCTTATTCCTTACTTAACTTACTCCTTGAGGTACGGGGTATGCAGTGGCGTAAAATGGGGTATGCAGATGGTATAAAATGAAGAAAATCTCCAGTACGAGTTATAAAAAACTTAAGGATAGGCATTGTAAGAGTTATAAAAAGCCCACGCTTAAGTATTAACAACTCGTACTGGGGATTTTCTTCATTTTATATCATCTGCATACCCTGTGCATACCCTCTATGCACGCCACTGGGGGTATTGCATATACAAATTCATAACTGCGGGCTTATAATGAGAACTTCCTAATAGTAAATCGAGAAAGTGTGTAGGATCTCGACATTGCTTTCGGGGGGCCGAGGTCGAATCCCAGCACGCACCTCTAAATTTTCTAAGTTACGTGCGTTTTAACTAATCAAAAATATCACTTGCTTCGACGATGATGATGATAAAGGACCTCGTTCCCGTAGTTATGCTAACCAGTGGACCACTGAAGAAATAATGTATTACAGCGCCACGCGGCGTGGTTACCGCAGGAGTAACACAGTGTTTTGGGGGTCACGGTGTATTTGAGAGGTAACAGTGTTTCTGGGGGTAACGATGTATTTCAGTGGTAACGGTGTTTGAGGGGGTAACGGTCTTACTGTGGCGCAGGTGACCACAAATAAGTTGGCGATTAACAAAATAGGATTTAAGGCAAAGTGTATTGAAATGTAAATAGCATTTACTTACGAATTTTCGCGCGGTGCGAGTGTGTTAGAACAGCATGGTGGTCTCTATATATTATCAATTATGAGAGGGTAGCCTTGTCCTCACCAATGGAGCACTACAGAAGGTTCTACATGATATTTGTATTGCTTAAACTATTTTGATTTATGTCGGTAACCGGATAGGTGACAGGTTTCGGACTTTACTTTTTCTCCGCGCCTTTTAAAGCCGATTTACGATGATCATCCCAGTGTAGTAGTGAGAGCTGCGCTTTTAAGTTGGAGGTCCCGGGTTCTATTCCTGGCACGAGCAATTTGTGATTTTATTATTTCTGAATTTATTTCTGTAGAATGAAGTTAGGGAAAGATGTGCCCCTTAGAAATTTAAAATTATGGTACGATTGCCGCGCCCAATAGGTAGGTATGGATCTAATATAACTGCCATACTCCCAAACAGGTTAAACCGCTGACATCTTAAGACTGCAGTGAGACAGAAGTGCTAATTCTTAGTATTAAAAAATGTCAGTATAACTAAAAACTGATACCGTACTTATCCAAAAGATGGAGCCAGTGCGTGAAGACGGGGTCATTGTCAGTCGTTAACTGGTCGTCTGGGTCCCGAAGGATGTACTTATTAGGGCGCCTCTTATATCGGCGAGCGTTAAGAAATAAAAAAAGGACAATAAGAAAGAAAGCGAGATCACAAAATTGCATAGCAATGCAAATGTAATCCATCTTCCATACGGCAAGACAGGTGAACCGCAGCGCAAAAAATACGGACAGGGTAAATTTTTCCGTGCAGCACGACTGTTGAAAAAATACAGACAGGGTAATTTTTGCTCTACATTTCAGTTCGCCTTATGTTGCGCTGTTTGTCAAGTTTTATTAAAGAACATTATTTTTTAGCTTACCTACTTTCTTGATTGGTGATTAATGAGAGTTCTGTAAAACTTCTACGGTTTATTGGCGCAGTGGGCAGCGACCCTGCTTTCTGAGTCCAATGCCGTGGGTTCGATTCCCACAACTGGGCAATGTTTGTGTGATGCACGTGAATGCTATTCAGTGTCTGGGTATTAATATATATGTTATAAGAATTTATGTAAATATATTATACATACAATTATTCATCAGTTATCTTAGTACCCATAACACAAGCTGCGCTTAGGTACTTTGGGACTGGATTTCGTATAGTATGTATGTATGTATTTTTGTAGTATATTATTTTTTTAATTCCATTACAAGTCGACATAATTAGCGTGGTTTTTAATTCTACTATCGGTTAGCCCTTGACTGCAATCTTACCTGTCGGTTTCGGTGTCTAGACGACATCGCATTACTAAATCGCTTAGCGGCACGTCTTTGTCGGTAGGGTGGTAGCTAGCCACGGCCGAAGCCTCCCACCAGACCAGACGGTAAATTTTCAACTACCAAATGGCCGGAAATCGAATCCGGGACCTCCAACTTAAAACCACATCGTTTATCACTGCGAAATACGGGAATATTATGTTCATTTTAATAGTATGTCAGTTGAAGTAATAAAAGCGAGAGCGCAAAAGCGCATCGCATTGCATACTGTAGCCTTAGTACAGGAGTTGATCGCTCGCAATTAATGAGACGTTTTCGCAAACCGAACACTGTATCAAAGTAAAATGGAAGTTATGTTATTCGGATTGAAGTCGTAAATCCTGTACATTTAATTTATGGTTTACAAACGTTTTGTCGATAGCCCGAGCTTAATGATTTTCGGCAAGTTTTAGGTTTAAATCAATGTAAATAAGATCCATTTTACTTCTTTGTTTTAGTATCCCGTACTCGAAAACGACTCTTCGGTTGCGAGCGAGCAAAACTTGTGCTAAGGCTACTGTAATCCATCTTCCGAACGACATGTCTGTTGAACCGCAGCGCAAAAATTATTGACAGTTTAATTTTTGCGCTCATGATTATAATAAGAGTTATAAGTAACTTATGAGTTAACTCCAATTGTTAACATGCTAAACTAAGGTTCACGAGTAGTTGGACACAATTACAGAGTCGGTAAAAGATTTTTAGTAGGTGATTGGTTTAAATTTCGAGTGCCACTCCGGAGTTTGGAAATCATGGGTGTCTATCCCTGTGCCGTCGCGTCGGTTGCGTTTATTATACTTACGTGTAAAATACATAAAAAGCGAAACATTAATTCACAGGCTTTAGAGGTACATTATTGACTGTCTCTGAGACTTATCTGTGTCACCGAAACGCTAATAGTTTTTGATTAAACCACTGCCATAGTTTTTACCGAGGGAAATAAGATATCTACATCACATGCTAAATCAAAATCACGTGACTCCTATCACTTTATTAGGTACGCGTCGCGTAGCGTAGGTACGATGCGCGTGTCGGTCTTTAATCTTCAATAGGGCTGTCATAAGTAAACATTTAGAATGTTTTGAATTGGTTTGTATGAAAAAATAAATATGCTCTTTTTCATTTAAAATTTTAACAGCGTGATTGATAACTTATGAAATATACTTATGCACCCTTCAACAGTATTTGGTAATTCGGTTACACGTTGTATATTTATTTGAAATATTATCACTTCATTTTATATCGTTAAAATCCACCAACTTTTTGGCCCAGGGTGGTGGTCATATAAATAAGAAATAATAACAGAGGTGCAGTGTGTTGATACAGCTTTGAGAGAAGATACATTTTTATCCTTTTCCCGGGAATACAATTCTCCTGCCCATGCTAGCGTGCTGGGGATATAATCGGGGGATATAATTGTTGTCTCCTGCCCGTGCTAGCCCTGCTGGAATTAAAAGCTATGTTACTCCCCGTCCTTTCATCTAACTATGCTAAAAATCAAGTTAATTGGTTGCTTAGTTACGGCGTAAAGGAGAGACAAATAAACAAACACACTTTCACATTTGTAAGGATTAACAGGTTTTAGTTAAAATGGCCGGCTTGTGCTGGTAAGGAGGTAAGGGAAAGGCCAAATTCGGTCACCTATCTGGTTACCGGTTTGATTGTCAACATCAATCCAATTAATGTCATTAGTAAAGACGTGGAGTATTAAATAATGTCTATTAGTATATATACTTACCTCCTGTCTTATTTTTTTTAAATTGTTTTTTATTGGATCATTAAACTGGTAACAATCAATGGCATTATCTTGAGAATAACATATGTTTATAAGAGATTGAAACCTTCTAGAAATTACCACAGAATGCTTAATTAAAATAATCTAAAAGCTAAACAACTTACAAAGCCATAGGATGTTGACGGTCGACTGGCGCAGTGGGCAGTGATCCTGCTTTCTGAGTCCATGGCCGTGGGTTCGTTTCCCACAACTGGAAAATGTTTGTGTGATGAACATGAATGTTTTTCAGTGTCTGGGTGTTTATCTGTATATTATAAGTATTTATGTATATTATTCATAAAAATATTCATCAATCATCTTAGTACCCATAATACAAGCGACGCGACGCTTACTTTGGGGCTAGATGGCGATATATATATAGGTACTATACAAAGAAAAGGGATCATAAAAAAGTAAAAAATAAAATAAAAAAATTTAACTTATAGGAGATTTATATCCCTCTCTTTGTCGGTATAAGCTCTAGCTTACATTGACCACGCCGCTTTATCGCGTAATGGTGGGCTTCTAATCCTATTATTGTAGTTTCTTATAAATATAAACTTACACATGATAGTGTAGGTATATGTTTAGATTTATGTTCTTATCTGTACTAATAGTATATGTACGAAAGTTTGGATAGATGTATGTTTCTTACTCAATCACGTCAGCACGGCTGTATAGAATTGAATGTCGTCAGCATATATATAGATTATATTCTAGAGTAGCACAAAGGCTACTTTTTTATGTTTTTGTTTTTCACCGAGCAAGAGATCGACATTTTTTGCATACCATTCTCGTAGTAGTTTGAATTGTGACGTGATGACTTTTTATTATGTTTTTTCGTTTTATCGTTGTAGAACACTGCTTTTGATGTTTACCGGCCCACTTGAGGACAGGGGTCTCATCCCACAATACGCTATAGTGGCTGTAGTCCACTACGGAGTCCCAGTACGGATTGGTAGACTCCACACACTTTTGAGAACATTATGTAGAACTATCAGGCATGCACGTTTCCTCACGACGTTTCCCTCATCGTTGAATCAAGTGACATAATTTAAAAAAGTTAGAGGGGCGTGCTGGGATTCGAACTCGGCCCCCCAAAAGTGTAGTCGAAGTCCGAGCCACAACGATATCACTGCTTCATATTTAAGTACGTAAAGACAAAAGCGTTTAAGCACGTGACCCGATATCTTATGTAAGTGATAAGGATCGTTCGAAGCCTTATGAATTTTTTGAGTTGAAAGTAAGTTTGTGTACAAAGAACATTTTATGTAACTTTGTTTACATATTTTAGTTATGGCTGTTGCCCGCGTGTTCGCGTTTATACCGGTTTATCAACAAACCCCGTAGGTACCGTTTGTTTACCTGGGATAAAATAGCCTATGTTACTTTCGGCCTTTTCAACTAACTCTATGCCAAATAACAAGTTGATTTGTTAATTACTTAAGGCGTAATTAAAAAACATGTACACTTTCGTATTTATAGTACTTAAGGATTAATGTGTACTTAATTTTTTTTATATATTTTTGTATTAAGCGATATATTTAATACCAAAATATATAAACAAATTTTGAAAACAATTATGTCGGTATGTTGGACGATGTTAACGCATAATTATTTACTTCGCGAAATTGCAAATGCTGTGAAACAGAAATGCTGCTTAGCGGCAGAAATAATAAATAATAAATAAATAAATATACTACGGCTATACATATCGCCATCTAGTCCCAAAGTTATTAATAATATACGTATACGTAAATATTTAAAATATACAGATAGACACCCAGACACTGACAAACATTCATGTTCATCACACAAATATTTTCCAGTTATGCCCAATGCGCCAATCGGCCGTCAACTAGCCACGACGGCAGCCACCAGACAAAATCATTAATTAATGGCTAAGCCTAAATGTTGTGTTAAAGGCCTATTGTTACTCTTATATCTTTATTTCAATTGTGTTTTTTTTAATTGCTTAGTCTTTGGTGTACAATAAAGTGTATTTGATTTGATGCCACGATGATGCATTCAGATATACATCCGCGATTCGTACGTACACGCGTATCAATATGTTGAAAAGCTATTAGCCTTTTATGTTAATCAGGTATATTTTATATATAATGTACATATTAAAATAACTATTCGGAATTTATTTTAGACACGACTTGAAGCTCGAACATATTCTAGCTAAAGTTCTCACATATATTACATTTGCACTTAAGATATTGTTCTTCTTGTCCTCGTAAAACGTGCCTACTTTATCCGCTTACTTCATTTCTTAATCCACTTCTTTTACTCTGGCGTATTCACCATCTCTCTCCTTTTGTCTCCTTTCTCATATCAATTAAAATCCTTTTGATTTCTTTTCGCAGTATAACATGACTATACCATACAAACTATACATTTATTTTAGACGCAACTTTCAGTGCGCTATACTAATGCATAAATCTATTCCCTAGATATTTGATATCTAGGCCTAGATAGTTAATATCTAGGGATGTACTCAAACTACTAATGTTTCTTTAGGTATCATCTATCTACATTTTTCCATGTAATAATAGTTTGTTCAGATTAAACAAATGTACTAGTATGAACAAGTATGAGTTAGCAACATAATTTATACCTTTCTGTAATTTTAATGTGTTTTGTACCAGCTAAGGTATCTGAAAAAAAAGCATTCTAATGCATGTCAGGCAAGTGTCATGCAATATCCTCTAAAATTAAAAAAAAAAAAAATTAAAATTCACGATTTCAAGTAGGCCTATTTTATAAGCACTTTTGTAACGTCATGTAGATATGTCTGTTTGTATCATTCACCTTATTCATATTAGACGTCATTTTAGTAGTACGCATGCCAGCGAAGGTTTCTGAACAAAAAAGGATTCTAACGTTCTTATTATTATATATATATATTCTAGCATACGTTAGAATCCTTATACGCATTCCTAAACTTAAGTCATTCGCCCTACTCGGTACGATACGACTTTAGTGAATTGTTGTACGAGTATCGGCGAAAGTTCCTGACAAAAAAAGTATTCCAACTAAACTCATGTAATATTTCCCATGCTAAAAACTATTTTAATAGATCATCCAATATTTCCCATGCATCACTAAAAACTATTTTAATAGAATGCTAGTTGTTTCCGGGATGCGATGGAATGCTTTTTTGTCAATAACTATTCAAATGATAAATCTATACATAACTATCAATCCGAATGGTACGGGCCCATGGATCACTAAAAGCTACTTAAATAGAATGCTAGTTTTGTCCGGCATGCGATGGAATGCTTTATTATCAAAAAGAATTTAAATTATAAATCTTTATATCAATCCTAACGGTATGGGAAGTTTGTCGGATTAACGATGCAATAGTGAATTAGGTTTTTTACAAAAAAACATTACACCGCCGGACACAACTAGAATTCTGTAAAAAAATAGTATTTAAAACCGGTTTACTAATTAATTTATTGCTTAATATAACGAAGGAATAGTACACCGTTAATTTATGCACTGATTTATTGATTAGTGGCAATTAGCACGTTATTAATCATGATGTATTTATTGCATCCACCAGATGTTGCTGGTAGATTAGATTTAGATCTAGTATTTTATGTTTGCGTACATGAAAACTAAATTACCGAGACATACCTGACATGTTAATATTATATGTATATGTATGTGTATTTATACATATTTATTAATATATATTATATTATTACATTTATTATTTTATTTAATTATTTATATATATTAATAATTTAATTAATATTTAAATTATTT
This sequence comes from Pararge aegeria, assembly GCF_905163445.1. Taxonomy (NCBI): domain Eukaryota; kingdom Metazoa; phylum Arthropoda; class Insecta; order Lepidoptera; family Nymphalidae; genus Pararge; species Pararge aegeria. Next base: position 3,911,508 of record NC_053181.1, read on the forward strand.
ATATATTTAATAATTGTTATATGTAATTGCGATTTCCCGTCTCTTATTGCCTTATTACAATAGTTGAGGTAGCCTGGAAGAGATCACTTTTAGTGATAAGGCCGCCTTTTGCATATAACTTATCTTAATGTAAGTGTGTGTTTCGTTTATTATGCAATAAAGTTGTTTAAATAAAAATAAATAAAATACCTTTTTTAACGGTGTAGTTTTGAAGCGGTGATAGCTCAGTGGGCTACCGCACCGTATAGTGCTGTAGCACGCACCTCTAACTTTTCTAAACAATGATCGTTTCATTTATGGCGCATTGGGCAGCGACCCTGCTCGTTGATTCTCACAACTGGAAATGTTTGTATGATGAACATGAATGCTTTTCAGTGTAGATACACCCATTTTATCTGTAGATTATAAGTATTTATGTGTATTATATTCATAAATACATTCATCAGCTTACTTAGTACCCATAACACAAGCGACGCTTACGATAGCATTAGGAAAGTACAGAAAACCTTTGTAGGGCTGAGTATATGATTTTATAACGTGCTACCTAAAGTAATATTAGGTTTACTATTACATAAGTTTAAAGAATGTATTAAAAAAACACATTTAATACATCTAGGTTACTATACTATTGATGAATTCCTTAATGACAAAGTTGCCTGGAAAGAAGCCGCTCCGCTTTCATTTCACACAAGATAGAATAAAGATTGTTAAATTGTATAACGATGTCGGAAAAGAGCAACTGCTGAGTTTCTTGCCGGCTTCTTCTCGGTAGAATCTGCCTTCCGAACCGGTGGTAGAGTCACTACAAACAAACATACTTGACGTTTCAAAAGTGCTTATATTAGGCCTTCTTGAAATAAATGAATTTAGATTGTTTTTGAATTTTGATGTTTTTGGTGTTTTGTGTATTGTCGTAGTTAGTATTATGTATTTATTTATCTTCAGTGTTCTCAAAGGCGTGTGAAGTCTAGAACCGATCAGTACTTTGCCAGCGTGGTGGACTACTGCCTTAACCCTTCTCACTCTGAAAGAGAAGACCCGTTGCCTGTAGTAGCCTGTAGGCTGGGATTTTTTTTTTTTTTTAATTATATAATGGGTTAGTGAGGATGAAAAAGCGTTGCGTTGCTAGATTGAATCGGCTTTCCGAACTGGAGTCATTAAAAAAGCCGCCTCTTGTATTCTACTTCTTTCTTCATGTTTCTGTTTTTATTTTATGTTGGTACATGTTAATGTTGTGGCATACAAATAAAGAGTTGAATATAATTATAATAATTATAATAATGTCACGTAGTTTCAGTGAATGGTCTTCTCTCGAAAAGCTTCGAACAACATCATAAGAAGCTTTCGTTTGGTTGTTGGATCAAGTGTCGGATACAGAAGGCAGTAGTCCTTGAAACAGCGCGTATTGTGAGGAGGTTGCTCACTCTGAAACCCTGGCCGCCGGTTGCTTGGGTACTCATAAGCCCAAGGAGGAGAGGAGGAGTGGTTTTTTAATGAATTTCTAATAGTGATTTTTTTTTTTCCTTTAATAATTTCACTGTTTCAAGTATATAAATAAATGATAGATATAATAATAAAAATATACATACAGGCTTGACGTTTCAAAAATGCTTATATTGAAACACCTAAATGAATTTGGAAGAACCTAAAATGCGACTATCTGTTCACTTGGAAAATGAAATCTAATCTTTCGTTCGTAGAGAAATAATTTCTTAAGCTAATCGAATATAGTTTAATACCCTGGTGACCCAGTGGTTAATTGAATACTTTATCATAATCACACTCATCCTATTAGCGTCTTATGTCTAGGCACAGGCCTCTTTTATAGTAGAGAGGTTAAGGGCTACGTAAGTAATACGGTTTTCTGTCAAGTAATTCTTTATACCGGCCTGAAGTTAGGATATTGGCCTTGTCTTACCCCGCCCTTTGGAGAGCTGTAAACAAATGGTATTGGAACTTGAAGTCGGAAGTTTTGTATAGAGACGCAACAGAAGTTTTTCTACAGTATGTAAAATAATAAATTTCAACAATTATAATAACTGCAGCTGGCAAATTAGGAGCAATCTATGTCTAGTTTGATTTTATTTTTGACGGCCAATTGGCGCAGTGAGCAGCGAACCTGCTTTCTGACACCAAGGCCGTAGGTTCGATTCTGGAAGATGGTTCTGTTCTTAACATATTTTTTTTTTAGTTTTTGGGTGTTTATCTGTATTCTATAAGTATTTATGTATATTATTCATAAAATTATTTATCAGTCATCTTAGTACCCATAACACAAGCTACGCTTACTTTGGGGCTAGATGGCGATGAGTGTATTGTCGTAGTATATTTATTTATTTTATAATATAGTCTGAAAGCTTGCCGAAAAAATCTCATATTTTTAAAATTTTGCAAACACTTCCTTAAGCCGTCGATCCCGGTTATCCTACTAGTCCTACTAATATTATAAATGTGAAAGTGTGTATGTATGTTACACAATCACGCAAAAACGGCTGAACGGATTTGGATGAAATTTGGCATACATGTAGCCTTTGATATGGAAAAGAACATAGGCTACCTTTTATGCCGATTCCTTACGAAGTTCCCGAGGGAAAATTGAAAGTTGTTTTCGAGCTAAACAGTAGTCAGACAGCTTTAAAATTTGGTATGCATGTCACTTATGCTATGAAAAAAGACTATGTATTTACGTACTTTCCATACCGATCTCTCAAATAGTTCTCGTGCTAGGATTACAAATTGTTAACAAGCTAAGCTTAAGACCCAATTCTGAAGTCCACGCAGACGAAGTCGCGGGCAGCTAGCTACTCGTAGTTATAAATAACATATAGGCATCATATACCTAATGCAGTCTCATTGGTGCACTGTGGAGTGCCATATTTTACCTGAGTGTTGATTTATTTAAGCAGCATGGTGGGACTAAACTATAACAGTTTGTAACTTATAATAAAGAAATGAGGTATATGGGCTAAGAAGTGCAATTTTACTAGAAGCCATTGTAAAAGTAAAAACATTTAAACCAAGACTCGACTATGAATGAATGAATGAGTAAACTTTTATTGTACACCACACAAACGTATAGAAACATTGTAAATAAAAATTTAACGAAAAGTATACAATTTGGCGGCCTTATCGCTACATATCGATCTATTCCAGGCAACCAATGGCGTAAAACACTGCTCAAGAGGAGAGATACTTATAAATAAACATATATAATTGCATATATATGTATATAATAAACTAAATAATGAATCAGAAGGGAATAGGCATGACTAAGGCATGAGAATTTATATGAGAATATATATGAGAGTACGATAAGTAGGTATGTGCTTCTTTGGGTTTATTGGTTCATAAGAGAATTATTATACGTACCTTCAGGGGACCAATTGATCGTTAATTATATATAATTTGTAAACAAGCATTTCAAGCATTTTAATCACCTTGGAGTATATTTCATAATATTTAATAATCTTCACACGGCGCCGTAGGTAAACCATTTTTAAGTCATTAGGGCTTTGAGAAGGTTGTTGCTTGTCAAGCGATTGTGACTTGTATGGCTTCAGTGGTAAGGGTGAAGTCATTTAAAAGTGGGATATATAGTGTTATTTGATACTGGGTAGAAACACTACCTCGCGGCTGGTCGTCTCACCGCAATAGTATAAGGAAACGCTTTGTGTTCTACTAGACTTTTCTATGATAATAGAATAGCAGACGGGTCAGGTTAATCCTAAGTACCTCTGAAATCCTAGTAGATACGACATTGTCTGCAGTATATTCAGGCAGGCTGATAAACTTTTTTGGCTTCGTGGATTCTCGACGTTGCCTACCATTCAAAATTCAAAATTCATTTATTTCAAGTAGGTCTATTTTATAAGCACTTTTGAAACGTCAAGTCAGTCTATTTTTAGTGACCCTACCACCAGTTCGGAGGATAGATTCCACTGAGAAAAGCCGGCAAGAAACTCAGCAGATTTCTCTTTTCCAACAAAATTTTATAGTTTAACAATCTTTGCAATTTAGCTTTTTTGTGAGAGATGAGAGCGGAGTGGCTTGCTTCCAAGCAGCCTTGTCGTTAAGGAATTCATCAATCGTGTAGTAACCACGATGGGTTAAAACTTAAATGTGCCATTATAAAAAATGTTATGTGATATAACCTTACCCAGTATGGCTATAACAGGCAGGTGATATTTTCCCCCGGGAATAAGATGACAATATGTTATCTTCTCCCACAGCTATATGGCAATAATTATTAATTTTTTCTCTTGTTAGGAAATATTATAACATAACTATTGACTTCCGCCTATGTTATACGAATAGGTAGCTCATGTAGGCAGGCTCCGGACAATGTGACCAAGAAGCAATATTTTAGCACTAACTGGGGAGTCTTTATCCGTTACAATGCTGGTCCAGGAACGATATGTTTGGTATCTTGCCATTCCATATTATACAAAACATCCTTCTCCAATTCTTTACTACTCTACCACATTTAGAAAGAAAGAATCAGAAGACCAATATCCTGACCAGTTTTCTCCATTTTTACGCTGGTTATATCAAATAGAAAAATCCTCCCCCAGTGTGGTAATGATAGCTTTTACTAACAATCCGAAATAGAGCTACGAGGGGGAATGCTATAGGTGGCTTAGGGAACTATACACATCAGGGACACATGGTGCTGGAGTAGTAAGTTCTACAAGAGAGAAGATGAGCAGTGTACCTCAATTAGTTAAGACTACGATGTCACAACGAAGCGAAAAACAAAGTATTGTATTGTGCTTAAAAGCCAAAGAATTATTTAATAATTTTTTTTATTCCACTAAATGTTAGCCCTTGACTAAACTTAATAAATAGCATGATAGTCGTACCTTTAATCGGTTTCTAGGCGACATAGCACTGGGAAACTAAAGCGCTTAACGGCACGTCTTTGTTGGTAGGATGGTAACTAGTCACGGCCAAAGCCTTCCGCCATACCAGACCAAAAAAAATGAAGAAAATATAAATTCCCAAATTGCCTCTGCTGGAAATCGAACCCGGAACCTCCTTCTAAATTCACTGCGGTCCCGTTGCGAGGATTTTAAAGTTTTTAATTTAAACTTGGTTTTTCAAACAACCTCGTCTCAACTTTGACGTACACGATACATTTTGTTTATACACGTATTTAGAAATTAGGTAATCCTCCATTTTATGACATCTTACGGTCATCCAACCAATAAAAATAATGTAAATGTCACATAAACTTGAATAACCTCACAACAATAAAAAAATACGAGCTTGTAAGTTTTTATGATTACTTACTCGTAGCTATTCCGACGGCAACATCCGTATGCCGTATGTAAAACCTTATGTGTAACATATGTAAAATGTATTACATTCGGTAGGATTTTTTTTGTTCGGGATATATTTAATTGTCTTACGTTTCGGGCGCTTGGATAAATCTTACTCTTAATCGAGGGATCTTAGAGTAACTCCCGAGCGTAGCGAGAGTGTTGCATCTGGAATCTTAAGTGTAGCAAAGGTTTTATGGTGCCCAAAAAGAAGACAGCTTCAACCCCGAGTTTGGAGTTGATACGCGATTAAAAAAAACTAACAAAAAACCGTATTTCAATGAAATTTTAAATCAAACTCAGAAGGAAGAAATACTCGAAGTTCGCTCCAGATTACACCTTGTATTTGAATAAAATTACAACAATTGCATAAAGTATGATGTTTAGTTGTTTTCTTAATTTGAAAATATTTCTTTTGAAATTAAATGACGTATAAACCAGCCAGCAACCTTATATGATACTGATATCAAACCTTTTTTTTGTGTTCCGCTAAATATGCCGTTGTGTGTATATTTACTCCGCCTACAGGAAGCAAGCTATCTATGTGTCAAATTTCGTTAAGACTAATAAAACAAGTAGTAGTAGAGTAGAGCTTTTTGTGACAGAGCTCGTCCGGAGAAGTACTATCGCCATGCTTATTTCTGCCGCTAAGCAGCATTGTTGCTATGCTGTGGCTTAAAACCTACACCTCAAATTGATTAAAACAGGGCGGTATGTTGACGGACGTGCTCCCTGCGTGCCCTACGAAGTGTTGCTCTGTTTACAGGCGATTGTTTCCACTTACCATCAAGTGGGCCGTCTGCTTGGACTGTCAATTATTTCGTCAATTATTAAATAAAAGCTGGGTGCTGGGATTCCAACTCGGCCCCCCGAGAGCGTAATCGAGTTCCTACCCACTGAGCTATCTCCGCCTACCATTGCATTATCCCTTATTAACTGGTGACAGTGCAGTCAAAGGATAACTTAAAAAAAAACACTGCTCTCCACTTTCAAGTATAATAACACCCGGCACACTCGTACATGTAGAATTAGTATTATAGTATTTGATTTCCCACTTCTTCTAAGTAATATCGATTTTGCATGTCGTAGGTTAAATGCAAGGCGCAAACCTCCCTTTGCGTGGGCTAGATGGAAGACAAGGTATTCGACAAATAACTTTTTATCTCGCGCGTGCAATGCTTTCAACAGCAAATATAGTGAGACGGACATTTTTCATGTCAAAATTGGCACTTTTAGGAAATTTATTATGGCAAAATAAGTATTATAAGCTTTAAAGTTTTTGTTTTTCTTTTTTGTTTTAATTTTTTTTTTTCCTTTTTTTTGTATAATTTTCGCTTGGTAAGTACTTATTCCTAAGCAATTGTGGTTAATGTAATTGTATTTGTATAACTAAGTTGTGGAAACTTCATTAGTTTATGTGATATAGAAATACGGCATTACTTTTATGCGTAATAGTACTGTTTGTTTCCCTTGAAAAGCTATCCTATCCCTACTAATATTATAAATGTGAATGTAAGTTTGTTTGTTACGCTTTCACGCAAAAACTACCAAACCGATCATCACGAAACTTTGTACGCATATTCATGATGGTATTAGAAGTAGTATATGCTTTTTATCCCGAAATTAAGCTCAGTTCTCTTGGGAGAGGGGACGAAAGTGTTAGAGGCACATATCTTTTGAAAAACAAAAACAAAAGCGGACGAAGTCGCGGGCAACAGCTAGTATATAAATAAATAAATAAGTATTGCTTAAAAGGCACACGCTGGGATTCGAACTCGGCCCCCCGAAAGTGAAGTCGTAGTCCTACCTACTGGGCTATCACCGCTTCCGCGTTAGGTGACGTAACGCAACGTAAGTCCGATCCTTAAGCCCTACAAAGTAGGTACCTACGCAACTGGTAATACAATACGAGGTAAATGACACGGCTTAGCCTTTGATTGGTAATACTTAACTGTATCTGGTAACGTTTTTTTTTTATTCACGTTTTCCATATCATATTATACAAATGTACTTAGCTTTCTAACAGACTCGTTGGTCTAAATGCCCCGTTGGTTCAATGTGTGATAAGTACAGTATTTTTAACCACTGGCGCGAAGACGATGGGGTGTAATATGTTTGCCGTGTGTGTGTCTGTCTGTGCATCAGATTAAAATCGGTTCAGTAGTTTCAAAGTGTACTTCATAAACAAATCTTTTTTTTGACAGCCGGTTGGCGCAGTGGGCCCTGCTTTCTGAGTCCAAGGCCGTAGGTTCGATTCCCACAACCGGAAGATTTTTGTGTGATGAACATAGATGTTTTTTCAGTTAATATGTATATAATAAGTATTTATGTATATTATTCATAAAGAAAATAATTTCATCAGTCATCTTAGTAGCCACGGCACAAGTGTATTTACTTATATTTTCTCTTTATAGTAAGTTAAGTATCAATAACATAACTAAATATTAGGTATACCTACCTTATGTTATAACCTAGGACAATTCCAGTCTAGAAATTCATCTATTCGGAGTCTACATATTTTGCCCAATCAGGTTTGTGCTAAAGTTCCGGTTGGCGAAATCGCTGACGATTGGTGCGCTAAGGCCGGCCCACTTCCGTTCAGAAATTGCTAACACACTATCACGTAAATAGAGATATTACCTACTTCATATTTTAGGCGCTTACGTACATATCGGTGCTAAATCTGTTGAACACAAATCGCTCAACTCATCTAATCTGACAAGTCTGAGAGTTGTGCCGTCTCTTTTTTTTACTTATAATTGACAGAGTAAGCAGATGGCCCAGCTGATGCTAGCATGGGCAGTAGACAATTAACTCTCTTCTTATCTCAATCTGGTTACAGCGCCATCACAGGGTTCCATTTCAAATGTAAACATTAGATTGACATTCTCTTTTGAAAATATAATAATTAATTATTTAATCTATATGACATTGTAATGGAATTGTAATTAAATAAATAAATAAATCTCTCCGGGGAAAGGATGAAAAATTTATCTTCTCCCACAGCTTTATCAACTCTGATCTTTTGACGGCCGATTGGCGCAGTTTGCAGCGACCCTTCTTTCTGAGCTAAAGGCCGTGGGTTCGATTCCCACAACTGGAAAATGTTTGTGTGATGAGCATGAATGTTTTTCAGTGTCTGGGTGTTTATATGTATTTTCTAAGTATTTATGTATATAATTCATAAAAATATTCATCAGGCATCTTAGCACCCTTAACACAAGCTACGCTTACTTTGGGGCTAGATGGCGATGTGTGTATTGTCGTAGTATATTATTTATTTATTTATTAACTCTCAGAGCATTGGCGCACAAGTGGAAACAATATCCAAATACACACATATATATCTATATATATAAGAACGAAATGCTGTTCGTTAGTCTCACTAAAACTCGACGCAGGCTGGACCGATTTGGCTAATTTAGATCTTGAAATATTCGTAGAAGTCCAGGGAAGGTTTAAACGGTGAGAAAAATACTAAAAAAAGGACAGCAATATACATAATTCTAGTGTAAGTGTATTTGTCACTGGACCGATTTTGATGAAATTTTGTGTATGTATTACAATGGGTTCATGGATGGTTTGCAAATAAAATTGGACGCGATAGGTGGCGCTGCTTTACCAGGCAAGACGAATTAAATTAAATATTAATATATTGTGTAATACACAAAGATATATGTTACACATTTATTTGGGTAATAATAAACGGGGGTAAACTTTTCCTATTCCATGTTCCCGTGCTTTAACAGGGGGTTATAATCAGTGGCGTGCACTGGGTTTCTTACCAGGGTATGCATACAGCAGGAAAATTGCATAAAAAGGCAGAAATCAGCCTTATATACGAGTTATATATAGTCAAAGTCAAAGTCAAAAATATCTTTATTCAAGTAGGCCCATAGGTGGCACTTTTGATGCGTACATAATATACATTTTAGGGTAGGCAGTGCCTTTGTGCATGTTTCATACGTGCACGCCACTGGTTACAATCGGGGGATATAATTTTTGTCCCCTGTCTGTGCTAGCCCTATTAATAGAGATCCACTGCCTATATACAGAGGGACACTTCGCAGGGCATGCAAGAAAGCGTCCTGCAACGTTTCGCCCTGTTATCATCTAACTGAGTCGTAGGTGTTGAGCTTATGTGCCTGTAATCCCACCAGTAACCTCCTTTAGATCGGAACACGGCATTGCGATAATGCTGCTTAGCGACAGAAATAATCATGGTAGTACTTCCCCGGACGAGCTCTGTCACAAAAAGCTATACTAAATCAAACTGTTTGATCTAGTTCCCCCCTCGCTTTTTACCATCGAACCGCGAGGCACCGTAAGGATCTGCATCCCTACGTGGTCGATATACCGCGGACGCCTACGAAGCGCTTCGCATCTTCGTTTCTGATCCGTACCACGAGGATCTAGAATGCCCTTCCAGCATTTTCCCCAGTACCTACAATATTAGTACCTTCAAATCAAGAGTGAACAGGCATCTTCTAGGCATGCACGCTCCACCTTATACTGCATCATCGCTTACCATCAAGTTTAATTGCAGTCAACTGCTCGCCTATAAACATAAAAAAAAACTCTTTATTATTCTTCGTATATCAAAATAATCCTAAATATATTTTTTTATGTAGGTAATTATTAATGCCATGTATACAAAACTGTTACCAAACGAAATTGACAGATCTATTATAAACGTGCATCTCCACCTGAGTTATCCACTTATAACAAAATATATATATATTCAATAGTTAGTATAGAGAAAGTAAAATCGGTACAAGCAAATTGTGCGTGCACATCGACAAAACCTCGTGTGAAAAAACGAAGGTCACCAATACGATGCGGGTTCAAGTCAGTTTTAAAATACATGGATATTTCGAGTTAATCTTAACTTGAAATTAAGAAACTGGTTTACGTGACCTCTGTCCATCAGTTATCCGATAATTAAGTAACTGACTATTCCGTTGATTCTATTTAATTATGTTTTTATTTATTTACTCAAGGTTGCACTTTATTTTCATAGTTATAAGAGATGGAACAAGCATAGATGGTAAGTGCACTGTGCAAAACCATCGGCTACAAACAGAGCAGGGTATGCAAGGAACATGTGCACAGGGTTTTTGGCCAGGGTATGCATAAAGTAGGAAGATGGCATAGAATTGAAAAATCCTTCGCATTTATGAGCTATCCAAAAATTTAAGGTTAGGCAGTGCTTTTGTGCATGTATGAAGTGCACGCCACTCGCCATCAACCTTAGGCATCCGGATTATAGCAATGCTGCGGGAACAACTGCCGCAATGCTCATTTCTGCTACCAAGCAGTTGTTTCCACGACGAACTCTGAAACAAAAAGCAAAAAGCTCTTTTATATTGCTACATATATCTCATCCCTTGGCAATAGTTGAGATTGAAAAGGAATAAAAGGCTTACTTAAAGTGAAATAAAAAATATAACAAATTCATTCTTCATAATGAAAAAAAAGTATGAGTTTTATACAACAGCTCGTCGGAACGTCTCATTTTATTTAAATGTGTTTATTTAAGACTACATAATCCTCGTTATTTCAAGTCTATTGTATTATAATTTTTGTATACGAAGGTCTTAATCCAGGTAATCCTCTTGTTAATAATTTACTTTTGATAAAATAGCATTTTATGTGCTATTAAATCTTGAAAATAAATTATTTTACAATATTTATGTTATTTTAAGTAGGTAGGCATGTTTATTTATCTTAAACCATTCTAAATCGACTTCAACAGATTGAGAATGTTACCTACTCCAAGAAACCTATTTATAAATCTGTTTAATGATATATGATTATGATGATACCGATAAATAATGATTTACACAAGCCAAAAGTTAAAATTTAAAACTTTTTAGATGAAATAAAAGAGTACGTAGAGCCATACTTATCGTCGAAATAGTGTAGAAAACTCTACACTGATCTGTAGACTTTGGATTCGATATTTTTTTTTGTGCATTTATTTCAAGTAGGCCTTAATATAATTCCAAGTAGAAAATACATAATAATAATTACAAACTAACAAGTATATACCTATCGAAATTGCCCTACAAATATTATAAACGTGAAAGTGGTTTGTTGTTTTTTTACGCCTTTAAATTTTTTATATTAAGATGACAGATTGAATTGAATATTATAGTGCTTGTACATATAATCATTTTTACTTTGATTAAAAAACAACCTGGAATAATTTTCTGCGGAATTTATAAAAGCGCTTTTTGTTTCTTAAGTTTTTCAACAAAACCTTATGAATGTTTTGAAACTTTTCCGTCCGTGGCTAGTTCCCAGCAAAGACGTGGCCGCCAAGCGATTAACATTCCAATAGTATGCCGCGTAGAAACGGATTAGTGGTGTGGTTTTAATATAACTGCCATATCCCCAATCAGTTATCTCTCTTCTATCTTGGACTGCAACATCACTTCACGTTATTAGGGTTTTCTCGGCAATTTAAACTCTTCTTGCGGGATTTTAAAACTACTAAGACAAACTCGGATGTGGTCTTTATAAAATAATGAAAACCAAATTCAACATTTACGTCGGATTCACAGAACTCTAACATCGAGTTAGCTACGAGTTAAAACGCGGTGCCTAAAATAGACCCCATAGATGTCTAATAGTATCAAATTGATACGAGTTTAATGTTCGTACTTGTACCTTCAACAGGAAATCGTATTTTACTGCAGGGTCCATTGCGTGAATTCGAAACCAGCACGTAATACAAATGTCCCCTTAAATTTAAACAGTATCATCAACATCATCATATCAATAGACGTCCACTGCTGGACATAGGTATTATGTAGGGAGTTCCAAATTCCACGGTTCTGTGCCGCTTGGATCCAGCGGCTACCTGCGATGCGCTTAATGTCGTCTGTCCACCTCGTTGGGGGTCGACCAACGCTGCGTTTACCAGTTCGAGGCTGCCATTCCAGCACCTTGGGACCCCAACGTCCATCCTTTCTTCGAACTATGTTCCCCGCCCATTGTTACTTCAGCTTCGCGACTCGTTGAGCTATGTCGGTATACCTAGTATATATAAATAATAAGTGCGATTTGTTCTTGGCATGGCTTAGCAACAGTACCGATCTTTATGAAAAATTTGGCTGTTAGAAGGCTGCGACCGTAGATAGATATCGACAAAGACTTTTCCTTTTTTTTATAGGTTTAATTTCAGTGCATGCAAGGAGCACGATTTGCATCATGCCGGACTGTGTTAATCAATATGAGGCCTCATGAACCTGTAACTCTCTGCCGTGAGAAATACGTCATTCTGAGTCTATCCATATTTTCAAACACTGTCTGAAAAAGTAAAGATATAATTTTTGCTTTGTGTACAATCTTTTGTCCGTTTTACTGATAGCTTCTTACGCGTAGGTTGCCTGTAAAAGATCACTTAAGTGATAAGGCCGCCTTTGCACCCTAACACAATTTTTCTTGTTACCCTGTTTTTCTTTGTATTGTTTCCGTGTGTTTTTGTTGCAATAAAATTATTCTATCCGTCTGTAATTACAGCGGCAACCACGCCCTTCGGACTGGAATTGAGCATTGAAAAAATGCTGCTTAGCGGCAGAAATAAGCATGGCGATATTAGTTAACCGGACGAAAACTGTCACAAAAAGCTCTACTACTCCTGAAAGACTTGCTGCTAGGAGTTTGAGTGCTGCAGAAAACTTGCGTTGAAACCCATTAGGGGTATGGGTTTAATATAATTGTTCTAATAAATTACCCTAACAGGTTAGATCTTTACCACCTTAGACTGCAGCATCACTTAGGTTAGATTGCATTTAAGAAAACATCGCCATCTGGTTCGAAAGTAAGCGTAGTTTGTGTTACGGGCACTTAGATAACTGATGAATAATAAACATGAATACTTATAATATATAGATAAACACCCAGCCACACATTTATGTTCATTACACAAACATGTTTCATTTGTGGGAATCGAATCCACGGCCTTTGACCCAGAAAGCAGGGTGACTGCCCACTGCGCCAGTCGGCCGTCAAATAATAATAAAAGGGAGATTCAGAATTAAAACCCTCCAAGCTGCTCTAAAGTGGACTGCAGAACTCTAAGGATTAATTATCCTTAATGTAGCAGTCTCCACATTACCAAACTAGATGGCGCCACATAGATCCTGCATCGCGTTAATGAAGTGTTCATAAAAATATACTACTTCCAAAGATTAATGGCCGGACCGAAAAAGAAGATCTTACTATTGGTACGGCAAACGAAACACCATAGCTCCCGTACCTATATTTAACTTGCTATATGTCAAGCTTGGACAGCGCCTTTGCTCTTTGATATCGGGCTTGTATGCTTAAACTGAGAATCTCTCGACAGTTCACTGTACAGCCCCAGAACTAACAATTTGGTGCGACCTATAAAACGAACTAAATACTCGTATATCATGTAGCCGAACTAGATTACGCAAACCACGAGACAGATAAACGCTTCACTTAAAACAGGTTTATTCTTGTTTTCATAGAGTAGAAGACTCTAATAAGATGCACACAGATAAACGCATGACGAATAGCATTTAACGCATTATTCATAACTTATTATGTCTTGCAATCCATTAACTGCGGTTAAAATAACATGCGAAAACGTGTGGTATATAATATTAATAATATATCTTCCTCCGTCCTTTTTCCTCCGACATTCCACCACTTTCATTGCTTATTCGCGCACTCAAATTGGCCATCTATATCAATATCGGATACGTGTTGAAATACAATTCATGGATGAAAATGTATTTTTCACATACTCACACACTGACAACATCTTATCTAGCATTTTATTTAATTAAATATTTATTGATACTGGAGAAAGATTAAAACTGCGAAAACGGAAATATTATAATTAGAGAAGAGTTATTCCGTAGGCATCATCCTCGGTACAGGGGCATATGAAGTAATCCCTATTCCAAAGCAGAAATAGCAAATGTAGAAGTAAGGCTTTTTGTGACAGCTCGTCGAGGGAAGTACTACCACGCTTAGTTCTGCCGCTAAGCAGCATTATAGTGCTCCGGTCTGAACGGCGTGGTTGCCGATGTAATTCCACGCACATTAAGGCCTTTGGGTAGAATAGAATTACTTTATTTGTTTTTTTTATCATTAGGTTGATGAACACAGGGCGTCACTTTATAGGTCGATTTTTACTGTAACATAACCTCCTAAGTCGAGGTCCTAAGCTGGAACAGGTGACGGGAGGCGATAACGCGATGCGACGCGAAAAAATTCCCTCAAGGGGGCTAAATAGGGGATGAAAGTTTATTTTTCAGAACGGCATGAACTCCACAGGTTAACCTTTTTTTGCATTTGATACCCCGTGCGGTGGGCGAGTCAACGCTGTGGGTCGAGGTATATTGTGTTTGATAGCGGAAAAATGTTTATATGGAAATTTATCAGAAGTTGAACGCGGGGGACCATAGACCTACACACCGTTTCGTTTACAAACCTTTCTACTTAATAGCTATTATAATAAATTAACAAAGGCAGCTGTGTAACATTCTTTTGGGTGCATATCATATAAATAGGTACATTAAATAAATAAATTCTATACGTAATTTATGACGCCACAAAATTAATTAATTTAATACATATATAAGCAAATTAGAATAACGTTCTTGATATTTTACAACACGTAGTGTTTGTATCCTCATTGCTTTAAAAATAGTCAAAATCAAATATTTCTTTATTCAAATTCAAATTCAAAAATGTTTTATTCATGTTGACCTTATCAAAGGCACTTATGAGGCGTTCATAAAATATAATATGTTTCCAATACTGTTCGGTGATGGTGATAACTTCATTCGTTAACTTAAACCTAAACCTAGTAGAATTCAAAACTCGCCCTGGTCCAAGAAGAGCATACATCAAACTTAGCCGGGGTTTTTTTTGTTATCACATTTGTTTTTAAATAGGTTATTTACCCATTATATAAATGGCTCGTAATTCGAAAATATTCAACTTTATCTAAAGATTAATAACGTCAATAATTCAAACTTTGCTCTACTCTGTTGCGTGCAAACCTACACAGATGATATACAGTAGGTATAAGTTAGAACTGAACCTTGATAAATTCTAACGTTACTTATTATAATGCAAAAGGGCAAAGATGATACTTTTAAGGTGTGGTATTAATGCATTAAACAAACATGGTTATTAATACAAAACTATATGCTTCTACATACCTGTACTATACCTATTTCTCCTTTACGTTTTAATAATTATTTATTGCACTAATCAATCTTTTTTTGACCTATAACATTTATTCTACTTCAATATTGGCTAGAAAAAAAGTAAGTGACGCAGGTATATACGTGCAGTTTGTTTTTGGGGTTAAGTACCTGAGCCTTAGCTGTCCGTCTGTCTATCCGTACGTCTGTTTTCCAGCAGGCTATATATCATGGACTGAAGGCATATTTCTCCTGTTTAAAACAACATCATTAATATACAGTTGACTATAGAGGGATCCAGGCAAGAAATGTGCTTTTTTGTTATATGCTCAGAGGTTGTTTTGATGTCTCGCCGAGTATAGACAGCTGGTAGTACATGTTCGTTTCTGTTTATTATCACCAATTTTTGATAAAAATCTCTTATACTAATATATCACTCACAACTCTCTCTCTTGGGATAACGGACGCCCGTGCACTGTCCTTCCTCCATGGAACATTAATTAATCGAGGTGTCAACGCCAATGACAGCAGTACGATTAAGCTGATAGTGTGAACTAACTATGTTTGTTACTAAAAAGTGTGAAAGTACCTTATTCTATTATTCTATATAGTTTATGATCAAAAATTTAAATACCAACATTAAAATTTAATTCGTTTACTCCGCTGCAATATTTGGTACTTTATTCTGTAATTTTTGAGGACCTGCTGATCGGGTTCTCGTGTGCCGGTTTAAATAACCAACACGAGGATAATAATGATTATAACTTGCCGATGTCATATCCAATTACCAATCACCAATAAATAACCTATAACAGATAACACAGCTTGACTAAACGCCTCTCCGGGAGGATTTGCCTATAATCACCACGTTGGGCAGACGGGTTGGTTGATAACAGAAGACGGTAGTAGTAGCACCTTCCTCTGTTCTACTACTACCACCAGGTTCTGCCCGTTCTATTAGTATTATTATAAAAATAAAAAAAGGATTTTTTTGTCAACAGTGCCAAATGACGTAACCCTACAATGAAGGAGTCGGATCTAAAAATACCCACCCGCAATGTCCTCACGGGAGCCGTGGTCAACTGGGAAGATGACGAGCTGGCTGGCTTGGGAGACACGCCGGAGAACCTCACGCTGGCGTGGAAAGACCTCTCGGTTTACCGGAAGAAGAAATACCAGAGTAGTATGTGGAGGTCTGCGACATATGAAGAAGTCAAAGTTTTACATGGAGGCAAGTACTATCAACCAGCTTTCTATAATCACCAACATTTCTTAGAATTCCACTCCAGGATTTCCACACAAAACTTCCACACAAGACTTCCATTGCAAGAAATGCTTTGCATAAAAGACACTTGCGACCTGTATACGAGACTTACTAAACTTGCATAAATGACACTTGCTTCCATCATACGAGACGTACTTATACTTGCATAAAACATACTTGCTTTCTTTATACGAAACGTACTTAACTTGCATAAAAGTCACCTGTTTTCTAAATACGAGACTCAATAATCTTGCATAAACTTTCATGACGTTTCAAAATTGCTTATATTAGGCCTACTTGAAATAAATGAATTTTGAATTTAAACGACACTTGCTTCCTATATACGAAACGTACTACACTTGCCTGGAAGACACTTGTGACCTGTACACCAAAAGTACTCAACTTGCATCAAGACACTGGTGACCTGCATACGAAACGTAGTTAACTTGAATAAAAGACACTTGCCACCTGTTAACAAGAAGAACTAAACTTGCCTTGAAGATACTGGCCACCTGTTTACGAGACGTACTGAACTTGCATTAAAGTCACTTGCCACCTGTTTACGAGACGTACTAAACTTGCTTATAGTACACTTGAAGCGTGAGCAAAATTGCCGTGCCTGTATAAATCTGTTTTCGCTTTTCTAAGATGTGATAACTTGAAAAGTAACTCGGCCGAGTACTCGGTTTGGCAACAACGAAACCGAGTGGAACTCGGTACTCGGGTACTCGGCGAGACATGTAGGTACTCCCTACATATTTAGTATGTACTCACTTATGTTAATGCTCTTTTAAATATTCTTAACCCTGTAGCTTCCATTAATCTTACAAATCTCAACTATTGCATAAGACTAATTAATCTCGAAGAGAATACCTGAAACCAGTTTACGACGTAAAATATTTTATTAACATAAGTTATGTTAATCCCAATATTTGTATTCATCATAAAATATAATATCTAGACGACCAACATGGCGACCTTGAGAAATACTCTGCTACTTTTTTGGAAATTTTCATGTGATATTCGAACATGTTGGTTGGAACTGACCAAAGACTTGAAAAGTGTAAACGAGTGATTCGTCGCCCGAGATCTACGCCCGAAACTAATATAATCCGTTTAATCCTAAATCTTCAGATGACAGATTTAATTTAGTATAGCTGTCCTTTTCGTTCTATTTTCTGTAGGTTAGGATAGCAGTACTAAATTGAATCTGGCGTCTAAATTTTTGAGTTTATTATCGACCCTGCTTTCTAAGTTCCAGGCCGTGGGTTCGATTCCCACAACTGATGTTTGTGTGATTTACGTGAATGTTTCAGCTCCAGTGTCTATCTGTATATTACAATTATTTATGTGCGTTACATTCATAAAAATATTCATTTTCTATCTCAGCACTGTTCTTACATCGGAACTAGATGGCGATATGTGTATTGTCGTAGAATATTTATTTATTTTCTTCGTTCGCCGTAATATAAATACTTATAAGCTGGAGACATTGTGTCAATCGAAGGCCGATGTGCTGTAGATACTGCTTAATAGCTATAACTATAACTAAATAACTGGGTTCGAATCTCGAGTCGGTACAAGTTTTAATTTTCAGTACGAGCCCGGAGTTAGAAAGTTGGTGGTGTCAGCTCCCGTGCCGCGGAGAGCACCTAAAAGCCGTCAGTCCCGGTTATTATCACTTAATTGTGGTCTAATAGTCGTTTAAGTCCACAAACTCGCGTTGGCGCAGAGTTGTGGGTGTATGCCCTAAAATCGTCTCTCCTATGACAGAAGAGGTCTGTACCCAGCAGCGGAATCTTAATTGGCTGCGGATGAAATATTCTATCTAGGAAAAAAACTCTCTTTGTAACTACTTATAAAGACCTTGCAAATTCGATAGTATTCTGCTTCTCACCCGTGATTTATATGTATACCAGCTAATGCATACTCTATCCTATAGATACTCTATGGTTCCTACGGATTGATAGATGGATAGATAGATCTTTATTTGCATAATACAAACGTACATAGATGCCATTTAAATATCAATTACGAAGTCAGTGTCTTGCCATTAGCTGGCGTGCAAGTATTACAAACCATTGATTGCAATTAACACATAGAATAAATTAATTAAAATACATTCCATTTTAATACAATACAATAATTTAATAGTCTTCTCGCTCTCTCTGCTAAGGAGTCCGGCTACTGGCTACATGCTCTCCCTTCAGCTAACCTGGGCACTATGTTAGACCACACCACTCTGTCGGTGGTGATTGGTCTTAGGCTTGGCGCCTCTATAATTCAGCCTCATCGATGCCACTGCGGTGACAGCGTTGACACCTACGGTCACCATGGACTCTCCTGTTCAAGAAGCGCTGGTCTCTTCTCTCGCCATAGCACCATCAACGACATCATCCGACGATCTCTTGCTACCGCTCACGTACCAGCTGTATTAGAACCTATTGGTTTGGGGCGGAGCGATGGCAAGAGACCTGATGGTATGACGCTCATACCTTGGAGGCTTGGGAGGTCACTTCTGTGGGATGCAACTTGTGTTGATACCCTAGCTGCATCACACATCCAGGCCACCACCAGGCACTGGTAGCAGCCGCACCATGGTAGGTGCGGCTGCTACCAGTGCCGAGCAGGCCAAGAGGCGTAAATATGAAAACCTGGATAGCAGCTTCATTTTTGTACCTTTTGGAGTAGAGACTTTGGGACCGTGGGGTCCGGAGGCAAGAGCCCTTTTCAAAGAATTATCGAAAAGGGTTATCGAGTCTTCCGGTGATCCTAGAGCGGGCAGTTACCTTGGCCAACGAATTAGTTTGGCCATCCAAAGGTGCAATGCTGCCAGCATCTTAGGAACTGTGCCTCGCTGCGGTGGTTTCGAGGACGTTTTAGGTTTTATTTAGTTTTAAATAGTTTATTTTAGGTTATATTTATAAAACAATTATATTCAAAAAAATAAAATACAATAGCTATAATAGTAATGAATGAATACACTGTTATTGTACACCAGAGAAAAAAAATTAGTTGCAGAGATATAAACAAAGAGCAAGACAGGGCAATTTGGTGGATATAATTATAGTAAAAAATTATTAAACAAAAAATAACAGTAATATTAAATTGACAATTCGTGTTCAATTGAACCGTGTATAGAGACTAAAGGTTGTTCTTCGCAACATGGCAACACTTTTGCAACTTATATGCGAACATTCAAGTCCTCTTTATTTTATAGTCATAATAATTGTCGTACCAAGCCGAAGGCCCACCTAAGTGGAAAATCGTCGCCAATAAACAAAGCAACACTTCGCAGGACATGCAAGGAACACGACTTGCAACATGTCACCCTGTGTCCATAAACCTGTATGGTTTTAAGCCTCATGTGCCTTCAATTACACCGGCAACCCTCGCTCTTCAGATCGGAACACAGCAATGCAAAAATGCTGCTTAACGGCAGAAATAAGCAAGATTGTAGTACTTCTGTGTCCCAAAAAGCTCTTCTGTTAATGAAACTGTAACTCAGGTTCCTAGAGTCTATTTAGGTTGCGAACATATTCAAGCCAATTGACTTATGAGATTAATAAAAACTTAGTAAACACTCATACATAATCAGATGTTAATTATCTTGTTTTATTTCCAGTGAGCGGCGTTGTATCGTCTGGCAACTTGGTCGCTCTAATGGGTTCGAGGTAAGGAAATTATATTAAACTATCTGTTTCCACGACTTTCTTCGCCGTCATAAAAAGCAGCCTTTTACCTTCCCTACAATACAATCTATCTTAATCAAATCAAAACTTGAATCAAGAATATTTGAGTTCCAGTTTGATAATAGAATATCGCCATCGTGGGTTTTTCAAACAATTCATTTTCATCACTTTATTATCGTAATATTTAGGAATTTATTCTATGGAAAAGTTTGGCGGTCGATCATAAATCAAACCGCAAATAGCGTTCTAGTTACGCCCATGTAAATACGCAAGAAAGTTTACTGTATATCTAAACAAAACAGTGCTCTAATATATGCACCGCCCACCTTTCCAAGTAGGCACAGGTGCCTACTACTAAGAAAAGCAAAATATATCAACAATTAAGGTCATATATTAACAATTATTTACTCTTTGCTATCATTCATTCTTTAAGTAAACAAATGTTTTTTTTTTTTAAGTTTTGTTTTAAATAAAGTAAAATAACCCTTGTATTAAAATAAAATCTAAAACGTCTTCGAAAAAAACGCAGCGCGGCATGGTTCCTAAGATGCTAGCAGTATTGCCCCATTGAATGGCCAATCCAATTCTTTGACCAAGATTTGGCCAGATCTAGGATCACTGGTAGACTCGTCAACCCTTATTTTGACCATACCTTAAAAGAGCCCAAGCCTCCAGTACCAACGGTCCCGAAGGCTCTACTCCGTAAGTAACAAAAATGAAACAGCTATATTTTTTAAGGATATGATTTCTAAGGATTTCTTATTTGCGCCTCTTAGTTGATTCTTTATAATTGCAATTATTTTGGGAAAATGTTGCAAATTTGCGCCTTCTTAGGGTTCCGTAGCCAAACGGTAAAACGGGACCCTGTTTGTCCGCTGTCCGTCACTACTATGTACTTATTTTGTATGTAATGAACGCATCCAAAGTGCCATCTATGTGCCTACTTGTATAAAGAAGTGTTTGACTTTGAATTTGACGGCCGACTGGCGCAGTGAGCCACTGAGTTTCAACACGAAATCGTACCGGCACGCTGAAATGATTGGCGGCACGTTTTTGTCGCTAGGGTGACTACTAGCCACGGAAGGAGCCTGACAAGAGAGAACTCAGAAATTATAAATCCCTAACAATAATAACAAATTTTATTGAGTTCAAAACGCATTTACATGTGTATGTGTGTACGTATAAGTTCGTGTTTTAAAATTATCTAAGACCATAACATAATTGCTGTAGTCTTAGTAAAACCCCCCATTTGACCTAAAACGTCACAGCTGATGTTATAGTTGTCAATCTTAAACTATTTAACTTAACTTATCTCAGGAAAAAGTTGTGAAAAAGAATTTCACTGTCATGAATAACAGTACAGTATATACATTGCTTAATTTTTGACCACTAACCAACATGGCTACCTTGTATAAAGCATCATATTCAAACATTTGACGGCCGACTGGCGCACTGGGCAGCGACCCGGCTTTCTGAGTGCGTGGCCGTGGGTTCGATTCCCACAACTGGAATATGTTTGTATGATGAACATGAATGTTTTTCAGTATCTGGGTGCTTATTTGTATATTAAAAGTATTTGTGGATATTATTCTTAGAAATATTCATCAGTCATCTTAGTAGCCATAACATAAGCTACGCTTACTTTGGAGTTAGATCGCGATGTGTGTATTGTCGTAGTATATTAATTTATTTATGTTATATTCCAAATCCCTAAGCGAACTCGTAACAATAACATTAAAAATTAATTATTCATCAAAAAAGTCGATAAAGTTTTAAAAAAAGAAACAAATTCTAATTATGACTGGACAAGTTTCTAATAGCCACATTTTTCATCGCGTGTATTTTAATGATAATTAAATGAGAGATGAAATAAAATATTAGTTGTAACTTGTAACTTCCACGAAATACCTAATTATCACTAACATCTTAATCGAGTAAGAAATTTCATTAACTATATACTACGTATGTATGTTGTTACATACTATGTATGTTTTGTTCGCGGTGCTAGATTCGTCAAGTTTATGTCACAGCCTGATGGATCTTACAGCTTATAAGTACTCTCATGTCTCTCTTAATCGTTTTTTCTCCTTCTAACTGACAATATAGTTTTTATTTGCAAGTTGTGGCAGTCTTTAAGTGGGTCTACAATATTACATTTATATGTTATTTCATTTTTTGTTTAGTTTTTAAGAGTTGTTGTTGTAACCTGTTGATTGTCCCTTAAATAAATAAATAAATACTACTTGACGACCTGTCTGGCGCAACGGTGAGCGCTGTGAATTTAGGTTTTAGGTCCCGATTCCCGTCAGGGGCAGTTTGGGAATTTATTATTTCTGAATGTTCTCTGGTCTGGTCTGGTGGTAAGCTTTGGTCGCAGTTAGTTACCACCCTATCAGCGAAGAAGATCCGCTAAGCGATTTACTGTTCCAGTACGAAACCGATTAGGGGTATGACTACCATACTCCCTAAAATGCCCGCTACCATTTTAGATTGCATCATCATTTACCACCAGGTGAGATAGCAGTCAAGGGATAACTTTTAGTGGAATAAAAAAAATACTTACAGGTACGAGTGTCCTGGCTGTTATAGAATTTGAAACTCGACAGAAATGATTTTTTTTTTCATTCCTTATAAGTTAGCCTTTGACTGCACTGTCACCAGTGAATAAGGGATAATGGAAAGCGGTGATAGTGGGTAGGAGCTCGACTACACTTGCTACAAAAAAAGGTGTTACAGGAGTATCGCAGTATTAACTCTTATTCAAACAAATAGTTTTATCATCAAATTTAAAAATATTTTCACACTACGTAAATATATAGCAGTAAAACTTTAATTTGCTTACTTTTTTATTTATTACAATCTGACATTAACTAATGTAGAAGTTATCGCGAGTTTAAACATTTTAAGGACTACACCTAAACAAAACTTTATTACAATAAATACGTTATTTTTATAAACTACACCTGATTCTTTTACAAGTTTCTTGTCAAAGAATCAGGTGACAACTACATGTTTATATAGTAGGAATATAAATCTATAATTATTAAAAATCTTTATACTATAATTATTAAAAATCAGTATACCTACACGCAATACTACAGTACCTATATAGGTACTAAACATTGCTCTAAAGCAAAATTAAATGAAATTCTTCTTGTAATACGATAACTGACTACAAAGCTTGCTTGTTAATATCAATGCTACATTTATTCAGTGGAGCGAATGACAGCTCAATTCGGTATACAGATACGATTTGTGCAAAGAGAAGATAATATTTCAAGTGCCTCTTTTAATATACTCGTTGCTGTAGAATTAACTTGGTTTTGTTTAATTGAATGCTTTCTGCGTGCACGCCCGATTATGAGTTCATTGAAGCCTATCCGAACGTGTGGATTGACAGTTGATCGCACTTTGACTAAAGTGAATTATTTTTTAGGCTTGTGGGAGGCTTTGGCCGTGAAACAGCAAGGTTTCATACAAATTCAATCAATCAATCAAAAATTCTTCAGGTACAAGTAATTTAAATTAGTGTAACAAAGGCGGCCTTATCACTTATAGTGATTTCTTCCAGGCAACCATTATGAGGGATTGACTCACATATGAATCGTTATAGCGGTGCGCAATGTAAAAAATATGCATACATATTAATAATTACTAAAACGAATACATATTTAACTGCGGTAAAATAAACTAATACATAATATTAACGGTAAAATTGTATGGTATATTATGAAAATAAGCTTCATTTGCTATACGACGTTGTACGGTGTAATTTATATTTCTTCAATCTTTATATTCCACACCAAACAGATCTTCGGCAATGTGATCTCTACGCACGCTTTGCTCCACCGCAGCATCCTCAGGTTGACTTTACAATAAATAATTGTTAAGTGAAAAATTCGCCAACTGTATCGGGGTTTTTTGTCACTTCTCTCCAATAAACTGTATGGTTACTGTATGGTCTAGAAATCCACTTCTAAAGGGTAAAATAGGGGTTGAACGATTATGTTTCTGTGATGATAGTCTAAGTTTTCTTACACCACCCTTATACCTTATAGAATACCGTAACCCAGTGCATGAAAGATTGTATGGGAAAATTATATCACCAAAAACTGTACACAGATGATGATGTCTTCCTTCAATGCATGAGAAAATGCATTACCGCCTGTGCGTCCTCAATACTTTAAAATGGCTTCACCGTTAACTTTTTTTTGTTCGCCTCAAAAGAGAATGAGAAATGGAAAAAATCTGTAACTGAATGTGGTATTGCCACATCATCATTTTATTCCCATAAAATTTTATATTATAAATATTTACCAAACAAAAGTCAAAGTCACTGGCGATATTTAAAAAAGCCGTTACCTAAGTGTTATTATTTGTCCAACTGAAGGCGAAGTTTAATAGTATTTATTTACTTTTATCTAAGTATTAATTATATGGTATATAGTTTATTATTAGTTTTTTTAATATTTATTATATGTTAGATGAATTTGTGTATATTCGTTTATGTATTAGTATTTAGTTATTCGTATGTATTTATTTCATATTTTGTACCACCTGCAGTTAGTTCTCCTCCTTTCTTCCTAATTCTAAGGTTGCCTGGCAGAGATCGCTACTAAGCGATAAGGCCGCCTTTTGAATTCTGCTTCTTTTTTAATTTTTCCTTTTCCTTGTATAATTCTTCATGTGGTGTACAAATAAAGAGAAATATTAATAATACTATTCTTTGTACAGTGGCGCCGGAAAGACCACACTCTTGGCAGCGATCAGTCGGCGAGACAAAAGCGCAATGTCCGGCTACCTCATGCTGAACGGAAGATTAGCGGGGGCTGATCTCATTGCAAGGATCTCAGGCTTTTTACCGCAAGAGGACCTTTCTATTGGAGACTTAACAGTTGCAGAACATATGGAGTTCATGGTAAGTGCGGTTTACTTTATTTGAATTGTTTCTGTAGCAAATAAAATTACTTATCTAAAGTAAGCGTGAATTCTGGTTCCCTAACGTTGAACAAACAGTGGTGAAGGCAGATCAAAACCCAGGTTACACCAACCCTCTTCTTGTCTTACGCGCATAAGATTAAGATATCATAGTGGAGAACTGGAGAAGCGGTGATAGCCCATTGGGAACGAGCTTGACTTTCGGGGGCCGAATCCCAGCACACAGCTCTAACCTTTCTAAGATATGTGCATTTTAAGTAATTAAAATTAACGGTGAAGGAAAACAACGTGAAGAAACCTGCATGCCTGAGAGTTCTTCATAATGGTCTCGGAGGTGTGCAGTCCACCAATCCGCACTAGGCCAGCGTGGTGGACTACGGCTTAAGTAGAGACCCGTGCCCTGTAATGGGCCGCTAATACGTTGATATGATAAATAGAGAACTGGCAGCAGCATCCTCTGTGCTACAACTAATATCTGCGTCAAAAAAACAATTCAACTAACGTGTCAAATAATTTATAGTTTGTGGTGAACTTAACTACGTTATCTCAATGACAGATTGAATTTACTAACGCTATCCTTATCTACAGGATAGAGTAAAATAAAGATAGCTCTATTATATTTAATCTGTAATCACAAGATATTAATTTTGGGCGTTAGCAAACACGAAGGAGAAACACGAGGAGAATAAAAACTTAACTGAATTAACAGGGGTAGTGAGCTCTCTTTTATATACTGTATCCTCTAAAAAAGGATAGCACTTTTAGCATTTTTAGACGTGCTAATTTTATTTAGTTTAGAGATTTGAATACAACAGAATTCGCACCAAAGCCCATTTTTCTGTTAATATTAACAGAGGCTCATTTCATAGCTCGAATATCACGTTAGAGACCTCTAGAATAAATGGAAATATGGACAGATTTAATCACTGTCGTGTACCAAAATAGGCATATGCATAGACAAAAATATGCATAATCTATTTCGGTGTATCGTGCTTGTCTAGTCATCTATTATTATCATACGATTACGTCGTTTTATTTTAAGTGACTTAAAAATAGATCTTTTAGAATCACCAATAGGTAATTTTGGATCGTTACACGTGCAGAATAACATTCAACTGACATTCCTGAATCTCGCATTATTATTTATTCAATTAATTATTATTAGCTGTCAACTGCGAGTCGCGATTTCGTTCGCATATCCTGTTATCGTAGGCCTAAGACATTTCCCCGCAATATCAAGTAGCCTCTTCAGAATGCGATATCTCTTGTGCCGAATCAAGAACAACGGTTTTGCGGTGTGGCAGTTAATAGGTAATAAACAAAAAAGAATTGACAAAACAAAAGAACCGCAAATATAAAAAGTGAATAAATTTTTTAATTTATCAAACTCGAAAACAATAAGTTTCCAGCTGCGAAAAATTATGTAGTCTTGCTTTAACAGAAAATGTGGGTGTAGCTCGATACACTAAACACATCTGCGTAACCATTTCGATTGTACAAGCGTGTCTCCGAAAATCTTCGTCATATCTACATGAAATTAAAATGAGACCATTTCGGAATAAACACCTTTCGAACAAAAAAATAATTTTGCAAATCCGTCAAATAATGACGAACTTGTGACCGATACACAAAAAAATCCGCATTGAAAAACTTGCTCTTTTTGAAGGAAATTGGTTAATAAATAGACAAACCCAATGAAAAATCATTACATGCTATGCTCTAAAACAGCATGTTTTAAACGGTTTTGTACAAATCCTGTGGAAACAGTTTGTTTCCTTGGATAAAAAGTAGCCTATGTTAATCTACGTTCTTTCAACTAACTCAAGTTAATTGGTTATTTAGTTAGAGCGAGAATTCAGGACAATAAAAAAAACACAGAACATACATATATTCAATACGCTCTAAAAATTAAAAAATAGTGTCTTAGACCTAATACCTAATTTAGTAGAAATTTACGATAAAAAAATTCTAATTTTTTTCTGTAAATGCCGTAGACCTTGTATCGAATGCTGTTATATTGTGTTAGATAATAAGTCTGAGCTACCTATCTACGTCATAATGGGTCTAGAAATAGTTATAAGTGTCTCTTAAATAGTATATTGGGGCCGGTTTCGAAATTATTGTTATGCTGTTATATACTTATATTAGCAATTCAAAATTCAACTTAAATTTAAATGGGTACCATTCACAAACGTATCCGTAACAATGAAAAATTTGTCACGTAGGCAATATGCTATATATGTATAAATATATACAACGTGTATATGAAAACCAAAATAATTCTTCATAGGCTTTAGAGGTACATTATATACTGTCTCTGAGACTTACCCGTGAAACCGAAAACCTAATAGTCTTTGAGTTAACTACTGCCATAGTTTTCAGCACTAACATCACATGCAAAATTAGAATCATCTGACTTCTGTCACTTCATTAGGAACGCGTCTCGTAGCGAAGGTACTATGCGCGTGTTGGTCTTTTATCAGGTCATCAATCTGTTCCACTTTAAATAGATTTAAATCGACTTCAAGAAGGATCTGGTTTTCAATTAAATGCGTACGCTATCAAAACTTATCGGACCGGGAAATGTCGACACGATTTCCCAATATACGGCTGGCACTGTGCGCCGTTATTTTTTATTGTAAGCTGATGTTAGTTAATGCATAGGCTTAGCTATGAGTTGTAAGATAGTTTTCAAATTCAAATTCAAAATTTCTTTATTCATGTAGGCCTATCACAGGCACTTATGAAGCGTTCATACATAATTGTTTACATAATTGTAACGGGATGGTGATAACTTCGTTCGCCAACTTAAATCTAAAGCTACGAGGGTTCCAAACGCGCCCTGATCTAAGAAGAGCCCACAACAAACTTAGCCGGGTAAATTTATTTTTTTGTTATCACCATCTTCCAGTAAATTTAAATTAAGCTATGAAGCTAGAGCAATTCACACCCAAGCTTTTTTATCGTTTAAATAATCCTTAATGTTACAATAGGATTTTTCTGTAAGCTTACGTTTTATATAAACTTTGAACTTATTGAGAGACAACTCAAAGATTTCATTTGGTAATTTGTTATAAAATAATATACAATTGCCCTTGAATGAATTTGCAATTTTGTGTAGCCTAGTAAACTGCACAACGAGTTTATTTTTGCTTCTAATATTAATATTGTTACAGTGCATTTTCTTTTTAAATTTTGATATATTTTTGTGGACATAAATTAAACTATGCACCGTCATTATTTTAACTTCTTTAAATTTATCCTCTCCATAAATGTAACCAATATCCAATATCATATCCAATTAATGACTCTCTTGGGCCCATTTTATATATCGCACGAACAGCCCTTTTCTGCAGGACGAAAATAGAATCTATATAAGCAGCATTACCCCATAATAAAATGCCATAGGACATAATGCTGTGAAAATAACTAAAATAAACAAGCCTAGCAGTTTCTATGTTTGTCATATGACGAATCTTTTTTACCGCGTATGCTGCAGAACTAAGTCTGTTCGCTAAATTATTTATATGTGGGCCCCATTGAAGCTTAGCATCTAAAGTTATTCCTAAAAATATTGTCGTATCCACCAAATCCAACTCCTCATTATTAAGTTGTACAATGGTTTTTACTTGTTTAACATTCGGTAGTGTGAATTTAATACTCTTCGTTTTTTTTCCGTTTAGAGCTAAGTTATTAGCCTCAAACCATTGTACTACTTTAGCGAGACATATGTTTACATCGTCAAGATTTTTATCACGACGTTTAATTTTAAACATCAATGATGTATCATCAGCAAACAATACTATCCCGTGATTGTCCTCAGCTAGGTAAGGAAGGTCATTCATGTAAATGAGGAATAGGAAGGGTCCTAATATAGATCCCTGGGGGATACCAATTTGCACAAATGACCCGTTTTGCTTAGGTAACTACTTATTTATGTTTTATTTTCGGTTCCTATTCTCTTACTATTCCGAGGTACATGAAATAAAGTATTTAAACGCACACCAATATATTTATTTGAAAGATCTTCAAGTTTCAAATGCGGGTCATTAATTCAACGATGTTACTGGACGATATAAATGCCGAATCTAAACTTAATTCAATAATAATTTATTTATTAATTTGACCCGTCAAGGTGGTCCTATTTGAAACTTGTGAAGATTTGATTAAGATCTTCGGAAATAGACACAAACAAGATCATTCATAATTCCGTAGTATTATTGTAAATGAGAAAGTGTGTCTGTTTATTTGTCACCTATATTCGGCTCAATCACTGTAGTGATATTGATATAATCTGAACATGTACATTTGATACTTTTTTTTCCTGAAAGGCACCAGGGTAACACTCCTGTGGGGATTTAAAATCCAGCCTTTGTTACCTGTCACGCAGTGGCGTGTATAGAGGGTATGCACAGGGTATGCAGGTGATATAAAATGAAGAAAATCCCCAGTAGGAGCTATAAATATACTAAAGGGTAGGGTTTTTATAACTCTTACAATGCCCATCTTTAAGTACTTTATAATTCTTATCCACTGCTGTCACGCCATGGAATACGCAATATGGTGAAAGGTGTGATAAGGATAGTCTGTTACTTAAAGCCATAAGCCATGCTATATACTTTTATACCAGGAATATATAACTGTTAGCGCGGGTTTATTTCCACAATGATCGCGAGAGCAGCATTAATAGCAGACAAAAAATATTAGGCTTTTTTAATTTAAAAAAAAAACAATGTCTTTCCTATGGATATACTTTTAATATCCCCATAGGATATTTTTCTTATTTTGATTATTATAAACTGACAGTTTGGTTGAGGTATAAGAAAAAAGGTAAATGTTACAGAAACGGCCTTAAATGAGCTTAGGAGACGAAATGTGACACTACATTTGTGGATTCCAAAGTAGGTTTTTTTTTAACAGTTTAGTTTTCGACACACCATGAAAAAAATAAAAAAATACCACTACCTTTATTTCTGAAGACTGCGACTCTGAAATAAATAGAGTTGATAGAGACTGTGATAAAATATCTAACTTCGATTTCCTTTTGCAATAAAATTCTATTAGGTGCCTATCTCTCGAGCGGCACGACAGCCTTTCCGGTACATTTCCATGTTTAAGCCGTTATTTTGTACTAAAATGCCATTAAAGTTATTTCGTACGTAGTAAAAATCCATGGAAAATATTGCACAATTATTTAACTAATTATATAAATACCTCATTACAAACAGGATATTAATATCAGTGTGACCATCAAAAATATTTCGAAAGTGAAATATTTCAAAAATAAATTTTAATTTATCTATATCTTAAAATAAGCAAGGAAGGCTGCACTCGCCACAAATTGTCCATTTAGTTTAAGTTTTTTATTAAACTGGAAGTTATAGTAAACTTGCTTTTTTTGTTTTTAATTTAACCACTTATTCAATCTTCAGGTAATTTGTTTTATGTTTAAGTAATCTTGTATTCTCTACCTAAACCTTCATACACCGTATCCTCAGAGGATATTTACCAACTCGACTTTTATTAAACACGATTACTTTAATTATCTTACTCTGCATTAAGAAAAAAACAGTATGCATGTTCTGTACAAGTGTGTGGGAATTTTAATCTTAACTACATTGTAAACTTCCACCAAAATATTGTAGTCATTTTCATGTATTCTGGAGTTACTAAAGTGAACCTGTTTCGCCGACACGCCCATGAGAACAATCAATCAAAATAATGTCAGTTTAAAGATGGCGACCACATAAACCTACGAAAAATAGGAATGGCTAACGGAGCCAAAAGAGCAATTTTATTGCCTCGGAACGTGAAGATCATGCTGCTTTAGTGTAAATTTAGACACCACTAATTTCCATACTACCGTATCAGCATAGCAGTTTTTCGTTTATAAAAATTATATTATAATTTACATTTATTCTAGATAGTATCTGCATTTTATAGTTTTTATACTTTATTGAGTAATTTAAACGGTATTCCCACGAGCATTATACGTTTAATTCGTTTGAAAACTTTAAATAATTTAGAGATAAAATAGATACATCAAATATTATGATGATACATAACACCATCGTAGTTTTTCTGCTAATCTAATGCTCGGATCGGTGACACTCATATTGAAATATGAGAACACATCGATTAATTAATCATCGATCAATAAAAGCTGTCATTCTATAGGTAGAGGTATATCGGTATATCGTACTATGGTATGATATACCTACGTATCATAGATAGTTTTCAATGCGTTTGGTTGTGAGTTGGGATATTTTACGTGGAACAGATCGCAAGAACACTTTGAGTTTTTTTACATTAGTCGCTTCAATCTCTATCGATCAAAATTATACTAAGTCAAAGACAAAGTCAAAAATATCTTTATTCAAGTAGGCCCATAGGTGGCACTTTTGATGCGTACATAACAATTATACGGTAGTGAGATGATGGCGATAACCACATTCGTAAACTTAAAACTAAAGCTACGAGGGTTCCAAACGCGTCCTGGTCTAAGAAGAAGCCCACAACAAACTTAGCCGGGTGTTTTTTTTTTTTGTTATCACCATCTCACAATGTCATTTTAAATTATTAGAAGAGCAACCTGGTTAGAGCAATAATTTACACCCAAGCTTTTTTATCGTTTACGTAGTCCTTTATACTATAATAGGACTTTTCGATAAGCTTACGTTTAATACAAACTTTGAACTTTTTAAGAGACATCTCCAAGATGTCAATTGGTAGTTTATTGTAGAATTGTATGCAATTTCCTTTAAACGAATTATGAATTTTATGTAACATAGTATATTGCACTGTAAGTTTATTCTTACTAATTGTGTTGGACCTTTTGTGGTTATTGTAATAAGGTATAAAGGTATAAGTGCCTGTCTGTGGCATCATAGCTCCCCAACGGTTGAACCGATTTTGATTTTGTGTATTTTTTGTTTGAAAGATAAATTAATCAAGAGTGTTCTTAGAGCTATGAAAATCGGTCCAACATGGCCGCCGCGCGCCGCCACAAAATGGCGGATTACATATTTTTTTACAACTCCCTCAATATTGGTATCATAATGAAAGGGGGTGACAAAATTACACTTAATACATTTTTTTTAGATACTACAAATAGGGCATGTCGCAGCACATGCTCTTGCATATTTTTGAAGTTTTGTTGTTTATGGACGATGGTTTCCACTTACCATCAGGTGTGCTATCTGATTGTTCCATCAATTATTATTATTAATAAAAACCCTACTCTACCCTAAATTTAATGTTAAGGAGGGACTTTATATTTTAATTGAATAACTTGTTTCATCTGGGAGTTTGTAGTTAAAATTCTACATTCAAAACCTCTTTTATAAGAAAATTAATGAAAACATTAGACTATAATGCAATATTTTGCAAAAAAAATGCTTATGTTTCTGTAATTGGTAAACTCGAAAAAAATGAAATGTATTTTTATGTAATGTATTTCGACATTATATTGTTACTGGATTAACTGGCGTTAACAATAACATTAATAACCCTCCTTTAAAGCAAAACTGACTATGGGAATTTAAACATTTGACTTCACAGAATAAAAAACAAAGAAATTTTGACGCCCAATTTGATCTAATCTAATTTTGTTATGATCTGTCTATCTATCGTAGTAAAATCACAATATATATATCGTAAATTATACTGTACGGTGTGTATTGCATGACTCTGTTATCAGTGCACGGTATAATTAGTAGTTATTCAAATGATTAATTTTCCCTCTCGATGATTTATTTATTACTTTACTCACCACCTCATGGTCTTGTGGTTATCAGTTCGAAAGCGTATAGCCATGTCTAGATTTTGAGGCCCGGTCCTTGGCTAAAATAAATTAGGTATTATAGTTTCCTGTCCAAAAACTCCCATAGTCAATCCGGAATAAAGATTTGACGTCCACCTACGCTCCTGCAAGAGCACGTCAAACTGACATCGGTCTCGGTTCTTGTGATGTAATGAGATAAAATTTCTAAGTCACTTAATGAATACACTTTTATTGTACACGACAAGAAAATTCATGTGCGTGTTGTCAGTGGTGTCTTTTGGATCCGAAACGTGGTTGCTAACTATGGGCTTTATCAGAAAGCTCAGTAAAATAGATAGAGACGAAAAAAGGTAGGCTATAGTATAAAGTGGCATATTTTTAGACGGACGTTTCGACCCCTCATAGCCTTGTTCGTATCAAAAGTGCCTTTTATAGGCCTACTTGCATCAATAAATATTTGACGTTTACTATTTATTTATTCTCGGAGTATCTAATGACCCCTGAGCAATTAACTCAGACAATAGATACATAGAAAATTTGGAAAATCCAAAAGTGCACGCCTCATAATCTCATTTTTTTCAGAATAAAATTGAATTTTTTTTAACTGAAACTTTCAATGCTCATTACAATTTTTTTTTTCATATTAATAATTATTATTCATTTTTTGTAAACAAGACACGGGAATGTCATAATGATTGCACATTGAAAGTTACAATTAATAGTAGCTAGAATAATTACATGGAAATTTAACGACAGTGAATTGAACGCTCATATTAACTAAGAAATTATGTCGTGTGTTACTTTAGATAATTAAAAAAAAATTATTCCGATACGATCATTTTTTCGACCAATTTTGATGCCACATACACCCGTCCATACACGGACGTCCAGAAAAGATTATGTTTAATGTTATTATTTACTATGTTAAACAAAAAAAATTGTTATTGAAATGTATTTTATGTGCCTGACAAATTATTTGACTTGATATTAGTGTACTCAAATTAACCTGTAAGTGCAATATAAATAACAAAAAATTAATTTCAGTTTCGAGAAAACTGCTTTTTTTGAAATGTCGAGAGTAGAGCACAACCTCAACGCTTCGCTTATGATGCGTGTGTTAGGAAATAGGGAATTACAGCACTTTATCTATGATAAACCCGATGATTATATTAAATATATCAACAAATCATAGTTTGTATACTCATTGATAATGTATTGAAAATAGAATAATGGACTTTAGTAGACTGTCAAAAAAAAGTATAGGATCTATGGCGGGAGACGCGAGTTTGACAAGTTAGATTGGCGGCAAAGAAAAAGTTAGGACGGATTTAAAGTAATGAATTGAAAAAAGGAGATTAAGTAAAGTATTGTGGATAGAACGTTACAAATTGGGTTGAGATGATTTATAATGGAAACGATACACTTAACGAAATATTGTTGTGGCGAAACAAGTCGTATGTACTGGTGATGGAGTCGTTAAAAGTTGTTGGTACTATGGTTGTACCTGATGTTACATCAGATAAGTATATCTCATCCCTTGGTTTATTTAGGTATCATATATGGAGCCCTAGCATAACTTTATACCGACAGTTTATGTAGCAGAGGTTGCTCTATACAAACAACTTGTTCCAAAAGTCCTGATGTTATAAGTGATAATAGTAGTTATGTTTGACCTGTCTTAAAATATGTCTTGTATCAAAGGGCCTAGCGTTATTACATATGACGTTGTAATGATGATGTTGTAATTGTGTTTATAAGTTGTTTTAATTGATTGAATAAAAGAGCAACGGTAGAGTTTCTTGCCAGTGGTCTTCTCTGCCGAAGACAGCATTCCGAACTGGTAGTAGAGTCATTTGAAGGTAACAAGTAATATGAATTATAGAGAAGCTTAATATACAGTATTAGAGTCAGTCCAGTTGTTTTATTTCACTCCTTGGGAAGTCAGGTTTATAGAGTACAGACCCACAACACTGCTCTAAAGCAGGTTGGTGGGCTTTAATGATGTCTTTTATAAAGGGCCCTTATTATATCCCTTAGTTAAGATGACAATGATGATTAATGACACTGTGGGTACACGCCTGCTCTCAAAACAGAGAGGGATTTTACTTTACTTGAAGTATGACGCTTGATATTATAAAGAGTAATTATTATGACGGACGTCATTATTATTTTATTGTTATTTAAACTTAAATTTACTTTTTTTTTTTGATAACAGGGTTTATACTTTTGAATAAAGATTATTATTACTATTATTTACGTTTTTTTAATTTTAATCGACCTCCCTGGAGCACCGGCGAGCGCTGTGGCCTCCAAGAAAAACATATTTCTTAACCAACCTATTTTTGTGAGCTTACTTACCAAATGAAATTGTTTATATTATAGTAGCCACATTAGTATTTACATTGCACCCGTGTGAAGCCGGAATGGGTGACTGGTTATTATTGGATGGAAACAGGCGATACTTTGCGGAAATCCATGATATACCATTAAAATCAAGTTTAATTTGCTAAACTTCGCGAAAACCAGGAGAATCTCTGTGGTGTAATTTATAATTTTTTCAAACCTTATACTCCACACCAAACAGATCTTCGGCAATGTACCCTCTACGCACGTTTCGCTCCGAACCCGGAGCATCCTCAGGAGATGTTGTCTTTACTATGAATAATTAATAAATAAATAATAATAAACATACTACGACAATACACACATCGCCATCTAGCCCCAAAGTAAGCGTATATACATAAATACTTAGATTATACATATAAACACCCAGCCACTGAAAAACATTCATGCTCATCACACAACCATTTTCCCTCGAATCGAACCCACGGCCTTGGGCTCAGAAAGCAGGGTCGCAGCAAACTGCGCCATCGGCCGTCAAACGACAAATTGTTAAGATGTTGACAATTACACCATACAGATTCTCCTGCTTTTCGCGGAGTATAGCAAATTAAGCTTGATGTTCATGGTATATCACTGGTTATTTATAATTCATTTTCTTATTTATTCCAACAGGCTCGACTGATGATGGACAAAAGGGCGACTGCAATAGTTCGTTCGAAGCGAATACAACAACTGCTGGGCGATTTAGGGGTAGTCAGCTGCACCCAGACCAAACTGAAAGCACTCTCGGGAGGGGAGAGGAAGCGAGTCGCTCTTGCTGTTCAGGTATATTTGAATCACTAGTTGACTTCTAACTGTTTAGGAGTCAGTATTACTGATACTGAGTTTATTTTCTATTTCTATTTCTATTTCAACCTTTTCCAACCAGTTTTCTTAAGCATACATTGGCGGATACTTTAGAACCCGTTTTTAGCTCGTGGTCTATTTATACCCCTAAGTTTAACCCCTATCGAAAATCGCTCAAAGCGGTAAATAAGTTTTTATTTAAAAAACAAGCGTGCAATATTTTTTTTTTTGTAATGATAAACTATTGATTTCTGTAGGAAATGATATGAATATAAATGATGAAGCCAAGTATAAACATTGTTGTCACATTGTTCTCACGTTTATTTCGGATCTTAGATTTAAAATCTATACAAAAAATTGCTATATTAAAAGACACAGATATATCTGGTTAAGTCGTGTACCCTATATTTCATGTTACCTAAGCCATCAGTTAAGTGTACGTTGACTCTGGAAAACTATATGTTTAAAACTATTAAGTCAAAGGATTTAAACTGCTACACTGATGTTGTTCAGTGTAAAAGTCTGTCGCCGTGTATTTAACTCACGTAATTTGCTGTGGACTTATTATACTAATAATTGTATTTACTTACTTACTCTGGAACGATTTCCATGAGAAAATAAATGCTAGTTTATATTGTCGTTAAATTTTTCCTTGAAGCCGTAACAGTTACTTCGGCAAATAATCGTCCAGTTTGCGTGGCTTAGGAATACCTATTATAGTGCTAAAATACAAAAATCAATTAACAAAACCCTAAAATAACCACGAAATATGTAGATCCGTTACGACAAAATGAAAATTATTTCTTATTTTTTTTATTTTATGAGCGGCTCGGAAACAACGTCAAACCCCTTTTCATGTTCTTAATTTTAAAATATTATGGTACTATGTAAGTACATAAATAACGAAGATTTTTTAAACCTAAAAAGAAGAAAGAAGAATCTTGCTTTTTCAAAAAATGCCCGATTATCTTGCAGCGTAAAAATTTTGCAAATCAGTAATTCTCATGAATGCATTATACTTGAAGATAACACCACAATCACTAACGCTTGCTAACGCAATATCCAAGCGTGTAGAAACAAGAAACCCTTGAAATGTGGGTGTACTAACGCCAGCTTTAAATATCATGGACACACAAGGTGTGTAGCGACGGGCCTACAGAAAATGAATAAGAATCTGGAGGTGTCTTTACAATAAAATGTAGCGATGTGTAACGTCTCGAATGTGCGAACATCATACATGGTCATGTACACGTCGATTTGGACCATCGATACTCTTTAATATCAAAGTAAAAATATGTATATATATTATGTTTATTATTATTATTTTTTTATATTCACAGTATACTTGCACCCTAGTCAAAACGTTTACTTAGTCATTTTTAGATATATACTTAACAAAATGATTGATTAACCTATAAATAGATCTACCTAGATATAATTTATATAGGTCTGTTTTTGGTCTAATTTGGCTTATGTACTAATGTTTGTTGTACCACCTACTTATTTCTTATAGCATTTTCTTGTATGCCTTTGGTTGCCTGGAAGAGATCGCTATTTAGCGATAAGGCCGCCTAATTGTACGTTCTACCTTATTGTGCTGTTGTATTTGTATCTCTGTAAATTTTCTCTGTGGTGTACAATAAAAGTGTATTCATTCGTTCATTCAAGTTAGTGCAACTTGCTACGTACATAAGCGTTGTATAACGTTAGTATAACGGAGGGATC
Source organism: Pararge aegeria (assembly GCF_905163445.1). Lineage (NCBI taxonomy): Eukaryota > Metazoa > Arthropoda > Insecta > Lepidoptera > Nymphalidae > Pararge > Pararge aegeria. Next base: position 3,949,610 of record NC_053181.1, read on the forward strand.
TATGATATATATATAGACCCCAGGTTCGATACCAGGATGGGGCAATTTGGTAATAAACTTTCTGAATTTTAGTAAATGCAAAGAAACGCCTTAGATATTTTACATTATTATAATAATAATAATGTCTTTATTGATCACTTAAAACTACATATCACAATAATTGCAATGTAGCTTAACAACAAATGTTCAAAGTAATAATGTTCACTGATTTCCATACTAGGAAAGAAAGAATGAATACGATATAATTTACTCAGCTATCGATTTCTTTTCAAACAGCTCCTCAACGACCCACCGATCTTATTCTGCGATGAGCCCACCACTGGGCTGGACAGTTCAGCTGCAAGTGCAGTGGTTTCCCGACTTAGGAGATTGGCGATCGGCGGTAAACTAGTGATTTGCTCAGTCCACCAACCGGCATCCGGTGTCTTCGAGCTGTTCCACCAAGTCGTGCTATTGGCGAATGGACGAATAGCCTTCCACGGGACCATTGAACAGGCTGACCAGTTTTTTGCATCGTAAGTTTCCAAAAATATATTAACAATGTTTAGTTTGAAAGGTTATGACAATGAAGCTTTTGACGGCCGATCGGCGCTGTAGGTAGTGACCCTGCCAGTGTTCGATTCCCGCAACTAAAAATGTTTGTATGACGAACGTGGATGTTTTTTCAGTGTCTGGGTGTTTATCTGTTTATTATAAGAATTTCATAAAAAAATGTTCAGTAATTTTAGTATCCATAACACAAGCTACGCTTACTTTGTCCATAATGTTCTCAAAGGCGTGTGAAGTCTACCAATCCACACTTGGCCAACGTGGTGAACCTACACCCTTATCATTCTAAGAAAGAAACCTATGCCCTTTAGAGAGCCGGCAATTAGCCGATAATGATGACTAAACAATCGATGAATTTCAAATCAAATACACATTATTGTTAAATACAAAGCAATAGAAAAAACAATATGAAAGAAAGAAAGAAATAAAATGTACAATAGGCGGCCTTATCGCTTAAAATCTGTACCAGGTGACCTACCATAGTACATGAAGTTTAGAAGAAGGGTTAGGATGTACACAAAATAATATTTAAATAATAAACATAAATTACAAAAATAGAAATATAAGTAATATAAAAAATATAAATATAATTACTTAGGGACACGGGTCGTTGGAAGCAGCGCGCTCTGCTTTTATGTCCCATAAGCTTTTGTGACAGAGCTCGTCTGTGGAACTACTACCACCATGCTTATTTCTAATGTATGTATGGTTGCCGGTGTTATTACAGCCGCATGAGGCTTAAAAACTACGCCTTCGGTTAATAGACACAGGGCGGCACTTTGCAGAACGTGTTTCTTTCATGCCCTGAACAGTGTTGCACTGTTTATAGGCAATGGTTATATTTACCAGGCCGGCTATCTCCTTATACTTTACTATAAATAGCTAAACACTAACAAAAGAAGGAAAAAAACACAGTATTTATATTGTTTTGTAAAAAGGTGGACAATTTTTAATCTATTCAGTCGACCAACCAACGTATACTATTTTCGATTTGTTAAACCACGCTTTGCTATTGGTCAGTTTTATTGCGTAGTAGCCTTCCACATTATTGAACATGCACGTAAGTTATTTGCATCCTATCAGTGGCATAATAGATTGTAAATCTAAACTTGAAATTCAATTTCAGCTCTAATTAAGACACGTTTCAAATTCTGATTCTTATCGGAGATTTAAGATAGATAGTTAATAATAAATATCCTTGACGGCGATAAATTTTTTATTACTTACTATTTATAGTAGGTAATAAAAAAAATCTAACACGGTATTCGTTATAGATATCTTAAAATGATCAATGATCTTGAAATAGTATTTCGACTGTAAGTAATTGAAATACAAAAAAAAAATAGTTTTGTTATCTTATAACATTAACACGTCTAATGAAAAGTATCAGGTAGCTGTAATTAATTAGACAACTGTGGTTGCAATCAATGTCAACATATATTAATTAACTTGCAAAAAGCTACCGCGTTTTCAATTCACTTTTTGTCATATTCATTTAATAGTTGGTGTAATTTTTTTAAATACAAAATATTTTTGTTTAATTATCAATTTAGGTTGTCAGAACTCGTCAAAAGCGCGCTTAGTATTTTGTTACAGGGAAACCTAATTTGTTTTTATCAAATATTGTGAGACCCACATTAACAGGCAAAGGAGAATACCGGATGTAGTATGGGATTTGGTTTCACATAGTACTTATAAGGTGCCTTCTTGGAATTTATATTATTTTTAAGGGTTTAACAATTACAATAAATACATTACCAAAAACATTAAAAACATTCAGAGTTACATGCAAATGAAGTTCGTGAATTGAGGTTTTTTTTGACACATGCGATTATTGTACCTACCTATTGATGGTACTGTTCACAATATATTAGAACCACTAATCTATTTCATTAAAAGATTTTTTAACCATCGAAGTTAAGGCTTGGGATTTGAGAGGATTTTTTTTTTAAAATAAAAACTTAATTTTTTATACCAATTTAAATGAGACACCAAACGAAACAGTGTTCCGGCATTCTCCTTTAGATTAAACTAATAGGTATAAGGCGTTATTGTCACATCCGACAGCTCGTTTCAACGGCTGCTCTCAGAACCGCCTTTATACAGTGAGTTATTGAGCCTTCATTGATCTTTCCGCCTAAAGATGATTGAGATTTATTGATGTTGAATTATTTTCTCTCACACAGATTAGACGTTATAAAGACGGGACTTTGTTTGTTTACTATTTAGTTACGCGTGTGCTTATAAAAAGTGCGGCTTATTTTATAAAAGACAAGAGTATGTTAGTTCCTCCTGCATTCTCACCTGTTGATGCAAATGGTTAGCTAGCTTGTTAGGGGTGTGGAACCGATTAGGGGCAATTACTCTAGGAGTCTCTACGTGACATCGTACCAGAATGCCAAATCGCTAGGTTAGTTGGTCTTGATCGGTAGGCTGGTAACTAGCCACGGCCTAAGAGTTTCACACCAGACCAGATAAATTTTAGGAACTGTATATACCCGAACTTTCTTTCGCCTGGGATTCGACCCGCCACCAAATGAGACCTAATACCTGTTTGTAAGTAGAAAGAGTAAGTACCACGAGATCAAATCGGTTTGATAAATATTTGTTTCTATACGTAGCATTTTCGGTTATCACGTTAATTATTATTTATCTGTTTTACCACAAAAGATGACTTATATAATTAAGAACATGAATGGGTCGCTTGTTACCACTTTGGTAATTTGTGATAAGTTGTAATTGTCGTGAAGTTCTAAGAAACTATGACATACGACGAAATCCGGTGGTCATTTTATAATACATTTTAAATAGGTAGGTATACGGACGTAATAACTTTAACCAAACCTATGCTTTACAAACTGCTACATCTAGTGGGGCTGTGTCGTGATTTGTTAAATGTTTCTGTTTTATGTTCGTCTCTATATCTTGTTTTTTGAGTGTCAAATTAATGTGAACGTGTGTGTTTCTTTGCATAGCAACCTTCTAAACTCCAAAAAATTGGAAATAAACAGCTATAAATAAATTGTTTTCCTTCACCGTTAAAGCAAGTGATATCTTAATTACTTAAAATGCACAAAACTTAGCAAAGTTACAGGTGCGTGCTGCGATTCAAACTCGGCCCCCCGAAAGTGAAGCCGATGGTCTAACCACTAGGCCATCACCACTCGAATAGATCGTATCATTCAGAGAATTTGTTACATGTTTAATATAGCTAACTACATGGTGAAAACCATACATTTAAATTAATAAATTTTAAATAAATATACTGCGACAAAACACACATCGCCATCTAGCCCCAAAGTAAGCCTAGCTTGTGTTATGGGTACTGCTGTTGAATATTTTTATGAATATAATACACATAAATACTTATAATATACAGATAAACACCCAGAAACTGAAAAACAATCATGTTCGTCATACAAACATTTTCCAGTTGTGGGGATCGGACCCACGGCTAAGAAAGCAGGGTCGCTGCCCACTGCGCCAGACGGCCGTCAAAAAATATTTTATTTAAAATACTCTTTTAACACACGTTTCGTTCTTATGTAGGAACATTGATTTCATGAATTATTTTGAAGTTAGTTCGTGGTTAGGTCAATATCTCTATCTGTTTCTGTTGTAACGAAATCTATTTTAAAAATAAAATCTAGGTAAGAATATGAATAGATAATTATATGATCGTGTAAATTGACACATAAATTACCTATTTCCACAGCGCATAATACTAAAATGAACAAAAACATCGGCAAATATAAAAATTAAGTGTTAAATTATTGGCTTAATCCGAACATATATTTTCTTAAATTGGTTTCTTATAATTATTTTGAAATCAATTTGGATTTTAATCCCATTAAAAATTACTATTTGTAGATTTATTGACGTTCATAATAATTAAAAAATATTTGTCAGTCGGTTTTTTTTACAGCAACGACAAATTTTGCTTTAACACAACCAACATTTTTTTTTCATTTTTCAACGTTTAGTGTTGTAAAGACAACATCTAAGGGTATCAGAGCGAAGAATGCGTTAATAGTGTGTTTGGAAGATATGCAAGGATATAAACTGTGAATGCCTGAACAGTTTAAGCTCTAAATCCTTCCCTCATGTGTGTCCAGCTCTGGGACATTAAATGGACCTATGATGTTCCTTTTTTGTTTACTCAAAGCTTCAGTTACATCTGAGTGCAACTCAAACCCGTTATTTTGAAATAAATTAAAACGGAATCAGATAAAAACACATTCTTACTGCGATAAGTGATGTTGAATAGATAAAATGTAAAAGTGTCATCAGAACAAGTTATAAACATAAATCGTAACTTATTTACATGCCCCATTCAAACTAATTTCATTCATTTTAAAACTTAGCCGGACATAATGAGATTTAAAACTTGACGACTGCCCACTGTTTGGACATCACTAGAGTAGTTTTTCATATTCTTTTATTTAAATTTTTGTTCTCGTAGCCTCAACTACAAATGTCCTGTGGGCTTTAATGCAGCGGAGTACTACGTAACTCTACTCGGTGTAGACACAGAGAATGAGATGGACAGTAGAGAGAGGATCAGGCGTATATGCAACGAGTACCAGAGATCACACATCGCAGCGGCAATTGACAGCAGAGTGGGTGATGTTAAAGATGAGATGGAGTATTTTAATGGAGATACAGATGAGAAGGTAAGAACTTTTAATAACGTGATCCAGTAAATATTCAAAAAGTAACATTTCTATAGCCGAAGGGTATATACAGTGTAATTAAACACGCAGTAATTTTTTTTGGCCATAGATAATTTTTAAATATATATTTTGTTAAAATTATTAACAAACTTATAGTGTGGGCAATTTCATCAATATTTATAGAATAATCGGCAAATAACAAGGTTGTTTATTCTTATCACCTAAATGTAACCTTTTTAACAGATTGCAAGATTGTAAATAGTCCAAACAACCTATAATATATCTCTGTGTGGGACTTTTAGTATAAAAGTACGCACTGAATTCATCTTTTAATGGCTAGAGAATGGAAAGCCAGCATGGACAAAACGTCATACTATGATAAATAAATATTGCATAAAGACCCTTTAAATGCTGTATTAACCTTAAAAGAAAGACGAGAAATTTACAGAAATTTTTCTCCTTTGTTGTTAAAAACCTTAAAAACTAATGTTAATTTTTTTTTCTAGAACGTATACTTCGAACGATATTTAACACTGTAAGTACCCATAAAAATTTAAATAATTAATTAACTTATTTATTGGAAACCTTAAAAAAAAACCTTGCTAAGTTTGTTGTGGGCTCTTCTTAGACTAGGGCGCGTTTGGCCCTCCTAGCTTTAACTAGCCTCCTGGCCTCCTCCTTGGTTTAAGTCAACGAATGCAGTTATCGCCATAACTAACATTAGTGTAACATGTTAAATGTATGAAAGCTTTATAAGTGCCTGTAATAAGGTCTGCATGAATAAAATATTTTTGAAATTGAATTTGAATTTAAGAGGGCTATTAACGTTTTGGTTCTTTACAGAGTCAAAGTGAACTACTTCGTCCAATTTTATTGGCTTATGTGGAGAAATATACTGTCAATAAAGCACAATAAATCAATATGGATAGCTGAATTTTTGCTTCTCATGGTAAGGAACACGCTTTCATTAAACTACTGTACTTATTATGTATCAGAAATAAGAAGTCATTTTCGTTGAGTAATTTGAAGGAAGCGGGAAATAGCATTACGCAGATTTTTTAGTGATTTCGGTTGTAAACAAACTAGTATTAAATACTTTTTATCTATTTGAATAAGCTCGCGGTTGACCACAATCTCACCAACTTAAGAGAAAGAGATGTTGTATCATAGATGGAGATGGGGATAGGCAAGAGTTAGAATGAGATGGACAGATGACATCAAACCAGTCGCAGGTAGCCTCTGCATAGCTAGCATGGGCAGGAGACAATTATCTCCCCGGCGAAAGGATAAAAAAATATCTTCTCCCAAAGCTTTATCAACTCTCAGAAGTGGGAATAATACGCAAATAATATATGAGTTATAATAACCGGGAGGTCACATTCTTCTGTACCATGTTTCCCTGCTTTATCAGGTGAACACGTTATTTATATCCCCTGTCAGGGGATATAATCGGGGGATCGTTTTCGTCTCCTACCTGTGCTAGCCCTGTTGAAACCGAACCGCACAATACCGTGGTATTTTGAGCTCCCTTCAATAGACCTATGTCGAGTAGTGGACGTCGACCCGTTGATAAGGTGATGATGGTGAAACGCTTTCCAAAGCGGAAATTTACCCTCGCTATATTTTATTTAATTTATCTGTGTTTTTTTATTTTATGTTTACAATTTTTTTTAATAGAGACGCTTCAATTACTTTGTGTGAGTCGGTAGAACGATGATCACATAGCATGAAAACATTCCCGGTGTCTTATTAAACTTATACGAATTACTATACTACATATGAACTAATTTAAACTCATACGAATTACTATATTACATCTGAACTCTATTAATTGCTTCCACTAGTTTGTCGGGTTTGTAATCTCGATCCCCTACCACGGGCACTTCGAGGAGCTGGATCAACGTGACATCCAAAACGCCGAAGGACTTCTCTACCTCATGATAACGGAGACCATTTTCCTGTTCATCTACGCAGTTTTCATCACATTCCCCAGCGAAGTGCCCGTATTGTTGCGAGAAACGGCAAGCGGGTTGTATTCACCCCTGCCTTACTATTTGTCGAAAATGATATTCTGGGTAAGTGCAATCCATACATAATATAGTTGTTCTGTTTTTTTGTTGGTTTATTTACTGTGGACAGCTCAGCAGGTACCTAAGTCTTCTCGAAATTGAACACATATGTCATGTGCATCTTGGGGAAGGGCATCGATAATTTTATCCTGGAAAACACCATGGAAACCATTTTGAACAAGAAAGAAAAAATAAGTTTTAATTTGAGAAACAGGACAGTTTTAACTAAAGTTACCTACCTATGTATGGTACGGAAATTTGGCAATCTGCATCTTGGAAACTGATACAGGACTTTTGGCCCTTTAAATCCCTAGAAAACAAATGGTTTTTTCACGGTTTTTAAAAATAAAAACAATCAAAACAAACGAAGTCCCAGATAATAATATCACAATAATCAAATATCGTGCAATTATTTTGAACAATGTATGAGTTAAGTCTTGTATTGTCTGCTTTGTTGTGTTGGATAGTGTAACACATGCTCGATACTTGCACTGTTATCAGACGCATCCACTTTCGACTAAGCTCTCGTGTAACTAACGCGTTGCGCTCGAGACTCTGTATTGCGTGTACAATGTATGTTTGTGCATTGATGTGTATGTAATGTTATTAAACAAATATATATAGTGTATATTATATACTATTCACAAACACTATATCCCTTCCTAATGTATAATGCAAATAAATGGAAATTGTGAAAACAGTCCCCGACTATAAAACCTCACTACTAATACAAAGCCGACCAAACAACCAAACGACAATGCAAAAGTTTGTTTTCATCGCGAGTATTCATTATCACTGTATTTTACTCACCTTCTTCACCTTATACTATGAATATAGAAATAGAACTGGTATTAAAAATATTATAGGGTCGGCTCTAGTTACAATCGCCACTTGAGTCTAGGGAGTTGATGGTGTTCGGTGGTAAACTATCAACATCAGTGATTAAAAAACCTTTATCATCATTGTAATGATTCTCTTCTCAGTCGGTTCGCTCTTGTCAGAGCGGTCGTGGTCGAAACTTAAGTGTTGTGACACGCTTGACTATCCGTCGCCACTCCTCTCTGGCAGTTCTCGCACACTCATGTAAGGGGACAGCCACTGCAGCCTTTATTTAGTCGGCCCATCTCATGGGCGATCTTCCGCGTGATCTGGTGCCCTCGATTCTTCCTTGGACAACCAGATGTTTAATGGAGTCGTTGTCTCTACTTGATACTGATTATAATTTATCAAATATACAGTTTAGACATGGCTTAATTTAAGCTTAGACCGTTATTATAAAAACACACACTTTTGGTAATAAAAAACATTTCGGCGCGGCCTTAAATAAGATTCGATAGCAAAAATAGCTAATAAAATTTGCAATAAAAAGATCATTATAGCTTAATCTAAATTACACTCGACTACAGCAATGACTTGCTTAATTTACTGAGCAAACATAGTTATTACATTGATGATAAAAAAAGCTATAAGTAGGTACAATTATTGAGTAAGTACCTATAGTCTTCTTCTATTTTATTTCATTTTTAGTAGGGGTCAGTGGGGATAGAATAAATGAAAAGTGTTAGCAACGTATCATTACGCTGTCTCTCGGTCTGTTAGTACGTCCGTCCATGTGTTGCAAACCTTTAAGGTTTAAACTTATCAGGAACAGTTAAAAGTAAATTATGCCTGTTAGAATTCCACGGCTCTAGGTATACGCAACAAAAAACTTTAGCAAATAAATAAATATAGCAATATAATACACACATGACCATCTAGCCCGAAAGTCAGCGTAGCGTTATGTTATGGGTACTAAGATAACTGATGAATATTTTAATGAATAATATACATACAAAAACTAAAAGGCACGTAAAAACATTTATGTTCATCACACAAACATTTTCCAGTCGTGGGAATCCAACCCACGGCCTTCGACTTTCCTTTGCGCATAAAATCGTTTAATAGTGATGGGCCTAAACAAAAGGGATTTTTTTTCATTTTGATCACACCTAGTGCAGTGATGATGCAGTCTAATTGGTAACGGGCTAACCTGTTACGCTGTGTAACCTATACTCATAATCGGTTTCTACGTGGCACCGTACTGTAACGCTAACGCTTAACGGCACGTCCTTGTAGGTAGGGTGGCCACGGCTGAAGCTTCCAGACTAGACCAGAGAAAATAAAAAAATATAAATTCCCAAATTTCATCTGCCAGCAATCGAACCCGGAACAGCCAAATCAAAACCACAGCATTCACCGCTACACCAGGGAGGTCGTTAAATATGTTTCTTTCCAAGCTACAGAATCCTTAGCGCAAGTCTTACGCGCACTAAGCTGTTTTTTTTAGTTATTTTTTATATACCAAAGAGTATATACTCCAGAAGTCTAGTCGCTAATTATAGTGTATGTGATGCTTGTATTATAAGCGAAGTATTGTTAACCACGAATCTTTAATGGTCTTCCTGCTTTTGGTTTTGCTACTTTAGCTTTTTATGAGATTGCAATATGAACGTCGCACACTGCCACTCAATCCGCAACAGTAACCGGACGCAACGTAACACAGATTAAACCAATTTTCAATTTACTGTAAGAACTTTTTTTATCATGTTACTCAATATCTTATCTAAGTATATTGTTTTTCTTTATTCAAATCCTGTTTATATACATTGCGAAACTGATGAATGATGTATACAGAGTAAGAGGATGGAAACGGGCAATAGCAAAATATTCACAATAAATGGAGTAGCATACAACAATGATGTTACGTGCTAAGGTTATTTAATTTGGAACACCTGATAACTCTTGTAAGACTTTAATCTTCTCTCCATTACAATGTTCCAGAAAATACTTCCAATCACAGGTCAATCGTAGTCCTAAATGGTACCTAGTCGAAATTACTATATTTCAAACTAGTCACATGTATCGCTTCGATGTTCCTTCACTTCGCTCTCAAAGTAGACTACTCAAACTAAGTCGGTCGGATCGAACATCCGCTATTTACATCGCTTCGGAGGCCTAGAACATTCTATTCTCGGCAATCGAAAACAAATGAAGTAAAGGAACGATCTGGAAACGATTTAAAGTTTTAAATCGGCATCGGAATTACATTGTTGCATCTTAGATACTTTTTGCTCGACACGAACACGTTAAAACTTACGCTACGTTCTTGCGCAAATATGAACTAGTATCAAGATTCTTTGTAAAAATACAATACTAACAAATTTATAATATATTACCAAAATATAGAAGTCAGCGGGGATTTGACGCATCGATAAGGTTTAAATAAAGCATACATGAGACGCCTCACGCCATTTACATTACCTATATTGAATTAAATAATAAATATCTTAGTAAAAAAAGTAGTAGTAGTAGTTTTAATTATTCTACTAGACAAGACCTTGTATTTGACACCCATATTGTAGGCATTGTAAATAAAAAAACTGTAATATGACATTTTCTGGTGGCGGCCATCTAGGACTTCATCAAAAATAGCTAAGAACACCACCGACTAATTGACCTGTCAATAAAAAAAAAAAATATATAATTGGTTCATCCGTTTAGTAAATACGATGCCACACACACATATACATGCAACGACACATACACACACACGTCAAATTTATAACACTCCGTAATTATTGCATAGTGGTCTTACGGTATTGAAACAGTATGCGATGAACTTATCAACGTTGAATAAACCAACATCATTTGGAGATATTAATAATATGTTTTGATGGTATATTTGGGAAATTCAAAGTATTTTAAGAAACTGTTTTAACAATGTTTTTATCGTGAATGTCAATAAAACATGCAAACGTTGATAGAGAGTGGCAGTGATCTATAAATAGGTCACGTTTAGTGCGAAAATATTTAAATAGGTTTTTTTTTATCTAGCTGAAATTAGAATAATTAATAGTGCAGTCTATTTCGCATTCGTAATAATTTATGACGAAGATGGCATTCACATTGTCGTAAAGATAAAATAGTTGAGAGTAGCGACGAAATGTCATTATGCGGGTTTAGACCTAGCGTACGGAGGCGAACGAAGGCTAATAAACGAACGTTAACGGTAGCGAAAACGAACGGAGGTGAGCGATAGCGTTTGGCTGTACTCGGCTATGTGCTATTAAATTTTTTTCAAAACTGCAATATATAGTGCAATGCTAAGTTTAATAGAAATTTCCCTGGTAAAAAAAGGTCTACCCTGAAATGGGACCTAAGACACAAATAATGTAATCTTAAAGAACACTTACTTAAAGATTTGTTTTCTTCCAATCATAGATCCTTTTAGACTTACGAAATTGTTTAACGACGGATTATATTTACCCTTGTTTTTGTTCGCCGATCGGCAGTGCTGATTTTAAGTCTATCAGGACACAATAGTGAAGTCAAATGAGCGTGCGTAGACTATCCACGGACCCACTAAATGCGAGTCCGGCGGTCTGACCAAAGCATAACGTGAATGTACGAATAAAATAGTTTAATAGCTTGTTGATGGGTTTTTAATGAAAACTATGCGTCAAACTGTTCGAAATCCAATCTTTTTTTTTATATGTTGAGGATAAAAATACAAATTTTATGATTTTGAAACTTTTTATGAGAAAAATTTTATTAATCACACTCATGTCATCATACTTAATGAGAAGTGCTTACGGTATATCAAAACGAATGAGAAGTAGCTCGACTATCCATATTCTTACCATACTATTTTTTTTATTTTAGTTACTAGTTAGCCCTTGACTACAATCTTATGGTATGTGATGATGCAGTCTAAGATGATAAAGGACTAACCTGTTAAGGGGTATGGCAGTTATATAAAAACCGTATAATACAGTTGGTTTTGAAAATTTGGAGCATCGAGCTGGAGTTCTCCTCGTAAGATTTGTCACATAATTTATAGTTGGTCGCTAGTCATTCTGACCTCCGGGAGTTGAATCCCTACCTACAAACAACCAGCCTAAAAGAAATTTGGTACCAGCATAAAAGTAGTACATGAAAGGGGTAATATCCATAGCAGCGTTTGAACAAGTATCTCAGAAAGGCCTTCTGTACTTTTATTTTAAATGAGTCCGAATTTTTTTGCAACTACTTGTTTCTGGTGTGCTAGAGCATAAATGTAGTATAAATGTTAAGAGCACTATAAATTCCCAAATTGTCCCTGCCGGGAATCGAACCTGGGACATTCAATTTAAAACCAAAGCGCTCACCGCTGCATTAGGGTCTAACCTACGTCTACCCTTTTTAGTATCCAAAACAATTTGATAGACTACGTATAACATAGCTTCGACAGAAAGAAATAGAAAAGTATTTGGGTAACCACAAAAATATAAAAACATAGTAAACTCATAGCGTGTTTTCAACTCGGTAGTCCTCACTCCACACCACTCTGGCCCAGTACGGATTGGTGGACTCTACACGCCTTCGCATGCAGGTTTCCTCACGATGTTATCCTTCAACGTTAAAGCAAGTGATATTATAATTACTTAAAGCGCACATAACTTAGAAAAGTTAAAGGTGCGTGCTGGGATTTGAACTCGGCACCCCGAAAGTGAAACCGAAGGCCTAACCACTGGGCTATCACCGCTTCAATAATACTACAACACCTTTAAATTAATAATACATTTTAAGGTCACATTACTGTATACACATTAGAAGCAATAGTTATACTAAATATCCTAAACTTTTTAGAATGTATCGCCAAAACTACATTCTATAGCTCTACAGCCGATACACGAAGCAATAACGCGCATTTATACTTAGCTAATTTCCGTAGCAGATTCGTAGCACATACAATTCGCAGATTTAAAATATTAGTAAAATCACTTTCGCAAATACACGTTCAGTATTCGTGAAACATGTACGATTTTTTCATTATGTTCAGACATACAGTTTCGCTGACTGACCTCGGCTTTCGCGGGAGATATATTATTGCACTGAGCAAAAGGTGCACTATCTAATTCTTCGCGACCGGAATAGGATAGGTGCAGGAGAAATACCACAATCCCAAAGGGAAAGATTTTATGCATAACTTGATATCCTTGAAATGAGGATCGTAATTTTCTGGTAAGAAAGAGGTTCAACAATATTAAAATTAAAGTCAGCAATCTGAACTTTGAATAAATATATGTGATTTAGATGGAACCTAAACGTACTAAATATGGCATTCTCATGGATCAAGGGCAGATACAACGCTTTTCCAGAGTAGAGATAATTGAAAACGTGCGAGCATAGCCACGTTTTCAATTATCTCTACTCTTTACTAGTATTTTTTTTTAGGAATAGACAGAGATTCAGAGATAGTGGGTAGACATAACTCTGTCGTGGCGCGTTTGCTAGCCCAACTGGCTTTATGGCCTCTTAAAAACAGACCTCTTCCAGTTCGTAAACAAAACCTCATGTGAATAAAACGATATACGATCTACAAACATTTTGTTGATACAACGCCTCAGCTTGATGTACGCCTATCAAACTATTGTTCTAATATCTATATCCTAGGTTCTCTCGCGATAAAGAGGATATTACAACAGTAGAATTTTAACAGAACCATTCTTTGCAGATACCACGAGCAGTCATCGAACCAGTTCTATTCGTGACCCTCGTATTCAACGTCGCCGGTCTTCAAGGTGGCTTTATGAACTGGCTGGGAATGTGTTTCGTCTGCATACTCTGCGCTAACTTCGCCAATGCATATGGTAATTTATTATTTCTATATCTAACGCAAATACTGTTGCCTTTAGCTAAGGTTCGATCAAAGCGTCCAAACAGAGTGCGTGGCGACATATACACAATCACAAGACGTGCGGATACTTTGCAGGCGGCAGGATATAATTATAAAAATTAAAAAAATGTAAATGTAAAATTATAAAAATGTATATTCTCCCACAGCTTTATCAACTCCCAGAGCACTGGCATTCTGGCACAAGTGGAAATAATATCCAAATAATATATGTGTAATAAAAAACAAAGGTAAAGTTCACCTATTCTATGTTCCCGTGCCGGGGATGTGATCGAGGATATAATTATTGTATTCAGCCCGTGCTAGCCGCAGGTAGGACGGAATTTTGCACACCACCCTAAACACAGATTGCTCTTCTTGGAAACTATGTTTCTTTTAAATATTCCATTGTTCTGGCCAGTTCGATAAGTATCGTACAGTATCGTTATTCTGTGTACCGCGTGGAGACAGGTGTCTTGCCACCAGTAATTAGTTATTAAAATCCCCCACATTGCAGTACATTGATTAATTATAGTACATTATTTAGTGTACCCCATTAATATACTATTATACACGAGGCATACTACGACAATACACACATCGCCATCTAGCCCCAAAGTAAGCGTAGCTTGTGTTATGGGTACTAAGCTGATAATTATTTTTTTATGTAAAAATACACATAAATACTTATAATATACAGATAACCTTGTGTTATGGGTACTAAGCTAGCTGATGAATATTTTTTTTATAAATAAAATACACATAAATACTTATAATACAGATAAACACCCAGACACTGAAAAACATACATTTTCCAGTTGTGGGAATCGAACCCACGGCCATGGACTCAGAAAGCAGGGTCGCTGCCCACTGCGCCAGTCGGCCGTATTAAAAGAAGCCAGCAAGCAGCAGTAGGAATGTTTCGGATTGTTGACAAATCATAGGGTTCATTCACACTGGAGTGACGTAGCACGATTACTATGTGACGGGAGAATTTGATAGATCTCAATCACATAATTGACACATTTGTGCTTGAGATCTATCTCAAGCACAAATGTTTGTGTGATGAACATCAATTTTTTTCAGTGTCTGGGTGTTTATCTGTATAATATAAGTATTTATGTATATTATTCATAAAAATATCAGTCATCTTAGTACCCATAACACAAGCTACGCTTACTTTGGAACTAGATGGCGATGTGTGTATTGTCGTAGTATATTTATATTTATTTATTAATAAGAATTAGCAGTCCGAACCGGTGGTAGAGTCACAACAGACGGCAGATTTGACTTTCAAAGAAGAGTCAGGACCATGCATGCCTGCTGTAATTGAAGGATTTGTATTTACTATGGATGCTACTTCTAAATATGACAGTACGAGCGAGTATGAGCATTATTCTTGACGAACGAAATTGTTTTTTATCTCGAAATCGTACCTTTGGAATGAATTAAACAGTAAGCTTTGTTTTGATGAAACAATGTGCTTTGTTTCTGGCTTCATCACTAACCTGAATTTAATCTTGACATAGAGGTAGTTTTTCTAGACCGTGACAAGAAACAAATCCCGCGGGATATTTAAAAAAAAAAGCATGGGCAAAGTCACAGTTCCAGGCTAGGCTTTTGTAGGTGGCTAAGAGTTTCGTCGTGGAATATTCCTCAATCATAATCAAGATATAACTCGTAGGACATCCAATATATTTATTGCCATAATTATTTGAATGCCATTAATAAATTAATGAAAATTAGCATAATACAACAATTGAATACCTACTCATGATAATGGTGTGAAAATTAGGCAGTAGCATGTTACAAGAAGACTGAAACTTCCTTTTAGGGTTACTCAACTCGAGGACCGGGAACGGGTCGGTTTATAAAAAAAAATGAAGATACATAAAAAAGTTTTACGTACTTATGTAGAATCTTTTTATTTTGTATAAAATATAGCTATCAGTGATAGTTAGATATCGCTGTCTCTTTGCCCCGTAATCGAAAAGAAAAGAACTTGAACACAAAATGTTCTATTCGGGACACTTATCTATCCGAGCTGAAGACGAGTCTTGACATTGAAGTCGAGGATTTTACTCAGATACTCATAATTTTCGAGTGACGAATAGCTATATCGTATGTAAAATTTACCTGTTGTTGTTGTATTTTAAAGCTTTAATTCGTGCTCAGTTCTCTAGGTGGATCGTTTGTGAACTAAAAACAGTACAGAACTTTAAACTCTAATTGTAGCAAGATAAGATTAATTTTACTTTGACGTTATGGTGTTTCGCTAATCGAAAACGACTCTACGATAGCGGGCGTTCAATACCAAGGTGTTCATTAAGATGTATTAAGAGGCAACGATGGAATTTTGTAAGTGTATTTTTTTTCTAGGTTCATTCCTGTCAGCAGTGTTCGACAAAATGGAGACAGCAGCACTAGTCTCCGTTCCATACGACCTGATAGGAACGATGTTCTCCGGAATCTATCTGAACTTGGCGAGCGCTTCGCCATATGTGTCGTGGCTCAAATACGTATCGGCTTTCTACTACGGCGTCGAGACGATATCAATAATCCAATGGGAATCAATTGACACTATTAACTGCGTCAACATAAAGGGAATGCCGTGTATCAAAACTGGGGCAGATGTCCTTAGAAGATTTGGGTATGTGGAAGATAATTTCTGGAGGAACTGTATATGTATGACGGTTATGTACTTTGTGGCGCATCTAATAGCGTTCATTATGGTCGTGAAGAGGAGTAGGGGCACGCCCGTGTATTAGGTTCAAATTGTATTGATAAGTATTTATTGTGTTCACTAACATGTAATATCATTATGTCTCACACTCGTTGTTCACAAACATTACTATGAAGCTTCACAGTGTTTTCGAACGCACTGGGTTGGTTTCAGTAGTTTATTATTGTGAGATAAGGCATGTACCCAGCAATGGGGCAGTAATGGTTTGAGTATTTAACTTAAAGCATATTTTACTAAAAAGTCCGCGAAAACAAGATAAATCTGTATTGTGCAATTTATAATTATTTTATCTTTATATACAACGCTAAACAGATCTTCCAAAATGTATTTTCTACGCAATCTTCATTCCGACCGAAGCATCCTCAAGGTATGTTTACTTTACAATAAACAATTGAATAGAATATAATATAATTGTATTGTTCACTGTTTATACATAGAAAGGTCTAGAAAAGCATTCAAAACAGTATAACCCACAGCCGGGCGTACAGTTATAGTTTAAAAAATCTAAGTATAATCACAATGTAGAATCAATGTTAAAAATATATATTGCTAAATTACGTAACGGAGCAAAACGTGCGTAGAGAATAAATTCACGAAGATCTGTGAAGTGAAGGGTTTGTTTTACTAAAAGATGCAATTGAGCAATTTGATGGCATATACATTATAGCCCTTATTCTTTTTCACATTCAACAGATTTGACACATTCGTAACTGCAATTGTTGACGTCATATTATACAGATTTTGCTTGTAGTTAAGTTTAACGTTGTGAATTATTCGCGCATTGTTACGAATCACCATATCAGTGTCATACATTCCGTGATCGTCTTGTTATATCGTAAGTTGAAAATGTTTCTTGATACAGTCCACATTAAAGGTATTCGCATACAATATCGACCGTAAACCGACTCTAATCAAATTAGTGCGTGGAAAAGTAAGCATTATGACGTGTGGCATTAGGTAAGTTTTTATAAAAATTGTGAAAATGGTCGCCCCCGACTGGACCACCTGCGTAATTTCTAACCATCTTCAGCTCTCTTCACATTCGTTCACAACGCGTTGTCAGTTCGTTGAAACTGCTTTAACCGAGCGCTGACGTGGTAGGAGTGACCGTCCGACCGATGCTTAGCTATCGACTGCAGCCCTAGTACAAGTTTTGCTCACTCGCAATCGACGAGTCGTTTTCGCATATCAAACTGTATACCGTCAAAGTAAAATGGGATTTTATATCACTCTTTTAGAGTCGCAACTCTTGTACATTATCTGAGGTGTATTTTACAAACCCAAAAAATCTAAGGGATAGGGCCAAAAGCCCTGGATTAATAACTGTAGGCAAATCTGAACTTTAATTTCTTATGAATAAAATCCATTTTACTGTGTTATTAAGGGATTGGATAACGTGCGAACAAATCTTGTGCTAGGGGTATTGGTTGAAGAAGTGGTATCCACTTATTGAAGACTCGTGGCCCACTTTTCCACGGCAGGACTATGGTCTAGTAAACCACTATATGACAGTGAATTGAACCGGTGTTCAAACGGTTTTGAAACGCTATTGAGTAGATAAATGAGCGAAGGCCCTATCGGTATATTTAGGGACTTGTCATTTTATTTTTTTGTTGAAATAATTATATTTGGTTTTTTCGTTAATTTTAAAACCTAGTTGTAATTTGAGAACATGCATTTCAATTATTGTGAACGTATTATAGTTGTTTTTTTTCAAATCCTACTAAAAACGTTTAATATTTCCAATTTTCGATATCGCCTCGTAACGCAATCGCTAATGCGTAAATCTCTTGACTAATGAGAAGTAGGTATAAAGGTACCTTGTACTAAGGTTCAGGTAGTCAAGGTACTCTTCAAGATGCTACTTCTTTTAGTCAGACTATGCCAACGAAATGATTACTAATAATTTGGACTTAAATAAAGAAAAACTAATTAAAGCCTTTATACAGCTGTTATAAAGTTTTAGCTGTTCATGTTAATTAGACAGTGGACTGTAACAAGAGCAAAATTAGCCAATTTTTGTTTATATTTTAAGCATTAACTTTGTATAGTAATTAAGTTTACGTAAAAGTGTTTTTCAGCACATAAGTATTTGGAGTTCGAAGTTATCCAATATTACTAGTAATTAATTAGACAGAGGACAATTGCACATATTATTTTCATTGTTATGTGAGATAAGTACGATAATTTCTGTATTTTTATACGAATAAAAATAAGTTTATTAAAAAGTTTTTTTTTTTTTTTATTCGACCTACTTGCTGTGAACGCTTTCATCTGCTTTCATCCGCTTCAACTAAATAGGATGACGTCGCCGTTTGTATCTTACTACTTAGTACCTATAATGTCTGTTTTTTTTATTCTTAACTAGTTGTGGACTACAAATATAGATTATTTTATTTTTCTTTAATTGGAAAACAAATAGTTAATACTAAATAGTTAACAAATTGGTTGACTTCACAATATTAACAAGCGTACCTGGTAGAACCCAGCAAAGATGTAGCAAACTATAACTAGAAATTAAGTTTACCTAGCATGCAACTGTTTATCTAATAGGTAGCGACGTACACCATTCATATTACCATAAAATAAATCAATTTCGGGATCACTGTAAACAGAATTAAGAAGGCGAGAGACACAGATTACAAAATAATTAAATCAAAATAAATAAATAAAAACAGGCAGTCCACAAACATTTTCGATAAATGGTCTAACTAGCGCAGGATGGGCAGACAGACATACTTATTTCAATCCAGCACTGTTGGGTTCTAAGTCTTCTTCTGTGCTACGCTACATTTTGAAGATAATTTTGGGTGTAGAAAATCTTTCAAATCCTGTATGTAAAGCTTGACGCTCACCAAAACACTTCACCGCTGCATCACAAGGCGCAACATTCGTTGCTAGTTGTTTGTATCCAAGGGGAATTCTGTACCTACTTACCAATATATAAGCATAGGTTCAAATAATGTGTCAAAAGAAAAACACATTTATTTAGAGTTCATTTTTTTATTTAAACTTTGTTACACCACAACACAGTTATTAAAATAAAGGACGAATAGAGAGAAACACAAAGACTCGAGCATAATACAAAAGGCTTATCGCTTAAAAGCGATCTTTGCCAGGCAACCTTAGTATTAGGACAACAAGAGCGAGAACGAATAGGTGGTGTAAAATTATTATAAACCTACATACGATTACATAAACAAAATATACTCGAATAAAAAAAAAAAATATATATATAAATATAAAAATTATAAACTAATATATATTATGATAAGCTATATTAATGAATAGATGGAAAAAATAAATAAAAACCAGTCGTTTTATTGCGAAAGATAATATGATTTAACTGCATTTTGAAACATATCAAGCGATTATGCCTGTCGGATTTTCGTAGAGAGAGTATTCCACAATTCGATAGCCTGCACTGTGAAGGAAAGCTCATAAAACCTCGTCTTGTGGAATGGCATGCAGTGTCAGCATACGACATGATCTTAAGTCAGATGCCGTTCCTACAAAGTTGAACTGTTCCTCCAAGTAAGGAGGTGTTTTGGGATTAAATAACACTCAGTACAGAAGCGAGTTGTAGAGTTACAATAAATTTTACGTTTGAAAGTTATTATGAAGTAAGCCTACTTAAAAAAATAAGTTCTGAATTATGAATTTCCGCGCAAAATGCAATCAGTAGTGTGATGTAACGAACGTGTGCTTGGATGATTCTGAAATTAATACCAATTCCTTTCGCGATTTTGTCGTCGACTAGTCATGCATTGATGGACAACGAAAGTTGTTCGTTTCCGATCTGCTTGTTGTGCAAAATGTCGTGCTTCAATGGTTGCCCAGTGTATATACTAAGAAGTAGTAAGGAATCAGGACATTACATTAACCACACAAAAAGCAGATGGAATCAAGGAAAGACTATGATTTAAGTTAAGATTATTGGTTTTTACTGCCTAGAAAACATTTAAAAGACTATTTATTATATATAAGAAGAAGAAGAAGAAACACTATTGCACGTATAAAATACATATAGGAAAAGAAACATTAATGAAACAGTAAACAATGTAGACATGCAAAGGCGGAAAATTTCAATTTACATTGAAAGCCATACAGGAGCTATATACGAGTAAAACACTTTAAATTGCATGTTGGGCATTGATCAGATAAACAGTACTTATCAAACCCTAATATTCGCGTTTCAAACGCAAAAATAATCAAAACAAAACAAAATCGGTTCTTGCGATCAGAAGCTGCGATGCCATACGCACACATATGTATACACGCACACACACACACACACACACACACATAAATACACGTAGACACGTTACACTTATACACCAAGTCGTTTTTGCGTCGGGGGATAAAATACGATATAGAAAATGAATTATCTAAAAATATATACTCTTAAATTATACGATGATCCGCTCTCAGAAAAGATAATCTACGAATTAGCATAGAAATAAAATCATAAGAATTGTAAGCTGTATAATAGCTCTAGCCAAACAAGACAAATATGAGCGAGGGTTTTAACTCTTCATGCAAATCGAGAGGCTACGTGCAAGATCTGTCCCGGATATTTGGAATGGAACACATAAAAATACCACGTAGAAAGATATAATTTTAAATTATTTGATGATCCGCACTCTGAATAGATAATCTACGAATTAGCATAGCGATAAAAAAACCATTTTACAACCAAAATCAATTACAATAAGGCATATCTTGGAACAAGTTCCACATCTAGGTTTCAGCATACATAATAATAATAATAATAATTCAGCATACATATTAGCTTATAAATACTAAAATGTAGGTAAACATGTAATTATGTAAAATGTCAACGCACCTCAGAATTGGGAAAACAATTTGGTTTTTTCTAGTTAATTAATAAACTATAGATTAAGATACTTATCTTTTTAAATTATCGGTACTTGGTAAGATCATTCAAACACCTAGTTGTTATGTTATCCTGACTGTTTTTGAACTTTGACTGTATCTGTTTTTGAAACTTAACTCGGTGGTTTTAAGCCCCGAACGTAATAATGGAAAGACAAAATCCTATCTTCCCCATTCATTCACGTACAAGGCAAGGCAACGGCTTGAGATAAGTGAAACCTTATATTTCAACTACTGATATTAAGTCAATACATTGTTGTTAAATGTCTTTCGAGGGTCTAGGTTTTTATCACATCAACCAATTACCAGCCCACTACAGACCACGGGTCTCCTCCCACAATAAGAAAGGGTTAGGGCCGTAATCCACCACGCTGGTCCAGTGCGGACTGGTGGACTCCACACACCTTTGAGAACATTATGTAGGTCTCACAGGCATGCAGGTTTACTTACGATGTTTTCCTTCACCGTTGAAGCTAGTGATATTTAAATTACTTTAAACGCATATAACTTAAAAAAGTTAGATTAAAACTCGGCCTTCGGTGTAGGTTTTAACACATTACTTTGAAGCATGTTTTTCATAATAAGAATCCTACTCGCTTATTGCCATCCTAACGTTCAGAGGCTATATTGAGTATACCTCGGTAAAATAAAATTCTATCTATTTCATTTACTAATTTGATTCATAACTACGAAGATAAGGCCCCGAAACGATATGTGAACTCAACTGAAATAAAATAGAAATCTAGGATGCAATAAAAATAACAATAATAAATAAGTATACCAGACAATACACACATCGCTATCTATCCCCAAAGCTTAGCTTGATGGGTACGAAGATGACTGATGAATATTTTAATGAATAATAAACAAAAATACCTATAATATACATAAAAACACTAAAAAAATTTATCACACAAACAATGTTCCAATAGTGGGAATCCGACCCACAGCTTTGGACTCAGAAAGCAGGGTAGCTGCCCTGTTAGCCAATCACAGTATTCCATTCACGTTGATCGAATATAAAGCTGTCAGTTGCGACAGATGGTCATTAGGGTTTGTTTTCACTATTTAGCAACAAAACCAAAGAAAAATGATAATCGGGCAACATTCTAAATATACTAGTTTGTGTTTTTCACTGTTACGAACTTCCTATTGATTACACCTTGTAGAAATTAATACTTGCTCATCAAAAGCTTAAAAAAGAGTATTACTGAAGGAACTTTTTGTCGTTGCTTGATTTTAATTTATACTAAATTTATATTGATGATATAGAAAAATATTTTTCTGCTCTACTAAAATATTTATTTCTTATGATTAATCTTACTCTTCCAAACTTTGAAGTTGTCAAGATATAGGTAAAAAACACTCTTTAATAAAATTAATATAACTACTACCTACTCATTTCGACTTAAAAAGGCCAAACTAAAAAAAAACAATTGGTAAAGTAAAAATTTTTAATTATAAAAAGGCGGGAGCAAAAATAATATTAATAGGCATAACCCTTCCTTTCCTCTCTTTTTAATCCACAGAAACCTAGCACGCTCCACACGAAAGTAACAAACAAAATTCCTAAGCTATCTTCAAATACAAAATCATTCGAATAACCATTTTCCATTAGCACTGCAGCCCCGTTACTTAGACAAGTAGAAGTTGTGTTGTAGGGGCAATCTGAAACAGATATATACATCTTATTAGCGTTGAGTATTAAAGCTCGAGGGGCACATATCTCGGAGAACCAATGGACGTTGGGGTCCCTAGGTGCTGGAATGGCGATCTCGCACCGGTAAGCGCAGCGTTGGTAGATTGACCCCGAAGAGGCGAACGTCATGACATTTCATCAGGCGAGTTGCAGGGAGCCGCTGGACCCAAGCAGCACACGACCGTGGTATTTGGAACTCCTTACAAAAGACCTATATGTCCAGCTGTGGACATAAGTAGGTTGATATGAGTATGATGATAAATGAGTTCGAGTCGAACACACGCGTCCACGTGGTCGATCGAAAAGATGGACCGATGGTTTCGAAGTTACTGATTGTTCCGGCTATGCTATCAATATAAGAGATCGTAAATTATACGAACGACCACTCTGGCATCACAAAGCCATATACTCGATAGGTACATTATATAGTTCTGAAGATACATTACAGGAAAAAATTTCTATTATTGTACGCCCGGAATATGTGAAACACACAAGAGAGAATTCAGAGCGAAGAGAATTCAGTCAAGCCATTTATCGTGACGAGAAGGTTTTTTTCAAAAAATCCAGTTTGCTGGCAACTGAGATGGCCAAAGAGTTAAATTCTGTCAAAATGACGAGTTGATATTAAGATGCTCCGGCCCAAAAGATGTGTGTATTTTATTTAGGTTTTAAAACTTATAAATTTTATCTTAATTTATCATAGGAGTAATTAATGCTGCAGAGGAAGAAATCTGTTCTTGCATAACTAACAAAATAGGTCAAGTCATTGAGAAATAATTTAATGTAAGTGTGCCGAATTAGGGAGCCGTTCTTATCTTTATTTCCTACATTTTAACTACACAAGATTGCGTTGATGTCAGGCTATGATAGGAATACCACATGCAGCTAACCAAAATTAATAATTAATTAAATTATTGGATCACACAATAAACTAAGCAATTTATCAACAAACTAAAACATTTCACACCTGGTATTTTAACGCGTTTTTCCACAAGGGCCCTGCAGGTTTAACGCAATGGAAAACGGAAATATTTGGTAATGAGATCTCGTTATCTATATAATTAATCGACATAGATAGTCAAACTGACTTTAGCTGCTGTAGTAATAATTGTATTATAAATGGCCTATGCATATAATATTGAATATAAAATATATAGGTCTACTATTCTTTGAAGACTTAAAAGTAACCGGTAAATTTGGAAATGTTGCAATTAGACCACAAAGAGGTTATAAATACAGATTCTCCTGCTTTTCGCAGATTTAAAGCAAATTAAGCTTTATTTTCATACTATAACATAGTCTTTAGCTTCAAGCTATTCGCACCACATTGATGGAACAGACAGGTAACAGCGTTTCATAGCTCTTGATCGTATGTTTACGCATGGTGCTGTACCAGGACACGAAGCGAGGTATGCAACTTATTCGCACGGCTCCAGTGGAACGCCGACCTAATTCCTAGCTGAAGTCAGCTGTCAGTAAGTTATGTAGGATCGTAAATCAAATGGTACAATAATACGCAAAACAAGCTTCGCCTAGCTTCCCACGATTATAGAATGAAATTTAGAATATACTGTTGGTATCTGTTTAAGCATCTACAGTAGTGCCAACACGCCAACCATTCTCATGGCATGGGCATTCTACACGCTGATTTAACCCACGACACGCCACGCGTTTTCACTTCAATAAAATTAAATATACCTACAAAGATACACATTAATACCAAAATTATGAAGTTTATTATGAGTTTTTTTTAACTATTCTGCAAGGTACTAAGTATATAATACCAAGGGAACAGAGCGTGTGCGTTTTTATATTAAGAAAATAAAATATTCACAGCTTTAGCAGTGACGGTAAACAACGCTTCACTCGCGTTGTTTACCGTCACTGCTGAATGCGTGAGAGATCTCTATAAAGTTCTCAAAGGCGTATGAAGTGTACCAATCCACACTTGGCCAGCATGGTGCATAGCTAAACCCTTCTTATCCTGAGAGGAGAACCGTGCCCTCCAATGCAAAAATGATAAAGCATTTAACGAAGAACGTATTTCTATCTCGTATCTATAGAGTAGGTACAAAAATGAGGTGTCTAAAGAACGTTTATTTTATAAATGTAACAGTGTATAATAATATCAATATTACACGTCAAAAGAAATAAGAGCCTGCATAATTATGTATTGACAGTATGGGAATTGAACTCTGACATATATTCTGTGGTGGAAGTTCTCACGGTTGCGTCACAGATCAACTCTCTTATCTTATCAGCTCGAAAGATGAACTGCCTAATAAAATTGTATCTTTTTTTAGATAGCCACCGATCGATCTGATAAGGAACCAATTTTATCAAAGATTTATCGGAAATTTGCATAAATAACAAGCAAATATCTACAGTTCAATTTATAACGACTACAAACATGCCAACTGGACTAAGGGTCCAACTCGGTTGACAGCTGTCATAGTTTTTAAGTAGGCATTTATTTTGCAGTGACGTGTAAGAACTTCATTTGTACCAAAATAACTTGGACCTTGATGGACACAGGGCGACTTTGTAGGACGGGATCCTTGCATACTCTGCGACTTGTTGCTTTGTTAATAGGCGATGGGTTTTCACTTACGGATCAGATCTTTGGCCGATTTCTATTAAAAAAAAATTGGTTGTCTGTAAAGTCGGCTTACTGACGATAGTTAAACGTGACAACGTCTTAAGAAAATACTGATGGAATGGTTGCATTTTTCAAAAGATAATTTTAATTTTATTTGTTTGATAGATATTATCGTTGCTATAAACAATTGACACCACATTCACTTTTCACTGCACTTCATCCTTGCCGAAAACATGTAAATGTATTATTGTATAGAAGCTGTCCACGCGGACGCATCGCTCACTAAAGTAGGAAAGAGACAGATGTCGAACGCGGAGGCCGACTGTGCCTCTTTGTCGCTCGTTCCGCGCTCTCGCTTGCACTTCAAGCCTTGAATGGAACGCCTCAGAGTTAGGTAACGCCGCATACGTCATGTTTTTTCGTGCGTGCAGCCGGCTCCATCGAATTATAAGACGTTGTCACGTCAAAAATACTGAAGTGTATTGATTTTTCTTGTTCAACGACATGCGCTTTCGAGTTTTTCACGACTACGGGTCTTCTCTCAGAGTGAGAAGAGTTTAGACCTAGGTCCTCATTGCTGGCATAGTGCGCATTGGCAGACTTCACATGCCTTTGCCAACATTATGGAGAACTCTCTGGCATGCTTATTTCCTTACGATGTTTTCCTTCAGCTGTATTATATTTGCATATTGACTAATGACATCATCATTATTAAACTATTACCGGCCACTAGAGGACACATGTCTCTCAGAGAGGTTTACAGGCTATAGACACTGGCCAAGTGCGGATTTGTGCTCTTCACAAGCCTTTGAGAAATTTATAAAGATCTCTAGTATTCAGGTTCTCGATATTTTCCGTCAGCGTTAAAGCAAGTCAAGTTTTATTTGCTTAATATAAAAACGCATATAACTCGGAAATTAACAGCCAGCCAGGAATCGAACTCTGGGCCCCCGAAAGGCCGAAGCCCTAACCTACTAGGCTTGGTAGCCTAGCTTTAAACGCTTAATACGTTGAAAACAGGGTTAAATTCTTATTGCCATAAAGATGGAGAAAACGATACCCCTGGACTTCTGTAACTTAGATAGTATACTAAAATATCTAAACTGACAAATCACGTCGGTTATTACCTAGTTGTGTCTCGCAGTCTGACCCCCGTTAACTGAAGGTTGTAGTTTGATAAATTTAAATATATCTTTAGTATACATTTCTAAGAAAGTTAATTTTAAGAAACTACGGATACTGACTAAGTCTTAATAAATTTAACTTACTGCCTTTCAAAACGAAAGTCAAAATAATAACAATTAATCAACAAAAACTAAATTGTGACATACTAGTATACATGTATAGTCTTAATTTAATGCTCTTAACATGACAGTTATTTTATCTATATACAAATAGATACATCGTTTGACTGCAGACATGAAATTTATTAATAATAATGAGTGTGATTGGCATTGCATTTTGTATTTTAATAAAATATAAGCAATAAGGCGCTGTGCAAACGTAGCACCGCATAACTTTACTTAGAAGAAGTTTCATTTAAGTTTTGGCATCGCCTATTTTGAAGTTATTATTGACAGACCAGGCAGATGGGCCACCTGATGTTAATTAGAGCCATCGTCTATAAACAACAATGCAAAGGAAAAAATCCTGCAACTAGCCGCCCTGCCATCAACCTGGGGTGTTAGAGTTAAGTCAAGTGCATGTAATTCCCCTTTTAGAATGTTTTTTTTTTTGTAAAAAGTTGGACAAGCAATATACCACTACTCTTAATTTGAATTCAATACTAAATTTTTAACAGTAGTTTTAGCCTTCGGCTTCTCTTTCGGGGAGTTCGATACTCGGTGGAGTTAGAGATGCGTACCTCTAAAATGGAGTAATGGGCTTTATATGTAATTAAATACCTCTTGCTTTAACGGTAAAGGAACCACTTTTAAGGAAATACGTAAGAGTTCCCCGGAGAGGGTGAAGTCTAACGATACTCACATGCCCAGCGTTAGGGACTCCAGCCTTCTCTGACTGTGCTGTGGGCTGATAATGGGATGGTAAAAATGATGAACAGTGATTATAAAGTACTCAATAAATTTTCTAATTTGGGTACGAAATTTGCTTCTCCCAAACGTCGACTAACTATAGTCCACAATTAGTATAGTCATGTAAATTTACGAAAACTTTACACTGCAGTTCCAGTTTTCCATGATGACGAAACATAATAAAAATAATAATGTCAAATTATTAATGTGTATGCGGCGCCTTATAAAACAACCTTTTAAATTAAGAAAGATCATTGAAAAATGCTGTTCCATTAACTCTTTATTTAAAACCTTTTTGAGTGTTAATAATAGATTTATAACATATCGTAAGGATCAGCGCAGACCGACGACAAACTGAACTCAAAAAACACAATTTTCACTGAAATAGGTACCTTTATTATTAATAACAGTTAGAATAGTATGCAAGATATAATTATTCTTTTGGATGAGGATTTTTCCTTTTATTTGTCGCTCTACCATAGTCCACAGCAAAAAAAAAGAAATACAAAAATAAATTGATGAATTTTTTGTATGATTGTTTGAGATTTCTAACTTTACTTCACTTTACTCTACTGAAGTCCACACTATAACAACAAAAGAAGGGTAGTAAGTACATTTTAAAACACACGTTATTTTACATTTTAACGTGCATCACTCCAATACATTTCAAACACCCACGTGATCAGATCTGATGGTGTCTTTGCTATAGATACGTGAAGTCGAATAGGTACTGCTTGAATATGGTGGCGCTAAAGTGCTGTAGATAGCAGACGTTTAACATCGAAACCTTTTTTAAGCAGAATACATTTATGATAGGATGTTTTATTAAACGATATAAATATGGCAAGATCAGAACGGATCTCCTCCCACAGTGAGAAGGTTTTAGGCCGCAGTCCACTACGCTGCCCCAGTGCGTATTTGTGGACTGCACACAACTTTGAGAGCATTATGGAGAACTCTCAGGCATGCAGGCTTTCTCACGACGTTTTCCCTTTAACGTTGGAGCAAGTTAATATATAATATTAACTTGCTCCAAGAACTAAGAATATTTTGGTTACTTAAAACGCACATAACTCATAAAAGCTAGTGGTGCGCGCTGGGACTCGAACCCGAAAGTAACGCCGAAGTTTTAGCCGCTGGGATTTCACCGCTTCTAAAAACATTTTAAACTGCCCACTGTGCGTCGCCACGCAAACATTGCATTAGATATTTCACATAAAAAAACACAACAACTCACCTATATGGTCAATTTGTCGCCAATAAATGTTGCTAATGGCGTCCATGCCGTAGTAGAAATGTGAGAAGTATTTCACAGGATACAGCCAGAAGGGCAGCGACGAAATCCTTAGGAAGGCTCCTGACATCAGAAATAGTGGCAGATCAGCGCAGGGCATAACGTCGCCCATTATACCCGTTGAGATAAAAATGGCGCCCATACCGAGACCTAAAATAAATAAATTATAATCATCATCATCATCATCGTATCATCATATCTATAAGGTTGTCTGGAGGAGATCACTTCAAGCGATAAGGCCGCCTTTGTGCATATGTATACTATCGTTTTTGTTTTTTTCTTAACCTGGCTTTCTAATTGTATGTGCAATAAAGACTTTTTCTTCTTCTTCTTCTACATATCAACTCATTACCGGCCCACTAAAGGGCAAGGGTCTCCTCCCACAATGAGAAGCGGTTAAGGCCGTAGTTCACCACGCTGACCCAGTGTGGATTGGTGGACTCCACATACCTTTGAGAACATTATGTAGAACTCTCAGGAATGCAGGTTTCCTCACTATGTTTTCAATCACCGTTGAAGCAAGTACTTTAATTACTTAAAACGCACATAACTTAGAAAAGTTAGAGGTGCGCCACCCACTGCGCTATCACCGCTTCACATTCATATCATATTCAAATTATTAGCACAGTTTAAACCAGAGATATTTTAGTTTCTTTGATCACACAGTAAAAGCCGACATTCTCTAGACAGTGTCAAATTCAAATTCAAAAATTCTTTATTCATATAGGCCTATCACAGGCGTTGAAAAAATGAAACGTTCCTACATATACGAGTATGTTTACATAACTGTGTAATAATAATAACTTCGTTCTACAAATTAAACCTAAAGCTACGAGGGTTCCCAACGCGCCCTGATGTAAGACAAGCCCACAACAAACTTAGCCGCGTATTTTTTTTTGTTATCACAGTCTTACAGTCAGTTAATATTTAGCTATGAAGTTAGAGAAATTCACACACACGTTTTTGTATTGGTAATGAGTCGATATGATGACGATGATGATGAATGTGAGTTTGATGGTTACGCTTTCTAGCTTTAACTTCTAAAACGATCATCATGACATTTCATTCCGCTGCTAAGGACACATCTTTATTTTATCCCAATATTTTAGAAACTAAAAACAATCTTACGGCTAACTAGCGTTGGATTAATTTTTTGTCCTGTCTAGAATACTTTTTATATTGCTTTTAGTGTATAGAGAGGATTTAGTCAAAAATATGTTGAAGAATAGCGCATCTTTTTTTGCCTTCATAGATTGAACACATGTACATGTTATTTGAACCTAATTTTGGTATACTCAGCATCTTATACTGACCATAAGCAGTAGACGCCACAGCCGTGGCAACAAGTGCTGTTGCAATCTTCAGTGATGTGAGGAGATGATCTGGCATTTCTACCATGAATGTTGCGATCGCCACATAAGTCAAAGACCATACCACACAACGCGGCATCTGTTGGTAAAGGAAACATTTTCAACTTGCAATTTACATGCAGCTAAAGGCAAGGCTAAATCGTCCAGCGTGCAACCAATCATAAGAAGCGCTTATTCGCAACGAAAAGAACTTATGATTGATCGAACAAACTTGTACGCTTTTAAGAAAGCAGGTTGGATGTTGCGGGATGGTCTATTCTAGAAACGCCGATAACCTTGCCAAGAAACTAGTTAAAAAAATTGACAAAAGTAAATTCATAAACATTCATCATGTTTTTATTATTAGGTTCTGCATATTAAAAACAATGAACGCCTACGCTATTGCAAATCTGTATTCCAACCAGTTATCATGCTTCTCGTCGTTGTTGGGAACCGTATAAATCATCACGTAAGGAAAACGCGTTATGCGCCCTGCAAGCGAGTCAGTGTGTTACGTCTAGGTTAGTTCAGATATGATCCTCAAAGACTGGCCGCTGTACTTGTTGACATCATCAGTCCAATAAATGTGATTTTCTTGATCATCTGACTAGCGTATTGAACGTAGTTCTTTCGCACTATTTGTAATTAAATACTGCATTCCCCTTTAGTTGATCTGATTACTTACTAAACATAAAAATCTGCTGACGTAAAAGGTAGAGGCGCGGTATACGCCAACCTCTCTCCGGAACAGCACCAGGTCACTGTCGAACGCGTACAAGGCACAGTAGGAGACACTGAAGGAGACCTCGGAGCACATGAGCCAAAGGAATCCCCGAAGATCTTGAACCCCACGCTGAGTAGTGCCCGATATACCCACGTAGCAAGTGCCGATTATAACTGATGATATAATCTGTTAAAACCATCAACGTCATTACCAAGTCATTACCGGCCCACTACAGGGCACGTGTCTGCTCACAAAATAAGAAGGGCGTAGGCCATAGTCCAACATGCTGGCCAAGTATAAATTGGTACACATTATGAGAACGTTATGCGGCTGCGCTGGTCAGGTACGCATTGGTACACTTAACACGCTTTTGAGAAAGATATGAAGAAATCTCAGGAATGCCGGGTCTTCTCTTAGAATTAAAAGGGTAATGGCCATAGTCCACCATGCTGGCCAAGTATAAATTGGTACACTTTATGAGAACGTTATGAAGAACTCTCAGGCACGCAGGTTAAAACACGGGATATTTAATAGGAGGAACTGTCATCCCAAGTTAGATTGTCCTGGTGTCAGAGAATTAGGAGAGCCAAGCCCACCTAATAGTCCCGTAATACAAATTTTTAATTTCAAAGGAGCTAGTTAAAATTTTAGCAAAGTCAATCTGCATAAGATCGTCGGGATATTAAAATGTGTTTTGTTGTAAGGAATTTATATTATAATATTTTATTAAACCTTTTTACGGAGGGAATATTTATATATTCCCTGCCTAAAAATGACGATTGAAAATCATATCATAATCAAATTTGAAAAAATATCAACACACAATGCATTATAAAATTGACTTATTTATAAAAGATAAGCATATTGTATCGCAGATTTTTTTTAGAGTGACCTATATCTTTGTAGTACATAGTTTTTGACGCAAATAAATATATAATAAATAAATATTTTTCAGTGTCTGCGCGTCGGTCTGGGGTGGCGTTATGTATATTTTTCATAAAACTATTCATCAGTTATCTTAGAACCCATAACACAAGCTACGCTTACTACGGGACTAGATGGCGATGTGTATGATAATTGTCGTAGTATATTTACTTATTTATATTTTATTTCAACAAGCGTATTAAGAAAGCAGGAACTAAGAACGATTTCTTTTGGCCTGCTTTAAAAACTTTTTAGCTTAAATATAACAAAAAACAAAAAAAGCCTGTTACTTTTGTATAAAATTTCTTTCGATTATCCAAAGAATTATTAAAATCGGTAAACAAACAAACAATCAAAGATATCATTACCATTTTACAATATTAGTTTATATCGATTTTCCAACTAAAAGCATCACAATTTATTGCACCTACATAGCTATGCTAATGGGTCAGTCATAAAACCAAACCACTAAAGTGATTCATGGACTAGAAATACTATATAATAATGAAAATGGTGTAATGAAGGATCCACCTACGTGTTACAACCAAATATCTTTGGAATTTTCAATAGATAAATAATAATTTATAACAACGTAAGCTAGAAATACCTAATTGGAATAATTTTTATTCTTCCATCGCTGTATAATAGTATTTAACGTTTGGGAAAGAGACCGGATAGTGTAGACGCAAGTAACACTATAATATGCTGGCGATGACATGTCCTGCCGTTCCATTCAAATGCCATACTAAGTGCACTGTGATAAGATACATTTTAAAACATTCGCACAATGTCAGCGCCGTTATAAAAACTCCTGGAATTAACTTGGATGACTGGTGTCAAAGCTTAGGTACGTGCGGAAAGTGACCTAAAGAGAAAAGGAAAAAAGGAAATTTCTAACCAGAGTCTTACACCATCATCTTTACCAGCCTACTAAAGCAAATTTTCTAAATAGAGTCTTATACCGTCATCATTACCAGCCCATTACAGGGCACGGGTCTCCTCTCAGAATGAGCAGGGTTAAGTCATTCACCAATTTAAGTAATTAAAATATCTATTATTTTGGTGAAGGAAAACATCGTGAGTAAATCTGCATGCCTGAAAGTTCTCCATAATATTCTGGAAGGTGTGTAAAGCTTACGTGTGTGAAGCGTACCAATCGCGCACTTGGCCAGCGTGGTGTACTAAGGCCTTAACCCTGCTACTCTGAGTGGAGGCCCGTGCCCCGTAGTGGGCCGGTAATGAGTTCATATGATAACTATTTGATGAAAGAAGATAAGGCCCATACTTACTGTGGATAGAAATAGTTGAAAGACATAATTTTTGATATCCCTTTTGAATGTAAGGGTTGACCGCCACAGCAACAACTGCACTTGTCGCAACCAATACCTCTGGTACCTGAAATTAAATTTTAAATTATAATAAATCTGAAATCATTGTGTGTCCATGCGTCGAGACATCTTTTCGACATTTGGCTAAAACTGATTTTTAAAACTCTTAAAATCTTGGATCTCTGGAAAAGGACTCTTATATTACTCATTAACACTTATGCCCGTTTTCACTAACGGCTTAAAGCAATCCCTTAGTAACGTCCCTAAAGTAACGCCGAATCAAAGATACATTTACATTTCAGCAGTCGACTTTCACTAGGCAACTCATATAACCTAACTTGTCTATTATTCTTGCCACAAGGTGTGGCGAGGTCTTTTGTGTTTGCATTATGGTATTTTATTTCCCATACCGATTTTTATATTTTTTTTTCATCTGCCAACTGTCAGTTTACCCTTTTAAGTGTGACTTCTAAACTTTACAAACCGCTGAATCAGTGTTGTTACTTTAGATGGAGCCCAACGACGTTAATCATCATCTAAGAGTTGGTGAAACTTATTCTCTACGCATCACCCAAATCATTGGGCATCCGATCTAAATGTTTCCTAGGTTAAGTGAAAAAGCTGATTTCTTTCGATTTCCAGTTTCTGAAAAAAATAAGTAAAATAAGAAGGTAGGGCCCCTTTTCCAGATGCAGAAAAAGTCCGAAAAAGAATGATAAAGTAGACTCTTTGATGAAATGAATTTTTAACAAGATATTTTAAGCCGTCGATCCCAGTTATTAGTTACACATGATTATAACAGATGATGATTATGAATTAATATAATAGTATGTATATTAGTTGATATATTTTTATAACGACTAAAACACCGGAAGATATCTCTTCAAGTTACAGTAATAAAAAGTTTAATTATTTATCCAATGTACAAGATAACTGTGACAGAGTATAATAATATCAAAGTATAATTGTTAAGACTTATAAGTACTTAATAATGTAAACTAAACTAAATTACAGCTCTAAAATTACATTTCAATTTTAGAGCTGTCATTTAATGCCCCCTTTTACGATGTTTGAGGTGGAAAATTAATAGCTGTTCTTTCATATCAGTCAATTTTGTTTAGTTTGCAGAATGCTGTATGTACAGCATAATAATTGTCGTACGAAACAAGTTCATTATCTTTACTACTTTAAAGGCAGTAGAAATCAATCAATAAAGGCAGATAAAAGAAAATAAAATTGAAGTGCCTGCTTGTGATATCAAAATTATTGCCGCTTAAACACACGTTTTCATAAGAATTTTTTGTGCCAATTATTTTCAAATCTCGAACTAAACTAAATTGACAGGTTTGAGTTTTGTCACTTTAATTTTGTTATTTGTGGAAAAGGTAGACTTGGCAATTCGCATTTTGTTATCAGATTTGTATACAACAAAATTGGGGCAAGTGTCTGTAGGTTTGTCTAGCCTAATCATTAAAATGGCTGAACCGATTTGGATGGGGTTTTCATATGTTGGAAGAAGATTACATCAAGAGTGATTATGGCTCGATTCCAAAAATCGACGTAGACTATTCTGCGATTTTTTTTTTTTGGGAAATGTGAATTTGAAAGTTGTATGTAAATCCTCAATGTACCGCAAATCAGATATTTTGTGACACTAATTCTTATGATTTAGATATGGGATGACAAAAATTTATCACACGGATAAACATTCTAGCAAAAACCACAACAAAAAAATTCGGAACATGCATTAATTATCTTAGCAATAAAAAAACAAGATATAAGTCATGACACCTAAAAAGAATACTGAAAACCTGACTCACTATTTCGAGATGTTTTTAAAGCTACATGTAATTGACTGTGTCTTGTCTATATTTTTATAAACTTAAGCATTATCGTCATTAACAAAGCCAGCTGCAAGTATTTTTTTACTTCAATAGGCCATAGGAAATTTTAATTTTAAATTTAATTTTTTTTTCATAGTAGTAAAATTATGGTTTTAACTATATTCATAAACTTAAAACTTAAGCTTGAGATTCTAAATACGGCCTTGTCTAAGGACCTAATAACTAATCCTACAGATAGACTAAGGCCTTATGTTATAGATAAAAAATGTTTAGAATATAAAGCCTTTACTTGCAATATATTTTTTTATTTATTGTAATAAATTGAATTCAAATGATGATAAGCCAAAGCATCGAATACAAACAGAAAAATGCTTTGCAGGGCATGCAAGGAACGTTCTATTAAGTGCCCGCCCTATCTTCATCAACCTGAGGTAATAAGCCTCACGTGCTTGTCCAACAAGGAGTGATTGCCGGTGAAGTAACACAACAACAACACCGGCAATCAACAAGGCTTGTTTATTGGATAGAAGCGGGCGTTACTTTGCGGTAATCCATAATCCCTATCCCTGTCCCTATCCCTACTAATATTATAAATTTGAATGTAATTTTGTTTGTTACGCTTTCACGCGAAAACTACTGAACCGATCTTCATGAAACTTTTTATACATATTCTTGGAGGTATTAGAAATAGTATAGGATACTTTTTATCCCGACATTATGCTCGGTTCCTTTGGGAGAGGAGATGAAGTGTTTAACGATTTTACACCATAACTCCGACAAATTATAACCGATTTAAATAATTATTTTTGTACTTTAGAGGTTATAATATGTGTTTAATTTTGCCCAAACTGTGGTTGGAGATAGATGACAGAACTCCTCAGCGGACAGCAGCAAACTCCTCATTTAAGGCTTAGCGATACGGAATACTTTAATATTTTTTGGAACTACAACTAAGTTTAATGCCACATCAAAATACAAAATCAAACGCAGACGAAGTCGTGGGCAACAGCTAGTACATTATAAATGTGAATGTAAGTTTGTTTGCTACGCTTTCACCCGAAAACTACTGAACCGATCTTTATGAAACTTTTTATACATATTCTTGGAGGTAATAGAAAAATATAGGATACTTTTCATTGAAAAAAAAATTACGTAAGAAAAATGTTTGTGAAAAAATCTCAAAATCTCATAAATAGGTGTACTATATAGGTGTAGATAGTAGCAGTACGCTGCATCCCAAAATTACGCCACATCTAGTATATTATGAAAATTAAGCTTAATTTGCTATACTCCGCGAACAGCATTAGAATCTTTATGGTGTAATTTATAATTTCTTCAATCCGTATCTTCACACGAAACGGCAATGTACCCTCTACGCACGTTTCGCTCCGAAACTGGAGCATCCTCAGGAGATGTTGACTTAACAATTATTCATTGTAAGGATTGGAGGATCTGTTTGGTGTGGAGTATACGGATTGAAGAAATTATAAATTACACCATAAAGATTCTAATGCTGTTCGCGGAGGAAATTATAAATTAAGTATATTTGCGGGGAAACCCTTATACACTTAAAATAATTAAATGTGAATCTTTTATAATTCCAATAACATGATATACGTGTCGAATTGATGACCTCCTTAAGGATTATTGCGTAAACACAGTCGCTGGTATCTGATAGTTTAACTAAACAGTTCCATCGCACGCATACGTATTTAATTATCTGATGCGCAAATACAACGTCAATGCTCTTATTACGAGACCGTTGTGCAAAAAATCTAGTTTTAATTTTATCAGGAAATGATAAAAAACAGTTTGGTGTTAACGCCCTTTTGTATGATCGAGCTTACATTCTTTAACAAACATGTCGAAAGAAGTACCTACTATAACCTACTGGAAGCTTCAAGAAAACAAAATACAGCTAAGTGCTACTCATACTCACGCAGCCAGTGTTCCGTGCCATTAAAACAAATGTAATTTACAAAAAAATATGCAGCCACATTCAAAACAAAACAAAACTTCCTCTTATTTGGAACAGCATATAAACAGGTAGTTTATTTTTGAATCATCATTGCTGTTTTCTAAAAAAACAGAGCGTTCGTCCTATTTTGCTTCTTATATTTACGTAAAACTTACATCAAAATCATTTTTACAAAATGTTTGTCTAAGCAAAGTTTGAAATATGGAGATATGAGGGCAGAATAGGTTAGGCCTTACCCTAAAATACCATAACCGTTTGGGTATTTTTAAGGAATTTATCATAATAAGCTATAAACAACTGACTAAAAAAGCAACAAAAACCTTGTTTTGAATGTTGAACATTTAACCTTGTTTTGAATGTTTTTGAAGCCCTTTTACAGTTTGAGCAATATTTCCTACTAATATTATAAATGCGAAAGTTTGTAAGGATGGATGGATGGATTTTTTCTACTCTCACGCAAAAACTACTGAACCAATTTGAATTAAGTTTGGAATCGAGATAGATTAAACACTGGATTAACCAATAGGCTACTTTTTTCACGGGAAAATTATAGTTTCCGCAGGATTCGTGAAAAACCAACCGCGGGCAACAGTTGGTATAACATAAGTTACGAAATATCACGCATAAATTATAGATAGTTACTGAAATATGTATAAGTGTCACGTGGTTTTAGTCGTAGCAGAGCTTTTAGTGACAGAGCTCGTCCGTGGAAATATTACCGCTATGATGCTTCCCTGCAATTATAGGCTCATGAGGCGAGTTCCTTGCACGTTCTGCCAAGTTTTGATGTAAAGGCGATGATTTTCACTTTCCTTGATAAAACATGGAGAAACAAAGGTTTCTATTTAAATTATTACGGAACTCTTAAAAATATGTTGTGCAATAAGCGGTCGTCACCTACAACTGGTTATGTCTATACGTGTATAAAAAAATGATAACTTGGCCCAATATGTCTCGGTTATAATTTTAAAACTTACCAAATATTTTATTTTCCTAGAATATACCTTGTACCGAAATGTATATTCTTATTTAAAAAATAAAATAATAAATATACTACGACAATGCACACATCACCATCTAACCCCAAAGTAAGCGTAGCTTGTGTTATGGGTACTAAGATAACTGATGAATAGTTTTATGAATAATATACAGAAATACTTATATAATAAACAGATAAACACCCAGACACTGAAAAACATTCATGTTCATCACACAGATATTTTCCAGTTGTGGGAATCGAGCCCACGGCCTTGGACTCAGAAAGAAAGGTCGCTGCCCACTGCGCCAATGTACTTTCTATGCCGATCTCTCAAATAGTTCCCGTAGTAGAATTGAAAATTGTTAACGAGCGAAGCTTTAGACCCCGACAATTCCCAAGTCAGCGCAGACGATGTCGCGAGCAGAAGCTAGTCTACTATAATTAAAAATTTAAAAAGCGACTTTAAAAGCTGCTAACCTCTCCGGTCGCAGACATAAAAGAAATATCTCAAAAAAATTGTGCAAACATTTATTTTTACTTTTCAATAGCTTATAATTTTTTTTCATTTTTTTCTTGAATA
Source organism: Pararge aegeria (assembly GCF_905163445.1). Classification (NCBI taxonomy): domain Eukaryota; kingdom Metazoa; phylum Arthropoda; class Insecta; order Lepidoptera; family Nymphalidae; genus Pararge; species Pararge aegeria. The sequence continues at coordinate 3,988,565 of NC_053181.1, forward strand.
CGTATTTACATATAAGTAAAAAATCTATTGTTATTAAATATTCACATCAGAGTTAATTATGGTGGGAATAGTATTTTTTTGATTTTTTTTATTATAAGCAAACATGGTTTTTGACTTTAACATATAGTTTTTGTTTAGTTTCTTTAATTAGATTAAAAATTCATAACTCTTTGAGAATTGAAACTCATCTATAGTTGTCCTCATTTAAATATCTATATTAAGAAGCTTTCTTTTTTTTTCTTTTACTAAAAAATTTTATATGATTTAAGAAATATTTATTCATTTGCTTTACGAATTGAGAAACAGAAAGGCTTAAATCTATGAATTACATTTCAGATGAATCATTAAAAGCCATAAAATGCGGTTCAAAACCAAACTTATTTAAGATTGTGTAATTGAAACCTTTTGAAACGTTCTCATTTAACGGAGTCCCCACTTTAAAAACAAAGTTTACGATTTTTTACCTTTTGCAATGAAATAATAATATATGTTATTGTATTCTATCATTTATTATTTTTCTTTTTTTTTTTTATAAATTATTAACAATGCTTAAGAATAAATTAAAAAACACTATTAAAAATTTATAAAAAAAAAAAAAATATATGTTATTATATTATATATATGTTATTATTATAGTATTTAAATGTTTCCTTTGCAATAGAGTTGAACAAATTTTATCTTAGACTCAACAATTATTCATTGTAAAGTCAACATCTCCTGAGGATGCTCCGGTTTCGGAGCGAAACGTGCGTAAAATGTACATTGCCGAAGATCTGTTTGGTGTTGAATATAAGGATTGAAGAAATTATAAATAACACCATACAGATTTTCCTGCTTTTCGCGGAGTATAGCTAATTAAGCTTAATTTTCATAAAATAACTACTCCTCAAATACAGAGTTTGGACGGCCGGACTAAGTCACACCGTTAGAATTAATTTTTGCTTTGTTAAAGGAATCCTATAAGGCTTAATCTTATAAGCTTGAGTCATAAATCATGACAGGATATTAGCACTTGGTTGTTGTTTGTATAAGTACTTGCTCACACTACTAAAATATCAAAAAACTGTAATTTATTTTTTAATTTCAAACCTCGTGGTGTAAGAAAAACACAAGTATTTCTTACACCACGAGGTTTGAAATCGTCAGACCATTATTCTTTGAGGGATAAGATCCGTAACGAAGTGATTCGCCAAAGAACTAAAGTAACTGACATAGCCTTTCGTGTTAGCGTACTAAAGTGGCAGTGGGCTGGTCACGTTTGTCGGAGGACCGATGGACGTTGGAGTCGAAAGGTTCTCGAGTGGAGACCGCGTGTCGGTAAACGGAGTGTCGGACGCCCCCCTACTAGATGGAGCGACGACCTCCGAAAAGTGGCAGGCATCGACTGGATGAGGAAAGCCGAAAATAGGAAAAGTTGGCGCTGCTTGAAAGAGGCCTATGTTCAGCAGTGGACGCACAATGGCTGATGATGATGATGATGATGATTATATAATAGTTAAAATCAAATTTCTCTAAAAAATATTCAAAAACAAAATGTTGTGCAATAAAATCAGTCGTACCTCCTTCCCAGAGGCCGTTTTTATGAGCCATAAAAAAAGTTTGTTACCTTATACTACCGGCATATGTAGATGAGTCTACAGTAAAACAGAATGGGGTTATGTCGCGTTAGAAAAAACAAATCGCTCCAAAATATCTACTTACTTTTCGTCATCCTTTGTTACTTATGTGACGTATAAAGGTGGACAGAAGACATTAAGCGAGTCGCATGGAGTAGCTAGACTGTCTGATGCGACAAGAAAGTTGAGCGTAAAATACCCATTGAATTTATAACACACAGCCAACAATACTCATTCAGCCATTAATATATGCAGTGTATTGTGTTCAAAAACAGTGAAACCGCGCACGTCTCACTTTACACCCACGGTAGTGGTGTGCACTTCATACATGAACAAAAGCACTGCCTACCCTAAAATTTTTGTATAACTCATAAATGAGAAGGATTTTTCAAGAGGTAAAATAATTACTGCTAAATGGTGTGAACTAACCGTTTGTTCAAGAAACCATTCTAAAGTGAAGTGGTTTGTTGATTGTGCTTCAATATTGGTCGTGTACACGGTTTCTGGGTGTTCTTAGTGTTTGAAATTAGGCCCATGAATTCAAACCTAAAATCAGTATAAAAACACTGTCTCTCTTCATACGAGTAAATACTAAATCGGGACATCATAAATAAAATACCTGCACTGCTAGCATGGTCAGGAGACAATTATCTCCCCAGCAGGGTTACCACAGCAGGGCTAGCACGGGCAGGAGATAAAAATTATTTCCCGCGATTATAGCCAAGAAAGAGCGAGACCTCCAAATACAGGTTTTTTCCAAACTTAAATGGAGGTCTTATAGCCTATTGTTTTGTAATGAAATTTAGATAACAAATAAATTATTTATCATTTTCATTTTTCATATCCCCTGACAAGGGATACAATTAACGTTTCCACCTGCTATAGCACGGGAACATGGAATATAAGTTAATTCCCGTGTTTTATTTCACATATTTTATTTTGATATTATTTCTACTTGTGCGCCAGTGCTCTGAGAGTTGAAAGCTGTGGGAGAAGTTAAATTAGTATTCTTTCCCCGGGGATTTTATTGTCTTCCTCCCATGACCAGCAGGTGGATACGTTAATTATATCCCTTGTCAGGGGATATGAAAAATGAAAATGATAAATAATTTATTTGTTATCTAAATTTCATTACAAAACAATAGGCTAAGACCTCCATTTAAGTTTGGAAAAAACCTGTATTTGGAGGTCTCGCTCTTTCCGATACAAAGTTTACACATATACTAATAACATGACTTAACCAATTTATTACATTTTATACTTTTTTTTTGTTTAATGTTTAGAATTTTTATATATTCGGAGCATATAATTTTTGTCTCCTGCCATTGCTAGCTCTTTTGGTAAAATACAGTGCGGCGATGTTAAATAAAACACGCTTGTTTGATATTCCGACGTCCTCCCTGGCGCAACGGTGAGAGGCTTTGGCCATGGCTAGTTACCACCCTACCGACAAAGACGTGCCGCTAAGCGATTTAGTGTTCCGGTGCGATGTCGCGTAGAAATCTATTAGAGGTAGTTATAACTATCATACTCCCTAACAGGTTAGCTCGCTACCATCTTAGACTGCATCACTTACAACCAGGTGAGCTTGCAGTCAAGAGGTGACTTTTAGTGGAATAAAAAAAAAGTGCCCTTATAACGACGTAAACTGTTAAACGAGAATATAACAAAAAGATAGGTATTGAGATTATTTACTCAACAAACCCTCAGTTAAAGTATGGTACTACTATTTTAGAGTTTATCATATATGATTAAGTGTTGTATTATAAACATGAATGCCCGCCAACCCGGTGTTCTTGGCCTACCTGATGGTAAGTGGAAAGCCATCAAATTTTTTTTTAACTTACCTGATGGTGAATGGTAAATAGAGAGGGATAAAGTCTAAATCACTTTAAAACCCCTCGTACTTTTCAGCCGGAGAATGACGATGATAATGATATTGATGTATAAGGTGGTGTAGACTAGTTACTCAAACGTAAATGAAATTGATAGATCAACTAATCATAGGTAAATCACGGATTTATTCATAAAACAACATCAAATGAGTCACAAGTGAGGAAGTTACTGGTCACAAACGGTTATCGATAATCATGCACGAGTTTTTGAATAATAAAAAGGAATAAAAAGAAAATGGACTCTAACAATATGAATATCAGAAATAAAAATAAATTGGTATAAGCAAATTATTTTATAACGAATTACCGAATTAAATCTAATATTAAGATCTAATATGAAGTTTATATAAAACGTAAGCTTATAGAAAAATCCTAATATAATATTAGGCATTACTTAAAAGATAAAAAAGCTTGTTTTAATTCATTAATTAACTGTGAGATGGTCATATCAGCTTGGGTATCAATTGCTATAATTTCTTAATTAAATATTAATTAACTGTGAGATGATCATATCAAAAATACCCGGCAAAGTTTATTCTGAGCTATTCCTAGACCAGGGCGCGTTTGGTCTGGACCAACCCTCGTGGGTTTAAGTCGGCGGACGAAGCTATCACCATCCCCTCACAATTATGTAAAACATATCGATATGAACGCTTCATAAGTGCCTGTGATAGGCCTACATTAATAAATAATTTTTGAATTTGAATTTGAATATGATAGCAATAATAAAAACAGTCATTTTATTAGCAGAATTCTATTCAAGCGTGACAACTTTAGCTCTAGTTTATAAATCACCACTTAAGATCCGAGCTTATCTCTATGGTCTGTCTAATGGAGTTACAAAAAGCTACCACTCCCACAGCTTTTCATTAGTTTTACGATATTTTAATAAATTAATCCTAGATAATTTTTTTATACCATGTAAACATTACCAACACCCGATTGTGAAATGCTAATCATTTATTAAATTAGCGACTCGGTTTACAATTCGTAGATCATTTGCAAATTGAGATGCCATATTGGTAATTCGTCATATTCTTTTAAATAATTTCAAGTTTAAGCGTGTCTGGAATCTCGCCCATTAAGTGAACCCAGTATCATCATCATATCAACCAATTTATATCCACTGTTGAGTCTTGGTATAGATTTCTAATTCCACGGTTTTGAACCGTTTGTGGCCCGCGATTCCCCTTGTTATGTCGTCTAGGCCCCCGAATGGGGAGTCTACCAACGTTATATCTTTGTATGTGGCGTTGCTTCTATATATATATATACCTTACGATATCAACATACATCCGCTTCGGCAGCTTCGCAACTCCCTGAGCTATGGCGGCAAGAGCTTGTAGTGGACTGATTTGGTCACTTTGAGATACTCTGAGTATAGCTTAAACCACTGTTAACCTCAAACGGGTGTTTACATCTAGGTATATGGGGTTGTACCAAAACGCTAAATCACTTAGTGGTGCGACCATGCGATTTAGCGCCATGTTCAGATAACTAGGGGATTACGATAACATACCGTTTATTACCATACAATTAGTTTATTAAATTGACAAAATTGTTTGTCAAAAAATTATTATTTGCGCTTTTTAAACGTACCTAAATTTTTTTTAATTCTCTATTTATTCGGTACTTTTCTTATCAATAAGAATGTCAGCCCCATCGTTCCATTAAACGTACATAATATTGTTTATTACGATACAAAGATTATCGTTTCTGTAACCCAGTCAAATTTATCGATTGCCAAATAGGTATGACGGCGCCATTACTTGGTCGCTGATTTCATTGAGTCTAGAAACAGGGGTTAGTGAGCCTATAAAAACCGCAAATTTATTATTATTGGTCTATTTGGATTAGATATTTATTGTATTTAAAGTAAAAGCTGGAAACGGTTGTCTTATCTCTTCTATTAATATAATATGTTAATGTTTGTGTTATACACAATTTTTAAAGCTTGTCAGAACACAGCCATAGCTTTCGAATAACTGATGAGGTATTGGTGTTGGTGTCGCGGGAATTCATGCGGCTTGGAAGCAGAATGTCTGTTTGAACGTGATCTAAAGCTGTAAAGTGAACGAAGTAGGTACCTATTTTCTCTCAATATTCCAAAAACTTGCCTACTTTCTTTAAGCGATCTCGAAATGTATAGTTCGTCTCATTTTAAAGGAGTAGGAGAAGCCAGCAAGACGCTAACGAGTTGTTCATATATTGGATAGAAGCAGGCGTTACTTTGCGGAAATCCATAATATATTATGAAAATTAAGCTTAATTTGCTATACTCCGCGAACAGCAGGAGAATCTGTATGGTGTAATTTATAATTACTTCAATCCGTATACTCCACACTAAACAGATCCTCAGCAATGTATCTGCATATCGTCTGCGAAAGGTGCAGAACTCCTTTGTGGGGTTGAGTATACGCTTTTACAACATGATTCCTAAAGAAATTCTTGACCTACCAATGCATACATTTAAAAAATGTGTAAAAACGCATCTAGTACAGCGAGGTAACTATTCATTTGATGAAGTTCTCAATGACAAGGTAGATTGGAAGCAGCCAGCCTCACTCTCATCTCCCGCAATATAGAAAAAATATTGTAAATGTTGATGTTGGAAAAGAGCAACTACTGAGTTTCTTGCCGGCTCTTCTCGGTAGAATCTGCTTTACGAACCGGTGGTAGAGTCACTACAAATATACATACTTGACGTTTCAAAAGTGCTTATAAAGTAGGTCTACTTGAAATAAATGAATTTTGAATTTTGAATTTTTGAATTTTGTACCCTCTTCGCACGTTTCGCTCCGAAACCAGAGCATCCTCAGGAGATGTTGACTTAACAGTGTACACAGATTATGTGTACGGATTGAAGTAATTATAAATTACACCATACAACAATCAATCAATCTCCAACATGAGCATTTTGAGAATTATTCATTATTCTATCTACCCGCAACCGGCTGCTTTCACGGAACCTTGTTATTATGAGACTTAACACTAAACATTTTCATCAATACTGTATGACGATGAGGTATCATCGGCATCGGCGGCCTGGTCGGAAATTGGTGACCTTTATAATTAGGCTTTACATTAACGCTAACACGTTTTAAAAACAATGCAAGTAACTGGTAATAAAGGCGTTACGTTTGTAAGTGTCGATGCGTGCGCGCAGCCACGAAGCTACTTTCATCGCACTCGTCGGACTGGTCGCAGTAGTTTTCCAAAGCACTCGCATAATCGTTGCTCGCCTCAGATACTGCTTTGATGTAAAATTCGGCCGGATTATAGTTCTTGGGGCATCGCAGGTTGAATCTATAAACAAATTAAGAGCTTCAGTATGCTGACTACGATCGCTTAAAGCAGTATTATTTTAATATTTATGACGTTTTGTTTTTTGTACTAAAATCCTTATTTTCAGAACGTATTCGTAGATGTAAGTGACGCGACGATAGTAAGACCCCCCGAGTCAAGCGAAACGGTTTCTCGTGTTTTTAGTTTCCATCACGACGGATAATAGTACTAAAAACAATTATAATTATATATTGTAAGTTAATTTTGAGTTTTTTATTTTTTTAATTTTTATGAGCCAATGCAGAAGCCTCATAGTTTAAAATTACGTAGGTGTGTAGTTATCATCATAATTTTACAATTATGCAAGAAAGTGTTTATTAACGTTTCATAACAGCCTGAGATAAGTAGTGATTCTGATTGATTGATGCCTACGATGAACTTCCATTAGCTCCAACTCAGTCAGGTTTTTGGACTCCCCCTCGCACCATATGTCTATTTGATTAAATTTTTTTTTTTTTTTTTGCATAAAACATTGTAGGTATCAGTTTAGTCAAAATCTTTGACATGCAAATCTTAATTTACACAAAGTCATAAGTCATAAGTCAAAGTCAGGTATTCATAATATAACAAAAAAATACTTATAATATACATATAAATACCCAGACACTGAAAAACATTTTTGCTCATCACACAAACATTTTCCAGTAGTGGGAATCGAATCCACGGCCTTGGACTCGAAGCAGGGTCGCTGCCAGCTGCGCCAATCGGCCGCCGTATATCTCATATCAATAAAGATAGGTTAACGAGATGATACTCAGATCGGGACCAGTCTCAGTGGTATTAGAAACCTTTCTATTTACACTAAACGTCGTAAGTTTGTTCACTGCAAGGAAATATTTACTTACTTTTCAAACAATTTTTTGCATTCCCCTTGTGAGCCATGAAACACCATTCTACCCTCCGACATCAAGGCGATGGAGTTGAACTCTTTGAACAGGTCGGAGGATGGTTGGTGCACGGAGCATATCACGGTTCTGCCACTAACTGCTAGTTGCTTTAACACCCCTATGACGAGCGCCGCATTATAGCTGTCCAGGCCAGTTGTCGGTTCGTCGCAAATGATAATCTGCGGGCTGGAGAGTAACTGGAAAACGGATTATCATCAGTATTATTGTAAACCATCACCGTGGGTTGGTTACAAGATGATACAAGGCCGGTTGTACTCTTAGAGTGAGTTAGGTTGTAGTCCACCAAGCTGCCAGTGCGTATTAGTAGACTGAAATTATATTACAATTTGAATTTGAATTTTCTTACTTCTACCCTTAACATTTGGCAATTGGCTTATTATTAAGCCAATTGCCAAATGTTAAGGTAAAATTAATTAAGTTGATATTATTTTAATGCTATTTCTGAAATAAAGTGATATTTTACAGGCAATAAAACGGATGGTGCACGAAGTAAAGATATAAAATAAACTTTCTTAATTTAATTATCTAAATAAATTAAGTCGTATTCCTTACCGAAGTAGCTAAAGACAGCAACCTTCGCTCGCCACCTGACAATGAACTTATGGGAGAATATTGAAGCATCGTAAGTTTAAGTTCCTTTAACAATTTCGCTAAAGTTTGCCGGTGTGAAGACTTCTTTACGCTTCCCAGTTTCATTTCTGTCTGAAACACAATATCACTTATAAATACAAAAACCTACGTTTACGTATTCGATTGCGTGAACGTAAACGACGATTGATATGGGATCGAAAAAGCGCCACATAGTTCCAATATTGGAAAACAGTATTTTCACTAGACAGTGCTTTACCGATGACATATAAATAGTAGTTAATTTTCACGTGATTGATTAAGTAAATCTAGATCGAAAATCTCACAATGGGACATATTTGAATTTACTTGTCTGTATTTCTTTCCACTGGTATATCAATTAGCTAGCACTCTTAAACTTCTTTGTAGCCCTACAGCTAGCAATTACAGACGTTTAGGGAAAAATATCTGTTTAAACAGAACACTAAACTATTGTAAACAGGTAGGTAAAAGGTCTTTGACATTACAGAGCAAATACAAACCGGGCTACGTTATTTAAAATGGGCATCAATGCTCTAATTTTTCCACGCGATCTGTAATAAAGACTAGGAGTAATTTGCCATGTTAAAGCTAGGAGTTGGGAAGGAAGCCAGTTTTTTTTAACACAGCATTTTTCTTAATAGCTTTAATTTACGGACCACGAAGCCCATCTGTTTATAAATGAAAAACACAGCCTATAAACCGAGTAATACTTCGCAGGGCATGAAAGAAGCAAGTCCTAGAAGTGGAATACAGCAATGATACTTAAAGCAGAGGCAGAATCATAGGCGGTAGTACGTATCCGGACGAGCTCTGTCACAAAATGCTTTACTACTACAATATTATTGTACATTTAACCTACAAGTTCCGTCCACACTCCTGGAATGGGTACTTAAAGCTTTTTGAAAGAGAATAATTAAAATCCAGGACGAAAATATCAAAGACAGATCCTGAAACGACGAAGTGACTCGGCTAAGGTAGGATCCGCCATTTGAGATAGAGTTAGGTAATGTAAGTAAAGTAGTAAAAGTCGCCCTGTAAATGCCATCCTGAAGAAAAAAGGACATTGAACTGTCTAGTCGATTGTTTAGATTACTGACCAAATTTTGTACGCTGGAGTTGCCTGACTAGATATGTTGTGCCTTTTTTTTGTGAACAAATAAATATCTTTTCATTCATTTCACTCATGTCATTTATTTCATCCATTTCATTTATTTAATTAATTTCAGTTCATTAAGTCTGTTTTGTATGTTTGCCATTATGTTAAGTTAAACGTATATAGTAGGTAGTAACTTTAAGCAGTAGGAAAGGTTAGGTTAATGCATTCATAATACACTTTAATTCTAATAAGTCTACAGGACAAGCATATAAAAAAGAACGCTAACAATGGGAAAATAAGAGAGATTAAATACTGATGCCTGCGATTTTGTCCTCATTTGATTCCTATTGCCTGAAATAGAAATCGTTATTTTTACACGAAACAATATTTGAATCACATTTTAATTAACTACAGTTTCATAACATATTTAAAATGAGTATTCTTTTTTTTAAATTTCTCTATTTTCAAATTAGAAATCGTTTATTTTTATTACAGGTTTTAGTTTAATGCTGATGTTTAGTGTTGAATCTGTTTCGGTAATAATGTAACTCTTTATAAAATTATCGTTATAGGATACGTCACCTATGGTAATGTGGCAAAATGCTACCTTGACTTTGACATTCAATGGGATATATGTATTTTTTTCTTGTTGTTAATAAATAATGATTTAACAATAACTTAAAAACTTTTTTAATAATGAATCCTTGAAAAAAAACAAACAATTTATCTATTTATTTTACATCTTGTAAAATAAATGGCAGGGCCACTTACACTAACTTGATAGAACTACATAATTTATGGGTAACAATAAGACAAATGAATTAAAGATGACATTTAACATTATATAAGACATGATATTAATATAGTAATGATAAGAAGAATATAGATGAAGAATATAATGATACTCGGCGAATATTGAAGTGAAAGTCATCGAATATACCTGTACCTGTACCGAGTACCTCAACAATTCACGGAACAATGCTGTCCACAATGAAACCTTAGCGTCGATTGACTGTACAACTAACATTGAAAACCACGATTGATCCTTTTTTTATGTTAATGCAAGCATGGTTCGACGTTTTGAAAAGTCACAAAAAGCCAAAACAGAATAGGATAATTTTATGTTATACTAACCATAAATAGCAAGTGTTCTTTGACAGTAATACTGTCCATGAATACGTCAAACTGTGGCACTATCTCGATCAAACCACGCTGCACTTTCTTGATATCAGTTCCATTGACCGTCACGGTGCCAGAGTTCGGAAGAGTGCATTTTCCCGCCAGTGAAACTAGGAAAGTCGTTTTCCCGGCGCCACTGTAATTATTTTTTATTTCATGACTTCCTGTACGAACATATAAATAACACAAAAACAATTTAGTTTCCTTTTGTGACAGAGCTCCCCCATGGATGTACGGCCATGCTTACTTCTACCGCATAGCGGAATTGTTGCAATTCTGTTTTTCGGTCTGAAGGGCGTGGTTGCCGGTGTAATTACAAGGACATAAAAACACAAACATTTGGATAATTTTTGTGTATCTGTTCGAACGGGCTTATCGTTAGAATGTTAATGTTGAATGTTTCAAAGTTTCTCATTGTAATATGAACATTTGAAAGGAAACTAGAATGTTTCCAAAAATGCATATACTAATTTCGGCATCGGCCGTAACTTAGTGGTCAAAGCGCTCAGGCCGCGATTGCCAGAGTTGCAGGTTCAAATCCTGCCTGTATAAAATTGATATTTCCTCCAAGTGTAAGTAAAAAAACTATTAAAAACTTATATTAATGGGTTAATATTAAATTAGTTATATTATAGTTAAGTTATTGTGGATTTCACCGTACCTTGGACCAATAACAGCGACGAACTCACCGGTTGTTATGGAAGCAGAAACTGTAAAATTGTAACAATTAGTTAACAAAAATGTAGTAATTAAACAATTATGAAGTTTTTTCTCTTTTTTTTCAGAGGATTGAGGAAAAATGTGACTGATCCTTTTCTTTATTAAAAATTGTTTATGTTATAAACAGATATCTTTTTATATGAGTTAATGACTATGTTAAATAAATGGGTTAAGACATTGGTACAGCTGGAACAAATGTGATGAATAGGTATTCGAAGAAACTTTTGCCGTCACTCTGAGCGCTGTCTTCCCCTCGTAGAGGGGCTCAGGCACCAGACAGACATAACCGCAGCTCAACCGATTTTACCTATAAAAAATGTTTTCTCATCCAAAACTGAACCGATTCAATTATTTGCATGCATCAAAAATAATTCATGATCATGTACATTTTTAGAAAGATTTCCGGTTCATCTTTCTTACTTTTATGTTAGTTTTTTTTACAATTTGTCTATGGGTCCTCTGAACTTTACGTTAAAATAGGTGAATTATTTGTCATTTTAGGGGGTCAGATTTATAAAGTATTTAGCTTTTATATATAGCTACATAGCTATATAGATAGCGACATGTCTGCAGTGGACTTTGATTTTCCAAATAAAAAAGATTAAATTATAATAGAAGTAGTAAGGAAATAGGGGAATACATTTTGTATGGAGAATCTCATCTGTACTTTCCTCTTAACATAATAACTTAAACTTACCATCATTTACAATAATCACTTCAGGCTTCGTGGGTTTACGTCTCCACCAAGATTTTTCTTCTTTGGTCCAGACTTTTAGATGTTCTATTTTTATCATAACATATTTCCTATTCAGTTTTTTGATTGACTGGAAATAGACAAGAAAATGAGTTGCCTTGTAGAGTTTGTTACTTAGCGATATGTGGTTTAGTATTTTCTTCTTTTTTTTGTATTCCTATTTATTGTAAATATTGCCTTTAAAATGTTTAAAGAAACTAGTGGTTCAACGGAAAAATAAAACTTCTGATAAGATAGCAAAGCCCTTGACAAAGCCTCATCCGCACTCAATATACAATGACCCACCGCGTCGCACTATCTGCCCGCGCTATTAACAATCACAGCGTGATGTTCAATCTTCATAGCCAAAAACCCTCTTCGTCAATTGGATTATCAAATGCTAAAAACACATTACTTATAGTAATGCTCAAAACACATACTTCATTAGTAATAATTTCTATCTATGAAATCCAACGGTCAAGATAAAAAAATACTGTGCCAGCTTTATTATTCGACTGTAGATATAAATAAATAAAAGAAACATATTTATAAATCATTTAAAAATTAAGAATCTAGAGCCGGCCAATCTGTATTAAAACGGCATAAGATCACAACATAAGACACAGCAGCATAAGATAAGACACTATTTAAGTTGATAGTTTATTTCAATTTCAACATCAAATTAAAATTTAATTTAGTAGTGTAGTTTAGCTTTTTGTGACACGCACGGGAGCACGTCGAGGGAACTATATACAATGCTGTATTCCGGTCTGAAGAGCGTGGTTGCCCATTTTATAAATATGTAAATAAATAAATAAATAAACTACGTCAATACACACATCGCCATCTAGCCCCAAAGTAAGCGTAGCATGTGTTATGGGTACTAATATAGCTAATTAATATTTTAAGTATGAATATAATACACATTAATACTTATAATATACAGATAAACAGACAGACTGGACTAGACTGGACTATGAAAAAGCCTTTGATTCGGTGGAAACTTGGGCTGTGTTTAGGTCACTGCAGAGATGCCGAATTGACTACCGGTATATCCAAGTGTTGCAGTGTTTGTACAAAAACGCCACTATGTCAGTTCGTATACAGGATCAGACTACGAGACCAATCCAATTGCAGCGAGGCGTGCGACAGGGAGATGTTATCTCCCCGAAACTATTTACCGCTGCGTAGGAGGACGTCTTTAAGCTTCTGGAATGGAACGGACTTGGCATCAACATTAACGGCGAGTACATCACTCAACTTCGGTTTGCCGACGATGTAGTCATAATGGCAGAGACTCTGGGAGACCTAAATACGATGCTCGATGGCCTCAGCAGAGCTTCTCAACAGGTTGGCCTACGAATGAACATGAGCAAGACGAAGATTATGTCTAATGCTCATGTTCCGCTTCAACCAGTAATCGTTGAGAACACTGCACTCGAAATTGTTGACGAATACGTATACCTAGGACACACGATCCAGTTAGGTAGGTCCAATTTCGAAAAGGAGGTGAACCGCCGAATCCAACTCGGATGGGCAGCGTTCGGGAAACTCCGTGCCATCTTTTCGTCAGAAATCCCTCAGTGCCTGAAGACGAAAGTCTTCGAACAGTGCGTGTTGCCAGTGATGACCTATGGCTCTGAAACATGGTCGTTAACTATGGGCCTCATAAGAAGGCTTAGAGTCACTCAGCGGGCGATGGAGAGAGCTATGCTCGGAGTATCTCTACGCGATCGAATCAGAAATGTGGAGATTCGTAGGAGAACCAAAGTTACCGACATAGCTCAACGAGTCGCGAAGCTTAAGTGGCAATGGGCCGGGCACATAGTTCGGAGAAAGGATGGACGTTGGGGTCCCAAGGTGCTGGAATGGCAGCCCCGTACTGGTAAGCGCAGCGTTGGTCGACCCCCAACGAGGTGGACAGACGACATTAAGCGCGTCGCAGGTAGCCGTTGGATCCAAGCGGCCCAGAATCGTGGAACTTGGAACTCCCTACAAAAGACCTATGTCCAGCAGTGGACGTCTATCGGTTGATGTGATGAAACAGACAGACACTCATCACACAAACAGGTGTGCGAATCGAACCCACGGTCTTGGAGTCAGAAAGCAGGGTTGCTGCAACTGCGAAAACCGGCTGTCCAACGAAAATGAGGCTTAGAACGCCAGGGTGGCTCGTTGCAGGAAGTGTTCCTTGCATGCCTGTGGTTTATAGGCGACTGTTTCCACTTTCAGAAAGATCTACGTACTACGTACATACTATGTCTACTTCCTAGTAGGACGCGCAACTCAGTTTTACCTACCTATATACACTGCATAACGCCCTACGAGTTCAGTATATTGATGATTTCAGAATGCTGTTTGGCTTATCACCTTATCGTAGTGCATCAGAAATGTTCGCGAGGGCTCATACTGACGACTTTTTTGCCATCAGATGAAAACGAATTGCATCCTTGATGAAAAGAACGTGGGTAAGCAGTAACGACATTCTGAAAGGATTAATAAATAGATACGACTCTCCGATAGGGAGGGCTGCCTGGACGCAGACATTCTAATTTGTAACTTTTTGTATATTGAATATTAATATTTCACGTAAGTTTTCTTGATTTAGTTTAGTTTTTATTATTCTGTTATGTAGTAGTGTAAATGGGTCATAGTTACCCTTTAAAAATCAAAATATTATTATTATTAGAATTCTTAAATCGTTATCAATAATCAAACAAAAGCATAAATACTACAATCATTTCAATGACATTTGCAGTGCATCATTGCAAATATCAATAATGTACGTTTTTGTGATGGTGCCGACGTAACAATATTTGCATAATGTTGCTACTATAAATACGAGTACTTTGTTGGTGTGTAAATACTTTGTACTGGCTAACAGATAAAATAGTTATCGAGGTACCCTTGCGCAAGGTCGCTACGGGTGGATGTCGTTATTTTGGCTAACCACTTGCATGCTTTTGTCAACCTCCTCAACTAACATTAAATTTGAATACTATACAACTAAAAAATACAACGAAATACTGTTGAAGGGTGTATAAGTTTAATTCATAAGGAATAACCCTGTAAAAAATATTAATTTTAGCATATTTATTTTACTACTTATTCATAATATTCACTACTTATTTTGACGGCCGACTGGCGCAGTGGGCAGCGACCCTGCTTTCTGAGTCCAAGGCCGTGGGTTCGATTCCCACAACTGGAAAATGTTTGTGTGATGAGCATTAAGTGTTTTTCAGTGTCTGGGTGTTTATATGTATTTTCTAAGTATTTATGTATATATAATTCATAAAAATATTCATCAGTCATCTTAGTCAATCCTAAGAGAAAAGACCGACACGCGCATAGTACCTACGCTATGCGACGATGCTAATATATTGACAGGAGCGATGTTAGGGCAATAACTGATTTCTTTCAGTGCAGTGCTTTAGTCAAAAAATTCTGCGTTTCGGTTACACAGTTAAGTCTCAGAGACAATAAATAATATACCTCTAAATCATGTGAAGTAATATTTCGGCTGTCATTTACACGTGTTGTTCGTAAATGTCTATCTACCTTTTACACTGTGTATCTTAATTATTTATATTTATATCGTTATACGTTATTCATAGTTATACGTTTTATATTCCATATGAGTTTTTTATTTGGTACTTGTTTTTTTATTTAGTTAGTATAGTAGTATTAATTTTTTATACTACTTTATTTCTGTTCCTTTTTTGTTTTCTTTTATTACATATACCTTCTGAAATTTGGCTTCGTCTATCATCATATTATATCAACCCATAGCCGGCTCAATACAGAGCACGGGTCTCCTGCTACAATGAAAAGGGGTTAAGGACGATGGTTCCATAGTTCCACAGGCTGCATTATATCTGACCATCAGTTGTATGTTCTCAAAGGTCTGTGAAGTTTACGAATCTACCCTTGGCCAGGATGGTGCATCTAAACCCTTCTTATTCGGCTTGACCTGAGCCCTGTAGTGGGCCGGTATGGGTTTATAATGATGACTATGAACAGGTGTTAAAGAAGCCAAGCGCTAATATAGATTAAAAATCGTCAATACAATTTGTTTTCAATACAGTAGCTTTATATATATATATATATATATATTTTATATTTATGTTTATATATGTCTATTTATTCTCGGATATATATGGATATAGAACTGCACTATCACGCTCACTTGCAGCTGTTCCTTCTTCCAGAGGTTGACTGTAAGATAATGCTTGCAGCAATAAGGCCGCCTTTGCATGTTTATGTATATTTTGATGTTTTTTTGCAATAAAGTATTTACAAGACTGAATATTGTAATGGCGCAAACCACCGCCGTTTGAGTTTAGTAGAATGTGTTGTCACTGACTGCGCTTTTTTGTTGAATATAAAATCTATATGACGGATAAGTTTTGAAACGGTATTTACTTACTTTCAGCTTTTACGTAGATAAGTATTAACTATTTTTTAATATATTAAAATAAATTTTCAATGTATTAAAAAAGTTGAAACGTTGTTTTTTATATAACTATTCCTAATAATAATATTATTCCAAACCAACCAACAGTTCTCTTTAACAGTTCAGTGGATTCCTATGCAATTTATGTATGTAGTTATTTATATGTAATTATTAATCGCTTGGTACTTAATTGCAGTTGTAAGTGAATCTCAGTGATTAAAATAAACAAGTTTTTTGGTAATCAATACGCAAAAAGTACATATTAAATACCTATTACTTCAACATTAAATAAATATTAATTCAAATTTTTGTTTTTTTTTTCTTGCCGGCTCTTCTCAGTGGAAACTGCCTTCCGAACCGGTGGTAGAGTCACTACAAACAGACTGACTTGACGTTTCAAAAGTGCTTATTAATTAGGCCTACTTGAAATAAATGAATTTTGAATTTGAATTTGAATTTGTATCACTGGCACTTTTAATAGATCTAGATAGTGTCTGTGGTAGTGACTCTACCAGCAGTGCGGAACGCAGATTCCAACAAGAAAAACAATAAAGTAGCTTTTACGTCTCTACTATACCGATCGATTCCTTATCAATGAAATTGCTGCTGCTTCTTCCAGCAGCCAGATCTATCATAAGAAAAGAATAATGATGGCAAATTATAAATTGCTGTAATTGCTAAGTTTCTTGCCGGCTTCTTCTCAGTAGAATTCGCCTTCCGAACCGATAGTAGAGTCGGCAAACACGCCGTCTCCGCCTATTTTTAACCCCCGATGCAAAAACGACAGGTTGTTTTAAGTTTGATGTGTCTGTGTGCGTGTGTCTGTAGCATATAATAATTTTCTAGTTAGAAGTGTTCTAAGCTATGTTTGATGGTAATCGGCAAACGATGGTCGTTACAAAATGGCGAATTACATATTTTTTCACAAATCCCTCAATATGGGTATCAAATGAAAGGGCTTGACTAGTAAAATAATATACAGTAAATCTAAGATAGCCACCACAAACAAATGGCGAATTACAATTTTTTGTTTTAAGATTTTTAATTTATAGTTTTTTATGTTATTAATCAATTTTAATGATTAATTGCATTAATTTAACAAAAAAAAATGCACTAAAAAACCACAAAAGATAGGCATAAATGAATTCTGAATTTGAATTAGACCACACTATTATAAATTACACTATGCCTATGCCTACGATATCTTAAGAATAATTACCTACCGCACTCAAATCCATTTTTTGCAACACAAGCACAGACCACAAAGCGATTGACTTATTTAGTGTACCATCGAAATAAGTAGCGAAATTATTTAATTACTTAGATATTGTGACATTTGACAAACTGCTCTGATAATTACAAAATAATTGTGAGCGCTCACTCAGCCGACTGGGTTTATCAAACAAGGAGTTTCTTATTTGATGTATGATACCTACTGCGAGATAAAAATGCATCTGTCATTCGTGAGCGTATATTGTAACGGGCTTTTTCGGTCTTAATTTTAAAGGATCTTCTGTATTTTTGAATCATTATATATTAGCTGCTAACGCTTCCCCGCGACTTTGTCCGCCTACAGAATCCGATATTCTTCTAAGACACGAAGTGTGTGTGTTTTTCTGTGTGTGTGTGTGTGTGTGTGAGTGTGTGTGTGTGGGTGTGTGTTCGGTTGTGTGCGTCGAGCGTGTGCGTGAGCGTGAGCGTGAGAGTGAGCGTGAGCGTGAGCGTGAGCGTGAGCGTGAGCGTGAGCGTGAGCGTGTGCGTTTGTGTGTGCATGTGCGTGTGTGTTTGTGTGTTCGTGTGCGTGTTCGTGTCTGTGTGCGTGCGTGTTTGTGAATAGTTGCATACAATCGTTGAAAGTAGGGGGATTATTAAAATTTTTTTTTTACCGTTGTTCCTCTTCATCACGTTAAGTAATTTAAAATGCCTCATAACGTCTCTCAAAAATTAGGCTATCAAATAACACAAAAAACAATCCCACTTCCAGAGAGTAACGCGTTAAAACTAGGAAACAAACAAAAAACTAACTAAGATATTAGGTATCCACACGCCATTCGTAGCATTATGGAAAACTCTCATGCATTTAGATATCCTTACGATGTTTTTCTTCACCGTGCAATCATCATCATCATCACATCAACCGATAGACGTCCACTGCTGGACATAGGTCTTTTGTAGGGAGTTCCAAGTTCCACGGTTCTGAGCCGCTTGGATCCAGCGGCATAGCAAGCAAGGGATATTTAAATAAATAAATATACTACGACAATACACACCATCGCCATCTAGCCCCAAAGTAAGCGTAGCTTGTGTTATGGGTACTGAGATAGCTGATGATTATTTTTTTATGAATATAATACACATAAATACCTATAATATACAGATAAACACCCAGACACTGAAAAACATTCATGTTCATCACACCAACATTTTCCAGTTGTGGGAATCGAACCCACGGCCTTGGACTCAGAAAGCAGGGTCGCTGCCCACTGCGCCACTCGGCCGTCGGAGTAATTTGCGTTTAATGAAATTAACGTTCAAAAGTTCCAAAGACGTTTTGGAGCTTGATCTCCCCTTCTCCCCCTTAAAACGGAGGCTGAATTTATAACTAAGCTACCGCAGCTATTATTCGCGGACCCAAGGCAAATCTGGGCGACGTCATTTAAAATTTCTTTAGTCTCAGCAATCGTGCATTGTGAAGGCAACATCTCCTGAGGATGCTCCAGAGCCAGAGTGAAATATGCATATGAAATGCACTGTGGAAAAAGTGTATAAATGTCAAAGATTTTTTCCAAATAGCGCCGTTTAGATTTGTCTGGTTTTCGTACTGATGCCGCCACAAAGCGCCGCAAAGCGATTTAGTGTTCCGCTACGTCGCGTCGAAACCGATTAGGGGTATCGGTATACTATTGCCATACCCATTACAGATTAGCCCCTTATTATTTTAGACTACATCATCACTTACCTTGTTATGTTATGGGGTAAAGCTGCTGATATCGAAACAATATTTATATTGCAGAAAATAGCTGTACGATCAATATATAAACTTAAATCACGCGAATCCCTCAGTGAGAAGCTTTAAGAAATAGGTATACTTACCGTAGCTTTACACCATATTTATAATAATATAGTATTTGTAAGAAATAAACAAAAAGTGGATACAAACAGTTAACTTACAAGAAATGGTCATCAATTAGTGACATCTGCATATCATCTGCGAAACGTACAGAAGTCATTTGTGGGATTGAGTTTTATAGTATGATTCCTAAGATAATTTTGGACCTACCAATGCATAAATTTAAAGAATATGTTAAAACACATTTATTACAGCGAGGTTACTATACAATTGATGAATTTCTTAATGACAAGGTTGCTTGAAAGCATCCGGCTCCGCTTTCATCTCTCACAAGATAGAAAAATGAATGTTAAAATGTAAAATGTAAATTGTTGATGTTGGAAAAGAGCAACTGCTGAGTTTCTTGCCGGCTTCTTCTCGTCTGCCTTCCGAACCGGTGGGGTAGAGTCACTACAAACAGACAGACTTGAAGTTTCAAAAGTGCTTATGAATTAAAAGCTATTATTAAATTTAAAGTAAATTTTGAATTTTGATTTTTTTTTTAAATCTTGTACTAAAATGAAAATGAATGAATGAATGAATACACTTTTATTGTACACCAAAGACATATATCTCTGTAACTACTTTAGTTACAGAGATATAAATACATATCAAGAGAGTACAATTTGGTGGCCTTATCGCTACATAGCGATTTCTTCCAGGCAATTAATGGCGTAAAAGGAAAAAAAATAGAAAAGAGGTAGGTGGTGCAATAAATAAGATTTAAAATTATACAAATATATATATAATTATATAAATATAACTATAAATACAAATAAAAAAAATTAAAATTAAAAAAGTTGATACTTTCTCGACAGAAAAATTCAGTATTATTGAATCGTGGTCTCTAATAGTTAGTATTGAGTTCGAACCTGACCCGGAAATCAAACCCAAGGCCTCAAGATCATGTAAACTGGAGAATTTAATGGCTTAAAAATCGCAATTCTTAATAATTATAAACCAAGGTTTCCTTGTTAAGTCCAATTAGAGTGTAACAAAAAACACAGAAGCTGCATTCGAAAAATACTGTAGGTAACAAGTTCTGGACCAAAAACGAATGTTAAAAGGTTCAAAATTATAATCTGTAGCAATTTACCGTGTATTCGAAAGTTGTTATTTCCGACAACGGTATACATAATTCAATATCTCATCAGTAACCTCAGTTAAAGAAGTGGGTAGGACTTGGACTTCACTTCCGAGGGTCCCAATTCGAATCCCAGAACGCACCTCTGACTTTTCTAAGTTATGTGCGTTTTAAGCAATTAACATATCAATTGCTTCAACGGTAAAGGAAAATATCGTGAGGAAACCTGCATGCCATAAAGTCCTCCATAATGATCTCAAAAGTGTATCCACCGATCCGAACAGGGCCAAGCTTCGGCCTTTACCCGTTCTTATTGTGGGAGGAGGCCCGTGCCCTGTAGTATGCCGATAATGGGTTGATATGATGATAATAATATTTCAATTTAGTCATAAGTTTTATTGTAACAATGCACATTACTGAGAAGAGTTGAAGTTTTCATAAATTTTTTTTCATAGCTCCGTTAAATTTGAACCGATTTTAATAATTCTTTTTTTATTTGAAATCAAATCGAGCATGTATTGTCTAATTTTAAGAGAGATCTGATAAATATTCTCGGTGATAAAGGGCATAACTATTCACTGTTAACAGCAAGTAGCAAGGCATATGGGGCAACGAATGCATGCGTACCGTGTTACTAATATTATAAATGCGAAAGTTTGCTAGAATGGATGTATGGATGGATGGATGTTTGTATGGATGGATGGATATTTGTGACGCTTTAACACCACAACGAAAGAACCGATTTGGCTAAAATTTAGCAGGGACATACAATATAATCTGGAATAGCTCATAGGCTTCTTTTTATCCCGAAAAAGCAAAAAGCTCCAACAGGATAGCATCTCTATATTACCGCAATTGTCTTTCAAAATCCGCGCAATTCGCGTTTTAGATTGACATGGTTTTTTGCATGGGCTTAGTTGAGGACCTGAAAAGTGACAAAGGCTACTTTCTGTATGTCTGTCTTAGCGAAAAACTGAAAAATTACCGAATGGATTTGCGTACGGTTTTCACTAATGAACAGAGTGACTCGTGCGGGAGGTTTTAATGTATTTTATTACGGTTTTCTATAAATTGGCTGAAATATAACGATGTTTGTTAAAGATGCACACCGACTTGGAGCTTTACTGGCGTACGCCGCGAAAATGATTGATAATATATAAAAATAATGTACTACATGTTTAAAGAAATCCTTATTACCTACAATAAAGTCCGGGAGGCTATATGTCTAACTGTAATCGATTTTTGTAATAATTTGTCAATCAAAACATGGGTAAAATCTAAAGATGGTGACATTCCTATCATGATATTAATCCTTATCCAAATTAATAGTTTTATAATTAAAATTGATTATGTACCTCCAAATTCCTCTTTAAATTATTTAAATTAGACCTATGTTTAGAAGTTACGACGGGTATAAAAATGCCTAAAAGCAAGAAAAATGCAGAGTGACGCCCGACCGCGTATTATATGGTTTGGAAATAAAACTGGACCCGGTAGGTGGCGCTGCAATTAGGTTTTTAGTTTTTTAAGATATTAAAACAGATAATAACCGATTTGATGCAGACGAAGTTGCCCGGATCAGCTAGTCTTGAATATAGCACAAGTACGGTAATTTTAAATAATATCTAGTATTATAAGCCTTACATCGATGTGATAAGATCCTAGTTACGAGCAAGTGTGTTGAAATTAGTTTTTACTACTCGCTCTAGCAGATGTATGTCAATGTTATAGGTATAGGCATTTCACCTATGGAAATTTACCTCACTATTGTGCAATAAAATATTTACGAACGTACAAACAAAACCTTGTAATATTTTTCTGTTCCACTTTATCTTTCTTGTTTCAGATAAATATGTGTTCTTGGAAAAGTATACTATAAGTATCTTATATTTGCCGCTACGATCCAACGAGTCTAGTCGGTAAAGTTTTCAAAGGGCCACAGACAAATTAGATACGATTCAAGATTGTTAAAATGTTTTACTGAATATACTTACCTATCTAACTATGATTTATACGAATTCCATGGCTTATTTATTGTTTATTTGGAATATTTAAGATACCGGGGCCAGGGCCGCCGAATATAAGAGTTGACGTAACCCAATCCGTGTCACACCAACAGCAATAATAACAAGTCCAACGATAAAAATATTTTATCCATTGCTCCCTAATAGGTGGTAAAAATAATCCACTCTTACCCACCAGGGTAATTTTTGTAGGGACAACCGGCGATGTAGGGAAAAGTAGAACAGCCAATGGCGTGCAGTTAATACATGCAAAAAAGCACTGCCTACCCTAAAATTGATATATATCCCGTATAGGAGGAAGATTAGGAGATTATTAGGGATTAGGAGAAGGATTTCTGCCATTTTATGCAATTTTCCTGCTGCATGCATACCCTGGTAAGAAACCCAGTGCAAGCCACTGTGAACAGCCCAATATATCCACCAGTGGCTGCCAAGGAAAAAAATTGTTTTGGAAGGCTAGTGTGCGCTATAATCTTTTTGTGACGTTACGTTACTAAAACTACTCGTCATAATCTAACGCTATTTGTAACTTTTAATTTATAGATATGATGGAATTGTGTAAAGATATCCATTTCACGAGTAGCAAATCACTCGCAGTCAGTGAAACACTTTAGTAGGTTAACTTTAAACCATTAGTTAGAGAGGTACATGAACCTTGTAACGTTTCTGCTAAAGTTTAAATTATGTAATCCTACTAATACTATGAACGCGATAGTATGCATCGATGGATGATTGTTACTCTTTCTCACAAAAACTACTGTACCAAATTGAGTGTAGCTTAGAATTGAGATAGATTGTATCCTGGATTACGTAGGTTACTTTTATCCCGAAAAATATTACTTTTCTTGCGGGATTTATGAAAAATAAAAAAAGCTGCACCAGCTTTTTCTCATTTTAATACAGTTTCGCCATGTCAATCTGTCAGTGCTTTATCGTAATAGAATGCTTTAAGTGCAGTGTAGTAGGCAATACAAGGTTAGGTTTAAAGATATATATTTCTACTAGCTGTTGCCCGCGACTTCGTCTGCGTCTGATTTTGTTTTTGATATGGCATTAAATTTAGTTGTAGTTCCAAAAAAAATTATAGCATTCGGTATCGCTAAGCCTTAAATGTGGGGTTTGCTGCTGTCCGCTAAGGAGTTCTATCCTCTATCTCCAACCACAGTTTGGGCAAAATTAAACACATAGAATAACCTCTATAGCACAAAAATGATTATTTAAATCGGTTATAATTTGTCGGGGTAAAATTGTCAAAAACTTACATCCCCTCCCCCAAAGGAACCCCCTAAATGTCGGGATAAAAAGTATTCTATATTACTTCTAACACTTCCAAGAATATGTGTACAGAGTTTCATGAGGATCGGTTAAGTAGTTTTTGCGTGAAAACGTAACAAACAAACTTACATTGACATTTATAATATTAGTAGGGATAGGGATTAAAGACACGTCATTTACATGGAAACAAGAAATTAATAGGTAAATTTAAATGTCGATTGTTATATTGTATTATTACAAAAAAAGATGTTGTTTTTCACTGAATGTATTTGAATTAAAATACATCACAGATGACATCAAATGCAAGACCGCTAAACCCTAGCTGGAAAAAGACCATGGTATTTACAACTCCTTACAAAAGTTGCCATGATGGTGATGATCATGGTGATGATAATTGATCTCATCATCATCATATCAACCCCTCACAATGAGAAGGGGTTAAGACCGTAGTCCACCACGCTGGCCAAGTGCGGTTTGGTGGACTCCACACACCATAGAAAACAATATGGAGAACTCAGAGGCATGCAAGTTTCCTCACGATGTGAAAATATCATTGCTTCAGCAAGTGATATTTTAATTACTTAAAACGCACATAACTTTGAAAGTTAGAGGTGCGGGCTAAGAACTCGGTCCCCCGAAAGTGAAGTCGTGCTCCTACCCACTGGGCTATCACCGCTTCAATCTAATTGAATGTTATCAATGCATAAGTTAAGGGGACGATTTTCAGTACTTGTCTATCTCAGGATGTTGGGTATTATGTACATATTTGAAGGCCGATTGGCACAGTGGGCAGCGACCCTGCTTTCTGAGCCAAGGCCGTGGGTTCGATTCCCACAACTGGACAATGTTTATTTGATGAACATGAATGTTTTTCAGTGTCTGGGTGTTTATCTAGATATTATGAGTATTTATGTATACTATTCATATACATCAGTCATCTTAGTACCAATAACACAAGCTATGCTTACTTTGGGGCTAGATGGCGATGTGTGTATTGTCGTAGTACATTTATTTATTTATATTATACTAGCTGACCCACGCAACTTCGCCTGCACAAAATCGTTTTAATATCTTTAAAAAAAAACTAGAAACTAATTGCAGCGCTGCCTACCAGGTCCAGTTTTATTTCCAAACTGTTATTCGCAGACCGTCGTTGCCGTACGTGTTATTCTATACCCGTCGCAACTTCTAAGCGATAGGATCAATTTGGATAATTTAAAATAGTTGGATATTAATTTGAATTGAAATTTAATTTATTTTTTAATTGAAATTTAATTTATTGTAATTTTTAATTGTAGATTTTAATTGTAGATTTTAATTAATTATTGTTTTTTTTTTCTCTTTATTTATTTATTTTTAAAATCGGTCTTATATTTATTTTGTGTTTATTTTTAAAATCTGTCTTATATGTATATTTATTTTGTGTTAAATTTTGTATATGGGTCCCCGACCTGAAATAAAATGATTTTATTTTATTTTTTTTTTTTTTTAAATGAATTTGCAGGTATATAATCAAGCTTAATATTATTTTATTTCTTAAGCATTTATAATATTAGTAGGATGGTACGCATGCATTCGATCGTTGTCCCATATGCCTTGCGACTTGCTGTTATCTGTACAGAGTTATGTCCTTTATCTCCGCCAATATTTATCAGATTTCCATTAAAATTAGACAATACATGCTTGATAGTATGCACTTTTAAATAAAAAAAGAATTATTAAAATCAGTTCAATTTTAACGGATGATTAATAAAAAATTTCATCCCGTTTCCCGGAGGAAACTTATTGTTTATCGGGATGAAAAGTATCCTATATGTTGACCCGGAATACCAGCTACCACTATAACAAATTTTATTTAAATCCGTTCAGTAGTTTCCACATGATGCCCAGACGGACAGACAGACTGACAAAAATTAAATAAAAATCTGTTTTAGACTCAGTATCGATTATAAAGCATCCCCGGTTAAAATTTTCAAAATATATTAAATGTACAGAAATCTTCCAGTTACAGTTTTATTATAAGTATAGATATAGATAGATTACCACAACTACGATACCCTGTTCTCGGTGTAGCCTGACACTTGGCTAGTGTTCAACTTCGTACTAGATAGCTGGTTGTTGGAGTTTTCGTCCACGTTACGGTTCTTTACAAATGTTAGTTTTCCTTGGAATTACAAAAAGTTGTCAAATTTATTGGCTGCTAGTTAAGTCATAAAGGAAGGACAATAAAACAAAGAAATAAATAAACATTGATACTAGTAAGATTTTTTGCGCTTGTACCTACCATGAGTTTTATGAATAGACAAGTAGTTTGACTTTAGAAATATAGAAAAATATAAGATATATAACTTTTTGTCAATGTACTTTATCCGAAAGTTCTATCTTAAATAAGTTTATTTTAAAATTTGTAACTCAATTAGAGTTTCGGTCTTAATAACCGACTTTCACAATAGACACCTATGCCTGCCAATAATCGAATAAAAAACGATAAATATATAAAAATATATATATATATATGTGTATATATATTTCTTACTTCCTAAAGTTTTAGGAAACACCCTCACTCATTTTACTCGCACGTCCGAAGGGTTTCACGTTTATAAGCTGTTTTTTTTGGTTGTGCAATAAAGTGAATAAATAAATTGATTTAACGTGTGCTTGTTATTTTGACCTTCCTTTACGTCATAAATAAGAAACCATTCAACTCGATTTTTTGCGTGGATTTAGTTGAAAGGACGGAGAGTAGCATAGGAAATTCTTCATTCCAGGAAACCAAACCATTCCCACGGGTTTCCCATTAATGAAATATAATTTTAATTGTTTCTCGAAAACTATTTATTAACTAAATAATAGTTATTAGCGTATTTGTAAAAATTCTAATCAATTGAATAAAATATCTGACATATATGAATTTATAGTTATCAAAAGTTTAATTATTTACCCACTTTATAAATTTACCGTAAAACAAGTAAACTATAGAAAGTTACTATGTATAGATCCACGGACTTATAGCTTTTAAGCGATAAGGCCGCCTTTTGTATTCTACTCCCAGTCTTTGTGTTTCTCTCTATTCGTCCTTTATTTTCCTAACTCTTAAAGAGTTCAAAAAAAATTAAAAAATAGATCATATGTTTCGTATTCGTTTTTATATTATAGCAAAGAAAGAACCAAGAACTCTTTATATTTTACTGCGTAGTAAATTTTGTGCCTAACGTACCTATTTATAACGTACGTATTTTCTTTTAAATAATATAGATTATTATTTAACAGAAAATGCTGTGCAAATTATTTACACACGCAAATGTTAGGCTACGAGAGATTGAGATGGATTAAAAGTATTAGGCTTATTAGGATAAATGTGAGGGTCTAATTTTTATTTACCAAGCTTACAAATTATTTAATATATTAATGTAAAATAATAATATATTTTTTTATAGTAATAATATCTTTATTTAATCAGAAAAACCTATAGGTAATTCATTTATTTCAATGAGGCCTAATATAAGCACTTTTGAAAAGTCAAGTCTGTCTGTGTGTAGTGACTCCACCGTCTACGACCGGTTCCGAAGGCAGATTCTACCGAGAAAAAGCCGTCAAGAAACTCACCAGTTGCTCTTTTCCAATATCAACAATTTACATTTTATATTTTAAAATTCATTTTTCTATCTTGTAAGAGGTGAAAGCGGAGCCGGATGCTTCCAAGCAACCTCGTCAATAAGAAATTCATCATTGATGAATTACAGCAATTGTGCTGTAATTAATGTGTTTTAACATATTCTTTAAACTTATGCATTGGTCCAAAATTACCTTACGAATCATATTATAAAAGCGTATACTCAATCTCACAAATGACTTTTGTACCTTTCGCAGACGATATGCAGATGGTACTAATTTATGACTATTTCTTGTAAGTCGACCGTTTATATTTTTCTTGTGAGGCTACCTTAAGTGTACCTATTTCTTTAATTTTTTCACGGAGGGGAATCCTTCATGTGATTTAAGTTTATATATTGACCGTGCAGCTCTTTTCTGCAATATAAATATAGTTTCAATATCAGCAGCTTTGCCCGATTATAAGATCCCATCACACCATGAAAGTACGCAAAGTAAACCAGTCTTGCTGTTTCTACGTCACTAATCATTAGTGTGAAGCCCTGTCTCCTGCGGTAGTTTAAAACTGTGTTACAGGAGGCAGTGTCTTCCCTATATCTATAGTCTTAGTAACAAACGTTTGACAAATTAACAGGCAAAATTATAAAAAGGGTTTTAAAAGAAATGTAAGGGTGAGGTCTACCAAAGTGAAATCAAACACCATTACCAATTTAAAACATTTTATTATATTATAAAGTAACATCACGCGCTCTCACACAGTAAGTAATACTTATTACAATAAGATAACTCGAATAATATACACAATGTCCATAATAATTGAATATATAATAATGTCGAAGACAATACACACCGGAGCCTTCGGCCTTTTAGGCTTGAAGGCCGACCGTTCAGCACAGCGGGCTTAGTTATAAAGCTAGCCGTACACGTTGAGACAGCGTGTTGGCCCAATGTGTTCAGTCCCAGTTAATTTGTTAATATAAAGTTTAATTGTTGGCCGCCCGAAGAGTGTTGGTTTTCCGTGCAAACATCAAATTATCTTAAAAAATCGCATTAATCGAAGAAAGATTTCCACTCTTTCGGATGTATACTCCAACGTGGAAACAGAGTTTTTTGAGGATTTAGATAATCTTGGCCCAACACACTGGCTTAAAACAGGGTGTAACAGCTAGCTTATTACTTGCGATCTCGCAATCTACTATCTAATCGTTTCCGTGTTTCCATAAACTCTGACGTTTTAAAACAATTGAACTTATATGTCTTGATTGAAAGTTAGTTTACACTTTAAGAGGCGCTCTTTGAAGAATGTTGATACAGTAAGATTAGTAGTGTAAAATTTGCGTATATTAAACGAGTAATTTGATACTCGAAAACGACTTCACAATTGCGATCTCACACTAAGCGTGTATTGTCTATTCTATTACATATCAGTAGGACAACAGCCGAAAATGGCACAAAACACTTTCAGAATAATGTTTACAATTAGTAGTAACTCTCAAGACATTAAAAATAATAAAAAATTATAGGCCGGAAGCAACTGCCTGTAATACACGGGATTGTTTTATCGATCATTAACTGGTTTGCAATAGGCCATACCTCACAGAAAACTCATCGAATGGTGTATCTCTAAGAGCTACACAGGGTTCATTGATCCTTTTGATATTTAAGATTTGTTGCAATCTCCGTTTCTGTCTTTTATATGGTAAATGATTAATCATATTGACATACACTATTGATCCGTCGCGCGACGTGTTGGTCAGTCTGAAACCACCGATCGTGCAGTGTATGGGAACCTTTATACATAAACAACAAATTTTAAGTGCCTGTATTTATGACAAACTATCTGTGACTCATTTAAGTAAATAAACATTTTTCAAATAACATAATAGATATAACAACAAATACGATCTGAAAAAATAATTATCATATGAATAGACAGTAAAAAAGTAATTATGTTATTCAAATATGATTAACGTCAGTGCTAGTCAGTGGAACGAAACAAAAAAAGCAATTTGCGCCCGACCTTATAATGTTTTTACGTTATGGGTGCCATTCACACAGTACGAAGGATATTTTTTTTTATGCAATAATAAATCAAACAAGTATAATTTCCACTTAAAATATTAATAATTATTAGTTTTTATTTCAAGTAAAACTCAATAATTTTTTAGAGAGTCGATATGCAATCATATAAATTCGATATAAAGAGGCACTTTGTTATTCATTTTCCTTTATACAATATCAACAAAAAATATTTTACTCATTAATGTTAGTCGTTAAATTAGGTAAGTAGTAACACGGTTAAAACCGCCTTCTAAAAGTTTTATTTCTTCAATAAAATAGGCTTAGATGTATGAACTGTATTCCAATTTTCGTAAATGACCATCGTAAAATCTTGCAAACCCGTTATTAAAAAAAGACTATGATATTTCAGTTATTTCAAACGGGTGAGTGTTAATGAATTGTTACAAAATCAGATTTGATAGGTTACCGAGATATAACTTGATCAAGTCATCTCTTGTTAATCTGTTTGGTATGTTACTGTGGGACGCAAATGTAAAGTTGCTAAAAACTTATAGGTAGGTTTGTACACGAGGCGTGGCGAAATATAATTTTAATAACTTAATGGTCTCTTTTTATAAAGCAAATATAAAACCAATGTTATTTCATAGTTTATAAATTAAATATCGCCACCCCGCAACAACTAAATTGACCACGCAATGAATATTTTAGGCTAGTGGCACACTTTACGTGTACTTCTGAAGCAACAGTTGCGCAACTTAAATTGCTAGTAACCAGAGAGTTTTGCGACCATAGATTTAGTATTTAACTAAATTAGATGACATAGTATTGAACTACCAATTAGGTTTTTTCTTTATAGATTTTATTGTAGCCTATCGTAAGCGTGACGTACGTACGTAATCATAACTAAATAAATATGTATGATATAGTACAGTACTAGCAATTTCGTGTGTAATGCAATGTAATGTGCAATGTATTTTAATTAAGGTATACTATTTCAACTTTTCAAGTCAGCCTTAGTAACCCACCCGCCCCAGGCCCACTCCTGTGGTAGTGAATATTGTCAAATGTAATTAATAAAAATGTTGTATGCTATTTACTAGTGTATCGCTATTGTGCATTATGTCAATGTTTGTGATAGTTTAAATATTTAAATCTATGATAACAACACAAATCTCCCAGTAATGGTATGAGATTGGCATAAATCATTCTACTTATATGTTAGGCATTTGTGTAAACTACAATACATCTTTTTATGTTAAATAATATAAACTTTTGCAAGAAAACAAAAATATGTTTGATAATGAATACCAACGGTATTTTGTCATTTCACTTAAAGATTAATATTTCCAGTACTAATAATAATAATAATAAAATTTTCATTACACGCTATAAGGCAACATGGCTTGGTCATTTTTGGCAAGTATATTATGAAGTATTATTTTATCTGTCAATAAAGTGTTATTAGTTATTATCATTGACTTTTGAGCCCAACAGAGCGAAGTACTCAAACTCGACATGACGCTCGAGTACTCTTAAACCGAGTATTAAACACTTCTTTTCTTTTTATTTTATGCATCAGTCAAACATATTAAGTATAATCCGATAACATAAAAAATCAACACAACTTATACGCAACCTTTTACTGTTGTAAAGGACAACACAATCCGTGTATACACACGCCCTATATACATCGACTCTTATTTAGGGCGCGTTCCCACGTCGCAGTTTAGTTTGCGGCTGATTGTTTTTTTGGAGTTGGTTTTGCTTTTAACTAAAATGGTCGCTGCAACGTCTGTCGGGAAGGAGTAAGTGTGGAAGCTCTGCGAAAGGTTGAGCAAGAAATCGGGGAGAATGTCATCGGGTACGTAATCACGGTTTTAAGATACTTTGGGGCTAGGTGGATAACAACTATGACTGCAAGTCCGTGCCTAAACCTAACCATGGGTGTAAACACCGAATACGGAAAGTTGCAAATAAGGGTGAATGTTATAACAACGTACTCGGGACGTCTCTTGAGTAGATCGAGGCAATTTAATCAGCCGCAAACCTATTGCACGCCTTTACCACTTTCTTAACTTAAAGCACTAAATATTGGCTGAAATATAAAGGCTAGCGCACACAGGGAAAGGAATTTCGCAGCGCTGCTCCTAAAAAATCTAGATAGGTTCTAGCACTTTACACATAGAAGTTGGTGAAGTTTTTCTCTATTAATAGTTACGGTTTGTCTCGGTGTGCGTTAACCTTTTCAATGCCTAACTTTTAAATGTAGTGAAAACGAATTATGTCAAAAAAAAAAGTTTTAAATTAATGCAATATTTAAATACAAAATTTTAACACTTTCAACTAAATATATATAGTAAATTCAATTGGATTCTAAAGGATTTTACTATTTAAACCAAATAATCTAAAATCTCTAAATCTACAGAAAGCTTGATATAATTGGTTTTCACAGTATATTAGCGATATATACAAATACCGATGTGTGTGTGTGTGTGTGTTTTCGTTCGATATTTTTTCGTTGATAGAGATACAATAAAACTCTACGTTAATAATAACTCTGATGTCATTTAACACGAGGCAGGTTTACATATCGACGAACCTAGGTACTAAAAGTCACAAACTGGGAGTTAATTGGCTTTCGACGACAGATAAAATAAAACTCTTAAATAATCATAATAATGATCTCTTTTAACTCAAGGCAGGTTTACATATCGACGAATCTACTAAATGTCACAAACTTTTCCCTAATCGTCTTTCCACGTCTATTTTTATATTTATCTAATGTAAAAGTTTCATCAATCAATGTTTAAATTAGAACAAAATGAAAATAAACTTCATTAAGTGTTTATTTTTAAACAAATGATAAGGTTTTAAACTAAGATTTTCGTGGTTAATCAACATTTCTTAAATATAGTTCAACGGGTATTTTGGATTTGTCGATATTTCGACTGTCGCTCGTTTGACCACGATCCATGCAACTGCGTCGAAATATAGACAAATCCAAAATATTATCGTGGTATGTACCCGTTGAACTACATTTAAGAAATGTTAAGGTATAAAAATGGCCAAGATGTAAAGGCATACTATATATATTTTCCATTTTTGCACATTTTATTTATTTATCATTTTATTTATCATTGTGGTAATAATTTGTTATAAGTAGTACAAGCGATTAGTAGATATTTTTCTTAATGTTATGGGCTTGATTCGTCGTTAAATCAACATGTGTATTATAAGCCTCGTTAATTCAGAGAACATAGCAAACATAACGTCGCTATGTAAACCCACGATTTCAGTATAATCAAACTCTATGCATGCACCAGTTGGTCAGCAAGCGCAGAACTTGCCTGCATTTGCTTCTCGATTGTTCTCACCATTAGCTATCTTGTGGTCGAGCGCAAACTTCTCGCCGTCTTTGTCGTTGCTTTGTAGTAATTTGTCGTTTAGAAGAATCTGAAATAAATAAAGTCACATGTACAAGACAATTCTCAGATGACTGTAAATGTGGGACTAATCTAATTAAACACAAAAACACAATAAATGCTATATTTCCGTCCATTATCCGAGGGAAATTGTTTTTATTTTATTGCTCAACTAAAAACAAAAGCTTTTGTTAAAAGTATGAGTGCATATATACATAAAATAGATTTTTTCCATCTAATCAGAAGGTAATCTGGTATGTCTATACTAATTCCGTTGTACACAGATCGAATTAGATTACCAATTCTAGAAATAGTTTTAATGCTACCGATGCTGTGATAAACTTAGAATTAAGAGCATACAGAATCCTTATTCAGCCATTATTTCATGAAGTGCATTGTGTCCAAAAACAGAGAAGACCCCCCGAACACGTCTCCCTTTTCACACAAACTTTTCCTGTTCTTCTCATTTTATGTTAAACGTTTAGAACAGAGGTAAAATAATTACTTTCGACTGCTAAATTAATGAAGTGACTAAATCCTTGTTCGAGAAACACGAGCTGTGTGTTGAAACTTCAATATACATTAATAAATAATTTATATACAACGACAACGCACACATCGCCATCTAGCCCCAAAGTAAGCGTAGCTTGTGTTACTCGGATGAGATGTTTGATGAATATTTTTAATAATATAAATAATTACTTATGATATACATATAAACACCCAGACACTGGAAAACATTCATGCTCATCACACAAACATTTTCCAGTTATGGGGATCGAACCCACGGCCTTGGACTCAGAAAGCAGGAACTGAAAACTGCGCCAATCGGCCGTGCGATATTAGTCCGAATATTAGTCGTGTACACGGATTCTGTATGTTCTTCTTCTGTAGTGTCAAAAATCAAATCAAAATCTTTTTTTGCCATATATTTAATTGTTTTCTTTGTGTAAAAGGAAAGCACCACTTTTAAAGTTGGCAATTCAGCTTAGTTGATAGATTTTGGTACAACTGAATTTTCACCATTGCTTTTCCACAGTAAATATTGTGTACATTGGTCAATAAGCTTAATAAATCCGTTACAACCAGAAAATAATGAAATAACCTTCCTTTACCCTCTAACGAATCAACCAATGTACTTGATTTTTGGCATAGAGTTAGTTCAAATAAAGGAGAGTAACAAACGCTACTTTTTATCGCAGTATAACAAATGGTTCCCAAGAGATTTGTTATAAACGCGGATGTCACAGCGATATATTTATTCTTTAAGCTCGACATTCAACGCTCGTTTTGTCAGAGAAATTCAAGGGCCTAATCGCTTGAATTTATCATCCATATATATTATGTTAATTTATTAATAGCAATCATTTGATTATCGCACAGTTTATGTATTACACAAAAGGTTGATATATGGCGTCTAATATTTAAATTAGTTTTTTTTTTTTAACAACAAATTGCCTACGTTCCGTTTAAGATGAATTGCTTTATTATCTGTGTGATTTATTCAACACAGTATGCTCATACTGGTGCATTTTGACTGAATCGGAGACAAGCAGAAAAATACTTTGAATTACAAATTATTGGAGATGCCTATTTCTATTTTTTATGAAGACTATCAAATGAAGTTTTTTTTTACCCAGAAGAGCTTTTTGTGGGCATCTTAGACCAGCGTGCGTCACTACATAAGAAAATAAAAAATGTTTTAATTGTGTCACTTTTGGGTGCTCCTTTTTATTTCAATAACTTTGTATTGTATTGAACATTAAAGGCAATCTTAAATACTTATAAATTATACTGAAATTTTATTAAAACACGTTCATAAATAAATAAAAATAAAATTTTTATTAAATACTCTTTATTAAATACTCTTTATTAAATACTCTTTATTATCACACAAAAAAAAATACAGAAGAAGATTAAAAAAAAACACAGAAGCAGTATATTTTCTGCGAGTAGTCAAGTAATAATCGGAATGCGCGATTTTGTTCACCTTCTAAGAGCTGTTTTAGTTTACGCTGCTAGTTTCGTATCTAACTAGAGTTTAATTACCACTTACTTATGTTACTTTCATTTCTGTTTCTTTTGAGCATAAATGACTTTAAACCTTATCTACCTATCTTCAACATGTAATAGCAATAGATACATATATGATAAATTTTGAACACTCAAACAACTACGATATACAAACGTGCAATAAGCGCACTCCGGCATAGCGTGCTTCGCGAAACTTTAGAGATTTGAGCTTCAAAAGCTAAAAGTGTAAAATTTTACCTTCTATTTGATTGCATAAAATGGAAATATCGAAACTTTTCCGTTCAATGTAAACCTTACTTTACAACATTTTAGGGTTGTCACTTCTAAATCTATACTAATATCGTAAAGCTGAAGATTTGTTTGGTTGAACGCGCTAATCTCAGGAACTAATTTTCGTGTTAGATAGTTAATTTATCGAGGAAGGCTATAGATGTCACGATATATACCATTCCGCAACGAACAATAAGCGCGGATCATAAATAAAATGTTGCAAAAAAAAAGGAAAAAAATATACCCGGCTAAGCTGCTTGTGAGCTTTGTGAGATGAATGTAGATATCACCTTACATTATTGTACAGAATTAGATATGAAATAAAAGCCTCTGACAGGTCTATGTCATGTTGAATAAAAAAAGTCTCCTTCAACAAAATGGTATAGTATTCGAACGATGTCGTTTAAACATTTAGAAGGCAATAAATAATTTTATCTGTCGCACTTAACGCATTTCTATGTAACTTAAGATAACTTTTTATCATCATCTTAATATTTTCAACAAGCATCTAAATTATTTCAAGGTTGAATCTATTTTATCTTAAAATAGATTTTTCACTCTCGTAAACAATTCGCCCCGTTCAAAGTAGGGCTATGCACTTTTGAAATTACGTCTGTCTGTTCGTAGTGATTCTACCACCGTGCACAATTTTGCAAGGCAAATTCTACCGAATGAAGCCGGCAAGAATCTTAGCAGTTGCCCTTTTACGAAATAAACATTTTCTAGTTTTACGTTCGTCAGTCCTTCTCGTGTGACATAAAAACTTTCGAAATTAATCAATTGTACGGTAAACCAAATGCTAAAAATGTATTTCAAAATTTAATTTTCATCATCGGCCCACTACGGGGCACGGGTTGAGAAGGGATAAAGGCCTCAGTCCACCACGCAGGCTCTGTGCGGATTGGTGGACTCCACATACATTTGAGTATTCCTCTCATTTATGCCTGAGAGTTCTACATAATGTATGTAGAACTCTCAGGCATAAATGAGAGGCTTACTGAATGAACTTAGAAAATTTTAGAGGCGCGTGCTGGAATTTAATTTCGGCCCCCCGAACGTGAAGTCGAGCTCCTACCCACTGCGCTATCATCGCTTTTAATTTTTTTTTAATTTGTATGTCTTAGTGATGTTTAGTATTTATGCAAAGCGAGGCTATGTTATTCTCTTCAAACTGCCCAGGATCTTATTTATTTATTTATTTATACACTTTATTTGTACACCATAAATAGGAAAAAAAAACAATGGACACAACAAAAATAAACTTAAAAAGTAAGATACAAAGGGCGGCCTTATCGATTAGTAGCGATCTCTTCCAAACAACCTCCCAAGGATCCTCTCAGTTTGTCTCGCATCGCGATACTATTCCTTATATAATCACAGTTTAAGTTTTGCCAGCCGATTGGCGCAGTGGGCAGCAACCCTGCTTTCTGTTCCCAAGGCCGTGGGTTCGATTCTCAGAACTGGAAAATGTTTTTCAGTGTCTGAGTATTCATGTGTATTATTCATAAAAATATTTATCAGCTATTCTAGTACCCATAACACAAGCTGCGCTTACTTTGGGGCTAGATGGCGATATGTGTATTGTAGTATATTTATTATATTACAAGCTTCTCTTCGGAATTGGGTCTAATGCTTCGCTCGTTAACAATTTTTAATCCTACAACGGTAACTATTTGAGGGGTCGGTATAGAAAATACATGTCTGACATGCATACCAAATATAAAAGCGGTCTGCGCGCGGTTTAGCTCGAAGGAATCGGAATAAAATTAGCCTGTGTTCTTTCCATGTTACATGCATACCAAATTTCATCCAAATCCGTTCAGCCGTTTTTGCATGATTCAGTAATAAACATCCACATTTTCACATTTATAATATTAATAGAATTATATTGTAAAGCGGGCGTTATCGTTATGAATTAACAAATTAATACACCTTTTGCACCGCAGATAGAATTTACAAAAGTAGTATGAACAATATAAATACAATAGAGGAAGATAGGCAGAGGGCACAATTTGGAGGCCTTATCGCTACATAGCCATCTCTTCCTGGCAACCAATGATTATCGCTTATAGCTAGTTGGAAGCATCTACAATAGGTCTTCTGGAAATATACAATATTTGTATTTGTATTGAAACGCCTAGTGAGATCGTGCCTTAAATTATTTCCCACATAATGACACTTAAGCTCGATTGACTATAAAATAAACTTAATACACAAAGGAGCTATTGTGCTCCTAATAAAAAGTAATCGACCGAATCCAGGTTTAACGTCGGTGTTACGAAATACCAACATTGAGAACTAAATCGCTTAGCGGCACGTATTTGTCGGTAGGGTGGTAACTTGCCACGTCACCAGACCAGTAAAGAGCAAAATTCAGAAATTATATATTCCCAAATGACCTGTGACGGGAACCGAACGTTCCGGGCTCATTTACTAAATTGTTCTTAAATTCACAGCGCTCACCTTTGCGTCGTGATCGAGGTCTTGCCGAGTTTTGAGTTTTAAGTTATACTAGCGAACCCGCGCGACTTCGCCCGCAAATGTGCCAACTAAAAAAATATTCTTATGTTGTCGCGGACTGTTTTATAGAACTTTAAAGAAACAACAATTCCGACATACTTACTACACACTTCCGTCGTTTGGCGTAACGTTTACCGTTCACGCATCGTACGCATCAGAATCTCTCAAAAAGGATATTTTTTGCAGTTTTTGCCCGATATTCCAATATAAATGAATCCTAGCTAGATCGATTTATCGCCCCCGAAACCCCCTGTATACTAAATTTCATGAAAATCGTTGGAGCCATTTAATTATATATATACAAGAATTGCTCGTTTAAAGATATAAGATAAGATTTTGGAATTCCATCTCTTAGAAGGCTACTTTAAAATTTATATTATACTCAGTAAAACTTTTTATAGTGATAAGAATGAATAAAATGTTTCCCTAAATGGTTTTAAAGTTTCATTGACAAAATTAAAAACTCCGTCCAAAGGGTCTTTTGATTTATACCTAAACATTTGTTTTCGAAAGTATTTTTTAAAGGAAGGTCATTTTTTACGAGTCAAATATGTAAATGTAACATAACAAATGTTGTTTATTTGCTCAGACCAGTGATGATGTTATTAGAAACGTCTAGAATCATTCTCAATGAGAATCCTCTAAACTGTACCTAGAGTAATTAAATTTCATCATTTTCATCATTCATCATCATCATCATTTCAAACGATCGACGTCCACTGCTGGACAAAGGTTGAAAGGATTTCCACAGTCCCGCGATTACTGCGACAAGACTTCACTGCGTATTGCCAGTGACCCCAACGTGTAATTTTCATAGGTCCGTGCTACAAGACCGCACATTGCCACTTTAGCTTATCTCTTACTATATCGGTAAGACACGACGCGACGGCTCAACACGCAAAAACAGTTATTCTATAATATTTTATATTCATGGGGAAGACTATTGTCAATTAGTTAGGATTTTTATGTGTATCACAAAAATGCATGTTTTAAAATAAGATCCCTATAAAATTTGAATATCCTTCGTTTTTTCTAACGACAAAGGTTGTTTGGAAGAGATCGCTTTAGCGATGAGACCACATTTGCAAGCCCCGTTTTCTATTCTAAGTTACTTCTATATATAATATGTGTTTACTTTATATAAAATGTATGCGTGCTATAGAGTTTTTAAACAATCATAGAACAAGAATTCACACATAATATGAATAAGTTAAGTCAATAAGTATAAGCTTGCCTGGTGGGAGGCTTTGACCGTGGTTAGTTACCAACCTACCAACAAAGACGTGCCTATAAGCGATTTCGTGTTCCGTTGCGATGTCGCGTGGTAACCGATTAGGGGTATAACTATCATCTCCTTAACCGGTTAGCCCGCTACCATCTTAGTCTGCGTAGAAACTTATCACCATGTGAAATTGCAGTCAAGGGCTAACTTATAGTGGAATAAAATAAAAAAGTATTTGTTTTTATACTAGTAACAATTACACAAGCTCGTCGAAAAGTTTCCAGTAATCTCTCCCACTGCCCGCTGAGTGCCTCTAACTTCTAAAGTAATACAGGACTGTTTTTGGTTTATACGAGTATTAACTATATTCTGTTAATTAAAGTGTGCATACCTGTTTCGACCGATCATAACCAATCTTTTGGACTCAAGTAGCAAATGGCAAGAAAGTGGGTTTGCATCGCATTTATTGTTTAAAACGAAAAAGCGGTTGTGTAGACCGCTTTTTCGTTTTAAACAATAAATGCGATGCTCCCGCGCAATAAATACCTGAGTTAGATTTTGAACTCTGCGTGAAAGTTCTATGGCGATGCAGCTTTCGCTGAGCTGTATTCTATTCAGTAGGGAAAGCAAAAATCTAATGGTTAAATTACCACTTTACACATATATTCTCAAACGCCACCTTACGGCATGTAGTATAGGTACTGTACAAATTAAAAAAAAACTATTTATTTATTTAAGCTCTAAAACGGTCTCTCATCGTACGAATGACGAGTTCTGAGTCCAACAGAGTGATATAAATTAGTAGGACGATGACGTATTGATATGGATATATAAGGATAGGTCGTGAATAATATCAAATTACGTATGCAGACGTTATCAATGCACATAAATCTGATAGATCAAATTAGTATAAAGATAAGAAAAAGTGTAATTATATAGACTGGATTACGTAATAAGAATCTACATTTAAATAAATTACTCGATAATTTGAGAATAATACGATATGCTGGGTAATTTATTAAGCGTGGGAATTTAACATTTTATTAAAACATCTACAAATCTATAAAATATTTAACGATTTGCCAATTATGCAGGTTACATATTTATATGGACAAAAGCAAGCAAACGGCCTTTCAATTTTTAACATCGTCATCTTATCCCACTGCTGAGAAT
The DNA here is from genome assembly GCF_905163445.1 of Pararge aegeria. NCBI lineage: Eukaryota > Metazoa > Arthropoda > Insecta > Lepidoptera > Nymphalidae > Pararge > Pararge aegeria. Next base: position 4,028,886 of record NC_053181.1, read on the forward strand.
AGACTTCTTCTCTCATAGGAGACAGAAATTTAGAACTTACACTCTCCAGCACGGCTTTCATGGACAGAAGACAAATATTATATTCACTGACATGGGATAGAATTAACGTGTCCACCAAAGCATGTACACAGGCAACAGGACACGTTTACCCACGTTTATTATAACACATATAATATTTGGATATTATTTCCACTCGTGCCTTCGCGGTATCCTTTCCCCGGTGAGCTAAACGGTCTCCTGCCCATAAAGGCTCGACGACACTACGTTTGGCAATCTTAAGAGAGAATCACGACGAGCACAAGTGATGATATTATCCAGTAGGGCTAGTATAGGGTATAGTACCACGAGATAGTTAACTCTAACTTTTACTCGACCATGATAACGTTACCATTATATAGCAAACTGTGCTCTCTCTCGAATCTAAACGCATTTACAGCCTATTTTTTATTTATAGCAAAAACAAAAAAGCCTTACCTTATTAACTAAAGATCGTGCTGCCTCTTCAATATTTATGTTTTCCTTTGCTGAAGTCTCAAACCATCCCGCGAAACCCTTTTCCCGACAGTATTCGTCCATTTTTGTGGGTGAATTCACTATTCCCTCTTTTTGCTGGTCACACTACGGAACAAAAAAAGATGGATGTCAAGATGTAATATTACCTTTTCCCTTAACTAGTGGTAATGAAACCTGCACCTGTCGGTTTACAAATATTACCAGAACCTAACATTTATGACAAAAATTATGAATGACCTATTATAATGCTTCAAAGGTTTAGCCGTGATAGCCTAATGGTTAGACTTCGACCTGCCTTACGGAGGAACGGAGTTTGATCCCCAGAGCACACATCTCTAACTTACGGGTTGCATTTTTAATTTAAACAATTTATTTGTTTATTTATTCAACGCATCACCAACAGAATCACACGTAATACATTAACGTATAACAAATACTCGTTAGCTATGCGAGTGCCTGGCAAAACGCAACGTGATTCGTTACGTACGCCGTATTCGTAACTAGTAATCTGAATGCTGAACACCAACAAATTGACATATTTAATATAAGTTTAGCTAAGTTCATAAATTATATTCAGAGTAGTTAACTAATAAGATAAAAAATATTTTGTATTATAGATCTGCAACTGAGATAATAATATATTATAGGTACAAGGGAATACGGAAACCCGAAAAACGTTCTAGATCTTTGCGGTGACTTGTTGGCTATTATGACCGCTGCAGTTTTAAGTGGGAGGTCTCCGGTTTGATGGGGGAGTTAATAATTTCTGGATTTTCTCTGGTCTTGTCTGGTGGGAGGCTACAACTGCAGCTAGTTACCACTCAACCGATAAAGAAGTGTCGCTAAGCGATTTATCGTCCCGTTACGATATCGCGTATAAACCGATTAATAGTAAGGGTTTAATAAATGTCTTATCCTTAACAGTTTAGCCCGTTACCATCTTAGACTGCATCATGACTTACCAGCCGGTGAGATTGCAGTTAAGGGCTAACTATATTATCCCTATGTTCTCAATATCCTAAAAACTCACACAAAGCGATTTGCATCTTAGGCTGGGGTTTAAAACGCCCTCCCGAGTTCTGTGTTTCTTAATTATTACAACCTGGGTATCTTTAAAACTAGAGTGAATAGACATCTTCTAGGCATGCGTGACCCATCTTAAGCCACATCTAAACTTTCCATCACTTTTTTTTTTATTTATTTCAGTTTTAATCACACATAATATACATCACAGGTCTTAATTTAAAGGTGTAAGCATAAACTCAAAGGAATTTTCCCGTACACCCAGCCGTTGATAAATTTTTGCTTTGTTAATGTAATAGATAAGTATATTAACATTCACAATTCTACAAAATCGCTAATTCACACTGCCATTTAGAATGAGCGTAGGCCGACAAAGATAAATGTAAAAACTTTTTGTTGACGTTCCATAATTGAAGAGTTATATACAGTCTCTTCTAGTTTAATTGTGGTCAAGCGCTAGTGTATTTAGGTTAAAAAAAAAACTTCAAGCGGAAAAAACAAGAAAATTCAGTCACCTTGTTCGCCAGTAATATACAGGGTATGGGCGATCCGTCGGGCAGCTGCACCTTGGTATCAAGGTCGTTTTTCCACTTGACCACCGCGTCAAAGGTCGCCACGCGGGACACGTCGAACACTATGAAAGCTCCAACGGCCTCTTTGTAGTAAACCCGGGTCATGTTGCCGAAGCGTTCTTGACCTATCAAACAAATGGAATGCTTGTCATCGAATAGTGGTTGAAATAAAAATAAACTGTAATAAGGGGGCTTTCATAAAATACGTGAGATGTTTAAGGGGGGAGGGGTCAAGTCAAATCTCATCTAATCTTACGTTGGAGAGAGGGTCTCGGCAAATATCACGCAATTTTTTCTCTGATTGAAACAAAAAAAAATTATACTATGTTGGTCCAATTGTCTTTTTACAATAAAAATCCAGCGCGTTTACGTAAGAAACCCACATTTTGAATAATCTCACGTGAGATCGGGGGATGGGGGAGGGGGTCGAATAAAATCTCAAGACATCTGAAAAGACATTTGAGGGAGGGACGGACAGAAAATTTTAAAAAACACCTCGCGTAATTTATGGACGCCCCCTAAGTCGCGAAGCGCAAGGTCCTTGAATTGCGACACCGCACCGGTACAACTCATAGTAGGGCAGCCCTCAACGCGGTGGACAGACGAAATCAAGCGAGTCGCTGGGAGTCGCTGGAAACAAGCAGCTTGGCACCACCAGTAAGTCGCGAAGCTGCAGTGGCAATGAGTAGAGCAAATAGCACAGTCCCAAGGTGCTGGAATCGCGACAACACACCGGTAAACTCATAGTAGGGCAGCCCTCAACGCGGTGGACAGACGAAATCAAGTGAGTCGCTGGGAGTCGCTGGAAACTTACGGCTTGGCACCATGGATTTTGGAACTCCCTACAAGCCTATATTGCTATTATAACCCATTGCTGGACCTACGATGATGAATACAAAACGGTGTGCCATAAAAAAGCTTGGCCATAAAATAGTTCTTAATTTCCGTGAGGTGGCCATTTACTTGGTCCGTCTATTAGAGAGTCGTTAGGATAAACGATGAAGAAGAAGACTCCTTGATTGACCTGACTTGAGTAGTAAGTCTGTCCTTTGTTCAAAGGTTACTCTCATCATCGTCATTATCATAGCGATCCAGTACAGGGCATGGGTCTCCTCCCACTATGAGAAGGGTTTAAGTTCCACCACGCTGGCTGGCATTGGTGGACTCGACGTTTGAGAACATTATGTAGAACTCTCAGGCATGCAGGTTTCTTCACGATGTTTTCCTTACCGACGAAGCAAGTGATAATTTTAATTACCTAAAACGCACATAACTTAGAAAAGTTAGAGGTGCGTGTTCAAACTCGGCCCCCCGAGAGTGAAGTCGAGCTCCTACCAACTGCGATATCACCGCTTCCCTGCGCTAATTTAATGCCAGAATATAAATCCTTCAAATCTTACACTTACACTAAGCCCACCAACCCGCATTGGGCAGCGTGGTGGGTCTAAGCTCTAAAACTCTCTGTCCTATGCGACAGGAGGCCTGTGCTCATCATTAGGGGACATTAATATACTAAGTGGGGAATGTAACATTTGTGTATATAACTCACCCCTAAGATGTGTTAATAAGAAACCATTAATAACAAGGACATGAACAATAGCAAATAAATAATCATCAAAGACATAAATATCCAAGAAAACACTAATCCCATGTCATCCATATTTTTATGGAAACAATTAATGTCGGATATGCTGTCAACCATTGACATTTTATCGTTGTTTATGACTAACAGGTGAGAACAAAAAGTATTTAAGTACTTCCTTAAATCATAACTGACATCTACAAAATGGCGGTGAAGTATTAATAGGTTGGGAATGATTATGCGTAACTGGTTTATTATGGTTATAATTGATGGACCAAGCAGGATAGCTTGATTGTAGGTCGAAAACTCCTCGCTATTCGCCCTAAAAAATGCCTTTGAGGCGTAGGTTTTAAGCCTCATGTGCCTGTAATTTTATCGGCAACCACTCCTCTCAGGCAGGAATACAGATATGCTGCATGAATGAATGAATGAATGAATGAATGTATGAATGATTAATTATTTTCTTCGCATTACTTATTTAGGTACAGTATGATGCTTACGGGCTCTTTTGTTACACAGTTATGATGTGGGGACTGATACTTGAACTAGATAAAACCTGTGTCTCAAACCACCAGGCTCGTTCCCTCGGATAAAATATGCTAAATGAGTAAGTTACTTAAATAAATAAATATGGCGCAAGTTTTTCTCCGAACGAGCTCTGTCGATATGACAGCTGAATGGTGCAGTTGGCAGCGACCCTGCTTTCTAAGTTCAAGGCCGTGGGTTCGATTCCCACAATTGGACAATGTTTGTGTGATGAACATAAATGTTTTTCAGTGTCTGGGTGTTTATATTCATCAGCTATCTTAGTACCCATATCGCAGGCTATGCTTACTTTAGGGCTAGATGGCGATGTGTGTATTGTTCTAGTACCTATTATTTATTTAATATTTATGAATGAATGAATACACTTCTATTGTACACCACATAAAAATACAAGAAAAAATTATTTAAAATAAACAACTAGTTTTATACAATAAGGCGGCCTTATCGCTACATAGCGATCTCTTCTAGGCAACCGATGGCGTAAAACACTGCCCAAGACGAGAGGTAGGTGGTGCATATAAATATATACATAAATACTATATATAAATTCAAGATTCATAAGCACTTTTGAAACGTCAAGTCTGTCTGTTTGTAGTGACTCTACCACCGATTCGGCAGGCAGATTCAACCGGCAAGAAAATCGGCGGTTGCTCTTATCCAACATCAACAATTTACATTTTACAATTTAAAATTTATTTTTCTATCTTATGATAAATGAAAGCGTATGAAGCCGTATGCTTCTAAGCAACCTTTTCATTAAGAAATTCATCAATTGTATAGTAACCTCGATGTAATAAATGTGTTTTAATATTCTTTATTAAACTTATGATTTGTTAGGTCCAAAATTACCTTAGGAATCATATTATAAAAGCGTATACTCAATCCCACAAATACAAATGTAGATATGCAGGTGTCACTAATTTATGACCATTTCTTCTTTTATGTATAATAAACTTCTGAACAATATTATATAAGCATACTAATAATTTATATAAATTTATATCTACTAGCGTACCCAGCCTGCTCCGCCGGGCTAGATTTTGCTTTATTTTTTTTAAACAATAAACTTACATCATTAAATTTTTAATTTAAGTCTTATAATATATTAAATCATTTATTTCTCTCCGTATTCATTCTCTTCTATTCACTTCTGGAGCGGGTGAAGATCATTATCTACACCCATGTACACCCAACAATAGAATATGATCATAGTAAATAAAAGCTGTATTTGACAGTTTGACAGTTCAAAAATAGGAGTGCTCCGATCGTCACCAAACTTTACAGGATTACTCGCCAGGTCAATCCGGCGATCAATTTCCCTGAAAGTTTCATTGAAATCGGTCCAGCCGTTTCGGAGCCTATACGGAACATACCCACACACTTTCTCTTTTATATATATAGATAGAGATACAATGAATATCAATAATATTTAAATATACGATGTTGATAAAGGAAAACTAACCTGCTATATCCCATAGCTGCAGTCGTATTATCGTATTCGCGTCCCAGTTAAGAACTTTAAGGGCGAAGTCGACTCCAATCGTCGCCCTGTAATGCTGGCTGAAGAACTGATGCACATATCGCTTAATGATGGAAGTCTTCCCTGTGCCCAGCTCCCCGATAACCAGGATCTTGTACAGGTGCTCCCTCCTCTCAGCGCTAGCTGTGGCGTGGGCCTATAACAAAAGGAAAACTGTTAGATAAGAATCTAGCTAATGAATTAGTGCATATCGGCTAAGCTTTTGAGAGAGCTGCTATAAGGGCTGGAAGCGTGCTTAAAGTTTCAAGGACACAAATTTATTTTATACTTTTTTTATTAACCTGATGTGTAACCTAACCTTTTTTTTGGGTACGCTGATGACAGCACCGTTACGGAGAGGTACTTGTCCAGCCCTAGGGCCAGTGCTAATGATATCCTTGAGCATAGAGAGTCCTTGGTGGAGCGTATTAACTTGACTCTAAAAGAGGTGTCTGATTGGGGTGACGCCAATTTGGTTAAGTTCAATGCTGCCAAGACGCAGTCGTGTTTATTTTCCGCAAAAAAGAGCCCTTTCACCTTGGCTCCCACTTTCCGGGGTGTATCCGTACCAATTAGCGACCATATTGAGCTCTTGGGTGTCAACATCTCATCCAATCTCAATTTTGGCAAATGCATCGAGTCCAAAGCCAAAGTGGCAGCTAAAAAACTTGGTATCCTCAATAAGGTTAGGCGGTACTTCACGCCAGGTCAACGCCTCGCACTGTACCAGGCTCAAGTGCGAACCTGCATGGAGTACTGTAGTCACCTGTGGGGTGGCTCTGCCAAGTACCAACTTGAAGCTTTGGATTCGGTGGATCGTCGCGCCAGGAGAATTATAGGCGACAATTCGTTAACGCAGGCGAAACTACATAGTCTCCAGCACCGACGCAATGTTGCCTGTTTATCGGTTTTTTACCGGATATACTTCGGTGAGTGTGCTCAGGAACTTCACAATCTTGTTCCCCCTTCCCCGTTTTACCACAGAACAGCGAGACACCGAGAGCGGTGGCATCCTTATGTGGTTGATATCCCATCAACACGCACGAAACGTTTTTTATCCACGTTTCTGATACGTGCCGCTAAGATGTGGAACGCCCTCCCGGTAACTGTGTTTCCTGCCACGTATAATTTAAGTACCTTCAAGGCTAGAGTGAATAGGCTTTTTCTAGGCAAGCGTGCTCCAACCTAGACCTCATCATTGCTTTCTAACGGGCATGATTGTCGTCAAACGCTGGCCTATCGTTAATAAAAAAAAAAAAAAAAAACCTATTAAGAAACTATGGGGTGTTTTAAGTTTGAAATATATGTGTCTGTGTGCGTCTGTCGGTAGCATCATATTTCCCGAACGGACGGATGAATCGATTTTGATTTTGTTATTATGTTTGAAAGATAAATGTCATAAATCGTTAGTGTTCATAACATTGTTTGATGGAAATCGGTTCAAGATGGCCACCACAACAAAATGGCGAATTAACGTAAGTGTCAAATGAGAAGAGTTGACTAGTTTAATGTACACTATATGAAACGTCGGGGGTTTTTTGAATACTTATTTATTGATATCCTCAATTTATTACAACACAGTTACGGAAATCGACAGGAAAAGAAATAGAAAAAAGTGGAGTACAAATGACGTTTAAGTATATGAAAGTATCTTTCTTTCAGCATTGACTGAGTAAATAACAGCTTTATTTCGGAAAGACCCATTCTAGACTTGAACATACCGAAGTCTGCTCTTATCGGCCTCCCTGGCGCGATTGGTGGTGGAGACAATTCGGGATTTTAATTTACGAATTTTAGGCCTGACTCGGGAATCAAACCCTCGTGATCTGTAGCAAGGCAGATTACTATTACTAGGCACCCAAATACCAAACTTAAATTTATGAGTTGGCAGGCAGCTGCTAGTACAGAATACAAACTTTGCACGTCCTATTTACGTCTGATACGTCCGTTAGTTAATTCACGTCAATTAAAAGACAATTTACTGTACGCTTCCGAACCAAGAATTTATTGATGCTTCGACATACCGGTTATTCTCGTAGAGGCAGCTTGTTATCTTTTATCATGATCACAGCGGATATATATATTATTATTATCCTCATTATATTATATGTATTATATCATATATATATTATAAGTATTTACGTATATTCTTCACATAATAAAAATCATCAGTCATCTTAGTACCTATAAAACCAGCTACAATTACTTTAGGGCTAAATAGCGATGTATGTACTGTCTTAGTATATTTATTATATATCCTCTCAAACAGTGGCGTGCATAGAGGGCATGCACAGGGTATGTAGATGATATCAATTGAAGAAATTCTCCAGTACGAGTTAAAAATACTTAAGGATAGGCTTTTTATAACAATAACAATGCCTATCATTAGGTTTTTAAACTCGTACTGCACGCCACTGTTTGAGAGGATATATAATAAATATACTACGACAGTACATCGCTATCTAGCCCTAAAGTAAGCGTAGCTTGTTTTATAGGTACTAAGATGACTGATGATTTTTATCAACTTTTTCAGTTATAACATCACGAATCCTTAATCATTTATCATAGGAGAACGAAATGTATTTAATTGTTAACAAAATAAAAATACTTAAATAATGTGGTTTAATTCTTAATTTAACATATATTTTTAATTTAAAATAAGTATATTATTGCAGCTGATTTGGACTGATTGGAAACCCTTAAAATAGTAACACATAAAATCAGTATATGGTGAACGCTCAAGTTTATTGGTTCAAGTATCAGTATTGACGGCCGACTGGCGCAGTGGGCAGCGACCCTGCTCTCTGATTCCTAGGCCGTAGGTTCGATTCCCACAACTGGAAAATGTTTGTGTGATGAACATGATTGTTTTTCAGTGTTTGGGTGTTTGTCTGTATAATATAAGTATTTATGTGCATTATATTCATAAAAATATTCAACAGCTGACTTAGTACCCATAACACAAGCTACACTTACTTTGGGGCTAGATGGCGATGTGTGTATTGTCGTAGTATATTTATTTATTTATATTATTATAATTATAATAGGTGCAGGAAAGTCGTGACTTGTTATTAATAAGATGTAAGATATCATCATTCAAATCACAATAAATGATAAATATTATATATTGTAGTGTATAACTACAATATATTAATTACTAGTTGTTGCTCGCGACTTCGTCTGCGTTTGATTTTGTTTTTAAAGTATTCAGTATCGCTAAGCCTTAAATGAGTATAGTAGTATATATATATATAACATGTGACTGTCAATTAATTATAGACAAAAAAATTGCAATAAAATAAAATTGCGACTATAATTAAAGATCTAAGCTACCCTATCTCTTAAGGGCGCTTGTACACGCTAAGAAAAAACGCCGGGCGTACCTAAGAATTCGTGTCGTAACTAGAAAATAACTGTGTACACTGCTCGCAGCGGTGCACGAAAAAAAATCTTGTCTGCGCAAGACACGACGCGGCGAACGTTGTTGCGGAGCGGCGGGGGGGCGGTGTAGTAGGGTTGAGCCAGCCCAGTTTTTGTTGTGCGTTGTGCGTTTGGTGTGGACGTGTATTGCAGCGTAGAGTACAAAATGGCTGATGAGTTACTTATAACTTTAGTAGAAGGACGACCGGTATTGTGGGACAAAACTTTAGACATATATAAAGATAAAAGACTCACATACGAAGCATGGAGAGAAATATTTACTATCTTAAACAAAGACTTCGACGAAATGACAAATGTCAAAAAAAATGAATATGGTAAGTACATACAACATATTACTATCTTTTTACAATTTTCAAAAATACAGATTACTAGATATATTCTATATAGCTATATATTATTATAAATATTAATCATTGTCGTTACCCACATTAAATACATCTACAATAAAAGATTTAAGTTGCAAGCAATCATAAGTTCAATAGCGCTAAGTAGCATACGGACACGGCTTTGCTAAAAACGATAATGACTAATACTTATAATAAAATACGTATAAACATGAAAAAAAATATAACATGTAATTGTTTATTTAAACAATATGGCAGGTAAGAATAATTCCTTGTTTCACACTTTTTGGATTAAAATTTAGTAGTCGGGTTTTAGTTTTAGAACTTATTTTTTATGTGTATTTATCTTGCCATGGCAGTGATCCTTCATCAGAGGAAAAATATTCAGTATATTTTTGACGAATTTCGTCTGCTGTGAGATTATTGCCTTCTAAATGCAATGGACTATTTAATCGGTCTCGATTGATTAAAGGCTCAACGTGACCTTCTTCTGTATGAATAAAATTTTGCAAAACGCAAGTAGTTTTTACAATAGCAACTGTTAAATCGAGACTTAAGTTTAAAGATCGGTGCAGAATTCTCCATTTGTTGGCCATTATTCCAAATGCACACTCGACGTATCTTCTTGCCCTTGTCAAGCGATAATTAAATATCTTTTGTTCTTTTGTGAGTTCGTTACCACCGTAGGGTCGAAGTACGTTAGCATGAAGTGCGAAAGCTTCATCAGCTACAAAAACATATGGTAATATATAGTTAGTATTTATTATAGAGCATGGGGATGGTATGTTTAACGTATTGTCAACAAGTTTTTTCCAAAACTGTGTTTCTTTGAAAACATTTGAATCACATTCTTTACCATACGACCCTACATCAATAAAAATGTAATTGTAGTTGGAATCCACAATAGCCATGAGAACAATAGAAAAGAAATGTTTATAATTTAAAAACATTGATCCACTTTCTTCGGGTTTAATTATTCTAATATGTTTCCCGTCCAGTGCTCCAAGACAGTGTGGAAAATTGGCATTTATTTCATATCTTTGTGCTATATTCAACCATTCTTCTTGTGTTGGCATCCGCATATAAACTGTAGATAATTCTGACCAAATATGATGAGTAACTTCACGTACAATGTTCGCTATTGTTTTTATTCCGATTCGAAAATCGAAATGAAGACGTGCGAAGGTATCTCCAGTTGCCATGTATCTGTAAAAAATTGTAACAATGTCTTAGAGCAAGAACACACTTGCAACTTGCAGTGCGATTAATTGCAAGTGTGTTCTTACTCTTACAATGAGGTCATTTCCTTTTTTATATGAAGTTTATGTCTACTTGCAATAGATGGTACCTACTTTCTAACGGTAGTTCGTTTTTTGTTTCAGCAAAGTCTACAGCAAAAAAATGGACAAGTTTGCGAGATAGGTGGATGAAATGTCACAGAAGACTTAAAGAAATGAAATCGGGATCGGGTGCTAAGAAGATTCGTAAATGTGATTTTTACGACGAAATGTTATTTTTGACAAAAATTGTAACACGCCGAGACACTGAGTCAAATATACCCGAAACAACAAACGTGGAAAAAAGTCCCGTAGAACATACACCGATCGCGAAAAAAAAGAAACAGGATGTTAGCGAGGTGGACAAAAATATGGCAGAATTTATAAAGGCTGTTACCAAAGAAGAAGAGAGCCGTGCCATGTCATTTTTTAAAAGTATAGCTCCGAGTGTTGATAAGTTCAGTGATGAGGAAATGGTGGATTTCCAGTTTGAAGTTTTAAAACTTGTGCGTTCTACGCAACAACGAAAGGGAAGTGATGTTCATCATACTCGACATACCGGCCCATCATACTCGACTCGACCAGGTTACAGTACTCAAAAATCTACATCCATTGAATTTGACACCGAAACTATTAGTAGTGTGGAAACATCGCATACAGATGAATTTCACTTTGACTTTTCTGAAGAATATGAACATGTGGAGTCTGTTGAATTTGGAAACATGTAACACTTCAAAGACATTTATTATTGTATAACGTTCAAATCAATATGCTTAAAAAAATTACTTACCTTAATGTTACGGCCAATCTAATGTATGGAGGAATACTTTCTCGCATTTTGGTATTTTCATGTCGTATATTATTTTCTATTGTTGTCAAAAGCTTGTCAAACGTAGACATTTTCATGCGAAAATAATCCACAAATTTTTCCTCATGTTGTCGCATGACACGGTAAAGGGTAATGAACCCGCCAAACTCATTTTTCTCTTGTATAATTGGATGAACCCAGTAAAGTCTCTTGTTTTTTGTTTCCTTTTTTATTTTGTTATAATAATAATATGCAATTATCATTCTTTTTTGCTTTGTAGTTAACATTTATATAAATAAACGAAACTCACTGATTACACTTGTTATTACTTGCGCGCCCTACGCCCGACTGTCGACTGCACGAAAAGAATCGTGTCGTGTACACGTTTCCATTGGTCTTGTCTGCGGAAGACACGAAAAGTTTTCGTGTGTGGAACAGACAAAATTCTTGTCGTCTACACGAAAAATTTGTCTTGTCTGTCGCAGGAACGGCAAATTTTCTTAGCGTGTACAAGCGCCCTAAGTCGGACCAGACTGCTCACGGAGTGCCAATTTAATTTAAAATCGGTTAAGTAGTTTAAGAGTCCATCGCGGACAAACATCGTGACAGGAGATTTATATATATTAAGATTATGACATGCAACACACATCTGAAACGATAATTACTTCCTTGTTAATTTAAATGACTGACTGCATTCAAAATCTACATGGTGCTTTCCGATAACCTATTACGTAGATTGTCGCACTCGGGCAGAAAACTATCCGAAAATTATTAAGGTTGTGTGAGCTATAATATAAAGGGCTTCTAAAGTATGTAATTATATTTTTTTTTCTCTTAAAACCACCTATAGTTTTTCATTTCATCACATGAACCCATTATCGGCCCACTACAGGGCACGGGTCTCCTCCCACAATGACAAAGGGTTAAGGCAGTAGTCCACCACGCTGGCCCAGTGCGGATTGGTGGACTCCACACACCTTTGAGAATAATAGTTCTCTCTTACAAACTAAGTTATTGTTTATGATATTTATTTGTGAGGCACTTAATTTAAACATTCCAAGGCACGGAGGCTTCGATTCTACTGTTACCGGTTTGTTCTTCAGTTTGGACAACGGTTACGCAAGATCCCTTTTTAAGAGAAGAATGTGTTCGAAAGTAAGTAGTAAGGTATACAAACAAATAAGTGAGCAAGGTACAAAAGTAAATAAATTGAAGATTGTTATTGTTTTCACAATAGACCATATGTTTTATTTTATTCTTGTTTGCCCTTCACTGCGATGTCACCTAGTGGTCAGAAATTATGCAATCTAATAGATAAAAATGCAATATATAAAAAAAGACAAATTGACAAAAGAACAACGTGGTTCTTTGTAATTTATTAAAATAATGGGATAGAAAAAAACAAATCTACGTACAAAAATATACATATGAGTATTTCAGTAGTTTTTTTTTTTATAAATAATTATTTATATATGTATTAAAAGTAAATTAATTATAATAAAAAAATAGACGTAAATACAGTATTTAATGTTTCTTGCAAGTGAAGGTAAAAACCCGTTAGTAAAATTATGAAATTTAATGTATGATGAACACAAAAATTGCCAAAAAATAATTATTTCGAAATGCGACGTTGCCTACGAAAATCGAATCCGGTTATGTTAACGTCTCTCTTATTTCAAATAAGTTACTAGATACTGTACTGTATACTGGTATATATTATGAGTACCAATTTTTATTCTTATCTTGTGAGATAAGACCGGATTAAACAGTTGCTTTACAGATTAAGCTACGAAACATTATTTATTTAAATGACTCCATTTATAAAAACTTACATCATCCAACTACTTGAAAGCAAATAGTGATTCTTAATCCATACTTATATTATGAGGGTAAAGATTTTTTGTTTGTTTGTTTGTACCCAATAGTCTCCAAAATAATAATAGATATACACCCATAAGCACAAATATGTTAGTTGGTCTTGTCTTACGATCATTGGCAACAGGGCAACGGATATAGAGATTTTGGAACCGAAAGTAACATTGGCTACTATTTCACTTTTCCATAAAGTAACGTGTATTTCACACGAAAGCGCACAGGTTTTTGATAATTTTTCTGTTATAATATCTTAACGTTAAACCAGATGTACGTATTATTACTGTTATTGCCTACAGGGATAGTTTAGAGGCCATTTAAGGCTTATTTTGTATCTGATTTGAGATGTACTGTTGCTATGGAATACAGCTTTTTTTATAGTTCTGGTTGACGGACCAAGCAGATTCCGCTTGGTCAGATTCAGGCCCGCCTGATGGTAAATGAAAAGTATTTTCTATAAACAGAGCAAGATATTTACATTGATATTTTAATTGCTTAAAACGCACATTACTTAGAAAGGTTAGAGGTGCGTGCTTGGATTCGAACTCGCCCCCCGAAAGCGAAGTCGAAGTCCTACCCACTTGGCTATCGACGCTTCAACCGTAAACTTGTCACTTTTATCAGGTGTATTTTTAGATAAAGGGATGAGGGTTTGTTGCTTCTTTCATCAATCTAGCAGCTGATTAGCAGCAATTTTTATTTTTCCACAGAATTAGAAATATACGGAAACCATGTCCACAACTAATATTGATGCATCAAAAACCACTTCAATTTAGTAGTGTTTCTCGAGCAGGCAGTTAGTCTCTCCTTTTCATATAGCAGTTGACAGTAATTATTTAGAGGTAAACCTCTAATGTTCTAAACGTTTAACATAAAATGGGGAAAATGTGAAAAGTTTGTCAGCTAGCAACATTCCGCAGATGTTTAGTAACATGTGCGGGGTGTTTTCACTATTTTTGGTAAAAATGCACTGCATGCTAGAATGGCGGAATGAGATTTCTGTATTTTCTTAATTCTATGGGGATACAGAAGTTACATGTCCAATGTCAATCCACGTTCTCAAAGTATTATTTACGCTTATTTATTAACATGTCCATGATTAACATTTGTAAACTTAACGATGCTAATCTAATAAGCCCAAACTGGATGGGTTCACGTTAACTAAAGTAGGGGTTTTACGAGCAGCTTCTAGCTACAAACATCATCAGACGAGTTCATCTGTTCGATATTATAACATTGTCAAATTATTTATTTATTTATTTATTTAGCAACGCACCCCGTGAAGACATTACAGTTGCCCAATTCGTCTCCCCGGGGCTATTAAAAGAATGTATGAACGAGTAATTAATACAACAAATTAAATTAAATAAAAACATAAAAATACGCTATATAAAATTATGTTTAATTGAGCCGCTAAGTACGATATTATAACATTGTCAACGTAGTTACACACTTAGTTTCAACTCAATCGGATACCAGCAGTGATATAAACAAGCTTTTAATGCTGGTTCGATTATTATTAGTGCCTAATAAACATTGTCACCTAAATAGTGATCATTGCCAATCTAATGGGCCCAAACTCATTGGGCTCACGTTAACTAAATTGGAGATTCTTCGAACAGCTTCTTACTCCACTAAGAGACAAGAAAGAATTTGATGCCAGCAAGTGTATAAAAAGCCTGATGTATTTTAAACAATGGCATTTAAAATCCCTGACACAAATTTTCCTTAACTTACTAAGTAATTTATGTTTTTTATACTCACATTTCTGTTAAACTTTGGTGGCATCTCAGTATTGTTTTGATATCAAAAAACACAAAAAGAACAAGTATATAATATCCAATTAAACACAACCGTCGCGCAAGGAAGATGTTTACTAAAAACACTCATGTCCAATGTCCCCTCTACTTTTACCACATTACGAGTTTAATTACGTTTTCAATTAATATTAAGTGTACCTCTTTATTATTATAATATGTTGTTAAATTATCCTTTATAATCTGTGATATCCAATTTTAAAACTATCAGTCTTTATTTAACTTAGGTTTTACTACAATTTCGTTAATTTATTTTGACACTTCCGTATCCAACATGTCTGGTAAAACTAAAAACAGTTTGTTTAAATAATTGTGAAAAATATTTCTAAAATGTTTATATTTCAATAGTAAAATTATATTTTATGTTTGTTTCATAAAGTTTTTAATTGTACAAGTAACCCGTTTTAAGTTTATACAATGTACAATGCCACGTTAAAAAACAATAAGTAACTGACAGTCACTTTTACACTGTTTTCTTGCAACAATACACGTGTTAACTGTTTAAAAATACGAATAAAGTTATTTAATGAGTGCAACAAGTACGTTTCGCTTTCAATAAATGATACTATTGAACTGTTTCATACCCATGATGCTATATATTATGTCTGATGTGACTGGCGCTTATCGGCCACTTGATAAGAGGTACTTAAGTATTTGTCATTTAAACTAACTTAGGGTTGCCCCAGAAAAAATATTCTAAATATGAACGTTTGAGAGAGTGATGGCGTAATGGTTAGAGCTACAGCTTCATCCCTTTCGATTGGGCCGAGTTCGATTCTCGGCACGCACCTCTAACTTTCGGAGCTATGCGCGTTTTTAATTTGGGGAATTAAAAATTATCACTTGCTTTAACGGTGAAGGAAAACATCTTGAGGAAACCTTCCTGTAAGTTCTACTTAACGTTCTCAAAGGTGTGTGAAATCCGCATTTGGCCAGCAGATGGACTAGGATATAAGCCCATCTCATTCTAAAAGGAGACTGATAATGAAATGAAATGATGCCTGTTACTCGATCATGCCTGAACTGCTGAGCTAATTTGGATGAAACTTAGTGCAGAAATAGAAGAGAGAGTGTGGAGTAGAACATAGTTTATCCCGAAAAATGTACAGCTCCTGTGGGATAGATTTACTTTTGTTATCACAGAGCCAGAGGTCCACATGTTTTGAGTTCAGGAGTCAGATAATAATCTAGGCATACATATCAAAACTTCCACGCAAACGAAGTCGCAGGCAAAACTAGTACCTTAGACATACATCTATAGAAATCTTAATAACAAGACAGACATAGAACATGTAACATAGACACAGACATAGACACAGACATAGAAATGTGTGCCAGTGTAACCACATTGCCTTTTTTGAGATATAGTAGCATTTAGGCACCCCTAAAAGCCAATAAAAAAAGTAAGATAAACAATCGAAGATAAGCAATATGGAGTTTTCAAATATAAGGCTCGATCGAAACGTGTAGAACCCTGTGGTTCAGATCCAGCTTGAAGAAAACCTATTTGCTGCGTAACTTGAAGGGAACTTTAAAAACTAATAAATAAAACGTGTATGTAGTTATGTACACTCGTTAGAAGTTTTGTTTCCTTTGGCGTAACGAGATAAAAATATAAGTCTTTTCAAAAATTTCATCTTGGGCCTCATTCTACGTTTGTACAAAAAGGATTTTAATACATTGAAAGTTTTATTATAGCGTGATATCAGTTCGTTAGTTAAAGTTTATTTAAATGTCACAAAAAATATATAATTAAAGAAATGGACATTTCTTTAATTATATAGAAATATTTTTTATAATAAACATAATTGAATTTGGAATACTATTATACTCATTAGCGGACAACATTAAAATTTAAGATTTATGTACAATTTAATCAACTGAATGCGCCCGCAGACTTTGACAATTGAAAGTGTACACTGTCAAACTTTATAGCTAACTGTCGGTAATTTGTGACGGTGTGCGCGCGCATCGTAAAAAATTACTCTCATAATTTTTCCCTAACGCACCAAAAGAAGTATAACTTCAATAAATTAGTGTGAACACGTTGTTGTTTATTTTTTTTCAGTGCCAACCCTACTTACACCGCCGACGTGACGTTGTAACTACGCTGTTTATTTTGTGTATAATATTATCTTGGTAATACTTAGGGCATTATACAAATATATCTTGCTTACTGGTTTACTAAACAACTTTTAACTAGGTATTTTAATGCTATAATCTAGAGTTATCTAGTCTAGTAGATTATGATTACTTTAAGTTTTAGTGTCCCGAAAATTGGTCTTGAAGTCTGGTGACCCAAGAGCAGGTCTAGCGATTCAAAGGGGCGCCAGCACTTTGGGTGCCATGCCCATAAGTGAACAGTTAGACGGCTTATATTTTATGTAAATATTACTTTTGGTTTGTAGTTATTATAACTTAAAGTCTGAGTTTTAGTAAGTTCAAAATATGTTTATTCAGGTACATCCCATTTATAAAGAAGCACTTTTGCACGATCACTTTGGGTTAAGTAGGTAGGTTAACTTTCGAGGGGGTTGAGTTCGAAATTCGATTCCCGGCACGCAGTTATTCATCTCTTTTCACTCACACATTTCGAAGTTTGTGCGTTTTAAAATTTAAAAAAAAACAAAATTCTAAATTCATTTATTTCAAGAAGGCCTGTTTTATAAGCACTTTTAATACGTCAAGTATGCCTGTTTGTAGTTACTCTACCATCGTTTTGGAAAGCAGATTCTACCGAGAAGAACCGGCAAGAAACTCAGTACAGTGCACTTTTCCAACATCAATATTTACAATTATTTTTCTATATAATATAAAATTCATCAAATGTATAGTAACCTCGCTGTATTAGATATGTTTTTATACATTTTTTAAACGTAGGCAACGGTAGGTCCAGAATTACCTCAGGAATCATGTTGTCAAAGCGTATACTCAACCCCAAAAAAGGGTTCAAGCAATTAATATGACACTGGCTTCAACCGTGAAGGAAACCTGCATGCCTGAGAGCTCTCCATAATGTTCCCGAAGGTGTGTAGAGTCCACCACTCCGCATATTTGGGTCCCAAATATTATCTGTATTTACACTTTTATTTCTTTTTTCTCTTTTTTTAGATAGATGAAATCAAGCGAGTAGAGTCGAGTTAAGAAAGGCATAGGTGTCAGTTAAGAAACTATTTTGAGAAATTAACCCTCTAAAGGTCTAAAAGGAACCTACGTTTCAAATTAAGAGTTCATGTAGGCTTTAAACTTCCTGAGATTTCGTAATAAGTCTGTGAGTGAGTCAGTGGGTTTCTCTTTGTATATCTAGATTAATTTTTTTCTCTAATTTTAGACAGACGACACCAAACGATTCGCTATTATAGAATATATATATATAGCAGTATAAGACCATGGAGTGTGGGAATCCCCATTAAAGATCCCCATAAAAGACTATCTATTAACCCAGTATTAACGCCCATCGCGTCGATTAAAATGATAATGACGACACTCCATCAACAGATGTTGCACATCTATTTACAGTTTCTTGTTAAGTATTACGAAAATACATTAATAATGAATACCGGGCCCTTTATCACTGTCTGGATTGAGCAGGTAAGTTACTTAATAGTTATTTTATAAGATTTGAAATCATAGGCTCAGAGTCCCTCTAAAGAATGATGGAAGGTTTTGGTACTGACAATAATTCATCGTCATCAACAGCCCATTACAATCCACTGGTGGACTAAAGGCCTTTCCCAACTGGAGGATTTAACCATAATCACCACGTTGGGCACGCGGATTGGTGATCGAACTTTATAACAAGACGACTGTCCTTTTAGTGGAGGCCTATGATACGGTGGCCTGGATCATGAATTATAATATAATATTAGTATTTGTACTTTGCGTAAGAATTTATATTTTGGTTGACCCCCAACGAGGTGGACAGACGACATTAAGCGCGTCGCAGGTAGCCGCTGGTTCCAAGCGGCACAAAACCGTGGAATTTGAAACTCCCTACAAAAGACTTATGTCCAGCAGCGGACGTCTAACGTTTGATATAATAAGGATGATGATTACTACTAGACTAACAAACAGTAGGCTAACTAAAGCCAAATCTTAGTACATACCTCGGAGTTAGTATGTACACATGCACTGCTTTGTTGCAGTTCACTAAGCTCATTGTTATTCCTAAATCGGCCGACGCGCTAAATCGCTTCGTAAAGCTTTGTCACTAGGATAGTAAACAAGTGTCCACGACTCGGTCAAAACTTTCCTCTAGTCTAGACATTCCTGAACCAACTTTAAAACAATAAATTGACTCCTGCCGTAAATCAATTCCTGCGACTTAAAAAGTCAATCTTTGCAAAGTTTTTTCGGTCGGCTCAGAGACTACTTTCCCGGCATGAGAACCAGTCAAACTGGATGTTTCCTCCATAATTTTCGGTTAAATTGTAACTGAGATAAAGGTTTAATTCTCTCGCGGAGTGCATCACACTTAAGTAACCTTATTTTATAAAAGTACTGTGTACGACTTACAGGCTGGCAGTCATCACATAGCTGTACGGTTTGACACAGAATTAAGAGCGTTCGGAAACCTCATTCAGCCATTATTGCATGTGACATGTGTGCAAAAACAGTAAAAACGCCCCGCGCAAGTTTCGCTTCACAACCGCGGAATTTCGCTAGCGCGCAATCTTTTCCCATTTCCTCCATTTTATGCTAAACTTTTAAAGCACTAGCGGTAAAATAATTACTGTCAACCGCCTGTTCGAGAAACACTACTAAAGAGGGGTATTTGATGCTTTAATATTACTAAGGTACACGGTTTCTGTATGTAATTTCTGTAATAAGTTGTCAAATATATACAATTTATACATTTGACAACTTATTTAAAGGTACCTTTCAAAGAATAAATCGTTCAAAGATAGTTCACCAAGGCGAGTTACCGATTACTTGCGAGGTCGTAGTTTTGGGCATCTATAGGCATGGAATTTCGTATCGCAATTTCTAAAGGATAATACACGTTTACATGCTTTATAAAAGATTTGTTTTTAATTTCCGTAGTCCCAATTATTACTGAAGGTTATTATTAATCCACTGCGCGTTATTTTGTAATTTTTAAATCCAGATAAAACAAATCAAACCGAACATTGCGCGGTCACCAGTATTGTTGGCATGATCAACGCTACTACGGTGGCCACCGACTACGCCTTATTGTAAAATATTAGACCTTTGTTAATACACATGGTTTAGAACTTGCTATAGCTACTGGTTTTTTATACGCAAGCATGGATTGGAATTAAGTTAACTATCATCAAAGTACTCTTTATTGTAGGATTCTTAATTTGTGTTTTTATTCGAAATAAATTCTATAATTATTCATTCTATTACGATTTCATCAAAATTTTTAGGAAAAAAAAAGTCACGGCAAATGGCAATCGATTTTTATATACCTTACTTTTTCTCCCTCTTAGCACGTTAACAATGTATTATATTATGTACATTTCTTCCCTTATATTAACATGCCAGCAATGACGCATTTTCAACCTGGTTTTTAAGAAAGAATAAATGTTTTTTTGAAGTAAAGGTCTTTTGGGAAAGAAGGGTGATAGCTTGCATGGAGAGTCGGTTATTTTAAGCATTGTATGTCCGTCGGTTAAAGTTACTAATATAATGATCACATGAGAAATGAGAATAAGAACAAAGCCTGCAGGCCGATCCGTGCTGGGATTACAATTAAAGGTGGAATTTACATTTATTTCGAGTCACTTTATTCAAGTAGGCCCATAGGGGGCCATAGGTGGCACTTTTGATGCGTACATTACATGAGAATTACACGGTAGTGTGATGACGGCGATAACCATATTCGTAAACTACAAACTAAAGCTACGAGGGTTTCAAACGCGTCCTGGTCTAAGATGAAGCCCACAACAAACAACCTCTCACATTGTCATTTAAAATTATTAGAAGAGCAACCTGGTTAGTGCAATGATTAATAATAACAATGATTATCGATTACGTAGTCCTTTAAACTATAATAGGTTTTCTTATAAGCTTACGTTTAATACAAACTTTGAACTTTTTAAGAGACATCTCCAAGATGTTAATGTGTAGTTTATTGTAATATTTTACTTATAGTAGAATAATACCTGACATTCATTAATATATTAATATACCTGACATTGTTAACAGCATACATTTAATGAAACAGGGCTGGTAAGTATCTATTTTTAATCATATTTCCGTAAACAAACTTTCCATATTCAAGTGGATTACATTTTATTTACGCATCGGAGTTTACTTTACTACCGAAAAAAACTTAAATTTTTCACGTATTTTCCATTTTTTTTAAGTTTCGAAAATGCTTAGTCGCACTTCTATTTAAAATACTTTTCATTAATGATCAGCGTTTAGTTATACCTACATCCGAATTACGAACCCGACATTGACTGACTGGCAGATCTAGTTTCCAATCTCAACTTGAGTAAAAGATAAAGTAACCACTAGATTAACCGCATAGACCCTTAAAGACAGCTTAAACCCTTCTAGACCAAAGCTTTCTATATTATAGAAAGCTTTGTCCGGGAGGGTAATATTCATCTTTGAACTTAATTTAAACACTTTAGTAATATCTCAATTTACGTCAAAGATATAAATAAGAAATTAATGCAATAAATTTTATCACGACTTCCTGTTAAACAAATACAAAGTAGCAGAAGTACGTATTATATAAGTAGCTTATAAGTAGTAGAATTTTATTTAATGAGAATTGTAAGGACATAGTGTTTTAAGAAATCAAATTTGCATGCCAATCGATAACGATTGTAGCACTATTATACTATTGTACCCACCAAGTATGTAACTCAATCTGCAAATAAAGAAATTGAAATAGAATAGCTTACCCCATGGAACTTTTATATAACCATCGTCATAATAAAATAACTATCATGAAAATTAAGCTTAATTTGCTATAAAATTAGCAGAAACTGTATGGTGTAATTTATAATTTCTTGAATCTTTATACTCCACACCAAATTTACGCCCTACAGGTAACACATTCAATACTTTGTAGATGTAATGAGAAATTTACTATTCATTGTAATATATATAAGCAATAGAAAATAAAAAGCTTTACCAAAGATCTAAATGATGAATGGGATAAAAAGATTATGTAAATTTTACTGTTATTAAAAAACATGTGACTGAACTAAAGCAACGAGAACTATGTAGGTACATCTACCTCAATCTTTTTCCTATTCAATATAAAATAAAAAAATATGCCAAAACATATGCTGAAGATTGCTTTAAAAATATATATCGCTGACTTAGCACAGCATCAGTTATATCCGAGGAAATGGTTAAATACCATGGTTCAATACCCATTTCCTCTTCTCAAGAAAACTTTATATTCAAGAACTTTAAAAGTTTTAATATAAAACTTATTTTAAGATTAAACGTAAATACAATCATCTCAAAATGCATTGGTTTAAACATCCTTATAGTATTTTTAAAAGACTGCTATAAATTTTTAATTTCCAAAATACAACTTGTAGTGCTCCAAAACCTACTTTAATTAACTTACTAGCTGAAATCCAATATTCTTCCACCCACGACAGTTAAGATATAGGTAATTGACGTAATTACAGATACAAACGAAGAAATGTTTCCTGAGCACTCATTTCTCTTAACGAGGGCAACAGACAGTAATCCAATTTTCGTTCATAACCGCCCTCACAGTTACATAATTAGTTGATGCTTCATAGACAATGCCGTGATTTGAAATAATTAGTTACAAACATGGCTTATAAATATATGCTATGTTTGTTATGTTTCATGCACTACAAAACTAATATCAATATTGCAATGATTTGTAAGAAAGATCCATAACTACAAACAAACAATTAAAAGTATATTCGAGGTGGGGAGACGCAGATGAAATTACTGAATATGGTAGTAAAGCGTTTTAATGGAGAGAGGTCGGAGAATAAGAATTTACTTCTTGTCTTTATCACTATTCTACGAAGGTATCATTTGTGAATAATAAACGAACGAATAATTTAAAATTTACCGGCTGTGATGATAGGCACACCAAGTTAAATTTTAAATTCTATGTAATCAAACTAATCTTAAAGATTAGTTCACATTCCGATGCATTCGGCAATGTGAAGCTTTGAAAATAAAAAGAAAAATTTATTACAAAATCACTTGCAACATATAGAATCGTATGTAATGCTATTATGTCATAATGTAATTTCAGCTTTGACCATAGGTAATACAGGAGCAATATATGACCCTTTCTTGAATTAGCAAAATATAATATATCCAATGATTTGACGTGTTTTAATTCTATCGCAATTTTTTAATACAAAACTTAACTTAGGCAGTTAAAAATCTCATTAATAGGTATAACTATTAATAGGTTTACCTAAGGTTTAAATTTCGTAATGTCAGGTTAACGATCCATGTTAATAGAATCGTTATTAACGATTATAAAGAAGAACCGCAAGTTATGTAGGTAGGTGATACTTATCTGATAATAAGTATTTATACCTAACATAAACTTAGTAAAGAAGCCTTAAACGTTACAAGAGGTTAAAATATTATAGTTATCCGATATAGTACAATACTTCGTAGCGTAAACATAAATGTATAATTGGATTTTGGTTAACTTAAGCACGAAATAAACGATCGCTGGGTCGGAGGCGCGGGCGATCCGCGGTTTTAACGCGGGCATATAGCCGCATCGTGTGTTCAGAGCTTTACGACGTTTAGTAAATCGGTTACAAGTAATTTGACATTCATAGATCATTAATGTTCCTATATTAAAATGCAATTAACGATTCCAGTTTATTTACTGTAGAAATTGCACAACTGCTTTTTGTTAATGCTCGTTTAAACTAATGATTCAATAACTTGGTTTAAGATGATTCAAAAATATAAAGTAAATATAAATTATTGCGAAAGAAGACAAACATGATAAGTATTATTTATTCTTAAGAATGGATCTTCATCTAGAAAAAAAACAAATGGAATACTTAGGTATATACTTAAATAATATGTTATACGCTGTAATAGGTCAAAACATATATTATGTAGGCACAGAAAGTTGAACACAATAATATTCTACTGCGCAATTTATTATAATTTGTTGTATCATATTAAGTCTATTTTTATAAATGTTTTAATATATTCTATTTCTAGAAATGATAGTAATAATACTCTTTAAATCTACAAACAGTTCTTTACGCTATGTGTACGTTTAAATGTGAATTAAATACTCATTTTAATCGGTTCACTCAAACAAAGCCATACATATATAAGCAAAAGGACTCATTAAACGCGAGATCACAAAGACTACTGGACTTATGAAGCATACATTTTGCAAGTATGTAGTGAGGTAGGACAGTCAGCTTGTATTTATGGTAGTGGGCTCTAAGTAGATAGTCGCAATATTGTAGACACAATCGATATAATTCCGAAGATTTTGAAACTTCCAGATTTATCTATCAATGATGGACATCAGAATAAACTTAAATTGATATATAAACTGTATGTAGTTTTATTTAAAGTAGTTATACGCAGGATGTTGGGCACAGTGCCGTAGATTTCGGAAATCCCACAAAGATAAGTTCAGCTGCGCGCTGGGCCGACGGGTTGCTAATTGCAGTCAGGGCGGGCGACCCATCTCCATGCGGCCGATATTTATGGGTTATATTCGCCGGGTAGCTATGTTGCCCTGGTATTATTTGCCCCTTTCGAGGGACTTAAGCCCGCCATCCTTGGCTTTGAGACGGTGTCGGTGTCGGTTTTTCGTGTCCGTGCAGTATCCGTGTTACTCCCTGCCTCATTATGAGTGAGGGCGATCTAGTGACAGTACGGTTTCCCAGTACTGTAACTAGATGGCGCTCTTTCGATTCCATACAAATCGTAGTAAACTTTTACGCGATCGAATAAGTAAGCGTAGGTAGAAAATCTCAAACTTGGCACTAGAAGTCGATGCCTATAAGTTGATATGACGATTGTCCTCGAGCCAGTTCTTGAAATAATTGCCCATTATAGTGAGCGGCAGTTATCGACACCGAATTGCACAACCGTTGACACCGCAAACTTGTAAGCCTATACAGGGTGTCTCGTTACGTATTCGCATCAGCGGTGACCCTCAACCGCATACTAGGGAATCAAGCGGCTTAGACAGTTAAATTCTAAATTCAACATTTATTTAAGCCATGTTTTTTTCTATCAATATTATCATAACAATCTACTACCGGCCAACTACAGCGCACGAGTCTCCTCGCACAATTCCAAGTATCGGATCGGAAGACTAAACACGCCTTTTGAGAACATTATAAAGAACTCTCGGGCACGCAGGTTTTCTCACGATGTTTTCCTTCGCCGTTAAAGAAGGTGATATTTTAATGGCTTAAAACGCACATAACTTAGAAAAGTTAGAGGTGCAGACTAAGACTCGAACTTGTCTCACCGAAAGTGAAGCCTAAGTCCTTATCACTAGGCTATCATGTCTTTATTTTGTTTTAAAGTGATAATAATTGATAGACCAAGCCGATGGCCTGATGTAGAAAACCAAATTGGTATTATTACCAAATCTGTAAATAATCCGGCCAAGCCTTTCAGACAGGAATAAGTGGCGGTAGTATTTCCCCGGAAGTGCTCTATCAAAAAAAGTTTTACCACTGCTAAAACCACTTCATGGGAGAGCCGCAAATTCAAATTTATTTAATTTAAATCGGTTTAGAATAAGTACTTTAGAAACGACTAGTTTGTCCGTTTGTAGTTACTCTAACACCTCAAAAAATGTGTGAAAAAGTTTTGTATGTACAGATACCTGCAAAAAAAATTTGATAGTAATATATTGCGTATAAAAACGGGATTAAGTCACCATAAAGTTATGTTCAAAATATTGTGCATGTTAATGATTGACGCCGGACGCAAGTTAAATAATCAATCTTATTAAAAATCGTCGATAGCAGATTGAATTAAGTAGCGCTAAAAGTGTCTAAAGATATCTAATTAGTATTTGCTACAATAACATATATTTCCTATATTTCCTACAGGAAAAAGTAAGGAAAAGAATAGAGCTAGTAAATGAAATTTGCCATCGGGAGATTAATTTCAGATATTAATTATCAACACCGTGTAGGTACGATCTTCGTAACTACGTAGGCCTACATAACATATTTGTAGCGGTGATAGCCTTATAGTTAGAGCTTTGGCATGCACTCCTAGCTTTTTGGAGTTATGAGCGTTTGTTATTTATGCAATTAAAATATAATTTGCTTTAACGCTGGAGGAAGATATAGATCGTGAAAAAACCTGGATGCCTAAAAGTTCTCTGTAACGTTCTTAAAAGCGTGTGAAGCGTGTGAATCATCACTGGGCTAGCGTGGTAGACTACGGCCTAAACCCTTCTCATTCTGAGAAGAGACCCGTGCTCTGTAGTGGCATTCTGAGAGGAGACCCGTGCTCTGTAGTGGTGGTAGTAATGGGTGAATGATGATAAATATGATACTTGAAGGGTACAAAGCTAGAACGATTTATACTGTCTCGATCTTAAGGTTTTCAGGATAACGTGATATTATAAACTGCAACTAATAAAACTATATGTAGGATTTTCACATTAAAATTAAGATTGATTTCTTTGTGTATCTTATAGGATGAAAATAGAGCGATGTAAAGTCAAATTCAAATATTTCTTTATTCGAATGTGCCTATGCGAATATGTTTAAATTCGTATAGATGGCACTTTTGATGCGTCGATTACATACAAAATGTCTACGTATTGTATTACTGACACACTCAGAATGTTATCATTTTATCTTCTCAAATAATTCGTAGTTAATTCTCACAGTACAAGCTTTTGGTTCTTGCGTCAAATAATAAAGCTTACGGAATATCACTAAAGATAATAAAAAAATAAAAAAAGCTAAAGAGCTGTTTTTAAAGACCCTTTAAATTAAAAACTTTAAACACTCTATTTCATCTTTAACGATCCATTATCGCGGCCAATTACGTGCTCTAGATTGAAAAATGTTTAAGTCGTAGTCCACCACGCTTGCCAAATGCGAATTGGTGGAATTAACATACCTTTGAGAACATAATGGAGAACTCTCAGGCATGCAAGTTTGCTCACGATGCTTTCATTCACCGTTGAGTGATGTTTAATTTGCCTAAATTAAAAACGAACATATCTAGACAGAATTAGAGATTCGTGCTGAGAATCGACCGCATTCCCTCCGAAAGACAAGCCGAAGCCCTAACGAGACTGCCACTGCTTATATGTTTACGAACTCTTTATGAATCAATTAATTTTCTTATTTATGTAACAAATAAACAAAGTAAATAAAGAGTTAGAAATTCAATCGGGATATTGGCATAAGCTTTTATATATATATATATAGATACTTTTTAAAATTGAGGAGATTTAAATGTTTTCTCGATAAGCTTTGTCATTGAGTGTTGAAATGTTAATGCTTCTCACAAAGTCACCTTATTTTGCCCTTCACATTCTATATTTCGAATAAATATTTATTTATTGATAAAATATGCTTCTTTAGCTAAGTGGCGATTATCAACTCTAGTAATAAAACATGAGGATACATCCTCAAACTAAACAGGCCATTATAGTTTCTATGTCCCTTTTCCAAGTGGATATATAAGGATAAATCCTCAAACTAAACAGGCCATTATAGTTTCTATGTCCCTTTTCCAAGTGGATATATAAGGATAAATCCTCAAACTAAACAGGTCATTAAAGTTTCTATGTCCCTTTTCCAAGTGGATATATAAGGATAAATCCTCAAACTAAACAGGTCATTAAAGTTTCTATGTCCCTTTTCCAAGTGGATATATAAGGATAAATCCTCAAACTAAACAGGTCATTAAAGTTTCTATGTCCCTTTTCTAAGTGGATATATAAGGATAAATCCTCAAACTAAACAGGTCATTAAAGTTTCTATGTCCCTTTTCTAAGTGGATATATAAGG
This sequence comes from Pararge aegeria, assembly GCF_905163445.1. NCBI lineage: Eukaryota > Metazoa > Arthropoda > Insecta > Lepidoptera > Nymphalidae > Pararge > Pararge aegeria. Next base: position 4,057,180 of record NC_053181.1, read on the forward strand.
ATAAATCCTCAAACTAAACAGGTCATTAAAGTTTCTATGTCCCTTTTCTAAGTGGATATATAAGGATAAATCCTCAAACTAAACAGGTCATTAAAGTTTCTATGTCCCTTTTCCAAGTGGATATATAAGGATAAATCCTCAAACTAAACAGGCCATTATAGTTTCTATGTCCCTTTTCTAAGTGGATATATAAGGATAAATCCTCAAACAAAACAGGTCATTAAAGTTTCTATGTCCCTTTTCCAAGTGGATATATAAGGATAAATCCTCAAACTAAACAGGCCATTATAGTTTCTATGTCCCTTTTCCAAGTGGATATATAAGGATAAATCCTCAAACTAAACAGGCCATTATAGTTTCTATGTCCCTTTTCTAAGTGGATATATAAGGATAAATCCTCAAACTAAACAGGTCATTAAAGTTTCTATGTCCCTTTTCCAAGTGGATATATAAGGATAAATCCTCAAACTAAACAGGCCATTATAGTTTCTATGTCCCTTTTCTAAGTGGATATATAAGGATAAATCCTCAAACTAAACAGGTCATTAAAGTTTCTATGTCCCTTTTCCAAGTGGATATATAAGGATAAATCCTCAAACTAAACAGGCCATTATAGTTTCTATGTCCCTTTTCTAAGTGGATATATAAGGATAAATCCTCAAATTAAACAGGCCATTATAGTTTCCATGTCCCTAATTAAGTGAGTGCACAATTTTTGTGTAGTCTAATCGGAATTTTAGCCTTTGAGGCAAATAGTGTAAAAGTATCAGGTGATAGCGGGTTAACCTAGTTGGGGTATAGCAGGTATCATTGTAAGCGTGGGACGTTATAGGCAGCGAATGATGACATCCGCAGCCTATTGACGTGCCACTAATGGGCAAGGGCCTTGTCTCTCATAGAAGAGACGGTTTGAAAGCATGGACCCTACAGCTACAATGCGGGTTGGTGGGCTTTAACGACTGTTATCACAAGTTAGTGATAATAGCCGAAACCGACGGCTTAATATGCTCTCCAAAGCCAGGTTGGGCATTACGAATTTTCTAACTTCGAACTGGTACTGGAAATTATTTAAGTGAAAAAAATACCTGTCTTTTTCGGCCTGGACCGGGATTTAAACCCAGGATCTCGTAATCCTTTGTTGCATTACTTGCTTACCACTAGACCAACGAGGCTGGTTATTCAAATAGTGTAAAAAAAATACCTATATTTTTGCATTCAATATTAGTGGCTAAAATAATTATAACTAATCTAATAAATCTAATAAATCTTCTCGGTAGAATCTGCCTTCCGAACCGGTGGTAGAATCACTACAAACAGACAGACTTGATGTTTCAAAAGTGCTTATATTAGGCCTACTTGAAACAAAAGAATTTTGAATTTTGAATTTTTGAATTTTAATGCAAAATTATTATTCATTCAGCTGCTCTGAATCGAATTATCGATAGAATATGTACCAAAGTCATAGACGACTATTCTATACTATAGACCATAGTGAACTAGAATGTTTTACTATCCACCTTCCAGACATCAAACAACACGTAAAAAAACCTTGTTTTTTTTCTTAAAAAGTGTCCTGTATGTTACCTTGAATAAGAGCCCTAACTGGATGGGTACACTAGTTTGAATCCATTATAATAGGTATCCTTCTTGTCAGTCCTGGGTCCGAAATTCGCACTCAATATTAATGATGCATATTCAATTAGGTACCTACGTCATAAAAGCAAAATACCTTAAGTAGTCTTGTTAAACTAAGACAGCGCCACAAAATTTAAAAAGCAACGACACCGAAATAAAATCCTTTGTACAATCCGAAAACATGAATTCGGACGTGCGTCATTTGCAATATTTCAATAAAGCTTTAAAGGATAAATTAACATTTGAAATTCTAAAATCATTTAACATAAAAATCGGCCGCATCTCAAAAAACTACTTTTAAATTCATTATAACAAAAAATATATAGAATACAAAACACTAAGATGTCAAACCAGTACGTAAATAATAAAAAAAAATGCCGCGATCGTATAAAATAAAAAAAGTCGTGTTTATGGAGCCTTAGAACATTTCAAAAGTAGTAAAATGTGATGTTAGAGATAACAATTTGGAATTTATAATTTGTTTACAATTTCTTTAACCTACTTTTTATCGTCCAATAGTATTTAAAATTATCGGAAATGTTTTTAAAAGATTAAAATCCGGCCGAATAATCACAACGTAGTGCATAAAATAAACCTATTATAACGTAATGCTTTTCAGTAATAGGGGAAAGTAAAATTATAACGGTTCATTGACCAGCGATTATGAATGAAAGTAGGTAACAACGAAGCTTTAACTTAATAAAACCTGGTTTAATGAAGCGGTTATTTATTCACCTTTAGTTTAGTGACGAGTAATATTTTTGACGACCGATATTTAATATTCGTATACACCTGCATAATTTAGGTAAAAGCCTACCTATGGCTATAGAACACTTGTCTAAACAAGCACTGTCTCATTGTTGAAATGCAAAGCACACGGGCAGGCAAGCTTGGCGTGTACTCACGAAGGGCATACTGGAGGGTCCTTCCTTGTAAACTATCGTGAAATGAAACGTACAGGATACAACAGCGACGTCTCCGCGCTGAAGCCGCAGCACTCGCACACCGTCAGGTAGCACTCGTCAGCTGCGGTCTCCTCGAAGGTCATGGCGCGCGCGCATCGCACGGGCAGACTGCGCCCACTGACCGCGCACGCGACGTTAACTCACCGATTCGTCGTCGTTCTCAGCCTTGTGCTCCGGCTCGATGAGGTCTCCGTAGGCCGGCATCGTGTCGGCGCACCCCTCCTCCTCCGTCTCGTTGTTCTCGGTCGACTGCGGCGGCGCGGACGACTGCGCCGCCAGAGCGAGCCGCTGCCGGGCGAGCGCCACCGCCTCCTCCAGCGACCCCACCTCACCCCCGCCCTCCTCCGCGTCCTCATCGTCGTCGTCGTCGTCGTCGTCACGGTCCTCCGACATCGCGGGGGACGTCTGCGCGACGAATGCGATGCGACGCTTCAAGGAATCTCCGGGTCCCGACTCCTCGATCGGCTTCTGAATTTCAGTTTTACTGCGCCTCTTCCAAGCCTCCTTCGTGAAACACCGCATTGCCACCGGATGCTCGACCGCTAAAGTGATGAACGGAGGCTCCGGCGATCCGGACTCCGGAACGGGGTCGTTAGTATTTTGCTCCGAATTATCCGTGGGGGGCGGCTCCTGTTTTTCAGGTTCTAAACTCATTTCGAGAATCGGTTTTTCGTCGAGTTTCGAATCGGATTCGAGTTCGATGTCGGGGTCCATATCCAGCTCGGGGTCCATGTCGGTCGAGGAGGGCGTGGAGCTCTCCACGCGTCGCTTCCCGATAGTGCTCATTCGTTTGAGCAAGCCGGTTTTCTTCTTGCTCGCCGACGGCGAGCTGTCAGTGCTCCGCGACGACGCGGCGTTCGCCGAGTCTGCGCGTTGTTTTTTGTTTTTCCTACGCATAGTGCGTTCGCCTCGCACGATCTCACTGTCCGATACTGAGGATTTAGTCGAGCCGCTGCGCTTGAGCGAAGCGAAGTGGAAGGGCGAGCCGGAGCGGAAAGACGAGCGGAGCGAGCTCAGGGCGCGCTTGAAGCGGGTGGGCCGGGAGCCGGGGCTGCGCTCGGGGGCGGAGTGCGGGCCGGGGGACGCGGGGAGGAGCGGGGGCTCGTCGTCCCGCATGGTGGTGCGTCGAGCGCGCCGCTCTGACTGCCGGGCGCGCAGGGGGCCTCGCCGCGCGCCGCGGCCTTGCGCCTGATCAGCGCGGAACCTCGGATAAACATTCGACAAGGTCCAGCGCGAGCCAATCCGATAAGGGTGGCGGTGGGCAGATACACCAAAACTGACACTTTAACCTAATGTAATTAATACATTAACTTTAATTGGATATTAACCTAAGTTAATGGATGTTTTTCTCGTTTTACGTCACCAAATAAGTGGGATTGAATTTTACGGAACATTTCAATATTTTTCATGAGAAATAATATTTACCTCAACATTTGGAACCTGAGAAGTTAGAACGTTGCCCAACCTGAATTAAGATCCCACGTTTCTTACAATTTTTTCATGAAAGTATTTAATTATCTCAACAATTTGACACTCAAAAATGTGATATCGACTGAACCTGCATATAGATCATATGATTCTTATTTCCTTATGGGATGTATAGAAACACGCACATAAAATGGGTTTACCTACTAAAAAATGTGAATAAACTGGAACATAAATAAGTTTATATATCTATTATACTTAGGTTCTTGAAACCTAATCCTAGTTCAGGTCATATGAAAATAATATTGTATTATATAATTGCACTTCGGATTTAATATTATATTATATTCTGTGCTACAGTTATCAACACACTACGTTAACGTAGGCAGCTTCTCGCTACGTCTAAGTAGCAAGGCATTATGCAAATTAAATATTGATTGCTTTATGGTTAAGTTATTATTAGGTAGCCCATTAGCTATTTATGGAAATAAATAATTGTACCTAATTTATAGCTTATAAATAATAAAATAATCCATAATCGACGAAAACAGTTTGTATAACGCTGTTTGTTTTGAGAAGTCGGTAAAACCTGCTACAACGCATATAATTTTAACCAAATTCCAAAAAAGGGAGTATTCCATTAAAATTTTCATATATGAATGTACTCAAGCCGATTTCTTAGACATTTCTTTATGTAAATAAGTGCTACTATATAATCAATTTGAAGGCTGTCATGTTGGGTCTACCACTGGTTTGGAAAGTATATAGGTGCTTCCGAAAATAAGCCGGCGAAAAACTCAGCAGTTTAAAGTTTAACAGTATTCTACGATCATTTTAAAGTTTAACAATATGTTTTCTTTCTCGTCAGAGATGAAGGCGGAGCGGGCTTCTTCCAAGCAAAGTTGTCATTATAATAAGAAAGAGAACACATAGAGGACTGGCGTCTCCACGTTGCTCCAGAGTTTCCAATTGGCTGTTAAGTTTAGGATTATCAACTCAACCTGCCCGAGTTTAGATACGATCATTTGGAAACCTTGTAATAAACTCAACTGTCTTATATATCAAAGACCTTAAAGACTATAAAAGGTATGTGACTAGCGGGCAAGCATGAGAAACGCTTAAAAATATTAATGATTGGTACTTAAGCTGTGCCCTGTGGTTTTACCGTCGGTGAATAGGTCTATACGCGTATTTTTTAATGCAATTAAGTTTGCAGAGTTTTGGGGCGCAGGGAAAGCTGCGGGTCGCAGTTAGTATAAATCAAATTTAGAGGAAGTTTTGCTATATCAATAGCGTGAAATTTAGCTTTTCATTAATCGCGACATGGAATTTTCCAGAGTAATCCAGGGTATTATTTTTCTCCATTCCAAATTGAAGTCAAATTAAGTGAGAAGTTTTTGGTTACTGAGTAACAAACATCCATACATCTTAAGAAACTTTAATGTTTATTATACATAGCAAGCTAGTAAACTTGTTCTTTGGTATTTAAAATTCGTTATTTCTTACAATTATTTATACCTACCTTATTTTTTTAATATACCTACATACGTTTATTTTACAGAATTTATCATTTTAAATAATTAGATAATTTGCATAACATAACAATAATCGACTTGTTGTAGGACTAAACATTTAAGAATAAATAACGAAAAAAAATAAATGACAATGCAAAAAACAGACGTTAAATTACATTGTAGGTGTGCTAAAATAATAGGACAGTTTGAATGTATTATTCTGCTACATGTTTCCGTTATAAAGATGATGAAATTAAAATAGGACAAAATCCATATATTCCAAGAAGGCTTACTATTTTTTGTAACGTCAATTATATCTGTTGTAGGAATTCTACCAACGTTTCGAAAGGCATCTGCTACCGAGAAGAAGCTGGTAAGAAACTCGCCAGTTGCCCTTTTTCAAGACCATTTTACAGTTTAACAATATCTTGTGAAAGATGAAAGCAGAGCGGTCTGCTTACAAGCAACCTTGTAATTATAATGTGTCCACCTGCCAAATTACGCCAACGATGAAGGTAAAATCGTGAGGAAAGAGGGTTCTCCATAATGTTCTAGAAAGCGAGTGGAGTCCACACTGGGCCAGCGTGGTTGACGGCCTTAACCCCTTCTCATTGTGGGAGCAGTACCGTGACCTGTAGTTGGTCAATATGATGATTACACGTATATTATTAGGATGTTATTTCCACGCGTGCACCATTGCTAGGCGAGTTGATAAAACTGTGAGAGACGACCATATTTCTTTACCCCGGGAAAAATGACTTCTGCAGATTATAATAACGTTTAATTCAGATAAAAAACCATAGCTAGAACAATAATAATTATCTTATTTACTATATTATACATAAGGCCAATAGGCCAAACCTATATATAATGAATAATTAGGAATCTCCTAACTAAGGTAAGTAATATAATTTATTATGCCATGGTTAATAAGAGGGCTAGAGTTTTGAGATACTTCCTTTAACATTCCTGACATCGATAAACATCCAAAAATGTCCCGCCATATACGGTAACGCGATACAATGAAACAATTCAACATATTCTTCCTCATTGCCTTTTGACCCCACGGGTATATGCCGAACCATATACCGTAGCGAGTCACGCTGCACTTGTGGGGACTCAGCTAACGGAAGAGAAGCCATATGTACACCTACTTGAAGTTTTGATATCGACCGTACGATACTGATTGAAAAACAACTATTGAGAAACCCCAATTACTGTATGCGTTTATTTGTTTGTTTGTTACCAAAGTTGTAGGTGTTATTCCCAACGATTTGGCTAACCAACTCCTTATGCTTTAAAAGGTGATAGCCTCGGGAAAGGCTTCCGGAGTTATTATTCATTGGTCGCAATGGGTAGTGACCCTGCTTTCTAAGTCCAAGGCCATGGGTTAGATCCCCACAACTTGAAACTGTTAGTGTGACATTAATGTTTTTCAGTGTCTGGATGTTTATCTGTATATAATAAGTATTTATGTTTATTATTCATTAAATATTCATCAGTCATCTTAGTACGCATAACACGAGCTATGCTTACTTTGGGGCTAAATAGCGATGTGTGTATTGTCATAGTATATTTATTTATATTTAATTTAAGCAATTAAAACACAACTTGATTCAACTGTGAAGGAAACGAGGACACCTGCATGCCTGACAGTTTCTTCACAGGTTTCTCAAAGGCGTGTGAACTCTACCAATCTGCACTAGGTGGATCGTGGTGGAATACGGCCTACACCCTTCTTATTCTTTGAGGAGACCCGTGCTCTGCAGAGGACCGGTATTAAGTTAATGATGATGATGACCTTTTACGCTTATGGGAAAGGGGAATAATAAAATGAGATGCTCAAAAATAATTTATCATCATCATCATCAGCCTATCTCAGTCCACTGCTGGACTAAGGCCTCTTCATTTGCACGCCATCTCGGTCTATTGCTAGTTAGCTGCACCCAGTTCTTCTCTACTGCCTTTACAATATCAAAAAATAATTACCCAGTAATATTTAGAGGTTATGGCGCTGAAACGTGGACGCTTATGAATGTTGTGATCCACAAATTTATGGTCACTCCACGAGCTATGGAGAGGGCTGTATACAGGGCTGTTGGGAGTATCCCTAAATGATAGAATTTGAAAATGGGAGATCCACGGGAGAACCAAAGTCACTGACATAGCCCAAACTACGAGGTTGAAATGGCAATGCCCCATTTCATTGCTTGTCGTCGGTGCGATGGCCGTTGGATCATAGTTCTAGAGTGAAGGTCACGAACAAACAAGCGTAGTATGGGACGCTCACCAGTACGATGGACCGACGACATAAAGAGAGTGGCGGGGAGTCGGTGGAGGAGGAAGGCTGAAGACTGGGAGTGGTGGCGCTTCTTGGAAAAGGCCTATGTTCAGCAGTGCTAACGTAACGTTGGCAGGCTAAAATGATGATGATGATGATGATTTAGCGGTGTCCCTGCCTATTTACTCTTTTATTATGACTTAAGCAGCTCTTAAATATTTTTGTTTGTTTTTGCGTATCTCGGCGACAAATTAAATCCGTACCTAACTGGTTTGTTAGTAACCGTCTATGGTTGTGTAAATTTGGCCTCATGCCTACATGCGATAATGTAGTTGACAGATTAACGCGCTTCCCAATCGTTAATCTGTCAACTACATTATCAATAATATAGTATCAAGACAAAATAACTGGGCATAGTTATTTTGTCAGGAGTTCCCAAATCCACGGTCTTATGCCGCTTACATCCGCTTGATTTCTGCGACTCTTTTGGTGTCATCTGTCTTATTGATGGGGGCCACGCTGCGTTTACCGATCTGGGATTGCCTTTCCTTTAAATTTCCACCACCGTGGGAACCCTGCGTCAGTCGGTTCGAGCAATGGGTTTATTTGATCACGTAGAAGTACCTACTCCAAGCATATCCCTCTACATAGCCCACTGAGTGAGCTTTCTTATCAAGAAGTAACTGACCATATTAAGTCAAAATTCTGTCACAGTGGATACAAATATTAATATCTAATGACCTCCAAAATTAGGTCAATATATACATACCCGCGTTTGAGTAAAGCGCTGGGTCTTAGCTCTTTAATGTCTCTAGCTTAAAGAGTACATTGGCGAAACACTACTAAAGTGGAGTCAGGTACACGGTTTCTATATGTTCTTAATTCTGTGGTGGTCTTACAGACTTTAACTGTTATTGCACAATGTTTTGCAACCCGGTGATCCGTTTCGTTATTTAATCCAACGTAACTCACGTATGTGTTTAAAGGAATGCCATTAGTTATGGAAACCGGTTTTTGAACATGAAAAAACGGGTATTTAAAAAAATCCTATAAATATTCATTAAAAGACCTACGCACGTGCCTCGAAATAAACGTGTAAGTAAATCCAAAGTTTTTACTGTCATTTTCAAAAAAATACCTATAGCATGAACTTCACTACTAGTGGCCCATTGCCGGCTCACGATTGACACGTGTCTCCTCTTAGAATAAGAAGGGTTAAGAACTTTGGTCCACCACGCTGGCCAAGTGCGAGTGGTAGACTACAAACGCCTTTGAGAATTTGGTATCCATAATTCTCAAAGGCGTTTGGATTAGTTTGGCTCTCAGGCATGTAGGTTTCCTCACGACGTATAGTGAAACTAACTTATTTTCTTTATGAATCCTATCCATTGTTTCTGTACATAGCATCCTCATCAACCCACTACCGGTCCACTACAGGGCATAGGTCTCCTAGAATGGGATTGGTTTCGGCCGTATTTCAACAACCTGGTTAAGTACGGACATTGTAGAACTCTCAGATTAACAATTTGCAAACGCTGGCTAAACTGTATGAGACTTGTAGATCGAAATAATGTACCTACTATAGTATTGTACATCTTAAAAATAAATAAATAAATAAATAAATATATTACGACAATACACACATCGCCATCTAGCCCCAAAGTCAGCATAGCTTGTGTTATGGGTACTAAGATGACTGATGAATAATTTTATGAATATATACATAAATACTTATAATATATAGATAAAAACCCAGACACTGAAAAACATTTATGTTCATCACACAAACATTGTCCAGTTGTGGGAATCGAACCCACGGCCTTGGCTCAGAAAGCAGGGACGCTGCCCACTGCGCCAATCGGCCGCCAAATAAAAAGGTCTACAATAAAGTCCGCGCTGGTATATCTTTATATCCAAAGCGTAAACATTTTTATCTTTTGCATTTCGCAAAAGAATTGAGTTATTTACAAAGCTATTTTAAGCAATACAGTATTAATCCTAATTCAATTAAATACAAAATTTACGTTGTTCATGTTAATTTCATGTAAATCAAAAACGCCCTTATCATTAAAATGAATCAATCAGAGATGATAGAGGCGGGTGCGCGCGTCATTTAATCTCCCGAAAAAAAAATCTAATTACATACGGCGGGCCGCTTTTTTATTTTTTCGTTCCACTACAAGTTAGTGGTAAGTGATGATGCAGTCTAAGTTGGTAGCGACCTAACCTGTTAGGGAGTATGAGAACAATACCCCATAATCGGTTACTACACGACATCGCACTGGAACACTAAATCGCTTAGCGGCACGTCTTGTCATAGGGTAATAACAAGCCTCGGCCATAGCCTCCAACCAGACCAGACCAGAGAAAATTTAGAAATGATAAATTCCCAAATTGCCAAATTTTAAAACATAAATTAAAAAAATATATATAAGTACCTAAATCCATATGCGATAAGTAGGTATTCTGTACTATTTGAATTATAAATTACACAGTTAAATACTATAATCAATTTGGTTTTTGTACTCACTGATAAAAATAATGTGATAGCACGCAAGACATTCTTTATACCTACGTTTCATAACTAGGTAGATACGCCACGGGAAGTATCAATGAAGATTATTGACGGTCATTTGGTATCTTTCGAGAAGCATGGCTATATTATACCGTCAACAACTTAATTTATTCAGCCGATTACATAACCTTTAAGGTTAGGACAGAGCTCTATATTAAAAATTATTATTAAATGAATGTTTCATTTAGTTGCGTAATAAACTGTTATTTAGTTAATCTGTGGTTTCTTTAACTGTTATATCTACGAAGCACCGATAGGACATTTAAACCTGTTAATCCAGTTTTGAACGAATAACGACCCACAGCTGGGCAAAGGGCTCGGCTCTGGCAGGAGAGTTTTTGAGCCCCGCTACGCTACTCCAACTCGGATAGTGGGCTATAACAATTATTATTTTCTCAGATAAAGAAGCTACACAGTAGAGTATGTTAAACTGTTTTGTTTTATTCATATTTTTTTATTGAAGTTGACATATAAATTTGTATCTTTTAATTAAGTATGTATGTATAGAATAATAAATAAGATTTAAATATTAGTTTTAACATAACGTTTAACATTAAATATTCTAAAATTCAATTAATTTTAACAATATTTGAGACTAATGAGCTAAAATAATTGATAATAAAACAATTCAACTGTTAAACTTGATTACACAAAATTCTACTTTTCTAAATATAGATGGTAGAAATCGACATAAATTTTATTAATGAATTCTAAATATTGTGCACAATCGTTTACCATAATCTACCAACTCTACCTTGATTGTAGGCAAGCATGTCATTGATATCGGCAAAGTTACGCCTTCTTTTAACAGTTTTCTTTTGAAGTGAAACTTCTATAGAATCGTTGTGATTTCAAACCGGATGCAACGGAAAAAACGACAGGTAAGAGACACAGATACAAAAATGTGTAGGATGAAGCCGGCAAAGAATGAGACAGAAATACATACTATTTTATCTGTTTTTTTACTATTTAAGTTACCGAGGAAACCGAATAATATCTCGATAAAGAAACAAACACATAAATGTATAGGACAGAGTGAGATAGACAACATTATACATTGTTTAGTTACCATGGAAACTAAACAATAAACCTTACATTTATCCCAATAGTTCTAATTCTCTACATCCATCTCAATCTGTCGTCACCCAAAAAGCATGTTGATTGATTGCTGGTTAGGTTAGGGCGTGAAGGAAGGACCAACAAACAAACACCCTTTAACATTTATAATATGATTATTCAGGATAAGCTAGCCCTCGAGGGAGGAAGTGAAAATGCAGTGTAAGATGGTAGTGGCCTAACGTTTTAGGGGTAAGACAGGTACATTTTAGTGATAGGACAGCCGATTGGCGCAGTGGTCAACAAACCTGCTTTCTGAGTCGTGCCAGTCGAGGCAAGGTCGTGGGTTCGATTCCCAAAACTGGAAAATGTTTGTGTGATGAACATTAATATTTTTTTAGTGTATGGGTGTTTATCTGTATATTATAAGTATTTATGAACATTATGTATGCAAAATATTCAGTGATCTTAGTACCCATAACACAAGCTTCGCTTACTTTGGGGCTGGATGGCGATGTGTGTAATGTCGTAGTATATTTGTTTATTTATTTATTATTTTTATTAAATCCCTACCCTTAAACGAGTTTTAAGCGGCATCGTGCTGAAACGCTTAATCGCTTGAATTTGTCCTTGTCGGTACGATTGAATTCTTCCAACAGACGAGATCAGAGAAAATATATTATCAATTCCCAAATTGTCCCTTGAAAACCTGAAAACATACACTGAAGACCTCAGCGCTCTTTATTGCACTAGCGACTTTTTTTTAAGGAAATGAAAGAAGTGGATATTTCTAAAAATAAAATTATTTCCGTACAAAAACAGATTTAACAAGATTAAAGGTTTTCACTACGTACGTCTATTACCTAATTACGAAGGCTGTCATGCAGAACATTTAACTAATTTACCAAATTACTTACAGGTAAACGGCCATTAGACTGAGCGTCCCAAGCCTCTTCGGCCGCCATTTCCAGTAGGTACACAAAGTTCACTTACACTTTACACTTATAAGGTTTATCACTAGGTACCTATTTGATTATAAAAATAGTTTGTTCAATTTATTATTAATTATTTAATAGAATTATATCACTAGTGACATAATGTTATATTGTTATTTTACATCACTTAAAACCAGTGACCGGAGTAGATAGTGCACTAATTAACGATAGTAAATTTTAGATATAATAGCACACTCTACTTAACCCTTTTTCGTTTCGTATCGGGAACAGTATTTTCACGCTCCTATCAACAGCAGTTCCAATAAAACAAAGCTTAAACCAAATAGCTTAAAATTTATTTATTACTTTACCTATTATATAAATATTTAATTTACCTATTATATAATAATTTTAATTCGATTCCATTTATCCCTTTTTTCAAGTTTCAAATTTATGAATTCCACTCAAATTTAATGACATATCCATTTCATGAAATTCCGGAAAATTGCGCTACCTATTCCGATCACGGCTGATAACATTTAACTGTCAACTAAATATTTTATTGGTGAATACACAAGTGAAGGAAGAACAAGGCTCCTCTTTTAATAAAATACTTATCATCAATATTTTATAAGAGTCTCCTAAATTGTAAACCCTCAAACTTGACATTACATTTACACATATGTGTGGGAATGTACACGTGTGTGTCAATTATTGTTTTAATATTATCTTGGATCTTGTAATATTAAAACAGAAATCTTTTATCTTTTTCTATCGTAAAACGTGACCTTGAACTTAAATGCAAACACAGCTGATGGTTAACATCGCGTATTCTTTTAGGAAAATTGTGTAAAGTTTTTCATCTAAAGAGACCAGGAAAAAGTTGTAGAAAAAGTCTTAATATCATCTAAATACTTACCGTAATCATACCTACATACTGTATACATAGCCTATATACAGTAACCTTAGTAAGTATTTTACCTTATAGAAAGCTATTAAAATAGTTTTATTTATCTACATTATAATCTTATTAATATGATGATAATTCAAATCAGATTTGTAAAAATACTATAACTAGTACTAGTGTTGTAATACTAATACTAATGTTGTAAAAATTGGGTAGTTAAGTACTGTTTCGATGGCCAGAGAAGTGAGAACAAATAGTAAATAGTACTACTTGGTTATAAATTACTACTGTACATGAAATCTGAGTGTTACGTACTTTTCTAATAAAAACTTCCGATCCATATGATAAATTTGTCATTTTGTATTGAAGGCAAAGTAGATAATAATATTAAGATCCATCAGAGGTTCATCAATTAGAACTATAAATACAGTCAAATTTATAAAAAATAGACTGTCAATTTTAGTTAGGGATTTGTGTGAATCTGAATTATAACCAAAATTCATTATAATTACCGCGATTTTAATCTTCATTATCTACTGGCATGCAGTGGCGTGCACTGGGTTTCTTACCAGCTTATGCATACAGCTGAAAATGCAAAAATCCTCCTCTTATACGGGCTATATATCAATTTTAGGGCAGGCAGTGCTTTTGTGCATGTATTACGTGCACGCCACTGCTTTCGTGGTAAACGTAGGTAGTCCAGTTTTTTTCCAGTTTTCCGGAAAGCTCTTTTAATTTTTCTTTCCATAAGGGGTAGTCTCCAATTTAATGGTCAGTTCTCTTTAATAAGAATTAAAAAAAAGAACTAGCTAGATCGGTGCGTTCTTATGAAATGCGCTTATGGACAGTGTTAATTTTCATTAATATCTAATAGATATGTTTGTTAAAAAAATATTAAACAAAACAGTCAACTGTATTCATTCGTTTCGGTGTGTTTAGAATTTGTTGAACTTTAATCTCTACTCTTATTGAGTTGAATGCCCCTTGGCTACACCCGTATGCCGTTACGTTTATCTGTCAAATTTATATGGTGTTACACTCAAAAATCATGATGGCCATGCTAAGTGAAAGACCATCGCCAGAGAAACACTTCGCAGGATATGCAAGGAACGCATCCTACAAAGTTCCGCCATGTATCCATCAACCTGAGCCGTTAAGCCTCATGCGCCTAAACACCAGCAAGCACGCCTTTTAGACCGAAGAACAACAATACAACGTAGAAGCCACCGTACGCACAACACGTACAAGCACAAACGCACTGCATACCCAAATTTTTTAATATAGCTCGTATTGGAGGGGATTTTTTCCATTTTACGAATACCCTGCTTTATGCATACCCTGGTCAAAAAAACCTGTGCATGCCACTGCATATAACATATATATTTATTTTTTAAGTTCACCACTGCACTTTTTACAACATTAGCAACGTACTATAAATTACGCGTTGTTTTATGTTATTTTTAATATAAATCACGTAAAATCTATAGCAGGTATAGTAAGTTTTATATATTTATATTCACCAATAAAATCAGTTTAGTCAACAGTAAGTAGACATACCTATCTACGTATGTCTATTTCCCCTCGTATATTTAGAATAACTAATGATAGGGCAGGTAATCGGTTTATTTTCATTTTATCAGATGAGCCTTATCAGAATGCCGCGCTGTGATAAGAGTCACGCATTTCTTTATTTCATATTGTATTCCATACTATATCTTATAGAACACAGCTTTGGTAATACCAAATGAGTAGGTATGCAATTTCTTTATTTTATTCCACTACAAGTTAGCCCTTGACTGCAAACTCACCTGGTGATGATGCAGTTAGGGATGATGGTACCTAGTCATACCCCTAATAGGTTTCTACGCGACATTGCACCGGAACACTAAGTCGCTTAGCGGCAGGTCTTTGTCAGTAGGGTGGTAACTAGCCACGACCAAAGCGTCCCACCAGACGAGATTCAGTTTGAACAGTTTTTTTTTAAATTATATGTTTTAATTAATTCCATTACGAAGAGCTCTCATCAGGCATGCAGGTTCCCTCACGATGTTTTCATTCACCAAATTGTTAAAGCATGTGATATTTAATTTCTTAAATTAAAAACGTACATAACTCCGAAAATGTTAAACGAGCGTGCACCCCTTAAAAGGAAGCCGTAGCCTTAACCACTAGGCTATCACTGCTATATGAAATATACAACGTTTAACGGAATAACGAAATAATGTTGAAGGATGCATAAGTTTATTTCAGAAGGAATCACCCTGTAAGAATATTAAATCAAAAGAACCATATTTAAATTTCCATACAAACTAATTCAAAACATTCTAAGTGTTTATGACAACCCTATTGAAGAAAAAAGACGGTCATGCGAATATTACCTACGCTATTCGACGCGTACCTAATAAAGTGACAGTGTAGTGAGTCACATGATTTTAATTTTGCATGTGATATAAGGGCTGTATCTGATTCCTTTTAGTAAAAACTATGGCATTGGTTTACTCAAAAACTATTAGGTTTTCGTATTCCCAAATAAGTCTCAGAGATAGTACATAATGTACCTCTAAAGCCTGTGGAGTATTAACTCTTTGAATGGCGGTTAGATAACCAATAATAAGTTGTCGAAGCGGAATAGCCCAGTGGGTTGGACTTTGACTTCACTTTCGGGGAGCGAAGTTTGAATCCCAGCACCTCCAATTTTTCTAAGTTGTATATACGTTTTAAACAATTAAAATATCACTAGCTTCAACGGTGAAGGATCGTGAGAAAACCTGCATGACTGAGAGTTCTTCATTATGTTCTTAAATGTGTGTGTGGAGTCCACCAATCTGTACTGGGCCAGCGTAGTGGACTACGGCCTTAACCCTTTCTCATTGTGGGAGGAGACCCGTGCCCTGTAGTGGACCAGTAATGGGTTGATATTATATGGCTTAATACTTATTCGCCTTAGCTGGACGGATACAGGACAGCACGTTGCGAGACGTGTTCCTTGCATTCCCTGCTAAGTTTTGCTCTGTTTATAGACGATGATTTTCCGCATTTTCATCTCGTGAATCCTTGGAAATATTATTTGTCGATCGTGAAAACTAGGTATGCCAAAAGAAACGGAATAGGTCCATCTTCAAGTCTCAGGCATGTTCTGCCGCGAGTCACATAACATGACAAAAAGAAGAACATTTTATAATATTAATAAATAAATATATTACGACAGTACGCGCATCGTTATCCAGCCCCAAAGTGAGCGTAGCTTGTACTATGGGTACTAGTATAACTGATGAATATTTTTTATGAATAATATAGATAAATACTCATAATTTACAGATAAACACGCAGACACTGAAAAACACTAATGCTTTTCACACAAACATTTTTCCACTTGTGGGAATCGTACCCACAGCCATGGACAAAGAAAGCACGGTCACTGCCCACTGCGCTGTCATTTTATTTAAATAATTTAGAAGAGAATATTAAAATAAAACTTACCTGCAGGCGTTTTCCATTTTTAGTGACCGGCATATTAGTGCTATTCTTTTGTTTATTCCTCGATTCAAACAACTTCTCCTGTTGCAACAATTGCTCGTGTACAGTCCGTTTACTTAGCTCCTTTATCATTATTCATATTTTAATTAACACTAATTTACTATTTATTTTCAATGATATTATTTTCAACTTGCAAGCGTCCTAGGTTTTTTTATGTCACTCAGTAAATTTTTTCGTCACAACTTGATTTTTAAAATGGATATTATAAAATACCCTTTTTAACAAGATGGCGACAATAACGCGTTTGTTCTTAACAATTGACGGAACGCAATAATTTGTTATCACAATTGAACGGTGGAGTAAACATTTGCCCTCTCATGAGATAAGGGGACTAATAATAAATGTCTGTAGAAATGATTTTAGATCTTTCACCGAATGTACGTACGTTGCCGGCTGTTTGGTCGATTACAAATAATAATACGCTCGTATTCTCAATGTAATTAATTATTTGTGCTAAGTTTATAATTATAGAATAACGCATATAAGCACATAAGTTACAAATAGGGGTTATTGTCTATATATATGTATACAAATTCCATACCCTTTTTTTGTCCTTTGAATGCCAAATTAAACGTATGAAATAGGGCTATGATTTTGTATAAAAATTTAACTTAACGTGAACGAAGCCGAGAGCATGTATATATTATATAGTTATATAGTTTATACCTACATATAGTTTATACTTACATAAAGTTTATACCTTTTAGCGAAAAGGTTTTACTGAACGGATAAAAGTACCTCATACATTAGAGGGGAGATTGTGTAAGCACATCGTGTTCATTTCACAACTAACGTATGGTTTCATTTATTTAACAGCTACGTAATTCAAAATAAGTTTGGGGTTGATAGCGTTAGGATTTTCTTTTTCCTCCGTCACTTTTAGGGCTTCATTGAGTAGGTACCTATAATACAGAATAAAAGTATACAGCATGCGAGGTTTAACGCAAAAGGTATCGACAGATTTATCGAAAATTAATCAATATCAACATTGTCGGGGAATTTTTTTAAATGTATTATTTACTATGTATGATTTTATTTGTTAAGTACCTATCTATTTTAACTAGCTAGGTTAGGGCGCCGCGCCGTGACAAATTTCTTATCTTGTGAGTGCGCAGTCAAGAGCAGTCAAGAGCTAATTAACTTGTAGTTGAATAAAAATATAATAAAAATATCCACACCCGTGTGCTCGGAGAGTAGATAAAGCTGTGTCCTTTCCCCGTGGAGAAATTTTCTTTTGCCCATGCTGGTAGTGCTGTAGTAAAAAACGAACATCCAGGCAAAGGTGATAAAACATTCTGATTGTAGATACGAGTAGCAAGCGGAATAGGCATGATGACTCGGGTGAGATGGAAAATATCTTATTTTTGCAGAAATTTATGATTTTGATGATATGAATTGCAAATTATATTTTAATAAATATATTCCACGTGAAAACGTTCGCCTGGTGTCATGGCCGTACTCTTCTTCTTCTTCTTTTGATTTATGGCTTTTCGTAGATGGCCGTACTCGTGACGACATAGACAAATTAGAGCTTTAGTAAGTCCATGTTCCCTAGCTAAAGTTTATTGACTTTGGTATTTATAACCAAAAAATTAGCAACTGATAGTTTGAAGGCACATACTTCATATTACGCAGAGATTTTCGAAGTTGAAGCGGCAAAAAATTATGTTTATATAGAAGTGACATCATAATTTTGAATTCGGCGTTTCAACTGTCATAGCGCGGACGGTTCGCTAGATTTTGCAGTTCAAAAAATAATATTGAAAATAAATACCAATCTCACTTTAGAATATAAATGAAATTACGTTTTTCAAAGCAGATATAATTAATATTTTAGGGATTAACTAGTTGTTACTGCCATCATGCCTATGCATAACAATTTGAAAGTCGATTGAATAACGTCTCATAAAAGTGATAAAAACATTCATGGGTTAACTCTATTTGCCTAATCGCGGTCATCAAAGTTAATCTTCATAAGTATTCATTTCTAGGCCTCGTAATTTTCCGTCGTTGACAAATCCCGCTTACAATGTTGCAAACGTTCAATTGGTGATATAACATAGCGACCTATTGCACGTTACAGATAATAGTATGCCTATAGATAATAATGTGCACCTCAACATAGTAATTGCCAGGCACGCTAGTCACTGAAGGTTCTATGCCAAGTCTCAAGTCAATTGTCCAGTTTTTCTTACTAGTCTTTTTGTATTATTTAACGAGACGGAAAACACCAAATTCTCACCCGAGATTGTGGGTTAGAATGGGGTGTGTTTCCGAGTTGAACATACCACTTTTCATATCGTTCATGAGGAAAAAAAATTCTGTAAATGATTTCACTTCTAATCATCGTACCACTTCACACGCAATTTGTTGTTTTTTTTTTTTTCATTTTTCCCATGAACAGACTGCACGAAGAAATAAAAAATAACCCCTGACAAGTGACAAGGGATAAAATGAACGTGCCTACCTGCTTGAGTACGGCAACAGGGAATAAGTTTACCCACATTTATTTCGATAATATTTCTACTTGTGCGCCAATATTCGGAGAGTTCATAAAACTGTGGGAGTAAATTTTTTTTTAAAAAATCTAGCCGTGCAGAACAGGCAAAGATCATTAACCATATAGCCTATTCGGCCTTATAAAAATATTTGGTCGTTTTTAAGTAAGTATTCCTTTTGAAATCTGAAATACATTGGAGATTGTCTGTATAATGGAATACAGCGATTTCTTTCGACATCTTGAACTTATTTCAGCCAATTTACAGAAAACTTTTATTTAGGTATTATATACTTATGGATCACTACGTCCATTAGTTAAAATCGTAAAAAAATCCGTAGTTCGTGCGCGACGTAGATCTACACCGAGACCTCGGTCTTGCTACCATAGCCCAGTGCTTTAAAAAAATATCGAAGTCCTACTTTGAGAAAGCAGTCCTACACCCCAACTCCCTAGTGGTCGAAGCGTCCACTTATGCCCCCGCCCCCGATGTCGAGCTTAGGCTGCGACATCCGAAGCATGTCCTTTACGACCCTGACTGTCAAATTACTACCAACAATGTGTCCCAACAATACACAAACACACAGCCAACCCATGATTAGTAGTTGGTGGACTTTTACCAACAATCAGATTAACGTCGAACCGAGCCGAGGTCCAAACCCTCGCAGGAGGCACCCTTGGGTCGACGTCTCCCACTCTCCCCCCGATGTCGTCGAGCCCTGGGGCTCTTCTTATGGCAAGAAGAGCCCCACTCCCCCGGTGACGCCGTAGCAGGTATTTATCGGCAAGTGTCCATCCGAAAATCGTACCATTAGTGATCGATGGTTATCACGCGACATCTTCGACGTAGCCCAATATAGTTAAAATACTGGGTAACAGCACTGTCCCTAGATGGCGCTTTTTCTATACCATATTAATAGTAGTGAACTGCCCGTTTTCATTAAGCCTAGGAATCACATTAATCGGATGCCTAGTGACTTAGGTGATACCAACAGAGAAAAAAAATCACGAATCGTAAGTGTTGTCCAATGACGTTAGGCGCCGTCTAAAGTTACGATACCGATTTGGCGGATCGTCAAGTTTAGGGGACTCATGAACTGACCCTTGACAAATGAAAAAATATAAAGATGGTGTAGTTTTAATCCAAACGAAAAATTAAACATAGGTATGATAATACAAACACAAACTACCACACTTTGTGGCAAGAACCATAGACAAGTTAGGTTATATGAGTGAAAATCTAGTGAAAGGTAAATGTATACAAAGGCATCTTCTTTGATTAGGCGTTTCTTAGGTATTTAGGCAATGGGTTGTCCGTCTTTAGTGAAAAAGGGCTTAAATCGCTTGGCGGCACGTTTTTGGCGGTAAGGTTATAATTAGGCACGGCCGAAGCCCTCCAGCAGACTAACAACACATCAGATTGCAAAATTAGGCGCATAGCAATAAATAAGGACCCAGATAGCTTGATATTTGGGTATACCTGTTAGATGCAATTTTGTTAAAGGTTTAAAGTAGAAAACTCCTTGTTTAGTTTTCTTCTTACCTAACCCAAACAGGAAACTAATCGTGATAGATTTTAGTAATAATGTAGCCCAAATTCACTTTAACTCACAAATTCCTTTAACCGCTTTTTAATATCCCATCAAAAACAGTCCAGCCGTCCTGCAGATAATCCCGGATAAAACAGATAAGTAGGTATTAATGTTAAGCTATCGTACAAAAAATCCATCATACGCGTATAATTTGTTTAATTTATGGTAGATAAATTATGTAGCAGTCAAGCGCAAAGCTGCCACAGACAACCAATAAAAAGTACCTCACTCAATGAAAAAAGAATAGAAAGAAAAGACTTACCATCTTTGAATTTGGAATTCTTGAGGCAATCCTTTTCCGAGCGTTCTTGTTCTCCACAGACGATGAAACTGCTTTCTGACGTCGACATGTCTCTATTTCCCGCGCAACCACTGCGGCCGTACCCGCTACGCTACACATATCGTATCGAATAGAAGTGATAAGGTTATGTTGTGTATGTAAATGTACTTTGTATTTACTTACGATGCCGGCTTGTCGAATGCCGTATAATCTAATCGTTACCGTTTCCTGTACCGACTGTTGGCAGAGGAGATCTTTACCAAATATAACCTAAGTTTTGTTTAACTTGAACTTGTTTAACTTGTGTAAACTTGACGCCTCTTATTACTCTTTAGTGATGTCCTTTACATACTGTATGCCCTGGTAAAGGATATTTTAGACATGTTAGTTAAATTTAGCGATGTGACACTACGCGCCACAGAATCGGCACAGTTACCACATATCAGAAAACAAATTCAATCCGTGACCCCATTTGAATTGAACTCTATTAAACATAAATAAGCGGTAATAGCCCAGTGGGTAGGACTACGACTTCACTTTCGGAGCGCCGAGTTCGAATACCAGCACGCACATTTCTCAAGTTATGTTTGTTATAAGGAATTAAAATATCGCTTCAACGGTGAAGCAAAACATCGTGGGGAAACCTTCATGTCTGAGAGTTCTTGTTCTTTCATAATGCCGTCGAAGGCGAGCGGAGCCCACCATATCTCACTGGGCCAGCGTGGTGGACTACGGGTTTAACCCCCCTTCTCATTGTGTGAGAGACCCGTACCCTGAAGTAGGCCGTTAAATGTTGATATGATGATGATGAGACTTAATTGTCTAACATTGTTAAAACTCCGTAGTTATATCTTAATCAGTATTGTGTAGGTCAGGTCAATATAAACCATCAATCATAAACAGGTCCAACTTTCTAGCTACATGTTGATTCCTGCATTCAGGAAACTTGAATGGTGATTAATCTTTTGACAATTAAAGTGAGCTGTCATTGATATATCACCCCGCAATCTTGGTCTACGCTGGCATCTCTCATCTTAACCGATGTTGACAAAAAAGAAATATAACACTTTAAAAAAGTTACCATTGGCCTCTTAATCTGTCTTTAAACTTATTATGCCGTGTTACAGGTTAAAAAACTAGGTGTAATATTTTGAAAAGAAACGGGTAGTATTCGTTTATAAGATACGCATGACAAATAAAACACATGTACTTAAGTCTTTAGAGTATTTATTTAAAAGTGAAATGAATGGTAAAATCGGTGAGATGACAGGATGCTAATTAATTAAAATAGTTTAAAATCTATATTTAATCTAGAGAAAGGAAATAAAATTAAAAGTTAACAGCTTTACTTTTAAGAATTCAACAGAACGCGCGTTCATGTAATTTACTATTTAAAAAAACAATTAAACATCCATACGCAAATGGCTGTCAGTTTTCATCGAATAGCGAAGTTGCAAGATAGCCATCAAAGAAATTAAAATATCAATTCATACTCTTAAGGGCACTGCACACGTAATCATTTTCAAGTCTGATGGAACGGGAACAGAATATTTAAGTTACAAAAAAACAATACAAATCTTTTCTTTCAACAAGGCTTTCAACTTGCCTTATGGGAATATTTTCGGCGATGAAATATTTAACCCGCCCCGTTCATGCCGCGTATCGCAACTGTCGCAACTGTTAGTTGCAAGCTGGTCGTATGTAGTTTCACGTCACTTTTGGAAGCATGGGTACTTAATGCAGAAACGGTATGTAGTCGACTACATAGCACCGCCAACCCAATCCCGCGCATATCACCTGCCATCCTTGGTTGTGCTGCGTTCAATACGTTGCTTTTAAACAAGTACTGACACGTGTGTCATAACTAAATTCATGACTAAAATGTTATTTTTTTTTAACTAGTCCATGTTTTCATAACAGCGACCTTTAATCCAGGCCCTTGATATTTTAGCTTCAAATTTCAATTTCAATTTTCAAAATAAAAAAAAAACCCTTAATAAAAGTGATTATAATTATATTACTAAATGCCTGTAAAGAACACTTTTCCAACAATCGTATAAAAATCTCGCTAAATAGCAAATCAGCAATTTGATTTTATGCAACTGTCGGAGTGTGACGTATCCCTAAAAGATTATTTCCTTAGTGGTTTTTTTTCTAAACATTTTTGTGTAATTTTACTTAATTTTATTGTACAATTGTAAATTTTTGTCCATCCATTTTTCCATTCTTAGGAAGTATCTATTTTTTTTAGATTTGGATTCTAAAAATTGATTTGCGCTTGAGATTTTATTATTGAAGGATCGATGTTGATAAAATCTCTACACAAAACTTTATGGTTTGACAAACTGTAATTAACAGTCAGGGCATAAAGCGTGCAGATAATTTTCCCCCCGAAAGAGCCATAAAATAAAAAATAAAAACTTTAGTAAAGAGAGGCAGTGATTTTATGCTTGCTCCGAGTGCACGCCACTGCATGCTACTATTAAGTTTGGTACAAGAATATTAATAAACGTGTCCAGTAGAAGCATAATCATTAATTTTGCAAGCTCTACGACTGTCTTAAAATACACATAGGCAAGATTGCTATTGTCATTTGGTATACTTCTATCCTACGAGGTAGCCACATTTCAAAACATATACAAATAAAAATAACGTACAACAATGGGCAAATGTAACACAATAGGAACATAGCTAGCACAGCCATATTTTAAATAACCTACTGGTTGATTTGAACCATTTGTATTTTGTCAACTCTGTGATAAAAGGAATTATGGTCACTTTTATACACTACTTAATCTAAACTCATATATCTTTCTATATATATATAAAAGAGAAAGTGTGTAGGTATGTTCCGTATTGGCTCCGAAACGGCTGGACCGATTTCAATGAAACTTTCAGGGAATCTCCGGATTGACCTGGCGAGTAATCCTGTTAAGTTTGGTGACGATCGGAGCACTCCTATTTTTGAACTTTCAAATACAGCGTTTATTTACTATGATGATATTCTATGTTTGGGTGTACATGGGTGTAGATAATGATCTTCAGCCGCTCGTGAAGAGAATAGAAGAGAATGCTGAGTACGCTAGTATATTATAATCCTCACGAATAAAGTAAATAATAAAGCAACTGTCAATGAATACATAAAAATCAGCCAATCGCTTAAACTTACGCGCAACGCTACAAAGAGTATACGTACAAAACAAAACTGTAGTTTTCTCATTTCGTTGGCTAATATTTAGACAAGAGTATTAAAACAGTTTGAAGTTGTTACATAACTGCGATTGGTAAATCAGTTGTACACAACAAAACTAAACAAAAATGACAAGTCTAAAATTATTTTTCTGTTTCTTTATTATTGCACTCCAAGTTAGCTGTGCTGCAATCTCACCTGCCGGTGATGATGCAGTCTAAGATTTTAACGGGCTAACCTGTTCTTGGTATGGAAGTTGTATTAAGCCCATACCAACGCAATGTTTACACGCAACATTGGAACTCTAAATCGCTTAGCGGCACGTTTTTGGCGTCCTAATCAGACCAGACCAAAAAAAAATTAGAAAAAATTCCAAATTGGTCCAACCGGGGCTCGAACCCGAGACCTTCCACTTAAACCGCGCACAACGCTGCGCCAGGGAGTTTCGAAATCTATTCTTATGTTGGTAAGAGGATAAGAGAAGCACAGCTTGTTTTAGAAATGTCAATTATTCAGTTTCTAGAATTATGTTGCCAAATCTGTAGTAAAACAACCCTAACTAAACTAAATTGACAAGTCTAAAAATAGTACCATGTTTTTTTTTGTCTTTGATTCCACATAATATAGACTTTACAATTTAGTATAGACAATAATTGTGTACCTTACAATATTATAACCTCGAAACTCGTAATTTGTGATGATTACAAACATTAGAAAGAACTGAAAATCAGATAACCTAGAACAATTAAAAAAACAACTTAATTAACAAAAGAATATTAGTTAAAGGTAATAAGTATTGGAAAAAAACTTAAACAATAGGTAAACTTACAAAATTTAAATAACTACAATTGTGATTTTTTTGAAGTTATACTTCTTTAGCTTTAGGAAAAAATCGTCATCAATGTAACGAAATGCGCGCGCACATGGTTACACGATTGTAGCAGAATAAAGGTAGTTGTAACCAAGTGAGAGGGGAGTACATCGTTCGCCAGCCCACTTTTTACGATGCGCTCGCACACCGTCACGAAAAACCGACACCCTGAAGTTAGTCGACATTTTAGTTTTTCAAAAAAAGGTGTGACAGTGTAAACTTTCAATTGTCAAAGTCTGCGGCCTCATTCCGGTGATATAATTGATCCAATTGTACAAAAATCTAAAATTTTAATGTTCAGTGAAACTTTGCGGTCCGCTAATGAGATAACTAGATAATGCGTTATATTAAAACTTTCAAAGTATAAAATACCTTTTTTCTTTGTTAGTGTCGTTTTTCTACAAACGTAGAATAAGGCTTTAGAAAAAAAAAAAAATCGATTTTTTTTATCATGTTACGCCAAAGAAGTATAACTTCTAACGCGTGTACATAAGTACGCACACACGTTTTTTTTATATTTACTCGCTCAAAACCACGACCTTTTGAGCACATATGTAGTAGTTGTATTTTTTCGATGAAATTGTTAAAAAATTTGTGATGCTAACTTCAGGCGAACTACACAATAATATAGAAATAGTCACTGGTACCGCGTAACTTACATTGTTTAATAAGCGCTAATAATCGTCTAGGACCGCTTATAACAATATAACTTACGTGATATAAAGTTAGTTTCGGCTTTGTAGCTGATAGCGAAATCGATAGTTCGAGTAAAATGAGCACAAGTGTACTTACGCGGTATTGAAAAAATTGAAGTGATGTCCAATTGTTTTGCCGTTTAAAAACTGCATCCACTCGATGTATTATAATTTTTGTTACGCGGTAGTAACTGATGAAATGGTATATTTAATATTCAAATGCCAATTTTTTTACGGTACTGCGTATCACTTGGATCCGATTTTACTGAAATCTCGATGCTATAGTATTTGTTTTCTTAGCTGTCTTAAAACATAATCGATCTTTTAACTACTATTTAGTTACGAATTTACGTACATGCCGCCAAGCCGTTTACGAAGCTGAGTAGAAACCTATTAAGAGAATGGGTTTAATATAACTGCCACACCCCTAACAGGTTAGCTCGCGACACCATCTTAGACTGCATACCAGGTGAGACTGTTCACAAGGTATTTGTAATGAAATTTAAAAAAATGTTTCTTCCACAGTCGCTGAAAGATTGTTTACGAAATAAGGTAGGTAAGTAAATCAACTAACAATCGACCTCAATCGGTAGTTTGACTATTTTATCAAGTATTGATAAAATAGTCAAACTACCGAAATACCTCGTGATTATTGGCCAGAAAGGCCGCATCTCCATAACATTCTAAGAAGGAAGCTTTATATTATCTCGGTTACGTTGTAGCATGAAGTGAGACATTTTTTCATACGTTAGGAAAGTCACCATAGTCGCTGGAACCACACGGATCAAGTTCGGTTTCAGACCCTTGTAGAAACCTCTCCAGCCTTCGTGCCTGTAAAATTCATAAAAAATGTATCATCAATAAACAAGTAAAACCAATAACTATAAACATCTTACTTACTTACCATTTCGTTCAAAAACTAACCATACTGACACTCCATAGATTAAAAATGCAAAATAATAATCAAACTGGGTTTCTTTTTTAATTTATAATAATAAATCCGAATTCTCTCTATGGATATTATAATATCTTGTTATAAAGGCATATAATAAATGATTATTACGATTTTAATGTTGCTTAAACGTGATACCGTGATACAAAATTAATAAACCTCGGAACAAATAGTTGAAAATCAATATCTAAAAAAAACCGCATCAATCAATAGTTTGTGAAAAAATCTGTATAACTATCACTGTCAAATAAAAATAATACTAATTCGCTAATACACAGTATGGCGATCATAAAGCTGTCATTAATTATTTTTAACTTCGGTAATTTCGATATTTAATAATTTTTAACAGGATATTCGATAACGGCGCAACATAACGACAGCATTTCTTTGACCGTTCTAAACTTTCAACTCTTGTTATGAAATTTGCGTGCAGCACAATTTACTTTATTTTATATGTATTGTCGATCGTTCTTTTTTTTTATGGAGGATATTATCGCAAATTCTTAAATAAAATAAAAACAAAATACCGTATGTCAATTTGCAATAATAATTATTTATTGATCACACAAATTGATAAAGGCGAATTGAATCAAGTCCTAAGGAATATATATGTTTATAAAAATATAATATATATGTCTTAGTGATTATATTATTAATGTGGCCAGCCACCAAACGAGTTACACTAAGAATTATTAAGACAAGGAATCTAACAATACGCCTTTCGAATTTCAACATCACATTTAGTTGTCACACATTTTTTTCTTAGGTTTACATGTCAGTAAAAATTTAAACTCAAATCAGATTCGAGTGTCACTATAAATTCCACACCAAAATTTTTCGACCTTATGATTGTTTTCTGACTTTTTTAACTTATTTAAAAAATAAGATCAATAAACCAATTGAAGTATTATAAAGTTTTTAAAATCAACTAGATACTTTCAATTTTTAAGATACATCTAACATTGACGGTAGACAAAATACGCTATGTCATGTTTGTCAAAGATTACTATATATGTCATGTCACACCTTGTTAACACGTATCGTAAAAGAAAAGATTATCGTATTTTCCAAAAAAAATAAAACAATCCTCAAAATGAAACAATTTTTACTGACATGCATCAACATCGCTCCTTTATCACATTTTATAACGTAATAATAATAGGTATAATTATAATTCACTAAATTAATTTATTAATGATTCATTTATATTTTTTTTTCTAATAAACTACAACATGAAAAATTGCTAAACCGTCTAAAATTCTAAATTGAACTAAACGTGGCTTTAGGTACGTTATAAGTATTGTGGTTTTTTTTCATGCAACCGTTTTACTACATGACAAGTCGTCAAGAATAATGTGTTTTGTTTGTTATAGATAATAAATGTTGATTATCACACGTACAGTATTTGTACGCAAATTAAAATCGTTTTTGAATATGGAAATACACTAACGTCAAAGAATAATAATTACACACATGAATAAAAAGCGAATTGAAAGAGTAAACCTCTAGGAGTTAGATTAAGATTTTTAAAGGATTTGAGCTTTAAAACAAGATGGATAGGTTCCATTATAAGACGATATAGTGTTTCGATACACGAAAACGAATCGACTATTTATTGTAGGGGTACAGATTTCATACTAAGGGTACCCCGCGTTATTTACGCGAAAGACTAGTGTCAAGAAATATTATCGATATAATATATCGACATATTTTAAGAACGTATCAAAACTGTCGATTTTTTATCAACGACAATCTGTCATATTGAAAGTGATGTAACTTGTGCAGCCCTAACTCTCTATTTCTTAAACACAATTAGGGACGCAAAAGTTGAGTACTTGTATGACGAAATTTCCGTCACAAAATGTGTTTCATGCAAAATTAGAATTAATGACATAGAAAATCAGTGTCCAGGTTGATATTTTATCAGCGTTCAGTGAAATGAATACCATAAAAAATTAAGAGACAGGGGAATTTAGTCTAAGGATTCATAGTCATAAGTGCTTTTTGGAGGAAATTACATGAATGTATGCAGCGAGGTTTATCAATCTGCAACCTTATGTATTTATTTTAATTTTGAATGACAGAACTTTGGTACGATATTGTTTGAGCATATATTAGCGATGCAATTCGCCTATTAGCATAAATAATGCCTATTAATGTACTACTGCGAGGTCGTTCATAGGAGAGGGTTTTAACTTTAGACCAACCAAGCTGCATCATTAGACATTAAATATTATCACATATTAAGTGTTAATAACCGGGACCGATAGCTTAACAGACTCACCGAGGCACGCCAATTTCCTATCTCCGAGAATTAAAAACACTCTGTACACATTGCAAGATTTTAGTAGAGTAGAGTAAAATGGAACTTATCAACATTGCTTTAAAGCTAAAATTTGTCTAAAACAGATAGTGCTTTTGGCAGAAAGTTTGCTGAACGTTGTCCAGTAGTTGAGTATTATGCTATGAAGGTGTTGTCGATATGCGGAATGCGCATACGCACGTTTGCAAGCATGCAAATACTATACTGAGGGTACTGGAATGCCAGTTACACTTTGCTTTTCTGCACTTCCTAGGTATATAAGGGTACCTTCAATTCAAGAATGAATAGCATGTTCTAGGCAAGTACGCTACATCTTTGACGCTACATATGTGTAGACGCTACATAGTATGCTATAAGAGTTCTTAGTGTGACATTTTCTACCTAAGTTTACGATACGATCGCGTTAAAGTAAACTACGATTTATATGGAATCAAAAGAGCGCCATCTAATGGCAATACTGTTTACCGATATTGTGCCTAGATGGAATCGAATAGAATAAGTAAACTATGGTAGACCATTTCACACTATGCACCCAGGTGTGACGTGACTATCGATGGTAATTAATGTTGTTTACGTTAATATCGGAAAACAAGGCAAAACACTAGGTATTCTTATTAAAGTTCAAATTCATAAGCCGAATGTCTAATATTTAATGTTTCGCCTCACAAAAAACTGAGGAAAGTGTTAATCTGTGATTATATTTGTAGGCGGGGCTGTGACTAAAAAAAAGCCTCGATGATAGAAAGCTTCAAACTTGCTACGGGAAATATATGAAAGTAGATATTTTATTCTAATAAAAAGGTTTATTTTAGTGATTACTTTTTTTTTAGGATTTTGTTAAAACGGATTATTACCACATAAACAAGTTGAAACAAATCCTAACTTACATATAAAGAACCTAACGTCGTCTCACCACACATGTAACGTTATGTAAAAAAAGTAAAACAATTGTCTTTTACAGGGAGGTTTTGGGAAGTAATTTTTTTAAATTCTAAGTACTATTATCACAAACAATTCATAAATAACTAAATTGCGGCAGCACCGCCGTCGGTGTTGCCGTGTTAATAATTAAAATATAATCTGATGGGAAATTGTACAACTACTACTAGGAGATTACAAACATGGCGGATATTAGTAGAATTATGAGCGATAGAACACAAAACATATGTCGTGAGACAGGCTTCAACACGTTGGCTTCGTTATCAATCTTTACACATATTGCGACGGCGAAGAGATGCTACGTCTTCTACCAGAAAAGATGAATTCGGTTCAAATTGATAAAAAAGCCAACGATATACACTCATAGTACATAGATAAAACCGTGCTATTCACATACTTATTTTTAAAACTTCAATCCTTAGATCAACTTTAGAATAACCTTACATCCGAGTTCACAGACAGCACTATGAAGTATCATAGTACAACGGAACGCACAGTGTAGGTTCTTTGAATAATGTATTACCCACACTAAACAATGCACTGTGAAACTTCATATGTACATTCGGCTATTTTGTGAATACGGAATTTAGTTACACGAAAAATATCACAAATAATGAATGCGACAAAATTGTATCCCTAAAGCTGATCGGCGTTTAAAATTACTGTTTTTTTTTTTTTCTTTTTTGGTTTTAGATAAGAGTAACAGATAACACAAAGGGTTTCAATACTTACACTTAAAATAATTATTAATTTATTTCATTTAAATAATCCATAATTACTTATTAAAAACGTGTCGCAGATATACAAATAAATATTTCTTAAATCCGTGTCAAATATGTCTAACATTACGCCAGAGGATTTTCGTCGGAAATATAGTTTAAAATACTACAAAAACGGGGTTCCACAATAAAATGCACATTAGTAAATAAAACAATAATTAATCCCACTTACAGATAAGGCCGAAACGTATTTAACACACGGGACGGGACACGTGTTGAGTCAAATCAAACTGTAGTATTTTTACCAGTCATTTCTACAAAAGTTGATAGTGACGTTCGTTATGATCATGGCATCAGCATATACATGTCCAACTGCTGTGCCATCTCCTAAAATAGTATCTTAGACTCACCACACTGCTTAAATGCGAGTTGGCGGGCTTAAATATGAAACTCAACTTTAACCTGTGAAGCCCCACCAAAACTACAACTCTAACTCAACATTAACTAGACTGTGAGATTGTGATAACAAAAAAAACCTGGCTTAGTTTGTTGTGGGCTCTTCATAGACAAGGGCGCGTTTGGAACCCTCCTAGCTTTAATTTTAAGTTAACAAATGCAAATCACTATCACTGACATTAGTGTAACATGTCCAATGTGTGAACGCTTCATAAGTGCCTGTGATAAGGTCTACATGAATAAAGCATTTTTGAATTTTGATTCTGTTTTTTACCGTTAGTATACATATCTTAAGCACAGTGCTTCAAACAAGTACTGGTACCAGCTTTCGTGAAATGCAACTTATTCCTAGATTCAACAAATTTGCGACGTCTCGTGTGTATAAGTACGTCTCCGCCCTAAATCTTACCTCACCGTCGTCAAATATGACACCACAATAAACCCTGTCCGAAATGTCAAGGTGACAGCTGTCAAAATTTAAACAGATATTAAATGAGTTCATTAACTCCTCCAACACAAATATTATGTCGAATAAAGCTTTTTTTATAAAATAAATTATATTTCTTTTTTAAATAAGTGGGAGGAGTTATTTATCGATCAGAAGTAAACAAATAGATTATGTCATTGATCAATTGGTCCATACAAAATGTCAAAGTAACAGAACTGTCAATCAAAGAACAATCACATACAGATTATTAATAAAATATGGTAATAAATACAAAGACCAAAGAATATAAGTAGACGAAACAATATGCACAATATGCATTAACCGAAAAAAATCTGTACTCGATTTTTTGTCGTATTATAATTAATACTACATGAATGAATTAATAAATGATGCGTAGTCTACGTATTTCCAATATCTTTGAGTATAGACAAAAAAAAACAGATAAATACCCATAATGTTTTTCCATACATTTATTTGGAAGTGTCTACTTTGTCAAAGTTAAAATATTTTCCCTTTACTATCTGCTAGTTTAATAATTTCAAGTGGCTATTACTTACAAATGTATCGAAAAACGTAATACCATACACGTGGGGCATTGTTAATTAAACTTTGGGCGCCATTCGAATATGCGTCTCGATTTTAATTACCAACTAACCACAGTTGTAAGATAAATTACTATTACAAATTAAGTATATAGCACTCGAAAACTGAAAAGTCAACTAACTGTTAAGTCCTTTACCTTAAACAATAAATGTCTATTTTTTGACGTTTATTGTATGAAATAAATGCCAAAAAACAATTTACCAAACTAGAGTCCATTTATTTTTACCTACACTACTTTTAAGATGACAATATGATTTAAAAATATCAAAAGAAAAGGGTACGTGTTTTCTTAATTACACCATAAAAACTCTTGATATTATTTGTTATTTTTTTTTTTTAGTAATATTGTATTCTCTCATATATTTGGTGCATTAATTACGCTAAAATGGTTACTTTAAGACAGGTAAGAAGAAATGGACTATAAGTGGCTTAACTTTAAAGTAGCTTCTCCAGTTTTCGTGGGGAGGGTGCATTAAAATAGTCGTGTACGTTTCCCATCAGATAAGGTGGTTGGATCAATCGTTATTGGTGAATTTCTCCCATATGAGCATAACGAGGCATATATTGGGCGTTACATGGAGGAGGTACGGCGTGAGGCCCTTGTAGAACCCTCGGATGCGTTCATACCTCCAGGTCTCGGTGATGCAGTGCCAAGCACCGTTGTAGGTGCGGTGCTGGTCTTGGAGGCGCGCCCTCACCACCTGATAGGGGTACGTCGCCCCCGCTGCGATCAGTTTGGACACCGCCGCAAATGTAAGGTACTCGATCGACGTCTGAAATCATGGGATTTAACATTTACACCACCGTTCATTAATAGCATATAACTGTTGGGAGAGGCCTTTAGTCCACAGCTGTTTTACTAATAAGCTACACTACTACTAATAATCAATAGGAACTGATTGAGGAGTTGCAGTGACAAAAGTAATTTTATAAATTTAAAATGCACATAAAAGTTAGAAGTAAAAATAAACTTGTAGTGCAGTTTACTAGGCTGCATAAAAATAGTAATTCATGTAAGGGTTGTTTATCATTTTATAACCAAGTTACCAGATGAAATCCTTGAGATGTCTCTCAATAAGTTCAAAGTTTATATAAAAAGTAAGCTTATAGAAAAATCCTATTATAATATTAAGGATTACATGTATGATAAAGAAGCGTGGGTATGAATTGCTCTAACTCAACATTATTTATATAAAGCAGTCTTATAAATTTAAAATGCACATAAAAATGTTTCCTGCTAGATGGCGCTACAGTCGCTATAAGACTTATGTAAGAGTATGGAGGGTAGAGGTAAGGAGAGTCATCTGTGTATATGAAAAAGTGTCGTCAAAATGTATTAAATTAGGATGGCGCCACATTTGCATCAGGGTAACTCTTAAAGAAGCGCCAAATATAAATCTTGTTAGAGTAGGCTTGAAAAATAAACAAGGAAGTAAGGTTATATTTACCACAATATTTTGTACAACGTAAGTTGTTGAACTTCTCAATAATTAACTACTTTAGTCGATAATGACATTAAATTTTTTAACTCGGCATACTTCAATTCATCTACGATTGCTACATTCATACCATACCCTGTGCATCCACCAGCGCCATTGTGGAGGATTTTTGAACTGTTATTTAGCTCATACACTGGACACTTTTTCAACTTTTCTCCCATATAAGATGACTCTCCTTACCTCTACCCTCCATATGTAAGAGGCATAGACTTATTGCGGCATCGACGGTAGAGCCGTAGCTTAATTGGTAAAAGCGCTCAGGTCGGAATTGCCAGAAAGTCGCAGATTCAAATCCTGTCGGTTCCAAAAATTATTATATGTATTTTAAATACATTAAATTCCTTATGTCACTTCAACACCTCAATCAGTTCCTATAAATTAATAGTAGTAGGTAGAGCTTAGTAGTAGAACAGCGCTTCGTGACGGCTCCGGGGAAGTAGTACTTCGATGCTTAAAGTCAAAGTCAAAAGTCAAAGTCAAGTAGGCCCACAGGTGGCACTTTTGATGCGTACATAAGAATTACACGGTAGTGAGATGATGGCGATAACTACATTCGTAAACTTAAAACTAAAGCTACGAGGGTTCCAAACGCGTCCCGGTCTAAGAAGAAGCCCACAACAAACTTAGCCTGGTGTTTTTTTTTTTTTTTGTTATAGCCATCTCACAATGTCATTTTAAATTATTAGACGAGCAACCTGGTTAGAGCAATAATTTACACCCAGGCTTTTTTATCGTTTACGTAGTCCTTTATACTATAAAAGGACTTTTCTATAAGCTTACGTTTAATACAAACTTTGAACTTTTTAAGAGACATCTCCAAGATGTCAATTGGTAGTTTATTGTAGAATTGTATGTAATTTCCTTTAAACGAATTATGAATTTTATGTAACCTAGTATATTGCACTGTAAGTTTATTCTTACTTCTAATGTTTATCTCTGCCGCCAAGTAGCATTGTTGCTTTCCGGTATAAAGGGCGTGGTTTGGGAACTCTGTTGGACGTTCCTTGCTTTATAGGATGTGTTGCTCTGTTTTTTTTTCTTTTTTATTATTATTTCAGTAAATTGACTTATAAGTGAGAGACTAAGGCTGATAGGCGTAATTCTAAGCGATTGCCATTATATTATGACGTATTTATGAACTTTAATGTTTATATATATATATATGTATTGTGTGCCTGTGTATGTCACTGAACTCGTCCTAGACGGTTGGACCGATTTGAATGAATTTTTTGGTATGCGTTTGGGTGGCACCCTGGACGGTTTAGATTCACAAAGCTCGACAGATGGCGCTGGAGTCAGCTAGTATTACAATATAAAAAAACATTTGTTTAGCAGCAGGCATTGATAATTGAAGTCCAAGTGTAGGTAAAAACACTAATACAAATGCATTTTGCTTAAATGCATTTAATTTTATTAATAAACGTATGTCTGTACCAAGTTCTACGTAAAACAAGTTATTATCATCTGTTATGTGGCTCAATAAGTTGTTAATAATGTTTAGTTTATATGCTGTAAAGTTTTAAAAAGGTGTTGTAAGCTGCTAAACTGCAAGTAATACATTATTTATTTGTTAAACCTAGGCTAGTCACTAGGATATGAACTGAAATACAATTATTTAATTAATAAAGATATTTTGAAAACAAATTAACAAACTAATACAAATTATAAAACGACAAAAGGAAACTCACCAGTTTAATGTCAATGGGCAGGTTCCTGTACTGGTTGTACCTGTTCTTCATCTCCTCGTATGTCATGAACTGCAGGGCGCCGTGCGACACGCCAAACATGCCCGGAATGAAGCCCTGCAACCAAACAATACTAAATAATAATAACGTGTTCAAAGAAGTCAAAGTCAAAACTGTCTTTCCCTACTTCGCTACTTAATATTATAAATGTCAATGTAAGTTTGTTTGTTACGCTTTCACGCAAAAACTACTTAACCGATCCTAATGAAACTGTGTACACATATTCTTGGAAGTGTTAGAAGTAATAAAGGATACTTTTTATCCCGACATTAAGCTCGGTAATCTCCTCAAAGCTAAAGCTCCTTTGGGAGAGGGAATGAAAGTGTTTGACGATTTTACACCATAACTCCGACAAATTATAACCGATTTAAATTTTTTTTTTGTACTATAGATAGTTAGGATAGGTTATAATATGTGTTTAATTTTGCTTTATGTAGATCTGATGAATGTGGTCAGAGATAGAGGACAGAACCCCTCAGCGGACAGCAGCAAACTGGCTTAGCGATACTGAATACTCATCGATCTCGAATTGAATGACACATCAAAAAACAAAATCAAACGCAGACGAAGTCGCGGGCAATAGATAGTCTTCATATACATATATGTTTATCGTCTATGTTTATTCTATTATTTATTTATATATATTTATTATGTTTATTCTATCATATATGTTTATTCTATTCCATGCATATAACCAGTGGCATGCACTTTATAAGAACACCTTAAAATTTCTATATTTTTTTTTAACCAAAGAGGAGGTTCTCAATTCGTCTGAATCTTTTTTTTTGTATGTATGTTTTTTTTTATGCTTACTCGGTCGAGCTGTTATTAAAAATTAACAATAATGAAACCCAAGATAGCAATCTTTTTTTTGCTTTTTAGTTCCTGGGCGTATGTTGAAGTCAGTTTTTTTTTTAATTAAAAAATAATTTATATATTATTAAAGTAACAAAAGTGTCGGAACAAACAGAAAAATCTTGCTCTGTGAAACGCAAAACAAATCTGGATCGCAGAAACCGTAATTTTTTTCGGGATAAAAGGCATATGGCATTTTTGCTATCCCAGACTTTAATCTGTGTGCTAATAGGATAATAATAATAATAATAATAATAACCTATCCTAATCTTTCATCCAGATCTTTTGCATTTATAATTTGAGTATATATATCGGCTGTATTCATTGAGCCACCTTGTAGTATTAGAATTAATTCTGAACAGTCAATAGACAAAACAGATCTAATTAGTGCAGCGTTATTTTACAAAGATAACCCAGTTACCGAACGTTGCTCCAAACGGAATAAACGTAATGGCAGTTAATAAAACGCCTGTCAAATCATTATTATCAAATAATGTACGAAGTTCGCGTAAACGTTGTTCTAACATCCATGGTCCATTGTAAATAAATAAATACATAAATATACTACGACAATACACACATCGCCATCTAGTTACTACTACCTATAATATATATATTAACACCCAGACACTGAAAAACATTTATGTTCACAACACAAACATTTCCACGTTGTGGGAATCGAGCGTATGTGATTACACTGTCTCGTCTGTTCCTGAGCAATGTTACTAACTTAATACGTCAGTATTACCCGAGCCGCAGGCGAGAGTAGACGTGTGACAGTTGGTCGTGAGCATTGCCGAGCCAGTGACTAGGGGACGCTATTAGCAGATCCTACAGAGCCCATAGCCTTTGACTCGGAAAGCAGGGTAGCCGCCCACTGCGCCAGGAGGCCGTCAATTTATATCCTGAGTGCGCAAATATTAAACTGAATATTGGAGTCGGCGTCAAATAACGACCAAAATTCTAATGGGAAAGTCATAAATCATCATTATTATCAACTCAATGACGGCTCATGGCATGGCAGGGTAATTACGAATCCCACAACAGGCTAATGACAAAAGTGACTTTTGGCAGCAAATATTTATGCCTATCGCAAGCTTTCTGTGAAAAACGTAATCACCAATCAAACTGCCAGTTTCCTCTAAGAATAAGAAAGCGAGACTTAACACGCGTTTAAGAACGTTATGTCTCTCAGTCATCGGGTTTCCTCGCAATGTATGTCCCTTAATACAAGTGATGTTTAATTGCTTAAAACGTACATAACTCCGTAAAGAGGTGCGTGCCGGGGATTGCACTTGGCCCCCGTAAAAAAGGAAGCTGAGGTCCTGACCACTAGCATTAAACCGCTTCAATGTATTATTAATAAAAAAATATATCAAAACAAATTATAGCCACTCATTTTATCAGGTACATCTTTGTTAAAGTACAAAAATAATAAATGACAAGCGAAAACACTCTTTTTAAATTTACAATTATTTATTACTTTAACGCTGATAAAATAATAGTAATGAAGGTACTTAAAAGTAATTGTTACACTGCTATCATCACCAAAATGAGAAACTAAAAACAATTAAAAAAAAAAGTTTTTCACAAAAAAGAACTTGTTAAAAAATATATTTTCTACAACATTTTTAAGACGGTGCCTTCGGTTTTGGCCTGGTGTAGTTTTGCATTATGCCTAACTTATAATAATCAAATGTCAGCTGCTTAACCTTCTACCAAATATTGCTTTTCCAGAAGCGGGGGCGGGGCGTTAATGGTTGAGGAGTTCTCCCTGTACTTCATCATTGGCTTCTTTATCGTCACGAGCATTCATTGCTAACCTACTCTATACCATAATCGCAAGCGCAACTACTGTAATACTTATTATTGTATAGTTTCGCTGGCCATGTTCATCATCAGTTTGAAGCTAAATGGCGCCTTTCGAAAGAAAATGCTCAAGTTGCATTAAAAATGCTCAAATCGCTATAGATGTTCCTAAAACATTTGAAGTTTCCTAGATTTTTCCAGGATCTTCATCAAATTAAAATGAGACCACCACCGAGGTGTAGCTTAACAAACAAAAAAAAAAACAAAATCGGTTTATAATAGGCGGAAGTAATCGCGTAACAAATATACAAAAAAAAGGAACGTACGGACGAATTGAGAACATCCTCTTTTTTATAATTCGGTTGAAAATAGGATAATATTGCTGTGCATACAGTAGTAGCACAGGCAAGAGACAAAAAATATATCCCCCGATTATATCCCCTGATAGGGGATATAATTAACGTGTCCACCTGCACGCACGAATAGGTACTTCGCACTGAATGGACGGGAACATTGAATAGGTTTACCCCGATTATTATTACACATATACTTGTATATTATTTGGATATGATTTTAACTAGTGCGCCGGTGCTCTGAGAGTTTATAAAGCTGTAGGAGAAGAAAAAATTTAATCCTTTTCCCGGGAAGATAATTGTCTCCTGCCCATGCTAGCCGTGCAGGAATAGATTTATGCAAATCTTTAAATAACCCGTTATTCTAAATTTAACGGATTTTAATGAAATGATATTTACTGCGGTATCTAAGGTAATGGAATAATATTATAAAGGAAGAATAAAGAACATGCGGGCGAAACCGCAGGTTGGCCTAGTCAAAAATAGTTTATAGTTGCGAAACGGTGCATCTCGTATTTTCGCGTCAAATTCTTGGCGCAGTTGGCGTGATTTCCCATGAACTCTATTATTATCGGAATCTTCACAATAATTGGTATTACGTAAGAGAAAACGTAGCCAGTGTCTGCGAATTCATGGAAAAGATGAATTACCTCATGCACATGCATTTTGCACACATTCAATACCGAATACCGATTTTTAAGAAGGCAATATAAATAATGGTAAAAACTATCGTGTAAATGTTTCGAGTTTTAATAAGATATAGGTTTATTTACGAAAACTATTTACTTCTATTACTATAAACCCAATCCATTAAACTGGTCAGCCAATCCCTTTAACGAGATCTCGGGTTCGAATTTATTATTTTAGACATTTCTCTGGTCTGGTGGGTGGCTTCGG
Organism: Pararge aegeria; assembly: GCF_905163445.1. NCBI lineage: Eukaryota > Metazoa > Arthropoda > Insecta > Lepidoptera > Nymphalidae > Pararge > Pararge aegeria. The sequence continues at coordinate 4,096,733 of NC_053181.1, forward strand.
CCGCGGCTTGTTATCACCCTAATGACACAGATGTGCCGCTAAGCGATTTAGAAAAACCCTGTTTCCAGACGTCTGTGCCTTGCATCCCAGCTAGCATAGTTTCATCAACTCTCCGACAGCAAACAGACACACTTCCGCATTTAGTATTAGTATCAAAACCGCGATTTGTATGTATTATTGATTTTGTGATAAATATAATTTGAAGGACACCGTTGGTATTGTACGTACATTTCCATACACCTTTTTTATCTGCCACTTGCAATTTTGGAGACAAGATCGATCATATTGATATCGATAAAAATTTAATATTAAATAAGTTGCGTCAATTTCTTTTTTTGTGATTTAATATTATATCTCTTTTTACTTTGAAAGTATACGACTTTTAGTCATCAAATTCTTCTACGGAATTCGGATTCTACGGAACTTTGAAAGTATACGACTTTTAGTCATCAAAGATGGGCAGTCAACTGAATTGTGGGGATCTGTACCTGTGGTCTTATAAGTGAAACCTATTTCGATAGCCGGAATGAACAATTTAGAGATTTTTCTCTGGTCTAAACCAGAACTTCTTCGTGGCTTCGGACGTGGCTATTAGCCTACTGACAAAGATGTGCCGCAAAGAGTGTCCCGTTACGATGCCGCGTCAGAGCCGATAAGAGGTATAAGAGGTATAGGTTTAATATAACGGTCATACCCCTAACATATAAGCCCGCTACCGTCTTATCGGTATATAAATCGGGTGTGTAATGATTTGGGTGATGCGTAGAGAAAAAAAACGTTTCAACAAATGTTAGATGTAAAGTTACGACCGGGATTCGGTGGCGCGTTACGTTCAGGGAACTCTGAAACTGACACTTTACGGATGAAAAAAATATAAATTTGTTTTTTTTAATAACCCTAAATACCATTACGACCATACGAAGCATGAAAAATAAGGAAATACAAACCAGACCTTGTGGTAAGAATCATAGACAAGTTAGGTTATATGAAACGCCTAGTGAAAATTGATTGGTAAAAGGTAAATGTATTCATTGTTTAGGCATTACTTACTTCGTACTACACGTTGCCTTGTTCGTAGTTAGTGAAAATGTGCATCATCATTTTAAAGTAATCAAAATTGCAGGACTTACTTCAAGAGACGTAAAATAGAACGGGCTAACGCTGTAACCTCGCCAGGTGTACGACGACCCTAAAGGTACTGTTTTTAAGTGTAAATAGGTTCGTTTATAAACAGCCGCATCTACATTTTTCCGATTGCATTTAATATGTCTCCAAAGATCAATAACAAGTTGCTAGGCGCGTATTTTCCGATGTGTTTACAAAACAAATGCTTTTTAAACCAGGTGTCGCTCACTAGTTTATACCAACATTTTGAATTTATGCAAAAATTGGTCAAATAACTTATCTGTAGGTAAATGTGTGATAATGATACGTGTCGCCAAGCGGTTTAGCGTTCGAGTACAATGAAGCGTCGGCGTCGTCCGCTTTCACAAGAGAGAGGGTTTAAGAGCATATATCCTCAATGCTGCTTTATATGATATATAACCGGGAAAATTAATGGTAAAAGTTCTTCGTCCCAGCCCGGAGATAAAAATTCATTTGTGTCTATAACAGTCCACTGCCATAACAGTTCATGGCTGAGCTTAAGGCCCGCCACAGCCAATTGAAATAAATCGACATCATTTATTTATTTTACATATTTTTACATCTTGTTAGTATGGCAGGGCCACTTGCACTAACTACATAATATATGGATAACTAATAAATAATTATAAATATACTACGACAATACACACATCGCCATCTAGCCCCAAAGTGAGCGTAGCTTGTGTTATGGGTACTAACATGTCTGATAAATATTTTTATGAATAAATACTTATAATATAAACAGATAAACACCCAGACACTGGAAAACACTTATGTTCATCACACAAACATTTTCCAGTTGTGGGAATCGAACCCACGGCCTTGGACTCAGAGAGCAGGGTCGCTGCCCACTGCGCCAGTCGGCCGTCAAATAACTATAAGACAAATGAATGAAAGATGACACACAACAAGACATTATACAAGACATGATATTAATAAGAGAATACTTCAATATTCGCAGAGTACTATACACTATGTATACTGATACTCTGCGAATATTGAAGTATTCTCATAGTATCTCAACAAATAATCAATCCATTACCGTCCCACTGTAGTTTACCCTCAGAATGAGAAAGGTTTAGGCCACGGTCCCCAACGCTGACCAAGTGCGGATTGGTGAATTCAAATGCCTTTGAGAACTCTCAGGCATACAGGTTTCGTCACGATGATTTCCTTCACCGTTAAAACAAGTGCTATTTTAATTGCCTAAATGAAAAACGTAGATAAATCCGAAAAATTAGAGGTGCGTGCTTGGGATCGAACTACTCGTAAGGCTAAGTTTGAAGAAGTTCGAGAAAGGGAGTCCGAAGCCCTAACCTATCCAGCTATCTGTCATATATAGATATGGTTATCATCGCTTCGAAATGAAATTATTAAAGGAGGGAAATATAGCGACTTACCCTGTATAGCCCTCTGACGCCCTCGGTCCTATAGATCTTGCTGAGGCCGTCGACCATGCCGTTGTATCTCTTGTGCTCCGCAAGGGTGATCTCCTCGCTGTATTGCAGACACAGGCGGGTCTTCACCACCCAGATGGGGTTGGTCATCACGAGGGAGAGGATCCCGGCCTGCGCCGCCGCCAGCATGTGTAGGCCGGGGCCCAGGGGCGTGCGAGCGTTCCCGCCTTGGATCCATGTTTTTATGGCGTTATAGCTGGAAAATTGTTACGAGGAAAATCTGAAAATCCATAGTTAATATTACCAGGCTAGTTGGAAAGGGGGAACTATCATCATCATTGGCGACGATTTGCTAACTCTGGTGTAAGTAACTACACAGTTTACAACACCACCGACGAAATGTTGGTCGGTGCTACTAAATGTTGATCGTTGAAAACATCGGTTTATCGATTTTGTATATCCTGCTGAGAGTGCTAAAGGACTTCTTAATCTTGTTACTTCGGCAGAACAACGAGACGGTGATGAGACGAGACGGCATTCACTCAACACGTAGGAAGCGTTTTTATCAAATTTCTCATACGTACTGCTAAGGTTAAGAACGCTCTACAATAATCGGTGTTTCCTGCTACGTACGATCTGAATGCCTCCGAAGCAAGTGTGATCAGGCATTTTCTAGGCAAACGCGCTCCGACCTAGATATCAACATCGCTTTCCATGACGAATGAAATTCGTCGAAAGAAAGCCTGACGAGTATAAAAAAAAAGATCATCTAAACCACAGGACTTCCACTGCTGGACATTCTTACATAGGGATTTTTACTCAATTCAATTTTTGTCGCTGGTCCCTGTGACACGTTTTATTTTGTCAGTCAACCTTGTGTGGGTTTACCAACACTGCACATTACAGGGCAGGCTCAACACATCAGCTACTCCAGTTGAGAACTCTGCACCCGAAATTGTAGACGAGTATATAAACCTAGGGCCCACGATCCAGTTACGTAAGTCAAGCAGGGATGCGCTCGGGAAGCTTCACCTTCTCGTCCAAAGTCCTCAGTACCTGAAGACTAAAGTCTTTGAACTTTGGGCTCCGAAACGAGATCTGTAACTATAGTTCTCATAGGATAGCGATGGGCAATTAGTGTTCACAATAATGAACCATTTTTGGTTCATAACTTGTTCCTGGAGCAATCCTTTAAAGAAATATTTCTGTACAAAATATAATAAAAAGTTACACATTGAGAACCATATCATAACGTTTAAGGTCAAATGGGGTCACGTATAACTTTAGCAAATACATAAATATACTTAATAAGTGAGCGTAGCTTGTGTTATGGGTAGTATGATAGCTGATGAATATTTTTATGAATATAATATACATATTTACTTTGGTATACAGATAAACACCCAGACACTGTGAAAAATTCATGTTCATCACACTAACATTTTCCAGTTGTGGGAATCGAGCCCACGGCCTTGGACTTAGAAAGCAGGGTCGCTGCCCACTGCGCCAATAGGCTGTCAAAAGAACTATAATTCTGATACTTAATAAAGATTGTGTAAGTACTAGTACTCCATTTTTCCAATGACTTTGTATAATGTGAAATCGATAAAACTTGTAAATAAAATGTTTTCATGTTTTATGCAAATTGCAAATGTTATGCCATGCCAAAACTTTGATCTATGGCTCCAAATTCTGACATTTATATTCGATGACTGTTTATAAGCATTCGATTCTATGATCTAGCTACTACTAAACCATCACGAAAGTCGAATAGTTCACTATACGCTAGTTCTCATTCATTAGCGTGCCATTATAAGTCCACTATTTAACATAAAAGTGCCGTCTATAATATGCTATCTATCACGCAGTCTTCGTTCTAGAACTTTCTAGGTCCAACAGCAATCTATCATGCATAACTGCCCTGTGTTCCTACTCAGCAGTGCCTTGGTCAGCCTCCGGCGCTCCTAAAAATTAATTAATCTCGAAAGTTAAAATTAGAACTTACAGCAAGTAGAAACTCTACGCCAAACTGGAGCCCCACACGTTGGGGGTGACACCACGGTAGAGCACCCGCTAGCCCTACTTCACAAACGTGACATTACCTCACCGATTAGCCCGTATAAGTCTACTAATAATCCATCAAGAAAGTCGAATAGTGCCAAAGAAGTGCTATCTTGCATACAGTCTCCTTTCTAGAACATTCTATGGTTCCAACCGCAAGCGATCCTATAAATGACCACCATAACTACTTTCTGGTTCAACTTAGCTTTGTCAGTCTGCAGCGCTCTCCGGCCGATCTATTTATCCCGGTAGTTATGAGTAGTACTTACAACAAGAAGTAGAAGCCCCACGCGGAACCGGAGCCCCAAACATTGGGGGTGACGCCGCGGTAGAGGCCCCGCACGCCCTCCTTCTTCACTATGGTGACAAACGCGCTACCCAGTCCGTCATACCGCGGCACAGTTGCGGTCCGCCCATCATTCACTAACATGAAACAAAAAATATAATATTACTAGAGCTTGCTCGCGTTTTTCGTCCGCATTTATTAAGGTTTTCTACAAATCCTGTGGGAACCGTTTGTTATCCTGGAATAAAAAGTAGTAGCTCTATGCCTATTGGTAGCTTAATTAGAGTAAGAAAGAAAAACAAACAAACACAATAAAAAGTTTTTATTCCACTAGAGATTAGCCCATGTCTAAGACAGCAAAAGGGATAACCTGTTTGGGGAAGGAACCCATAAGTTTCTTAATAATCCCTGCTGGCGACAACAATAACAACTGTCCCATTGCCTGTGTTGTAAAAAACTGTCTTCTGAGTTATGCAACCATCAGAGGTTCAACGATTTAAATGAGGGCTAAAGATTCTTTATGAATGTCTTGCTTAAATTCATTCAGCATAAATTGTTAACCCTCATTTGAATTTTAATGACAAAGACTTAAAAGATAAATAATAAATATGCTTTTGACAAATGATGCCTTTCAATTATCCAACAATGAAGTTGAAACTGACAGGAAACTAATTACACATGCTGCAAATTTGTGCTATAAATGAGCACAGTGAACTTTATGGAGCAGAATAATTAACATAATTATATATTATGTGTATATAGATAGAGTTTTCTCAATAAATAAAGACCTGCTCAGGAATCACTTTTGATGTGTATGTATTAGTAGTTACTCTATATAGCAGAGGATTGCTTATAGAAATGTGGAAGAAAACTCTTGCTACTTTTTATAAAGATCAAGTAAAACGGTAATTTTTGCTTTATTTAGTTTCGAGAAGTGAATTGACACTATATCTTATGATTAAATATAGGTTTATTATACTACAAGTAAGATGGAAGTAATAATTGAATGGAATTTGATGGAAGTTAAAAATATAATTGTTTTAAAATAATTATCACTCAATCACTATAATTGCAAAATGGTGCTAGCCTAGTAGTAAGGGTGTTGGTTTAACTTTTGGGTGAATTTCCGTCAGCAATGATATGCATTTTAATGAATTAAAATATCACTCGCTTCTATGGTGAAAGAAAACATTGTGAGGAAACCTGCATGCCTGAGAGTTCTCCATAATGTTCTCAAAGGTGTGTGGAGTCCACCAATCCATACTGGGCCAGCGTGGTACACTACAAACGAACCTATTGCACATTTTAAATGTTAGTATTCAAGGCAAAATATAAGCTGTTTGCAATCATGAAAAGTACTTTATTATGATTTCATAAAGATGATAGGTTATATATTTTTGCCTGATAGCCTTGCTTGAGTAATTAAAAGTAATCTTATCAATAAAAAAACAGTATTTCAAAACAAAGACTAACTTCAAGGCAATAAACACTTAACTGTCATCATCAACAGCAATTCCTACTAGGCAAACACCTCTCTAGTCGGATGTAAAAAAATATTTCAAAATTCATTTATTTCAAGTAGACCTAATTATTAAGCACTTATGAAATGTCAAGTCTGTTTGTAGTGACTCTACCACCGGTTCGGAAGACAGATTCCACTGAGAAGAGCCAGCAAGAAACTCAGCAGATTGCTTGTTTCCAACATCATTTTAAAGTTTAACAATCCTCAGAATTTTTCCGTTTTGGGAGAGATGAGAGCGGAGTGGCCTGCTTCCAAGCAGCCTTGTCGTTGAACAACCTTGTTGATGAACCCGTAAATAAGGCAAGTTTATGTAGAAAATTCAGAGTTTTCATCATCACTGCTGGACAAAGCACTTCTCTCTCAGAGAGTTTTGGAGCGTAGACCATGCTGCTTCAATGCAGTTATTGGACTTTAACAATTACTTATTATTGAATTTTAATCATAATAGCCATGACCACAGGTTAAACATGCTCTCCAAAGCACAGGGATTGACACCACTAAATTCCTAACTCATAACAAGTACTATAATTTTAGATTATAGATTATATGAGAAGATATTAATACGTTTAGTTTATAGTTTTTAAGTAAAAAATGTACACATTAAGTGTTGTTTGTAGTTAATAATACATAAATTCTCCTAAGCAATCCAGATCATAACTGAGTTCTTTTGAGAAAATAAATAATATTGTCAAGAATAAAACCTCTTCTTAATGCTATGAAGAACTTATCATAGATTTAATAACAGTATATATAAAAAGAGCTCTGCACAAAAACTGCAATTTACCTATACCTATACCTTCTGTATGGACTCTTGACTGCAATTTTGCAGCTGATGTACAGTTCTATTGCCTCTGTGTGTGATAATATGAACAGGCTAAAGTTGATGAAGGTAAATGAACAGAAAGTATGCAAAAAAAATAACTGACTGACTTAAAGGGTATTGAGATAATGAGCCAAACAAAAATAAACTATTATGGTGTAAACTAAAATAGTGATTGCGTCAGGATTTCTTTTGTTATTTCGGGCTACTTTCACTGCTACCCTACATTACTGCCTACACCCAAGTTCAAGGTCACCAAACAATGGCTAATAAACTTTTCTATTTTCTTCAAAGCCCATCGTAAAATTTAAAAGCTACATTGAGTTAGTAAAGTGCGCTAAAAGATGAAGATTATACACGGAAGCGAATACACAACATTGTTTGTAAATGACATAGTATTTGTGGTTAAATGTAGTAAAATTACTCACCAGCAAAACGAATTTTAATAAGATCCAAGGGATGCAGAATTAACGTTGATGTGACGCCACCTGATATACCAGCTACCAGGTGCTCGTACTTTATATGGTTGAGAAGAGCAAGTTTAGAAGACGACGAATTAGAATTCTTCATTGTAGTCATGACGAATGTAGTAAATCAAAGGCTTAATAACATCTTGATAGGACTATATTTTACGCTTACGCCTGCCCGACACTTTCCCACGTAACTTTAGCGAAATTTAATAAATAACGATTTTCACTGCACATCATTGCTTTCGTAATATTCCGATGAAATGGAATAAGCGTGAATGAAATGATTTCCACATGATTTCTTTCATGTAATTCAGTGACGTTCCTCTACACGTTATTTAGTGATGCACCAGTCGAACTTATATATTATGATACCTGTAAACCGATTCGTTCCGACGTTGGTTGAATCGTGAGAATATAAATGAACAAACAGTAATGAAAAATACGCAATTAATATAGTTCTTATGCAATAAATTGCTTGGCATGTGTGGTTAACATTAATAAGTTAAATTAATAATAAAATAAAATAAAAAGTATTCTTTCTTTTAAATTTTTATAAAGTTGATCCGATGACATGCGATACGATTCCCAAATCGAATTGTATTACTTTGTATTTTGAATCAAAGCACTGACGTAATAATTCACTAAGCGATGAAAGATTGATATAAAATAATGTAAAATAAATTATCTATTTACTATTTCATTTCATATTGTTATTAAATTAATAGAGGTAGCTTTCATTATTTATATTAACGTCAGCGAACAAAAGTTTTTGTCAAGATTTTTGAAGGAATCTTTAGAATTTTCATTAATTTTTATTAATCTTACGTAGTAGAAGGTCAATATTTAGTTCAATATTTTTAGAAACTGGAGTATAAAAAATTATTTTAGTTTTATTTTAATACTGATACAATATCTTATCTATATATATGAAAATGTTATGTTGGTTTGTGTACGCTTCAAAAACTCAAAAAGTTCTGCACCGATCGAGCTGAAATTTTAGCATTATATATAATACGCATCAAGGATTGGTTTTATCTATTTTTCTCAACTATTCAATCAAAATGTGCCACAGCGAAACGTGGCAGGGTACAGCTGAATGAATGAATAAAAAGAATTACACCCGTGCGTTGTAATATGCAAGCCATGTGTGTAATAAAAAAAGTTTTCTGCCGCCGTGCTGCACCTATAACGATATGTAATATTGATAAAGAATAATTGATTATTGACGTTGGTGTATACATTGCATATTAATGAAGGGATAAAAATGAAACTATTAATTAAGTGTTAAGTTTTTATAAATCCTGACTAAACTAATTATAATCGTATTCTCTTTGGTTGGTAAGGTAGCCTATTTGGCAACACTTTCTTATTGACAAATGACATTTTAGAATTTGACATCTTTCAAGATTTTAAGAAATTCACATTACGTAAATCAGCGAGCAAAAATTTCATAAGTGCAAGGATTGAGGAGGAAAAATGTTGAAAGTAGCAAATACTGTACGGTTTGTGGCAAAAAAGGGTAATAATGTACGCGCCCTAGCCACAGCCGCCGCCTACAAGCAGGCCCTCGTCAACGTTCCTCCGACGCAGCTTACAGTACTCGACAATGGGATCCGCGTTGCCTCTGAGGATTCCGGCGCTGCTACTGCCACTGTGGGGCTCTGGATTGATGCCGGATCGAGGTACGAGAACTCCAAGAACAATGGAGTCGCCCACTTTTTAGAGCACATGGCTTTTAAAGGAACTAGCAAAAGGTCCCAGACCGACTTAGAACTCCTCGTAGAGAACATGGGCGCACACTTGAACGCGTATACATCTCGGGAGCAGACGGTTTTCTACGCTAAATGTCTCGCCAACGATATCCCCGCTGCCGTAGAAATCCTTGCTGACATCATTCAAAATTCTTCACTCGCTGAACCCGAAATCGAACGAGAACGCGGCGTTATCCTCCGTGAAATGCAAGATGTAGAGAGCAATCTGCAAGAAGTTGTGTTTGACCATTTGCATGCAACTGCATTCCAGGGCACTCCTCTAGGACAAACCATTCTTGGACCCACCAAAAACATTAAGAAGATTTCTAAGTCAGATCTCCAGCAGTACATCAAAACTCATTATCAGCCAAGCAGGATTGTGTTGTCTGGTGCTGGTGGTATTACTCATGGCAAACTTGTAGACTTAGCAAGTAAGCATTTGGGTGGTCTGAAGAACACAGCTACAGATGTTGAGTTACTACCTTGTCGTTACACTGGCTCAGAAATTCGTGTTAGAGATGATTCAATGCCTCTTGCACATGTTGCCATTGCAGTTGAAGGAGCAGGATGGACTGATGCTGATAACATTCCTCTGATGGTGGCCAACACCCTTATTGGAGCATGGGACAGGTCTCAGGGAGGGGCTGCAAACAACGCATCTTATTTAGCCAGAGCTGCCTCTTGTGAGAACCTTTGTCACAGCTTTCAGTCATTCAACACTTGCTACAAAGACACTGGTTTATGGGGCATTTACTTTGTAGCTGAACCAATGCAAATTGAAGACATGGTCTACAATATCCAAAAAGAATGGATGAAGCTGTGTACATCAGTGACTGAAGGAGAGGTTGACAGAGCAAAGAACCTACTTAAGACTAATATGTTATTGCAACTGGATGGAACAACACCTGTGTGTGAGGATATTGGTCGTCAAATTTTATGTTACAACAGGCGTATTCCCCTTCATGAGCTAGACGCAAGGATTGACTCTGTCTCTGTGCAGAATATCAGAGATGTTTGCTACAAATTCCTCTTCGACCGCTGCCCAGTTGTTGCAGCCGTTGGACCTACTGAAGCTCTTCCAGACTACACCAGAATTCGCGCTGGCATGTACTGGCTCAGGGCGTAAACCCATAATTATTATAATATTATATTAGTAAAAATTCAAATCAGTTAAGTTAATAACCATTAAACTTCTCTCCCAAATGTCTTTTGTTTTATTGAAATAAAACTCTTGTCTTTGGAGAATGTATTTATTATAGTAAATAGTACAATAACATAGGTAAAATAATATGTAAATAAATAATTCGAATTAACTACATTATTTTTATTTATATTAATTATGGAATATTGCATAACATTACTTAATGATTATAAAATCTCTTAAAACTTAACTATAAACTAAAGAAAATAAGCAGAAAAAAAAGGTCCAGAAATATTTGTCATATTCTTTGTTACTTTTGTGAAAACGAAAGAATATGACAGATGGAGTGCAATAAAAATATTCCCAGTCTAAGTACTCTGCATTGTAGTTGTTTCAGTGGGGGTTTCTTCAGCTTTTTCTGGCACGCTGGTAACACTAGGTTTTCGTACAACAGTTGCCTGCTTCTTTTTTCCATATGGCAACACAGGCTCAGCATTGCTTATCAGACTCGCAGACGAAATAAAAACAGACACTTGTTCTGGAGTGGGACAGGCAACTATTAAAGTATCTTCATATGAATATCCAGAGTTGGTGAGAATTTGTTCTAATTGAACGAAATATCCAACCACATTATTCTGTAACAAGAATTAAATTATTATCAATCACTAAAACTGCATTTTCTCATTTTATTAAGAAAAAATTTATTTAAATAGAATCTATTTCTGGTCAGAATGGTGTTCCAATATGATATGAAGGAAACAAATGAAAAGAACTAAACTAAGTTTTGTAGCAAGCTTTTATTGCTGATTTCGCATTTATCTTTATATTTATATTTCTTGTGTGCGTGTGTATGTCACTGAACTCCTAGACGGCTGGACCGATTTGAATGAATTATTCGGTATGCGTTTGGGTGGCACCCTGGATGGTTTAGATTCACAAATCAGCCCGACAGATGGCGCTGGGGTTAGCTAGTAATTATATATGTGTGGGATTACCTACCCTTATAGGTCTAAACAATATAAATTCTGTCTCCTTATTGGCCAGATACAACTGCATTGATCGCTGTAGTGGAGCCAGATGAGTTTTTATACGTCGCTGCGTCTCTTTGACCACGACGGCCAGCTGTTCTGGAGTTGCCCACGGCTGGGACTTCAGCTGATCCATGGGAGTAAAAGCTTGGGCCTGAAATGAGGAGAAACATTGATTAAGTCTCTTATCGTATTTTAGATATTTTTGTGTTGCGTTATACAGGCATACAAAATGAAATAGTAATAGACATAGTTAAACGAAAAGAAAATCGCCCTTATTATGTTAAGTCTTTAGAATGAATATTTTATTTATTTTATTTTAGGAAAAGAACAAGCCTATTTAATTTGAAAGTTGAAGTTACATTTTAACAACATCAAAATGCAACATATTTTGTTTCAGAAGGATGTTTATTTTATGCCATGCTGTTGGTTTTTTAAAAATTCCGCGGGAACAGTATGTTTTTCTGGGATAAAATGTAGTCTATTTTACTCTTCGTCCTTTTAACTAACTCTCCTCAAAAATCAAGTTGATTAGAATTTAGATTGTTAGTTAGGGCGGACAAGGAAGTACAATCTAACAAACAAATAAATAAACAAACACAGTTTAGCTTTTGTAATATTAGTAAGGAATTAAGGATATTAGCATAACAGATGCTATAAAATTTTTCTAATAATTGATGAAATTAAATAATTAATTTTATGTATGTACTTTCAAAGGAGACTAAAACTTAACTGCAATTAATTTATAGGCATGCCTATAAACATAACAATTCATACTGCGATAAACTGTAATTAGTTGATCATTTACTATGTGACCCATTACAAAAAAATTAGTAAGTCATAATGTCTGTAATGTTGTCCAATAGAACAATGTTTTTTTATTTTATTTTATTTTTTCTTTAATTGGAAAACCAACAGTTGTAGATACTAACTAGTTAACAGATTGATTGACTTAAAACTAATAACAGGTTTCCACAGATAAGTCTTATATAAACAAGGGTACCTGATAGAACCCAGCAAAAACGCAGCAAACTAAAACAAAGTGTTAAGTTTACCTAGCATGCAACAGTTTATCTACTAAGTTGCGACGTACACTATTCATATTACCATAAAATAAGTCAATTTCGGGGTCATTGTAAACAGAATTAAGAAGGCGAGAGACACGGATTATAAAGTAATTAAATCTATTCTTAGTTTTAGTTAAGGGTACGTGCAGAATCTTTTTATGCCTAGGTAATCGCGAGGGTACAAATAAATCTAACTTAGTAAGTAATTCCGGACTATCTATTGACCCTCTAACAATGTTAAGTAAGAGACAAACGTCGGCAATGTTTCTACGTGTATGAAGGGGTACAAGGTGTAAATCCGAACATTTTTTTTTTAATTGTTTGATTCATATTTGAAGTTTTTCATACAAACCTTTTCAATAAACTCCATAATCGGTCCAGCCATAATTTCCGTGGAAAATTTTATAAACGTTTCGCAACAGCTCTTCAACTGCCTGTCGACTTCCTTCCTCGAATCCAACAGATGTTCCCTCACAATAGGAGTACCTTCCAGTAGGAATTCTAAAAGCGCATTATTGCTGTTTAAATAGAAAATCTGCCTCGGCTTCTGGATTAATCCATACGCCGCAGACCTAACGTTGCTGAAATCTAGAGTAGTCTCTTTGACAATGAAATCGACCTGAAACGGAGCGATCTGTTCCCGTAAAATCAACAGATGTTTTATTTGAAACAATTCGCCATCTATGTCAGTTTTCGTTGCTGATATCTGCTTCGCTGCGTTATCTACGCTTTGGACGCAGAGGGATATCGCCTCTTGAGCTAAACCTTGGAAGACCCGTTTTTCGAGACACCTGTAAAGCCTGGACAGGGCTGCTAGAGTTCTTCTGACTCCAGGGTACCACATTCCGTGGAGGTCGGCTGGAGAAGCTTGAGGTCTTCTTTGGGCTTCGACGTTTATGTTGGCTACTTCTTGAGATGTCGTAGAAATGTCTGATATCATAGAGTTGCGTGAGTCGCTGCGTTTAAGGCTTTGCTCGTGTAGAGAAAGGGCTATTTGCTGCAAGATGAAATTTTAAAGTTATCAATTTGATTTGGAGTAAAATAAATTTATAGTACAGTTTACTGGGCTGCATAAAATTAAAGTAATTCATTAAAGTGTAATTGTATATCACTATATAACAACCGCCAAACATTTGTTTTTATGTATACTATATTTTAATACTTTATTATCCTATTCCGGACTAGGAATAATCTAAAAAAACGAATATCCTAAAAAGTGGTCCAGCCGATCTTTGGTTATAAATGGTGTAACTAACACAACTTTCTTTTATAAGTATATAATATATATATAGATTAACACATTGATGTGAGATGTCTCTCGATAAGTTTAAAGTTTATATAAAACGTAAGCTTATAGAAAAATCCTATTATAATATTAAGGATTAAATGTGTGATAAAAAAAACTTAAAGTCAAAAAAAAACTCTAAATATGTAAGAAAATTGCACGCCAGAAAGTGGCAAACTGTTGGAACTATTGCCACACAATACCAAAAAAATGTACACAGTTAAAGCAATAAAATCTATTCTATTCTACAAAAAAGCTTGGGTATGAATTGCTCTAACTTCATAGCTAAATATTATTCGACTTTGAGATGGTGATAACAAAATTAGAGGTAAAATAATTACTACTGATATGTCTGTGGTTGACAGCTGTCAAGGGAACACTCGTTTGTTTTGCTGCGACAGTTTTAATTCCAAAATAGTTACTAAAAACGTGATTTCAATGTGTTTCTATCGTTTTTACGAACGAATAACTTACCTGCTACAAGAAATATCAAACCAGAAGACAAATAATTATAATTTGGATGGAAATTTCACTAAATCCACGATTTGGTAAATATAATTAAGTACCTACCTATGCTTATATGTGTAACGAACATTTCAAATAGACAAGAACGTCAACAGCAAAATAAACATCCGGCGATACTTCAAATTTGACACATAGAGAGTGTTGTCGTACCTCAAAAAGAAGCATAGACAACATCTAGTATCAAAAAACTTTGAGTATACCATTAACATGGACATCTCGGAAAATGCGATCGAAAAAATTCTTGGAAAACTAAAAATAGAATTAGAAACTCAAACAGAATGCATAACACGTAACGTTATCAATGCTGTTAACGCCGAGTTACAGCAAATGCAAGGGAAACTTGAATTTGCAGTGGAAAAAATATCAACTTTAGAAAACAAGGTACTTCAGCTTGAGAGAACAAACAGACAACAAAACCTTGTTTTCCACGGATTACAATGCAAGAAAGGGGAAGAAACAACAAGCATTTTAGAATTAGTAAAATCCATGAATATTGTATTGGAAGAGAAGGAAATTGACTTTATAAGGAAGCTGGGGGATCACAAATCGAGTCCTCTTCTAATGAGACTTACTACAGTGAGCAAGAGAAATGAGATCCTAAGAAATAAAAAGTCACTCAAGGCAAGAAACGTTAATATTACTGAGGATTACCCAAAGGAAGTTATTGAAGAACGAAAAGCGCTTAAAGATCAACTACTAGAGGAAAGAAAAAAGGGAAAAATTGCTTATTTTAACTTCAATAAATTGATTGTAAAGGAAGGCATTCCAACACAAAGAGAAAAGAGAAAGCAACAGTTCTCGCCACCTGCACAGGAAAATGTAACAAAACCAACAAAAAAACAGGCGAAACTAGATCAACTGAAAAAAAACAGAGGAATCTTAAATCAGAACGAACAATAGCAACGAACACTCAAACCACAGACACTAAACTTAGTCATACATGAACATGTTACACGAAACAAAAGGCCCCCACCACGGCCGGTCCCCGCGGGAGTGCCTGAAGACCAAAACCCTTCAGCAACATTAAAAACTGACTACTTCTACACGAAAAATGGTCAATCTAAAATCAAAAGCTCCATCATCACAAACAAAAATAAGCAAACCACAAAAAAACATCTATATATATCAACACTCAATACACGAACCCTCAGGACCGAAGAAAGTCTGCAAGAACTGATACTAGCAACACAAGACCTAAACTGGGATATTATAGGTATAAGTGAAATGCGAAGAATAGGGGAAACAATAGAAGAACGAGATGACTTCATATTTTACCATAAAGGAGAAACCGCGGGTCAAAAAGGAGTTGGATTCTTGATTAAGAAGCACCTTAAACCTAACATAAAGGAATTCATTGGAATTTCAGAAAGGATAGCCGCAGTACTCATAAACGTACCTCACTACAAGAAAGATTGGATGATAATACAAGTCTACGCTCCCACAGAACAATCAGACCCAATGGAAATAAATAAATTCTATGATGACCTATCTGAAATTCTAAAGGGGCATCAAAATAAATATCTAGTAATGATGGGAGATTTTAATGCCCAGGTGGGAGATAGGATTAGCACAGAGGAATTTGTCTTAGGAAAATATGGTTTCGGTAAAAGAAGTAAGAACGGGCAGAAATTAATTCAGTTCTTACTAGAAAATAACCTGATACTCTTAAATAGGGTATCACCTGACGGAAAATACAAAAATGAAATTGATTATATTACAAGTAACTACCGTAAGGCCTTTACTAACGTAAGTGTTATACAAAACTTAAACTTTAACACAAACCATCGGATGGTTAGAGCGGAAATAAATGTACGACAACCAAAAACGTCAAGGAAAAATTTCAGTCACCAGAACTATATTAAATTAAATAATACTAACGATGCAATCACAGAAACAAATAAATCCCTACATGAGACAATCATTCAGACTTCGTACCAATCTCTAGGTGTATCAGAAAAATATAATAAGATAGAGAAAGTACTGAAAGGAATACCAATAAAGTTAAGAATCGCTAAAACTAGTAGTCTAAGTGAAAAAACTAAGAATTTGATAAAATTAAGGAGGATTGCATTACAAGGCCAAAACAAAAAAGAAAACCTCCGCAAGGTGGCCGAAATCAGCAAAAAAATTAGAGAAAGCATGAGACGTGACAGAAAAATAAGGAGGCTCGAGAGATTAGAGCACCACATAAAAAAGACAGGCGGAATGAGAAAAGCTTTAAAAGAACTAAGAGAGACAGGAAAGGAGTGGATAGCGAAAATAAAGAAAAATAACAAAACCATAACGAAAAGGAGAGAAATATACAAGGCTGCTACAAGCTTCTACAGCGAACTTTACTCTTCAAATAACTGCTCAAGAAATGAGCCGGTACAAATAATACAAACAAACTCTGAACCAAAATTCTTATTGAGCGAAATAGTGAAAGCAATAAAAAGCCAGAAAACGGACAAAGCTCCAGGGCCGGATAAAATAAGTAATGATCTCTTAAGGGGTACGATGGATGAGGTGGCACCAGTGCTCACCTCAGTATTTAACGAAATCCTAGCAACTGGAATAATACCCACACAATGGGGAATATCGCACATCATTTTGATCCATAAGAAAGGGGTAAAAGAGGATATAAGCAACTACAGACCCATAAGTTTAATGTCAAATGTATACAAGATTTTTTCTAAGGTCATTCTTGGTAGAATAGAGGCAAAGCTTGAAGAACAGCAACCAAATGAACAGGCAGGTTTCCGCAAAAATTTTTCGACAATCGACCATATCCATACGGTTAGACAACTACTGGAAAAGTATAATGAGTATAATAAATGCCTTTATATGGGTTTTATCGATTATACGAAAGCTTTCGACAGTCTCTTCCATTGTCGCATATGGACTAGCCTAGAACAACAAGGTATAAGTAGATCATATATTAATATTATCAAAGGTATCTATACAAATAGCAAGGCACGAATACAGCTGGAAGTATTGGGAAATGAGTTCCCCATAAACAGAGGTGTCAGACAGGGTGACCCGATGTCCCCTAAATTATTCTCAGCTGTCCTAGAAAGTATTTTCCGAAACCTAAACTGGAACGAAAACGGGTTAAACGTAAATGGGCAAAGACTTCATCATCTTAGATTTGCAGATGACATAGTGCTGTTTGAAGAATCACCATCAAAACTGGGAAAGATGATACAAGAGCTGGCGATTGAAAGTAGCTATTTTGGCCTAGAAATAAACAAAAACAAAACAAAAGTTTTGACTAACGTAAGTAGCGTCTCAACACCAATCACTTTAGGAGGAGAAGTCATTGAATATGTTAAAGAATACACCTACCTGGGGCAATTAATATCACCAGAGGATCAAACAACTAAGGAAACAAATAAAAGAATAGCCCTAGGCTGGAGAAAGTACTGGTCGCTTAAGGAAATTTTAAAAAGCAAGGAGATGAATCTAAACATGAAGAAAAAAGTCTTTAATACATGCATCCTTCCATGCATCACATATGGCTGTGAAACCTGGGCGCTAAACAAATCCCACAGAGAAAGTTTTGAGAGATGTCAGAGAGCAATGGAACGTAGCATGGTGGGTGTAAAGAGAGGAGATAAAATCCGGAGCTCCGATATTAGAGACAAAACCGGGGTAACAGACATTTTAACCAGGATGGATCAGCTCAAGTGGAGGTGGACGGGTCACATGCTACGAGACAACCAAGGAAAGTGGAGTACCCTAGTAACTCATTGGTATCCACGAGATGGACAAAGAAAAAAGGGTCGGCAACAAAGACGTTGGGAAGACGAGCTGAAACTTACAGCTGGTCCACTATGGAGAAGGGTGGCACAGGATCGTAAGCACTGGCGAGAGCTGGAGGAGGCCTTTGCCGTGAGGCACACAGAGCTAAGGGACTTTATTTAATGATAAAATGAAATGTAAAAAGTTAATGTAACTCTTCTCTGAAATAAAAGGCTATTTTATTTTTATTTATTTTATAATTACTACTGTTAAAAGGAATGAAGTGATTACCCGCCTGTTCGAGAAACACTGCTAAAGTAGAGTGGTCTTTGGTCATGTATACGGTTTCTGGATGTTCTCAATTCTGTGTTCTTAACCTACCTCCATCATCAGAAGTTTGTCGGGGTAGGCGAGGTCTCCAGGCGCGGGACGGTATTTCAGCACGTCAGCGCGTAGGTGTACGTGGGCGCGAAACACGAGGCGTTCCTGAGCGTCTTGCAAAAGGGACCGCGCGGCGCTTCCTAGGGCACTTAACGCCGCTGTCGTTTAAGGAAAAAAGAAGTATGCGTCATAATTTCCAGTAGCTTAGAGACTTCGAATCCCGGGTCGTGCCATAAACTCTTGATATTTTTATTTTACTGTTAAAGAGTTTCCAGTATCAGATTAAGGAATTTTGTGGTGTCAACCTCCGTGCGTCAGAGAGCACGTTAAGAAATCAGTCTCGGTTATCAGCACGTTTTAGTGATAATAGTAGTTTTTCCACCAAACCGCATTTGTTTTTTTTCCATTAGACAACAGCAAAAGAGTTTTTGTTTATTTTTTTATTACCTACCATAAAATTATAAGTATGTAATAAACAATAAACTTAAATAGGTTTATTGAATAGAATTACAAAAAAAGCAATGCTTCTGAAACGCATTTTTTGTCTGGTGAGAGGCTTCGGTCGTGGCTAGTTACCACCTTACCGACAAAGACGTGCCACTAATCGAATTCCGGTACGATGTCGCGTAGAAACCGATTAGGAATACGGGTTTAATATAACTGGCATACTCCCTAACAGTTTAGCCCGCTCGCCATCTTAGACTGCATCATCATTTACCTGGTGAGATTGCAGTAAAGGGCTAATTTGTGGTGAATTGAAAAAAAAAAAAATTACCTAACCTAACCTAAAATCATCGCACGTTTTGGTTCGTTTCGGTTTCGGTCCGAAACCGAAGCATCCTTAGGGGAAAGACAACAGCTCCTGAGAACTTGCTTAGAGGGTACATTGCCGAATATCTGTTTGGTGTGGAGTATAAGGATTGAATAAAATATAAATTAAAACATTCCGTTTCTCCTGCATTTCGCGGAGTATAGCAAATAAAGCTTAAATTTCATAAGTGTGCTGAGAAAACTATTGATGATACATAATTAATATGTACTACATGATTAAAGTACTTATTATTGCCTACAAAAGAGTCCGCGAGAGAATATATCTAACTATCATAAATAAGTCACAATAGCCACTGTTGTGTTCTAAAATTTTATATGTAGGGTATTAATACAGCAGTAAAATACTTTTTTATTTCAATTGGACATTTAATTTAAGGAGTACACCTAAATAAAACAGTTATTTTTAGGGAAGCAACTAATTGAAAAAGTTCCTTTTAAAAACTACACCCGATTTAATGGAACTGCACCTAAATTGAATGCCACATATCTACGTGATGCCTTAAAAACAAGAACGAACGCGGAGTCGGCGGCTTTTTTATGTAGACTCTTAGATTTATACTCACGATCGTTATTGACCTGCTCCTCTATGACCTCGACCCTCAGTATAACGCACAGCTCCGCGAGGGTCTCCAAATGGTTAATGTGAATGATGTACGGCCGCAGAGTTTCATACAGCCCGTTGCATAACGACTGCAGGTATTCTCTGGAAAGGCACTGAGCTATTTTAAAATGCCGACCTCCGTGGCGTAGCGGTGAGCGCCGTGGTTTTAAATAAGAGGTCCTGGGGTTAATACCCAGCATGGGGTAATTTAGGAATTTGTTATTTCGGTTTTTGCTCTGCTTTTTTTTGTCTCTGGTGGAAGGCTTCGGCCCAGGCTAGTTAAACCTAACCTTCCTACCGACAAAGACGTACCACTAATACCACTAACTAAAAGGTACCATTATGCGCAATGTTATACTTACTCTAGAGCAGGTGAAGTGTCGGTGAAGAAGTGCGTATACAACGAGCACTCGTCGCGTACAGCGTGCGCAAGTAACGATCACGCGGCACGCAATAGCGCGCGGTGATCCCTCAACTACGTGAAGCCGTAATAGCGTGTGGATAGATGTGGATTTTAGTTATATATATAGTTCACCTGCGCGCGATACAGTAGTACTCGGCGCGTCTCCGCTTTGGAAACACGGCTTATATACATGTGAGTCGCATTAACATCTTTTATTTGGAGTACTCCCAGTGACATCCCAGTGTACCTAAGAAAGAACAGGGTACCGCAATAAGCGCATTGGGTAGGAGCTCGACTTCACTTTGGGGGCGCCGAGTTCGAATCCCAGCACGCACCTCTAACTTTTCTTAATTATGTGCGCTTTAAGTAATTAAAATACTTACTTCAACGGTGAAGATAAACATCGTGAGGAAACCTGCATGCATGAGAGTTCTCCATAATGTTCTCAAAGGTGTGTGGAGTCCACCAAACCCCACTGAGCAAGCGTGGTGGACTACGGCCTTAACCTTACGTCATTGTTGGAGGAGACCCGTGCTGTTAGTGGACTGGTAATGGGTTTATGTGATTACGATGATGATCCTTCAACTGATTTCCCACTGTGTTACATTCACCCTGCTATACGTTATACTTACTCTAGAGCAGGTGAAGTGTCGGTGAAGTAGTGCGTATATAACGCGCACTCGTCGCGTACAGCGAGCGCAGGTAACGGGCACGCGGCACGCAATAGCGCGCAGTGATCCCGCACGTATTTGTCCTAAACTGATTTCCCACTGCGTTACATTCACCCTGCTATACGTTATACTTACTCTAAAGCAGGCGAGGTGTCGTTGAAGAAGTGCGTATACAACGCGCACTTGTCGCGTACAGCGAGCACAGGTAACGGGCACGCGGCACGCAATAGCGCGCAGTGATCCCGCACGTGTTTGTCCTCAACTGATTGCACACTGCGTTACACTTATTCTGCTACATGTTATACTTACTCTAAAGCAGGCGAGGTGTCGTTGAAGAAGTGCGTATACAACGCGCACTCGTCGCGTACAGCGAGCGCAAGCAACGAGCACGCGGCACGCAATAGCGCGCAGTGATCCCGCACGTATTTGTCCTAAACTGATTTCCCACTGCGTTACATTCACCCTGCTATACGTTATACTTACTCTAAAGCAGGCGAGGTGTCGTTGAAGAAGTGCGTATACAACGCGCACTCGTCGCGTACAGCGAGCGCAAGCAACGAGCACGCGGCACGCAATAGCGCGCAGTGATCCCGCACGTGTTTGTCCGCCGCGTTACGTAGCGCGCCCGCCGTCGCTCCGCCCGCCACGCGCTTCCTACGTGAAGCGTACTCCCGTTGCAGGTCGGATAGGAGTGACGCGTAACTGACGATTGAGAGAGCTTTTATTTATTTTTATTTTTTTATTTACTTATCAGCTTTTCAAGGGAAACAAACAGTACTATTACACATAAAAGTAATGACGTATTTTTATATCACATAAAACAATTAAGTTCCCACAACTTATACGATAACATTAACCACAATTGCTTAGGAATAAGTACCTACTAAGATATTTATACATACATTACGCTATAAAACTTGTAAACAAATTAAGAAATACTGGTGAAGGGCGCATAAGCATAGTTCACAAGGAATCCCCCTGTAATACTATTAAATCAAAAGAAGTATTTTATAAACTTTAAATGCATATAAAAAATTTCGGAACCGACAGGATTTGCGCCTGCGACTCTCTTCGAAACGAAATTTATAAAATTTGATAATTCCTCCAAGTGTAGGTAAAACACTAGTAAATTTATTAAATAAGAAACAAAAGAAGCATATTCACTCTAAGTGTTTACTTATGACATTGACGATAAAAGACCGACTCGGTCTACTAGTCTACTAGGTACTATGCGTACCTACGCAACGCGAAACGTACCTAATAAAGTGGCAGGAGTCACTTGATTTTAATTTTGCATGTATCTGATTTCTTTTAGTGGCAACTATGGCAGTGGTTTGCTCTAAAAAGCTATGATAAACTTGGACAAACAAGTGAGTTGGCAAACCAGTAATAATAATAATTATTTCATTTATTTTAACTTGCATTAAACATGACAAGAAGACAAGAAGCTTACTAGTAAAGTTACAGCATACTCACTCTTCATTGACCTTTGCCCGTTTCTCCACCTCACCCAAAACCATTTTCAGCTTAGGAGCAGCAGCTTGGAATTTGCCGAAGTATACAGCATAAGCCGTGTCCATACTCTCCCCATCGCTGGGTTCGTCTGGTGTCAGCACTTGTTCCGTAGCGTGGTTCAGTATGTGAGTCACATATGCACGTATGAGGGAAATGGCCCGGCTTTGCAAGTGGCGGTACTTCACAGAATAAGTATGAGCCTCTTTGAATGTGATCTGGAATGGTAAACCATGCATAAATTATGCATCTATTTATATTTAGTAAGTTTAGGGCAACTTAAGCAGATTGAGCCTTAACATTGTAACATGACAATATACAAAACTTATACACAAGAGTGTTTATTCCTACTCTATTTTTGTCTTAACTATAATATATATGTATAGACTTTAAGTATATATTTTCATAGTTTAAATTATGATAAAGAAAAAAAAACATAAGTGTAAACATAGTCAGAAAAACAAATAAAATGGAGAAAGTTTTTAATTACAATTGTATTCTTTAATTACTTAAAAAAAACTTAAAAAATTATAATAATTGTTTCACATAAAAGGACAAGTAAGAAGAAACGGACAATAGTTTGTATTAATATTAGCTGTTGACCACAACTTAGTCCACTTTCTTTTCAAGGTTTGTAAAAATACTGTGAAATTTGTTATGATTGGGTTAGCTGTGCTATTTTTAATGTCCCTTGAGAATGTTACCGTTGCGGTAACATTTTCTGATAATGATACTTACGTTAGCTCTCATATAATCCAGGCACTCATCAATCTTTGCAAGCACGTTGAAGAACGCTTCGCTGTTCACAGACATTGTGGAACTGTTTAGCCTTTGTGACAGATGCTCCACTTGAGTGAAATAGTGCAGTTTCTGTTTTATGTCCTCGCCTTTAAAAATATAAGTGAAATTAATAATTAGATAGATAGACTAAGTTTGTTGTGATAAAATACAAGAACACAAAGTCAGTATGTGTGGGCATCAATAGTACACTGCTAGACTAAATGCCTCTCCTAACTGGAGGATTTGCCACTAGATTGTAGTAGTAGCACAGAGGATGCTTCTGCACGTTCTCCGTTTAATTTAATGTGATCTTTTACTGGCAAGGAGTGTAGGAAGCTAATAGTGAAGAGAACTGTTAATTGTGCACAAAATAAAGATTAATTACACCTACATAAACAGACATACTATATTTAAATAATATATATTTAATGCTTATAAATATTAAACACATATCCCTAAAAGGTTAGCCCACTATCCGATACTGCATCATCACATACCAGTTAAACTTGCAGTCAAACACTAACTTGTTGTGGAATAATAAGAAAATGAAGCTCAATAGTGCATGTTGTCACTAAATAACAAACTGCTCTTACCAATTCCTGAAAGTTTATTTTGATCAGCCAATAACTGCTCACTCATATTGTGCAGGGCATTTGTTTTGTTTGACACCAAGTTGTATTCATCTGACAGTTTATTCAAGTCTGACAAGGTTGCTGTTATCTGTAAAATTATGTAAAACATATGAATGATGTCCTACAATTGTTTCGGTTTATTAATCTACTAGAAACTGTTACTTTTGCCATGGTTAAAAGTATTCCACTGTACCAACTTTCATCAAGATCAGTGCAGTGCTTGATACAAATATAACCTATATTCCGCTCAAACAATTTAACAAACAGACCCACTTTGGCATTTATATTAGTATTGATTTGTTGAAAAGATTTTTTTTAATACAAAAAATAATGCTTTGTCATACCCAAATATCAGGAGAACTGCAATGTTGGTTTAGGCATCAATATGTTTGACTACCAAGCATACATTAGATCTAAAATTGTTGGGCTACCCAAAAGTTATTACACCAGGAAATGGTTCTAACTTTGGGCACAATATTGTATCCTAATTATTATGAACAGAATTGAGTGATGTAATTATCACATAAGTCAGGGTTGGAGATCCACAATGGGGTCAATGTGGGGTGTCAAAGCACTAAATCACTCTCTTAAAGGAGGTTGATTGGTTATTTTTTTTGTTCTTTTGGCTAGTTCTTCATCCCCAGTCATCCATAAGATTATGGGGATGAAGAACTAGCCAAAAGAACAAAAAATTAATGAAAACACTAATTACCTGACTATTTAAAGCAACACACTCATTCCGCCTGTCCTCCAGCTGTTTATAATATGCTTCATACGGTTCATCATACTTCTTCACATCCTGTTCATTTAGTCTATCATACCAGTCCAGAAACTCATATGTAGAGTCCACTTTAGGTATTTCATCAGCATCAGTTGTGGGATCAACATCTGCGGTAAACTGAAAATTTAAAAAAATGCTGTAGTATTTAAGCAATGATAGCTTAGTGGTTAGAAAGTCTGTGAATCCACACTTGGGCAGCTTGATGTAGAACTGTTATAACTGATCTCATTCTGAGAGAAGAGACCTGTACCCTCTAGTGGGCCAGTAATTGATAATGTTGCTTTTAACTGATTTAAATGGTTTGTTTTATTTTGCTATTAACCAATAAAAATTTCACTTTTAGTTAAAACTTTTGGGCAGCCCTCAGTTTTGAACTAGGCTTCAGCATCTGGAACTTATGACTATTAATATAAATTGTAGTTCTAGGGGTTTCTTTTGAAATTATTGTGCAAGTGTTCCAGCTTTTGAGCCTCAAAACATATGATGTTTTAATTTAAATGAACATTTAACATAAAAAAATATATTTAAGTGTTTGCCGCAACAAGCTCCGGTGTGGATTTTCCGTGGGAGGTTTTATTGTTTAATTACTCGGTTTAACCACTGTCGCCTTCTTGGATATCACCTCAAAATACTTTGTCTCACAATTTATAAACATGCCAGTATGTTCGTTTTAAGTGGATAGAGAAAACAATTGGATAATATACTAAAAGCAAAGGTTTGTATTTCTATGCTAAACTATTAATCACTATTGGAAAAACTGACAAATTGGTTTACATCTTCATCTGTTATTTCGCCGAGAGATAGAGCTTCTAAATCAAGTATAGCTTCTCTTTGACTCGACGTTAGCGGTGCTACGGGATTATCAGAAGTCTCCCATAGCAGCAATTTATTCTGAATCTCTTTCAAAGTCATATTATCCATGTCTTTCTACAAAAACTTCATAATTCAAGAAATAAATACAAAATTTATGAACTCTTAGGTGACGTGAAATGTCAATTTTCTAACGTCAACGTCAAAGTAGGCCAAATGTTAAGTCCAGAAATAGAAAACCATTTTAATCAGTTTAGTTATTTAGTATATTGTTAAATATTAAATGGTTCTATTAGATTTGGCTTTAAGGCTAAGTTTATTAAAAGTGATTATTTCAATATTATATAAATTTGTTAGCTATGGTTTATACTGCCATCTAGTATTGAATAGTTAACTCTTTTTGTAAAATGATTTGCTAACTATGAAATGACTATGAAGCTATGAAAACGTACTATTGACGCCATCTAGTAGAAAAACGTTGAATGAAAATCGAAACGTTGAAAAAAAATGAAACTTATGAATAAGATTCACACTATGCAAAAGATGGCGCTATTGCTGTTTTATTAAAAGTTTTTTTTAACATGACATTCAATGCTATTTCTCCCAATTACTAAAAGTATGTAATGCCTACCTGGGTAGTAGTAAATCTAATGACAGAAATACTTTTGGTATTCCAGAAAAATTTAAAAATCATTCTCGTTTTCGGATAGTTGGTACTTTTTGAAGGGTTATTTAAATATTGCAATAATAATTATTCGACAATTAACCGTAGATTATAAAAGATAAGCAAAGGATTTCCCTTTCAAATTTTTATTTTTGAGCAAGCTTTACAAAATAAGTTTAGAAGGTAAGTACAGGTAGGTAGAACCAACCAGCTTACTTTGGTAAGCTTATCCTTTCCTCAAATTGCTGAGAAGACACTTGTCCAAAATGAATTACGGTACCTAGGTAGGTACCTACTTATATACGATTAGAAAAATATTAGAATAGATTACCTGTCTATTTTATTACCTATGTACCTAATATCAAAATAATTAGTGGTAGTTTTTATTATTCTTGCCGAAGCGTTCTTAAGATATACTATTAACTGTGGTGGTGCTGACGCACACCTTTGAGAATATTATCGAGAACTCTCAGGTTTGCAGGTTTACTCACGACTTTTTTCTTCACCGGTGAAGCAATTGATATTTTTAATAAGTTAGAAAAGTTAGAGCTGAGATTCGAGCTCGGTCCCCTGAAAGTGAAGAAGCCACTGGGCTATCACGGCTTCAATCTTAGTATGCAGTCATTTATTGTTATATTTTTAGCACCTATTTTACACATAAAAGTAGTTTGAAGATAGGTTAAAATTAATTTAAGTCAGGTAAAAAAAAATGATTATACTATCTTCATCAAAATGTCCTAAAGAAATGCACAGAGCCTCCTATATATTACATAGTAAGTACTAGGTAGGTATTTCATGCATTTTTTTATTCGCCTCGTAAACTAGGATTTGTTTGAAACCCAATTGGCACCTGTATTTAATAACAAAGCTTTTATTGTTTGAAATATAACTTGTTAGGTTTTAGAGATGCCGAATGAAGTTAGTACGTTAGGCATATTTTTTTCATGTTTGTATTCGGCCGAATATTCGGTTGATTTGCCGAATAATTACCGAATATTTAAATTATTGTTAATATTTAAAAAATAACATTTTATGTAAGGTTAACTAATTACTAAAGTGTGGTTTATTCCAAAAGTTGTACATAGTTTTTGTTAATGAATGAAACACTACTTTTAGTACCAATTATTTATTGACAAAATTAAAAGATTAATTTTGAGAATCAATTTCAATAAAATGTTAATAAAACAAACTTCTGATTTTTTCTTACAAATGATAAATAATTTTTTTTTTTTTGAAATTGACAATTTTTACGAACACTGCTTTGAGTAACAACTTTTTCAGAAAATAATTCGGTATATTTTTTATATTCGGCCGAACATTCGTATTCGGTTGAACATATACATTCGGCGTTTCTCTATTGGGTATATAATGGACTCAAGTAGGATTGGAACCTACTCACAACCGTCACGGACTCGCCGTACCATAGGCTTATATACTTATCATACTGGTAGAATGGTGTACACCTCAATATTGGAAAAGTGGCATGTACCACCATCAGTTCATTCCATCATCCATTAAAGTCTTATTGCTGGGTGCAGGCTCTTCCTCTCATAGGAGAGACGGATTGAAAGCTTAGACCCACCATCTTGCTCTGTTGCTGGCTGGCGAGACTTTAACGATCACTATCACATATTAATGATAATATGGGTTAAAGTGATAAGGAGAACATGTTTTATCAAGTTGGGAGTGTGGGTAGAGGATTAAAAATCAAAGAAATACAAGTTCGAGTAATTTTGCATTTATTGGGTACGAGGAACCATCTTGGTCAACATAAGCTACAATGGACATTCTGTTTACAGTATATTTACAATATCAGAATCATAATAATATAATTTCATATCTAATAAATGGAGTTAATTACTGCATAAGTATTCACAATAATTAAAGAGCTCATAGAACATCTATACAAATACGCAGTAATGTTGCCTTGTACAAAATACTATATATTATTTACTAGGAAATAGTCACAGTGGCTGGACTAACAGTCCCTGAGTTAAACTATAACTACACATCGACCAGCCACTTTGTTCGATTATTCAACGATAAACAATAAAGCAAATTTAAATACAGCGTTAAACTTAACTACACATCCGACGGAGTCTGCTTGTCTCCGACCGAGACAATTCCTTTCGTCTCCCACACAGACTATTTACACCCGCAACTATTACGACTTGTACTATATACAAACAATTTTAATCATTAAAAAAATACAATGTAAATCGCCTTTCAACTTTCAAACCACTATCTATCATCGTTTATATAGGGTTGGAATAAAAATAGTTTTTTTTTTTTAGTTTCAGCGTGCAAAATCCACTAAAGCCAGCGTTGTCGAGGCTACACTCTCGAAACGGCTACATTCTAAACGTCTCTTTACTCTTTAGTAACTAACATCAATTACTGATGGTACATCCGAACATTAAGTTAACTGTATTCATTAATAGTATACGACTAAATGAAACATCACACATTCATCAACTAACAGATCATTTAACTTAAAGGGGCCTGAAGGGTGATATGAACTTTGTTTGGGAGGAATACTGATGGAAAACATAATGACTTTTTTTTATTATTGAACAGAGTTAATTCATTCACTAGTGGTGGAATCTTTCAATGTTTGTATGTTTACCGAAATAAGGTAGAAATCTTACAGCTACCTAGATGTACAATATAAATAGAACTCCAACTTATTTTGTGGTGAAATGACACATGAAATTACAAAAATGTCAGCTTGTACACTATTATCAGGCTGTGGTCTAGATTCATAAAATTATCAGTTTTTTTATGTAATGGAACAAAAACGCCTGTCTTTAACGATATTAAACTAGGATACATTTAAGGATCAATACTCATTCAGCGGTCATCAGAAGCACTCGTTCATTTCTAAGAATCTCTTCAAACTCATGGATAAAACCTAAAATACGTAATATTCATTATTATTTATTCCATAAACAACTGCAGAGTCAAGGTCACAATGTCATTTTATTGTAACACGTTTTAAAAAAAACTCGATAAATAACTTAAAAATTACATACACTATAAAGATTAGAAAATAAATTAACAGTCATTGTTCAATGCGTATAGTATTATTTTAACTATTTTATTACATCTATCATATAAACACACGACTTATGAGATATTTTCTTACGCGGAGTACCTATTAGTTACGTTACGGATGCCGGTGCCCAGACGTGGACCGAACGGAAAATGTTTAAATTAGTTACGTCGACACTGTAGAGGCTCGTCGCCGAGAGGCTTAGCGGAAGCGTGGCGCGCTTAGCACGAAATTCTGCACCCTAAAGATTAAATAACGGGAAAATATACGTCTATGAATCCAAGCATAATACCGAAGCTCGCCGAGCGCGGCCGCTCGGAGCGGGTGATGCGCTAACTAGATACGAGTAATGGTGTAATAGTATGGCGTACGATATCGATTATTGTGGTGGCGACGACGGCGGGCGCGCGCGCCTCTGTGTCCCTCGGCGCGGGGCCGATCCGTCTCGACACACGAATTAACATAGCACAGCCATGGCGACTCCCTGGGTCGCCGAGAGCGGGGGCCGCGGGAGCCGCGCGGCGGAGTCACGCGGCGCCCTACGACACGGGCGGCTGCGGGCCCTGCGGCTGCGGCGGCGGCTTGCTGCCCGCCGCCGGCAGCTGCGCCAGCGTGTCCTGGCTGGCGTGCGCGCGCAGGTAGCTGTTCTCCACCTCCAGCTGGTTGATCCGCTCCATGAGTTCTGCGATGCGCTCCTTCAGCACTTCAACTTCCTCGCGCACCGCGAACATCAAGTGGCTCTTAACCAGATCCTGAAACAACACGAAACAAGCATGTTAACACCACGCGAACAACAGCAGAAATTCACTTCGTAACTGGCTACGAAAAACAAATATCAATTTCGATGAAAGGGGATAATTTATAGATAACTATAAAATGGCCACGCATGGGTTTTTGTTGTGGGCTACTTCCTAGACCAAGCGCGTTTGACACCCTCGTAGCTTTAATTTTAAGTTCATGATTATGGTAATCGCCATCATCTCCCTACCATGTACACATTTTTCATGTAATTTACATAACAAAAATGCCATCTTTCGGGCCCACTTAAATAGAGATATTTGTGATATTCATTTTCCAAAAAAGTTTAGCTAAATTAGTCAAGCAGTGTATATAAATATTTATCTTATTCTTATAAGAATATAGCGGCAATAATTCTGGAAAAACACGAAAATAAGTAAATACTTATTATGTATGAGATATAAAAACGTACCTAACACGATTTTTATGACATATTAAACTAAAGGTTCTAAAATATTGTACTACAATAATAAGATACACCCACGAGCGCACAATTTAGTTATGATAACTTTTTATAAAAAACATAAATCATTATTTACACACTTAACAAAAATAATTTCCAAGACGCTTGCGCATAAGTAAACAAAATACACGAAACACGGTTCAATAACTCGAGAGTCGAAGTATTATTACCGCGTTGTAAACACTCCAAAAATGTATAAGTTGAAAAAAATTTAAAACGTACTTTTGTATCGGGCACGACCACGTAACAGGGTTCTTTTTGACCCTTCTGCCTGATTTCGTATAGGCAGGCATCACGGGGTTTGATGACATCAATCATGTTTGAGAATTTCAGCGATCGACCGGTTTTTCAGGACTACTTGAAGTACGTTGTTAGCGGACGATGACTAAAGTACTACTGCGTATGAGAGCACGGGCTACGGTACAAGTGGCGCGATATCGAGCAACGTCTGCGCGTCCTACCGGGCGACTGATGGTCTGAGCGCGCGCATGTCCTATTTAAAATGGCGGCAGAACACGTCACCGCCACGCGATCAACGTATGAACCCTGCACTCCACTACAGCTAGTATACTCGTATATCGCAAAACAACAAAGTTCTTGTGTTCAAAGTTATATGAATTATTCTCCCGGTAACACAACAAACAAATACTGAATAATTCATCAATTATAATTTGTATTACACAATTCATTAATTTATCTCTACGTTTTATGGATTTTGTAATCATATAGTTATCTTTGTTGTGGTAACTAATTTTATATAATATTGATTTGATTTATAAACGCTTTATGTCACGCTTAATTTGAAATAGGTAATAATTGTTCCTCTATAGGCGATGCAATAGGAAAACTTTACGTAATAACTAATAGATCATCGTCGCTTCGGTCATCTTTATTTTATTCATCATATTCAGCATTTATTACTCATTGCATCTTTCTAGAACATTCGATATATTGCTCGAACGTATTGGCAAAACAGACTGTAACTTTTGGCACGTTTATTTATTATTTTTTGTTTTCAGTTTAGAGTCATATCTTGCCCCTTTATGGAAATGATACTACACTCAAAATAATACTTAAGGACAATCACCAAACACCTTTGAGTGCTATATGGATTGCAGAGGTTGAGTCATATCCATTTTCTATATTCAATCTATCCGTAATCTACAGATTGTTTTCTTAAACCTTTGTTATGGTCAAAAATCATCCGTACAAATTTTAATAAATAACAACTTTGCTAAGCAACTTATTACTATCAGATTACAGATAGATTGAATATAAAAAAACATACGTTAATCCAACTAAGTAAAATGTTTTTTATGATAATGTAAAGAGGGAATGCGGACATCAATTATGATACAAGATTGAATTAAAATCACATTCAACTTGCCATGTAGGCAATCGTTGGCGTCAACCCATGTAATTCCAAGAATCTCCGCAATCACAATCTGCTTATTACTGTTTGAGTTTTGAACTATGCATCTATTCTTCTGTATACCTACTTACTTGGAATGTGGATTATCTTACGTGAATGTCTCAAGGTGTAGGTAGGTACACCAAAGTAGACGCGTTCGTTCATGACACTAAATGTAGTCTGGGCTAAATTTCCTGATTTTATAAATAGTACCGATTAAAAATAAACCGAACGATGAGGCATTCACGTGGGAGCTGCGACCTTCGGCATGCAGGAAGAATCCGCACATTCAATTATGCTGAATACTGGATTTCATCGGTTACTGTTGGTCCACCTACGTCACAGCTGCAGATTGACAGGGCGCCAATAGGTTCATTGAAACGAATCGCATTATTAATATTCAATTGGTTGCAGCATCGCTCGATACTGACTTCTGTGATCGCATAAACCTGTGCGCACAGAAAACAGGAAACTTGCGATTAGATACACACATCACTCATCCGATAATGGCACACGCATAAATTAAACAGTAGTTATCGCAAGTCTCGACATTTGCATGTCAGTGGGTGAATTAGATAACGAGGTATATGCTTAGGTGGCACGATAAGAGGCACGGGCTTATTTAATTATTGTAAAAAAAAACAGTACGCCATCAGTTGAGAGGAGGGCAATCGAAATCAGTGCAATGTCCCCATTGCGAGTGCAGTGAACTTTTTCACAGTCACATACGAAAATATAGAAAGCGATGATATAAGGGACCCAAGGGCACAAGAATAAAACCTGTCTCTTTACATTAAACGGATACCCAACTGGAAGAAACAAAGATAGCTTGTGATATTTTGTGCAGATTTTAAAATCCTAACAATGTTTTACAACTAAATTAGATCATGATAAAAAAGTCAACATGCATAATTTATAAAAATGTATTAATATAAAAATAAGTAAATTAATTTACATCGTAAGTATAGAAATTCCATTCATTGAAAAAAAATGAAAAAAAAATTACAGCTATATCAAAAAGAGAAATAACGGTAAATATTCCTAAAGAGAAAAACATCCGTATAGAAGTTAATTTATATCAGAAACATTACAACAAAAGTGTTTTTGGTAATAATAATTTAGAACTTATTGTAAAAACAAATTAACGATTCTAAACACACCATTCAAACAACAGGTTTCACCGCTGGAATAAATAAACAAAATAAAAGAGTTGGAAACGTAGAGGCAGTCGTAAACTTTAGAAATGACATCATCGCCATATAAAACAGCGGCCACGCTATACAATTGAGTATAAAAACACGGAGATCATACGTTGGCGTGCTACTAATGACACAATTAATACCCCAATTCTTTTGTTTACAAATTCGTTTGGGCAATCTATTTGGTTTGTTTTGGCACTATAGATATAAAAATAGTCTGTTTTTTATCTCTTGTTGCTAGTATTTGGGAAAAGTAGTGGCCCCTACACTAAATCGGACAGTCATATCGTAGGAGACCGTAAGTATTAGGCCGGAATTGAACTGAAAACTGAATTATTATTATTAAGAGATACTCGCAATTAGAGACTAATGGTAAAAAATTGTTATAATTTACTGCGTCTTTTGAATTTCAACATTGGCTGAACTAGTTGAATTTGTAAAAATAACATTTGTTTATTATTACACAGAAGAGTCAGTCAAGTGAAAATAAAATTTGCGCCCTCAATAACACAGTGGGCTTGAGGTATTTCAAAACCACATGTGTAAATACTTCTGCGATAATATCTGGTAATATTCTGTTGTCTTACGATATTATGTGTTTGCAAAGGTGCAAGACAATGCGCTATTTATACTTATGACACAGTTTTATGGGTACAAGTGATTAATTACAACGTCTGTTTTAAGCTAAAGTCCGATTAAAAACATTCAAAAGGATACAAATTACTGATTTAAAGGGTGATGAACTTTTATAAAATCACACTGAAGTACTTTTTATATATACTTGAGATTCAACAAACATAAGTTTTA
The DNA here is from genome assembly GCF_905163445.1 of Pararge aegeria. NCBI lineage: Eukaryota > Metazoa > Arthropoda > Insecta > Lepidoptera > Nymphalidae > Pararge > Pararge aegeria. Next base: position 4,130,748 of record NC_053181.1, read on the forward strand.
ATAACATGATTTTTTTATCCTTAAACATTATCTTATTCAAAATGTAATATACTATTAATATCATCATCATGTCAACCAATGGACGTCCACTGCTGGACACAGGTCTTTTGTAGGCAGTTCCAAATTCCACGGTCTTGTACTGCTTGGGTCCAGGGGCTTCCTGAAATTCTTTTGGTGTTATCCCCCCGCATCGTAAGGATCTACCAACGCTACGTTTACGTGTGAGTGTTGGGACGTTGGAGTCTACGTCCATCGGTTCTCCGAGCGATGTGCCTCGCCCATTGGCACTTCAACTTCGCGAATCGTTGAGTTATTTCGGTAACTCTGGTTCTTCTATTGTCTGAGCCTGCCTATAGTTAGCAAATTATTTTTATGTTGTTAAGAAGTAAAAGGAAGTGTATTATTGGATAGCGATAAGCACATAATGTCCATGACCTGGGGAACATGCAGACTTTTTTATCAACTTCCTCTCGGTTCGAAGTAACGCACACTTTTCATTTAATCCTATAAAACACAAAGTAAACATGCATTGACGTCGCTGAGTTATTATCAACTACTGATAACAGTTGAGACAAATAAGCAAAAACAAGTGTCGTAGAGGCAAACCGCAATTGTGATTTGACCTAAAGAAAGTACGTAGGTATTGATACAACAATACAATATCCTACCTCTTCTGATAATTATATACAAGTAACATGGTAGGAAATATTGAACCCAAAGTTGAAAACATAATTAATAACATTGTTTATACAAAAGTTCGATGTACGCGAAACTAAGTATGCATGCAATAAATCGAGATTAAAGCATCATAAACTTAAATAAAATTAACAGTGTTAAAATTTGACTTTATTTATAAGGACAGCCAGCGAATCTAGATAAAAGTTCCTGTGAACCGCAATACTGCAAATACTGCAGAAGTTAAGAGAAATAAAGTTATCGATAAACAAACGTTACAGAAACTACGTTAAAAATAAAAACACGAACGTAAATAAAGTTAATAGGACTATGCTGTGACTAAGGCGTGATCTCTAAATCACCCGCGAATAAAAAATGAAGCACTAGAAATATGCGCAGATATACGACCTTCGAAACTGGGAAGGAATTAGAAACATTGTTGTGATAAGAGTATAGATTATTATTTAATAACATAATTCAATTATTTCGAGTAGTTTATATATTTTTTTTTGAATACCAATGATAAAATATATTTCTATGAAATCATCAATAGAAATAGCCTTATTATTAGGATGTAATCACGGAAGCAATCTAGTCTTCTAAATTTAACAAACCTCCTACCGATTACCTGTTTTATAAATTGACTATTGTTGTTATATGTAATAAACCTCATTGTCGTTTAGGTAAAGTTTAATGGAAAGTTGTTACTCAAGAGAAGGCCATATTGACAACAATAAGTTGTTTATTAATAACATAGGTTCGTACTTCAAAACCGATATCAAACCGATACAATAAATCTGTTGATAGATAAACTCTGAACGATTCCATATTTTGAGTATTTTTCCACCGATGGATTTATCGTGGAACGTTTATTAGAATATTGTAGATTGTAGATAAATATTATTTTATTTATTGTGTAGTTATTTGTGTTACACATACTCCAGTGCAAACAAGTCCTTTTGCACTGAATTTGTATTTGCAATTACTATCATAAATTAAAATTACGCAATACATAAACAACTAGTCTAACCAAATCTGATATAATTAGAAAACTAGTTAATTTACCTATAAAAACCAGTGCGAGAAATCATAGCAATAACACCCTACATTTACACCTTATTTGAAAAAACGGTAAACCGAATAAAGGACTTCTTTGAAAACTTTGTCGCTAGATATTATAGCACGCGACGGCTATAGGCTGACCCCTCAAGCCTGCTAATCTTTATCTTTCTTCACTACAATCGACAGTGTAATCAGCGGAGCACGTGTCTCAACTCCAGTGGCACAACGGGGCCAGCTTTCCTTCCGTGTCTATTCTTAGTCCAGGCGGGTCACGCCTGGTTCATGCAAATCACGTACACAAAGCAAATTAGCATACGTCGCCGCATAAAGCACTTGAAAAACTTAACACCGCACCTTCATTTATACCGTCTTTAATAAAGGAAGCGGTTAGTCAAAACAATTTATTTTTACCAAGGTTGTTTTAATCCGAGCATCAATTTGTTTATAAAACGGTAATAAAATTTATTTTGGACCGTATGGATGGATTTACTAAGCTGAAAATTTATAAATATAGAAAGATAATGTAAAGATTAACAGGAACGAATACATTTTAAAAGGTATATTTTTGTATGTTTGGCTGGAACAAAAGAAATACAAAAGTTGAAGACTTCAGCAACAACAGAGAACTAACGGGTGTTTAAAATGTAAACAAACATGGCGTTACACACAACGGTGTGCCGCAAGTGATCAAAGTAAAAAATAGCCCATTTTATCTAAGAGCGTGTACAGCTAGCGGAATTCGGGTCAGTAGTGTGAGCTATGGCTACCAACCATCAATTGGGCGAATCTTGGATAAACATAACTGCAATGATGTAACACACAGCGTGAAGGCGTATGATCTTGCGAAACGAGCAAAAGTACAAGACAGAAATGATACATTGAGTAGCGATTTACAAGAATACGTTTACTGCCAGTTTAATTCGATGGCGTTTCAAGGCGATCCAGTGTCACACGGATCATGAATGTGCCTATTTTTATACTTTAAAGTCACAATAAATAACTAAATATGGCGTTGGTATAAATTAATTCTTCTGCCTTGATTATTTATCAGAATGAGGATCATACAATATTTCTAAATTTTGTCCATCTACTTTTTATTTTTAAAAACATCCTTATTCACATAATACAAAGATATGCAATAGGAGGAGCAATAAAAAGAATTGTGTATGTTAATGCCGTTGAAAACGATATTTGATATAGATACATCGGTGTTGATACGGTCACTCGAAAACAAGCCAAGCGAGTAAACAGCATTAAAGCTGCTGAGTTATTGGAGCAAAAAGAATCAGACAAGCGTGCTGGACATGGAGTGATAAAAATACGTTGCGATGTTAGTGGGCATTAGGGCTGGATTGGGGTCAATCGCTTGAGGCCATCTGTGGCGACTAATTATAGACATTGCGCGTCCAATAACGCACATCTATGAGTCTTAATTTCAGTCACGAAAAGATTGTACTGACATCCTACAGAATCGATAGATTCTGACAATTTTTCGACGTAAGCCTTATTATATTTACTGTTGATTATTACTTGATGGCATTACTTTAAGACCTTTCCGTTTAGTAAGTCTACTGTAAAAAGTGGCCATCAAATGTTAAATTTGCAGTTATTTGATGATAACTTTCCAGTGACTAATCTTTTTTCGCACCCAACGAGATACACAATAGACTATCTTAGCTCGTTGTACAACTAAATAAAGCTTGTCTGAGAGTCAAAGTACGCTCTACACACCTCGGTCTTAGGTTAGACATTTATAGAAATCAGGGTCAGTAATAGGTATGGGAATAACCGAATTTGGAGCAACGAGATTCAAACTAGTTGGGAAAAATCTAAAACATTAATTAACGCTTACTAGAAATATGCATAGTTAGTCTGTGTTATGAAAAGGTCCAATATACATTTTACAATAAGTTGTTTACACAGCACAGTTTTAGTATTACTTAGTATATACGTGTTTTTGTATCGAAAATTATATGACGAAATGTGTTTGTGTACTAAACATTCATGTCTTTCCGATTCATAGAGGCAATATTATAAAGCTAAATAGATTATAATCTTTACATATTGTAAATCAAAGCCCTCTGCCGCGTCTGACTGTCTGTCTGGGCGCAAATATATTTTATAATGGTTTTCTTTCTGTAAATTGGCTGAAATATAACGATGTTTGTTAAAAATGTCATACCGACTTGGAGCTTTACTGGCGTATGCCGCGAAAATGATAAATGAAAAAATAATGTAGTATATGTTTAAAGTATTTATTATTATCTAAAAAAACCGCGAGGCTGTATCTCTGTTATGGTTAAGTCACAAATACCGCTTTTTGTTATAATTTGTCAATCAAAACAAAAATCGTGACATTTCTATCATGAAATTTATTGTCTTCCAAAAAATAGTTTTATAATTAAGGTCGATTTGGACTCAACCTTTAGTTGTTACGACAGGTATAGAAATGCTAAAAGCAAGAAAGAGGATAATAATGGTTTTGGTACAGACGAAGTTGCGCGCGTCATCTAGTATATCTATATATTATAAGTTCGATCTGAACAATTCTTATTGCTTGAGATAGACCATTTATTGAAGAAGGTTATATACTACATTACTGTAGGATTCTCAGTCAACGCGAGTAAAACTAGTTTAATGTAAGGACACTAACACCTCAACCTGAGTTTAAGTAGTTTTTAATAACGGTGCTTAGTAAATCCATCTACTGTTATGATAATGACATAGCCTCTAAAGAACTTGCCTGGCTAGATAATAAATTCTTGTGTTAGCACTCAGGAACACGCTGGCTCACGCTCGGGAATATGCTCAGGAAATAAGTAAAAGTCCTTAATTGTTTGTATGTTTGCCAAATTTTAAATAGGTTCAATATTATGCAACTGATACAACACATCTAAAACATATAATCCACAAAATTTGCAGTTGCAGATTTTATTAGTTAAGACGCGGAATATTTCTGAAACGCTAGAACGCTTGGTGATACCTTTTTTGCAGTAGAATTGTGACTATCCGTAGCAGATTTATCTCATTCGTCCAGAATAAAATAATGATATATTTCTAAATTCATATAAAAAAAACAGGAATTGGCCTTAATAAAATATCGCACTCCGAGAGGGGAGTTCGTAAAGTTTAAGCGACGTACTTAGTTTTTAGTTCAGTTAAATGTTAAATGGAGCTAAAGATCCGGCATTAAGAAATCGCTTCGTTATTCACATTAGCTCTAGATCCAACTTGTAACCAAGTGCAGTACTTAAAACTACGTTATGAAACTGTGTATTATGAAATGGATTCCACGCACACACCCGGAGATACCTAGTTACATACAATTTGCAGATAATAGCAGCCATTAATGTGCACACTTTTGTTATACCAAATCCGCACGACCTCAACAGTAAAGTTGACTTTTGGAGGATGACTGTTGAATTTGCTGATAATCCGTTTGAGACACAAATTTCTTATAACTGACCAGGGTTGATGGCTAGTCTGAAAACCTTACTGCTAGAATATATTCTATAAGCTTAAAATACTTTATCCTGACTGGCTGACAGACAAACTAGTCATGGGCATTTTGAAATTCGTTAAAAAAGTATCACAGATTTTAGATGGCGATACAATTTTATAGCAAAGTATTTATAAGTATTTTTGTTTGTTTATAAAATTTAAAAAAAATACTTACACCAGCATTAAGTATTAAACGAAAAGAATAAGGTTTGCGAATTAGGTAGTTCTAAATATTAGGCTTAGGTATATGTAATAGGTATTGTTTTAACCTAATCCAACTCAACTCTACCATGTGCACGTGGCGTAGATAATATGCCTACTGCAAGTTTCAACGCATGACGGCCATGTCAGTGTGCCACGCAAGTTCCGTGTGCGCTCGATGCAAGAGTTCTTGGAAAACGGTACACGCACGCTCGAGATAACAGCGTTTCGTTTGATGGAAAGCGCATTTTGGCTTTTTAAGTGACTGCCAAAATCTTTCTGAGTTTCGGGATTGTGTGAGTTCGGGACTCTGCCGTTTTTCTCTGATTTGCGTAAATTAGTTTTAATTAGGTAGGAGCTGCTCTAATAAAGGGTATCTTAGAAAAGCAATTCAGAGAACCAGTTATTACACACAACAGTTTATTTGAATTTACTATCTAAATAGCTGTTTTAGATAGATTTTGTACGGTCGCTGTCTCAAAAAATACTTCATCTCAAAAAGTAATGAAAATAATACAAATGTTACATCACATTCGTATTACTTTCCTTACGTTTCGTTAAACATCAAACAATAAATAAATTAAATAATACGATTTCAAAGAATATGTTTTCATAATCCAGTAGTTGTAACATGTCGCGATGGATAGCGCTTTTCCGAGATGTACAAAATATCAGTTGCGAAATCAGAAAACTCTTGTCAACCAGATTTCCAAAGCTACTACTACGGTCAGTCACTCGTTTTATGCATAAGAAAGAAAATAAATTACTCAAAAATCAATTAATTGGTCAAGACAAAAGAAGTACGTAGATATCAATTTTATCACGTCAATATAACTATGGATTAACACGTCCAACAATACCTATTATGAAATATAAACTTTACAAAGAAAATATCATTTTCATTGTCTTGTCTCCTACAATCCTACAATAACGATGAAAATGTTGGTTGATGTTTAAGCTGAAAAGTCTCCGAAAGCTTTAATGAGACAAAGACCTTCTCGGTGCAATATCAGTCATAAGTTGCAAAATTCATGTAATGTTAAAAGTGAGCAAAACGGTCCTCCCGCTTTTACGGAAGAACTATTATCATGACCATCATCATCATTATCTTTATTATAGTCGTAAAAATGTAATAGGCCCGTTTTGACATTTGTCATCGCGACGTAACTAGTTATGGAACCATAAGACTCTGTACTCGATACTCACGATAAATCAATTCAAGTTTGTATCAGTACTTGATTGATATTATTATGTATTGTAAAGTGTTCGTTCGTTCAAAGTATTCCTTTAACTTCACAACCAATACGCGTGACTGGCTGTTGATTATACGTCCACTTTTCAACATGTTGAAACAGAGTTAGTACTATATAACAACAAACACAAAAATCGAGTCAAATCACTATGTTTAAATTAATGTCCAAAATAGAAGAGCCATAGTTAACGTAATAGTAAACAATATATATCAAACTTAAACGAGCGCACAGTCAACTTTACAAGATGAGGAACGAAAAACTGCGCAGTGCGCGCGGGGACGCTTCAGTCATGTGCCGCTTGGTCAGATATGATGTATCATTTAGAACTCAGACTCATTATTTAGAACCCATTTTGAGAACCAAGCTCATTCTTTGCAGTAAAGATAACTACACAATATTTAATTTCGATATTCAGTAAAAAAATGGTTACAGCTCTAGTATAAAAAAAAAAGACTGAGAACGTAACTGTTTTCGGAACGTTTCGCAACAATTATAAATTGCATGCTACTATGAAGTAAGCGCAAAAAGAATACTCGCGATATATTTTTTCATATTATTTATCGTTTCATAAATTTACGTATTTTTTAAAACACTGTATGTAATTGATTTTTATTTTTTTGTTTCTTTCAGTTTCGTTCCAAGTTACATTCTATGGTCTTGCACAAATGTCAAAACGGGCCTATTAAATTTTTCCGACTATAATAACTGTATGAATTATGCTTGTAACAAAAAGAAAATGTTTGATTGATTCATTGATACCAATGATAGGTATATGCTTCCTTTTTTATAGGAATAAGAGACATAAAAGTGAAATGACAGATTTTACAAGTTTATTTTTGTTTTCTTCTAATAGCCAAAGGCAATGGATAGATAATCCAATATTGTAATATAGATAGCCGGCCCTTGTTCTAATATAAGGCTTCTTGCGGACATCATCAATCATTTGCAAAATTATGACCTAATTTGGCTCCTTGCCTTGCTGCTACAGAGATCCGAGAAAAATAATCATAAAACAAAATATCTTCCTGGCTACATTGCTCTCTAGTCTCTATGTAATGATACATTTTATACTAAAATAACCGATTAAGCAAGTGTATAGGTCCTCCGACGGTAATAATTGCCTTTCAAGACATTGCACCAGGATCCAGCAATGTAACAATTCTTTGGTTATGGTGTAAAGAACTTCAGATTAAGAGCGAAATAAGTAAATTTAAAACATCTTTCAAGCAAACGAATGCGCTAAAAGTATCTTTGTTTGGAATTGGAACCTGTCCAGTAGGTAAGTTAGGAAGTATAAAAATTGTATTAACAATTATTTTGTAACGCGACAACACGACGTTGTTTACATATCAAAACTTATACGTACTTGCACAAAGTATCTGTGTAAAATCCACCTACCGCCACATTATAGACGCTTGTTTGTTCCGTCGATTTTACGCATTGCGGATTCGCAAAGCAAACGGCCTGAAGTCAACTAATTAGTTCCATTCATCGAAGCCGATGTTTTCTTACAAACATTTTATTGCGCTGTTTCCTCTATTTACAGCCAATTATGATAGCATAAAGCGGCAACATGACACAGAGATAGTCACGTAGGCTACATTCAAGTGAATAAACTTATTTTTTAAATAATAGAGCTACAATCACGTTTCGTGAATACCACGTGTTTGTTTTTATTATTGTTTACTAGTATTATCCTATTATAAAAAAAAGCAACAATATCGATTCATCACTTTTCATTGATAAAGAATTCACAGGTTGTGCTGAGATAATTCGTAAAGTCAAAATGACAGTCATAATATACCTACTGATAAAGCAAACAATTGTAGCTGTATATAAAAAAAAAACGGTTGGTTTATCAGTAGTATGAAGATTTTAAAAACGTGTGTGTACTTATGAACACGCGTTAAAAGTTATACTTCTTTGGCGTAACAAGATAAAAATCTTTTCAAAAAAAGGTATTTAATACATTTAAGTTTTATTATAATGCATTATATAGTTATCTCATTATCGTACAACCTAGTTTCACTCAACATTAAAATTTGCAAGTTTTGTACAATTGAATCAATAAAATCACCGGAAAGAGCCGGCAGACTTTGACAATTGAATGTGTACACTGTCAAACCTTTTTTTTAAACTATACTGTTGACTTATAGCTAACTTCAGGGTCTTATCTTAAAAATTTACTCCCATCATTTTTCTCTAACGCACCAAAAGAAGCAAGTTATGCTTCTTTTGGTGCGTTATGCTTCAACAAGTATTTCAAGAACTCTGAAGATATACTATCATCAAGTTAAAAAACATTGAACTAATGGCGAACTGGTTTTAAAGTAATTGAGAAAATTAATTCTACTACGAAGCATTTGAGCTTCCTTTACTTGTACAGGGGAAACGGGGACTCTTCACTTCAGCGCCGCGTCTTGTTTAACTTGATTTTCCATAAGAATAGAAAAGGTTAAATTTTACCGCAGCAGTGGTTGTAAACGTTGATACGGTAATAAAGTTAACCGATTACGCTTTATCTGCAATAATAAAACGAAGCTAATCATAATACATTTCGCATTACCCATTTATTCTTCGCATGAGTTTTTATTTTCATCTCTCTACACTATTTTTGAAATTACTTTAAATAATAATTTATCTCTTAAATTTGTATCTATTTGTCAGCTTCCTCGGCCTTGTGTGTTTAGGTAATATTTTAAGTCACAAAATGAGGACACGGAACGCAAATATCTAACAGTAAGTGTTTAAAAGAAATTGAATAACTTTGAAGGATTTATCTCTGTTACTGGAAAACAAGATTTTGTAAAATATATATGGTATAAAAGACTTCACACACGGCAGCTATAATGTATATTAATGTACATTACATCCTGGGATGTAAAGCTTTAAATTATCTTAATGTATCACATAAGCAACGGGTAATGTAATGTATCTTTCACTTTATTCCATTGGTATACGTCTCGATTGACGAACTTTTCACCTGCTAAGGTGTTATAAAGGGTGTTAGTATGTTTTTAATGTTGTAATATTGTGGAGTTGTCGAGATACTTATTACTAGATTTACTAGATCGTTCATCAGAAGATAATTCAGATTGCGATTACGATACGCGTATTGCATAAACCAGAACAATCTGGATTGTTTAGTAGTATAAAATGTATGGAAATATAAATGTATATTTTCGTATCGCTCTGTATCTTAAAATATGTAGATGTAAAAATATACAATAAAGCTGTCGTGCGTGTGAGGGACTTAAACAACTATTTCAGTTTCATAAATATACGCAGTTTTACTCACCATAGCTTGCTCGATCTTGTTGTCGATAGCCACGGCGCTTGTGCCTGATGCGCTGTAACAAAAAAAAACCCAAATTAATCATCCAGTCTGTGTAAAATTATAGTACGTTCAGAGCGTGCATAAGGTTCGATTTCAGAACGTAATCGAAGGCGACTTAAAATACAAAACGATATGAAATGCGCGCTTTCCAATTTCAAATATCTTGATTAATTTGTCAAGAAAAATTTACATAACCCTGCACTGCGGATAACCATTTAGTCAGAAATATGTGTGAGAAACACGTATCTTCTAATAGCTGTGAAGAAAAACATAGATTTAATAATAAAATATGTGGTTTATAAACTCGTCAAATCAATTAGCAACAATTCTCTTCCTTAAAGTTGACGATTAATCCTTAGTATATAAAATTTTAACGCGCATAGGAAGATTAAGATAGAAATATTAAGATAATATTTCGGAAGAGATAGGAAACATTGTAACACAAATAAACATTGCATCCATCGATGAATACATTAGGACTTAGTTATCTTACAAGAGAACTTTAATCTTTTCAAGTAGTTTCACCATCAAAAAGTAATACACTAGTTTTGCACAACATTAACATTAAAACAGATGGTATCACAGCAAAATCACCTTCAAAGTAAAATTTTGCCGCAATTATAATAACCTGCGATATATTATTCATAAAGATTCACCCGTTAAATAACATTATACTATACTATTAAATATAGCGTAACGGAACATTGAAAATTATATGATGCATTAATAATTATCCAGCAACGGATACAGCGGCGTCCTATCGAATACGAAATTCGAGTATGAAGAAGCAGTTTGCACGCATAGCTTTCAGCTACCCGCTGGTGGGCATTTCATAGCTTTTTGAAGTAAAACTTTTTTAGAATCGTTGTGATTTGAAACTAGAGGAAACGAAAATGCGCCCAGATAAAGAAAGAAACACATTAATCTTTGAGAGAGAATGAGATAAAATGTGATACTATATTTTACATTAAAATATTAGATGATTTTTAAGTTTGGTTAAAAATAATAAACCTTAAATTTATCCTAACACTCCAGATACTCTAAATCCATGTCAATCTCTCGTAGGCAATTTTTAGAAATTTTATCTAATTCACAATCTTTATTATTTTTTTTTAATAAAGATTTAAGTTACACAATACCCTACTAAAGATATTTCCGCTTTCTTAAAGGAATATCTGCTAAAAGTACTTATCCTAAATACAACAAATTATTTGAAAGTTAACTAGGGGATGTGTAATATAAAACAGGTTTATATCTCAGGGCATTCCTTAATACTACTTCAAGGTGGAAGGAAATACTTCTGCTCAAATTGCTCTACTAATATTATTATCAATTAAAGTGCTGTACCTATACAACGTGACAACAGTAAATCAGTGATGTTAAGAATTATGTAACAACTAAAGAACACAGTAGCAAAAGGTCAGATTTTATACGATTTATTCAAGTACTAGAAAACCCCGTAATTGTTACATCGAATAAGTAAAAAACTACGAGAAATTACATTTATTTCCAATTTCGATATATTTGACCGTATATAATTAAAGACTCGACAAACTAGTCTTACCGGGGACGTTTAAAGTCGGGTTTAATGCAAATAAGAGAGAAAGCTCCAATTTTTGTGAAATTTATCAATATGGTACACCGGTTGTCGGTCATATTTCCGACTTTACAAACATAAGAATTGTCACTATGAACCTGATTAAATTATATGAAAAAAATATATAATTTAAAAGAAAAATTGCAGACGCCGTAAACACAGGTGCACACGATGCACCGACATACTCTAGTTGACCGCATCTGAAGACGCTATTAGAATTGCTTGTTGCCGGTCTTATCGATTATGATCCAATCTTACTCGTGTAATCATCCGGTAGCTTGTATGTAGCACGTTGCATGGTTAAGTAGGTACTTGACTTTCTCCGGCTTCGGATTCCATAGCGCGTCAATGAGGTGAACAGCACAATGCTCAAGTTGAGCCCACTGAAGCATTCAGAATAACAGTGGCAGTGATTGCGTATCGATTTCGACCAATCCGTTACTGAACTTTAAGTATTGAATAACGCTCACAAACCGCATGACCGCCGCCGGTGACATGCATATATCTGGCATCAGACATCCATATGAGATCATACTTCAAAGCTGCACTATTCTAGATTGAGCAGCTAATTGGTACACAATATTCGAAAGCTAAGCTCAAGTCATGGTGTCAGAAAAATAAAGACAAAACTTGCTTTCTCTCCGCGGATTTCAATGAAACAAGTTTTAGTGTTTTGTGACAGATTATATAAGTAGATGGTGACAAAATTGCGCTCAGCAATAGAGCATATGAAAAGTTTGAAATGGTAGAAGGCGGAACAAAAAATTTGGAGAAAGCATTTGGCAACACTGATGACAACCATGTCCGCAATGTATGTCTTAAGAATCTGACAGGATTGAAAAATATTTGCGATGTTGATTTAATCTTTAAACAAACGGCTCGCTTGAGCTTAGGAACTTTGCAGAGTTATCTGCCAAACAAAAAGCGGTTAGTTAGTAAAACAGGTTTCTGAATTGTATTACATTGCATAGTAAGATTTTTTTAACAAATCACCTAGATTTTAAATGATTTATGTAATAAAATGCACAGGAAAGAAGAAAAACGATCAATTTACAATACAACCCTTAGTGTGGAGTGCACTACAGATCAACAAAACACACATACATAATTATTAATGAATAGATAGTCAAACACTATTATTAAGTGTTTAATAAATTGATAAAGAGAACTCTCGCTCAATATTAAAAACAAATAAGTATAAATTCATCATCATCATCATCATATCAACCCATTACGGGCCAACTACAGGGCACGGGTCTCCTCCCACAATGAGGAGGGTTTAAAGTATAAATTGACTTATATTATTTATATATTGCATATTCCTATATACGTGTTCCTATCGATGAAAGTAAAAGCTTATGATTTAGAGGCGATTTCTCAGTGAGGGCACATGGGTTAACATATAAATAATAATAATGTTAGAGGTGTAATATGAAATCAAAGTGGACAAAGCGCAGATAAACGCATAATCATCATCAAGGCACGTGCGTATTTGAGGTCGCTATTTAATCAAGTTTCAATGCATTATAAGTAGGCCTTCAGTTTAACAGTATAAAAAATACTATATAATAGTTTGCAGAGTTTTTACTGATAAACCACGCTACAGAATAAATTATCGTGTTTTTCCATTAGGTTTTCTTTAAATTTAAATGAAGTACTGTTAAGGTTAAATAATAATATTTTAAAGCATCAAAATAACTGTATAAAGTTGTAAATAAAGACCGTTGGATACTACAAAGACTATTCACTGAGAAACGTTCTCACGAAAAATATAGAAAGAAAGATTGCAATCATATTTATTTGTTTAATCAACAAAGCGCTTTATGTTGTAACCACGTTGTTCTATGAATCACATAGGTATCACTGTGCCATGTTGCAAACAATAACGACGACAGAGGTCAGGATATAAATATGCAGCACTCATGAAAATTCAGTTTCATTCATTAGTCATTAATTGTATCAAGAATTTTTGACCCAGTACGATTTTAGTTTATTTCCTGTATGTGACTGCTATTATTTAAGCATGTTAACGAGATAACGAATTTTAAGGGCCTTTTCTTTTTTGTGCACAGTCTTTGACGACCATTAATAATATCTATACTATATCTACTAAACCGGTAATGTGTATTGACACTATAACTAATGTTACCGGATTAGTTTCCGAGAGAAAAAACAAAGGATATTAATATGTAATATTAAATAACAGACAATGAAAGCCTGACTGTATTTTTTGCGATTGAGTCTAAAACATTTGGTGCGGGATTTAATAAAATAGTTACGGATTATCGAGCTTTGGTGCAGTATATCAAGTATAATCGTGAGGCGAGCGAACAGCGATATTTCCAAGGTCATTGAAGGGAAATCGACGGGTGATGTCGAAACACTACCAGAAGTACATGACGATCATTACATCTCGGCGATGTTACCTAGTTCAAAAGTCACTAATTAAATTAGTGACGAAAATAAAAGCAATAATAAAACTATACAACACATAAATAATTCAAAAGTGTTTTCTTTGAAAAAGACAATTGAATTCCATTTGCATTTTGATGTCGAAACGCGTGGTTTGGTCTAAATTTAGAGTGAACATTACAAATTAGTCATTAGTCTAAATACGAAATCGTGTAGACACGTTAATATAACGTGAAAACATATTTATGTTTTGTTAACATATTTTCTAGTTGTTTCACATAACCCGCAGTTCCTAATCTAACGTAAGATAACCCGGTTACATGAAATTAAATTTATTTGAGGTCTAAGCAAGACTGAATAATATCATGAAACGGACAAAGGGCAAAGTGGATCATTGAGGGGTTTGCCGGTCAATGGTTGTCACGCAAAAAGGTCACGCTATAATGCTTTCCCTTAGATTGTACAATACTCAGCGATCTCAGTCATGAATGATTAAATGAATGAATGAGACACAAAGTTACGCGACTGTAAAAACTAAACTGGTAAACATATCTGAATCTCAATGTAACTCGAAGTATGTAATTTATAAGATTAGTAAAGCGGTAGAAGGTTTCTGCATCGACAAAAGATCAATGACAGAGTCTTAAGTTTTCCGAGGTCATCGACAACTTCAAATAAGAAACATGCATAACGTAGTATGTTAAAACGTTTTTTAGTTTAGTGCACTGCACCGGATCGATACAGCAGCCGAGACGATAGAGATAGCTGGGTTCAATAGGCGGCGCTGACGTCAGCCAATCGCAATCATTTGTACGCCTGCAGCTAGAGTCATTGCCGTAGAACCTTCACCGACTTACCGGTTCGATAATAATCAGCTGAACTCCACCACATCCTTAGGAGCACCGATCACGGCGACATAACGAAAAGACGCAGTGCGTCACTTGCAGAACGGTACTAAAATGGCCTATAACGAAAATGTACTCACACGGGGTAGAAGTAGTCGATGTACTTGACGACGACTTCTCTGAGCAAATCCTGTTTGTTCATGATTGACGAGTAGCTTGCACTTATGAGTTTAGTTTGCATGGCTCCCGTGTCGCCGTGCGGGTGTTTAATGCGGGACGGTCGGGTCCCTGCCTTCGGTTGAAGCGGAGCCGTTTTTGCGAGTGTGTTTGTGAACGTTGTGCGTATTGAGGTAGTGGTGGTTTCGGTTGTATAAGTATAAAACGCGGGCGGGCAGAACGACGCGTTGCGGTGAACTGGGACCGGGGCCGGTCCGAGGGGCGCGCGCGGAGGGGAGCGAGCAGGCGGCGCGCGCACGGCTCTACCTACTACGGGCTACGATGGCCGATGGCGCCTCCGAACACCTAGGCAACGCTTTTGCGACACACCCGCCGTGCCACGAACGTCGTACATAAGACGAGAATGAA
Organism: Pararge aegeria; assembly: GCF_905163445.1. NCBI lineage: Eukaryota > Metazoa > Arthropoda > Insecta > Lepidoptera > Nymphalidae > Pararge > Pararge aegeria. Next base: position 4,146,216 of record NC_053181.1, read on the forward strand.
TCCATAATGCCGAATCTCGCATTTAATGCTTGCTTTGAATGATACTATCGTTTAGGTTCAAGGCTGACCAGATTTGGCCAGTTTTGTCTCTGTGAATAGAATAAAAATAAAGCAATGAAAACAAGTGGTTGTGTTTAAAGAATTGAAACCAAACCGGTTCTATTTTGTATACAGTTACAAAAAATACAACGCAATAGGCTTCAGACCATTAAGTAAGGAGTTATTTTAACTCGTTATTTATTATTATTATTTAAGCACGTTATTTATAATGTTTTGATACTTGCAGATAAATTTGTTCTTAATTCCAGGATGTATAAATCTGTCTTATAATTTTAAATTTGGCAAAGATAACAACAAATTCTTTTTTTAATGTACTATTTGTGGTGTGCAATAAAAGTATATTCATTCATTCAAACTACAAAAAGCTTCTATATGGGGTATATATGCTTCTTGACACTAAGCTTTTTTGTTTTTGTTATAAATGATAAGAATGATAACCCCTGTCAATTAAAATCTACAATACCAGACGTAATGGCAATGGCCGAAAGAGATTTGTTTAACCACCCCTTGAGTAAACTTATAAATGATGATTGATTTTGGCATGTGCATGGAAAAAATGTTCAGGTAAAACAAACTGTCGAGAGTACCAGCCATCCAGGTGAAATTAGTATCAAAATACCTATAAAGGAAAATGTGAGAATGATAGAGATGAAATCATTGCAAGTGGTACGTGAATATTGATAGATAGATTGCAATACGTGTACTGAAACGAAACTATAATTTTACTCTAACGTCATCTACATTTTTATCTGCTTTAATTTTTAGCATTACTCAACACTCGATCAGAGTAACTTTCATCGCGACGCTAATATTTCTACCCTACCAACATAGTAAAAAAATAAATATATGCAAACTCATAAGAGTTTTAGATGCCATCCACATGAGGCCGACGAATCGCCAACACAACCATTTGCAAACATTTTACAATATGAAAATCGCAGTGGGTACTTAAGCAACAATACTGTAGTAGGTACGCAAAATCTCTCAGCTTTACTAAAATGACAGATCCAAAAGGGCAGCGATCCTTTCCCACTAATATTGGTAGAAGGATAGCACTAGTTTTAGATTGATTATTTTAGTTAAGTCTATGGATATTTGTTACATACATTTTCCAATAAAACAAACACCCTTCTAGATAGACACCATCCTAGATATAACCTTGGCTACTTAGCATCACTTAATAAAGCACTTTGTGACCGGGACGGCCAGCTAAGCTTCTGGAGTAAGCCCGGCTTGCTGGAGTGACCCAGCGGTCGCATCAGCAGCCCTATGTACATATAATGTTGGCTCTTCAGCCAACCCGAAAAGAAAAGAAGATGAAGAAATGGGGTAGAGCTAGCAAAAACACCTGTTTGTATTACCTAGTGATTAGAATGTAGTGATAATGACTTGAACATCGGGAGTTATCTTTTCATACTACAGGACTAAAGTGTATCAAAATACCCCAATTAAATATAACTTTAACAAATATAACTTTAACTATTTAACTATTTTATGGGAACTTCTTATTAATTAAATAAGAATTATCAGCACATTTGTTACGATGCTAATCAATTTAATAGAATACCTGGCAAATTATACTTATGCAAAGTTTATTAAGTAGCCCACTTGATAAAATTACTGTAAAACTAGTTTAAGTATTTCAGTTAACGAAGCATCATGTCACAACTATGTACAATGGTCCATGAACGTTCAAAAGAGACATTATGTTTATGCAATCAACATTAGATATAAATTTCTCTAAAGCAAATATTCAAAATGATACCATAGCAATATAAAACAACAATGTAATGCGTAATTACGGTAAACGCTTCCGTATATTGTTCTTCTACACCTGGAGTGGAGTGGTGTTTAAATTAGCATCGACTGAAATGCTTTGTTGACAGAACCATAACAGTTTGCATAGTGAATATAATTATACGGCACGATCACAATTAACATAAAGAATAGACGAGTGACTAACAATAATACACAACAAAGACTTTGATACCCGCTTTATAGATGCAATTTCTAAGGATTCGTCTCTATTTTCTATAACCTAACGTTTTCCGCAAAGTGCACATAATTTAAACTATTAGAACTACTAAATTAAAAACAGAACTTCTTTTGACTATTACAATTAATAACAACGCACAAATGCATACAAACTTTTGAACTAATTTAGAAACTATTTTAAAATATTGAAATAAATCCATAAATGTGTTGGGCATAGTTAAAAATGCTGTTAAGGCTCATTATCTCGCTCAATAAAGACGACTATTATTATTTATTTATCTACTCTAACTCATTTTTTTAGTACATTATTATTATTATTATTATTTTTTAGTATATAGTTATGGTATGTTAAAATATATAAGAATATTTATCGATAGTATTGTTGTATTTGTGTAGTCTGGTTTATGTATTAGTATGTAGTTATTCGTATGTATGTATGTATTTATAAATAGAATTATAAATACATGCATACATACGATTATTCGTTTTTCTTTTTAGTTTTGCTAAGCCTTAGGTTGCCTGGCAGAGATCGCTACTTAGCGATAAGGCCGCCTTTTGTATCCTGCTTCATTCTTGAAGTGTTTGTTCTTTTTTTTTGTTTTTCGGTGTGGTGTGCCAATAAAGAGTATACAGATATAAATAAATGATGGGCATGTTTGGGCATTTGTTCACATAATAAATAGTAAGGGTGTTTTTTTTAAATATTATTCGTATTAATAGATATAATAAATACGAGTATATTTCATTAAAATTATAGTTTCAAAGCTTTTGACTAACGGTCAAGCTGTTTTGGGACGCATCGATCGCGTCTAGTTACCAAATTATCGAATAAGACGTACATTTTAAATTTACGGGCTATTTTTAGACATTAATTGTTAATATCTGGTCTAATCACACCTTACCTACAACGTCGTTTAACTTCAGGTTCGAACGCAACCGATTAAAAAACGTGTCGTGGGACACTCGAGAAAAGCGTAACTTGTATTGTACAACGTTTATTCTTTTATATGAATAATGAGCATAACCTTTGAAAATTAAAATACGTTACTGAATTTAATGTAGCGGTGATAGCCCAATGGGAAGGAGCTCGACTACATTTCGGAGGGCCGAGTTCGAATACCAGGATGCACCTCTCACTTTTCCAAGTAATGTGCATTTTAAGTAATTAAAATATCACTTGCTTCAACGGTGAAGGAAAAAATCGTGAGGAAACCTGCATGCCTGAGAGTTCTCCATAATGTTTTCAAAGGTGTCTGGAGTCCACCAATCCGCACTGGGCCAGCTGGAGAGGAGACCCGTGCCCTGCAGTGGGCCGGTAATGGGTTGATATGATGATAATAATGATGACTGAATTTAAATGATATCTAAAATATCTAACAGTGGCACCGATAACGTAGTAAATTAATCTTTACAGTAAAATAATTTGGATCATAACATTTAAAAGTAGTGTCCGATCTTGTGCATTGAATATTGTTTTTTTTTTTTGATATGTATTTTAATTAGAGGTTTGAGACAGTAAACACATTTGGTAATGTCAAAAAACAGTTCAAAAAATTAGAAAACGGAGATGTAAGTAATTGCTTCCAATAATTATAGACGCAGTTATATAAGCTTCTTCACACTTCTGAATAAATAACATAATTCCACGAAAAACAGTAATTCCGAGTGAAAAAGGTCGCTTCTTCTTTACTTTACTTCTTTACTTGTTAAATGTAAGTTAATTCCTTCGAGCAGCTGATGCTGGTTCTAATAACGGTTGGAACTTAATACTTGCAAAAACAGTAATGGCTACATTAAAAATTGCTGTTATCATACATGCAAGTGTCAATGATAGAATTCTTAAAACATAATAGAATCGTACAAGTACAACTGTGCACAAAACTCTAAAGTAAATTATTGCAAGGTTGGCCTAAGCGTTTGCGTAGCGTCAGGAAAGAGGCAGATTGCAAGCGAGCCACAGTAACGACCACGAGCAGCCTGCCAAGACTGAAGCGACTAAGAAGAGACGCATGTACGAATTCATTTATTTAAAGTTTCCATTTTAGTCATTATTATATTGTAACGACACAGATTATTTGTCAGAGGAATACATACCTGGCTTCACAAACATTGTACCTAAAATAAGTTTAATTTTAGAACTATGTGTTCGTCGCATAGGGTGGCATTTAAAGTTTGGACCCCCACGCTGCTCCGATGCGGGTTATGGGGTATTGTTTTGCTTAACATAATTAAACGGGTTATTACAACAAAAAGTTTTTATTGAATCTTCTTCGTAACTGTCAAGTGATAATACGCAAAAGTTTTAAGTGATAACATCTTTGCGCCGTCTAATTCTCAATACAAGACTGATGTGTATGTGAGTGATCTATGTAAACTTAGCTTTGAGTCAAATGTAATTGTAATTACTACTTGAAAACTATTGAATAAATTATAAAAAAAAATATTATTAGCACATTTTTTAAAATCTCTTGAAGTTATAAAAAGTTTAATTTTATTTACTGAGTTATACAAATGACTGTAACACACATTTTCCGTGAAGAGGTTAGCGCTATTATTTGACTGGTCAATTAGATTACAGATTTGTGTTCGACTAAACTAGCACCTATAGCTGGTATAGAATAGTTAACTACTGATACTCTGCAACTATGTGACGTATTGATAACTCAGGGGTTAAATGTTATCGACATAATATCTGAAGCATAAATACTTAATGCTGATATCGCATAATCATCTAGCAGCCGGCGCTGAAATGTCAGTTCAGTGCTAAGGCTGATTTCTATGGATTGCACGATGTCTTTACCCAGACCAAAGAAACAGTTGTTTGAAACGAGACATGTCTGACATAAATAATCTCGTTTTAACATTAGAGCTAAGTAACTCTTCACGCAGTCCGAATCGCATTATTAAATCCTTACTGAAATTATAAATGCCAATGTGTGTTCTACGATCGCCTTAGTTTCGGTTTTTTTAAGTTTTCTCTCTGTCTTCAGGATACAAATTATTAATGTATCACGAAACAGAACACCTTCGAATCCACAGTAATATTATAAATGTGACAGTATGTGATGTATGTTTGTTGCTACTTTACACTCTAACTAAGCGACTGGTTTTCGCATAGAATAAGTTGAAAGGTCGGGGAGTAACATAGCAGCCAATGTTATGTTGTTATCAAAGCAACTCAACAGCAAGTTATAATAATTGCAATATTGGTAAAAATACAATTTTCCGGGCTTCCGTGCCGGGTATTCCTGATCGTTTTCTGCGCGTCATAATATCAGAAAGCTTTGCGAAACGTCTTGATCTGAAGGCTTGTAGCTAGAAATTATCCAGACACAAGCCAGAAATGTAGCCCAAGTTCACCCACGTAAAAAACAGAACATCTTTACTTTTAGTACGTGAAGAATATTATACCACCCACGGAAGAATAAATAGATTTTCCGAATTGTGTTGCAAGAATAAGATCTAACGATTCATCTCTTACAAAACACTCACGTAGGTATATATTGTGAAACGGTTACTTAAGGCATTATAACGAAATGAATTATTTGTGTAACTTATGTATTTGTGTGAGAACGACATGAGTAATAAATTTATTTCAGCGGATACAGAAAGTTCGGATTAATATCACACCGTTGACGCTTCCTGTAAACAAAAGTGTGTTGCTAGTTCACATTCAGTGACATTCCGCAAACGCGTGAACGCGCTAGGGTTGATACCAAAAACGTTTACGTACATAGTTACGTACACGGTAACAAAATAGAACGAGGGCCACACCGCTGCGTCCTTGGCAGCGTTCAAGTTTGCGTCCTGAAAGCGGCCTATTAGAAAACTAGCTTGAAAAGGCACTTCTTCCGCACAGCACAGCTTGCGCAGTTTTGCGCTTGACTTACTAGAACGCTTCATACATCCAAAAATAATATATTAATATTATAAATGTCTCTATTTGTTTTTGTGTTTATATTTACATATTTGATACAACCATGCCCCACTTATGAAATCGTGTGAAATTGACAAATACTTTTTATTGCAGAAATGTACTCGGAAAACGTTTCTGCGGGATTTAAAATAATAGTCATTGTTACCTACGCTGGTTTCACAGCCAACAAATTTTGACGAAATTTTGCATGAAGAAAGTTTGATCTTAGACATGTACTTAAAGCGGACAAAATGACGGCCACGATCCAGGTAAAAAACGGTAACAGCAAAGCATAAAAGTCTGTCACAGCGTCATATCCTTTTTTCGCAGACCCTCTTTTATAGTACACAGGAACTCCGAGCTCAGGCCCTCCACGCCACTTCAATGCGTGTTTATTATTATATTTATAATATAGCGTTCGTTACGGTTTATTTGGGAATCCTTTGGAAACCGTTTGTGTTCCTGGAATACAAAGAGTAACCTTTGTTACTCTCCGTGCTTTCTGTTGCCAAAGATCAAGTTGATTGGTTGCTGAGTTGTATCACGCCCTAACTAAGCAAAAACAACAAAATACTTTAGCATTTATAATATCAGGATATCAAGAGGGTGAGAGCGAGAACAAGAATTTTTTTAAATTTCGAAATAGCGTACGATTTTCTTGAAAAACTATAATTTTAAAAATAATTACTTTTTTCTGTTCAGACATTTTAGAAAACATAGCTAAAAACATTATCTACATTGATAAACATATAAAACATGTAATAGATACTCGGCAGTACATAGTGCCAGTCTTCGATAGTAATCTAAACAAAGTTACATATGCTGAACAAATGTTGATAGTTAACAAAAACAGTACATCGAATGCATACGACTACCTTTTAATTAACAATTCGAGTGTTGGGTTTTCTTCTTTCACGCAGCAACGGAGCAACACATAACGTCGATATGTGATTTAATGCTGAGAAATAGTCAAAAAGCCGAAGAGCTTGAGTAAGCTTTTAAGCCCATAAGATATAGAGGCGGACAAAGATACGAGCAAAAGTTAGTAGAACAAGTGAGTTTGATTCGAATCCAAATATAAATATAAATACACCAACGCTTTTCATTTGGTACCTCGTAGGATCGTTACATAAACAATATGCAACCTTCATACTTTTTAATGCCTAGAAATATGAATAAACAGTCGTAGTAGGTACACCATTATTATGCATTCAACAGCATCCGCATCTGTACAACAAACTAAATCAAGTACTAAATCAAGCTGAAATTAATAATAAAAAGGTGGTGTTATCTAAAATATGTATAAGTCAGATAAAATACTGACCGAATCCTAAAGCACTTTTATACGAATAATTACGTACGCACTATTTTTAAACCTTTAACGAAAAGGATGTTCAGTCAAGATCATTACCATAAAATGCAAGTCATATTCCTAGAAGAGTATAATATAAAAACAATGATTATGAGCGGTCTTGCAATAACCACTCTAGTCAATTTTACTAAGTTTAATTTTACTATGACGCAACATTAATAATGGCTTGATGCAAAAAGTAAATTAATTGTAATATAGTTATTAACCTTGATAATTTTTTATTAAAATGTGTACTGCACAACCCAGCAACGGTAATGATGGAAAACAACAATTTATGCAGTCATTTGTATTATTGTCACAAGACGTAGAGTGCAATTAATAATCACGTCATTAATGTGCTCAATGCACATTTAAATGCTCTGAATGACTGTTTATATGCACTTAAGATACATAAAATGCGTAGGAAGATGTAATCCGACTGCATTGAAACTCATAAACAAATTTGTAATTGGAAGAAAAATTTGTGAATGTTCTTGTTTATTGTGGTTAAACAAATAAATATATATCTATAATGATCAGTATTTTTGTGACCTTCAAAATATCGCAATATCAAACGTTTTAGCAGCTAAGCGGACAGTAGCTACTCGTATCTAACTTGCATTGAATATCAGTTTCTGATAAATATTTACTTTCATATCTACAAAACAGTCAAAGATATATTCTAGGGTAAAAAGAAGCTACTGGAAACACAAATGGAAAATTTACGACTGTAATGGCTGATGATGAACGACAAGTTATGAAACAATTACTACGAGTACCACACAATTCCTCAATATCAATTAATATGAAATGACAGTCAATCGGTTATATAAACAATGGTTTTGAGTTTATATTTAGAATTCACTAATCGAGAATTGATAGAGAATGATACAATTATTAATAAAGTAACCATACCATATGGATAGAAAAATATTATTAATTGCTATTAAACTTAAAAGTCATCACAGTATACACTAGGGAGTACAGTTAAATTTCAATTTTATATGATCTAAGAATAGAAGAGTTACACATTGTTTAGCAATAGAACAAAGTTATAGATTGTAAAAAAAATGATTATAAGGCTTGTAAAAACAAAGATTATTACTGTTCTCAACGTGATAATTACGAACAAATTACTATTGTTAGTAGCATATAATAAGCCAATTGAAATAGTAGGCAATCACGTCAAATAGCAAGTATTAAGTACTAAATATATTCTGGTACTGGATTAAGTGAGACATTTGTAAAAATACGTGTAAAGCAAGAATACTGTTCATAAATGAAAAAGATAATATAAATACAAGTGAACTGTCTTTGATAATAAGATTGATCAGGAATATGATGGTGCAAATGTTAAGTTAGTCATATGGTTTCGTCACTAATATTAAGTCTTAAATTGACTTAAGAATTGCTGAAACCATGGAAGTATAAGAAACAGTAAAGATTTACTTAAGCTGAAATAATAAATGCTATTATTTGTACTGAAAATAGTAAAAAGATAAGTTGAGTAAATTTCGGATTTAAAACATTTTATACGTGCAAACTTTGAATATAATTCTTTACAAAATAAAGTAAAATCATCAATGTTTTAATTTTATTAGTCCTATCAAAATGGATTGAATATTACGAATTCTTTCACGAAAATTACATGAAGAGAAACTCGCATAAGTATCTGGTTCCTGTCTACGTCCTTATTGTAACAATAGGACTAATATGGACAAATTGATGTTTCCGTTAGCTTTGGGTTGTTGGACGGTAATTTGAGAGAGATAAAAGTGATGAAATGTCTCTACTTATAACTTAAATTTTTCAATCAAAATTGTATTTTGTCACTAATACTGCCAGTATCGTTACATACACAGTCGAATTTTTCCAGGTAATGCGTATATCAAATGGTTAAATAAAACGAAGTGGATGAAAATAAGAGAGAATTCCGCTACAAAATAATATAGTTACGCTGTATTATTTTGTAGCGGAATCTACAAAATTTATAAAGTGCTAAATAATTGTTTGATTGTAGATTGTTACTATTTGTAACTATCTGTTTCTTTGTATGTGCTCATGATAGACTGAAAAAAAGGTAATTAAAATTTAATCAATTCAATAACTTTTCATAATAATTGTTATTACGACGCTGGTTATTTATTACCTTCCCTAAGTAATGTATGACGTGCATATCTAACGTTTATACATGCAGTTAATTATACACGGTAAATCGATACTACTTTTCAAGGTTATTTTATCATCGGCCAATAAAATGTACTGATAAGTATACCCGACTGTTAAGTATTTTCAAAATTAATTAACTGGACAAGGTTTAATTACAAAGTCATACGTGATGAAAACAACCTGCAAAGTGTACAATGTGCAAATAATCACGTACTTAAGAAATGAGAAGGGTTTGTTAATAAAAAAAAAAGAGATAACAAAAGGAGATAGCAAAGATAAGTTAGATAACTACTGCAAATAACAGACCGAAAAGGCAATACAATCGATTGGACGATCGTTAGAGATAACAGTGATAAGGTTAATTAACTTAATATAAATTAGTGTTACAAATTGCACACGTTGCACTTACGAGCACCAAGTGTTTCTGCGTGTATTATTGGATCGGATTTGTTCGGTTGATGGAGTTTTCTGGTTAGCATCCGGCGGTAAGCTCAACTTGAAGCCCGCTATTGACTTCCGTCGTTTCGCTGCCAGGGCTCGCGATGCAAGATCATGGTCATGATCCGGAGTCGGGACGGGATGTGAACAAGTCTTCATATGCGCTTGCGCCGTCGCCACCTGCAGCAGCTTGCTGGAAAGACTGCGCCGCCCCAGGGCTTCACAGGTCGCACACCGTTTGTCCTCCATTAAGGTCCTCGTGTGTTCGACGCGGACACGCCGTTTGCACTGAGCGCGTATTGTATCCAGCGGACGTGGTAGCTTAACTGATGTCATCCGATGTGCGACACGCACGCGGCCGGCTCACGCTCGTTACTCATAAAATTCAAGACTGCGTTCTTGAGAGGCGGCGAAACCGATCGATGCACGACCGAAATAGGCTTAATGCGATAATAGGAGCGCGATAAGGTGTACACGCGAATCGGTATATTGACCTGAATGGTGAGGCATAAACACGGCTTCGGGGCGACCTCGGCGGGCGGCCATGCGCGGGCGTCTCGGACTGCGGACACCACTACAAAGCAGCCCCGCCGCCGCACAGCGTAATCCGAACGAACGCGAAGATATCGATGTTTGTGGTGAATGATGTGACGAGCATCGGGTGGCTCCCAGCATACTAGCGTCACGCTATAACGCGGTCCTACCATTGCGACCACATTCCGTTGGATATCATCCAGGTATCTATTATAAATTATGAATTCATTCAATGATTACCTTGCCACTAACGAAAACAAAACGTTAGTGATGGTATTATTCGACGAGTTGATATCTTTTATCGACATCGATGTCTGGTGAATTTTCCAGAGACAACTAAATTAGCTAATTGTCCAGAATTGCATATCGAGTTGCTGACATTATAGTTTGTTCAGTTGACACGCTCTGTTTTGAAAACGGCAAAGGTCACATCGTCGGTCAATGCAGTTTAATCACCTTGGTTTTACATGAGTTTTGGAAGTGAGACCTATCAATACTTTGTATTCGCGTGTTAATTTTAAACAAACGTTCTTTTTAATAATACAAGATTTTTCTACGCATTATTCAACATGCCTCTAACATACTTATTTGACGCTATCAAAGTAAAAAATTCCTTTGTGCTCAATACAAAAATGTACTGAAAATAATGCTCTACTTACGAATGTTTACGAAGAACAGTATAGAAAAATATGTAGAACGAGGCTGAAGCTTAGGTCATTTTAGTGTTCACATCAACGATTGTTTATTGTTTCGTTGTTTACTCCTCAGATTGTAATAAAACTGCTAATTGATTAATGCATTAAATTTATACTGTGACCAAATGTTTATGACAATCCGTAGGGCATGCCCCATCAATCAAGTTAGATGCCATCACGATTGAGGCATAGTTAGCGAGTGTAAAACCAAATATTGGCGATGATTCAGTTAAGACACGCCTTTTTCTTTTCTGGTATTGGCAACTGGTTAAATTTTGATCGAGCTCAAGCCTTAAGCCTCGTTAATATTTTTTAATCACCGATGAAGTAAAACGAGGATTGCTATATTGTATGTAATAAATTGGTATGTTGGTGTAAATGTGTCTACGTAGTCATTAGACGAAATGATCTATTATTCCCTTTTTCTTACCTAACTAATAGCCTTTCACAACACATACATTTCACATCTTGATAAAGTTCCAATACGAACACTATCAAAACGTCAAATTTATCATTCAGTTAAAGATTATCGGGATACAATCTCCCGGCAGGTTATTGTATTGGTTTTACGGCAATATACCTCTTTGTTGTTTTTCTCATATTATGATTTTTCTAATGAACATTTTATTGAATGCGGATCCTGAAACGGTATATTGAATTGCGTAGCAACAGTTACAAAAAAAATTTTCTTAAAATATCTTTCTGACTGTCCACCTACATTATTATCCTTGATATATGTAATATTAACGCTCACTAATCTCTTAAAAGAGCGTGCACCAATTTAGAAGCTCGTAATCAGTATTCTTGTGGGGATTATCGCTGATTTCGGTACCCAGTTAGTGCTCTAAAAATCATAATTTCTTAGGTATTGCGGTGTTCTTTCAAAAAACCTGCACTCACTGTCCGGTGATACTTTCTTAGCATTGTTCAGCCCCATGCCAAAAGCATGTCAAGCTATAGCTCCCAATTCTTTTAACTATTATTTGTTAAAGCATAAACATATCGTAAATCATCTACATAGCATAATAATCCTAAGCGCACGCCCACTCTGAAAGACGAACCTAACCTCTACATCTCTTTCCGGTACGAGAGAGAAGACATTCTTTATCAAATAAAAAAAAAACAGCTTTATCATTCAGGTTATTTATATAGCAGTAAAATGCCAATTTCATATCAGCTCATTTAGTTTAAAAAATTCAAAATTCAAAAAATTCAAAATTCATTTATTTCAAGTAGGCCTAATAGAAGCACTTTTGAAACGTCAAGTCTGTCCGTGTGTAGTGACTCTACCACCGGTTCGGAAGGCAGATTCTACCGAGAAGAAGCCGGCAAGAAACTCAGCAGTTGCTCTTTTCCAACATCAAAAATTTACATTTTATATTTTAACATTCATTTTTCTATCTTGTGAGAGATGAAAGCGGAGCCGGGTGCTTCCAAGCAACCTTGTCATTAAGAAACTCATCAATTGTATAATAACCTCGCTGTAATAAATGTGTTTTAACACATTCTTTAAACTTATGGATTGGTAGGTCCAAAATTACCTTAGGAATCATATTATAAAAGCGTATACTCAATCCCACAAATGACTTCTGCACCCTTCGCAGACGATATGCAGATGTCACCAATTTATGACCATTTCTTGTAAGTCGACTGTTTATATCCACTTTTTGTTTATAAAGACTAATATGTTGTCTTACAAATACTATATTGTTATAAATGTATTGTGAGGCTACCGTAAGTATACCAATTTCTTTAAATTTTTCACGGAGCGATTCACGTGATTTAAGTTTATATATTGACCGTACAGCTCTTTTCTGCAATATGAATATAGTTTCAATATCAGCAGCTTTGCCCCATAATAAGATCCCGTAAGACATCACACTATGAAAGTACGCGAAGTAAACAAGTCTTGCTGTTTCTACGTCAGTAATCTGTCTAATTTTCCTGACGGCGTAGGCAGCCGAGCTTAGTTTACCTGCTAGTGTATCTATATGGGTACCCCACTGAAGCTTACAATCCAAGGTCATGCCCAGAAAAACCGTGGAATCTTCCATTTTTAGTGATTCTCCATTTATTATTATATTTTTATTAACTTTCTTTACATTTGGTAAAATAAATTCCACACACTTAGTTTTTTTTGCATTTAAAAGTAAATTATTGACAGTAAACCAGTGCGACACATGCGACATAGCACGGCTTACATCGTCAGAGTTGTCTCTACCTCTATCAGTTTTAAAAATTAGAGATGTATCATCAGCAAACAGTACAATGTCACAGGTTTCACTGACATGGTGTGGTAGATCATTTATATACACCAAAAATAGAAAGGGACCCAAGATTGAACCCTGTGGGACACCCATTGACGTAGCCGACCCCTGCGACTTAATGTCTTTTATGCAAACCCTTTGGGTTCTGTCACTGAGATAAGAGGCAACCAAATTTAGTGCAACGTTTTTGATACCATAATGGGCTAGTTTAAGAAGCAAGGTTTTATGATCGACACAATCGAATGCTTTGGATAGATCACAAAAAACACCAATGGCATTCTGCGAACGTTCCCAGGCATCGTACACATGTTTTAAAAGTTTAGCGCCTGCATCCGTGGTGCTACGACCTTTAGTAAAACCGTACTGCTCCGGATGTAGTAAGTTATTTACATTGAAGTGATTCAAAAGTTGATTTAATATAATTTTTTCAAAGACCTTACTAAGAGCTGGTAAGATTGAAATGGGTCTGTAATTGTTAATGTCGTTTTTATTGCCAGATTTAAATAGAGGTATAAGTTTACTATGTTTCATTAAATTTGGAAAAGTACCTCTATCAACACATTCATTAAAAAGTATGGCTAAGTAAGGGGCAATAACGTCTATAATGTTAGATATTACCATTACAGACATACCCCATAAATCACCGGTTTTTTTCTGTTTCAACAACTTAAAATTCTTTATTATATCATATGCAGATATATGTTTAAAATTAAATAAAACGTTGCACTCATTAACGTTGTTCCTCAATAAACTCTGAGCTGCAGTAGCAGTTGCAAAAAAAACATTAAGGACTTCACCACAGTTCAAAACAGTTACTTTTAGAGACGCATTTAATTGAAAAAGTCCCTTTTGAAAACTACACCTGACACAACATAAAAATATGCTTTAAAAACATAAACAAACGCAGGATAGACTAAGTCGCGGGCAACAGCTAGTGTCTTATGTTTTTTACATGTCTGATTTCTTAGTATCAATTATTTTACAAAGCACCTCACCACATTAATTGTAACAAATGATGTACTCGTATGTTCGCAATTATGTAGAGTATCAAGAAACCTCTGTCCGTAAATGGATTACATTGCTCGGTACAAATTAATTGCGGACCGCTCGGTAAATTCGCCTTGACTGCACGTGTCTAAAACTTTAATCATTTATTAACTTGTGATATTGAATGTAAGTACTCATGTAGAACTTGAGTAAGTATTGTGTATTTTTTTACAAGTCTTTATAATATAAACAATCCTTTTCTTACTTTTTAGTGTAAATTTTATTTTCAAATCGTTAAGAAAATAATAATTTCCTTAATTTACTTTATCTAACACATTTAAAAAAATAATTAAAACATACTTTGCACTACCGTTCCTATAATTGTTGTGTAGACTATTAAGTTGTATTTTAATTCTAGTGTGTGTATATCCAAATAAAGTTTTCTTTTCTTTTCTTTCACTAAAAAGTAATGGAAAGTTTGTTTACATATAAGTATAAGACAAGTTAGAAAAACTGGACCGTAGTGCAAAGTAGTTGTGGACTCAACGTTTAATATCCCTGATTTGATTCCTAGCCTAGTTCAGTTTAGATCTGATCTGATTTTATATTAATACTGACGAACCAAGAAGATAGCCCACCTGACGGTAGGTGGAAAATCCTCGTTTATAAACAGAGCAACAATTCGCTAGGCATGTAGGGAACACGTTCTGGCACGTGCCGCACTGTGTCCATTAAAAACCTAAGGCATAGGTACTTGGCGGCTGAAAGAAGCATGACTGTAGTAGGTTCTTCCAGGGCCGAGCGGTCACGAAAAGCTCTACTAAATCTACAGGTTCACAACCTAATGTAACCGAGGGACAGTACTGAGCAGTGACGTCGTTTAAGTCAGTCTAATCTTTTGGGAGGCTTCGGCCGTGACTAGTAAACCACCCACTGACAAAGACGTGTCCATAGGGCCGTTACGAAGCAACGTAGAAACCGATTAGGAGTATGGGTTAGCTATACCTGCCTGCCATAACCCCCATCAGATCAGCCCACTACCATCTCAAACTGCATCATCACCACCAGGTAAGATAGCAGTCAAGGGCTAACTTGTAGTGAAATAAAAAAATGGATGGCGAATCGAATACGTTCTAAAACTTCAGTACGTACCACGTGCATTAAGAAGCTTGGTTTTAGAAAAGGTATCACCGTCATTATACTTTAATTAAAGTTTATTAGGCTTGCGGTTGCGAGGCAGCGGTGATAAGTGCAGCGGTTACCTTGAGACTTGACTGTTATACCGGCCTTTCTTTCAACCGCTAAGGCTGGCTAGGCGTTACGAAATATCGTACACTCGTGTAGCGCAAATACAGTTTGTGTAGATATCGTCTTAGTCTTCTACCGTTTGACTGATAGGAGAACGATTATTTAGTATCAAATTTTAGTGATAATAACACAGACCAAACGCTTGACGTGCTCTTCGAGGCATGGGAGTTGAAACTGTCAATTGCTTTACCCCGGGTTGGGAATTAATGAAAGGAAAAAATCTATTTACAAATGTACGAGTATGTTCCTCGGGAATTGAAACCTAACCTATAAGACTAGACAAACGAGGATATGTCTTTAATACAATTTCTAAAGAAAAATTCAAGTCCAGTTGCTCTATTACTGCGTGAATAATAGCAAAACCAACACATCAACAAAGTCTTTGTTTTTATAATAATAGTTTTGTATTATATATCTAGTAGATATATAATAGTAGATATAATATATCTAGTAGATATATAATAGTTGGGGAAAAATCATTAAACGTTCGATTTATACGATGCCTAAGGGTTAGTGAAAACGGGCAATAGAGTCTTCACAAAGATGTCAAGATTCGCAAGTCACGGCGTTAGCACTAACCTGTCCAGCACAATACTCATGTGCCTATGAAGGTTCGCCTTGAGATCTTTCCGCGAGTATAATGGCTGGGCGGGCGGGGGCGCGGGGGACGGACCCGGCGGGGCCCGCTTCCCTATCAGCCCCCGCAGCTCGGCCATCAAAGTATGCACCATGCGGACGCGACCTGTCACCGACGCGCGACACACACTAGTGTTGTGACACTTGTGAGATCCCCCAATCATTCGCCTTGCCAAGAAGCATTGGCGCGGCGGCTGCATCGCCACCTGACGTCACTGCTGCCATGCACGTGACGGACAGTGCACGCATGCAAGCGACGCGGGCGTGTACACAGGTCGCGTGCGGGTGCAGCACTGGTAGTTGGTAGTTCGACTCTGACCTCGCCGCTTTATATTTAAGTGGCCGACGAAGGCAGTGCTCGTACACGAGAGTAAATTTCTCGTTTATATTTAGGCGGCAATGACGATCACGCATGTGCGAAGTTTGATTAAAAAACGGAGACAAATAGTAGTTTATTCTTTTTCGGTAGCTTGGCAGCATGTTCGAGAAAATAATTATTATAATGTTCTTATTGGAAAGAACGATTATTATATTACAGCCACTAATTGTTTTTCTACATTTACACTGCACCATTTAGAATTTTTAAGTCTTACAATTTTTAATCATCAAAAGAAAGAAAAACATTATGCCTAATTTTCAAAATAATGGTCAAGTGAAATAAGCTTCAAATAGGTCGTTCTGTTTTATAAATAATCGGCCTATTTCACCATTCGAGACACAGACAAACTTTTTTTTCCAGGTCGCATAATAATAAGAAGAAAACACTGATAATAATAATGTAAATTAATGTTTTTGTTTGAAAGCTAATAACGATGAGCGTTTAAATGTAGGTCAGGTTGATGCAGAGTATCACAATGGCAACATGAAAACAGGTCAACCACGCGTTGACAGTGAGAGAACAAGAATCGAATTCAAAATAGGTCACTCTCCGCAGTTCGTATCTAAATCGGATCAAGGGCATTTGTTAGTTGAAGTTACAAGAAACACGCTTCTTTGGGTTCTGTACCCGAAGGTTGCCGACGACAAATCGTTAGATGTTGATGCGCAATTCCATATCATCCCAAATCTGCTCATGCATTCAGAATTCATAGTGAAATAAATAAACACACATTTATTTCCATACATAAAAGCTTGTAAACATTACACTCCTTTCTTGGACTTTCTTGTAAGAACCAGCTGAATCCAAAAAATAAGGAAGTCAAAAAGAAAGGTCGCAATGTCAAAATAACCTTTGACCTTTTGACGCCAATCAACATTCACAAGATAGTTGTAGTAGCATCCTAACTATATCCTAACTAATATTATAAATATGTTTCTTTTTCTAACTAGTATTATAAATACAAACAATCTTGTTTACATTTTGAAAAGGTAAAAATATTTGAAAAGTTTTCTATACAAACAATCCTCATGACATTTTGCAAAGGTAAACGTTGTCAGGGTGCAACATTAAAAAAAATTTTTCCAATTCCAAGGGACGAATTTAGTCAAATTTACATTAACGCGAGCGAAGCAGCGGTCAAAAGCTATTTTAAATTAATTGACTTTGAACGCGTATTGTGTTGTGGGCTGGTTCACGGAGAGGTAGAAATAGCAGCACCACCTGACGCCACAGGAAGTGCGGGCGGCCGAGCACACAACCACGGCAACGGCGGCGATAATAAATTGAGAACGAGTGAAAAATATTGGTACAACTATACATAATTTACATAAAACTATGCATAATAACGATGCCAATTCTGTTGGACATAAATCTATAAGCTAAACTAAATTGTCGTAAAAGTAGCAATATCCTTTCCAAGGGGTAGTATGAAAATGGCAGTACTATTTTTAGACCTGCCAATGTAATTTAATTTGACGATTTCTGCACAACACAATTAGTACTTTACCTACATATAATACTACTAGCGGTCCTTGGCGACTTCGTACGCGTATAAGTCAACCTTAAAAGACAGACATACGCTGTCGAAAACTTTTTTCTTGAACTTCTAAAGGGGAACAACTTTGTAATACATGACTTTATCGAAATTTTAACCGTTTACGAAGCGCACGCAGCGGAAGCTCTCGAAAGGAAAAAAACATTTTCACTGGTGCTATACTCCAATCGGTGTTAGCATGCTGATAAATTATAGCATATAGCCTTCCTCGATATATGGGCTATACAACACTGAAATATTTTTCAAATCGGATCAGTAGTTGCTGAGATCGTCGCGTTCAAATAAACAAAAAAACTCTTCAGCGTTATGTATTTGTGTAAGATAAGATTGCTATAATTAGGTAGAGCATTTTTCGGTAGGATACTTGTGATGAAATCTAACATTGTTGGCATAATACCACTGATTTTAACCAGTTAGTAGATGGCTTTGAACTTTTGCGCCAACTTTCGTCGTAAGGTCAAAATCTTCGAAGTATGCTATGGTACTCAAGACTGATTTGTATTTGTATTAGCCTAGCAAAACGTACTTTTCCTTGGTCAAAGCAACCATGAACATAAAATATAAAAATTATAATTGTAAATAGTTTAGAGTTCCATAGTACACATTTTTATAAAAATAAAATAAGCTATAGTCCTTTATTGTACGCATGAAATAACAAACAGTACATGGGGGACGACCGGTCGATACAGTGACACGCGCGAACCGCAATAAACCTTTTGATTCATATACAAAACGTAATTTTTAGGGTCGATTTTCCCCATTCCATTGAGCAAACACTGTCCACAACTTTGATGTTATTAGATTACGTTTATGTAATGGCCGTTTTAAATACTATAGGGCACTTACATAAAATATTATGGCAACTGCTAAGACAAAACAGGTCTAACGACCCAAATCTAATTAACCACTATATGAATATTTACATCTCCGTCTTAGATAACCTGAATATCTATCTATAAGATCAGAAGGCTTGTTTGTTTGTTTCAGAACTATAAATAATCTTTAGTAGTTAAGGTATGTAAAAAAATAAAACTGTAATTTACAATAATACTGTTTTACGTGATGGTTGTGTAACTAAGATGTTGTGATAGCAATGATAATACTAATAATGATTAAATAGTAAATTTTATGTAAATGATCTGTCATCGGGCTTTACAAATAAAGTTATAATAACGTCAGAATAGTTTTAAACTCATAACTTTGTTTTATCTGTTATAATAATTATTCTTTCCACTTAGAATGCCAGCAAAATTGCCTCTTAGGAGTCTAGGTTCGGCATTTTTACCACATTGAGACCCAAAAAGCTCAAATTTGTTGCTGGTAAGTTTTTTTGAATGGTTCCTGTTGTCATTAATAGGTTTAGCTAGGCAGTTGGTGTAAATATAAAGCGGTATAATAGTAGTAACCTACGGTGGCGAACTTTCTCCTTTAGAAATGAGAATATCATGATTATCGGACTGTAATCGACAGCAAAGGAGACTAATGCTTCCGTCCATATTACAGCAGTTGGGAGGAAGTCAGTGCAATTTCCGGAAGGCTTAGGAGTTGAGAATCGTAGCAAATCTTGAATAGCGTTTAAGATAAGTAACAGGTAGTTCGTAATCATACTGAAACTTCTAAGATTTATCTCGTGCTTTGCTCATTTCCTATATCAGAGCAATCGGGTCCGTTCGTTTATGTTTTTCATACTATCTGAAATCAATTGTGTTAATTATCAAAATTTAGGATTAATATTTTTTAGGAGTCACTAACTGATACAAAAGCTTGAAACAATTTCACTTTTTAAGCGAAAGTGTGTCAATAAATATTAAACCTTAATGGGTAGAGTTTCGCATTTTAGCAACTGTTGTCCGCGACTTCGTTTTTTGTTACATCATAAAAAAATATCGGAAACTGCTGGTATAATTAAAGTAACACTGTATATATCAAATATAATATAAAGTGAGAGTGGTAATTTAGATATTAGTCTTACATTTACTTAAAGTGACGTTAGATATTTTATTCGATATGTTCAATTATTCTCAAATACTTAGTTAGAAGTAATAAAGATAAAAATTACTCTTAAAGCTGACGGTCTTGTAATTGAATAGAAATA
This sequence comes from Pararge aegeria, assembly GCF_905163445.1. NCBI lineage: Eukaryota > Metazoa > Arthropoda > Insecta > Lepidoptera > Nymphalidae > Pararge > Pararge aegeria. The sequence continues at coordinate 4,166,601 of NC_053181.1, forward strand.
GGAAGTTGCAGGGGTAACTAATTTGATTTCTAATTGAACGACTTGTACAGTCGGGGTGCCAAGTGGTAAGCTTTATTACCACTGAATAGTTGATAATGTTGAACTGTTAAGGTTATAATATGGATTACAATAATAATGTGTTTTACGCCATTGGTTGCCTGGAAGAGATCGCTATGTAGCGATAAGGTTGCCAAACGTATACTTTTCGTAAATTTTTTTTTAATTTTTCTATATGTGATGTACTTAAAAGTGTGTTCATTTATTCATTCATTCAATATAAGGGCATACTATTTATCATTACATTATTATGTGTCTATGAAATTTCCTATGACGACATATTTTATACATTGTATAAAATATGACATAATTTTTTTGTTTGTGACAAAAAAGAATACCTATTCGGGTAAAATCTTTTGTAAGGGAATTGACACATCAGATAACTTCCAATAAATGGCGTTCTTCAGGTGACCCGACCTTCAGCAGCAGTTCAGTAGATCATACCTTTTTATACTTAATAGTGTAATCTGCATTGTCTTATAAGGTATATTAATATAACGAAAAAAATAATATAGTGTTTGTATCTATGTAAATATAAAAGTAGCCGTATTCAGGTTGAGGACACGGAAGCGTGACCCAGTTATGTGGATCCAAAGGCCGAGCTTGCAATTAAGTTCGCACACAACTTACAGGTGGTATTTCAATCGGTCCTCCAGGGCGTTTGGGTGATTGTACACTAATATTACAATAGTTTTAAGTTATAGAAGCACTTATTAACACTTTCGCGTTGTTTTGTTCTATGTGATTGGTAAAACAGCACGTCTTTCTTTATCGGGGTCCGTTTACACACTGAAGCACCGAGTGCGCGCGTCCCTATTCCCACTTCCCGTCCTTGCGTGAATGGGGTGGCGCTAGAGCTGGTGGCGACGTCAATCAATATGCGGGATGAGATTCAGGGGCTAATCATCCAGTAGTTAGGGTGACGAGTGTTACTTAGAATGCTTTTCGGGGATTAAATATTAATTTTAAGATAGAATATTTTATGATTCAGATAACTAAAATAGCCAATGCCAGCAGCTATGCAGCGTTGAATAATTTCTGATGTCCCTTGAGATTTTTCCCCGCGGTTGCCCGTCTCAGCAAAGCAAGCTGAAAGTAAATTAAAGTCAATACAAACGATCTTCTCCTGTTTAATCCGCTTAAGGAGTAGAGTTTAAAAAAAAAAAACTCAGAAGAAGTCTGCGGTGCTCAAAGAGGGTTCTCTCAATTTTGGGGTTGTCGTTTTAGTTGGTTTGTCTTTCATTGATTTAGATTTTCACATTCTATGTATACACGTATTATCATGAAATGTTTGTTTTCCCTAAGTAGCTGGTAGTAAAAGTGACTACGGATCAAGCAGGTATTGTGTCTGGGGTCTATCTAAGTGCATAAGACGTTGATCACGGTTTTTATCACGAATATGTTATGGTAATCACTCTTTAAATCTCAATTCAGAGCTCAAGAGGAAAGATACCTGCGTATGCCAGGCTAAACGTACTGATGATGATAATCAATTACTTTTTAAATGTCTTATAAGATTTTTAGTTTTAGAAAGCAAGTTATAAGAATTATTGAACCATAAGTAGCGGCACTAAATGCAGGATGGATCCTAAATGTCGTAATTATGAATCGAGCACAAACTTTTGCAACCGACCATGAGTGTATAATTTTCTCACACAGCATGTAAATCACGCGGCTCACTAGCCGATATAATAATATTATGAGACATGAGACAATATTTATTAATTAGGAAGAAGTTGCACAAAAATGCGACTGGCATCGAAAAAAGGCCTGTTCACAGTGACTCGCGACCGACGAAGCGTCGCCTCACATCTCATTTATAATTGTGTCGCGACTTATGAGATTATGACTATACTAGTGTAATGATAATTTTTTGCTTCGTATAAAACTTTATATGGATTTATCTTGCTAACCTAATCTAAGCGTACCTGCAGTCTTCTTTAAAATACTATGAGCTTCCAAAAAAATCATAAGAGTTCATAACATGTTTATGACGGCCGATTGGCGCAGTAGACAGCAACCCTGCTTTCTGAGTCAAAGGCCGTGGGTTCGATTCCCCACAACTGGAAAATGTTTCTATGATGAACATGAATGTATTTCAGTGTCTGGATGTTTATCTGTATTTTATTTATGTATACTATTCATTAAATTATTCATCAGTCATCTTAGTACTCATAACACAAGTTACGCTTACTTTGGGGCTAGATGGCGGTGTGTGTATTGTCGTAGTATATTTATTTATTTATTACGAATATCGCTACGATAGCCTCTTTATAAATAATTTACTAAACAACTTCTCGCGTCGTCCTGCGAACAATATTTGTTCTGCGTCCCATTCCATAAGTTAGATATCGTCGCGAGCTAGCCCGCAACGACACGAGCACAGTTATTTTTTGAACACTGATTAAATAGCTTATATGTTTAGATATGTCGAAGTGGCTGCGTCTGTCGCCAGGCGCTGTGAACGCGCACTTATAAAAGTGAACGCAGTGACACGCAACAGGTTTTATGTATGCATCGGAGCAAAGTGCAGATGCAACATTATTATACAACACTACGCAAAGTGTATCTTCATAGGGCTACGGTTGGTTTATGATTTTAGCCTATTTATTTCCTGGTACATCAGTTCCATTACATTTCACACAGACCAATAAGATGTTTAATTTTGAGGGTTTCGTACCTACATCCGATCAAAAATTTGAAACCATTACAGGATAACTCGCGTGTCTGTCCGTCCGTTGCTACCACAATGTTAACTAAACTGAACAAGAAAGAGTAAGGTGGTGTACCTCGGTTTTACTTTGTGAACGGAATACAGAGCCTAATTCAATGTTCAGAAAACTATTATTGAACTTGATAAAATGATTTAAAGATCTCAGTCCAAAGAGAAATTAGAAAATCTACATATTATCCTAAGTTGTAATTTACTTCAAGTATGCTAATAAAGGTAGTTAGTAGTATAAAGTAAAATTAATCTAGAATCTTCAAATTAAAGTGTCACATAAAAAATTCAATATAGCTAAGGCTAGAGGAAAAAATAACATTGGCGTTACATTATCGTTTTTACGGTGTTATGTAACAACGCATGTTTAAAGCGAACAGTTAGAAAAACAAAATTACATAAAAATATTGCACAAAACGTCACACTACATATATTATTGGGGGCATTAAAGTATATGGTAGCAGATAATATCAATCACTTTGATTTAAAGTTTGGTAATTATTTTCGAGTTTATGATGTAACTTATTCTATTGCAAATTTAAAGTTTGGCTACTTTACACGGTTTCATTTCGGTATATGGCAATATGTGTAACGCCCAAGCGATAATTTCAGTAGCTGAAGCGACTAATCTACTTCATTTTTAGTTTATTTGTACCATCATCATCATGTCAACCCATTACCGGTTCACTACAGGGCACGGGTCTGCTCCCACAATGAGAAAGGGTCAAGAGCGTAGTCCACCGTAGGATTTGATAGGTGGACTCCACAAAACATTGAGAACATTATAGAGAACTCTCAGGCATGCATGCCTCACGATGTTTTCCTTCATCGTTTAAGCAAGTGATATTTTAATTACTTCCAACGCACATAACTTAAAAAAGTTAAAGGTGCGAGCTGAAATTCCAATCGGCCCCCGAAAGTGATTCCAGCTTCCACTCAATAGGCTATCGCCGCTTCGACTTTTTTTTATATAATACTTTATAAATCAGGGTTTGAAATCGGTATGACAATCGAACAGTCGTACATGTCGGTTTCCTTCAAACTAGATGAGATCGCGTGCTACCTCGTGTAGTGCATAACGATAGCGGTGGGTTTTGTTTGTTTGTCTTACGATTGGAAGTTCGGTCTGTAAAATAGAGCATATACGAGAACATATTTTGTTTACTTATTAGCGGATAGCAAATTAACTGTACCTACTGTTTAATAATCATGGACTAGTTCAAAATAACACATTCTTCCGTGGAACAAGATATTCGTGATACCGAAATTCCGCATCTGCCAACCGTATTGGGTCACCTATTGTTTGTTACAACTTAACTAAAACAATCGTATTTGTAAAATAAAGTTCCTTGAATCTCTGAACGAACAAATATCACTCGATCAGTTAGAACTGTACCAATAAAATGTATTGGGACCATTAAAACGTTATGACACCGCCATATGTGTATGCATTCATTTAAAATTATTTTCTTGACACCTACTTTTAGTGCGGGAATAAGACAATGCAACGTTAGAACAGTAAAAATCATCATTGTAATTCAGCGTTGATTAGATGACATCTGAATTGATGATCGCCACCCACGGTCCTTTGTGTAGCTGTAATGAGAATATTTGACAGTACATATGGATTTTCTTTTTTATACCTCTTTTACACACGAAGAGTGTAAAAGAGAAAAATAAGAATTGAGTAAATTAATAGTGCAGTTTTAGGACTATGAAATGAAATGAAATGAAATGAAATTTATTCGCTGAATATGAGCTTACATAGGGTCTTATTATAATATAACATTCCTCCATATTCTACTATTAAGCATGCGAAATGTAAAATGCACAACAAGAACAATCATTACACATGTCTGCATAATCTTGTTGAGCAAGCATTGAAAAGTTATTTATTAAATTACCTGTATAATTTAAATATTAATGTTATCATAATAATGTCAAAATAATATCATTTTTAATTCAGATACTCGGATATTGCATAGAAACACTTTGTACACAGCCAATGCGCCAGATTTTTCTTAAAAAAACGCGTAGGTTGATTTTTGAGACCTGCATCTAATTTATTGTATATTTTAACGCACATTGCAAAGGGGGATTTTGCGGTTTGTTTTAATTTATATTTATTGTTGCACAGCCGAATTTTATTTCTCCTTTTAAAATGGCTTACGTTCGAGAAAGTTTTAAAATACTCCAGGTGGCGATGAACGAAGACTGATATTTCGTAGATATACAGACACGGCAGAGTAAGGAGATTGTGTTTTTGAAATATTGGTCTACAGGAATCCGTTGGGTCTATAAGAAATATGCTTCTTATACACTTTTTTTGTGCCACAAACAATTTGTTTATATGCACTGAGTTCCCCCATATAACAATACCGTAGCGCAGGACAGACATGACATAACCGTGATAAGCCACTAGTGCTGCATCAAGCGATACTGTACGCCTAAGACGACGCAAGGGATATACAAATTTATTAACTTTAGTACAAATGTCCTCGATTTGGTTTTTCCAATCACAATGTTCGTCAAATTGGATACCTAAAAATTTTGTACTATTTACGATGTCAATTTGTTCGTTATTATAGATGATATTTAATTTTGTACTATGTCCTCTTTTAGTTTTAAATTGCATACACGTTGTTTTTTTTATATTTACACTTAAATTATTGCTTTCTAACCAATAAATAGTTTCAGTTAATGATTTGTTTACTTCCGATTCATGTGTCTGCTTGTCATCACATGGAATAATTATAGTGGTATCGTCAGCGAAAAGTATTGATGGGTGCGATAAGTTTACTGGGAGATCGTTTATATATAACAGAAATAATAGTGGGCCCAAAATGCTGCCCTGGGGAACGCCATACCTATTATTTTCATAATCAGACTCATACAGATTAATGTTTTCACCAATTTGCTTTTGAATTATTGTTTTTTGCATTCTATTGTCTAAATAAGATTTAAGCCATTGATGCAGCTGTCCGCGTATTCCGTAATGCTCTAATTTATTTAATAATTTTTCATGATTGACTAAATCAAACGCTTTGGACATGTCAAGAAAGAGAATTGTTACAGATTTTCCCTTGTCAACTGAATCTAGTATCATTTTAACTAGCTCAAACATCGCAGTTGTGGTAGATTTATTTTTTCTAAATCCGTGCTGAGCGTTATTGATGATATTAAAACGTTCAACAAAATTATTAATTCTATTACAAATAACTTTTTCATAAATTTTCGATAGAACGGAAATTAAAGCAATTGGTCTATAGTTGTTGGCTTCCTCTTTTTTCCCTTTTTTATATAGCGGCTTTATAATTGACAGCTTCAGTCTGTCGGGAAAGATACCTTGTTCTATTGATAAATTGATAACATGAGTCAATGGGTTAGACAAGAATATAGACGAACATTTTAGTAAATGCGTGTTTAATTCGTCATATCCAGTTGAGTTGGTATTTTTTAAATTCATAATTATTTTCCTTACTTCGAAGTAATCAGTAGGGCTGCAATAAATATTATTTGGGTTATTGTTCGTAATTTTTGTTGTATTTTTAAAGTTTTTATTTAGTTTGTTGGATGTCATTATGTAATGTTTATTTAGTAAGTTACATATTTCTTTGGGATTAGTTATTTTTTGGGATATGTTAATTTTCTAACGAAACCAGTATCTTTTGTGTACATTATAGTCATTTGAATTAGCGAGAAATGATAAATTTGTATACTAACTACGAGTATTTACAATCAAAAACAAAATCGCTATTGTCTGGGTCAGTGAAGGGCCAATAAAAATAAGTTTTTCTTATAGACTCACTGACTGACTGTTAGTTGTTAATCAAATCTTTAGTTTAAATATCTGTTTTTATCAGTTTTTCTTAATCTATTTTTTTTTATGTTTAATTAGGTGCATTAGGTTACAAAAGACCGCCAACTAACGATAAAACTGGCGGGCCAACGACACTCGAACCACAGCGGAGTATTATGATGTTTAGCGCGGCCTTCTTAACGGCGCCTGTGAAATATTTTTTAAGATAGTAAACGGATAGTTAGTCTTTACGTTTGTGAACACTAATTTAAATATTGACATAACTAAGTTTGGGTATGGCTTTCAATGATGCTTGTGATATAAGCTTATACCTTATTGCGATTGCCCAATTTACATCGGTTGTCAGAAAAAAAAGATATTTCCATTTTTAAGTGCGTAGAAGACGTTTGTTTAAACGACGTGCAAAATCGCAAGTACAACTGAAAGCCAGCAAGACAAAGGATGTAGCGTAGTCGTAAGATAGTCTAGTCATATGTGTATCACAAGATTGAAGTGATATAACTTTAAGTACCTACCTATGCTCCTCGCGAGACGTGCTCGTGCAAATTATGCAATTGTTACGTACGGTTGTAATGACACGCACTATCTCCCGTCATATCGAAACGCATCGTTGCGAGAACCGACAGCTGATAGGCAGGAGAGGCGCCCGTTGAATAGTATTTAGCGTGGCCGCTATTGTTTTGCCTACGCACGTTCATGACAGCCTGGTAGGTATGTAACATACCAATTATTGTAGTATACGTTTGTTACAGTAATGTTATCAATCCATTATAGGGCACAATTAGAAGTGTTTAGGCCGTAGCCCACCACGCCGGCCCAGTGCAGAATGGTGACCACACGCCTTTGAGAACATTATGGAGAACTTTCGGGCATGCAGGTTTCCTCACGACCTTTTCCTTCATTGAAGCAAATGATATATTAATTGCTTAAATAGGTAGAGGTGCGTGCTGGGATTCGAACTAAGCACCCCAAAAGTGAAGCCGAAGTTCTAACCACTAAGCTATCACCGTTTTTATGATATGATATATGCTATTCCGATGGTATCCTCTATCTTCAAACAACCCAGTTTACATTATCATATAAAATATAAAAGCAAATTGCCTAACAAGAAGTAAATAAGAAAAAAAAAAAATTGCGTTTATGATTTTTTTTCTTAAATTGAGAAGATATATATCGAATAGATTAATACAAATCCATATATCTTACCAGTAATGCGTTTCTTGGTAAGACTTAAAAGCCGGTAATAGATATAAAAGCGTTGAACGGAAATCATAATTAAACTAGATAAAACGAAAAAAAAAAAACTTATAATGAACTGTGAAACTATTTACGTCTACCGCGACGAAACGAATTTCCAGTCACAAAGAGATGAATCGGGACAAACACGAAACACAGGAAAAACTAACGAGGCCATCGATACCGCTTATAATGCGTGGAGAGAACAAAGGCTGCAACTTTGCTTTCTTGTGAACATTTTGCTCTTTAAACTTTGTTGCGTTTCATATCCGAATTAATTACATAATGTAATCCTTTATCTTGTTCACTTTACGAGCAACTCCATATTTTTGTAGTTTTCGAGTTTCATGAGAATCGTTTAATTTCATTTTAGCTCACTGCTGGACGAGAGGCCTTTTCCAGAACAAGATGTCTTCGATGTTGCCAGTGAGGATAAACGGATTGATTACGTGGTTGCTTATTATGGGCCTCATAAGCAAGCTAAGAGTCACTCAGCGGGCGATAAAGAGAGCTATGCTAGGAGTGTCTCTACGTGATCAAATCAGAAACGAGGAGATCCGTAGAAGAATTAGAGTTACCGACATAGCTCAACGAGTCGCGAAGCTGAAATGACAATGGGCCGGGTACATAGTTTGAATAACCGATGGACGTTGCAGTCTTAAGCTGCTGGAATATATATGCCTTGCACCGGAAATATATATATTAAAAGTTTCACATGGACAAGATAAAAAGACACATTACATGCTCTTTTTATCCCAGGTTACAAATATTCAATTACCTATACTCAATGGCTGCCGTTCTTTTTAATTGTATTTTAAGAATTATATAATCCGTATTATTTAAATATAATCCGGATCCGCACACATAACCTTTTATGTAATACAAGATAATATCAACAGCACATATTTTGATGTTATCGTCAGGAATATCAATCTTAACCGTAAATGCTTTCAGCGTACCGTACTTGTCATATTCGTTATCTGTCCAATCGTTACTGTCTATTCGTTGGTCAAAAACAAATCTTTGTGTAACACTCTGACAAAAAAACCTGGTGTTTGGTTTTGTATACTTGATAAATTATGTTTTAAGAGCTGGAAGCTTATATAATTTATCATATATATGTTATATAATTTGTTATATATATGTTTTTGACTTAGGATATTCCGTCGCTTTTAGGCCTTTTTCGGATGTGAAGTAAACACATTCGCTTCCTTAGGTATTATAGCAACTACGTAAAATAAGTATATCGATTCGAGAATAAAACTCATTTGACACAGACTATTTGACGACTCACATTATACCTCATATACTATCGATCAAAGGTGTAACAAATTATTGTTCAAATTTGAATTGAGCTGCACATTTCAAGTTACTCTTTCTACGATGTTTCTCCATTTCTACACTGAAATTGTGACGGTTGTTTTTCTTATTAGAACGGTTTTACCATCCCTCTAGATGCTCAAATTATAATTTTTTCTTAAAGTTATCTAATTAATGTGGCGGGTAGTGACGGTACAGATCAGAATACAGCTATCACCACCCCCCCTTCTTTCCGAGGGTGTCGTTTGAGGTGAGAATAACGGAGAACGGTCAGCATCGACCTCTGTACCCTATTGCGATCACCAACCCCTCTGCCCAGAGTGTAGACCGTCATCATCATCATTTCAACAGATTGACGTTCACTGCTGCACATAGATCTTTAGTAGGGAGTTCCAAAATCCACGGTCAGAAACCACGGGCCGACCTTTACTGATTACGCGGGATAGAATTTTGTACTGCATAATTATCTTAGTTTTTCAGTTGTGCAAATCTACGATCAAAATCTTAGCAGCTAAACAATAAAAGAAGTTACAAAGCCACAATGATTAAGGGAAATTACGCGCAATAAAACTCTTCATAGTGAAACCTATAGTTATTACCGGGCGGTCATTAGTTAGCAATGAAATAAACAAGAGGTATTAACTGGGCAATAGCTTGTGCTAATCTGACCGCAAGGGAGCGAGCGCCACCGACTTTCCCTTTTGTTATTGTGAAAGTGATGATAGCCAATACAACAAAGCAATGGTTTGCATCCTAAGTTCACCTACTAATCAAATGCGTTTCAAACGCACCATGCAATTTTATATAGTTCAAATTGCGTGGGAGGCGTTCAATGTTTGAGTTCTATGACTATCAACAAAACAAATTGTCAAGAGTGTTTGCTATTGCAAATAAATGCTAATTTACGATAACTTAAAATATAATGTAATTCTGAAAGGCCGAATTATAAAATGTTCAATCGAAACGATCCCCACCCAATTCTGCAGCTTTTCTGAAAGATGCTATTTGCAAACGGGTGGCGACCTGTGGAACTATTAACTTATTAATATTTTGAAGTGACAGTTTTATATGATACACCGCGACGTCCCTGAGATAAGGATAACTCTGACCAATTGTGCTTTTTGTATGAACAAGTCCACTTGATAACTATAAATAACTGTCCGGCAGCAGGAGTTTAAAGTATACTGGCGGGATACGAAAATCGCTTAAACAAAATATTTTTTATAGCAGGAACGTCAAGGTATAAGTATATAAAGTTCATGGAAAACTGTTACTTTAAAATAATGGTTTAAGCGATGGTAGTAAGTTTTTCCTTTAAACGCCAAAACGTCCAAAATGAAACGGCAATTAAAAATAAAATGAATATATAGTAAAAATTTAATGTTCAAGGTCATCGAAACTAGGACCAACCTTGACTAATATACTTGGTTATGTATTAACTATAATATATATAATAAATTGAAATATGTATGCCAAGAACAACTGCAATTGACATCAGCTAACGCAATACGACTGTACAGTGGGTACAGCAAAGTAAACCAGCTTAGCATAGAGTACATATATAGCACACCGCTTAGCAACAAAACACTACGTGCAAAGTTTTAATGCAACCCACCTGCAGCAACAAGTCAAATGAAACGCCAATCTGTTTAGATATGTAAAATGAAAACCCAGTGCGTTAATTACGAATGCACTTGCAAAGTGCGATGGAACGCTCGAGTAACTGCCAAGTCGGTCAATGTAATCGGCTAGTGTAAAGAGTTCGGAGGTGTGGTTTTCATTTGTCTTCGTTTATGTCTTGTGTATTCATTTGGCCAATTGCATTGGCTAGAAAATCTAAATAGAAGCCGGAATGAAGTCCTGGTTTCCCTAGAATTTCTTCCAAAACCAAAGCTCAATTTAATAATTACTCATAGTTGTTACATATACATTACACAATATAAGCCATATTTATCATGGCTTTTGTTCCCCACTTTAAAAAAGCGAAGCTAGAACGGTCTAAAGAAGGAGATAAAGCAAGAATTAGGTCTAAATTCACACACTATTCAATTAGAATATTTTTTTACTTAACGATTCGTAATCAGATTTAGAATTTTGAACATTATATGCACGATAGAAACTACATAATCATAAAACTTGGGATATATAGAAAAATCACATTATAAAATCTATGATAGGTAGATCTTTTAGAGTCGCTGCAAAAATTATGGTGTACTTAGCATTTTTTGCTAGTGATGAATTTAAAATATTGTTCACAAGGAGTTGCAAACTTTTAAAGTACAAATCAGACTGTCAATATTATCAACACCTTGTGCAAATCGGAGATACGGCTGTTCTAAATTAAATATCACCTTATAGAAGTTAACAAACACAGGCGTGGGCAGTGGTTAATGTTGCGCTCAAGGTTAAAAAGCGCACTATGTGTTTGAAGGTACCTATCTTATCTATACGTACAAGTTGATAGTACAAAAATTTTATGAGCGTTTTGCAAAACTTAACCAAACAATCATAATGTGAGTGATTGCGAATGGACTTCGTTATTATGGATATTATAAACAAGCCGGTATGGATTTAAATTTATAGCTGAATTTAGACTTGAGTGGGTTGGTTAAAAACAATTAGAATGCACAGATGTTACGTCTCTAACTAATGTTAAACATACGATAATGCGACCGGTCGCTCGACTCAAGGTCTCCGCCGCTGCAGAATGAAGTAAACACGGCGAAATAATAACCAAAGTACTCTTCACAATAACGTACAAGGGAGTCAAATGTGGAATTTAAGCAATCTGATTGAAAAAATCAAATGATAGACATGTGTAAGAGTATTTTACCATAAGAAGGAAATGCTGCTTGAAGATTATCAGAGGAGTAATCTTAACTACTTGTGATATCTATGGTATATCAAATGATTCCCTGAATAAGTGGGTAACTAGATTAGTGAATCGATTCTGGCAGTAAATCTTTATTAGCTATGATTTATTTAAAGCCGTAGTCTTAAAACAGTAGCTTTCAGTAGCTTATTCCATGTTTTAGGGTAAATAGCAGACTGACAGTCTTAAATGATTCCTAATTCACGTAGAAAAGACGAAATGGTGGTCATAATAAATGTGGGACAAAAAATATTTTTTTATGCTAACAATTTTTATCTAAATAATTTCCGAAGTTCTACTCTGAGTAATTCAGGATGAAGCATGAAAAGTGTATCCAGATTATTCACAGACTCGCTCCCAAAGTATGGTTGACTAAATATTAATTTTTAAAAACGAAATGGCTACATTTTTTAGTCTAAAAAAATAATAGTTCATCAAGCCCACACTAGGTGGTGTTGGAAGTCGTCTACGTCACAACTTAAGGGAATCGTTGAACACTGGCAGCACTCCTCCTAATTTTAGATGATGATAATTTGTATTGCAATAAGAAAGAAACGTTTGGGAAGAAAAACCCAAGTGTATGGTGTTCTACATTGAGTAAGAGTTGAGTAAAGGTTATAACGCCCCTGTAAATATAGAACGTGAATTATTTTGCAATAATGTTTTACATTAATCCGAGAGGAACATCTTTGAAGATCCATATCCTTAAAGTGAGCAGACGTGAATTGGTACAAAGGTTTACTCAAAATATAATGTTTTCAATACAAAATTAATATCTAATTTGGTTGTTTGCATTAATGCTTGGGTTACGACAACCTCCTTGACCGATCACATTATTAAAGTTTCTCAATCTGATATACTTGTAAAACACCTGTATAATAAAATACAAGACATTCATAAATCATACGATGGCCTTGCAAGAGTAATTTAATTTATTTGCACTGTAGTTGCTAGTCAGTAATGCAATTTCCAAGCAAAAATACACATTTTAATTTGACTACAATGCAATAATTTCGCACCCAATTCTAGGAACTGTGCACTAAAGATTTCAGTTTCTGAAGTTTATTTATCCAGATAAGATTTTTGTAAAGATTGTAGAGGTTTTGCAAATCGACTCTTAGAAGTAGTTAATTTTTTCGTACCTATTTTTATTCGGAATAAATTTTAGTTTCTCCTTTCTGCTTTAGATACTAGCGAAGTAAATAATAAAACCTTTCGTAAATTGATATTGGAGTCCCTCTTAAATGAATAAAATCTAACCGGTTTTACCCACCAGTATGCTGTTGAGAATAAAGAAATCAATTATCTACGCCCTTTATGTAACCAAGTTTAGTCAATGTAGGTATTAAACCATAACGAATATGATTGTGATTTTTAGTAGTGGTGGAGTCACGATACAATTATTACTGAGATAGAACAAACGTGAATTTGGTCTAGACTATATTAATTCCGGTTGTGTTAGAAAAAAATTCAACACATTTTATTTTACACGTTGCCTTTTATAAATCTGTTGTTATTGGAAGGAGCAAATGACTTACCCGATGAAATTTTTAATGAAGCAATAGACAGCGAATAGTGTGGCATCATTGAGGCCGAGCTCTGGCTTGATCCTGGGTAAGACGACAGGCAGCGAGGCGGCGTCGGTCGGAGGGCCGCGCACCTCCGGCGTGGCCGCGCTCATGGCGGTCTCGCCGCGCGGCCGCGTGCCCGACGCGTGCGGAGCGATCGTGACGCCGACTCAGCAGCACGCGCAACCGGCCCACATAACACCACCGCCGGCACCAGCGGCGCTCCCGGCACGCGGCAGCAGCGGGAGCGGCCCGCGCGTTCCGTCCGCACACACGGCAACCCTCGCACCGACCCTTCACCCGGCTCACCGCGTCCACTATCGATCGCGGCGCCGCGTCTGCGCCGTAGGCACTACCCTCGCGTCGCTCTCCACTACCCTCGCCTCAGACGTCCAGCATGAGGAACGCGAGGTAGATCACGAGAAAAAACCACGGACAGAAGAGGTACATGCAAATAGACATCTTTCCAATTCCGAACGGCTTAGAAGTCCTAATCCCGAGTTTGGTTTCAGTGATGAATTGCTTGCGTACAATTTCGCTTGCACGTGCAGGTGGCGCGTGCGTCTGTCTGGCAGCGCGGCGGCACTCTGACTGGACGCGCTCGCTCGGCGTGCTCAGCGCGCAACCCGAACTCCGCTCACCACATCCATACATACCTATACCCGTGCAACGTACGTGTACCACAACGTATACCTTGATTTAAAAGCTGGATGCGATAGCCATAACACAAAAGGATACTTCCCAAACTTTCTCTGAAACACGTATGATAGTTCAAACAGTTGAATGATGACATCAGCGTTATAAATAGCAAAACCAAATACAGTATTTTCGTAACAAGTACGAACGTTAATGCACCGCTGCTTACGATAACATTTGCGTTAAATAATTATAATGCAATTTAATGTTAATGTAAAAGATAAAGGAACGAAAAATAGTTACTATCTAGATAAATAAACGTCGAGTTAAAAGTTCCAACACTTCAGAGACACTCGACTGTAATGAAAAATATTTCAATTCGTATATATGTTTAAAATTAAAGTTATACAATATCAATCATAGTATAAGATAAAATGGTTCGTTATCATGATTGATTAATCAGGCAATATTTTGTTATGTTAGTCAACAAAGCTAAAAACGGCATTGCACCAAGGGCATAGATAAGTCATTCACCCGGGCAATGTGAGTTTTTGAAAATGCAAATTACAAAAGAGCAACGCAGTTGATGCGTGAGCTTCAAAATCGTTTTAAGTCACGAGTTTATCCATTCACATTCAATCCCCTAAAGTAGAAATACGGTCAACGTCCGCGTGGCGAACTGTCGGACTAGCGTTCCAACAAGTGATCACGTAAAAAAAAACTCTCCATTGGACTCGCGGTGAAATGACGCAAAACAGTTTTTGCTATGGCCATAACTAGTGCTAGGAATTTGTCTAATGATCATCAATCAACAGATTCCTCTAGAACCGATATGCATTCAATTAACTCAAATATATTTATTCATTAGGAGAAATAATACACAATACACGAAAAGAAGGAAACTCAACAGAAATGCAAAGTCATAGTTTAAATGATGTTCGTGGTGTGGAAAGGGAGTTTGTCCTACTGAATGAGCAATTTAATTTAAAAATGTACAGTCAATCGAAATAGGTATACGAACGTTTATAATGATCATATTTTCACGACTGTTCATCATCATCATCAAAGACTTAAATAATTTTAATTGTCACTAAAAACGTAGAGTACAAAACTGGCTCCACAATAGTTTACCTATAGGGTAAATTTTATTCAATCCACGAACACCTCTAGAATTTACGAAAGTACATAGATTAATAATCCTAATGGTGCTCCGACAACAATAGCATCCAGAAAGACAACGAGGAAGTCAAGCGGCATAACGGAGCAAATGTCACGAGGGGGTTTGACAACTAGACTGGGCTAGACAATAAGCCGAACAGAAAGGCAACAAGGCGATTCTTAGAACTTCCCGACATAGTCCTGGTTGATTTCCAGGAACTTCGACAGATGCAGCCGCATTACTCAGAACGATTATACCGCGGAGCTATTGAAGAAAATACGTATCGTTTATATCTGAAATTCATCAATTTTTTTCCTCTTTCAAGTTCTTCGTCTCAGATAACGTAGTCTTAATATATTGTCTGAGTACAACGAATCTACAAGTATAACTCAGGCTAATTATAAACGGAATTATTGTTTTTATGCTTTGTTCACGTGTAGAGTATTGAAATTTAAATCTTAAAAATACCAAAGCGTTCGAAATTGCCAAAAAGTCTGTTTGTTTAATCATTTTATTGGTTACCTACTTCGAATATGTGGTGAGTCTACTTTACCTAAATAACGCATAACTAATCATAGTATTTTTAGACATAATTTCAAATTTTAATACAACAAGCATCATAGCTGTGAATCAAATTAAGAATTAAAAACTCAATTTTAAATTATATGGTTACCATTCTTTCTGATCGTTTTCATCATAGTTTGTGTACTTACTGTTCTTTTTAATAAGAACTACAAAACTAAGCTCCATCCAAGACCCTGTTCTTGTATGGAGTATGTAGTAATTGGCTTGATCCTGATCAAACCAATTACTCATAGGGTGTTTAAGAATTACGTATGTTTGGAATGGTATTACCATGTGATTACGTCAATTAGTTGCAAAACAAGAGGATTAAAGCCGAAACGGATAATTTTCCACATAAAGTATCAGACGTAACATAACGAGGGTGTGATGATCAAATATTACAAGTTAACCTCTAAAATAGATATAGTAGAACCGTTTCTACATGATTACAATAAAATACATGATCATATATAACTCAGTACATACACACCTTTAATCTAACTATGTATACAAATAAAGTGCGATTATTTTAACAACAACTTTTCACAACCATTCCAAGTTCTAAATATTTGACTTACTTTATGTCTACACAAAATGAAAGGTATAATTGGTACGTTACGCAAGTCAAAAGGTAAGAAATATTAAAATATGAAGGCCCTAAATCATTTCAATCATGTTTTTAATAAAGAAAATATTTGTATTATATAAGTCTGAAAAAGTAGATAAGAAACCGAATTAAAACCACTAAACACAACAATGAGCGACACAAAAGATAGAATTTAAAAAAAAAACTAGGCACGAGTATTCAAATCTAAAACAACACTTATAATATTATATTCCAAATACGTAATTAGTTAGGTAATATCGTTTTACATAACAATTATATCTAACATAAAACATCTAACACTTAAAAGCAAGGCATATATGTAGTAATTTACCTATAAGGAACATGGCCGGTCATTATCGTATATCTAGTAAATTACACGTTGCATCCATCATGGCGATTGGTGTCTTTAGTTGGTGTGCATTGATGCAATATGACCTACTTGTTATTTCTATGAAAACGTTCGTTTCCAACTAGACTGCGCGGCGATACGCAGATTAAAATGGAAAATAAGTATTTCAACTGCACTTTCTTATCGTACAATTTCTAGATTTCCTATCTGTGAAATGTGGAATGCGTTAAGACTTTTTACGAACCTAAAATGGCATGTAATTATAATCTCTTTTTTTTCTTATCGTGATGATGAATTGCATCCAAGTTGAAATGCATAACCTAGACAAAGTTAAACTGAGTTTCATTAACAAGTCACAAGAGCTGACAAGCTATTAGCATTGCAATAGTGTTTCTGAAACCTTCAACTTCACATAATAAAGAAAAAAATTCTATCACACTGTTATACCCGCATCATACCTACTGATTGTTCAAGTTCTTTTGAATATAACTTACACTTAACCTAGGTCACTTTATAAGTTTGTCATAAAATAATTATGCTTAAAAATGTTAGTGCTTGAGTTTAGATAAAATGGTTTTATTATCACTGAATTTCAAATTCAGTAATGTTTTTGTACAATTTTATAAACTCTACTGAGTATACTCCGAAGCTCACCAGCAAAAACCCCTTAAAGACGATTATAATGAGGTCTCGAAGCTTCTTGATAAAAAATGTCTAGTGAGAACGCTGAAAAGAAAAACGCACCATTTGAGCTAGTGAAGTGCAGAAATGACCAGCGCAGTGAATCAGCACATTGTTTTTACTACGTAACAAGACCACGTGAACAAAGAAAACTTTATCATGGTTACTTTTAGTAGATTAAGTATTCTTTGGACTAAATCGAAAAAAGGCACGAATTGTTCGTAGTCCTTACGAACAATTCAAGACTTTAATATTATAAATGTGAAAGCGTGTTTCTTTGTTCGTCCTTCCTTAACGCCCTAACTAAGCAACCAATCAATCGGCTAGATTTTTGGCATAGAGCTAGTTGAAAGGACGGGAAATAATATAGGCTCAATTTTTCCACGAAAAAAAAAACCAATTCTATATATAAAAAAACGAACAAACGAATTGTACGAAGAACGGCAGGCAACAGCTTGTACATAATAAGTATCAAACACAAAAAAAATCTTCTGAGACAGTTTTCCTTCTCTCGCATGAAGAGTTCCGCATACTGTCCAAATAAAATACTCTGTAAATAAATTATCACGCAACCTACTCGTACGAGTACTTTTGAGCGAGAAAGCTGTTCAATGTAATAATCTGCACACAGACCGAATTATGATATCAAGGCAGATAGAGATCAGAAGCGACAAGCTTATTTAGGCACGAGTTTATCCCGCAAGGTGTTTCTCTGCACGCCGGGCAGCCGCTACCGTATTTACGCAAGTGTCGGCATTACCCCGCTATCGGCGCACGCGCCTGTTGATCTATGGCGCAAGATTCCATCATTACGGCCGATGTAGATTACAGAGTTGATCGAGTGCCCCTCCCATTTCTATCTCTGTTTTCTTGAAGTTTTATCTTTATGAAGAAAATTCCGGTAATAAGTGAAAATACTTCAAAATACACAAATCAAGTAGCAAGTACGATTATCCTTATTATTGTTATTGGCTAAATTAATAGTATTCTGGCTCAAATCTGATACTTTAGTCAATAGTGGAATAGCGTCAGTCAATCAGGACAATGTGACGATAATATTAAAAGTGTCTCTATGAAGAGGCCCTAATTTACGGAACACGATGCTTTTATAGCGTTGTTAGGACTATGATTTCATAGAGTAATAATAAGTTTTCTTTTTAATATTTCGACATATTCAGGTTTTATCATTAAACAATCGAGAAATCGTTTAAATAATTTAAAAATAAGCAAAAAAGCATTGCTTAAGTTTCTTATAAACGCGCCACCGTTTATTTTATCTACCTTCTAGCTGTTATTAGTTAAGCTGCTAATTTTGTATCACACTAACTAGATACATATTATATTACCACATATTTATGTTAATATTAATTTCTCAGCAAACCTAAACATTATAGGATGTTTTGATTTGGGCAGATATTCATAATGATAAGAGCGGGCAGCGCCGAGGCCGCTTTGAACGTAAAGAAAAACATCGTGACTCGTGAGGAAACCTGCATTCCTGAGATTTCTCCATATAGTTCTCAAAGGCGTGTTAAGTCTTAGAATACGCACTTGGCCAGAATGGTGGATATGACCGACTGATACGACCTAAATTCTTCTCATTCTAAGAGAAGACCCGTGCCTTGTAATGGGTTGATAATTTTTAAAATTGAAATATAAATGTATATTATACATAATCTACAACTTTCCTGGTAGGAAATATAATTCTGCTGAATATCATAAACACAATGAACAAAGATGTAGTTTTCATCTATTATATATCTCTACGAATAGACCTGCCTGCCTTGCAAACTTCCAAGGGCTTTAGAAGTACACGTAAAATAGAATTCTGAAAGATACGCTCAAGTATAACATCTGGAAATAGTAAAATTGAAGTGCATGCAATTTGACTATTTTTTTTTATTTTATTTGATAGCTATATAACTAACTCTACATATTGTTTTATTCACTGCATTCGTGTGTATTAATTCCATTCAAAACACGTTTTTATTCATCAAAGACTGTATGTGTATGGGGCTAAGATGTTTGTGTATGAACAGATTTTTAGACCTAAAGGTAAAAGGTAAAGGCGACGATAGATAAGCCTTTACCTTTTACTTACTTTCGGAGTTATATGTTTTTTGAGCAATTAATTATAACTTGCTTTAACGGTAAAGAACGTTGAGACCTGCATGCCTGTGAGTTCTCCATAAGGTCCTCAAAGGCGTATGAAGTCTATCAATCCGCACTTGCCCAGCATGGTGAACTACGGCCTAAAACCTTATCATTTTTAGACGAGACCTAGTATGCCGATAGTGGGTTAATATGAAGAAACAGTCGTAGTCGTAGGTTTATAAATTTAATCGTTTTTGTTAATTCGATCCTGCTTTATATGTTATTTTCATTCAATACTCGCCGTTTTCGATCATACCATCCACGTGCTCCGTCATTCGCAATGCTATTCTTGGCGCGAGTGTTCAATTAAGCTTAATATATATGAACAACTCAACCGGCGGACCGATTTTAGATTGCTATAGACATAACCAGATTTCAGAACATACGTGTTCTTATTTATCTTATTGTTATTATGTTTACTAACTAACTGAGTATTCCATAACACGCACAGGATTATTAATATAAGTTTAAATAAACATATCGCGAAAAGCTTTTGACGGTTACTATTTTCAGATTTATTTAATGAGCCTAGACTAGTGTAAATAAATCTATTTTATTACATAAAACAAATAAGGTTCTTTAGTGGTTACATTAATAATTTAAAAAGCCGAAGATTTGTATGGTTTGAGGGGTATATAATATAATATATACTTAAGAAAATGTCATTTCTAGTCTCTAATACAATATCATAATACTCGTAATTCAGTGATTATTATGATATGAGCTGTATATGCTGTCAAATAGGAAGATTTTAATGAAAATAAAAAGAAAACTACATTTAATCATTAATGTGTTGTGTTTAGTTTAGTTTACCATTTCCTCATGTTTTCCCATTTTTTATCAAATGTTTACCAATATACAGAATGGTCAATTTCAAAAAATCTAACTTATTCTTTCACACACCAAAAAGTCACACGTTAATATTTAAGAAGGATACCTTTGCTTGCAACATATTATTAGTATTTTTGAACTACTAGTTAACGGAAACTGGTGCCAGTATTCATAAGTATGAAAGTAGTAGTAGTAGTATAAAATTAATACACCTATAGTAATAAAAAAATCCAACGACCCTCTATGCCTAGGGCTATGGCCACAAACCAACAAATGTTAGTTAATCTAAAGACTACGTTTGTAGAAGTTACTTAATCTTTTAGAGGCTAAATTAATTAAAAATATTGACGAGCTCTGAGTGCAGAGAAAGCAAGAACATCCCAGAGAGATATATGTTACATATTCTAAGACACAGAATATATTCTATGGAAGATGAAATAAATCACACCAAAACGCCTCAGGAACGACCGCCGTGGCGCAGCGGTGGGCGCTGTGCTTTTAAGCGAGACGTACCGGGTTTAATACCTGGGAGGGGCAATTTGGGAATTTACTATTTATGGATTTTCTCCGGTCTTAGCTTCGTCCGTGGCTAGTTACCACTCTCGTCTAGAAGCCGATTAGTGGCAAAGGTTTTATATAACTGCCATATCCCTTCACAATCTAAGTCTGTATAATCACCTGAATTAGCACCTGAGATTGCAGTCAATCCAACTTATAGAGGAATAAAGATAGGATAACATCGCCTCACCTAAATTACTAGTAAAAAGTAGACTTGTGTTAGCGTAAGCAAAACTTTCTTGGACCTGGCCAGACATCGGTATGTGCAGTGTTAGCGAATGTTGGAAAGGAATGCGATAGTGTTTGACACGTTATCAGAGGCACCGCTGCCGGTGTCCGATTACTGATACTAAATACTTGTGAGCAAGTTATGTGAATTATGCACGGGCTATTTATTGCATCAATTAATTTAAGATTATATTCGGACTCATCATATCAACCGATAGACGTCCACTGCTGGACATAAGTCTTTTGTAGGGAGTCCCATATTCCACCGTTTTGTGCCGCTTGAATCCAGCGGCTACCTGCGACGCGCCTAATGTCGTCCGTCCACCTCGTCGGGGGTCGAACAACGCTGCGTACCAGTGCGGGGCTGCCATTACAGCACCTTGGGACCCCAACGTCCAACCCTCTTCCGAACTATGTGCTCCGCCCATTGCCACTTCAGCTTCGCGACTCGTTAAGCTATGGTAACTATGGTTCTTCTACGGATCTCCACATTTCTAATTGTTTTATCACGTACAGATACTCCGAGAATAGCTCTCTCCATCGCCCGCAGAGTGACTCTGATCTCTGAATCTGACTCGACGACTGAATCGTCTGTCGTCTGAATCTAATGGCCGTCTTCGTTAAGTCCTCGAGTTTGCAGGCGCATCTCGTGTTCCTGGTGCGCCTTAAACGTTCAGTAGAGACGTCTGTGGCCTCAGTTTAGGGTAGAATCATGTAAGGACTGTTACTTCATTAGGAACTATTCGCGTGTCGGTCATTTATCAATAGGGTGGTCATAAGTAAACACTTAGAATGTTTTGAATTCGTTTGTATGAAAAAATAAATATGCTTCTTTTTATTTATAACATTTTTACAGGGCGAATCCTTATGAAATATACGTATTCGCCCTTCGTAATTCGGTTACACGTTGTATATTTAATTAAATTGACAGATTCAAAAGTAATGCTATCCTTCTCACTATGTTCGCTGTAGAAAAGGGCAGCACTTATTTAAGTAGGCGTAGCTACACCAGAATTGTCGCCAATATACTTTACACCACCACCGTTTTATATAATGTCCAATGGACATACCTTGTTTGCGCAATAAATTTAAGTACATAAGCAAAACAAAAGTATTAAATGTAATAAGAGCCCGTGTAGATAACAATCATCAACTTACTTACTTTTGTGTGTAGTAACGTATTATGTATCATTTCCGCTAGGTGAAATGCTAAAGCATCGTAATCCATTAACAAGGTTAAACTTTACAACTCATGTAACACAATGCCGTAACATACAAGTACCAACCAGCATATCACAGTTTTGTCGTCAATATTACGTTGCGAAAGATCTCTGGCACTCTGGCAGTTAGGGCAAGTTAAATAACTCTATGCAAATTGTTGACTTACTTGTTTCCTACATGTTTATAACGTGGATTACACTTATGTCCCATATTTTGTAACTGTATTGTGGCTGCAGTGGTTAGCTAACGCAACTAGGGATCAAAATGCCCTGGATTCGATATCTGGTATTGGGGTTTTCTGCCTAAATGTGTATAAAAATATATATCGTACTTATAACAGTACGGTGGATCGATTTAGGCAGGACCGTCACATGTATGACAGTGCAATATCCTACCCAATTTTAATAACCGTAGTTCCGTCCATCCGGGTTCCTTTCAGGTAGTACTGTATTTAAAAAAAAATCAAAATTTATTTATATCAAGTAGGCCTAGTTTATAAGCTTTTGAAACGTCAAGTCAGTCTGTTTGTAGTGACCACCGGTTCGGAAGGCAGATTAATGAATGATTTTATTGTCATATATGCTTAGAGTTATTATGGAAGTCCTGTTTTTAAAGTTTTGCCAATGAAATGAAAATGAGAAACCAAAAAAAGGTAGTTTCTGAGTTCAAAAAACTCCTATCGTCTAAGTTATCACAAATGTATCTATATGAAGTGCAAACATCTCAAGTATACACGCCCGTATTCCTGTATTGTGCAAAGACACTTCAGGCGGAGTGACGACATTGGTAGACAAACATGACACAAGAGTTACTACATATTATGGCTTTAGCTGAGAGACTGCTTAATGCGTTATAGTATGTTTCAATTTATTAAAACCCATAACTTAATATTATATAACCCGAAAAATTAAATTTTTGTGATGTTTTAATATATTGTAACTATAGGAAAAATAATCTTTAAAACGGCGTAAGAAACATTAGTTTTGATAGATTATTATGGGAGATATCTATGAGAAATAACATATTATATTTATTTTTGTTCGTTAGCGGTGAGAATGTCATGAGTGAGCGTGCGATATGAAATAGCTTGTCCCTTCGCGATTTTATTGAAATACATTTTATACAGGAAATACGAGTAGGTATGTCAAATTTATTCCTCAGTTAGCTCTAAAAAATCTATTACGTTTAATAAGAGCCATTTGTTATCAAGTCCACGTCCGACATATAATTCCTCGGCATATTTTATCGTGTGGGCTATGCGAGGAGCAAGCACGGCGAATGCCATGAGAACCGGCCCATCAACCGTAGGCGATTCTCTCACGCTACTGTTTAACTTTCGACAATTAAACGATAGAATTCTATGAGTCGGCGTTCTTAGTAGTAACGAGCTATATAGGTACGCACATTGGCAGAATAAGTTCTTAGAACTTATTGAAAAATAACATACCTACGATTCATTACATTTTGTTGACCTCAAGGTCAGGAGTGGTTAGCGTTTATCATCGTAATCATCAAATCAACTGATTGACGTCCACTGCTGGACATAGGTCTTTTGTAGAGCGTTCCAAACTCCACGATTCTGGGCCGCTTGTATCTAACGGCTCCCCGCGCTGTCGTGGTTGGCGTTGTGGTAGAGAATTACTTAGTTGCCAAATCACTTAAGATGAATATGATTATGTACCTAGGTACATGATCATATTCATCTGAAGTTAACCGCAAATGTTGTATCGCTGATCATCTTATATGTTTCATGAACAAAACTGTTTAACTGAAAAAACAGCACGTATGTTTGAGAGAATTATTAATTTTTAATCAGATTCATTGTGTATTTTAATGAAAGTCGCAACGAAAACAAAGATTTATTAAAGAATTTGGGTCAATGCCTCCTTTGTCCAATCCGAACGTCCCCATTAAGTTATTTTTGAGGCACGTCGTCGTTCAGAATGATTTTAAAATTAATTCCCAATGTAACAAATCACCGGCATTTCTTACGCGCTCAAGACGGATTATTGCTGTGAGTAAGGACATTGTTATAACAATGTAAGAGGCTTGAATTCGTAACTTATGTAAGTAAACGGGATTAGCTTGTCTGGTCTAGAAAATTTATAGAGTTTTACTTTATAAACAAGTCTCAACTAGCGGACAACCAAAAATTTACCCATCATCATCAAGGCCTGTGCATCCTCTGTTATAGTAGGTAAGAAAGGTATCGAGTTTAGACCAACTCTCAGTGTAACTCAGTGGGGTCGGTAGACTTAGGATCCAACTTCCGACTTATAGACGTATTGTGAAAATTTAAGATTTGACTTCGTATATTTAGTGTTAGTGCGATATACCTAAAAGAAGTAGTAAGTCCTGAAGCACGAAAAAATGGGCAGCGGTTAATTTCGGATCTCAAAAGTTGGTCCGGAAACTTCGTGACACCTTTTCATCAAGAATATCTCAGTGCCTGAGAACACCAAAGTCTTCGAAGAGTGCGTCTTGCCAGTGATGACTTATGACTCCAAAACCTGAAATTATTTCCTTGTGACTTAAAAAAAGAATACTCCAAATCAGTTTCTAAATGACGGAGTTCTGAGGTACATCAATTACCACAACAATAAATTGAAAGAAAACTTAATTAGGAACCTTCTTACGGTTAAGTGTACTAAAACAGCAGTTGTTGAGATTTATTTCCATATATGTTGTTCAGTGCTCTCCAACTTTCACGTGTCTTATTTCTAAAATTCTTTGCTCAAAATAAATTAACAGTAAAAATTTTATGACAACAGTTAACTTGCAAATTTCTTTAATCTTTATTAAACGTTAAAATGTTATGCGTCACCCCATTAGGACACCGGAAAGCGATAAAATATTAAATATGTAGAACTATTCAAAAAAAAGAATAAGAAATAATTATGAACCAAATTTTTACATGGAAAATTTAACCAACAAGATAGAAAGAACAAGAAGGTATTTGCGGAATAAAACAAAGCTGGATCACCGAACTGAAACATTTTTGAAGAGCTGAGTTTAAATTTCGATTATGATAATGACTTAAGGAAAATGAGGACTCGTGATTGGACCCCTCACAGAATAAAAACTCACGAGCAAGGAGCAACGCAGTACGAGAACGTTGCATCCGTTAATACAAACTTTCTTGAATTGAATTAAAAATGTCCGTACATGAATGAGGCTTCGTACTGTTTTAACTTAAGGCAGAATTCTAGATCTATCATAATGACAAAAATTAACCCCTGTACTAAACAAAAACATTGTAAAGCAGTTGCATAGTTATTCAATGTTTACAATGTTATGGCTTATCCTTTGAATGACAAATAACTGATGATAGATAGAGAGATAACACTAATCATCGGCTATACATAGTTTGTTCACCCTAAGAATATTTAAAAAATAATTAGAAATTTAAATGATGGTATAAGATCGAGAAACCAAATAAGGTTTGTATAATTTATCCTTTCATCAAACGCACAGTTCCCTGACTCTACCAATTATCTCAGGCGTCGAGTCACTATGCGACACTGCCAGCGGGAAAACTCTTCATTAACTTCTTTCAATGAACTACACGTTATAATTGTTTATGGCACGAGAATCTACAAAAATGGTTTACCCCGAGAAGTTACTAGAGCTTTATTTTTTAGTATTTTTTTCTCTATCACCTGGCAAATTAAGTTTTTTACAACATTATTGCCCCGTTTTAATACATATTTCAGATTCTTTTGCAAGAGCGCAACCTTGCAAAAGAATCTGAACATTATTTTAAAAGTGCTCTTAAGTACAAACGTACAAATACTGCTTTACGCGTTAGTGTTAACGACCTGTAAAGAAGAAGTAATGTATAATTCAATTGTTTTTCGGAAAAGGTTGAAATCAAAGGTTTCTGAAATGTCATGGTATATTGATGGCGATACGGTCAAGGCTGTATCGATTCAAATACTTTGTCGGCAACTTGGTTGTTATGGAGACTATGAATATGTGTAGACAACTTGGACATCTATTAGTAGTGGTCGTCATCGCGACGTTCGATAACAAACAGAAAGTTTGAACCGTAAATTGCAAACGAAATACTGAAAAAAATATTTCAAAACTACTATATACTCTTGCAACGAATTCGGAAATTAAAAATACTAATATATATTTTTTTTTATTATAAATAAATAAAAAGAGATCTGCGAGATATATATTTATTAAAAAAACCTAATGAATGCAATCTAATCTAAGGCACTAATCATGTGGCGCAGCCCTAAATAATGTAATCTACCGTGAACAAAAGGAAACCATGTAATCCGAACTATTAGTACTCCTGTCACTTTGGTGGCCACAACCCAACGATCGCTTTGATCAACGGCGGCCGTGCTAAATGAGCACCTTTTTTAGTCGCTAAAATTATATTCAAAGAGGTTAATAACACGGACAAACGGGAACTTTCTAAGAATAAAGATAGGGATCATGTCAAATGCTCAGAGAAAGAAGCAAACGGAGTCAATGTCTTCGGGTGCGTAACTGAAAACCTGGGAGGAAGTCGCGATTAAAATAAAGCCGGGCGCAGTACTAATGAATTAAATTAATTATTTCCTTAAGATAGCCAGACATAAGCGGGTTGTAACATGTCACTGGATGTTATGTTCCTAATAGATAAAAGGGGAAAGCTTGTGGCGATTTATTTTCCGTTGTCCCGTTAAGTATACCATATTGGAATGACGTGCATTGGCTTCCACTTTCGGAACACCGGTGTTGTTCGGTTATTAATTTAATAATTATTATCTGGATAGACAGTTATTTTGTAATAATCTGCGAGAGAAAGGGGCTATATAAGCGGATTTTACGTGCTACCGTTCGGCTTGTGTCATAATTTTTAATTTTATCGATACATGTTTGAACAATATTTGCTTACAAAATAAATTTGTTCCACTATACGGTCCATTACAAATTTTTATCATATCTATAGATACTAGTCATCAGCCCACCCAATATCCCTTCTAATAAGTCACACCAAAGGTTCATTGTTAAACCGCGGATATATGGGTATGCGGGTACAGACTCTTCAGACGGTCTCCAAGATCGATAACGAACACTAATTGTGAACTGATCCTTAGAAAGAAAATTATCTCGTTGAATTAAGCTATTGTGAATATAGTTGTTTAGACTACTATTCATGTGAATTTCATAAGCAAACCAACCGCTTGTCCAGTAACCTAACTATAAAAACAGTTCCCCTGACCGATTTCAACCACGATGGTAGGGGCACTCTCTTTTCCCTCACTCTTATCGTCCGATGGGACGGCATATCCGACCCGACCGGGGCGCAAGACTGACCGAACTTAATGTGCGGCCGCTGAAAAAATAATTTACCTACGTCTATCATTGGTCATATAAAACAATAAAATATATATTTTTAACAGCGCAGTTTAAATTTCAGAAAAATAATTTTGTAATTTTTATTGGGATAAAATTTAGAGCTTACTTAGATCTATTTAATCTATATAAGAATTTAATCGCAGTAAAAGTGTCAATTTAAAAATGTATCATTCGTTATTGTGGCGAATAAACAAAAAAATCATCAGTGGAACTTACTCGTATCCTTATAGTTTTTAAACATATATCTGACTCTCTTGAACAACCAAAAGAAACCTGAATAGGTTCGATCGTATACATTGTGGTAAATTAGAGAACAAATCCTCGTGGAAGATTTAATTATTGCTTGTAAGAATGTGGAGTGCAGATGATGCAAAAATTACACAAATCATCGTGTCCATGTGTCCAAAGGTCGTGAGGCACAAGTGGCTTACAAATGGCTATCTACCTGTCGTCCACTGCACGATGCAACTTTTGTTTAATTTTTATCCTTTAAAGCAAAAACTGGACGCGATTGTGCTCTAGTTCTTCTTCTTAGTCGTTTCAGTCTTGACAGACTGGTCGTGGTCGTCATCTGGGTTTTGTGGCTCGCTTGACAATAGCTCTAGCTTGTGCTCTAGTAGTAAGTGAATATGCCATTAAACTTCGGGAATTTCGACATCATTCTAATTTTTACATTGGAATTTTAGTGATTGACTTCGTTTAATTAAGTTGTAATTGTACTACATTACTAGACGTAGTTATCATCCGCAGCTAAACATACATCCCAATGCACAAACCTCGTGTCTCAGAGCAGAGAAAGTTCTAGAACCCACCACCCTGCTCTCATGCGGCTTGGTGGGCTTTAACGACTATTACTTCAATTAAGTGATAATAACCGGGACGGCTTTATGTGCTCTCCCAAGCACTGGAGTTGACACCGCCAATTTCCTAACCACCGAAAATCACACAAAGATTGAGATTTTAAACGAAGAGATATAAAAAATTATTCAGGAAACAAAAATCGACAACATTATAAAGGGAAGTTATAAAACAAACTTATGGATGGCGACGATCACGTGTTTCCTGTCGTATACATTATATTATTTTAATTAAGAAATAATGTCCACCAAGCAACTAAACTCTATATAATTTGATCGACTAACTATATGTAGAGTTATAGTTGTCTGATTTAAATTTTAACCGCCTGACACAGTTCAATATTAATCATCGCTCAAAACCAATTTGTTTTGCCAAAATTCACATAAAAAAAAGTACAACCAAAGTCGAAGCTCACGAAGGGCAATGTCTTAGTAATTTCACCATTTTCATGATGGATTCACTTCTCCAAATAATGTTCATGTATTACTGGGGTATTACTTTAATAAATGGTTGCGGTGATTTCAAGGGCCCGCCGTTCTTAAGAGCAAATGTGTTTCGTGTGTGTAGTAGGGTTACCATGGGTGTCTAGAGCATTAAAAGCCTAATGCATTGGGTACATTTGACGACCATGTGGACAAGTGGTCTACTTTCGAATACGCTTAACTATTACGCACATAGGCACCATTTGAAATATCTTTAGTAACTGGATGAACAAAGGTCCCATCTTAAATATTGAGGTGCCGTATTTTGAATTCAGATTGGTTTAACGATAATATAAACCAATTTTACCGTACATACCGGTTTTCGGTTTCGTACATTCGGTTGAAGACTTAATTAGCCAAAAGGTAATTTTGTCTCGTTTTATACAGACACAAAGTTATTAGTTTGGAAGGTATAGCAGTAATTAAGTTATATTTTAATCGGTCTCTTCGTGGCACCATACCTGCATTATAGTGGTAACTAGCGCAGTGTAAAACTTGGAGATCCCTAATGTCTAATTCAACGAGCTGAACTTCAAAACCGGAACCTCCTATACTGCGTAAACCGCTGCAACAAGCAGGTCTTCTTTAGGTCTCGTCGAAGTGAATTCAATTCTTATTCTAAAACGAATTAAGTCTGAATAAAGGCGAACTTGTTGGTAATGCTACAAACGTGCCAAATTGCACA
Organism: Pararge aegeria; assembly: GCF_905163445.1. Lineage (NCBI taxonomy): Eukaryota > Metazoa > Arthropoda > Insecta > Lepidoptera > Nymphalidae > Pararge > Pararge aegeria. The sequence continues at coordinate 4,196,567 of NC_053181.1, forward strand.
ATAACCGGTCGATGCGGACGGCTATAAAATTATTTCACTGCGGCGAGAAACCGCTAGTGTACATCAAGCTGTGGTTCACCTCAAAATTAGCAGGGGACGTCAATTAAAAGCAATATAAGCTCATTTTGTAAGGCCTATTATTAAAAGCTTGTTTCGCATAAGGAAAATGTTTATAGTGTTACCTGGAATTTTTTTTGCCCGGAATACAAGCAGTTATCAGGATAATATAATTTCACGCTTTCTTAAAATTTAATTAAATATAAATATAGTATCAACCGATAGCACTCCACAGCTGGACAAAGCCCTTTTAAGGGGTTTGCACACTCAACAGTTTCCACCATATCTCATAGCTATCTGCGACTCGTTTGAAGTTGTCTGTCCATCTGTGGAGAGTTGTTTGCAACACTTCGTCATCTGGTGCCAAGAACGTCCAGAAAACACGAAGTTGAACTAATGTATTTTTCCATTGTGAATGCTACGAAGAACCGTAACACCAAGTTTCTCTGATAACTATTACCTGGTAAATAACATGTTTTTTCGTTCAACTTAAATTGAACATACCTACTATTAAAATGTCAACTTATTCCATTCAACAAAAGGACACTTAATCCATATTTGGTGAAGAAAATCAATACTGAATACCTAGCGAGGCGATTTAACTTGAGTGAATTCACTTATAAGAAAAATAAGACGCAAAACGGAGAGCAGTAAAACGCCCGAGGCGGGCGGGGGCATCATTAAAGGAGAGCTGACATCATCGCCGTAGTTACACGGGCATTGTTGTTATGCGAGGCTACGGGCGAAAGGAGAGAGATGGGTTATCGCTTATCGGTGACCTGACCGGCCAAGAATATTGAAACGTAATTATATTAATCACGGCGCAATAATGTTATATTGTTGCGTGGTTTTTTTAAGTGACGAGGTTATGCATAAATGTGTTTTGCCATCTAACGAACACCTGCAAACCCTGACCCCGTATCAATAGAGAATGAGCGAAAATACTAAGATCTAAGTAGGAAGAAACATTTCTTACTTGTTTCTTATTTCCAATCGGCTGTCGTACTATGCAAAGCTGTATTTTTCCAACTTTTGTAGTTCCTTTCACTAGCGTGTGTTTTGTCCTTATGTGTATTTTTATTTCTCCTATTAATGTTGTCTATCTCTCTCCAACATTTTTTGTCATTATATCTAGGACAAAAGTAACAGTACTTTTGTAATATTCATACTCATATCATATACATATGTAATACTCAGTTCATGTATTATGAACATGTGGACGTTTTGAAGTTCAATGCCACCGGTGTCGAATTGCCGCGTGCATCGTTTTAATGGTTTAATGAATTCAATAAGATCGATTTTGCAAGCATTAATCAACCATTTAGGCCATTAATCAAATCAAAAATGTGGATTTGTATGATATAAATAATAATTACAATCATTCAAGAGTATCCAGTTCAATCCGGTTTTTGTTTTCCCATTAAACAAACATACATTCAAATTATTAATGATTAATTTCAAAATGTTTTTCATTCATTCGAAATGATAATTTATTATGTTACTTTATAACTAGGTAAAATAAAAATTATAAGGCAAGGATGTTCATAACAATATTTCAATACGGCATTAAACTTAAGTATTTATTTTTTGAGACGCGTTGAAGAGACTCAAAGGTAAAACATCACATAAGGATATGATCGAGTGCGAGGTACTTGTGCATACATAAAAAAACTTGGGTAAAAACACGATACAACCAGTTGAACTCTGCCCAAATAGGTCTACGTCTTTTCACGAACTCTAAATATTCTCAAGAGAAAAGCAATCTTCTTAAATTCTTGATGAATGTTTAGTAAATCTGAAACGGCCAAAGGAAACACAAAAAGTTTTTGTGATCAGTAAGACGGGCCAATATTACTTGAGCAGGCAGCTTACACGTCATTTTTTTTTTTTTGGATTTGTCATACTTGAATGACACTCGCTGTGATAAAAATCCGATTAAAATGAAATAGCAATAAAAGCATTCAAAACACTCTTGAGTTTTACGTATTCTTTACGTTGCTAAGATAGCATAGTTCAGTACAAAGCAAAGTTGACTGATTAAAATGACTATTGCCAATTGACGAAAATTGATCTCATGGGCAAATAACTATAGGTATCGATTTCCGTTCTATGGTATGAGTAGAGGCCATTGTTTAGGTATCCCTACTAATATTATAAATCTCAATGTAAGTTTGTTTGTTACGCTTTCACGCAAAAACTTCTTAACCGATCCCCATGAAACTTTGTACATATATTCTTGGAAATGTTAGAAGTAATATAGAATACGTTTTATCCCGACATTAAGCTCGGTTCCTTTGGGAGAGGGGATGAAAGTGTTTGACGATTTTACACCATAACTCCGACAAATTATATCCGATTTAAATATTTTTTTTTGTACTATAGAGGTTATAATATGTGTTTAATTTTGCCCAACCTTTGTGCAGATCTGATGAATGTGGTTGCAAATAGAGGACAGAACTACTCAGTGGACAGCAACAAACCCCTCATTAAGGCTTAGCGATACTGAATACTTTAAATTTTTCAAACGCAGACGAAGTCGCGGGCAACAGCTAGTATATAATAACCAAACTATAAATCTGCCAGATTAGCCTACACCCTATAGTTTAGAAAAATTGGGACTATTTAATAATCCTATTATTCTGATAAATATTGACTTGAAAGCTGAGTGACATCTAGGTCGCGAAACTAACTGTGCTTTCGATTACTTTAATAATTATTATTGATCTTGATTTCAGACTCCTCCAAACAACGTATCTATGCATAGAACCAGTTGCCGTGAATATATAATGCTGTTACCATAAGAGAGATGATGTCATGATTTTTTGCCGTAACTCCGTTAATGTGAGATGAATTGCTTTTTGTTAACGCTCAGCACTTGGTACTTTACAAGGTTTCGTTTGCAAATAAATATTCACCGCGGTAAGGGCAGTACTATGTATTTATTCTATGTTGAGAATGGCGTTCAGCACGTTGACGTCATTTCGGATTGCCATTTTCAAATTTTAAACGCAGAATACCTTCATGGGTATTCAGTTATAATGTAGAAGATTCCGATTTTCAAAATCAATCGCTGAAGATGGGAATTTTTGTTTTGAAAGTAATTATTTACTTTAACTGATGTAATTTTTTGCAACTACTTAGTCGCAATCAGATTAACCGGAATTGAAGAAAAATACTTAAAAATTAAGTTGTGACTCTTTATGACTTTACTTTATAACATCATTTATAATGTATGCAATAGGATTTAAAATAAATAAAAGAAAAAAAGTCGAGAAATTAGCTACAAAAAACATTGGCAGGAAGACATCAGTCACTCACTTTGCCATTGACGCACGAGCTCTTATTCTGGGTATATTGTGATAATACGAAATTAAATACCTCTAATTAGTATTTTCACAAATAGCTCAATACGACATGTTAATGTACCATTTAATAAATTAGTTAACTACTAAAATAACTATAATTTGCGAAAACAATTATACTTGCGACAGAGAAGAACATGTATAAATAATAGAATACTAAAACGTGCTTCATTACATAATAACAGTATTACAAGAGATGTTAATAAAATAAAGCATTTAATTGGAACAGGCGCCAATGATTTGCATGGTATAAATCAAAAGAAGTGATAGATATTGATAGCATTAAACGATCGCCGTAAAAACGGAAAGCCGTAAACCGACCTGTGTGAGTCGTTCGTTATTTAAAGGAAACCATAAAAACTGTAACAAAACAAACAATAAAGACCACCGCAATGAGTTGCAGTCGGAAACTACGCGGTGTCCCGTAACCACTAAAAATAATTTACGTAATGTGTAATATACAAAATTGCTGACTCAGTATCTGTAAGCTCCAAGAAAGAGGTAAAAGAAAGGGGTGAAATACAATTTTAGAACTTTACTCATTTATTTTCCTCAGCCTATGAATGCCCCAATGCTGGGAGCAGGTCTCGTCTCTTGTAGAACAGATAGTATGAGACCCATTGTGGTGCTATAACACAGGTCATGCCACATAAATTTCTCCGAGGCACGGGGTCGGATGGCAAAAATTTATTAACTTCAGGTTGGTATTTAGACTTTCTTGATAGAGAACCTTAATAATTGAACCCTTCATGGCTGAACTCAACCTATACAATTTTAAAACATTCTTCTCACCAGGGCTTTGTTCATCTTATCAAAGCCTAACATAGCAATGATATAAAGGTAATTTTAGAATTACCAGTGATTATAATGAATAAATCCTAATATTCTTTAAAACAATATGCGGGTATCAGACAAATAATATCTTAAATTATTTTACAAATTTTCTCAAAATTATAGCATCAGTCAGTGCCTAAGTTAAAAAAATTGTTACAAAATAATCAATAAATCCACACAACAAATATTCCGTCGATCCGTACAATTCACAAATCATGATTGTGTATTATGTGGTATGTCCAACAAAGATGTCCATCTGTTCGTTAGCAGTCACCATCTTGGCATAGCATTATCTTCAATGAGTTGCTAATGTATTACTTGGCAAGCACTCTTGATTTGATGTTAGTCAATCAGATTTCATCAACTGGGTGAAGAAAAAACAATTACACCCAAATCTTCACTGCCAGATCTGTTTTGCTGGAAGTAACATTTGATTTTGTCAAGGCCAATGTAAAACAGAAATTGTTCCTTTCACCTACAAAGTTCATTGATTCGATAAGTGAATTCAAATTGGCTCCCGGAAACGGAATTCCGTAGCACAGACTCTGATATTCGTCGAGACATTTTTGTTACCCTCGCCGTTTAAATTTAATGTGGTCCAATAGTAAGCACAGAGCCTACAATCTCGTGAATTGTGAAGGAAAATATGTCCAGCGCCCGTGACCTAGGGTTTTGTTTGCGACGCTGTGGCCGCCCGAATCAACCAGACAGCCTGTCGCCACGGCCGCCAGAAAGAGACAGAGATACAGATGAGCGCGGCTAAAGAGCAGGACAGCGGGCCGCCATAGTGCGAATATAAAAACTGAGCGAGTTGTGGTGCATGACGTAATCAAAGAGAACATAAAACATAAAGCAAAACTTTATGATCGATAACAATGGCCATTGGAAGTTTTGGTAGATATCAAGACATTCAATTTACGGTTTGTTGAGCATATGACAACCGATTATTTGGCAAAGAAGTTGTCAAAGATATTTTAGAATTACAATGACAATGTAATTGACATTTACCCTTTTAGGTAGTGATATATGTAGATAAATACCATGTAAACAGTTAATATGTATCGTATCAGGGTACAAACTTTCCAAGCTCCGGTTTCAGGCAGAATAGATAGTAGAGTGGTTGGTTGTCCGGGTGGCGTCAATATAATTAAATAGCAGCGACGTAGGCCAATCAAGCTTTGTTTCCTTGGCGTGAAGGTCTGGATTCCTTACGATACAAAAGTTGTGATCGTGACATTTCTATTTGATGAGAAACAGCACTGACGATTCAGCATTAGGAACTTGATTCGTACGACCAACAGTTTTAAGATTTATAAATATGTATTTTAATTCTGCCACTTGTGTTATTATTGCCTTGAATATATTAAGATAACTGGATACACGAAACTGGGTTAGTTACGGTGCCAAACGAGTTTGAAAGAAGGATATTTACACAAATAGTAAACAACAAAATTATTTTAACATGAAAAACTTGACTCTTTTTGATGCGAAATCGATAATTATTATGGGACTCGACATTTACGTAATTTTATTTTTTTCCGATTAACGTTTATATGACCTCCAATACATTTAAAGGAAAATTTCATGCCAAGTGATTAGCGTAATCATACTTTATGCGAATGAGATATGTGTACGATTTATTATTGTTTACCGTTTGCGTCATATCAGTAAAATTGTAAATATTATTGACAACTTCACGCATAGCTTGCCTGATGGCTTAGTTTTGGTGATAAAGTACGCTATCACCAAAACTTTTTATTTTTTCCGTAACTGTCTTAAAAAGGCAAAGGCAATCGCTCTGAAGCAAAACTAATTTTGAAAGCTAAAACATATATTTTTTTAAATATCTGTGTCCTACTTAAAATATTATGTTTGCTAAATGATAGTTATTTCGTAACTTTTTTTCTACGTTTCATCCATGAAGAATTAAAACCACTCATCCCTTTTTTGAGCCTTTAAAAACGTTACAAGAGTTATCTGAGCTCAACTCAAGATCTGGAATGCTTTGCTTAATGTCTTAAGACACAGAACCCGGTTCTTCATATACCCTGCATACTACAACATCAGTTCAGTTTATTTTGGGTACGACTTTATACGTGCCTATTCAATATTATATTTTTTATTATTATTTTTAATAATAGAAAACCGGGTTTAAAGTAAAAATAAATAACTTAAGTAATCGGGAAGCTACAAGAAATACAAATAAAACAGTCCTATATAATTAAGCCTGTTAGGTAATCGGATAAAAGTGTAGCATGTGCAGTGAAATCGTTTAAGTGCAATAAAAAAGACGTGAGAAACAAGTTGACTTGATGACGATTGGCGAATGCTAATCGTTTTAAGGAGTCATAAAATACGATCCAAGATATAAAATAAACAAGAAATACGGTTCCGTAGGTGCTCTAGATATAAAACGGCTAAGGTATTTGGAGTAATTTTTATGTTATTACCAAAACATTCTGTATCTATAATAATAAAAATGTGTCATCACGTCAGAAATGAAGAGATCCGAAGAATAACCGATAAGTAACTGTGTAACCAACAAGTTGAAAAGAAAAAGTCGCAAATGATGGATGGCAGTTGGGATCCCAAGGTGAGGTATAGTTGCGGCGACCTCACATTGGATAAAGCACTATGGGTAGATGACCCTCTAGACAACGACACAAAGATAGTTGCAGGAAACTACGATACATAAGCAATCCCGTCATAGTAGAAATTTCTTAGAAAAGATTAATATTCAACAGTGTATGTCTATTAGATTGGGCGGCGTCATAGATAGGGGTAACTTATTTATCAGACTAGTTTGACCAGAGAACTCCAAAAAAGCATTTGAGCGAAAGTATATCATTTGAATGTCTCGGCATGTTGAAAATATGCAAAACCAAGCATTTTAAATAAAACACGCATAAAGTTGGCCATATTTCCAATAAATATGAAAACAGTGACGATATAAATGACATCATCACAGTGGCTAAGGCGATTGAAAGCGGTGATGCAATCGCCCGGGACGTTTAAGCTCAACGTTTTCCTTTAACGATTTTGTAGTATTCTTCTTTGGTCCTTGAAATTTGAAATCGATGCATACAATAGCCAATGTATATTACCCGGTCGGGTAAAAATTATTAGATATCTGTAGATTTTTGTTAAGACATTTCCAGCATCAGTTAAGTTTTGATAAAATTTACCTTGTTATAGAAATAGTCTAACGTTATAAATCCGAGAGGAAGCCTGTCCTCAGCAGCGAGATACATGTTTTTACTGCACATACGGAAAAAAAAACAAATTAACAAAACAAAAGGTAAATAAATATATATGTGTATATTAGCAAGATATGAATAGGCCGAGTGTAATAATGATGACCGTCAGATTGCAAATTCCTATACAGGCTTAGGTTACACCAAATATTGTTACATTGCTTGAACAGAAATAAGCTATTACATCCTTATTTACTTCAATGATATCACAAGCAGTGTGACATCACCAATGACGAGGTAAGGTTTACAGAAAACCAGAAAATGACACTACATAAATCATAAATATTATTAATTAAGTATTTTCAATACTCGTGAAATCAGAAAAATAACAATTACAGTTCAAATTTTGCAAGAAATACATATAATTTAAAAAAAAAAGGAAAATATATTGTATTATATTTAATGTACTTTATTCATATATTTAATGTACTTTATTGTATTGTAAAAATAAAGTACATTAAATATATGAATATAGTATAATAAATAAAACTACAAAATAAAATAAAAATAAATAACTCATAAATGCAACTTTGAAGAACACAGAAGAAAAAAAATTTAAACAATTGTATTCACACAATATTTTTATTTTACCAAAAATTTATATTAACTTTTTCTGCCGAAGGCTTCACCCGCTATAAGGTATATCTTTTATTAACAATTTTAGACAATTTTGCATTTATAACATTTGTATGAATGTTTCCTACGAAATATGGTATTTAATTAAAATATGTATTATGAAAAATTAACATGATAAAAACATTTTTTTCAATAGTCTGTTAAGTAGAAAATATCTTAAATTTTCCTGTTTATACATAAAGTGAAAATAATTATTTTAATAAAGAACAGTATCAATCAGTAACAGATAACCAGAGATAGGAATTCCTATCTCTGGTTATCTGTTACTGATTGATACTTTATTTGTGCAGCAAGAACCTATATTATCCTACCGTCATGCGATCACGACGTCTTGCGACGTTCCATGCGTCTTTATCAGTATTGATGTACGTACATCAATACTGATAAAGACGCATGGAATTTGGTCGAATCTTTTTGAATTTGATGAATTCTAAAAGAAACGATTATCACATTAATGTTTGGTTGAAATTAACTTCATCGGTAAGTAGTCGACAGGGTGTCCACTGGGTACTACTTTTTTCAGTCTCGCGATGAACCCTAGAAGTATGAGTCTAAACTTCAGATGTAATTTGTGGTACTTGGATGATTCCTCTTTGAGTGGAGATATGACATCAGTCCAACAGGATATAGCATTCGTGTGTGAAGTGTATTAACCGGTTTGATTTTATGGATAAAAAAATATATATTTTAATTAGTATGATTTGAAGCATTTGGCTCCTCGATACTTGCAAAAGTATTTTTTCACCCTCTATTAAATGCGAAAAGGTTATTGTTTAATACATTCTTGCAAGCCCCAGAAATAGCACCACAGTTTTAGGCATTTTAGGCCATTAGGTGGGCATTTGGATGGCGAATATCTATCGTAAATATTTTAGTATAGCCTGTTATAATTATTACAACGAAAGTTACCTATTTAACCTAATCAGGCTAATTTAATCGAACACATTGTTGAATAATTTTATAGATTGCTTAATAAGTACAAAAATAAAAAGTGATGATAAAAGTAACATATTTTACGAATTCCCTGTCGCAACTATGAGCGCTGTGAATTTAAGTAGGAGGTCCTGGGTTCGATTCCCGGTAGGGGAAATTTGGGTATTTATTATTTCTGAATTTTCTCTCGTCTGGTGGGAGTGGGAGTCTTTGGCCGTGACTGCCATACTACCTAATAGATTAGCCCGTTACTATGATGATGGATTCGGTTTCTATATTTATATGAGGCGCGTCGCGTGGATCTACAAAATTTATTTATTTTTAGTAATTTTGGAAAGAATTTCAAACACAACGGATACAAAAAAATTAAACGCGTTCCACGTCACCTTGCCACGCGAATATCTACTTCAATATAAACATTACATATTGAAATATTCGAAAGAATAACCCCATTGGAAGGAGACCCGCGCCCTGTAGCGGGCCGGTTATGGATTGATATGATGATGATTAGAAATATTATATTTACATTTTTTTAATAACTAAGTACTTACTTTGTTATTAAAAAAAATGCCAGACATGGGTTTTTTTTGTCTTCAGTGTGATTGACTGTGAAAAGCATAACGATATGTTTTTTAGTGTTCAATTCAGCAAGAGAGTGAGTAAGGTATCTTATTGATACCTTACAGCAATGCTCACTTGTAAGTGGGTTAAATATTTACCATATATGTGTCGTTGAAATTAAAATTAGTAACCTCGACTAGTATAGTATGTAAAATTAGTAGTCTCGACTAGTATAGTATGTAGAAGCATAGGTATTAAATCAATTAACCGGTTTCGTAATACTACCAAATAAATAACACAGCCTTTCAAATCTTAACATACTATTCGAGGGCCAAAAATATTCTTAAAAATAAAACTGGAACCGGTTTAAGAGAATGACACAAGCCCACGCGGTTCGTTTTTAGAGCACTTACATAAATCGCCGCAGCTGGGAGTTTTTATAGCGCATAAAGGCTATTTTAAATTTATTTTGCGTGTTCATTTATCAAACACGTAAAAACAAAGTTATTAAAGCTGTATAATATTCCGCGAGACACTAGGGAACGTGGGGCAGACTAAAATAAGATTTCAACATTTCGGTTGAGATATCTTTATGTGTAGAGTGCATAAATCACTAGCTAGATGACGACGACGGGTTGCGCAATGCGGTAGAAACGCGAGCGATAATTTTTTAGTAGGAAGCCACATAACATGTTGTGAGTCACTAATACTTGCCATCACACTAGACTTGGATAGTTTTCAACGATTTCAATTGAACATAGGGTTGTACTGCGATATTGTTTTGTTAAGATAAAAAAATACTAGAAAAAAACTCTGTAATTTTTAAAAAATATCAATGGCAATGATATAACTACGGTTACGTACAAATAACATATAAGGAATGATAACATTACAAAATAGTATTTTTATCGAAAGACCAAAATACGTGACACGAATTTATTTATATAAGTTCTGGGATGTGAAAGAATTAAACGCACAAACCGTTAATAAAGTATCTGTCCATAACAAGCGTAGCAATAAAGGGCGTTGTTAATTAAAAGTAAGCAGTTATGCAAGGATTCATTTCATTATCAACCGTAAACAAATCAGTCAGCAAAAAGGGCGTGTAAATAACAAGTTATGTAGAACGAGCAGAATTTTAGACCCCTTGAACTGTTAAACTAGATTTCGATAATTATCTAATAAATCAGTGAACGAACTTCATTAGAACGAATCGAAAAACATAGCAACAGACCTTTGCGTAACCGTTTAAAGAAAATTAAGGTCATGTAAACAACTCGCTTTAAGGATGTGGGTTAAAGATAAAAGACTGTACTTAATAACAAATTTGGGAATAATGAAGCAAATAATTACGTTATGTGGGAATTAGTAAAAAGTAATTAGTTAAAAAGTGACATAATAGATGTCGTAAGGGACTGTAAACTATACGATATGTAACAACACGTGCTTTAAAAACTGTTTAGATTAAGTTATCTCTATTTGCGAAAGCATAATAAAATATAAAGTAACATGACGCCGTGAAACGCTAATTAATCAATTATGAGGCGTTCAGATTATTAGATATCCGTAACGATATGCTTGACGTCAGTAATACATGGACTTGATGACCTTTTCCGGATTATGCTCTGCCGTGCCGTGACGAGAAAATTTATTATTATCAATCTAGCACCCATCTTGCAACCATGTTGCTAGGAATTTAAATTAAAGGGTTGAGACAATTTCTGTAATGTTTTTTCAATATTCAGATATTTTATTGAAATGGCTTTATTGTCTCTCTAATGTAATTGACTTGATTTTATAATACGCTACACTATGTTACACCAAAAATTTAGCTTACTTATAATATTTACGCGGATTAAATCGTTCCAAATTCTTTTACTAACTCTACAAAGTTTACATCAAGCGTAGTCACCCATAATTCAGTAATTTCTAAGTAACAGTACGTCGTGTGTTTTCTTGTAAGTTTTTTGTTTACACAGCAAGAAAACATTCTTATCGTGGGTAAACAGCAGCCGTGTCAATGTAAACAAGAGTAGATAACGGTGATAGCTGGATTCACAAAGATGGCTTCAAAGGTTTATCGGATGTGACGTGACCTCCGTAGACAGTCACAGGCTTTGGGCTATCTAGTAAAGTAATGCCCAAAGCTCACTATTGAATTCAAAATAAATTCTATTACAAAGTACAAGTATTTATATATTGAACTTATTGTTTGGGTAATAATAATAATAATATTTATTGAAAGAATAATAAAAATAATAATAATAAGTAACAATAAAAATATTGTAAACGCACGTCTGAGTAAAATGTATGTATTGACTTGATTATTTAATATAATGTAGATATTCTTTTGAAGTGTCCCACAAGAACAGGGAATTTTTATCAGACTGAGCCATATCGAAGCTTTAACTAACCTAACCTACACTTATTATTATAATAAATTGTAATTCTAATGTAAGCTCGATACTTAGCAGGAAGAGCTAGTAGACACTATTATCACTAGTGATGAAAGAAGATAGGGCATTGATTTTGGTATTTGCTGACATTGACGGCATATGAGATCCTACCAATCTTATCGTAGTTTTGGATTAACATGGCATGGGTTTTAAAAGATGAATTGAAATGAGCATTCAATGCACGATCGATTACCTTAACAATAAACAATTCACAACATCGCATAATCGATATCACATGCAAAGATCGCGCTGCGATGCATGATAGCGGTAATGGAGAACTTTTGATAGCATCACAATCGGCTATTGTCATATGTCATTAACTTAGGCCGGCGAATTTGAATAAAGATTTGCAATAGCGATTATTATTATACGTATTTTGATCACGTATTTAAAGACGTTCACTGTCAAACAGAGAGAATCTTTCGAACAAACTTTGAAATTCCAGATCATTGATAACCGGGATATTGTTGTACTGCGATAGAGTTGAATTGTACCAAAATCTAAACAAGTTACTTTATACAAATTATCAAAAGTCTCTTCACGGAATGGAAAGGGTTAAAAGCCGTAGTCCATCACACTGGACAAGTACGGATTGGTGGAATTCACACGCCTTTGACAATTCTTTGGGGAATTCTCAGGCATGCAGGTTTCCTCACCGTGGAAACAAGTGATGTTTAATTACTCAAAACGCACGAACCTTCGAAAATTAGAAGATTTTTATACACATTTGTAAGCTATTTTCAATGACATATTCACTTTATGCATTATACTTTTGATAGTTTAATTGCATACTGTCTAACCATAAAAAAGCGTGGAGACATCGTTGTTCATTTACAATGTGCCAGAACATTATAGTACGGATTCAGGTATCCGTTGGCACAGTGCCGACGCGTGGCGTAAACAACCTATTTCAGATCTTGAAAATTAATTCGATCCCCGCTATTTGTGTAGCCACTTCCTATAGTGGCATACGATTTGAAAACTAAAACTGTTGTTAAATTTCATGACCAAAGCAGTCGCTACGGACAAGTCACCTGACAACCATATTTCTTCATTTCTTTACAAGACGCTGGTTACTCTTTTATAAAGGATGCATTTTTTCAAGCTTTATATTTAAGACTTATTTTGCTATTTAAATTAAATAAAAGAGCTATCTAATATAAAAACATTTTACTTCATGGATTTGTTTAAGCACAAACAAACCATTTGAGTTAGCAATTTTTACATTTCATTGCACAATCACACATGGATTATACAAAAGGTGGACCGGACCTAGCATCACATATGGACTATATTCATGAATCAATATAACCAAGTATATGGTTACGATAAATTTTTCATATAACGCAATCATTAAATAGACGTGGTTAACCGATGCAAATAACGTTAAAATTAATATAAATCGCGGATTCTAATACCTATTTAAAGGACAAATACGGGCAACTTGTTTTGCTATTGTAATAGAAAGATCAAGCGATGATGCAATTAGTTTAACAGTGGCCTACCGCGTACAGATCATGTATGACTAATTTAATATATTCAAGTTGTTTGTCTACCTTATCTTCTGCGGTTTTAAAAATCATACGATCGAACTATGAGGCAAATGTTTGTGTTGGCTCATGACTAATTCGTTGGACATTAAGTAACCATTGTCGAGGTAGATGACCGACTGTGTTTGCGCAGAGCGAGGGCAGGTTCATGTATTTAGAGAGATTTCAAGACCGCTGTCGACAAATTTGACGTTGTCTCTACAGTGAGTAAAATTACACGATTTAGTACAATGTCCGAGGCGACCTACTCAAGTCATTTTAAACATTTTCTTTTTGATGGATTACTCTAACACGTACCTCCGCTTCAGTTTAGGTGTCACCCGTTTAGAAGACATTGTCTTACCTGGAAAAAAAGGACATTTCGTTAGCGATAATATTACTTTTATACCGTAGGCAATTATAACATCTATACGTACAAATATGAATCCCCCGTGCGTGTTTTGCAAAAAGTTTAAAATGTCTGGATTGTTTTTTCTTTCGTTTTGTCTGCACTACGTTTAAAAAAAAAAAGGAAAATTAAAAACAACCCAAAGAAATATTATAAAAGTTAAAATACAGCTGGTATAGATTTACTGGACCAAATTATCTATTACAAATAAATTGTAACAGTAACTTAACGATATTACTACTCGTTAAGACAAAATTAGTTTTGCCAAGTAGCGAACTAGAGTAAATTTACTTGTGAATTCAATTTACATTTCTAAATTAAATTGCGCATATTATAATAGTTTCTGGCGTTTGTTTATTTTCAGTGGCATTTATATCAAGCTAAATGCAGAGAAATTGTAAGACAACTGTTAATATTATATTTGCTAAACTTAGCAAATAATAAATAACAGTTGGGTAGCGCGTCACTGAATACTATCAACAATGCAAGAAAATTTTCCATCGTGGAAACATAGGATAAGTATGATATAAATCAAATTTATAACGTAAAATACGATTAGGAATGGTAAAGGTGATATTGTCACATATTCATTCCATTGAGACGACTATTAAAATGTATGAAGCTGATAATAATTTTAAGATAATCCCAGTTTTGCTAATTAAATAATTTGTTGGTCTGAGGAGAAATTACGCATGTGTGGAAGACATTAAAAAGGTCACTAGGTCACTATGACCATTGAGGTTATAAACTAAACCCACATCCCTGGTGAAAAGGCAGTCTAATAAAATGAAACATAAAATGTGAATCATTATTGATTCAAATAATAACGTTAGTATCTTTGGGTACCTAATTTTGATATAAAGAATTATAGAAAATTAAGGCAACTTAGATAAAGATAAAAACAGGAACACCACAGGCCAATTTAGAGTAGAAAATTAACATTCATTGTGTGTTATTTGCGCAGCTGTGGTATAGAATACGTCGATAAGCAGCGCTTACTCGAAAACATTATTTCCTGTATCACCCAACCTATAAGGATACGCGATAATGCGCAAAACTATTCTATAGCCAAAACGGTTTCAATTGCCAAACCATATTAGCACAGTTAAAGAAAGTGGGCCTACTTATTATTCTCCATATTTAAACGAGAATTAATAATATACAAAATATTGTAACGTTTTGGTAAACAATACAATTTGTAATCGCCATTACGAAAGACTACCTACCGCATCATTTCAGCTACGAAAGCCCGAATACTGAGGGGCGTTAAGGCGAACCCTTTTTTTTTATATACTTATTTAATATACTAACGTTTGTGACATCTCTAATGTTAAATAAACTCATATATAATAAATTGAAATAACCTATTTAAGTATTTATCAGACGCAACATAATATATAATTACAAAAACAAGTATTAAATACTAAAATGGTTTCACGTCTTAATCAATTCGCGACGTCATGCGGTGTAACACGGAGTCGGAGAGCTTGCAAAATTGAGCACTTTATATTTTCATAATAATCAATTCACCGGGCTCCCCACCCCGTTCGGGCCATGTAACTGTATCACCCTTAGCTATACAACGGCGGCTTTGTGCTGCAGAACCGTTACGAGTAGGCACCGTCCATCTGATATAAAACTTACTGACAGATGGTAACGGTAACCGACATCATTTCTTATGCGCTGCAGCCTATAGAGCCTTCTCCGATAAATATAGGACATCAATCTAGGTTGGAACGAACGTCACGATTACTTATTCGTAGATCACTACCTATTCTCGGCGATTACGATAATGGTAAATTTCGGGTTTCAAAAAGGCTGGACACTGGCACTTGCTTGTATATTAGTAGCGATAACGAACTAATCCTAACAGTAAAGTTATTTATGATACGTTTTGAAAACATTCAGGTTAAGTGCTAACTAGGAAAAATATTTTAGTATGTGACTGCAAACATTTTTTTTACAACATTTCCTATATCCAATTATATTTATTTAATATAAATACTCCTTTACTTCAGGTTTGTAATATAATGTAACATATAGAAATTATAGTTTTGTAAGCAAAGCACTAACTCATTTGAGAGCACGTTTTCTTCTATTAGTAAAGTTGTCCTACTTAAGCGTTTCCTCATCCTACCGACTCGTGTAATGATCGTGTACTATTAATAATTATTTTTTTGTTCTAAAGTTGAAGAAGCTAGATGGAATTGCGATATCCTCAGAGAGCAACTAATGATAGAGAATTAATAATGTAATAGACTCTCATATGCTTTGATTATATATAAATATTAAATATATTTACTGTTCTTGTAGTATAAATTACAGATGATATTCCGACAAACATATGAGTTCATAGAGTCAAATATTTTTGTGCTTCTACATCTACCTCCAGTGGAACACTATAGTTCCTTAGTTAGTTTTTAAGAAAATGGCCCAGGTCATAAGATATACGATATTAATAAAATAAAAATAAAAAAAATCTTGAACTCTCGACACGAATGAAGATCGAGCATGGATTAAAGAACATAACATAGATGGCATAGAAGTATTATATTAACTCAAAGTTAAGATTGCGAAACTATCGAAATTATATCTGGTTTTGGTCTGCCACAATCATGTACGATCGTATATTGATGCAATAATAAAGAGCGATTTGGCGTCTCCGCTCTCACTTAATTTGTTACAACTTTTGCATCATAGTGCATTAAGTTTTGAGGATTTTTTTTTTATTATATATCTATTTTAGGAGTGGGTTAATGTCAATTGGGGTGCTATTTGCTTATAAATTAGTGCAGGTTTTGTGACACTTCCAGATTCAGTTTTGTCGATCTTAATTAGGCCATGAATTAATGTGTGCTTATGATTGCAATTTACTGAAGTTTCACTTGCAATTAAGATTGCATGTTCGAATGAATACATATTGTGATAAAAACAAAGACAAGGTGAAATATAAGGATACGTAGATCGAATTTGGAAATTGGTAATAATAAATTTCACAAATTTTGTCCGTTAATGATGATTCTGATGACATATTCTTTTTTTTTTACTATAAAGAGACTTCCATTGATAACAAAACCAAATACTTAGTGTACTATGGAAATTCAACATTTTCTACTCGATGTAATGGTAGGTTGTGGTTATTCGAGTTATTAAGTACCTCCGCTAAGCAATCTTCATAGTCCTCGTTTACTTTACCTGAGACTCTATGTTTAAGTTTAGCTTAGCTATGGCTATGTGAAAAATATGTTCATAGATATATATATATGAGTATATATTTTAATCTCATCAGATGTAAGTTGTTCTGATTTTATTCAGCAGTTTCAGGAACTGAATAAATTGATGCGTATACAGAGACTTCATCTGTAGATTTTAATTATCTAGAAAACTCAAGATAAAAGTTTTCAGCACTTACATGTACTGTATACATTTTAAATAAGTGCAAAAATTATGCGTCTTTTTAATTGCATTTTTTATATGATGTACAAATGGCATTCAATTAATTATTATTCACAATTGGTATTGTCTGTTAATAATTTAAACTGAATAAGCATTTTTTTACTTGATAAGAGCTATAAACAATCCTACTGGATGCTTAAACCTTCACCCCACAGTTAATTAATTTATGTCCTTGTTTACAAACACTCCAATGTCTGTAGTACTCCCACGTTACTCACCTATCCCAACGCTTTAATTTAGAAGCTAATTATAAAATTCAGCGTAACTAGTTGTTTTGTTTAGACAAGGCCATACAAGAAATAAATTACTTTAAAGTGATATTAAATGCGACAAATATTTCGTTAATGATCATGCAGGAACTAATAATTCAACTGGCAAATAAATCGAAACACTGAGGACGTAAAATCCAATTTAATAAAGCCTTTGCCATGTGTTATTTTTATTGCGAAGTAGTGTGATCGTCGTCAGCCTATTAATGGCTCACTGCTGGGCACAGTCCCAGTGATAGCGAGGCTGTCCATTGAGTACGTTGAGGTGAGATTGTAAATTCAAATACAATATCGACAGAGATACAGAATACTATTACCGAAAAAAAAAAATATTTTATATAAATATTGAGAAGTTCCGTCCTCATCTCCGAAGATCTACTTCAAATTCCCATCCCAACTTTTAAATCGGGGTACAATTGATAGGATATATGGAGCGCACTAGTAAAATTAACACTTCGAATGCACAACTTTTGGAAGTATGTTTGAAATATCATTCAATAATAATGGCAAAAATCTAGACTACGTATGATTTAACGCAAACACTTTTTTATTTCTCTTTCAGATTTATCAGATTTATCTGATGGCCTTCATAATATATTATATCAAGAGTTGCTTGAAAGCGGCTTTCTTCACAATTTGTGCCCCTGGCTTTATCTCTTGCGATCTGACAATGACCTTTTTCATAGCTTGCTTTACGCTAGGTCTTTTCCTTTCACGCTTTCCTCTAGTAGTGTTCTTTAGTCAGTTTTTGCACACTATACTTTGTTAATAGCCACACTTTTACAATAACCCCACCCTCTTTTTTCTTTTCTAGGTCACCACTTGTTAACTCGTGCCGTTTGAGAAGCTTTGAGTGTAAATCGATTTCTTGCGGGCTTCACAGCGTCATAAAGCTATTCCTGTCTCTTGAAATAATCCCAAGATGATTGAGGCTTAGCGTTATTTACGTTTTTACTTTAACATTTCCGTTTTTATGATAATTTCTTCAGGATCTTACGTGTTGCTATTACTTGATATTATTAGTTAGCCCTTTACTGCAATTTAACCTGATGGTAAGCGATGATGCAGTCTAAGATGGTAGCGGGCTAACCTCTATGGATATGACAGTTATAAGCTACAATGCAGAACTATTAACGCTTATCAGTTTGCGTTACGTCCTTGTCGGTAGTGTGGTAACTAACCTAAGTGCCTCAAACTAGACTAGACCAGAAAAAAAACAATGATCCCTGCCAGTGCTTTACCACTAAGCTAGAGAGGTGGTCATTGGCAATCAAACTATTTTGTAATCTTACAAATACAATTCTGTCAAGTGTAACAATTTAAAAAAAATATTTTATTTTGTGTTGTCTATAATTTTGTAGTGTCTAATAAAGTACCTTGGTATTTGTGAAATTATTACAATGAGTAAAATAATTAATGCTGAATTGGGTAAGGTTATACTAAGGATACAAAAAAAATAACCGCATTCAATTACATTTATTTATTCGTTTTCTCAGCAAAATAATGCAAAATTCTACTAACTACTTGCGTTGTTTATTTTAAATTGTTTCATACGGGCTATTAATGCAAGTGCAATTCTAGTAAGGCACGTCAACTGTGTTGGTTTGAATGTTGAAATGCCGACAGGCGAAAGTAGATAGGTAGTGTTCCGTTTTGGCAATTTAGTTACGGATCTCCTAAACTGGCATTCCGTCAATTAAATCTTAAGTATTACGAAATAGACATTTAATTAAATCTATTGATATATGAAGCTGTGGTCATCAAAAGTGGTGTGCTAATTTTATTTTTATACGTAGCGTTATTCAAGCTGTTTATGAATTACCTGATAATGTGAAGAGAGCAAAATAAAACATATGAAAAATATTTCAATGTATTAAATTTTATACAAGTCAGCTTTTATATTCAAGTGCTTCATTGTTCAGCAAATATTGAAGCCACTTTATAATTAAATCCGTTTCGGTTCAAATTAATAAATTAAAATATTGTAGATTTACGAATTTTATCAGGATTTAACTAATTTATCAACAGACTTAAGTCTATATAAACTAAAGTATTACGAAATAGACATTTAATTAAATCTATTGATATTCAAATAGATTTCGGATATTTCAAGAGAGAAGACAAACACATGTTGCTTAAATGGAGGACGATTGACAGAATGATGTGTTTATGGCAACATAATCACCATAGGTGCTAATTGAAAAGGTTAAATATTTTGTAATATCAGAGAAGCATCATGTTGGCCAATACATTTGCTCATGGTCTATTGTGTTATGTGTGGCCGACATGTGGAAGGGGAATGGTGGCCACTTTAGTAGATGTCTGTGTGTTGGCCGGGAGTTCCGGGAGGTTTGGATTTTTGGGATACTAAATTTGAGGCGTAGACGTTAAGCCTCATTTGCTTGTTATAACACCGGCAACCAGGCCCTTCAGACCGGCACAGCATAGCAACAATCCTGCTTATCGGCAGAAATAATCATGGCAGTACTAGATTCCCCGGACGAGCTCTGTATCAAAAAGCTTTACAACTACTTTCACAGTAATTTTCATTTATTGAAAACTAGCTAATAGGTTATTTGAAATAATAATCAATCAATATCATATAGGACCAAATTCCAAGGGGCGAAGGCAAGTAGGGCAGAGGATTTGTTATCGCAATAGTAGTAGTGCAGAGAACTTACGCAGCTGCCCGTTCACTGAAGAGGAGGGGTGGTGACAACTACTAAAAGGCACTAATAGGTCTTTTTACGTTGTGTTAAGACACATTTTAAACTAAGTATATCCTTGTATAACGCAGATCATCAATAACAGTCCGCTGCTGGACTAAAGACAGCAGGGAGGGAATAGCCATAATCACCAAGCTGGGCAGACAGACGGGTTGGTCGCAGTAGATGGTAGAACTAGCACGGAGGATGCTACTGTCCGTTCTCCAATACATTCTCCATAGTCGCCTAGTGAGACAGCCGCGTGAAGAGGAGTGGTGGTGACGACTGTATTCTGATCTACCGTTACCGCACGGCAAATCTGACGGTGAGCTTTATATGTTCGACTTAAATATTGGATAGAAGCAGGCGTTAGGTTTGTTTAGTAGGCTTAATTTGATATACTCCGCGAAAAGCAGGAGAATCTTTATGGTGTAATTTATAATGTTGAAAACATTATAAATTACATAGTAGTAGTATTTATATAAAATATTCTTATACTCCACACGAAACAGTTCTTCGGCAATATACCCTCTACGCACGTTTCGCTCCGAAACCGGAGCATCATCAGGAGATGTTGACTTAACAATGAAAGTCTTTTGTCGTTCGAATGTCTTTAATTTCATAATGTTTAACTTATCTTAAGTAATGACTCTACCAACGCGGCAGTGTTCTAACATTTGTTTTTTTTTTTTTTAAGTTTGTCTTTTAAAAACAGTTTTAGTCAATATATTATAATATTCAATTCGAGTTGTTATTGTGGTTTAATTTAAATTCCAATACGTACGGTGTAAAGAAAATAAAGCTGACTAAAGCTATGGTCATCAAAAGTGGCGTGTTAATTTTATTTTTATACGTAGCGTTATTCAAGCTGTTTATGAATTAGCTGATAATGTAAAGAGGGCAAAAAAAACATTTGACAAATATGAGTATTTTATTTTATACAAATCAGCTTTTATATTCAAACGTGCAATAGGTGGCTTCATTGTTTAGCAAATATTGAAGCCACTTAGTTATAAGTAAATGCGTTTCGGTTAAAATTAATAAATCAAAATATCGATCTTTTTTTCGTCCATGCAGGTTTCCGATATTTATCAGCTTTAACTAATTTTTCAACAAACTTAAGTTTTTTTTTGTCTATTTGTTAGTCCGTCAATTATAAATCTTGATGATTCTTTGTGATTGTGGTACCATTTCAATTTTATGAAGATCTATTGCAGGGATCCTGGAAAACTCTTCAAATATAGTAATTTGAACAACTAAAGGCACACTACACTATAGTAATTTGAACATTTTTTAAAGTAACTTGTGCATTTGGTGAAACTGAATTGTCACAAAAGCTCTGCCTACCCTAAAATTTTTGTATAACTGATAATGATTGATATGATTTTTCTATTTTATGGCATCTTCCTTCTTTATGCATGCCCAGGTCAAAAACCCTGTGCACGACACTGAGTGTCGGATAACTCCTCAACCTATAACATTACGAGTTCGAGAATATTTTGTAAAAGGTTATGAGGAATATTTTGTACAACAGCTCCAAGTCGTAGCAGTATTTTTTTCTAGACCGTTTTACCGAACGACCGATATAACTTTCAACGTGGTAATATTAAATAAGACATACCTAATAAATAGAGATAGAAGATAAAAACATAATATAATAGAAATAGTTACGAAAATGTGTATTTTTTGTTCATTTGATACCTACGTTCATTTTGAAATTTGCACCAATCTTGACGATAGACCGCGCACATTTTGAAGCTGTTTTCAAAAGTTCGTCTACTTGAGATATTTTTTCTCCCGAAATTATCGGCAGGAGACAATTATCTCCTCGGGGAAAGGATAAAAATTTATATTCTCCCACAGCTTTATCAACTCTCAGAGCATTGGCGCACGAGTGAAATAATATCCAAACAATATATTAGTATAAACGGGGATAACATATTTTTTGTCTTCTGTTAGATTAAAACATTATATCCTTTGCTTTATACCTCGACCACAGCGATGAGCGATGTTGACGAAATTCGGCATAGAGATAGCTTGCATTCTGGATACGGGCAGGAGCAGTATTTTTGTCAAAAACAAAAAAAAACGCGAGTGCAATGGCGGGCAACAGCAAGTTATTTGATATAATCAATCTAGTGACATCATGTGATAAGAAAAAAAAAACTGGTCCCAATATTCTTTTAATAATAATCGCAAGAACTGAGTGATTGATTATATTATAATGAGCCACTCTTGACCTTATACCTGCTTACATTGTATTTATTTATTTTATAAACTTATCTCTCTTTCAAGGCAACATATTCTGCAACCGGAACTCGTTCGACATGTCCGATTTAATACGATTAATAAAGTTCCGCTTTTATTAGCAATGTCTAACCTTAGCAATCTTGACACTTACTCGAATGAAACTTATGTGATCTATTTAATTTATAGCCTTCTTCAAATCATCATATTTACCTTCACTACTTTGCAGTGGATATTACTTTGCGATGATATATATCTATGATATCAGATATAAATTAAAATTCATCTCTACAATCAATCAAATTTGTCCGGTGGGAGGTTTCGGCCGTGGGTAGTTACCACCCTACCCATAAACATGTGACGCTAAGATATTTAGCGTTCCGGTACGATGTCACTTAGGTACCTATTATGATTAATGTTGGTATAGTTTAAAAAACATACTCCCTAACAGGTTTTAGCGTTCCGGTACGATGTCGCGTGGATACCAATTATGTTTTATGTTGGTACGGTTTTAATAAAACTGCCATACTCCCTAACAGGTTAGACCGCTACCTTCTTAGTCTGCATCATTACTTACCACTAGGTGAGATTGCAGTCAGGGGCTAACTTCTAGTGGAATAAAAAACATCTCCAGAGAAATATCGGAGTGAAACATGCGTAGATAGTTAAATTTAGATTAACTTTAGCACGGTGCATATCAACAAAGTAAGTCACAAGAGAGACCAGTGGCTAGCTGTGTACGTTTACACGAGTATTCTAGAACTCTATTGGAGTTAAATAAAACTCGATTTTATTTCGTATCAATAAAGTACGTTTTAGTTTAATAATAGTACGTCCTTGGAGGGCACATTAACAAGTCCCGTCCTTGCACGGTCGGGTGCGTGGAACCTTCCCAAGGCTGCAATAACAAGTGGGATATAAGTTTCAGTGTCAGATGACTTGTGAATCTATTCCGGCTCTAGTAGGTGTGGCGTGTTGCTAAGACTAGACACTTCAAGTACACATATACTCGTATTTGCTATGTCAAAAGCGTTAAGTAATTTGCCCAGCAACGGTCACGGGAAGTAATGCTTGTAATTGACCCCGTGTCTATTTTGTACTATTGCCAAACTTCCATTAGTATGAAAACATTTGTTACGATATTGTCTAATTGATTACTTGCCTAAATACGAGCACATCAGAAATTATATATATATTTATGCATTTTTTTTTTCAATATAAAAGCGCTTAAAGTCAGCCCGCAAGAAATTTTTCGCTAGTGTACGAGCGTTTATTGCTTAGTTGACTAAGATTGTTAAAACTAAACTCCTCGAGATCGCGTTACAGAGAGACCTAGAGAAATACACTATTATGTACAATTTTTTTTTTTTAATCTTTGTTTCGACTTAAGAAACGTACTGTACGTTGTATGACAACAATTGAGCCTTAGAAGCTAATTAAATAATATTTAAGAATTTATTACTTAGGAAAACTCATTTTTTTTTTTTTAATAAAACCCAATTGAATCTATATACTTTGCGGAAGTCTTAGCGAAGTTACTTCGGTGTCGGAATGCAACTTCGTAGATAGCGTATTCTCGAAGAT
This sequence comes from Pararge aegeria, assembly GCF_905163445.1. Taxonomy (NCBI): domain Eukaryota; kingdom Metazoa; phylum Arthropoda; class Insecta; order Lepidoptera; family Nymphalidae; genus Pararge; species Pararge aegeria. The sequence continues at coordinate 4,220,859 of NC_053181.1, forward strand.
ATTCTCGAAGAAGTTTACAAAATATAAGCTTCTTTTTGTCGCAGATTATAGAAAAAATTTAAACTTGTGGCGCTATTTATAAACGTGCCGTTAGTTGAAGTGCGGAAAAATGTTTACTGTATATAAGGGCTCTCATGTGAGTATATAGGGTTTTGTAACTCATTGCTCAATCCATCACCCGACAGAGACTATGTCTCTAGTAGAAAGGCACACCCCCGTGTTATGGTTGTATCCATGAGAAGAAGGTCTCCAGTAAAACAGAGGTTTCAAATATCTATGGCGTATTCGATTAAAAATAACTCAAGGAAAGTGAGTGTGGCTCTAGTTTTCTTGTCATATCTAAGTGACAGGTCTGAGTGAGGTGGAAGAATAACAGATTGATTTGCCCGTTCCATAATAAATTTTTCGCGTCATTACCGGTCACGAGCGGCTCGGAACACGCCGTCGAGATAGTTAGGTCGTGACTGTAAACGCTCTCTTTCAAACACCAGAGAAGTATAATGCAACTGTACATAAAATAAACAGAATAAGGGTAGATACACAATCGGAACACCCAACTCCGCGAAAACAACGGTTATTTTTTAACACAGTAAAAAACTAAATTTAATTCCAAAGCGATTAATATTCAACATTTTCTTCTCAAAGAATTGGGTAAATCCCAAATTAGGAAGGAATTTACGCAGCTCTGAGGAGATGTAGGACAGAACTTTTGAAATTAATTGCCATAAGATTAAGAACTTAGACTCCCTTCCGGTAAGCAGCTCCACTGCGTGCTGGTTTATCTTAATATGCGATCGCCCTACGACACTTGCTTAATAATCTGTACGGACAAGTTTTTCCCAGCGCTTCATGCTTTATTTTTCTCTTACAGCTTAGTATATCTAAAATTATTATTTACTTTTTTAGTTGACTGACTATCGTACTTTAAATGAGAACAAAAAGTGTCAGACATACAATTTATGTTAGCCATCAAAGAATCCATGTCCTTCTAAGGTTGACGTGCGATTGTCGTAACTAATGTGCGATATTTCAACATGTCGAAGTGTATCATTTCCGGAACTTCTTGTGTAACCAACTGAAACCATACTATTTATTCAATTTGATAGCCTGATTCAGATTCAGTTTTTCAGTGTCTGGGTGTTTATCTGTATATTATAAGTATTTATGTGTATAGATATTAATCAGCTATCTTCACAAGGTACGCTTACTTTGCGGCTAGATGGCGATGTGTGCATTGTCGTAGTATAATTATTTATTTATTATTATTCAATTTACGCAGGACTTTGCATCAGGTGCATTTTTATTTATTCTAGCGTTAGGAATCAATTTGAACCTAGCCACAGAGCCAGTGCATTTGCCTATAAAAGGCAGCTGTCACTCTTGATTGGGGTTCATTTTATCGTTTACCGTCGAACAGGTGGCGTTGAGTCGTGTTGGGATTAGTTCATAAATTAATTGTTTATCCAATCAAATTAAACCTATAAGTTTGAGGCTCTGTCGGATCATCTTTGTTTTAATTAGTTTCTCCCCTGATTGTTAAAAGGAATGTAGTTTTAAATTATAAACCAACCATAAAAACCTGCCCTAACGTGGTGGAATGTGGTGAAATGGACAAAAAATTGTATTAAAATATTTTTATTTGTTTGAGCATTTTGTGCAATGACACAAAGTGACATACCAACAACATCGACGATCAACCTTCTTTTGCGACGAGGATTAAAATGACGCATATTGAAGTAAACTCTCAGCATCACTATCAATAGTGTAATAATTGTTATAGAGAGCTTAGGCTCACCACGACCATTATATGCGGGATGTCACCTTAGTGTTACAGTAAATTTATAAAGTGGGTAAATATTTAAACTTTTGATAACTATAAATTCATATTTGCCAGATATTTTATTGAATACTAGATGTTGCCCGCGACTTCGTCTGCGTTTGTTTTTGTTTTTCGAAAGATATGTGGCATTCGATTTAGGTGTAATTCTACGCACTTTATGCATTTAGGATAGCTAAGACTTAAATGACGGGCTGGCTGCCGTCCGCTGAGGAGTTGTGTCCTCTATCTCCAATCACTTTCATCAGATATACACGAAATTAGGGCAAAATTAAACGAACATTATAACCTCTAAAGTACAAAAGTAATTATTTAAATCGGGTATCATTTGGCGGCGTTATGGTGTAAAATCGTCAAACACCTTCTACCCCTCTCCCAAAAGAACTGAGCTTAATATCGGTATAAAAGCATCACAGCAATATGTGTACAAAGTTTCAAGATGATCGGTCTAGTAGTTTTTGTGTAAAAGCGTAACAAACAAAACTTGCATTCGCATTTATAATATTAGTAGGGATAGGGATTTGATTAACAACTAATGTTCATGACATTGAGTTTGTGGGTATTTTGATATAAATACGACTGCATTATCGATGCACCTCAGTCCTACATGGACTAGAATGATGCAAAGATACCTCCCGGTGTCTTGTCGTTTATCATAAGCTTACACACTACTTTCAGTAAATAATAATGAGGTATTGATGATAAACGGGACGAAAAGTTTTAGACTGACCTCTCGGAGCCATTATTTAAAATTAAGTTCGTTACATAGAAATCGACTAGATTGTAAAAAAATTCCTCAACACATTATTATGATACTAATGCATCCAAAGCAATGCGTGCAGGCCGCATCCTGCATCAGTAGTGTGCACATCGTACATGCACAAAAACACTGCCTACCCTAAATTTTTGATAGATATCTCCGTGTAGGAGGAGGAGTTTTCCATTTTATGCCTTTATGATTACCCTAGTCACTACCCACGTCAATGTCCTACATCCTACTTGCAGATCGGCACACCTTGTTATTGGTCGCTTGAACGCCACCGAGGACGCCGGTTAGAAACGTTATTTTGAATTCAGTTTTGTTGTTACTGGGATCGACAAGATAGCAAAACATTCAATTTCCGAAGTACGGCAGTGGCCAATTGCTTAACTACAGACCGGCAAATTTCTTTGAGTAAAAAAAACCAATAGTTATCAAAAAATCTTGGTCCGATTCTGGCATTCAAACTCAAACACGCTAACCTCTTAATAATCGAGGCAAATGTTATAGTATGATTGCTTAATAGTGATTGACGTGTACTATTTCAAAATATAATAACATATCCAAACGTATCAACTAGAGAGCGAGTGAGTGACATTTCCATCATGTGCAAACGCACGCAATGTTATAAATTTAAGGCCCTTTACACACCCACATGATTCGATAAAATACCTACTGCACCAACTTATTAGTGTAAATATCGTTAAGAAAATATAAAATGGAATAATGAAAGCAAACAATTATTATTTTATTTCTTGTTATTTGTTTCAACATATTTTGCCATGCCTAAAAATGTTAATTCAAAATCACATTTACATTTTTTTTTTCAACCTGAATGAAATGCTTATTTCTTGAGGCCTATTTATACGATATAGGTACGGATAAAAAAGATCTCGAGCATTTTCCTTCTAGTTTGGTTAAACAAACCAATGACTTCAGTCTGAAATCCTAATATTACTGAAATTAAATACAGCCGCATTACGGTTACTTCAGGATAAAATAGTGTATTAAAATCGGTTCAGTAGTAACCAAGTTTATCGATTACAAATAATCAAACAAACAAATCTTTCCTACTTAGATTTAATAATATTATAGAAGTATAGATATGTCGCAAAAATTGCAAATGTTCGTGATAAAATGTAAAATGAGCTTAATTTTTTTTAACAGCACCACACAGATCACATCTTCTAAAACATTATCTCCGCGCATTTCACTCCGATAACGGCGTATCTTTAGGAGATGACTTTACAAGTAGAAAAAAAAGTTAGTTGTACCGTACAGATTGGTCCGGCTGTCGCTTTGGACCAACAACGTAACACCTCTAATAGACTCACACTATTAAAAAAATCATGATTATTTTTTAAGAGCCCGACCACTAATCTTTTTTCCTTATTTTTATAAATTTAAAAAGCATATAGAAATTTTCGGAACCGACAGGATTTGAACCTGCGACCCTCTGGCAATCGCGGCCTGAGCGCTTTTTCCAATTAAGCTACGGCTCTCCTACCATCGATGCCAAATTAGTATATGCCTTTTTACATCAGTCTTATAGCGTCATCTAGTAAGACCTACTAGATGACGCTACAGTCGCTAGGTCCCTCACTCAACTACTTATTGATATCAAATAGGCTTTTCGCTAATTGACTTTCTGATAGGGAGGCAATTAAAAGAACCCAAACTCGGTGGGTACACGTAAACTTTAGCACATTTACTACGACCGCTTTCATTTCTATATCATCAGAATATATATCTTCTAAGGTACCTTGGAGCTACCAATACCAATTCTTCCCTCTCGCCCTAATTTGAGCTCACATAGTTTACGGCCGCGCCTGTAACACTATTTTAAGTGCGATATATAAATAATTATAATATTAGTAGGGATGATTGCATGAAGAGCGCCAACAAAAGCATCATAAATACGCCAAAGTTGACCTCGAAAAGCCTAAATTCTCACCGCTGATTGACAGACCGCGGCGCATGATGAATTGCGAATGGCAAATCTACAGAGTGAAATTTTTGGAACGGTCTGCAAGGCGTACGTATTAATTGTAGATGGGTTCTGCCATATTTATTATAGTGATTAGAATTTTTTACAAAAGAACTATGCTCCTGAATTGAATTTTCATAAATGTCCTCAGAGGACTAACATATGTTTTAAGGCTATGGACTACAAGGTAGCGGTGCGGGCAGGATCTGAAGTTTGATTTTTTTGTTTGAACGAGCTATTATTTGGTAGTAGGTACCAGTTGGAATGTTAAAATCTTTATTGCACTTGACAGTCAAATTCTTAGGGCAATGGGGCAAGGGCAAACTTCTGGGCAATGCGTCGAGACAGTTCGTATAATGAAACCTTTTTTTTTTTTTTCCACTACAAGTCAGCCCTTGACTGCAATCTCACCTAAGAGTGTAACGGGATAACCTGTTTGGGGGGTATGGCAGATATATATATACCCCTACCCTCCATATCGTAACGGAACGTTAAATCGCTTAGCTGCAAGTCAGTATCGGTAAGGAGGTAACTAGCCACGGCCCAAGCCCAGCCAGCCCAGACCAGAGAACATTCAGAAATTATTAAATCCGATTGCCCTCGCCCGGGCTTCGAATCCGTGACCTCCCACTTAAAAACACAGCGCTTACTGATGCGCCAAAATGCAATAACAACGAAACCTTTAAAGTTTTACCTTGCTTTAAATCGATGCCTCGGTTTCTTGGACATCTATATATAAATAAAGTATCTCACTGATTGCGTCCGAAATCTCACCCTGTTGTACTACAATGAGGTTTATTCCGGCCATCGAACTCCATGCCAGTTGCTACGCGGCACGTAACGGGGCCCGATGCGAACCTATTTGGGTACAGCAAATCGCGATTTACAAGTGCTAATTGAGTCACTTTTAAATAAATCGCTGACGTTCATATTGGTCGCATCACCATTTACTACGACATTACTACTCAACTGCCTATTGGGGATAGATAGGTTACCTCTATTTTTGTAACCTGATCTATTCTATCATGCCCTTTTACATCAGATCTAAGATGTTAGTTATACTTGCAAAGCTCTGGTAGGAAAAAGTCCATAAGAGCTTTCAAACCTTCAGCTTGTTGAGATAGAAAGATCAGTGGACTGCGTTAAACAACATTGATTGAAAGCGATTACCGAATAGTTGTAAGTCTTTGGAGGTTCATATTAAGCATTCCTCCGTATTCTTTAGATAGCAAGTGAACTGGTGATTATCTCATATACAGTAGGATACCCAGTAATTTAAACCATATAGGAATAACCTTAAACAGCTAAATTAATTTATTATATGGCTTAATTTAGCTGTTTAAGGTCCTTTTGTGCTAAATTTAAAGAAATGGATATACTTACAGTAGCTTTGCAATACTATAATACTAAATTATTAAAAAAAAAACATAAGTACCTAATTATAAACAAAAACCGATATAAATCGACTTCATTCGACAAAACGGTCATAATTTAGCTATTTCTGCATAACGTCTGAGAAAAGTACAGGATTCACTCGTGGGGATGTGTACATGTTTTTAGAACAATACCTATACAAGGTAATATAAGATGTCACCTCTCACATAAGATAGAAAAGTTCTAAAGATCTTAAAATGGTGATGGAGAAGATTTTAAAATCATGTTGGAAAAGAACAATGTGCTGAGTTTCTTGCCGGCTCTTCTCGGTAGAATCTGCCTTCCCAACCGGTGGTAGAGTCACTACAAACATACTGACTTGACGTTTCAAATTGCTTATAAACTAGGCCTACTTCAAATAAATGAATTTTGAATTTGAATATTATTCCACTACAAGTCTAAGATGGTAGCGGGCTAACCTGTTATAGTGTTACGTTGATCATTTTAAGCCCATACCCCATATCTGTCAGGGTAACGTGTAAATAAAAGCCGAAATATTACTTCACATGCTTTAGGGGTACATTATTTAATGTCTCTAAGACTTATCTGTGAAACCGAAACCCTAATCGTTTTTGAGTAAACCACTGCTATAGTTTTTACTGAATTTGAAATCAAGTGGCTTCTGTTACTTTATTTGGTAGGCGTAGCGTAGCGTAGGTACTATGCGCGTGTCGGTCTTTTATCTTCAATAGGGCTGTCATAAGAAAACAAATAAATATGCTTCTTTTGAATAAATATTTTTAGCAGGGTGGTGATTCCTTATGACATATCCTTACGCACCCTTCAACAGTATTTCGTAATTCGGTTACACGTTGTATATTCAAATATTATGTCATCATCCTCAGCTTTTCCTCATAGGAAAAACTTAAAATCAACAGATACCTATTGGTAGGCTATAAACGTTTGTAATATTATGTCATTGATAATAGCTGGGACCGAAAGCTTAACGTGCTCTCCGAACACTGGCACCGACTTCCTAACTCCTGATTTATATTAAGAATTTTCTAGTCAGATAATTCATGGATCTACCATTATCCACCCGAAGATATGTCATGATCTTATATTATATCATGTGCAATAATATAAATCCTACTTTGGTTAAATAATTGTATAAGAGAAACCAGTTATCTGCGCTAACTAGCATTAAATTATAACAGTCATGAAATGCAATACCGTTACAAAACATAACTAATTGATCATTATCATACAAATACATAGGTAAATCAAATAGAACCTGTTAATCAGGTAGTATAATTTGTTGTCAATCACAGAGATCACATTACCAATCGATCATGAATTATAAATTAAAAAAAAAAAAACGTTGACCTTCTTTTTTTAACCACAGTAGTTTACGGTACTGGAGATCGTACGATCTTATTTGGCCAGCTTTAAGTTTTCGCGGCAGTTTATCAGAAACTGTACGATAGCACAATCTAACTGAATCTAAATACCACGAGTCAGAATTAGTCTAGAAAATTCGCCACAGGTCAATAATAATTCAAATGAGAGTTATAATCACTTTTGTAAAAATTCTTATCTATTTAATCAAGTAGTAAAGTTAGAAAATTTGACAAAGATAAAAATGACATTTGAGATATCGGTTAAAGATATTACTTCTTTTCAACTCTTTTGTCTTTTAAACCTCGTAAGTTTAGTTTTATGTCAATTGTAAGGTATATGTGTAAGGAAACATTATCAATGTTGGAAAAAAAGAGAGTCAAACGTGTCTAAAGCGTTTGAAATTTTCATAAATATTTTCCGCATTGTCGTGAGGTAAGAGCACGAGGGTCCCAAGTGCAAGGCGCCTTTGGTCTAACAAGAATCCCAATTTTAGGAAGCTCTAGGTCTGAAAGAGCGTCTGGATTCTAGCGCAGGTATGTCGTTGTCACCTAGCAACGCCGCCGCTCGTTATCCAACCCCTACCACTCCGTGGTTACAATGTCGCTGCATAAAAGCTACTGTTTACAATCCACCCTTGCGCGGGGTTCCAAGTGGGCGCGAATCACGCTGGGGCCAAGTAATCGATGTTACTAACATAATGGTCCTACCCTACATGTTCAATGTGTTTGCCGAAACACGACTTTGCTAAGCTTAGTATAATGCAGTGCACTTAATACATGTACAAAAGAAATTACCCAAAAGTTTTGGAATAACTCGTACGGGAAGAGGAATTTTTACACTTTATGGGATTTCTTGCTTCATACCCTGTTCAATAACACAGTGCACGCTACTGGTATTATGATATAAATCTCTATCAATCTATAAATATTTGAATGAGATCTCTTCCTGTAACCCTTGGCAGTAAAAAAGGTTAAAAAGAATTAAAAGAGTATTTTTTACTTTTTTATTGTAAAAATTGACGAACCAACCAAATGACCTAAATTATTGAAAGTGGAAAAAATCGGCTATAAACAGAGGAACTCTCCGCAGGGCATGCAAAGAACACTTCCTGCAAACTGCCACCCTGTGTCCATAACCTGTGTCCATCACATCAAATCATTTACCGGCCCACTACAGGGCCCAGATCTCCTCCCACAATGATAAGGGGCTAAGAACTACAGATTCCATCACGCTGGCCCAGTGCGGATTGGTGGACTCCACACCTTTGAGAACATTACGGAGAACTCTCGGGCATGCAGGTTGCCTCACGATGTTTTCCACTGTTGAGGCAAGTAATATTTTAATTACTTAAAACGAACATAACTTAGAAAGGTTAGAGGTACGTGCCGGGATTTGTTCTCTTCCCCTAAAGGGAAGTCGAGCTACTGGTCCTACCCACTGGGTTATCACCGCTTCGTCATTTCGAAAAGCCTCATGTGCATGTAATTTAACAGGGAACCACGCCCTTCAGACCGGAACAAAGCATTACTGTACCACAGCAACGTTTCTGAACGGCAGAAATAACCAACCACTTTCCCGGACGAGCTTTATGAAAATAAGCTGAATTTGCTATACTTTGCGAAAAGCAAGAGAACCTGTATGGTGTAATTTATAATATCTTCAATTATACTCCACACCAAACAGATCTCCGGCAATGTACCATCTCGTACGTTTCGTAAGATCTAAGGAGATGTTGAATTTACAATGAAGAATTGTTGCCGGACGAGCTTTGTCATAAAAAGCTCTAGTACAACAAAGAAGTTGAAAAAGTTAGAAGAGCAAAAATCTGGATGATTGTAATGGACACCTTAAGCATTCGGGTAAATAGTGACGTAAGAGACTTAATGTCTCACAGACCGCCAAGTCGTTATGAACAGTTAACTAAAACAAAAAAACTATTTGAATTTAACATGTTATCCAAAAGCGCTTATTTGAATATTCATAGCTTTGATAGCCAAGCTCCGGTAGGTACCTGATAACTGTTGACTCATTAAATCTTCAGCTAGTTAAGACCGTGATTTTTAAAAAGGTTACCCCCAGGTTCCTGCCTGGCTTAACCGATTTGAACTAGAATCTTTCGGGTACGCCGGAGGGCTTTGAAAATTAATATTTTAATCTAGTTGTCTCAATGCATCGTTTGTTTATTTATTACTCTACACTTCACATCATGAGGAACTGGGTTTTGTATTACTCATAGTTATTTTGTTCCGACCCCACTTAGCAAGGGATGTGGGAAGAAAGAAGATGCGATGTTAACCATGAACAACTGATTATCGCAATATTAGCGAACTCCATCGATAACAGACGAGAGAGTGAGACAGCAGACGCAGCTACTCGACTACTCAAGTTTGGAGTGCACGTTATGGTCAAGACAATACTGTCATGATAAACGTTGAAGCCGACTTGGGTTATGCAGCGCTTTAGCGACCTCAGGGATCTCTTAGTACCCCAAACCTATGAGACAGGAGACCAGTGCAGAGATGGTGAAGAAGTTCTGAGGGAAAAAATGCAAAGCGTTTCGTTCTTGTGCACGGGATACCAGGGAAGTCGCGTGAGCTTTGCAGATCCATAAAGTAACTCACTGTTCCAATATTAAAAGGTGAGGGAGGAACTAGATCGATCGATGATAATCGTTAATAAGTTCGAATAATGTATTAGAAATGAGGAGTAATTTTATCCAAAACAATATATAATTGGATAAAAAAATATGCGCGAATACACGTTAAAAAAACTCGCAGGTGTAAACGCAATATAAATTGATAAAATTAAATTAAAAACTGTCCAATGCGTAGTAATGACCCAAAAGCCAGCAAAAAAATTAGTTATCCGACACCTACGTACTGTTCCGAGTGTGTTTTGTTTAAAAATACATAGCCGCCTACGAAAAAAAAAAACCTCAACATACAAACGTGTTCACATTTCACTTCGCAAAAAAACGTTTTAAACGTCTACCTACCCAGATATGAATACGTACAAGTCAACAGTGCGAACTGCCGCACCGCATCCTTGCCATGACATCCAAATTGGAGTCAACGACCTCACGCAAAAAGCCGCAATAACTCCCCATTGACAGTCGCCTTCTATTTTAGGAACATGACATAAGCACTTAGCTAAGTCCCGAATTATGAATACAAGTACAACAAACATCGCAAATATAGAGGGCCTATAAAATGCTGCTTGTTGCATTATAAACTGCCAAATGCTAATTTTACTCTCATATCGATATGAGACGCTATGCTTCATCATTAGCCTTATTAAATAATGTCCCACAGCTGGAAAGGTGAGAAAAGAAAGATATAGATCTAGTACCACCATATCATTTAAATAGGGCAATAACGTAATATAACTAATATATACTATCGTTCTAATTGTAAACATTTTCGATTCCGAACAACGACGCCCTAAATTGGGTATGAAGATTTTCTTGCAAGAATATTGGAATTGTTTTATCTTCTTACTTTAAAGCGCACGCGTAAGTTGGTAAAATATAACCTATGAATAATCAGATAAACTTAACACGTAATCTCGGGAACTATTTATAAGAGATAGAAATTGCTCGAACTTTTATTTAATATTCTAAATGGTCCGAAATAATTAAAAATCAGTGGTTACAGAATACTAATTAAGACATAAAAACAAAGTAAGAAAATAGTTGGAAAAGTTACGGCAATGGTGTATTTGAACCTAAGAATCTACGCCAGATGTTATTATTTGGCATCTCAAGTGCCCTATAAATTATAATAAGCCGTCTACTCGAGATTTTAATTTGTTTAAGACTTCGCCATTCCCATAGGTTTGTTGGCAACATTGTATTGATCTGTCATCACGGCTTCCTATGACAAAATGGTTGATGACTGAAGAGCTGTCACGCTCGTTTGAGAGGATGTCACGTGATGTTGCAGTAATGCGCTTAAGGCATCGGCGATATTTATGGGCACCATTACATTTCTGGAATATTTTAAATTTAACAACTAACTATACCTACTCTCAATGACATATGATAATTGAGTATGATCGATTCGCGTTTTCATGTCATACCTTTATAAAGGTGGTTTTTCGCATCACCTTTTTTTTCTAGGGAAATCTTATTCAAACATACCCGACCTCGAGATTTTGGGTTATGTGAGATTTTAACCACTAAAACCTTCTGTGTGGCCATCGGCACATATTATTTGCCACCTACCTTGCATTGCTAGGTCGCTTCAAGTTTTTGGTTGTCTGGAAGGGATCGCTATTTAGCGAAAAGGCCACCAAATCGTAATCTTCTATCTCTAATCTAACTGGCTCTATTTATTCGTAATTTCTTTTATATATTTTTTTTTGTGGTGTGCAATAGAAGTGTATTCATTCATTCAAATACTGTACGTGACCATTTTCTTGAAAAATTTTAAAGTGATTATATGGTTGCAAGCAAACAGGAATAGGGCACTGGGAAAGTTTGATAATGTTCGACAAAATTTAGAAAAAAAAATCAAATCAGTATATACAGACTAAGTACGTAAATCAGAAAAGTTATACCTTAGCGGCCAACTTATTTGACCATCATGTGATCGTTAAGGCAGATGCTAAAAACTGTCATTAGTGCTTTATTTGGTGAAATGGCGGCCATTTGTTTCAACGTGTGGCATTGACATTGACATAAGGATAATTACACTTAATACGTCTTAGGTCTGGTAATAATTTACTCTGCACTGCGCGCGCAGTAACTTTAAATTAAAGGAGTCATTATCTCTAATAACTTACCGCCTACGCCAAAATCTGTATAAATAAGACGACGCTAACGACTTGTAATATAAACATATAGATAAAAAAAATACATAAGATTAGATAAAACACGACTTAATAATAAGCACATATAAAAATAGCAAGCATGCACATTGCACATACAAATAATGAGGAAAAAACTTGCAAGTACAAGAACCGAAACCCATATAAAATGATAATTAAAAGTAGCTCCAACACCTCAATATTGCCACTAATTAAATACCAGCTTTGTTATTGCTACATAACTTGAAAACTGCGATGATGAGTTCAAGAAGGTAAATGAGAAATATACGTCAATTTTGAATTTCATCACAATTGCTGGGAAAGAGAAAACTAATAGAGGGTATAAATACACGTGGCATAAAATCGGAATAGAAAAGCACTGTTTTGTCAAACTCTGGCATTTGAAAGGTGCTGTCAGTGAATTGTTTCAACGAACTAACAAACTATTCTTAGCTTATGCCACGTGTATGACTGAGGCCCAATAAGTGTATATTTTATAATACTAAACACTGTATGCAATTAAAATAAGGAACAAAGTGTGTATCTGAAGATATAGAAAATAACAAAAACCACAAAAGCGCTTGAACTGTAGAGTAACAATAACACAAAGCTAGTATTTGTTTAAAAAAAAAAAAAAGAACAACAACAACATTATAGCCAAAACGTTCCTAGCACGACGCTACCTTGTATGCTGCTGTCTTTCAGAAGGCGGTGGCGAGGGCGCGCGGGAGGTCGCGGATGAACCGCGCGCGTCCACTGCCGTAGGGCTGCCGGTGCCGCTGCCACCCAGCGCCAACGCCAAGTCGCTGATGCTGCCGACACATCACCACGTCACCACAACCCTAGCGACGAGCTAGCCAATCGAAACCAGTACTTACCTGCTCCAAATTACTGAGTAACAAAATGTCTTTGCATGTGTGTGTTTCAAATAAGAAGATATCTGTCAGAACACCATTTTGATTGACACTTAATATTATATTACAGCAATTAACGTTGAGTTTAAAAAAAAATGCGTAATCCAAAATTCAAAATGTGAATTACTATTACATGGGTATTGTGGGTGCTGCGTCTTAAGATTGACCACTATTATTACTGCACTGTGAAATCTGCGTCTAAAACTTTAATGTCATACGACCTAACTACAAGGACTATTAGTTGTGTTATTTCTTTTGCAGTTTTGTTATATTTCTTAAAAAGAGAAATTCTAGCAGCAATATCTAGTTAAGGCAATAGGTGAGTGAAGTTGCTACAGGTGCAATAATCTTCTCATTTGAAACGTAAATTGATCATAATAAGTGTGTTACTAAGTTATGACACTCATGAGAACACTGGAGCAGATAAGGCCGCTAATATGGAACTAGGATCGATACACTATCACGAATCTAGTCTAGATAACAGTATACCCAATAATCTTATTGTTATTCAGCTACACAAATGTTAACGAACACACATAAATAATATATCCCGCCAAGTTATAAACAAATATCTTAATACTAGGAATATTTGTTAGTTGTTAACTAAAACAGCCGAGCTAAGCAGAACATTCTCAGCGGGGTGAAGAATTACATATAAGCAGTGATTTTAAGTTAGTGGCAAGGCATCGAGGGTGTCATTAATATTGGGCAACGCAAGCAAGCAGTGATGGTTTATATCGAGTGAGACATTTCTGTTATCAAAAACAAACTGAGTCTCAGAACAATTAATGAGAATATAAAACTCATAACTAAAATTAGCGTTAATTTAGTTTTATGTGGAGATAGAGCTTAGTAATAGTATTTACCGATAAAAATATAGATGTTTATGCTCACTCTAGTAAATGAGAATTATTTAAATAATTTACACTTCACAAAGCTCAGATGACATTTGTAGACTGTAGTTGAGAAATAATTCCTAGTTTCGGCTTATTGGAAAGGCAAAAGCTAAGGGTAATTTTATATTTGCTGCTAATGTTATAAATCAGTCTGCTATAAAGTAGGCAAACTGAATGATGATAAGGACTCCATTCAGACGTCAATCACGGCTTGTCGGTAGGAAGTTCGTCTAGAAATCTGTCTCGCAGCTATAGTAGGCGGAAATACGCAATTAGCGGTTGTCCACGCCAGAGACCAGGACTAGAAATGAGTCAAACTTAGCATGAACGGGCCATCGGCAGCCAAAATCAGAGTTATTAAAGAACGCTAATTGTTTCCTGGCAAACGCACTCCTCTACATTTTTAAACTATATACACAGTGCAAGAAACAGTTATTCAATTGCAGGTCGAGTTAAAAATGTGTCTGGCATATAAATTTGTAAAACTCCGTATCCTATCTTGCTTAATTTTATAATGATTTTTAATTTATTGCTAATATATATAACAGAACTTATATAACAAGCTTTTAAGGAAACACAGATACAGCCATAAAACGATATTGTTTAATCACACTAATTGACCTGAGTAAGCTTTAGTTAAAGGGATAAATAACGTAATATTATACAATAAAATACAACAAAGTGGTAAACACAATAAAATAAACTTCCTGTAATTCGCGGTAAATTATGAGCAGGCATAGTATGTGTTATCGGTTCATACGTTGAGTTCCTGAATTTTTAATGTCCGGAACACTAAATCGTCTACTATAGTTAAAACATCTGATGACGTCACATGAGGTCACACATTTTGGCGGAAGTCTGCATCGCAACAAAGGACAATAAGATTGCAGTTTGTTGGCAAAAAATCATATTATTTTCTCATAATAATAATAATTATCTAAAATAAAAGAAGTCTTTACGTTCATCAAATGACGAGATATATATAATATAGAGTGTAAATATAGAGTAACGAATGAATTTGGATGTCAGAATAGAGTAAGTTCAATTGGTTATTATTTATTAAAAAAGAACACTACAAACATTTGAAGTAAATGGCATTTTCTTTTTTATTAACCTGTCCTTATACCACCGGTAATAAACTGAAATAAAAATCATAAAAACCTTTTCCTGAGACTTTTAGTGTCACGCAAATTACGGAATGCAAAGTAAAGAACTGCTTTAGAGTTTTATTTCAACATTTTAATCGTAAATATTCCTGTATCGTGACGAAAGATTTTTTAAACTCAAAAGTTTTTTATTTAAAAGCATAAACTGTTGTGATCTTATCATGCATTAATGTAAAAACTCATTGTTCAAATCTTACAAAACTGTAAAATTAAACATGAATTAATGATCTAAGTTAGATAAAATAATTATAAACTGACATAAAATTGATAGTCCAAGCTTTGTACTTTTTAAAGGCTATTGAAAAAAATAAATAAATACTGAAGGAATTTGATATACAGAAAAGAAAGTGCAACATTTAAAACAGTTTTTCAATGCTTATATCGTATAAGTAAACATTAAATAATTATTGTGTATTGTAAGTGTAATATAAAGCACCTAGTGCATAATGGGAAATGCCTCCACAGAAGGTTATCCTTCTGTGTGGCACAAGTGTCGCAGTTGACCGATGTCGTGCGACCTCGTCAATGTACATGCAAATTTAGCTTTAATTACTGCAAGTACTATAACGTTATTTACAATTCTGTGAAGGACTGCGTGGTTAGCGTGTGTTTATAAACAATGTATGGTTAACCTTTAAATTGGTTTAGTGTATTTGTCTCATAATAGTATGAAGGCCTTCGTTACCTATCTGTGGCAGCTGTTTAAGTTGTCATTGCAGCAGCAGAAACATTTTCCTCGTTTTCAACATACTCATATCGTGGTAGTCCTGAGATAATTATGTCTATTGGACATTATTTTATCATTGTATTAAATAACATAACTAAAAATTATTTATTTGAATTAGAATACAAAAATCTGGCATTGTCAATTTTATGAATGATTGGAACTGAAACAATTATATTCCAAGACTAGAAATGACACTGCAGTTAAATATTTGGAGCTGTACCCAAGGCATCGCACGTAGCAAATGAACTCCCGAGCCAAGAATCAATGAAGAGTCTTGAAAAAGCAATGACACATTGCATCACAGCGTTTAGCTAAATATATAACGCACATTTCCGGTGAGCTCAAGGTCATTGGCGAAGGTTACGAAAGTAAAACGGCAGTATCTATAATTAAAAATCTATCGGTATACAATAGCAAGCAAGCTGTCACTCAATCGATCGACAATCGACCATATTAACAAGGTACCTACTAATAATGATAACTATTGTTCTTATTTGTAAATTAATTCCTTTTGTGCTGTAAATTAGCAAAACAATCAAACCAAACCAAAAGTATGTTAATAGGTATACGGAAATTTGTTTATTTTCATTGATTATTTCTTGGTAAAATTAAGATTAACATTAATTCCTTGAAAGACTTCCAATCAAATTAGGTCACAAGTCCTACAGATGGAAATAACAATCACAAGGCACGAGGAAAACTGCACGGAATTGCCCGGTTAATTGCACAGAAGTATTCTGAGTTGTCATGATGATTGATGATGTTAGCCCGATAAAGATATGTATTCCAATACTGCACTGTATTATAGAGGTTAACAATTGAAATGAGTCATAGAATCCGTAGAACTAAGCGACATTTTATGTTAACACGCCAAACTGCCATAATGCTTCATATAAATCCTGAAATCCATTTGCAAATAAATATCAAAACTTTCCAGGCCAATAAGTCTTTAAAAATGTAAAATTAAATTTCATAGGAATTTGACATGCTGATTATTTATTGGGGTATTATTATATCATCATCACTATCATTTCAAAATCCAAGGTCCTGATATTGTGTCCAGCTGCTTCCACCGACTTTCATCAAAATGTCACCTGTCAGCCTCGTTAGGAGTTCGCTGTAATCACCGGTGCGGATTCGCTGTTCACGCACCTTGAGACCCCAACATCTCTCGGTCTCCCGAGCTATGTGCCCCGCTCATTGCGATATAGAGTATATCGGTCTAGCAATCAATTCTTCAATGTTATATTAATAGTAATCTTCTGCTTCCATATCAAGTTGAAATTATACTTGAAAAGAAGAATATAAAGCACACCGTTGCAAAATATCATGCCGCAAAAGTTACACAGAAATTTAGAACATTCTGGCAAATCTTCAAATTAGGAAACGACATTGCACGATTCGAATTAAAATTGGCTCCGTCGTTTGAAAGCCGATAAATTGATTGTGTCTAATTGGTTAGTATGTGTTGGCAGTAAAATTTATTGGTGTTTATATTCAATATATAGCTTAAATACTTGTCTTTTTTTAGAGGAATGTCGCTACAACCGATAAACGTGAACAAGATTGTTTGCTTTTGTCATTGAGAATTCTTCGAAGATCGTGACTAGACTTACATTGGCATTATAATTTACATTTTGTCATAGTGACCTATTGTTATGTATTTTGCGTTTCACTCGCTACTCGCACTATTTTATTGCGGTGAAAAGAAAAACTGCCAAACTAAACGCTTAGAATTTTTTGATCTCTTTCTGATCCAAGCTAGTAAGCATATCTTTTATATCATCATCTACATATTAATTATTATATTTTACAAGCTCGTAGTTTATTTGAACAGCAAACAATATCATTATTATAAAATTTATCCTCATGGTAGAATACGGCTATAATAATATATGGCTTTAGACCTTTAGGTCACTTGAGACCGGTTGCCTCGACGCGACGCTATAAAAACAGAAGTAAATTAATTCCTTGGAACGTGGTAATGTTGAAGTCTCGAAGACTACATAATCATCGACTTGCACCAGTAGCATATATGCCTGGTTTAGATTGTCAGAGTGCGGATTCAGTTTGTAGGTCGAAGTAGTTTATTGTTTTTATAAGAATTATAACTAGCAGCAAATAGTTTATAGTATGAATCTTTATTTATTTATTTAAGGCCCGTGATACTAAATTCGTTAAAACAAGTGAGCATCAAAGCGGGTTTAGATTTATTTAAATTATTTATTAAAAGGGAATTTAAGAATTATACTGAGAAAGCTACTTGTGTGCTTCATGCTAGACAAAGCGTGTTTCAAACTTCTTAGTATCAGTTTAAAGTAACTGCACGTTTTCTGTTGTATTCCCAAAGTCTAGTATAGACACCCGCGGGAACAGGAGGGTCGGAGACAACTGTAATCTGATCTAACGTCGTAACACGTCTTATAGGTCTATTTGAAAATAAGAAAATTTTACTGTAACTTTATTCATCGAGAGCTTACGTGAACAGCGTTATTAATCTATGTGCTCATCAGTGGGTTAAGTCCTGGTAAGACAAGTACTTGCGTATATTAAGCATTACTCTATTATGAACTCTTGCTTGAAATCCTGACAAATAAATACATTAATCATATTAGTGTTCATTACACAATTTTATCTTAATAACTCTTGGTTAACGGAGTGGGCGTGCTGTACTACCATAAAAGCTCAAAATGAATTATGTAAGGTCAGGTTTCTCCTTATGCAGTTGTAGTTATTTATAAGATAATATTTATTTTTATATCAATACAAAGAAAAAAAAATAACTTGTTTGTACCAAAATTTATGCCTGACCCTATTTTATATTATAATGTAAGTGACTTCGTCCACTGAGTTTTTCTGTATTTTCGTGTCCCTTAGTAGGTATATAAGACTATAAGTAGCCATAGATCACTCATTTTAAACTCAAAGTAGTTCCAAAAGAAAGCCCTTAATACAGACAAAACAAATTAAAAATCGTGTGATTTCATTGTAATATCGTTCAAACTTAAAATTCTAAATCACTAGATAATAAAGCGACAGTTCCTTGGAAATCACTTACCCTAATATACATATTTGCACGGTTGATAAGGTTATTTGGCAACTGATATATGGGTTTCACTAATAATGCCTTTGTCTTAATAAATGACAAAGAACTCTTATTAGACGTTCTGATAAAATAGTCTTCCTTTAACACTAAACCATGTGATAACACAATCGAGCTCAATATTAAGTAAAATAACACGTTGTAAATTTATGTTGACCTCAAAAGCGAATGCAACATAAAAATATATTGGTACAAAAGAAGCCGTATCGCTATTGCTCAAAGTTAATTTTCTAAAAAATCTACTCCAATATTCAAGCGACCCTGTGGGGTAATAAATAACAATCGGCCTTTATTTCAGCATCAAAACCACTTTTGCCTATATTCTAGTAAAGAATATACAAGTACAATTGGTACAATTGTTCAAAAGAATAACGCCCGTTTAATTCAAAATCATAAAAAAAATTACTCGGGGTTAGCTTGATTAGCTATCAAGCCAACACTAATAAAAGTAAAAAGTGGTGTTCATGTATTTTTATCGATCGCTTGTAAATTGTTGAACAATCTGTCATGTAGGTACTGTGCTCCCTCAAAACGATGTGGTAGTGCGGATAAAGAAAGTTCTCAAAAACTGACAACGCATTGGTAGGTCCTCTGGTGATGCAGATGTACATGGGCAACGACAATCACTTAAGATTACGATACCGAAATTCTCATTACGTAATTTTTTTTATAAATGCACGAATTTATAAAAAAAAATGTATGTAACGATTATATAGTAGTAGAAAGTAGGTTTTATAATTCTTTTAAGTCCTTCTTATATTAATTTAATGGAGATGTGGCCTACGCAAATCCCAAAATATTGGACCCAATTCGGTATGAATGACGGACATACTAATTTCGTCTCTACTTATCCTCAAGTTCGGGGAACGTGACAAGCACAAGGAACCGGTCATTGTCACATTAAAATAGATGTTTGCGTAAGCTTAGCAAATAGTACGGATTCAGCTCATATACCAATCTAAGCTCTATATCTTTATCCTAATTTTACATATTTTTTATTGATGTTACTATCTAGTAAGTATAAAAAAAGGTTTTTTTTTAAATTGTAGTAGTACAAGTAGCACTCCAAAGGGTCGAAAGCTAAGAAATAAAGATCCGAAAAACTCACAGCTAGTTAAAAATCTACACCGTTCATAGAAACAACGTGACCTTGATTTAATATTTAAATATCCGCATAGAAGCCAATTATGCAATGGATCGAATGAAAACATCTCCGGGAAGTTTTTTCCTAGCTGTGTAAATAACATAACATCGTAGTATAGTGATTTGGTCCAGATTACTACAACAAACTACGCCGGGCGAGTTCGCAACTATTCTTTTAATAATTCAAGGGCGGATTTGGTTATACACCTCTTGGATCTTAAGGCTTATATTGTGATGAATAAGCTATCTAATGTTCTGAATAAAGCTATCTAATGTTCTGAATTTACTAGACTAGTATTTCTTCGTTTCTAATACGCATCGCAAAGACCAGTAGTGCCTCTAGGTTTTTTACCAATAAGAAGCTGCCCTATATCAGAACACCGAGTCTGCTAGTCTGCTTCAAGGAGTGCGAACAGATTTTATTACAGTTTACACCGTTAGAAAGTTTATCTCTGAGATGGTTGAGGTTTTAGTTATAATATTAGTGCTAGTTAGTTCATAACCAAAAGTAAACTTAATTGCACGATAAACGAAGTTGCGAAATTGTTAAGGTCAGATAGTAATTAGTTCTCTATGTAAAAACTGATACCCTGTCGAACGTGAGATAGAATAATAAACGGACCTTGGTTAAATACCAAGAACAAGACTCTAGGTCGAAGATTATGTTTAGATAAGGTTGCACATAATTTTGAACCGATGTGTCCCATTATAATAGAACAATAAAAACATTGGCAGCCACAAACATTACTTCTATTTTAAATAAATATATCGAAAAAAAAAAGTGAAGCGTTCTCTGGAAGATTTAGCGATTGTTATCTTATTGTTTGACAGCCGATTGGCGCAGTTTGCAGCGACCCTGCTTTCTGAGCCGGAGGCCGTGGGTTCGATTCCCACTACTGGAAATTGTTTGTGTGATGAGCATGAATGTTTTTCAGCGTCTGGGTGTTCATATGTATATTCTAAGTATTTATGTATATTATTCATAATAATATTCATCAGTCATCTTAGTACCCATAACACAAGCTACGCTTACTTTGGGGCTAGATGGCGATGTGTGTATTGTCGTAGTACATTTATTTATTTATTTATTTATATTGTGCCCCGTTTCAGAGCTAGGTGCATCTTTCAGATTCTTTTTCACTCTGCACTCAATCCTTAAAACCATACCCTAAATAAAATTGAAACCTACTCTAAAAGCTTGATAGTTGCTTTAAGGTTGAAGTAGTTTATGAACAAAATGGAATCGAAGTTTGCACCAACACGATGTCTTACCTAACGCATACATCGCCTTGTGGATAAAAGTCAATCTATTCTTGAGTCTTTCATATTTTTTTAAGTTACTCTAGTTAATCACACGGAATCTTATCGTACCCACTCAAAGCACAAGCTTTTAAGTTTTGCGCTTAGAAGAAGAGAAACAGGAATAACGAGGCAAATGTTTTTTTGTTGTAGTTAGATGTTTTTGTGGCAAAACTCTTGAAGTAATTGAAAAAGGTATCTATTTTAGAGAGTACATAAGCAGCGCACGTGCAAAATACCATCAATTTAATCAGATTTCAGAGGTTTTAATAACACTGTCACATCGGAATGCTACTGTGGCATAGGTCCAGAACTGAAATTACCGCGGAAAATATCTACTGGAATATAAATTATTATTGGACGTGCAAGCCGTATAATTTCAGCCATGGACATGATGTTAATCTTTTTACAAGTTTCAGATAGGATAAACCTAAAAGCAAGGCAAAATTACCTAACAGAATACACCTAGAGTGTTGATCTGTATACTATGTCGTGCTAGGGTTGGAAAAGAATATTGATATTTTGTAAAAAAAATATTATGATATTACTATCGAAACATAGGCTAAGTACGAGTTTGACTCGCACACGGAGGTTTCCGTATTACGGTCCAACATAAAATACTATTTTCTGGCAATTCATTTGAATTTCAATTAAAAGTTCATTTATAATGCCTGTGCTTACTAACTCTGCCACCGGATTGGAAGGCACATTATGCCGAGAAAAAGCCGGCAACAAAACTAAGCAGTTGCTCTTTTCTAATTAATAGTTGGCTATGGAAATAAGCTCATTAGCCGCTCTGCTTTTTAGTTAAAATCTTAGGTACTGATCGGTAACAGGTGGTTTTGAATTTTAGTGAATTTGACAGGCTTCGACAGGCGGGGACGGTAGGTAAAAGTTCTAACGATCATGCTACGCTATTTGCAAAACATTTCACGATCAGGATTTAGATTAGGCTGAGGACGAGGATTATGAGGACGGTAAGATTGGTGAGGAAAATGACGATGAAATTGATGTTGATATTATATATTCTAAGATGAGTAGGAACATGAAACCAATAAATTTGGACACAATAATCAGAACCTCAACAAACAGTTAAAAAAAAAACTAGAAAATTAAACTATGGATCGACAAAAAGATCCAAAGTATATATCTGACTAATGATTATTTATTAACATGACGTAGTTATTTGGAATTAATCTAAATAATGTTATTTCTCTACATATGGGCAAAATGTTTAATGTAAACAAATGATTACATCATAAGTATATATATACTTAAAAATTTATTAAATATGCAGATATGAGATCATTCACCTTCGATTTTAAAGTTTTACTCCAAATGCTAAAATTCTTCAAACCGCAATTAACAGGAAAAACTGACCAAGTAGGAGTCATCCACGCGCATCAAGAGTTCCATATATTATTGAGATTAAGTATTACAAATAAGGCAAATCAATGGGCCTAAGCTAGATTAACTTTCATAATGAACCGCAAAAGTAACATAAGGTTGGTCCTGCAAAGTTAACACAAACCTCCACTAATCCTTTACAAATTTAGATAAAAACATAGGTCTTAATCACATTACCCTTTAGTTTTGAAAAAAATGTAGCAGTCATCTAGTTTTCAAAATAATAACTTTGAAAATACTGTATGTTGCGTACTCTGTTCTTTCCGCGATACAACAAACAAGACATAAACACGTCAACAACGAGTCTGCGTCGGTGTCGTACTCCTAGTTAGGTTATATCTGTCAAGACAGCATTTCAACACATTAAAATAATCCTGTTAATTGTTTGTCTTAAAATCACTGTTTTGCCACGTGGTTTTAATTTATGAATCTTAATAGACAACAGAGGTGAGGTGTTTTAGATTGAAACGCCGTGGAGTAACTTACTCCATGCGTGAAATTTATTAGAGAAATAATTGCCTTAAATGAGATAATACAACAAGATCTGCTCGGATTTTAAGGAAAAAAAACATGGGATGGTTAAATGGGACGTTTAAATCAAAAAACTTCCTTCACACTAAAAACACTTCGAAAATAAAAGAGGACACAAAACAAAAAATTAACAATTCATATTAAATGTCATAATTATTGGTCATCTTGGTACCCAAAACACAAGCTACGTTTACTTGATGAACGGGCTTGATGTATATATTGTCGTAGTATGTTTATTTATTTATTTAATTAGAATAGCTTTCATAGCTTCTAAATTAACGAAGCTGCAACATCTTTACAAAGGTTTGACGGACTATTTTGGTTTCGGTTAGGTTTGACTGAACTTAAATCCGTTCCACAACAAAGTTTTCATTCATTAACAAAGTAGCCGATATTTCTGGCAGCTGACAGCGTTGAAACAGTTAGCAGATTCACTAAATTATTCAACATTTCAGATTGTTTATTTTTGCTGCGGCTCCGGACTGGCGCCATGCTCACCTTGACCGCGGTATGGGTACAACAAACCAATGAAATGTGACCTTCCATCCCTCGCATAATCTTGTTAAAATTTGACTCAACAGGTGAATCGCTTTGAAGCTGTAAAGATCTTCTAATACTGGCTACATTACAATTCTGTATGCATAAGCGATGATGATTCTAAGATATTATTTGTTTCTGCGGAAAACCAGGAGTGGCCGGTGCTGAATCAGGTCTACAGTAAGCAAAGCGTGACCGAGACGCAGCCTAAAACGAACAAATTAAGTAGTCAGGTAAATTCGGAAAAATGGTTTTTTCTGATTTGTAGGTATTTAGAACATCGATTTTATATATATCCGTGTATTTTTGATAAAATTATTTGTCTTTACAGAATAAGAACATAAAGAAACCGTGTACAAGACTAATATTGAAGCATCAACTCTCCGCTCCACTTAAGTAGTTCACTTTAGTAGTGTTCCGGCAATTAATTATTTTCTAATGTTCTACACGTTTACCATAAAATGGGGAAAATGGGAAATTTTGTGAGCTTGCAACATTCCGCGGGTGTAAATCGAGACGTGCGCGGGTTGTTTTCACTGTTTTGGACACAATTGCATGCAATAATGATGGGAGGGTTATAAATGCTGTCCATTTTACAAGCAGTACAAGATACATATTAATCTGACTCCTATACTGAAGAGTTAAATAGTTTGACGGTCTGTCTGACAGTAGTGTTTACCTAACGACCCAACAATATAATTTTACATGACAATGTAAAGTGACAAAGTGACTGTAAAGTGAGTGACAATGTAAAATGTTTGTGCCTCGCGGTTTGATCTGCGTTAACATTAGTCAAGTTCTATAATAATGTTGTATGCCTAACGCAATGAAAGAGTTGTCTATCACAAACATATTTTTTATTAATAGCATTTTTAGATCCTAAGATAAGTAGCCTCATACATACCTACGAGAATGGTACGGATTAAATTGCAAAATACCGTTATACTCTTGTAAATTTAATTTGTTGCGCGTAACGTCTCTGGTTATACTTATACTGAACATGACAACGTAACACTGACCACAAAAATAGACTACACGATAACCTCGTCTAAAATATATTACGACAGCGCATAAAAAGACATTAAAGACAAAAGCGAATGAGACATTACGATGTGAAGACACTTTCATATCAATTGCTGAGACTGTTTGCTATTTACTAAAAATAAAGTAAAGTAATGATTTCATCATCTATAAATTACGAGACTGAAAGACTGAAAACTGAATAGTCTAAACTGCTGAAGTCCGAAATAGGAAGTTTAGATTGTGAATTCATTTTAAAAAGTCGCGAATCTAGACGAATCGTTAGTATAATAATATTAATTTATTTGCTAGAATTGTGGGATATAACAATTTGTTTTACAATCTATACTTATAATAAAATTGTACCTGGAAGATTTCTGTACATTTGATATATTTTGAAAATTTTGAACGGGGTATGCTTTATAATCGATACTGAGTTCAAGACACATTTTTGTTTAATTTTTGTCTGTCTGTCCGGGCATCACGTAAAAACTACTGAACGGATAAATACAATTTGGTATAGTGCTAGCTGATATTCCGGGTCTACATATAGGCTACTTTTTATCCCGATATATAAAAAGTTTCCTCCGGGAAATGGAATGAAAGTTTTTATCAATTTTACTGTTAAATTTGAACCGATTTTTATAATTCTTTTTTTATTTGAAAGTGTATACTAACAAGCATGTATTGTCTATTTTTAATAAAGACCTAATAAATATTGTCGGAGATAAAGGACATAACTCTTCACGGATACTAGCAACTCGCAACGCATATGGTACAACGATCGAATGCATGTGTACCATCCTACTGATATTATAAATGCGAAAGTTTGTGAGGATTGATGTATGGATGGATGGTTTTAGTGCATATTTTACTGTGGTTTTCTGTAAATTGGCTGAAATACTAACTTAGATGGTTATTGGTCTTTATATTTTTCTTTCAAAACACTGGTATAATTATAAGATTTTGACATTCCTATCATGATATTAATCTATGTCCAAATAAATAGTTTGATAAATATTAATTTCGATTATATACCTGAAAAATCCTTTTTAAATTATTCAATAAAACCTATCGCTTAGAAATTGCGACGGGTATAGAAACACAAAAATCAAGAAAAATGCAGCGGGCCGCCGGGTCGCGAATAACATAGTTTGGAAATAAACTGGACCTGGTAGGTAGCGCTGCAATTCATATGTAATTAAAATAAATAATAAATACGTATCACAAATACTATTGATTAGATCAAAATACATTATATCAACGTTATTTCACTAAAAACACTATCAAGGTTTTAATTCACAAACAATAAGTGAAACCAATTTGTCATTTAGCTATTCGTAACCAATGTAGTAAATTTCATTGTTAAGCATTTTGAAAATAACTCTCCTAGTCGCAAATGACAAGATTTTTTAGAAAAAAAGTGCCAACCTCCTATTTTTGGTACAGTTCACTTAGTGTGAGGAACTGGAAATCAGAAGCTCTACGCTCGTCTCTACAAGAAGGCTCTGTATTTAACAAACTGTCTCTATTATTCCGTATAAGGTTAACAAGGACACTGGTCTTGTCCAGTGAGGATTAGGATTTCCACTTAGTTTTACATTATACAAAGTTCTCCAGAGATTGTTTTGTTGATTACCGCACGAAAGTTTCCTTTCTACTTATTATTCGCGATCATTTATGCTACTACTGTTACCTAACTATTTTTATATAAATCTCAGCTGCCAATTCCAGATGTATAACACCAAAAAATACACTTATTCTAGCTATTCAAATATATTCCTAAAGTCATAATAAGATAAATATTTTTTTGCAAAGTGTTGTTCATTATAAAACAAACAGCTTTGCTTGCTCTCATTAAGTGCGACACAAACTTAGAAATTATGTGTTATATCTAAAAATGTTAGAGAATCATAATGAAGTGTTGCACAAGTTATAAGATCTGACGTAATAAAATTAGTTTTATGAGCAAAATGGAATTAAATAGAGAAGGATCGTGTCCCACATAAGACAGACGGCATCTTCGCATAATCTGGATTTAATAAATTACTCGCCAGCGTGAAATTAGAATGTTGATTGCGATGGAGCCACACTGCAAGTAGATTTCCATTCGGAAATAGTCGACAAGGACTTAGGTGAAGATTTATTGAACATAACTTTTGTATCTTTCAGAATTTAGCTTACATTATGTTGACCAGATTTAATTTAAGAACAGATTTATTACAACACTTCTTTCTTAAAATTAACACAGAAAGTAATTTAAAAGTTACTTTGTTCAGTGACTTGTCACCGTTCCATTGTACTTCACGTAGGTGCTTTATAGAGATTTCTCTCTATTCATTTAAGTTTTGTCCTAAAACCCCTATTGGTTATTGCAGTACGATTTTAAACCGGAATATAAATCGTCAGGATTCGATATGCCGCCTTTGATTTGTCATGCCAGCTGTCCAAAACACTAGCCTCCCCATTACTACAGCAAAATGTGCCTCCTCTTGAACCAAAAATGTGTGTAGTACTTATTACTTCGTTTCCGTACTCCGTTTACGTTCTTCCTCATATCATCGTTCTAGTATACACGAGATACATTAATTGAAACCGTAACCGTCCCTTAACAATATCTTTATGAAATGTTTCTCATTTAATGCACAAGCCTAAATTGTCTAGTATTACACCGTATATTATCATCAAAAATGCTAATGGAAAAACAAACAATAAAACAGACGATATGTTTCACGATATTTGACGTACCATCTGATATTTTAAATGTAATAACATCGGGTTATTCACGGTCGTTTCGGCTATGTACAGTCACCATCAGAATTTATGAGAAAAAGACACTTCAGGTTTCTTTTTTTCGTTTCAGCGCTGATCGTTTACAGTTCTTATGATATTGCCTGCCTTGTGACCTTTAAAGTTAGAATACACTTATTTGACGCAAACTATTGCAGCTGCTTGCTGCTTTAAACATTATTGTACTCTGGAAGAAAAAAAAAACATTCAATTTAAATATGTAGTATCACGATTACCCATGACGGTACTTGTCTTAAGTGTTATGAAATTGTCTGGGATCACAACTTTTATGAGTCAAAAATAAACTCCACCTGGAAAGAGGTAAACGTAGTTTAACTAGTGGAAGTAATTATGAATTCTAAAGTTTGACTGATTAATATCAAAGGTTGTCTGGAAGAGATCACTTTAGCGATAAGAACGCTTTTACACGCGCCGCTTTCTATTCTAAGTGTCTTCTGTGTATGTGTTTACATCGTATTAAATGTGTGTGTGTGCAATAAAGTTTTCCATAATCATCTCTTTCGAAGATACACAGATTCCTGCACCTGTGCTGTACCGCGTACCAAGTAGAACAATAGCAAGCAAACTGCAAATCACACATTCCTGGCAAACATGTTTCTAATGCAAGAAACTTGTACAAAATATGATGTCATACCTTCACTCTAGAACGTGCACTACGGAAACACGGTCATAGTTATTATTTTTAATATTTATATATGGACAAACAAGCAATGTGATTAGTTGTCCATTCGAAGATATACATAATTTGATGCTTACTGTACGCCATAAGTCATCGGCACAATTTCGTACACCGTGGGTGGTTAAGGATCGTGAATATTGTCGTCCACTGATGCGATCGTCTCCGCTGTTATAATTGCTACCGTAATACATAATTTAAGTTTGTCTTTATTTTATACGGAGAAGACGTAACTCGTAATTAGAAACATTTATTTTTGTACATTTAGTACCTTTTGTTAAAATTGCGACCTGACGAGTAGTTACCATCGTCGAGAAATATTTGCAGCACCAATGAAGCGACAAACGCGTCGAGATTTAAGGAATTTATTTAGCCGTACCTTGAATAATCTATCATTTAAGTTAGTTAGAACACTAGCTGTAGCTGATTTCACTTCGTATGTACGTGGAAGAAAAGATAAGGTTTTCGAGGAATGCCTGTTAGACAAAATTTTATCTCACTCTTTTCTGACCCATTATTAGTTTCGAAATTATGATTGAGACCGTTTTAGGGTTTTATGTCAAGATTGCATTAAACACTTATTATCATGTGATCGTGCTTGCACGCTCGAATGTGTTATCAATAAGAAGAATTAACTGTGAAACCAATTACTATCGATGTTATCATGCCTGCACTCGGTGTTACATCATATAATTTTTTTTTTTTGCTTTTTTAAACTAAAAAAAGGACTAAGAGGTAAAATACTTAATGAAATTCCCATATTTTGATTCAAATTTCATACGAGAATTATTTTTTAATGTAGAATATTGTGTGCCATCTTTCTGGAGTGTTCTTGTAATGCTTATGATAAAGCAATGGCATAGGGGCATTCAAGTGGTAAACAATGCTTTGTTAGTTTTTACGAATGAAAATGTATCACAGTCTCAACAAAACATAAAAAGATATAAACAAAATAGAGTTCTCGTTATTTTGTCAATCTTTGTTTTAAAATTGTAATAATTATATATACTAACTAACTTCAAAATAAAGCTATATGTATTCGTACTTGCCCCGATCTGCGAAGAAGCTTACAAGTAATGCAGCCTGGTATGTATTTTAATTTCACCTAATTAATCCCTCGGTCGTTTTATTTGTCCACACAATAATCCATTGTCGATGCGTAATGTAATGTAGTAAGTAACACCAAGCTTGTGTGTAATGTTTGTAAAGGGACACTAATGCGATTAGTAAATAGACACCCCAACGGAGTGAAGGACGGTCGATGAACTTAACAATAGCTGGGTTTGATTGATTCTAGTTTGTCTTATAATATATTCACAATACTGACTTTTTACAATATCATGTAAGAAAAACCTATGGCCCCATATATTTATATTTTTGTTATTGTATTCCAAAGAATTGCGGAACAAACTTGTGAGAGATTGAAAAGTGAAATAAACACAACTCATTTTGAAAACTTCCTAGGCCAAATTTGTAAATTTTGGTGACGCGCTAAATCAGGTGTCGAAATATTTTATAAATTTGCTGTTCTACATCCTAAAGTAGAGAGGAATATTAAATCGTTTAATAATAGGCGACAAAAACTTATTTAGCCGTCTATGTCATCAGTTTCTATGTTCTGACACAACTACAAATGCTGATCGTATTTTAATGGAATATTCTCGTGACGAAGCATACTTAGGCTGAAAAATCGGCCGATAAGGTAATAAAGTTTATTTCTTCGCTTTATACCTAAAACTCATTAGTTCTGTAGGTGTTAATGAATGCATAGTATAAAAAAAAAAGATTATTTAGAGTTTCAATAATAAACAAAAGACTAATAAATTTGAATCTTACTGATTCAAGACTAGCATAAGATTTTTGACAAATAATTTTAGATAAAATACCGAATTAAAGGACAAAAACTAGAAGGCTCAATTAATTATACAGGACGCTTGAAATATCAAGTAAGCGTTTTTTTTTTATATTTGCTGCATTAACTAATTATTCTAATAGAGTCCTTAAAAACGAAAAATGATAAAATATTTGATTTTTCGTATTTACTGCATGGGCAAAATAATAAAATAAGTCATTGAAAATGTAAGGTGCCGTAATATTATTTTTAAGAATTCGTTTGCAAGAATTATAGCATACCTTACCTTAAGACTAAACCAACCTTGAACAAATACGCAAAAATAATACGATCTTCCGTAAACTAACCAGACCAGATGTAAAAGACAAATAGACAAAGTTATTGTTCACAATGTTATGTTATACAAGATTATGATAATATCCGCGGACTAACTAGCAACTAGGTATTGCCTTTTACGACACTTAGAGCAAATTGTAGCCGCGATTACGGGTTACAAATAGGCTTCGCAGTTATTGCTGTAAAGATACAGATCTTATAGATAAAGAAACGACAGTGTGACAGCGATAGAGATAAAAGTTTGCTGTGATGTAATCTAATCATTACAACAATTTCATTTCACCAATCTACAGAGTTAACTGGTCAGGGTCAATGGTGTGTCGGTAAGTAATCCACTTAGCTCCGAACGAGATGCTAAAAGAGTAAAGCCAAAACGATTTGGCTTAAAGGAATATCAATTTAGAATAAATTAAGAGTTTTTGTATAAACGTTCATATTTTACCAAAATTCTTTATTACAGAAGTCTCTGTCAAAAATCTTCTGTTACAATGTGTACCTACTCAGTTTAACAAAAAACTTACATAAATTTAAAGCGGGTTTTTGGAGAATGTTTACCCAGTGTAACCAATACGGAGTGCACAATTGAACGAACAAGTCGTTTTGCACGATTTTGACATTTAGTGGCAGGCTTAACAGTGAACCGTAATTTAATGTTGCCGATTTTCCGCCCACGACACCTTCACAGGTGCTCGGAAATAACATTATTCTTGTATCGGTACTACTTTATCTAGCAGGACTGGTAATTGACGTTTTTAGTATCATTCAATAAATATTTGTTTTGTTTACGTACGGTTATTAGAACTGATGCACCTAGATTCGTGCCTTTTCTGTGCCCCAGCAAGATGTATCTTACAAGGTTTATTTTGTATTGTTGTAAAACAAAATAACTAGATTAATCTTAACTTTTTGTTAAAGCTTATTGGGAAATTTTCTACATATAAAAAAAATATCAGCATAATATTGCAATCTTCGCCTGACCTAAGAGTTTGAGTATAACCTAAAATTTTTGCCTTAATAGTTTGTTTTTAACCTAAAATTTGATATATTGAGGCAATGTTTGGAACTAGAAGGCTCACTGCCAACTAACGATGATTAATAACATGGTTCAAACATTAAAGATTCTCAACAACACGCACGTAGATAAACAGATATCATGGTCGGGACCAACCCTTACAACAAGGTCGTAAGGGTAAGGTCGTACGTTGAACTCTAGTTGGCTTCCGGGGAGCAAATAGATGACTCATGACTGATGACTTGTCACTATTTACACGTTAAGCTCGGGTCGAGGACCGCGGTTGAGGGATGTATGGGAAATGAGGGGCATTTCCAAATTTAGGCGAGTCATGTCAATGATCTTTTTAAAGGTTGATCGTTAAATGTACGGGAAGTTTATCTTAATTATGACGCCAGATATTTTTTATTATTTCATATTTTAAGAAGGTTCTGAAGTTAGTCTCATCTATCTACCATATCAGAAAGTGCCATTCCAGTTTCCGGGGAATTCGTTAGTTGAAATTTTTTTGAAAATACGCGGAAATTTAACCAGATATTTGAGAACAATTCTTTAAAATTTAAAAGCACTGAGCAGGAACATCGCATATAGCATCTCTGGATTATTATTTTATTCTTTGGTCTATATCTTTCCCACCATACTTGTACCTACATAATTTATTTCTAGATTATCCCGAAATTATATTATCACCATGTTTTGTATTTGTATTTATTTGCACTTCCAGAATAAACAAGGAAAAACACGTTCGAGGTCGAAGCTTAACCGATAACCGCCAATATTGTTTATCTTCCAGCATCCCTATCAAACATCCGCCCATGAATCAGAGTATGCAGGCGTTTGGTTAGGTATAGGTAATTAGACGCTATTATTAAATATTTAGTCATTTTAAATCACAGAAAACATTATAAAATGGATGTTGCATTTCACTGATTTCGAAGGAATAGGCATATATTATAATCGCCAAAGAAAAGGTTAAGAGGACTGCAATAAACAGTCGTGTTATCTTAAACACGCTGTTAATTTTCCAGGTTGCACTATTAGCGGGCAGTCAAACAGCTTAACTGTTGCGTTTGGCGTGCGGTTGCTAAATGCGCTAAACGCGTTATTTATGCGATTCCGCATTGCGGTATAGTGAGGACTTAACATTCATTTTATAGTCCCGTAAAACTGTTCTGTTTGGGATATTTATGTGTTCTGGGACATAATTGTATCTGGTGCCCTTTCAAAGTATTCGCCATACCTCTCATGGATCAGAAATACTACTAATATTTGTTGCGTGCAAGCAAACTGCAATTTGTTATCTAGGTTCAATTATTTGTTTTTATTATTTTGCAGTAAAGTAAATGGCTTTCTTTTGTTGTAAAGATTATATTTTGAAGATATTTTTTAATTGCTCTTTGAATTGCCTTTTTGTTACAGAATTAAAATAAAACGATCTGTTTAACAGGGTAGTGAAATCAGACGCAAACGTTCAGTTTCCCGATTTCCATTTTACTGCAGAGCTGTAAATCTACAGGATTCGCACAAAGTGGTGTTACAATTTCATTCCCTGCAATAGCTACGTTAACACAGTCGTTTGCGTGCGCCCGCGCTATATGTCTTTCTAATTCACCCAGTGAGTGAGTTTAGTAATAAAGGTCCGTTTATTTAGACGGCTAACAAAATTACAGGGCAATTACTGTTTGTTTCCAGTTTATAAGTAGACTTCGTGGAGTTGGGAAATATACGAGCTTTATTTTCTTTCTTATGAGCTTGCGAAATGGAATGGCCTTTTTTGAACAGGTACCACCCAAGATATTTTCGGTAAATTTAAGAGTTGTTATTGTAGAATTACTATTACAACAATCTACTATTTGATTGTGCTACAAGGACATAAAACAATCCATTTTATGACCGAGTTACATACTCTGCTATTAAATTGCGAACTAATTGGTTCGAGGTCTAAGGTTCGACTCCAAGATTAGATCACAAGTTAAGTAAGTATCAGTTAAATCTTACTCGCATGACAGGTGTTATTTAAAAAGAAAACAAAGTTATCAAAAATAATCCATTATGATGAACGGACTATAACTACGTTCTTATTATTTTGTGGTTGTTGTGATTTGGTTCAGGTAGATATCTAAAACATGAATTTTCTTAATAAGATTCATGAAATATTTTAAGAAAATTCATTATTTATAAGTATTTATTAAACTAGAAAACTATGTAAACAGCAAAAAAAAATTGTGCACTAGTGCATAAAATTGAGTTTTAGTCCGCTCACACATAGGCCAAGTACGACTTTACGTACCTCAGCCGCGTCCCAAGGTGAAATGTGCCCACCCTAAAGGTTTCCGATCACACGAATGGCATTGGAATACAGCAGCACGTTCTAAGCTATGTGAACACTTTTTAGGACAGGGGCCTGTTTTGGTAAACGGCCCAAGTTTAATAAAATTGCTAGGCAATTTCTACTAGCATTCCCGTGAACAAAGATATTGCCCCATAAATTGAAGTCGTTTATTCTACATCTTCAACTAATAATCTGGTTCAAAGATTAACAAATCGATAGATATATATCAATACAATAAAAATTAAATATTTCGATTCTTCTAATTTAAAGGACTTGTGTCATCTTATGCTTAAGTTTGTGGCCCCAGAGGTAATTTCTAGCTATCTTTATTTTTGACCGACTTAAAAAAAAAAAAAAAACAAAACAAACAAACATTAAAAAAATAGGCGAATAGGCCATTTGCCTATTTTTTTTTAATATTTGTTACGCGATTACTCCGCCAATTTTGCGCCGATTTCTATGATTATTTATTTGTTTGGTTATGCATACATCATTTGGTGAAGATCTACTAGAGGGATTCTGGAAACGGAATTTGATAGGAACATCTACAGCCATTTAATTATTTTTTTATTGAATTTTGGCATATCTCTTCGGAAAGAACCATTTAATCACGTCAACCTGGAGACCACGGGAACTATACAATAATAAGTTGTCGCGCTTCCGATTATGGTATATAGTAGGTAAGCAATTTAAGGTGAAGTGCCGGGAGAACTCCTTAACCTCGGCTTCGGAGCATTTGACTATTATAATTTAGATATAATTGCAAACGTACAAATGTTAAAATGTTCAAATACACTTTATTGTACACCAAATGAAAAAAAAAAACATTAAAAAAATATACACAATTAAAATAAAGAAGAAAAGGTACAAAAGGCGGCCTTATCTATATATCTACCAGGCAACCTACCAACGTACCCACTAAAAAGCTTACCTCAAAATAGAATCGATTACCTGGCGTTTTAGTTGTTTTACAAAGTCGGTTCTTTTTTTTCAAAAACATTTCTTTTACTTTGGTTAATCAATGAGTCTATTGTGATAAGTTCTAGAATACATCAGTGATCGATGTCTAGAATTATAAGTTTATTGTTTAGTCCCATCTGTCACCAATGAAACATTTTAATATATTTAGTTCGCAACGATGACGTAACATTTTTTTACTGCACTGAGAGCACGGATACAAATAACACATGAAATTCGCAATAAAAATTGCATACAATTTGTTATCGGAGACCTCTCATACAATCCGGGCAGGGCACCAACCTTTGAGCGAGTACTGGACGACCGTTCTAGAACGATCCTTTGAAATAATACACCGCAGGATAATATTGCCAGCAAAAAAAGGCCAATTGAATATAATATAAAGGACGGTTTGATGTCAAGTCATCGAGACTAATAAGTTTCCGTATCAGATTGCGTGCGCCGTGACTATTTATTACTTTATTCCAATTATAAAAAATAACATTTATTAAAAATAACTTAAAATTTACACAATCTTGCACAGCGATGGAATATAACCTGAAAATTGATCTAAGAAGCTTTTCGAAGGTTCAACCTATTTAATGCAAGAAACTGCATTGAAATAATTCATTCGTTTGAATCTAAACGTCTAACAGACGCACGGAAAAAGCGGTTCAAAAATAAAAATAACTAAAGTCTAAAGGTATAAAAAAGTAATGTCGTAGGGAAACGGAAAAGGTAATTCGAGCAGTGGCGTGCACAGAGTTTTTGACCAGGGTATGCATAAAGAAGGAAGATTGTATGTAATGGAAAAATCCTTCTCTTTTATGAGACATACACAAATTTTAGGATATGTGATTAAACTCCATTTAAATTAGATGTCCGAGTAGGTATCTACAAAGTGCCGAATTTAGTTATGTGCTTTTTAAATGATAAAAGAGAACATCTTGAGCAAACTTGCAACCCTGAAAGTTCTCCATAATGTTCTCAAAGGCGTGTGATTTCACCATTCCACATTTTGTCATTGTGGACTACGGCCTGAACCATTCTCATTCTGAGAGGAGACTCTTGCCATGTGGCAGGCCGGTAATGGATTGATAAAGATGATACTAAAACGCATCACAATTTTTAAGCTGCTTCTGTTTCCAGTTTGGTTGGTTGAATTATGGATACTGGACCTTCATAGTAGGCGCTTTTCCAATTTGAACTAGAAGCAGTCGGAGGAGAAATATTAAGAGCTGGGGGAGCACAAAACAGACAGATAAACAAATCAATTATATGCTTTTACAAAACTATAACTAATATCTATGGGGTCAAGACCTTTGATGCGTAGTCAACCGTTGAAAGCTCTAATGCTAACAATGAAATTTTATAAATATCAAAGTATATTTTAAAGCATCATAAATTTGATCGTCTATCTCCGCGGTACAGGTACCAGACACTTGATTATATCCAGCACTAGACGCGAAACTACAAAACATCCGTCTTAGTGTGTCGCCTCAAGACAACACAATAGATTATGCTTACACCTACTGTTGCAACGGGACGTTTTAAAGACACTTCTATCGTCACATCATTTACTTGAAGATTTATGTCGAAACTATCGGCCACTGTGTTACTAGACAATTACGTTTGTGTGCCTGCTAGGGTTTGGAGTTATCTTTAGCTACTGATATTTAAAATTTAACTACACCTATCAAAAAAGTAGTCACGTTTTCACCTGCATTGGAGCACGTTGTCTAGAAGAGCTGCTTTTGGGCTTCCGAGCTTCTTCTCTGTACATCAACACTTCGAAGCGATAGTTGAATCACTCAAATATAAAGTTTCAAAAGAGCATACACGGTAGGTACATTTGGAATAAAATTTAATTTTTGAATGGCCCAGCAAAATTATGTTAAGAGACTATCCATCTAATAACTTCAAAAGATAGTTCTTCGATTATGAATATGTTCTTTTTTTTTTGATCTTCTTAATACTCGGAGTGCTTTAGTAAAATCCTAAAGGAGTAGGCGAAAAATTAAAATTCATAACGTTGTATGCGTTGTATTCATTGAAACTTCGTAAAGTTCTGGTAAAAGGGTATTTTATTTTCAATAAAACTGTTCAAACTGCATTACGATATATATATATGTCATTCAATTTTAAATTTAATGCATGATTATATGCTGTTTACTAAACTAATGATAATTCGATTAGAAAATAGTATGTAAATATTTTCGAAGGACAACACTCTAGGAGTATAAGACGCACGTACCCCTAGAGTTTTGTCCCTATAAAATGTTCATCCGATCTTTCAACAAACTGCCAAAGGCGATCTGTTAGAGTGCAACGACGTAAGAAAATTGAAGATACCTATTAAATTAATCCAATTCAGCTGACTCATGTACAGATGTGCGAATGGAAAAACGTAAGACAATTAGTTTTCATTTAGCCTGATCATCCGATCGGCGTGAGTGACTCACCATGGACTCACCCAACTCGACGGATGTCGGTCTCGGTTCCCGCGTATGTGGGGTACCTACTGATGTATCACCCACTTTTATCAGCATTAATTGGAACATGAAAGATTTATCACTGGAACAAATATTTGAATATTGAAGTTAAGATTAGGCAAAGTTGGTAAATATTGTTTTGATCTCAATATTTAAGGTAAACACTATCTTCGCACGCGCAGTTTATTAAAGTGCGAAATATAGTGACATGGAAAAAATCTCAGGAATTATCGTTCGATTGGGTTATTTTATAACGTTCCATATATCCCGTTTATGGAGAAAACAGTTGGATTAGCTTTTTAAATTGAAATTGTGAAAATTCTCAAAAGGCTAAACGTAATCTAACCTTAGGGGATTCTTGAAATATAAAAAAATCTTAAATGTTGATTTATAGCTTAAATAATGAACTAATTGCGCTTCTGTAACTTTCATATTACGGTATGATTTATTTACCACGTACCTACTTCTCTTCTTGAGCTGTGTTTTACGCCATTAGTTGATTTATTAGTCATATATTGGTCTGGTTTGACAAAATTGCATAAAAAGATTTATTTCATCCCAGTTTATTCACCAGGGGCAAAAGGCACTGTTAGATATTTAGTTAGAGGATTAAATAGTTTTTAAAAAATTTTGCTTTTCGAGGATTTTCTTCGACTGCGCGAAAATGAATCATGATATTTTGAGTGTACTATTGAATTAATATGTTTAATTTAAATTGTATGCTTTTTATGTTGGTTTGCATTTTTCTCATTTCTTGCATATTTGCAGTAAAACATTTTTATTTTTTTTGCATCAGTCTGGTTTGTACATAAAAACATTTATGCACAAGACCATAAAAAGCATTAATGAGAATATAAGAGAGGAAAAAAGGAAAAATATATTGTGCTAACAAGGCAAACACGTGTGAGGTGAAACATGTGATATGCATTAATCACGTGAGCCCGCGGAAATAGTGGGAATATCGATCACATTTATCAGACTAAATAATCCGCTTCCGCCTGGTGACTGCTCGATTGCCGGCCAACGGCAACGCATTAAACAATACCCTAGCATAGGTTTAAACGCTCGCTAGTCGTAATGGTATTTAAATATCCTAAGATGATATTTCAATTGTAACAAATAACATGCAACATTACTTTAGTAGGGGTCTGGTGACTAGATTAGTTTTAAAATTTTAATACGACTAAGATTGATTACGCCAAAGTTTACTTAACTTATATTATTTTCTCGGTTTGTAATGTCGCATGTTCTGCAGTCCTGGTTTTTTAATATCAGGGTTATTGTTTATTGTATGTTAGTTATTTTAACCTTTTATTCATAATATTTAATGTCGTCAATTGTTTAACTCAGTTTTTTTATAGAATGCATTAAAAAAACATTTGTGATAATAATAATAATATCAGCCGAAGATAACAGTGGCTCAGCCATCGAAAATAAAAAAGACAATTCTACTTCTGATTTGCATTTTTTAGTTATGGAGTTCTGTCACCTACTTTCTTCATTGGGTTCTATTTCAATTAAATCAAGAAATCCAATTTCCAACCCGATTTTGTAAACGCGCAAATTTTCATTTCTTCCTTAAAAAATAAGCCCGCTAACAAATAGTTTTATTTCCTTCATTTTTACGATACTCGATAACAATTGGCGAAAGAACAAGTGCTATTTCGTATTAAGGGTACTTACTACATTTCTACTTCTTATTCCATGGTATAGGTACCGAGATCGTTTGATATCAGTTGAATTATGTCTTAGTTGTGTTATAAACATCGCAATATGAACTCATAGCCAGTTACACTGTTTGGATGAATATCTCTGTTTTGAATTTTAACTCCCTGCGTACAAATATAGGTTTTATTATTTTGTCTGTTTTGTCTGTATATCATATGCCTGATCATAGCGCCTGATTTGAATGCAGTTGTTTGCATCTGATAGGTATCGCTCACTTCTAGAAAGGATATTGGATAAATCCAAAGGGCTGTATAAGCAATTTCCTAAAACTGAACACATTTATCTTGGTATTCGTCCAGAACGTCGTGATATGTATGGGTCATAACGTACACAAATCTTTATTTTTTTTAACTGTATGTACCTAACCCACCCCCTGGTAAGGGAGTTCTGCCTTAAGGAAACAGAAGGGATCGCCAGCCTAAAATCGCCTTCCGTGGAGCTGAAACTCTGATTCGGAGACGACGAGATGTCGACCTAGATTGAACTTACAATCTAGATAGTTAGTTATTCAACATAATTCATAAGCAAAGGCCAGCCGAGAGTAAAGGACAACCCGTTTACGCAACAAAAGGTATTGTCAGCAAACACCATGATATTACTCATGTTGCTCTACATTCGCAATGACCAATAAATGCAACCTATTATTATTTAGCTGGAGAGCTAACGAGTTGCGAAGCTAAAGTGGCAATGGGCGGGGCTGATAGCTCGGAGGGCTAGCTCGATGGATGTTAGGGTGAAGTTTGAGTGACGCCAGTTGACCAGACTTTTCCGCTACATAGACGGCATCAAGCAAATCGAAGGACACCACGACCTTATGTCGTAAGGACGACATAAGGTTGTGGAGCATACAAATCTCTACAATAACCCTATCTCCAATAACTTACGTCAAATGATTTATGATAATAATGATTGTTATGGTGCACTGTAATATTTAGCCAAAGGGGTATAACGTTGTATTCCAATAAAAATCGACATTTAACATGTTTTAATGTTTTCCGAACACATAACTGCCAGGGACAAAGAAATGGTCCGCAATTGAACCATGTCAGCCGCTAAGGCAGTCTTAATACATATAAAACATTGATTCCTGAATCAAATGAATAGATTATTTCATCGCTTAGCGCAAGTCAAATAAGCAATATTATTAGGTTAATCCCTGTTTTATGTTTGCATGATATGGTGTTTTTTAAGTGTCTTTCAAACTTTGGTTACTTAATACTTATATTGTGAGCTAAGCGACGTTACCTTTGTTCTTACAGATGTAAATATTGTTAAAACCAAATGGGCAATGACCAGGCGAGTGCAATATGGGAGTTTTCCTAGGCCCTATCAATCACCATAATAGTTGCAATTTGCGTTTGACACGCGGCGACGCACTTGCTTTGATGCTAAGTTGTATTTTGCAATTGCCTGTAATTACAGACGCGTGCGCGATTGAATGTAGAACGCTAGTAGCCTTCGTCATGGATATAGTACTTTGCTATGCAAATATCACAGGTCGAATGTACGGGCGATATTAATCGGAATTGCGGTTGTATTGCGAGATTTTATGAAGCGCATGTATCTCTGATATATTATAAACCTAGCAAGAAGATCCGACCAGGGTAGATTCTCAAGGTAATGAAATAGCTACCCGTCCCGCAAAACGCACCCTTGAAAGACACTCTACTACATTATATACTATTTGATTATAGAATTTGTTTTCTTGCAGGAGTAGAATATTATTACCTCCTTTGTTAATCTCTACAGAAAGACCGAGTTCTATCCCACCTCTAACTTTTCGAAATTTATTTGTGTTTTTAGTTGAAACAATTAAAATGTCACTTTGGGTCAATCGCATCTTCCAGATAGATAAAGGTTAACATGTGATCTAACAGAAGAATTAAAAAATGGGAAAGAGATTAGCGACCTGGGAAACGAAGCCAGAAACCTCGTGATCTGTAGTGAAACCACACACCTCTAATAGGCTTTATAAGCTTTTTTTAAGTAATAAATTGATAATGTTCATTTCTATTTCTATTCAAAAATACTTATACATAGCATTTTGGTTTACAGTTTTATGACCAACTGTGGTTCTATAAATTATAGCCTTTGCCAAGAATCGAGAAAATATTTTTCAAATCTAACGGGCAGTTCCAGACATACGCGTGTTATATAAACACAACTTTATTATTAGAAGATTGATAGGAAAAAATGAGAAAAAGCGACTAGAAAAATCATAAATAAACCTTCCAAAGGCCATTAACGAGTTTCCAAGAACGGAGCCGCTCTGAAGAGTTCAAATTAACCGTTAAAGAAATCCTCGGTATTGTTGTGTGGAAGCGATACTAAAATAACACTTCTGTGTTCAGGCGTGCCGCCATAAAAGTCAAACGTGAAATGTTTTTGATTTGCTTTCTTTTTTGTCAAAAATCCTAAACATGCTCTCACAGCTCACTTAAAGTAAGTACTCTCAGAATGGACGCATTAACGTATAAGTTATTGTTAAATAATACAACTTATCATTGGATTTTTAAACAGTAAGGTCAATGTAGCTCAAAATTTATTGAAACCATTACGCAGATAACACGTAGTGAAAGTGTAATTATCAATTGCATGATTGTACTGCCCTATTCCTGCTTGATTTATCGGTCAACTGCAGCCCTTTTATTGCTTGATTCATGGGTCGCTGTTTGATCGTCCGGGTAACAGATTATAGAACATTGAAGATTTGGAGAAATCTTCTTTAATGTTATCTCAAAATCAAATACCTAACAAAAGGATTTTGAAATAAAAAAAATATATATATATTAAACTGACTCTTTATTGTAACTAAGCAAATACGCAATTTCGTTTGAAATTATATCCTTTCAAACAAAAAAAAAGGGTAAAACCCTTCAAATCAATTTATAAAATACATTACGGAATTCTGATTCAACAAAAAAAATCAGAACCACTATTTTTGAAGTATGCAAATGAAATAAATAGTTTAACATTAGATAGCGCATTCTCTAGTTTTAGTTTTATCAGCAACGCCTCTACAAGGCCTTGTGCTTGAAGCTTATGAAAGTAAGAACAGAACG
Source organism: Pararge aegeria (assembly GCF_905163445.1). Taxonomy (NCBI): domain Eukaryota; kingdom Metazoa; phylum Arthropoda; class Insecta; order Lepidoptera; family Nymphalidae; genus Pararge; species Pararge aegeria. Next base: position 4,263,025 of record NC_053181.1, read on the forward strand.
TATCCACAGTATCGAGTTGAAATCTGGGTCACCTTAAACTGTTGCAATGCGTACACTTCTTATCTAGCCAGTATTAAACTTGTTGAAAAAATCTACACAAATCTTTAAAATTAACATGACAATTTTTTTTTCCTCAAATAGCCCTTGACAGCCACCGCCTCTGTTGGTGTGATGTGAAGTGATGATGCAGTCTAAGATGGTAGCGGGCTAACCGTTTAGGGAGTATGGTATTCATACCCCTAATCGTCTCTGTCGGTAGGGTGGTAAGTAGCATGGCCAAAGCCTACTACCAGACCAGACCAGAGAAAATTCAGAAATTATAAAATTCCCAAATCCAAATCAAGCTAAGTACAAAATACCTATGAACCTTATCAAGTTATGCCGTGCGGTGACGGCAGATTAGAATACAGTTGTCACCACCCCTACGGTTTGGTACGAGGCGACTAAGGGAATCTAACGGAGCAGCGTTCGCTGTTCTCTTCTACCTTTTACCGCGACCAACCAACTCTGATTGATTGCATTGCGGTGATTATGGGCAAAACCTCCCTTTGAGAAGGTGGATTGTTATGGGCTTTTGAAAATGATGATTATTAAGGTAATTCATCATCATCACCATCATTACCAACCTATTACCGGCCCTCTAAAGCATACGGTTCGAGCTAAACATAAACAAGTTCTGGGCTCTCTCAAGTACACAACGCTGGTCAAGTACAGATTGGTAAACTTCACACGTCTTTTTAAAGCTACGGAGAACTCTAAGGCATTCGAGCATCCTTTCCATTCAAGCAAGAAAACCATTCCGGCTTTCCTTGCTTGTTTACCGGGTGTTAGTGATAAGTACCAGATCCAGTTGACGTGCTCTCCAGGGCTCAAACAAATGGTTAAGGCCAAACTTAGCTAAACTCTGCCTTAAACCAGCTACGTATTTTATATCAACGAATCAATGCTGTTGAGTACGAGTATCATTTATTAAATTTCCTACCAGTAGTATATTTTCCGTTGCAATGTTGACATTCCGGAACCTTACTATTTATATAAATTTATGTATATTTACGTGAGGTATGCAGCTTAAATGTTGGCAAGTAGATAGGTAAGGAAAGGTCAGAATCTGAAACTAATAATCGAATCGTGGTTGGCAGTTTGCATGAAAGATAAAATGCATCAAGGCATCGGGAGGTTTTTGAATCTCACAATAATGCTGACATACAACGCAGATAGTCACTTGTGAACCTGACCTAACCAACAAACAGTTAGTCGCTAAGCTATTCCAGGATTTACGTAGCTGTAAATTTCCGCCAAATAAATTATCGATAGCATTCCCTTTCGGCGAATGGATTTGCAAATATGTAATAAACAAAGTGAAAACTTGTCCGATAGCGTTATTATAATCAAAATGCGTGTTATAAAAAGCATTCGTAATGCAACAAGTGCGTATTACGTGAGCTGACGCAATTGTAAGCAGAGCCGCATTATTCCGGGTTATTATTTAATATTAAACAAATTGCCTATAATTTGTCAATACTTATTAGTTATTATAGACGTGTAGCAACATTGATTAACATCAATTCGTAACTACTCATTGCTAAAACCTTTCCCCTTTTACTGACGCTTACTAGCGATGGGGTAAAAAGTCATTTTACCCATACAACCTAAATAAGTAGACTAAGACCCGTATTAATAACCCGACAACCAGCCAAGAACAGGTTCTCAAGAATAGGATATTATATATAATGATTTGATGTCGGTTTACTAATGCGGAACCTACTCTCTGGCAGTAGGAAGCTGATGTCTTCGAATGAGAAAAATTTAGGTAGTACTTGCCCAAGTGCTGATTGGTAGACTTCACACGCTTTTAAGAACATTATGGAGAACACTCAGGCTTCTCGCGATGTTTTTCTTCACCATTAAGACTTAAGGGTGATATTTATTTCTTTAAAATGCTCATAACTCTTGAAAGTTAGAGGTAGGTTTGTGTCGGGATTGGAACGCGTCCACCTGTAAGCGAGGCTGAAGTCCTACCCACTGGGCGTCACCGCTTAGGTAGCCATAGTTTTCTTTATTTGATTCAGGCGACATAACTATCGATTTTATTTTGCTAATTCCCCCAAAAAAAAAATATTTGTAGAGTAATTCGATTTGCACACTGAAGCTATTTTTAAACATTACTAGCGACATCTAGAACACATTTCAAGAAGTCCTTAAATAATCAGTGCTGCCATCTAGTGCAGATTTAAAAAAAGAATACGAGGACACATAGCATGTAAATTCCCGCTTGTTCTAATAGATGGCGCTATGCAGAAGGGGTCATTAATTCACTTTAATAATAAGCAGTATGTTATTTTTATTATGTTATTAAAATTAATTTAAAATAACAGTCACATCAAACAAAAAAAAACAGTATTACAGTACCGAAAATACTTTTGTTGTAACTGCACGTTCCTCAGGTATATATTTAAATAGTGGGTCCAGGGTAAACCAATTTTATATTTTATGACTAACATAATGTAATATAAAAGTTTAATAATAAAAAAAAAGAAACGCCCGAACAGGGACTTGAACCCTGGACCCTTGGATTAAAAGTCCAATGCTCTACCGACTGAGCTATCCGGGCCGATACTTACAATGGCGTAAAAGTGGAACGTACTAAGCTATTTAAAAAGGCCAATAATATTACTTAGTAAATAAGAGATTGGTTTAGGAAAAAAAATTATAAAACTTTAAGCCCGATATATTTTATTAAATTTTGAGATGTGTTGATTAATAAACTTATTATTCTTCAATAAAATCTAGTTATTTTAAAATATAACAAGCCACCAGTGCTACTTATCGGTGTAACATGGATATAAATAGCCAACGCCATCTATATTCGGAGTTTTCATTTGCGCTACAGCTACTCGTCAACAGATGGCGCTAGACGTCTAGACTTAATTCATTTGCTGATGAGAAACTAAAATATGCAAATACAGTCAATTGGCATACAAAACGGCACATTTATAATTTAGATGCAAACAACGAGCACAAATGAACATAACTGAGTAAGAATAGATGGAAAATAGAAGACAAGTACATGAGTAATTGTCAGATAATGAGAAAAAAAAATTATGGTAGCCTTGCCATGAACCATGTAGAACTTCAAACCCTGAGGCGTCTGCCACACTCGAAGTCATCTTGGCGGGAACATAGCTAAAGTAATCGTAACACCATACAAAAAACGTAATTTATTTAAAGAATATACACTTTTGAATGGCTTTACGACATGGGTGGAAAACAAATATTATAGTAATAATAATACGTAATAATTTTACCTAGTCGTCGAGAAAACCGAACTGTTTAGTTTGTTAACTGCGATAATTAACTAAATATAGATATGAATTATTACTTCGTATCAAATATTTTAGTATAATTTATTAATTATTTACAGTAGCTGATACTTTTACCAAAGGTACGCTAAGTAGAAGGATGTGTAACCAATGAGATGTTCTTGCCTCTAAAGTTTTTATAATAAAAACAAGAGTGTTACAGATCTGTGTTGTGATTTGTGAAAATTACCTAAAATATATTGTTGACTCAACAATATTGCACTGAATGAGAGTGAGGACCTGTTGTCTATGGAGAATTTCCGTATTCCGTCTCCGAAATCATCTTTTAGATAATTTAAAAGGGTTACGGTTACAAAAAGACTTTAAAATAGGATACAATATTAAAATAGCTTGAGAAACAAAAGATATATCTCAATCCGTTTGTATAGAAATAATACAAAAAAATACTACATCGAACTGATAACCTTATTTAAGGAAATTAATTAATGCCGTTGAACTCATGTAGCAACAAAATATATAGATAAGTACACAATACCATATCCGAACGAATATCTCAATTTTTTAAAGTATCTACATTTATACAATATGTTAACTCAAATAAAGTTAAGGAGGTAGATTATAATGGCGTCTTCGTAATCACTACGGTCACCGGCATGTTTCATATCATAATAAATAGGTAAGCAAGTTTTTATAATATCTATCTCATATCGAGAGGTAATAACATCTCATTCTATAAAATGTTTGAAATTATATGAATGAATATGAAATGAAAATGAATATGAAAATTTTATTAACTTTCATATTCATGACCAAGTAATAAAAGCAAAATGCAATATCATAAGACTGTTTTATTGAAAATGCTTGTATTCAAATAAACGACATCAATACTAAAATATTTAAACGAAGATCGCAACTAAATTCTGGAGCAATAGTTTAGCGCGTAACATATCTATAATACTTATCAATTAGCACAGAAAACGTAGTGTACACCTTAATTAGGTAACGCTGCTGGTCTAATGAGAAAGAAAAAAAATCTTCAAAAATAACTAGGTAGGTACATATAGCAAAATGCTTCTTACTGACGAATTCGTGCTCAACAAGTTCGGAGTCAATCGCAAAAAATTACAAAACAACATTTGAAATCATCATAAAAATAGTTATATTAGCACGTGTGCATTTTTTCCGTCAAAACAGAACCTGTGATTGGAGCAATTTTTTTGAGTGATTGCGTACCTATATTTTTGTTTTATTTGTCTTTGCCGAGCGATGAGCATGGTTAATATGAATTGCGATTACAAATATTTGAATTGTTTAAGGTTTGCATACACGGGTGCGACCATACCTGCATCGCATTGCAAAAAACTAGCTAAATACCTTCATAAAACTTCTATGGGCTATAATAGAAAACTTACCTGAAGCTGAAGCAAGAACATCAACAGTATTAAAATAAGGCTGCTCTAAACGGTGATAGCAAACCTTCTGGTATGGCTTAGATGTGCGCCACGAGATAATTATGTCTACCCATTATGCCGTTGATAAGCAAAAATAATTATTTATTATTCTCCCTTTTTCAGGGATTCACATATCACACACACCGAGCTTAGCTTTGCCAAAATTATCTATTGAACCATTCAATTTCAGATTTTGAACCTCTAAGCGTTACCATAACGCGAACATAGCACATTTTAGATATTAAGTTAACTCTTTGCAAAATTTCATCAATCTATAACATTTGACTGAAACCCGCCCTCGCAAACAAAAAATAATTTAATTAATGTTGAAAAAAGCTCAGGTGGAATGCTTTTCTTCAGAATTGGGATCATCCCAGATTTTCCGATAACCCTAAATATAAGAGTCAATAAAATTTATTAAGCTATCGTTCCACGTGCAAATAATAAATCGATTTCGAAGTTGTTTGAGTACATATTTCGTTTCGATTCGTCAGTAAGAGCATGCATGAGACTCACTCGTTGCGTCGCAGACTGTCATAGTACCTGTAACAAGCAAGGTTATGCATTTATTAGTATATGTGTAATATATTTTATTTAGCGTCGCGTTGGTTTGTTATGATCTCGGTACTAATGTACTTAAGTTGTTTGTTGATTGTACTAATCGAATAGTCAGCTGGAGTTAAATTGCTTTCTTTAAAAATACTGAGCACATGGGCACGTTAGTAAATAGTCAATTGTGGTTTTTACGCGTCTTTAATTTACACCCTCAATAAGAATATACACCCCTATATTCATTTTCCTACTGGATACACGCCTTTGTCTCAGAGGAGAGAGAACTTAAGCCCTCCGCCCTGCGACAATGCGAGTTGGACAAAATAAACTTGATCAATGACGTATTTTTAAGGGGTGAAGTTGAAAAACACAAGATTACCTAACACTGGTCTTCTTAAGTGTTTGTTTGTTTAAATACTTTATTGCGCACGCACACATTTTATAAAAAGTAATGAAATACATAGACAGAAGGGACTTTTTTAGACATTGCGGTGTTATAAACTGTGTTATGACTTATGTGGGGATATCTTGCTTTTAATACAAAACTCGATAGAAAATGGTTTTAAATAACTTAAAGCTCGAAGCAATAGGCTAGGCTTTGAAAATTATATGCATTATTAAATAATGAACTAGTTACTCTTATTAATTGCATACGGATTTTGCGCAAGATCTATTTTGCGGATTTTCCTAATTTCGTAATGAAAACTATTGCAGTAGATTTTTTTTGCTAACTTCAATAATATTTAATTTTAAACCTGTCATTATTTAACTAAATATTTTTTAAAAGTAAAGCCTCTCAATTAAAATATAAAAGCATGCTTTTCAATTTCTATTTGGTACACTCCAGTACTAACGCAAATAGGTATAGCAAATACGTAGATCCGTGCCAACGCATTGCGCCATGCCTTTTAACATTTAATCAAAAAGCGGCCTGCCCACCTGAATTTGATATTAGCTTATAATTCTAATAAATTATTATGAAATACGTTAACAAGTAATAAAATAGAAAACATTTCCAAAATCTTCGAAGAAAATAATTTTTTTATAACTATTTTATTCTTGAACATTCTATCGACACCGACAGCCTGACATCTCAAATCAAAATGAGCTAAAAAACGTTATCCAAAAACTGGCCTGGGCACTTATTATATGTAAACTTGGAGTCGCATTCGCGTATCGTACCGTCATAGCAAAATTGACTGAATGTCAAAAGCAATAGGTACAATTCGAGCTTCAGCAACATAACATTACATAACAAGTCATTTTTTTTATAGTAATAATCGCGAACAAAAGGGATTGTCCATCATTACATCGGCACCAACACCCTTCAGACCAGAACACAGCAATGCAGCTTGGCGACAGAAATAAGCATGGCGGTAGTAGGTACTTCCCCTAACGAGCTGTCACCGAAAGCTCTACGGTGTTCAGAGTGTTACAACGAAAACCAATGAGCGGTATACGTATAATATAACTGCCTTAACAGTTTAGCTTGCAATATGTGTAATGTTGATTAGTGTTGTTACACTTGGAGAAATTATCAATTTTATAAATTTAAAAAGCATATAATTTTTTTTCGGAACCGACAGGATTTGAACCTGCGACTCTCTGGCAATCGCGGTGTCAGGCCTAATAGCTTGCAATCATCTTAGATTACATTAGCACTCAGCACCAAGTGAAACTGCAGTAAATTTTTCGACGTACCTTTTATAAAAAAAAGCCCAAATACTTATTACTGGCTAGCCACTCAGACTCCAGCAAATCCCCATAATCAATGTCAGACGGAAGCCTAAAAGTGGTGTCTAATTAAATTACAACTAGGCTGGACGGAGCCATTCCATTTACAGGTCGAACGCCTTGTGCCATCCTTTTCAGAGACAATTTTTCCTATACATTTATTGACAAAACTTTATAAGACGATAAAAAAACTTACAAAAAAAAGTCATTAAAAGTTAAATTATATAATAAAAAATTTGATATCTATAAAAGAATTAATGCATATAATTTCATGATTGATGAAAGATTATTTGGAGGTTCTATTCTATCTGGTGGAGGATATCTGGTAAAAGTATAAAGTATAACTTTATACTTATACCAGATATCCTGATTATTATGCTCCAAAATAACCCAAAACTTATGATAAAATAATATGATAGCTTCCCAGCATGAAAGGCACGAGATGATGAATATGATATTAATTATCACCATCATTTTCCGAAACAGAACTTCTAAAGAATCCGGAATGATATCAACCTTACCCCTTTTAACAGCGACGTGGCGGTATTTTTTGTGTTTTTTTTGCTTTCACAAAAAGATAGGCCCTTGACTGAAATCTCCACTCGTGGTTAGTGATAATGCAGTTTAAGATGGTAGAGGGCTAATCTGTGAAGGAGTATGGTAGGTACTCATACACCTAATTGGGTTCTATTCGACATCGCACCGAAACGCTTCGCTTCATCGCTTAGCGGCGGTCCGTCTTTATCGGTAGGGTGGTAACCTGCCACGGCCAAAGCCTCCCACCAGACATTTGATTTGACTATGAAAAACAAGGAGTTTGACTTTAGGTCGTAAATAGTATATTGAGGTCGTATGTAGTAATAATTTCGAAACTAACGTATTTCACACAACGTACGATAAGGTACTAGATTTTACTGCCATCATCGACATTAACCTATTGACGTCCTACTCCAGGGCACGGACCTCCTCTCTCATAGGTTTTAGAGCATTCGGTGCCCCAAATCGGATTAGTAGTCTTTAACGACTATTATCGCGAATGAAAATAACTCGAATCGACTGCTTAACGTGCTCTTCAAGGCACGGGGATTAACACCGCCAGTTTCCAACTCCGGGCTGGTACTAAAAAATATTAAACAGATAATACAGAATGCCTAATAATTTCTGGTGCACCCCGGGCTTTTAATCAGGACCTCGTGATACGAAGGTGAACATGCTTAAAAAATAGACCAACGAGGTAGTTATTACCTATTTATCTGAAATAGATATACCATTTAGTTACTACCTATCTTAATTTGATTTTAGAGTACCTACAGCCGCTAACCTTAATGAATGAAAAAGAAAAGTATAACAATGTATACAATTTGGCGGCCTTATAGCTTCATAGCGATTTTATCCAGGCAACCAATGGCGGAGAATATAAATACAGAAAATAGGTAGGTGGTTCACACCAACAAAAAAATATATGTTCGAGTTGCATTGGTATCTCTAGGGAATAGCGCATTCACAAAAATAGAACGGGACTTATTCAATCAACGTGGCATAACGTCGGAAGGCTCTGACATTTCAAAGGTGCTATCAGCTGTAATAACGTGTTCTCCGAGACATGTTTGAATAACAATTCTCTGCTATCTCCTAGCTGGTACCTACTAGTAACTTCTATCTAGAAAACCGTATCTAGCTACCAAATTGATTAATTTGGTAGCTAGATACGACCGCCAGGACCTTTCAATCCTGTGTCAGCTGTTGGAGAATACAAACATAGATTGTTGGTTGTTTCTTCGCGACCACAGGACCTCCAAATTCGTGAAACAATGGACAGATACACAAATTCCTTAAAAGCCGGCAAAGCATCGATTGTTCTTCCGGTGCATTTCATGGGCGGCAATGGTCACCTAACATCAGGTGACCCACTAGCTCGTTTTCCCGCTATTAATATTTAAAAAAAAAAAAATTAACTTGCTAACCACTGAACCAACAAAAATTTTTCGTTACGCATGCACTTTCTGCTTAACTTCTCGAAGTTATCTCCTAACGTTAATTTCCGAAATATATCGTGAGAGGATTTGCATAATGCTGATTCGAAACTGTTTAATTAGCACTGCCTCGGGAGTTATATCGAAAGCTTAAAACTTTATCTTTACATAAGGATTACAAAAGAGATAGCTTTACGCATTCCGTGGTAACATAATGTTTAGTGAATAATATATATTAGAAGGTAACCAATAATATAGACGTGACATAACGTCGGAAAGGTCATGCAGTTTCTGCACACAATTTAAGCTCATATTTAACAATACTTACTATAATATGTAAGAAAACAAACCAGTAAAATTCACTATTCAACTCAGAAGAAAACAGTAATAAACTCCTAACTAGTTACTTATCAATAATAATGAATCTGTCAAGTGTCAACTAGTTGTAACGCAAATAATAACACGCGTGAAGTTGTTTCAATTCGCTCGCAGGTCATATTCACTAACTTCAACTCGCAATCTGGCATTTGATCTCCATACTACATTATTAAATAATCTAGATTGTCTCTGCTAAATACATTGAAATTTCTATGAGAGAGAGCAGTAAAATAAAAGCCCCATATAAGCAAATGAGTGTGAGCGAGACAAAGCGGGACCTCCGATCGCGTACGAAGACACGCGAAGAGCGTGATAGTGATAGTTCGGCGCGGCGCCGCGCCGTTCGGCTGGTTGCTACCACGTCTACCTGCCAGAGTAACGTAGTGCTTGCAGTAAAGTAGACAAAGAGTATATACATTATTGAGCAAAAGTTAAAACATTTTATTTATATCCTAATTGCTATCAAGTTTTATTTATCTTGTTAATTTCATTTCGGAATAGTCGAGAAAAATTTAAAAGAGATATTTATTGTAACGCAAGCCTGGCTCTTCGGCTTGTATGGTAGTACCGCCACTGCATGTACGACAGCCAGACCTATTTTTAAGCGACGGCACGGTCAACCAACTTTAGGAATCGGATATTTGCTCTTAAGTACGAAAGTCAAAAATCTATGTCACTCCCGAAGCTCCGTTTGCTTCTTAGAATTCCAAGCCCGTATAGGATAAAAGGAATCGAATTATTAAGTCACGATTTAAACAGATGGAATCGCGGGGCACACCTATTTATGCATATAATACAGTTATTAATAAAAATATTATAAAGAGTCGTTATTCGTTTTAATCTATGAATGACCTGAATGTTAAATGTCTATAGTTAGAGCTAAATAAATGTTAATATTGTTTATAGATAAATATAGCCACATAAGTAACGCGTGCCTTGTCACGGCGTAGGTACCATCTACCTAATATTTATAGATGGAATAAATGATGTAGTCCCGAACGCGTCACTAATGTCAGCTTATATTATGTTGAGGTGAAGTAACAACTTTCAAGGATTAGCAGTGTTAACACCACAACAAAGATAAATTATAGTATGTTAGTGATAATAGGTAGTACGTAGTCATCATCGTCATTATCATTTCAACCGATAACTCCCAGAGACTAGCTCGAAGTTATCCGTCCACCTCGTTGGGGGACGACCAACGCTGCGTTAATCAGTGCGAGGTCTAAGGTCCGTCTCAGCACCTTGAGACCCCAACGTCCACCAGTTCTCACAGCAAATTGTAAAACTGATAAATCCTTGCAATAATCTATGTGATTATACTGACTTACAGTGCCTCGGATAGCACGTAAAGCTGTCGTTCCTGTGCCTGATCTCTTTTCGGTCATGCTGCAGTCCCATAGGATAATAAGAGTATGGGAATAAATAGGGAGTGAACCTGAGTTTGGGATTTGTGCACTATAATATCTCCCGCGTAGAAAATCTCTCTAGAGATTGTCCACCGGCGCCGAAAATGGCCAGGAAAACTGTGTGAATACTGATAATTTCTTGCAATAAAACCCTTACTATAACTATAGAAAAATTTAGCCCAATCCAGTTTTGAACGACGGTTATTGTCGACTGTGCAGATAAGAATTCCCAAGTTCTTTGGTCATATAACTAGGAATAAACACTCTAACAATAAACACTCGTTGTCTAGGGGAAAGTGGAAGGCAAACAGTCACGCGGTCGAGCACCCACGCGTTGGGCAGTCATAATAAAAGCTGCAACACAAACCTCCATAGTCCAATGTCCCGAAACGCTGAAGACTAACAAGGGGGTTGCCTTAGCCAAAGAATATTTATCATCGTCAACCCTGACCACTCTTTCAAGAGTAAACGACTAAGGAGGAGGAGTAATTTTGAACACAGGCCCATAGTCGTATATTCCAACGCTAAGACCAACGTCAGTACATTTTATAAGAGTACGTCACCAAGGAATATTGTAATAGTAAATGTGTATAGCTATAACTACTATAACTACTACAACAATAGTCATACCATGTGCGGTGCAGTAATTAATGCATTATGAATGGAACATGCATTTTATTGGCATGCGATGTGAATGAACCGTACGGCTAACGTTACTACAAGGCGCCAACGATAATGCCGCGATCAGAAGGTTGCGCGTTGTCGCGTCGCGCGATATCCCTCTTTTAATGAATCAAAAGAATCCAATTCAAATTCAAAATTCATTTACTTTAAGTAGGTCTAATATAAGCACTTTTAAAACGTCAAGTATGTCTGCTTGTAGCGACTCGACACCGGTTTGAAAGGCAGATTCTACCGAGAAGAAGCCGCCAAAAAACTCAGCAGTTGCTCTTTTCCTACATCATTTTACAATTTAACAATCATTGTTCTATCTTGTGTGAGATGGAAGCGGAGCGGCTTGCCTCCAGGCAACCTTTTCAGTAAAACCATGTTCGTACCTATTGATGGATGGTACAGCTGTGGAATAGCTTTTCTTTAGTATTTATGTTTAATGGATCTATTAATACTTTTAAAATAAGTCCTTCCTAGGATTTATTGAACCCTACGAACTATTGGCGGTTTTCAGCAATTTTATTGAAGTCATCCTTCTAGATGTCATCAGTATCAATCATCAGCATAGGTATAATGAATTATTAGTAAAAAAATATCTTCCTAGCCTAGCTGCAACCTCACTTGGCAATATTAGTAGATGCAGCCAAAGATGCCAACGGGCTAACCTGTAAGAAGCGGAATGGCATTGAAATTGAACCCATTTACACGCGCGACAACCCACAATTATTAAATCGCTCAACTATGTAAACCTAGCCTTATACTCAAAGGAATCTATCTAAAAAATTTATAGAGAATATACGTTAAATTATTATTATACTGAATTCTCTTTCATTCTTGTTTCAAAGACTTCCAATCATTTATGTTAACATGCCTATAAAACACGTAATTGATATGCTATCAACGGTAAATACATATAGTCTGACAATATTATCCGAATTTTTTTTTTGCGCAATTTTTTGTGGTCTATCTTCATTGATAGTTAGCCATTTAAGATGGATACCGTGGATCCCTCCTCCTGGACCACTTTGGAAATCACTGGTCTCCACAGGGTAATAGTTCATAGTACTAAGTATATAGTAAAAAAAAAACAAATTTAATTTGAATTTAAGGGTAGGAAGGCCCCGCACTTGCGGCAACAGTGATCTGAATGACTATCCTTACTCTGTGTCTCTGCCAGACATTGAATAGACTAATGAACATGAGGGCAAAAAATAATCTTTCACTGGAGGAAAATATAATTCACGTACAAACAAACGCACAGCTTTTTACCCCACACGTATAATATAGTTAGTATTCTTCGTTTCATCGGAGGGTAAAACAAAACCATTTTAACAATAGCAAAGCAGACTGTTTATAATAAGATTTTAGTTAGGTAGGTGGGTCAAATACAACAAAAGAATTTTACGTGATCGCCGGTCACAATAGCTGACGCGTCTGACGCCTGACACCTCCTAACACACTGCCGTCAGACAACGCCCAGCGACCCGCTAAAGCCAGACAGGGCACGTCTAAGTGGTCATTTCGGCAAATGTAGCTGACATTTCTAGACTAATCAATTTGCTTTTAGGCAGCCAAACATTTTACCGTATTACATTTCGCGAAACTAAATGCGACACTCACTTGCCCACCCATTAGTAATGCTGGAAACACATTAACATCATGCCACCGGATGCTACGCTGCTCGACTCGACTTAATGTCGGATATTTGCACTTTGTATAGTGTGGACTTACAATCACGGCAAGGATTCTTCGATGACATCTTGCGTGCCTTTAAAGTTGTCAACAAATTGTGGATGTGTGTATGCACAGATGTTGCACATGGGTTTGCGCTACCCCGTTTTTATCGGGTTGATTTTGATAAAAAAGAGATTATGTCTCAGCGTTCGTTCAGATGATGACCGTTATGAGAAAAGAAATTAATTTCCGAAAACAATAAATGTCCGGCCAACTTAGATTGCGCGTTCTGCAGTTGACGCTACTTTGAACAACAGCTGAGTTTCTCGACGGCTACTTCCCGGTAGAAACTGCCTTACGAACCAATAGTGCAGTCGCTACAACAAGACATATCGAGTTCTCAAAGTTCCCTACAGTATGCATCACTTAGTTTTGAATTGGATTTTTGTATGTGGGAAGCCCGTGGGTGCATGGTAGACACAATAACAAGGATTGGACAAACAAAAATTACCTTCGACCTTGCCCCGTCTGCCAATGTGCGCCCGGCCTTTTGTGAATATTCCAACATATTTAATAAAACATTGAAAATCTCGACGAGACGTGAGAATGATTTATTGTCGAGTGTTGACATTTTGTTTTTAGGTTACATGCAAAATAAGCAAGAACTTTTTGCAACCTGTGCTTACATTGCCTACTTGTAAACAAAGTATCTAGACGTTTGTTTATCTAACGTTGTGTAAGGAACTACAGACATATAGGTAGTTATAATAGGGGCGAGACTTGTCCACTATTACAAATACAAATTCGTTTATATCAATTATATGTCTATATGTATACGCAGTGACTATGGTATGGGTTCGGAAGACTGATTCTACTTAGCTAAAGCCAGCAAAAAATCCATAGTTTATCAGTACCATTCAATCAAAATTCAAAACTAAATAGGATTATACTGATAGGTAGAGCTGATTGCCTTTTATGCATCTTTGCTATTTATTTCTTTATTTATAAACGTTTTCACTTACGACGAACTAGGCGATGCCTAAATAAGTAACGCCTAAACTAAAGAGATTCCTAGGCATACATCGACGCAACCGTTCACTAATATTTTTGCACCTAAAAGTTGGTGAAACTTTTTTTTTCTATAGACATCGCCTAAATCATTAGGGAAACGATTTGATTAATCGACTGAAATACAATAAGTTTACAAGTTCAATTGTAAACGTGTAAAACAAACTCATATGAGTTTTAATGTACACCCTAGATTAAGATATTCCATCTATTGCGTAATCATTACTATCAACCCAATACAGCACACTCAGAAAATTTAAGCCTTATTCCACTACGCATGCAATGTTGACTGCACACGCATCTTTGAAAATATTTTTTCCTTCACCGTTAATGTCGGTGATATTAAGAACTTTAAAACCCTCATGGCTCCGAAAAGTTAAAGGTGCGTGTGACGGGGATCGAACTTAGACTACACCAAACGCAGGCCGACCCACGTACTAATCTACTAGGCTATCAGCAATTGTGTAACCTCGACTTAATAGTATGTGTGTACATATACACTGTTTAATCTTGGGCATGGTCAGACCAGAAATTATCTTCGGATTCCGAAGGTTATGAAAGCAAACTATTAAGCAACTATTGGCTACAATGCACATTTTCAGTTAAAGTGCTATAAATGCAGCCAATTGCTTATAACAACAATTGCGATTATTATGACTTACACTTGATAATAATCGTTTAGAGCCGATCAACCAGCATTGGAGCAGTGTGGTGTGTTAGTGTCAGTGGCGTTCACTTCATACACGCACAATAGCACTGCCTACCCTTAAATTGATATATAACTATGAAAGGAGGAGGATTTTTTCCTTCCTTAAATGCGTGGAACCCATTTAAGGAAGGAAAGGTTCGTTATAGTCAGTCCATTAAATTTTCCCTTCTGGGCACAGGTCTCTTCTGTCATAGGCGAGAATGTTTTAGAGCACACACCCACTATGCTCCTCTGCCTGTATCCAGCGTGGGCACTGATAATAATTAGTCTAGCTATAACATTAGTCATCTGAATCTTCTGTGATGAATAAATAAATAAACCTTTTGCGGATAAATTACGTACCCGTACGTACGTATTCGCGTGGGTCGAAAAAGCCCCGTACGTATTTACAGGGGTTTTCGACCCACGCGACCAATTTGCCCTGGCGCGCCCCGCAGCGTTTCACAAATAGCATGCCGATCACGAAACGAATAATAATAACAAATAGAAATCTTTAGAACCCTAACCATGATGCAATTTAAATAAATGAGAAAATAACACCTTTGTTTCCAAATAACAACTGATTTTTCCACTTTTGAACACAAAACTTTAATAAAAAATATATATTTTCTCATACATAAGTTGTGGCTTACGTTACGTACTTTCGAGATTGAACGTTTAAATATCTTTGCTCGCTTATCGACCGTTCAAAAGCGAGTAGCTTTAGCACACGATTTGCTTGCTCGCAAACGTGGAGTCGTTTTCGAGTATTCAACTTTTTATCGTCAAAGTAACTTAGACCTGATATCACTCGCATTAGAGTCATTTCTCAGTTTTCGTTTTACAAACGTTCTGTCAAAAGTCTGAGATAAATATATGTAGGCAAATTTAAGCTCTAACAGAGTGCAAATAAGAAAAAAAAAATATTCGATGTTAGTATTTCCATATCCGAAAACGCCTCCTCTGCGAGCGAGCATATCTTATACTAAGGCTACAGTCTACGAGTTAAAATAGACTATCAAACGTACCAAATCAGCGCACGGTCAGCGCTGGGTCGCGTATAGAGTCGATATGGTGTGTGAAGGCCTTTATGAGCAGCAAAATGAATTTCTTCAAAGCCTTTTGATACTGTCACATCGATCTTGTCGTCTCATATCCCTCGAGTCGACAGTATCTCAGAAAAAGCTCCGTAGTTTGAATTGTAAATAAGAGGCAAACAGTGCCTTTTCGCTTTATTATAGAGGGCATAAAAACAATCGCTGTCTTATAACTTTTTGTCCCTTCTTATTCTCGTGAAGGTTTTTGATAGCATGGAACAAAGTAACTTTGGAATGACGTAAAATCCTTTTCATAACATTGAACTTAAATATAATTTACTTAGTTCTTGGTCGCGATATCATGGTTTCATTTTAATTAAAGTGGCAGTCACGAACAGGTTAAAGGTATTATAAAATATGAGTGGCATAAAAAATTGTAACTATTATTCGATAACTACATTGCCGATGTAGAAACTCTATACATAATCAATAAGATTAGAATTCGTTGTGTTCCAGGTTCTATCATAGCTTCTCTGCCTGAGAATAAAGCTTAACCTATAAATAGTACCATATTAAAACAATGTATAAAACAGTATCATGATTGAATGACAGATAACGCGAAGTTTGAACTGCTCAATGAAGAAAAATGGAATTTAATTGTCATTTTTTAGGATTGAAGCAGGAGAATCTGTGTGGTGTAATTTATAATCTGTGTGGTGTAGTCTAACAATTAATGAATAATGGTTAAACTTAACTTAATTGTTAAGTTAAACTTAACTTAATTGTTAAGTTAAACTTAACTTAATTGTTAAGTTAAACTTAACTTAATTGTTAAGTTTAACAATTATTCATTGTAAAGTCAACATCTCCTGATGATGCTCCGGTTTCGGAGCGAAACGTGCGTAGAGGGTGTATTGCCGAAGATCTGTTTGCTGTGGAGTATAAGGATTGAAGAAATTATAAATTACACCACACAGATTCTCCTGCTTTTCGCGGAGTATAGCAAATTAAGCTTAATTTTGATAATACATATATCATGGATTTCCGCAAAGTAACGCCTGCTTCTATCCAAGACAACAGGACAATTTATCATAACACAAAATATGGCCAAATAATCATAACACAAAATATTTCCACGAGAAATCATAAATTCCACGCGGAGGAAATCGCGAGCATAAGTTATTGAATAGGATTTAAGAGTATCGCGTCATCCAGATGAATCCTGTTGAATAAACTACTCTGTTAAAATCTGTAGATGTACCAGCACCGGTTCGGAATGTTGTTTCTTCCTAGAAGAAACCGGTACGAGTGTAATAAGAAACGGCTGTAAATATATCTAAGGTACAATTTAGCTGAATTAGTCTCGTGTTAATTTTGAAATAGCTCATTATCTGGATTATACATTTACTAGGCTCCATCTCGGCACTTGTTAAGCTTTAAACAATATAATGCTATGCATTGTAACTGGACAATTGTTTAAGAATTTCCACACAACTGCGTCTAACTGCCTGATGTGTTATATCACTGACAATCAACCTTGGCGTTAATATCAACCTTCCTAGTTATAACACATTTTTAAGATATGCGTCGTAATATTACAACGCACAATTTGGGCAGCACGTGTAGTATTATAATTAAGACGGCCAATATGAAAAATATTTTCATTAAAAGGTTAATTTGAATGAAATGTAAATCACGGGTTAATTAAAGCACGCCTAAGACTTTCACTTTATTAATATGCAAACGCAATTTTAATATGTAATCACAGCGAGTGATATTCAGGTAGGTATGAAAAGGACGTAAGTTAGACTATCTTAAAAGTCTTTTACTCCGGGTAAAGGTTTTTCTGGAATGCGGAGTGGTGTAGGGACACCAAGTCATAAAATATTGATAGCCAATAATTTAATGTTAATGTTCATTAATGGATGCGCTGTAATTTTTTTTAAGAAGCGATAAGATAAACTTTAATGCCAATATCATTGACGATGTCAAATTACTGCTTTAGGGAGACCTCAGCTACCACCACTTTTAAGAAACTTTATTTAAGGGCTGATTAAAATAAGTTTTATTTATTTTAATCAGCCCTTAAATAAAGAAAATAAACCAGCATTGTAAAACAACTTAATAGCAAGAAATAAATAGTTTGAAGTCGGTGCCAAATGAAATGTAACGCCTTTCTATATAGAAAACTAGGAAAGTATCTACTAGGTAATTTCCAATATTTTACTTGTCACCGTTTTCAGTTCAGTTAAGTAGCATTCCCTTTATTTTTCCAGAATCCAAATTAAAATGGAAACACCTGTGAGTATGACATACCAAACAAAAAAAAACATCTAAGTCGGTGTATAATTGACGGAGCAAACATGAAACAAATATAAAACATACTTAATAGTCCTGGAAAATATGAAATTTAAAGCCCCGGATATATTACTTTTATTATGTAGAAATCACGATTTCAAATCACCTTTGATACAATTGAAACCGAATTTAATAGGACTTACGACTATGAATAGCCACGAATAGGTATCGTTATCAGAAGCGGACGTTCCATTAGATGCACATATTCAATTGAGAGGTGCATCGTCCAAGCACTTCGATATAACTAGGTCATAATAGGGTCGAGCGTAAAGGGATCAAGGTCGAAGACTGTCAAAAGATTAACCGTGATTTGTCCAAATTTGGCTTTTATTCTTCGCAAAAAATTTAAGAAATACATTTTTTTTTGTTTCTAGTAGGCCAACCCAATCAAATCTTTTGACAAGTTAAGTCAAGTTTATTGCAGATTCTATTGAGAAGAAGCTGGCAACCGAATCACCAGCCATTAATTAAACGATTAGATAGATTTTGTAAGTTTTCTCGTAACTATATTAGAAATATATTAGATAGAGCTTAGCCTTGTGGCGATTGTCTGAGATATTTTTTATATTTTTTTTCTATTATACTTCTTTCGAGTACCTATTCAAATCGGAGTCAATCGGAAATAAATTGCGAATAAGAATAAATGTCTCGTCTTACTAAGTTATAATTTATAAGACGTTTACAGTTAGTTACATTAAGCAGATTCCAAGACATAAGTTATTCCATATATATATACCGATTTCTACATACATAGGCATATTTATGTGTAGTTGTTTTCTTATTAAAATAGTAAGTATTAATTAAAGTGTTTTTCCAGCATCGGTCCGTAGGAAGAAACCTATAACTATGACACCTTTATTGCTAAGTGGAAATAGAGAACATGTTTGATATTCGATTTATTAAGAAGATTAGTATGGAGTATGGACTAAACTATAAAATGAGTCACAGATAACTTGTTAACTAATGAATATTTTTGTTAAAAAATATATATGTTTCAGTTCTTGTCTCCGAGTGTTTTGCGGAGCTTCAAGCAACCTGCTATGTTATGTGTGATTAGGTCGATAATACTATTATTATAGTCTCTTTATTTCCATAACGAATTATTTTCAATTATTAGTACACTATATTTACATGCATAAACATTATATATATATATATTAAATTGTGAGTAATAAATAATATAATCATGTTTCACTAAGGACCCCTGATACGGGTGAAGGTCTCCTCAATGTTTCCCCACGACTGCCTGTCCTTTGATTAGATCGATATAGGTAGTGCAAAATGTATACTGGTCGATTGTGATTTATAAATATAACTATAGTAGTTAATACTATAGCAGTTTTTTTTATTCCGATCGTCCATCGGGCCGTCAGCACATTTAAAGTAGCTTCTAGTTATTACCCCCGAGAATGTAAAATATTACAAATGCTTTGCAAAAAAGGATTGCACAAGCGAAGCTATTAATAAATAAGTAATGAGGATTGAAGTACGAAGCAAAAAGTTAAAAGATTGGAAAAAAATACAAATTGGAGCATTTAAAGCGTAAGTTTAAAACACAGGAAGCAATTGCTAACACTAGTCGGCAATCCTTTTGTCACGCAACCTCTATAGGTAACCTCTATTTGGCAACGCCAAATCAATTAATATTTTTTGTTCGCACAACGTTCGTACCCACTTCCGAAACATCGCAAATGAACTGGTTTCCGACAATTTCGGTTTAAAGGAAGTTGCATGCTTAAAAATTTAATTCTATCCTTAAAAAAAATAGGGAAGTATACAACGCGTGTAATATTCTTAGTTTTTGAAGTTATACTTCTTTTGGCTCGTTAGGGTAAAATGGTGAGAGTAAATTTTTACGATGCCCGCGCACACTGTCACAAAAACCGACACCAAGAAGTTAGCCAAAGTCAACATTTTAGTTTTTCTAAAAAAGGTTTGACACTTTCAATAATTCAAACCATACCTTTTTCTATGCATGCAAAGAACACGTCCTGATACGTGGCGCCCAGTCTCCACCACCACTTTCGGGGGGGGCCGAGATCGACCTCGGCACGCACGTATAATATTTCGGATTTATTTGCGTTCTTTTTAATTTATAAGCAATTCAAATAGGATTATTCATTTCTGTGCCCCGTCCTCTTTAGTGCCAGTCGTATATAGCATGCAAAATTCATCGATAGTAACGATTTCATAAAAAAGGAAACAAAATATTAAATATTCAATGTTCAAATTTCATATATTTTAATCTGACTATACATTATTGTCTTGTAAATGCCGATTCCAAGTTATATAGAAAGAATAATCGATAATCGAATAGGTTCATTTACGATTCTACAATAACTCAATTTGAGTTGTCAAAATTATCATCCTAAATTAGACAAAGCATAGTGTAAGTCTAATAGGTATAATGACACTATAACCATGTAATTTCAACTGTCGATAAAATCAACGTGTGAATGATAAAATCTTAAAACCAGCATAAATAAAATCTTGCATTTAAAGATATTGATCTTTTTAGTATTCAGATCTTTTGAGGTACATATGCCGAGCAGGAAATGTAGCATAGCTACTAATTTTGTTCAAGGTAAAATGCAGACTGCAGCAAAAACCACATTTACATTGATTAAATGAATAAAATAAGGATAATATATGATGTGAAAATAAAACGAATATATATTATAGATCTCAAATCAAAAGCATAACTCAGCAATTAAGTATATAATATTATTCATTAAAATATTACGCGAGATTAAATTAACCTCTTAACTTAATATTAATAAGTAAAGACGACTTTATAAAGTCTATATTTAAGATCGACGTATTATTACAACATACATATAAATCTTATGTACTTTGTTTATATTAAGTAGTATTTATCTCATAAGGATAAATTAGATATAAAAATATTCATTTGATATATTCTTTATAATAAAGTATCTTAGTTAGTTATTATATAGTGCATAAATCATAGTTACCTTAACCATTTACACCAACGTCCTATTAAATATTCTTAAAATGTATGAATTATTTGTGTATGTATTCCTATATTTGAAGTTTTTCTCACAAGTGTCACTTCAATCTGCCATTATATATATAGATAAAATGCTAATACCTAATCATTAAAACAAAAATAAAATGATCACATCTTACTTCTCGTGAGATAATATCCTTTCGTATATATTATATAACGCTCCATCGTAGTTACAAAGACCGATTGAAGTAAACTGAGGATTTCGTACGAAGTCGTCAATATAAATGCCGTAAGTAAATTATGTATTTACAGTACACGTAACCATGTACAACGTGCCATGAGTGCTTTAAAAACAAAAATTATATTTGAGCATTCTTTAGTACAGTAAAGATGAATAATATGTAGGTCTTATATTATGAATAGATTTATTTCCTTTTCATTGTTGTGGAAGACGAAGGCTTTCAATAATAATATTTATTTAATACTAGCTGTTGCCCGCGTTCTTCTTCCGCGTCTATTACGGTTTTTACACAAATCACTTGAGAACCGTTTGTTTTCCAGGGACAAAAAGCTTATGTTACTCTCCGTCCTTTCAACTAACACTATAAAGGAAGGACAAACAAACAAATACTTTCGCATTTACAATATTAGTTTCATATTATTTGTAAGAACGATTTGTTTTATAATTTTTGTAAACATATATATTAATAGTATGAGCGAATTAACCAATCGATTAAAATTAAGAATATAAAAATATTGAAAAATACAGTACCTATACCCTTAAGTTACGTCAAAAGAGTTCGTTCAATAATATTTCTATTACCGATTTTCATCACAGTGGACGGCAAGAAAGCTCTTTGCGATGAGATTCTGAGGACACTCGGCTCGGCCCAATAAGATAAAATAATGTGTGCTCCATACAGTAATTTGGCACAAATATAGTCATAAAGTCAAAGTCAAAAATATATTTATTCAAGTTGCTCATAGATATCAATTGAAAAATGTGTACATGGTAGTGAGATGATGGCGATAACCATATTTGTCAACATAATAGTGAGTTTGCATTCTGGAAATAGACGTAAATTATCCATAGGAAAGAAAGATTTAACAAAATACAAAAAAAAATACACACGCGGAAGTTTGCTTGTGATAAGGTCTAATAAGTCACGGTCGTAACGTGTACATTTAACTGGCGGTGACTGTACAATGCTTTATATTGGCCTAGCCAAAAGGTCAGTCAGGCACGTCTATTGCTGTGAGTCCTATTTTAATTCAGACATCTATATATATAAAAGAGAAAGTGTGTGGGTATGTTCCGTATAGGCTCCGAAACAGCTGGACCGATTTCAATGAATCTCCGGATCGACCTGACGAGTAATCCTGTAAAGTTTGGTGACGATCGGAGCACTCCTTTCCATCCTTTAGAACTGTCAAATATAGCTTTTATTTACTATGATGATATTCTATTGTTGGGTGTACATGGGTGTAGATAATGAGCTTCACCCGCTCGAGAAGAGAATGAATGCGGAGAGAAATAAATAATTTAATATATTATGAGATTTAAATTTAATGATGTAAGTTTATTGTTTAAATAAAATAAAGCAAAATCTAGCCCGGCGAAGCGGGCTGGGTACGCTAGTTTACTATAAATAAATAAGATAAATAAGCAGTTGCTATGAATTCGACAATGCCAACGGTAGTAAATATCGGACGAAAACCCCTGGATGCGTGTCCTCACATACCCAAATTCTACCGCACCCTAGAGGCTTTACCATGATGTGACTGAAGATCAGAATTTAGTTGTCACCTGCTCTTCCCGCGGATGTCGAACGAGGTAATTAAGGGAGCATAAGGAAAAACGCGATACTGCGATCCCCAAACCGTCTGTCTAGCGTGGTGATTATAGCCGAATCCACTTGTTGGCAGAATCGTTTAGCCCAGAAATGGACTGTTACTGACATGAAACTACACTACAGACAACTGGCGTGAAGATCATCAAAATCAATCTCATCCTCGCTTGGGTCTTACTACGAGACTGAAGTTCATCGCTAATTCCCCGATATTTCAGCAACCCCTTATTACCTTGTCTACACATGATACATAATATATCCTATACCCATGTCCGCAATGCATCAATGAAGTTTATGTAATACAACATGAGATAATATAGGTATAAACTATTATTTAACCTTTGAAACTTTGACATGTTGTTTTACTAGTGAGCCCCGTTCCGTGCTCGAAACTTGAAAATACGACTAGGAAAATGCAGAACTAGCAATATTGTAAGTAAGTACAATAATATTTGAGAAATTATGTTTTTTTATTTTAAATATTGACGTTAAATAAGTGCAATATTCAAGACGAAGAAACTAGATAGACCTTGAACCCCAATCGTTTTTTCGACAATATCTTTTCTTTAATAAATTACGTTTTACATAATTAGTTTTGGTATTTAAAAATATATACATA
This sequence comes from Pararge aegeria, assembly GCF_905163445.1. Taxonomy (NCBI): domain Eukaryota; kingdom Metazoa; phylum Arthropoda; class Insecta; order Lepidoptera; family Nymphalidae; genus Pararge; species Pararge aegeria. Next base: position 4,286,779 of record NC_053181.1, read on the forward strand.
GCATACATAGCATACATAGCAACGACGATATTATATAAATTATGAAGGCGTGCATTAAGTATTAAGGTAAATCGTCAGAATTAAAGTACAAAATGTCAAAAGAGCCAATTAAAACCGCTGGACTTTAAGCTCTCGTACATATAAAGGTACATTTAAATTCTTGTTTATTTAAACCTTGCTTTTGCCCGCCTTAGCCCGCGTACCATATCATAATAATATTATGTAAAATGGTCAACTGTAATCCCTATTTTAATACGACAAAGAATTTGTTTGTTTTAACCACTTATTTAAATGCTTCTAACTTAAGAAACATAGAAATGTAGTTATTTATAACCTCTTAGAGATATATCACAATGCGTTGGTAGTTTTCCGGAATAATAAACCTAATAATATGTAATCACCTGACTGTTATGTTCGGTAAAAATAGGTTTAACCGTTTTAAAGATTCGCTCGGGCAAACAGACAGACAGGAAAATAAAACGTGTTTGCATGACGCTATTTTGCGACTAAGGGAATATAACAGAGTACGGACAGCAGCGCCCTCTGTGGTACTACTACCATACTGCGATCGCCAACCCATTTTCCCAACAACGTAGTGATTATAGAAAAACCATCCCATTGGGAAAAGCCTTTTAGTCCAGAAGTGAATTGTAAGAAAAGGCACACAATTCTTTTTTGTAATCACAGAAAATTACATTTATTTGTAATATATACAATGTGTAATATATCTATATATATGCATGTAAATGTACGTATTGTCTATTGTAATTGCGATTTCCCGCCTCCCATGTATATTCCTATCGTTAACTTTACCTGGCAGAGATAACTTTTAGTGATAAGGTCGCCTTTTGCTTCTAATTTTTTTTAAGTAGGTACATGTTTAATTTCTCCTTTATTACGCAATAAAGATGTTTAAATAAATATACGCGGATAATAACGCGGACTTTACCTTTAACTAGTTATTTACTAAGCGGAGGAAAATAAAATGGCAAATAAACACACTTTGTACCTATCTTGATACAGTGTTGTTGGTCGTTTCAAGATTTCCTACAAAACTGAAACAGGTCTCGTAAGCTCCGCTAATAGGTCTCGAGAACGGTCTCTTGTGGCCCGCACTTTGTAGATAAGACTAACATTTTAAAGGCTTTTAATTCTGCCGCTTAGTTTTTCTTCGTAAAAAGTACAGCCCGACTTTTTTTTTTAAACAATTGCTTCATGTGTGGAAATTTCTTAATTCGTCTAATCCTTTTAAAAATCTTCGATCAATAATGTAATAGATGCATAATCTATTACATTATTGATCGAAGATTGAAGTGCTTTACAAAAATAACATAAAAAGTGACCGGATTTTGTTAATAAGTAGGTACTTTATAATCGGTTTGTTTTTAATAATTAAACCTCATTGTTTTTAATTAACTAGCAAAGTAAATAAATAGATTCCCAATTAGTCGGTGAGATCGAAGTTCTAAATGCTTCAACAAACATTAACAATGACAACGATGCTCAAATATGAGTTGTAGTAACTAACCTAACCTATTATTCCAGTATTGGAGCAGCGTGGTGGATTTCAGCTATACATCATTCTTCTATGAGATAGTAGGCGCTGTGACCGGAATAAGACAGTACGATATGAATAAGACTGCTAAATGCTTTATTTTTTAAACCTGATTAGGGTAAACAAATTGTTAACTTTTTTCAGGTTGGACCAACTGGGATTTGTGTGATTTGGACCAACATGACAAAAAGACAATTAGTCCGTTATCGCCTCAACCATAAGTTCGCAGTCGAACAATAACCAATTTTTACCTATTAAAAAAGAAACCAACAGTTTCGCTAACTAATAAAAATTACAAAGTATGCAATACCGTTTCCCCCAGTAAACATTGTATGAGATTGAGCCATTCAACCTATTTTTCATTGGTTCAGACTTGTTTCCTGGTTGGAGTTGGAAATCCAAGTTTTGCTTAGTATGAAGGGATACGGTTGAGGTAACAGGTAATTTTCAACTTTTTAACTCGTAAATGCGCACGCCACTCACGAGTTGGGAAGTAAATTCAGTTTTTTCCACTGAAAAATCATTTAATTCGTCGGTTCTTTTACTCTACATACTTGAAGAGTCACTGAACTCATAGGTGCAATCTTGAAAATAATATACGCCAGTACGGCACTAACTCTATAATCCTGTAGGTTAGGATGCCTGACAGGGGATGAAGATATCCTAAGTTCGATTCTCAGGTCATCTTCTAAATTTTTCTTTTTAAAACGTTATAACAATACTACAAAATAACTTTCGTTATCTTTTCGTTTTTTTTTATACTATAATTTATTATAGTATAAAAAAAAATAACGATAAACTTTTATGAACGCTAATATAAATAAATAAATAAACTAGACTAATTAAATGTTACAACTAGTTTGTAATATAAATATTTACAGGTAAATAAATAGTTACAAGAAAAGGTTGGATATCGTCATATTCTACTGGGCACAGGCCACCTGTCTCATAGGATAGATAGTTAGTTATCACAAAAATATGTTTATTAGTGTAGGCGCATAGATAGCACTTATGATGCGTACATTAAATGAGAAATGTGTACATGGCAGTGAGGTGTAGGGTTTAGACCATAGACTCGTCACGCTGCTCCAATGCGGATGGGCGGTTCTTAACCCGTTGCTGCGTTATAGTAGGAAAACAAACAAAAACTTTTGCAATTATAATGAAGATTAAAAATAAATAACATATTAAAAAAAAACATTCAACAATAAATAATAAAGAAAAAGTTATTTCAAGGTATATACGTAATATTTCCGTGTAAGCTAGATTAATCTATGAATATAATAATGTCGTTATAATGAGTGCGTTTGTTGCCCTCCTCAAAAAAAAAAAAATTATATGATTACTTTGTACTTCCGATGCCCATACCCAAGTTGCGGACGAAAGCAAGTTAGTAATAAAACTACCAACTGGAAAATATGTAGCTAGTGAAACTAATTTTAAATGTAAAGTTGTTATTTGTTATAAGAGCAAATATCAATGCGAAAGTGTTGTTGTTTACTTGTTAACTATGTTGGGAACATCCACTGCAACGATCTTGACGAAATTATGCAATAGACACGACTGCAACCTGAGTAACGGCTGGACACTGTTTAGCCCGAAAAATTAAACGGTTTAATTGGGATTTCTAAATATAATAAAACAAAAATAGGAGAATCCGTGGATGGCAGTTACAAGAATACGGGAAATAATGAACAAACCGAATGAACAAGCTGGTATAGCTTGTTACACTTGACATATTTGTAACATCACACATGAATTTCGGTTGCACGTTACCTACATGTATCTCAGACTTTTTTATTCCTCTCTTAAATCCCAATAATCTGATCCGCCCGACGTGAAGGGTTCGACTGTCCTTTAATTTTTTGCATTCTAGGAAGGTACGAATATTGAGTTCGTTTAATTCTCTTAGTTTTCCAAATATATTTATTTGCTAATTAATCAGTTTGAATCATTATTACGATGATATAAAACTGACGAAATTAACGGTAAAAATAGAATAAAACTGAACGTAAATAACTCTTTTCAAACGAATTAGGTAATATCTAAAATTGAAAGTAAGTCGTTTTTAATATGATATGTACCTAAAAATCTTCGCTTATAGAATTAATATTATATATTTGCATAATATGTATATCGCTCTTTTCAATAAAACGTAAAATTGAAAGTAGCATTTTTTATGTATTTTTTTGTTTGTTCTGAGCCTGCGATTGATAAACGAATTGCTCGCTTAAAGCATTAAGATAATATGTATATATATGCATACTTATATTCGATAAGACACTGTTCCTTAAAACATAAATATATTGTTACTTTCATATAGGCATACTTCACAAACTCTTAAGAAAAGTATGTTTTTTGTCACACGATTAACGATTTGGAATGTGGATGCTCTTTTAATAAAGGTTAAGAATTTACAATATTTTTATTCTATAGCTTTGAGATGAAAGTTGGGTCTTTTACTTCCATACATTTTGTAATGAAAAAAATAATCACTGTCTAAGTAGACTTAAATATAGTATAACATATATTTTGTTAATCGATAGCGTTTATAATATAATCATCATCCACAGCTTTTTAACGTCCCACTGCTGACCACAAGCCTCGTCTGTCTTGGGAGCGAGAGAGAACATAAACCAACCACGCTGCTCAATTGCAGGTTTCTGGGCGTATAATGGTATAATGTATATATACATAGATAAGACATAGGTAAAATGGAAGTACAAGTATTTACGGTTGAAGCGAATGGTAGATGATAGTAGGTAGCAACATAATAATATTATCGACCGGAAACAATTAGAATTTCTGACGCACTAGCTAAAAGAACAGCATCAATAACGGCATATGAAGCGTGATTCGATATCAATGTAGAAAGTAATCTGATACCAAATAAAAAGTCTTAACAAATATTCATTTAAAAGTCAACATCTTCTGAGGATACCGGTGTCAGAGCGGACATTGACGAAGATCTGTTTGGTGTGGATTATAAAGATTTATTACACCGCACAGATTTTTCTGTTTCCTGGAGTATAGCAAATTAAGTTAAATTTTCATTGTATTCGATAAGTTATCGTTAAATATATGAAACGTGTATTTCGATATCGTTACGGACAATCCGAAAGGCAAATTCATACAGATTACGTACCCCGACATTGGAAAGGTTAACGCTGTAAGACGGTTCAAAAGCCAATTAAAACGAACCGAGCCAATTAATTTAGAACAAATTCTAAAGCTTCTTAAAACATGGTCACTCGTCACCTACTTAGTCACTGGCCAGTAAAGAAATATTTAATACTAGCTCACCCCGTGACTTTGCCTGCATGTACTATGGACTGTAGCCTAACATCCAGTTTGCCCCGCAGGTTACGGGACGGCTGTCTAAGGGATTCCTCTCTCATGGACAATGCTATCTTAACTGGGTTATAAAGTGCTTACTGAGGGGCTAGAACTCTGGTTAGAAAAATGGGCTGAATTTTTACCAGAAAAGCCGATCTGGGAATTGAAACCAAGACCTCACTAGGACTTTAGCATGCAAGGGTCAACGGGACAACAAATGCTATAAATGCGAATGATGTGTAAAAGACTGAAATTAACTCTCTTGCATTATTACGTAAGTACGTTATTCAGTAGCGCTATATATCTATCACATAGAACTGCGCATTGTTTCGCATGTAACCTTCCGACCTACAACTAATTCATGCAAACAGAAAAAAGATCCGTTACTCTGATGCTGCGTGAAAGTAAAAAGAATAAATATAAACTTTCGCATAACTACTCGTACAATTTTAGTAGTCATGAATTATTTCGGCGACCCCTCACTGGCGCAGTGGTTTTAGCGCATCAAAACTCCACGTCATCAATTACCACCAGGTGATGTTGCTACGATGGTAACTCGCAGCGGAATAAAAAAAAAACATTCTCTGTTGCTATTTGAAATTAAAACAAACCAACAAACAAACTTTCCCTAACATTAGTAGCAATGGGTTAATTAGTAGAAACGTCACGTCGTAGCGCCGTCAAGACGCCACTGACGCAGCGCCATAGGACAAAACGAGCGTGCCGCGACCAATTCCAAGTTTTTTTCACTCGTGTCACACGCAAATGGGCGTGTAGAACTGCGAAACGTCATATAACACGACGGTGACCACGTGACCCCAGTGTAGATTTACGGGATATCACATCATCTTTTTGTTGCAACTTCGATCGGAACACATTTCATTGAATAAATGATAAGGTTTTCACACCCAATTGCAAAGAACTTGGAACATTAAAGGATGCATTCAATATTTTAATGGAATATGTTCGGAATCAGACGATGAGACGTTAAATTTTCATTGAAAATAATATATATATACCAATCTATTGGCGGTGTAAATAAAGTTTTAGTAAACATGTTATCCACATTAGTTAAAATTTTAACGGATTTAAATAATATACTAGTTAGTTAAGTCTAGTTTAGCGGCTTTAATAGAGCGGTATAGTAGCATTGGCGACAAAACTTTTAAATAAAGGTTCAAAAAACTCATCTACAGATATACAACTCGTAGTTAATTGGTAGGCAAACGACAATTTGTCTTCTTCTGACTCAGCCGCAAAGACGAAAATTTTAGTGACTATTTATTTAATCGCAGCGTCACCGTTAGAAGTTCATTAGCAATGAAAAATGGCACGGGCAGTCCGTATTGGTAATAAAATGGTGTTTGATAAATATAAGATCAAATACTTTTTAAATGGTGAGAACTTCGGAGCTAGTACACACGACGAAGAAATAAAAGCGCCCACTACATTACTCGCTGTGTCCAGAGGTTAGCACGTCATTCGCACTTCCTCGAGTGTAATGTAAGCTCCTTGTAGTTCTTAGACCCTAGTCACTCGTATTTTTTCTACACAACACCGTATCCAAATACGAAATCGATTTTAAGTTTTTAAGACGAGAGCTAAATATGTCAATACTTGGGAGATAATCCTTTCTTTCAAATACACGAAAAGGTCTATTAAAATTCAAGAATCACACAAAATGTGGTCATATGTACTTCTTCAAGGAGAGTAAAGGAAGTTACTTTCCTTCAAATATGTCGTGCCAAATGGGTCAAACATCTCAACGTTCTGTCAAGGAGTATTACACGAAAAATCTAATATTTAAATGTCATTTCAATAATTATTTTTTGTGTCAATTTCTACAAGAATGAGTTCAGAAGACGATTGCGAAGAAAAGTGTTATAGTTCAAAATCTAATGCAAAACCAACTCTTGAATTGCCGTAGTAATTGCTTGACATTAGCGTTACATGCTGTAAAACTAAAGATAGACAACAAAATAAGCTTTCTGTGTAGATAGAGTAATTATCTATGAACTTGATACTAATGGAAGGGCATAGTTTAACTTGCTGTAAGTTATCGTATACGAGTAAATGTTTAAGATAATCATTAAGTAACTCATTGTACGAAACGTAAACCAACAAGGAAATGGAAGTTACATGAGAAATGTTGAAAGTAAAGCGGAAACCCAATCTATCTACGAAATTAGATACAAAAGTATTAAAAATAGGAGAACTCTCATATTGTATTACTAAACAGATGCCTTTGGAAATATTTTTTATTATTCCCGAAAATATTCCATAAGAAACTATCTTATAAAACTAGATGAGATGAAAAGAAAATATAAGATTTATTCGATTCTGAAAATTTTAGGATATTGTATATCGATAATAATAAGAAACGGGGACTTAAATAGTAAATTTTACTATTGCCGAAAATATTTTCAACGAAAAATTTTTATCATATAATATGATAGCTGACGGGAAAACAATACTTATTTGTTATGGAAGTTATCGTGGATATTTTTGTTATTGCTATCTTCAACCGTCAATATTTTTATATTGACGGTTGGAGAATCGTCACGTAATCGTGTATTTTCATACTGAATAGCTTTTAATTCTCCAAAGAGTTTGTAACGAAAGCTGACCATGTTAAAGACACTGAAGTAGTCTTTTTGCTCCAATTTTAACAATAGTAAAATAAAGATACATTTTATTCGTACACCTCAAAAAATCTGCCGTTTCTTAATTTAGCACAAATAATCAGACAGACATTATCAAAGCGGATGTTTGTAGTTTCGAAACCGTGCAAATAATACTATAAGTTTAAATAAAGGCCGTTATTTTGAAATCCAGTTATTTTAATTTTACATGGATCTCACTTCTTTGGGTAGCTGTTTTTGTTGGAAAACATTTGAAAGACATTTGTAAATAGAAAACGTGATGTTTATAAACACAATTAGCAAAATCGTTGAAACCGCAAGCGATGCCAAGTATTTTAACAACCGATATAATAAATTCATTTTTAAGTCAAATATTTCTGCCGACCAATGAGACAATCGAATTCTTTGGCACCATTTTGGCACAGTAGGTATCACTTGATGTAACTGAGGCAATGCTACTCACAAAATATGTATACAGCTCTCACGTAACATGTACTGCCTTTGCTGCAACACTCACATTACTTATAGCCAATACGAGCTGGTGGAAGAAAGCAGACATCGGTCAGACGAAACACAATGACCGGACCGAGATGTGGGTTAATTGAAGACAACAGCCATAGCCGCCGGCCAACGTCGAGATCCGATCACAGAGCAGTCTCAACAATATAAACAGTGTATTAAACGGTTTATTATGAATGATGTTTAATGGAAAAACAGATGCAGTGGGATTTTTATTTGACATAAATAAAATAAAATGATGATCCAGTCCTTGTAGCAAATTACCGGACCGATCTGTAACTTACTGTGCGTGTATACTGAAATAATCTGATTATCAAGAAAACCTTACTTTAATTTTAGCCAATTAGCCACTTATTATTTTTAGGCGTCCTGGAGGTACGTGCTTGTTGTCTTCTTGTCAGATCACGTTTAGTACGCTTCTAGCTTTAGTTTTATGCTTACTACAAATAAGTATAATTATTATCATAACTTCAAAATAAAACATGAATTGTTTAAGTTATTTACAAAGCCGTATCTGAACAGTGTAGACGTATGGGACCTACTTAATTACGAAATGCACTAATTTTGAAAATTTAAGCAAAGCATTGCATGGTCTACCATCGAATTCGAGATTTTTAAGTTGCACAATGGTTAGGTTTTTTGAATTGATTACGATTTTCTATAATGTTGTTGAAACAGTGTTTTTTAGCTACAGGATTTAAGTGAAGCCATCAAAGTTACGTGCTAGATACCCTGTGCCCTTAGTTTTTAAGTAAACAAACGTCATATCGGCTTTCGCATATATCTTTCATTTTATATTGACGGCCAAACGTTTATCAGTAATTTGACATTAAACAAGTTGGCAATTTTCTTCAACGCATTACGCAACACATTGGTGTTCCTTCTGGTGTTGCAGATATTAAAAGACGGTAATCACTTAATTCACATCCAGGTGATACGATTGACCGATATTCATAAAATACAAGCTGTTGCCCGCGGTTTTGTCCGCGTTTTCCAGTTTTTCACGAATCTCGTGGGAACCGTCTATATTTTTGGGATGAAAAGCAATGTAAGCCTTTGTGTTCATGTAGAGTTTAATCTATCTCCATCCCAAATTTCAATCAAATTGGTTCAGTAGTTTTTGCCGGAAAGAGGAAACGTCCATCCATTCACATGAATAAAAGCTATTTCTTTGTTCAATTTGAAACTCGAAATTTAACAATTCGATTCGGGAGAGATACTCGCAAACTTGGTCGTATGCAAAAAAACTAAATCAGCGAGTGCTTGCCTATCGCAACTTCGCAAGGTATACAAGATACCTAATAAATTTTCAATAGAAAAAAAGGTGAGTGAAGCTTTCTCCGATAGCCGACGTAGCAGGTATAATATTTAGGTATCTGCAGTGCGACACCATCTCACATCGATTTCCTAGACGTCTGGAAATAGGCTCGCTCCTTGACGTATAAATTGGGGAATTATTCGTAATTTATATCACGACAGTACGGATGATTTATTGTTTTCAAAACGATTCATGCATTCCTGAGCTATATAATAAATGCAAAAAATAAACACTCATGATTAATCATCAGTATTAAAAATGTTGAGAGAATAATACGAGAACTCCAGGGCACTGTTGGCAGCCGTTTTCAATTATAATGCAAAACCTCACTCGCTGGACAATACACTGTAAGTACAATAAGCTAACGTAATGTGAGGTAAATGGTACACCGTTTCCTGGTTAAAGAACATTATTCGAATACTAAGCTTAGCCTTAAAAGATATGTTTATGCGTGACATTTGAACCCTCTAAATTCTACGACTGGTACGACTACGATTCTGAAACGCTTTCGTCTAATACTAGGTAAGATCTATTTCTATATTTTTTGAAATATAACTTTGAAACTATTAAATTGACTTTCATTTTTTTTCCATTATGTATAAAGCTTTTTTATCCTTAAGTAACTTAGGTATTTATTTCAGCAATATTGAGATTCCAGACAGTAATAACGGTATTAGTAAACCAAGCCAGAAGAAATAATCTTTATCCAAGTGCGTCTAAATTACTAGTCATACACAAATACTATTTCGTACAAAAATACTTGTCTACAGTAAATTAAAAAAAAAATCCGCAAAACTATATAACACCTATCTCATATGAATACCTAATGTAATTTTCAATCGTAATTCTCAGGCATACATTATTATTCCATACAAATAAAAGAGATCGACTTATGTGGTGCCCCTTGCCCTTTTTAACATTCAGAAAAATTTATATAACGAGAGGGCTCCGTTAGTACAACCTTTATGCGCGCAGGAGCAGCTTGTTATTATAATAATCTACAAGTGAGAACGTCATAAGCCTCAGAGTAGCCTCATCTGAGCGCACAGTGTGAGTGGTTTAAGGGGTTTTTAGTAGTTGCACGTCTTAACTTTCCTAGAGAAGGATGAGAATTCTAAAGAATCATCTTTATAATTCTCATCTTCCTTCCGCTGAAAATACCAGTTAACTCTTCCACAAACTATTTACGAATATTCGTTGTGTCATTGTAACCGTCGGAAATAATGTGTCTAAACATACATAATTACACATATCTTTATTCATTTTCAACACCCACGCAGTACAAGATGAAACCAGACCAAAGTTCAATGACATAAAGAGTGAAACCCATTCATCAAAATCACAGTTAGTTTCGTAGTAAGCTGGGCTATTGTCAGAAACAATGGTGGACGAGTGACAGGCGGTTATGACGTCACTTGTAAAGAAGTTTATTAGGTCAGCACCGGTCCGTTTTAATTTCTCTCAACGGTTTAGGAGTTATAGGTCAACGTGTAAGCTTGCCAAGTCACAAGTATTGGCCAGGAATAAGTTAGCAGCAGAGGATAAAACCAAGATTTATTCGGCTACTAAAACAATCTTATCAAGCTATTTATGGATTTCCTAATAGGTACCTATTGGTTATCTCATAAATTACTGTAAGAGATCTATTAAAGTTTACAAAGTAATAAAGTCATCTCTTTTCTGTTACCTCTTTTAGTTTCTTTCATTATCTTGTTTTTTTTATTAATATTCACATTTTTCGGTAAAATTTTTGAATAGTTGGGCACTTAGTTACCTATATATGAAGAGGGGTCATTTTAACAGTTTGCGGAAATCGTTCTTCTTTCTCTCTTTAAGCTAACAAAGAGTCAACATCGCTTCACTAGTGAAATAAAGCTACTCGTTTTTTATATATAACATAAGTAGGTATTATCTATTCTAATCCATTCTAGAATTTATACATAAAGCTTAAGAATGTATATATATATATATACGCGCTTATCTTATAGTCCCATTTGAAGAAATATCCTAACTTTATATAGTCGTTTAACTGAGGGATAATATATTTGTATGTACTTTTTTTGAAAACGCGTGCGAAACTGCAGAGAATAGGTAGTGTGTGTGAATATATATATATATAAATAAAAATATTAGCGTTGTGGTAGTTTAAGTAAACTAGGTATTGTATAGGTAGGTAGGTAGTGATAACGATGCTACAGCCGGAAGGCATTGTGGCCAACGGTTCCGGGAAGCGGCCGCAGACGAGGCGCAGACAAGAATGACGTCATAGAGCAACCAGCCAATTGGGGCAGTGAGTTTCAGTCAGTTCGTTCACTCGTTAAACGTGGGATTATCAATATGGAACGTTTTCCGTCATAGTTAATACCATAAATCCGTTGAAAGTCTCAATATAAATAATAATGTCTTTTTTAGGAAGGTTCTTCATATTGGAGTAACGGATGGTTGTAATATTTTACAAGGAAACAGTCGGAGGATGATATAGGTTACTTACTTTGTAAAAGATTTAAAAAGTCATACCAAATCCTAGTAGCTTTTAGAATAATACGTAACAATAAACATTTAAATTATACGGTTTATCTAATAACTTGTCATTCTTTTATTAGTTATTCACGAATAAATAATAGTAGATGTGGGTTTGAATACGAAACGTTCCTCGAAAATAAATATTTGAAATTCTTATAATAATAGGTATTTAAAGAAGTCGTTTTAATGTGACTGGCCTTGGAGAGAAATTTATACAATAACACCACTGTGCTCGTGGCACGCCACGCTGACGAGTGGACGCCAAGGCCGCGGAGTCAATGAACACAGGACGCCACCTGTCTCCGATGCCAGACCAAATATAAATTATAATTATGGCGACACCACGACTCATGCGAGAGAGCCTCCGAAGGCCGTACACGTTTGCGTATTATCTGAAGGGTTTTAATCTAAAGCTTTTGAAGAGTGTGACTTTTTGAAAAACAAATTTCATCAATATATTATTTAAATTCATCATTTGTTCATCATCGGTCTATTGGAATATCCTACTGCATGCCGGGTACAGGCATCTTGTCTCATAAGAGGGAAATAAGCCCCAAGCCATTATTTATCAGTATCATGTCATGTAACTGATGGCTTAACGTGCTAACGTGCAAAGCGGTCTCCTATCTCCGGCTACAGAAAAATTCAATATTTTACTCATTTAACTATTAAAACAGTCTAAAGCCTTCCCTAGCTCCTAGAAAGACCACAGGTCTGTGGCTTTAGGTCGAGTTTTTAAAACCTAGAGTTCGTCCATTTCGCTTAAAATGTAAAGTTGAATAGTTAGTGTCTGCTACCTATTAAACTTTAAGACGGTAAGTAATGGTGATGTAAAGAAAATAAACCAAGGACCATCTTAATCCAATTTAGTCTGAAGTTGTTTCCTTATTAGATACAGCTAAACTACCAACTACCAACATTTGCGAGGTTTGCAATGTCGTACTAAGAGGTAAAGGTAGATACACTAGTACAGAAACGAACCCACGCGGAGATGTATTAAACTATTTATAGATCCGTGACAGCTTTTGTGAGAGCCGAGCGAGCTTTGTGCCTCGCATTACTATCTTGATATATTCGTGATTGATGCATTTAATAGGTTAGAAAATCGCCTCGCAAATGACGCATGAACTATTCCAGCGCAGTTCTTCGAAAATACATTAATCTGTCAAATTTAGAACCCAGATTCGCTTTAAACATAAACATATACATATTTTAATATTTTATTTTATTGAAGGAAGAAGGTTGTAGGCCAGTTACTCAGTTCATTAGATTCGTTTGCATTGGTCACACATTACAAACGCATCTTATGTATTATACACATTTTGTATATAATAACGCATCAAAAGTGCCATCTATGTGCCTATTTGAATAAAGATATATTTGACTTTGACTTATGCATTTTGTGACAAATTTGTGTCTCGAATTACAGTCAAACCTGGATAAGCGAGAGTTCAAGGGAGCACAATCTCATTCTCGCTTATAGAGGTTTCTCACTAACCCGAGTTTCTCGCTAATGCAGGTACATGGATAGCGTTTCTCTCTTATAGAGTTACGCAGCAATAACAAGACATATATTCATGCACTATGTAATTTTATTTTATTTAGAACTTATTTACATTAAAAAAAATCCGTCAATTTCGTTTGGGTTTCTGTTTTTGTATTTTGAATGTTTTTCTCTAACTCATAAATTTTGTCGAATATTGCTTGCTCGACTGTCCCTTATAGAGGTATAGATAAGTAGCAGTCTCACTTAAGGAGGTCCATGAGGGAAAAACGACTCTCTAACAAAGGTTTCTGTTTCTCGCTAATAGAGGTTTTGGGAGCTTAAAATGACGGGTCTCGGCTATTTCTCTCACTTATAGAGTTTTCTCACTTATCCAGTTCTCACTAACCCAGGTTTGACTGTATACGTTAAGCTGCCAGTTTTTATCTCTAACAACTGACAATAACAGGGATCTCTTAGAATATGAAGGTTATTATCATGTGTCAATGTTTCTAAAATCGGAATGGCGTAATAGTCCGCAAATTTTGCATGTTTTGACGTGACAACGTCTTATAATTCGATGGAGCCGGCTGCACGCACGAAAAAACATGACGCATGCGGCGTTACCTCGCTCGGAGGCGTTCCATTGAAGGCTTGAAGTGCAAGCGAGAGCGCGGAACGAGCGACAAAGAGGCACAGTCGGCCTCCGCGTTCGACATCTGTCTCTCTCCTACTTGAGTGAGCGATGCGTCCGCGTGGACAGCTTCTATACTATAATACATTTACATGTTTTCGGCAAGGATGAAGTGCAGTGAAAAGTGAATGTGGTGTCAATTGTTTATAGCAACGATAATATCTATCATTAATGAATGGTTGCATTTTTAAAAAGAAAATTTTAATATTATTTTGAAAAATGCAATCATTCCATCATTATTTTCTTTTTTTGTTTTTTTTTTTCTCTATATTTAAAGAGCTTAGTCACATAATGTGACTATGTCGCTCTGTTAGTTATGTACAGATACAATTAACGTGTACGAAATCTTCCCGAATCTGCGTTTTTACGAACATCGGCATCGGTTCTACACCCTATAACCCTCTATATCTGTGCCCAGCATAACAAAATTTCATCGGCTCATGATGATGATAACGATGATAATAATGACGAAGAATATTGACATCCGAAATCTTGAGGTTAACATTCATGGTATCCGGCATGAGATCAATCCAGTAGAATCATGAAGCAAGCATGTTGATGAAATTTCATTTATAACTTGGGTATCTTAGTCACAGCGTGAGACGCATTGGGATATGATTAACCGCATATTTCCGTAGGCGTATTGGGCTGTATGTTTCCAGACATGGAAACTAAACGTTCCAGAACTTCTTTGTTAGCAAAGGGTCGATGTACGCCGTTTCTATGTGCCACTAACATATTTTGCTTTTCCCTCGTGCAGTTTTGCTACATTGAGTGATTTATTTTATGAAGCTTCGTGTACTTCAGATTGTTTTTTTTCTTCATGTATTTTAATTAAAAATTCCGTTTTATTGCATTATTGGTATTGACCAGTACAATAAAAGATTATGGTGGGAAATGCAGATTTTTTTGGTTGAATTAAGTTTAGTTGAGTCATGTGGGGCACATAGAGGGCGCCAACTCGTTGCATTACTCGACATGTGTTGGCACGCGCAAGGAGGTCTGGTGCCTAAAAAGTAGTTCGAGCGATTCGATGGTTGCCTAAGCATTTGGGTGTCTGTGAGATTTTCTACCAACGTTTATTTATTTGGTCGCGTGAAAGTACTACGATTAGTATGAAATCGAAAGAGCTCCATCTAGTGATAGAACTGTTTCACAGTAATGTAACCAGATGGCGTTCTTTCAATTCCATATAAATCGTAGTAACTTTCACGCAATCGACCTATTAAATGTAGAGATGCCCAGTGTGAGATTTTCACACTGGGCATCCTGAACATTTCATTGATCAATAAGTTATGCAAGCGACCAATTTTCGTTTAGCATAACATATGCTACGTTATCCTAACAGAACTTCCGAATCGATTGGATTTATAGTCACCAACAAATTTGACTTTGTAGATAAACATCAAACCTGCCAGCCTCTAACTATAATACAGATAAGCCACAAGACTGCATATTTATTTATGAATTAAGAACCTACTTGGCTCGTTAGTTTCAATATAATAGCACTACACGGCACGCTATGCACTTCACAGTTTCTCATAATGTTAACCAGTTAACGACGTAGATCTTTTGAATGGCGCGGCCGCTTTAAGCTAACAATATTGGAAAGTGGAAGGTGTCGGCACTTGTGTATTTTCTGGCTCGCATTCAGATCAAAGGCGAAGGCTTTTCAGCAATCGCTCATATAACACGCCGTTCATTAAATACGAGCCCTCAAAAAATACAAAACCAAAAGCCACTTCCTATAAGTCTTTTGTATGAAAGAAAAAAAAAAACAAGCAAATAAAGGGCAATACAATTTTGTGTAGGTATATGTTAACCAATTTCACTAATGAGCCATGTTAATATATATCACATCACATTGAGAAATTTAGCCCTTCTTATAATGAGAAAGAAGGCTCCTAATGAACATTTTGAACCATTCTTTATGTATTCAGCTCAATTTTTACTCAACAAATCATTCTTTATTAAACCACTCGGTATAATAGGTAACCTACTAGGCAGATGTGGGAATGACTTCCTGTGACAAGTTGTTACTAATGGATGGAAACGGCACAGGATATAGTGGTTGCGGCAGGAGAGGGGAACCTGTGTCCGAAGACGCACGAAACTAGGGCTGTGATTGATGAACGTGTAAGATTAATGAATGTGCTCAATCGTTTACAAATCTTTTTCTTCTGGCGATTAATTTAACTTATTAATACATCCGTAAGTTATGTTTGACGGCACATATTTTAAAAACTTAAAAAATATGCCGTTGAAATGATAATAAGTAGGGCTGTGTTTTCTTATGTTTTAAAACATAAGAAATATAGCTCGGAGAACCGAAGGACGTTGAAGTTCCAAGGTGTTGGAATGACGACTCCGCACAGGTAAACGCAGGTGTTGGTCGGCCCCCAACGAGGTGGACAGACGACATCAAGCTAGTCGCTGGGAGCCGCTGGAAACAAGCGGCCCAGGACCGTGGATTTTGGAACTCTCTACAAAAGACCTATGTCCAGCAGTGGACTTTAATTGGTTGAAGTGATGATGATGATGTGTTTTCTTGGTTTGTAAATATTTTAATTGGATCTCTTTACAACAAAGATTAACGGACCTAGATTATTGCCATAAAACCCAATTTTCTATGCTCACTTTTCTTGTAAATCCTAGCAAAGATATGCAGTTATAAAATTTTCACAGTTCAATTTAGTCAACATTTCCTTTTTAAGTGTCAATGAAACAAACGGGTTTATTTTCGACAAACTGTTTTTGGTCAACTCGGTGCTGAACATCAAAAGAGACTCAA
Source organism: Pararge aegeria (assembly GCF_905163445.1). Taxonomy (NCBI): domain Eukaryota; kingdom Metazoa; phylum Arthropoda; class Insecta; order Lepidoptera; family Nymphalidae; genus Pararge; species Pararge aegeria. Next base: position 4,303,640 of record NC_053181.1, read on the forward strand.
ATACCTTTGGATATAAAAGACGCAAGCCTTTTAGTGTGCTTACGAACAGTCAGCATCTGAAAAACATTAATACTATGTATGCTCTCTATTTTTAGGCTGAGATAGAGCGTACTTTGACTTTGCTCAGCCGAAGTTAATATTTCTTGCGTCTGAGGTAGTGACTAAGTACTAGCTAGATAGTAACAAAGCGATTATGAACCGAATCTAGGTTTATAATCGCGTTACAAAATCACGTATATGAAAGTGCGCACTATGAAATTTTTTACAGCATTAAGTTAAATAATGGTGTGAACTTACTTCCGATTTTCCTTATTGTCCTATCCAATTTCCTATTCGAAATCATAATATGGATTAAGAATTTTTTGAGTGTTTGCCTAACAATGTAATTAATTGTCTTCCTGTCATCCAGTGTGTTAATTTTTCTGTTAAAAATTTACCAGCATAGGTTTACTAGTGTACTGATTTCTAGATCAATTCGCAAGTTTATTTTTCAAGAATAATATGGGCAATAATTAAGAATCACTAAGCCTGAAGATGATGATAATTATGAATCGTACAATAAGTATAAGGCCGGTGTAACAGGATTTTGATAAAAATTTAACTTTCATTTAATTTGTATTAAGTACGATTTTTCGGTTCAAATAGTTTACGTTGTAACACTCGTTTTGATGTTCCAAGATAGGGACATAATATAATAAATTATGATCCTGTCTGTACTTAGTGACGTTTCCTCTAAATTCGCAATGTTTATACAGATTTAGGTATGGCATGATGCCAATGTTCTTTTTAATCGGTCTAATTCATTCAGAAATTGCTTTATTGCTCTGCGAGTGCGAATAGACAGGCGCGACCTCCAGAAGGTCACGGTTTTATATTTCGATGAAAAAAATGCAGTAGGTACTACGTTTCGTTGGCGTGTCGCAAATTTCTTCGGAAATTATAATCATGTTTATAATTTGTAGACCGTACTAGGCTTCCGGGGTTCAAGGTGAATTGTCAGTATTATAAATTTTATCTTATCTTACTGTAAACTATAATAATGAATTACAATATTGTAAATGTGAAATTTTGCATGTTTGAATGTCTGTTTCTCCTTCACACCACGATAAATGAACCGATTTGGCTGAAATTATGAATAAATGAAATTTCCTAACTAAACACATATGGCCTTACAAATAAATGCCCTATCATAATAGTTTAGTTAGACATTTCAAAGGTGCTCTCAGTCTTAACGTGACAAATCACTGCATAACTATTCCGATGATATAACAAGTTTATTTGTTTATTTAAATATATATATATATATATATATATATATATATAGAAAATTCAAGAGTTTCCGCAGAAATAACTTTAACCGTATTCTACTCTTAAAAATTCACGGGTAATACGGGTAATGTGAATGTTTTATTAATGGAACCATGAATGACCTGTGCCGCTATTGAAAAAGTCTAACGTCCAAAAAAATGGAAAAAGAAGATGAAGGTCATCTAATTGTTAAAGTAATTTCAGTATGCGATAGTAAGTTCAGTATGCATAAGCTTTGGATCAACCAACAACAGTGGACCCAGTACTCTTACCGGCCGCAGATCATATATAAATACAATAAACAATACTCAACCTGAAGATGATTTAGATCAATGGACTTTAATTGCGCATGAGTTATAAAATTGCGCAATAATCAATTGATACTCTATCGTCATAGATCCAGTAAAATTAATACTAAGAAACTTAATATTCTTAAGCAAAATGTTACGTGTACCTATTGCCTAGTTTACATTCACATAATGGCACATCATGACTAACTCTTGTGCTATGTGTCTGTACATACAGAATCACTAATCTATAAAAAATATTCCACTTGTTTCGTGTGTTTTAAAAATATGGATTCCTATTTTGAATATGAATACTACAAATTTAACACAAGTAGGCCTTATATCCTCGAAATAATAACTTGAGGAATAAATAAGTTCAGCAATTAATACAAGTGAAAGCTTTCTATTAGTTCCTATATTCAGTAGAAGTAACAGAGTTCGTCCGGGGAAGTTCTACCGCCATGCTTATTTTTGCCGCCAAGTAGCATTACTGTGTAACAGTCTGAAGGGCGTGATACATGCACTGTGCGGACACAGAGCGACACTTTGTTTTGCGTGTTCCTTTCATGCCCTTCGTAGTGTTGCCTCTACTTAAAGGTGATGGTTTTTCACTTACCATAAGGACCATCTCCTAGGTCCGTTGATTATAATTATATAAGGCTTTTCTTTGTTGCCACTATGTTTTAGTTTGTCTCTTGATATGGCTTTTTGTTCTATACATAGCCGATGGGAGTGCAAACATTATCCTAATGGCACAGTCAAATTCGAAAGCGAAAGTATAAACCAACAAGCAGTTACAAGCAGTAAAATAATGGGTTATAAAATCGAAAGCATGCTACCAATCAGTTTAATAGTCGTTAAGATGAACTGTCTGCTATCGACACTTCTAAGAATCATACCAAAGAGGCTGCAAAATAAGACTAGTACAAATTGAGAATATTCAAAGCACATTTTTTTTTAATGGCGAGGAATGTAAACAGCTTGTTTTTAGAAGAGATTAAATGCTTCAGGGAACAGTTATGCTACAATTAATTTCTTACGTTTTCTTTTTTCTCATCTAACCATCAGGGCGTATAATAAGGCAAACGACATCTTGGCTTGGTTAAGACTTAAGTGTTCTTTACACTGTGACCTAATTCTGTTATAATCTGATTTTATAAACAGGGGCTCTTAGGAGCAGCTATAAATATTATAAAATTAAACTCAAGATGAAAAATAAAAAGTCCCAGAATTTTTCTTAAAGAAAAGCTTATATTTTAGAGGCTCAGTAAACATAATATTCAATATTAAGAAATATTTTTGGGTCTGTGTGAAAAGAATATAAAAATTAAGGTACCTACACTTAAGCAGTTTGTTACAATTTCCGCTTCGTCAAATTATAATCTGTGATGTGTTGTTTGTATATAACAAAGAAGAACATTGCATTCGTAATGAGCTAGTGGTAGGTCGGGTCGGGTGGCATTAAATCATTTGAGGGCACATGCCGAGAGAAGACTCAGTTCTTTATTGCTTTTCCTCCGCACCCACTGAGATGGATATTCAATATTGCATGATCAAACACGTTTGAGACGATAACAAAGTTAAATGTCTTACTGCTAAACCTTAGTAATGTGTAGGTACTGTGTAAAAATATTTAACTTTGGAAAGGCTAATGTTCATTAATTATCTGTGATTGGTGCAATCGCAGAACATTATCGAACTTCAAAAAACATAGTAGTTTTTTATATTAATAATAGTAGTTATGAAATTCGATGGACAATCTGAACGTACCTATATTATGTTAAATATTTTATTATTTAATGACATGTTTTAATAGAATATTTCATTGAGTGCGAATTACGTCGCGGTGCTAAAATAGATAACGCTGTTACGAAATAAAAACTACTACGCAGAAATGGAAGGGTTTTAATCAGTGTTGTTAATGGTTGTGCGTGCGCCGGCGCAGCGCCCACTGACCTCAGCGCGGACGAGATAATGGCTATTTTAAGCGAACGCGATAAATACAAACACGCCGAATGTTTAACAGATACGGCATTGGAGGCTCCGGAAGAGTTCAATCCAGACCTGGCATAATCGCTTGATAAAGCCTCCGACAGCAAAGAGACTCCTTTAACTTATTTTCTTAGGAATGACATGGAATTTATAGTGCATCAAGATAATTTAATAACCTAAAAGAAGCACCGATGATATAACGAAATGCAATCGGTAATAGTTTACATGCTATAAAATGTGATTATTATTATCAATGTATTGGTTTTGGCATAAATACAAAACTTTTAGTACCTATAAGATTGATTCGAGATAGCGTAAATTTCAATTTACGCAGCTGTGGATCGTTACGTATTCGTGATGCTTAAACAAAACTGTAGAAAACTATTTGCTTATAACGAAATAGTGAAATGTTACGATTATTAAAACAGTTTTTAAGCTTATTTACTATACTAACTTTGTTCCTCACTGTATTTGTTTACTTAGTTTTATAGTAAATCTAGTTAGCTAGAAAAATATAAAACTAGAACATAAAATTGACTTAGTTTTTATCAACCGAAAGAATTTAAAAAGTTATTAATATTTAAATATATAAAATAATTCAATTAAGCTGTTCCTAATCAAAGAAATACGACCATATATTTTGTCGATTAGTTTCAATTAATTACATATTTTAGTGAATAGCGAAGAGATTATGTCTATTATAAAGGAACGCCACGAACGATAAGACTGCGTGCCGTTCCTTTGATTGAATGGTAACTATTAATCAATAAACAACATGTTGAGATAAACGTCAACCACATATATAAGACATGTTGCACTGAAGAGCGAATCAGTGCTAATAACTCTTCGTGACATCAACTAAGAGAGAGGAAACGATGGCTGCTACAGAAATCACAATCTTAAGAGAACGAGAAAGATGCAGTTTTTCAGCTCCATTATGCCACTAGACAAGTCAGTGAAAGCCCGTTTGATCTCTAACTTTATGAGAATGTAATTTTACATGTTCCGTAAAGATATTTAATGAATAAAATAATTATGGTGGTTTTGAGCGGCACAAAATATGTCACCAAAATAGCAAACCTGTTTATAAAAAAAGGTATGCTTATTGGTTTTGATGGTTAATAAGATTTTAAGAGAAATTAAATAGACCTTGTAACATAAATGTCACTGGTAAAAAATTTGAAGAACAAAATTAGAGAACTAACATGGATGGAAGGAAGGATGATTCAGTGAAGAGTTTCCATAGAGCAATTGCACTTCGAGTGCGCTGAAGCTGCGCCCGCGCAAACTAACAAAGTTTAATCCCATTAGAAAGTCGTAGATTCGGCTGAGGGGGCGATGACCGGCACAGTTCACGAGACCCGCCCTGTAATTGCAGAACGTGTTATACCGTGTAGAACTATAATAATTGATATTGCACTTTACATAACTAGCTGGTGAAAAGTCTATTTGTAATTTATTATAATTTTTCAACACACAAGGTGCAGTCACCAAGAACTAAGATTAAAAGGTAACAATTATTTAATTTTAACGTAAGTATTTACTAGGATTAAGTTAAAGTAAAACGTTTACGGAGATTGAAGCGATGATAGCCTAGTGGTTAGGACTTCAGTTCGGATTCACTTTCGAGGGGCAGAGTTCGAATTCCAGCTCGCTTTTCCACACCTTTAAGTTATGTGCGTTGCTTAAAATGGTGTTGTTGCGCTAATTGCAAAATGCACTTGTTTCGATGGTGAAGGAAAACATCGTGAGGAAATCAGAATGATTGAGAGTTCCCCATAATGTTCACAAAGGCGCTTGGAGTTCACCAATCCGCACTAGGCCAGAGTGATGAATTACGGCCTAAACCCTTCTCATTTTGGGACTAGACTCGTGCCCTGTAGTGGGCCGGTAATGGGTTGACATGATAATGATATACTGAGATTTAGTACAGAAGAGATAGTAAAAGTACAATTTAAAATTGAGAAATGGGAATACATATTGCACGTAAGAGCAAGGCCAGTAGGTTTAACAATACAATTAACAGAGCATTACAATATAATTATTAGATTTATTACATTTGATACTAATGGTTGGCCGCTAACGCGCACACTTTCCGTTCCTTAAGTAAACTCAAACTTCTTTCTTTTAAGGTTTCATGAACTGGAGGTTTTAAAGAAAATCGTTCAATGTACTCTTAAAAGGACAACGTACCTACCTTCGATTAATTGTTATGTTCCTAGTTTTTTAAAACAAAGATATTTTCATAGAATCTTTCAATCTCTATTTAACCGCCTTAAATTCCATATAAACAAATTATACTACTACCGCAGATCACTTAACTATGTTTAATGGTCTGTGGCCTTTACATATCCCTATCTGCCTTTGAAAGTCCCATCGAGATCACTCCAAAGATTAGCTCTGACCAACAGATAGAAGCGAATTCCAAAAACGTATTAAACTGTCGCCGTAATAATAATATCAACTTACTAAGAGTCCTTACTAAGAGTCGTTTCAAAATCACCGGCACTTTATTTAATTGTATAGATTGATTATAAATTCAGTCACATTTCGGTTAGTTATGTTATGAATAAAAAGGCGGAAATAATGTGATTTATATAAAGCAGCGAATGTAGTAGACTTAGTTTTATGATTGATCACTTTTTATGTGTCTAGCAGCAATAGCTAAAAGGTATATTTTTAGCTATTGCTGATAATAAATAGCTACTACTATACTTAGTTGTTAAATTAGAATCCGTCCATTAGATTACAAAATCGAAGTGCACGTGTTATTCGTATGAATCCCGCGAATTGTATATTTGAATACCAAGAGTTACACGTTTCAACTAATACCAAGTCAAAACAGGCGAGACGCGCGTCGTAGCACTAGACAAAAAATTCGAACAGGAAATTACAGTTGACTTTGCGCTATACAAGAACAATGGAGGCGGAGTGAGAGTGAATCCACTTTTTTCTATTAATACACGTAGTATTGGCCTATTTTTTTTTCTTTTTATTGCGATCAAGGCGAAATTTTATTTATTGTTTCATATTTCATTACAGGAATATTCTTGTGAGTATTGTAATGTAATCAATGTTTATGTGTGTATTTTGATTCAAATATTAATAAACTAAAAAAAAAACTATTTTTTAACAGATCCTGTGAAGACCTACCGGCTGTCAGTTTCAGACTTTGCTCACCATCTATCTGTCAGATAATTGCTGATCGAGCCATTGAACCGAGCCCAACCTCGGTGGATCTACGTTAACTGAAGCGGAGATCCTATTGATCACCTTCCGCCTGCACCATCAGATCAGCTCTTGGACACAATTTACATTAGGTTATACACGTGTAGTTAATTTCAGACTATTCCAATGCTGTCGACTGCTGCAAAAGTTACGAGCAAGATTTAATCCACATTTAGAGCACACCATGAAGTCGACGTATATCTATCAATTTGCAATAAGGTCGAATAAAAGAAAGATTTAAAATCTCTACTGACCAGTTTATTTACATGAACACTTTTAGTTTACAACAAAAACTATGGCAGTAGCAGCCTTCTCGGAAAAAAGGTATATAAAAATACATTATTCCTGTTCTTATAGATTTAAGGATTACAAACAGGTACATTAATTTCCATATCTATAAATTATAATGCTTAAAAACATTATAAATGACTAATAAGTTTTGCATATATGACAAGGCTAACTCGCATTTTTGTGTGACTGTACGAGCAATTGGAAGCGATACAAATTAAAGCCTGAATTGTAATGCATTGAGTCAGACACTCCCTCGATCACTGTATCAACATAAAATAAATAATACTTAGTTGTTAAATTAGAATCCGTCCATTAGAATACAAATCGAACTACACGTGTTATTCGTATGAATCCCGCGAATTGTATAATTGAATACCAACAGTTACACGTTTCAACTAATTTACAACATAACTAAGTACCAATTAATTATTTACTTTCCAACCAAAAAAAACTGGTCAAGACAGTTCAAGCGTAAAAAATAATATAACATGGTTGATAATCGTTTTTTCAAAGCTAGTAGTTCCTAAAGTAATAAGCATACAAACAGCAATCTCTTCCAACTTTACAATATTACTTAGTGTATATATATATATGTACCTACGGATGATTCAGACAATGACGCTGAAAGTATACCCAAAAGATTTGTTCGTGACACCAAACATCAGATTGATACTAGTTCAACATTGTCAGCATTCATGCATCTGCTACAACTTTTGAATCGATTATGTTGTAAAACATGATACGTTGAACGAAGAAAGAGCTTCGGTACGCATGGTACGACCTGGTGCGGTACCGTGGCCTTGACTTGTTCAGGTACAAATTCAACTAATCGATATGAGCACTGGATTTGATAATTTGCGTAGTTGAATACAGTCAAGTTTAAGGTATGATTTCTTAGTGAAAACTCACGTTTCTATTACACGAAATCATGGATGTCGTGCTATTACTCTAGCTCCTTTAGATTTCTGCTTCTCCAGTCAGAATCTTTTAGTGCACCCATAGAGTTTTTGTTATTGTTATCTAACAATGCTTGTCTCAATTTGCCTAACAACCGCCTGGACTCTCTTGCTTTGATGCGGATGATATTACCAGGGTTGAAGTTAACATGTTTGACTTAGTTAGCATAACATAGTTGTGTTCATTTATTGTCTGGCTCTTGAGTATTTAACGATAACTAATTAGGTTAATTTTCCGCTACTCTGATTACTAGGATACATCAGGGAGAACTTCAGTTATTAGTTATTACTAACAAGCTTTTGATAAAGTAGGTTCATAGAAACTTTGAATCGTCAATTAAAGTTAAGATGTGATGGGAGTACCATTTAACACGCGATGGGTTTTAAAGTTGTAAAGTCTTTTAAAAAGATTTAAAGCACCATTCATTTTAGAAACATAAATTTTTGTTATATTTATTTAAAAACATATGTACCGGAGCTACATTTTCAAGCTCCGCGAGTCACATAAAACTAAATTGATTGCAGATAAGTTCATAACTCATCGAACAACTGTTGGGATAACAAGGTGCACCCATCTCAATGTTCGATAATGTCACAGATGGTTAACATCTGCCCATATTGAAGAGAAAATGACACGTCATTCGATTCCAATGAATAAAGCCTTTATAAAATGTCATTCACTCGGTTATTTAGCTCACCTAATTTATTTATTTTATTGAACTCTTGAGGCACCGGTTCCCTTAATATATGTCGGTAGGTGCCACTTTATAATATTTTTTGAAATTTTTTGTAAGTAAACTAACGTGTCGAAAATCCAAATAAAGTTTCCAGCGTAGTAAATTATATACCTACTACTAAACCTGTTTCTCAGTAACGGCTACAAAATGAATTTACATTTTACGTATAAGAGAAAATCAATATCGCCTATCGGAACACGTTATTTTCGTGGAACGTCTGTAAACCTGCCAAAAGCTTATCAATTTAATGCAACCCTTTTTTGGAAGTTCGAATGCAAAAACTCACTCATAAATGAACGTTACTTACGTAAACTAAAGCGATATTTCATTTCCTATCTGCCTAAAGAATATTTTTTCGATACGATTCGAACTATACAAGTACGACAGTAATAGTAAGTCTGGCAGACTGATAGACTACGAGAGTAACAGTTATAATGAACTGAAAAAAATAGACACCAACAGAGAAACTGACTACTTTCTTTTTGCCGAGAATAATATCGTGTCAGATTTAGGCTTGCCCGAAGTGCGAGGCGACAATGAATGAGATTGCTGTCTGGTGCCAATGAACTTCGTTGATCGTCGGGAAAGCAAGCCGCAGCAACTACTGGGTCATTCCAATATTGCTGCGGAACAAATACTAAATACTCGCATTCATTTAAGTACAGTGGTTCCGTGCGAGCAGAATTCTGTTTTGTAGTATTGTAAACATAACTGATTGCGACAATATACCTTTTGAACTGGGTAAGCAATTTTCAAGTTCTTCGGACCTTTTTCCGTGAATAGGAGATTATATTTAACTTAGACTTAACACCTGATCATAAATAGTCGTTACCTGAGAGAGAGGTCACCATATATCCAACCTCTCTCACTTCTATTAAAGAGCAGACCCAGCAGAGCACGATTTACGCGGATGACGATGATGAAGATGTTACTATAGCAGTCACGATCCTTAAACTGGGATTCGCTATGCTGTGCATCTTATTCTGTGGGCAGAGTTGAAATAGTAATGGATATACGTATAACGTATGTAGATATAAGTTTAGAAAACAAATGCAACGATCTTGAACGCACATTAACTTCCCACGCCCATCAGTATGATATATGTGAGAACAGAATACATCGTAGTTGAGCTGGATGAATTTGGAATGATTCGGACATGCTCGGAGATAATCTTAACTAATTGCAACGTTTAAATTAAGAACTACACCATTTTCGTAGCGATTGTGAAGGGAGGGAGAGCTGAAAAGACGTTCAATAGGACTGGCAGTGTGCCACACCTAGGATGTTTCCGGCAAGCGCCGGCGGCTGTCGATTCGTTCTGGCGACGCCTGAATTGCAAGTGGATAGCGTAGCGGACGCGGCTGCACCATGCGTCATCTAATACACAACCGTCATTTCTATGGTTTCAACGTCAACGTCACTCAACGCAAACAAACGTAGCTTGGAATCTTAAATTAGACCTGGAATCTATCTATCATATCGTATCGTTTATGAGGCGACATTTGCACGTTCTGTCAGTCTGGTCCTTACGCAGTAATATTTAAATATACGTAATTAAATGATAAAAAAAAAAAAATTACCACAGTGTAATATACTGTCCCATTAAAAGCGCCAGTTTTATACAAGTTTCAGACTGAAAAACTGCTGCTAATTACACTGAAGTGTCTGTCTGTGATTACGAAATAGCTGTCTCTATAAGTATTAAGCTAAGCTATTTATAACTAAGCATAACGTGAACGTACTTTTTTACACTTTATGTCTTGATATTTCACCCGGTTACTGAGCGGCTAAATCGTTTTTCTTACTTGAAGGTACTTTATAGTAAGTTAGAAAGAAATGTCGCAAGAAACGGTAAAGTTCCAATGACGTCAATTCCTGACGTCTGACGTCAAACGTGAATAATAAGTATGGGTCTCTGATAGATGAACTATTTAGGAGTAACACCGGCCAAGAACCTATCAAATATAACATGTTCCTAACCATGATAAAGTTGTCCGTTGAATTGACTACAGTGCCATCATAGGAATTAACTAAATAAATTTTCCTTTCTTTATATTATTTCCGGTATCAAAATGAAAATTATAATTAACACTACACTACACTACACACAATTAGTATTATCCCTAACACTACCCAGAACAATGCGAAATAAATGTAAAGAGAAATCATGACAGCCAGCTTTAGAATTTCTCCCAGTGTTGTAGCTTTGCAACTTGAGTGCTTTTCAATCGTAAAAATTTCTATATCGATATGAAACTAGAACTGGACTACGTCCCCAGCTTATCAGCCACCTACGCTTTCCACTTCACTATACCTATACTGAAGCTCCCCGGTTGATCTAATAGTTAGCAAGTCCGACTATACAGATTACGAGGGTTCGATTCCCAGAACTGATAACTGTGAGATTCATAAAAAATGTGTCCGGATTAAACGATAACCTAAGATAGAATTTCGAATAAGTCCGGCAACATTTTTTCTCGTTGATTTAGTAATTTGCTGTAAAATTACTTATTTTCTCTGGATAACGTCAGTGTTACTTCGAATAGCATAATCCTCTGGTGGATGGACTATATTATCTTTTAAAGTTTTAGTTGTTTTTAAATAATCCTAGTGTTTATTATTTTGCATGTGTATGTGTGTATCAAAAATAGCTTAATAAAACTTGGAAATGTAATTTTTGTTTATCTTAATATATATAAATCTCCTGTCACGATGTTTGCCCGCGATGGACTCCTAAACTACTTAACCGCTTTTGAATTAAATGGGCACACCGTGAGCAGTCTGGTCCCACTTAAGAGATAGGATAGCTTAGATCTTTAATTATAGTCGCAATTTTATTTTATTGCAAATTATTTGTCTCTAATTAATTGACAATCACATGTTATAATCATTTAAGGCTTAGCGATACTGAATACTTTAAAAACAAAATCAAACGCAGACGAAGTCGCGGGCAACAGCTAGTTTTGTATATAAAACTCCTTATGTTGCAAATGCCTTGAGAGTCTGGTTCGCATGTAAGCATATGATTGAGACAGTGAATTTTAATTCTTCAATGGCATAAACAAACGCAGGGATATGTGAGGGGTTCTTTTTATCTTTATAAGTAACATGCAACAGAAAATCTCGACTTGCTTTAGTTCGTAAAGCTTGATTGAGACTTTGATTGGTAATTTTGCAAAAAAAACTTTTGCTCTGATTAAGCAAACTGGAGCGTGATAGCCCAGTGGGTAGGACTTCCAATTCACTTTCGGGGAGGCGAGTTCGATTCCCAGCACGAAACTTTTACCTTTTCTAAATTATGTGCGTTTTAAGCAATTAAAATATCACTGCTTCAACGGTTAAGGAAAACATCGTGAGGAAACCTGCATACCTTAGAGTTCTCCATAATGTTCTCATAGGTGTGTCAAGTCCAACAATCCGCACTGGGCCAGCGTGGTGGATTACCGTCTTAAACACTATTCATTGTGTGAGGAGACCCATTGGGCCGGTAACGGGTTGTTATAATGAAGCAAACTGGATATGTGACTGGGCTCCAAATAGCACTTTAATTCGTTGTAATCTAAGCCTGCCGACCCGCATTGGAGTAGCATAGTGGTTGTAAGCTGTATAAATACTCAAGACAGTTTTATCTACGCCCCGATGTGGGACATTATTTAAGACGAATGATAAAATTAATAAGAAAATAGTGCACTAAGCGTGTGCAGTGAGTACCTAGTTAAATCCGAACTAATGTTATGAAACTCTCTATTTCAAACATCTAACCAACTCTATTCAACGTGAATTCCAAAGCTACGTGAACTGTATCGCTGAAATATGTTAAATAGTTGGATTGAGTTCCGTATGGAAAATTTACAAAATTGATACAAAAGGTAAATAAATGCATCATTTTATATAACGACTCCCCCTAGAGCCTCGATATGTGTAATCTGCCTTTAGAAGGTCGGGGCCAGGTTCAATTACGCATTATTTAACATATTGCTAATGTCTAGTTCTAACATGCGCGCCACGAGATAATTTTGCTAACAATAATATTATGCTTCTCATAAGAATAAGACGACAATTTAGCCTTATTCTTTGACGAAAAGACGAGAAAATATAAAGACATAATAATCATCTTAAAACGCTTATAGTTCTCATGGGATTGGTTACGAAACTTGTCATTATCACAATTTATGCTCTGGCTCAATTGCGGGCGTCCCATCACAATGTGCTATCACAGTTAGCTACAAACTGTGATAGCACATTGTGATAGATTCGAAAGCCCATATTATATCTGGCATGTTCGACCATTTTTACATTAATCTCGGTTCGTTAGTAAATATATATTACGATTCTGATTACGATATATTTATAAAAAGACGAGCCGTCGCTGAATAATGTTGGCTATGATTGGAAGATACTAATTTTAGGACTACTATAGTGGTTTTGTGCTTTTATTTATCGAATCCGAACTTCATGAGTGGTACGGCTGGTTTATGAACGCAAGGGCAAACAATCTATACTTAAATCTAATACTTAAACTGTACCTAGTTGAATTAATTTATAAAAAAGTTGTTGGAAGAGCTAACTTTACTCGCTCACGCAAGAGTTAAAACAAAGATAAAGGATATTATTAGAAACATCGTGGTTGCGGAGGTCAATACAACGCGCAGTTTCCAATGCCTCTGTTATACTCATAATTGTCAGCTACATACACGCCAACTTCCAATTAGGTCGGCGGCAAACCTCTCACTTCTTTAGGTTCGTTGAGCTTCTCCGGCACATCCTTATTTTTGTTGTAACGTATCCATCGATAGTAGACTTTTGGACATCTTTATTATTTGAGATGCTTTCAGGTATTAAGGTCTATTTCTGTTACTAGAATCGATTTTCTTAGGATTCAGCGGCCGGCTCACGCAACTCAGGAACTTGAGGCTAGTCAGAAGTCGGTTGCTAAAGTGGGCCAAGATGCCAACCAATCTAAGATTAACTATTCTAGTCTGACTTATTTATTTTCATTGACTGGGTTGGGAGTATGAGTTGGTTGGTCTGAACACACATTATGGCCGCAATATTATTGGATTAATGAACCTTTAGTTTATATTCTTGGCATAAGTGCCGTATGATGATAACACACATAATGCTATTGTGTAAACTTAGGTCTATTTTTAAGTCCTATCCAATAAAAGCGCCTTGTTTGAAAGTGCACGCACCTATAACTTTTCTAAGTTATGTTCGTTTTAAGCAATTAAAATATCACTTGCTTACGCTTATATGGTGATGATGATGATGATGATGACAATATAAAAAAAAGTAAATAGCGGGTATCAACAAATATAAGATATCTTGAATTCAAATATTGAGGTTCAATAATTTATCCTATAAGAGACCTGCTTTGTGATAAATAATTCGAATGTTCAAATTGAATATACAACTGGACGGGGATAATGGCTGATAATTGGTTTATATTATCAGTTAACGAACTGAGATATCGATTTATTGGAATTAAACACAATCACGATTAGTTTGATCTCGAGTTTAACACCACACTGCAATATTAGTACCTAGTACGTCAATTGAATACAATTTCGTGTATGCGGTAATACTATGACGTCATACGGCACGCCTTTTAAATAAACTCAAGTTAGGTACTTAAGTATTTTATTATATTTGATTGATTAATAATCAGAATATTCTCTATATTGACCAGCGTAATGGGCTTAAGTTGTATATAATATACTTTTTCGCAAAAAAATATTGATGTCCCTCTACTTGATTGGGAAGTCAAAAGGCTGATGATGACGTATTATCCAATTATTTTAACATTGTCAACTTCAAGCATTCGGCGTTTTAGAAAAAGTCTACAAAAACACAGTCGGATATATTTTGTTATCATCAGACAATGAAAACTTTTAACTAACTAGAAATAAAATAAAATGATTCAACTAGATTTGACTTATTCAATCACTTACAATTAAGTGCCTAATTCGGCGCAATCGTGTTAGCTGTGGGCTTATGAATGGGAGATCCCGAGGATCAATGCGCGACAAGGGCAGAGCAGTTTGGGAGTTATTTATTTCTGAATTTTCTCTTGTCTGATCGGGTCGGAGGCTTTAGCAGTGGCTAGTGTACCCCTTACAGGGCATCCGCTTCTACCTTAAACTGAAGCATCACTGACGATAAGGTGAGATTGCATTCAAGAGCTAGCTTGTAATGGAATAAAATAAATACAACCATCTCAAAGTAATAATAAAACAGAGCCAGTGAACAACAAAAAAAAAATACCGGCAGTAGAAGGTCGAAACTAATTAGTGTTAAAATATTCTCGGTATGCACGAGATATCCTACAGCTCATCGACTTCTTAACGAGTTATTTATTTACACCAAATCGTATAAAGTACCTGCTTACACCGAAGCACTGCGCAGTTTATTATAGATTCCAAAAAAGATGAAAAAAAGGGCATCGCATTTCTCCTCTGTTTTCTGGCTTATTTGCGTGAATTTTTAATTATTTTGTTGGGTATGCTCTAGAATAGGTCTCATTAAAATTTCGTTTAAACATTGGTTGCGTAGTTTTTTCGTAAACAAATGGATGTAAATAATATGGTGCAGGTAAACACTAAAAGAACAATAAAGATTATTTAAATATTGAAAATTAGTTCGAATCGCAGCGTCCCGCTCGTGACCAATCACAAGCCATGCCCTTTTGAGGAAGTCTTTTAATTTATCGCACGCAGGACGCCCATTCAAACGCCGCAATATTCGCATTTAAAAGTCTTGATGTGGCGTTCGCGACTTACAAATAATTATTTTGGAACGCGCGATCTACGGAAATGTTTCTGATTAAGCACATTTAATAATAAAATCTAAATCTAACTTAATAGTTTGAAATAGGTGCCTAACTCAAATCTCTGTAGAACCAGATCAAAATATTCCTAGTAGGTATGCTACAACTACGTTGCAAGCTCATCGACACGCAAGTTATAAAGGTATTTACACTAAATCTTATAAAGTATCTTACAATCGACGTAGTTATTTATTAGAGAACCATGAATAAATTCATTATCTGATCTCATACCGATCAATGACGTAGAGAAATAAATTGTGTGAAATCTGCATCTAATATTGCTGCAATATTTTATTATGAGAAAACATTTAAATTAGAATACTTACGTATACGTTTTATAAACCGCGCCAATATAGAATAGATTTAAAAAAGGCGGCTGATGTCGTTCGCACAATAATCCTACGCCCTTATTTATGCTCCGATATCGTATCGTATTGTCGCTATTTAAACAAAAACATCGGATCAGATAATAAGATAACAATATATAATAAAATACACATATTAAAAAGATACTCTTTTGATAAGTGAATCATGATTTCTTAAGGATGATGTAGGTACGTATCAAAATAGAAAATGGAAATATCCACTCTCTCTTTTCTGGGAGAAATTCTTAATTTAAGTTATGTGTCGATGAATAAAACAAAGCGCTAGTATATATCCGTATGAGTAACATAACGTAAATGACTCGTAAACTTGACTTTTTGGTTTAAAAATTTGAAGGATTAGGTTAATAGGTATTCCTATTCGATAAATAAATTCTAGAAAATTTACCGCTATAGGGTTGGAAGATTGTATGAAATCTTAAAGCTTTCTTTTACAAAAACCCTTAACGATGAAAGTTTATACTATAAAAAAATTCTAAGTATAACAAATTGGTCGAAGTCCGCTAGTTTACAATATTAATGCAAAAAACCAAATTGCAATCCAATTGTAGGTCCTATGAGAGCAAAGTAATTTCTTACATACAACATATTCGAGTAATATTTAATTCTTATGGCGAACAGAACATTTGTGAAGGGATTAAAATACATTTCCGTGACAGTGTGTAAACTTGTCACAAGAAGATAAAGACTTTGTTTTGGTTCCTGCGATGCACTGGGTCTATTTCTGCTTATGTCAGATTCAGATGTGTAACAAAGGGGACGGTCCAAAAGTTACGCTCGGAATTTTGTGGTAACTCTACAAATAGAAAATAGAACGCAATATTATTTATCCTTCTATCGACTTCAAACAAAGAGTTGGTAATAATATCTCTATATATATTTATAAGATGTATTTATCCATTGTGATAACAATGTTTATGTTTAGTTTCGGGCAAGGCAAGGGGGACGGTAAATTAGAAATATTGGTCGACCTACTTTACTCATTTGCTTTATACTTGGAAAGTTATAAACTACTCGAATAATAAAAAAAGATCCGAATGTAATAGGAAAAATATTAGAGGTGACACAAGCACAGAGCGTTATTTGTTAATTTGACGAGCTGTACATCGTTATCCAATAATCTAACATACAGTCACTTCCGGATAATGAACTTTTGTTTTACTACAACAGCAGCTGCAGTCAAGGGTTTGACTGCAATCTCACCTAGTGGTAAGTGATGAGGCAAAAGAGATGGTAACGGGCTAAACTGTCAGGGGTTTGGCAGTTTTATTAAACCCTTACTCTAAGTCTTAGCTATTTAGCTAGCTAATATATACTCCTGTCACCAGACCAGAGAAAATCCAGAAATTATAAATTCCAATTTGTTCCTATCGGGAACTGCCCACTGATAAAAAAGACCACAGCGAGTATCTACAAATGTGCCAGGGAGGTCGCCAATTTAAAATGGATTAACGCACTCGACTATTTCAAAAGCTCATGCGCATAAAAAAAGTGTGTCAGAACGTATGTACACGTCAATCATCGGTCGTTTTTTTTCATTCACTGGGTGTCCTTGCGAATGAGTGCTGCGTCACGCACTAACTCTGTTGTTTATAAAATAAACGGCCAAGTACGAATCGCATTTGTGCGACGAAGGCTCCGTACTCCAGAAGAAAAGTTATTGAAGGCATCATCATCATATCAATCCATTACTGGCCCACGGCCCACTACAAAGCACAGATCTACTTCTGCAATGAGCCTGCCGTAGTCCAATACGCTGGCCCAGTTGTGGGTCTGAACAAATTAACGTGAAATAGCCATACAGTGTTTTGTCACGCTCTGACATTTGGGTGGTGGTGACACTGGAAATGTGACAGAACATCATGCTATTCCGATTAAACAAAAACATCGGATCAGATAATAAGATAACAATCCCTACTAATATTATAAATGCGAAAGTAACTCTGTCTGTCTGTCTGTCTGTCTGTTACCTTTTCACGCCTAAACCGCTGAACCGATTTTGATGAATTTTGGTATAGAGATAGATGGAACCTTGGGAAAGGACATAGGGTACTTTTTATCCAGATCCCGATCCCGATCCCGGAATTATACGGGTGGAAACGCAGAGTGCAGTTGTGTATCGTATATCCCTACTAAATGAATTTTGGTATAGAGATAGATGGAACCTTGGAAAAGGACAAAGGCAACCTTTTATCCCGATCCCGATCCCGATCCCGTAATTATGCGAGTGATAGATAACGCAGGGTGCAGTTATGTATCGTATATGCCTACTAAATGAATTTTGGTATAGAGATAGATGGAACCTTGGGGAAAGACATAGACAGTCTGTCTGTTTCGTTTTCACGCCTAAACCGCTGAACCGATTTTGATGAATTTTGGTATAGAGATAGATGGAACCTTGGGAAAGGACATCTTTACTTTTTATCCCGATCCCGATCCCGGAATTATGCGGGTGAAAACGCGGGGTGCAGTTATGTATCGCATAATTCAAATACTCCTAGCCAGCTTTTAGAATACTTTCTGCCTGACATGTCCATCAGGCCCATCGGCCTATACACTATGAATGTGTGAGTGTGACGATGCATGGTGTGGTGTGGCGGGGCTGGCGGGCGCGGGCGCGCTGCGCGGCGCGGCGGCAAAGACGTGCGGGGGACGCGGATGGCTCGGTGGGAGGAGTGTAGATCACAAAGTATGCTTACCCGAACGGGCAGACACGTGAGGGCAGACGTCGTTGGCGGACGCATGCGATATCTACAATTTTGAGCTGCAACGTATTCGCTTTCTTTACGTTTTCATTGGTGTTTAGGGTTTCTTGGATAAGCATTTTGTGTTATTTACTTAGTTGTTTTGGTTGTTATTATTAGTTTAGCATAAGTTAGTAGTAGGTAGAATTATAGTTAATAGGTAAAATAAATACTTTAATTCATTTTGTAGGATAGGTATAAAATTGTAGTAGATTAGTAGGCAGGTTTTTTTAAGTTTTTTCACATTTAGTAAGTAGTTACGGTACCTAAGAAGGTCAGCATAGTTTTTATTGAGTATTAATAGGTAAGTAATGTTGTTTTGTGAATAAAATAGTTCCAGTAGTTTCGCATATAATTTTATCGATTCATTTTGTTTTTATTCCATGTGGATAGTATATTTTTTTTAACATTTAGTTTTAGTTTAGCAATTCGTTTTGTTTTTGTTTTATTTCATGTGTATAAGTTCCTACCTTAAGTATAGTTTCGTACTCAGTACCTTTAACTAAATTTTTTTGTCAGCTAAAGAATTTTTTTTTGCATAAGTACTTACCTGTTTTTATTACTTTAGGTAGGTAACTGGTTAAGTAATATGCCTCGCAAGCGTAAATCTAATTTAGCGCGTAGCTCTAAAAGAGCTCGAACTGCGCAAGTAGCTAGATCCCAAGAATCTGAGGAGCAGACTCAGGCCCGGCAGATTTTAGATGCTGAGCGACACGCAACGCAAAGAGCTGCCGAGACCTATGATCAAACTCAGGCCCGGCAGATTTTAGATGCTGAGCGACACGCAACGCAAAGAGCTGCCGAGACCTATGAACAAACTCAGGCCCGGCAGATTTTAGATGCTGAGCGACACGCAACGCAAAGAGCTGCCGAGACCTATGAACAGACTCAGGCCCGGCAGATTTTAGATGCTGAGCGACACGCAACGCAAAGAGCTGCCGAAACCTATGAACAGACTCAGGCCCGGCAGATTATAGATGCTGAGCGACACGCAACGCAAAGAGCTGCCGAGACCTATGAACAGACTCAGGCCCGGCAGATTTTAGATGCTGAGCGACACGCATCATTGATAGCTGCAGAGATGCCAGAAGAATCCCAAAGACGACGTGTGTTAAATGCTGAACGGCAGTCAGAAAGGAGAAATGCGTTTACAATGTATACATGGGGAGCATTCCACAATGCTGCTTTTGATTATGACCCATCGATTGAGTATAATAACCATCGATTACTTCTCATAGGTGGAATGGATAAAAAATGTATACATTGTGAAGCACTCAAGTGGAAAGAAGAAACTCCGGGTATGTGTTGTTCTGGTGGCAAGGTTTCAATTCCAATACTTGGAGAACCAGAGGAACCATTGAAGTCTTTACTTTTAGGTGATAACAACGAATCGCGGCGTTTTTTAATCAAAATAAGGAAATATAATTCATGCTTTCAAATGACGTCATTTGGTGTAGAAAATGAGGTGGTTATGCCTGGGTTTTCATCTACTTTTACAATCCAAGGTCAAATCTATCATAGGATTGGTTCTTTGCTTCCTACAAATAATGAGCAACCAAAATTTTTACAGATTTATTTTATGGGAAATGAAAACGACGAGGTTGACCGCAGGTGTCAAAACATTCAATTAGTAGAAAAGGATATTGTCTTAAAGATTCAGAGAATGTTGCATGAGCCTAATAAACACTTTCACAACAGCCTTAGAAAGAATGCCGGGAGATGATTATAAGTTGGTGATTCACCCAGATCGTACACCAAGTGGGGAACACGAAAGACGATATAATGCACCTTTAATAAATGAAGTCGCAGCCATGGTTTGTGGTGAACAGTTTGCTTCCCGTGATATAGTTTTACATGCCCGTGATAACACACTAACTAGGGTGCCGGATACACATAAATTTTACGATGCGTTACAATATCCGCTAATATTTAGCAAAGGGCAAGAAGGGTATCACTTTCAAATTCCACAAGTCGATCCTGTAACTGGCCTGCACTTGCCTAACAAAAAGGTATCATGTATGGACTTTTATGCCTTTCATATCATGATTAGAGAAAATGATTTTAATATTATATCACGATGCAGGCAACTGGCCAATCAGTTTTATGTTGATATGTACGTTAAGGTAGAAAGTGAACGATTACGATACATAACATTAAATCAAACTAAATTAAGAGCAGAAAATTATATCCACCTTCAAGACGCAGTAGCGAATGACGCTAATCTAAATCCAAATGATATTGGTAGAACGATAATTTTACCGTCTTCATTTGTAAATAGTCCGAGGTACTTACACGAATATACTCAGGATGCGTTTGCTTATGTACGTACATATGGTCGCCCTGACTTATTCGTTACGTTTACTTGCAACCCAGCATGGCCGGAAATAGTAAATGAATTAATGCCGGGTCAAAGCGCGATTGATAGGCATGATGTAGTCGCAAGAGTTTTTAGGTTGAAAGTTAAAAAACTTATGTCTGTTATTTCCAAAGGCAGAATATTTGGAGAAGTGATCTGCTTTATGTATTCCATAGAGTGGCAGAAGCGTGGCCTACCACATGTCCACATATTATTGTGGTTAAAAGACAAGTTGAGACCCGATCAAATTGATAATATTATCAGCGCAGAAATACCCGATCCAAGCACTGACAAGACACTTCATGATATTATAGTTAAAAACATGATTCATGGTCCATGTGGACCTGAAAATCCTCAGTGCCCTTGCATGAAAGATGGAAAATGCACAAAGAAATTTCCTCGCAAATTACACAAAGACACTGTCCACAGTGAAAACGGATACCCACTCTATCGTAGAAGAGCACCAGCAGACGGAGGTCGAACGGCATCTGTGAAACTACGAAATGGGAGTTACGTCACTATTGATAATAGTTGGGTGGTCCCTTATTCCGCTATTCTATTAAAAATATTTAACGCCCATATAAATGTTGAGGCTTGCAGTTCAGTGCGCGCTATCAAATATATCTGCAAATATATTAACAAAGGCAGTGACCAAGCTATTTTCAATTTTAGGAGCACAGAGCTTGCAAATCGCGTAAATGAAGTACATACATATCAATCTGGTCGTTATGTTAGCAGCAACGAAGCCGTGTGGCGGTTATTAGGGTTCCCGTTGCACGAAAGGCACCCCACCGTTACACATCTAAGTGTACACTTAGAGAACGGTGAACGAGTTTATTTTACAGAAGATAATTTCCACGAGCGACTATCTACTCGACCAAAAACTTTGCATAAGAGATGAGTTTGCAAGAACTCTTATGTATGCTGAGGTACCGAGATATTACACATGGGACGCAACCAGAAAAACTTGGAAACGCCGAATTCAAGGAACTTCGGTTCAGAACTGGCCTGGTGTCAAATCTGGAGATGCCTTAGGACGGGTTTACACAGTCCATGTTACTAACATGGAATGTTTTTGTTTAAGGATGCTTCTACACCATGTGCGTGGGCCAACCTCTTTCAATGATCTCAAAAAATACAACAATCAAGAATTTTCAACATTTCGAGAGGCATGTGAGGCAAGAGGATTATTGGAGGATGACAATCATTGGAATATAACACTGGAAGAGGCTGCACAATGTAGATCAGCGGCCAAGGTGAGAATGCTTTTTGCTATACTAATAGCGACATGTGGGCTTTCAAACCCTCAACAACTGTGGGAAAGGTACAAAATTCAAATGGCCGACGATATTTTACACAGAGTACAACATCATAATCCAAACGTTACATACAATGATTTCATTTTTAATGAAGCCCTAACAAAGATAGAAGACCAAGTCATAACTATAACTGGGAAAGATTTGTCAGATTTTGGGTTGAGCAGGCCGCAAAGAACTGGGGAAGTTTGCAGTGATATAATAAGAGAATTGAGTTACGATGCTGCTTCTTTACAACAACAAATATCTGAGTCTGTTCCGCGTCTAAACCCAGAACAAAGATTAGTTTTTGAGAATGTTGTGCAAAAAATCGAAAGTGGCGAAGGTGGTTTATTCTTTTTGGATGCGCCAGGAGGCACGGGTAAAACATTTCTTTTAAATTTACTTTTAGCCCAATTTCGTAAAGATAAAGGAGTTGCTGTTGCTGTAGCTTCTTCTGGAATAGCAGCTACGTTACTTAATGGTGGCCGAACGGCACATTCAGTACTTAAACTGCCATTGAACTTAGCTCATGAGGAAATGCCAGTTTGTAACATTACTAAAAATAGTGACCGTGGACGAATGTTACAGCAATGTAAGCTGTTGGTTTGGGATGAATGTACCATGTCCCACAAAAGAGCGATAGAAGCACTAGATCGGACCATAAAAGATATTAAGAGTAACCAAAGTATCATGGGTGGTATGGTGGTACTTTTAGCTGGCGATTTTAGACAGACTCTGCCGGTAATTACTAGAGGCACGCCGGCAGATGAAATAAATGCATGTTTAAAAGCGTCTCCATTATGGGTGCATGTAAAAAATTTTTGTCTGACTACAAATATGCGAGTACAACTGCACAGTGATACACAATTGGTGCAATATGCGGATGCTCTTCTGAAAATCGGAGAAGACCGTATGGAAACAAATAGTGACGGAATGATTACATTGAATCGTGAATTTTGTAATGTTGTCTGTAACATGGATGACTTAAAGAACAACGTCTATCCCGATCTTGCAACCAATATGAAGAACAAACAATGGCTGTGCGAAAGGGCAATTTTAGCACCGACAAACGAAGTAGTGGGGCAGATCAACGAACAAATCATGTCAGATGTGGAAGGTGATTTTGTTGAGTATCTGTCCGTAGACAATGTCATGGACACTGAGCAAGTGACATCGTTCCCTGTAGAATTTCTTAACTCCTTAGAATTATCGGGGGTGCCTTCCCATAAGTTGAGGCTAAAAGTAGGTGTCCCGGTCCTGTTGATGCGAAATCTTGACGCACCAAGAATGTGTAATGGCACACGTCTACAAATTACACACCTGGGACGCAATATTGTGAGAGCAATAATTATGACAGGAACAGCAAAGGGAGAAGAAGTGTTAATTCCCCGTATTCCAATAATCCCTACCGATTTGCCATTCCAATTCAAAAGAGTACAATTTCCCCTGAAAGCAGCATTCGCTATGACGATAAACAAAGCTCAAGGACAGACACTCAAAGTAGCTGGTGTTCATTTAGAAAAAAACTGTTTCTCCCATGGGCAACTGTATGTGGCGTGCTCACGAGTATCGAGTCCACAAAACCTACATGTTTTGACCAAAGAAGGAAAAACAAAAAATGTCGTATACAAAAACGTATTAAACTAAGTTAAGTCAGGGATCAGGGTCAGGAAAAGTCTACCTATGTTAATCTCAATAATTCAATGTGCCGGCTTCATTAGAATCGTTTCATTATAGTTTCAGAGCCTATTCAGTCCAAACAAATTTACACGAAGTAGTAGTTCTACGCAGACGAAGTCGCGGGTAACAGCTAGTATATAATAAAATACACATATTAAAAAGATACTCTTTTGATAAGTGAATCATGATTTCTTAAGGATGATGTAGGTACGTATCAAAATAGAAAATGGAAATATCCACTCTCTCTTTTCTGGGAGAAATTCTTAATTTAAGTTATGTGTCGATGAATAAAACAAAGCGCTAGTATATATCCGTATGAGTAACATAACGTAAATGACTCGTAAACTTGACTTTTTGGTTTAAAAATTTGAAGGATTAGGTTAATAGGTATTCCTATTCGATAAATAAATTCTAGAAAATTTACCGCTATAGGGTTGGAAGATTGTATGAAATCTTAAAGCTTTCTTTTACAAAAACCCTTAACGATGAAAGTTTATACTATAAAAAAATTCTAAGTATAACAAATTGGTCGAAGTCCGCTAGTTTACAATATTAATGCAAAAAACCAAATTGCAATCCAATTGTAGGTCCTATGAGAGCAAAGTAATTTCTTACATACAACATATTCGAGTAATATTTAATTCTTATGGCGAACAGAACATTTGTGAAGGGATTAAAATACATTTCCGTGACAGTGTGTAAACTTGTCACAAGAAGATAAAGACTTTGTTTTGGTTCCTGCGATGCACTGGGTCTATTTCTGCTTATGTCAGATTCAGATGTGTAACAAAGGGGACGGTCCAAAAGTTACGCTCGGAATTTTGTGGTAACTCTACAAATAGAAAATAGAACGCAATATTATTTATCCTTCTATCGACTTCAAACAAAGAGTTGGTAATAATATCTCTATATATATTTATAAGATGTATTTATCCATTGTGATAACAATGTTTATGTTTAGTTTCGGGCAAGGCAAGGGGGACGGTAAATTAGAAATATTGGTCGACCTACTTTACTCATTTGCTTTATACTTGGAAAGTTATAAACTACTCGAATAATAAAAAAAGATCCGAATGTAATAGGAAAAATATTAGAGGTGACACAAGCACAGAGCGTTATTTGTTAATTTGACGAGCTGTACATCGTTATCCAATAATCTAACATACAGTCACTTCC
Source organism: Pararge aegeria (assembly GCF_905163445.1). Lineage (NCBI taxonomy): Eukaryota > Metazoa > Arthropoda > Insecta > Lepidoptera > Nymphalidae > Pararge > Pararge aegeria. The sequence continues at coordinate 4,328,902 of NC_053181.1, forward strand.
GGATAATGAACTTTTGTTTTACTACAACAGCAGCTGCAGTCAAGGGTTTGACTGCAATCTCACCTAGTGGTAAGTGATGAGGCAAAAGAGATGGTAACGGGCTAAACTGTCAGGGGTTTGGCAGTTTTATTAAACCCTTACTCTAAGTCTTAGCTATTTAGCTAGCTAATATATACTCCTGTCACCAGACCAGAGAAAATCCAGAAATTATAAATTCCAATTTGTTCCTATCGGGAACTGCCCACTGATAAAAAAGACCACAGCGAGTATCTACAAATGTGCCAGGGAGGTCGCCAATTTAAAATGGATTAACGCACTCGACTATTTCAAAAGCTCATGCGCATAAAAAAAGTGTGTCAGAACGTATGTACACGTCAATCATCGGTCGTTTTTTTTCATTCACTGGGTGTCCTTGCGAATGAGTGCTGCGTCACGCACTAACTCTGTTGTTTATAAAATAAACGGCCAAGTACGAATCGCATTTGTGCGACGAAGGCTCCGTACTCCAGAAGAAAAGTTATTGAAGGCATCATCATCATATCAATCCATTACTGGCCCACGGCCCACTACAAAGCACAGATCTACTTCTGCAATGAGCCTGCCGTAGTCCAATACGCTGGCCCAGTTGTGGGTCTGAACAAATTAACGTGAAATAGCCATACAGTGTTTTGTCACGCTCTGACATTTGGGTGGTGGTGACACTGGAAATGTGACAGAACATCATGCTATTCCGACGTTATAACACGTTTATGTTGTATAACCCTATGAGTTTATCTAACTTTAGTGTATTGAAACCTTCGGAATCGGTCTGTGATACAAGTGTGTCTAAACGTTTCTTATACTTAATTAAATTTTGTAAGGAAGGCTTCATTATTTTTTAATTATATTTTTTATAATTAAAAAATAATGCAGCAGCAGCAGCAGAATTATTTCGCCTCGCCAAATATAGACAAGAATTTACAAAGCTCACTGCCAAACTCCGCTAGTTGGAGAGGCACCGCAAGAAGAAGAAGAAGTAAAAAAAAAGGAGGTAAGAGCTGTGTTAACTTTTAAACTCTGTATTAAATTTCATGGGACACATCCAGTCCCGAAAACAGACCTTCGGGTTCAAAGCCCTAGAAACGATAATAAAATTGCAAAAAGATGTTGGAAAAGAGGAACGGCTGTTTCTATTTCCGGTCTCTTCTTGGTAAAATCTGCAAAATTTTAGAAGCTACTGTAAAACAGACATGACGTTTCGAAATTTCTTACAAAGTAGAGAGGCTTTCTACTTAAATAAATATATATATATATCACATATATATATATAAATATATATGGCTAGAAATGCATAAATTTTACAACTATTTATAGTAAAGGTATATCTATCGATGAATGCGTTGTATCGCTTAATAGGCGTGGTATCGTATTAATGTGATTATCCAATTAAAGTTGGCGTGTTATTTTACTAATCGTTACCGTTCATTAAATAGAACGGTGAATTACTATCGTATTGCAATGTTATAATGTGTGACTCTGTTTGGATACAGAAAGTTGATCTAGTTACACACGTTTAAACATCAATTTTCTCGATAGAGACTTTATGTTGTAGCTCTGGCTGCGCTCCGTAGTTTCATTCGTTTTAATTATGAATCGTGCTGGGATTGAATTGACTGCAGATCAATACAGGTATCACCACCGCTCCTCTTCCCATCAACAACGCATCTAGTACAGCGAGGTTACTATACATTTGATGAATTCCTCAATGACAAGGTAGAATGGAAGCAGCCAGCCTCGCTCTCATCTCCCGCAAGATAGCAAAATGATTGTAAATGTTGATGTTGGAAAAGAGCAACTACTGAGTTTCTTGCCGGCTCTTCTCGGTAGAATCTGCTTTCCGAACCGGTGGTAGAGTCACACAAACATGCATACTTGACGTTTCAAAAGTGCTTATAAAGTAGGCCTACTTGAAATAAATGAATTTGAATTTGAATTTGAACAGATACTCTCTCTGACCGCACTTCACACCGTAGAAATAAATACCATCCTCCTCTTCTGGACGCCTGGTATTCTTCTGCTATTCGCAATACCGGATCATTTCCACCGCGCACTTGCAAATTGTGGAACGATCTCCGATCTGATGTTTCCTCCAAAATACAATCTAGGGTTATTCAAGAGGCGGAGAAACAAACTCCTTAAAAGCCCGCAACGCATCGGTGGCTAATCTAGTGCTGCAGATGTTTATGGGCGGCGGTGATCACTTAACATCAGGTGACTCGGTTGGTTGCTCGTTTGTCCGCTATTTCAGCAGTGAACTGTTTTAGGCTGTTGTTATTAAAAATGCGCTGAAAATTTATCGAATTGTACCGACTGTCGTAGATGCTGAGGATGGCGCAATAATATACAAATACGTTCTTCAACTGTTTATGTATAACATAAATGACATAATACGCATCATCATAATCAGTGACCCATTAATGTGCCCACTAATTAGGGACGTAGTGGACTACGGCCCTAATTAGTCCAGGACTCGCGCAGGTCCAGTGCGGATTGGTATACTTAACACGCCCTTGAAATCGTCATGTAGAACTCTTTTCTACGATGTTTTCCTGTAGCATTAAAGTAAGTGATATTTAGGAAATTGCTCAAAAGATACATATATTTAGAAGAAGAGGAGATATATTATTGAATACAGAATTTGTTTACTATCATCGTCATCATCAACCCATTACCGGCCCTCTACAGGGCACGGGTCTCATTTCAGGATGAGAAGAAGCTAGGTCGTATTATACGACGCTGGCCAAGTAAGTGCGGATTGCCGCGGTTGAGAAAATTACGGAGTATGTTCTCAACCGCGGCAGGCATGCAAGATGTTTCCTTCACCTTTAAAGAAAGTGATATTTCTTGATAAACGTACAAAGATATTATAATTGTGGTATATTTGGTGTAATAAATAGTCGCTGCATATTATGGGCATGATAATGCAGTAGAAATTATGATGTTAGTTCTTCGAGTCATAAAAGTTATTACTAAATTGAGAGAAAGATGTTCAAATATTTACATGAATTAGGATACTAATTAGTGACATCTCTTGTTTTAAAGTTACTTAAAAGTTTCTTTTTCTTCATTGACTTGACCTACTGCCTTTTTATTTTTTTGTTTTTTTTTTTATTGTGTTCCTTCTTTCTTACCTCCGACATTGTAATCGGAAAATATTTTAGGTCGGTACTATACTTGGCTTTTTTTTTGCCTGCTTTTTCTAAATCTTACATATTTTATATTATTTGTTAATTAAAGTAATGTAAATAACAATAGTTTTCTTACTCTTTTATTTTTTGTTCCTTTTCTCTCCTTTTCGCATTTTTTATTTTGATTTAGCTTAATATAAAACGTTATGTTGATAAACAAATTTTATATAAAGTATAAAATTACTTACTGCCGTAATAATATAATGGTTTTACTACTGAATTAATTGATCTGCGTGATTAATCACTTTCTTTTGGCAATGCAAAATTACAGGAGTAATTTTAAGTGCATTCAGTTTATTTATAAATAAATCATAGCTATTAGGAGATTACGGCCGAATAAATCATTTATGAATACAGATTTCAAATAACTCAGAATTATTTTTCGTGGAATTAACCTGCCACCCACTCGCAACTTTTAAGAAAAAGTATGTAGGTACTGCCACAAATTTTTCTTGACAAATTATTGTGGTTCTAACATGATAAAAACTGATAATCTTGAAAGTACCTATCTACCTAGTGCCTAGAATGATGATATAGTAGTAAGTAGTGTTAGTAGTAAGATGATGGCGATAACCATATTCGTGAGCTATAAAATAAAGCTACGAGGGTTCCAAACGCGTACTGGTCTAAGAAGAAGCCCACAACAAACTAAGCCGGTTGTTATTTTCTGTTTTCACCATCTCACATCGTCATTCAAAATTATTAGAAGAGCCACCTGGTTAGAGCAATATAATTCACACCCAAGCTTTTTTATCGATTACGTAGTCTATAATAGGACTTTTCTATATAAGCTTACGTTTAATAAAAAAACTTTGACAAAGATAGATGATATTAGGGCCTATGCCATGAATATAAGATAATGGTCAAAAAATTCTATAAATTACCCAGAGAACATCTTATTGATCAAATATTTAATAAAATACTTTTTCGCGCTTATTATTACCATTGATAATAATCAGTGATCGGAATAGGTAGAAAATCTTATTTACCTAAACATCGGAAAACTAAGACAGATAACTGTGAATCATTACGACTACATTTTTTTTCGTGAAATCTGCGGGACATCGCTTAAGTATATTTAAAAAAGTTATTACAGAACTTTGCTATTATAAACTCGATAGGTATCTTTAGACAGCAGTCGTACGTTGTCCGTCTCAAAAACTCACCTAGTTATTTTAAGTGTGCGGTTAAATCGTGAGCGCTTTATTTGACAACTCTTTACCGCGAGCGGAGAGCATCGGCATTTTGTGCATCCAGCTAAATGGGTACTTTCACCAATACTAACATGCCAATATACCGCGTCGGCTACAGACGGACGTGGATGAATCGTGAATTTACTCTACACTCTATTTTTTTTTCTATGTATATGTGTGTGTATCCACATCTTGATGAAATATGCTACATTATATATAATAGCATTTATTCCGGAAATGGACGTATGATACTAGTTATACTAGGGTAATGTTCCGGAAGGCCGGGGACTTTAAACAAAAACCTTCGTTACTAAAGCAAGGCTGTAAAACTAAAACGATCTTAGTCAAGTTTTGCGAAGAGATTGCATTGAGAAAAACAGTATTTTTAAAACCAAAAAAATCGCGTAGGTACGAATTCGGGCAACAGCTAATGTGATTATAAGTTCCAATCTTGAATAGCTGCAGTTCTATTCTATCAAAGACAAAAAAAAATGAGTGTCGGTGTGTGAATGAGATATATAATAACCTCATATTAGGTTCATATCGATCATTTGAACAATATCATAATCACAGACGTTTAACATTTTTTTGTCTATCTGTAGCATGGCTATAGCTATTTATTACGCGTATTAAACATCTTCTAATATCAGCCTTCCAATACGGCTACATAATTGTAACTACACAACGTCCATTACCGTGCACTCTCTTTCCAGTCTTGTCTTCCTAGTATTTATTTTAACCTGACACACTGCATGTTTTACTAGCATGTCAGAAATAAAAAAATGTATTATATAAATAAATTGAAATAAAAATGTGTTTTGTAATGGAAGAGCGAGATCTTCTGGCACAGGTTTTAAACGTAACAGAAGTTCTCCGCCTTATCTGCTATTGTTTTATGTGGTCAAATAAATTTTCATTTAATTTCAATAAGTTGTCATGTTATGCCTGCTTCTATCTAATACATAAGTTATCTTTTTCTTACTATATATGCCAAGTGCCAGAGACAAATTCAATTAGGTATTCATTGTAACGACATCTCCTCAGGATGTAGCTGGGTTGGAGCGAAACTTGCGTAGAGAATACATTGCTAAAGATTTGTAATTATAAGGAATCAAAATAATTTTATATGTATAAGGATTGAGGAAATTATAAATTACACCATGCAAGATTCTCCTGCTTTTCGCGGAAATAGCATATAGCAAATTAAGCTTAATTTCCATGATTATTTTTATAAAGCCTGATGCCCATTGTCAGTAAACTTAGGCATCGTCTAATTCAAACTCCTATCGACTTAGGCGACAGAAAAAAACGTTTCACCAACTCTTCGGTGATAACTATTGTGTTGTTTGTTAATGAGGCATTGGCTGGTCTTTAGTGCATTAAGGTACATACTAGCCAAATATTATGTTTACTGTCTGCGAGCTAACCTCGAACGTTTCCACGACATCGAGACGTCATTTAATTGCTCCAGTGCACGCGCCAATGCCGTACGGCTGGTAGGCCGCTGCGGTTCCATGAATGGGGAGTACAAAAAGAAGTTTAGACAATAGGTCATTGGGGAAAACTGAAGGAAATCAACTGTAACAATACTATTTTATGTAACTAGCTACTGCCCGCGTTTACTACTGCTTTTAAAAATCCCGTGGGAACCTTGTTATCCCTGGATAGAAAGTAGTATAAGGTAGGTACTCTCCGTCCTTTCAACTGATAAAAACGAAGTTGATTAATTGCTTAAATAGGGCGTGAAGGACAAACAAACACGAAGTACCTGTAACGACCTGTAACGTTTTCATATTGAACACAATACACTAACAATCTTTTTCTGTTAGGTCTTTCAGCTATTATTGCTGAGTTGAGATGTGGAAGGATAAACAAACACATTTACACATATTATGTGGACATGTTCCACAACTAATTCCAGAAGTCAATTTTAGTACAAAGTTGTGTTAAAAATGTACACAGTGACAACCAGTGACAATCAGCTGTTTTTACATTAAAGGTAAAATGGTGTCACGGGCTTACTATGCGATCAGCAAACAGGTCACGTTCCTAGATAAAATTAAATCAATAATTCACATATTAAAAGCAGCCTTTGTGGGCCGATGATTTCTAATACGCCCGACTAATCGTCCGATTATAAGATTGCATGTAAATTGTAATGCATACGAGGCCTATCATAAGCGAATGGCAATCTCAGGTTACACGGCCTTCCGCTCTCGATTCGATTACAAACGACGCCGGTGACGTTGCGCTGGCGCCGGGCGGAGACCCTTTTGCATTGTCAATACGCCTTGGGAATACTCCAAGAACTCATTAGAATTGTAAGTACGTTGATCGGCCATGACGATAAGAGACAACATCTACTGTTAAAATAAGGCGTACAGATACATTTTTTTAAGGCCTTGAGTGCAATCTCACCTGTTGTAAGTGAGTAGCGGTGTAGCTTAGTAAGATGGTAGAGGGCTAACCTGTTATGGCACTTATAATTAACCTGTAAGCCAAATCAGTTTCTACGCACGTCTTAGGATAAAAATTTATCTTCTCCCACAGCTTTATCAAATCTCAGAGCACTGAGTGGAAATAATATCCAAATAATATAAAATAAACGGGAGTAAACTTATCCTATTCCATGCTCCCGTGCTTTAGCAGGTGGACACGGTAATTATATGCCTTGTTAGGGGATATGATCGGGAGATAAAAAAATTATCCCTTACCCGTGCTAGCCATGCCGGGCGAAACCTCACCTTCCATAGGATTACAACTTGAATCCTCCGCGCTGTGTTAATACGAGTTAGCGGACATTAACCGTATATAAAACATGATAATGATAAAAACCGGAAACAAAAGTTTAACGTGCTTTCTGATGCAAGGGGGTGTGTTCTTATTACTCAATTCGATCTTCGAAATAGCCTATACATAATTAAATTGGTCGCTCTAATTAGCCTTAACTACTAGGCTATTTATTATGACAGACTGTGGCGGCATTCACTTAATTGGATCCTCTCGTAATTAGATGTACTCGTAAAGCACATTAACAAGTTCTCCCACAGTTTGTAATATCAATTAAGAGTACAGAAGATTCACTTCTTCATCAGCATTACTTTTGATAAGATAGGTACTTCAACAAAAATTTGCGTCGCGGTTCACTTACTTTACTATATTGACCTACGCAGCGACATCCGAGTTAAATTCAATCTAATTACTATGTACGATGGCTTTTAATAGATTTGAATAAGTAATATTTAGGGTTTTGCTCACGACGCTGCTGGCACCATTTAATGTCAAAATTTTTACGTTTTGAGAGAAAAAAGACTATATGTAATAAATATGTAGATACGCATGCAACCACAATCTCATCCGACAAAACATGACTTAACTTTTGATTTAAATATTGTAAAAGGTTGCGGGTTCCTGTGTTTTTAAAACTTAGTAAGTATAAACGTGAACTTAGGAAAAATGCTTTTTGACACCTGAAATTTTTACGCGTTGTACACATTTAGAATAAACGAAAAACACGTATGCGGCGGTACTGACGTCATCACATTACGCATTTACAGCAAAGCTGCATCCGTTCGCAACGATTTGACGTGCAACTGTGGCTTGACGGTTTTATAGCTTATAATCAATGAGTCAAAGATATAATAACGACAGAAGTTCTTGCCCACGAATCGGTAACATATTTTTGTGTAATTACTATCGATACCAATACCAAAGATGATATTTGTTGTACATATTATATATTCTTCTTCACATGAACCCATTACCGGCCCACTACAGAGCAGTGGCGTGCATAGTGGGTATGCACAGGGTGTGCAGATGATATCAAATGAAGAAAATCTCCAGCACGAGTCCTAAATACTTAAGGGTAGGCTTTTAATAACTTTTATAATGTCTATCCTTAAGTTTTTTATAACTCGTACTGGAGATTTTCTTCATTTTATATCATCTGCATACCCTATGCATACCCTCTATGCACGCCACTGCTACAGAGCACGGGTCTTCTCCCACAATGAGGTGTTAATGCCGTAGTCCACCACGCTGGCCCATAGGTGGACAATTGATTGCTTGTACATATTAAATAAATTTTATTTAGTACCCTACATCGAATGTCTGAAAAGTACATAGTAAAAGTATTAGTATTGTTATGTACCTATTTTTAAAAAATCAACGTAAACAAATAAATGGGCTTTTATACAACTTTCTGACCCCAATTTTAGTACAAAATTCTGTATTGATAAATAGTCTATAATATTCGATTCATCGAATTATCGAAAAGATTCGATTATCATTTCGATTTTGATCATCTACCTGCCGTCAAACTACCATTTAAATCAGTTCAGCCGTTCCGAAGACTAGTCTGGACATAAGATTTTTGTCTATTTGATTGACAAACAGACAAAATTTTATGAAACGTGTATGATATCGCTCACCAATACGCTTGATAAAACAGTTACTTCGATATAACATATAGAAAATTTCATTTATTTCGCAGCATACTAACTTAATTAGGTGGCTTACTAGACAATCACTTACGAAAAGGAGGATAGTGAAGTTAACGATGTTCGATTTTAAGAAAGCGCGTCTGTTGCTGAATGCAAAGAGCGGGCCAGTCACTTTTTTAGCCGGTCCGTGACTCGGATGCGTTGCGCGTGAGTCACGCCGTAGGGTTGCCACCCGTAGTTTTGCCGAGCGAAACCAATATAACTAGCGTCACATAATACGAGCGATTGTAAACTTCAAAAATTCAACGGTTCAGGGTTTGAGGTAAAAAGCGAATGATAGTTATGCAATTGCAGATCTCTATATACTACCTAGGATTATATGAATAGTTTTGTTTTTAAAAATATTTATAAATCGGTAAATAATTAGTTATAATGTTTTATGTTAACTATTATTCATGTTTAAAAAATATTTAGTTTTTTAAGACTTTTAATGCACAACTTTCACTGTGGTCAATTTTTCGTATAAAGGTATGTTTAGATGAACACATTAAAATCAACTAAGAATCGGTGTAGATTAGAAAGAGCACCGAATAAAAAACAACTTACTTTATGACTAGATATAAAAGGAATTGCGTTGGGTACAATATGGTAAATTATTAAAAAATGGCTTCGCATCTATTATTTTAACTTATTGTACTGTAGATTTAAATACGTGCAAAAAAGATTTGGCAACCCTACCTTGCGGCATACCGGCGGGCACCATATTCCGTACGTGTCAACTACCTATTTATGTAGCAGGACGAAGCGCAAATAAACAGCATCAAAGGGAGGCAGTTCGGATTCCACTCGGCGGTACTGGCCGCGGGCAAACACAACGAAAAGGAACGCCATTGTCTACGGATAAAGCTATTTTCGCAAATAGATTCTATGCCCTAAGTTAGATCAATAGATCTATAACCAGAACTTAGATCATTAAATACAACTGTACTGTGGACACAAATTAAGAATTTCCAGTTATCTCTTTTCCCTATAACATTGTTGCTAACTAATGGGTAAGCCAGCTCAGGCTAATTAATTAATGGGCGTTAAAGAGTCATTTGTTGAGAAATCAGAAAAAAAGATCTGTAGAAGAAACCTAGTTACAGCGAGTATAATAGAATATTATGTAAAAATACTTTACAAAATATAATAACTTATAATAACTTTATAGAATATAATAACGATATAATAAAATAATAAAATAACGATGATGGGAAGGGAATTGAAAATTGGACAAATGTTAGAGGTATTATTTCGACCTATCCTGGGTTTGATTCCTAGCCAGATTATTTTCAATTTTTGCCTTATACTTATTAAGGTAATGACTTTAAAAAGTTGTCATCCCTTTACAATAGCAGGCTACTACCATCTTAGAAAGCACCATCAGGTGCTATTGCAGTGAAGTGCAATCATATTTTTTTTTTTTAAATGTCATTTATAGAGCTGAGTCACTAGAGGCTATGTAGCTCTTGTGGGTCTGCAACGGATACCATGCAAACTAGCTTTTTCTATGCTTACCTATAAAGCTAACTTATCATAGAATAAAAAACTTTGTCATTTGCATGTTCAAAAACTATCCTAGATAATTTAGACGTTCAATTATATTGCAGGCAGAACTGAGAGCAAAAGCTCTTACCATATGATTTTTATACATTGATTGTCCATAGGTGTAAGAAGTTTTAAATGTAAAAGCTAAGGGTTATTTCAAGTATCTATTTTACAAGATTCTGTTGATTGGTCTATTCCTACATGGATCTGATAAGCTTTGCCTTTAATTATTCCTTAAATTCCTTTTTCTGTAAGGTGTTGGTACATCTATAAGAACTGAGAAAATAATTAATTCAGTGGTCTTTGAGTTCACAACAATCTGTTACAAAGTATTAGTATACTAAGAAAATGATTGAATGGTTTGACAGTGCTCTTTATTGATATAAATCTTTGATTTTTCAATGGTATCTTCAGTACATTCTGTACTGAAAATACATGCATATTGTTCATTATATAGAAATAACCTTATTTCAATTTAAAAAGAAAAATTTAATGAATCGTTGATATATATTGAAAGAATTTATTAGTTTCATCATGAAGTTAATATTCATCTATAAAAATTATAAAACTTTTTCCCTCAGTGTTTAGATCTTTACTATTTCTTGAAAGAAGATAGTTTTGAGTTTTTATGTGGATGAATAATGTAATCTCGATAGTTAAAGGCTGGTTATTTAGTAAAATTGTTATTGCTTATTACAGCTCCTGTATTGAAGATTATAGGGTATACAATACAGGTGGAATGTAAGAGCACAGCTAGTGGAATAATATATTATAATCATAGTCTTGGAATTTAATCAATGCATAAAAATATTATCATAAATGCAAGTTTATCTTATCTCTGGAATAGATTGTGGCTTATAATAATTGCTTTATTATCAGATAGATGGCGCCAAGCAAGGCAAAGTTGACTCACCTTTCATCCTCAGGAGGCGGAGCGGCCTGTGAGTCCTCCTTGCCATCCCCAGTGTCACCAACCTGCAGGCCATCCGGAGCCACATCTGGAGCACCACTATCACTCGCATTCACATTCACATTGCTCACTACTGCGCCACTGATTGAATGAGACACCACTGCACTCACTGGGCTACCAAAGCCCTGACTGTCATGTCCCGGCTGGGCTGTGTTGGTCACATACGCTGTAGAACTGACTGGCATTGACACAACTGGCGAGTTAGTTCCTGACACGGTTGCCTCTACAGGAGCCACACTACTCTGAGACATTACAGGCACCACACCACCATATCCAAGACCCATACTAGTCTGAGATTGAACTACATTTGCATGAACACCTCCACCCATACCAACTGGCATGCTCTGCTGCATAGACATGGGAATATTCTGTTGACCCATAGACATCTGTGCCACAGGTTGATTAGGAACATATTGCACTCCACCCATCTGGCCCTGTCCACTCACTTGCTGTTGCAACATATTTTGTGGCTGAGTCATATGTGTGGGCATTTGTTGACCAACATTGGGTGGCTGGATAAAAATAGGATCTGAGGCAGGCATCTGCATACTGGGCTGATTCCCATCTAGAGTCATTTGCATGTTCTGAGGGGCTGTCATAAGTTGGATGTTTCCTTGTTGCATGCTTCCTTGCTGTGGAGCCATGGTGTGCACGGGAGCTTGTTGCTGTCCACCCATCTGGAGATTAGCCGGCAATGTAGAGCCTTGAGGTTGAGTAGCCATACTCTGTAGATTTGAAGGCAGAGTTGCACCTTGTTGTGATGTAACAATACTAGTCAACACCTCTTGTGGCAAGGTCTGTCCCTGCTGAGACATCTGCGATTGCTGCGCATGATACTGAGGAACATTATGTTGTTGTTGAACCATTGGCTGCTGAGATGATGGAATTGTAGCATTGATCATTGACTGGGGATTAGGTTGCTGATTAACTGCTTGGTTGTACTGTGGCTGTGCAACAGTCATTCCTTGCTGTTGCATCTGTGGATGCATTCCCGGTTGCGGTTGAGATGGCAACTGGTGCATTTGAGATTGCATTTGGGATATCTGTTGATTAGCAGCAGATAATTGGGGTGCTATTTGCATTTGTTGTATGTGATTTGGCATTTGTTGATTCTGCAACGCCTGCATTTGCGCTTGACTAGACAAATGTTGAAGTTGAGCTTGCTGTGTGCCCATCGCTTGTTGGCCCTGTAGGTGATGACTTTGTCCAATATTAGGGATCTGTGCTTGCTGCATCTGATGAATTTGCTGCTGGTTCGGCTGGCCTTGCATAGGCTGCATTTGAATTTGTTGCATTTGCGGTTGCTGCCCAGTCACTTGAGTTAATTGTCCCTGGTTAGGTATGCCTTGCATTTGTGGCATCTGCTGCTGTAATTGCATGTTAGTAAGCTGAGCCTGAGGCAAATGCTGACCCATCTGTTGCATTTGCTGGTTAGGAATTTGCTGCATCTGCTGGGGCATTTGCTGGTGCATGGGTATTTGTTGCATAGCAATCCCTTGGGACTGCGCCATTGCTTGCGACTGTGCAATCACTTGTTGTATCTGGTGTTGGGGATAGCTTTGAGGGATTTGCTGAACCTGCTGTTGCTGTTGTGGCTGAGGATGACTCTGTGGCGCATTCTGCATTGTGATGTGGGTCATGCTTTGCGGATGCTGCTGGCCAACTTGCTGGTTGTTCTGCATGTTTTGATTTGGCATTTGCTGTGGCATCTCTAGAGGAGGAGACTGCACTGACACTGATTGAGTAACAGGCATTTGCTGTTGAACTATATTAATAGGTTGGGTCAAAGATTGTCCCGGGGAAGCCATAGGAAATTGTTTCTGAACACCTTGGTCCATTTGCTGTACAACACTAACTGGATCTTTAGGCCCTTTGTTGGACAAATCATTACACATATCATCATGTTGACTATCGTTTATGACAACACCGCTGTCCGGGGCCTGCAACGTGTTAGTCTCTGTGACATCCAAGTTGTTGTTGAGAGTAATTGGAGCATTCTGCTGGGTTGTAGTATGATCGAGATAATCCATACACATCCACCTGCCACGACGGAAAGGTTCAGTGCTTTCGATTTTAACTACTTTAAATCTTTCATTCCGCACATGTTCTTGTATCTCCTTCATACCTTCCTGCGGTTTGGAGTTGCTTATGAGGTTGATGATACTGCCAGTGCCGGCGTTCGGCACGCTGACGTGCATGTCATTCACTTCGGTATTATTACTATTTGGCACTGCTGCTCCTAGCTGGGGGTTCGCGTCGGGCTGGCCGACGATAGCGAGCCCGTACTGCGAGCTGGTCGGAATGACGGGGGCGCAGCCTAGCGATGCACTAGACGCGTTGTAGAATACGTCGTCTTTTGAAAAGGTGTCTTCCGAGTAGCTCGGCGTTTCATTCTCTATGTCGGTCACCCTTGAGATGTCGTCGGTGTGAGATTCATCAAGATCGTCCGCAGAGTCCTCGCCAGCATCAGTGCTCACCCGAGAGCCAACCGTCACACTGGTTATCTGAAAGGAAGATATTTTCCTTGGGTTATGGGTGGATTGAAGACTCGTCGGGTGAGTCACTCCCTTCTCCGACTCGTTCAGTCGAAGGGATTCACTCGTAGTGCGATGAACGACGTTGTTATACTTGTTTTTTTCACTAGTTTTATGTGACTTTTGAATCAGATTGTCAGCCATTATGCCGTCTGACTCGAATGACTACCTAAAGAAATTTTCACTGTTTATTGGCCTCAGAGACATTTGACAGACTTTTCAATCACAAATATGTATGTAATATAAAACCATTCTACACTCACAATTTCACAAACACAGAAATTTGGCTGATAAAGTTCTTAAAATTCATTAGTAAACACACACAGATGTGAACATCTTTCAGACGGCAGCAACATGGCGGCCATTTATGCGCAATGCATTATGGTTGACAATTTGCAGTAGACTATAGACGACTGTAGACCATTTTTTTTTGTTAAGCTACTGCAGACGATAGATGTCACTACTATCTTAATAAATACAATTCTATTTTCAATAAGTTATAAATAAAAAAAATTTGAAAAATATAAAACATAATTTATTTTTGTTTTTCTATTTGTTTATCACAATAAACTAAAAATCAGGACAAAGGAGTCTACTGTAATATTGTGGTACTGTATGAATTCGAAAACTAAATGGAAATATGAAACTGCAAATTTTATATGTATGTAGGATAAGTAAACAATAGTAAATTCTACATTTACTATACATTTTATTTAAAAGTAAATGAAATGTAATTATTTTCAAAAACTGACAAAAAGATTTCTTCGTTAGTTTTAAATAAGGTCTGCAATGTTATTAAGAAATAGATATAACACGTATGAAACATAATAACCAATTTTAAAATATTTATCACGAATGAAATAAAGTTTCATTTCACTATAAATACCTATTTATACTATTAATAATGATAAAACTTAGGATAAAAAAATAGCTATTGAAAATTCTGAAATATAATATTTTATCTGTGGGCACAAATGTAAAATTTATAAGGTTTACTACTCGTTAATAGATGGCGCTTAGATAAATAATCTGTGTCCTTTGTTCTTTCCTTCACCAGTAGGTGGCCTTGTAACTAAAAAACTCGAACATTTAAAATTATAAAAAGTAAAAATCGTGACCATTTTATTCAAAACTTTTAAATCTTTACAAACCGAGCCTTTACATATTATAAACTGCTACGTAGAACAGGGAAATTGAAAACATCAATTTTCAATTCTTTTTACTTAACTTGTGTGGCACGGTCTACTTACTGCCGAATTTCAAGATTATAGGTCACCTAGATAAACTTTTGTAATAAATGTCGTGTAGCATTGGAAATGTAACCCAGTGTTGTCTCGTTCTGACAGATTGAAAGATACTGTTAGTTGGAGTGCGACAAAACACTGCATATTCTGATGTTACAGCCAGTTTATTGATAAAGGGGTAAGTTTATCCGTAAAGGTTTTAATGAAATTTTATAATTAAAGAATTAATGGCGGTCACTTCCCTGTTAATTATCAATACAAGCTTCGAACTTTATATTCTCGAAACTTCTACAGCAATTAGAGAATACCTATTCCAGAATAAGTTTTAATTCGAGCAGTTAACGGGAACCAAAAATGGGGGTAAACACCATCTTTTAGCCCGCTTGAAATCTCACAAGGTCGTAAATAATGATGGATGGCCCGCTACCGCGGGCTAGTCTGTTATGCGGTATGGCAGATGTACCAAGCAGGTTTCTACACGGTGTCGTACCAGAATGCTCGATCGTTTATGGCGGCACGTCTTTGTTAATAACTAGCAATATCCCACAAGATCAGACCAGAGAAACATCCCAAATAATAACATTCCAAAACTATCCCTGCCGCGGAACCCGTTACTTTCAGGGAGGTCGTCAAAGAAACGTTGCTAGCACTGTACTAGTTGCAGCAAAAGATTAAGAAAGAATTGTTGTGCAGGATTTGACGGAGCTATGAAGGAAAATTGATATAACGAGACGATTTTTGAAGGTCTTTAAAGTATTTTTTGCTACAGTGGCTTTAGGGTGCCTCTAGTCCCACCTTTAATTCCGTATTAGAGAGGAAGCCTGTGACCAGCTGAGGTTAATGATGATTATTTTCACAATCATGGAAGAGAAATGTCAAGTTCTGAAGTTTGGCAGTTTAGACAATTTTTTCACGGAATACCTAAACGAGTATTATTTATTTCCTGATTGTCGTTATCTACATCTTTATCTTTTTCTCGACATGGATTTACAATAATTCATAATCAAGCATGTCAAATACCATTAAATTTTATTGTAAAAACAAAACATTTTATTGTAGAAATACCTAATCCTAACTAACTTACTACAACTTTGATTTGATTACGACTTTACGCCTTTACTTCTAAACCGATAATCCTGAAACGCTTCGGTTAAACAACGTTGTCGGAGATGCAAAATAGGGACCTTTCTTCCTGAAAAAAATAGGTTCTGTTCCTGAGGGATGGAAAATAACTTCTAAAAAAGGACAGTCCGAATTAATAATAAAACCTATATAAACGCCTGTGTAGCGGCTTGCATGAACTGGTGCGTTGATGTATGGGTATATTATTGATAAATAATTAGAATGATATAATTGAAACTTACGATAAAGAGCAGCAAGGACCTCGAGGGCTATTTCACGATGAGCTTCATCTCGAGAACTAAACTAAGATCAAACCAGAAGCGCCCCGACCTCAGCTATTATCTGCAAGGTCTCCGGATCATCAGTCGATTTAGCCATCCCCACCAATCGCCGTGACACTTCTTAAACGAGGATAATTTGCTATTATTTGAAAATTGGCGTCCCGCGACGTCCGCTTCGCAGTCGCTCGGGAGCACGGGACCCTCCTGGCTTCCCGCGACCACCGACGTAAGACGTGTACCTAATCCTTAAATAAATAATCGTCGTACAGACAACCTCTGCCGTTCCGAGCGTCAGTCGATAAGATATATCTAGAGCACTAACACTGAAACCCAGTAATGAAAATGTGAATAGTCGTGAATGGGAAATGGCGAGATCGTTAGACGATATCACGAAAAAGTGCACCGACGAAGACAACGTTATGGACGACGACAGCGAAGACCCCCCAGGATGTCTCCGCAGGATGGTGGTTTGGTTAAGGATCAATCCGAATCTTGTTATGTTAAAAGTGACTCTATTTGTGATGTACGGTGCCACCGCATCTCTATTACCGTATTTGACGATTCATATGCAAAGTATAGGACTTACAGTGCCTGAAATTTCATTTGTGTATTTAGCTTTACCTTTCACTACATTTTTGAGTCCACCTATAACAGGTAAGGCATTAATTTATTAAAGGTATTATTAATTTTATTTATTGGGATGACAGCTTTTGTTGTGATACATGTAGAACACCTTGGAAGTAAACCCAACTCGTGCGCCATCACGAAAATCAAGATGTTGTAGTGTGATACTGCCTTATGCCGTCATGCTCTTTTTGCGCCTTTTATATTTATTATTATAATTTTAGTAATAAGAAAAATAATAAATTAATTTTAATTTTTAGGTTATTTTCAAACAATGTTTGTTATATTAATTAGAAGCTGCTGTCAAGTTTGATATTTCACATTTGCTAGGCATCCAGTGGCGTCCAACTCTTTTTCCTCAGTACTGAAACAACTGTTGTTTATAGGATTTTTAGTTGATCGCTTCGGGGAGTATAAGCCTGTAGTTATCACGGCTCTTATCTTAAACGCAGCATTTCATCATTCCCTGCTGCTGATTCCACATCAAGAAACTCCTGGAGTAATGCCATCTGCCTATGTTATGCGCCATCCGATTAAAAGAAGCGTCGAGGTAATGATTTCGTTATTATTAGCGTTTCCTGATACGCGTAGATAGTTTTATTGTTAAACACCCATTGGTGTGTCTTGACAGTAAAATTAACCTCAATGCCTTCATGGCACTGACGCTTAACCTGCTTTAACTGCATGACGCTCTCATAAGCCGTCATCCCATCGCTCCCTTGTGTGTTTACACGAGTTTACATCAGAATAGTAATATTTCTCTATTTATAATTAATATTTTATGTCTAATGTTATATTATGTACGTATTTGTCTAAAATAAGTAATTATCATTATTAAAATACATACATACTGCCCGCTGTGGATCGATGGTAGCATCGATCCACAGCGGGCCGAACCCCAGAGTTTAGGTTAAAAATTATATCCGGTTTTAAAAAGTCATCATCTTTATTTGCAATTAATTTCAATTAAAAGCGTGCTGCCATTTTTGCGTAATCGAGTACCAATTATTCTTACATCTGTACATTCATCGTTTCATATTTTTTAAACCAGTACAAATTCTTTGATGAACCTTCCTGGTGCAATCGTAAGTTCTGTAGTCTTAAAAGTGGAGGTCCCAGCATGTCGCTTTTCGTTATCAGCATAAAAGACGACCTAGGTCTTAAACTCTAAATTCTATTTAAATGAACCTGAAAATTTAATATACGAGTATGTCCATTGAAATACAACGAAACAACAAGAATGGACTCTTTATGATTCACTAGGCTAGATAAAATCATTAGTAGTAGTTCATTAAATTTTATATTATTTGATATAAAATTACCGAAAAAATAAGTTCAAAGTTTATTTAAAACGTAAGCCTGTAGAAAAATCCTGCTATGATATTAAGGATAACTGAAACGTTAAATAAGCTTGGGTATGAATTGCTGTTACTTCATAGCTAAATATTAAAAATTGTGAGATAGTGAAAGTAAAAATTAGTCTGCTAACTTTGTTGTGGGTTCTTCTTAGAGCAGGGCGCGTTTGGAATCTTCGTAGCATTAGGTTTATGTTGGCGAAAGTAGTTATCACAATCATATATAAACGTTCCATAAGTGCCTGTAATAGTAACATTAACAAAGAATTTTTGAATTTGAATTAAATGTTTGAGTAAGTATTTATTGTGTTATTTCATATTAGACTCGGATGTACCTACACAAATTGTCTAAACCAAGCCACCTTTCCACGCTGTATCCCCTTATAGCGCTATTTTTAGACCTGTAAATATTGTTTAGTTTAGATATGAGCAACAGAACTGGCACCACAGAGGCCAATTATGTTATAAACAAACATATATTTATATTGTTTTAAACTAAATAGATAGGTCTAAAATTAGTATCATCCTTTTGACCTTAGTCTGTATAAAAGGATAGTACTATTTTCAGACCTGTCGAACCGGTTGAGTTAAAACAGTTGTGAAAAACCCGATTGTCACCATTATCGTGTATCGATACAATACGTAACTACGTACATTGCTACAACGATGCACAGCGAAATTATCGCTGTGTAAAAACGTTGTATATTATTTCAAAGTCACGGAATTGTCGTTACGCAGCTACTAACTTTGCTCCTGTCCTCTAGAATTTGAGCAAATCGACCTCATCCGGCCTCAGGTCAGATTAGCCAGTCGTTATACAACAACTCCAAGCTACTTAAGATAATAAAGCTAAAAAGCTTAATTTATGCAACATAACAGATATGGACTAGTAACATACTTATTGAAGATCGTGAGTTTTCCAAAGTGGCGTTCAAACAACATATATCGATTTATGTTGTTATATTAATCTTAGATGTTGTTATATTATAAAAGATCTTTAGATCTTTATTGTTTGGAACATGAGCACATAGTGGCAACGCACATAGTAGTTTGATTCGGACTTTCGTTCGCAACTTCGAATTCGGAATTTGGATATCACGTTTAAAACAAAGACGCCAAAGGCTCCGTTGTCTTCTTAACCGACATACGTTGTCATTAACTAATCTTTATCCATCAATATGCTCTAATTAACTTATGTATCTTATTTTAATATTTTAGAATATACTATATAAATAACAGACGCGTCAAACATATAACACCCCGTCGTTTTTATGTCGGGGGTTAATAAATGGGTAGCTAATAAGGTGTAGACTAATCTAAAAAAATATTTAGAACATTTTTGACAGGAGAAAAATAAGTGACTTGACTGCGTAAATGGGTGACCATTATAGAACCTATCAATTTGGTTCATTTTTCAACTATTTACAACCTAATTAGAAACCATAATTGCATTAATTCATATTTTAAAAACATTTATCAAAAAATCATAATTATCAAACATAAATTAAAAACCACATATTAACCATATTTAATTGTTTCAAATTGGACGAAATACTCGTGCGTAATTAAATTCTTATATCGTAGATATGGTGGAGTCCCTGCCCTAGCAGAGAATGCCCTGACGAAGATGAGCAGGTCGATTTTGTTCTGGATCGATGCATTGACCATTGCATGTTATCCAGACCAACTGAACGTCCTGAGGTTGATCCAGCTGACGATAAAGATGATCTAGACTTTCATATAGAGCACAAATTTCATCCACCACGTCTTACCAACGCCAGGTTTCGTATAAACATAACATTACTTAAACGACTTTCGAGAAATATAATTTGATCGATGTATAAAAAAACTTAAGTTTACATTAGTATTCGCAAATCAATGGATTGGATTGCTTGAATTTATGATATTTAGATATGCTATATAAGTGTTTAACAACAGCGAAGCTGGTTTCAATAGGTGAGAGAATCAATCAAATCGATGCACCCAATGTATAGTTAATTCGTTGACGAACCGTACGGTCTATCAGAATAGTTTGATCTGATGATATTTTTTGGAATTGGGAGATAGAATTCAACAAGAAAGATAAGATTGTTTTTTGTTTGAATGCGCTAGTATCTGAAACTGTGAGATAGATTATTTTTTATCCATTAGTTGTATATGTATATAGTAATAGTATATTGAAGTCGTTTTCTCGTATTATTACGTCAGTTAACATTGGAATAAACTTTTTAATATTCTTGTAAACATATGATAAATCTACAAATACATTCTTATTGCTTCGAGTTAGTCTTCTAAGCTTACGAATTCGGTATAAAGATAACAAGTTTGGTAAACCAAATAAAACAGAACAGTCATTAAATAGAGTCTAGTATATACTTTTAATATATGTAGTTTTTCTGAAATATTTCTTTTTCACTTTTTCTAACTAGCTTTCCATTTAATTCAACCAACTCTTTAATCTCTGGTCCTCAATCCAATATACAGATCCCCGATTGATTCAATAAACCTTTAAAGATGTTTTGGTATTTTTAAGAGCTCGAGTCTCCGCCTTCTTTTACTTAAACATATAAAGCAATAGAGGCTTTATCTATGTTTATGTATGTTTTATTTCTGTTACATTAATAATGGGATAAAATTATTTTGCAGTTACTTAAATATGACTGACGATGAGGAATTTAACGACGCAGCATTCTTTTTAATAGAAGTGCATGATGATTTAGGTGAACCAAAAGAACAACTTGGTATTGAAATGGAAAGGGTACGTATTTTTATAATGAAAGATTTGTGTACTTTTTAAAATTATATATTTATGTTAAACCTTTATATCACAAGGATTTTTCTATTACAGGATGACAATGATACGGTAACAGATTTCAGATCAAGGTTTGGCGAGAAATTATTGCTTGCTCAAGGTGTAAATATTACGGCTCTTGATAACGAAGATCTAAGATGTGGTGGTCTCGTCATGCTGCATAATATGACGAAACTCTCGCAACAACGACTGGAATCCTTATCAGCTGACTGTATGGTTCAAAAGTGTGATTTTAGGTAACCTCCATTGATGTTGTTACTATAGAATATTTTACTGTAGACTTTCTGAGTGCGCAAACTACATGTAGCGCTCATAAATCTGGCACATTAAAACTTGAATAAGACAAGATAGCAGAAATTCTGCTTTCGACAGAAAAAAAAATCCTTACTACATTATATCAATATTTAATGATCCAAGCATATAACTTACACTCAATGTGCGTATGGTGTGACGTTACAATTTTACGTATTGAGAA
Organism: Pararge aegeria; assembly: GCF_905163445.1. Lineage (NCBI taxonomy): Eukaryota > Metazoa > Arthropoda > Insecta > Lepidoptera > Nymphalidae > Pararge > Pararge aegeria. The sequence continues at coordinate 4,350,768 of NC_053181.1, forward strand.
GGTTACGTTATTCCGAATACCTCTATTTTTCTTAACTAACATTTGATTTTGAACTTCGTTTAATTCATCAATTAATAAATTGCAGAAAAGGAGGCCCAGACATATGCCCGCCAGATTACAAGGAAAGTGATGATAAAACATTCTACATTTATTTCTTTTTACGCTTCATGGGGACTATTATGTTATCAGCTGGCGTAACGATTATGGATCCCATAGCCTTAACTATGATACAAAAGTATGGAGGGGACTTTGGCAGAGAAAGGCTATTTTCTAGCATTGGGATGGCCATTTTTTCTCCTATCACAGGCATGCTTATAGATATGAGGAGTAAACAAGTCGGTATGTAGTAGCATTTTGTAATCGTTATCTTCAGTGTCAATAAGCAGTTGTTAATATTTACGTCGGTTTGTTGCAGGCTACACGGACTATTCAGCAGCTTTTTATACGTATGACGCCTTACTTCTGATATCAGCAATTACTGTTGCTGTAATGCCCCTTGGAGCTAAACTGCCAGCTGATAATTTATTACACGACTTAGTGAATATTATAAAAATGCCTCACATTATTATTTTTATATTCTTTCTTTTTGCTCTGGGAAACTTTTGGGGCTTTATCGAATCTTATTTATTTTTGTACTTGAAGGAATTAGGGGCACCTAATTTTTTGCTAGGTAAGAATTTTTGATTACGTTATTAAATATTGTTTATTTCCGTGCTATTGATAGATAGTTAGTTTGATTCTTTATCAATTATTTACATTGATTTCTTTATATTGTTGATGTACTTCAAACAAATATAATAACAATACGTTATGAAAGAATTCTTAAAAACTTGAGTACGCTCAATGAAAAATCCAGTTACAAGGGCTTGTTAAACAATTATTATATCAGGCTAATACAATGTCTATTAACTCAAGTGCAAATATCCAGGAATAACCGTGACCGTGGGCACGTTAAGCAGCATCCCGTTTCTCTACGGCGCAGACGCAATCACATCTCGGATTGGTCACGTCAACGTGATCATTGTCGCCTTCTTCTCTCATGCTGCGAGGCTCGTTGGTTATTCTTTTATAGAGTAAGTCTTAGCATTTATAAAAGTAATGACTTAATACTTCACCCGTGGAAAAAAAAAGTATACTCTCCGACTTTTAAATTAACTCTTACGTTAGCCGTTAAAAATCAAGTTTATAACCAATAAACTTGATTTTTAACATAGAAGAAAAGATAATGAAACAAACAAGAACAGTTTCGCGTTTATGGTTTAGTGAAGATTATGAGTACTACTCGTATAATTTTATATTGAACTTCTATAGCCGTTTTGGTGCGACCACTGTTGATGATTGACCCTCAATACGTCCCTTTTACCCAATCTAGGACATTTTCATTACCAATTAAAAATGCCACTCTCATCAAAGGCTACCGGTGGGTAGATTGTGAAGATTGAAAGTCTCATATATTTCCAATAACGTATTCCTAAAACATCCTTGGGATATTTATTTAGACTTAATAATAATAATGAACATAAGTAAAATAAACAGAATTGTTATTATTATTAGAATCAGTTTAGTCATAGTAGGAATATTTACATATATCAGTCTGGAGAATACCAAATAGTTATGACAAAACAATGGTATGCTTATCAGATAACGAATGACGGTATTAATTGTCATAACCTGTGATCTGTTAATCACAGTGCAAACTATTTTATGCATACAGTTTCAGCAATTATATGCAGATGCAAATTAGAACCCGAGTGGGTTTACATTATAAATAAATACTGTCATTATACACTATAAAGTTAGCAAGTTAAGTTAGTCCATCATCCATGACTCTTTTTATTCGTTTTTCAGTTAAAAATATGTCTTATTGTCTTTCGGAGGAATAATACAATCATACCAATTTATTAAAAAATAAAATTTGCTCCTTTACTGCAAGTTTTTCGGGTCTACCTAGTTCTTAAGTTCTGAGTAAAACATCATGTTTTCTCCATCTAAACGTCCAATCCTATCAGTTTATTTTAGAAACCTAATACGAAATATTATACATTTGTAAGGTATTACGGAGGTATGTGTCAATTTGTCCTTTTCCATTAAAATTCCACTCGCCGAGGTAAGTATTTACGAAGATAAAGCATTGTCAAGTTTATGAGCACAACGATCTAGTGTAGGTGTTACTTCCAATTCCACAATACTGCATACATCGTCTTCATTTAATATCATTATGGCAACTATATCACTACAATAAGGATCACTTTACTACATGCGGTATGCACTTTTATCGGTGTAACTTTGTGACTGCTGTATTCTCTATAAACAGATAATCCTTGTAAAAATAAATAATAGTTATATTGTTGTTCTCATCTTCAAATACACATGTATCTAAATTGGAATTTCTATTTTAAGAATAAAATAACCATTTGAGACTTAAGATGTAACTATTATTTGGAGATTTAAAACTGTATCGTTATAATCTTAATCGGTCTACTTTGGTAACAATCTTCCCCTTTGTATTAAGTCAGAACTGTCACATTTCAATTACATCAATTGCTGTTATCTAATTTGTGTTTTCTAATTGGAATTATATTGCGGCCTACTTGAAATAAATAATTGTACATCATTAATTAAATAAAATTAAAATTATATTAAATTTTCCCTTTTTTCTATTGCTGTTATTGGTTAAAGGGTTTTTAATTTTTAGGGTTAATTACTGTTCTTTCATTTTTTTATATCAGTATTAATCGATTGCTGGCATCAATTGAAACGAGAGTTGTATTCGCAAAACCTCATAGTGTGTCAGTTTTCCAAATTATAAGCTATCAAAGTTGTAATAAAGGGCTACATCGGTTATTGTTTGAATAATTAAAATTAAGCATACAAAGTATTGATTCTGATATTTATTGTTGTTCATTCATTAAAATCTGGATAACATTAAAAACTATAGGAGGTAGGAAAAAAATCATCTAAGAAAATCAAACATGCCTTAAAATACCGAACATGTCTTACAATACCCTCAAGAATAGGTATTATTAGATTTTCTGTAATGTTTAATATCTTGTTGATCTAGGTGAGTGATGAGATGAGAGATGTTTAAGAGCCATTTATGTAATTAGTTTGAGTCTTATGTTTATTCACTAAAGATGACTAGTAAAACTTCAATAGATCTCTGAAAGAAGGTTTAGTTGGTTTTTAAGCCGACCCAAGTATCGCAGTAGCAAATTACTAGTACTGCTTACTCGTTATATCAGTTACGTAGAGTAATTGAAATTTCTCATTCATTGATGGAATAGATTTTTTTATATGTAAATTATTCCAGAAACTCCTGGTGGTGCTTTCCATTTGAAGCCATGGAATCGTTGTCTGTACATTTAATGTGGGTTGCAGCAGCGACCTACTGTGCGATGTTAGCTCCTAAGAACCTGTTGGCGACTCTGATTGGTGTCCTTGGAATGGCGCATTTCAGTTTAGGTAAGAATTTATTTCAATTGTGAGGCCTCGATTTCGAGGAGACCCTATGTTTAGACATATCCCAAATCGTAAACAAGACGATGACATGGAAATTGGAACGGCCATGATTGTTATATGTGTTCTAAAGCCGTAAAGTCTTTTTGTATCCGTATAGTCTGGTGGTGGCTGGAGACCGTAAATTAGTAAGCGTTTCTCAGTTATGTGCGTTTAAAAATATCACCTGCTTCGAGAAGAAACCTGCATGCCGAGAGTTCTACATAATGTTTTCAAATGTATGTGGAGTCCACCAATTCGCACTAGGCCGGCTTGGTGGACTCCGGCCTTAACCCCTTCTCATTGTGGGAGGAGACCTGTGCCCTGTAGTGGGCCGGTAATGGGTCGATATGATGAGTGTGAATCGCCCTTCAGCACGATACACCTATGATATAAAAAGAGTGACGTGAAGCCGATGGATGAGAAATGCTGAGTATCAAGTAGAAGAAGAAGAAAAAGTCTTTCTTGCACAGAAATATAAAACTAGGTTAACAAAAAAAAAAGATAATATACATATGGACAAAGGCGGCCTTATCGCTTGAAGCGATCTCCTCCAGACAACCTTTGGTTGAAGAAACATATTAGAAACGGGATAGTGCAATACCTAAATTGTGCTAATTATAAACATTACATATACAATACATACTAATTTTTATATTTAAGTCATTGACATCTGCAGGTTTAAATTAAAGGATACGTTTCGATCAGATCACTCCAATCGCAACAAGAACTGTAAAACAACATTTTGCTACGCGGACACAAGGAAGTGCCAAAATTTACGTCACTAAAAGTTTTTCTGCGTTAGTTAAGAATTCAGGTCATTTTCTATGGATTACGGCCTGAACCCTTCGCATTCTACTAGAAGTCAGGGACTCGGAGATCTGGGCTCTGTATGAGACTGGTATCGGGTTAATAATGATGACAGGTCTACATTCAAAACTCACATTGTTTCAGAGACACTGAATAGCTAAGGAGTAATATATTTAATGATGCTTATTTTCTACAGGTAGAGGCAGCGGTAGTTTCGGTGGCGGCCTCCTAATTGCTTCTTTGGGTACAAGAGAAGCTTTCCGTTATATGGGGTTAATCGCTTTTCTTGGCGGTGTGCTGTATGGCCTGCTCCATTATTTTTGGCTGAGGAAAACAGCTATGACTGGTATTCGAGATGCCTGTGACCCTGATACTGGTACAGTACACATTTTAACTTCTTAAATTGTTGTGATTTCCACGACACAGAGAATCCTAGTGTGGAAATCGAAGATTTTATCTGTATTATTTGGCTTACTTTTTACGTGTTGGTTTGAAATAAATAAATAAAAAAAATCTGGTAGGGGAAAAAAAAGTAATGAATGAACACTTTTATTGCACACCAAATATAAATTCAGAAATATACATACGGGTATACAATTTGGCGGGTAACAGATTAATTTGACGGGTAAGTTTTTGATGTAAAATATCTAAAGGCGAACTCGAAACTCGAAAAAAATGCATCCCGCATGCCGTCACGAGAAACGGCATGACGCTCTCTTATGCCGCCACACCACTGATCTCGTCTCCCTTGTATTCGCGAGTCATAAAATTAGAATTTTAAATGCGAAAGTTTGTTGGTTTATTTGTTTGTTACCTATGTTCGATTTTGTTCAATGCATAAGTGTGTTAATAAGCCCTAACAATAGTTGGCCTATTTAAATTTCAATGGGCTCCATGCTTATTTTTATCCGGTTTACAGAAAGCGGGGAAGGTGACAAGCTGAACGGCGAGCCATTACGCAAGGATGCAGAGACAATGGTATCGTTAGAGAGACTTCACATCATCACCCGCTTCAATCCACTTGGCTCTCTGCATTCGCTGTCGAGAAGCTCAAGGGCGAGGGTAAGTGGAAAATTCAAACGTTGTTTACAGTTTTGAAGTATCTAACTAAGCTCATTCAATTTTATTTATTTTTTATTGTAAGCCTTCAATCAACAACACGTCTTCTTGCGGCCCTTAATTGTATATATAGGTCTGGCACAGCTTGTCTTTTACAAACTAGTTTTTTTTTGGCACATATTTTTTTTTCTTCGACAAATTAGCCCTCGACTGCAATCTCACCTATTGGTAAGTGATGATGCAGTCTAATATGTAGGGGGCTAACCTGTTAGGTATGGTAGTCGTACCCCTAATCGGTTCCTACGCCACATCGCAACGGAACACTAAACCGCTTAGAGACACGTCTTTGTCCAAAACCAGAACAGAGAAAATTCAGAAAGGAATCGAACCTGAGGCAACAACCAACCGTCTATCTGACGTCAAACCTCTCTGGAAATGTTCTTGTTGGTTTCCACAGTTTTTACCACTTAGAGATTAATCTGAAGCTGCGTCATAACTTACAACCAGGTAAAATTGCAGCCACCGGCGAAATTGTAGTGGAATAAAAAAAAAGTGACTGTTTTTGTGTTGTTTCGTCTGTCTTAAATAAACTGAGACGTCTTAGACAGGTCATGTTCAAGCACACCCATACACGTTTAAATACGATTTTTAAGTCATCACAACTAGTTAGAGAGCCGACTGGCGCAGTGGGCAGCGTCTCTGCTTTCTGAGTCCAAGGCCGTGGGTTCGATTCCCACAACTGGAAAATGTTTGTGTGATGAACATAACTGTTTTTCAGTGTATGGGTGTTTATCTGTATATTATAAGTATTTATGTATATTATTCATAAAAATATTCATCAGTCATCTTAGTACCCATAACACAAGCTACGTTTACTTTGGGGCTAGATGGCGATGTGTGTATTGTCGAAGTATATTTATTTATTTCTTTATTTTAACTTGTTCATCATGTCAACCGATTACCCGCACCCAGGTGTCTTCCCACAATGAGAAGGGTATAGGCCGTAGTCCACCACGCTGGCACAGTGCTTAACATCGTTTAAAGTTTTTATGTTAAGCAATGTTAAGCTCTTTAAACTATACTATATACATTTTTAGTACAACATTTTTGTTGGCAAAGCGCCTGGTGACTTAAAACAAGGTATTAGCTCGTTCAAGCACATTATTCTCGTAACTATGTTAAAATATAATTCTTTAATTAATAAAATATAATTAATTTCTTATACACTGGTTAAAGAAATAATGTGGAGAAAATTAGTAGGTAAATCATTCATCATTAATTCATGAATGTTAGGTTCCATTTACGAAACTCAACTTATACTTTAATTGTAATTACATTATCTTCTCTAAATCTAGTATTAATGGTACTATTTATTGGGGGTGTACTAGGATATAATAATTATAGTATCCCATTCATAGCCATCATTGGGGGCTGGAAGAAATGATGGGGTAAAATCTACTTCATAATTAATTTTTAATAGTTATCTGAAAGATGACATCTGTTGACAAGCGGCATTCGCAATACGTGTAACAGAGTATAGCATATTGAATATAGATGGCGCTGTTAGAAAAGTTTTCGTAGATTGTACAAAATACATAAAATAATTTATTAGGACGATAAATCTATTATTAGGTACAGACAGTATTTCAGGTAATTATATGATAAAATTGAAGTTTAAAGGGTTTTGATCTTCGACCCCGCTTTATAGGTAAGTTTATCTAAGGAGGTAGTAAGTCTTACATATTCTATGCACTAATGGTTAAACTAAATTGACAGGCCTAGTAATGCTCCTTCTCCAGTTAAATTAAAAAAAAAAAACCAATGTGCTAACTATGTTATTACACTACCTTTTGTTAGACATGGTTAGGATTTATTTTATGTTTAACAGAATTATTGCCAACAATATTCATGACGGCAGAAATTAGCAATATAAACACCAATTTAATTCGGGCTTCATGATCTCGATTTATTTGTTGATAGCTCTCTCAAGGCGACATCAACGAGCTTTGCCGAAGCCGCAGCGGAAGTAACAGCCAGCGACGCTGCAGCAATATCGAGATATCACCCAAAACTCCTCAGGGTTCAGCATCTAAGGTGGATCTGCTGCGTTCAGCACTAGAAATCAGCCACCAACAAGGCAAAGGACACATATCCAACCCTGTGCTGTCCAGTCAGAGCAGACCTACACATCAATACAAGGTAACTAACCTAACCAACTTACCTTTATTACCCTACCAGATAGAGTCCTCAGTTTCTCTAGTATAAGATCCAAAGTGAACTTCGGAATATTATCCCAAAATAGCTGAACGGATTTTTGTAAAATTTCGTAATAAAAAATCTTCTACTAAACGTGAACAGGACTTGGGACAACACACGAGATTTTATTCCGGAAGACGGATTCTCAGGGTACATCGTCGTGTGTTAACTTTTCAGTAACCTAATGATAAAACTAACATATATAACTTATAACGTTGGTCATTAGTTAATCTGTCAATAAAAAGTTCCTTGTTTGAGCAAGGACTGCGTTCATTGACCGCTCGTTTTCGATCAAGCACTTAGAAGCATAGAGCGACGACCTGGGATCAAGTTTAGAAATAGGTACGCAGCAGTAGGCATTTACTTTTCATATAATGTTTTGCAATGTTTTAATGAGTATACCTAACCTACTATTTGGTTAAGGATTTTCAGAGTTAATTCCATCACAAATAAGTAATACGTACGTAAAACCTCGGTGCTAACACTACCGTGATCTTACTTATTTGCGTCTTTTTTATCTTAAATGGCTTACGCTAATTTATTGCACTGATTATGGGGTTTGTACCTACCGAGCTTCAAAATTTGTCTTACATTGTACTTTAGGTATAAGTGAAAGTGGCATGGACTAATTTGTCGGTTCATCGCTTTGGTCAACTCCTTAACCACGCTGTAGTCCACCACGCTGTCCATTCGCTGATTGCTAGATTTCATATACCTTTCGAGCATTATGGAGAACTCTTAGGCATGTAGGTTTTCTCACGATGTTTTCCTTTACCGTTAAAGCAAGTAAAATTTGAATTGCTTAGAGAAAAGTTAGAGGTGCCGGGCATCGAAATTAGGTCCGCCCGTATTACGGGCGGTCCTTAAAGGACCGAAGAGAAGAAAGTACAGATGAAGCTTATTAAGATTACATATTAATGTATATTCCAATAAGTAGTGTAGTGTAAGAGGGTGTATGAGTTTGGGCAGTAATAAGCGAAACTGCGAGTGAGCGTAGGATCTTTGGTTGCCTGACCTCTCCGCTATACTTCTTCATTGTGTTCCTCAGCTTGCAAATAGCGCACCAAAGCTTACTCAGCGGAACAACATATCTCAGCCAGCGCTCGCGGAATACGACAGACGTCGGGATTCCATACCTGAAGAGGCCGAGGAAGACCGTTTAACGCCAGCACAGAAACCGGCCAAGACCAAAAGCGACAACATACCACCACCACCTACATATGACGAAGCGACCAGGGAAAAGCGAAAAAGTTGGCACTCTGATGACAGCGCTCCCACGTAACGAAAAAAGAAAACCCGTCAAGAAATAGGATTGAAAAGAAAAAAAAAGGTTGAGGTATACCTATATAGCCAGTTTTCGTCACGAAAGATGAAATTGTACTGAGTAGGTATATCTCAGAAAAAATAGAATGACATGGAGACACTTCCAGAGTTATAGTTAAAATATGCTTAGTTTGAAATAATCCAATAAAATGCTTTACAGTAAAAATAATAAGAAAAACGAACCATCATAAATAAAGAAAAACATTATTGTTATATATAACAACCTTTTAGAAGTTATTTTGATTGTTGTAAATTCGTCAATCTTTATATCAGTAAGAAAATGTAAAAAAAAAATGAATGATTGAGTAGGAGTGTTTAAAAATCCAATTGAAACATTCCATTACATTTTTAATATTTTTTATTATGTTATCTGTACTTTTATGTTTGTTATGTTGTTTCTTCTTTCTCTGTCCCTACATTCATTTATAAGAGAAGTTAGCATCATCATCTTATTGCTGGCCAACTACAGGGCTCGGGTCTCCTCTCAGAATTAGAAGGATTTAGGTCGTACTTAGTCTACCACGCTGACCAAGTGCGGATTGGTAGACTTCACACGCCGTTGAGAACTTTGTGGAGAACTCTCAGTCTTGCAGGTATCCTCACGATCTTTTCCTTCACCGTTAAAGCAAGTGATATTTAAATTGCTTAAATTATAAACACACATAGCTCCGAAAAGTCAGTGGTGCGTGCCGGGAATCGAACTTGGTCTCCACGAAAAATAGCCGAAACCTCACCCACTAGCTCTTGTCACCGCTTGCGCTACATTTAGGCCAAGATCTTTAGCCTACTTTAAAACGCGACAAAGCTATGTTTCTGTCATGAATTTTTCTCGTTTTAACACTAATTGGAGTCTGAGCAAAGACAAAGTAGACGATATAGACGCCTTAGTGCCTTTAGTTTATGATATGTAGGGTACATATCACAATCGTGGAGTCATTTTCGAATATCAAACTGTAACATCACAGCAAAATGAAACTTATATCTTTTTATTAAAGCTCAAATCTGTACACATTTTTACAATCAGTGCTCCTGGTGAAACATTGACTGATTTTTTTTTTATCTAAAACGAAGTAGTAGTAAATACCTACATTTTACTTTGATGTAACACGTCTTATTTGATTCTTATCTAATCGATAAGAATGAAATAAGACCTGTAAGATTTACAATTACAGAAATAATTTCTATTGTTATTTGTTTTTTTATAGTTTATTATAGTATAATAATTATTTACTAAGCCCATCGATTCTTTTCTTAGTTCATATTATGTTGGTACAGGTGAGGTTTTGAGACGAATAGCGCATGGCCATTGCCTCTAACTGCTTCAGGTGGATCCAGTTTAATGTGGACCTGCTTAAAAGTAATGAAATAACGTAGTGATCGATAAAGAAAAATATGTGGATAAACCAAAACTTTGACTGGCTGCAACCCCGCTTTCAGTCACCCCGAGTCCAAGTCCGTGGGTTCGTTTCCCAAAACTGGAAAATTTTTGTGTGATGAACATGAATGTTTTTCGGTGTCTGGGTGTTTATATGTATGTTATAAGTATTTATGTATAATATTCATAAAATATCAGTCATCTTAGTGCCCATAACACAAGCTACGCTTACTTTGGGGCTAGATGCCGGTGAGAGTATTTTTTATATGTTATTTCTTTAAGGTCGTTATAATTAATTGCATGTGAACTCTTACTGTTAGTTTAGAATTGTCCTACGATGTCGTTCTAAAAACCTCATTTCGTACAATTATTTAAACGAAATTATTTTCTTCCAAACTTTAATTTAAATGGAAAGGGAGAGAAGGATTTGAATAGTAGTAGATAGTCCTGTTTAGATCTAAGTAACAAACTTAAAAAAAGTTTAATTAATCATATTAATTTTATATTGCTTATTAAAAATTTACGCGTATTGCGTCCCATTTATAATATTTTTATTATTTACCCAATGAAGATAGAACTTCAATCGCAAAGAGTAAGCATCTGCTTACGAATATTCCTTCTTCCAGGAAGAACTTATTAGCGTGATATTGCTCACAGTATTTATATGTTTGCACGGTAAAATGGCCGAATAGAGACATAAGTTTTGATATCGAATAAATAATAAGCCTAATTTCAATTATTAGCCTATTCAATTAGTTATCACAGCTGAGCGGTGGCCTCCGCCCTTATGGGAGAGAGAGTTTAGAGATTAGAACCACTATGCTGTTCCAATGCGCGTGGATGGGCAAATCAATAATTAAATTAATTATTAAAAAAAAACCCCGACTTTCAAAATACTGTAGGCATTTTTATTATTTTACTAGCCCATCCCTTCGGAAAATACGATGCCACACACACATACTCGCACACGCAGACGCACACGCACACGCACATGCACACGCACACGCACACGCACACGCACACGCACACGCACACGCACACGCACACGCACACGCACACGCACACGCACACGCACACGCACACACACATTCAGAGACACATCAAGCTTATAACCGTCGTTTTTGCGTGGGGGTTAAAAGATATTTAAATAATTGTAAATTTATGAAGTTATTTTATTAAATGCATAATAGTAAACTTATAAATACTGGATGGCATTGATTTATTTGGGACTGTACGATTATTCGTCATTGGGACAATTTTTCTGGTCTGTCCGCATGAAATAAGCGCGGTTGATATTATTCTTATCGGCTGATGTATAAGCTTTCTCTAGAACGTCCAACGGTGGATTCCTCTCTCTGGTAAGCAGCCAAGAATTTCCTGCAAGAAGAAATATAGTGTTAAAGCATGATGATAACATGATCAGCTGAAGTGGTAATGGGCGGGCGCGGAGAACCCGCCCATTACCCAGCCCAGCCCAGCTGTTCTTTCGTTTTTCAGCTGTTTTTTGGGGTAATACACGATGGAGAGGCGACTCCTCACTGCACAACGACATTAAGCGAAACACAGATGTGGCATACGATCCTGTGTATTTTATTCAAAATAAAACTTATAAGTAACTTAAAAAATCATATTTATAATCTCAATTGATTGAAATACACTGCTGCCTTTTCAAAATCAACAGGACTCCGTCCACCTAGATTCTACCAACACTTGTTTTCCCCGTGTGGATTCTAGAACCTTGGAATGTCAACACATATTCTCTTCTGATTATAGTTATGCCTTGACTATAGCCACTTCAGCTTAGCAGGTCGTTAAGTACAACGCCAATTTTGGTTTTCCAATTCTGTTTCGATAACGCTGATCTTTACAAAAATGGAAATATCCCTTACTGAGCCCTCAGGTACGTACCTGATAGGGAAAGCTATAAAAATTCAATGTAAGACAACTTAAAACATAACTTAAACACATTCGACGAGTAACTCTCGCGTGGAATGATGCCAAAATGATTGTTAGCTGCATGTACTGCATTTTGTGTTATTTAATAGCGCTACTTAATTAAACTGCGGGTGTTGTGGCCTAGTTGTGGCAGTGCAAAAAATCGATTGATTTGCTTAGATGAACGTGACAAACTAAATAGGTCCGTTCTTTCCTCCGTCACGAGAACATGTTTAAACGATAGTACCTATACGTAGAACAAATTTTTTTCTAACTAACTTTTGCCGTCGCGCTGCGCCTGAATTCCCCTGCAGAGTGCGATAGGGACAGCTGTAGCTCAGACAGATTTAATGTGTAAAAATTTTACGAGATCATATCGATCGATATAGGACTACGTAATCGATAAAAAATTATTGGTGTGAATTATTGTTCTAACCAGGTTGCTCTTCTAATAATTTTAAATGACACTGAGATGGTGATAACAAACAAAAAAACACTTGGATAAGTTTCTTGTGGCCTTCTTCTTAGACCACGCGTTTGGAACCCTCGTAGCTTTAGTTTTAGGTTTACGAATATGGTTATCGCCATCATCTCACTACCGTATAATTCTCATGTAATGTACGCATCAACAGTGAATCACCTATGGGCCTACTTGAATAAAGACATTTTTGACTTTGACTTTAACTTCGTATTACTCTGCTTTAATCCAAAAGTACTATAATACAATTATTTTTGGCATTAACATTTCATGAAAGATTACGTCTATGTTCCTCTTTCTTTCTTTTATGTTATTTTTTTTTCAATTAGTATTTGAGTCCTCTGAACGTCGCAGATTTTCTGAGGTACCTATTTAGCTTTCAAGAAGAAGAAATGACGGCATGTCTGCACTTTGATTAAGTATGAAAAAAAAATTGCTCTAAAGACATGATACAGGGAGGAAATACATTTGTATAGAGAATCCCACCTATACTTTCCACTTTAAGGCAAAACAGAAACAAAGCGTGCGTCTCTCGCTTACTTGCGTCAATAAAAAGAGTCGATCACATAAATTTAATCGTAGGTGAACTACTAGTAATGAAACATTTATTAGTTATATAATCGGCTACAGAATAATAAATTTTCATTAAAAATGTAGTTGAATTTGAATGGAGATAACGTCTGATTCTTTATAAACCTTTCAGCTCCTGGATCAATCCCGAATGCTATATTTGAAATAAGAACTTCATTAAAACAAGCAGATTCAATGGGAATCCAGTTTTCCGTTAGCTAGGCATAGCTAGCTAGCCCGACGGTATGTGAAATCCAGTTGAGTGTAAAATTGTATCTTATAACGCTGTTATGAATGTGAAGCACTTAGTTACTTTTCTGGTTTCATCTCATCAGGTACCAGTTTAAGAGAAACCTTAAAGTGCTTACCAGCTTTCACTAGCATAATGAAGTGAGATATTAAAATTATGCATTGAAGAATCTTACTCAAATCAACATTATAGAATCGTCATTTAAAGAGTGTTTACCCGAACAATACGTAACGATTTATTATTTTCAAGATATATAAAAGAAACAGATAAACAACCAGATATTAGATTTAAAAAAAAGCACTATCAAGTGCATAACATAAGCACTTGATAGTTCTTTTTTTAAAATCTAATATCTGGTTGTTTACTTTAAATCTTTGGAAATACGAGTTTTTCTCATCATCATTATCATCATTGTAAACCAATCACCGATTCAAGACACGGCTGTCCTCTCAGAATAAGAAAGGTTTAAGCCGTGGTCCACCAAGCTATACCTGGAGAATTCGCACGCATTTAGGAACTATGTTAAAGAACTCAGAAGCATGCAGGTTTCCTCACGATGTTTGCCTTCACAGTCAATGAGATATTTGAGTGCTTAAAAATGATTTTTTATTATATAGGTCCGAATGGCTGAACCTACTACGAGACCGAGCAGTCTTGAAGAATCTAGAATAGAACCTTAATTTAATTAGGTTAAGGTAAAGTACAAACTTGTATGGAAGATTCCGAAGTCGTAGCAGCTCCATACCAGGCTATAGTTGTCGTAATCTGTGTCTACTATCCAGTACGGAGCAGCCACGTTGACTGGAAGCGACGGGAACCGAACAGATAGTTTCCCCTCATCTGAACGACTTACTTGCATAGCTTCTCCTTCTATTTCGGACTTCATTCCCGTACTGTAAACAAGGGTATTCAGTTATGAGACAGAGTTCAGGGTTTTTTTAATTCTATGATACTTGCAAATAATATACTAGTTAAGTATCACGGACTCTAAGATAACACGTAATCTCTTGATAAATGTGTGCATAATATACTTCTCGTGACTTTGTCCGTGTACTACAATGATCAAACTTTCCTCCGCTTTCTAACTAGCTTTGCCCGAGTCACCAGACGGACTCCTGCGCATTTTTTTTTATTTTGGCAAAAGCAGTCATTATACCTAGAAGTAACTTAATACATATAAAAATAACAATATTATTATAGACTAAACATTGTCGATAAGTACATATGTACATATGTTGGGATCCTCATCACTTATGGTGATTTTAATTACCCTATTTAACTATATCAAGGAAAATATTTTTTAATCGGAGTGATATTTCCTGAGATTAGTATGTTCTAACAAATGAACTTTCACCCCCTATTTTGGAATTTGGTGGGTGTGTCATTTTATAAACTCTCATAAATGGATTTAATAATTTTAATTGTCAACCTTAACAAATTTTAATCGATATTATTTGAAAATTGATTTAGCCCCCTAATTACCTCCCTTTCGGGTCAAATTCAAAAATGTGATATAAACTACAGCAGTCATTAAGAATTGGTCTATCAAATGTAAAAACGAGATTTTCAAATTCGACTGGAACTTAGAGCCAGAAATTAGCACGCTTAACAAAAAAAAAAACTTTTCAACTTTATTATTAGTATAAGTAACAACCGCAGATGCTGCTGATGATGAGATTTCGTCACTTAAACATAAAGCTATATTCTATATTTACGGAAAGAGAAATATTAATATTGGTTCGACAAATAGGGTTATTCGAGTTTATAACGGTCATTAACATCGTTACTTACAATGTGCTTATTTGTTGATTGAGGACACTGACTACGCCATTGTCCTTGAGGCCGTAATTAGCAGTGATACACCTCCCACCGAATTCGAATGCAGCGAAATATTTCTCAGCTTCATACCATTTTCCCAAGTACTATAAAGAGAATAATTGCTATGATCATAACTATTTAGATAAGAAATGTTATTATAGAAATATTATAACCTGTAGTTGTACAGCTTTTTGTGACAGAGCTCGTCCGGGGAAGAGCTTTTATTGTTACCAGCGACAAAGACGTACCTCTACGCGATTTAGCGCTCTGGTACGATGTCGCGTGGAAACCGATTAGGGCTATCGATATGATGTAACTGCCATACCCGTAACAGGCTAGCCCGTTACCATTTTAGACTGTATGATCAGTTGAGGGCTAGATCAAGGGCTAGCTTGTACTTGAATTAAGAAAGAAAACTACCGCATTGTTTTTTTCTGCCGCAAAGCAGCATTGTTGCAATGCTGTGTTATAGTCTGAAAACCGTGGTTTGACAGGTATGACAGGCGCATGAGCCTTAACTAACATGCGTTCCTTCTTACTTCCTTGCAAGGCCTACGTAAGTGTTGCTATGAATATTTGGAATAAATATTATAACCTGTAGTAGAACTTTTTGTGACAGAGTTCGTCCAGGGAAGTACGTATGGTTTCCGTGATGGTAATACTATAAAAATCATTTTAGGCCTTTAGATACGGCCTACCTATGTTATCAATTCTGTGACTAACAATAACTTTGTTGGAAATGAATGAATACTTCGCTATGCCTTACTCATATGAAATAGGAAGTAATGTTATCAGATTGGTAAGTTGGTAAATAAAGCCAACTCAATGCCGCTAACATTTTGGTTCCATTTATAGTTTTAGTTTTTATTTAATAACGATGTGCGGTGTGGCAAGAATGTATGAGATAAGAAATGAAAATATTATGGGAGAGTTTAAACACTATAGTACTGACAGAGGCTTAGTTAAGTCTCATGTGTCTGTAATTACACTGGCAACCACGCGATTTAGACAAGATGACAGCATTGCGGCAGATATAAGCATATTAGTACTTGCCCATAGCCTACCTAAGGTTGAAATTCATTGGAGGAGATTGAAAAAATTGTAAACTTACTCTGCTTGCATCAAAGTCAGTCATAGCAGCTACATCAGGGCATGCTCCAGGGAACACCAGTTGGGCTCTGCACAGCCGCAACGTAAAAAACCCGCAGAGGAACACCGCTATCGCTCGTAGTACAGACATCTGGAAGGAATAAACGAAACTTTATGAAGAGGCTCTATATACCTACCATTAGTATTATGCAACAAGTTAGGAAAACGGTACACTAGATAAACTATATACTAGTAAGTACACTTTTTCCTTTACGTATTTTTTTTTATAGATGATAATACTTGAGTGCCTGATTTTACACATCTGTTATGATGTGTAAAATCAGATCAAGAACTAAAATTCTGAAAAAATAGTTATAATATTTAGGTCTATTCAAAACTGTGTAGCCTGTTTTATTTAACTTCTTATTTTTCTGGAGCCCTAGTACTTACGAGTTAACTAAAGGTAAACTGCCTTGGTCTAGTGGTTAAGGACTCCTTGGTGTTTGTACAATTAATAAATACGTAAGGATTTATTTCATAATACGGAACTTTTAAAACGCTCATTATATTTGCACTTGATTGTATAAATTGTGCTGAATTATGATGACATAAGTATCTAAGCTATTTTCCAGACGGTGCGGGCACGATTGCGCATAGCTTGTGATAATTGGACAACAAACCTACCTCTGTTCGAAGTAATTTTTTTACGGCCCATTATCACTTTTTTGTTCTACCTTTATTAGTTTAGTGTTGACTGCATGTAGCAGGTTACTTATATGCGTACTCGCTATTTCCGTACATTCAAAACAATAAATATCATTATCATCATCGTCATGGTCAACCCATTGTCGGCCCACTACAGGGTACGAGTCTCCTCTCAGAATGGGGAGGGCTTAGACCAAGGTCCAGCACGATGGCCAAGTGCAGATTTTTAGTTTGAATTTGAATTTAAGTATAAAAATATATTGTAATTTAGAACAAGGTCTATGGTTTAAATATTTGTGTAAATAACTTCCAAACTAACATTCTACACATACTTAACTAATTATAACACAGCTATAATTTAAGCATATTTAATTTATTTGAGGATTAAAATTAAATTAGTATTCAAAAATGTTTTTCTATCGCTTACGAACAAATATCCTCGATATATACAGCCTTAAGGAATTCTCATTCTTTAAAACTTAGAGTATGTGCATTTTTGAATAGATACCTATAGTATTACCTTTATTTCCTACTTCAAGCATTCCAAATCAACCTTCACACATGTTTTTGTATGTTAAATTTCTGTTAAATTCTGACATCATGATATTGGCGGACACTTAACAACCACAGACAGTTATTAACAGTCAATAATAAATCAATATTTGTTAACGTTTTACCTCCTTATATTTATCTAGCCGGATGGCTTCTTCATCGATCACATATTTTTTAAATTTTATCAATAAAATCGTTGACATACTAACGGTTTGTTTTTGTGAACGCTAAACCATTTGATACATCAACAGCACAAAAAACTAAACAGTGAATTCAAACAAAAACCCAACGTTTTATCAAACATACAAGTAGTTCGTATAACTTTCATATAAAGCACAACAATTTGTAAGAACCTAAAAAAGTATGTTATGAAAGAATAGTAATTTTGACAGTTATACTTTAATTGCTCTATTCAGATAAAGCTAATTTTAGGAAATAGAAATTCACAATTATGTCATTCGACGTTGCCACTTCCGTTAACCTATGTTTCGATGCTTCATTGTTTGAAATTTAGAAACATGAGCCGATCTGTTAGATATAACATGATATTAAAATTAACATTCATGCTTTTTATCTATTTAATATAGACATGAAAAAAAAAAATTTGGAACTGCGGCTGGAATCTACGATAATATTTGCCTTCTAAAGATCAATCGGTGCACTATGTTCAATACGTTCTATCATCAATGATTTCATTTCCTGTTATAGTGAATATTTTGTCATTTTTTATTCCTGGATTTCCTTAGCAACTAAATTTTTACATTCGGTTTTTTTTTGCCAGTTGTAATATTTTTTATAATGTATTCACAAATATCTAAACACTCCTATTAATCGTTTCGTATCATTACATAATATGTATCACGTATACCGTGTGGGTACGTGTAGTTTACTTTAAAATGTTATGTTAAAACGTTGGGTTTTGTTTGAATTCACTGTTTAGTTTTTTGTGCTCTTGATGTATCAAATGGTTTAGCGTTCACGAAAACAAACCGTTAGTATGTCAACGATTTTATTGGTAAAATTTAAAAAATATGTGATCGATGAAGAAGCCATCCGGCTAGATAAATATAAGGAGGTAAAAAGTTTTATTACAATATTTACTTTAAATACCAATGTTTATTAATATATCTCGTAAATGAATTAAAAAAGAAATAAAAATTAACCAATGTTAGATGGCTATGTTATGTGTTTTATGATGTATGTAAAGAACTGACTTAATAAGCACAATAGAAATAAATACTACAGGGAAGAATATTAATATTAAATTCTAATCTGCCATCTGAACATTTTGAAAGAGTTTGATAATTTATTCAAGCGTCGCAACGGGCTTTAACTTAAAATTAGGACAAAAACCTATCATTGCAATGTACTTCGGTAGACAAGATTTTAATACATTCACCAACAGGGTCACAAATTAATTACCATACAATTGATTTGTGTGTTAACGTTGCAGAACTATTTAATTCTAATTATTTTAAGAAATCTACTAATTAAATAAGTAACACAAAGATGTTTATTAAGAATGGGATAGTTATCATCCCTATCACTCCGTCAGTATCATCACCATCAGCCTCATTATGAAATTGAAGCTTAATTTGCTTTACTCCGCAAAAATTGGAAATTAAAGTAATACTGCTTAAAATAGGCCAACGATAGAAAAGGCAGAAGAAGGAGAGACAGATCAACATTGCGGCACTACAATTCGTAAGTGTAAAAAAATGAGGAACGGTATTAGCTATTTTGATTTAAAGTAACTTTTCGACGTTCTTCTTTAGTTACCCATTCTTCTTTGATCTTCTTCCAAACTTTTCACCCAAGGTTTTTCTTTCTCTCTGCTCTCTGGTCTTTTCTGCTGCGGCGTTAACCTACTTATCATTTTTCGGTTCTAGCAGTCGGAATTAATTCCAGGTCATGCCCATTTTAGACGTTGCGACTTTAATTATTTAGTTATTCTGAATATCTGGGTATCGTTGGTGATCGTTAAGATTATTATGATCCCATGGCCTTACATGATCTCCGAGGAGTGAAAGAATTACCTTATGGGCCTAATTAATAAACGCCTAATATTTAAACTATTCTAACGTTATGCCACGATCAATTAGAGGATGAGAGTACTACATTCATCTTCTTACCGATTCTGACCAACTCTGCCTAGATTATATTTTCGCGTGTATCGGTCACATATTCTAAAGAAAAGGCACTCCTTTTTAATTCCGCTATACGATTATTCGTGGTACATATTATGTGAGCAGAAAAACTTTTCCTGTTCCACCTCGAACTTCACATATTTCACTGCTAGAATGACAATGATTTGTTTACATCTTTGTCACTTACATACAATCATTGATTTGTCAATAGGCTGTTGTCAACATACCGTGACCCAGGGCAGATTTTTGAGGACGCTCACTCAATTACAGAGGATAAAAGTCAAACAAGTTCACTGGCTCTCATGGTTTGTCCTAATATGTTAATTCCGTTACGAACATATTCAATGTTAAATCGATTTAGAAATGAGTTTTTCCAAAAAATAAAAATATCCAACGCTCGTTGTTTTAAGAAAGATTAAAATGGTCGAAACAACTTCTCTTGTTCGATTTTAGATAGATTTTACTTATAGTTCTCTCTACCTTATTTAGCTGCACTCAGAACCTATGACTTTTGGTGGTGGTGTGACTAGCGCGACGTCACCAGTAAAATGTTCAGAATTTATTATTAAATGCAAATAGGTACACCGAGTGCACTTTTCTCAATTTTACACTAGCTCTTGAGGACAAGGTCCGGTGACTGTTACGGTACTTCGTACGGTATTCTCAGTCATTCGAGATGTACCTATTCAAGGCGTCATTTACTGTGTGATCTTAATATATATAAATAGCATGCATATTTTTTTGTTATTTATGGAGGAAAGACAACATATATGTACATATAAAAATAATTGCGACTTTTTCTTTGGTTGTCAGCCTTTTTTTTGCGGCCGCCGCCGTAAGTAAAATCTTGCTTCAAGGTTGTCTTGTAGAGAATGCTCAACTCATATCTCCCTTTAAATATTGTTTTTCTATTAAAAACCAAAAATAAACCAGAATGCTTTACGATAGCAAAAATTTAAAAATATTGCAAAGGAAAAAGTTTTTCGTAGTTATTTCTCTATCCCAGCTTTGTTAATGTTTTGGGTAAAGTCTTTTTGTTGAGGATCTTGCCTAAACCATATCTACGTACGATGATTAAATTCTTCCTTTATAAGTAGGTTATACCTTTACCTATATTGCCTACTTGCACAGTTTGTTGTCATAGAATGCTTAGAGCTTCGTGTGGTTATAAACTATAACATTTGTGCAATTTAGATGTAAATGTACAAACAGCGCCACTTTGTTGTATACTTTGTAAAAATAGAAAACATAAAGATTAATAGAAATTCTGGAACCCCGCCTGAGTTTGTTGTGGGCTCTGGGCGCCCCCCTCCAAGCTTTAATTTCCATTTAGGTAACCAATTTATATAGTTATCTCCTTACAATAATGGTAACATATTATATTTGACGGCCGATTGGCGCAAATATTGGGCAGCGACCCTGCTTTCTGAGTACCAGGCCGTGGGTTCGATTCCCTCAACTGGACAATGTTTGGGTGATGAGCATGAATGTTTTTCAATATCTGGGTGATTATCTATATATTATAAGTATTTATGTAGGTATATTATTCATAAAATTATTCATCAGATATCTTCGTACCCATAACACAAGATACGCTTACTTTGGGACTAGATGGCGATGTGTGTATTGACGTAGTACAAGTATATTTATTTCTTTATTTATTTATATGTATGACCGCTTCATAAGTGCCTGTGTGATGAATAAAAGATATTTGAATTTGAAACACAGTGCGAGAACAAACTTTTTTATTTATTATCTCTGATCTCTCCCTAAAGAAGTGTTTCTTTGTAGGTATAACGAAGTATAAAATTTTACATTTTCTGACGCATTTGATTTGTTAATTATAGCCGCAATTGTTTTATTTATTTATATATTATATTTTTTGCTTGAACGTGGCACATGAACATAGATGTTAAGATCATACATACATGATCAACATATCCTGTCAAGATTGGCGCGCATAAATGATTATTATTATTTTAAACTAATAATTACTATAATAAGATATAATACAGTTTAAGATAATGCAGTGATTTTAAATTACAATTAGGTTCCCAAAGTAATAACTACATGTTTACTCAAGTTGTTAACCTTCTGATTTAACGTTTAGAATTTAAACATCGTTGTTTTATTTCCAACTATTTGATTATTAGTTATAAGAGGCCGTTTGATGTAAAATTATACATTTCGAGGCAAAACGCTAATTCTATTTCATGTGACCTTGTTTAGAATGTAGATCAAGTTAACCATTCGATACAATTACCTATGTTACGTTATAATATGTACCCGTATCTGAAAATACTAGTGCTGCGAAACCACCTATTAAACACTATCTCTACAGTAATAAAGGACCTGACATTTTTTTTGCGTGAGGTTTAATAAAATAGGTACTCCCCCAGACGAGCTCTGTCAGAAAAAGATCTTCTACTACTAAAGTAACTAGTACTAGTTATGCATTCTTGGTGTATCGTATTTTGTAAATATTGATTGTAGGTATTATGTGCAGAAAATATAATTAAACAGAACAGACATTTTTTTTACTGCTTTATTTAATGATGACCTTGAAAACACACCGCAAAACAAAAACTACGGACTCTGTTAGTTTACACATCACAAAAACTTATATAATAAGTTTATTCCTGTTTGCTACTTCAATATAATATCATCATAGAGGTGCTAACATATTTAGTAGAGTACTGACAAATAACTAAACTAAGAATAGAGGCACCGTAGATTCTATTTAGTTTTATTTTGATAATGAGGTTTATTTTCTGCTTTCCAAGAAAATGGTCACGAAAATTGCGGCAAGTAGATATTGCTTTTTAATGAACGAAGTTCCTCCCAAATAAGAAGGTCTCATGATTAACTACGGTAAAGAAGATATAAACTTACTATAATAACTACAAAGCGGCAATAGCCTAGTAGGTAAGGTCCGGCTTCCCTTTCGGGGGACCGAGTTCTTCCCCATCATCATCATATCAACCCATTACCGGTCTACTACAGGGCTGGTCTCCTCCCAATATGAGAAGGGCTTAGGCCGTAGTCCACCACGCTAGCCCAGTGCGTGTTGGTGGACTTCGCACGCCTTTGAGAACACTATGGAGAACACTCAGGCATAATGGTTTCCTCACGATGTATTTCCGTCACCGTTAAAGCAAGTGATATTTAATTGCTTAAAACGCACATAACTTAGAAATGTTAGAGGTGCGTACTGGCATTCGAACTGGGCCTCCCGAAATTAAAGCCGAAGTCCTCACCAATAGGCTATACCCGCTCACAAAAAAAATGAAACTAATTCCACCACTTAATAAAGTATAGAGTATTCCATTTAAGTAAATTGCACCAGGAAGTCATGATAATAATAGAAATAATTCAATGACTGAAAATCTTTAGAAAATGGGAAAGCATCTAGATGAGAAATACATGCCTACTTTAGAGTTATTAATTTGCTAATATTTTGATTGTCACGTCTAGTAGTCGCTTAGATTATTTCGGTTAGACAATTAGGTCGTCATTCTACCAAATATTCATAAGTATATTAGCCAAATCTCAAACTCCTTCGTGAGCTAAATATCCTTAAAAAGGGATAAATATAAAGTTTTCTCTTTACGTCCAATCTAAGTCTTAATGACATCGGGGACACGAGAGCCAGCGTTTTTTCCGTTAGCATTAACTATAAAGTTAAATAAAATAACAATATTTAATTATATAGATAGATTAGCTTAATACCATTCATAGGGGCAATAGAGCCATCGTCTTGGATAATATTTCTACTTAGATGAGTATTCCTTTAGCAGCAATTTTTAAGTTTTTAATTTATAACTAAAGAAGCATTGATAAATTATTCATATCTGCCAAGTTATATAAAACAATAACAACAAAACGTACCTTAAAAATAATCCGGCCTGTTTGTGAAACTGTAATAAGTATTAACTGCCGATATTCGCACTTATGTATACGAGTTTACGTAGAGCGTTATTGTCACCGGCGGAGAGTCGACTGGCCGTCTGTAGAGGTCCGCACCTTGATCGCAATGAGTTATTGTTTTGATCCTATTAGCTTCTTAAAGCTAGGTCGCCCTGCAGATACAAAAAGCTCGTCGAGCAAGCTTTTCCCGCGTGGAATTTCTGATTTCCCGTTCCAGCTACCTACGTACCTACGTGCGTCACCAATATGCAATTTATCACTGGACATCGAATAAAACTAAATCACGAGAAGTGAAGGTAAGTATTGACGTACGTCATAAGGTAACCCTTAAGCCCTCATTGAAGTCTCGGGATGTGCGAGCTTCTACACAAAATGAATCCATGGAAAGCTAAGAATTGCGAGCTTTTTTATATATTAACTTTATAAATCACTGTAGATAAATTCTCAGAAGTTCACGGACTATAGAAACCTTCACCCTGAATACAAAAAAAGGCTGAAACAAGTTGTTTTTTTTAAATAATAGGATCAAACATTTGCTCTGTTATACCCACAAGGGGTTTGATTTTCAAATAATAAATCCTAAGTACTTCTAAAGTTCTTAGAGGAGTCCTTAAGAGTATTCTTGAAACATCCCCTTCAATTTATATATCCGTAGTCTCAGTTTGTGCGTTGTCTTTCTGTCATTCCTAACTTAGTAACGCCACTGGGTGTGAATGAAGGAACTTTTGATAATCACATTACGATGCAGGTAATTGTGGGGAAGACACAGCTAATAGTGGAGTAGGGAAATTAGAGAATTGTTGCGTTAAGCGACTTGCTTATAGGTTGCGAATGTTATGTGTTGACACAAGCTACATTGCTCATTCAGGCGACCTCCTCAATGGTAGATATGGCCGCTACCAGATCTGAGCAAGCGAAGAGGTCCTGATATAAACACCTCGAGAGCAGTTCACTCCTGTGCCTCTTGGGGTAGAAATTCTGGGGACGTCGGATCAGAGCAATTTTTTAAGAATTAAAAAAAAAAGGGTTATTTATTGCAACGACGGGATTCTAGACGGGTTAATTACATAGGCCACAGTATCAGTTTTGTCATTCGTTTTGTATTTTGTAAAAATTTTGGTTAACAATGGTGTCAACTTTGTGGTACATAAATCTTTAAACTAAACTAAATTTACTGGTACAGGAACAGTAGTTCCATCTTTTTCACTATGTTCTTTATAAAAGAAAATAGCGATAAGCTTATTTCAGCCAATTTATTATGAAAATTAAACTTAATTTGCTATATTTCGCGAAAAGCAGGAGAATCTGGATGGTGTAATTTATAATTTCTTCAATCATTACACTCCAAACCAAACAGAAACATTTAGCTAAATTTTCATAATACTCGTATATCATGGAATTAGTAACGCCTGCTGCTATCCAATATTTTGCCAATTTAGTTTTTTTTAGAGATTTTTACACAAAAGAATTGACACCATTATCGATGTAAATTTACTTAACCTTGCACTTGGAGCCCTAGAAAGTCGGCACGCATAGGTCGGTGCATGGTCTACTTTTCCTTCGCTAGATTAAAGGTAAACAAAAAGCAGGTTTATTCGCAGAAGCACGTAGGTACTCCAACGAAATGACGTTATTACGTCAAAAAAAAAACATTGTAACGCACAAGTGAAGTGAAAAAATAAAAAGCATTTATAAGTTCGACAAACACGGAAAAAGCTTCAAGTGTTGCGTAAAAACATTTAATTTGCGTTGTCATGTATTCGAAGTTGCTAGAATTAATTTGAGCACGCACGTGGAAACCTGGATTGTAAATCGAGATTTAATAAATTAATAACCTATACTACACTATCATTGACGCCGAATGTGTCAATTATAGTGGTGCTATTCTATTCTTCTAGTATGTGCTGCTGTAAACCTTTAATAATAAAATTATTGTTACTTGCCACCTAATTACTTACGTAGTTGTAATTGAATACCACTTTCAGTGCCTGCCAGCTTGGAGTTGCAGTTCCAGATAGAGCATCAAATTGGCATGGGCCTAGATTAAACTAAATTGGCAGATCTAAAAATAGTGCTGTTCACAAAGGATATAGAGAAATAGGATGGCATTAATATAATAAAAGATAATTTAGAGAGGTTTACAGATCTGGGCACAGAAGAATTATCAACCCCCGTGCTTCGAAAGCTAGGTGGAGGATCAAAGCTAAAAGCCTGAGCACACCAATCAGTGGGTCGTTTACGTATGTGGAATGACCATGATTACGAGTATTACTGAACACGCGTTAGATTTATTTGCAGTTTGCGTTACTTTACGGTATTTAGGAATGAACATCAGTAGTACTCTGTTCTGTTGGAAGAACAGGGATTTGCTTCCGTAAGTCCCTGTAAACCTGCAATGTACCACCTAGCATTCTGCACTGAGCTGCTAATTGTAACCAATGAATTAAAATGTCTTTTTGAAAGCTAAACTATTCGAAAAATTCTAAAAATGACAATTAAAAAAGTGGGCAACGGAGGACCCCTAGGTACTTAGATTGGGTACTTATTTGCAAAAACAATGGGCAAAATGTTGTCCAGTGTTCAAAAGATGACCGACTTGGAAAATTGTTTGTCATGGTTCATTATATAAAATGATGCGTGTGGAATGTTAAAGCTGCAAAACCTATGGACATTACTAAGTGCAGAAGCGTGACCGTTTGAATGAGATGGTACAGTAGGTCTAGGTACAGTTTGTCAACGGTAGTTTGAGCCCGGCGACTCTACAATTGTTTTGATGCCGTAGAATACAATCCTTGTGGTAATAGATAATTTGCATGGCTGTAACCATGGAATGTTCAACTTCGGTACATTTATGAGATTATACAAACTTCGCACCATCTATTTGCAGTTGGCTGAACCACGTTGACGAAACCTTCTTTAAAGTTCTACGCTGTACGTGTAGATGGCGCTGTTTTATGAAGATATTTAAATTTTAATTAAAATTGTTTTATACAAGTCCTGTTAATAAAAGTTATGGAAAAATGATAAGCATAAAATAAAACATCAATTAGTTTAAGAATTCTTTGCAAGAAAATTTTGAGTCTTGGTAGGTATTGAACGTCGTGCTTTTATTGGTATAGGTACAGTATTTTCAATCATATTCTCGACTGGGAGCGTGGCGTCTCCTGTAATCCGGCTACTCGGAGGTCGGGTTCAGAGGATGGTTTGAGGTCGGGAGTCCTGGTAGTGTGTGGCCCATGTTGACCGGACGTCCACACTAAGCCTGGTATTAATATGGACCCCCCAGAGGAATCTAGGGGGTGCAGGTTAACTAAGGAGGGGCGAACCGGGCCAGAGGGGAAACCCAGCAGCCAAAAGTCCCCGTATCGGGCAGTAGCGGGATAGCGGCCGGGAGTGGGTGCTCAGTATCAGCCCGACCAATACAATCAGACCTGTTCCTTTTGTTTCACGATTCAAAATTTCAAGCTTCATTTAAAAAAATTGTTTTTTTGGGCGATGGAACTCAAGAATGATACCTCAAAAACCTAGTAGTCAAATTTAAACAGATTTGGGTTTTTTTTTTCCGGACCCTCTCAATGGACATCAGCAAATCAATCGGAATCATACGAGTACACTTCAAACCTTTAATTTATGTATTTATGAAGTCGTTGCTTTTTAAGTGTAGTTATGAATATATTGTATTTTTAAAGACATCCTAGTTTTTTTAGTCTTTAATTTCTAATGTACATTGTATTTAATAAATGCACTAATGTACTTTTTATTTTAGAATTCCTTTTTTTTTTTGGGTTTCGCAACAAAGTGGTAAAAATAAGTAGGTATGCGTGGAATTGAAGACCGTAAAGTGTGCAAAAAACATATATGTCGTGTACGTCATTGATATCCATCGTTTCAAATGATTATGATAATTACTGCGACGTAGGCAATTTCAAATGAATGTTTATTTCATCGAATTGTATATACGGAGATTACTAATTATTGGTTTTCTTGAATGTACGGAAAACTTGGAAGCGGTGATAGCCTGGTTGCTACGACTTCGGCTTCAATTTCAGCGGGCCGAGTACGAATCCCAGCACGCACCTTTTACTTTTCTAAGTTATGTGCGTTTTAAATAATTTAAATATCACTTGCTTTAACGGTGACGAAAACATCTTGAGGAAACAGGCATACCTGGGAATCTTCCATAGTGTTTCTTAATTCAGGCCAGCACGATGGATTACGGCCTAAACCCTTCTCATTGTGAAAGGAGACCTGTGACCGGTGTAATGGGTTGATAATAAGTATGATGAGATATTAAAATTAAAGCTACAGAATAGTAAAGTCCTAGTTTCAAACTGTTTATTTTTATTCCTGGAAGGGGTGGTTATCCTTAACGCAATATCTGGCTAGGATAGCCAGTTTTGTTTTTTAATTTCACCGCCTTTTTTTTCGATTTGCTTGTTTCTCTTTGGTGCTGAATACCGATCTATATCGAGGGGCTATCGCAATTATAATTTCGTTTCTTATCTAGCTTCATGAAAAGTGCATATTGATAATCTAAAAATAACACACACAAAAAAAATTAAATGTCAGCTTCTAAAGTTGATTCCGTTAGTATCAAATTGTGATCTATGCGTACTGTTTAATGACGACAAGTTATTATAGAAGGTGAAGGAGGAGTTAGCTGTAGCAGAAGGTGTTTAAAAAATAAGAAAAGACAGTAATAATTTTAAAAGAAAATATTTACTCCAACGTTTGCAAAATGTCTATGAATTTCAGTGACCTTTTACTTACCTATCCAATATTAATTGGTTTACAAAAAAAAATATCTCTTCAAGCCTCTCATTTCCGACATTAGTATTTGGTTCTTAGCCCAACAGTTAGATACGAAACCAAACAGACAAGGGAACGCATTTTTTTAGTGAAGGTGTTGTTTAATTCAGCGCCACGGTTTTGTCAGCAATTGTCCTGACCTGTCCACTACCAGTTGCGACAAAGCCGTGGCCCTTAGTTTATGCGTTATCGCTTATAGAGATTTTTGCGTGGGAATTTCTTTCTTCATTTCCATTTTATCGGGTTTTTCAATTTTCATATCTTCTGGTTTTTCGATTTTCTTCTTGTCGTCTTTCTTCTCGGGGATCATTTCCGGGATTTCCATAGGTTTGGCCTCGTCGGATATTTCGGGGATCGCTGAACGCTCTTGTGGGACTTCCGCGATAGGCTCTTCCTTCTTCTGCAACAATAATGAATTATCAAACTATGAACTTTGTTAATATATCTGTGATTATTATTTCTGCTGTAGAACTGAAGTTAATCTTAGAAAACTACCTGGTCGATTGATAGAATTATTTTTGTGGAAAATCCATTTAAAGCAGTTTTTTTTTAGTTTAATAACAATAAAACTGCAACCACGACCCGTAAATAAGGATAAAACAATAGTATAACAAAGTAATATGGACTTAATTTAGCTTAGCAGCTCAGTATAGTACGATATTACTGTAAAACTCAAGCTGTACGAGAGTTTTCATAGCTTTTTCATAATTATTTCTGCTGGAAGGGGTCCAAGGACTTAAATCCTGGGATGATGACGATGTTCTTACATAAAATAATAGTTGTTACACACACGGTAATCTGACATGAGTAATTGAGAGATATGTATCATACTTGCTCAAAAAAGGTTCATAAAAACACGAAGATTAAATCCTAGTTTCCAATAATTAACATAGCTACTTTATGCATAAAACCTTATCTTGATTAGTAACGAGTTACAAAAAAAATACTCATGATAACTGGTAACAAAAATACTAAGAATACACACATCTTATGCCAAAGCTGGTTGCGAATAAGAATTAGGTAAAATTACATATATTAAATTGAAAAAGGTTTAATTGACGCACTAGTAAATATCTATTGCTAGTAAGTTTTTTTAGAGTTTTTTTGAATTAAATAGGTAATAAATTTACACTTGATGGGAATAACAAAAAAAAAGAAAGCTAAGGATAAAATAAACTAAATTAGCTTCTTATATATTAAGTAATACCAATAAATTTAAAGACGAATACATTGAATGAGTAGATAATAGTAATATTGAATTTAGTTAAGTCTAATGGCGAAGTGTATTAATTTATTATAGAAAATTAAGTTTCCTATGTAAGTGACTTAGGTCTTTTTATGGGAATGCCTTGTAAACCTAACCTGAGTCAGTTAGGTCTATTAGAATAAGGAATTATTGATTTTGTTTATTACTTTACCTCCACAGGTACAATTTTTTCTTCAACGGCAATTATGTCCGCGCTAGCAACAGGGGCGCTCTTCGCGTCAATGATATCTTCAGTTTTTACGCTCAGGGGGTCAGCCGCGGGGCTCGGTAGAACGTTGCAGTCAGCCTGGTTGGTCTTCACGAAGAATGTCCGTGAGATATGGTAGCGGTCTAGCACGGAGTAAGCATACTGCATCACGAGTGGTGGCGCGAGTCTGTCTCTGGTCAGGATCCAGGCGTTTTCTGTTAAAGAAACAGAACACGTTTAATTGAAGAAGCTCAAGTTAAGAATGAATGTGAGAATGTAAAGGATCTGAAGAAAGTTGTCAAGTTCTCAAGTCAGTTATACCTGAGACAAACTTTATAGTATTGTAGAGCTTTTTGTGACAGAGCTCGGCCGGGTAAGTACTACAACCATTTGAGTTCAACAGGATTTGAACTTGCGACTCTCGGGCAATCGCGGCCTGATCGCTTTCACCAATTAAGCTACGGCTCTCCTACCCTCGATGCCGAAATTAGTATATGCCTAAATCAGTCTTATAGCGAATTTTTTAAATGCATTTTAAATTTATAAAATTGATAATTTCTCCAAGTGTAGGTAAAAATACTACAACTATGTTTATATCTGCCGCTAAGCGGCATTTTTGCGATACTGTGTTTCGGTGTGAAGGGTGTAGGTGCCGGTATAACTAGGCATATGAGGTTAACACCTACGCGACGCCTCAAATTCATGGAAACGGGGCGGCATGTTCCAGGACGTGCTCCTTGCATGCCTTGTGCAAGTGTTGCTCTTTTTATAGGTGACGGTTTTCCCCTTATCATCAAGGGGTCATCTGCTCGGTCTGTCAATTATTACTATAAAATAAAATCTCCCGGCTTTCGGCTCGATACTATAGAGCAGATAATTTTGCCTTGTAAAGCCGGCAACGCATCGGTGACTCCTCTGGCGCTGCAGATGTTTATGGGCGGCGGTGATCACTAAACATCAGGTGACCCACTTGCTCGTTTGCCCGCTATTAATATACAAAAAAACATACCAGTCTTTCTTAAAAAATTCTGCCAGGCAACCTTAGGATTAGGACAACATATAATGTTGTTGTGGTTAAATTATAGTTACAGTAAAATTATATAATATCATTGTGTTTGTTGTATAAAGTGAATTATTTTTATTCTATTTATAATTTTCATATGTGAAATGGTAAGGTATTCCTTCTTACATCAGGGCTCGTTTGGAACCCTCCTAGCTTTAGTTTTTAGTTAACGAATCCATTTATCACCATCACCTAACATGGTAACTAAAGTGGTAACTGGTAACATGTTAAATGTATGAACGCTTCATAAGTGCCTTTAATAAGATCTACATGAATAGAACATTTTTGAATTTGAATTTGAAAGTATCGCAGTGCACCATTCCGCATAATCTATCTAGGTGTATAAAAAAATTCCGTTTGTTAATAACGTAAATAAAAAAAGATTCTTCACTGGTCGTTTTGAAATTTTGACACATATGTATTCAGATTTAAGCATGTTTAATATAGGTACTCTCAGTGGCGTGCATAGAGGGTATTCACAGGGCATGAAGATGATAAAAAACTTAAGGATAGGCATTGTAAGAGTTATAAAAGGCCAACTCTTGAGTATTTATAACACGTACTGGCGATTTTCTTCATTTGATATCATCTGCATACTCTGTGCATACCCACTATGCACGCCACTGGTTGCATAGAGGATATGCACACAACACAAATTCAAAAGCAAGACAATTTACGGATATCTGTTAAAATGCGAATCGTGTATAGGTTAATATAAGTTTATTTTTGCAGTATTTGAGGTTCATTTTAGTCTTGTGGAGAACCCGCCATACACAAATGTCCCTTTATTAGTTTAAATTCTTGTTTATTGAATTGCTTCACTTACGGATATGCACAGGGCCAATGCCGCTGCAAGACCACATGACGGCGAAGTTCTCGTAATCAGTGTCGAGGATGCTGTATTCGTTGTCATAGGAATTGGGCAATGTGGCGTACTTGATGATCAGACGGCCCTCGCCTTCCCTTCCAATCATTTGCAGGGAACCTCCCATCACACGCTTCATACCGGTTCTAGAACAGAAGTAGTTAGAATTTGGAAAATCTTCTAAGAAACAATAACTATGCGAGAACACGATACGTTTTTACGAAATCCTGAAGAAAAAACCACGTGCTCCATCGTGTGAAAGTGTTTATATTATTAGTAAGGATATGTTGTTTTGCAACAAAATTAAAACATCTGTATATAAAGCATCCTTGAGATGGATATATTAAGATACTCCGTTACCCAGTTAAAGTAAAACTGTCTGGTTTTAAAATGCACGGTTTAAAGCTCTACCGATTTTTACGAAAACTTACGTACTGTAAGCATAGAATTAAGAAAAAATTTAACTCAAATAATGGATTTTTTCACAAGTTAGAGTGTGTTCGGGTTTCACACATGACGGACAGGATTTTTTTTTGACCTATTTTGGTGTTTTTTTCCAATTCTATTGCAGTAAATCAATTTTTTAAAAGTATGGAATTAATCTCCATTAAATTATCTCGACAATAGTATGCAAAATATCTTGATTCCGTGAACTAACAAGGCTATAATAATAAAAATAGCCGCCGAAATGAGGCGAAAAAAATTTTTGTGCGATCGTAAAGCACTCTCCGATGCTTCGCATCATGAGTCGTGCAATATACAGAATCCTCACTCAGCCTTTATTGCATGCAGTGCATTGCGTCCAAAAAATAGTGAAATCGCCCCGCGCACATCTCACTTCACATCCGCGGATTGTTTCTAGCTCACAAACATTTCCCATTTTCTTCATTTCATGGAATACGTTTAAAACACTAGAGTTAGAATAATTACTGTCAACTGCTAAATGGAAAAAGGACTAACCACCTGTTCGAGTAACACTCTAGAGTGAAGTAGTTTTTGACACTTCAATATTAGTCTTGTAAACGGTTTCTGTATTTTCTTGTTTCTGTGGTAAGTTATCAAATTTGAAAATGAAAATTCTAAATGGAACAGCAAAATATCCGTCTTTAAAACCAGGACCATTATACTTAGACCTCTCGGTGTTTCAATATCTACTCTACGATTAGAAACGTACAAATTTACAGGTTACGGGTACTTGACATGAAAAAGTGTCTATAAACTAAGATTGTAAACTTACAAGGCATTGGTTATCTCATTGTTGACGAGGATCCTTCCTTCGGGAGTGCTTTCATACTTGGTGGTGACACAGCGGGAACCAAGTTCCGAGACCGTGAAGAAACGCTCAGCTTCGTACCAGGTGCCGAGGAAGCGGTTCACGTTGAAATTCGCCATCGGCTGCGAGAGACAAAAAATAGTATCGTTCCTAAGTAATACATCATTATACAAGTATAATGTTACAGTAAATTTATAAAGTGGGTAAATAATTAAACTCTTGATAACTATAAATTCATATTTGCAAGATATTTATCAATACATTGCTGATAAAACGCATCCACTTATGGAAGAAAGGGGTGAACGTGTGCTTGGACAACTAACTCATAGTGCTTGAGTTGTCATTTAATTAGGTTAAAAATCAGCATAACGACCACAGCCAACTACGAACCTGGGCTTGGTACAGACCGCATCTCTCATATGAGAGAAGGTTTTAGAGCGTATACCCACAATGCTGCTCTAATGGGGGTTAGTCCTTACGAGTAGATACTAAACGGAACTGACAGCTTAACGTGCTACTATAGGCACGAGGGTAGAAACCGTCAATTTTGTAACTACTGAACTCCTCAGAATTTTCAGTAGATACCAGACCTACTGAAAATACTTCTGTAATAGAAAATACACAACACCTAACAAATTTTGGCTGGCTCGGGATTCAAACCCGAGATCCCGTAGTTTGTAGTTTAACATGCTAACCACTATGACCGGGCAGGCAGATTTAAAATAAATATTTATTTTACTATATGAAAGAACACCACTCACCTCCTCATTTTAATGTCCTCTTAAAATGAGGAGCCGTATTTTCATCTTATTAATATTATTTTATTATGTGAGATTAAATAATATGTGTGAAGTATGTACACTTTAGCTTCTGTGCATAATTTTTAAAATTTAAGAATAATAATTATGACTAAAGCAGTAAGTTAAGTAAAAAAAAAATAATTAAAACAAGGATTACGAGACGATAGGCAATGAAAATATTGTCTATATGTTAAAGGTATAATATATAGCAACAACGGTATGACGACAAAGGATGTGTCGATGAGAAACCGAAAGTTAAACGAACGTAGTTTCAATGTCATCAACCCGACAACCGGTCTCTAGTTATGGCCAGCAGAACTTACATAAGTAAAAGTGTAAGATACATAATAGCTTAAGGTTAAGAATTGGTAATATCCCTTGGTTAGCTAATATTACCAAATTGTTTTTCCATACTATGTTTTAAATTTAAACAAAAGCGAAACAGCCGTGAAAGTCAAGTAAACAATAGTAATAATTTAGGTTAGGTTAGGCTAGATTCAACTATTTGAGGTCTAAAAGTTCTACATTTTTCAGTAGAAATAAAAAGC
Organism: Pararge aegeria; assembly: GCF_905163445.1. Lineage (NCBI taxonomy): Eukaryota > Metazoa > Arthropoda > Insecta > Lepidoptera > Nymphalidae > Pararge > Pararge aegeria. The sequence goes on from NC_053181.1 coordinate 4,385,369, forward strand.
CCTTTTTTAACAGGTGTTAAAAAAGGGCCCCTTTTTTCAGGAAGGAAGTGCGAATCAGACTCGTGCACGGAGGGATTCTGTACTATTATCTTTAAAAAGGCAAAATAAATGAATATATATATCATATTCTGTTTTTAGTAGGTATCAGTTGTTTTGGCAACAGAAATACGTCATCTGTGAAAATTATAACTGTCTAACTATCACGGTTCATGAGGTAAAGCCTGGTAACTGACGGACAGACAGACAGACGGACGGACAGCGGAGTCTCAGTAAAAAGGACGCGCTTTACTTTTTCGGTACGGAACCCTACTACGGAAAAAATATTGACAATAAGATTTTTCAAAAATAGCGCTATTATTAGCGCTATTTCACCTTTTTGAAAAATCGTCAATTTTCGTAGAGGTAACAGCAGGGTTAACACAGACAGGCGACAAAAATTATATCATCCTGCCTATGGATATATTTAACATGTCCACCTACTTAAGCACGTTAACATGGAATAGGAGAATTTTACCCCCGTTTATTATAACATATATTATTTGGATTTTATTTGCGACAATGCTATGAGTGTTGATAAAGCTGTGTGAGAGAAGATACATTTTATATTTTTTCCGGGGAGATAATTGTCTCCCGACCATGATAACCGTGCTAAGGTTATAACTCATGTTTCAGTTTTAACTTTGCTTGTATCATAAATGTTGTGGTAATAATCTATATATATAATAAATTATAATAAAAGTAACTACTGATATAATATGTACACTCACATATATTATGTTTATTGTAAATGCATGTCGAGTAGAATAAAGAGGATCTTACTAACGAGGAAAACACTTTAAACTTCGGTGTAATACAAAGGGGTGATAGTGCCAGCGTCTTGAACGCGAGCTGGCGGACTAGATACCCATTTTAGGATGGCGTGTATTTTGAGTTTTTTTGTTATTCCACTACTGATTAGCGCTTGGCTACGATCTCAGTGGTAAGCGATGATGCTGTCTAATATGGTAGCGTACTAACCTGTTAGGTTAGTTATATTAAACTCATAGGTTTCTACGAGGCTTCGTACCAGATAACTTAATGGCGAACGTTTAGTCTGTAGTGTTAAATATTGACCGAATATTTGGCATTTCTTTAGACGAAGGGCTAATATTTCCGAATGGTTAAATAAACTAATGTTTAAAGATAAAATTAACTAAACTTCAGTACTTAATTCCGTAATTAAATACCTAAACTACATTTTAATAGTAGTAGTAATCATTTAACTAATTAATAAGTGATAAAACACAATATTATAAGGCAAACACGGGACGAAAGAAGAATGAAGTTAGTTCTAGTTATGCCCATTAAGGCTTAAAAGTTAGCTTTGAGTGTTACCTATCTTTATATATTTATTTCTTGTGTGCGTGTATATGTCACTGAACTCCTCCTAGACGGCTGGACCGATTTGAATGAATTTTTTGGTATACGTTTGGGGGGCACCCTGGATGGTTTAGATTCACAAATTAGTTCGACAGATGGCGCTGGGGTCCGCTAGTACTATATAAATAAACAGTGTTTAGTTTATCCTTGGCTCGGGAGTTAAGAAATTGAAATTAACTGGGAGATGAATAAGGTAATAACTGATGATGATTTAAAAGTAAAACCTAATAATTGGTACCAAATAGAAAATAAAATAAAGCTTGATTGGAAAACTCACCTGATAGTCAGGGCACCATCCCAGCGATGGTATCTGCGCCGACGCAGTCGCGACCAAAAGCAGTACCGAGAGCCTCAACATCTTGGAGATCAGACAGGAGCGGGGGCTGTGACGGGAATGATGTCCTACGTCCCGATCTTCGCTTTTAAACCCTTCCCGTGAACCGGTCTAGAACCCTCTAATGTAACTCTAGGTTGATTTATATTACGCTATCGTTGATATAAAGAACCCGAGATATACAGTATTAATAGTTCAATGAAGTGAGGCATACGCAGTGTAGGTTATAAGGCGTAGGATGCCTTGCACGAGGCTATACAAAAACCGGTAAATTTACGTTTAGCAAGAGGACAATGGCAGCAGCAGATGAATGTTGGCTGATGATGATGATGAAACACCGACACTTCAATATTATTGAAGTACCTATACGGTATAGATAAATAAGCTTTTATCACAAACCTCAGCCTATCAATAATGTCTCACTGATCACTTTGTATGCTGCTCCTATTGCAGATCTAATAATATATATTGGTATGGTTTAGATCAAATTCCTCAGCCTCACTAATAATGTCGCACTGCTCATTTTTTACGCTGCTCATATCAACTAAAAAAAATTTGTGATAATTTTTTGTAATTAAAAGTTATAAAATCTGTTTACAAAATCATGACAATCCTGTTTTTGTCAGAGTCAAAATTTTGAATTATCTTATCTTAAGAACGTGGAAACAGAATCTTGGTGACAAAAATCTATATCTTTTTTTTTACGTATTGCCTAATAGATGTAAGGAAAGGAAATACATATATCGTATATATATATATCGTTTTTATAGTATTTCGTTTATAGTAGTCCCATTTTGAGATATTCTGTTTTGGGAAACGATAAGGGGGTTTCTTAGGAGTTGGTGGCATTACATTTCTATTACTTTGTATATCTTGGATGGTTGATAATATGCCGTAATGAATTTTGCAACGAGCCTTGTTATGCACATATGGTGGTAATTATGGCATTGTCCTTTTTTCGCGTCGGCAGACGGGATGTCGTTGCTGCATTGGCCAGTTTTTGTTTACCTATCTAAGAATAGTGTCTTGAGTTTTTGTTTGTTTAAGAATGTTGAACCGAGAATCTTCTCTCGTTTAATATGTTCGGCTTTACTTTCGTGTATGACTTTAGAGTATAGTATATAAGAAGAATAGTGTGTAGGACTTTGGCTTCGTTTAAGGTGGACCTAGTTTGATCCCCAGTACGAATTTGTAACTTTGCGGAGTTATGGGCGTTTTAAGTAATATCACTTAATTTTGCAAGCGAAGCAAACATCGTGAGGGAACCTGTATGCATGAAAGTTTGAGAACTTGGCCAGCGTGTTGGACGAATGCCTTATCAATATCTAATATTTCTATCCCTGAAATTTATAGAGCTCCTACAGGATTTTGTACAACCTTAATTCACGCGGCATCAGCTGCTTTGATTTAAATATAATCATATTTTATGTTCACTTAACAACAGTGCCGAATGCCTACTGGTAGTATATTTGGTTACTGGGCTATTTAACATTCTTTTTTTTATTCCACTACAAGTTAGCCCTTGATTGCAATCCCACCTGCAGTCTAAGATGGTAGCGGGCGAGTATGCCAGTTATTCTTAAACCACACGCCTAATCTACTTGACAGTTGTTTCTACGTGACATCGTACCGGAACGCGAAGCTTACCGGCACGTCCGTGTCGGTAACTAACCACGACCAAAGTCTCCCACCATACCAGACTAATTATTAATTGGAAAGTCAACATCTCCTGAGGATGTTTCGGTATTTTTTCTATTGCAATAAAAGACAGACCAAGACTGATGGTAAGTGGAAAACCATCGCTTTTAAACAGAACAACACTTGCACATGGCATGCGAGTAGCACGTCCTGCAACATGCCGCCCCGTGTCCATCAATTTGAGGCGTCGCGTAGGTGTTAAGCCTCATGTGACTGTAATTACACCGGCCACCACGTCCTTCTGACCGGAACACAGTGAAGTAATAATGCTCCTTAGCGGCAGAAATGGCATGGCGATACTACTTCCCCGGACGAGCTCTTTGCCATAAAAAGTTCTACTCCTACGAGACTACTTCGGAGTTCGGTGTCAGAGCGAAACGTCCGTATAGAGTAGGTACACTGCCCAAGATCTGTTTGGTGTGGAGTATAAATATAATAGAAGTTATATAGTAAAGTGTTTGTTCTTTTTTTTTGTTAGTCTGAACCGTTTTCCATACCAAACATGCTTCATCAACCAAAGGTTGTCTGGAGGAGATAGCTTCAAGCGATAAATAATAATAATAATAATAATAATAATAATTTTATTTCAAGCATCAAATACAGCTCATATTTTGTTAGTAAATACTTAGCCTATGTTAGTAACTTACGTATAAGAGAGGGATATGCGAATCACCGCCGTTCTAGTCCATTTGAAATAGCACAGCAGTGATTCACATATCTGCAGTCCAACCTGCTGGCGATCATCTTTAGGATGCTGTTGGAGCTACCCCGCAACCTGTGCACCAGGGCGCCACATCTTTTGCGCATTGTGGCGAAGAAGCAGTCAACTTGTGCATCCGCAAACATCCCCGATGCACTACAAAAGCGGGGCAACTTCAACAGCACCCTAAAGGCATTATTATACTGTATACGGAGCGCGTTATACGATTTTTGAGAATACTTAGCCCACAGGCTGCACGTGTAGAACGTCATACAATATGATTTAAACAACGTGATTTTAATGGCGTTGGTACACCGCGCAAACCTGCGAGCCAGCATATTTGCTCTCACTGACAATGCTCTCCGTTCTCTTTCGATGTCAGCATCATCTTTGAGGCCAGGAGTCAAAATATGCCCGAGATACTTGAATTGATAAACTCTCTCCAATACTACCCCATTGATCAAAATAGGAGGTACTTTATTCGGTGTCTTACCCTCAGCCTCAAAGACCATCACCACACTCTTTTTTGTATTGTAGGTAAGTCCATGTCTTTCTACATAAGCCTCGCAAATAGCCATCAGTACCCTGAGACCGCAGACCGATGCACTCAACAGCACCATATCGTCGGCGTAACTTATATTATTTAAACAAACCCCATCTATGTAGCAGCCAACCCTGGTGCTGCTGAGCTCACAAAGCAATTCATTCATGTAAAGGTTGAAGAGAGTCGGCGAGCATAAACCACCCTGCCTCACCCCGCACTCCAACCCATACGAATTCGAAAGAACGCCTGCCCATCGGACATTGTTGACTTGGTTTTGATACCAATATTTAAAAATATTGGTAAGTTCTGGAGGTATATTTGCTTCCTCCATCTTTTTCCATAATACATCGTACGAAACCAAGTCAAATGCCTTCGACAGGTCTAGAAAACAGGCGTAAATCGGAGTCTTCCGCCTCGCATAGTACGTAACAGCATGCTTTAGCCCCAACACAGCACTCTCTGTTGACAAACCAGGCCGAAATCCAAATTGGTTGTCATGTGGCATAATTATCCTGTTTAAGAGAGTGTTTAGCAAGCTGTCAAATACCTTTGAGATGACGGTAGCCAATGAGATGGGCCTATAGTTGTTTTTATCGGATAGGTCCCCCGTTTTATTTTTCGCTATAGGCACAACTATCGTACGCATCATCTCTTGAGGCATAAAACTGTGGCTTATACAAACGTTGTACAGCATCGTCAAAACCCGCGGTACATGTGGCCCAGCATATTGTAAATGCTCAATGCTGAGACCGTCATGGCCTGGGGATTTACCTCTGGTCATGCGTTTAATTATACTTGCTACTTCTTTACACTGAAATTGAATACCCACTACCCTGCCAGTCTCAACATTAGGCATCGAATGAGAGGGCCCCAATGGCGATTTTACGAAAAAGTGTTCCTTAAAAACATTAGCAATCTCGCCAGGCTCGCTCACGCCACTGACGCTCACGGGTATAGACGGCCTATAATTTAATTTATTGGTATGTTTCCAAAATCCTCTAAAATCATTTCTAGAATGATGTGAGGCCAGAATATCCATTTTAATCTGATCTTGGTGGTTTTGACACCATTTTAAACGTGCTTTGAAAACTCTTCTGGCCTCCGCCATCTCCAAATAAATCGGTCCAGTAGCTGGCTTACCGTAACATAACCAGAACAAAAATTTTTGCCTCGCCTGCCCGTGTGCTTCAGCTACGTGTTTATTCCAGCCTATCACTGTCTTTTTTATTCTACGCTTGCCGATGGGTTCTCTACTCGCCACCGAGGAATCTCGAAGGGCCTGGACGATATCACCGTACAACTTTGTAATAGCGACTCCATGCTTAGGATCACTACAGGTGCGGTCGCAGCACTCACGAAGCTCATGCGGAAAGTCTATAAGTCTAAGCCTTTCATGACATTCTCTCTGGTATGTATGGATCTGCTCTTGACCTCTCTCACCCCAAGTGATTACATTTAGAGAGGTGTTATTAAGAGGTTTCTTTGGTTGTAACACATTTAAATTACATTCTACCACCAGAGGGAAATGGTCAGACCACATAATATCAAACAACACATAAACATTACTCACAGACGCTATAGCTGCCTTAGTAGCTACGCAATGATCAAGCCATCGCTTGGAGCCGTGGGCTTCGCTTATAAAAGTGTAGGTATCCGACATTAAACCTAACATTTCGACATCTACACAAGTCCACTCTTGCTCTATGCAGAACTGAGACAGTTCGATATAAAATCTCTCCGTAGGGTGTGCGTTGTAGTCCCCTAATATAAAAACACAACTCTCACTGTAAGTGTCAATAACCGCATTTACCGAACTCAGTACATCAGTAAATTCTGCTAGGTTAGCCACTGCATCCGTAGGCATGTATACACTCATAACTATACACGATTTCTCCGGTAACACTATTCTGATAGCACAAATACGCGAGTTATGACACTGCACAATAGACACATTTTGAAATGCACTACGTCTCCATAGAAGCGCGACTCCGCCGTACGGTCTTCCACGCAACATGCCTGCCGCGGTGTCCACCGCTGACACACCTGTCGAGCTGAAGTCGTCACTCAGCGTCTCGAGGAAAGACAACTCGTCTGGCAGCAGCCACGTTTCTTGCAGCGCTACTATATCAGCTGTCTTACAAAACTCGCGTATGCCATCTGAAGAGCGCTTCACACTCTTACAAGCTAAAAAAAGCTAAATAAAGCCGCCTTTTATTTAGCTTTTGTTTTGTTAATTTTTTTTTTCTCTGTGTGCAAAAAATACTTTTTATCTATCTATCTTGGTGTGCTGTACAAATAAAGAGTTTAGATAAATAAAAACTTCACGATTCTGGGTTTTCACTCTAACACCTTGGAACCCCAACGTCCAACGGTTATCGAGCTAGCTAATTCCATTCCTATTCTTTCTCTCTACTAAGAGAGAGTTTAAGAGCAAAACAGCACGCAATTCCAATGCGTTTTATGGGCCTTTAACAATTATCATTATCACGCGTTGTTGCTTAAAACCGAGATGGATCTTAGTACAAAACTATTGTTGTAGCATCAATTGCTGCAATAATATGGAGACACATTCATTGTACATGAAAAGTAAGTAAAGTTTTGGAATGTTCCCATGCAGGCCCATAGATCGCTGCAAAAAGGTCCGAGCCATCTGCCATTACCGGTTTCATTCCTGGCCATCTTTTTATTTTCTATCTTTCCTATCTATTTTTAAACCTAAGAGTATGTTCACACCGTGGGATGCCAGGCAAGTTACGAAGGTACGTACTTCTTGGTGCCTTTTGTAGCTTGTTCACTGGAAGTAGAGTACAGAGAATTTATAAACGCGGTTTTTTACTTTATCTACGTATATCGGCGTTTGACAATCTCTTAGCGAGTAAGTAGGAAAGCACTTTTGCTTATTGATAAATGGTCACGAACGTCATTTATTTTTACCTATTTCCCTTATTAATTTCTAGTGCTGATTGTTGCAGAACCAATAAACTTGTTTTCTTTCTTTAAATAAAGAAAGCGATTATAGCGATATTATAGCGATTTAAAAAAGTCTAGTTATTGTCTCAAGTGTGTAAAAGCTATTTAGTTGTTTGCTTAACCTCTTTTTGTTGGACTTATTAGACTTTAGCGCTGTGATGGTTTTATGTGTTGCTGGAGATATTTTAATAGGACTGACTTATTATTTACTACATACACTATATGTACTCACATTGTAGGTACATGTCGCGGAAAACTAGAATGTATTAACATTTACATATAAATAGAACCACTATATACATACTTGTATATAGTGTAGTCCGCCTTATCTGCTATTGTTTTATGTGAACAAATAAATTTTCATTTCATTTTTCATTTCATTTCATTTCATTTTTCATTTCATTTCATTTCATTTGTATGCTATAATGCTATATTATTGAAGCGGTGATAGCCCAGTGATAGTCAGCTCGACTTAACTTTGGGGGGGCCGAGTTCGAATCCCAGCATGCACTTTCCTAAGATATGTGCGTTTTATGTAATTAAAAATATCACTTGATTCGACGGTGAAGGAAAACACCGTGAGGAAACCGGCTGAGAGTTAAAGTTAAGAGTTAAACCGGCTAAGTTTAGAATGTTCTCAAAGGTTGGACCAGCTTGGTGGACTTAACCCCTTCTCATTTTGGGAGGAGCCCCGCCCCTGTAATGGGCCGGTAATGGGTCGATATGCTGATGCTATAATTATAATTATTAAATTTAATTTTAAATGTATTTTTGTAAAAAATCTCTTACTTACTATCTGCTATTTGTGTAATTTTTCTCTATAATTGAGGAAGGCTGACTACTGAAACACAGTTAAACTAGTTCAATAGTCAATGAACTGTTTTATACTAATTACAAATAGGATTCATTTTTAGAAAATGTCATTTTATTTGTGTTTTCCGGTAATAACCGATTTGGTGCAATGAAGTCGCACGGGTCAGCTAGTGATTACATAATATGGTTGAAATTATTATTTAACAAGGTATTTTTTTTAATTATAGTAAATAACATTAAATTCAATATTTCTTCCTTTAATGGGGAATATTTTTTTTTATAAATTAAAGGACATGGTTGCAATCAAATGTCAGGGGTTTTTTCCAACGTTATTTCATTCTGTATTATTTTATCATTAATAGATGGATTAACAAATACATAAAAAAATAGCAAAAGTATTTAATAATAGTTATTGAAATTGTACCACTAATGTATTATTTTTCCATTTTCAAACACCGTCTGAAAAATTATTAGATCTACGTAATAAAGTTATTTTTATGTTTTTAATAATATATCTTTATATTATGTAAGTATTTTAATATTTATAGGTATTAATTATAAGTGTATTTCTTATTTAAATTAATTAGGTATGTATATTTATTTATGTAGGATTATTATTTATCTTTACTTTATGCACCATCTAATGTCCGTTTAACTGGTAGCTTCTTATGATAAGGCAGCCTTTGCACTTGAACACCATGTACTTTTCTGTTTGTTTTTATTTGTATTGTTTCTTTGTTGCAATAAGTTATTTTATTCATCTATCTTTTTTTTATAGTTCTAGTCCCTGATGAAAAAAGACCAGCAATTGATCTTTACGTGGTAAGGCGTAGAATGTTTTAATGTCCGTAGTATTACGTACATACGTCTACTATAGTAGCCTTTCTATCTTTTTTTATAGTTCTTGTCCCTGGTGAAAAAAGACCAGCAATTGATCTTTACGTGGTAAGGCGTAGAATGTTTTAATGTCCGTAGTATTACGTACATACGTCTACTATAGTAGCCTTTCTATCTTTTTTTATAGTTCTTGTCCCTGGTGAAAAAAGACCAGCAATTGATCTTTACGTGGTAAGGCGTAGAATGTTTTAATGTCCGTAGTATTACGTACATACGTCTACTATAGTAGCCTTTCTATCTTTTTTTATAGTTCTTGTCCCTGGTGAAAAAAGACCAGCAATTGTTCTTTACGTGGTAAGGCGTAGAATGTTTTAATGTCCGTAGTATTACGTACATACGTCTACTATAGTAGCCTTTCTATCTTTTTTTATAGTTCTTGTCCCTGGTGAAAAAAGACCAGCAATTGATCTTTACGTGGTAAGGCGTAGAATGTTTTAATGTCCGTAGTATTACGTACATACGTCTACTATAGTAGCCTTTCTTTCTTTTTTTATAGTTCTTGTCCCTGGTGAAAAAAGACCAGCAATTGTTCTTTACGTGGTAAGGCGTAGAATGTTTTAATGTCCGTAGTATTACGTACATACGTCTACTATAGTAGCCTTTCTATCTTTTATAGTTCTTGTCCCTGGTGAAAAAAGACCAGCAATTGTTCTTTACGTGGTAAGGCTATGTAGAAAGTTTTAATTTCTGTCGTATGACGTACATACGTCTACTATAGTAGCCTCTGAGTATGTGTCAGACTGAGAGTTGAGACATACGTACGTAGGTATGTACGTGTAGTAGGTATACGAAGTTGGTATGTTATAATGTAAATGTCGTGTCATGTGAAAAACAACACTAGTAGCCATGTTGCACACTAGCTAGGAAATTATTTATAAATTTTGCGTATCATCGGAATAGTGAAAAGTGTTTTTTTTCTAATTCTGACATTTAAAAGTGGCGAAAGTGCAAAGTGACAGAACACTGCGAAACTATTCCAACGTGATGCCGCGTTATAAGAACGTATTGGATATAAACAAGCATAACTTTCTGGTAGTGTATATAAGATATTATACATTTAACATTCAGCTTAATTTGCTCTTATACGGGACATCCAGGCTAATCAGACTGTAAAAATTAAAGAAATTAGAACCGTGCAGATTTGACTGGCGTTAACAGATTATACTACCTGTTGCCCGCGTTCTTAGTCTGGGTTTATAACGGTTTTATATAAATCCCGTTGAAAAAGTTTGTTTTCCTTGAATAAAAAGTAGTCCCTGTCGTCTATGTCATAAATAATAACATGCAAACAAACACACTTTCACATTAATAATATTAATTAGGATTCGGATTAAGCTTAATTGTGAATTTAACTTAATTCTGAATCTCCTACTACACTCGTAAAAGAGAGACGTTATGTTCGAAGAAATGTATTTTAGTTACTTTCACAATATTATGTCCTACGGTATATTATTATGGGAATGGTGCTGATATTGATGCTTTTTTGTACTGAAGAAGATAGCCGAGCAATATATAAAATGCGCCTAAGAGAGATAAATAATTCAAAGACCTTGACGGTGCAGAATTAATTATTTAATTTATGTAAATAAAAATATAACTAAATTTGAAAAGAAAGTAAAGTAAGAATTTAAATATCAGAAGTTAAAATAAACTTGTAGTGCAGTTTACTAGCCTACATAAAATTAGTAATTCATTAAAGGGAAATTGTATATTATAATTACCGGATGAATTCTTAGAGATGTCTCCAAAAAAATCTTTTTTAGGAGACATCTCTAAGAATAAAATATCCTTTTATAATATTAGTATTTTATTCGTCCTTTATTTTCCTAACTGTGTAGTGGTGTACAAATAAAGAGTTTAAATAAATAAATGAAATAGTATAATAATAGGATTTTTTGCTTTTTCGTCGTTTAAGTAGGAGTTGAAAAAGCTGGGTGTGAATTGCTCAATTTCGTAGCTAAATATTAATTGACTGTGATATGGTGATAATAAAAAAAATCGTCATCACCATCTCACTGCGCATTTGGAACCCTCGTAGTTTTAAGTTTAAATTATATTTCTTGTTTTCTTTTAATTTGTGCAATAAATAAAGACTTCAACGATCTACTAAGTACTCGATGGATCTTATCGATCGAATTTAGTCAAATTCAAATGTTCACCGTCGAGTACGTATGAATGAATGAATGAATACACTTTTATTGTACACCAAAGAAACAAAAAGTAGTTACAAAGATATAAATACAATCAAGAGAGTACAATTTGGTGGCCTTATCGCTACATAGCGATTTCTTCCAGGCAACCAATGGCGTAAAAGGAAAAAACGTAGAAAAGAGGTAGGTGGTGCAATAAATAAGATTTAAAAATTATACGAATATATAAATATAAATAAAATATATATATAAATACGTACCTCATATATTTATATATATATATATATATATATATATATATATATATTTGTTTTTGTCATTATATATATATATATATATATATATCAGCAAAGGCGATCTAATCGTTTTGAGCAATCTCCTCCAGACAACCCTTTATGGTAGAAGAAGTAAGGGAAAACGGGATTTTGCAAGAGGTAAATAAGTAGTGATAAAATAAATTACATACCTACACTTTTCAAACTAATTATACCTATCGATATATATACACATACAAATATCGATAAATATATATATATAAACATTTAAAAGAACAAACATACTGTATATCATATTAGATAAATAAATTATTTTTAAGGGAATATGTAGTAATTCATGTATGTATTTGGAGACCTAGCCAGTGAATTCTCAAGTATGTATGTCCGGAGAGTAATTGCATAAAATAAAGAGAACGTAAGCGGTGATAGCCTAGCCCGTTGGCAGCGCACCTACGTTGCGGTTTTATGTGCTTTGTACTAAGTTCAATATATCTAGCATTAGGAGCTTTCACTTCAGCTTCACCGTCGGGGGTTCCGAGTTCGAATCCCAACACGCACCTCTAACTTTCCTAAGTTATGTGCGTTATTAAAATATTACTTGCTGAAACGGTAAAGGAAAACATTGTAAGGAAACCTGCATGCCTGGAAGTTCTCCATAATGTTCTCAAAAAGTGCATACCAATGACCGAACAGGGTCAGCGTGGTGGACTACGGCCTACACCCATCTCATTATGATATCACCTATGTACTGCACCGGGTTGATGATAATGATGGTCTAGTATTAACGGTTAAGGAAAAAATCGTGAGAAAACCTCAAATAATCCTAATCCTAATCTTGCCAGGAAGAGATCGCTACTAAGCGATAGCCGCCCTGTGTATCCTACTTTTTAAGTTTGTTTTTGTTGTGTGCATTGTTTTTTTTATTCCTATTTGTGGTGTATAAATAAATAAATAAATATTCTTAAATATGTGTGAAATGTAGCCTAGCCGCATATGTAGTAGACTACTAAACCTCACCATTTTATTCTGAGGGGAGACCCGCAGGGTGATTATGTATCTCGCGACAGCAATTCGACAGGCGTAAATCTTGCAATCACTGCTGTCAAACGTCACTTTTGTTTATTTATTGTATGGAAAAGTGACGTTTGACAGCAGTGATAGCAAGATTTACGCCTGTCGCATTCCTGTCGCGAGATACGTAATAACTCTGCCGGGCCCTGCAGTGAACTGGTTATAATAGGTTGTAGCGATGATGTTGTACCATATCCGAAGTTTTGTTGGTCTATACGTAGATTAGCAGTAAAGACGTACGACGGTGTGTGCACGTTCGAATTTGGTGAAATTAACTTAATAGTTATAAGGGGTAAACAGCATTGAGGTAAAACAAACTACAGCTTGTGTAACTAAAATATTCTCGTTATTTAATTTACTAGGGTAAGAACACATTTTTACAGAATGTTAATAAACTAAACAATATCTACAAAAAATTGTACACTATGTGAAAAACTTAGTCAATACATTTTTTTTTTAATTTACAATTAAACAGAGAAAACCAATATTCAAGTTCAACAAGATTAAGTTAAGCTTCTTTCCTCTTTAGCTTAAGAACTACGTATTTACATAAATAGCCAAAGCCGACACTTTATACTTTTTGAATCAAAATCGCACATTTTGTCACCAATGTCAACTAATGAAAAATGGCAAAATGAAAAAAAGATAAACCCAAATAGCGTCCCTAATAATTTTGTAAGTAGACATTCCTGCAACTGAACTGCTAAAGGTAAAGGTAATATAGCCAAAGATAATATTACTAAAGTTTATGTCTACAAAATATTCCCTAACTAACTTCAAACAAACTGTTCATTGAGTGTTTAGTATTTTAAAAGTGATAAATAAATAAATACACTACGACAATACACACATCGCCATCTAGCCCTAAAGTAAGCGTAGCTTGTGTTATGGGTACTAAGATGACTGATGTAAATTTTAATGCATAATATAGGTACACAAATACTTATAATATACATATAAACACCCAGACACTGAAAAACATTTATGTTCTTCACACAAATATTTTCCAGTTATGGAAATCGAACCCACAATGTGTATACACACTATACACTATATATATATATATATGTGTATACACTATATATATATATATGTGTATACACTATATTTCGTAGCTTAATGCAACCACAACTAAAAGCAAAGTAACGTCACTTTACTTTTAAGATGTACCTATTCAATCATAATATGTGCACATCATGTATTTAAATTATTTTCAGTGACAATTATAATGCCATCGTGAGAACACCAATATTGATTCTAAAACGGACACAAATCTATCGACACCTCATTTATTAATATCAGATGCAGACACAAACTAATTTTACTCCGGTGTAGTAGGGTAAAAAAAAAATGTAGCAAAGGTATGGTAAAGAATACAGACCCTGAAGAACGCTTGACGTAGAAAAAATATAATTGGTATTACTAACTCACACGATTTTGATACAATAAGTAGTATGTATCCCTATAACTTTAGAGCTTCCTCTATGTTGTATACGTTTTATTGTAGCCTTGATCAAACTAATATCTATTATATAGGCGTTCGACATTCGAACTCAATTCGTTCGTAAAACCGTTCGTTATTAGAACGTAAAAAACAGTGGACGCTCTAAAATTCTAACAAAGTATACATTTTATACAGAATATTTATGATTGTAAATGTAAAATGTCAAGTGCTTCCTTTATATTACGTTGTGAATTTCAAAATTATTTTTTAATGCAAAATTTTTATTAAAACAACTTTGTGTTACGAATTTGTGGTTGCAGGTGATTTAGGGTGCAGGGACCAATACAAAGCATACTTTTTTTTTCCAACCTGGTTAGTAAAAATTTTAAGAAAGTAGGCCTTTTTTACATTTTTCATTATACGTTATTTATAAAATAAAGATGGCATTAAAAATACATGTGTACTTTTTTATAATATAAGAGAAGCATTTGACTGATACAAATATGTTAATTATGTAAAAATTGCATTGTTAAGGCATCATCGGCACGTCCACACAATAAGAATGTCACAACAATCTTATTTCTATGAATGTATTTAAAGAGAGTAAAAAATATAGAAAGTTTGTTCGAGTAGACGTTTTACGTATCAACGGCAGCGATTGGTAATATGGACGATTTTGTCATGCACCACTTATAGCTAGCTATTTACAAATAAGTTTAAAAATATGGAAAACGCAATGGAAGACAGCGTTCTCAATGCTACACAATAAAAACAAACATTTATCACATACATAATCTAACCAATCAAAATCACAATGCTTAAGATTAAGTTGTTCCCCAATTAAAAAAATACGTAAAAACAAACAAACACGTAATATAAAAATATCAGGTATAACGATAGGTAACGTTTAAAAGGAAATCGTTAAAGCGATTCGACAACTCTGTCAATTATTCTAAGTTTTGAACAATTTTCTGGTAACTTAAGTTTTATTGAAGTACAAAGACTTTTTGCAAACATTGCCCGAAACTAAATAAAATTGACAATAACAAAATTGTACATTACTTTTGTAGAAAATGAGTATTACGATAGCGATATTTAGATACTAATTATTTATTGCTTCATAACGTAATAAAAATTACGAATTCAAACTCGAACCTTCACCAAAACATAAGACAATTACAGCTTTTGGTTTTAAATTAAAGCAGCGAATCACTTTTGGTTTTCGGTTTTAACATTGCAAGAACATAAAAGAAACAGTAATAATAGATATTATTGTAAGAAAACAGTCCAACCATAAAGTTTAACTAGATATGAGTTTAAAAATAACTGGCCACAATTCTAGTGTGCTCTAAAGAAAGCTTGCAAGATTTAAACAAAGCTTAAAGTAGATAAGACGATAAAAACATTTTACTTTGAACATAATGTCGAGTTGACATTGAATTAATACTAAGATAGGTATAAATATTCAAAAAATAGTATTTAAGCTCATATAACAGCTCTTAGTGGAATTACGAAAGTGTATGGTAGAAGAGAAAATTATATTAAGAAATTTTATTAATTACAGTCGTGAGATTATTAAATTGGTACCTACATACGTTAAGTTTAATATCGAAATCTTTTCAGGTCCCTATAATTTCTCTTAATTGTATTACACCAAAACAATATCAATGCTTTACAAATCTTTGGTGTTCATCCACTTTGAAAATAAATCGGCACAAACAATATGAAGGCATAGTCAAATTTAATATTACGAACACATTCTTTCTAACTTTAGAAGTTACGTAAGTAATAAAAACTAATAATGAGATTTTAAATGTCCGAAAAGCTGCGAAACGTTAAAGTCAGGTTAAATATTGGAACTAAGTCAAACGTTTCAGTTTTAATACATTTAACAAGTAAACAGAAGCAGATGATAATGTATTTGTGATACAAGACAATACACTTCAAGACAATGAATATGGTAAAACACCGATGAGTAGCAACACTAAAAAATGTAATATTGTACAGTTTCAGATAATTTGATTTAATTTGTGATTGTACATTGTGAATGAACAACTCAGTGATTTGTATAAATTCTAAGTTCCAATTCTGACTAGAGATATTGACTGTATACTTTTGTGCAATGGTAAGAAGTATAGAGTCAATACTACAAAACCGCGTCACCGGTAGTTTCATCAAACACTGATTTAAATTAGGAGGTAGTTCATGTGACGTTCCTTTAGTAAAAGGCTGTACAAACTTCGCAACTTTTCTTAGACAATCGCATCTACTTTCTATGCTTAAGGAATTAATGTGTCGGTGGCTTTTAAATAATATTTACGCTAATGAAATACATTTTCAAATAAATACTATCTCGGAAGGAATTGGTCCCGGATTATAATTTTTAAACAAATTATAAATATTTGGACCCATTCGGCATGTGATTTTTAAATTACGAATTTATATCACACCCGCGGTAACCTTTTTCTGCGGATGCCTTACTATGAGTATCGCTCTGCGATAATGAACTTATTACAACTAACACTTATCAAATAAAACCTTTTAAAACACATATCACAATTGAGCTCTCCAAATGAGAGAAGTTTCAAAGTCCAATAAAACGCGCTAATTCGCGTCACGAAAGCAGGCGTCATTCGTGCAAATTTTTACTGAGAAGGAGACTATTGTGCGGTCCTGAAAGATGTCGGATGAGTTCAGGTAACGCTTCAAATGTTAACTGACAGAAACAACAGTTGAATCTTCCAGGTGTATTAGTTCGCCCATCGTTTTCGCTAGACGATATGACGTTCCGATGTACTGAACACAAATGTTTTAGCAGGTGCGCTTTTTGTTTGAACATAGCGACACAGAGTCGACACGCGAATGGTTTTTCTCCTGTGTGAACTCGAAGATGTGTCTTGAGATTCCATGACATACCAAATTGTTTTCCGCAGTATTCACAGCGATACTCCCGGACCGGTGCTTGTTTACTAGAACCCTGCTCATGGTCTGTTGATGGCGTATCGTCTCCGCCCATTGTTGGTTGACATAGCCAAGGTCCCCAAGAACCCGCACTTGGAGGCCGGTATTTGAGAGCATCGTCGTGGGCCGTAGCAGGAGGTGTGGCACTTCTTTCAGGTAAATATGGTGGAGCTGATGCGCTCAACTGATGTAATGCACCAAGCCGAGCTACTCCAGCTGCTACACCTGGTCCTTGTGCGTACCGCAAATGCGCCATCTCTTCTAAGTAACTTGGAGGAAATGATACAAATGGAGGATTCTGTGATGGGGAATTGTGAAAGCCAGGTCTTCTTTTTCTGTGAGGCGTTACGACATAATTTTCAGGAGAAGTTTGAACGAGAGCCATTAGTTCATTATCGGGTGGTTTTAAATGTCCATAATCTTCAAATTTAACAGTCCTTAAATCAAGTTCAGGGGGTTCCAGATAGTGGGATTTCCTTTTTATTCTTTCAATTCCTCTTCCTAATCGGTCGCTTAGTAATTGTCTTCTGTAAACCGTTTCTTGTGGTTGATCCTCTTGGCTTGAAGATGTTGATCGTCTTCTTTCAACATTCTGCAAAATAAAAAATAAAATATTTGAAAAGCTGGATTCGCGAAGTCTTTTGCTTTTAAGAGTATATATATTGATATAAATAAAATAATGAAAAAATAATGCTACTTTTATTACCTTAGCAGCTACTGTTTCGACATCTAAATCCTGTGAGTCGTCATGTTCACTACTGGTGTTTTCTGAATTTCTGGCTACTGATAAATTAACAGGATTCGATGAACTCCGTCTGCGCGATGAAAGTCGTCCACATGCTTTGTCCCTTTTTTCACCTTCAGCATCATCATCTTCTCTTTCATCATTACTGCTTGTTGACATGTTTTCCTTCTTTATGCTTAGTGATTCGGAATCTAATCGCTCCTTGTCTTTACTATAGCCTGCTCCAGGTGTTATTCTTTCGCTTTCTGAATGTGATGATCCTGACGGTGCATCGTGTTTACTACTTTCATTACTGTTGATGTCTGTTTTAAGATTCTTGTTTTTTAAACGGTCGCAAGATCTGTTTCTTTCTTCTGCCTGTTGTCTTTCTTTCGTTGATTTCCATACGTCTGATTTTATTTCTAGTAATTCAAACAGTTCTTGCATGTCATCAATTTCTCCAGACTGGAATGAATTAATAATTAAAATTAAAATTTGCATGTATGTAAGTAAAATATCTTAAAATTGAAAAGTTATGCAATGAAAAAAATAATTGTTTTCAACTGACCTCGATATACGCTTGGCCGCTGTATAGGAATACAAGAAGATGTCTCATGAGAGTGCTGCTAATACCGGACATGTGGATTGTGACTGGATATTCAATTGATGGTGTATCGTCAAGGATTTTCCTGAAAAATACCAATAAGCAACATTTAACATACCATAATAAAAAAAAAATTAAGTAAATACAAAAGTCAGGGTGTAATTATATTCAAAGTTATATTCTTAATATTTTTTGTGCTAAGGGAATTTTTGTTAGTATAAAATTTTATCAACAATTGTACAAAATGTCAAATTTTAGAAATGATTTGGTGAATGCTGATCAATTACCTGATTAAAGGGCTAGCAGCAGCCATAACGATGCGGTGCGCAGCGAGGGGCACGGCGTCCTCGCATACCAACACCAGGTCGGAGTAGCGAGCGCCGCGCCACGCCGCCCCCACCTCGTTCAGGATGCAGGCGTGGTGCTTGCCGTATGTGAGCGTCAGCAGGCCCTCGCCCATCATTCCAGCACTGGAGACAAAAGAAAATCATCTTTCAATAAAGATATTTAAACAAGAAATACATTCCTTGAAATAGTGGCTACCTCAAATATCTGGAGAAAAACATTGCAAAGACAGTCAAAAGGAGAATAACTGTTGCAGATTATACTTATAAAAATGCATGTTTACAGGTAATACAAATACGATCAGTAGAGCCCAAATAAATGCTGAGATCCGCAACTAGCGTGCCTCTTTCCGTTCGTTTTCAAATCAAACTGAATTATAGATTCGTGAGATCAAACATTTTCTAACACGATACTTTGTGTACTAATAAGTGAAATCATACAAATCTAAGGCTCGCCATAACGTTTTCGGTTCATTAGTCTCGATCTATGTCAGACTGAAAACGGCCGATGCAAAGGAAGACAAGGTTGCAATCAGTGAACTGTTAAGCGATAAACGTTTCAATATCAACGTTGAAATTGAATCGTATTAAGAGCGTTATTCGTGGAGATGCGATACAATGAACATTAAAATGAGTTTCCCAATCGAATAGAAAGGTCAAGAGGTGAGACGAATTTAAATGAACTAAGTTAATGCGCTCTTTTGGTTGAAGTCTTAGTAGCAAGTGCTAGAAAGTTTGTCGCAACAAGACCTTGGCCCGATTAAGCATCGCAACGAGTTATTAGCGTTATAACGCAAGATTGTTTAAAAGACGATCAACAGGCGCTTCTTAGTGTTCCATTTAGCAAGAGCAAAGTCAAAAGCATTGTTGTTAGCAACCGTTTCTCCATTGTTGCATGGTTTTACTCAAAAGTCATTTTTAATTGCAAAATTGGAAGTTGAAGACGATAACGTCAGATTGTTCAGACATCTTCGTTAGTTTCTTTTGCCATACTTTGACAATAGATATTATCAGAATATTTTGATTTATAATATTGTTTAATAGCATCAAAAAGTTACTAGAAGTTTCTTTACATTTATCCAATTTTTTTAGTTTTTATTTTCTGTTGATGTATGTTTTATGGTCAATACTATGTTAACTGGATGTATGAGTATGTACCTACCTATGCAAGTGTTTGTTTATAAATGCAAATCAGATTGTGTAATTATCATACCATGCAAATGATTAACTAATTAAATTGCATGCTTAATGAGCATCGTAAAGAAATCATTGCTGAACAAAGAAAAATTTCTTTTAGATATCCTAATGATCTCACCGAAGGTACGAGTTTAATTATAAAATTTTGTTTTTATTTTTAATAGATGGGTTATAATGTAAATCCCTTTAGACATGTTAGGTAGAATCTAAATTGTTAAGTAGTTGTAGTTGCTTACCTAATAGAAGAAAACGTGTGTGTACTTATGTACAAGTACACACACGTTTTCTTTTGTTTTATGTTTTTTGCGTAAAAAGATAAAAATCTTTTCAAAAATTTTATCTTTCTCCTTATTCTACGTTTGTAGAAAAACGACACTAGCAATGGAAAAAAGGTATTGTTTGAATTATTGAAAGTCAACTGTCAAACCATTTTTTAGAAAAACTAAAATGTTGACTATAGCTAACTTCATGGTTTCGGTTTTTTGTGACTTTGTGCGCGCAAAATTTACTCTCACCATTACCAAAAGAAGTATAACTTCAAAATAATATAACTGTAGCTGTTTAATACGCTATGATTGTATTCAAAATCGCTAAAATCGTGAATTTGTTGTGTACGATATTTTAAGATAATAAGCAAAATCATCCCTAATATTTGTTTCGATTGATGAGTGTTAGGGAAGTTCATTTTCTCAAATATTATTATTTCAGATAGGTATGTTTATATTTTTATAACAGCAAACTCTCATTTGCATAAAATTGACCAAACATATTAATGATGAATTAGTTTATGCCGATCGCACATAATTATGGAAATTAATTTCATTCTATAGGTAATTCCAAAAGCCATTAAAATGCAGTTCAAAAATCAGCATAAATGTTCCAAGTAGCAAAAATTTTTGTGATGAGTTATATTACTGCTGATGCCTAATATTTTTTCAAGCTTAATTTTTAGTTGTTGGTAAGAATTGATTTGTCATTGACATTAACACAACGTTGGAAAGGAAAAATATGAATATTTGTGTAAATTATCGAGGCTCTTGTTTCGACATAATAATACCTACCTAACTGCTCGCAGCCATAAAACATTTCGAATATTGTACAATCTTCCAAAATAATCTATCAAATTGCTTTCTCTTTCTCCCTATCTTTTTTTTTTCATTGGATACAAGCTAGCCCTTTGCAATCTCAAATAATAGCAAGTGATGATACGGCATAAAATAGTAGCAGGCTGACCTACAAGGGGTATGGAAATTATAAGGTATTCCCCTTATCGGTTTCTATACAACATTTTAACGGGACACTTAATCATTTGGTGGCAAGTATTTGCTAGTAGGTTGGCTTACTTGCCACGGCCTAAGTGCCTCCCACCAGATCAGACCAGAGAAATTTGAGAAATTATTAATTCCCAAATTGCCCCTGCCCTCGGAACGACTTAAGGACCTCCCTTGTAAGAAAACCGCACTCACCACTGCAGTAAGAAGGTTGACAAAACAATCCTTATATGGAGAGTATTTAATATGTTCGACCTTGCTCAAAATGGAATACAGTTGTAGAGAAACTGAAAGATTTCACATGAAAACGCCATTGTAACATGTGGTATTTTCAGGGCGGCACGTGTGCAGCGATGCGTGGCAGACTCGCCTGCCTTTGTTCGTGTGAAACGAGACGTGTCGTAAGTACCTATGTACCTGCAGGGTTGTTCTTCCAGTGAAATGCCATATCATAAATCGTACCTACAACATTGCATAATCGAGTGACAGAAGGGCTAGCTCAATATTTTGCGCATAGGATCAGCCGGACTGTTCAGCGCGGAAATGCTGCCAGCATTCTTGACACCATTTCAAGATAGCATGTCTCTTACAGTATTATTGGTATTTTAATTTAGTTATTAGTTTTGTTAATGACTTATTCAATAAGAAAAACATGAGATAAAAAGTTATATACTTAATTCCACTATATTTTTAACTCACGAACGCAAAATATAAAGTTGTATTTTAAGTTTGATCGCATAGTCTGTCTATTAGGTAAGTATCGGTGTTGGATAGTTTTGTATTATTGGAATGTGATTCTCTTATATTTTTATGTATCCAATTCTAAAAAATGAAACGCCTTATTTTAATTTGGAACTATCTAATATATCTGTTAATTGAATACCTTTGTTCAGAAACAATTCAGTTAAAACTGCTCTCTAGCGGATATGTGCAACACTAACACGTACAATTACACGTGTTAGTTGAAAACATCACCACTAGATGGCATGCCGACTACTTTCACGCGCGCTATGAGGTAGCGCTACTACACGATTTAAATACACTCACAGTACAGTCATTTTAGAATATCGTAAAATATAACATGCTTAACTAGTAAAATTATGTTAGGTACTCGTTAACACTATTTAAATTGAATTTTGTAAATAATCTGTTCATTACAATATCTAAGAGTAATGTGTGTTTGAGTATAAAAATATGGTCAAAAAAAATACAATAAAAATAGAGCTATCTACAAATGTAATGCAAATATAAGGGAATTTTGAAGAAATTTAAACCAAATGCGTTTAAAGTAAAAAATCTATGAAAGGAATGAAAATCAGTTGCCTTCAATGCTTTTTATTTGACCTTTCATTTAGTAAGAGTTGTAAGAACGCTCGACCTTGCCGATTCACTTTCACCCGTGCCTTAGTAAACAAAATTCCGGAAACATTTACGAGTACATTAAGTTTTCGTTAATAATATTTAAACACCTTTCGCCTGTTATCCAATGAAGGTAATTTGGTAATACTATCTTAATGTGATTGGATATTTAAAATTTTATATAAAAAATATTTTCAGTGACGTAATAATTAATATTTCAGCGTGAGAAAAGTTGGTTGTGTGTGACGAGGTTTAACCCTTACTTCCTTACTAATATTATAAATGTGAAAGTTTTTTTGTTTGCCCTTCCTTCACGCCCCAGCTAAGCAATAATTTAACTAGATTTTTGGCATAGAGTTAGTTGGAAAGACAGAGTAACATAGACTACTTTTTATCCCAATAAAACAAAAACGGTTTCTACGGGTTTTGTAAAAAAGAACGCGGGAAACAATATATCTTATATTACAACTACTTATTAGGAAGAATTAAAAAAAAAACGTTTATCTTATATAACTATAGTTAGGTATCCCATAATGAATATAATTTAATAAGACCTACGACAGTCAGATAACTACGTATTATAATGTTTTCATTATAATTATAAGTTACGAAGATTTATAGAGCTTGAACCCACCGCACTACTCTAATGAAGGTAGGCGTCTGACACTGTAACTTTTGTTAAAAAAAAAATAATAATTTACTGTGAGGTGATGATAACAAAAAAATACCCGGCTAAGTTTGTTGTGGGCTCTTCTTAGACCAGGGCGCGTTGGGAATTCTTGTAGCTTTAAGCTTTATTAAGCGTTTATTAAGCGTTTAAGTTGGCGAACGAAGTTATCACCATCCCCTTACAATTATATAAACATATACATGTGTATAAATGCTACATAAGTCCCTGTACTAGGCCTACATAAATAAAGAAATTTTGAGTTTGAATTTGAATTTGTGTTGGTGGTGGTGAAGTTCACCAATCCACACTGGGCCGGCGTGGTGGACGTGGCCTTAACCCCTTCTCACTGTGGGAGGAGACCCGTGCCCTGTAGGGGGCCGGTAATGGGTTGATATGATAATGATGATGATTTGATAATCTGTAGCCTCTATTAGTATGTCACTCTTCGAACCATATAATATCTCTTTGCAAAAATCCCGGTTGTCCGTTGCCGCTTAAAATAAGGAAAATTAACAAAACTAACTTTCGAATTTATAATATTAGTGGGTATATTAATAAAATGACCAACTCGATTGATATAATTACCCATTTGATTGACGTTAACAAATTGGACAATTAATTTCGAATCATTTAATGTAACTACTAGTCTCTGATCGATGGCGATTATTATAAAACAGTTTCGGTCAGGGGTTTGAAGATGAAATAATCTTCGCTTCATCCTTAGATGGGGATATTTAAAAAAAAAAACTCTTGACGCGTCGGTGGACTATAGTACGTAGGTACTACTAGTTTTTGAGTAGCGTGGAGGTGTTTTTTAGACGAGATCAGATTTGAAACCCTCCCAACTATCGAATGTATGGTAACTAACAAATGGTTATCACCTCACTAAAATGAAAACATATATGTATGAATGCTTCATAAGTGCCCGTTCAAGTAGGCACTTGAAAAAATATTTTTTTGAATTGGAATTTAAATAATGAACAAATTCATACATTTGTTCATTGGGATAATAAGTTTGAAATATTATTCGAATTTCGCAATTTCGCGAAGTTGAAATGAACGAATGTAAAGATAAAAAATAGTTTTATTAATAATTATAATCACCTTGAAGCAACTTGAGAAATATTTCATGTAGGTATGGGTAAATAAAAATTATAAAATTAATGCAAAATAACAGAAAAGAATAGCCCGTAACTTTTAGTTGGTTAACGTGAGAAAAATCTTTAATTATTCATTACCTACCTGTATAATTTCGGCCGCGACTTTGCCCGCATTATATTTTGCTACATATGTTAATTCATGACCTGGTCAGTAACGTGCACAGGGTTGGTATGAAATGGTAAAATGCTTCTCCTTTATGAGACTTGCAAAAACTTTAGGGTAGGCAGTGCTTTTGTCCTTGTATGAAGTGCACGCCACTGGACCGGGTCCTCTAAAACTAACCCTTTCTTTTTTCTAGTAGTTATTTTTTATATTAGCGTCCTTACTTGTTTCTTGTATGGTAGTTATATTTAACCATAGTCGGTTTCTATATTTAATCGTTTTGGTATATCGCTTGGCGGCACGTGTATCTCGGTAGGATATTAACTAGCCAAGGCGGAAGCCTCCTCCCAGATCGGTGTAGAGCAAACTTAACAAATCTGGGATGGAACTCAGACCTCCCACTTATTAGACCCCGGCTCTCACTCTGAATGAATATTCATTGATTAACAATCATTCACAATTTTTCACACATTTTGTAATAATATGGTAGTGGTAAAGAGAAAATCCCCTTCCAATGTGTTAAAGGGGTTTCGACCGAAAAGAGCAAAGTTACGCAGAATAAAGACTGCTTATCTTAGAGCAAAGCGATACCTTAGACTAAATCATCACATAATGATATATTACAAACTTGTGATCGAATAACAAAAAACAAGCAGCTATTAAACTCCTTAAGGTCCCCACACACTACACGAATTGTCACACCGTGTATTTGGGACCTTTATGGAAAATCAAAAGTTCTTATGCACTCAAAAAAGTTTGGAATTTGGACTTTTGGTATTTGACTTTTGACTTCAACTTATGACATTACCTCATTGACATGCTTTTTGCTTGTCCATTTTCCTTTTTTCTGTTCTATCCCGAAAGTCCTAAACAAGGGGTAATTAATTATAAATAATCCGTAGATACATAATATATCATTTTATCACTATCAACCCATTAGCGGTCCACTACAGGTAAGGATTTAGCGGTTCGACCAAGATGGCCAAATGGGGATTGGTAGACGCCAAACGCATTTGAGAACATTATGGAAATCAGGCATGCAGGTTTCCTCGCGATAAAAAAGTTAGAGGTACGTTTGGGGTTTCGAACTCGGTACCAAACAATCTTCTACCAAAGTTGTATAGAAACAGAAATAAACAGGAAGTACACGCTAGATATCGCTTATGTTAACAAGGGGCAATAAAAATGTCTCAATACAAGAATCAAGTGTAGAATTCAAGGTCGGATCATAAAAGAAATACGCTCGTTACATAATGCAACCCACACTAATTAAACACGTATCAACCCACAATGGTCATGTCGCATTATTACACTTTAAGTTCTATGCACATGCCACTTTAATACTATAATTAAACTTTTAGTTTACTTTATTATAATTGCGAAAGTGTTTGTCAATTTGTCGGTATGTCTTTCTTATACGCACGTGTTACTCGCAGCAGAGAGCAATCGTTTCTTAGAATAGAAAAGAATAGAATAGAATGTCTTCATTATTACACTTTAAGTTCTATGCACATGCCACTGTAATACTATAATTAAAGTTGTAGTTTACTTTATGATAATTGCGTAAGTGTTTGTCAATTTGTCGGTATGTCTTTCTTTTACGCACGTGTTACTCGCAGCATAGAGAGCAATCGTTTCTTAGAGTAGAAAAGACTATAATGGAATGTTTCATTTGCAGGAATGTATTTCGTCAGTTAGAATAGAATAGACTGTCTTTATTTGCATTAATTAATTATTAAATATTAATATTGGGAAAAAATATATATAAATCTATGTCAAGTAGGTAAATTAATAAGTATATAATAGAATTATAATATGACAGCCATATTCCAAACCTTTTAAAGATGTCATATTAATTTATAAAAACATCTGTATAGAAGATTTTCAGGAAAATTGGTGCCTTATTAAAATCAAAAAGTTGTTGCGTATCTTCTGGGTAGAATCTGCATTCCGTTCAAAAGTTCAAAAGTTCAAAAAGTTTTTATAAAATAGGCTTTCTTGAAACTACAGTAAGTTTACTTAAACTAGTAGATCAATCGTTTTTGGAACCCTCCTATATACTTAGGGTCATATGTATGAATTTAGTTACCACGATCATATATCATTATAATGGAAAAAAATATGTATGGTTTTTTTGTTTGAACTTAGAATTGTTTGACTTTAACATTGAATAAATAGATATTGCGCCTTATTTGGCCTGCGAGAAATATTTTAGAACAACCCTCGGAACAGAAGCGGAAAGAAGTATGATTGACAGTTTATCCTGTCAGTTTATATATTATGTTAAACGCTAAATCGTTTAACGCTGCTTAAAAGAATCAGCAAATTGAAGACAAGCATTGATACGCTTAACGCTTTGCCATTTTGACTTTTTTTTTTTTTCCAAGGCTACGCTTTGTTCATCTTCTTCGCCTCACCAGATACAAGTTCCTATTTTTTTATTGATTATAAAGAGTTCTTTCATTTCCTCGTAGCTTCAGTTTTGTTAACGTATATATTTATTATTCTTTTAGCTATAAAAACAACTTATCAACTCCGCAGTAGCATTCCAGTCCACAGATGGACTAATGGGCACTCTCAATGGGAAGTTTTATCCATCATCACCACGCTGGGCAGACATGTTGGTGATAGCCAATATATGGTAGCAGTAGCATAGAGGACGCTGCTGGCCGTACTCCGTTATATTTCCATAGTCGCATTTGGCTTGGTTTGGAAAAATATTTTTTGCATTTGAATAAATAAATAAAAAAATATACTAAGACAATATACACATCGCCATCTACCCCTAAAGTAAGCTTGTGACATGAGTACTAACATAGCTGATGAATATTTTTATTAATACAATATACATGAAAACTTATAAAATATTCATGTTCATCACACATTTTCCAGTTGTGGGAATCGAACCCACGGCCTTGGACTCAGACAGCAGGGTTGCTACCTACTGCGCCATTTGGCTGTCAAAAAGGGTTTAATAAGGTATTTTTTTTAAATTAAACTATCGAATACTGGCCTGATTTAGTTGTTGGTTTTTCTATAACACAGGCATTGTCTCGCAGATCACCATGGCAAACTGCAAAGGTTTGCTTTTTACGGTTCTAAATTTGAATTTTACTACCATTTCCTACCATTTTAATTATGCATGATGCACGAGCCTTTACACACATACCGTTCCGTGTAATCCGCTAAAGGTGTTTTACTATTCATTACTTTAAACGAATGGATCGTTTATAAGTGAATAGTAGCGCCGCGTAATTGAAGATAATTACTATTGATTTAAATTGACAAGTCAATGTTAACGTGAATCAATGCACACTGAATATGTTTGAAGGTTTGGTAATGAATCAATCGATGGCACGCGGTTAATTTTACTCTAATTACACCAACGTTGGTAAATAGTCTCGGCTGCTCTTATTTTTTTTTATTTCTTATCACAAAAACACCGTATTTGGCGATTTTAAGTGGTTTGCCTTTGATGGTTCTCAATTAAGTTTGTCATAGGATAAGTTTTTAAATGAATCAGTATTCAAAGTGCTGGTATTTTAATAAGCTAAATTGCCTTGCTGGACAATACATAGATGTTAACATGTTCAACTAAGGACTACGCTAGTACTGGTTTCGATATCCGGATTGAGCCAAGATAAATTAGGTAATGGATTTTTCTGCTAAAGTACCAGTCTGGAGCACTATAAGCCGTCGAACTAGGTTAATATCAATCATAATAATTGTTATTTAAAGCCCCCAAACCAGCAATGGAGCAGCATCATGTAATTTTTTTTTTTAATGTTTATAGACGAGCGCTTGACTGCAATCAGTATCTCCTAAAGAGGCGGCTTAAGCCCAGCCGTGGGTCGTTAAAAGGCTGGTGATGAGGATGAAACTTTCACCAACTATAATTATTCTTACTTACTTTATGAGCTTACCCTAAGTACTAACTTAGACTGGTAAGTGTTAAAATACACTTTACTAAATTCATTTTGTGTGCACTAAATTTAGAGTCATATATACTTCTACGGCAATTCCAGAAACTTAGTAAATCCTTCATTTAGAAACTGTTTTAAAAAATTCATTCATTGTTTGATAGAAATAATTAAAATTTGGTCTCGTAGAAAATTGTCCCGGAAAAATAAGCCACCAAGTAAACAAAGTTGTGTATTTCATTTTCTTTACATTACTGACAATGGAGTCGCTTATTTATTTTATGATTATTACTCATAAACCCACTCCTTCTAGTTGCGATATTTCCATAGCTCTCCTCTCGGAATGAGAGAGAGTTTTGGGCCTTAGGCTTAATCCACCTCACTGGCCTGGTGCGGATTGTTAAGTTATGTATTGAGCCACGTTAAATCACATATTCGAAGTGGAGTGGTTAGGACTACGGCTTCACTTTTGGGGGGCCGAATTCGTTTCCCAGTTTAGCACCACTATGTTGTGGAGGCAAATCCAATATCACCTTCTTCAACATTGAAGGAAAACATCGTGAGGAAACCTGCGTGTCTGAGAGTTCTCGAAAATGTTCTGAAAGGCGTGTGGAGTCCACCAATCCGACCTGGGCCAGCGTCGTGGACGGCGGCCAAAACCGTTCTCATTGTAGGAGACCCGTCCCCTGTAGGTGGCCCCGGTAATGGGTTGATATGATCCCTCGTGAGACGGTTTAGGCTTCTCCATTTCACTGGTTCGGTGCGGATAGTTAAGTTATGCTTGAAATTCTTTTCCTCTAGTCTAAATGATTACATATTCAAAGACGTACTCCAACGCTAGTATCTTACAATTGCAGAAATGTAATACAATTAAGCATGTCCACAAATTCTTCAACTATGTGCCAAGGTTTTACCATACAATACCGCGAAAGCCTATCCCTTCCATGAAAATATGCGAAACGCGCGCCAGCCATTCATACCAAATACCAATACGAGTAATAAAAGGCAATACTTGATTTATTGTCTGTTGTCCTTTCAGTTTTAATATTGAGTTCTACAAACGACTGCATCTAATTGGAACTGCTAGAATAGGATATAGGATTTTGATACAGAAAAATTGGTGGTAGCCTAGTGGTTATAGCTTCGGCGTCCCTTTCGGGGGGACCTAGTTCGAACTTAGAAGAGTTGGGTTTTTAATTTGTGCAATTAAATATCACTTGCTTTAACAACGAAGGTAAAACATCTTGAGGCAACCTGCATACCTGAGATTTCTCGAAAGGCGTGTAAAGTCTATCCATCCACACATGGCCACCTTGGTGGACTACGGGTTAAACACTTTTCTTTCTGAGAGGAGACCGGTGATACTACTACAGGGGTAGTTGGCTGGCAATAGGTTGATAATGCCGATGATGAATTAAATTGTAATTGCCCCACTTTGAAGCGATAATAGTAATGGGTCCTAAACTCTTTTTACATTTTTATCTCATGGGCCTAATAAAGAGAGTTTTTCATTATTAAGACGCTGGCTGATACTGAATAATTTTTCCCTCCATCTCGACAGTCCCCGGTCGGCGAACGACACGAAACTTGAGATGCCCGTATCTCACTCCCACCATTACAATGATTTTTCTACGGTTAGAGCAGTAACACTTTGGAACTCTCTGCCGTGGGAAATCGGACATTATAAGTCTGTCCATATTTTCAAACACCGTCTGAAAATTGTTTATTTATCTACGTAATTAAGTGATGTGCATGTTTATTATAACATATGTCTATATTATATATGTATTTTATATATAGGTATTCAATATTTTTCTAATTTTTATTTCAGTTTATTATGTATATATATTTATGTAGGTTTATTTTATATCTTACTTTGTGCATTATCCACTGTCCGTTTTAGTGATAGCTTCATACGCCTAGGTTGCCTGTGTGATCACTTTAAGTGTTATCACTTTAAAGAATGAAGAGATCACTGTTCACGTTATAGCCTTTCAGGTATGCCTTGGCTCCCTTGTCTTTGTTTCCTTGTGTTTTGTAGCTAAAAGTAACTAGAGTTATTCTATCTATCTTTCCCATCATAATACCCCATTTCCATCGAGCCTTGTTTACAGTATATAGTTTAAATTTTGTATGATGAAACTCTAATGCAATGGGAAAGTGAAGCAGGCAAAAACGCTCGTTGGAAGTACAAGTAGCTGAAATGACAGTAACAATTAATTGGTCGTGTCGCAGGAAACAACGAGCAACTGAACAAACGTTTGCGCCACGGAGTTTTGCAACTTATGAAATTTGTAGCCGTTGGTTGGCCTAGTGGAGCGTGAGATTGGAAAAAAAAACCGCCACTTTCCTCGACATTGCTGAAGCTGTTACGAAAATGACGTGCGGATGGACGTCGATGTTCAATACGTTTAAGTATACTTACGCTGTCCATATTAAATGAAATCAAATCTTTATTATTCCGTTGGGTCTCTACTGAAAATCAGCGTTGCAGTATTCTTTCTCCCTAGTCATTCATTCTTGGCTACAGCAGAACACGCGATGCGCCTCCACTTGTTACGGTCTTCAGCGTTTCGGGAACATTGGACTATGGAGGTTTGTGTTGCAGCTTTTATTATGTCTGTCCAACGCGTGGGTGATCGACCGCGTGACCGTTTGCCTTCCACTTTCCCCTGGACAACGAGTCGTTACACGGAGTGCTTATTCCTAGTTATATATCCAAAGCACTTGAGGATTCGTATCTGCACAGTCGACGATAACCTCTCTTTAACTTTTAGTTCCTCCAGGATCGACACGTTAGTACGAAAACCTGTCCAAGGGATCCGCAACAGTCGCCGCCAGCACCAAATTTCTAGTGCATCGATTCTGCGACGGTCTTTCAAGCGTACTGTCCATGTTTCTGCGCCATTCAGAAATATTGGTAAGACCAAACTTCTCATTCAAATTTTGATTTTCAAATTTTATTAGTACTTAATACAGTTAATTTAAAAAATGAAATCTCATCAGCGGATGTCGTCATAAAACCTACGCTATTTATCACAATTTCGCAACGATGTTTATAGCTAAATATAAATTAAAATGTCAATGAGAGTGTCTATCGTTTTACGTTCTTATATTTTTATTTATTGCGATGCGTAAAAACTGGTTCACGCATTGCATATTTCGGTGGCCAGTATAATTTTGTATTTCGTTTATTATGTTCCTACTGCGGTTGATTTAAGACATTCAGTAGCCTTAGTTGTAAAATGAACACTCGCAATTGTGAATTCGAATATCGAAGCATAAAGTCGGAGTAAAATATAACTTTATAATTCGTTTTTAAGTTTTAATTCAAGTAACTACACCGTGTTCTTCAAAATAAATTGTAGTAAAACAGAAGTTGCGACTTTAAACAGGTCTAGTTTCGTTCGTGGTACCTTATTGCGGTATTGCACATGTCACAAGCATTAATTGTTTTCAAGTATCGAAACACTTTTAAAAACTTCTAACATTTCATACTTCCAGTTTCATAAAAATAAAGTTAAAATAGCTGGTTAAAATATGGATAATCACGTCAGTTCTACCCTGATTATGTTTTATTTACTTATAACTAACGACGTTGTGGAAATAAAACTGAAAACCTTAGGTACTTATGATTCTTGATTCTTCTATTTCGAACCTACTACCGTTAGGTACTAAGGTAGTTTGAACGCTGGTTTTAAATGATTGATGTTAAAAAGAAGAGTTACGAAATCCTACGTCCATTTGTCTGGAACGTTCACGGGCGAAATCGACTCCATATTTTTAAACTATCGACAATGTCGAAATTAGCAAACTCATGCTAAGGTTTCTGTTGTCTGTTTGTTTAACGCAATGGTCCGCGAAACAATAAATTAGGCCACTAAGAATGTGGCAAACAATTAAATTGTCTTGTATCTACATCTTGGCATGCTCCGATGAGTTAGTATGCGAGGTTAGCCGTCAAAATCCCACAAGCATTTACATGCTGGCGGCATTTTCATGCTCCATTTGCGGGACTGAAATGATCGGTTTAATTGAATTGTCCGTTTTAATTTCGCCGCTTGTTGTTAGGCTCTGCGGTATTTGCGATACAATTACTTAAGAATTTCACGCTTGTGTTTTAAGAAACGATACTTGACGATTGTCAAGCAACTCAGTGATGAAAAACCTATAGAATTGAACATATTCTGGTAGTGTCTGCCTGTGATTTTGAAATTTGTGCTTCATAATTCATTTTTAAAGTAATTAGTTATTAGGTTTTAGTTTACGTAAGTAATGCGTGCAAGCTGAATAATTAGGTTATCTGAGCGATAGTATATTTGGCAAGATTAAATCGATTTCGTCTGGACTTTAACTGGCAGGTGAATTTTACTAGGAGTCAAAAAGGTTTTTTTCATGGTGAATATCCTGAGCAAAAGTAAAAGTGCTCTATGGCGACGAAATGTGGATTGGCTAATTGTATGTACCTACTCGTAATTATAGACACAATCATAATGTATGGCAGTAAAATGAATAATGTAATGGAGAAAATTTACTTGTAAAAAGTTGTATTTACAATTTAAATAACAAACTATTTATTTAAAAAACAACATATATTTAGTGTAGATTGAAGAATTCATGTTTGTATGGGTGAATTTTACCCATGAGAAATGGTACACGGATGTAAACGCGGGCAACCGTAACCGTAATTAATAAGGAAGAGTTCCGAAGCGTGAGATCGAGTGTAATAATTCCGGTAACATCACTTCAATACGATTGTGCGGCGTACTTAGCAACAGGCCAGACCCCTTTACAAGCTTCTAACAGCCGTGCAAGGTATGACAGAAAACGATAGTGATGTAAGTCGATAGTTGTCAAACAGGAAATCGCGGGGCGCGCGTGGCGGGTGATATGCCGCACACACTTTGTGCCGGCGGCCTTCGAACGAAATGTTTAGTAGCAGCGAGCAGTACCGCCGCTATATCGCACATACAAACCATTATGTAATGCCAGCTCCACAACAAATGCCAGTTCATTCATAAGAGCCACGGCCAATTTAGCAATCTGCGGTGCATCGTTTGCGCTCTTGTTTAGATCTCGACCACAATTAACTTCTATAAATGTATAAATGTTCCCGCATCATTTCGTGTGCCTCAGTCAAATATTATGTTATTGTTATTTACTAGCACTTGCCCGCGTTCTTCGTCCGCGTTTACTATCATCTTTTAGTGATCCCATGGGAACCAATATTATTCCTGGGATATGCTACTCTCCGTCCTTTCAGCTAACTTAATTATCATAAACATCCTCAGTCTATTGATATACAACTAGGTACATGACTCCTCTCTCTTAGATGCCTGTTGGGAGTCAAATTTAACGCGTAAATAACTCAGTATTAAGAACGAGCCCTAGAACCTAGATCTAGTTAACTACAGTTAAACAGGCTAACCACTACACCAACAAGAAAGTTCACTAACTATAACATTTTATCATCACATCACATCACATCACATCACATCACATCACATCACATCACATCACATCACATAGATTGACGTCCACTGCGGGACATAGATCTTTTGTGACTACTGAGTTTATGGCGGCTCTTCTCGGTAGAGTCTGCTTTCCGAACCGGTGGTAGAGTCACTACAAACATACATACTTGACGTTTCAAAAGCGCTTATAAAGTAGGCCTACTTGAAATAAATTTGAATTGAATTTTGAATTTGAATTGAATTGTCGAGAGTTCCAAATAACACTGAATTGTGCCGCTCGGGTCCAGCGGCTCACTGCGTCTCGCCTGGTGTCCTCCGTCCACCTCGTCGGGGGTTACCGGTGCGCGGTAGTCATCGGTCCAAGGTGATGGACACCATCGGTTCTCCGAGCTATGTGCTACGCTCATTGCCACTTCTGCTTCA
Organism: Pararge aegeria; assembly: GCF_905163445.1. NCBI lineage: Eukaryota > Metazoa > Arthropoda > Insecta > Lepidoptera > Nymphalidae > Pararge > Pararge aegeria. Next base: position 4,419,894 of record NC_053181.1, read on the forward strand.
CGACTCGTTGAATTATGTGCGTAACTCGGGTTCTTCCACGGATCTCCTCATTCCTGATTTGATTACGTAGATACACCTAACTAACTTATAAATAATAATTATAACATGTTATTCAATAAAAGGTTTTTGTTTGATGACCGTGGCCCCAAAGCTATTCATATTGTTTACGGATCCGCTTGAATCTACTTTTGGGAAGTGATAACGTAATCGGCGATAATTTCTTTACGTAGCAAAACAAGGAACTGTCTATGTTAGTGTGCTAATCAATGTCGACAAAAGGCGAGTAAGATCATTGTCGTTATGATAATTATTTTTTCTTTGATACTTCTTGTATACATACCCTCAGTGTGAGATCTTCACGTTCGCATCGAAGTGTCGGTTTCGTGTATCAATTTTTTTATTATTAGGTTCTAATTAAAATTTTCTACTTTTCAGTACCCGATATACCATTTTTTTTTTGCATGAAACACAATTTTTTGGTAATCAAAGCTTAAACTAGAGAATTAAGTAGAAAACTAAAAACTAGAGAAGAAGAAAAAAACTGATTTTATTTTAAAGCTTTACTTCCTTCCATGTCAGGTGCTCTTACTGAAATATTACAATAAAAGCTAGAGATATAGACTATAGAGAGTAATATATATACTTCTATGTTTTGTTTTACTTTGACGTTTCGAAACGATAAAGCGACGCTTCGATTATACGCAAGGTTCAAAAAAAAATTGATATGAATATGTGACTAATGAAAAATTCCGATAACAGCTCAATTTTTTCTTAGTAATGTTTGTTTTCAATTTTATCTTAGGAACTTGACCACGTCAATACGTTTACTACGATCAAACGTTTATTTATCATCTTATTCATTATCAGCCTTATTCATGAACTCCTCTCTCATGAGAGTATAGAGTTAAGAGTTTTTACAATACACAAGACGATGACACTGTTCCAATGTAGGTTTGCAGGCTTAAATAGCTTGACGTAAATACTGCAACTATTACTCAACATAAACAAATCCGTATCAAAATTATTGTACACCATAAAGCAATAACAAACACAATTGAAAGAAAGTAAAGTTACAATAGGCGGCCTTAGCGTTTAAAAGCGATCTCTCTCTCTAGGCAACATACCAAATGATTTGAAGTATACATTAGGTGTAAGTTATAATGACCGGTTTAACATGCTCGTGATTGTTCTTTTTGGATTGAAAGAAATATCCTATTTCCTCCCGGATGGAAGCTAAATATGTGCCAAATTTCATGAAGATCAGTTGCACGTTTCCCTTCGATTACGAATCTTAATATATATCAAAACGCCTGTACCGATTTAAATGAAGTTTTGTGTTAATACTGCATTGGATTTCTGGTAAAATTAGTGTGTATACACGATTGTGGCGCTGCTTAATCGGGCAGGACGACTTCTTCCGGGTCCGCTTTTCTAATAATATATATCAAGGCGGTTGACTGAATAACTAACAATCGTCAAAGTCAGTAAAATAAGTCAAAAAAACGCGAAAGTAGGGTACTGAGACATAATAAAAAAAAGTATCAAGAACTCGATTTAAAAAAAAAATACAAAGAAACTTAACTTTTTTTTTTGAGTCAGCGGCCAGGGTGAATCTGTATGGCGCCCGCAATTTGTGATCTCACAAAATGCCCGATGACCCATAGGACTGCGACAAGGGGTTGCACTGATATGCATAATGATTGGTAGTATTCCATTGTTGCATTAGACTAAACTGTAAGGGCGTGGCGTCTACACAAAGTAAAGCGATGTTCACATGCAAACAAAGCGATTATTGACTGACACTTAGCAGCTGTGCTGGTGTATACAACACATAATACATAGCATAAGAGCCAGCGGAAGAAATTTCTATATCATTAATACAGAGGCAGATTAATAATACATTAATAATAATAATTTCAGACGGCCGACTGGCGCAGTTGGCAGCGACCCTGCTTTCTGAGTCCAAGGCCGTGGGTTCGATTCCCACAGCTGGAAAATGTTTGTGTGATGAGCATTAAGTGTTTTTCAGTGTCTGGGTGTTTATATGTATTTTCTTAGTATTTATGTATATATAATTCATAAAAATATTCATCAGTCATCTTAGTACCCATAACACAAGCTACGCTTACTTTGGGGCTAGATGGCGATGTGTGTATTGTCGTAGTATATTTATTATTTATTTATAATTTATACACTACGATAACGCATACATGGCCATTTAGCCCCAAAGTAAGCGTAGCTTGTGTTATGGGTACTGAGATGACTGATGAATGTTTTTTGAATAATATACATAAATACTTATAATATAATAAACACCCAGAAACTAAAAAACATTCATGCTCATCACACAATCATTTTCCAGGTGTGGGAATCGAACCCACGGCCTTGGACTCAGAAAGCAGGGTCGCAAACTGCGCCGATCGGCCGTCAAAAGATTAAAGTTTTATTAAAAAAAAAACGAAACTATTACATTTAGTATTTTAGTAATAATGCAGCTTTTTGTTTTAGAGGCTAGCGTCAAGGGCAGAACTACCGCCTTGCTTCTTTCTGCTACGAAGAAGCATTGCTGGTTGCCGGTGTAATTACGGGCTCATGAGGCTTAAAACTCACGGAATAAAGGTGATGCAAGATCTTATTTTAAGCAAAACCTTACATATACAGATTGAACGCATTTAAGTGTGTTTAAATTATTAGTATTCATTCATTACTTAACATTGACGTTGCACTTCAGGTTTACTAGGAACTCAACAGAAGCGAAGTTATTTACGCATTATATTTTAAAACTCCATGCTTGTTTTTTTCATTATTTTGTAATTTAGTTTTTTTTGATAATTACCTCTTTATAGATACACGTCAATTTTTCATTTAAATTATTATGTTTACAATGTTGTGCATAGGGAATTTTATCTAGCATAATGTTAAACCGTAAGCGTTAGAAATTTATTAGAATGAATTAGCTGTAGCGTAAACTAGTAGCCTAGAAGTAAACTAGAAGCAGAATAGTCATTTTATAGCTGCAATAGCATTTTGTTTCTTTCTTCAAGAATATTTCACAATATTCTTTTACCTATTACTTTAAACACGAGCTAATGAAACAGCGAAATTGCCACTAGCTCTTTAGCTAATACCACATAAGTAATCTGAATTGTATTCAAATAAGCGCGCATACTTCCATGTACCGAGACTAGTTTTATGAGGCTATGCCCAAACAGAGCTAGTTGGCAACTGACAAATGAATTTATTTATAAATACCACAGTACCCTTGTGAGAGTCTTCAGCTGAAAGCGCGAATGAGTTTTACCTTCGATGATGCTAAAATAGCTTCTACAGTTACACTCTCACCTTGCGGTTGATTGACGATTGATCCCTTGTGCCAGATACTTGCTAAATGACAAAGCCAACAGCTCTTTGGACAAGTACTTTGGAGTTATGGACTTGTTATTGGCTTTAGACAACTTAATGGGCTTTTAGCTTGTTAAACCGATGCCATGTACACCTTCTTACCATTTATTTTATTGCATGAACGTACCATTAAATAAGAAAATTAACAGTTTTATATGCAACGTGTGCAACAATTAAATTTATTGTGTGTAAGCTTTAAGGCGATATGGTTTTATACCAATGCTAGACGCGCAGGTTATATAGAGCTCTGACCCACTACGCGGCTACAATACGAAATGTTGGAAGGCTAATATTGAGCACCGGACCGGAATTGTAGCAGCTATAGGCTCACTGCATATTTCTACATTTTCGCAATGTTCCTGCCTCGGAAACAAATGGAGTTCGTGTTCGACATTTCGCGATCTTCGTGGCAGTTAGATGACTATTTATAAAGAACGTGTCTAAGAAAAGGTCGGTTTTGATTGTTGAGTCTTTTGAATATCACTTGTGTTGTTACTACAAATTATGATAGATTAAGTCATATACACACTGGCGGTTCTCACGGTGCAAAATTACATGACCTTGAGGCGATTAGGCGCGACATGTAGGTACATAGTGTATACTTATTATGTACCTTCATTGCAGCGAACCTATTCATACATTTAAATATAGTTATAGGAAATGTTAGACGTATAATAAGTTACAGGAGAAATATTCAAGATAAAATAAGGTTTAATGTTTGCTCTCGCTTATCTCAGGAACTACCACAACGATTTGAAAATGCATAAAACCATTAATCGTTCATTCGGATTTAAAACAAATTAACGGTCATCATATAAACCCATTACCCAACACTGGGCACGGGTCCCCTCCCACAATGAGAAGGATTTAGGCCGTAGTCCACCACGCTGGCGCAGTGCGGATTGGTGGTTATTGACATTATTGGCTAGAATTTATGAAGGTATAGTTTGGTTATTGGATGGTACTTTTATGCACGAGACCACAAAGTTAGCATCAGCCCGCGTGCACCTAGTATAAATTGTAACTTTACGTTCTTGACAAGTGAAGGATTTTCTTTTGCGGTAGATGGCTAATCTATTACACCTATAACACGAAATTACCGGGGTAACTTTCGATTAATACTACTCGTACTTAGTTTGTTGATCAAAGGAGGAACCGCATAAAAAGATAAATTGAATTAATTTTTGGTTCGCCTAGAGACTAGGTTCACGCTCCCTGGTTCACGCATTAGATACTTTTAATCCGGTAATAAGCTTTAGTCTCACTGGAATAAAGAAATTATCCGCGAGCAAAATCTGGCGTATCTATTAAAAAATAAGCAAACGTGTTTGTTAGGACATCACCAAATTTGATAAAATTGATTAGGAATAACGTCTTCCGCTCGCTGGTCTGTTCTCTCAACAGTCCGAGGTGAACCAGTGGCGACCAAGGTCCGTTTTGAAATAGGATGGCACTTGACCTTCAGGATGAAAGTCAACACAGTTGCGCAACACATCTATGCGGTCGCCACAGTACTCAATGCTAATAACCGACTGCGAGACACATCGGAACCTGGTCATGACCCAGATAACATGCTCAAGGATTTCACATATTTGGAAGGCGATGATTTCAAAACTGCTAGAATTTTAAGGTGTGTTTTGTTAGCGAGCGCGGCGCCAAGGTGGAATGTTAGAGAACTGTGGTGTGCACTTTCATTTATTGAACTACCTTATGTATGCTCTTTACTGTAGTAATTTCCTATTGTCAATCTTCTGTAATACGCTTATTACATTGCATGAGTGCAATTAAGAAGGCATTATTATTTAAAAAACCACACAGTGAGGAAATTCACCAGTCCGCCCTTGGCCTGCATGGTGGACTACGGCCTAAACCCTTCTCAAATAAATTGTCTTTAATAGATTGATATTATGATGATGATTCTTAAAATTATTTGCAAAATTGAAACATCACGTATTTTGTTTCCCTATTTCCTTTGTAATGCAATATCAAAGCAAAGATCAGGTCAGTCAATGCTTCTGTGGGAAAGACACCCATCCACCTATATCCAGCTTAAGTATAGATTTATGTGATGTTTTCTGTTGAGAAGTTTCGTCCATTTTTCAAAACATTTCCATTGCATCGGCACGAAATTGAAAAATAAACAGAATCCTCAGAAATGAATTTCATCCATATTATCTTTAGAATTATTGGCAAATAAGTATAAGTAAATTTTTGTTGATTTCGGTTCTTAGGTCATACTGCTGTCTACATTTTCCAAGCTTCTGTACTACAACATTATAACATGCAAATATATCAACGGTTTTCATTATTTATAAGGAATATTGTTATGTGAAATTTCAACCTTTTTCCCCTAAAATAAAAAATATTATTGTTTAATGAAATATCAATGGTTTTCATGTTTTAATAAGGGATAACAATATTGTTAACACCAATGTGAATCATCACTGTCCAATCATCCGCATTCCGTTCATGTCAGTTTCTTAGAACTTTTCCTCTCGATTGCCTTATATGGCTGAGTTATAAGACATGTCACTCATGGATCTTGATAATATGGAATGGATACTTAATTTTTATGGCGGGCGTGGGACCATACTAGATTTTTCACTACGCCTTTCTACTTGTCTTGCACACGAGAGGTAAACGCACACATGTACCTCGCACGTGTTCTTTAGTGTGTGGGTGTGGCGCACACACGGATGCGCGTGCGCATGTGGTGGGGCGTGCGTAGATCCGCGCGTTGCACAGGAGGGGGAGGTAGGGCCGGCGAGTGGCCCGCGGTTTTGTAAGAACGTTTTATTTCAAGGTCACTCGAGCAGTTTTTAGAAAGTTACCTCACATCAACTCGATGTTAGGTAAAATTTAGTATTACATACATAAATTTTACTGCCTCTAAAATGGTACTTTTGCTTTTGATTTATGGAAGACAAAAATAATAACGCCACTAAATTGTAGGAGAAATAATATATCATTTTTAAGACGCACCTTAAGAATTGGAACACTTTCAGTTTAATTATAATTTATCATGCATTGTGATATTCAATATAATCTGTCCACCCGTTTAGGTTGTATCTTATAAAAAAAAAAGCTTGGCTACTCTGATCAGTACATAATAATCATCATCATCATCAGTCTAAACAAAGCAAACGGCTGGAGTCTAGTCTAGTCTAGTCAACTCTCTCTAAAGAAAGACAGAGGCATTCAGAGTTTAAACCTATTACGCTTATTACTAAAGACAGTGGCTTCCCTAAGACAAAACTTGGTAATACCTGCTAATACTCGTAAGTTCATGAAAATTAAATTAAGGACAGAATTATATAAATTTTTGTCACACTGACGCTAAAGTAAAAGTACCCTACCGGAAAGTGGAACATGCGATGGTCTTATTCTGAAACACGTGAAACTTCATAATATTTCACATTTCGTCACAGCGTCCGCCATATAAGTCGTGTTGATCTTCTCTCGCTCTTCAAAATGATGAAATTTAGTCGACTGCCATTTCGTTCTTGCGTAACCGTTCACGCTAAATTTTGCTGACAGAGAAAGTATACGAAAGGCCTTACGTAATCCGGCCACGTAACTTCTGTAGCGACTTGGTTTTGATTTCCTTGCTTTTACGTCCATCACTGTTACGTGAATTTTTCGGGCGCATTTTATAAGTTAAGAAATGTTATGAGAAGGCACCTATCTCTTTAGTAATTTTTGTTGCTTAGTTACTAACTCTTGGGTTAGCATTGACAGTGACAGAGATGATCGTAAAGCTTACAGTATTTATTAGTCGTAAAATTTAGCCAATTAAATAAAGGACGGAATTCCTAGAGAAATAATATATAAAAAAAATTATATTAAATCCTTTAATTTAAAAATTACTTCCTCATCTTAAAACCGATTTATTTGTCCGAGCATCCGAAACATATTTGACGGTAGATACTTTTTCATTTGGTGAGCAGGCGGAGTCTTCAAGGTGTACTTTAGGCTACTCAGGTATACTTAACGTGATCCTTATTCTTACCAACTTACTATTAATGTAATAGTTGAGTATCGATATCACGTTCAAAGATTACTGGTAGTCTGTACCTACAGTAGATACTTCCAGCTATAATTTAATAAATCATCAATCTATCTATCCAAATCTATACAAAATCTTCAGATGACAAATTAAATTTAGTACTACCTAACAACAAGGAAGTAGGAAAAGGTGAGACAAATTAAGTTAAATCTGCCATCTGAAGTTTTTAAATTAGATTGATTTTAAACTTTAGGCCCTAGAAAAGCCCATAATAAACTCAATTTTCAAAAATCCAGAAAAAAAACAAGTTTTAGAAACGTTAAAAGAATCAGATTCGTGATCTAATATATAAGTACGGTAAATAACACTTCGATCTGGAGTAAAACTACTACTACTAACCTATAGTATGTGACACCTATAGAAACGTCAATAAATTCTATTACTTGTACACTTAATAACAGGTAAATAAAATTCTATTAGAGATATAAAGTTCAACGGAAAATCTCTCACTTACGTTGAAATGACGGGTATGTGTAAATCGAGGCACTTTGAGGAAAACAATATTTTTTACAACAGAACGTGACTAGTCAGTGTTAGAGGGCACAACACAATTTACCATTAGAAGTATTTTCTAGAATATCATAATAACATTATTATTAAAACATGATAGTTTTATGATCACATTTTTAATACTGCAAACAGATACGATTAATACCCCACTCAATCAATAGCCTACAGTCCACTGCTGGACTAAATACCTCTCAACACGAGAGATTTTCTACATAATCACGATTATGGGCAGAGGGGTTGGCGAACGCAGTGGTGGTGGTAGCACAGAGGAAGTTGAGGCAAATTTTCAATAACTAATTGTCTCGTAGAACACTCATGGGAAGAGGAGGGTTGACTACTGTTCTGATGATTCTGATTTGCCGTCGCCACACGGTGTTTTCGATTATAATCTTATCAGACGGAAAATTATGACGTGGTAGAAAATGAGACAAATTTGCTTATATATAGTCCATTTTCAGAAGATAAAAAACCCAAACTTTTAAGGGCTTTTTGAACACTTACCATGCGTAAAAAGAAAGAAAAACCTTTATCGCCTTGTTGAAATAATCGTGACATATTACATGGTTGTAAAACCTAGGATTTAAAATTATTAAGGAGGTACTAGAAGGACAATATTTGAGGGCACTTTACAAAATGTATCTTGCAAATTTACGATAGATCTACGCCAATGATTTTTCCGTGTTCAAAAGGAGACATTAAGGCTATTTTAAGTCAATTCAACAGTTTACCATTAAGTAAAAGGTATATAGGATAGAGAAAAAAAATTGGATTAGAACGTTACTAGGGAATTGATTTTAAAAATATACTCGTGACTTTAATTGATATGTTATGTTGAAACTTGGTTTAAACTTCCTGCTTTAAAATAAAGAACGTGAGGCTCATACAAACTTATTAAAAACATAATAATATTACATTAATCTTAAGAGTAATATATTTTTGATTCTTGTAGAATTAAAGTGTATACCTATTAATCAAACTACTATGTATGTATTGAATAAAATAGGCCCTAAAGGTGCCTCTTTTGAATATGTTATTTGTTCATTTAAATAAATTACCAACAAGGGTAACATTTTCGACTTTGATTTCTGACTTTAGCACCCTCAATTAATTCATTGTCCAACTATGTGTACTATTTCTATGAAATCAGTAAAATAAACAAATACGTGAAATGAGAAGATTAAATGAGGTTTTGTAAGTCAAAACAACAATATCTGCACTAATTTCCGTGTTATCAACGAAGTTAAATATTCAAATAAAACTTGTATGAGAGCGAAAGATAACAGTCAATTTATATTCGTTGATTCACAGCTCTCAGAGACTTCCGCGATTTCTGGCGTTCCATTTGTCGAACTAAAAACGGCATTCTGGTTAGCGTGGAATGTGATAAGATAAACAGAGCCAGTAACAAACAGAGAGAAACAAAAAATGTAAAGCAGAGCATTTTTATGTGCACAGCATTGGGACACTAAGTGTAGTTTCCCACTGTTGAGCACGTATAACCTTAAGAAAGGGGGATGGCATGCAGGTTTCCTCACGATGTTTTCCTTCACCGTTGAAGCAAATGATATTTAAATTTTCTAAAACGCACATAACTCATAACATAACAGAAAGGTTAGAGGTGTGTGCTGGGATAGCGTAAACCCGCAAAAATGCGTTTAATCATTATTATTACCTATTAATAATGGTCATTTTATATTCATTGCAGTAGTCTACACCTATCTACAGAGAAAGAAGGCCTGTGCTTTTCAGTGGAGTATGAAGTGTGAAAATAACCCGGTCTTGAAAAAGACTTAACTTACTCACTCAGCCACTGGGATAGATGACGTTGGTTGTATGACTTAGTGGTACTATGTTTATTTTCTATTATACAAAATATATCATTCTTGTGGCACCTGCCCAGACGATATACGGAACCTAAGGTGCAGAATTTAAGTAAATAATTACATTATATTTCGTACGTATAAATGAGAAATATAAAAATAAAAAATAATACTAGGTACAATAAGAATCTTTATAAGTTAAAATGCAGCTGCTTTGTTAGATACGCATCAAGTCTTATGAGAAAATTGTCTTTTTCCTTTATTGCACTCAGCGGTTGGGAAATTTAAAGCCTTGAGCGAAATAAAATTCACATTTTATTGTATATAAGTTCTCAACTTTGTTATAGTATAATTAATATTAACCAACTTAAAAAAGGAAAAGCATCAATCTTTTTATGTTTCGTCGATGTTCACGTAAATCCAGTTTAACTGAGTGGACCATTTTGAACGCTTTAAATTTGATTCATGCAATATGATCGCATAATAAAGGTATAAATTTGGTAGATCTAATAAACATATACTTAATGTGTTATAAATATGTAAATATATAATTATGTGTCAATATTCAATAAAGTATCTATTTCTTGGTGTACAATGAAGTTAAAGCCCTGCAACGAAAACTTTTGACTGTTTACGTTTCAAATGAAATAATTGTACGTAAACTAAACCATTATTATATTAGGGTCACCATCATCTTCATCAATATATGTATATCATGAAGGTAGTCGAAGATGCTACTACATTTTTTTCGCCATAAGTAGATTTCAAGGTAATCAAAGGTTAATTTGAAATAATTCATAAAACTGAATATCTAAAGGTTGTAGAAAATAGTTTGCATAGTTATCTTGAAGAATGTTTCTTAACAAAATTTCCGGAAATGGTTTGTAATGTATTTATTGGTTCCGGTTAAAGTGAGTCAGTATTGCTAAGTGTTTATTTTGCGTTTCTTTAGCCGCTTTTCAGAATTCCAAACTAGTTTGAGCTAAGTCCTATTTCAGTTAAACATAAAAATAGACTCTGTATGTTTTATATAAGAACTTTTAATCAAATACAGAGCAATTTATTAATCTTTGAAATCGAATAATTGTATTTAGATTGTTGACCAAACGTAACAGAAAAAAGTATCATCAGTAAAAAATTTAAACAGATACAAATAGTTAATTATAGCAAAACCTTTATTTAATAGCCAATTTTTTTTAAAGTAATAAATTGTACACCATTATTCTATGGTTACGGTGATATATCTTTCTCGTAAAATATTGCAGCTACAAGAATTCCAAAAGCTGGTACTCTAGGAAGCTAACATAAAAATCAGATGGGCATTCGTTTTGCTATTGCCATTCCACAATGGCACTATTACAGTAATTCACAGTTTTTATGGTTCAATAAATTTTAAATGACATTGAATTTATTGTAATGCAATATAATAAAGAAAATCTATAATCTTAATTATGATAAAATTTCATGTGAGATTCAAAAAGTTAATTAAAACTAACGACGTTTATAGTGGTTTTTATGTATGGAGTAGGTATTTAACTATAACTTAAATGTATGGAGGTCACAACTCAATCGCACATATTTTATTACAAGGAAATCTATAACTTGTACAATTAATCAACACTACATGCCTTGTCTAGAATTATTGTATGGAAGATTCTTGTAAAAGGGATTTGAATTAATCAATTATAGATGTTTCTTGTATATACTCGTACGTGAAGAGTCATTATTTATTTATATCTATAAACGATTTTCTTCATCAACATATTAACCCTTTACCGGCCCCCAACTCACTGGCATGCAGGTTTCCTCACGATGTTTTCTTTCACCGTTGAAGCAAATGATATTTTTATTACTTAAAATGCACATAACTCAGAAAAGTTAGAGGTTTGTGCTGGGATTCGAACACGGTTCACCGAAAGTAAAGCCGAAGTCCTCACTAAGCTATCACTGCTACAAAGTTTACATTAATCAGAAATATACTGTATGTATATTAATTAGATTATGTTCGTTGGTAAGGGTTTCATTTGAGAACAATAAGATTGACTTGGCTTTTATTTTCATATCTTAGCAAAATTTTATGCGTGAATAAATTTGGAAAAGTTGTCCCAAAAATTGGAAAGTACTGGTATAACTGACACCGATAAATATAAAAAATACCTAATAGATTTTGCTGTAAACTCAAGACCATATATTTTTATTTTGTACAAATAAATAATTGCTTATTCCGAACATGCAATACCAACTAAATATAAAGAAGATAAGTTTCCGCATTATTATACTTGCCAATGCATTTCCTTTGACAGATTTTCCTTTGATGTGATGGTAAATGATGCAGACACAGAACTTACCTGGAAAAAATTATATTTCTGATATCAGTTTATATTGCTACAAAGATAAATCATTATATATAACTAGTCTCTTTTGTAGCTGGGTACATACACATATTTCTTTTATTTTGTAATTTTTTTGTATTGGTACTGTTCGCAGGGTTTTAGCACAAGATCATAACGAGACAACATTACCAGACATTCGTACGGTATTCAAGTATAAGCTTAAGATGCTTTGAATGCTCGCAATCGCAATTTTTACTCGAAGTAGAGCTTTTTATTATTAAACTTTCTATTTGCATACCACAAAATTAACATATACAAAATATAATAAAAACAGAAACATAAAGAAAGAAGTAGAATACAAAAGGCCTTATCGCTTAATAGCGATCTCTGCCAGGCAAGAATAGACTGCCGGTGGTACAAATTTTTAGTGACACAGCAGAGCAGTACTTCCCCGGGGAAGTACTGCTGAGAGTTAAAACCATGTCTTGTTTCCAGGTGAAACGCCCCATTCCCCACATTAGAAGAGGAGTTCAATATAATGATGGCACCCGGGGGCCCGAACCACGTCGAGCTTCTAGACGATGGTAATTTTACTCAAGAATCCACCGTTTCTTTCGGAATTTTTTAGAGATTTTTTTCATAACCTAAAGCCCGTTTTCACTGACCACGAACGAAGCGATGCCTAAGAAAGTAGCGCCAATCAAAGGAGATTCCTAGACCACAGACAACATTTGCCTTTCACCAATTTTCTCCACTTATTCGAACTGGGTCAGTGCGGTGTGCTACGGCCTAAAACTTTCTCATGTGTGGGAGACCAGTGTAATGGGCCGGTGATGATATGGTGTAGTATAGTTGTTTATTTTTGTTGCAATGCTCTGTTGCAGTCTGAAGAGCGTGGGTTTCGATATAATTACAGGCACATGAGGTTTAACACCTACGCCTCAGGTTTTTTTTTTTGCATGCCCTGGGAAATGTTGCTGTGTTAAGCTATGGTTTTCCACTTACCATAAGCAGGGTGGTTACGTGTCTCGCGACAGCAATGCGACAGGCGTAAATCTTGCAATCATTGCTGTCAAACGTCACTTTTCCATACAATAAAAGTGACGTTTGACAGCAGTGATTGCAAGATTTACGCCTGTCGCAAACCTGTCGCGAGACACCTAATCACCCTGCAGGAGGGCCATCTGCATGGTCCGTCTATAATTACTATAAAAAAAATCGTGTACAGATTGTTCATGCGGGAAAAGGATTCATCTGAAGTTTTGACCTACCACGCTGCACGAACCAAGGTTAGCGGGATTAATTGCCGTTAATGATGTCTGGCAGTGGCGTGCACTTCATACATGCACGAAAGCACTGCCTACCCTAAATTTGATATTATATAACTCATATATGAGGAGGATTGCCGTTTTATGCAATTTTCCTGCTATATGCACACCCTGGTAAGAAACCCAGTGTACGTACCACTGATGTCTTGGATCAATGTCTTAGCTCTTTGAAGTTCGAGGGTAGATAGTTCCAATGTCGTATCTCAAGAATGGTACTTAGAATTTGTTGACCGAAAAAATCAATAAGTAGGTACCTAATAGTTTTAGGCCCGACTAGTGAGTCGAACTCACGATTTGTTAGCCGTTTTAGAATATGTTTGACTATTTCGGCAGTACACAGTGAAACCAGTGGCATGCACAGTAATTTGGACCTGGGTAAGCAAAAAGAAGTAAAATGGCATAAAATGGCAAAGTCCTCCTCCGCTGCCAGTTGTACGAAAATAATGGGGTAGGCAGCGCTTATGCGCATGTATGAAGTGCACGCCACTGAGTGAAAAATAGCACATTGTTGCTTGTATAAATAGAGTCCCTACGAAGAAAATTCAAATCGCTAACTGCGTATAACGTCTAAATTGGTTGATGAGGCAACGTCATTCTTTCACCAAAATGGTGCCTCTAGTATTGAATCACGTTTTCTGACTCACCATTCGTATAAGGTTCTATTTAGCTATGTTTTCGTATGAACTGCGCTGTAAAGAGTGACCATGATCCTCTGACATTGAAATCGTAATCGCATTAGGTGACGTCAACATTGACACGTCTCCATGCGAAATGGGGCAACTATTGCGTTATTGTTAAAAAGTAGCCACTGAAAATCAGCGTAAGTGGAAACCAAAGTTTGACGGCCGACTGGCGCGGTGGGTAGCGACCCTGCTTTCTGAGTCCAAGGCCGTTGGTTCGATTCCCACAACTGGAAAATGTTTGTGTGATGAGCATAAGTGTTTTTCAGTGTCTGGGTGTATATCTGTATATTATAAGAATTTATGTATATTATTCATAAAAATATTCATCAGTCATCATAGTACCCATAACACAAGCTACGTTTACTTTGGGGCTAGGTGGCGATGTGTGTATTATCGTAGTATATTTATTTATTTATTTATTTATATTTAAAGTACACTGGAACCAGCGCATGTTCCTTGCAAACCCTACGAAGTGGCATTATCCTCAAATCAACCGATTGACGTCCACTGTTGGACATAGGTCTTTTGTAGGGAGTTCCAAACTCCACGTTTCTGGGCAGCTTGTATGTATGCCAGCGGCTCCTCACAACTCGTTTGATGTCTGTCCGCCTTCAAACGAGTTGTGAGGAGTCTGTTGGGGGTCGACCAACGTTGCGCTTACCGGTGCGGGGTTGCCCTCCAACAGCTTGGAAACCCAACGTCCATCGTTGCCCCGAGCTATGTGCCCCGCCCATTGCCACTTCAGCTTCGCGACTCGCTGAACTATGTGGCTATCTTTAGTTCTTCTACGAATCTCATTTCTGATTTGATCACGTAGAGATACTCCTTACATAGCTCTTTCCATCGCTCGCTGAGTGACTCTGAGCCTTCTTATAAGGCTTAAAGTTAGTGACCACGTCTCAGATTCGTAAGTCATCACTGGCAACACGCACTTCACCTCTTTCTCGAAAGGTGCGCAGTGTTCCCAAGTGATAAATATTCGCAGTCCTATCAGTTTAACCAATGGGTACTAATGCTAAAAACACTTTGAAACTGAAAAGTTATTGAAAGATTTACTTATACCCTATGAGTCTTAACGTTAATTATCCAGAACCTTGTACACATAAATGGATTGTCAGATCCGAATCTCAATTGTATGTGTAAAATAAGTAATAAGAAACTCAATAATTTTAGATTATTTTAGTTTTAAATCTGTCACATAGATTTAAATTATGAATTTTATAGTCGAGTTATAAATTGAATACATAAAACAAGGTATCTGAAGGTTACAGTTTTGTTTTCTTTTAAATAATAGCCTACTTATGTATTTTGAAAGACGCGACGCGACGTTTCGAAAAACGCTGATTGTTTTGATTGGTGATTTGATTGAAACATTTATAAATGGAATATTGGATTCTAATGTATAATAATACTTTGGTATTGTTATATTAGAGGATATTCCGGATACTTGATTTTTAATTTTACTAAGCATTCGTTAGTGGAGTGGTAGGTAGACTTCACACGCCTTTAAGACCGTAAATGGCAAGCAGGTTTCCTCACGAAAAAAATTAATAACGCACATATTTCGAAAAGTTAAGGTACGTATTGGGAATAGAACTCGGTCCCCTCGGAGACCGATGACTTAAGCACTGGGTTATCATCGCTTCAATTATAGATATGTACTACAAGCTCTGTAGATTTTTAAAATGAGTAAGAGTGGATACATGACATAGATGTACCTACAGAGTGATTGTAGTACTAATAAAGATTTCCCGTGCGACTATTACATTTTATTACAGAAGATTATAATCGACTTCCTAATAGATTAACTTCCTAAAAAAAAATATTTTCTACGCGGAAACATAGATCCGCTGCCTTCTAAAGTTCTGTAATAACGATAAAAGCGCTCTCAACAAGAAAGTTAATACGTAATTCCGGAAAAAAAGAAAGCAAACGCACTAATCGTTTTTACTAATAGCCAACAATGAGTGTAATTGCGTAAACATGTGTTGCAATGTAACTTCTGGCGCCGGGCAAATTTCATAAAGTCAGGGTTGCCAACTTCAGTCAATTAATCATCAAAAGTCTATAATAGTCCAAAGCTGGGCTTGAGGCCTCAACAAAATAATAATCACTACGATGGTTACTATCATAACAGTAGAACAGAAGACATTGCTGTTGGTTGGCTGAAGGTTGTGTTTCACTTAACATACGTGGAGTCGTTAATATTGTAATGTGTGGCGCAATATAATTAATTTTTTCTTTCTTTCTTTGCTGCCCGCACTCTGTTATACCTATTCTCTTAGTCACCTCGTACTACCCCCACAGGATTAAGAGGGGTGGTGTCGACTGTATTCTGATCTGCCGTCACTACGAAGCACAAACTGCAATCTCATGTGGTCAGTCCATCCCTTACCAAGTTATGGAGTCTTATTGTTAAGAGTATAGCAGTTTTATTAAACCCATACTCCTAATAGGTTTCTTTGTGGCATCGTACGCTAAATAACTAGGTGGTACGTATTTGTCGATAACTTTTGCACTGTCGAAGTCTTTCACCAAAACAGACTAGGGAAAATTCAGAGATTATAAATTTTCAACATGCTTCTGCCTCGGATACTCCCATTTTTATGATAGCACTTGTAGCATCGTCAGGAAGGTAAGGTTAATACATTAATACTAAAATTTACCTTATTTTTACTTTAATTTATTTATTAATAATTATAATTTATAATTAGTTATAGCGACTGTGTCACCGTACTTAGGTTAAAAATAAACACTTTTATAAGGCTACGAAAATTTAGAAGAAATCCAGAGAAGTTTGATTTTGACAACCCTAATAAAGTTGGTCTAGTTACTGTATAGATAAGGTCCGACATAAATTCGTTATGGACTTACGTTCTGCTGATAATCTCATTTGATTCTCACAAAGTATTTTTGTTAATGTATTCTTGTATTCTTACCCCAGATCAATCGATACGCTTAAAATACCTACAAGTTGTGAGATGTTATAATTTATTACCTCTAGGCCCATATCTGCATAAGTTATAGCTCCATAGACAGTTTTCTGGGAAAAGGTTATTTTAGTGTAAATAAATAAATAATTAAAAATACTACGACAATACACACATTACCATCTAGCCCCAAAGTAAGCGTAGCTTGTGTTATAGGTACTAAGATGACTGATGAATATTTCTATGAATAATATACATAAATACTTATAATATACAGATAAACAACCAGACACTGAAAAGCATTCATGTTCATCACATAAATATTTTCCAGTTGTGGGAATCGAACCCACGATCTTGGACTCAGAAAGCAGGCTCGCTGCTCCAGTCAGCCGTCTTTGTGCATCGATATCAATTGTGTAGTGATGAAATGAGACAAAGATGTACTTTTCATTACTATACTCATCGAAAAATATCCCTAGCGTTAGGTATCTTATAATAAAACCTACTTTTCATAGATGAATTTTACAAAACCTATTTATAATCAAGTTTATTTTATGTAAATAAGCATGTTTCTATTATCGTAATAGTATATTTCGATTGAAATGACCTTTTTGCCTTATAAAGATAAACGAAATGATGTAGTAAATTTCATAAATCTATACAAACAAACTCTATCTATGCAAACAATCACAATCATAAATGGTATGAATGATTGCTATAATCTACGTTAGCGAAATTATGTACAGTAAAAGTGAGGTGGCGTGTAATTTTTCATTACATTCACAGCGGCTTATCAAATTTTTCAGTCATAATAGTAACTGACCTACCCATACACTGACATTTTGCTAAAAATATCGCATAACGAAACGTGCGCTTTCGTTCAAGACTCTGTTTTAGCACTAGGGCTCGCTCGTATGTGTTTCACACGCACACCTGTGTGTGTTTCAGCAGGTTTACACAGTGATTACATGCGCGTGCGTCGAATACTTTACGCTCGCGGGAAATAGTTTCTGTGTGTGCGTTTACACACACGCACCTTCGCCCTACTCCGGATGTGAACGCAGATTTGTAAGCCTGTGAATGTGCTAGACCAAATTGATAGCTACGGGTACGTTTTCTACATTGTGCAACTGTGTGCCGTTTGTACGCGTGTACGTTATTGTTTAGGAGCCTTGAGGGATTTAACTTATTTTACCTACATCCAACATTCGAATTGCCTATAAAGCTGCGAACAATCAGTATTTAAGGTAACATTAAGTTGGATGCTATAGTATTTATGAGTGGTGGTGATTAATTTATAATAGTGGTCAAGGTAACGAAGGTCATAAACAGTGGTAACATAAATATTCATATGAGTTAGGTAATCATAACAAAACTGTTGCGACACAGTTCTTTTAAATTAGGACAATTAAACTTACGGGCATGATAAACTTAGCAGAAGGAAGGGCCGTCCCAATTATAAAATTTGATAAGTACATAATTATTTAGATTAAAAAAATTATCAAATATATAAATTAAAAAATATTAAATACAAGGGTAACATCGTAATAAAACTAATAGGTTAATATGTGACCTTTAAGTTGAGGTCATTATAATGGTAGAGCAATATCATAAATCTGGCATTTTTCGACAAAATTTATTGACTCGTCGGCCTTAGGAAAGTTAATCAATTTCGTACGAAAGCGGAAGGCATTAGAAATACCCGGGGTATTAATCGCGAAGGTGAACCGGTAAGTACGCAGAGGATGTGTGAACCCTAAGTGTATAAGGGGTTGGTATGTGTGCGTAATCGTTTGAAAATCGAAGACGGTAGTGTGCGTGCTGCGTGCGCGCATACTAGCCGATAACAATAAACTATTTCCGAAGTGACCCAGTTCGGACGTCCTTCGGTAATTGGTGCCGCAAGGAACAAGAAAGGGCTGCGAGTAATTTTGACAGCGCTATTAATGTTTTATTATCACAATGCGACGGGATGAGCTAACTGCCCGCCGCCAATAAGGCTTTATGACCTTGTCGGGCTTTAAAAGGGTTTTTGATCCCCGCCGGCGGAGTTAAACAGGGGAAATTGCTTTTATTTTTGTCCTTTAAATAAAGATTTGTTACACAAAACTAATAACTCTAATAAACAACTGACTTACATTTTAATATGATGGACACCTTTGAAGCCTTCCGTCGTCGATCCGTCCTTCAAAAAGGACCTCCTTAAATGCGTAGTTTTTATTAGTGTGACAAAATGGCGACCCCTTCATGAGGTACAAATTTAAATTTAGAGTTTTTTCAAATAAAAAAATATGTATAAATGCCTGAAAAGTTCCATTTTTGGAATATAGGTATAGATATCACCTCGCTTTAGGGTTATTAATTATAATGGGCCACTATAGTAAACATATGTGTTTGTCAAAATATTAAATTTTATCAAATAAAACAGGTTTCGCAGAAAAAGTCCAAGATAATTAGCATGTAACTTTTACTTCTCTTTATATACTCTAGGTAAACTATAAACGGAGTATCTGCCGAAAAAAAAATGTATTCAATTTGGTTAGGATCCAAACGATGATGGAAGACGGCAATTCAAATGGATCGACATCATAATATCACTGAGTACGAGGGATTTTATAGTTTAGTAAACAGTCCCTAATTGTATGTTTTCATGTAAATAAACGTCACGTCTGAAACGTCTCCGTAAATCTGCATGTTTATACATGTTGACTTTTTTATCGTCTTAACCTGGCAGCCCCTTGATTTTATCCAATCTCATGTATCTTCATAGTTAGTATCCAAATTTTGGTTAGTTTACAATAATAATGCAAATATAACTTCCATGCAGTTTCGAAACGGCGCGGCGCGGCAGATCGAATCAGTACTGATATCATACTAACGCCACACCGCGTCTCTGGTACTTAAAAGGGTGTTTCTTAATGCACCGAGTTTATAATTATTTCTTTTAATAAATTAGTTATTGTAATTTTCGTTACCAATTGCAATTGTACAACATTCTCCAAAGACTCCTGGAAATCGGGTATAGTTTTATTTATAAACTCCAATTGCATACCAATGCCTATTTTACGTTCAAAAATCGAAATGTCATTGGTGAAACCACACGAAGATATATCTGTCATCGTAGAGCGGCCGTCTAATTGAATCAAAACTTGTTAAGTGTGTTAATAGACGTGGACCGTCACAATCGACGCTTCGACCAACATTAAAAGGCGATTAGTGGCTATCACACCGAGTGCTAGATGCCACAAAATTATATGCAAATGCAGTCCAAATTCATTACACATAAGAAATGAAATACGTCAGTTCACCTCGCCTGGATCGTGACTTCAGTTTCATCTATATGGATGTTTTATATCCATAATATATGGATGTTTTTTATTCTATTCCGTTTATTAATTTACACTCAAGGAATTATTAAATTATATAGCTTGAGTTTTTGATTTATCAGTCAAATTCCATGTGACTTTAAGTATTGATGTAATAATACTATAATTTACTCACAGCTTTAAGTCTACTAATAAAGTTCTATCTACTTATAACACATTTTTAAATACCCATTCATATACGAGTATAAGGTATATATTTACATTAAAATTATAACTAGATCTTTTTGAAGCTATGATATGTTTTTAATTTTAAAATAAGAAGTAGGTGAACTTGTGTGTTTCACAACCTGCCAGTGACGGATTCGTCTTCCGATAACATTTTTAGGGTTCCGTAACAAGAATGCTTATGGAATGATTCCAGTGTTTGGCTATTTGCCAACAAAAGAGTTTACCTTGCAATAATAACATTTAATATCCTGAGGTAAGCTGAAATAGACATGCTGCTGAACATGTACTCATAGGTTTACAAAAAAAACGCAGGACAAATAATTTCATTATTCCCTACATTTGCTTATAATTAACGTCTGGCAATTCGTTTCATAGCCCATTTTTTGAAACATGAACACGCATGTAAATTCAAAATATTTTTAAAACATATTTTCTACTAAAACGCAATGAAAATTATGTTTACGTAATAAGACTAAGATAAAATATAGTATAGTCAGTAGTACGAACTAATATAGTATGTATGTATTTTGCGCCGTTACCCTTTAACATATGATTTACTTTCTTCAAGGGTTGTCTGGAAGAGATTGATTTTGCAATAACATCAATGATGGTTAAAATAATATTTGGCTGTATTTGTGTTACTTTAAATGTATTTGTGTACAATAAAGAGTATCTTCCTATCCTATCTATCTTTTCTTATCCAAATTATAGCGCTAATAATCATGGTCTTAACCAACGAGCAGACAAACTATGCAGTGAGAGAAAAAATCAATCGCAAAAGCAATTTGTTATTGGTTTCTCGGTTAGAGGTTTTCCACGGAACCCTGCGTTGTTGTGTTTTGATAAGTACTTGACCAATGTTTTAAAATTCAATGTCGCAGTGTGGGAATTCGTAAACTATATACATTAGGAGGTTCAACAGTTCAGTAATAAAGGCCACAATTAATCTTCGAGTTTTCAAATACTTCACCTTGAGTAAGAGAAAAATAATAATGTGTGCACAAAATCATTTATGTGTCGATTACTTTTTGTTGTCCAGCTAAAATACTGACTACGCAATAGCGATAAAGAGTTAGACATAATATCCGCTCTCATGGTATTATCAAAAATATACGGTAAAATAAGTTTTAATGAATTAAACATACAGAATATTTATATTCTCGTGGCTCGAGATACTGAGTTAAAATTGTATAAGTAGTAGACACGTACTTTAAAAAACACTTTCATGTAAGTGATGTAGGTAAAGGAAATGTGAAGCACGTAGGTTTATGAAATCGGAAGCCACCCGCAAGCTTCTCCCACCAGTGGGTGCAAGGGGCATTCGCATTTACCCGTATACCTGCTGAGTTAGATCATTCGTATACGATGTCAACTAAAACTTAGCAATTTGGGAATTTATAATTTCCGAATTTACTCTAGTCTGGTCTGGTGGGAGGTTGCAGTCGTGGCTGAGCTGGTGACATGTCAGACAAAAACTCTAGAATGGATAGACCGATTGTAATATTTTGCTGTCTTGGCCGTCGAAGTAAGGTATAAGTTTGTTTACGTATTAAAATTAAAACAATTAACATTGTACAATTATTGAAACTATTGAACTATTAAACTATTGAATATTGTTTTTTCCTGGATTGCGTATAACCGCATCGATTTTCCTGCTTCTTTTTATATGGTTAATTGTAATTTTTCAAGTGATATTTATGTATTTTTAGTAAATTAGACAATGCCCGAGACTGTGCACGCGAGAAATTTTTACTCGGGAAAAAAAAAGAAAATATCAAATACATTTCAATTGGCAAATACAAAATTTGTGTTCATTGACATATTACATGTATATAAATAAATAAATAAATACTCTACGACAATACACACATCCCAAAGTAAGCGTAGCTTGTGTTATGGGTACTAAGATGACTGATGAATATTTTTATGAATAATATACATAAATACTTGTAAAATACAGATACCCAGACACTGAAAAACATTCGTGTTCATCACACAAACATTTTCCGGTTGTGGGCATCGAATCCGTATACCTAGACATTTCGTGTTTCCAATTTTGCGGGCCTTGATACAATATTTCACAGTGCCTTCTATGAAATTTAATACACTGGTTCCTATCAAAAATATTAAACCAAGTAGGTACCTAAATATAGGGCCTGGATAAAATTTGTTAACTTGAAGCTGCTATTATGATTCAAGTCTAGTCTAGATTAGGGGTACGGGCTGAATAAAACTGCCATACCCCTTTCCGGTTAGTTACTCATCATAAGATGAGAGCATGATGCAGTCAAGGGCTAACTTGTGTAATAAAAAAATAAAGTCGACTTAACACACTTCACAGATTCTCCGAACGGTTAACGTTTACAAGATTGCGACACTCGGCACTTGTTGAGATCTCGACAACGTTTCGGAGCTGTAAACCTAGTTCGAGAGCAGTTCAACAATATATTTGTGAATATAATTTTCATGTAAATCTCTAAGGCGAGGGTGGTCGTGGCCTACTTGTCAAGAATGCTGTTGCATATTGTTGATTGAGGAGAGTTGGCTAAAGTGGATAACCGAGAATTGAGTAGCTCACCTACCTTCACTGTTTCGAAATATAACGAGTTTTAGTTTTGTAGTTAAGAAGGTTTAAAAAAGATCCGGGGTTTCACACGACTGCCCAAAAAATTAATAAAATATTCTACGAATAATATACATAAATACTTATAATATACAGACATTCCAGCTCATCACACAAACATTTTCCATTGGGAATAAAACCCACGATTATGGACTCTTAAAGCTGGGTCGCTGTCCACTGCGCCAGTCGGCCGCCAAATATGATGAACGAAATATACTTTATAGTAAACATATGACTACTTTGAGAGGAAAAAGACGTTATACCCACAATCATAGTGGGCTAATTAATATGCACTGCGGTTTGCGATTGTATGTAACATATAGATTATGACGAGTAAACATAACCCTTATTTTAATAATTAGGGAAACGGCGTTAATAACTAGACCTCCGACACGTGTAGATAGTGTTCCTATGATAAGAGGGTTTAACAATGTAATTTATATAAAACTACGACAATCTTTCTGCAGTGAGTGCTGTGTTCTTAAGTGCTTAGTGGATCGGCAGTAAAATTATTAAATTCACTCGTTTCGTAAGAAGCGGTGGTAGGTGCTAGCTAGGTAAGTCACCTAGCACTTCGACTTCAATTGGGGAGGGGGGAGGGGGGGGGTGTTTCCCAATCCCAGCACCTTGAACTTTTGTAAGTTATCTGCGCTTTGAGCGATTATAATATCACTTGCTTCAACAGCGAAAACAGCGTGAGGAAACCTGCATACCAGGGAGATCTCTATAACATTCTCAAAGGTGTGTGAAGTCTACCAATCCGCACTGGGCCAGCGTGGTTGACTACGGCCTTAAGCCCTTCTCATTGCGGGAGGAAATCCGTGCCCTTTAGTGGGCCGGAAATTGGTTGATAATATGATGATGACTCATTTCGTGTTTCTCGGTTTTTGAAAATATGACCTTAAAAAGGAGTTTGGCCAGCAACGTTGTTCGAAGGGTGGTGGAGCAGAGATATGCTGTATGGCAACAGTACACTGTACACAGAAGCATTGACTGACCACCAGCTCGCACGCAGTTATAATATCGCCAAGGCAACCGGGAAGAACTGGACGCAGCCTCACCAGCAATATAAGACGACGTGCTAATAAAGCGGCCCTAGTCCAGCGCTGGACCGAAATACGAGTAGGCTGACGATAAAGGTGATGATGCCACTCAGATGGTTCAAATAGAGGAACAAGGTTTATTTGAAAATCCCTCTTTTATCAAGATAGCCTTCAAGTGATATTCACATAATTTGGTATTTTAACATTCTTTTGCTTTTAACTTCGCCTGTAGCCTACGTTCTGAAGATAATCGTTGGCATTGTGGAAGATATTCTTAATCTGTCCGTAAAAAATTCTGTGAGTTGTGGGCATTCGCTAGTATTCATTACTTCTAACGCTTATCAAATAACAATAAGCTACTGCTATATGGAGAAAATTCGGATGGTTTTCACTTACCTATACAACGTGTACCTAAATGAAAACCGAAGTAATACTTCACCGGCGTAAGAGGTACATTATGTACTGTCTCTGAAACTTATCTGTTGTTAAACCAAAAACAACAGGTTTTTGAGTAAAGCAGCCATAGTTTTAACTAAAAGAAATAAGATAGAACCCTAACATCACATGCAAAAATAAAATCACGTGACTCCTGTCAATTTATTAAGTAGGTACGCGTCGCGTAGCTTAGGTACCTACTATGCGCGTGTCGATCTTTTATCTTCAATAGGGTTGTCACGTCAACACACACGTTATGTTTTGGATTAGTTTGTATGGAAAAATAAATATGCTTCTTTTGATTTAATATTTTAACAGGGTGATTCCCTATGAAATTCCTAATGCATCCTTCATTATTATTTCGTAGTTCTATTACACGTTGTATTTTGTATGGTCTGAGATATAATTGATCGAAGCAAGTGCGAATGGAATTTGAAAACTCGTAGCTTGTCCAGTCAGCTCACTTTCGTAAAGCAAATTACAGCATGTAATTTAAATAAATTGAATGGAGAGTTCTATTTATAAGTTATTTCGACACAGCTGTACAAGTAGAAAACATTACCTTCCCAGTTCAGTACAATACAAGCATTTTAATTTGCATGAGTTACCTGAATGTTTTCTGTATTGTTTAATGTCCTATATTAACTCAATGCGGGAAATGGATGGGTTCAGAGCATTATCTAATTTTGCCATACATAAGAACAGCTAGGCGAATCAAAACTCTATATGCTATGCTCCATATGATCTTCTATGAAAAAGAAGACCAGTGCCCAGCAGAGGCCTCCTATCCTATAGTAGATAGGCAGTGGCGTGCACTTCATACATGCTCAAAAGCACTGCATACCCAAATTATTTTGTATAAGTCATAGTCATCATTGGAGGTGAAAACTTCCATTTTATGTCATGTACCTGCTTTATGGTTGTTGCTGGTCAAAAACCCTGTGCACGCCACTGTAGATAGGTATAGATTACTTAAGTAAATGTAGCAAACTTTGTACAATTATAAATTCTAAAACAGGGTAAAAAAAGTCCTACAAAAACAAAAGGCACTAAAAAAAAAAAATGCTAACGTTATTCGCTATTAGAAAAACTACTAACAAAATATATATATATTTTTTTTTAAATACTTAGTTTAGTTTTTAATTATTCTATTTATGTTATAGTGTAGTGCGTAGTGATGGGTCATAGATAGCAAATAATTAAATAAATAAATAAAAGGTTATAAAAAGTAAAAGTAATAAAAAAAATCATATTTACTTGATTATTATTCAGAAATCGACCCCCTAAATTATTGTATGTAAAAGTTAATACCGGATTTAGTATTGTTATATCCTATTGATATCGCGTTTCCTGGCCGATAGACATTTCGCTTAGTAAACACTGATAAAGACTTAAACTGTTACTGTAAATATTTGTTATTTCTATGTGAAGATAATTAGAAGATAATTATGGTGCTCCGAACATTAGTCCACCAATCCACACTGGGCCAGCGTGGTGGACTACGGCCTTAACCCTTCTCATTGTGGTAGGAGCCCTGTGTTCTGTAGTGGGCCGGCAATGGGTTGATATGGTGTTACGAACGTTATTCGCCATATTAGAAAAACTACTAAAAAAATATTTTTAATATATTCCTTCCTTTTTTGTTTAGAGGTTAGGTTACGGATCATGAAGCCGTGGATCTGTTAAGGCTGATTTTGAGTTCCATAGGGTCAAAAATTATAGGGATTGTGATTTTCTTTCAATAAATCTCTGTTACAATTTTTGTTGACCTATCTGGCGAAACGGTGAACGCTGCGAATTTAAGTATCAGGTCCCGGGTTCGATTCCCGGCAGGGGCAATATGGGTATATATAATTTATGAATTTTGTCTGGTCTGGTCTGGTGGGAGGCTTTGGCCGTGTCTAGTTACCACCCTACCGGCAAAGACGAGCCACTAAGCAATTTTGTGTTCCGGTACGATGTCGCTTAGAAACCGATTCGGTGTTCCTAGCAGGTTGGCCCGCTACCATCTTAGACTGCATCATCTCTTTCCACCAGGTTAGAGTGCAGTCTAAGGCTAGCTTGTAGTGGAATAAAAAAAAATGGATTTTTATTAATGTTGAAAAACGCCGTGCCTTGATTCCGGTTACCTACTATTCTTAACATTGGAGGCATGTGGTGGGTTTATGCTCAAACTCCTCTCTCCTATGAGTGAGGAGACCCACGCCCAGTAGTCAGACGTGACGTGATAGTGATTATGAATTATTTTATTGTATAGTGCAAGGCATATAGGTACATATCACGAAGTTTTGATGTAAGTTATCTGATATGAGAGTGGAAACCTTTTTCTATTAGTGGAAAATAGTAGGCTTAAGACGACTTTATATAGTAGAGTTAACCTGGCGAAGGAAAATAGTAGGCTTAAGACGACTTTATATAGTAGAGTTAACCTGGCGAAGGAAAATAGTAGGCTTAAGACGACTTTATATAGTAGAGTTAACCTGGCGAAGGAAAATAGTAGGCTTAAGACGACTTTATATAGTAGAGTTAACCTGGCGAAGGAAAATAGTAGGCTTAAGACGACTTTATATAGTAGAGTTAACCTGGCGAAGGAAAATAGTAGGCTTAAGACGACTTTATATAGTAGAGTTAACCTGGCGAAGGAAAATAGTAGGCTTAAGACGACTTTATATAGTAGAGTTAACCTGGCGAATCTATAAGCTTTAATTTACAGTCTAAAAGTAGTATTTTTATAACACATTATTTGTATCAAACGCGTAAAATAAAGCTTATCATACCGACACAATAAATCATAAAACGATCGAAGGTTATTCAAGATTACTTTTTTTAATAAGAGAAGAAAAAATAAACGATTAACATCTAAAATATTTAAACGATTCCATTTTAATATTTCTGTTACGAAACACTCGAACCCAAGGTTTGTTCGATTAACACGTTTAGTTTCAAATTTCGAACGCTAGCACAGATAAATAATGATCCAATAAAATGTATGCATTACGTTTAAAAAGGTCATCAATGGATTACCATATATTATTAAAATCGGAAACAGTTCTACTGTTGTAATTATTTGTGACATGCTTAGGTACGTTACATGCTTATACCTATCAATAGAAGATTGATGATTTAACTCTTTTCCTATAAGTATATGGCAAACTATAATATAATAATAGGTACATTTGTTTAGGTGTAGGTACCGTAATAGGGTCACATAATATTGTAGTACTTATTTAAAGACACTAAATACAACAGCCCTAAAGTCGTCCGCACTTTTAACTTGGCAGTCATACCTATTTGACCGTGGCGTGTATACCTACTTTAAAATACCGGTCTTTAGGTAGGTACTATTAATAATGTGGTCAGTAAATAATAAATAAAATAAATAAATATACTACGACAACACACACACCGCAATCTAGCTTCAAAGTAAACTTAGCTTTTATTTTTATGATTAATATGTATACATAAATACATATACCTAATGATAAACATCCGAGCACTGAAAAACATTCATGTTTCATCACACAAAACTTTTCCAGTCGTGCACTCGGCGCCAGTCGGCCTTCTAAAAAATCAAAGTAATGCAAATCCCAGAAAATTGAAAGTATAGCAAGTCTTTATATTCTTTCTCGTTGCGGTAAAAGGTATCGTATAGGAACTTGCCCTCCTTTCATAACCTATTTGTTTTTCTTTGATTTCGCTGCATTTCATAGCCTGAATTTCTGTAACTTAATGAAAAATTTTAGCGAAATCGGTTTAGCCATTTGCCGAGTACAGAGCATTTCATTCTGGCATCCATACTTATATTATATATGCTAAATTGTGTTTGTTTGTTTGCCCTTCCTTCACGCCCTAATTAAGCAGCCAATTGAATTCATTTTTGGCGTAGAGTTACTTAAAGAATGCAGAGTAAAGGCTACTATTGGTCCTGGAAAAAACATCAAATTACCAAGGGTGATATTCCTACAAGAACGTACCTTTCTAAACAATATATCGTCCTTTCTTCACGTTCATACAAAGCAACAAAACGACCTATTCACCTCGGGTAAAACCGCGGGGTGCAGCTAGTTTTCAGTATCTAACGCTACTAGGTTTTCACGGTTAAACGGTAAATTCATTAATATACGGTAACATCTATATCAGGATAGGTTAGTTTTTCGTTAGGTATATAAGTACAAAAACTGTACCACGGGCAAACACCCTAGCGTGTTACTGGAGGAAAATATTTGGAACGTTGATACCTATATAAATCAATAGTAATATGATTTTCAATGATTTGCCTTAACTATCTATGTACATATAAAAATACTATCACTAAACTTAAAAATGACTAAGTATTTTTGTTATAACAGAAACGATCGACTTCATAACTTCATAGGAAGTATAGATTCTACTTAGAATAACTGTCCTTTTCTTTATTAGAATGTGAAAAATCTAACAAAAAATAAAAGTTATCCTTATTTTGCTACTACTTGACTTGTCTGCCCATTAAGTTATAAAATAAATGTTGTACAAACCTATCCTTAAGCATCGTCCTTTCATGCATCGCCACTTACAGTATGCAAGCTCGACTACAATACGTGTACCTTTATATTTAATTTTAACAGTCCGTAAACGGGGCCACGTGGACTTTATATATATAGTTAGAAACGTTTTAGAAAACTAAGTATAGGAGAGGGTATTACTGAGAAATGCGTATTTCATAGAACCTTTTTAGTTGAATAGTATTCAAGGACTTTTCTTTGCGCTGGCGCAGTAGGCAGCGACTCTGCTTTCTGAGTCCAAGGCCGTGGGTTGGATTCCCACCACTGAAAAATGTTTGTGTGATGAACATGAATGTTTATGAGTGTCTCGGTGTTGACCTGTATATTATAAGTATATATGTATATTATTTATCACAATATTCATCAGTCATCTTAGTACCCATAACACAAGCTACGCTTACTTTGGGGCTAGATAGCGCTGTGTGTATTATCGTAGCATATTTATTATTATTATTTATAATAAAAACACTACTACAAAATTTCCACTTTTAACACAATTAAGAAAAACAAACTTGTGGCTTGGATACCTATATATAAAGAAAGAGATACAAATGAGTGCGGTTTGTACTTCAAATGGTCACGTGTCAGCCCTATTCATAATGGTTTTGTGTCTGTGTTGGTTATGGTGTTTTTTGCTCCCGCACGTGCTTTTATGAAGGACGGTGCTTTGTTTATTACTTATAAGTATGTAGGTCCATCCCCATTCTTGATATGATAACTACATTAGTTACATTTCTCTTGGACAATTTATGTATTAGCCAAACAGCCCTTCTGCCCTTCTAAAATACGAAAGGGTGATTATTTGTTTGTCGTTCTTTCACGCGCCACGTGATTTTTATGTACGAAGATACTTTATGGATTTATACCACTTCTTTTAATAATCAAAATACACGATTCTTATCGAATGGGATGAAATGAAATCTGGTAGAAAGGTTTTGGAATTAAATACAATAGTTATAATTTCATCTGTAAAATAATACGAAAATTACCTTGTTATTTCTAGCATATGTGAAACCACCATCTGTAGAATGATGAAGTCACTATAATTATTCTGTCATATTTACGTACCGTAAATACAATGATTTTTTATTCTAAGGATTTAGTAAAATTAATAAATATATTACGACAGTACACGCATCGCCATCAAGCCCCAAAGTAAGCGTAGTTTGTGTTATTAGTACCCATAACACAAACTACGCTTACTTTGGGGATAACTGTCATCAGTATTTTTATGAATAATATACATAAATATTTATATAGACACTTGAAAAACATTAATGTTCATCACACAAACTTTGTTATTTCGGGAATAGACCCAACTGAATCACTGTCAACTGCGCCAATCGGCCGTCAAAAATTTGATGCAAGTAAGAGTAAGAGAGTACAACAAACAGCTCGTTATAAAATTACAATATGTACAACAAATTTGTTTGTTGAATTAACTGCAGCTACATTTTACTGGCTAACTCAAGATGTGATATCAACGCATTCCTTTTATCCATAATACCTCACTACTCATTTTGTCGCTAGTCGAAGTAGATTAAACGACGCTCTGACATTGGGCTGTCAATTTAGGCTGCCCTTAAACTTTTAACAACTGTGCCAACATAGCGTTGACACAGTTCACATTTAGTTATGACGTCACCAAACGTTTTAACTATTCGATAGGAAGATGCGCGAGCGCAGCTTGATTTGTTTATTTAATACGAGCCGCTATTCTTAAAAATCCTAGAGACTTCTATCCTTTCCGTTCCTAGAATACTTTATAAGTCCTAATAATGTTTAGCTCAATTCAATGTTAATTCGATTGTATTTGTTGCAATAAGGTATGGATAAAGTATCTCAGAATTGCTTCTACTCCTACATCTGTCTTTTGCAAATTACAATCAGAAAGTATTTAACAATTAACAATTTAAATTAATGCAACTTATTTCTTATCTGACAAAGAAAACAAGTGGCCAAGACGAATCAGACTTTCCCGGAAAAAGTGGCAATGATTTCTTATTAGTAAATAGTAGATAGTCATCTATCCACTTGTCATTAGCAATTCCGTCAAATTATGTCCAGCTCATAGAGGAACAATTAAAAAATGTGTGTTTGTGATCATTTAAGTAAACAAACGATAAGCTCATAAGAGAAAACTTTCACGAACAAAGAAACTCTTTTTCATTCGGGTTTTTTAGGTATTATACTTGTTTTATTTAAGTACCTAATTCAAACAAGATAATGTATCAGTGTTTTGTATTAGAATGTTATAATGATGTTTTGCATATGTTTAAGATCCAAGTCTCCGCAATACTTTTAAACTAAAAGAATTAAATACATTTTGTATGATCTCGTTTATCAATATAAGTAGTATGTAAGTGCATGAGTGTGTGTGTTTGTGTGCGTGTGTGTGTATGTGCGCGCGTGTGTATATGTTTGCGTAAAACAAAAAAATATATAAATTACACAGATCAGATTTGTCTGGTTGTCGCTTATAATAGTTGCATATGTATTGTTCTTAATGTTTATTTTAAGTATAATTTGCTATATATGCTGATAGTACGGTATCGATTACTCTTATGAATTTCGAATTAGGTACTAAATTACCCCGACCTACATTAGTCAATAATAAACAATTATCAATAGTTGTTACAGCAATAATAGGTTTTATCTAAGAAATCAAGCGATCCCAGTGTAATTTGTTTCAAAATATATAAATTAATTATTATCTAGAGATTAAGGAAGGCCTTCAAGGAGACACCTCAGTAGTGAGTTACGTTATTAATTGATAAAAATGTGATAATAAGAGCAAAGTGTAAAAATAAATTCATATCAACAAACTAATGAAATTATTTACTTCTAAAGTAAACAGAAAATACAAGAAAAACAATGGACGATGAACTAACAATTTAAATCCACGCGGATTTCTAAAGGCAACGCTTTTTACTAAATAAATACCTGTGTTCATGGGGTTGATAAAAACAATTTACAGTAGGTAACTAAATGCTATGATAGACGCTTCCTTGGAGTGCCAACTCTAAAATCGAAACCAGAGGTTAACAACCTTTTCAGGACATCTTTAGTCGGAATAATGCTTGCCTTGGCGACAAGCAGTGCATATTATCCTTGCCTTATTTATATTTCTATACCTATACCAATTAAAAAAATAAATATCATTTTTAAAGTTTCCAATCGTTTGCGGTATCGCTCTTATCGCTGTTAGTTCAAAATTAATCCCTCTCGGTAGAATACCCAAACAAACGTTTATTTATATGTCGTTTTGTAAGGCAGCCCGTACGCATTCAATATTATTGACAATAATTAATGCAGAATTAATCAATAATATTGTCTTAGAGCTAATTTTATGCGGCTGAAACAATTCTTACGGGACTTTTCTACGCAGGTAGCGGAAATTGCAACTTATTATCTCGGTTAATTTTTAAGGGGAAAGTGTAATTCTATTTTAAAGTAAGATATAGGAAAAACCAAATACTTTTTAGGTAATGCTGAAATGAAGTATGGAACTATAATAATAATAAAACATAGTAAAATCTATTGTTATGTTTGAACAATGCGTAATAGTTAACTACCAGTTGTAATATTTACTCTAAAAAAATATAAAATTTCCTTGCATCGATATATATATAAATATATATGTATAATATATATGTATATATAAAAGTATGTATTGTCTATTGTAGGCGTAATAGCTCCCTACCTAACCCTGAAATTGTTATGTCAAGAATCATTAAAATTGATATCAATGCAGATAGTTTCATTTATTTATATTGTATTTATAAGTGATAATTAATTTAAATAAAATTAGACCAATTTCAACTTTCTACATAGGTCAATTTAATATTATAAAATAGTCCTCACACGATTGTAATTCATAACGTACGGAAGATATAAAGTAAATTTAATCCAGCAATGTGCGTACTATTATTGAATTAAATTTAGTTACTTTTTTGCGCGTGAAATGCGCGCGAAACTGAACGTGGAAAAGCGTCTCAAGCGCATATCAAACGACGAGGCGCGGCGCGGGCGCAGAGCTCATGCGATTTCGCAAACCACCATCTAATGTGAACCTATTAACCTCTCCGTGCGAGGCTCAGAGGCGAAGGCGACTGGCGGATGAGGAGCCGTGCGTTCATTAGACACAAGGTTGTGACAGACTCGCAGACCGCTCATCCCGAGCCGGCCGATCTACCAATTCACACATCATAACGCAACACGAATTAAAAGTAAACAAACAATGCCTCACCTTGCCAACTGTAGTGCACTTCTATTCGCAATCTCATTGTAGAAATTCAAAAGGACGTTGCTATCAAACATATTAGCACTGCATCACAGCCATTGCTTTCACAAAAATAATTTATAAACAAAAACAATCCAAAGCACCAGCGCGAGCGATCACAGGATAATCACAACGTCCGGTCCTAGGCACGTCCGTGCGCGAGCGACGTCAAATCGAACTGGCCCGGTCAAAATGACGAAAGTGAAAACATCGCACGCACAGAAAAAAAGGTTGGCGGCGCGGTACAGTCCTTGCAGACCACCTCTCGCGCGGACTCCAGTGACACAGTACAGTAACTGCGCGCCGCGCGCATCGCTCGACACCTATATAACGAAACGCTCGGAGCCTCCGACTTCAAACGCCAGCGGACGGCGCAAAAAGAAGATGGGTTCGCAACGGTAGCTAGGAAAGAATGAGCACAAAGAATAGCGACACGTGGGCGCGTGTGCGTGTGAGTGTCTGTGTGTGCAGAGATAGGCGGCCGCAGGAAACACCGTTCTCTTCCACGAGGAAAGACCTTGGAATCGAATCGGCACGTTGCAATGTGTACCGCCGTCGCCTACGCCGCTGTTACCTACTTGCCGCTGACGGCTCTAACTGATTAAACGATGATTCCATTCTATAGTTTATTTTAAAACTGCATAAAGTGCATCCAATCGTAGAGACTATCATGACGTAGTAAATTAAAGGCACTAAAGTATTTCCATTCTCCGTCTCAACTCTTAACGCTCTTTAACATTATTGTGAATGTAGCTTTTTATGATGACTATTGAAACAATAAGAAATTGCTACTCTTTTGATAGCACTCGAATTGTATGTCTAAATACAAAATAAATTAAATAGGTATCTAATTGAAAAACAAAGAAACATTTCAATTATCAGACAGAAGCATTTTTTTAAGACTTAAGATTTTATCTTGCCATGGAAATCGATGTATATAAATTGAGGTCAAAGTCATGTTAGTTTCGAGCATATACTAATTTACAAGCAAAGCAATATTTTGTTTTACTTCAGTGTAAATATAAAGTTGGCCATGATCAGCGTACAGAAGTTGATGATATAATACTTCACCATGAAAAATGAGTCAACATAGCTGGCAGATTGAACAACAAACATAAGATGAGTTGAAAGAATTAATGAGTGAAGCAGATATTGTTTTAACATACGATGACTAGCTTTGTAATGTATTAGGCACTATGCAGACCGATCAATTTCAATAACCTTATGCTTCCAGAACATATTAATTTTGCGTTGCATCTGTGGCAAATGTTTGATATATTACAAAATATTAATAGTAAATATAACTCCGATCGACGTATCTCGTGGATCACATGAGCTAATCAGGATAAGTAAAACGTACGTTTGATATATTTGTGATCTAAGACCATTAGAAATAAAAGTAGGAAATGCCCTTGAAATTTATAACGACAAAACATGTTAGTCATTTTAAGACAGCCGATTGGTAGATGTTCTGAAGATCACAAATCTATAAGAATTTTTTTATTAATTAATAAAAATGATATCACTAATATATAGGTGCCAGTTTACCCATCGTCCTAATATGAAGTATAAAAAATGGCGGTCATGAAGCAATAAAAGCAATGAAAGTTGATAATGATGCCACCGTTGTGACACGTTTCAAGCAAGCACAGTCGCTGAGCATTGCACAATAAGTAAATGAAATTTGAGATAATTATGTAAAGTAGGTCGTTGGACATGCTTTCGGTTTATTCTTTATTAAAATAATGATTTGATATTACACACAAATTTGTTGAATGTAATCCAAGAAAGAATATTACATAGTCTAAAGTTCAAATGTTTTGTATACGTTACTAAAACGATATTTATTTTCACATACACTGGTATAGACACTAGAGCTAACTTATACTAATTTTGTGACTTTTATAAATGCAATTTTGTTTTTGTTTCCCAAGGAGTTTTAGAGTTAAACAATTTATTTACAAAAAAATCTTGAAAAGAAACTGCGTAGATACATGATATTAGGTTTAACGTCTGTTTAAAACAAGAACAAAGGAAAGTGGTCATGTGAATTGAATAAAGCAAAACAAAAATTGTGAGATAGTCAAAACTATTTAGGGGGCGCAGTAAAGAGAGTCCTTTGAAAATGGAAGCCAATAATAACAATACCCATCTGAACGAGTTACCCATTTTTTTAATGAATTACAAAGGTATTTAAAATATCCTAAAATTATCGTAATTAAAAAGTGGAACATTAAAAGCCTCTCAACCGGTTATTTAATAACATAATAAATTGTACGACGCAAACTCGTTCCGTTGATAACGTAACAGCATTTCACTTTCCCTTCCACATTCTCATTGTCTAGAACAGCGATTGGATAACTTCGCAAATATCATCTGAACCGCGAACTTACATAAATACGACTACCTCTGCATCTGTGAGAATCGCCTTAATTGCATCTTGTATTTTAATAACATTTAATTTACTCATAATTTTGTTATTGAAACTTTATTTTGTAACAAGTGAGAGGCTCCCACATTGGCCATATTTCTGACTGTCTTTTGTTTTGAATTCAAAGGTTCACCATTGTTTTCGTTATGGCAACATTATTGTTTACTTCACCATTTTAGGTCAAACTCGGATTTTTAGGGCAAATATTGAAATCCACAGTCAAAACCGACAGAAACCCTACTATGTATTTATACTCCGTCTTATAGCTTGATTGGTTTTTAATGAGAAATCGCTCTTATCCTAGTCTAATCCTTAATTTTATTTAACTAATTCACGGTTTCCCTACTGAAAAATGCAAGATCAACTTAATTTATTAACACTAATACACCAACCTTGTTATAAATTCAAAATAATGCAAAGACTAATATTCAAACGTACACACCACGAAATTAGGTTACTGTCGACATTTCACTGTGAACTCTGGGCGCTTAGATATTTTGCAAACACTGAATAGGCCATTGTTTAGCTACAAACGAAAGGTCTCGCCAATGTTCTGATAAATAGATCCATGTAATATGACAGTTCGATATTAATTATCACCAATAGACAGTTCTTTGTGCAGGAAATTGTTGATTGTTCAGCTATTATTCAAACTGCAAATAAACTAATGGCTCCGTAATACAGACACGAGTGGCGACAAAATGATGATAGGTATAAAGAAGTAAGGTGTCAATTATTAATATTAATTGAAATATCTTGGCCTACGTGTCACAAGGTTTAAAAGTAGTTCTTGGGTTAAAAATTCTCTGTTGATAGAATTGATATAAGTACAGATATTTTTTAACAGAAGACCCATATGTAAAAATCTATAACTCCGAGAGATTGAAAATTGGTTATGAACAACACTGTCTCGGTATTATCAAAAATATGTTATCACAACCCACCCCCCACCAACCCACATTCGAGCAGCGTGGTGGATCTTTACTCTAAAGCCCTTTCTTTCATAATAGGGAGTGTAGAGTCTTGGGACGGTAATAGGCTGATGATGAAAATAAATAAAGTAAATAAATAATAATCAACTATGACCACACAAATCTGAAGGAATCGAATAAAACTAAATTTAAAATTAATACAACAAAAAAAAGTAGGATTTAAAAAGTCCAATCCAGCTGTTTGTAGTGACTCTGCCACTGGCTTAAAAAGCAGACTCTAACGAGAATAAACCGGCAAGAACCAAAGCAGTTACTCTTGTTGGTGTGACTGGTATGATTGAAATATGCCCACTATCTCACCACACACCAGAGTATCCTCCACTACGCAAAGTTGCAAAGTGGATATTCGGATTGTAATGCCTGCTTTTATCCTAACTTTAATAATAGTAGGATATAAAACATTGAAATGAAAAGTAAAATGAAATACTACGTAGATTAGATAAAACTCACATACCTACAAAATTCTAATACCAAGAACCATTTCTTTAAAGGAAGAGAGATAGGTACATATTTGCACAGTATAAAATAAAGTTGACTCACATTATGATTTCACCATGATTCTAAAGGTCACAGTCATATTTACAGATGTGTGAAGTAAAAGCGTGTGTGTTCAAATTGTAATTTTACAGAACTTGGTTGAATATTTCAACTCTGTTCTTTATTCAATCAGCAATATACAAGTAACAACAATTTGTGACGTTAAAGTTATCAATTAAATATGAAGGGGTGGCCTAATTGACGTAATTAAATGCATTTTTGCATTATTACGTTTCCAATATCATAGAGAATTAGACCGCTAGATTTTTGCTAGGATTATAAGTTGACAAATTGTAGATCATCTTTATAATTTCCAAAATACATAAGAAGTGGTAACAGTGGAAAATAATAAAATGTGTTTTATAGCATTCATTTGCATGTAATTTACATAGTATAAGGAACTAAACGAGTGATCGCATACAGTGAAATCCACACAGCACAAAAAACTGTAACATGTGTAAATTTAAATAACTTCGCTATAATTCGTCGAGAATACGAATTGAGTATTTGTATTATGATGATTATTGAGAAGAGGTCAATATTATTTCCTTGGCTACTATTTTGTAAATAAAGCTTATGCCAACCAGCACTATAAGTTAACAATAAGAATTAAAAGCATATGTAGTATAGTTTAGTTGCAATAGTTCGAATATCTAATAAACATATTATAGAGTTGGAATTTAGCTGAAGCTGCTTTACAAAATAAAGTACTATCTATATCTTATAAAAATCAATTCCATAGAATATCATCTGCTATAACTTTATACAGTAAATTCGACGTAAAATGAGTGGTATCTGATTTTCTTTGCAGACGTTTTGTGGTTTTTGTCACGACTTCAATCACGACGAGTTTGGCTATTATATCGAAATACTCTGTTGATTTTGCAATTGATATCCGTTTTTGAGTACCTTTTCTGAATCACTCAAAAAAAAAACTATGTACCTATTCATCGCTTAGAACTATTTAAAGTTTATTATGGAACTTGTATTAAGACCGTTTTTAAGAATTACATTTTGTCACTATCATAAACTAATCTTGGAACACTCGTATGGATTGGTGTTTTTTTAAAGGTTGTTTTATATATTATTTTCTTCTCTATCGGCAAGCACCGTCTATTTAGCTCGAAGCTAAGCTATCTTAGCTCTATTTAATTTTCGTTCGAAATATTTCATTTTTTTTATCAGACATTTTATAGAAATCAGATTATTATTATTATATTATTATTATTATTATCTGAATATATATTTAAAGATATCAAGCATTAGCTTGAACTCCACAAATTTAGATTTATGCAAGAGAATATTCCAGTCCCTGCTTCTAAGAATATCCAACGAGAGAAGCCGAGTACCTACAAAAGTTAGTGTATGTAAAAATTCGACTTCCCTTGTTTTTGAGGCCAAAGTTCTCAGCAACATTTACAGCCTTTTAATCTTTTATTGCCTCTCCGAGTCGTTCGTAAGTTTTATAGTAACACAAATTTAATCGCTTATTTCGTTCGGTACAGTAACACTCTTACAAACATCAGCTATTTAATAGGTAGCATTCACAGTAAACCTTTTGTAATCAAAACCGTCCGTAAGATACGGTTGCGTATAATGTTCCGACGAAACTTTCGCCTCGGTATTCCTCTGGGTGAAAGTTAAAAAATGTAAGTATATTCATTGTACTTTTGTCACCGGCGAATCACGATCTTTATCGTAAATCTTAATCTCGGTTTGTTTAAAATTACGCCCACAAATATTCATCAGTGAAAACGAAAGTTTGGTATGCTGGTTGCGTAACATTGTTACATTTTTGGATAATCAAGATTTTATCAAGGTGCTCAAGTTTCCATTTTAGTACATTTCCACAGATTTTATACTCTTGCATAGGGGAAAGGATATAGTGGTGAGACTAAATTTACCGGTACGATTATTATTGGCGGGCTTTGGTTTTTTGTTAACGATTAATATCTGGCAGTAATGATAATGATCGGCTCCGATGGCTTAACGTGCTTCCTAAGGCATGGAGGAAAGATAAAGGCCAAATTCCATATCACCAATCCAAATACCAACTTTGTCAACGTTTGCTGCTTTCGACTGATTAGCAATAAGTTAAACTAAACGAACGAAATAACTTATAAAATCAACGAATATTGATAAATGGGTATATGTATATAGCTACACGAGCACTGGCTATATACAAGCACAAAGTAATAAAATAAGTACGATCTTGCACAGCTATCGGAGCTACAAAGTTTCGTAAAGTCGTTCGGCCAGTTTTTAATCTCAATTACGTATGTAATTGCAGTTGGCGTGAAAGTGTTTCTGAGCGGAGCAGTCAAATCAAAGCCTATGCATCCGCATCAACCGTTGGATCCGTCACGATCGACCGTGGCTGCCATTTATTAATATTAAACGAAAATTCGTTATCCACCTGGCCTTGGGCCGCGCTCCTTTCAGTTCTACTTAATGATGACAGTTGCTTGAAACGTGCTGTTTGTAATGGCACCAACTCAACGACAGTACAACTGTGCTGACGGCGATTTGAAGGTTTCCTACTACGTGATCTATATTGTAAACTGTATCTACGAGTCAGTTGTCATAAACAGGTTCTTCATAGTTTTACGTTGCAACTACATTAGAAATGAGAGAGATAAGCGCTTTCGCTCATTAAATGTCAAATGATCAATTAACGAAATGAGAATTTTAAGTGAAAACGACGTGACGAGATGTTTTGTAACAGCTATCGAAAGTGACTCGTAGAGTGAGGCTCGGCGCGGCGTAGACGTCGAAAGTGAGACCGTGAGGTTGCGCAGGCGCGTTACGAAGTTTTTATTGTCGGCCGCGCGCGAAATCACTTGAAAGTTGTATTGTCCTTGGATATTTCACTTCTTTATTAGTTGCGTTTCCGACACCCGAGCCGAAGTTCAGTCGCCGGTGACGCCAATTGTAGCGCTTTGAGTGTGTCGGTGCTATTCTCGGGTCCCCTTCACTACGTTCTCTAATGCTCAGATTATGTCGTATAAGATGCCTCACTATATCCGATACCTATCTCAAAACTTTCAAAAGACAAACCAATGCAATCCAGTCCAGGTAATGCATATGGCCTTGAAAATCAGGCTGACTACGAGGAATTCTTACCAGGGGATGATGTTGGACGGGAGGTGTTCTTCTACGGGGCACTCCAGGGTGTCGGTGCGCGCAGGAGCGCGCGGCGGCTTCCCGGCGCTTGCGCCACTTCCACGCTTGCGACACGCTTCCTGCGGGAGAGTGCGAGGCCGCGCGCGAGTTCCGCGCGTGTCGGTGGTTGCACAACGCTTATCGGCGACCCGGTTTCGACTTTCACCGCGGCACACTCAACTGAATCCAGGGCTGGGGCACTTTAGCACTGTAATCCGGGCACAGTCACGGTTCACGGGAGGACGCGTGGTATCGGCGCAACGGCGCTGCGGGCCGCGGGCGCCGGGCGAGTGGCGTGCGCCGGCGCCGCCGTCGGTTGCGCCACGCTGGAAAGTAAAAGTGAGCGGTGGGCGCGGGGCGCGGTGGCACATTTCTCCCACTTTCGCCGCCGTGATTCACGCCGCGCCAAGGTCGCTTCCCGCGCCACTCCCGCTAGCCCGCGACACGGCACGTCACGTTGCTCCCGTAAGTGTTACGGGCAGCCGCGGTCCGTCCAGTCACAGTAGCGGGGCCACGTGGATAGAAGCACGCAGTTGCATCACTGAATCATAGCTGACATTAACGCAAAATAAATTTCAGTTAAATAAAAAACTACCTCGTTCGTTTAGTAGTTAGCTTCGTCAACTGTGCTTTACGATGTCCTGGAATCTACTCCCGAGTGAGGTCAAATTGTTAGGTAGTAATTAATTTAAAGAGTTTATAGTACCAGCCCCGATTTAGGAGATTGTCTTACTTTACTCCTGTCTCTCGGAGAGCACGTTAAGCAGTTCGTTCCGGTTATTATCACTAACATGTAAAACAAGCCCTCCTACCCGCAGTAAGCAGTGGCGTGGTGGGCACTACTTCTATAAATCAACCCTCCCGTTCGGAGAGGCCTTTAGTTACTCAAGTCTAAAAACGATATAGGTATTTACTAACCAGATTAGTTTTAATATACCTAACGCGTTCTAATGAAGTATCGAGTAGAGTTACACTGAGGTTCGGCAATGAGGTGTCAAGTCAATTAGCTATGGGACCACAATGGGCCACTAGCCTGTACTAATGCGATCATCGCTCTTCGCCCGTCGCGCCGTAGAGGCGGTTCACCACATTTATTTCAAGGGCAGGAATGACATCTTAGCGGAATGCCTACCCTAAAATCGAAATACCAGAGCACCAAGTAAGAGATTTTCTATCTTTACGAATTCGATAGCGTAAAGTTAACTAAGCTTTAAGTATATGATTTCTCAGTATTGTAACTAGATTGCGCTCCTTCATTCCATACTAACGGGATGGAAAATCTCAGACTTGGTAATCGCGACGCAACGTTGAGCGCTGTGAATTTAAGTAGGAGTTCCCGGGTTCGATTCCCGGCAGGAGAAATTTGGGAGTTTATAATTTCTGAATTTTCTCTGGTATGGTCTGGTGGGAAGCATTGGCGGTGGCTAGTTACCACCCTACCGTAAAAGTCGTACCGCTAAGCGATTTAGTGTTCCGTTGCGATTTCGTGTAGAAACCGATTCGGGGTATGACTACCATACTCCCTAACAGGTTAGCCCGCTACCATCTTAGACTGTATCATCACTTACCACCAGTGAGATTACAGTCAAGGGAAGACTTGTAATGGAATTAAGAATAAAAAAAACACTTCCATACTTAGTACACTTAGGTACCTATATATACGTTTACTTGTTTACTTATTAATATCAAAATGCGAAAGTGTGTCTATTTGTTATTTATATTCGGTTCAACCATTGAACCAATCTTCATGACATTTGACATACATGTGGCTTAACGACAAGGCTTGGAAGCAGGTTCCGCCCTCATCTC
Source organism: Pararge aegeria (assembly GCF_905163445.1). NCBI lineage: Eukaryota > Metazoa > Arthropoda > Insecta > Lepidoptera > Nymphalidae > Pararge > Pararge aegeria. The sequence goes on from NC_053181.1 coordinate 4,462,375, forward strand.
TCACAAAATAGAAAATTTCAAAGATTATAAAACTGTAAAATTATGTTGAAAAAGAGCAAGCTGCTGAGTTTCTTGCCGCCTCTTCTCGGCGAAATCTGCCTTCCGAACCGGTGGTATTAAAAAAAAGTATGTAAGTTTTATAATATAATATTATTATAAAAAAAAAATTACTTATTTTTTAAAACTTTCGGCCACATTTTCATTCGTTTTTCTCGCAAGTTTGAAGGATTTTAAGGATACCAGCAGGTAGAAAATACTTTAGCATTAGGTCCGGCTTATGTAAACCGTTTTTTTTAGTTCTGCAATAAAGTGAATAAATAAAAAAGAAATACAAAAAGTAAACAAGAATAACAATAGATTTAACGATTGAGATTAAGGCTTCCTAAGAAGCCGCAATAAACGCGGACGAAGTCGTGGGCAATAGCTAATGTACAGTGGCGTGCATAGAGGGTATGCACAGGGTATGCAAATGATATAAAATGAAGAAAATCTCCAGTACTAGCTATAAAAAACTGAAGGATAGGCATTGTAAGAGTTACAAAAAGCCTGTCCTTAAGTATTATAGCTATATACTCGTATCTGCATACCCTATGCATACACTCTATGCACGCCACTGCTAGTTTACATAGACAACAAAAACTTTTTATGTCGTCATTTATAAAAAAAAAAACTACTAACGAATTGCAACAAACTGTCCTATTGCAAAATGATTGTACCATTTCTGGGCGATATTGCTATCCATTCCCATCCGTTCCCATTGAAAATTTCGATAACAAAGCAACAAATGTGTTATTGTATCTAGTTCAGTGGGCTAGTTGCTACGTGACTCATTTACCTATATACCTAATGTGTTTGTACGCTCATTGTGGTCTGTGCATCACTTAGCATTGCATAGAGACGAGACGACGACTTGCATGAAATTCAACTTTTGTTAGATCAGTTCTATAAGAGGTTCTTTGTGACTCCTTTCGCATATAATAAATAAATATATAAATAAATAAATATACTACGACAATACACACACCGCCACCTAGTCCCAAAGTAAGCGTAGCTTGTGTTATGGGTACTAAGATTACTGATGAATATTTTTATGAATAATATACATAAATATTTATAATATACATATATACACCCAGACACTGAACAACATTCATGTTCTTCACACAAACATTTTCCAGTTGTGGGAATCGAACCCACGGCCTTGGACTCAGACAGCAGGGTCGCTGCCCACTGCGCCAATCGGCCGTCAAACAATTTATATACAATTTATATGATATTCGATACAATTTATTTTAATTAACAGTTACGCAGTAAATATAAATAGTACAAAATAAGGCGAACATAAGGTAATGTGTATCATGAAACCCAAATTCGATAATACTGCTATAGTGCAAGACTGAGCGCAGTTATTATCGCCCGTCTCAGGAGCGAAAACCATACCTACACTTAAATCTAGTGAGATGAATAAAAACAGATACCTAAAAACCTTTTGAATTAAATTCAATTGAATGCATTGATAAACTCTATTTTTTTTTTCTTTTTACACTTCCATTTTTTTTTTTAAATATAATTGAAATTGTACGTAAAAAAAAAAATATGAGTGTGTGCGTGCGAGTGTGGTTGATGTGTATGTGTATGTGTGTGTGGGTGTGGGTGTGGGTGAGGGTGTGATAGTATGTATTATTGAATAAGGTTTTCAGTCTCATCATAAGATAGGTTAAGAAGCCAATTCGTTAATTCAATTTTACATTTTCGTGATGTTAATGAGTACCTAAATGGATATTTTTTTATTAATTTTGCTATAAAGCATTGAACTTATGAAGTACGAATGACGACCAGCTAAAGCGGTTCTGCGTACAATAAACCCCGGTCGACCGTGTCACATAGCACGTCTACTAAATTTTTGTTAAATATTTTTTTTGGAAATTTATTTATATACCCAGAGATATTACAGATTCCGAATTCGTATCCTCAAGCTTAATTTTTAGAACATAATTAAACAAAAAAAAGTTAGTATAAACTAACCTAACCTTACCTTTGTGAGTATGAAAGACGTCCAGCCCCAATTTGCCTCGAACTCACTCGTTAAGCAAGCTCCGTGCTCGTGCACGGAGCACGGAATAATCATTAAACTAAGCAGATAACCAATCTGATGGTAAGTGGAAAACCAATAGCATGTTTATCAATCTAAAGCGTCGGTCTAACGTGTCTGTTATGAGAATAAAGCTTAACTTGCTATACTCCGCGAAAAGCAGGAGGATCTGTATGGTTTAATTTATAATTTCTTCAATCCTTATACTCCACACAAAGCAATCGGTAATGTACCCTCAACGCACGTTTCGCTCCGTCACCGGATCACCTTCAGGAGATGTTGACTTTACAATGTATAATTGTTAAGAATTAACAATTATTCACTTGCCTAGAGGGTACATTGCAGAAGATCTGTTTGGTGTGGAGTATAAGGATTAAATTGCAATATACAGATTTTCCTGCTTCTCACGGAGTTTAGCAAATTAAGCTTTATTCCTATAATATATAGGTAATGGAATTCCGTAAGGTAACGTTTGCTTCTAACCAATATCTAACATGTCGGTAATTACATCGGCAACCACGCCCTTCAGACCGTAACACAGCAATGCAGCTTTGCAGCAGAAATAAACATGGCGTAGGTAATAAGTTTTTCTATTTAACACCGTACTTTATATGGAAAAATCACATCGATCACTTGCTATATGAAAATAATATGACAAATCGATAAAAACATTTTCTATTTCGTCTTTCATATGAGAAGAGGTCTGTGCCCAGCAATCGGCTCTTAATAGCCTGCGGATGATAATGGCAAAATAGAGGAACAAAAGATACAGTAAGACGGCAATCTATGCTTTGAAGAGGTAGTTTCTGGAACTCTCTCTGGGACTACCGGTCAGATTAAAATATTTTTTTTGTGTTTGATGACCCAATCTAAAGAAAAGTGGGCTATAAATATCGCGTTTCTTTTCCTAAAAGATTTAAAGAGTAAAAGCGTATTGCTAGTTTAGAGTATATAGTTTAGAATAACAGATAGAAATTTCTCGCGAACTCAGTTGCAGGGAAACGCTTGTACATCATTATCATACTGAGAAGGCCCCTGGTAACTTTAATAAAATTATTATTAAACGGACTTTCATTAATTCCAATTACAACGAACACTTTGGTGTCAAAGAAATAACGGTGGTCAACGCAATACATAATTGCCTATTACAAGAAAACTTTCCCCTGCCAGAATCATTGGCAACTCCTTCTTGCAAAATACTCGCGAAAGAAACTGGTTATGCAAGGGATCAAATACTATGCAATAATCCTCTAAAGAGGTGAATAATTGTTGTTTATGATGCTGTCTCCAATATTAATGACCAGATTCCCTCTTGCACATTTCATGGTGATTTTCTTGGGACGTAGCCCTTTTATTCACGCTGGGAAATGCATTTACGCATCCCTCCCGGGAGCAAGGAAGAAATGTCCTTAGCTGGAAGGGTGTGTGAGAGTCGCCAACAGACCATACAGAGACAACATATGATCGCTTTCGAATTCTACTGTGGCATCCATACTTTTAACCTGCATATGCGCAACCCCGGTTACGATAAGACCTTCCTCCACCTTTTATGGGCTCTGCTACCATTTTTTCCCCCACGGTTATTAACGGTGGGACTAGATGCGCATACCGATGCATCTTAAAACCACGTCCTCAACGTATGTTGTCAGCGCCCCCTCTGCTTCATTCTCCCGCTCGGCAGCCTCTTCAAAAAGATGACCGACTCGCAAACATCGTAGCAGCCCAGCACGTCTCGCCAATCATGGCATTTATCACGCTTGGCAATGAAACATCCTCTCCGAGATTGAACGTTAAATTGTTGTCTCGAGTCTCGATTTTTGTGTCCACGACAGATTGTGCCTCTGATGCCCAGCAGCAACGCAGCTTCTATCACGGTGTACTGCGCCGTGTTGTGACGTAGCCCAACTTTCATACACACCTCTTCTTTCTACACCAATAATCATCATCATCATGTCAACTTATGGGCGTCGTTTGATCTGGGGAGTTCCAAATCCCACGTTCTTTTGCCGCTTGGGTCCAGCAGCTCCCTGCAACGGTCCGTTTGCCGGTGCAGTGTCGCCATTACTGACACTACACTGTCTAAAAAAGCGGAAGGAAGTTTTTAAGGGACCTAAACTTAAGACGCGGAAGTAGTTGCAGAGAACTGTCAACTAATAATATATTTACGTGTAAGGAGGTTTGAGCCACGAATAAATACACTTTCGCAATTTTAATTTCGGAGTAAGTAGGTATCTTTCAGGAAAAAAAAATATCCGTTTTATTATAACCAGGTATTTACAGGTTGAAGTTTTGAAGCCTTGTCTCTAATGAACTTTTCAATACTATTGAGATGTAAATATCTGAAAAAGTTAGGAAAATATTGCTTAATGAATTAAGAAATAAATTTTTTCACACTTTTTTGACAAGTTCTGTTGCTTTAAGCAAAAGAACTTATCAAAAAAAATTCTATATTTCTAAATTTCTAAAAAGGGCCCTTCTCACTGTTTGTTAACTTGACAGATTATAACGATGAAAAGATAATCTGGATCCATTAAACGGTGCAAGCAAGACAAAACAAGTAAAACTACCTTAACTAATACTTTACACAAAGTAAGTTAGCAGTAAGAGGTTTATCTCTGTCTTAATACCGGTTATGTAATACATAATCCACAGTATCTTGTTAATTACTGGTGACACACATGAATAATAACATCGATACCAGCCTTCAGCGGTTGATTTATTAACTGACTAGCTAGTAAAAAGACACTTTATATGAAAACTGGTTGGAGACTTTCGCTACTTAACTTAACTTTTATATAGATACAAGTCTTTTTTAAATATAGAGATTGGAAGACTTAATATAATTTATTTATTATTAAAATTAACTCGAATTCGATTCGATTGCAATTTATTCACTAATAGCGTACCCGCCTAAATTCTGACAATTAGGATTATGATACCAAAGAAAGTTTTTCTATACTTACATAAGATGTGAACAGTTATTGAGCGATGGCAACAGAGGATGGCAAACGTACCCGGAGCGGCGACATTGAAAGTTGGCATTACGTTACGTAACCCTAGATACATCGGGCGAGAGGATTGAATATCACACCGGGTCGCACGTGGCCGACAATGCACATGCGTAGGGTGGCCATCCATGTGCATGGCATAGCATGCTTTTCACTTGCAACTTCCGCATATTTTAACGAAACAAGATACCTTTTTATAGAACCCGTTCGGTCATTTTAGTATGAAGAGAAAATAACATTATTAGGATACAGATCTATCACAGAGGAATCGTGCAATTTTTTTTATGTGGAGTGGAGGGTAAAAGACCACGTGGCCGATCACCTCGTCGCTGGTCTGACCAGGTAAAGTCGCTCACAGGCTTCCCTATCACAGAATCTATCAAAAAGGCCGAGGATAGAACAGGATGGAAGGCTGTTGTAAAAATCGCTACGAAGGAACTTGAATCCGGACACGACCTTCAGTAATGAAGTAAACGACGAAGAAGAAGAACTATCACATTTCGTCAATGTGTTTCTATGCGAATGGAGGACATACTAATTAACACATTTTAACTATATCAAGTATCAGTGTGTTTGAAATGTTTCAATAGGTAAAGAAAAGTACCTTTTATGTTACTCCATTAGATCAATTTTGACCAATCACAGCCAAAGCCAAACGTATAAATAAGTAAGTAATACCGTAGGTTTGAGTCGACAGAGTCGTATTTGTACCTATTCTGAATCCACAAGTTCAGAGGTGCTCTAAATTCAAAATTCAAATTCAAAATTTCTTTATTCATGTAGGCCTATCACAGGCACTTATGAAGCGTTCATACATAATTGTTTACATAATTGTAACGGGATGGTGATAACTTCGTTCGCCAACTTAAATCTAAAGCTACGAGGGTTCCAAACGCGCCCTGGTCTAAGAAGAGCCCACAACAAACTTAGCCGGGTAAATTTATTTTTTTGTTATCACCATCTTCCAGTAAATTTAAATTAAGCTATGAAGCTAGAGCAATTCACACCCAAGCTTTTTTGTCGTTTAAATAATCCTTAATGTTATAATAGGATTTTTCTGTAAGCTTACGTTTTATATAAACTTTGAACTTATTGAGAGACAACTCAAAGATTTCAATTGGTAATTTGTTATAAAATAATATACAATTGCCCTTGAATGAATTTGCAATTTTGTGTAGCCTAGTAAACTGCACAACGAGTTTATTTTTGCTTCTAATATTTATATTGTTACAGTGCATTTTCTTTTTAAATTTTGATATATTTTTATGGACATAATTTAAAATTAAATTTAAATTAAATTTTCATATATGTACTGACTATGCACCGTCATTATTTTAACTTCTTTAAATTTATCCCTTAATGACTCTCTTGGGCCCATTTTATATATCGCACGAACAGCCCTTTTCTGCAGGACGAAAATAGAATCTATATCAGCAGCATTACCCCATAATAAAATGCCATAGGACATAATGCTGTGAAAATAAATAAAATAAACAAGCCTAGCAGTTTCTATGTTTGTCATATGACGAATCTTTTTTACCGCGTATGCTGCAGAACTAAGTCTGTTCGCTAAATTATTTATATGTGGGCCCCATTGAAGCTTAGCATCTAAAGTTATTCCTAAAAAGATTGTCGTATCCACCAAATCCAACTCCTCATTATTAAGTTGTACAATGGTTTTTACTTGTTTAACATTCGGTAGTGTGAATTTAATACTCTTCGTTTTTTTTCCGTTAAGAGCTAAGTTATTAGCCTCAAACCATTGTACTACTTTAGCGAGACATATGTTTACATCGTCAAGATTTTTTTCACGACGTTTAATTTCAAACATCAATGATGTATCATCAGCAAACAATACTATCCCGTGATTGTCCTCAGCTAGGTAAGGAAGGTCATTCATGTAAATGAGGAATAGGAAGGGTCCTAATATAGATCCCTGGGGTACACCAATTTGCACAAATGACCCGTTAGACCGCTTTCCGTTCACGTCAACTTTTTGAATTCTATCATTAAGATAGGAAATCATTAAATCTAGAGCTATGCCCCGAATTCCATAGTGGTGTAGTTTCCTGATTAATGTTTCATGTTGTACACAATCGAAAGCCTTGGACAAGTCACAGAAGACGCCAAGTGCGTCCCGTGACTTCTCCCAGGCTTCAAATATATTTTTTACTAACTCAACACCAGCATCGGTTGTTGAGCGACCCCGTGTAAAACCAAATTGCTGCCCGTGCAATAAATCGTTCTTCTTAAAAAAGTGAAGTAATTGATTTAATATAAGTTTTTCAAAGATTTTACTGAGAGTAGGTAGTACAGATATTGGTCTAAAGTTAGAGGGGTCGGTAGTACTACCCGATTTGAACAACGGAACTAGTTTGCTATGTTTCATTAAATCAGGAAACACACCACAGTCTATACAATTATTATGAATGATAGGTCAGGTGCAATTATATCAATCAAAGACTTTACAACGTTAACGGAAATGCCCCACAAGTCATTTGTTTTCTTATTATTTAATAATTTAAATGCCTTAATAACGTCTGAGCTGCTAACGTGTCTGAACTTAAAAGTATCGTTACATTCAGGCACATTAAACTTCAACAAAGAGAGAGCGGTGTCCGGTGATGATTTCAATGATTTTGTTGTGGAGACAGGAATGTTGGTGAAGAACGTTTCAAAAGCATTTGCAACCTCGAAAGCTGACGTTATTGACTTGTTATCTACATCAAGTTTGATGTCATTAGTTCGAGGTGTTACTCTTCCTGTCTCCTGATTAATTATATTCCAAGTTGTTTTTATAACATTACTGCTATTTTTTATTTTATTCTGTATGAATATAGATTTAGCCAAAATGCATTCACGTTTAAATTGTTTGGAAAACAATTGCACATTTTTTTTGAACTCATCACTGGTGTTATATTCTCGTATCGCGTACAGATCATATAACCTTTGTCTACTTTTATGCAATTCAGTCGTAGCCCACTCACTGAAAACTAGTGTATCAGTAATCATGACAGACTTACTAGTGAAAATGGAATTAAATATTGTAATAAATTTACTGAAGAAAGTAGTGTACATTGCGTTAGGGCCAATTGTAGATGATAAAAAAGGAAGTTCCTTAACAAGGCCTATTCTCATTTTCTCCAGTCGGTCTGATGTCACAGGCACAAAAGTTATTTTATGTTTAGGCAATGTTTTTTCCCAATTTTTGAACTGGATTAATTGACCACAGTGATCAGAATCTAATTTACTTATGATATTTTTAGTGATTGGGTTGATATTTGTGAAGATATTGTCTAAACATGTGGCGCTAGTGGCAGTTATTCTTGTAGGCTCCATAAACATATTTGATAAGTTGTAGGTCTTAAATAGATTTAATAACCTACTACTTTGAGAGCTACTTTCTAAAATATTGACATTAAAATCACCGCACACAATAATGTTTTTATTCGATTTAGATATTTTATGTAATACTTCATCCATAACCTGATCAAAAAGTTCAAAGTTTGATAAGGGTGGTCTATATATCTCTTATACCGGCAAACACTCAGCGTTGCAACAATGCTGTTGTATGAAAATACAACAATAAGTTTAATTTTCTATAGTCAGCAAACGCAGGAGAATCTGTATGGTGTAATTTATAATTTCCTCAATCTTTATATTCCACACCAAACAGATCTTCGGCAATGCTGTCTACGGACATTTTGACCGCCAAAACTGAGGCATCCTTAGGAGACGTTGACTTTACAATGAGTAATTGTGTAAATAATTTAACAATAAAAAAAGATTCTCCTGCTTTTCGCGAGTATAGTGAATTAAGCTTAATTTGCATAATATATCATGGAATTCTGCAAAACCCTGCTTGCTTCTATGGAATTCAGCGAAGTAACTCTTCCTTAAACTTAAAATAAATTCCAATACAGCGCTGCTTTGCAGTTTTTAGCTCTTCTACTGCTAAAATCACACGGGATAAACAAACATCAACATTTTATACTTTCACTAGAAAACAATAGATCATTAAAAGTTAACATTGTCGCCCTACAGTGCTATTATTTGTGCGTATAGCGAAATTAAAACGAGCTATTTTAAGTCTTAATGTAATAGCATAAGGTTGGTCATAATTCATATTAGGCTTTGTATGATATGTTGACCACTGTATTGTGATAGGATATTATATCTTTCAAGTGATCTGGCTTATCACTAAATTACCTTGAAATTATTAGTAGTTTTAGTTTAATTAGTTTATTTTGTAACATGGCACTCATATGTAAAGTCTGTTTATGAAAATAAAGAACAAACAGGTATGATCCTGTGGGACTATCTATACTAATTTTTTAAAGATGAAGAGTGTGTTTGGTTGAACACGCTAATCTCAAGAACTACTGGTTTAATTTAGAGTAAATATTTTGTGTTGTATAGTCCATTTATCGAGAAAGGGTACCTATAGGCTATATAACATTACGCTCTGACTAAATACGGTTCGCTTATCAATGAAGAATGTTGCAAAAACGGTAATAACTATTTCTTTTGAGAGCTTCTGATGCGTGCGATGCGTAAACGGTTAAATTACGCCAAAATCTTGTATGACAGAATTGTCTTTTACTTTATTGCACAACAAAAAACAGATGACGGACTTGATTCTAAAGCATTCTCTACCAGCGAACCTTTGGACGTTCGCGACAGTTTTTTTACTCACTCTATATAAATGTTTTACATGTACGCATCTGAGTGCCTATTTGAATAAAAAAATATTTGAATTGACTTGAACAAGGTTGTAGAACTTATAATAATTTTAAAATTTCCTTTACTTTATTCCGGTATAGCCGTACAGAGTACTAAAATGGTTGGTCCCAGTAATCTTGTTTAAACGGACGCATCTTGTTATAAGTACCATGCAGGATGAAACTTAAACATCATTGCGGACGCAAATCGGACGCCGCTATTCGGCTTTGCCTTTAGTCTCTTTTTTAATATCAAATTTTCTTTACTACATTATAATAAATGTAAATAAAAATGTTTCGAAGCGAAACTTCTTTAGAATCGTCGTGATTTGATACTCGACGAGCGCAAATGCGTCACGATTAAGAAACAAACACGTAAATGGATTAAGCGGTCGAGCGTACGAGATAGAATACATAACACATATTGTTTTAGTTACCATGGAAACTTAATAATATATGTTATACATGTGAATATAAAGCTGATGATATCGAAACTACATTTGTATTGCAGAAAAGAGCTGTACGATCAATATATAAACAAATCACGCGAATGCCTCCGTGAGAAGTTTAAAGAAATAGGTATACTTACTGTACCTTCACCATATATTTATAATAATGTAGTATTTGTATTATTAGTATTTGTATTGACAACATATTAGTCTATATAAACAAAAAGTGTATATAAACAGTCGACTTACAAGAAATGGTCATAAATTTGTGTCAACTGCATATCGTCTGCGAAAGGTACAGAAGTCATTTGTGGAATTGAGTATAGGCTTTTAAAATATGATTACTAAGGTAATTTTGGACCTAACAATGCATAAGTTTAAAAGATTGTATAGTAACCTCGCAGTAATAAATGTGTTTTAACATAAACACATTTATTACTGCGAGGTTACTATACAATTGATGAATTTCTTTATGACAAGGTTGCTTGGAAGCATCCGGCTCCGATTTCATCTCTCACAAGACAAAAAAATGTATGTTATAATGAAAAATCTAAAATGTAAACAGTTGATGTAGAAAAAGAGCAACTGCTGAATTTCTTACCGGCTTCTTCTCGGTTGAATCTGCCTTCCGAACCGGTGGTAAAGTCACTACCAACAGACAGACTTGACGTTTCAAAAGTGCTTATATTAGGCCTACTCTAAATAAATGAATTTTCTTAAATGAATTTTGAATTAACATTTTGCATTTAAATATTTTTGAGCTTGGTTAAAAATAATAAACCTTATATTTATCCTAATACTCTTATCCATCTCAATCCCTCGAAAGCTACTTTTCACAAGTTTTTACAGTGACTTTCACAGGATTTTTTTTACTACGTTAGTCAGTTACCCGCACATTCCGACTTCTTAACTAACTCATGTAAATATTCACGTCGATCGGTTTCTTCGTCGCTGCGTGAAAAAAGCAAAAATCAGACCGACTATTTATTTGACGAGAAAACGCATTAATTAAAATATGTTTCGCCACATAGTAATAAGAATGTCTAATTGCGTAGTGATCTATAAAATTATTTTGAAGCAAATTAATTATTTTAGTTTGTTGTTATCTCTCTTTACACTCAATAGGTGTAGCCGAATATAAGATACTGATAACCTCCTACAGACTGTATGGCCGCTTATCAGAGCACATTAACACTCTCTTTCTAATGTAGGTTACCTAAATTCGAATCGTATTTAATCGGATTTATATATTTGACACCATTTTCTATATTATATTATACGTCGTTCGCGTGTAATTTCTCATTCAATTCAATTCATTTATTTGCTAAAAAGCAAACTTCTTATGATATAGATACTTGAACATTTCAGAACATTAACTTTGTTACCTACCTGTATATATTTTTTTTAAATAATAAATCATTTATTTTTTATGCCACTACAAGTTAGCCCTTGACTGCAGGAGTCTAAGATGGTTGATTTAAACTCATATCCCTAATAGGTTTTCACGCGACATCGTACCAGAACACTAAATCACTTAGCGGCTCGTCTTTCGCGGTAGGGTGGGAACTAGGTTTTAGCCGGAGACAGGCTAGGTTTTAACTAGGTTTTTAGGTCTTCCTCGATAAATCGGCTATTCAATTTTCTAAATCGGACTAGTAGTTGCTGATGTCATTTCATTCAAGTAAATAAACTCTTCAGCTTTATATATCTTTATATATATAATTCTTGTGTGCGTGTGTATGTCACTGAACTCCTCGTCAACGGCTGGACCGATTTGAATGAATTTTTTGGTATGCCTTTGGGTGGCACCCTGGATGGTTTAGATTCACAAATCAGCCCGACAGATGGCGCTGGGGTCCGCTAGTAATATTATAAAAGACTAGCTGTTGCCCAAGAATTATTCCGCGTTTATTACGGGTTTTCAAAAATCACGCTCGTACCCTTTGAGATAAAAAATATCCTATTGTCGACAGTTCATAGATAGACGTATTAAAAACGTCAATGTTAATTCATACACTTACAGCTTAAAATATTTAGAATCCTGCAATAGAATATTTAAAAAAAATTACGAAATCGAATCAATAGAAAAAACCTATCTATTGTTACACTTAAAAAACTAAGCACAGAAGGTTGGCTTTTTTGTTTCTGTTTTAAATCCACATACAAACCCCGATTGAATGCCTTAAGAGTGTTTTTTTTTTATCTAATCAGTGAAGAGCATCAGCATTTCTAAAATAAAAACTGTAAGAGAAATGTTTCTAAGGTGTGGCCACTGCCTATCAACGTAAAATATTTTATCACTAAACATCATTTATAAACCTTATGTAATAGAACATACAGTAAATTTTCAAATGGATTTTTAATTTACAGTTTTGAAGCAATTGAAGGAGCACTCAAAAGATAAAATAGATCGAAGAAAAGTATGTCACAACCTTCAGAAGTATTACGTTATAGCTGATAACCCCGCGAGGAATAGAAGTGGCTATCGGTTATGAGATTTGGGCGTTGCGCAACCGGAAAACGTTGGAGTAAACAGGCCCTTTGTGGTTCAGTTATCAGTTACAATGTACAGTTAGAGGTATAGAAGATTTAACTTTATTTAGGATTCTACTTGGAAAAATATGGAAAATTCGAGTTTTAAATTTTTAAGTACTAGTAAGCCAAGGATATGCCGTCTGTCTTTAATCATTGATAGACAGGAATCCTGACATTTTGAGAAAAACTACTACTCGATTACTAACATTGATCTGTTGTTGGTTGTGTGTGTGTGTGTGCGTGTGTGTGTGTGTGTCAGTGTGCGCGTGCGCGCGTGTGTGTGTGTGTGAGTGGGTGAGTATATATGTATAATATAAGATCCACGCACAATCTTAGGGACATAATGTGTAGAGTAAAATTGTATAAATAGAAAATATATTAGAATGTTTAAAGTAACTTTTTTAAATCGTTACCTTAGTAGCCTCTCCTTTTTTATTTTCAAAGTAAGCGCCTTAGTTTCTGAGACACGATAGAATTACACTCTGCAATGTAGCATTCATAATGCACAAGGCATGACATTACTGGTATAATGCTTTATGCTATTATGCGTCTATGTCCGACGCCCGATTTCCGTATGGCCTTCAGGAACACGTTATAAATCTCCATTGTGTTCTATGAATTATTAAAACGAATATTTTTCTTTTCGAGTACGGAAAATTTTCAGTTTCATGGTGAAATCTTAGTTAAGGTCTATCTTAATGGAATTGTGTTTTATTTGTGATAAATATAATTAATTACATGCATGCATGCTACAGCGATGATAGCTTAGTGGGTAAGGCTTCGGCTTCCCTTTCGGGGGATCGAGTTCGATCCCCGGCGCGCACCACTGCCTTTTCGGAGCTATGTGCGTTTTAGTTAAAGCAATTAAACAACACATGATTTAACAACGAACCTGCATATCTGAGAAATCATCATAATGTTTTCAAGGGCGTGTGAAGTCTACCAATAAGCACTTGGCCAGCTTGGTCGACTATGGCCTTAACCTTCTCATTTGACTGATCATGATGATGCACGTTATGAGATACCCTAAATACTCGAAAAAATACTAAAAATATGAAATAAAAATGAATACAATTACAAATGAAGAGATTTTGTAGTACAACAACTTAGGTCAATGAATTAGGCCAATTATCTAAAAATAAATATGCTAACCATGCTTGTCGTAGTTGGAAATGGCTGTTGGAGCCAGAGTCCTAGAGTGGAGTCTACGGACCGCAATCCATCCCAATGGACCAAGAGTATAAACAGAGTAAGGGGAAGCGGGTGGATGAGGAAGGCTGAGATCTGGTATTTTGGGCTCATTTTACTCATTAAGATCACGAAAATGTAAAATGGAATCAACTAATTGGCTTCTTAACTTTACTTATGATGGGACTGAAAACCTTATTCAATAATACATACAGTAACACCCTCACCCTCACCCACGCCCTCGCCCTCACTCACGCCCTCATTCACATCCACAGCCACAAACACATGCGCCCGCGCACACTCATATGCAATCTTTTGAGTACAATTATATTTAAAATTATTCTTATTGATGTGTTTATGTAAAATTTAGAGTATACCAATGCATTCAATTGAATTGAATTTAATTTTTATTCATCTTACTTGATTTAATTTAAGTGTATGCTACTCGGTCCAAAGACGGGTAATAATTGCGACTCAGTCTTGCACTATTATCGAATTTGGGTTTCATGAAACACATTACCTTATGTTCACCTTGTTTTGTATTATTTTCAATTTACTGTGTAAACTGTTAATTGAAATAAACTTATTATTATAATTATTAATTAGTAGGTTTTGTCTTTTGTGGCTTTTCCATCAAATATGTGCTTAGCCGAAGAAGTGTATGATGGGCTTATTGGCACTTTACAACTGCACCTTTTATTTTATTATAACAAATATATGTTTTTTTAATAGACAGATGCATGCTAATGAAGTTACAGGTGAGTGCTAAATAAGCGCGCTAGCGCAACCGTAGCATTACTGGAAACAGCCATCTAGTTTCCCCAAATAGCATTATCCTAGCTTACTGCTTAGCTGCATCGCTTTGGTGGAAAGCCACCCTTTAGCTTAATAGTCAATTTATTGTAAATAATTATTAATGCTGTTGATTATACTGCCTTCTGTAATTAATTTCCTTGTTCGTTTGATACGCGTTAATTAGCTTAGCCATAGTAACGACATATATTTTATGACCACATGACAATACTTTATGGTCATTAATAATAGCACAGTTTATCTATCGTACAGTTCTGAAACGGCCACGAAGTGGATTACTGCCGCTGATTTGCAAGCACAGTCTAAAAACAATTTTAGGGTTACGTTCTATGCTCTAGGAAATACTGCAAGTCTTCATGCTATTTACTATTTCCCCATTTAATTCATTCATTCAATCTTTCACTCATTTTTAATTAATTTTTTATTTCAGTTATAATTTCTCTTAACGTTTGGCGATGAAAGTTTTACTGGAATAACACTGGATTGTGCGTTCCGACTATCCAAGTCACTAAAATAAGTATTGATGTAAAATATTCATCAGTCTTCTTAGTACCCATAACTACGCTTACTTTGGGGCTAGATGGCGATGTGTGTATTGTATTGCCTGAGTATTTATTATTATATGTATTTTACATTCCTATTTGTCTTCATATATATATATTCTATTTGTCACTAATATAATTTGTGAGGCACGCATTTGTTTGTATAAATATTATAATAAATACTTTACATTTTAAAAACTGTATGTACCTACATTCTTGTGAATAAATTATTATATTATTATTATTATTATTATTATCATATCTTCTAGTCTGACTGGAATGACATTGGGATTGTTCACTATCATACTGTTACTATCCATTATGTAAAACTTGGGTGCGAGATTTTTTTTTCTTAACTGTACGATTGCTGATCTTGTCACACAATATCAAGTACTCACCTAATCACTTCGCACCATTTTCCTATAGTAGTATAGAATTCCTTGCTGGTTAAGACTCTTTTGGAATAGATTTAATCGCTTCTATGTAACTTGGTAATGCTTTAAGTGTTTATTACCTTAAAAAAATTAGAAAGGCTACTAAACTACATTTTTTAGTGTGTATTTTATCAGCATTCCATAACACATAATGGAAAAACGTCTCGTCTTTCAGTCTATATGTCTTTATATATATGTGAGGTCATGTTTCTCAACAGCTGCTTAAGGTTTTGATCGCTGTATCTCATGCTTACCATCCTGCAAAATAGTTGTACAAACAACTATGCCTTATTCTTATTTTGAATTTTATATATACATGAAAATCTTTGTAACTGTATGTTTGTAAAATGTTAGGACCAGTCATATCACAACTCTTCTCATTAATATACGGCCATCACTATATTATTTAGAATCGTGGATTTGCTTTGCATTTATACTATCTGCAGTCATCAGTTCATATAAGTATATCCTTCGGATTCATCTTCACAATATACCTCCAGCTGCAAAAATGTGGGAAAGTAAGTAAGTCAATATTCTCGTGCGACTTCACAAGACAAGTAAATGGTATACGTTGTGGTGTTATACCTACTTTTCTTTTTGTTCTATGTAATTTTTGTGGTGTGCAATAATAGTATTATTATTATTATTTAACTCTTTATTTGTACACCACAATGAAGTAAGGAAAATAATAAAAACAAAAGAAATACAAAGACAGAAGTAGAATACAAAAGGCGGCCTTATCGCTAAGTAGCGATCTCTGCCAGGCAACCTTTGGATTAGGACAAGATGAGAGAGAGCGGACAGGTGGTGTAAAATTATTATAAACGTACATAATAGTATATTCATTCATTCATTCCAAATTGAAATATATTCAGGTTATGTTGCACCCAATGATTTTGTTTTAGAATGAATGCCCTATAAAACCTTAATGTTTAACCTAATAAAACACTTACTTTAGTACTTACCTATTTTTTTCGACTTTTTCGCAATAAATCATTTCTCAGGCTATTCTTACGGGTCTAACTACAAAGGGGACATGCCGTGGTGGTTTTTCAGTTTGGGTGTACTCCCTTAAGAGGGGGAAGTCCCACAACCCTCAATCCTGCCCAAGGGACGGAGGTAGCAATAAAACTTTTCCAACACCCCCCAAAAAAAAGGCTATACTTACGGGTACCTACCTACATTCTGAGATTAGCGCGTTCAAACATACGAAGCTGTAGTAGGTGCTTAGATTATATTATTATGATCTAATGACAAAATAATTGGTCTCATTATACATCTACACAAGGGAATGTCAAATGCAGCTTGAGAGCGCTTGTGCGAGGACATATGTTTAGTCTGCTGACAAGATCAATTAGGTCATAAAATAAATTTAATTTTAACCTTGGTATTATAGGGTTAATAACAGCAGATAGTAAGCAATAACAAAATAATACGTACGAAAACTCGGGGGACGGGACGGGAAAGCTTTCCGACCGAATTAATGAATAGATAGATATTCTTTATGGCACATACAGAAAAAAAACAAATTAAACAAAACAAAAGGTAAATAAATAGAAACCCACAAAGGCGGCCTTATCGCTTGAAGCGATCTACTCCAGACAACCGTTAGTTGATGAAGAATATTTGGTACGGAAACCGAGATAGTGCAACATTCAATTTAAAAATCAATAATTGATAAATATGATATACTTTACATACTAATAATACACGATGTAAACATAAATCATATATATGAGTATATATATACATATATAAATCATAACATACAAAAGGAAATGACATTTTAAATTTTAATATTCATCGACGTATCTAATAAAAAATGTAGATTAAGATGGTCCGAGCAAAATAAGCGAATAGCCGAAGATTTTGTGGTGGAAAATTGTGTTGCAAATGGGTACATAGTTTATGTCGACCGAAATTAAAGAAAGAGTTAAGAATTTCCTGAGCGGATTTCTGCGTCAGCAATAAAAGTTAAGCTCGATGAGTCGAGGAGATTCTAGTTTTGTGCTTGACTTGAATTCAAGATCAGTTGTTAACAACCCGAGGTTTATCCTAAAAGACGCCTTGTTTTTTTTTTAGTTTTTTCTTCATCAATCATGAGTTTCTTAAGGCCTTTAAGAAAATTGAAAGCTTGATTAATTTTAAATTAAATGGCTGTGTCATACGAATAAACCACCGACCAACCAACTGCTCCAGCTCATAATAAGCTGGAGACGACGTGATGGAAGAAGGAAGAAGTCATGGTTAGCATGGAACCATTGTTTCGATGGCGCAAGACCTCGAGAAATTCGCTGAGCCTCGGCCAACCTCCAGTAGTGGAGAGGCACAAAGAGAGAGAGAGAGAGAGATACGAATAAACAAACGAACAGATAGAAAAGCAAAAACAGTGTGTGGGTGGAGCATAAAGCATAAAGTCCTTTTTCAACCGGGGTACTAAAAAAAGAAGTGACATTAACCTGATCTTAATTTAGTGTTTGACTTCATTAACATTATTCTACTTGTGACACTTTTGAATTAGATATGTACATATCTTAATTCTCGATAATTCTCGATTTGTAAGAATGTTGTTTTGTTAGATAATATATGAATTAATTTATGATTAAACTATATTCGGAATGGCCTGACAGGGTGTCATGTCATTGTATCTTGACATTTGTTAGGAAGTCACAAAAATAAAACAGTTATATTATTTATAGAAAACGTGTTGCTGCTCGCGACTTCATTCGCGTGGAAATTTTGTTCTTTATGCTTATGATGGCTCCGGAACTACCATCCAACCATGCAAACATGTCGATCTCTTGCTATCAAAACATCAAAACAAATCAATTCCACGGGAACACCTCTTTTCCGCTATTTTGGTCAGGATGTAGTGACGTCATTATGTATTAGACGTCATTAGACAGGTTTGTACGCACATTTAAAACTTTTACCTCTTAGTAAGTTAGTTTACGTAAATAAATATAATTACGTCATTTATCAACGTCATAATTTTCATACAATTTTAGCATGACCCTCGATTCTATCCTATTTATTGTTACTAAGGTTGAAATTTACTTGTCAACGTCATATGCGCATAGGTATTTAAAACGTTTACCACGGATTATTTTATTAAGTTTTGACAATTTTAATTAATTTCTTACTATACAAGGAAATGTTTTTACGAGAGTTCAACGGAAGACGGGTAAGCTTCTACGCGTGAGTGTGTGTGTGTGTATATATTAGTGACAACTTCTAGTATCACTTCTCTATTTCAGGACTTTTTCACGAGCATCTTTTGAGGATATTCAGTTATAATAAGATCCAAGTAAATAAAACATCACATCGTTACGACATTGAAGCAATTAATTTTATTTTATAGGGAGGTTTATAATCTACATATAAAATTTGACCGATTTACGATGTTCTTTTTGCAATTAGTCGATTTCTACAATCTCACTTGCTGCTCAATAAAAATCGATGCAGTCTAATACGGAAGTGTGATAAGAAAAAAAACGGTTTTCAAACCTAAATCTAGTACCGGGTAAAATCTTATGGTTTTGTTCGTTCAGATGGGTTACCGATAAAAAATTCAAAAATTCATTAATTTCAAGTAGACCTAATATAAGCACTTTTGAAACGTCAAGTCTGTCTGTGTGTAGTGACTCTACCACCGGTTCGGAAGGCAGATTCTACCGAGAAGAAGTTGTATAAAAATCATTTATTTTGGAAAGAAAGAATGAACAATCGTCTCTATTATATTGTGTAAAACGTTACATTTTGTGTCATAAATTTGTTAAAGTAAAAATGTGTGACAAAGGACGATGTTTGACGGTTCATTAGCGCAGTGGGCAGCGACCCTGCTTTCTGAGCCAAGGCCGTGGATTCGATTCCCACAACTGGACAATTTTTGTGTGATGAACATAAATGTTTTTCAGTGTGTTTATCTATATATTATAAGAATTTCCGTATATTATTCATATAATTATTCATCAGCCACCTTAGTACCCATAACACAAGCTACGCTTACTTTGGGGCTAGATGGCGATGTGTGTATTGTCGTAGTATATTTATTTATTTATTTCATTAAAGGAGTTGGCTCAGTATAGCTGCATAATAAACAGCGCAGCCCTGGTCTTCAGCCAGCCCCCTTATCTTATTCACAGAATACAATTCCTAGCGAATGAATGTGCTGGTATAAACAGAGCAACACTTCGTTGGATATGCAAGGAATGCGTCGTGCAAATTGCCTCCCTGTCCATCAATCAGAGACATACGTGTTAAGCCTCGGGTGCTTTTATTTACACTGGCAACCACGCTCTTCAGACCGGAAAACAGTAAGGTGGCGTCCATAAAATACGTGAGGGGTTTTTTTAAAGTCAAAATCAAAGTCAAAGTCAAAAATATCTTTATTCAAGTAGGCCCATAGGTGGCACTTTTGATGCGTACATAAGAATTACACGGTAGGTAGTGAGATGATGGCGATAACCACATTCGTAAACTTAAAACTAAAGCTACGAGGGTTCCAAACGCGTAATGGTCTAAGAAGAAGCCCACAACAAACTTAGCCAGGTGTTTTTTTTTTTGTTATTACCATCTCAAAATGTCATTTTAAATTATTAGAAGAGCAACCTGGTTAGAGCAATAATTTACACCCAAGCTTTTTTATCGATTACGTAGTCCTTTATACTATAATAGGACTTTTCTATAAGCTTACGTTTAAATTTTTTTTAATTTTTTTGTACCCATCTGGTGATCTTACCAGAGGGTACAATTCTGGATTTTATTCAACCCCCTCCCCCATCACCCAATCTCACGTGAGTTTTTTTTTTAAAAGTGGGTTTCCTACGTATACTCGTTGGATTGTTATTGTAAAAAGAAAAAAAACAAATGGTATAAAACAAATATGGTGGTTTGACAGTCAGTAGATGCATAACGTAGAAGTATAAATGAAATTGGATAGACGCATGCGTTACTTTGCGGAAATCCATAATATATTATGAAAATTAAGTTTAATTTGCTATAATATGCTCCGCAAACAGCAGCAGAATCTGTATGGTGTAATTTATAATTACTTCAATCCGTACACTCCACACCAAACAGATACTCACTACTTACTGTACTTAAAAATTATTCATTGTGAAGTCTACATCTCCTGAGGATGCTCCGGTTTCGGAGCGAAACGTGCGTAGATAGTACCATGGTGATGGTTGATTGCCAATGATCTGTTTGGTGCGGATTATACGGATTGAAGTAATTATAAATTACACCATACAGATTCTGCTGCTGTTTGCGGAGTATAGCAAATTCAGCTTAATTTTCATAATGAATGAAATTATTTTCTTTCAAACGAATAAGTGAATGATTTTAATCGTATTACGATTACATTTAAGATTAAACCCTAAGCATGTATAATCTGGATTAGAAAGACCAAAATAGTTTTTTTTTTGTTTAAATCAGAAAATAATTGCGTGATATTTGCGAGATCCCCCATCTCTCCTCCCCCCCTTAAACATCTCACGTATTTTATGAACGCCCCCTAATACTTTTTGGTGACAGAAATATGCCGTCACCGCACGACACCGACTGGGCTCTGTTATAAGACTCTACTAAACATGTCAGTTACAGGCTTCATAGCTACCGGCTTCATAGATACAGTATACAGATAGGGATTTAGAGCTCGTGTGTCGCAAAAAACTCTACTGCTACTGTTCCCCTTTCATTCATCATCGTAGCTATGAATTGAAGAGCCTTTTACATATAAGAACGTAACTAGTACAATGAACAATCATAATCGTTGTAATGCTGATGAAACCTTATCAACATCCCACAACTGGGAGGGTTTAAGAGAGAACCACCAAGCTGCTCCAATGCGGAATGGTGGGCATTCGCACAAAATTGATTAATAACTTTTTTGTGTTTTTTTTACTGCCCGTACGCGAGACGAGTCATATTGCGCGAAATTCATGCTCCTTGCGACTGAAACTTGGATCGACGTATATTGGCGCCTTGGCGTCCATTTTCTATGACGGTAATAAAAAACGCACATAACCTCTTAATTTATAATACGTACGTTGTTATTATTGAATTATAGGAAGGAAAACGTATCTAAATTTGTTATTACTTATCTATGTAATTGAGTATTATGTAAGTTTATAATAGCATAAATATATATCATATTATCTATTATAGAATAAGTATTTAAATTTATATCGGTATTTTTGTAGTTATTATGTAAATGTAGTATGAATGTTCATGTAAGTTTATTTAATTTTTTGGAACATACTTTATGCACCATCCACTTTCCACTTTTTTATCGGATTCGCACGCTCAGGTTGCCTATAAAAGATCATTTTTAGTGATAAGGCTGCCTTTGCACCCTAGCACTAAGTACTATTACTGTTTTCTACTGTGCCTGTAAATACAGTGGCAACAACTGCCACAATGCTGCTTAGCCGCAGGAAAAAACATGGCGATAGTACTTCCCCTAAAATCTATACTAATCTTGTAAAATGTGTTTGAAAAAAGGAAAAAGCAATAAATAAGATCAAACTAAATAAAGAGGTATTTTATCTCTTCATGTGTAATTTAAATTTTTGCGTAATTAACATACCAGTAAAATTATAAATAAATAAATAAATATACCACGACAATACACACAGCACCATCTAGTCCCCAAGTAAGCGTAGCTTGTGTTATGGGTACTAAGATGACTGATAAAAATTAGTATGAATAATATCCATAAATACTTAGAATATACATATAAACACCCAGCCACTGAAAAACATTCATGCTCATCACACATACATTTTCCAGTTGTGGGAATCGAACCCACGGCCTTGGACTCAGAAAGCAGGGCCGCTGCAAACTGCGCCAATCGCCCGTCAAATGTAAAATAAGAGAAGTAAGAAAAATTGTGGTTACTAAACTAATTTCAGAAAACTGTTTGTTTTTGTGGTTGGTTTTACAACTCCTGATGGGTGCTGTTATCCTGACCGCATTATTGTATTTTTCCTTAATTCTTATTTTTCAATAAATATTTTTAATGTTATCTTGCTGTTTCTAAGTATTTACCATAGAAAAACCCTTCACAAATTTACCCCATTAATTTGAGGAATGTGTAAGTTTTAAATGAATGTAATTATACGATTTTTTTTCATTCCACTACAAGTTAGCCCTTGACTGCAGTGGCGTGCATAGAGGGTATACAGAGGGTATGCTGATGATATAAAATGTAGAAAACATTAAGGATAGGCATTGTAAGAGTTATAAAAAGCCTACCCTTAAGTATTTATAACTCGTACTGGAGATTTCCTTCATTTTACATCATCTGTATACCCTGTGCATACCCTCTACGCACGCCACTGCCCGGTGGTAAGTGATGATGCAGTCTAAGATGGTAGCGGGCTAACCTGTTAGGTAGTACGGTAGTCATACCTAGTCGATTTCTACGCGACATCGCACGTAACTAGCCACCACCAAAACCTCCCACCACAGACAAGAGAAAATTCAGAAATTATAAATTCCCAAATTGCATTTGGCGAGAATCGAAGCCGGGAGGTCTTGCTTAAATTCACAGCGCTCACCGTAGCGCCAGGGAGGTCGTCAAATAGCAACAGGTATAAGGTCTTAATGTAAAGTAGAGCGGGTAGCAGCGTGTGCTACTGCTAACATTTACCAACCCCTCTGCCCAGCCTGATGATTATAGACAGACCCTACCGTTGGGAGAGGCCTTTAGTTCAGCAGTGGACTGTTCTAGGCTTTTTATGAAGGTTTTAATACATAAATATGTAATAACAAGCGTACATCTAGGCAGTCATCAACCCGTTACTGGCCCACTACAGAGCACGGGTCTCCCACAATAAGAAGGGGTTAAGGCCGAAGTCAACCACGCTGGCTCAGTGCGAATTGGTGGACTCCACACACCTTTGAGAACATTATGTAGAACTCTGGCATGCAAGTTTCCTCATGATGTTTTCCTTAACAGTTGCTATTGTTGACTTTACAATAAATAATTGTTAAGTTGACTTAACAATTATTCATTGTAAAGTCAACATCTCCTGAGGATGCTCCGGTTTCGGAGCGAAACGTGCATGGGTACATTGCCGGGGATCTGTTTGGTGTGGAGTATACGGATTGAAGAAATTATAAATTACACCATACAGATTCTCCTGCTGTTCGCGGAGTATAGCAAATTAAGCTTAATTTTCATAATATAATGATGCGTAATTGTTAAGCATCATGTGTCAGTAATTGCACCAGTAAATAAATAATAAATAAATATAAATGAATGTACTACGACAATACACACATCGCCATCTAGCCCCAAAGTAAGCGTAGCTTGTGTTATGGGTACTAAGATAGCTATTGAATATTATAATACATGTAAATACTTATAACATACAGATAAACACCCAGACACTGAAAAACAATCATGTTCATCACATAAACATTCCAGTTGTGGGAATCGAACCCACGGCCTAGGACGCAGAAAGCAGGGTCGCTGCCCACTGCGCCAGTCAGCCGTCAGTAGTCAGTAGCGACATAAATAAGCATGGGGTAGTCCTTGCAAGAGTTTTGTTACAGGAAGCTCTACCACTACCATTACAACTACTCTATATTCTACTAAGAATACAAAACGGGGTCTTATCGCTTAATAGTGTTTTCTGCCAGGCAATTAGGATTAGGATTAGGACAATATGAGAGAGAATAAAAAGATAATGTAAAATATATATGTGTGTGTGTGTGTGTGTGTAGTTACTTCAATGTAAGGTTACAATAATCTTGTTATAATCTTACATTCAAATAACTACATACGAATACTTAAAATTAAGCGTGCTTCAAACATGCTAATTCCTTAATTAACCATCCAATCGATCACAAGTACCAACCATCGCTATATATTAATAATAATAAAATCTTAATCAGACAAAACAATAGTCTAAGTAACGTAGTAAGTTTAAAGAATGCTTACTAAACGCTAGCGCGCTCTCCTCAACCCCGATCCGATCTTAAGTCCGTGAATATTAATTTCTTAAATTGTGTACCTACTAGTATAAATTGGTAACTATACTAGTACACAACTTCCGATGTCACGATAGTCAAAAAAGCATCGAGGTAAAGCCAGCTGAACGAAGAATACCAGGAAAAGAAAATAAAATAAAACTGACAGTGGCCAATTCTAGACGCACGTATCCGACGGCGCGGATCCAAGGCCATTTTGCTGATCTCACCGACCATTTTTTCTATAAACTATTACATGACCGACTTTAGAGGAACCCATAACAATCATCAAACTACAAGGAGTGACAAGGTCTTCCGTAACGAGCTGGGTTACATGGCAGAGTCACACGCTAACAATTGTATGCGAGTGCCGCGTTTGAATATTTCATGTTGTCAAAATCTAAGATGTTGTATAAATGTGTAGATGGATTCACTGTAGCCTATTTATTAGTGGTATTAAAATTAGGTGATTTCACGAAATTTTAATTAGTCTCACATTATCTCGTATCTGCACGTAGTTGTCGGGTATTTCGTGAGCAACAACAATAACATTTTGTACAAATATGTCTTTAGGTGAAGGTTTATAGACGATGTAAGGATTACAGTGATAATGTGAGAGAAAGGAAAAAGTAGTGGATAGAAGACGGAGTTATTTTGCTTATATCGAAAATAAAAAATTAAGCAAATAATACAACAGAAACAGATTGGTCGGGGAAAAAGATATTAATATTTCATGCGTTATTTTATTGACTACCAGTCCAGTGTATGAGTGAAATAGAGAGATTTGAAGTTAAACGTGGACGTGTGACTCGCCCGTCTATTTATAAAACGTCAAAGGTCGAAATTGTTTGTTTTTTTGGTAGTTTTTTGTTTGGGGCCAGTTTTTTGGGAGTTTCATTTTCTCGGGCGCCATTTTTCACAGAGGCCGTTTAAGGACGTTCCTCGCACGGATCTCTTTGTGTAGGTTGTGTACCACGTACCCGACGAATGATTACCTATTTTTTGTGCACAATTAATTGAGGAGGTCAGTTTATACTACTTACCTAACGTAACGAGTTAGGTGCCTAATTTCCTCAATTACTGCTTTGAATATATATTTCGTCGGGTACGACATACACAAAAGTTTTTTTATTAGTTTTACTTTCGATTACACACACACTCAACAGTGCAACGGATGGTTGTAATTTTTGCATAGAAACTACTTATTTTTGAGCAATGACCAGTGAGTATAAATGGTGCCAGCAGCGTCTTGGGATAACCCACTTTAAGCATTTTTACTAGCGTATTGTGCACCAATTCACTACAGCTTTACTCTCGTATCGGTTTCAAGTTAGTTAAACAAAGTCAAGAGCAATTTTGTATATTTGTTTTTCGGTTGAATTCGGCTCTTATTATTTATGTAAGTTAATATTGTAATATTAGCAAGTTTCAATTTATCACCGCACTTTTAAAGTAGCTATTCCACGGTCGCTGTTGATGAAATTAATCTTTCGAAATAACTTCTTACGATCTGATAAATATACTTGATATAATGTTTTTTTACAGTAAACTGTTATCGATGTAACGCATTTTTTTTATCTCAAACAAGTGTTGAACGATATTCATCTTTATTTTTTTCTGTTTGTCTGTGAAAAGATAAGCCTTATAAATAATTACAGGCACATAAGCCTTGTCACCTACGCCTAAGGTTGATGGACACAGGGTCGCAATTTGTGGGACCTTTCCCTTGCATGCATGCCCTGTTTGTTCTGTTGCTGTTGCGGCAGATTGCCAAGCTGAGGTCAAATGTAAAATGATCGCTTATAATTATAAATGTCACTGTAAGTTTGTTTGTTACGCTTTCACGCAAAAACTACTGAACCGATCCTCATGAAACTTTGTACACATATTCTTAGAAGTGTTAGAAGTAATATATGATACTTTTTATCCAGACATTAAGCTAGGGAGAGGGGATAAAAGTGTTTGACGAGTTTACAACATAACTCCGACAAATTATAACCGATTTAAATATTTATTTTTGCCCAACTTTGTGTAGATCTGATGAATCTGGTTGGAGATAGAGAACAGAACTCCTCAGCGGACAGCAGCGAACACCTCATTTAAGGATTAGCGATACTGAATACTTTATTTATTTTTAGAACTATATAAACTTAAATTGAATGCCACTTCAAAAAACAAAATCAAACGCAGACGAAGTCGCGGGCAATAGCTAGTCGCTTATAAAGAGCAATACTTTGCTCGCGAAGAACACGTGTTGAACGGGCCGTCCTGTGTCTATCACCCTAAGGTGCAGGTGCTTAGCCTTAAGTAAGAGTAGATGTGTCCACTTTACCTTTTTGAAACTATATTTGGCCGGCCGATTGGTACAGTGAGCAGCGACCCTGCTTTCTGGGTCCAAGGCTGTGTGTTCGATTCCCACAACTGAAAACTATTTGTGTGATGAACATTAATGTTTTTCAGTGTCTGGGTGTGTATCTGTATTTTATAAGTATTTATGTAAATTATTCATACAATTTTTCATCGGTCATTGTAAAACATTAATAATAATAAATAAACTACGACAATACACACATCACATCGGGAATAACCCACAACTGGAAACTATTTGTGTGATAAACATTAATGTTTTTTACAAATTTTCATCAGTCATCTCAGAACTTTGGGGCTAGATTGCGATGTGTGTATTGTCGTAGTTTATTTATTATTCTGGGTGTTTATAAATGTTAATGTATATGTTTTTTAAAAATATTCATCAGTCATCACAGTACTAGATGACGATGTCTAGACTGTCTTAGTAAATTAATTAATTAATTAATTAATTTTATTTATATGTGTAGGGTGTGAAATCCTTTCCTATCTAAGCACCACTGACTGTAGTTCCCTGCGGTTATTTTTAGGTGCTACTTAAGCGTAGCTCTGTTAATAGGCGATGGTTCCCACTTACCTTCATCCATCTGCCATCTGCTCCTTCAAATATTGCTATATTGCTCTTACTTCATAGCTCATCATTAACTAGAGTGTGAGATGGTGATACCAAAAAAAACCTGGCTATGTTTGTTGTGTGCTCTTCTTAGACCAAGGCGCGTTTGGAACACTCCTAGCTTTAGTTTTAAGGTAACGAATGCAGTTATCACTATCACTAACATTAGTGTAACATTGTTAATGTATGAACGCTTTATTAGTGCCTGTAATAAGGTCTACATAAATAAAACATTTTTGAATTTTAATTTGAACAAAATAAAAAAACAGTTAAGTTGCTGATTCTTGCATCGCTCTGTGGAAAGCTGGCTTTAGGTGGCAGATGCGAGTGATAAGAAAGTTCGCGTCACATAGTTTATTGAGGCCAGCGATCGACACGTGGTTCACCCTAATTTTTCAATTTGTTATCATAAATTTAATGACAAATTGTATTGCATTGTTCGGTTTAATTACAATTAATCATTATTTGTACATACGAAGCGATGATAGCGCATTGGGTAGGAGGTCGACATTACTTTCGGTGGGCCGAGTTCGAATCCCAGCACGCACCTCTTACCTTTCCAAGTTTTGTGCGTTTCAAGTTATTAAAATATCACTTGCTTCAACGGTGAAGGAAAACATCGTGAGGAAACCTGCATGCCTAAGAGCTCAACATAATATTCTGAAAGGTGTGTGGAGTCCACCGATCCGCACTGGGCCAGCGTGGTGGACTACGGCCTTAACCTCTTTTAATTGTGGGAGGAGTTCCGTTGTCTTTAGTGGGCCGGTAATGGGTTAACGTAAGATGATTATTTATAAAATGTGCCCCAGGGCTAAGTGACCGTCCGAAGTTTATGAACATTTGCATAAAATAAAATTTGAAAAATGTTTAACAACACACAAAAAAAAAAAAAACAGTAACCCAACTGTACGGTACTAAGAGGGCTTGTCGTCATGTTGTCATTCGGCTTAATGTTTTGCTTTACATTAATACATAATCAATCTGGAGAGTTTGTTTCTTCAAAGGCGCTAAAAACTAGAATTGCAGGTTGGATTTTATAAAAGTATTTTGCATTTGATTGATGCCCACTTCTTGAGGTAGATCTAGGGTTTCTACTAGATTTTAGTAGACGTCTGGGAAGCGTACAACGGGTTCCCCGGACGTCCAATAAATCCAACGAGAGGGACATGCCGTGGTGGTTTTTAGTTCGGGTAAACGAGTCCCACATAACCTCTGTCCTGCCCAAAAGGACAGAGGTAGCCATAAAGCTTTTCCACCACGACAAAAAAAAAAAAAAAGGGTTTTCTACTAGATTTGAAATTATTTTTTTATTCCACTACAAGTTAGCCCTTGACTGCAATATCACCTGATGGTAAGTGATGATGCAGTCTAAGATAGTAGCGGGCACGGGGCTAACCAGTTAGAGAGTACGGGAGTCATACCGCTAATTGGTTTCCACGCGACATCGTACCGCAACACTAAATCGCTCATTGGCACGTCTTTGTCGATGTGGTAACTAGCCACATCCAAAGCCTCGCACGAGACCAGACCAGAGAAAATTCTAAAATTATAAATTCCCAAATTGCCCCAGCCGGGTATCGAACCCGGGACCTCCTACTGAAATCACAGCGCTCATCGTTGCGCCAGGGGGGTCGTCAAAACCTATTCATCAGAAAAAAAAAAACAAATGTTTAATAATAACAACTTTACTAATAAGATAGTAATCTAACGAAATATGTCCCATAAATAAAGTTTATTTTTTCGGGATGAAAAGTACTTGGTCACTTTGCAGTGCATTTATGCAAATAAAATTCAAAATTAATTTATTTGAAGTAGGCCTAATATAAGCACATTTGAAACGTCAAGTATGCTGTTTGTAGAAGAACCCGACAAGAAACTCAGCAGTTGCTCTTTTCCAACATCATTTTACAATTTAACAATCTTGTGTGAGATGAAAGCGGAGCGGCTTCTTTCCAGGCAACCTTGTCATTAAGAAATTCATCAATAGTATAATAACCTCGATGTATTAAATGTGTTTTTCTACATTCTTTGAACTTATAATAGTAAATCTAATTAATAATATTGGCACGTCTTTGTCGATAGGGTGGTAACTAGCCACGTCCAAAGCTCGCACGAGACCAGACCAGAGAAAATTCTGAAATTATAAATTCCCAAATTGCCCCTAACGAACCCGGGAACTAATAAATAAATAAATTAAATCTTATTCCTAGTTTCTCACTCTGGAGCCCTGACCACCGGTTGCTTGGGCATTCAAAAGCCCTGAAAACGGAGGGTGGAAGTTTTTTTTTTTTTTTATAAATTTTTAATAGTGTTTTTTAATTTATTCTTAAGCATTGTTAATAATTTAAAAAAAAAAAAAAGAAAAATAATAAATGATAGAAAATCTAATATTACTTTCAGTAGCATGTTGTAAAAGCATATACTCAGCCCCACAAAGGTTTTCTGTACTTTCCTAAACGATATGCTGTTATCACTAATTTATGACCGTTTCTAGTAAGTCGATCAATTCAGTCCGTTCAAAGAAAAACAAAACACCTTCTGCATTAATAATTATATGAGTTCCTATAGGGATTTTAATACTGATCCCCAAATTGTTGATTACAAGTTATTGTAGACTTCTTTATCACATAAACATTCTCTGTTTTTATCTACCTGTTATCAGTGTGAACATAAAGAGTGAAACGTCAAATATACTCACTACTTTCCCAATACTTTATTCCGCCTTATCTTATCGCGTTTACTACAGCCGTAGTAAACAATGTAGTAAGCTAAAAATAATACGGTGACTATATTCGATAATAACATAACTACCTATGTACGCCGATAGTATATATTTTGTTATTGTAGTATATCTTGCTGTATGAATAATATGATAAAAAAAAACACTCAATTTGTTCAAGTAGCAAATTTTTATAAGGTTGCCTGGAAGAAATAGCTACTAAGCGATAAGGCCGCCTTTTGTACTTTTGAAGTTTCTTCTTGTTGTGTCCATTGTATTTCTTCTATTAGTGGTGTACAAATAAAGTGTATTTATAAAAAAAAAATCAAATATGCCGCGTGGCGTCCTCAGCAACACTCCAGGAAACACTCGGCGACCTGGGCGGCCTGCTAAGCTTCTTGAGTGAGCTCGGCTGGCTGGAGTGATCCAGCGGGGAGCCGCATCAGTGGCCATACGTACAACGGACGGTTCTAAACCAACCAAGTGCGAAAAAGGCCCAAGAACAGAAGAAGAAGAAGAACATGCCGCGTTGTAACGGCATATCAGACATATCAGACATATACAGTTGTCACCCCCTCCTCTTCCTGCGGGTGTCGTACGAGGCGACTAAGGGAATATAACGGAGAACGGGCAACATCGTCTTCTGTGCTACTACTACCATCTACTGCGATCACCTACCCGTCTGCCCAGCGTGTTCCCTATGCACTAACCCTCCTTGGGAGAAGCCATAAGTCCAGCAGGTGACTGGTTATAGGCTATGCAGTGGCGTGCACTTCATACAAACACAAAAGCACTGCCTACCCTAAAAAAATGGTATAACTCATAAAGCCGAAGGATTTATTTTCCACCTTTCTTCTAAATGCATACCTTGGCTAAAAACCCTGTGCTCGCCCTGTAGGCTGTTGATAATACTGACATTAATTTCTGATGTCGGATGTGGACCCTTTAAATGCGATGGATTTCTATTTAGGTCAACTATTAAAGAAAAAATATTTGGTGGATTGCAAACGCATATATTAATGAAATTGAGGGTAGATAAATAAACACCAGACATTTGACTTCTGACGTGTCTGTCTCTGTGAATCTGTTTTCTCTCGAAGTATTCGCTCTATTTCACCCCTATATATTCATACATAGTACCTCACTCCCTCATTCTTTTCCACGCACACATTTTTTCTAACCTTGTCTCCATTCAAGACCCTCGCAATGTGAACCCTGTGTTTTTTCCATCTAAGTGAAAGACGTTTTGGATTGTGAACGCGTGCATTCGACATAACGAAGTGTAATCCGAACTAATGAAAATAAACTCTCAAAAACATAAGGACATTATGACATTATATACTTCTAGGTGAAGTTTCACGGTGACATTTTGTGTCTCCGCTTTGGTATCAAAAATTCATAGAAGAACTTTTGTGAGCTGTGGCGGGTGAGTCCTTTCTCCATTTTTCCTTTCATCTTATCCTGAACCGAATGCTAATTCACTTCTTGGGACGTTAAAACAACTTAACAGAAAATACAGTCTAAAAATAATACTATCGAATTAATTACAAAACGTATTTGGAAATATGATATATATCTGAAGTTCCAACAGTTTTATCTACCGACTATATTACAATAATATACTACATATATAAACAAACTAAATGCGTCGAACAAGTGTGTATCTATAATTTTCTTAAATTTGACATTTTGTTTCTACGCGACATAATACCGGAACGCTAATTTGCTTAGCGGCACGTCTTTGTCGGTAGGGTGGTATCTAGGTAGTACCTAATAGCTTTACACCACGTACCCAAGAACTCGTTGTAATCGTAGCTAAACGGCATTCAATAAGAAATCAAGGTTCTGACTCATCTAGCTCCACATGTTATTCAGCGACCTATATTACAGAGATTGTGAAAGCGCGGTTCTCTGATGTCTATCCCCAATCCCTATTAACAGATGACGTCAGGCTAGTCGTGGAAAAAATAATTAATTATCTATGGCAGCGCATGTCGCCGCTCACGAATTTACTGTACCGGTGACAGAAAAAGTATTAACACCTTCAAACCTATTTAGTAGCCGTGGAGCTTTTTTTGGTGGTTTTTTAAATCTCACACACACACACAAACACGCACACACACGGAAACATACACACAAACACACACACACACACACACACACACACACACACACACACACACACACACACACACACACACACACAAAAACACTAATATATTTACAATGGAGTTTATAAATAAATAGACATTTCCCAATGTCATGGTAGAATGAGAGAATGTGCTGAAAGTTGCGTAACCTTGCTACGATATTTCTAATAACAAATTATATGTATTTCCTGGTTTATTATTTTATATATTAACATACTTCGTTCACTACAAAGTATATATAAACACATATACATACAATGATATTTGATTGTTCCCTTATGAAATTATTGTTATCCTATGTAAATTTAATTGTTTTAATAAAATTTTTTCTTCAATCAAAGTTTATAAACAAGCAAATAATAAAAAAATCTTTTAATTCAGTATAATCAATAAGTGATAAGTAAAAATTAACCAACGGTGTATTAATAAACACCCTATAGCAAACGCGAACCGTGCGGTGCGGCGAATTTTAATATTTTAATAATTACATTCTGATTTAATAAATAAAAATCATAAACATACATGCAATGTTTGAAAAAAGTCAAGTAAACCTATTAAGTTTGATTAACTATTTTCGAGATTTGTGAATAATAAGATGAATGCATTTATGGATATATACTTCTATACTATTTACTTATAATAAAGAGGAAGATATGCTGTTTGGTAGGTTCTAGGAAGCATAATTCTCAGCTCGCAACTTCTCGGTCTGCATTTTTACGCTGCGGTTTTATTATATTTTATGTCATTTTATTTTCTTCTCGGTTTTAATGTATTTTATGTAATTTTATCTTCAATAAGATCTCAGCCTTAAATAATAGTTTGTAATTCAAGTGCTGGTAAGACAGCGGGACAACTTATTACTATTATTATAACACTGTATATGTACACCACACCAAGAATATATACCCAGTGGCGTATGCAAAGGGTATGCAGATGATATAAAATTTTGAAAATCTCCGGTACGAGCTATAAATACTTAAGGTTAGGCTTTTATGACTCTTACAATGCCTATCCTTACGTTTTTTATAACTCTAACTGGGAACTTTTTCATTTTATATCATCTGCATACCCTGTGCATACCCTCTATGCACGCTACTGTATATACCTACAAGAAACGAAAAAAAAGGAACATTAAGGAAATAGTACAAAAATATTGGACTTTAGTCGATCTTAAAAGAGTATGTAAAATGTTTATTGAATGGATTGAGGTGCTGGGATCCCTATCCATGTCAAATAAGCAACAATAACATTTTATGTGAAACATTTAATAACTAAAATGTGCAATCGTTATTATCAGGCATATAATATTATTTCATAGAGAAAAAGTTTTTTTTAGTATCGATACAATCTTATGTAGATAAACCTTGCCCTTTACATGATGCTTTTTGGACTTATAGTTTAAGAGATAATATAAATTTAAAGTATTCCGCGATCAGCCTTTAGGTTTTTTAGAACTTATAAGTTAGTCTTATAGTTCTGTGTGGAGTTTAGTTCGGTATGTCCCTTTCAGAGGGCGGGGGGCAGTACTACATAGCCCCCTTAGTCCTTTCTCCCCAATGGATGGAGGTAGCCATAAAGCACAGAACCAATTAAAAAAAAAAAAGGTTAGTTTGGCGGGTACTTTACGCGGTGCTGATCATTTTTGTAAACACCAAGATACTTTGTATGTATACGTTTTAAACTGTATACCCCACGTTTTCGTTTTTCTTTTTAGTTTTCCTAATCGTAAGGTTACCTGGCAGAGATCACTACTTAGCGATAAGGCCGCCTTTTTTATCCTACGCATTCTTTAAGTGTTTTTCTTTCTTTTGTACGGTGCAGTGTACAAATAAAGAGTATAAATATTAAATACCATGGGAAAATCTTTATGTATTTATGGATGTAGATAAACAATTTCACGTTAAGCCCAGTTATTGTAGTGCAGTGTAACAAATAGTGTATTAGTGCGTGCACAGAATTAAGAACATACAGTAACCGCCTACGCGACTAATATTGAAGTATCAAAAACCACTCTAATTTAGTAGTGCTTCAACAGGCGGTTAGCCACTTCAGTCCATTTTGCAGCTGACATTAATTATTTTACCTCTAATGGTCTAAATATTACCGATAAAATGGGAAAAGTTTGTGAGCCAGCACCTTTCCGCGGGTGTGAAGTGAAACGTCGCTGGGTATTTACACGGGTTTTGGCCACAAAGCACTGCATGCAAAAATGGCTGAATGAGGTTTCTGTATGTTTTAAATTCTGTGAGTGCGTGTATCTTCTTTTTACTACTGAAGGTTGGCCCTCAGCTCAGCTTCTTTCGCAATTACGATTTGTTTTTTCTTCCAACGCATCGTTTGCTCACTGTTTTCCATCATTATGAGAGTGAGCAACTGATATTTCTCATATCCCGGACTGTATAAACATAAACAGTAGATACAAAGCTTACGCAATCCGCATACGCATAGCATGAGATACGCTACTTTACCTAATTAAATTTGGGGTTTTTCAATTAAACCTCCCAGTGGTTTAACGTAATTCATAATATTTCCAAAAACTCATTAATTATTTCACAATGATGTCTAATTGTGGACCTTTATGGGCTAATCACTATAAGGATATTATGGTGTTTGTCACAATTTTATACCTCGGAAATTTCAGACTAAACAAGCGGTTGCTCCGCATTCGTGAGCAACAACGTTCAAAGAGGGTGTGGGCATTTTAAAGGGGGTGTTTAAGCTGAATGTTTGTACGGACTTCGTCAAAAGTTTGGTGTCGATGTGTTTCTATAGAAAGTACAAGAAATCCAAATAGGTTGGACTTATTACACCGTCCTAGAACAGTGCTGTTTATTAAAAACTTTACTGGGATGTGCATCAACATATATAATAAAATACCAAATAACATAAAGTCATTAACTTTCACGCCTTTTCAGAGAAAATTATATGAATGGCTTAGCTCTGAAACATTCTACAGCATAAATGACTATTTGCAAATTAAAGTCAAAGTCAAAGTTTAAATGACTAAGTGTTATTATTATTTTCTTTTGATATAAATTAATTGAGCGTATGTAACTATTGTGTACCTAACATTGCATGCCAAATTACTGACAATACACTGTACCCTAAACCAATATGTAAAACCTTACTCACCTGTATTTTGCATTTTTTTTTTAATTTTTTTTTTAAGTACTGATGTTTTTTTATCTATCTGAGTAGTTCTGTGTTCCGGTCTGAGTAAAACATCGTGAACAAACCCCACATGCCTGAAATTTCTTCATGATGTTCTCAGAAGCGTGTGCATATTTAGAGTTGCACTATTTGGAGTAGTAAAGCTTTTGGAGGTCGAGCTCACCCGGGGAAGTACCTACTACGACCATGCTTATTTCTGCCACTGAGCAAGTTTTCTGTATTTCCGTCTAAAGGGCGTGCTTGTCGGCACATGAGGCTCAACACTTACGCCTCAGGTCAATGGACACAGGGCGGAACATAGCAGAACGATTTTCTTCCAAGCCCTGAGCAACTGTCACTCTGATCATAGGCAATGGTTTCCACTTACCATCAGGTGGGTTTGGTACGTCATAATGTATTTTATTTCTTAGTATGTGCAATAAAAAATTATATCTTATTATTGTTGTATAATTATACTAATATTTGAAATCCATAGACAATAACAAAATTTAAAAGATTATAAAACACTCGCTCAAAACTAGCTACGTCCTCTCAGACCACAATGTCTTATCAAACCTTCGCGAGCGAAAATATTTGTTCCATCCTTGTTTTCCAAGTTTAAATTGGATATAAGACTAATTAAAATTATTTTGCGTCTTCTAATTAACAGGAAAATCATTTCATTGGCGAGTTGAACATGTATTTTTTAACTGTTGTAGCTATTATAGCAACTTACATAAGTTTATTAGATATATGCGTAGTTTGTGTGGTTATGCATAAAATATATAGTACTTGTATATCAAAAACCTTATGAAAGCTACATTATATACCTACCGCACTGAATATAACTTATATTATACTTTTATTATCTTAGGCTTTAAAGCAATAATTTCTACTACTTTCTAGCATTACTAATTTTTGTATGCCTAAATATTAATATATATAACAGGAAAAGAGCAAGCTTCACACCTAAGATATGTAATAAACGCCGCTTATGTATATCTGCAGCACTGGTGCCCAAGGTGCTGCCAGCATTTTTAAATTTATGTAGATATCTGCCTCGTGAACAACCCCAAATCGTAGTTTTGCAGTACTCTGATAATGGTACTGAAAGAAAGGAAGCGAAATGGATACACTAAGCAGTACCTGAAGCCCGAACCGAACGCCTTGAAGCATGTTAAGCTGTCGGACCCGAGCCATATACAACTTGTAACCGAATTACGAAATAATGTTTAAGGATGCATACGTATATTTCATAAGGATTCACCCTGTAAAAATATTAAATTAAAAGAAGCATATTTACTATTCTATAAAAACTAATTCAAAACACAAAAGTGTTTACTTATGACAACCCTATTGAAGATAAAAGAACGAAACGCGTATAGTACCTATGATACGCGACGTGACAGGAGTCACATGATCTTATTTTGCACGCGATGTCAGGGCTGTATCTTTCAGTAAAAACTATGGCAGTGGTTTACTCAAAAACTATTAGGTTTTCGGTTGTACAGATAAGTCTCAGAGACAGTACTAAAGCCATTGGAGTATTATTTCGGTTTTCATTTACACTTTGTATACAATCCCACTTACTTACGTAGTGATATGTATTATATCACATGCCTATGACAGACAGAGAAAGAAAGAGTTTTATTTGTTCTTATACGGAGACTTTCCGTGTAACCTGTTAACGATGACAGTTAAAAATACACAAACTATTTCTATCTTTATTTTCTATCTCTACAACAGCGTCATAGGAACAAGTGCGCGATTGTTTATAGCCGCAAAGTGTTGGATATTTATTTTGTTAAGTCGAGTTTTATCGCACGCCTCTGTGGGAACAGCACAGGGTCTCGGATGTAAGCAATATTGCTTATTAACATAACAATAATATATTATCTGTGGCTAAACAACGCTTCCCGAAACAATCCGCGGGATCTGAAAATGTACAATGTCTGAAGTGCTTGTTTCTATATTGTAGAGCTACAAACTGAGCTAGTTTTAACTATTGCAGTGGTGGGAATTCCATTACAATATTAAATGTAGAGAAAGCAATCAAATCAATTAGCTACAACAGTCCACAGCTGGTATCTCCAAGGGAAGGAAAGGACGGTTTGGTGATCTCATTAGATGCTATTAGTAACAGTTGATATTGCTGCACGTTGTCGGTTATAATCCCTTAGTCGCCCCGACAGCCAAGGGGAGGTGGGGGGTGGTAGCAACTATTTTCTGATACGCCGTCACCGTACGGCAATAGAAAGCAATACTTGTATAATATTATTTTACCTAGGCTCAGGGTCGTCAGTGGGCGATGAAAAGAGCTATTTCTTGGAGTACCTTTACGTGATTAAATCAGAGATGAGGACTTGGTTGACTGGCTCATAGAAAGATAGGCTCCAAGTTTTTGGAATGGTCACGCCACACTGCTGAAAACCCTGTTTGTGGACAGGCGACATAAAACAGATCAAAGCGGCAAAAGACTAAGGGACGTAAGGGATTTCATTGGGATTTATAAAAGATTTACAGTCTGTTTACATACATCGGTAAGGATGATAATTGACTTATATCTTTTGAGCATTTATGGTTAAGTTACAGGTAGCAGAAAAGCAGTTAACACCACTACTCATACTTATTAAAATAATGTACATTTTTTTTTGGTTCTTGAAGACGAAACACCACTACTCATACTTATTATATACTCATATTATTTTTGGTTCTTGAAGACGAAATGAATGTTATATTTTACCAAGACTACATTACGAAGTTGCTGTATTAGGTACAGCTGATAGCAAAAAGTTAATTATTACTAAGTATCTGTGTAATAATATTTTCCAAATTATTCTCACGTTATTTCTCAACGTTATAACGTTTATAACATGGAAGATTATAGCAAAAAATCTCACATAAAACACAGGAAACTAGTTACATAACCTTGCAGTGTGGTGGCCACATGTCTCCTAGCTAACCTTGGAGGCTATGTGGGAACGTTTACTGCGGAGTCATGCACTACGGTATATTCATGTATGCGGCCAAAATGTAATTGTTTAAATTGCCTACATTTATCAGGTACCTACTAAACAGTGATAATACCTACTAAATAGCGGGTAAGCTGTCGGCTTCCCTTTCGCGTGGACCAAGATCGAACCCCGGCATGCACTTCTAACTTTTCGGAGTTATGTGCGTTTTATAATTTTAATTACGGTTTCTTATTAATCCCGAACCGTTTGTTTTCCTGAGATAAAACGTAGCTCCGTCTTTTAAACTAATTCTATGACAAAAATACAGTTGATGTTTTGCTTAGTTAGGGCGTTAAGTAACAACAAACAAACATACTTGCGCATTTATAACATTAGTGAGGTGTTATTACCAGTGATTCTACATTCACGTTTTACCGATGTACTTAACTTTAGGAAGAAAATACTCCGTAAGATTACCTGAATGTTATCTGTCACTGTTACAAGTCGAAATGCGTGTTGGTTATGATTTCAAAGTCATACATAATTAGGGCACACGTCTCCCACTTAGCCTTGGACGCTGTGTGTGAACACTCTAGTGCTGTCTAGCTACGCACCATGGTATATTATGCGCTTATGTTACCAAAATGGTGTTTCGAAACCATCTCTGTTTGTATTCATTTGATACTTTGTAGTCATTGAATTAAGAACAAACAGAATCCTCATTCAGCCATTATTGTATGCAGTGCATTGTGTCCAAAAACAGTATTGGATAGAAGCAGGCCTTACTTTGCGGAAATCCATGATATATCATGAAAATTCCCGCGAAAAGCAGGAGAATCTGTATGGTGTAAATTATAATTTCTTCAATCCTTATACCTCCACACCAAACAGATCTTCGGCAATGTACCCTCTATGCAAGTTTCGCTCCGAAACCGGAGCACCCTCAGTAGATGTTGACTTTACAATGAATAATTGATAAGATATCTTTATATATATATTTTTTGTGTGCGTGTGCCACTGAACTCCTCCTAGACGGCTGGACCGATTTGAATGAATTTTTTGGTATACGTTTGGGTGGTACCCTGGATGGTTTCGATTCACAAATTAGCGCGACAGATGGCGCTGGAGTCCGCTAGTATATATATAAAAACAGTAAAAACCGCTATATATCCAAAAACAGTAAAAAAGCTCCGAGCACGTTTCACTTTACACCGCGCAACATTACACGTCAAATAACTACTGTCATCTGCTCAATGTTATAAAGTTACTCACCGTTTGTTCGAGAAACCATTAAAAAATGGAGTGGTTTTTGATGCTTCAATATTAGTCGTGTACACGATTTCTCATTGTTCTTAATTCTGTGTTTGTTTTTATGAAATCTGGCTCATGTATGTACTTAAATTAATATAAAGATTTGTCTGGTTGTCTGGTTGTGTCACGGATTAAAGCAAATTATTTCAAATCGTTGGTAGATTCATTACAAACAGCGAGACATGACTTTCCAAAAGTGCTCATAAAGGAGGCTTACTTTTTGAACTTAAATTTAATGCTGAGATATTTGAAGATTGATGGCCCAGTGGGTAGAAGCTCGACTTCACTTTCACCACCCCTC
Organism: Pararge aegeria; assembly: GCF_905163445.1. Taxonomy (NCBI): domain Eukaryota; kingdom Metazoa; phylum Arthropoda; class Insecta; order Lepidoptera; family Nymphalidae; genus Pararge; species Pararge aegeria. Next base: position 4,502,704 of record NC_053181.1, read on the forward strand.
CTCTCTCCTCGGTTGTCGTACTGTTATAGCGGAAAGTTCGGTGTTTATAAAATTTCGGTGTAAAAAAAACACAAACTGATCTTAACACCACTTTATTATGTATAATCTACATTAACCACTTTACTATTTACTTGGGTTATACTTGTCGCGGAACCCTCATACCTCCTTGCTGAAAGCCAACCGGCAGGAAGCAACTATAGGGCCGTAGTTGAGCAGCAATTCGACAAAACAATAAGAACTATATGGTAAAAAGTATCGATTCTATAGGCCCATATTGCTGATCGACAATTAAATATAAATAAATAAATATACTACTACAATACAGACATCGCAATCTGACCCCAAAGTAAGCGTAGCTTGTGTTTTGGGTACTAAGATGAGTGATGAATATTTTTATGAATAATATACATAAGTACTTATTATATACAAATAAACACACAGCACTGAAAAAAATTCGTGCTCATCACACAAACATATTCCAGTTGTGGGAATCGAACCGACGGCCACTCAGAAAGCAGGGCTGCCCACTGCGCCAGTCGGCCGTCAATATTGACATGAATACGGAAATAGCAAGTCAGCAATATGCGGACAGTAGCTAGGGTTATAACAGTACGTTACGGAGAGCGGGCAGCGTACTCTGTGTCATACTAACCAGTGCTAATATTCCTGGTGGAAAAGGTCTTTAGTCCACCAGTGGACTGTTATAGTATTAACTAGTTTCTAATTAGTATACTTGATACAAGATGCGGTCAATTAAATTTTGAAACCACGTATAGATGAAGTACTATGCTAGGTATGATTTCGCTATATTTAACCACACAAAATAGTAGCCCCCGCGAGGATATAGAAATTCCCCGCTGGCAAATATTTTTATTAATGAAAAATTTGTTTGCTGTTTTTTGCGGTTAATGTTGGCAATGTTTTCATGATTATCAAATTATAACGAGTGGGGAAGCCCAAAAAATACCTGCAAATAATAAGTTACCATACCCAGTAAATTATATATAGGTTTTTCTAGGTATGGGAAACCACATGACAAATAGTTATCCTACTATATCCTGCTGTATGTATTTTAGTAATATTATAAATGTGAAAGTGTGGATGTTTGTTACTCAATCACGCAAAAACGCCTGAACGGATTTGGATAAAGTTTGGTATGCATGCAGCCTTCGACATGGAATAGAACATAGGCTTCCTTTTATCCAGATTCCTCAAGTAGTTCCTCAGGTAAATTCGATTTTTTTTTACGAGCTAAGCCGCGAACAGACATCTTTGTAATTCGGTATGCATGTCACCTATGCTATGGAAAAGGACATGTTCTTTCTATACCGATCTCTCAAATAGTTCGCGTGAAAATTCGCAACGTGCGAAGCTTTTTGAACCCAATTCTGAAGTCCACGCGGAAGAACCGCGACTTCTTCCGCGTGGACTTCAGAATTGCAGAAGCTAGTTGATGATATGTGGCTTAGCCACGTCCATAAAATCAAATTCCTACCATTCCTACCCCTTAGCGAAGCGTTGAGCGCTGTTGATTGAAGTAGAGCATCTGGAGTAGGGGTAATTTGGGAATTTACAATTTCTGAATTTCCTCTGTTCTTCCACCTTGCTGACAAAGCTAAGCGATTTTGCGTTTTGGTACGATGTCGCGTAGAAATCGATTAGGGGTATAGGCGTAATGTAACGTCCATACTCTTAACGGGTTAGCCCGTAACCATCTTAGATTGCATCATCACTTACCATAATCATATGAGATTGTAGTCAAGGGCTAACTCGTAGTGGAATAAAAAACCTAGATACTTTCTTACTTGGTTATTTAAGGTTGTGGAACTTAACGTTTCCCAGTTCTGTTAATTTGTTTTGTCATCGAAACTTTTTGTGCACCCTTGAAAGTTTCCTGCTGAATATTTTTAAGAATAAATCAAATTCAAATTCAGATTCAAAAATTCCTTAGTATAGCAAGGCACGTATGCTTATTTAATAAGTAAATGATTAAATCATTAACTGCCACTTGATTCTCTATGGCACTGCAAAATGTACTTTGTGATCATTGTGTAAATAAAAAAAAGTATAATTAGAATGTGTGAAAGAATTAAGGCCCACGTCCGCCCACATTGAAGCAGCGTGGTGGGTTTGAGTTAAGCTAAGCTATAATTCCAATTAATTTAAAATAAAGAGCTAAAGGGTATCTCAGCACAGAACATAATTATCGATCAGTTAATTTTATTACCATGTTTTTGTGCTTGATTGAAATAATTGAATTCCATTTTTCTTTTTAATTCGTGTTTTTTGTGACGTCACACATTTCAATGAAACTCCCACCGCTATGACTAAACTGACGGAACTTGATAAAAAAATATCACAAATTTATACATAACACTAGCTGTTGCCCGCGACTTCGTCTGCGTTTGATATTGTTTTTAAAGTACTCAGTATCGCTAAGCCTTAAATGAGTATAGTAGTATATATATAAAATTCAAAATTTCAAAATTCAAAATTCATTTATTTCAAGTAGGCCTAATATAAGCACTTTTGAAACGTCAAGTCTGTCTGTTTGTAGTGATTCTACCACCGGTTCGGAAGGCAGATTCTACCGAGAAGAAGCCGGCAAGAAACTCAGCAGTTGCTCTTTTCCAACATCAACAGTTTACATTTTGTATTTTAACATTCATTTTTCTATCTTGTGAGGGCTGAAAGCGGAGCCGGATGCTTCCAAGCAACCTTGTCATTAAAAAAATCATCAATTGTATAGTAACCTCGCTCTAATAAATGTGTTTTAACAAATTCTTTAAACTTGTGCATTGGCAGGTCCAAAATCACCTTAGGAATCATATTATAAAAGCGTATACTCAATCCCACAAATGATCCCTGTACCTTACGCAGACGATATGCAGATGACACTAATTTATGACCATTTCTTGTAAGTCGACTGTTTATGTCCACTTTTTGTTTATAAAGACTAATATGTTGTCTTACCAATACTATATTGTTATAAATATATTGTGAAGCTACAGTAAGTATGCCTATTTCTTTAAACTTCTCACGGAGGGATTCGCGTGATTTAAGTTTATATATTGACCGTACAGCTCTTTTCTGCAATATAAATATAGTTTCGATATCAGCTGCTTTACCCCATAACAAGATTCCATAGGACATAACACTATGAAAGTACGCAAAATAAACTAGCCTAGCTATTTCAACGTCAGTAATCTGTCTAATTTTTCTGACTGCGTAGGCAGCCGAGCTTAGTTTACCCGCTAGTGAATCTATATGGGCACCCCACTGTAGCTTATTATCCAAGGTCACGCCCAGAAAAACTGTGGAAGTCTCTATTTTTAGTGATTCACCATTTATCATTATATTTTTATCAATTTTCTTTACATTTGGTAAGATAAATTCGACACACTTTGTTTTTTTTGCATTTAAAAGTAAGTTGTTAACTGTAAACCAGTGCGACACATGCGACATAACACGGTTTACTTCGTCAGAGTTATCTTTACTCCTATCAGTCTTAAAAATTAGAGATGTATCATCTGCAAACAATACAATGTCGCATGTTCCACTGACATGGTAAGGTAGATCATTTATATACACTAAAAATAGAAAAGGACCCAAAATCGAACCTTGTGGGACACCCATTGAGGTATTTGAACCCTGAGACTTTGCATCATTTATGCAAACTCTTTGGGTTCTATTGCTGAGATAAAAGGCAACCAAATTTAGTGCAACGTTTAGGATACCATAGTGGCTTAGCTTAAGAAGCAAGGTTTTATGATCAACACAATCGAAAGCTTTAGATAGATCACAAAAAACACCCATGGCGTTCTGTGAACATTCCCAGGCATCATAAACATGTTTTATAAGTTTAGCGCCTGCGTCCGTTGTGCTACGACCTTTAGTGAAGTCATACTGCTCAGGGTGTAGTAAGTTATTTACATTAAAATGATATAAGAGTTGATTTAATTTAATTTTTTCAAATATCTTACTAAGAGCTGGTAAGATTGAGATAGGTCTGTAATTGTTTATATCATTTTTATTACCAGATTTAAATAGAGGATTGAGTTTACTATGTTTCATTAGGTTCGGGAAAGTACCTAAATCAACACATTTATTGAAAATTATGGCTAAAAGAGGAGCAATGACGTCAATAATTTGAGATATTATCTTTACCGACATTCCCCATATATCACCTGTTTTCTTTAATTTTAACAACTTGAAGTTTTTACTGATATCCGATGCATCTATATGTTTGAAATGAAATAAAACTTTGCACTCATTAATGTTGCCTCTTAATAAATTCTGAGCTGCAGTAGGTGAGGAATTTAGTGAATCTGTTAACAAAATAGGAACATTCTGAAAAAAGTTTTCAAAAGTACTAGCAACTTCTGTATCAATAGTTACCATATTATTATTAATAATTAATTCAAAATTTCCGTCTCGAGATTTAGTTTTCCCAGATTCATTATTAACAATTTTCCAGGTTGTTCGTATTTTGTTTTCAGATTTTACTATCCGATCTTTAATGTATAGCGACTTAGCTTGTCTACAAACATTTTTAAATGTTTTGGAGTAACTTTTTACATATTCAAGGAAGGTTGGAGTCTGATTGTATTGTTTTTCATCATATAGCTCATACAACTTATCCCTGCTTTTGTAAATGCCTATTGTCGCCCAATCACTAAACCTCATTTTTTTATTAGAATCTATGTATTTAAAAGTAAATACTTTATTAAATGCACTTTCTATTTCATTGAAAAGCGTACGATAAAGATTGTCGGGATGACAGTTTTCAAAAAAGAGAGCAGGAATTTTGGCTGATATTTCACCTTCAAATCGCGTCAGTTTACTCTGAGTTATCGGCCTGTACTTAACAATATGTTTATTTCTATTTGTACCAACAACAGTAATTTGTTGGCCACAATGATCTGACCTTAAATTGTTTAATATCGATTTACCTAAGATATCACAGTTAAAAAAAATATTACCTAAACAAGATGCTGAAGTTGCTGTGATTCTAGTAGGTTCATCGAAAGCATTATTCAAATTAAAGCATTTAAATAAGTTTAACAACCTAGTCGTAGTAGTATTATGTAATAAGATATCAACATTGAAATCCCCGCATACTATTACATTTTTAGTAGACATACACAATCGCTTAAGGACATCTTCCATTACATCCTCGAATTGGTTGAAATCACCTGAGGGGGGATGGTACACACACACTATTATAAAACGCTCCAGCTCCACACAAGACAGTTCAATTATGCGCTCCACAGAAAGACTAACTATATCTTTTCGCTCCTTACATGTTATATTATTGCGTACAAAAATTAAGGATCCACCATGAATAGCAGTCTTTCTAAAGAACACACTTGACATTTTGAAGTTATTGATGTTAACTGCTATTTGTGCTCCAATAGTGAGCCAATGCTCAGTTATACACAATATGTGTATATTGAATTTCTCAACAAACAGTTCTATTTCTAATTCTTTGCCGGTGAAGCTCTGTATGTTTTGATGTACAATGTTCATATTACAGAGCTTCCCCGTTGTCTCACTGTCTAGTTTAAATAACTATTTATTATAGTACTAGAACAAGTACTAGGGTCAATATTAAAAATATTGGTGGTACTTGAAGTACAATATGTAGAGGTGTCAATAGACTTAGTTACAATACTTGTAACAGTATCATTTAAGTTGTAAGCTAGTAAAGATGCCAAGTGATGCTTACTTTTCTTAGATAAAATTAAACTATCTCTAGACAATAGGGATGACATGGATTTATTGATGTCAAAATAAAAAACTGCGTCACTATGACGGCATGTCAGGTTATAAATTAATAAATTTAAATTATAAATATGTTCATTCTGCTTTGAACTAAATGTGCCACAGTAAGGAAAGGCACACATAACGAATTTACATTGAGTTTTACTATGTAAAGCTAGTAATTTATCAATGCATCTTATAATTTGATGCTTTTTGACATTCAAACTGTCTCCTATTAAGAGAACAACATTTTTATTTACATCTAAATAGTCACTATTCAAACTATTAATAAGATAATCGAAACTAGCCCCCGGTGAACATCTATTAGTCACTGAGTGATCAAGGTAATGGTTCATAATAGGTCCAAAACCTTTACCTAACATGTCGGAAAATATAATTGTCTGTTTTTCAGGCATACTTTTTAATAAAGGTGAAGGGTCTGGTATGACAGTTGTGCACTGCTCCAGGCATGTTTCTAATTGGTTGGAAGATACTGTATCACATAATTTTAGGTTAGTCATAGGTATCTCATGAGTACAGTTACATTTATTTGCTAAAGACTCAAAGCGAGCCATAACATGTGACTGTCAATTAATTATAGACAAATAATTTGCAATAAAATAAAATTGCGACTATAATTAAAGATCTAAGCTATCCTATCTCTTAAGTTGGACCAGACTGCTCACGGTGTGCCCATTTAATTTCAAATCGGTTAAGTAGTTTAGGAGTCCATCGCGGACAAACATCGTGACAGGAGATTTATATATATTAAGAAGATTATGAAATAGCTGATTTGTTATTTTTTAGATACAGGTAGGCACACCGAGTTTTCGTAATTGGCCCATTTGCATGAATGTTTCTTTGTCCTATGTCTAACATAATTGTGACAATGCAATCAAAACTACTTGGAACATAATTAATGAGGAGACGGGAAGAGTAACACCACGAAATATTAACTTTAAACTGAATGTAGATAATAAGGCCTTAACAACAGATTTCGAGGTGGCTACTGCTTTTGAAACCTTCTTTACCAACATTCCCGTCTCCACAACAGAATCATTAAACTCTTCACCAGATATGGCTCTCTCTCTATTGAAGGAAAATGTGCCTGAGTGTAACCATTCTTTTAAATTCACGCATGTTAGTGGCTCTGACGTTATTAAAGCCTTTAAATTATTAATTAATAAAAAAACAAATGATCTTTGGGGCATTTCCGTAAACGTTGTCAAATCATTAATTGATATTGTTGCACCCGATTTAGCCTTAATATTTAATAATTGTATAGATTGTGGTGTGTTTCCTGACTTAATGAAACTTAGTAAAATAGTTCCATTGTTTAAATCGGGTAGTACTTCTGACCCCACTAACTTTAGACCAGTATCCGTACTACCCACTTTCAGTAAAATCTTTGAAAAACTCATTTTAAATCAATTACTTTACCATTTTCATAAGTATAATTTACTTCATATTAAGCAATTTGGTTTCACACGGGGTCGCTCAACAATCGACGCAGGTGTTGAGCTAATACAAAACATATTTGAAGCCTGGGAGGAGTCACGTGATGCACTTGGTGTGTTCTGTGACTTATCTAAGGCGTTTGATTGTGTTCAACACGAAACGTTAGTTAGGAAACTACACCACTATGGAATTCAGGGTGTAGCTCTAGACTTAATGAGTAACTATCTACGCGATAGAATTCAGAAAGTCGACGTGAATGGAAAACGGTCTAATGGATCAGTTATGAAAATAGGTGTCCCACAGGGGTCTATATTAGGACCATTTCTGTTCCTTATTTACATTGATGACCTTCCTTACCTTGCCAAGGATAAACACGGGATAGTTCTGTTTGCCGATGATACATCACTGACTTTTAAAATAAATCGACGTGAACTAGCTTTTGACGACGTAAACAACTCTCTCGCTAAAGTGGTACAGTGGTTTGAAGCTAATAATTTGGTTCTTAACGGGAAAAAAACCAAGTGTATAAAATTCACTTTACCTAATGTTAAACACGTGAAAACCACTGTACTACTTAATAATGAGGAACTGAAACTGGAGGATACGACAGTTTTTCTAGGAATAACGTTAGATTCTAAACTTCAATGGGGCCCTCATGTAAATAATTTATCGAACAGGCTTAGTTCTGCTGCCTATGCGGTAAAGAAGATACGCCATATGACCGACGTAGAAACTGCTAGACTGGTATATTTTAGTTACTTTCACAGCATTATGTCATATGGAATTTTACTTTGGGGTAATGCTGCTGATATTAGCACTATTTTCGTGCTGCAGAAGAGGGCTGTTCGTTCTATCTACAAAATGGGTCCGAGAGAGTCATTGAGAGATAAATTTAAAGATTTTAAAATAATGACAGTGTATAGTCAGTACATATTTGAAAATTTAATGTACGTCCATAAAAACATTTCTAAATTTAAGAAAAAATGTGACTGCAATAATTTAAACATTAGAAGTAAGAATAAACTTACAGTGCAATATACTAGGTTACACAAAATTCATAATTCGTTTAAAGGAAATTGCATACAATTCTACAATAAACTACCAATTGACATCTTGGAGATGTCTCTTAAAAAGTTCAAAGTTTGTATTAAACGTAAGCTTATAGAAAAGTCCTATTATAGTATAAAGGACTACGTAAACGATAAAAAAGCTTGGGTGTAAATTATTGCTCTAACCAGGTTGCTCTTCTAATAATTTAAAATGACATTGTGAGATGGCGATAACAAAAAAAAAAAAAGAAAACACCCGGCTAAGTTTGTTGTGGGCTTCTTCTTAGACCGGGACGCGTTTGGAACCCTCGTAGCTTTAGTTTTAAGTTTACGAATGTGGTTATCGCCATCATCTCACTACCGTGTAATTCTTATGTACGCATCAAAAGTGCCACCTGTGGGCCTACTTGAATAAAGATATTTTTGACTTTGACTTTGACTTTGACTTTGACATTGTTCACCATTATAATTACCTTTATCTTTGCTTATAAATGCGTGCTTCTCGTTTTTTCTGTCCTCTTGTGTCTGTGTGTTTAATTCATGATCCCATTAAATGTAAAATTTATCTAAAATAAAGATTTTAATTAAGCTTTACGATCCACTCCGCGAAGAGTAGGAAATTCTGTGATTGTTAAGTCAGCAACACGGTCTCATCCAATATTTCCTAAAAGTTTTGATCCCAGAGAAAAGCAATGAGTGTTCATCATTTCGAAAACTGAAATACCTCATCGGCATCATCTTTATCAACCCATAACACGGCAGATCTCGCGACAGCAATGCGACAGGCGTGAAACTTGCAATCACTGCTGTCAAACGTCACTTTTCCATACAATAAATAAATAAAAGTGACGTTTGACAGCAGCGATTCCAAGATTTACGCCTGTCGCAAGCCTGTCGCGAGATACGTAATCACCCTGCAGGTCTCCTCACAGAATGAGAAACGTTTAGATCAGACTTCACACACCTTTGGGAATATTTTGCAGAACCCTCACGCATGCAGGTTTCCTCAAAAGTTTCCATTCACCGTTAAAGCCAGTATTAAAATTCCTTAAATTTGAAACGCACATAAGACCGCAAATTGCGTGCCGAACGAACTCGGTTCTAACCACTAGGCTATCACGCCTATACCCTTACCTAGTTACTACGTTACACCCGAACGCATATAACTCAACTATAAAAATTATTTGGTGGTTGGTGTTTTAGCCTAAGTTACAACTAAACGACACAATGTGCCGACCGATTTGAGGCTGCCTCGACATTGGCGTGGAGCAGAAGCAGCCAATCTGTTTTATTAAATCCATGTGACGTCATCCCCATGATTGTTAGGGAGCCCACAGCTTGCTAGATGAACCAAAGGGATCATTCGAAGTTCTAACCACCAGGCTATCACCACTCTTCCCATCGGCACAAGACCGCCTTTCCAAGCGTTCTATAAAACAATGATTTGAAAGTCTGTATCAGTTTTTAAAATCCTAAAGAGTTCCATTGTTTTCTAAGAGGCGCGGAATGTGTGAGCGCAAGTAGACTAATTGGCTGAATGAGTCTCTTAACGCAGAAAATTTGCTTCATTTCATGTTCCATACATCGCTTGTACTAGTACAATCAAACGTGAGGATTTTATGTTTACCTTTGAAATCTCTTGGCGGTATCGCATTTTGCTGGGATTTTTGTGCTGGTTTCTTACAAGTATATTATAATTACCGTATCAAATCTTTGAGATATCTCTTAATAAGTTCAAAGTTGTCGACTGAAGAATTTATAAAAAAAATAGTTGAAACAAAGCATAACTCGGTACAGCCTACTCAAAAAAAAAAAAATTGGTACTATTTTAATATTTTTGCTTTTAACTAAACGTAATGTTTCAAATCAAGACTTTTCTGCTTAAAGTAAAACCTTGACGCTACTGAACCTAAAGTATGTCATAATGACGCCGAATTCGCGCTTGAACGAAATAATATTTTAAATAAAGACGATTGAATTCTTGAATTCTGGTTGCCAAATTTTATGTGACTTGTACTGCATTAAGCTATACAATTAAGGAGGCGACAACGCTCTTTTCGATACATCCATATCTGGCATTCGCAATGGAGTCTAATAAAAAGATAAAAGTTTCATTTTAAATCTTTGCTACAACTTAGCGTGTACGTATATTAAACACAAAATCAAAAATACAGGGACCTTTCAATTGAACTTTCATTGGGTGCACATAAGCACGCTATCAGCGTTGATCACAAGTTTGAAATTCAGCTTACGTTAATTTGTTATAGTTATTCCTCTACTTACAGCACCATTTTACCTTCGATTTCATAGTGTAGTGTATGTGATTACACTGTCTCGTGTGTTTCTGAGCAATGTTACTACGTCAGTACTACCCGAGCCGCAGGCGAGAGTAGACGTGTGACAGTTGGTCGTGAGCATTGCCGAGCCAGTGACTAGGGGACGCTGAAGTATATATTTCATTATTTACTATTATCAGCAGATCCTACACGTAGCACCTCAAAAAACCGAGGAAGGAATGTGACAGAACAGTCACAGATGAAAATTCAGGCAAACGCAACTTGTTATGGTTTATAAAAATAATATGCATCCATATTTTTCTGACCCATTGGCCAAGTACTTTGCAAGTAGGAGACGTTACGTACAACTTATCTCTTTCGATGCGTGAAATGTTGCTTTTTGGTCAACAACTTTACGAAATGCATCGAATATTTGGAGCTAAGGTCCACAGGTTTATTAAGGATAAATACTTAACGGCAGTGAATGGAGGCAGGCATTTCTGCTATTTCCACAAGACGCACTTGAAAAAAAGTGGCTTAATTACGTTTTATTTACATTCACTTATTTATGAAGCTGTTAAAATGGTATCTGAAGTAAATAATATAATATTTTGAGAGTCAGTTTTTCTTAAGGTCATCCTCATCATATCTACCCACTCGGAAGTCAAATAAAATTTACAGTTATACACCCAGATATTCAAAAACATTCATGTTCATCACACAAAATATTTTGGGGAATCATCTTTCATTACATTAAAAACGCATAAAAATAACTCCAAAAAGTTAGAGGTCGGGGATCGAACTCGGTTCTTCGAAAGGGGAGGCCAAACCACTCGGCTATCACAACTTATGGATATAAAATAGGATAATTATCACTATATCTTATAACTTTAAACGAGCAATTGTTATATTTATATAATTGGAATCTCGGAATCGGCTCCAACGATTTTCATGAAATTGAAAAAATGCCTTCAGTTTTTGGGGGCCGAGTTCGAAAATCCCGGTACGTAGATCTAACTTTTATAAGTTTTGTGCGTTATAAGCAATTAAAATATCACTTGCTGCACAGTTAGGAAACCTGCATCATGCGAGTTCTCCATAACGTTCTCAAAGACATGTAGAGTCCACCATTCCGCAGCGTGCGGGACTTGTGTCTAAACCCTTCTCATTGTGGGGGGAGACCCTTGCCCTGTAGTGGGCCGGTAATGGGTGGATATGATGATGATTTTTGTAAGAAACTACGCTGCGACGTGACGCGTCACTCGCGAAGGTGTAAACAATACAAGCTCGCAAAAGTAATTGCGTGAACTCGTTTCTTCTCCGTTAAGATTAACAAGGCAAACGCTGACTCATTTCCTGTACATAGTTTTAAGAAGCACTTTTCAAATGTCACCACTGACGTTGCGTCACCTCAATTGACGGCCGGCTGGCGCAGTGGGCAGCGACCCTGCTTTCTGAGTCCTTGGCCGTGGGTTCGATTTACACGACTGGAAAATGTTTGTGTGATGAACATGATTGTTTTTCAGTGTCTGAGTGTTTATTATAAGTATTTATGTGTATCATATTCATTAAAATATTCAATAGCTATCTTAGTACCCATAACACACGCTACGCTTACTTTGGGGATAGACGTCCGACAGTTATTCATTTACAACAGCATAATGCGGCAACATGCAAAAAACCAATTTAAAGAAAATTTTACCGAAAGGCGTAGACAAGACAAAATTTGTGGTGTCACACCGTGCCGAACCAGATTTGCTCAGAAACACCAAACTTTTCTTGGCAGATTCTTATATGATGCAGCCAGCAAGGAGATAAATATTCATACTTTGTCAAAGCATAATTGTAAAATAAAGGTTAAGGCCTGGCTTCAAACACTAGATTACGATAAAACGGAAAAGCTATTAAGAATTACCAGATAAAATTTAACCGTATCAATATTTAAACCTATCCTTACACACGCACGCGAAACACACACATGCACAGACACACACACACACACTCACAAACACCCATACACCCACACCTATACACACCCAATTCGCCACACTTATTAAATAATCTATATATTATATCTCAATTCTCTTAACTCAAATAAAAAAAAAAAAAAATTAATTGATTCAATAAATATAATAGTTTGCATATTATCAAAATTAAGCTTAATTTGCTATACTCCGCGATAAGCAGGAGAATCTGTGTGGTGTAATTTATAATTTCTTCAATCCTTATACCCCACACCAAACAGATCTTCGGCAATATACCCTCCACGCACGTTTCGCTCCGAAACCGGAGCATCATCAGGAGATGTCGACTTTACAATGAATAATTGTTAAGTTAGTCTTAACAATTATTAACTTAACTTAAGGATGTTATAAATGATAGGAATGATGAATTATAGATCCCTGTGAAACAATATGAACAGGAATTCAGCTCTCGCGTATGCAACACTATGACGATATTGCGTCATGATAGAAAGGGTTTTTCCTTTCGCAGATTTTTTTAATATCAACATATTATTGCATATATATTTTAACTGTTACCAAAACCAACAGTTCGCCCAGGTGGCCTCCGAGACTTTCGAATCCACTTGCGATATAATGAAAATATTTTATCAGTATGCAAAAAACACATAATCCTTGCTAAATCGAGACCGCACTGTCGACATTCTTCGTATATTTTTATGTAATACAACATTTTTAAAATTAATTCGATACGTAATTTTATTGGATAAGCCTTATTTTCGGCATTCAGAAATTTTAGTATGTTTATATTTGTTTAACATTTAACGCCGGACTTACGTTTGTTCTATATAACAATATGGATATATCGACAAAACACACATCTAAGAAAGTAAGCGCAGCTTGTGTTATAACTAAGAGAAGATACTAACGTGACTGACGAATATAATAAATAATATACACAAATACTTATAATATACAGATAAATACCCAGAAAAATATTCACGTTGATCACACAAACATTTTCCAGTTGTGGGAATCGAACCCTCAGAAAGCAGGGTCACTTCCCACTTTTTTTTGCTTTTTTCGGAAGGACACTTGCCGATAACCTCCTAAGGGGTTGCTACGGCGTCACCGGGGGAGTGGGGCGAGCGCGAAAGCTCGCCATGAGAAGAGCCCCAGGGCTCGACGACATCGGGGGGAGTATGGGAGACGTCGACCCGAGGGTGCCTCCTGCGAGGACTCGGACCTCGGCTCGGTTCGACGTTAATCTGACTGTTGGTGGACTTTTGGACTAATCATTGTTTAGTCCGAACGCCCCCGTGACCGTGGTAAGGATCCACGTCCGGATGACGTCAGAAATCGGGGCCCTCGTCTTCGCCGGCGAAGACGCTGTGAATGTTGCGTGTGTGTGTGTTGTTGGGACACGTTGTCGGTAGTTATTTTGTCGTCAGGGTCGTCAAGGACATGCTTCGGACGTCGCCGCTTTGGTTCGACGTCGGGGACGGGGGCACTTCCCACTGCGCTATCGGCCCTTTAAATATCCTTCTACCAGTGGCGTGCACTTCATACATGCGCAAAAGCACTGCTAACCCTAAGATTAATATATAACTCGTATAGGAGGAGGATTTTTCCTATTTTATGCCATTTTCCTTTTGGGTAATAGTTACATAGATAAACTGATATCTTTTTAAATCGCAGAGGAGCATTCTTAACTTTAGAATTTCGCTAAAATATGAAAAATTAAAATAATTTTCATGTAACAACGTTCAATGATATACGTCGTCATATTTATTTTGTTTGAGATAAGAGGCGTTTTTTTTTAACTCGATTTTTATGTTACCAAATTTAAGGATATTATCATACAGAACGGAAGTTCATCGCCGTAAAGTTTTAAAATTATGAACATACCTACTTGCGCTAATTTCCCTATTAGTTCAAAAAGGCTTTAAATATCTCGTAATTAAATTATAAAACAAAAAATAATGCGATCATCATCGTTGAACTTTAAAGTTGATAACAGCGAATGCTAAGCCATTTTAGAGTTTGTGTATAAGGATATTGGACGTAAAATCGATATTGTCCGTCAAAGGCCAACGTGTAGCTTGAAGCTCTATATTACGTATGTATTAATATCAAGATCACTGGAGTAACGTAACTCCGTGACTATGGTTCGCTAAGCAATTTGCATATTATAACGAGCAGGGTATACGCATCGGGTAAATTAAATGAGGACACTAATTATTATTTGAAAAGAAAATGTGTACCGCTTTTTAGGCATTTATCGCATACTAGAAGTATGAGTTTTGGCATACTTATCGACCTATATTAATAACATTGTAAACGAGTTTAAAAATATATAAATAAATAAATAAATATACTATTACAACACATCGCAATCTAGCTCCGAAGAAAGCGTAACTTGTGTTATGCTACTATGTTAACTGATGAATACAGAAATACTTATAATATACTCATAAACAACCAGACTCTGAAAAATATTCGTGTTCATCACGCAAATGTTTTTCAGTTGTGGGAATTTAACCCACAGCCTTGGACTCAGAAAGCAGAGTCGCTGCACCTTGCGCCAATCGGGCTTTTTCTTAGACCAGGACGCGTTTGGAACCCTCGAAGCTTTAGTTTTAAGTTTACGAATATGGTTATCGCCATCATCTCACTACCGTGTACTTCTCATGTTATGTACGCATCAAAAGTGCCACCTATGGGCCCACTTGAATAAAGATATTTTTGACTTTGCCTTTATTATTTAAGGACAATTAGTGAATGAGTGACATTTTGTACCTACTATTAATTATTATTATATTAATGTTTGTTATTCTGATTAATAGGATCTAATATTATTTATTATTTTTTTCCTTTTTACATAACGTAAGGTTCCGTTTACTCAGTCATGATTAAATTATTTTTATGAAGATATAAAACTTCATATCGCAAAAATGTACTCAATTCAATGCATATTATTTAACTTAAACTAGGTTTGATAAAGAAGCAATTAAAAGTAAAGAAAAACGTTTAAAATAGGTGTCGGTTACAATTCAAGCACATTTTGTCATACCGTAGGTATTATAACTTGCGAAAAGCTCTTATACTCTTATTGGTGTTATGAGAAAATATCACCAAGTTATAAAACCGTTCAATTAAAAGTTAACTTCTGCAACAATTAAATTGTAACCTCTGTAGGTACATTTGTATTTACATAAATACTTACTCTATTACTATGATACGTACATAAACAGTTAAATGGAAAAAATCAATTCAAATATTTTTTTAAGTAAACCGAAAATGTTTTTTTTATTTAACGAAATTTTTTAAAATTTCCACTAATATACAAAACCATGGCTAACCTTAGTATAAAGTAACCGATCATTTCCTACACAACGATTTAGTTTAATCGATATACATCACGTGTTAATTTGCATTCATATACACGAGTATATGAATGCAAAGGTAGGCACATAGCCATTTTATACTTATTTAGTTCCATGAACACAATTATGCTGGAATCACACTGTCAAAACTCACCGCAAGAAAAGAGTGCTTATAAAAGAATAGATTGCACTAGTTGCATCTCTTATCGTCCTCAGCTTTCTCGTATAATAATTATTGTCTCCCTTTAATAGAAGAAAGGTGACAGGTGTAAGGTTAAACTACTTACCCGTGCACCTACCGGCTGCAGCCACCACTGGGTGCAAGGCGATTTCGTATTTACCCTTACACCCACTGCGTTAGGGTAGTAATATAACATGATACCGAAGGTAATATTAGATCTACCTTTGCCTAAGTTTAAACAATTTATTAAAACACATTTAATAAATCGTGGTTACTACACGATTGATGAATTCCTAAACGACAAGGCTGCTTGGAAGCAAGCCACTCCGCTCTCAACTCTCACAAAACAGAAAAATTCTAAAGATTGTTAAACTTTAAAATGATGTTGGAAAAGAGCAATCTGCTGAGTTTCTTGCCGGCTCTTCTCAGTGGAATCTGCCTATCGAACCGGTGGTAGAGTCACTACAAACAGACTTCACGTTTCATAAGTGCTTATTAATTAGGCCTACTTAAAATAAAGGAATTTTTAATTTTGAAAAATATGTCAATATATCGTATCGATAAATTAATAAGAAATATTTAAATATACATCGTGCCTTATTAACGTTAATAAATTATGTAGCGATTTTATAAGATTTATTTGTTCTTAATTCCATTACAAGTTAGCCCTTGACTGCAATCACACCTGGTGGTGGTTATGGTGCATATGAGATGGTAACGGGCTAACCTGTTTGGGGTGTGGTATATGAAACCCATATCCCGTAGGTAGCTGAAGCATCCCACCAGACAAGATCAGAGAAAATAAATAAATTATAAACTCCAAATTGGTCCAGCCGGGATTCGAACCCGGGATCAGACAAACTTATAAGACCACATCGCTCACCTCTGCGCCAGGGAGGTCGTCAAATGAAGCTATTTTGATAAAAAAAAACAATACAGCTTTATTTTCTTTTTTGCTTTGACCATAACGTATCAGACCTCTAGGCTTGTAATGAAACATGGTCAAAGTGAATTAGAAGTAGTAGTCGCCTACTGGTCGATATTCGTCCATTTTTTCGACAGTAATTATTAATTTAAATTATTAATTTGAACATTATTAAAACTGTAGCCTGCTCTTTAAAAAAATATAATTTAAAAATTTAATAAAAATCGTATATTTATATATATATATACGTAATACGTGTATGTGTTAAATACGTGGTAGTGTTTTTTATTGATTTAATGTATGTTTATAACATACATTAAATCAATAAAATTATAATCATAATTTAAAAAAAAAGGTGTACAAAGTTTTTGCTTCACGTATTAATATATATGTATAGACTAAAGATAATTATATTTTTGAAACGGTGCATCATATATATTGCTTACGTACAACCGTACTAAATGCTTTCCTCCTACAAATGACTCAATGAACAAGATATCTACTTGCTAAATAAAATTCCGTATATTATACATTCGTAATGCCTACAAATCTATAAAATTACGCTTGTGTCATATTTTTATAATGACCGCTGTGACATGACGACCACGACACGACAGCGCTGTTGGTAAGTTGTGGTATTTCGGATATTGTTTTTCTCAGGTCCAACCAATGGTCTCAACAATGAAGGTTACCTGTGCTGTAAATTTTAAAAGTAAGTGCACCAATTCGCACTTTTCCAACTTGGTGGACTCCGTTGTAACCTTTCTTACGCTTAGAGGGGAAGTCTGCCCTGAACTGGGACGGTATTTGTTGATAATGATGCAGATGATGCTTTATTATTTATTTATTATTCTTAATAGTTTTCAAAAAATTATAATATATTTTATCTTTAGGCTGAAATTTTTTGTTTATCTTTTATTAATTGTCAAAACTGTACTACCACGCACACGCAATACCTGTTTCATAATTACCAGGTAAACTGGGAGAAGATTCCACATGGCAATAAGTTTGCTATCGTACCTTATTGAATGGTGTGCAATAAAGATTTAAAACAAACAAACAAAAATTATGGCAGTGGGTATTTTGATATAAATACGGGTGCACTTTAGATAACTTCAGTCTTGTATGAGACTCAAACGATGAAAAAATACTTAAGGGTGCTTTAGTTGTTATCACAATACAGAATTATCGCATCATAGTTTATTCTATAAAAATATGAATTTAAATATTTATTAACACAAATAGCTGTTACAAAATGCAAATTTTAATATCAAATCAAAATGGATTTCGATGTGCTCTTATTTGTTATTATCTTATTTAATAACGCAACGTTTTCGTATCGTATAAATAAACCTTATTACTAGTAAATTGAAAGCTGTAATTATTATAATGTACCTAAGTCTTACTCACGAGGAAGGGCAAAGTTCAAAACTTGTGATAAATATGTTTCATAGAATAAACTATGATGCGATTGCTCTGTATTGTTTGCACCATGTAAAAAGAGTTATTATTGTCTATTTTTGACGATCTCCCTGGCGAAAGGAATCATCAAATTCGAATTTAAATTAAAAAAAAAAATATATACACGAAGGCCTATCACTGGCACGTCATTATTACATCATTATTATTAATCTATTATACCGTCCAAATGGCACTCCTCTCAGAATTATAAGAGTTTAGGCCGTAGTTCACAACGCTGACAACGTGCGGATTGTTTGACTTCACATGCCTTTGAGCACGTTATGGAGAACTCTCAAGCATCCAGGTTTCGACACCGTTAAAGCTTAAGTGAAATTTTGATTCATTATTACCGGCCCACAACAGAGCATGGGTCTCCTCCCACATTGAAAAAGGGTTAAGGCCGTAGTCCACCACGCTGGCCCAGTGCGGATTGGTGAACTCCACACACCTTTGAGAGCATTATGTAAAACTCTCAGGAATGCAGGTGTCCTCACGATGTTGACCTACAACGTTAAACAAGTGATATTTTAATTACTTAAAACGCACATAACTTAGAATAGTTAGAGGTGCGTGCTGGGATACGAACTCGGTCCCCTGAAAGTGAAGTCTAGCTCCTACCCAATGCGCTAGCACCGCTTCGAAATTTTAATTACTTAAATTAAAAACGCTCATACCTCCCCCAAAAGGGAAGCCGAACCACTAGCCTAACCTAACCTTTTTGTTTTTTCGTGGGGAAATCCTCATTTCTTCGGACTCGTACCGACTAAAGCTCCACGGTTTTACAACCACTCAGCTGGTGGCATGGCTCGGCCACGAGAACGCTTTTGCACACATTTCGATCGAAGATCCTTATTAGTTGGAGGTCCCGGGTCCGATCCCTAACAATATACCGCTACGAACTTAGAGTGCTACGTTAGTTGAGAATGCAGTCAAGGGCTAACTTATACTGATAAAAAATACGATTTTATATACCTAGTATTATTTAACAATCGTAAGTACTAAAATTTTATTATTATTTGATAATGCGGATAAAGTCATAACGGCAATTCAGTGATACAAAAAATAGAACAAAAAACAGTCAAGTTCGAGTGATCCTTTAACTAATAATGTTCTTAGTAGCAACCGGTAGAGCTGTAAAATATTACAGTAAAAAATATAAACAAACGAATTACATTAATTGCAATAATTAAGTATAAACTTTAATAATTTTATTCCACTTTAAGAAATTTTACCTGTATATTACTTGTACTTCGTATTAATTACTGTTGCCTAATATGGAATCTTTTTAATAGGAAGTAATTTCGTATGATTACATTGATAATTAATATCTCAACTTACCACCACAGTTCCATCAAAGGATGTGACTTTTGTCGAATGAAATAATGTCTATCTAACCACAGAGGATAAATAAAAAGTACATATATCTAAAAGAAGTAATTTTTTTACTTTTAAAAAGGTTTTTTTTGTATCTTATGCGGCACAAAACAATTTTAATCATTCAAATAAGAATTCAATTAAATTTTTGTTCCTATGTCTTTTATTTGTACCAATTGGCCACAAGGTACTTCGCCAATGTCTTGTAGATGGAAAAGGCACGTGGACGGCACATGATCGGTGATCGGTAAAATTACAAAAAAAGCTATTTTGAATATTATGACTCCAAAATTTACATTTTGCCATGACAAATGATGACAAATGATGTCTGCGTTCAGTAACGTCCTAGTTTGGCTCAGATACAAGCATATTAGGAGTAAATAGTAAAATTTACCCTCAAATTTCCTAGTTTTGTAAAAATTGTGTAAAAAGAAATATTTAAAAGAGTATAGTAGATACTCTTTTTAAATAGTTATTTTTATTTAAGTATTATTATCTACAACTGCTTGAAATGGAGTACAATACTTTACTTCATAGTTCGTAAGTACTAGGGTACCAGCGTACTGTGAAGGACAGTATTGAACCATATAAGGCCATAGAAATCATATTAAATTTGCCAAAATTATAAATAAAAATTTAACAAAAAGTGTATACTTTTTGTTAAATTTTTATTTATAATTTTTACTATATGTTTATGTGGTGTACAATAAAAGCGTATTCATTCATTAATTTTCAAACAGAACAAACTATCATAGTGTTTTTCATATTCGTGTAGGGAACACTAATAAGCAATAAAAAAAAATGCAAACCTTAAATGCATGTGTTGACAGCAATCGAGGCCGAACATTTGCCACAAAAAATAACTATTGCAATAGTTATTGAAATAACAATTAATAGTTTCGAATACAATTTCAAGAATGAAGATATTTTTATAGTACATACTTGGTTCTTATTGTTTAGTGCTACTAGCAACCAACGGGCTTGATTTGACGTTGCCTAAAACGTGGCCAACATTTAACGTGAACACGTGGATTTTTAAATTTTAGTTGCGACATGAGTTGAAAACGGTTAGGATAGTGGCTATGATATGTTAATATATTATTTGTGTGTGATTTTTAAACTTGAATAACTTTGAAAACAATTTTTATGAGAATAATAAATATACCAAATATCTTGTTTTTTAACATCAACATAAATGTTTACGAATTCCTCAGTATTTTTCTATCTATCATCACAATGGGTATTGAAGGACGTCCACTGTACATGGGGCTTTTGCAGGGACTTCTATAAACAAGGTCTTGTACTACGAATTATGCTAAACTTGTAAGGGTTTTTGGCACCGATGAATCTGTCTCGTCATCGTTTATCACATTGTAGTGGAATGTGTACGACAGAAATGAGGTAAAGTCCGGCTGGGTTCACTTCAAATTTGATTTGCTGGAATCAGTTGCCTGTAACACTGTTTTGGCAAATCCTTTATCTAATGAGACCAGAAAACTTAATGTCATTTATTAACTGGATAGGCTACTGTGCAAATTAATGTTGCTCTGATGATGGTGCAAGTTCAGAATTGAACAAACCCTCAATTAAATTTAAGAGAAAAAAACTCAGGAGCGGTTAAACCAACGTTACGTTATCCGTTTCCATTTTCAACCTCCTCCAAGCTATGTGCCTCTGAGCTCAGCCAGATCTCGATTTGTTCGAACCGGGGCAGAAAATCATTGGATAAAGAGATGGTCTAATGTAAGTGGACATCGATGGATACAAAAAAAACAGACCATCAGATATAGCTCAGGGAGTTTTAAAACTAAATAGTATAGTTTGTATTGCCGAAATAATTTTCGGCGACACGCCATTCGTGGGCGCATTATTTCTACGGTGTCCCTGAATAATTATATCATACATTTTTTTACGTACAATCATTACAATGGTTTATTACACGCAATTACATATCGGATCACGGACATAATCGTACTCCCACGTTAAGTCGTGCCTGCGCTAAGTACTAAGGATTTATTTTGAAAGTCTTTATGTGTGGTATAAACGCAAAATATGCGCGTTAACTGAGAGTATACACTTAATTGCTTGTATCTGGCGAGAACCGGTTTAAGACTGGTTTTATTATGTTTTAATTAAATATAGTATCTGACTCGTATGTGCTATGCTAAAGTGACTCGTGGTTAATTGATTAAAACTTTCCTCAAGCGATGTAAGCTAGGTACCTAAAGATGCCTTTATATGGCATCAAACAAATAAGAATAATTAAATGTTTATTACAGTCCATACGATTTTATAAATCTACTCCTTTTATTTTCTGTCTCATGGACTTTTGTTTTTGATATTTATTTTTTCTCTTTATTTACAAAAACGTTCAAAACAAAAAAAGAAATAGTAAATATTAAAACCATTGGTTGACCGCTTTGAAATAACCGAACCGACCAAATCGACCGTTAAGTTGTATTGCTTAGTTCTAAAATCTGTGGTCTGTTTTCCATTTATCTGCGGTATCAAGAAAGTCTCTAAGTCTCACAGAACTATATTTTTTTATTCAACTCAAGAAGTTCCGAAAATAATAATAATAGGTAATATTTTTTTTATTGCAGAATAAAATTCCATATTGTTTAGTAACAATATTAACTACCTATGGTATTTTGTAACCTACATTGTATGTTAGTTTCTATAACTAATCTTTATAACTATCTTAAAAAAACTACTAGCGCCCCCTAGCGCTAACATTACTAAGGAAAAAAAAACAATGGACACGACAAAAATAAACTTGAAAAGTAGAATACAAAGGCCTTATCGCTTAGTAGCGATCTCTTCCAGGCAACCTTAGGATTAGGAAAACCAACGGAAACCGATTGGTGGCGTGTATTATTATTATCCAAAGTCATGGCTGTCAAAGTTTTGTCAAATTCTGTTGAGCGGTTTCGAAGATAAGTTCGGATAATTACGCAGACTTATAGACAAACACATAGTATTTATGTATATTTATAAAAAATATTCATCAGTCATCTTAGTATCCATAACACAGGCTACGCTTACTTTGGGGCTAGATGACGATTTATGTATAGCCGTAGCATATTTATTTACTTATTTAAATATATCCTTAATGAGGTAGGTTTGTTTTGAAATCTTGCGCACAGGCAGACCCGCCGGTAAATGTTAGTATGACTTCGCAGCTTCTAAAGTGAAACGTAAGATGTTTTATTCGTAACATTAAAGAATCCTTGCGTCGTTTCCTTATGACTTGAAGTTATTGATTATGTATAGACGTACTAGTCTGCTTTTATAAGTAGAATGCATTGAATCTAAAGTTGTCCATGCTTTGCATTATAAATTACATCTGGTTTCTAACTGGTCAAATTCTCAATGCACAATAGATCCTGTACGTACGTTCCTTATACGTAGAGACATAAAGGGAACATTCCGTAAAGGAATTGCAATAGAAAGAACTGTCTTGAAAAAGAACATTAGCATTATTTAGTTGACGGAATAATTTTACAAGAAGCGATTAGTAAATGTAGAGTAACAGATTGTTTAAAATACTATTCTTGTGAAAATATCTTGTTTGTTGACAATTTTTATAACGAATGAAATCTGTGTGTTTTGTTTATTTCACTTTATGTTTTTACTGGATATATGATAAGACTGCCAATGGATTGACTGGTTGTTGTTGTGAATGATTGTGCAATGGAGGAAGGAAAACCGCCGCTAGATTATGCATGTCTAATTAGGCCGTAACCTATTTAGCTATCACTATCATTTATTTGGTAATTGTGCTCAGTTTTTAATAAGTCCAGTGTTAATTAATGAATGAAATGAGTGGGGCTTTGACTTTCCTTTTGGGAACCGAGTCCCAACCCGGCACTCACCTCTAACTTTTCAGAGTTTAGTTCTTTAATGGTGAAAGAAAACGTCATCAACCTACTTGCCTGAGAGTTCTCCATTATGTTCTCACAGGTGTGTGAAGTTTACCAACGCACACTTGGCCAAGGTACTGAACAACGGTATTGACCCTTCTCATTTCGAGTAGACCCGTGCCCTGAATCGGTTGATAATAATGAATAAGCTAATTTAATCAAGTTCTTTTTTAAATAAAGGTACCGAGGTCCATATTTCGGAACTGCGTCCAATGTCTTTATGTTATTTTTCTGACAGACAGGTAAATAACTAATAGTGTAAGTGTTGGTAGAAAATTATCACTACTTGTCGATTAAATAATGTGCAAAGAGGAGAAGTAAATATTTTTTTTACACTAAAAAAAAAATCCTACATAAAACAGAAGGACCTCCGCTTTTGACTCGTTCCACATACTAAAGTTTATATTTATTCCCACTATGCTACCAAATTGATATGTATTTATATCTCTGTAACTTCATTTTTTCTTTGGTGTACAATAAAAGTGTATTCATTCATTCATTCATTCATACCGCTTCAGACGCGTATTACTACGCAAGGCAGAGAGCAGTGATCAGCTACATGGTTAGTGATGAACTTTGACAGCCGATTGGCGCAGTTTGCAGCGACCCTGCTTTCTGAGCCCAAGGCCGTGGGTTCGATTCCCACTGCTGGAAAATTTTTGTGTGATGAGCATGAATGTTTTTCAGTGTCTGGGTGTTTATATGTATTTTCTATTTATTTATGTATATAATTCATGAAAATATTCATCAGACATCTTAATACCCATAAAACAAGCTATGATTACTTTGGGGCTAGATGGCGATGTGTTTATTTATTAAAAAAAAAACATGGAGCTGACCAACCAGCAGACTAACCTTGTACAGAAAGCTGGATTAGGGCTTACGAGTAATGGTCAATGAGAAAGTCCACATTCAATTAAAACTCTTATAAATTGTTCATGAAAATTATTGAGATACTTTCCGCCTATTACTTGAACTGCCTCATGCTAAAAGGCTGTTACGCATCGCTTACTCTATAATTAATGCCCGTTTTCACTAGCGAAGACTAAGGCTTTGCCTAAATAAGTAACACCCAGTCTAAGGAGATTCCTTAGCATACCGCAACTGTTCACCAATAGTTATCACCTCAGAGTTGGTGAAACGTATTTTTTCTATAGACATCGCCTGAATTATTAGGTATTCAACTTACGGTATGACTTGGTTTAGTGAAAACGGGTACAAGTCCTCTTAATAAAAAAGGCTGGATTAGGACATTGGAATAACTTGTGAAAGTAAATGATACAATTTTACCCTTATTACTTTATAAATTGTACCCCTCACGAAGGTTGAGATATTTTCCGCCTATAACTTGGCTAGTTATGCCTGTAACCATGCTTGAATGTCATAGCTGATCGCATCATCAACCTGTCTTGATCGGGAAGACTGGATTTGAACAACAGATCCTCTTATGAAAGTAAATGATACAATTTTCAGACATCTGCTTTTAAATTGTACCACACACGAAAGTTGAGATACTTTCCACCTATAACTTGCGCGGCAATGCCTTGTATTGCCGTGCAAGGCTGTAACACACAGCTGATCGCATCATTAGTGATCTTGATCAGGAAGACTGGATTAGCACAACAGATTCACTTTTGAACGTAAATGACTCAATGTTACAGACATACTCTTATGAATTGTACCAGACACGAAAGTTTAGATACTTTCTGCCTATGACTTGGCCAGTAATGCCTCGTGTTTCCGTGCAAGGCTGTGACGCACAGCTGATCGCATCATCAAGTCATCTTGATCAGGAAGACTGGATTAGGAGTTGAGATGCGAAATGTTTAGATAAAGCTTTGTTCGAAAAACATTTGGGTTACCGGATTATTTATTTCGTGCAATATTTGCTGGGTACTTTAGCAATGAAACTCTTATTGCATCATCGTATGATAAAATGGCACAAGCGTGTGTTTGGGGCATTTATTCTTCATAGAACATTCATAGGATTTCTGAAAAGTAAATATTTGTAATATTCATGATTAAAGATGAAGATTTACTTAGCCAGTAAATATCATTAAGGATTTAATGATATTTACTGGCTAAGTATATCAGTCTTGCGCTTGATCTCTTTTCGGTCGTGTCGGATCTATCGACAGTGCACCTGTGTTTGCGCACAAACTTTTGCACTATAAAATATCTTGCATAGTTCTCGAATCTCTCTGGAGATTGACAACCATGGCTGAAATCGGTCTTGGAAGCCTTTTTTGTAGATGGGGGAAAAAATATCATAAAAAACAATTAAAGAAGTTTTCAAAAATAAGAAATAAATCTTGTCTTTCTTTTCATTGAATAGGTGTGGGCCCAGATTTCTATAAAATATTATTTATACTTATTTACACATTATTTATACTACTTACTATTGTAAAGTTTAATTTGTTATAATTCTGTTTTTATTTTTTTGTTCTCGTTTTAATCTACTATGTAATTAATTAGAGTAATTGGTGTTAACCGTACTAATTGAATTAAAAATAAATAAATAAATTATCCAACAGTTTAAACACATAATTTTTCTTCAAAGTTTTCATAACTACAAAGTTTCTTTAAAACTTTCAGATTTAAGAGATACGAAAGTGATATGTATAAAAATAAAGGAGTGACGAGCGTGAACTCGAAGTAACATTCATTGATTTTATGTTACTATTGGTTACATTCGGTTTTAATACTAATAATTTAGTCGCATTTTCTTCAAAATCACAGTATCAACTCATATTATGCTAGTTAACAAAAAAGCTTGATGGACAGGATGAAGATTTACCTAAAACCTAAACAAGATTACTTACGGATATTGTCGTATGATAAACCAGTTTAAAGTTTTAACAGAACCATTACATAGTTAATCTTCGTCGTAAGATTAGGTATTTATAAAATTAAAAACACTCGATAAGAATTTACTTAAGGTTGCGCAATTTTATTCGATATTTAGCAAATTAAATTATGTATATTTTAGCTTGCGTTATAAGCGTTATACGACCAAATTCGATTTAAGTATGCGACATTGCAAATTACGATATATTTTTATATGATTTCCAGGAGTTGTATTATATATTAGATTGTAACTATATTGTTTGTGTATTATTATAGTGTTTTAATCTACACTTGGAGGAAATATCAGTATTAATGAGTAACTCAAATAATTTACCTACCATAACCAAAATAACCAGTCAGTCGTCATCATCATTTTAACCGATCAACGTCCACTGCTTTACATAGGTCTTTTGTAGGTACTGCTAAAATCCCCGGTCCGGGACCGCTTGTCTTCTGCGACTCCCAGCGACTTGTGTCGTCTGTCGGCCTCGTTGGCGGCCGAACGACCAGGGTGCCTTTCCAGCACCTAGGGGCCCTAACGTCCATCGGTTCTCCGAGCTATGTGCCAAACTCTTAGCCACTTTGGCTTCGCGACTCGTTGAACTTTGATGACGTAGAGATACTTCTAACATCTAACGCTGTCCATGACAACCGCTGCGTGACTCTGAGCCTTCTTATGAGGTCCTGAGAAAGCGACCACAATTCAGATCCGCGGGTCACTGGCACGCACTGTTCTATAATCAGTAATGTTTACTTATTACATCGTACGTTTTATTTTATGTCAAAATTTAAATTAATAAGATTCTTCTTAGTAATTTAAATTTCCAAGCCATTCAGTCGAAATTATGTTTAACATATATAAATTATACTTTTTTGGCTGATTATTAAGTTTAAGTACCTCCGAACTCATTATGGAATTAGCACCTGATTGTTATATAATTTGGTAAAGTTTATAAATATTTCTATTATAGGCATTATTATAAATGTTGGGGCAATTCATCAAACTATGATCATGTGTCTGCCAGTGAAGCTCGTCATTATTTCTACTCATAATAACTGATAGGCAATTACTATGTCTACATAAGCTTATAGGCGTGGTTACATTCACGCCGAGTAAGAGGTGTTAGTTAGCTGCCTTTGCCAATAGCAAAAGGTGTTACGTTGATTAATTTTATGAATGAAAAATAGGAAATAAATAATTTTCTTTCTTATTTTTAACCCCCGTGGCTTTGTGTGAGTGTGTGTATGTGTGCGTGCGTGCGTGCGTGCGTGTGTGTATGTCCACGATCCTCGGTCAGGACAATTTAAGACTGTTTCATCCGGTACCACCAGATGAGATTGCTGTTAAAAGCTAACCTTTTGTGGAATAAAAAAACAAAATAGAAAAAACATCAAATAGGTACGTTAGAATGAAGTGACTTTACTATCGGATAGGAACGTAGATTTTACTGAGTTTGCTTATAGGATGATATTTACAGACACTGGCAAAAGCAATCGTTGTGTCATAATGGGCGTTGTCATAATTACATGCAGTAAGGTGATAATGAGCCTATGTATCGATTACCAATCAATCGTCGAATTGATTAATAGTTGCCAGTTTAAATGACCATGTCATTGCAAATTTCAGTTCAGGGTTGACAGGTACTTGGAAGGAATCATCAGCCTTTAACATCTACTGCGGGGCACAGTCCCACTTTGTTATACAGCAAGGATTTCAAAGCTTGGGTGTAAATTATTGCTCTAACCAGGTTGCTCTTCTAATCATTTAAAATGACATTGTGAGATGGTGATAACAAAAAAAAAAACACCCGGCTAAGTTTGTTGTGGGCTTCTTCTTAGACCAGGACGCGTTTGGAACCCTCGTAGCTTTAGTTTTAAGTTTACGAATGTGGTTATCGCCATCATCTTACTACCGTGTAATTCTTATGTACGCATCTGTTTGGTGTGGAGTATACGGATTGAAGTAACTACGTCCCATTATATTATATTATTAAGTCTCCATGGTCCGTTTAAGATTTTGTTTCCAGCGTGTTGCCTAAAACTATTTCAATGGAATAGTTATTTAATATTATTTACTGGGATGGGCCAGTTTTCTTTTTGCTTTCAGTTTTTATTTTAATTTCACTTCGGGTTCGGGTTTATTTATTTTGTAAATTTACATTTTCGTGTAATGGAATGTTTCGTTATTTATTTCACTTATTTTACTAACATTTCTTAATTTACTATTTTATCAAAATTATGAATACACATTCATTCATATTGCTTTGAAATATTTGGTTCTCAGAAAATTAATATCAACTGGACTCTCTAAATCTTGCCTTTGATCTTGTGTAATAGATAACATCATAATTTATAGTCTAATAGGAAAAGCAATAAAGTTAACTTCGGAGGTCATTAATGTATACAATATGGACTCTCGAAATAAAAAAACATTATTTTAAGAGGAAAGTTACATAAACACACCTACATTTATAAACCTACCTTATTACATTCCAACATTGTTACCTAGTTGTTTTGATTTAGGTTACCATTATTACATTTTATTGACGTTTAGAAAAGTGAAGAAATTCAAAATATATATACTCTTACGTACGTGCTGGAATGGCAGCCCCGAACTGGTAAGCGCAGCGTTGGTCGAACCCCAATGAGGTGGACAGACGACATTAAGCGCGTCGCAGGTAGCCGCTGGATCCAAGCGGCACAGAACCGTGGAATTTGGGACTCCCTACTAAAGACTTATGTCCAGCAGTGGACCTCTATCGGTTGATATGATGATACTCTTACGTGTTTAATAATGTGACAATTTTCTTATTTTATAAACAGTGTTCTCTAATTTGTAATAAAAAACAACATGGTGATAAACATACAACTACACCACTACTATGTAACTACTGACACTAAAACGTAATAAAAGCCCAACGATTTGGGACGATGATGAATTTTCCAATTTACAGTGGCCCACCTTACTGTAAATTGGAAAACATCGCCTATAAAAAAAGCAATACTTCGCAGAGCATGCAAAACACGTCCTAAATTGTCGCCCTGTGTCCATCAACCTGAGGCTAAGGTGTCAAGTCTCATGTGCTTCTAATTACACCGGCATCCACGCTGCCACCTGAACACAATGGTGCTTAGTGACAGAAATAAGCAAAGTACTTCCCCGGACGAGCTCTGTTACAAAAAAGCTCTACTCTAGTGAAGTACACTCTGCTATCAGATTTCTGCCTCTTCTTTGGTTTTTCTATGACTTTTCTTCCATATTAGATCGAATTTTGTAATGATCATAAATCTTGTGTATGTCGCCTAGTTCTCAGATAAGGTTTAAGCGAACTGAGTTGAAACTACAGGGCACGGGTCTCCAACTATGTGAAGGGGTTTAAGGGCCGACACTGCGGCCCAGTGCGGATTGGTACACTCCACACAACTTTGAGAAATTTATAGAGAACTCTCAGACTTGCAGTAACTTGGAAAAGTTAGTGGTGCGTGTTGGGATTCAAACTCGACCCCGACCCCCGAAAGTGAATTCATAGAACTACTACCTTTTTTTCTTCATTGATCAAAATAGATTAAAAATAATTAACGAGAAATAGGTAACTCAGCTCGTCTCAAACCACACAGGGCTTATGTGACAAGGCATAATTAGTACTTTTAAATTTTATTTTTTTTATTTTTTATTATTTATTGTTTATCATGCATACTAGTTAGAAAAATACAATGGTGCTTGAATTACTTTTAAAACTAAATCACATCTAAATATACGAAATAGGCATAAATTAAGATTACCCAAGAGTAGAACCAAGTATGGTAGTAAAACTATACAGGTTGAGGGAGCACTACTACACAATCTACCTAAAGAGATTTTTCGCGAGAAATCTTTTAAATCATTTAAAAATAAGCTTGAAAAACATTGTTTAATTTTGACTTTATTTTACTACTAAAAGCTGTTAGTAGTTTAAGCTGCTAGTTTTGTATTATACTAACTAGATAATATTTTACCACTTCTTTATCTTAATTTCTCAGTAAGTGAAACTGTTTCTTTTGAAAATAAATGTCTTTTAACCTAAAATGCACTTACAAACCTACCAGTAGTCAAAACACAATATGGCAAGTTTAAGACTACCAAAGTAGGTACCTACCAATATCATTGTTACTTGAACAGATGACTGCATAGAAACAAGACTCACTTTACGAACTCACTGCATATTTGATGAAAGCGAAAGTTAAAACTGAGAGTAATAAAAATAGGACAAAACCATAAAAAAAAAACTGGTAGCACAAGCATAAAATTTTATCACCGATGAAGTGCAGCGAACCTTTTTTAGTTTATTCGTGATCCCTATTTATTTGCAGGTAAGGTTCAAGATTGCAAGAATATTTACGAAATGTGATACAGATCAGAACTTTAACTTTCACATTTCTAAAATCATTTCGCCTTTGTAATTATGCAATGGGACAGTTTCGTCGGTCCCTAGTAAATTGAAAGCATGTTTTTTTACCTGACTCATTTTGTACAATGGGTGCTTTTGTTTTGTTTTGGCATATTTGACTACGTAGTTGGCGGTGAAGGTATTTTATTTCTATTAATGTTTTATTATTTTACGAGAGTTTTTCATAGATAAGAATGTTAGTAAAACGGAAAGTGATCTTTGTAGAAATCTAACTGACGTTCGACGATAGGAGTGAACTGGATTTTTAAACGCGGCCATCTTAAAATGAAACCACACTCTAACATGATGTATTTATATGTTGATGGTACCTTAACTTGTCCTCACTGCTCTCGATCTTTCAGTGCAAAGATAGGGTACATAAGTCATATAAGGGCACACAAATGAAGCCCTTTTTACAATGCAACAAGTGTGGAGTGACCGTAGCCAAAACGGCTAGGGATTATTATAGTAGGATAAACAGGCACATCCTGCTTCATAACAGTTTAATAGAATTAAGTTAACGTACGTTAACATAATTCCGAAAAATTAGAGGGGTGCCAGGGATCGTACGCGGTTTGCTCAAAGGGAAGCTGAAACTCTAACCACAAGGCTATCACCGCTTTTTATGCACTCTTCTATAGCTTATATTACTATACTTACTATAAGGCTTTAATAGAGTTTCAGTTAATATTGCTAGTTAAGTAACAAAAAACACTAGCACTAGAGTGCCAAAAAACTCTTCGGTACTGTATCTCTATGTTTTTATTTTAACTATCGGCCTATCAATATTCCTCCTCTCAGCACAGCCCACCTCTCTCATAGAGAAGAGAGATGTACAGCTTACACACCACTTCTCCGAAGCGGATTGGCGGGTTTAACTATTATACAGGCTTTATTGAAATATGTTATTAGGGCAGCAACGACATTGCTTAAAAAGAACGAGACACACGCATACGTTTATTTCTTGTTATGGAAGAGCGGTGTCTTCTGACACAGGGGTAGTAATACTACCCTTAAAAGAAGGCTCCAGCCATTAGTGTTTAAAGTAATTGTATTTACCCAAATAAACTATTTTTACTTATTTTATTTTTATACATACAATACAAACACACATCACAAACAAACAAACACCACACACACACACACGCACACACACACACACACACACACACACACACACACGTGCGCAGGGAGACAAATATCTGTTAATTGTGAAAAATTCTACAATAATTATGTATTCTTTCTGTTTTTCTTTAATGTCGTTGAACATATTATGCGAATATTTCCTAGTTTACGCTAGTTGCAGCGAACGGGAAAACCATTTAAGAAGTTTCTCGTTTGAAGTGTCTATAAGTTTATTTACGAACAGAATGAGCGTTACAAATCGAATAATGTAGAAACATTATTCTAAGGCCGGGCGGCACTTTTCAGTGACAGTGTTCAAACATAAACAAAGCATTGTGCATTTGACGACAGCGCCATTGTCATTACGGCAATTAAAAAAAATTCGATCGCCGAAAAGAGGTCGAAGTTAGTAAACAAACTTTATGAGTTTATTAGAGCAAAAACGGTCCTAGGTACAGCCTTTTACGATCGTTTTGTTCTCACTTTTTAGAACGAAACTTACAACGGCGAAGTCGAAGGCGTTATAGTGTTTACAGATGACCAACTTGTGAGTACCGCCATAGTTGGGGCCGCCAGTAAGATGTTTGACTACTAGAGTCCGCATTGCCTCAGGAATTGAAACAATGTGATATAATAAAATGTCATGCCACATTATGTTATGTTAGTCTTTGTAATGAGGTCTACGAGTAGTAATTCCTCATTTACTCAAGTTATCTTAGATTGACTATAGATAAACTTAGGTATTTTGGAGCATCAAGATAAGTCAAAGCTTTAGCATAAAAGAGTCTTCGGCCTTTAAACCAACATCGATCTAAGATAAGAGATTATAAGACTCAAATGCGGTCTTAAGGATAGATTCACCGATATTAAATTTGAGAATCCGTACTCAGCTTGATGGCAGACGCAGACCTGGAGTAGATTACGCCCATTATTATAAATTGAGAAGTTTAAATGACAATATTTCGCTATTCTAAAAGTCATGCTTTAAGAATAGCAACAAATAAGGTTTTTTCTGATTCCTTAGTGTAATCTGCTAGCGGGTGAAACAGAATATTCCCTCATATCAAACGAGCCTATGACGTAGGTAGGTCTATATGGAATAAATAATAGGTATTTGTTTTGTACAATATTTGGTTCTATACAAATTTTTAGTCGCCCGATGTATGATGGCTATCCTTCTAGAAGAATGACATCTCACTGGTGCCCACGATACGATTTTTTTTTGTAAAGGTGCACATTTAAGATTGCTTAAGCGATCCAGGCTTAACAATCCAAGGGGATGTCCAACACGTCGGAAAAAATCGATGGACAATTTGGTGCATCTGTAGTTATCCTTCTTAACTCAATCTTTTCGTATGCAAATAAGTTGGAATTACCATGAACTCCACCTCTAAACCCCAAAGACTTGCGCCGGGAGTTTTCAATGACGATTATTTGCTTCCTTTTGACGAAATTTAACACCTTTTTTTAGGTAGGTAGGTACGTCAATAAACGCATTTTGTATACATCCATAAATAAAGCCAATGCAATACCAAGGAGAATTTAATGGCGAATCCGGGGTAAACAATGTGCTGCATTGCAGGTTTTTTATATGAGCAATAAAACTATGAAGAAAATATCGTACCTACTCGTTATCGTAATCGTACGAAAAACTTTTTGACCACTTTTGCTTTTCTACTTTGCTTGCCTTTTATGCTTAATTACAATGACATCGTATAACATTGGTTGCTACAATTTGTGACTTTTTTTTTTGCATCGATATTTAACGATGCTACAACTTAGCATCGTAAAATATCGATGCAACCTAACCTAACCTTAAAGGGTTATGGCAGCAGCATGTAGGTCTGTCACAGGCACTTATGAAGCGTTCATTATTATATACATATATTATAATTTTAAGGTTATGGTGATAACTTTGTTAGCCCACTTAAACCTAAAGCTACGAGGGTTCTAAACGCGCCCTGTCTATTAAGAGCCCACAACAAACTTAGCCGCGTATTTTTTTTGTTACCATCAATTACCAACTTACTATATAGATATTCAACTACTATTATATTACTATTAAGTTATCGCAATTACTAAAAACGTTAAAAAACTAAGGTGTGATAGTTTATTAACGTTTAAGTAATCCTTAATATTCTAATAGGATTTTTCGAGAAGCTTACGTGAGACATGTCAAAAATTTAAAGCCTTTCAATTCAATTCAAATTCATTTATTTCCAGTAGGCCTACTTTATAAGCACTTTTGAAACGTCAAGTATGTACGTTTGTAGTGACTCTACCACCGGTTCGGAAAGCAGATTCTACCGAGAAGAGCCGGCAAGAAACTCAGTAGTTGCTCTTTTCCAACATCAACATTTGCAATCATTTTTCTATATTGCGGGAGATGAGAACGAGGCTGGCTGCTTCCAATCTACCTTGTCGTTGAGGAATTCATCAAAAGTATAGTAACCTCGCTGCACTAGATGCGTTTTTCACATTTTTTAAATGTATGCATTAAAATTGGTAGGTCAAGAATTTCCTTACGAGTCATGTTGTAAAAGCGTATACTCAACCCCAAAAAGGAGTTCTGCACCTTTCGCAGATGATATGCAGATGTCACTAATTTCGCAAAGAAAGACTGACGGCAATAAGGATCTCGATTAAAACAAGTAAACAAATTAAGTTAACTTATTATGTATTATTGATAATATAAGCTACATTTCTTACCGGAGGCGGGTGTTTTAGAGCATTCTCCGTTTTCATTATCAGGACTACCGCTTTTATGCAATATAAAATAAAGTTTCTTCATCAAGTCTATCCTTGATGATGTAATAATGCGTATGATAAACATGGATGAAATAAAGGGGCAGAGTTAGTGTACCATACACAAAGCGATTGCAATTGTTCAAAGAATTATTAAAATGTTTCTTAAATCATTACTATTCATAAATTTAAATTGCTATTTTAATGTTAAGCTCAAGTTATATTATTCTATTGTTTTAATAATGCGGATGTAAATTTCTTTAAGTCCTATGTGAGGGTTATTGTGTTAGGTATATATCTATCGTTAATTATTATTTTTTCTATCAGTTATTCGTTTTCATTTTTTTTTTATTAATAACGATGCTTAAAAAAATAAAGAACACTATTAAATTTTTTTTTTAAATAATAATAATTATTATTATTATAGCCTCTTTTTTTCTAAAACGAATTATTATTACACTATATGTGCATGCATAATATATATATATATACTATATAACTTAGTAATAAATAATACAATCATGTTTCATTATGGACCCCTATAAAAATATATTTATATGTATATTTATATATATTAAATTCTTAGTTATAAATAATATAATCATGTTTCACTATGGACCCCTATACGGGTGAAGGCCTCTTCCATTTTTTCCCACGACTGTCAGTCCTTTGCTTTAGTTAACCAATATTCACCTATCGGTAATTACTGACTGAAAGTTAATTATCATTACAATCACTGAGTCTCGGCATATACACATTCAGAACTCCTCCTATATGCGCTACCATCAAAGACAATTTTCTTACAGGCTGGTGGTACCTACTGAGAATTCAATTTATGGTTTGTCAAAAAAATTTAACAATTATTTCCAATGATTTTACTGGCCCGACACGGCCTCGGAATAGCTTCGTGTAATATCTGGTAGTGTTGGAATACGCGCCAACTCTGAATTAAAACATAACACAGAAATATATGCTATTATCGAAGATATTATTTTAAAAACACTCAAAAAACTAAAGGAAGCATTAAAAGAGGAACTGATTACTTTAACCTTGCGAAGACGAAAATGAATCTAAAAACTTGTATACATTGCTGTTAAATAGCTTGAAAAAAGTGATAGGTAGGTTGAAGAATACACCATACAAGGCGGATACTGTCGAGGACGTTCTACACGCCAAAAAAAGCGGTGCAAAGTGAACGGGCAGAACTAAAAGAACATAGCCTATTGTTCAATTATCTTAGTTCCAACTTCCATACATCGAAAGGTCGCGGATGATGAGTAGCAACAATCACGCTATTTCTCACAATGTAATTGCGTTTTCAGCAAAAATTGCTGAGACATTACGAAACGATGTTATTTTTAGATTGTTTTGTACAAAATTCGCTGCTGTTTTTGTTACTTACCGTGTATGACTAATGCCCGTTTTCACTAACGACGAACAAGGTAAGTAACGCCTAATCGAAGAAGATTCCTAGGCATATAGTTACGTTTCACTAATAAATTTTTACTAGGCAACTCATATAACCTAACTTGTCTAAAATTCTTTCCACAAGGTGTGATATTTTTAGTTTGTATCATCATATGTTTCCTTTTTCGTATGGATGTATCGTCTCTCTGGTCGTTCATTAATCACTGAAGATCGTGGTCCAGAGATCTCAACTTCTTCAATACGTTCTATAACTAAGTATTATACAGCTTGGGTGTAAATTATTGCTCCAACAAGGTTGCTTCTTTAATAGTTTTAAGTGACAATGTGAGATGGTGATAACAAAAAAAAACAACCAGCTAAGTTTGTTGTAGGCTTCTTCTTAGACCAGGGCGCGTTAGGAACCTTGTAGCTTTAGTTTTAGTTGACGAGTTTAGTTATCGCCATCTACTCACTTCAATGTCACATTTTACATGAAATATATGCATCAAAAGTGCCATCTATGTGCCTATTTGAATAAAGAAATATTTGACTTTGAAAGCGTAAATAGGATTTTTAACTCTTACAACTGCTCTTATAAATTAAGTAAATAGAATGTTCCTGCATCTTGTGATTAACTTATGGAATAATATAGAGAAACAATTTTTAATAAAACGCTACCAAGCAACCTACCAAAAGACATGAAGTTAAGAAGAAGGGTCAGGGTAAAGATGAGATTTGAATAAGTCATTGCCAGATTTTGCTTGTGTGCATGATTTGAATGATCACTGATCGTTGCGATTTCTTTTATTGTAAAAAAAAATGCTGTTATACATAATATACTCGGGTAACTAGGTAAAAACATTGTAAATATCAAAAACTTGTACAGATTCGGAACTTCCTCGCAGTTCGGAATTGGATACATTTGTACAAGAATTTTAGCATCGCGGAAACAATTATATAGCTAATAAGTGAAAATAATGTAAACATGCAATTTCAAGGTGCTAATACAAAATTTACATGTATTTC
Organism: Pararge aegeria; assembly: GCF_905163445.1. Classification (NCBI taxonomy): domain Eukaryota; kingdom Metazoa; phylum Arthropoda; class Insecta; order Lepidoptera; family Nymphalidae; genus Pararge; species Pararge aegeria. Next base: position 4,540,038 of record NC_053181.1, read on the forward strand.
AGAGCCAATTAAAGTAGCGGCCGCTCGAAAGGATGTCGGTAAAGAAACTTTCACTACCGCAACCTTTGGTTTGGATCTCAAGGAAAAATGAATTTAGCTATGTTGAGTTTTGTACGCCGCCTACGTTGACCTAGCTTTAATCTTAATGATACCTTTTTAACACGACATGCCCTGAGGTTTCCATCAAGGCAACGCTGAGTTGATGCAAAGCGTGCGAAATTAGTTGCTATTTATAAAATAACACAGTTCAAGTTCGCATCATATTGTTACAATAATAAAAATCAAGTGTACATGTAATCAGAAAGACGTGATGTTTGAAAGCACGTAAACGTGAAACCAACAACTTCAATATTATTATTATTTTTTTGTGTAAAAAACCGAAGTAGACGATAAAAAACTCTACATGAATATCTAGAAAGTTTAATATCAAATGAAACTAACAATATTGTAAAGTTGATAGGGAGAAATGCATGAGTACCTAAACTACGTCCTGATGAAACTTTAGCACATGCATACTAATCACAGTTATAAACGAAATATAAATTTGAACTCTATGTTAGAAATGAGATGGATGGTTTTAGATCAAAAGAAGGAACCGCTTACATCGGTTTTGATATTGGAAAGTTACTTGACGTTAGAACCTTGACTGAAGTGGGACGTTACTTAGTTACCACAGAGGGCCTAAGTGTAGAACAGAAGGTGGATTATGGCGTAATGTTAGCTATATTGTTTGATGCTGTTACTAAGCAACGTAAGTAGTTAGTACCCTTTTATTCGGCGTCGTTGTTATGTAATAGAGTATTATCGAACAAGGTGAAGGTCTCTTTTCAAGTGGCATATACCGAAATGGAATGACAGATTACAGTCGATTTGTTGATGCGGATGTAAAAGTGACAGCAAAGTGAATAAGTAATTTTGTTATGACTAAGAATTAGGTAAAAGGCGAAACTGAAACTTTATTACGAACTAGAGTGTTTAAAGTGTAATAAATATTATACTATTAATGGCTGATATGATTTCAAAGGGTCGCAGGTTCAACTCTGCAGGTGGTATTTCAAAATCTTAGTGGTTAATAATTGTCGATTTATTATTCGAATGTGAATGTTAATATTCTGATAAATTAATGTATTTCAATAGCCATATTTATTCTGTCATTTCAAAACCATCCTGTCCGCACTTAGCTCTTTTTCTTGCCCTTATCCTACGTGGTGTGTGGTCTACATAATCTTTTTTATTTATACTGGAGGATAGACTCGTTTTTTTGGTTACTATTTTTGGATAACATTCTATACAGTTCGCAAATATTAATACACTAGCGGACCCCCGCGACTTCGTCAGCGTATGAGTCTATCGAGAAGCTAGAATATATCTGATGCTAACATCGTAATCATCGTGGGTAGCTATGTATCTACTATTATTTTAAGTGGTATTTTAGTTGATACAGACATACATACATCCATCCTCACAAACTTTCGCATTTTTAATATTAGTAGGATTACCATCCTTCAATTGTTGTCCCATATGCCTTGCGACTAACAGTTATTTGTGAAGAGTTGTGTTCTTTATCTCCGACAATATTTATCAGATCCTTATTAAAATAAGGCCGTACATGCTTGATAGTATACACTTTCAAAGAATTATTAAAATCGGTTCAAATTTAACGAAGCTATGAAGTAAAATTGATAAAAAATTTCATCCCATTTTCCTGAGGAAACTTATTGTTTATCGGGATAAAAAGTAGCCTATATGTTGACCCGGAATATCAACTACCACTATACCAAGTTTTATTTCAATCCGTTCATCAATAGTTTTCACGTGATGCCCTGACAGACAGACAGACAGACAGACAAAAATGAAATAAAAATCTGTTTTGGCCTCACTATCGATTATAAAGCATCCCCCGGTCAAAATTTTCAAAATATATTAAATGTACAGAAATCTTGCAGTTACAGTTTTATTATAAGTATAGATATAGATAATAATTAATGTAATTTAAATATTTAGAAAAAGTTTAAAGGTTAATAGTACGGAAGCCTTTGCTGCAAATTCATAATAAAATTCTTCTTTATAGTCACATTCTTCATCACTGAAGAACTTGTCTGTGTTTTGTCCTTGCTAATCGATTCTTTAGGTTGAGGAGGCAGGACGATTCATTTGTCAGTGACTACTGTAGTCAGGTAGATGTGATTTTTAGATACCGCTCTGGCGCTGTGAATTTAAGTAGGAGGTCGGGGGTTCGATTTCCGTGCATAGACGATTTGTCAATTTATTATTTCTGAATTGTCTCTGGTCTGCTTTGGTGGGAGGCTTTGGCCGCGGCTAGTTACCACCCTACCGACAAAGACGTACCGCTTAGCGATTAAGTGTTCCGGTGCGATGTCGCGTACAAACCGATAAGAGGGTATGACCATAATCCCTAACAGGCTAGCCCGCTACCAACATAACTTAACTTACGAAATAAAATAAAAAAAAATTTAGTAGTAACCAACAGAGCATTTTTATCTATTGTAGTAGTAGAAATTTTTGTTACAGAGCTTGTCCGGAGAAGCTATTACTGCACGGTGCGGCACTTTAAAAGCCGTGTTCCTGGAACATATATGCTATATCTATCTTTATTTTTATCATGATCGGTTTAGTATTACAGCTGAACGTTGAAATCAGACATGTATGACATTTAGATTTCGAAAAAAATCTATTCAAACGTATCTTATTTAGTTCATACATAAATAAAACAAAGATTACAGATTACATGAAAAATCTATAATAGATTTTGTAGTTACTATTATAAATCTCAAGTCAATAGTCGATACTTATTATTGGAATTTAAACTCAACCTTTATATTACGTACTATTTACAATGTACATGTAATTATATGTTGCATTATGTTTGTAGCTATGGCTTTATACAAACTTCATGGGTGAATGGTTAATTGCTTATATTCAACCGTACAAGTTATTTATATGTATCGAAGTATAGTAAATATTATACCTTTGTGTCTATTGGCTGAACACATGTCAATAACTATGAGTAATAAAACAAGCATTTGTTTAATTATATGTTATGTATAATATATTTTCAAAGCGTGTCCCCACTCTTCACTCAGTATAGTGGTACCAGAATATGTAGCCAATATAAGTATAACAATGAAAATTTACTAAACTGATAAAGTTGAAAACTTCTGCTCACAGTAAGTTTGATGCTATAAGGAACTCCTCAGGCTTCAGTATGATATCACGCGGATGCTCGCGAGGACTGACTAACTTTGCGATTCAAAGAGGCTGACCAGGTTGGAAGTGGTGATAGCCCTGTGGGCAGCACGCATCTTTAACTTTTCAAATTATTGTGTATTTTTAGCACTTCATTAAAAAATGGACTGCCTGCCCTAAAACTGAAATATAGCTCGTATGCTAGGAGGAATTTTTCTGCTGTGTGCATGCCCTGGTAAGGAACCCAGCGCACGCCATTGGTTTTTAGCATTTAAAATACATGTTTCAACGGTGTAGGATAAAATCGTGAGGAAACCTGCATAGTTCTCCAGTTCTCCATAATGTTCTCAATGTTGTATAGAGTCCACCAATCAGCACTGGGACAGCGTGTTTGACTACGGCCTTAACCCATTCTCATTGTGGGATTAGACCCGTGCCCTGAAGTGGGCTAAGTATGATGAATACATACGAATATCCAGATAAAAACAAACCATACTATATTATCAAAATTAAGGTTCTATCGAATACAAACCATACTCCTTAATACAAATACTTATTATGGAGTTTAATAATAATTGAAAAGATTAAGTTATTATAAGACCATTCAAGGTCGGTTTGGGGCTTTAATTATATTTCCTAGAGAAATCTAGATATCGCGTGGGAACTTATATATTATTCACATAGGTACATCAATCAGTGACTTATGCACCTACACATATTTTTATATTTTTAATTCCAAAGTCAGTTTTTCAAAATACCGCGACTTCAAAGATAAAGCGGGACTTGAAAGCATAGATCTTAATATTTTTGCTATTATATATCAGTTTATTATTTTTTTTATTTATTATTATTAATATTTTATGTGTGTAATCTTGTTAAGTATTAGTGTGATATTATTCGTAAGTATGTATATAATAATAATACACTCAACCAATCGTTTTCCCTTGATTTTCCTAATCCTAAGATTGCCTGGAAGAGATCGCTACTAAGCGACAAGGCCGCCTTTTTTATTCTCCTTTTTAAGTTTCTTCTTGTTGTGTCCATTGTTTTTTTTTCTTTTGTGGTGTACAAATAAAGTGTAAAAATAAAAAAGATCGGGCTTAGAAACAATAGAAAGTTAAATGTCCTACTAAAAGTTTTCTAAAAAAAAAGTATATGCACATGAACGGATGAAGTGAAAGGTATGAAAATTTAGAAAAAAGCTGATCTGAATTACAATATTCTTTCAGTACAGTAATTAGTTGTGGTAATGTCGAACCAATTGTTTGTATTAAAACTTTTCTGAAAACGAATATAGAATATAAAGGTCTTAAAGAATTACTAAGTATAACTTAATAATATGAATGAATCACGAAATATTCCAGGCTGGGTTCTTAATCTTCTAAAGAACGCAACAATATAATTTCTATCTTTCGACGGCCGACTGGCGCAGTTGGCAGCGACCCTGCTTTCTGAGTCCAAGGCCGTGGGTTCGATTCCCACAACTGGAAAATGTTTGTGTGATGAGCATTAAGTGTTTTTCTGTGTCTGGGTGTTTATATGTATTTATGTATATATAATTCATAAAAATATTCAACAGTCATCTTAGTACCCATAACACAAGCTACGCTTACTTTGGGGCTAGATGGCGATGTGTGTATTGTCGTAGTATATTTATTTATTTATTTATTTATTTTATTTATCACAAAAAAATACAGACGGCATACTAAAAACAAAGTGTAATGAAAGAGATTATCTTACTCGTTAATTTACTCATGCTCCATATCCATTGACTCCTAAAAATTAAGAGGTTTGTGTAATTAATGTAAGTAAATTAAAAGCAATGGACATTAGAGCAATGAAATAAACTTAAAAATGTATTAGGTATTTTCCTTTCTTTCAATGCTGTGTTTGAAGTAATGGGTGTGATACAATGCTCTAAATTATTTTAATAACTAAGAATTCATTTTACAAAGAACATAAAATGCTTGGGTACCCCCCGTGATATAATTTTTTAATAGGTGATACAATATCTACTGGTTTGAGTTTTTGTGCAGGACTTTATGGGGATTAGAGGTCAAATTATAATCCTCGAAAAAAGCGGTTAGTACACTTTAAATGGCCAATTTTATGTCCATAAAAGGAGCAATGAACTAATAATAGCCTATAAGAATATTTTTTGAGTGACTCTTTCGTTTCTTTTAAAAGACTACGTAAGATTAAGGTTAGGAAATCTCTATTCCAAAGAAACCATGTGAATCCTCAGTGAAGTCCAACTGTTATCGGAAACTTCCTTAGATGTCTTTGGATTTAAGGATAGGACCCCTTAAAGTCAACTTCTGGTAGGACCTGGAAACCGTTACAACCACTGTGTCTTTAAAACGGTCAATCTTGATAGAAATACGTATCTACTGAAATAGTTAAGTATCATCCAAAGAAGCCTATCTATATCCCGCTGTTGGGTCGAGGCCTTCTCTCTCATCGGAGATGTTTTAGAACAAGTACCCACTACGCTCATCCAATGCGGGTTGGTGGGCATTAATGACTTTTATCACAAGCTAGTGATGAAAACTGGGACCAACGTCTCTATGTAGGTACTTACTCAGGCATGGTGATTGTCAATTTTTTTTTGCTAATAGAAAAACGACAATACAAACAGTTTTGGACCGACCTTATTATCCAGGACTGAGGGATCCGTAGTTCAACAGGCTAATCGCTACACCATCGAGACCGCGATAATATGAATAAATTTTAGAGTAAACTCTATAACACCTCTTGGCTTCTACGACCTACGTTTACAATTAATAATTAGCATACGAGTTGAAAAAAAGAGCCCCGCTGAATTTGAGTGCGTTGAAATGCCATGAACAATTTCTAGGTTAGAGTTTTTATCGGGTGAAGACGTAACAATGGCGAATTAGTGAGATTTTATCTTAAGACGCCGGTAATGAAGCGGAAATTATTTTGGTTTCACTTTCGTCGTTGCTGCACGCTGAACCATTTTTTTTAAATATTTCTCAATCCAAAAAAGATAATACCTTTAGTACCTACAGCGTGTTTTATTTTAATTAATGCAAGAAATCTAGTTACGTTATTGAAAGGCTAAAATACACTGTTGCAGGTATCCACATTTTTTGGAAATTTTTAATTTATAAATTTTTCCCTAAATAATTTTTGTAGTAGAAATTTGAGTTTAAAAACACTGGGCCAATGTGAAACCCGTTTTGCGTTTAAATTTCCAAATCATAGAAGCTAATATACCGTAGGGCCATCCATGGTAGGGTGGCATTGATATTTTATCAGCGCACATTTCGTGTAAATTTAGACAACTTCAAAAAGGGCTGTCCATTCCTACGACACTTATTGTTGACTAAATAGCGTGTTCTAAGAATCCTTGCCTTGTATAATTTTCACTGAACGCAGTAGCCAAGTTTCAGATGGTCATTTCTAATTTATTGTAGCTAAATAGTTAAATATTGACGTTCCCACGAATACCATCAACATCATCAACTTACAACAAAAAAAAAACATTATCAAACTTTAACGGCATGACAATGCTAAAAATTTTAGCATCCCAGGTGGTTAACCTGGTATGCTAAAATTTTTAGCATTTTGATCAGCATCTGGATTTGCATTAGCAATAAAAATCTAGACATCGGCTAGTCTGAAACTTCTTTCTCAGCCTCGCCAAAATAAACGGATATCGCGGTAGGTTGGTGTCAATTCTGTTGTACGTACATTTCTAAACATAACTTAAATGGGCATGTTTAAAAATACTGCTATCCCTTTTTAGGGATTCCCCGCTGTATCCAGTGTGACAAGTACAGCACTATTTTAAGATCTAATTTAGTCTGGAGTGGTGTATGTACAACAAAATCGGCTGTTGACCATATGAACCTTGCCTAATATAAACATATTATTTTCTCTATTTTCATACCGAGGGAGCATAACCGAACATCCTGTATATTTCTAGAAGTTAATAATACTCTTTGCTCAACACGATTGCGCTCTAGACGCAAAAAATTCGGCAGACAAGTTGACGTGAAGTAAAAAATTCTCCCACTGTTATTAGGTACCTACCATACAGGCGTGAGGCAGACAGAACGCAACGTCTAGATGAGAACACTTAGATATTAGCACGTCATACCTATTCAGCAAAAAAGAGGTTTTGTTTTGGTTTAACTACCTAGACTTTGCCTGTTGTTGAGACGTTTTCTTTTGTATCAATAAACATTGCCAGTTAGCATCATTGTCATGTCCAGTTATTTAATCGACCTCCCTGGTCCTATATTTGGAAGGACACCCAACCTGTCCCAACCGATTTAGCGTTCCGGTACGAGGTCGCGTGGAAACCGATTAGGGTTACTACTGCCCGACCCCTTATACGGAAGCCGCCTACCTGTATCTCATCTTCAGTGGCGTGCATACAGGGTATGCACAGGGTATGCAGATGATATAAACTGAAGAAAATCTCAAGTAGGAGTTATAAATACTTAAGAGTAGGCTTTTTATAACACTTACAATACCTATTGTTATGTTTTTTATAAATCGTACCGGAGATTTTCTTAATTTTATATCATATGCATACCCTGTGCATACTTTATGCAAGCCACTGCTCATCTTCACTTACTAGTGTGTTCCCTCAAAACTACATTTTAGGGTTATAAACTTAAACATTTCTTTAAAGCTGAAAACGCATTTTTGGCTCCTCTGGTCCTCTAGGCGGCGGTGGTCACGTAACATGAAGTGATCCATTTGCTCATTTAGAATAGCTTTTATGTCATGCCGGTTTCCTTACGATGTTTCCCTTCACCGTTAAAGCATGTTCATTTGATTTACCTAATTGCAAATAACTTCGGAAAGTTAGAGATAGATAGATAGATAAATTCTTTATTGCACACAATTAAGGGACAAAGATAATATAAATTTAAAACATTTATATAAGAAGAATAAAAATGCGCAAAGGCGGTCTTATCGCTTTAAGCGATCTCCTCCAGACAACCCTTAATGAAAGAAGAAAATGATTATGGAAACGAGTCACCCAAAAGTAAACCGAATGTTCTAACCACTGTGATCAAAATAAAAAAAACTTCATTACGAGTTAATAGTGAGAACGCAAACTAATATATATTGGCTGTACATGAGCGCTATAGCATATAAATATACATTTTTACAGATGATATAGTATCTATCTGTAAGATTATTGTATGTCTGTTAGTAAGGTTAAGTGGTGTATCATTTGGATGCATTGTGTGACGTCATACTAATGTTTTTTTAATGAGACTTTGTAAAAATAAAAGGTGAGACTAAAACGGTGATGCTATCACGAGATCCATGTTCGGAATTAACATAAGGCTACCTGCCGAAATTTCTTCGCCTACGCTTTAATTTTTTCTCGCGGCCCGAGTGATAGCGGGCTATTTTAAGCATATCGTATACTGTAAAATGAAGACAAAACATCGTGTCTACCTGTTCGAATATGCTAATCTCAGTTCAGGTGAAAATTAAAGTGATCCATCAAAACATATATATATATATATGTATATTAATAATAAAAAAATTGGTCTTGACCAAGAGCTGGCGCTTATTTAGTCCAACGGCTAAGTCTAGCAATTAAACGGGGCAATAACGCCTTTTGGGTGCCATGCCCATAAGTGAACAGTAAGACGACTTATATTTATTTTAAATATTAATTTTAGTTTGTAATTATTATTACTTATAACTAAAGTCTGATTTTGAATAAGGAAAGTTATGTCTTTAAAAAAAAAAAGTTCAGATGATAAACATATTATATATCCTCTTTTTAAAATAATAGAATCATAATATGGCAAGAATAAAAAGCTGTTTTTAACTGACTGCATTGCCTCTTAAGTTCGGATAGCTAATTGCCTAACTGCGGCTAGTATAGCGTAATGTATTTTCAGACAATCGCTTAAGCGATAACACCGCCTTTGCACGCCCCATTTTCTATTCTGTTTCTTCCTTATTATATGTGTTTATAAAGTATTTACGTATAATGTTATATTATAATATTTAATCAGTCTCTTGACTTTGCATGAGTGTCTTGTAAAAAAGTTTTAAGTGGTCTAAGAACCTAAGGCCGTTGATAAGGTTTGATCTCTAGTTACCTACCAGGATAAGATACAGAAGTTGATTATTTTGCATTAATGGTAATGATAAATATTTATTACGCAAATGTAGTTAGATAATTTTACACCATTGCTTGCTGTGGAAAAGATTTATTACTTGGAATTGTTTATCAAAGCTAGGCATTTTATTTTAACCTGAGATAATAATTACATCCTTAGTCTAGTGGTTAGCGGGCTTGATTACGTATCATTAGGTTTAAATCCCGGATCGGGCCAAAAAGTTACAAGTTATTTCGTTTCTCCTAACTGCAGTACTAAATGGTACCAACTAAGAACATCGATGTTTACCAAAGTCGCGTTATAAAGAGCACAATAAGTCGTCGGTCTGAATTATTTATTATTTCTCATATGTGGTAGTTATGATTAAAGCACCTAACCTACATTAGAGCGGCGTGGTGTATTGTAATTGTATATTAGTAGGCTTAGGATAATGGCGATGATGATGAAATAACTGCAACTTAGTAAGATGCAGACTAATATACATTAGTTTCACATATTACAGTTGAACTGTAGACTAGATAGAATATTGATAAGTACGGTGTGTAATAACACATTAAAATGTAATATAGAGATTTGCAACTGTTTAGTTTATTGACCATTCAAAAAGCATATAAAATAGTTCTTCCTGAACTTATTAATCTATTTAAATATGATATCATTATCCGCTTAGAATGCAGCCCCACACCACTCTCGAAGTGTGGGCTTAAGCAATTGTCCAGCCGACATTCGAGCTGAGATCATAATAAAACACAGTTCCAACTGGGCGTTGAATATTCTCATTATAGAACCATGTTATTACAAGGTTGGGCAATGTCATAGGATAGTTTTTGCGGTCGCCTACGCGCTGGTACATCAGAAGAATTTGACTTATCCGCCAAGGTCGGGCATGCATTGTCTTTTTGTTAGAACTCGCCATTTTATTGTCATACCGATCCTTTAGGTGCGGTAATGGGAGTTTTGCTTTGATTGTTTTATTTTATGACGCGCTAAGTTAGGTATATACACACATTTGCAATCAACATTGCCAGTGACCTACTGTTTTCGCCTTACCTATTACACTTTCATTCCATATGACAAATTTCTGCTAATAATCGAATGATTGGTGACGTAGTAGCAGTAGTAGCCGCACAAAGAAATAGTCTATTGCGCTGGGTAAACAACGTTCAATTACGTCAGTAAATGGATTGGTGACCGATTTTATAGGTTTTTAAGTGAATTTGGCAATAATTATTATTCGTTAAATAAACGTTAAGTCAACATCGTAAGCATAATTCAAAATTCATTTATTTCAAGGCCCAGTTTATCAGCACTTTTGAAACGTAAAGTCAGTCTATTTGTAGTGGCTCTACCACTGGTTCGGAAGGCACATTCCACCGAGAAGAGCCTGCAAGAAACTCAGCAGATTGCTGTTGTTAAACATCATTTTACAGTTTAACTTATATCCATACTAAAATCTAAATGCGAACTTGTCTTTATATCAGTAACTTATGATCGGTTCAACCACTGCCCCGGTGTTCACGAAATTTAGCAGACAGTTAGTTTTCTATATCAGAAAATTTTAGTGTTTAAGGCCTCAAATACCTATACTATTTTTGTACTAACATTACTGTTTTCCATTCGTTAGTAAGTGTGTGAGATAGTGAGTGAGCATATGAGTGAGTGATATCCCTAGTTTATTAAAATGAGCATTAAGTTTAGAAGTATTTACAGCCGCAGGTAGTAGCAGCAAACAAATTGTAATAATAAAAAAAAAAAAATTATTTTGGTAAATAAAATTACTGTAAACGCTAATGGCTGGAGCCTAGGAAAGTATTATTACCCCTGTGTCAGAAGACACCGCTCTTCGACAAGAGATAAACACAAAAACGAAGGTAGGTATACAAACAAAAACTATTTAGTGACGATATTAGAAATAATAAACATGATATTAATTACAGTAAATTGACTGAAAAAAAAATTTAATCTAGCCTCTCTCGTATATGTGTTGCTATGACTACGAGCATACAGCTAAATAGCAAAGTGCGCTTGGTTTCAAAGCTTGAATGAATATAAAGGTTGTATTATTTAGCGTGTAGCTCTAACACAAAAGGCTGTAAATCTGTCGACCTTCCTCGTACTTGGATTGCTGCGGATGCACTTAAGCTCGGCTTGAAACGTAGGTAGGTAACCGGCCTACCGTGACGAGGGAAAAGCAACCTTATTACAGACATAACTAGCTGATATGGACACGGGTATGTAGTAAGGTTTGGTTGGCAGTAGAAGTTTCGGGAAGCAGTTATACAACGGGCGTCTAGCAAAGCGGGACTTATCGTAGGGGATTCAGTTTGGTTTTAAAGGAAGTATCCCTTCAGAGGAATTATTTCAGTCGGGCCCCCGGCTCTGTTCTCTTTTTGGGACAGCTAGACAGTTAGAAGGGGGACAGTTAGAAGGGGGACAGTTAGAAGGGGGACAGTTAGATAAAAGATCGATTTGTCGCCCTGCTTTCGACGAGGGGAAAGATCGAGGGGGGTTTACCAAATTATGAATATAGCCTCATCGCCATCATCATATCAACCCATTACCGGCTCACTGCAGGGCACTTACCGCAATGAAAAGGGCCGTAGTCCACCACGCTGGTCCAGTGCGGATTGGTGGATTATAAGCGTAGCATATATTGTAGCTTTTACACCACGCCAAAAAAAGGTTGGTTGCAGAATGTTTAGGGGAAAGAGCCATGTAGGTTTATACAATCCAAAAAAACTATGATCTATTTATTCAACTTAAATCTAACCGATGAATGCCCACAGGTGGTAATATGTTATCGTTTGGAATTTTCACACGCCTCTACGAACTTATAGTTTTTTTTTTTTTCTTTTCTTATTGTATAAATTTTATGTACGTTCATAAAAACATTTCTAAATTTAAGAAAAAATGTGACTGCAATAATTTAAACATTAGAAGTAAGAATAAACTTACAGTGCAATATACTAGGTTACATAAAATTCATAATTCGTTTAAAGGAAATTGCATACAATTCTACAATAAACTACCAATTGTCATCTTGGAGATGTCTCTTAAAAAGTTCAAAGTTTGTATTAAACGTAAGCTTATAGAAAAGTCCTATTATAGTATAAAGGACTACGTAAACGATAAAAAAGCTTGGGTGTAAATTATTGCTCTAACCAGGTTGCTCTTCTAATAATTTAAAATTACATTGTGAGATGGTGATAACAAAAAAAAAAAAACACCCGGCTAAGTTTGTTGTGGGCTTCTTCTTAGACCAGGACGCGTTTGGAACCCTCGTAGCTTTAGTTTTAAGTTTACGAATGTGGTTATCGCCATCATCTCACTACCGTGTGGTTCTTATGTACGCATCAAAAGTGCCACCTGTGGGCCTACTTGAATAAAGATATTTTTGACTTTGACTTTGACTTTGACTTTAAACAAACTTTAAAAAACAAAATAATAAAAAGCCACCGAGGTATTTCTGCCGTAACCGACAAAACACAATTTTTTTTTAAAAGAAGTTTTATTTTAATATTTTTAAATTTTACGTTGTATTTAAATTAAACAATTTAAGTTTAGCTTCATATTAATGTGCAAATATATAGTGTGCTAACCATTTAATTTATTTGTTTTTATTTATATTAACAAACTTGTTAACTTGCTATAAAAGCAAAGGCTTTTTCAACGTAAATACTCACCTGAAAGGGAAGAATAAATGTATATATAAATGTAACAATATGGTAAACTGTTGCTTTAAATTTATTAATTTTCCAAAACGGAACAGTCTCAACGTAAACCTAGCAATAAAATAATGCGTTGCAGAAGTTATTTATGAATTCTCTCCTCATCTGTGCATCACGCATGTAATCGGCAGTGACTTCACACGGCGACCTTGCCTATATAGCGCGGCGTAATTGTTAGTAATTGTAGATTGAAGTGTACTCCGAGAGTGTGAGCATAACCAAACGTGACATCCGAACCGATAGGTATTCGTCTGTGTTTACATTTTAGAAGCAATATTGTTTTAACCGATGTTTTATTTAACAGATTAGAAACGGGTACCTCAAGCTAACCTGAACATAACATAGGAAGACTAACGAATGCCAAAAACTGAATCTTTATAGAATTACTGATTTCCCCTGAGATTAAGAAAATTTCTTGGTGTGCATAAAATACATGTTTCGAGAAATAATAGTTCAAATTAATTCAAATTCAAAAATTTAACAATTCAATAATTCAATAATTTTATTCATGTAGACCTTATTACAGGCACTTATGAAGTGTTCATACAGTTAACATGTTACACGAATGTTAGGGATGGTGATAACTGCATTCGTTAACTTTAAACTAAAGCTAGGAGGGTTCCAAACGCGCACTGGTTTTAGAACGAGCCCACAACAAACTTAGTCAGGTTATTTTTGTTGCTATCACCATCTCCCAGTAGTAAATGTATATGTAGTATGCGGCCAAAGCTTGAAAAATTAAGGCATAAAAAATTCATGCCTTATTAGGTACGTATATATGCCGTTTGTGAGTATTCGGAAATTGTTGACGTTCTGTTTCAAAATCCAGTCCATATTTTAATAAAGTCACATAAACTGTGCACATTTTAAAATTGCGAAGATTCAGAACGAATTCGTTTGAATCCTTTGCAATCACGTTACAGACGACCTTGTGTGATCGAATGAGTGAATAGGAATTACGTATAATGGCACATCTCATACTTTTCTCTCATCCCAAAAAGGAAAACAATTTAGCTGAGATGAGGCTGACATACACATAACATGAGAAGCTTACTTAAAACACACATTTACTATTTTTATCGTCTGTCATATAGGGGATTGCAATTAGTCACAAAGTTTGAAGTATTCATCAAGCACTATGTCAGGTTGTAACGATTCGCGAAGGATAGTGTTGTTTAGATATAGTCTGCAATTACGAATGGCTAGATTGTCTCGCCATATTAGTTAATTGAGAGGAATCTAGGGCTATAAAGTGACTGTTTTTGTTAGTTAGATCTGCTCACCATTTGCATAATGCATACCATGGTTTTCTTATGGACGGTATTTTTTCCGGTAATGGTAGTAAAGATTGAAACGGGGGTAATAAAACCAATAATGTATTCAACCAGACCAGAAGTTAGAACACTTATGCCCGTTTTCACTAACGACGGACAAGGTAATGCCTAAGCAAGTAACGCCTATTCTTCTCACTAGGCAACTCGTATAACCTAACTTGCCTATGGATCATGCCACCAGATGTGGTGTTTTGTGTTTGTGGATTTAAGGTTATATTTTTCCATCTGTCAAGTGTCCGTTTCTCTCTCTCTTCGTCGTGTTCCTCATTGCTGAGGGTCATGACCCCTTCCACTTACAACTGTTCGGACGATGTCGTGCCATTTGACTCGGCTTTTAACAACATGTAAAGCAATACGCACTTTGTGGTCGAGAACAGTGTGGATTTGATCCGACCAACGAATATGGCTACGTCCTCGAGGTTTCTACTTTGCCAGTGATCACTATCTTTTCAAGATTGTCTCCATCTCTTCCTCGAGAATCCTCTGAAGGCAGTCCTCTCAATATCTTTACGAGTCCCCTAAACTTTGCTATACGCCGAAGCGGCGTCGTTACTTAAGATGGCGTCTAACATCGTTAGACATGACATAAGAGTTCGTGAACTTATTTTTTCTCTAGGAATAACCTAAATCACTAGGCATCCTATTAAGGCGATTACTAGATTTATTGAAAACGGGCATTAGGTGTTATAATTATCACATTAAATTAACTAAAAGGCGACTTTCAAGACAATTCCGCCTATCCTACCTATTAATTTTAGGTCAAGCTTGATACGTACGGTAAGGTTTGGAACTCTCTTCCAACATTTCACATTGTCTTTTTACATACAACTTGAATGCCTTCTAGGCAAGCGTGCCCTTAACTTAGACCGCATCATTGCTTTCCGTCAGCCATGTTAGTGGTAAAGTACAAGCCTATCTAGTATAAAAAAAAATCAGTCGTATTATGAAAATTAAGCTAAATTTGCTGTACTCCGCGAAAAGCAGGAGAATCTGTATGGTTTAATTTATAATTTCTTCAATCTTTATACTCCACACCAAACAGATCCAGTACCCTCTACGCACGTTTCGCTCCGAAACCGGAGCATCCTCAGGAGATGTTGACTTTACAATGAATAATTGTTAAGACTTAACAATCGTCATGTCATAGATAATGATGACGAAAGAGATGGCACCATCAACATTGTCACTTATGTGTCCAAATAAAGCGCTGCGTAATATGTAGGTGCTTAGTTACAAACTGGCTCTTGAGTCCGCGAAAACTTGTGATTGTTTAACGTAAAAAATCGTCAAAACTCATTGAATACGCTGTGGTGTGTAATTAATATTACAAGTAATATGAACCGCGTACAC
Organism: Pararge aegeria; assembly: GCF_905163445.1. Taxonomy (NCBI): domain Eukaryota; kingdom Metazoa; phylum Arthropoda; class Insecta; order Lepidoptera; family Nymphalidae; genus Pararge; species Pararge aegeria. The sequence continues at coordinate 4,555,785 of NC_053181.1, forward strand.
CCCGCGGGTAAGCGTGCACGACATTTGGTTTTGAATAGAACTTCTGAAATAAAAGCATGAATTGCATGTATGTATGCAGACAGGTTGAGATGTTAACGAAAACACGTCATTAGGTCTGTTTTGAATGGACAGCGCTGCTGCGATTCCTGATTAATTAGGATTCAACTTCACGGCAATCTACATGTGTTTAGAAAGTTACATCTATTTTTAAACCTCGTATTTGAGTGGTTGTAATTTCTTATTAGTAATACATACGCTCGTAAGGCAGAAGGTGGTTGCGTTATATACCTAATAAAAATTTCATCATTAAGAGAAATTTAAATTTACTAAATTCAGGACACAAAGAATCAGCGATCAGTTTAGATCCGGTTAAGATATAATGTAAAAAAGGAAATGGTAAAAATGTTCCTTTAAATACTTCCGTGTTGAATCGAAACCTTGACTCTTTTTAAAAAGTTTGTAATAACTACTAAAGTGACATAGGCATTGAAAAAATTGAAAAAATTCACACCAGCTATTACACCTCCATCGGCTGCTAATAGAAGAAAAACCCTTGACATTTCAGAAAAGTATCGTCACGACCTCGCTTGTACCTAAACAGATATATTTACCATCTTAGAGGAGACACGTAGGTATTTACACTCAGCAATTAACGAGGTAAGCCTACGCATGTGAAGAATGGCTGTATTGTTAAAAGTTTTATTAGTGGCTTGTTGTTTTGCAATATGGTAGGGTTATACCACAGAGTAAATACCGTATAGACGCAAAGTTTCTTAACCGCTTTAGCATCATAGGTACTGATAGGTATTAATTAGATTATTTGGTTGCATTGTCCATTGACTAAACATAAATTAATTGAGTTTTTGGCTTCAATAGTATTTAAATGCCTTTATATGCAAAACAGACCATTTATTTAATGGTCAAACACCTAGTGGTGTTGTGAAATTGAAGGTTCATTTGAATTCGGAACGCATCCTGCATCCTTTTGTCTATGCACGGGAAATTCCCGTCGTCGCCGTCTATAATGATTTCTTTATTTAATTTTATTTTATTAGAATTGAAAACCATAAATAAATTAAGCTTCTAACTTCTAACTTTTACTGTCTGCTCTAGCCCCGGTGTCTTAGATCCGGTACTGGCTTGACTATTGTCTTGAGAACATTTAGCGGAGAGGAGTCTGGTATAGTAAAGTGTTATGAATTACTCACTAAGAAGTTCTTCAATAAGGAGACTTTGCTACAAATTATCTGTGCAGTGCAGGTTTTCAAGGAAGCATTGTGGTATGAGAATAGTAATATGATTCCAAAGGTACAGTTCTGGACCTCATCATAATCATCATATCAATTTACCGGCTAACTACAGGGCGCGGGTCTCCTCCCACAATAAGAAGGGGTTAAAGGCCGTAGTACACCATGTTGGCCAGATCGGGTTGGTGGACTTCACACAGATTTGAGAACATAACAGATATCCAGGTTTCCTCGTTATGTTTTCTTTCACCGTTAAAGCAAGTGATATTTTAATTGCTACATACCCACATCATTTAGAAAATTTTGAGGTGCGTGCTGGGATTCGAACTCGGAAACCCGAAAGCGTAGCCGAAGACCTAAACACTGGGCTATAACCGGTTCTTCGATGAATTACTTAACGACATGTTTGTTTGGAAGCAATCAAGCGCAGTCTCCCATTAGTGAGAACAGTCATTGTTTAAGTGTAAAATGTTAATGCTGGTACAGAGCTACTGCGTAGTTTCCTAAATTCTTCTGCATGCAATTCTACCAAGAGGTAGATCCCGACATGAACCGGTGGTAGAGTCACCGTTACAGTTACCGTTACAGATGTTCTAATACATAACATTGGGACTTCAAGCCTTCTTGGACTTAAGTACCTACAACTTGAAAACTAATTAGCGAGGTGCGCGTGAAGTTATGTATATTCATCGATGAGTTTACGCAACATTAGTTAATTGCTACGCAGCCAGAGGACAATCTACCAAATTTGTATAGATTTTGCGCGCTCCTTAGAAGTTCAGCATCTGTGGGATATAATATACTCATGTTATACGGCGTTATACCTACCGAGCGGTCGACCTTGGGAGCGATTGACATTCCATGCCCTTTCTTCCACCTTGCCTATGTCTTCTTGGACGGTGATTGCATACGAGAATCGTTATTAATATGCCACGCTTCCACCAGCCAAGGTCGAGCCTATACGCAGGTCTCGTCAATTTTCCAAGCGTCGTGAACCTTACTGTCTAAACATTAAAAGTCAATTTCGCGAAAAATAAAGGCACTTGAAATCTAATAATGAACTTGGCTGGTACGTGATCGGGTTACTAGCACCCAGTGACATCTGGCGGCCGAAATAGTAAGTAATTTGGATGCAGGACTACTGATTGCTTATTTCCGCATCACGTTTGCGGTATGATACGCTATCGTTTGTATTATGTAAGGACAAAGCATAAAAAACCACTGAGCATCAAATAGTCGAGAATCATCAGTCCCGGTTATTGTAACTATTTGACGGCCGCTATAACACAAGCTACGCTTACTTTGGGGCTAGATGGCGGATTAGGATTTAGGGTAGAGTCTTAGTTCAAATGTGTGTATGGGTTTTCAAAGACTATCTTTGAAATCGCGACATATGTGTACTCGAAAAAAAATGATATTTTTGAGACCTTAAATTAGTTAAATCGAAAAAAAAAACGCGTTGTAAACGTAAGAAGAAAATTGCAAACTAGATACCCAGATATGTCTTGATTTAATGATTACAGTGCAAAGGATAAAGTCATTATCAACCTTAAGAAATAACTATTCAATTCGATAATTACCGATCATTACCGAGGTTGGAAAAGTTTTCATACAATGTTGCAAACCTAACCTAACCTACAAAATAGAACCTAGAAATTAAACTGCTAATAGTTAATACCTATTATTAATAATATACAATGAAAAACCTATTAAACTTTGCAAAGTACATAATATTCCTTGTTTCTGAATTACCAATTCCGATGTTATATTATTAGGTATAACCCTTCCTTCGATGCGTTGATTGGATCATTATCACGTGTATATTAGCCGCTATTCCAATGGTATAAAGTTCATTTTAAATTCATACGTTACTTAGGATCTTTCGAATGAGTTTTGCGAACGCCGCCCTTCTTTGCGAAAAAACAAAGTAGACAGAAGTGCATGGAAGTCCATTGGTGCAATATAAAGCTATGTGGCTTGTATTGTGTATTGTGTAATATGTGGAGAACGTTGAGTACGATTAGCGAGATACCCGCATAATCGTGAATTGGAAAATTGCTCAACTATTTTTATTGCTGGCAGTAGGAAACGCAAAGTAGCTAAGCTATGAATAAATTGTTGACATTGTTCTGATACCTGAGCAATTGCAGTTTTAATACCCATTGGCTATTTATATTTTAAAGTGGTCATAGCCTAGTGGCTTCGGTTTTGTCTCTTCTTCTCTAGCGTTCTTGACTCGGTAATGAAACCTGTGTGCCTGAGCATTCTCCATAACGTCCTAAAAGGCGTGTGAAGTATACCAATCCGACTTCACCAGCGTGGTAGACTACGGCCAAAGCCCTTCTCATTCTGAGAAGAGACCTGTACCCTGAAGTGGGCCGGTAATGAGTTGATAATGATGACGGTGATGATTCATATTTTAATTTATGTTAATAATAGATACCAATGTATGTCTTGTAAATTATCCAGAAATTGACAGAGGTTTTGACAAACACTCGAAGATGTCATAAATCTCCGATGTTTTCATATCTGTTTTGTACATGGGGTCGAAATAAATATTTGAGATCCAGCTCATAGATGATCTACATGTGTTTAGAAAGTTACAGACATTATTTCTTCCACTATTCGTACATAAGCGAGTGTAAGTGGCAATAATGTTCTTTTTTTAAAATCTCCCTTGTAATGTCAACAATATTTGTTTTCCTTTTTAGTGCTAATTATGTTTTGAATTAAAAAAAAGAAGTAAATATTTAAAAAAAATCAAACAATACGAGATTATTTGGAGGTCGGTTAAAGATATGTATGAAAATGTTAATCACTTGCAATGTTTATGTATCTACTTACCTACTATCTACATAATATAAATACAGGTAAACTATACAGTTATTTACATTTTAATTAACCAGAAGCTATTAATTTCAAGATAATCTTAACATCCTACTAATTAACTGCGTGCGTTTATTTATTAATTTCAAACAAATAATATTTACGAAAATTACCGATTTCTTATTGAAACTAAGTTAAAAATAAACAAAATATAAGTAATTGTTTGATTATAAAGCAATTAATACCATCTTTGTATTCAACCGACCGCTAATTATTATTTTTTTTAAATCACTTCTACTTAAATTATATTATATTAAAATAATACCAATGGATTTTCAGTTTGGTACGGTTTTTTTTGCGTACATGTTGTGTTTATTTTGCCGATAGACGGATTTGGGTGACATTTTATTATTCAAATTTTAATAATTTTTAACATATATTATTTTATATTATTAGCCCTAAATATGTTACAAAAAAAGCGAAAAATAATTATTGGTTAAGTTTTAATTCGAAGCGGTGATAGCGCATTAGGTAGGAGCTCGACTTCACTTTCGGGGGACCGAGTTCGAATCTCAGCACAAACCTCTAACTTTTCTAAGTTATGTGCGTTTTAAGTAATGTAAATTATCACTAGCTTCAACGGTGAGGGAAACACTCGTAAGGAAACCTGCATGCCTGAGAGTTCTTCATAATGTTCTCAAAGGTGTGTGGAGTCCACCAATCCGCAGGGCCAGCGTGGTGTACTACGTACGGTCGGATTGTAGGAAGAGACCCGTGCTCTGTAGTGGGCCGGTCATTACCGTCTACTTCAACTACTACTTCAACTTCGTAAAAAAAAAAAATGCGTTTTTATCCCTTCAAAAAACTGGCTAAACGTGGCAGGGAAAGACACTCATAAATCTTATTTATAACGCAATATCTTCACAAGGTTTTTATTGCGGAATGAGTGGCGTTAATTGTATTCATAGGTGATCTGTATTGTAATAGGTTAGGTTTGTCTGTCTGCCTAACCTGCGAACAAAGGATAACCTTGGGATGCGCTAAATAAACGACCAAAATTAGGTAGGTGGCCGTACGGCATACATAATTTTCTTTGTAGTGAAAACTTATATGCTAAGTAATACAAGTTAAATAATTACGTAGGTACCTACTACACATTTTTTGAAGAATTAATATTTCATATTAGATCAGCTACGATTAATATGAAATATCTCGCGTGATAACGTCGAGTTTGGCTGCTTGTAGTGGCTCCGTTAGTTAAATTCAAGAGTTCTAGAGGTTTCTAGGGGCTGTGGTTTTTTTTTAGTAGAATTTGCTTGTGAACATTCGGTCGATTTCTAATCAGACAAACCTTAAGAAAATTAAGCAATTCTTCATGAAAAATAAGCATCATAAAACAACAGAATCCTCAGCTTTTAAATTCCACTACTTGGCACAGATTTCTCCTATAAGAGAGGGTACACCAGCTTCAAGTTGCTCATTGAAAGAAGCGATTGAAAGAAGTTAGGATTGTAGAGTTGGAAGATAACGAACTGGAATAACTGACTTCGGTAAAAGAGTGGCCCTTAAACGGATGTGGGAGGGTCTCGTATGCCGGAGGATGGGCAGTGAAGACGGGAGATATCTACAGAGGCAGTGGACCCAGAAGTATCGAACGACAACCAGCTCGTTGGTATTGTTAAAGCAACAGAATTTGTTGCATCGCCTAGCAATATAAGTTCTAATGAGGGTGGCCTTAGTACCTACAGCAACGCACTGAAATGGGCTGACAATCATAAATTATTTTGTAGAAATTGAGTAAGCAAGTTAAAAAATATATATATACTTGTATATATATATTTAAGGCCTTTGCTACGCTAAACTGTAATCAATAAAAAACCAACTACATTTATAAGACCAATCTATCATAACTTAATGCTCACAATGTTTATAATCTTATAATATCGGTATTTGATATTTCATACGCATCACGTTTACTGTATGATTTATTAATACCTGTCCTAGGCTAGTCACAATATTATATATCGCTTCCGGACACCGTACGCGTTCTTGTAACCTAAGCCTGGGCATAATCGTTAAACATATGTAGTTAACTTGGTGTGGATTATAAGCGTAATCGACATTGAGAAGGCTGACTGATTTACACGCACTTTTTTTAATATTTACACTCGAATAATAATCGCTTAGATATTTTGTGACACTGTAAATAAGGCTCATAGTCACTCTGCGGTGGAAAAAGCAATGTTTTAGCACAGAATAGAGAACATACAGAACCCTCATTCAGCCAATTTTGTGGATAATTAATAGTGTAGTAAATTACTATAGTCGATGTCTGTGTGCGTGTGCGTGTGCATGTATTTCAGTCAGACAGTCAGTCAGTCAGAGATGAGCGGCATTAAATATGCGGGGCCCCCTTTCGCGCGGGGCCCGTAGCAATTGCTACTCTTGCTACATGGTTAATCCAGAAAAGGCTCTGGCAGAGCTCACGACCATAGTACGGAAACAAATATAAGTACACCTATCTAGAGGCTTACAGCACAAAAAACAACGCCTAATATGACTAACTATAAATAAATTCACTTTCGTCTATTGTTGTGGTATTATAATTTAAATACGAATCAACGAAGTCTATTTAGTGCTATTGTCAATCAATGTTGCCGGCAACGTTTCATATCAGCGACACCAGGTATGCATGCGTATTGAATCTTATTAATTGTTTCAAGGTCCCGCTTTGTCTCTTCGATTTGTTGCCACCGCCAATATGGTAGCGATAGTGTAACAAGTCACGAACGCCAGCGTGTAGCGGTTTTCTTTAAAAATAATTGATTGCAGTGGTCTGTAGAAACAACAAAACCCATTTAGTATTATTTTCAGTTAAAACTGCCCGCAACGTTATAATACATCAACGGTGGACACCGGGCATATTACCTAAATATTACATTTAATATCGTTTTCGCTTCTCATGCTTCAAAATTTTACTTAATTACTAAAACTACTTTTTATGCTTTAGTGCAAAAATCAATCTTTCCAGGTATTATTTTAGTCTTTTATATTATACTACTTTTTGCAAGGCATATTAAGTTATATTTTATGTTTTAAATATCCACATAAGTTCCTGAACAACACGTACAATGGACGGCCCAGGAACAAAAGAAAAAGAACCTGAACGATAGGAACATATTAAATCAATGCCAGCAATGCCAAAAAATTATTAACTAAATATTATAAGCAAATCTTCTGTGCCTGAATGCTCCGCAATATCAACATAAAGTATTTTTAATTTATACCAAAATCTTAATAAACTACGTAAAATAGAACAATACATTTGCGGTAGCAGTAACTAAGTATGTAATTTTTTTCTGTCGAGGAAATTTTACTGTATCGTGTAAAACAACAACCAGTGTCAAATATATGGTCAAGAACAACATACATTTTATTTTTCCTGTGAAGAACTATACTATTGATAGATTTTTAGTAGATAGATGGATAAATTAATGAAAGAAGAAAAAAAACATTACATTAGTTATTAATTGTTTGAGTTCTTTCAACCTCATTTAGCAGCGCTCAGAAACTACAATATTACCATCAAACTCAAGCCACGATTACAAGTAGTTACATTATATAAAGTGACTGCAAGTAATTATTGTAAGATTTCGCTTGTTTTGAGTTAAAACCATAATAACCTAATTAATAGTGAAATATGGTGCATTAGCAACATATCATAGTATCTGCATTGACTAAAGTTATGCATGCGTAATTGATCTTATTAATTGCATGAGATCCCGTTTTGTCTTTTGCATTTGTTGATGCCGCTAATGTAGGTCCAATAGGGTGTAAGTCATGAGCGTTATCGATTTAATCTTAGTATTATTTTATTAATAGTTTTACAGCAGTGGCGTGCATAGTGGTTATGCACAGGGTATGCAGATCACATAAAATGAAAAACATCTCCAATACGAGTTATAAAAAACTTAATTATAGGCGTTGTAACAGTTATAAAAAGCCTACCCTTAAGTATTTATAACTCGTACTAGGGATTTTCTTCATTTTATATCATCTACACACCCCGTGAATACCTTCTATGCACGCTACTGTTTGTCAGTGTTGGGTATAAAAGTATGCATAAAAAAGTTTATTAATCTTGCTTAAGGTTTCAGTATATAATTCAGTAATGTTTTTTTCTATCGATGTTTTTTTTTGTATTCTTGTCTCAGAGTTACCGTTGACCGTTACTATTGTGAATATCATCAACTTTTATTGATGTTTCTACTATACTATATTTTATTTATAAATAGCAATGATTTTAAATTGCCAAAAATGATTGATAAAAATAACCTTTGGTCATGTACTTTCTTGATATGTATTTATATCTCTGTAACTACTTTTTTTCTTTGGTGTACAATAAAAGTGTATTCATACATTCATTCATGCTGCCCTGGCAGTGTTAAAATTGGATTTTATAATTTAAGAATTTTCTCTGATCTAGTCTAATGGACTTGAGCCGTCGTTAGTTACCACCCTTCTGACAAAGACGAGCCGTCCTACAATTTAACAAGTTTTATTAAATTTTTCTTATAACATCTATATCTAAGCTTAGCAGGTTAGCCGGATACGGATGCTAATGAGATTCCAGTCAAGGGCTGCCTACAAAGAAATAGGACAAAATTGGAATACTATCGCCTTTCATTAAGTTTTATTTAATTAATATTTTGTTATAACTTGTACCACACAACTTATGACTACATAACTTTAACAGGCTATAGTTTAATTTGCATATTAAGTTTAAGATTCGAAATTCATTACGGAATTCAATTACTTACCTATTATAATTTAATGTTTTGTTTGTTTTAAATAAATAATGCATAATAAAATCAACATTGTTATAATCAATAATTACCAGCGATAATAAGAATTAATTCGATATTATTTGGTTGCGCCAAGTTATAATTAATTCTTAAAAAATAATTTAAAAATATTATTGGTGTTCCTATTTTCCCATTTCCAACCTAAAACAGCACTGAACGATTTTTCACGAACATACCGGCGCCCTCATACGCCTCAAAAACACTAGAACGCAGAGCTGTCATTTAAATTAACGGAAGCAAACGATTAAGACGTTTGCGGATGACTTGCTTTCCGATTGCGAAAAGTATTATTATTATTTAATATTTTTTTGCCACCAGTGGCAATGGGCCGGCCATACATCACGCTACGCAGATAATAGATGGACAATACAAACCACACGGTGGAAAGGACACGAAAGTTAAAGGGATGTTGGCGGACCAAGCAAACGGATGGCTGATGGACATCAAACGAGTTGCAGGGAACGATTGAATGAACCAGGGCAAGGAAAGAGAAACGTGGAAAAGGTTGGGGGAGGCTTTTACCCCAAAAGGGGCTCATATTTCCTAGGATAATCAAAACAATAATTACTGACTAACCAAACAACATTTGTAAGGAATTTAAGAAATTTGAGGATAAAAAGGCTTTTTATTTATTCATTTTATGATAATATATTTTTAGAAGTGATAGTCAAGTATTTTTTTGTGTGTGATCGTTATTCTTTATCTACTCGATAGACTGTTGTTTGTACTGAAAATTCTGTAACTGGTTTGGGAATCAGAATAAACAAGATGTACGTTTTGGATTTTATTTCGGTTGGAGTCTTCGGCCATGTCTTTATCGTTAAGGTGGCTAGTTACCACCTTAACGATAAAGACATGCCGTCAAGCGATTAAGCGTTCCAGTTTCGATGACGTTAAAACCGATTAGGGTTATAGGTTTAATATAACTATACTCTTAACAGGTTACCATCTTAGACTGCACCATCGCTTACCACTATGTAAGATTGCAGATAAAACCTACATGGAATTTAAAAAAAAAAAATTTTTTTTATTCATTGCCTTATTCATTGCCTAGGTATTTCTCTGAGGCCTTGACAACTCCAACTTACATAATCCGGGCTTCCTGACAGAAGGATCCATACACTAACATCGGTCCAAGAATCTACCTAGAACCTATGGAATATGATAATTAATACACCGCCGAGGTAGTTCAATCATACATACATTAGGAATTGTTTACGACTGATATTATTACATTATTTATTATGTTGCAATTAAGGTGCTACGGACTCTAATAACAATAAACTTGTCCTACGCTTATTGAATGTATAAATTAATTAGTAGAAACTAGAAATAAATGCTTTACTCGAGAAAGCTTTGTCATAATCAACTCATTACCGCCCAGTACAATTCACGGGACCTTTTTATTCCACTGCAATTGATGTCCGATTGGCGCGGTGGGCAGCGTCCCCGCTTTGTGTCCAAGGCCGTGGGCTCGATTCCCACAACTGGAAAATATTTGTGTGATAAACATGAGTGTTTTCAGTGTCTGGGTGTTTATCTGTATATTATTAGTATTTATGTATATTATTCATAAAAATATTCATCAGTCATCTTAGTACCCATAACAAAAGCTACGCTTACTTTGGGGCTAGATAGCGATGTGTGTATTGTCGTAGTATATTTAATTAATTTTACCTTGTGGTAAGAGAAGGTGCAATCTAAGATGGTGTAGGTGTAAAGCCAGAAGGAGGGAAAAAAAGATGGTAGCGCTCTAACCTGTTACAGGTGCACTACAAGTTAGCCCCTGACGGCAATCTCACCTAGTGGTAAATAATGGTGAAGTCTAGAATGGTAGTAGGCAGGTAGTGGTATCAAATCTCTTAATCGGCTTCTTCCTGGAACGCTCAATTGCTTTGCGTCTCGTTTTTGTTGGTAGGGTGGTAACTAGCCATGGCCGATGCCACGATTCAAACAAATATTTGATAATTATGGTTTGACCCTCATTTTCGTGAACTCAGTAGGTATCTTAATGCGGTCTATAAGTCACGTATACTGTTTCTAGTGTGCGCAAAGCCTTAAACTACAGTAGTGCGAACATTACAGTGTGAATAACAAAGATAGGATCTCTGTATGGGTAATTAGTTGCGCAGGCGCATTTGAGGCGCCGAATCCAATTATTTACACTGAGAAAGATATTATTATTCTAAAACATTTTATTTTGATTAGGTAGTGTTACTAACAGTACATCTTTTAATTAAAAAATAATATTCTGTTGGTCTCTAACACTGCCTTGTTGGCCTATGGGGGTTCGAATCCCAAGTTGGGCTTAAAATTTTAAGGTAATAAGTTTTCAAGATAAGCAATGGACTTCTCCCACTGGGCTGGACAAAGTTCGATCTCCGGCACGCCGAACTTTTGAAGTTGTGCGTTTTAAGCAATTAAATATCACTTCAGGAAGTTGTATCTCTGAACCTATCACTGAGACCCGTAAGCTGCTAAGCTGTTAAATAGGTCGTTAATGATAAAACGTCAAACCTGCCATCCCACATTGGAGAAGCGTCGTGGATTTGAGCTCTAAACCCACTTCCTATGAGACAAGAGTCCAGTCCAGTAGTAGGATTTAATTAATAGGTCAAGAAGGATACCACAACCGAAAAACGAATATCTTTTTATATCCATACACGTTTAAAGTAGGTGCGTAAACAATGCATATTATTCACCTTAGTTATGAATATCAAAACTATACAAAGTATATGAAATTTTCGAAGGCCACAACAATAATTCCACGAAGCACCTAAACATATTTTCCATGATTGATATAGGGTTTGCCATGACTTGTGAGGTCAGATGTGCAACCTTGCATTTACCTGGCATCTGTGTTTTCTACTGAACATTCGACCTTATATGATTTTGCTCTATCGAATTTCGTCATAAACAATTACAAGTACTGTTATTTTCTGCATGTAACTAGTGTATGAAAAAAAAGGCCAGCGCCATGTAACTTAATAAATTTCCGTCTTGCAGAGAACTTAATTTCATGATTGAATAAGATTTTATTCCTTACTTTTCACTATAAGTAACTGTTTAAAGGTGGTTATTTATCTTTTTTTATTGTTAAAATATATAGGTACATTCCTTTTATTGATAAAGTTGCTATGAAACTTATAACTAAGTAATACTGTGAAATCATGCCTACGTGGAATGGCATGGAAGCAGGAATAACAGCCAGGCTGATCCTTTGCGCAAAAAATGAGCCAACCATTCTGTCACCAGCTAAGGTAACTCAGTATGTGTTCCATTATTCATTTGACATATTAAGTTACCATTTTTGACAGATATTTTACACTAACCTTTTCAACAACCATAGACTAATAAAGAATAATGATAAATAAATTATTTAAATCCTAAATAAGTAATAGCTTACAGAAAATCTGACCGATTCCCCTCGGTTTTCTAATTTGGTAAAGGACGTTTTTTGGAAAAAAGAAACATAAAGATAAAAGTAATGGACACTGTTTTTGGTTTATATTCGAAAAGAAAATTTTAAAATTACTATGCAGTGCCCATAATAATTTTAAACTGTTCTTTCTTGCCCGAATAAAGTGCAATGGAAAAGTCAATTTTAACCACTTTATTTAGCAATAGATACGTATAAACCCCGACCATTTAATGGCCTAATCACTGCATTATGAAGTATGAGTTTTAAAATTGATATTGCCCACGAAAATCTCCTAAACATTGGAATATATTGCCAGGGTCGGATTGAACATCAATACGACGGGTGGGTGGACAATTACAGTGTGCAAACTGTGCCCACCTGAGCGCCTGCGGTAATTAATACTCGCTGCTACAAAAACAATGCGCGAGCACTGGTTAAGGACGCGTCCTTTGAATGGCAACCATTCGTTAAGAAATCACAGGATATAATAGATTCATTAATTCTTTATCCAGATACTTAACAGTACAGAACAACTGTTCCTAAACATAATGTTAGATATTATTTAGGATACGATATTGTTAGTTAGTAACGGAAACGTCGTGAGTAAACCTGCATGCTTGTTTTGACGACCGTAGGGAGTTCCGGGATCCATAAATTTTTGGATATATGATTTATGAATTTTCACTGGTCTGGTCTGTTTGGAGGCTTTAGTCACGCCTTACCACCGTACCGATAGAGACATGCCGCTCAGTAGTATAGCGTTCCGGTACGATGTCGCGTAAATCGATTAGTTCTATGGGTTTAAATATAACTACCATACCCGTAACAGGTTAGCCCGCTACCATCTTAGACTGCATCATCACTTACTAGCAGGGGGGGTTACAATCAAGGGCTGACTTAGTATGAAAAAAAAAAACAGTCCACCAATTCGCACTTGGCCAGCGTGGACCCTTCTTCTTCTGTGAGGAGACCCGTGCCCACTTGTGGGGTGATAATTGGTAGATGATGATCGTTTGTTCAGTTGGGAACTCTGTTTGCAAATTGAAACATCCCACATTTAAGAATTAATCGATCTGGCTAGGATTCATTTATATTGGAATCTCGGGCAAAAAATGCAAAAATATCCTTTTTGAGATATTCTGATGCGTGCGATGCGTGAACGGTAAACGTTGCGCCAAACGACGGAAGTACGTAGTAAATATATCAGAATTGTCGCAATTGTAGTTTCTTTAAAGTTCTATAAAACAGTCCGCGACAACATATGAATATTTTTTTAAGTCGGCTCATTAGCGGACAATATCGCGCGGGTCCGCTAGTAATGTTAGTATGTTGAGCATTAAAATGTTTGTGTGCAAGATTGCGGGTGTTAGTTCCAAAGAGGTATCATAGTCACCCTACATTTTCTAGGATAACTCTTTGTCGAACATTACGTGGGATACAAAATGATTAATCGACATCGCTCCGAGCGCTTAATTGGTTGCTTAGTTAACGCATACGCTTTGTATTCTATTGTATGCGCCGATCGACATGTAAATACGCCCGAGTAATTCACACCTTGCCTAATGATCCTCTTTTAATTGATATTTCCTTTGATATACAAGGTTTTTACGACGTCGTTATAAAATTTCTTTTAGCATTTGCGGGAAGAATTGTGCAAATGTGTCACCTGTACCCTTAGTAAGATTTGAACGCTTGCGATCATAACGTCAACCTATAACCTACAGTGACAAAGTAATTTTGACCTTCTGCTACTCGACTTAGAGTCGCAAAATGAATACTGAATTTTGTTTAATAAACATTCCGCCAAGTGCTCTTCCTGTAGAAGTGTAAGTGATTTGAAGCTTTAAAAAAAGACAGACAAGCTTCATTTTACTGTGAAGTCAATGTTTCGAAGCTTTCATACAACTGGCAGCGTACCATTTTTATACCAGGGGCTTTAGGTATGTTAAGGCTCTGAACAGCTATTTTTATTGGTTACTGGTTTCCGCTTGATTGCGATCTCACCTGATCCTGGGTATCGATGAAATTAATTAACTGTGGAATCCAAAAACCACTAGAAAGAAAAGCAAGGTCAAATCCTGTATTCAGAAAAATTATTGTCAAGTTGCCAACGAAAGGAGTAAGATAAGGAACTGAAGACCAAGAATGACTTATTTCTCCACGTGCTCTCGGAGGCACGGATAGAAGATGCGATTTCCTAACTACGTATAGGCACATCCTGAGAATTTAATTTTATTGAAAACTAAATATCGCGTAAATCTTTTTTCTGAAGCCGGGACATCGTGGTCCATAGTGGAACATACTAAGTACTAACTACTAGAGCATCTAAGCAAAGACCATGTACATTATTGTAGTCCAGGAATTTATTTCTTGTTGAATCGTGTAGAATTGATGTGTCAAGTATCTTTAAATAACGCTTAAAAACATAAAACTTATCGAATGAGGCGCCTGTTTTTTCTAAGTCAATAGGCAATATGAAATATAATAGTAAATAAACCTAAGTCAAACATATTCACTGTTTTTTTATGGTTTTTATATTAATATCTTAAAATCCTATAAAAATACGTACCTAAAACATTTTCGTTAAAAAGAACACATCTTTAAAGTTTAAGTAATCATTACACCTTCTCTGTATTAAACCCCTTCGTTACTAGAAATACTAAAATAATATTTTAGAAAGGTACATGGGCCAAAAAATAGGGGGGGCGGGGGTGACAAGGAGAAATAAAATAGCCTACACTCATTAACAATAGAAAACCGGCACTGCTTAAGAGTATGAAAACAGTACATTCAAGAAACATTTCACTACTTATTTTCGTTGACGTTAGATTGTGTACGTATATATAAAACACCTACACAAATATATTTTCTCGTATTTGAAGCACGCGCGCACTAGGAAAATATGTCTGGCTTCAAGGTCCAATGAAATTTGTCATTCAATAGGTCTGCGCTGGCTCCAACGCGTGCGCGCAAGTAAAACAGTCTCGTCTGAGTACCGAGGATTTTCTTCTGGGACACACTGAGCAAAGTATCGTCATACTTTCTTAATTCCGGCTGATCACATGTTTAATTGACATTACACTGCAAACTTAATATAACGACTTTCTCTACTTAACAAATTCTTTTTAATTCCCTTGAATTGTCCACAGGACTCCATGTACTCATATATAGCCTATAGCTTCATATCGCGTGCATTTATTGCGACCAACCTCTTTATTACGAATAACGAAGTTAACGAATTTTGTCAAACCTAAACCTTGTCAACAATCAAAAACAATGTAGGGGATAATAACTATTTTTTTACGTCTATATAATAAATTTTAGATCTACCTTACCGCAATATACCAAACCTTGTTGTAACGAATATTTACTTGTAAAGGTTGCACTGTAATATGCTTTGTAGAACAACTGGAATTAAGCGGCACAAGACTGTGGTATTTGGAGCTCCAAACATAATACCTTCGCCCAGCAGTGGACGTCCTTTGGTTGATACGATGATGATGATGATGTCTTGTTTTTTACCTGTACCAATGAGGGTTAATTTAGGTGAAATTAACCCTATAGTTACAAATAACTCTTATAGTAGATTTAATTACTTCAGCTTGTTATGTTGCGTCACCCTACTTCCCTTTATTAATATGTGCGTCATCATTGTCAGTCCATTTATATCCACTACTTGGCTAAGGCTTTCTCATAAGCACGACATGCTTTTCATGTTTACCATATCATCGCGCCATCGAGCTGATGGTCAGCCAATGCTTCTTGCTGTCCTATTAAATTGCTACTTCAGTATCTCTCGGCTCCACCGCTCATGCAACATGTGCATAGTGTACCAAATTGATTGCTAATCCACCCAATAATACTCACAGGTATCTAACGTATGAGTTTTATTGTTATAATGTTATGTTATTTACAACTTGTCTTGTATGTCAAAGTTCTGTTTCAGAGGCCTAAAATGTATCTCTATGTCTTCTCCTTCCACTTAAATTAATTAGTCATCATCTCAATAACCACTTATTTTACACGTATATCGTCTATCCCCCAAACCTCTCTATCTACTTCTTTGTCCCTCTACATAAATATTTAACATTCTTCTGCAATAAATAACCGTACCATGCAAGTTTTATACTTCTCATCTTTTCTGTAACTGGTGCTACTTTTTAACTGCCCTTATCACTTCGATATCTAATATTTTTTTGTCAAATCACTTATTTATCTCAACCTCAAGGCAGCGACCCTGCTTTCTGAGTCCAAGGCCGTGGGTTCGATTCCCACAACTGGAAAATGTTTGTGTGATGAACATAAATGCTTTTCAATGTCTGGGTGTTTAGCTGTATATTATAGGTATCTAAGTATATTATCATAAAATATTCATCACCCATAACACAAGCTACGCTTACTTAGTGGCTAGATGGCGATTTGTGTATTGTCGTGGTATATTTATTTATTTATTTATTATTTATTTATTCCACGCTGTGTGCCCAAATCTTTACTAGGAAGATACATCAACACGTCGCTCGCCGAAAATTACCGACACAAGTTCGTGCGCCGTGAATTTTTAGTTGGTTGCCTTCCTCCTTCCTAGTACAGCTCAGGGCCAATATATACGTTCACACAATTTCGAAGATTGAATCTACGACCATTATTTGACTGCACTGTAAACGATACCTGGTTAAGTTTGTTTTGGGCTTTTTATTAGACAACTTTCTATCTAGCTTTATACAGTGTTACCTTAAAATATAGTTTATTTTGACGGCCGAGTGGCGCAGTGGGCAGCGACCCTGCTTTCTGAGTCCAAGGCCGTGGGTTCGATTCCCACAACTGGAGAGTGTTTGTGTGAACATGAATGTTTTTCAGTGTCTGGGTGTTTATCTGTATATTATAAGTATTTATGTGTATTATATTCATAAAAAAATAATTATCAGCTATCTCAGTACCCATAACACAAGCTACGCTTACTTTGGGGCTAGATGGCGATGTGTGTATTGTCGTAGTATATTTATTTATTTATTTATTTATTTATTTATTTATTTATTTATTCGATGTGTCTTGACGTTTTAAATAAGTATAATAAGCAAAACGCCAGCAATATTACAATATTACTGCTTTAAGCGATAAGTAATGGAAGGACCCAGGGTGATATGAAACCTCATCCCAATACTATGTAAAAAACGTAAATGTATGTATGTACGACGCATTTGAATTTGACCTTGACTTTGATACAATCTATACTTCATTACCAGCTACTAATATTAAAAATGCGAAAGTTTCGATGTATGTATGTTATTCAATCACGGCAAAACGGCTGAACAGATCTGAATGAAATTTAGCACAGAGATCGATTATAGTTTAAAATAGTAGAAAAAAAACTTTTTATCCTGTATAAAAGTACGATCGACATGTTTTTTTTTGCGAAGTCCGAAGTCCTGGGGTCATAAAATATATGCACAAAATTTCCACACAGACGAAATCACGGACAAAAGTTAGTATTATCAATGCGAATTTTGTATTTGTTTTGTTTTATGTTACCTATGTTCGGTTTAACCTTTGCACAGATCTTGTTAAAATTGGCATATAAATAAGCCGCATATTATTTAAGGTTGCTTATAACTAGGCGATTCGAATCAAAATGTACCAATTTTATTTTCCAAATAAAAAAAAACTGGCCCAATGAAAAGACTAACGAGCTGCAACGTAATGATATCGAAACAAATGGTTTCGAAAGTGAAACGATAATCAGACTATTTTTAACGTCGATTAGCGCAAACTAATAGTATTTGAAATAAAAACGTACCGTGAAATAGGATTTCTGGGTAGATGATCGATAAAGGATTATAAACTCTTTAGTAAATTTCTTTACCTTTTGCTTGTCAGTGGGGAATAAACAATTAATTTTATATTTTATAATTGGCATTACGTTACATTCGTCATCATATCAACCCATTACCGGCCCTCTACTGGGCACGGGTCTACTCCCACAATGAGAAAGACCGTTTTCCACCACGCTTGCCCAGTGTGGATTGGTGGACTCCACAAGCCTTTGAGAACATCTCGGACTCTCAGGCATGCCGGCATGCATTTTCCTTCACCATTGAAGCAAGCGATATTTTAATTTATTTATGATTTGAACACGGTCCCCCGAAAGTAAAGTCGAAGTCCTACCCACTGGGCTATAACCGCTTCTTCGTCACCTTACATTGGTGGGGAATAAATGAAATGTATAGTAACAGTGACCGTTCTTCTTTAGTTCATTTCCCATTTCAGCTGGAATACGGCCTCAAACGAAATGTCGTTTGTTGGAGCGCCATATGGCTAGGGAACTTCGTCTTCATCTTGGTTTAGGATTTAAATATATCTCATATTTATTATTTCCGTCTATGAAACTTTACAGCGTGAGTGGAACAAGTAATCATTTAATTAAACAGTCCCTTCACAATCGACCGTCAAAGACAGTGTGCAAATGTTTCAAAAAAATAAAAAAATAAAAAATAACACTACAGTTTAAAGATTTAAAGGATAAAAATACAATAATAAAAAATAGGTAATATCATTTTAAATTAATTAGGCAAATAATACAATTACAAATGTTGTTGTACAGTTACAAAAGTTAACTGAGTATGTAAAAGTTAACAAAAGGTATATCACTGTCACTAAGGTATTCTTTATTCTTTTGTACTATAATAGTTTTTTTTGTTGAGAGTTTCAAAGATTGCTCGCTTGAATTTTACGAGTGGTAGATTTTTGCTCAACGCGTTAATGACTTTTAGACTATAGTAAAATAAAGGAGAATGGGCAGCAAAGTCCTTTATGCTGTTACTTACTGTCATCTGCGATTAACAACCCGTTTTTCAGCAAACGTTATTATGCGAAAACGTTCCTCTAGGAGATGCTTTTAGTCCAGAAGTTTTTTATAATTTTATTATTTATAGTAATGATTGACGGACTAACCGACTTATTGGTACATAGATTTTAGAGCGATTCCCCAACGGAGAAACTTATGTGAGTGCTCCAAAGTTACCAACTTTCGCACTTTTAACATAAAAAGATATATGTGAATTTCTATTCCATTTACTTAAACATCGTCTGTTTCTAAAAACGTGCAATTAGTTGAACGTACGCGCAAGAAATATTATGCTGCACATTATTGAATTCTTCGCACTAAAATTTACATAATATAATAATATCTCAAATTAAGCAAGAGTCACTTTGGAACAGTTGGTCCCATGACCCCCGATTGCCGCGGCTGCGGCTTTGCACAACCGCGGGTCAACCTTTGAAGTAAGGTCAGCAAAATTGTATACAATGTATGAAAGGTGCTTAATTTTAAGCCATTTAGAAATTTGTTCTAAGCGAAGAGTTTTGTTTTTGAAGCGACCATAGCCCAGCGGGTAGGAAGGACTTCGGCATCACTTTCGCGGGGCCGAGTTCGAATCCCAGCACGCACCTCTAACTTTTCTAAGTTATGTGCATTGTATACAATTAAAATATCACTTGCTTCAACGGTGAAGGAAAACATCATGAGGAAACCTGTATGCCTGAGAATCCTCAATAACTTTCTTAAAGGCGTGTAAAGTCCACCAATCCGCACTGGGCCAGTTTGGTGGACTACGGCCTTAATCCCTTCTCATGATGGGAGAAGAGACGTGCCCCGTAGTGGGCCGGTAATGGGTTGATATCATGAAGAGTTTTGCTTGGTATACCTACTAGAGAGCATTTAATTTAAACTACGGAGGTTTTTCGTTCGATTTCGTTGTCAGGTTAAAAATCTCCTGACATAGTGGTGAGGAGTATGGTTTTATAAGTGAGAGGTCGCGGGTTCGGTAATTTCGAAAATCAATAATTTCAGAATTTTCTTTGAACAGTCGGTTCCGTTTTATCCACTAATAGTAACAAGCATCTTCTAGGCAAGCGCTCTCCACCTTTTGGCTGCACGATCAAAAATCAGGTGTGACTGCAAATAATTGAAATTGAAAAGTACAGATAAATAAATTCTAAATCGAAGTCAATATTGGTACCGATTCTATTACTTATTATATAACTACATACACAAAGACCAGAATAACTATGCTACTGGAGTAATCTGCTTTTTCCACGAAAGCTATAAAAATAAACTCACAAACGCATAATATGTATAATATCACACGCACTTACGCACAAACAACCTCTAAATATTGTGAGTACACCGGAAAAAATGCTAAGTAGGTTTGTCTTCAACGCTCCATAAAATAGATAATAATATTACGGACATTTAAACATTACACATATTATATATACATGTAGAATTCAGCGCGTAATAATTCTAATAACTTATTCACAACTTCAAGTACCTACCTACCATTTATACTACATGCCTGTTTATTAGATAGTGATTGGTTTCCTTCGAAGGTTGTACGGCGAACTTTGACACCCAAGATGCGCATGAGTGCTTATGTGTGCTTGGAATTCTCCACTCTATTCACCATTGATTGAGGTTAAAATCGCTTGAGGTGTGTATGACAGGTTTGAAATACAATGTACATAGGTAGTTTCATTAGGGAAAATATTCTACACCCATTATTTATTCATAGTGTTGTCGGCATTAATAATGATGGCTAAAGAAATACTTTTGTTATTATACCTATAAAGTTCTAGACATTCTCTGTATTCAGCAGTGCAATTGTTTATGTACACGGAAATAGACCCTGGTTCAATTCCCGGGTGAATAATACTTAGGAAATAAATAATCCCTATCCCTATCCCTACCCCTACTAATATTATAAATGTGAATGTAAGTTTGTTTGTTACGGTTTCACGCAAAAACTTCTGAACCGTCATCATGAAACTTTGTATACATATTCTTGAAGGTATTAGAAGTAATAAAGGATGCTTTTTATCCCGAAATTAAGCTCAGTTCTTTTGGGAGAGGGGACGAAAGTGTTTCACGATTTTACACCATAACGCCGTCAAATGATTACCGATTTAAATAATTACTTACTTACTTTTTTATATAAGAATACACAACTTAAAAATTTTAGTAGAATTACACCTAAATTGAATGCCACATGTCTTGCGAAAAACAAAAATATACGCAGACGAAGTCGCGGGCAACAGCTAGTAAAAAATAAATATACTACGACAATGCACGATTCGCCACCCTATCCTAAAGTAAGCGTAACTTGTGTTATGGGTACTAAGATGAATAGTATACATAAATACTTATAATATACAGATAAGCACTCGGACATTAAAAAACATTCATGTTCATCACACAAACATTTTCCAGTTGCGGGAATTTAACCCACAGCCTTGGACTCAGAAAGCGTCGCTGCTCACTGCGCCAATCGGTAAATTACATCTATGTTGGAAGAAATATGGAAATAGTAATAATTTAAACTACTCGAATCCAAAGGCAATGCATTACTTGTGTTTAGAAAGTTAGACCAACTTCCTAAACATGTAATGTATGCCGATTAAGGATGTTGAGTGGTGATTGCTTTTATAGTCCCTGATGTGACCTTACGTACTATATCCTCATTTACAACTTGAATTACATATTCATTCTCCACAGCCAATTAACGTCCCACTGCTGGGCACAGGCTTACTCTCATAGGAGAGACTATTTTAGAGCATAATCCCACCACGCTGGCCAAGTCACTCACTGGCTCTGTCCAAGGCTTTAGTTACTATTATCACAAGTAAGTGATATTAACCGGGGCTGACGGCTTATCGTGCTCTCCAAGTCTCTGAGGTTGACACCGCCAATTTCTTAACACCGGGCTAGTTTTAGCCCGACCAGGGATACGAACACAGGACCTCGTGATCCGTAGTTAATCATGCTAACCACTAGATCAGCGAGGCATTCGAATTACATATTGCAACATGGATAATTATTATTATGACATCTCACCATTTGCATTAATATTTACGTAATTAATTGCTGCCAATAACAAGACAGCTCTTATGACAAAATGTCAATACCAGAAAGTAAAAACCGTTAATTACTGTAAATAAAAAAACTCCAGTAATTCAGATTTTTTATCTAATGACTAAATAATCGATGTAGAAGTTCTATGTATTCATAAATAAATCTAATTAAAGTTTCAAAAAAAAAAATTGGAGACGGTCACACTTCCGCAGCATCTTGTATTTAGTCCAATAAACCAAAAACCTACAATCAAAATCCAATACAACGAAATTGGCCTAGTGGTTACTGGTACCGGAAAATGTAATGTAACAAACAAACGGACAAATCCACTGATGTTTATGATATGGTGTGACAACCGGGGCACTAAAATTAACTAGTAGCCCATTTCTTTTAAATACACAAAACTCTCAAATAACTATATACATTTAGTGCCCGAAAAGTACCCTTCTGTTCGCTATATTATACATATACGTAAATAAATAGCCAGCTCTTCATAAAAAGCATTTTTTTTTCAATAGTACATTAAATTTCCTTTACCGGGAACCAGGCTGCTGAAATTTACAAAACCACACAAGCACACCACTGCGTGGGAGGAGAAAAGTTCGCTTAAAATCAACACCAATTTTATATAATTGTATAACAATAGATGGGAATTCCATACCTAATCTTTCTCGACGGATTTTACACGTGGGCGATGACGGTTTAGCGCGAGTTGACTTACACATAAATGTTCTGTTAAAAAAGCGTTCTTAATAATACAATCGGTGGACGGGTTTGAATGAAATTTGGCACATAAGTATGTTTGTTTGTGTGGTGAAGGCAGATCAGAATACAGATGTCGCAATCCCTTTTCCGCTCGCAGGTGTCGACTAAAGGAATACAGCAGAGAACGGGCAGCAGGGTTCTCTGTGCTAGCACTACGTCTACTACAATCATATAAACCCGTCTACCCAGCGTGGTGATTATGGGCGAAATCCAGAGGTTCAGCAGTGAACGGTTAAGGGCCATTGATGTTATGGTTGTTTCAACTCATGAGATATTTTTTAAACCCAATAAATTGTAAGTTGCAATGAAAATCAGAAATTAGACAGTCCCTGTATAACCGGCATCGACAGATCTAACACCTAGATGCACGAAGGAAAAGGTAGAGCCCGAATTCGAACCATTAAATCCCTTTGTCTATCCGTTAACTAGTTACATCAACGTTGCTTAGCTAACGCTCGGTTGATTTGTACTGTCGTCACAAGATCATTATATCTATACAAATAAATAAAATCGAAGAAACTGTGATGTTATAGTAATAATGTTAATAAAATGGCTATTTATATCAACAAATTAAAACGAATTAGCTGTTGATAGCTTTCATTACGGTTTTTTACAAATCCCGTGGAAACTGTTTATTTTTTTGGGATAAAAAGTAGCGTATGACACTCTACATCCTTTTAAATAAGTCTATGACAAAAATAAAGGTGATTGGTTGCGTTAAGGAAGGACAAAAAAAGAAACACACTTTTCCTTTATAATATTAGTAAGAATCTTTGTATGCTACGAACACCACATTGAAAAGAGCATCTGTCTTTTCACCTCACTCTCTGTCAGAGTCCAAGTCTTCGAAGCGTAGAAAAACATGGGGAATATCAGTGTTTTAACCGGAGCTTAGTGACATTCGTTAGGTTATGATTCCTCCATATCTTGTCTATACCCAATCCAAACGCCATCAAGTGTGGAATAGGGAACAAAAGTTTGTATGTGAAAAATATACGAATCACAAACAGTACATGCCGAAGTCGCGGGTAACAGCTTGCAAAGCGAACTTATAGAAATACCTAAAGCAAGTCGTCAAGACGTAGGAAGATTGAATTTAACGCTTCATTAATAATTTCATTCACGAAATTCGCCGACTGTCATAATTTTAATTAGTTGCATTGTACTGAAGTTTAACTGACTGCAGCTTTATAGCAAGATTTGGTTGATTTTGGCGTTTTCAATTACCACCTGCTGACCCTAAAATGCTAATGAAAAATATTATAAAAAGAATTCGGTGGAATTAAAATGAGCGACTTCCTGCGATTTGGTTTAGGATTAAAATAAAAGGGAAAGGTCGCTATGACCCGCGTGAGTCATTGTAAAGGTGACTCGGAACTTGCGTACGACGCAGAAAGGATATTAGAACAGGCAAAAATAATATTTAACTATCTACATAATACAACTAGTGGCATGTGAGGAACTAAAGACTTCTTTCCTTAAAAAGGATGCGATGCGTGATAGTTTTTTTTAAACTTTTAACAGTATATTAATTATACATACAAAGAAGATCATTATTTTTGCTAATTGTTCCTTAATTAGCTTAAGCAATATTAGAACTTACTCCTAAATATTTTTATAAAGACGCCTCTTTTTTAAAACTTTATTGTTATTCTCATTGCACTTTCATTATCATCAACCTCAGCTTTGGCTTCCTCTCTCTTATTTTAGACCCAATTAAGAACCGAAGCCCCACACACAGTTGCAGTGTGTCAGTGTATATTATTTCGTCTTTGAATGAAAAACAGTAGAGACGAAATAGTTTCAAACCAGTGGTATATGCCTTAACCGTCTTAGTGCATTAAAAGGCTCAAAATTCATTTATTTCAAGTAGGCCCAATATGAGCACTTTTGAAAATACAAGTCTGTCTGTTTGTAGTGACTCTACCACCGGTTTGGACGGCAGATTCTACCGAGATGAAGCCGGCAAGTAACTCAGCAGTTGCTCTTTTCCAACATCAACAATTTACATTTTAACATTCATTTTTCTATCTTGTGAGAGATTAATGCGGAGCCGGGTTCTTCCAAGCAACCTTGTTCTTAAGAAATTCATCAATTGTATAGTAACCTCGCTGTAATAAATATGTTTTAACATATCCTTTAAACTAATGCATTGGTAGGTCCAAAATAAAAATAGGAATCATATTATAAAAGCGTATACGTATACTTATATATACTATCGTAAATACTTAAAAATACGATAGAGTACATTTTATTTCTATTAGGATATATTTATATGTTATAGCTTAGTGGTAAGAACATCGGTTTCACTTTCGGTGGGGCGGGTTTGAATCCCAGCACGCACCTCTTACTTTTCTAAGTTACTTGCTTCAACGGTAAAGGAAACATCGTAAAGAAACCTGCATGCCTGCGTTCTCCTTAATGTTCTCAAAGGCGTGTGGAGTCCACCAATCCGCATTAGACCAGTTTATGTCTACGACCTATACGATTCTCATTGTGGAAGGAGACCCTCGGCCGTAGTGGTCCGATAATGGGTTGATATTACGATGATGATGTATGCTATATCTTCGTATCTTCGCCTTAACTTTTCTCACTATGTCATGTCTTATATATATACCCATGTCTTATATTGGGCCGGTAATGGGTTTATATGATGATGATGATTTATATGTCAGTAAAATATAGTGTTAAATAATATAACCTACCCATGTAAGTTTAAGTTTATTTTACTTTACTCACACAATTTCAACTATCCGCCTTACTTCCAGCGTATTACCTCATTCAGTAAATTTTGCAACAAATTGCCAAACTGTCTCTTTATGCAAAACATAATTTAGCAGCTTGCAATGAGCCCTTTGTATCCTAGCACTATATCCATTTTTGTTTGCTTGTATTGTTTCTCCATTTTTATCAACAGTAAATAAGGTATTTTATTTATCTTACTAGGTAAAGTGGGTAAAAATTTTGTCGTTTTTTCGGTTAATCGCACACAAACAAGAGTATCTTGCGTTGCAATCCTATTATGGCGATTTACATTTGTAAGGTAAATATTTCGAGAACTAACCGCCAATTCAAAGGTGAGCCGAGATAAGGATAGACAAGCCAGTGGATAGCCTTGCGGGACGAAAGCTCGTCGTAGGCTGCGGCGGAATGTTCACGGGCTACTTTCCCACTGCAACCTTGGGCCGCGCGATCCGATCGCCCGAACTTGCAAGAATATTGCCAAGATTGCGGCTGGCTTTACCACTTGCATCCAAAAATAGTATTTTGGACGCGAAAAGAGGCAACGCGCAAGGCGGAATGCCAAAAATTCGAATGAAAACTAGTTTACATACTTTTATTACAACCAAAAAAAGGTAACACCTTAAATTGCAAGAATATTTCCAATTCTATATGACTACGAAATAGTGTTTTCGATATGAAAAGAGGTTATGCCGCGCGGAAATATCAATTATTATAAGTGAATGCCAACAAAGAAGTTATTTTTTCGAGGTTAAAGTATGTAGCAAAGAAAATTAGTTGCGTTTTTTTTTTATAACGCACCCAAAGAAACATAGGATTTTTTTATTTAGACATAAAGGTGACTATAAACGTAACCGGGGTCATATTCTCATAAAAAATAATATGTATCGGAATTAATTTTCCCTACCATGATTAGGCTCTGGATGAACATATTTTATATAAAAATTTTATATTATAAAATGCAAGTAAGCAATAAATACTTGGTTATCGGTAAAGTACTATAAAACAATAATATAGTATTTTAGTAGATCAATAAGGAATACGGCATGTGCTCCTTAATACGTGATCTGTTATCTAAAATACTTCATATTCATTCATTTTATTTTTGCGTTAGATGATATCACTTAATGGACTTTGTTTAAAAAAAGTACCTTATATAATGAGTAGAGTTAATGGAATATGTAATTGAAACTTAGTGTGTAAATGAAAATAATATAACGAAGCTACATGTAGGACTTGAAGATTATCCATCACAATATATAGGAAAAAAGTTTGGTTTTAATATTAAAGTAACGCCTCCATCGCGTGCGAAGTCAAAAAAATAGAGCACGCCAACCGTGAAAATCCATGTAAATGATTGTTAGACGGTGATAGCATGATGTAAAATTGTGAATGAAGAACAAGGAAAGATATTTTATTGCAAAAAGAGGGAGAGGGAACACCGTGAATGCTACTAGAGTGAAAGGGACGGTGGTGAAAGAAAAAGATCGGGAGGAGAGTGAAATTGCCGTAGTAACTTTCGCTGCGCTCGTTTTGGTTACGTCAGATCTGCGCCAGAGTTGCGTAAGGCAAAATTATGACTATTTGTATGACACTGATTTGAATGACGGCTGGAAGTAATCAATTTCTTTGCGTTTCCTTTCCGGTACCATTGGGATCTTTGATGTTGCTTAATTTAGATGACCGATAACATATTAAATGTACACAATACCGATTAATTGATGATAAGCCTCGCCAAATTGAATATAAAGATCGTGCCATCGAAATTTAAAACACTTAAATATACTACGACAATACACACACCGCCATCTAGCCCCAAAGTAAGCGTAGCTTGTGTTATGGGTACTAGGGTAGCTGATTAATATTTTTATGAATATAATACACATAAATACTTATAATATACAGATAAACACCCAGACACTGAAAAACATTTATGTTCATCACACAAGCTTTTTCCAGTTGTGGGAATCGAACCCACGGCCTTGGACTCAGAAAGCAGGGTCGCTGCCCACTGCGCCAACCGGCCGTCAAAAAACTTAAATCTTAAAACTTTTATTTATAATTTTAACACGGGATTTAAAATTAAAGCTGTCAAGAGTTTAGTGTCGAAATAAAGTTTAAAAACGGTGATGTATATGGAAATGCTTTATAAATTTAACTTCAAGGTCTTCAACTGTAGCATGAAATGTATGAGATCAAGTCTAATGATAATAAGTAGAACAGTGGAGATGGTTAGCAAAATGTTTCTAAACGTGATTACACAAACATTCACGACAACGTTACGCATGTTACGCTCGTTTTTCAATTTAGTAAATCGTCTTTTGATGGCTCTCGTATTGTGCTGTCATTGTCTGATTACTCTGATACACAATTTAACTGCAATTACAAAGCATTTCTTTCATAATAATTCTTTGTAATACTATAATCTAATGCGTACTTTGTTGATAGCGCTAGAAGATGTCTTGTTTGGAAAGTAGGTCGGATCACTATCAAATTTACATAATGATGTTGCTCTTACTTGTATTACATTTTATAAATTAAAGAAGTTTCTGTTTTATAGAAGAGTGAATGTTGACGAAAATTGCTTATCACCATCTAAAAATGTTGAGCAATCAACCCGGGTCACGGTTAATGGTTTTTTAAGAAGAACGATCTTGGAAATTTGACTTTGGAACGTAAAAGATATCAGAAGTAAATTGTATAAACCTAAGATCATTAAATGACCTTAACCAGAACTGGATATTGGCAAAAATCATTTAGGACACTTAACTAAAAAATTCTTAAGCCTTAAAAGAACTCTGAATATTTTAAATATTTCTTTTTTTTATGTTGGATTATTTTTTAAAGTAATTCGAACCAAGCAGCAATATGCTGACCTTGGGTTAGGTTAGTGGACAGGACGCTTTAGTTTAAAGAGACATTGATGATAAATAATTTAAATTATATTGTGTATGGATAACTTTCAGTCAATGTTATTTAATATTTTGACGCTTTAAATTTTCGTTCCATTCGAATTTTAAAATCAAGCTGTTTGGGCTTGGGCTGTTTCGAGCTCGCAATCGATCATTTCCACATTCCAAGTTTAATTAGAGCCAGACAGGAATATTGTCCTAGTTCTTAAACGCTATATTGAATTATACATCTCTTCTCGGTCTAATGCCGAAGCACAATACTACACTGTAACCCACCCATCTACCAATCGCAATTTTACTTGTGTGCGTTAACTCTCATGAATCCAAACATTCGCCTCAAGAATGTGTGCGTTGTTTTGCTGAAAATTAAATATTTTACCTTTACCACAATAACTTATTCATAGCCAATTAAATGAATTTAGATCATCTCCTAAAACACCTATATCCTCATTTTTAGGTACGTATTTCTTGTCGAAGGCAAATGTTTGCTAGGTACCAAATTGCAACTGTGTGTGTTCTCCTTCGTTGTGTATGTAAAATACTGTTTATATGTGTCGTCCGTGTTGGAGTTTTATTTGTGTGTGTTTAAAAGTGTGCGTTAGGCCGCGTTCACAATGAAAGTACTCGCTGTTGCGCAGATTTGGGTCACAGCTCCAACTTTGATTATAAAGATTACGGGCCGTGTGAATCATCGCACATCTTCTAGCTCCTTACGCCGTTTGCGTTTTGATGCTACGATCGGAGACATGTATATGTTCACGCAATACGTGTTTATGAAATTTGTGGTAACTATACCATAGTTCTCACTAACTGTAACGAGCTGCTCAAATAGTTCTTACTTAATAAAGGGCTGATTTTTCGATCTTTTATTTTTAATTTTATATACTCAGTAATAATTGATGAACCAAGCTGATTGCCAACTGATGGTAAGCGGAATACCATCGACTATAACTAGAGCAACTCTTCACCAGGCATGCAAGGAACGGGCGTCTTACTGGGTGCCTCCCTGTGTCCAACAATCTGAGGCGTCACCTCAGGTTAATGCTGATGAGTCTAATCATACCCATTGGTCCACTACAGGGTACGAGTCTCCTCCCACAATGAGAAGGGGTTAAGGCCGTAATCCACCTCGCTGGCCTAATGCAGATTGGTGGACTTCACACACCTTTGAGAACATTATGCAGAACTCTCAGCTATGTAGGTTTTCTGCACGATGTTTTCCTTCACCGTTGAAGCACGTGATATTTTTATTTCTTACAACGCACACAGGTTAAAAGTTAGAGTTGCGTGCCGGGATTCGAACTCGCTCCCCCGAAAGTTAAGTCGAAGTCCTACCCACTGGATATCACCGCATCACCGCTGATGAGCCTCACGTCGCTGAAATTTCACCGGCAACCGCCCTTTAGACCGAAATAAAAGAATGCTGCTTGACGGCAGTAGTAAGCATGGCTGCTCTAGTTCCTCCAATGACGAGCTCCGTCTCTAAAAACTTTGCTGCTACTAAACTTTATAACTAGTATAATACTTTCCATATTTTGTTATAGCGTTTTCAAGCGGTATATTTGCATAAAATAAACAAAAAAAAACGGGGAATATGGAGTTCAAGTTTGATAAAAACGTGAGTACTTTTAGGTAACGTTAATAAATAATTATTGTTAAGCATTTTTTTGGAAGTCATAAAAAAACGTGTGTGTACTTATGTACCCGCGTTAGAAGTTACAGTTCTGTGGCGTAACAAGACAACAATCTTTTTAAAAATTTTATCTTTCGCCTTATTCTAAAACGCCTTCTCCGTCGCCTCCTCCTTTGTAGAAACGACACTAACAATAGAAAAAAGGTAATAATTATACATTGAAAGTTTTGTTATAACACATTATCTAGTTATTTCATTATCGGACAACCAAGATTCACTCAACATTGAAATTTGAGATTTTTGAGCAATTGAATCGATTAAATCACCGGAATGAGCCCGCAGACTTTGACAATTGAAAGTGTCACTGCAATAAAGTTTTACCAACTATCCTTCATTATTTGCGTGAATTGTTG
Source organism: Pararge aegeria (assembly GCF_905163445.1). Lineage (NCBI taxonomy): Eukaryota > Metazoa > Arthropoda > Insecta > Lepidoptera > Nymphalidae > Pararge > Pararge aegeria. The sequence goes on from NC_053181.1 coordinate 4,586,513, forward strand.
GATCATGGATAGAAAAATATGTGCTCGGGCTACTTCCGTAACTTGTTAAGTGTATTTAATATATTTTTAAAAAGATTTCATCCACCGTACAATAACGTTTTGTTATTCTATTTAAAAACTAGTAATATCCATGTAAGTAGGTGTTTATTTATTCAATAACGTGTTTAACGTTAACACGTAGAATGTGTGAAGGTCGGACCAGGGCCACTTTGATAACAAGGGACCGTTATGTAAGATATCGATTGGTTTATTTAGACATAAACCAGATGGTCTGAACAAACAATTCCGCAGTTTATTTGATATAGTTCTAATTCTTACTTTATCCGAACTTTATAAAAGACTAGCGGAACCGGCAATTGTCGTCTTGCCCGGTAAAGCAGCGCCACCTACCGGGCCTAATTTTATTTGAAATTCATCCAGGAACCTGTTGAAATACACACACAAAATTTCATCAAAATCGGTCCAGCTGCGTAAGAGGAATTGACAAACATACAGAATAGTGTTGTCGTTATGAGTATTTTTCTCACCGTTTAAACCTTCCGTGGACTTCCACAAATATTTCAAGACCTATATTTAGCCAAATCGGTCCAGCCGTTCTCGAGTTTTAGTGAGACTAACAAACAGCATTTCATTTTTATATATTTAGACTAACGGTAAGTTTAAAAAAAAAACACCCGGCTTAGTTTGATGTGGGCTTCTTCTTAGACCAGGACGCGTTTGGAACCCTCGTAGCTTTAGTTTTAAGTTTAAGAATATGGTCATCGCCATCATCTCACTACCGTGTAATTCTCATGTGCCATCGATGGGTGGTTCTACTTGAATTATGATATTTTTTGATAATGGGAATTTATTAATTAATTAAACAATTTATGTTATCAGGCTATTGTATCATCTGTATGTCTCTATACTGGACAGACATATTGCCTAAAATTAATCCCCTCCCTAACCTGCGTAGTGTATGTGTAATAATAGATTGTTAATATCGTTACAAAATATTACTATCACAGAGTTAAGAACATACAGAAACCGTGTAGACGACTAATGTTAAAACATCGAAAACCAATTCACTTTAGTAGTGTTTCTTGAACAGGTTAGTCACTTAATATCAATTAGCAGCTGACACTTATACCTCTTTACCTATATATTTATATATATATTATACCTCTAATGCTTTAAACGTTTAGGTATCATAAAATAGTAAAATAGTAAAATGGTAAAAAGTTTGTGAGCTAGCAACATTGCGCAAATGTGAAGTAAGACGTACGCGGACCTTTTTCACTATTTTTGACACAATGCACTGCATGCAATTACTACTGAGTGAGGTTTCTGTACGTTGTTAGTTCTGTGATTACAATATCCCCTTTCACGAGGTCTGGCGCAAGTCATGTTCGCAAGTAACTTGAACACCGCTCTCACTTTCCTTTCCATTCATTTTCATAACTCAAACCTTATCTTTAAGGCACGGCTATGCTTTATATAGAACCCACGACTTTGCGAAAGATAGCAATGATATGGAAATTTCATCGCAATATTTTAACCTGAAACCATAACTATAACTACAAAGCGATCTCTGCTAGGCAACTAAATTCAAAGGATAAATTCATAATTCAAAATTCAAATAAAAAAATATTCATTCAGGTACACCTACCAACGAAATTCAAAGGATAAATTTAAAATTCAAAATTCCAATTAAAAATATTTATTCATGTAGACTTACCAATGAAATTCAAAGTATAAATTCAAAATTCATATCAAAAAATACTTATTCATGTAGTGTGCCTGTTTATTAATGTTGTCTTGCAGTGATCACAGACACTTATGAAGCGTTCATAGTTTCATACAAAACAAAGTGAAGTAACAGTGATAACTACATTTCTTAACTTTAGCCCACAACAAATTTAGCGTTTTTTTGTTATCACCATTTTACAGACATTAATAAGTAGCTATGAAGTTAGTGCGCTTCATACCCAAGCTTTTTTATTCGTTTACGTAATCCTTTATTATAATTTTTCTAACAGCATAAGTAGGTACTTTGATTTTATTGTGGGACATCTGCATTTCTCCCAGTAATTTATTATAGAACAATAATTCCTATCCCTATCCCTATCCCTACTAATATTATAAATGTCAATGTAAGTTTGTTTGTTACGCTTTCACGCAAAAACTACTTAACCGATCCTCATGAAACTTTGTACACATATTCTTGGAAATGTTAGAAGTAATATAGGATACTTTTTATCCCGACATTAACCTCGGTTTCTTTTAGAGAGGGGATGAAAGTGTTTGACGATTTTACACCGTAACTCCGGTTAGGTATAATATGTGTTTAATTTTGCCAAAATTTTGTGCAGATCTGATGAATGTAGTTGGACATAGAGGACAGAACTCCTCAGCGGACAGCAGCAACCCCCTTATTCAAGGCTTAGTGATACTGAATACTTGAATGTCAATTGAATGTCAATGCCACATCAAAAAACAAAATCAAACGCAGACGAAGTCGCGGGAGACAGCTAGTAAAATAATAAATTCTAGGGCAAACTTAGGTCGATTGCCCTAGAATTACCAATTTTATGTAGCCTAGTAAACTGAAGAATGAGTTTATTTCGGCTTCTAATATTGATACGAGTGTGGCTTAATGGGGTGATAACCAAGTGGTTAGGACTTCGGCTACTCTTTCGAGCGCCGAGTTCGAATCCCAGCACACACCGTTATTTGCGGTTTAAGCAATTAAAATATCACTTGTTACTACGGTGAAGGAAAACATCATGGTTAAACCTGCATGCCTGAGAGTTCTCCATAAGGCGTGTGGAGTCCATCAAACCGCACTGGGTCAGCGTGGTGGACTACTTAAACCTTTTTATTGAGGGAAGTGACCTGTGCCATGTAACAGGTTGATATGAGTGACAAATAAGAATGGGTGCTCAGTAAGTTTGCTTGAGGCTTGCCTGTATGATGCCGATGGTAATATGGATCTAAGATATCTTGCCAGCTTTATCGGTTTTTCTTTAAATCGAGCGTTAGGGTCTCTTCTTATTGTTGATGTCTTAGTACTCTATCTAATTTACCCTTGTCTAGAGTATTTTGATATTTCTCGAAATTTCGAAGACATGTTACAATAAAGTAAACGTAGCTTGTTGCCTTAAAACGATCCAAAAAAGCTCGATTCACTCCATACCCGCATTAATCTGTAAATTCAATTCGCAGCTTTAACTTCTATAGAGCCTTCAATCAAACAACGGCCTCGTACAATACCTATTTATCAACAGCCACGCGTACCCCGGCAATTTATAAAATAAAACGCAATTTTTTCAACCTGCCATTGTGTTGACTATCACAAAAACTCTATATTAGACCGGGAGTTGACCGCAAAAGTTCTACATTAACTGGAAAACATGTTTCGCTGTTGTAGGTTCGATTTGATTGTACGATATATTATTGATAGTTCTAAAGCATCGCCAACTTCGCTTCTATCAACTGATAGAGGGTCACTACTGGACTTAGGCATTTCATAGGAAATCGTTGTTAAACCTTTAAATAAAGACTTTAATAACTCACTAAAAAAAAGGGTATATCAATAATTACAAAGATGAATCTCTATATACCTAATATTAATCATAAATTCCTGGCAAACAAATAGCGCTGGTTAAAATACTAGTTTGAAATGTAATAGTATCTATAAAATGAGGTATATGGTTTTAATTTAACATTAATAATATATCGATTTTATAACATAATTCTAATGTTATTTATTATTCGAAATATTTAAGCTACTGTTGAACATGCTAGACACTAGATGAATAAAGAAAGTAGGTGTATTCTATGGAAACTACTTTAAATCATGCCTAGATATTTCTGTAATAGCATAGTTTGTAATGCTTTTTGAGCAGTACAAATAAAATATAAATTAATCAAATTACAGTTAAATAAAATTTATTATATGATTGTTTACGAAATAATACTTTGTGACACATAAGCTTATCATAAAACTGTATTTTACATTAGTCATTTACGACAGCCGTCTCTCAAACTATACCCTCGAACTAAATTCTCTAGGGTCGCTCGAAAAAAATAGTAAGAGAGAGAAAGAGGAATCAGGACTTTTTTTATCTTTCACATAACTTTCCCCGGAACATAATAGAGCCAGGTAGGTGGGTAGGAGACAAAAAATACACCTCAATAAGCACCCAGATCCCTTGATAGTGACATTTTATACGAGGTCATGTTATTACGGTTGCTTTGAATTTGTGTTCCAACTATTCACATGACGTAAAGCGGGACCTGATTCTTTATTTTATATGAAAACTGAGTATTAACTGATTGAAAGCAGTGATAGCCTAGTGGTTATAATTTTGGCTTTACTTTCGGGGTGCTGGTTCGAATCCCAGCTCGCAACTCTAACTTATGTGCGTTTGAACCAATTAAAATGTCACTTGCTTTAACGTTAAAGTAAAACATCGTAAGGATACCTGCATGCCTGAGAATTTCCCATAATTCCCAAAGGCGTGTGTCCACCAATCCTCATTGGGCCAGCGTGGTGGACTACAGTCCATCCCTTCTCATTGTGGAAGGAGACCCATGCCACGTAGTGGGACTGTAGGTTGATATGATTACGATGACTGAGTATAAATCGTAATACTCTTTAACCTCAGTTTGAGGCCTCAATATACAAGTCATAAAAAGCATAATTATGCAAAGTGCTGTGCAGTGTTTGTGAAGATTTACCATTCAAAATAAAAAGACTGGCACATTTCAAAGAAATTAAGTACTTATTTTAGAATTTCTAAAATTTAAAATGATATTTATTCAACCGAATAATAAAACTTTTAAAATTCAAACCCCCATTTCTGGCAATAATTTAAAACGGGACTTTAAACATTCATTTTAGTGCACTATAAAGTTTTTAAAACTGACCATTCACCGATAGAATGTTTAAATATTATAGATTATTATAGATTGTGCTACAAGCAAAATTTATAATATATTCTTTCCATAAAAAATAAAAATCTTCTCCTAAAATTTAGGTATGCCTTAATATGATCAACAATACTAGAACTCAAAGCCAGAAAGTCAATTAAAACTACATACTTTTATGCACAAGTGCATAAAATTGAGTTTGAGTTCGCCTACACTTACCTTTGAGTTTGATTTATATATACTCTTTGCATAAAAAATAAATATCCTCTCCTAACTAAAAATACCTAACTTATGCCTTAATATGATCAACAATACTAGAACTCAGAGCAAGAAAGTCAATTAAAACTAAGTACTTATGCACAAGTGCATAAAATTGAGTTTGAGTTCGCCTACACTTACCTTTAAGTACGTCTTTAAGAGCATGATAAGTAAAAAAGTAATTAAGTACTACATTCAACTTTTACAAAATTATTACAAATCACTGGCGATATTTAAAAGAGCAGTTAAGGCCCATTATATTGTTAACGACTTTTAATAGTATGTATATATGTACTTACTCATTTATTGCATGTTAAAGTATTTAATTATGTAAGTGTTGTTATTATATATATTAGTTTATTTTTATATTTATTTATTTATTATATTAGTTACTTTTTATCTATTTGTGCACACTAGTTTATGTATTAGCATGTAGTTATTTGCATGTATGTATTTTAATATTTGTATCACCAGCAGTCTATTCTCCTCTTCTTTTTTTTTCCTAATTCTAAGGTTGCCTGGCAGAGATCGCTATTAAGCGATAAGGCCGCCTTATGTATTACTACTTCTTTCGATGTTTCTGTTTTTGTTATATTTTAAATGTTGTGGTATACAAATAAAGAGTTTAATAATAATACATTTGAAAATGGAATTCTTTGGAATACAGTTTCTTTCATCTAACTTTCAACATGTATACCTAATACCTACTTATTGCTTATGATGTAACTGATAAAAATACTTTAATGTACATTAAGTCTAATAGGACTGACTAGAAAAGTGATCCTGGGTCCCGTATTGCGATAAGGTTTTGAATTTAAAAACTGGTTTGATAACCTCTGTATTATCGAATCCGGATAAAAGAGAACTATGTGTTCTTTAGAAAGTGCCACATATGCATGAATAGATAAAGCCCTTTGAACACGTGTGCTACCTGAGCGCTTGCGCAAGCGACCCCGAGAGCCGAGATATCTCACTTTTTGTAGGTGTTTGAAACGGCTTTCAAAAAAACAGCATTCTCGTTTATTGATTTATTCGCAAAATACTTTCTGTCGCGGAAAACCACAAATAGTAGTTTTATTCATTTGGCTATTCCTAAAATAATAAAGCAAAATAACTAGGTATTAAGTTAATAAGTATTTATTATTAATAAAGGTATCTATCGCTAGGTTTATTTAAAAAGAAAAATCTTACTGCCTGCTCATACCGAGTCTCAAAAGAGTTTAAATAAGCTTTCATGAGCGAAATCTGCCAATTATTTTATATACAAACCTATTTCAGATCATCAGTAGGTGCTATGTTAAATAATGGCCGAATTTTAAAACTTGAGTATTGAATCTGACGAAATCTATTACAATATTATTTATTTTTTTGGTTATAATTTATTAAACCCTGCGCTACTCTTTGCATAAAGTACTCCATTGCGTCGGCAAGATATTATATATATTAGCTAGCTATATAGCTTTTCGACTTTCTCGTGTTAGGCCAAAGAGAATATTATAATCTCTATGTGTCAGGCTAAATTGTTTGGGTCTAGTACAATCTCGTATTTGGATTCGAGATTTTAGCCAAAGAGAAAATATCAACACGAATATAAACATTAACATAATAATACACTGACATTATATCAATAATAACTATGATATTTTGGAAAGACGTGCCTTAGCTTAGGAGTTCACTGATAGTAATTGTCACGTAAGGAAAAAGCGTTATGCCCCTTCCATACGAGTTGTTCGGTTAAGTCCGGCGTTTTACGGATATGATTCCCATCAATTGCTGGCCGCTATACTTACATCATGCAAAATATTGTGGATGTTAAATGATTTTTAAATAAAATTCAATAGGAAATTAAGTAGGTACCTACGAGAACTTAAACTACCGATTTAAAAAAATCCTTCGCAAACGAAGTCGCGAACAACTGCTAGAAAATATAGTTATAGTAGGTATAAAATCAGCAGGTTTTTTGTCACTGTAAATAACTAATTTACCAGTGAAAGCATGTATCGGGCGTCAACAATGATTTTCACTTCATTTGAAGCATAACAGTTAAGCAGAAGAAAAACTATCGCTCATCACTCCAATGAAGGCATTACAGTACTAAAGTGCACATCATTACTAACCTTACCGCGTGTGAAATAAAGTTCATAATATCTAAGCTCACAATCCATGACATCACTCTCTCTTTCTTTCACCGATTAATTGGAGTCAACGAATCGCACACGCAAATAAAAACTGGAAGAAAGTTGTTACGACAGAGCATCCCGACAAAAAATTGTGTTTTGTATCGCCGTCTTGTTCTAATTTATGGCAAAGTGTAAGTGGCGTCTCGCTCTAAAGAAAGTGCTCGCGTTCATAGATATGCGTCACTCGTTGTATATGGAAGAGAAACAGATAAAGGTATAAATTAAAAAAATGGTTAAGTACCTACTTTAGAATTAGCAATTTCAAAGACTTCTAGTAATGAAGTTGAATTGTTTAATTTGAGTTAGGAGTTAGGTATAAAATATAAAATTATGGCATGGTTGCGTGAGCCTAAGTCTTGGTAAGAGTAGACTTACGGATGAAGTAAATGCAACCGTTGTAGACCAGTTCCTGTTATGGACTTTCGAGGGCTGCATGTCATCGGCAGCTGTCAGCTGCAGATATTTACCCTGTCGTCAGTGACGAGCATTTATAAGTATGCTAAAGATTAATTCATTATTTTTATTAGATGAATTAATGTACCTACTCAGTTGATATCAAAAGTAGCGCTGATGTAAAATGTACGAGGCGGTACCTTGTAAGCAAGTCAATATCGATAGATTTGAATAATATTTTATTCTAGTACGTTTATTTCAAATTGAAGTAAAAAAAATATGAAGACATTGATATTTTCAATTGGTGAATCTAGTACTTCATTACATTTTTTATGATTTTAAATTCGTATGAAAAATAATTAATATGCTAAATGTTAATTTTACTAGCCTTATCTGTTTTCCATTATAGGTCTGCTCAGATCATTCATGTAGGCAGATGATGCACCGAAACAATTGATGCTCCGATGCAACGGAGTAATGAGCATATGAGATTTTCCAGACCAGTCAGAGATTACTTGTACAACCTACTGTCAAAACTTATCTTATTTATTCTTCAGTTATTTATTGAATATTAAAAACACACTAAATAATCATTATATTCAAATTAGAGTCATCATATTATCATCTTCATCAACCAATTACCGGCTATCTACGGGGCGAGGGTCTACTCTCAGAAAAAAGAGGGTTAAGGTCGTAGTCCACTCCGCTGGGCCAAGTGCGGATTGGTCGATTTCATATGGGATTTAACAGATACATTTTCAGACACATATATTATCAATCACATTAAAGCAAGTGATATATTTTAAATTCCTAATTTATTTCCTAAATTAAAGTAAAGTAATATAAATATAGTACGCATGCTAAAAAATCTGCATCTTAGCACTTTCACATACTGTATAGATAGTGAGAGTGAAAGATGACGTCGAAAGTTGATGCAGCCGCGATATGAGACAGCAGTAGGTGAACTTACGTGGTAGTGAAAGGGACAGAAACAGCGTGCCAGATGAGGTGTGGAAAGGCATGCTATGCAGGTAAACACGATTCTTCATTAAGGAACTATTCAGACAGAAAAAGCCATAAGTTTTATTATAAACTAACTGTTATCCGTGACTTTGACCGCGTTGGTTTTTTATTTTTATTACAAATCCCGCGTGAACCATTTACTTTTACCGGGATCTAAAATTTTCCTTGTACAATTCTCTTTTAAATATTGCGTTCCTAGGGATGCAAGCTATCTATACTAAAAATTTTGCCTAGTTCGATTTAGCTGGGACGACGCTTAGTTAAAGGCCGCATGTAGTTCTTGTAAAAAATTAACTTTTCCAGTTTCCATTCTGATTTTGATTCTATAAAATATATCAATACAAATAATTTACGCGACTTAGTCCACTTTAGTGGACTAAGTTAGTTTCTCCAAAAGAAAATCTCTCTGGCTCTTATGTCTTTATACAAAAGTGGGTTGCTCCGTTGCTGCGTGAAAGTTGAACAAACCAGAAATCTTTTTTTCGCATTTATAATTAATTGTGAACGTTAAAAAAATCCTCAGCATTATAAACCGATTACTAACCCAAAACCCGTGCGGTTTACTGTCAAGAGCAAGCAGTTTTAAGTCATGATTTGATAAATAGTTTATTACGCCGCGTTGGCAAAGTTCGTCTAGGTAGAGGTTGGTAGATTATTTTGAGAAATATTAATAACAAAAATTACAAGTAGTCAGCAGCTTATAAAAGAATACGCAACGAAAGAAAGTAAAAGCATTCAAAATACCCAACTAAGAGATCGTGTTTTTTTGTTGTAAACTCTTTTGTGCTGAACAACAATGCACAACAATAACTTACGCAACACGTGCAGGTACGCGGTACGCAGGTTTTGTATTTTCCGAAAACGTTGCGAAACTTTTTAGACATCGCGGGAACCACACAAGCTATGCCCTTGTATTCGTAAACACAGTTATGGTTCATCAAAAGCCTTTCACAGTTCACTGCCAGACTAAGTGCCTCTTCCAACGGGAGGCTGTGCCCATAATCACCACGGTGGTCACACAGATTAGGGATCGCAGTAGCTCGTAGTAGTAGTACAAAGGACGCTGCTGCCCGCTCTTCGTTATGTCGCTTAGTCGCCTCGTACGAAGCTCGTATCTATATTAATCTACTTAAGCTTCCTAGGGCGAGGAGCTATGATTTGTTTCTTAGAAAGAAAGAAAGAAAGAAGAATTGTGTTATAGTAACGTCTTAAATTAAGGTAAGGAAAGGTATACTAAATCACTTGAAGTTAACAAGCCAACATAGAATGAAAAGAGATATACAACATACAATTAAAAGAAGTTCGGTTAGCAACAATTAGAACATAAACCAAGAATAAAGATTAAAAATACCGAATCAAACAACTTAAATGAAATTGGTCTGACCATCTGATAAGAAGTAAGTTAGTGTACCGGTCTCCACATTACAGAACTAGATGGCGCCACAAAAATCATGCATCGCGCTAGCGAAGTGTTCACGAAGAATGCCTATGTATACAACTTCCAATAATGAATGTTTGGACCTCGGTCCCCGACACCCCCACATCACCCGCTCGGAGGAAGATCTTCCAATTGTTACGGTCGAGCGTATCACCATAGCTCCCGTACAGAAGAAAATGGGCAAAAGAGGTGATGAAAATATGGTGTCCTAGATATAAAAACAGAAGTATAGGTAAACAGTGTCGTATATGGAATGATGACATTAAAAAGGTTGCCGGGACAATTTGGAAGAGGAAAGCAAGGGATAGATCTCTGTGGAGAACACTTGGGGGGACAATGCTGGAGCGCAAGATAATCAAAAAACCGGTTTGTAATATAAAACATAGTTTTTACTTTACTAAGTAGAAATAAAATTGAATGTAATTAATTAAATTGTTAATAAAGGCTATTATTATTATAATATTTATTATTAATGATACGAAAACAACACTGTGATCGATTTGTTGACTCTTGGATCAACGTTGAAACAGCAAATTCGATTGTTATACGAGTACGTTTTAGGGTCTAGGTTACCAAACTTTTCAAATCTTATAAGAAAAAATACTTTTGAAATCATCATATTTTTCTTATTTGAAAAGAAAACAATCCATTCCAGCAAGGTCTGTACGAATCCTATTATTAATTTTCCAGTTAACAAACGTGAACATTTAAGCGCAATTCTCTCATTTTTTATACAACGTAATTTGACAAATGCATACAAAAGGCACACGGCAAATGCCGAACGTAACTTCATTGTCAACATGGAAGTGTATGTTTCGTATAGGTACCACAAAATATGCCAATAAACAATTTGCCTTTTAAGATAAAATGTCTAAATTTCTTCACGTTTACACAAGTCCAATAGACTGGACAGACGGAAAGATCGACCAAAGGATAGATACGTAGCGAAATCATAGTGTACCTAATATAGCACTTTGTGAAACTAGGGATGTGGTAAAAATTTAATCGATACTCATTATGATTTTCATTTACGGTAAAATAAAATATTTTATTCGCCTAATGATATTTAAAAGCAATATTTATTTATTTATTTATCAACGCACCCCGTGAAGACTTTACAGTTGCCCTATTCGTCTCCCCGGGGCTATTCAAAGAATTTAACAATAAGTAATAAGTAATTACAAAAATAAAATCAAATTAAAACATAAAAATAAGCTATATAAAATTAAGAATTTAAAAAAAACAATAATAACAATAACCAAAAATTCAATAATATAAAAGCTAAACATTCAAACATTTTTTAACGTAAAATAAATTAATATGTTTTAAAAAAATAATTAAATGTTAAATAAATTAATATACCTGACCTTACATCAAATTTTATTACTTTTGTAGTAAATTGTTTTGAATTGCCCAACTTACAGCAAATAATAATAATCGAAATATCATTCGGCTACTTTTCTCGTTCTTATTATTATTAAACTTGAAGGTCGTTAACATTATATTCGTGATGCACCTACTGTACAATTTATAGACGTAGACAAAAAAGCTTGTGGTTTCATGTGTGTGTTCTGGTAAAAAAAATGACTACACTAAATAGGCAAGTGCGGATTCGTAGACTTCACACGCCTTTGACGACATTATGGAGTACTCTCAGGCATGCAGGTTTTCTCACGATGATTTTCCTTCACCGTTAAAGCAAGTGATTTTTTAATTGCTTAAATTAAAACGCTCATAGCTAAATAAAACGATAAAGTTAAAGGAGCCTACCGGTGATCTAACATGGTTCCCCCGAAAGTGTCCTCTGCAATTTTTTTGAAAAACGCTATATTATTACGCTACATCAGCTAGTTTATATACGAGAAATATGAAGGCTGTCATTTATATAGAAAGAACATTTACTATCAATGTAAAATATTGAATACACAAACACATAGCTAGGAATTACTCAAAATTGATTATGTTTAACCAAAAAAAAAAAACGATTATCAGCCTCCTTACTCACATGCCTATGCTAAACTACTCGGTTTTCAGACTGCCAACCACATGTGTGGGTTACCAATTCGCTCGCGGTACGAAGGTCAGCAAAGTCATCTCTAGATGCACTTTAGCGCATCGGTGAGACAATGCGTTGACCCCGATTGTCCTTATACGTTCTCCCGCTTTCAACATACTCTCAAATAATACAGGGCCACTGTTAATCTAACGATATCTGTGTTTAACACTTTAACAAATAATTGAAACTTGTTATCTTAGACGCCTTTGTCTTTACCATTGTTCCAAACGAGGACTTGACCCTAGATACTTCGAAATCGAATACCTTTATAATCTTAAAATACAATCTTATTTAAAAAATATTTGTACGTACCTGTTTGAGTGTATTTTCTCTGGACAATAGGTAGTAGCACAGGGGCGAGGTCTACAAATGTTACTAACAGTACTAACTGTTAGTAGATTTGTAGACCTCGTTTTAGTGAGTTTCTATATTCGATAAAATCTTCAACAATGAAGTCTTATTCCGATCCGGCCGAGTGGAGCTGGTAGATGACCATGAAATATCTAATATAACGACGCAACCGTATAGAGTTTGGGTTTTTATAAGGACCCAAAAAATCTTTTTCTTTGTATACGGGGAAGTTTGGGGAAATATTTTATTATATGATTTGGTGTTTCTACGCATCATCCAACAAGCCTCAATCATTTGAGATGAAGAATACTATGCTTAAAATAAAACTGCAACCTTATAAAATTTGATATTACAATTATAAATACACATGATGGAATGTATTTTTTTCAAAGAAATACATCTAATAAATCATAATGTAGCATAATTAAACGCGCAATTCGTGTTAATGTAAATAAAAATATTTAGTGTAAACATTAAATTAAACAACAAACAAACATCTTCGAAACCCCTGTAACAATTCAATTATTTTTTGGATTATGATGAATTTTTGCTTCTTTAGTTAATCTTTAGTAAAAAAAACTTAAAAAAAAAACTTAATTTATAATTATCATTTTATAACGCACTCTCTTCAATCTTTGAGGTATTTATTATATAAGTATTAGGTAAGTATTATTTTTGAGATAACATCCCATTATTGGAATACGTTGGGCAATTGGGATACAAATTATATTTAATATTATACAATTTGAGTTTACGACTTAATCGTAGGTAAATCTTATCTTCTTCGAGTAAACATGATTTGAAAAAAAAATGGTAATTTTACCTGTAGGTATAACATAATTATTGATTTACTATAATTTGTTACTAGGACTTCATCTTATATTCTGGCTTTAAAAATTCAAGTCCGGACATTTCATAACAAATATGTCTTAATATGAACACCAAAAAAAATATATATATATATTTATAATTATTCAATCTTCAAGTTAATAATGCGAATCGGGTTTTTGATACCGTTACTTTATTTACATTTTTATGTAGATTTGATAGTCGTTGGATGACTACATAGCTGCTCTAGCCTAGGAATTAGAATAAATAACGGTCAAGTGCGGGCAAGGATCGCTTTGTGAATAAATAAGTTTTGTCTAGTAGTTCGCACCGCACTCCAAAATTTCCCATTTGGTTTAAGCTTGCTTGCTGTTGAGCTTGCCGACCTTGAGCGTAAATGCTTTCATCTTCACGCATGCCGAATCCGGTATTTTATTCTATTATAAAAACAGATGTGTGCCGGTTTGTTTTTTACCTATGTTCAGCTCAAGCATATTTGATAGATTGTAACGTGGAGATAAGCATATTGTGTACATCAATCAATTCTATACATGTATATAATATAATAACAAAATATGATAAATACGTAAAAGAAAATAAAAATTTACGTCAGTTCTTAAAAGATTTTAATGCACATATTTTATTTGGTAAAAGCAGAGTCATTATTACAAATATCTTAAAAAGTACCCTACACTTTTCTACATTAAAAATACGCATATATACTATGTGTTAATGACACTATTGAAAATTATTTTAAGTTTGCGTTCCATTTAGTTCTTTGAAATACAATTTATTTTTGAACACGATTTTTAACCTCAATTTATTCATCATCATCACATCAACCGATAGACGTCCACTGCTGGACATAGGTCTTTTGTAGGGAGTTCCAAGTTCCACGATTCTGAGCCGCTTGGATCCAACGGCTACCTGCGACGCGCTTAATGTCGTCTGTCCACCTCGTTGGGGGTCGACCAACGCTGCGCTTACCAGTACGGGGCTGCCATTCCAGCACCTTGGGACCCCAACGTCCATCCTTTCTCCGAACTATGTGCCCGGCCCATTGCCACTTAAGCTTCGCGACTCGTTGAGCTATGTCGGTAACTTTGGTTCTTCTACGAATTTCCACATTTCTGATTCGATCGCGTAGAGATACTCCGAGCATAGCTCTCTCCATCGCCCGCTGAGTGACTCTAAGCCTTCTTATGAGGCCCACAGTTAACGACCATGTTTCAGAGCCATAGGTCATCACTGGCAACACGCACTGTTCGAAGACTTTCGTCTTCAAGCACTGAGGGATTTTTAACGAAAAGATGGCACGAAGTTTCCCGAACGCTGCCCATCCGAGTTGGATTCGGCGGTTCACCTCCTTCTCGAAATTGGACCTACCTAACCTCAATTTATTATAGATAAATAATGAACGAAGTCTGAAAGGCGTCAGGGTGTTATTACTGGCGCAAGAGGCTTAATACTGACGCCTCAGATTGATGGATACAAGTTGTCACTTTGCAGGACGTGTCCCACGCATACCCTGGGGATTGTTTTTCTGTTTATAGGCGATTGCTCTCTACTTACCTACTATAGGTGCGTTATCTGCTAGTCCTTCAATTATTACATTTATAAAAAAAAAAAAACCTAACAACCCATCCCGCATTGGAGTAAAGCAGATTGGATATGAGAAGCGTATTCGATCTTCTTACGAGTAATACGCTGAGGATGTTGATGATGCACAAATCATAGCTCTGTTCATAGCACAAAACATATAAAGGAGGCCTTTCCAAACCTTAACACACGAAACACATTCCAACACTTAAATAACAACCAAACTACTAAAACTAAGTCAGAAAAAACTAAGGATGGTAGTAAGTCAAGTCAAGTCAAAAATATCTTTATTCAAGTAGGCCCATAGGTGGCACTTTTTGTGCGTACATAAGAATTACACGGTAGTGAGATGATGGCGATAACCACATACGTAAACTTAAAACTACGAGAGTTCCAAACGCGTTCTGGTCTAAGAAAAAGCCCACAACAAACTTAGCCGGGTGTTTTTTTTTTGTTATCACCATCTCACAATGTCATTTAAAAATATTAGAAGAGCAACCTGGTTAGAGCAATAATTCACACCCAAGCTTTTTTATCGATTACGCAGTCCTTTATACTATAATAGGACTTTTCTATAAGCTTACGTTTAATACAAACTTTGAACAATTTAAGAGACATCTCCAAGATGTTAATAGGTAGTTTATTGTAGAATTGTATGCAATTTCCTTTAAATGAATTATGAATTTTATGCATGATAACAGGGCATTGCCAACTAAACAAACACCTTTTCATTTTAGGTAAAACCAACAGTGCTCTGTGCAGAGCATGCATGGAGGCATATGAAACACCGACTCACGTATTGCTCCGATGTAGAGGAGTAGCAGAGCAAGGCGCAGCATACCTTGGCTCCCCAGCATCACTCCCTGAAGCACTTGGCGACCTGGGTGGCCTGCTAAGCTTCTGGAGTGAGCTCGGCTGGCTGGAGTGACCCAGTGGGGAGCTGTACCAGTGGCACTACGTACAACGGAAGGTTCCGGCCGACCAAGTACGGAGACAAGCCCAGAGAAAGAAGAAGCATCAAACTATACAGTTCACATGACTTAGGTCAACTTTTATACGATATGTCTATCACGTTTTAGTTAGTGAGAATAGTGTTAAGCGTACACGTGCGAACAAGAGGTCTTTCATAGAATATAGGTCAGCGTGTCCCCTCGCAGATTGCTAGTAGCTACTGTATGATATGTATTGCGTATTAGTTTCTAGACGGTTTCTAGGTTAGGCAAACAAGACGCAGTGTTTCGGTCTTGGAATTATTAAGTGTTCATTAGTATATGTATATGTAGTATATATAATATATCTTACTTCTTACTTATATTATAAAAATGTGAATGTAGGGATGTTTCTTACGCTTTCACGCAAAAACTTCTCAACCAGTCGTCATGAAACTTTGTACACATATTCTTGAAGTTATGAGAGGTAACATAGGATAATTTATTAAAAAAAATGAATACTTTATGTAAAAAATAAATAAAGTTATTTTCTTCTATCGCTTACAGACATCAAAATTGAATATATATATTAATACAAACATCGCCATCTAGCCCCAAAGTAAGCGTGTGCTATGGGTACGTAGATAGCTGATGAATATTTTTTAAGAATATAATACACATTTTTTTCCAGGTGTGGGAATGGAACCCACGGCCTTGGACGCAGAAAGCAGGATCGCTGCCGACTGTGCCAACCGGCTGTCCACAATCCGAGTCATGTTCAATTGCTTCGCGGTGATCGAGTTAGATCCCTGGCTTTAACGTTAACCTTTCGGAGTTATGTGTGTTTTTATTTTAAGAAATTTAAGAAAATACTTTTGTATCCGCACGTTGCCAGGTTGGTATACTAGGACCTGAACCCTCATCATTCTGAAAGGAGGCCAGCTTTGCCCTGTAGTCGGCCGGCAATGGGTGAATCAGGGTGTAAAATAATTAACACGTATTGGACTTTAAAATCATACATTTCTCTAGTCAGGATATTTTGAACTATAAATGAATACTTATATTGTTCAAAATACTACTACTGAATATTATTATATTATTATGTGTGGTTATATTTTGAATGTAGTATATTGTATACTTTATTTCATATAAATTTATATTAAAAACAAAACAAAAACATCTGTCATTATTGTTTTATATATTACTAGCTGTTGCCCGCGACTTCGACTTCGTCTTCGTTTTTTGATGTGGCATCGAATTTAGTTGTAGATCTTATAAAATTTAAAGTATTCAGTATCGCTAAGCCTTAAATGAGGGGGTTGCTGCTGTCCGCTGAGGAGTTCTGTCCTCTGTCTAAATGTAAATATGACGATTCCACGTTCAGATCCACACAAAGTTTTGGCAAAATTTAAACACATAATATAACCTCTATAGTACAAAAATAATTATTTAAATCGGTTATAATTTGTCGGAGTTATGGTGTGAAATCGTCAAACACTTTCATCCCCTCTCCCAAAGGAACCGAGCTTAATGTCGGGATTAAAAATATTCTATATTACTTCTAACACTTCCAAGAATAAGTGTACAAAGTTTCATGAGGATCAGTTAAGTAGTTTTTGCGTGAAAGCGTAACAAACAAACATTGACATTTATAATATGAGTAGGGATAGGGATAGGGATATAAACATATCGACATTACCGTTCCACTACAGGACACGTGTCTCCTCTTACAATTAGAAAGGGCTAAGGCCGTAATCTACCACGCTGGCCCATTGTGGATTGGTGGACTCCACATAACTTTGAGAACATTATATAGAAGTCTCAGGCATGCAGGTTTCCTCACGATGTTTTCCTTCACCGTCGAAGCAAATGATATTTTCAATTACTTAAAACGCACACAACTTAGAAAAGTTAAAGGTGCGTGCTGGGATTCGAACTCGGCCACCCGAAAGTGATTTCGAGCTCCTACCCACTGCGCTATTACTGCTTATATATACCTACTTTATAACAAGATATATATTTTTGTTAGGACATGGCACTAACCCGCTCACTTACCACTGGTTCTTAAGACATTGCTGCAATAAGGTTACCTTTGCATGCCAACAGCTTTGTTTTTTAGTGTGTGCAATAAAGTATTTCTTCATTCTCCTACACATAATGCACATACAGGTTCAAATAAGGTTTTTTATTTTAAAACTTTTAAAAGATTTCTAAAGACTGTTCAATTTATAATAACATTCTGCAGTACTGCTAGTAACAAATAATAACTTAGCTTAGCAAATTATCAACAGATTACAGATAGATTGAATATAGAAAACGGACGTTAGTAAGGTTCGGAAACAATTAATACATTACATATGTTATATGTTGTATAACCTTCCAGCGACCTATCTTTAATTAGCTAGGGTCTTTGTCCGAACTTGTGAAACTGACTTTCAAATGCTCCTTGCCAATTCGAGAAACATTTCTCGGTTTGCTTATTATTTTACTTTATTGCACTAGGTGTTACCTCCCGTGTTGCTCATTAATCCTGTGTCAAAATCATGAAGTCGAGTGAGTGTTATTTTATTTATTGGACCATAATGATTCTTAACTCAAGCCCGTTATTGCCTATAATTGTCTGACAATATTTGAATCATCATCATCATTCATCATCATCATTCATCATCAACCCATTACTGGTCCACTACAGGGCACGGGTCTCCTCCCACAATGAGAAGGGGTTAAGGCCGTCCACCATGTTGACCTAGTGCGGATAAGTGGACTCCACACACCTTTGAGAACATTATGTACGACTCTTAGGCATGCAGGTTTCCTCAAGATATTTTCCTTCACCATTGAAGCAAGTGATATTTTAATCACTTAAAACGCAATTAACTTAGAAAAGTTAGAAGTATGGGATTCGAACTCGGCCTTTTTTAAAATTTATTACTGTACTGATGGACCCCAGCGCCATCTGTGGGGCTGATTTGTGAATCTAAACCATCCAGGGTGCCACCCAAACGCATACCAAAAAAATCATTCAAATCGGTCCAGCCGTTTAGGAGGAGTTCAGTGACGTAGACACATGAAATATATATATAAGACTAGCGGACCCGCGCGACTTAGTCCGCGAATGAGTCGACTTCATAAAATAGTCGTATGTTGTCGCGGACTGTTTTATAGAACTTTAAAGAAACAACAATTACAACAATTCCGACAATTCCGATATACGAGTACTTACTACATACTTCCGTCGTTTGGCGTAACTTTTACCGTTCACGCATCGCACGGATCAGAATCTCTTAAAAAGGATATATTTTTGCAGTTTTTGCAACATTTCTCATTAATGATAGTAGCGAGATGTTATATAGCCATAACTGTTACTACAAATCGAAAAAAAACGTTACAGCATTTTCTGAGATTAGCGCGTTCAACTAAACAAAATTTAAAAGCTTTATAATATTTCCACTATGCCTATCCAAAAAACCACGTCCATCTAAAACTCCGTTGCACCGATTTTGAAAGACAACTATCCTATAGAAGCTGTATGCTTATCCGGGATAAAAAAAGCCTATGAGCTATTCCAGACTATATTGTAGGTATCTCTGCCAGATTTAACGTAACAAATATCCATACATACATCCAGCCATCCATGCATCTATCCTCACAAACTTTCGCATTTATAATATTAGTAGGATGGTACACATGCATTCGATCGTTGTCCCATATGCCTTTGAAGAATTATGTCCTTGATCTCCGACAATATTCATCAGATCTTCATTAAAATTAAACAATACATGCTTGGTGGTATACACTGTCAAATAAAAAATAATTAATAAAATCGGTGCAAATTTAACGGAGATATGAAATAAAATTGATAAAAAAATATCATCCCATTTCCCGGAGGAAACTTATTGTTTATTGGGATAAAAAGTATCCTATATGTTGACCCGGGATATCAGCTACCACTGTACCAAATTTTATTTCAATCCGTTCAGTAGTTTTCACGTGATGCCCGGACAGACAGACAAAAATTAAATAAAAATCAGTTTTATTATAAGTATAGATTTGTGAGTTTATTAGCGTTAAGTTTGGATGGATATGAGTTGAAGTAATAAATTAGAAACACAAATAAATAAACGAACAGACATACTTTCGCATATACAATAGCTGTATGGATGTAAAATAAAAGTTTTGTTTCCATTTCGTATTTACATTTTATTTGTTTTGTGCTGTCAGGTATGAGTTAGTGGCCTTACCTGGTAAATGTGACTTTTGGATTGTCCACACCTACTCTCGAAACAAATTAACAAATTGGCGGACTTCGACCGCATAAGTTACTAAACATTTAGAAGGTATATACACGTTAAACGTTGATATTAATGCCTATTTATGTTTAACGTTGTTTATCGCAATCATTATTTTTTTGTTTCTCTAGATAGGATGACCCATGACAGAAATAATTCCAATAACCTCTTTTCAGCTGGACAGACTGCTATTTTGTTTTGCTTGATTGACGCCATTATGAGGCTGTAAGTTTGGCACTGCTTTTTTGTACTAATAAATGACAAATGGCCCACCTGATGATAATTTTAATTTAATTCTAATGTACGTCTGTCTGTAATTTACCACACTTCCCAGTTTACTGTGCTAAAATTTTCCATTAATAGGTTATTATTTATTTATTTTACATCTTGTTAGCACTAACTAGATATAACTACATCATGCGAGTGGGATACAAAAGCTCTATTTTCTAATAATAGAGCTGGAAGCTGTCATCAAGCAACGCAACTTATTTTTCATAACTCTTAGAAGCCCTTTTAGAAGTCTGATTAATTATTTATTAAAAGTTTGTCTATTGTTTACATTATTTTTAAAATTAATCCTTAATAATATTATAAATGAGAAATTGTGTTGGTTTGTCTGTTTGAATGTCCGTGCTCATGCCCTAACTGACCTCTAAAGATGATTTTTTGTGACTTGAAAGGAACGAGAGTAATATAGGCTACTTCTTATTCCAGAAATACCTACAAACGGTTCCCACGGGATTTGTAAAACACCATAAAAAAACGCAGACAAAGAACTCGCGCAACAACTACTAGCCAAATAACTCAACAAAAGCTGAAATAGCAGGCCGATTTTCTAACCACTGAGGTTAGGAAATCGGCCTGACTTTCGCAGGGACCCAGTTTGATACCTGATTATTATTACATGTTAGTGATAATAACATGCTCTCAGATGCAGGAAAGTCGAGTATTCTTATAATTTTCTTATTAGAAAACCCAATCAATCTAACCTAATAATGTTTGTTGCAAACCCAGGAACTCGTGATTTGTAACCGAACAATTTAACAACTAAACCAACCAGGCGCTTAGATATTTAAGTCCCATTGGATTGTTGTAAGAAAGAGTCGCGTGCACAAACTAGTTTGAATGAAACATCCAGCATCTGGTGAATGTTTGTTTATACAAAGTACGTAACCAGTCCACACAATAGCCTGACCTATATCGGGTGACGTAAGAACGCTTAAGGGCCTCTGCCCTTCTCATTCGCACACGACATTTGGCGTTATTATACTGAACTTGCGTGCCCTAGAAACATATAATGTGTTTTTCTCTTTCAAAAGCTTTCTTGACCGATTTTAAGAGGCTCTTTAGACAGGTATAATTTTACCCCAAGAGTAAGTTTAACGCAGTAAGTGAATGCTAGCCTCATTTTAAGCGACTGTTTTTGTTTTGATATCCGTGTTAGACTTAAAATTTTAAGGTAACACTAAAAGGACATTACTAAAGCCTCAGTTAAAAAATAAGCGTTCCCTTGTCCTTAATCTTATTTTCACTATTTAAAGAACCGCTTGTTAGGTGTAAAGTCTATGTTCAACTACGGATTACGAGGGCCTGGATTAGATGGCCGGGCCGGATCAAGAATTCTTAGGTATTGGGTTTTTCTATGCCTATGTAAAGCGGTGATAGCCCAGTGGGTAGGATTTCAGCTTTACTTTCGGGAGGCCGAGTTCTAGTCCTACTGACTGAGCTTTCACCGCTACCCACCATACAACACATATCTTAAAATATGCTCTCTACGTATGTACTCCGCAGGACCGTTCTTTATGGCTCAAAATGCTCTTCAAGGCACGGGCATAGACCCCACTAATTAAATAACTACGTGCTGGCACTAAGAATTCCTAATAGAAAAACTCACCAACTCATTACTGGTCCACTACAGGGCACGGGTCTCCTCCCACAGTGAGATGGGGTTAAGGCCTTAGTACACCACGCTGGCCCAGGGCGGATAAGTGGACTCCACACACCATTGTGGTATGCAGGTATGCAGGTTTCCTCACAATGTTTTCCTTCACCGTTGAAGCGAGTGATATTTTAATTGCTTAAAACGCACATAACTTAGAAAAGTTACACGTTTTTTTTGCATCAGGTGGTTAACAAATGTCTGCATTCATCCACGATATATTATACCTATTTACCGGTACAGTTGCTTATTCGGTCCACGTTACCAATATAGACAGTCAGACAGGCCCTAGAATCTGCCAGATCTTCATCATAGATACATACACTTAAACTCATTTTCGATACGACGGCGACGTCTGGTTTCCATATTTATTCACATAATTTTATGGTGCGTTGGTGACAATCAGACATAACCCTTGAGTTGACCAGATCCATAGATACATATAGTTAAACTAATTTTCAAAGCGACGCGAGCGACGGGTGTATAGTTTCTGGATTGTTCACCCTTTTTTGTTCACCACGCTCAATGACATAAAAGGCTGGATGAGAAAGGTGTGGATGAAGCTCACGTTGAGCAGGACATGCAGAGGTTGTTAATTGATTAGCAGATCCTGGATCTGTAGAGCATCGTGCACGAAACGAAATTGAGATTTGAGAGCACGTGTAAGAAATTTAGGGCCTGAATGGTGAGGCAAGGCTAAAACAACAGGAGTAATCCTTCCGCATCCGCGTAGGAAATAGTGCCCCAATTTAGACCAAACCACTTATGCGCTTTAGATTGGTTGTACATTTACACGCAACCGTGTACATGGGTAAAAGATTTTTTTTAATAGTTGCTGAACCCTGAAGTTTTCTTCTTTTTTCTTTCATTAACTGACTTACAAATAAGAGGAGGTCCTCAATTCCCGGGAGAACTCTTGAGGAGTTCTCCCGGGCATTAACACCCTTGCTTCGGGAAAAGCCATATTTTGTAGGGGGTTATGAAATAAAATGAAATGAGATGAAAATGAAATGAAATGAAAATACACTTTATTGTACACCAAATAAAAAAATTAAAAAAACAAGCATTAGAAAAAAAAGGAGACAGGTACAATAGGCGGCCTTATCGCTTAAAACCGATCTCTACCAGGCAACCTATGAAATCAAATTGAATACATGAAGTTGTGAAGAAGGGTTAGGGTGTACACAAAGTAATACTTGAATAATAAACATAAAATACCAAAATATACATATTTCATTAGAGTTATGAGTAGTTGACAATTCACTATCAATTCTTAGATATGATTGCAAACCTACCCACTATATAGCGTGGAAAAAAATTTTTTGACTATAAATATTTGCGACAATATTTTTATTTCTGTGCCAAGTAAAATGTAGAAACTACTGGTACTTTTCTTGCTTCTATATAAAAAGGTATACGAAGTGTATGTTCTATACATAGTAACTTTCTACATTTTACCAATGACCGACTTAAAATGTTGTAGAAAATACAACTAAAGGGCAAGAAATAATCTTGCCCTTTAGTTGTATGACAAAGTAGATAATTTTTTGTCAAAAAAATTACACTTACCTTACCTTACACGTACCTTGTTGGTAATGATTTTTTGTCTCGCCGACTAACCTATCCAAGCCAAAACAAACTGATGTTCTTTTTCTCTGTTAGGAAATATGCATGCCTAAAAGTTCTCAATAATAAAGATTTGAGGTGTTTGAATTCTACCAATCTACACTTGGTCTGCATATTGAACTACGGGCTGAAACAAAAGGAGGCTCGCGCGCTCTGGTGGGCTGGTAATGAAATAAAAATTAAAAATAAAATGAAATTTATTGTCAAAATATTCGTCAGTTTACAATAGTGTTGGGAATCCTGAAGTAAGTTTTAAAATAAAATCCGTGTCTCAGGGTCGCCGCTCTCCTCCGTATACATAATGAATTGAAACTTGAATGAAAATCGGGACTTTCTAAGCTTCACTTTCCCAGCAGAAGGACATACGCTGAGGATGTTTATCACAAATCGACTATTAAAGTTTCATTACGAAGCAAAGTGACCCAAATTTGCAGTAGGTATTAATATAAATTCATTTTATTTCATTTCTTAATGTCACATTGAAAGCCTGTTGCCAAACAAGGATCCAATTTAAATGCAAATGCTAAAATACCTATTTGTTACGAGATATTTATCAAGTACAAATCCAGGGCCGTGATTGACGTCGCCCTGCGGTACGGTTTCGACTATAATGGACCGGTGACATTAACTACACTTTTGGTATGCTATGGTTGTCACTTGGGTATGTCAATTTGCATTTTTTCTATATGTGTATAATGTACTGGTTGATGGGACTTGAATGGATGTAATTTTTGAACCCGCGAAATGAGGAACCTGCGAACTTCCCCGTCGTCAAGGTATTTTGTATGGTTTAGTAAAAGAATTTATGTACCTACCAAAACAAAACTAAATAAAATCTAAAACGTCTTTGAAACCACTGCAGCAAGGCATAGTGCCTAGGATGCTGGCAGCATTGCCTCTTCGAATGGCCAAACTATTTATTTGGCCAAGGAACTCTAGGATCACCGGTGGACAATATTTTTAGACGCCGCGGAGGCGTGAACTCTGCGACAAGTTGAAAAGAAAAAGATCTTAGCCTTAAACATGTGGTGATGGAGGCGTATGCTTGGAGTCTCTAAACCGAATTTCGAACCAACGTCTCCATACTACAAGAACTCGGGATGTCTTCCATGCATTGTAATGATGAAGTCAAATCCGCTGTGGGCGGCCCCTTGCATGAGTGAACCAGGATGTCTGCCAGTAGCATTTGCTCCAAACAGCGTCACTATATGATGACCACGCTCAAAGTGACAAGAGTATAAAGACAATGACGAGTATGTTTTAAAGCCATACGCTATTTCTAGGCGCTCCAAACGCTCCAAACGCTGCGTTTTCCATAGTTGCGTTTTATTTCCCACTTGGCAGAGTGAGTTTGATAGTTTACATATTCTTTGTTGGGATTTCATACACGTTTTTAATGCTCCTTCGGATAATGCCTAAATAATGTTTATGTACATAACATGAAATCGCTAATAAAGGTTTATAAAAAAATATATACGTAAGATATTTGTTGAAATTAAGTAAGAGCAAATTAGAAGTGAGGTTGGTTATTAAAAGTTTGGGATAAAACAAAAAATAGTACTTCTATTTTACAGCAGTTTTTATGGTTGTTCTTATTCAATCTTGCCAGAAAGGCTGGAGACAGATCTGGATGTAAATTGACTTAGAGATAGATTTTATTTTGGAATATAGCACATGTCTAAGCTTCTTTCTATCACAGAAAAAATAAAGATTACACTGATTTGTAATAAACCTTAATAAACGCGGGCGAAATCGCAAGCTACAGCTAGTGTGGTATTATGGTTACAATTTTGGTGAAAGCCCAGTGGGTAGGAGCTCGACTTCACTTTCGGGGGCCGAGTTCGAATCCCAGCACGCACCTGTAACTTTTCTAAGTTAATGTGTGTTTAAAGTACAATTAAAATATGTATCACTTGCTTCAACGGTGAAGGAAACATCGTTAGGAAACCTGCTTGCCTGAGTTCTACATAATGTTCTCAAAGGTGCGTGGAGTCCACCAATCCGCACTAGGCCAGCGTGGTGGACCCCTTCTCATTGTGGAAGCCCTGTAGTGGGCCGGTAATGGGTTGATATGATTATGTTGTATTAAACGTAAGCTTATAGAAAAGTCCTATTATAGTAGGTATAAAGGACTACGTAATCGTTAAAAAAGCTTGGGTGTGAATTATTGCTCTAATCAGGTTGCTCTTCTAATCATTTTAAATCACGATGTGAGATGGTGATAACAAAAAAACACCCGGCTATGTTTGTTGTGGGCTTCTTCTTAGACCAGGACGCGTTTGGAACCCTCGCAGCTTTAGTTTTAAGTTTACGAATATGGTTATCGCCATCATATCACTACAGTGTAATTCTCTTCAAGTGCCACCTATGGGCCTCCTTGAATAAAGATATTTTTGTCTTTGACCTTGATGATGTTTACTTTAGCAACTGAATGAAACACGTGGAAATGGAAAAATGCAGGGCCAGGTCTCGTGACATTTTAGATCGCGTTTAGTTGCAACGTAAACTTAGTCAGACTTAGAAACCTCGGTCAGAGCTAGTATATCTACTATAAACTTTATTATGCTTTGAAATTTTAATGATGATAAATGTTGATGATAAACTAATGATTCCGACCGAACACAGTACTAGTTAGCAGCAATGTGTAATTTGCATTTTATCGTCCATTGAAGTAAGTTTTTGTACGATGTTGCACTTTTTGTAACTTACAGTCGTACCTTTATAATTTACTATATGTTGGCCACGGCTTCGCCCGCGTTTTGTTATGTTTTTAAATCATCTCGTAGGAACAGTTTGTTTGGGAGATGTGCAGCATTCAATATCGATGTAGTCCTACAGATATTTTTAAGTTTTAGTGAATCGGGTTTAGGTATGTGCATCTTTAAAAAGAACCATTTTTTTACAAGTAGTTCCTAAATTTTTTAAACTAGCGATAACTCCTCAATTAAATATTTATAAATAGTTGATGATAAAACTATGTATTTATAAAAGAACTAATTCAGCAATACTAATGTAACCCACTTTTGTTTCTACCGGCGATTTAATAAAATTTTAAAATTTAAGAACACAATAGCTTCTTTTCTCTATGCTGCGAATTAACTATGATGTTTTGATATATTTCCTCACGGACTTTTTAAAGGTAATAATGAGTTACTTGGGTTAAATTATTGAAATTTTGAATGAATGAATACACTTTTATTGTACACTACATAAACATCTAGAAAAATTATAAATAAACATTTAACAAAAAGTATACAATTTGGCGGCCTTATCGCTACACAGCGATCTCCTCTAGGCAACCAAAGGCGTAAAACACAGCTCAAGAAGAGACGTAGGTGGTGCATATAAATAAACATATATATCTGCATATAAACCTATAAATATATATACATATAATAAACTTACAATATAATATATAGAAACTGATAATTAATATATACCTACCTTAAGGATATCCTTTTATTATTTTATATAAATTATAGCCTTTACTTTAAGTGGTTAAAAGTGGTGTTGTATTTTCTGCTTGGTCCGTCAATTAATACTATAAAATCAAATCACATTCGTTAGAATGCCAGTACTTCTTTTTGTATGTATATTTTTCATAATTAGGGGAAAAAATCAGTACCTCCATGAAATTTCAATCATCATCATTCGTTATAAGCCGATTAATGCCCATCAGCTGAGCACAGACCTCCAGTCTCATAGTAGAGAAGGAATTAAAGCATAACCCCACCACGCTGCACTAAAGAGGGTTGGTGGTTGTTTATGGGATTAACCAATTGGTATAATACCCGAGACCGGGTAAAACGCCATACCAAACCATTCCGATCCGGAAATCGATCCCAGGACCGTTCATCATCAACCCATTAGTGCCCACTATTGGGCACGGGTCTCCTCCTACATAGACAAGGGTTTAGGCTGTAGTCCACCACGCTGGCCCAGTGCGGATTGGTGGACTGCATCCAAGACCATTATCCGTAGTTAAACATACTAATATTCAGCATGTTAGACAGGTAAATAATGAATATACTACGACAATACACACATCGCCATCTAGCCCCAAAGTAAGCGTAGCTTGTGTTATGTATACTAAGATGACTGATGAATATTTTTAAATAATAGAAGATAGACACCCAGACACTGCTAAACATCGAACCCACGGCCTCGGACTCAGAAAGCAGGGACGGGTCCACTGCACCAGTCGGCTTTCGTAAATGTAATAATAAAGAGTTAATATTTATTTATTTATTTAATTAGAAGACATTACAGTTGCCCAATTCGTCTTCCCGGGGCTATTAAAAGAATTTAAAAGCAAGTAATAATTACAAAAAATTTAATTAAATTAAAACATAAAAATAAGCTATATAAAATTAAGAATTTAAAAAAAACAATAATAATAACAATAACCAAAAGTTCAATAATAATAAAAACAAAACAAATAATTATTATCTTAGATCACCTATTCTCTAATAACATTTTAATTTGCTTTTGGCGGAGTGTGAAATATGTCCAGTTCCGAATTACTATGAGTTAGGTCATTGAGTAAGCGCAGCGCACGAGTCAGTGGGGCGTGCGTTATAATAATAATATAAGATAATATATATATATGTATTATAACATGATACCGAAGGTAATATTAGATCTACCTTCACCTAAGTTTAAACAATATATTAAAACACATTTAACAAATCGTGGTTGCTACACGATTGATGAATTCCTAAACGACAAGGCTGCTTGGAAGCAGGCCACTCCGCTATAATCTCTCACAAAACAGAATAATTCTTAAGATTGTTAAACTATAAAATGATGTTGGAAAAGAGCAATCTGCTGAGTTTCTTGCCGGCTCTTCGTAGTCACTACAAACAGACTGACTTGACGTTTCAAAAGTGCTTATAAATTAGGCCTACTTGAAATAAATGAATTTTGAATACTGAGACATTTAATAAATTTAAAATTAAAATTCAAAATTTCTTTATTCACGTAGGCCTATCACAGGCACTTATGAAGCGTTCATATATATACATGTTTACATAATTGTAAGGGGATGGTGATAACTTCGTTCGCCAACTTAAACCTAAAGCTACGAGTGTACCAAACGCCCTTTGGTCTAAGAAGAGCCCACAACAAACTTGCCTGGTGTTTTTTTTTGTTATCACCATCTCACAGTAAATTTATTTAGCTATGAAGCTAGAGCAATTCACGCAATAATATATTTGTGTCAGCCCTGAGACACCAATATTGCATTAATCATAGACTAGACAGTTTTGATCCCATTGTTCAGTAATATGCCCTACACGGAGGGACGTACTTCGAACTGAGTGTCATTGCAATCAATTATTTTATTGCTGACCTAGCGGTTCGAGTTCATGCACCTAAAATTTATAATACGAGTACGTTCAATTTTACCTCACAAACATTGAATTCTTAAATGGCTCAACCTTTGAGAGGTATGCTATTATTATAAATAAATAAATAAAAACGCCTTTTATTCCATGCAAAAAATATTACAAACAAAGTAAAAAAAAAATTCAGCTGAAGCAGCTATAAGCAGATTTCATCCGTGTGTTCTGTGATATGTGAGGCCGACCATCCGTCAATAGCTCTGCCTCTAATTTTACGAAGTGCATGTATTAGTAAAATCCCAAATGGAAGCACGTTTAAGTCTTCTAATCTCCATTGGGACACTGAGCGAAGTAGCCAGTTGTTGTGCTCAACTTCTTCCTTTATTGTTGTTATATTGAGATGCTTGTGTAGTTCTGTTATCTTAGTGAACCATGGTGCATTTGATATGGGTTTCAGGACTTTGTTTTGAAACCTTTGAAGTATTTCTAAATTCGAGTTTAATATATACATAGTAAAAAAATAATGTATTAAAAAAATTGTGTCTATAAAGTTTGAAATACAATTTCGTTTTAACATATTTTTTCTTTTATTATATTTAGGAATTAATTTATTATTATTTTCCATATTTAATTTGCAAGGACCCCTCTCAGGTACTTTTATTATATGGATATTTAAATGCAGATCGTAATAGTAGAGTGGTTTGTGACAGATTTGGAGAAGTTTTGCCGCCATGCTTTATAATAATTTACTAAGTTAAATTTTTAATTCGGTAAATTTTAACTACAAAGGTTTAAAAAAATTTCTTGCTGCTAATAAAAAAAATATGAACGTAAATTACTTAAAAAGTCAGAAACTTCCATATACATTTTCATCCCCTATTTGATGCCTTTGGAGCTGGAATTTTTAAAATATGTGAAACACGTATTTCTTTATTTTTAATAGAAAACCTAAAATCAAAGTTTCATGGAATTATCTTAAAAAATAAATTGATAAATAAAAAAATGGATTTTATACAAACTTTCGTCCCCCATTTAATTCTCTCAGGGTTGGAATTTTCAAAAATCCTTCCTTAGCGGATGCCTGCAATAATATCTATCTTTGTGCAAAATTTCAGCCCGATCCGTCAAGTGATAAGAGCTGTGCGTTAATCTGTCAGTCAGTCAGTCAGTCATCTTTGCGTTTTATAATAATCCACTTATTGCATAAACTGTTTACATTTTATGGTATTTTCATATTTGCTCTTATGAGATATAAAAATTGTGTTTATTTTGTTTTTTACCAATACAAGTTAGCCGTTGTCTGCAACCTCACCTGGTGATAACAGATGATGCAGTCTAAGATGGTAGCGGGCTAACTTGTTAGGGAGTATGGTAGTCGTACCTCTAAAAGGGGCGCGACTACCATACTCCGTAACAAGTTCAACGCGACATCATACCGGAACACTAAATTGCTTAGCGGCACGTCTTTGGTGTAGGGTAACTAGCCACGGCCGAAGCCAGACACAGTTACAGTTTTATTAAAGCAGTGAGCTTACAAATATTTACTTAATTTCCTTCTCTCTCTCTCTCTCTTTTTGTGCCTCTCCACTACTGGAGGTTGGACGTCAGCTCAGCAAACTTCTCGCGGTCTTGCGCCAAGCGAAACAATACTTCCACGCTTTCAACATTGGTCCATTCACGGATGTTGCGCAACCACGACTTCTTCCTCCTTCCAACACGTCGTTTGCCCTCTACTTTGCCCATCATTATGAGCCGGAGCAGCTGGTATCGCTCATGTCTCAGAACGTGGCCCAGATACTCGACCTTACGCTTCTTAATGATAAGCAGTAACTCCCGGCTTCTGGCGACGCGTTGGAGTACTCTCACGTTAGAAACTTTCTGTGTCCAGCTAATGCGGAGCATTCTACGATAGCACCACATCTCAAAGGCTTCGAGACGTTTCTGAGTATCGGCTTTTAGAGTCCAAGATTCACTACCGTACAAAACTACCGGCCAGACATAGCAGTGGAGTAATCTTACCCTGAGCCCTATCGAAAGCTTACGGCTGCACAAAACCTTCTCCATCCTTTTAAGGCTGGCTCGAGCAATTTCAATCCGGGTTCGGATTTCTTGTCCACAGTCCCATTCTTCATTTACCCAAGCCCCGAGGTATTTGTACATTTGGACCCGTTCTAGGTCTTGGCCTTCCACCTTAATTCTTGGCTTTAGATCCTTGTCTCCAGATGCCACCAGAACCTTGGTCTTATTAACATTCATATTCAACCCCGCCTTCAAACTGCACTCGTTGACCCTGTCTATTAATGTTTGTAGGTCCTTTTCTGAAGAGGCTATAAGCGGTGTCATCGGCATATCGCAGATTATTAACAACTTTACCGTTTATCTTGACTTAATTTCCTTATATATATATATTAATTTCCTTATATATATGTAATTAATTAGTTAGCTAACTTATTGGTGCCGCTATGCTGTGTTTGGCTCTGAAGGGCGTGGTTGCCGGTGCAATTACAGCCACATGAGGCTTAACACCTACGCCTCAAATAGTGTTAAGTTAAGGGCGGCACTATGCAGGCGAGTTCCGTGCCCTATGAAGTGTTGCTCTGTATACATATACTAAACATTTTCCACTTACCATCAAGAGTGTATCGCCGGTGCATCCAAGTGTTGCAGTGTTTGTACAAAAACGCCACTATGTCTGTTCGTATACAGGATCAGACTACGAGACCAATCCAATTGCAGCGAGGTGTGCGACAGGGAGATGTTATCTCCCCGAAACTATTTACCGCTGCGTTGGAGGACGTCTTTAAGCTTCTGGATTGGAACGGACTTGTAATCACCATTAACGGCGAGTACATCACTCAACTTCGGTTTGCCGACGATGCCATCATAATGGCAGAGACTCTGGGAGACCTTAATACGATGCTCAATGGCCTCAGCAGAGCTTCTCAACAGGTTGGCCTACGAATGAACATGAGCAAGACGAAGATTATGTCTAATGCTCATGTTCAGCTTCAACCAGTAATCGTTGAGAACACTGCACTCGAAATTATTGACGAATACGTATACCTAGGACACACGATCCAGTTAGGTAGGTCCGGTATTTCGAGAAGGAGGTGAACCGCCGAATCCAACTCGGATTTCGGGAAACTTCGTGACAACTTTTCGTCAAAAATCCCTGTGCCTAAAGACAAAAGTCTTCGAACAGTGCGTGTTGCCAGTGATGACCTATGGCTCTGAAACATGGTCGTTAACTATGGGCCTCATAAGAAGGCTCAGAGTCACTCAGCGGGCGATGGAGAGAGCTATGCTCGGAGTATCTCTACGCGATCAAATCAGAAATGTGGAGATTTGTAGAAGAACCAGAGTTACCGACATAGCTCAACGAGTCGCGAAACTGAAGTGGCAATGGGCCGGGCACATAGTTCGGAGAAAGGATGGACGTTGGGGTCCCAAGGTGCTGGAATGGCAGCCCCGAACTGGTAAGCGCAGCGTTGGTCGGCCCCCAACGAGGTGGACAGACGACATTAAGCGCGTCGCAGGTAGCCGCTGGATCCAAGCAGCTCAGAACCGTGGAACTTGGAACTCCCTACAAAAGACCTATGTCCAGCAGTGGACGTCTATCGGTTGATGTGATGATGATGATGATGATGAAGAGTG
This sequence comes from Pararge aegeria, assembly GCF_905163445.1. NCBI lineage: Eukaryota > Metazoa > Arthropoda > Insecta > Lepidoptera > Nymphalidae > Pararge > Pararge aegeria. The sequence goes on from NC_053181.1 coordinate 4,619,332, forward strand.
TCTATCAATTTTTACCATAAAAAAAAGTTGAATAAGCTATGTTTTCATTGGGTACTTTAAATAGGCGGTATTAGTAGCAACTTCGATACAACATTCTTATAGACCGGACAGACAGACGGACAGTGTCGCAGTCTCCCTTTTATGGAATCATAAAAAGACTTGGTTGTATTTTAACAACCTTGCATGCAATAAACTAAAACTTCATTTGAATTTGTCAATAAATTATATTTGTATACGGTTAAATTGTGCATTCTAACTTACAGTTGTTTGACTAACCATTCAGGCGTGTTATTCTGTAAGACCAAGTTCGTCGTTGAGTTCGCTGTCGAAATATTTGCCACCTCTCATGCGGGTTGCTAGGCTACATCTCTACGAAAAATAAGCGTATTCGAATTGCGACTACTTGGACCTTTTCAAATATTAAATCTAATTCTTTTCGAACAACGCATTTTTATTATGATTTTTACATCACATCATTTGATAAAAAAAATTAAGAAAAATTGTACCACCCATACCATATCATAAGGCTGCAGGACACAGCTCCTTTTAAACTGGAAAGGTTTTATACCCGTAGTCCATCACGCTTGTCCAGTAAGTATTGGTAGACTTGCAAAGTGTTTGAGAACATAAGAAAGAATCGGCAGGCCGGTTTTGTCATAATGTTTTCACAGTTTAGGCAAGTGATATTTTATCGCCTAGAACGCACATTACCGAGAAAGAAATTAAACCTCTATAGAGGGAATTGCTATTGCATGGTCATACCTATATTTTTTAATAAGTTACCAAATCTAATATGATGAAGAACGCAATTTCTCACAATTTAAATAATACCTGTTTCATCATTTCTTGGACCATTGTGTTTACTCGATAAAAGAATATTTCGACGCAGAAATTTATCTATTTATTTTATGATTCTAGTTGTAGTTTAATTCTTAATTAGTGGCAAAGTTTCTATTTTTTAATCTAAATATTTTGACCATTTAAATGTAACTCACTGTATTTTAAAGATTCGTATTTGTGCCATATTTATCCAATTAAAATTTGATTCATTGATTGATTAAATGTAGAAGGTTTTAGTCTTAGTGAAGTAGGGAATTTCAACTGGTTTAGGCCTGCTTCGACCATAAGGATTTTATCCTACATTAAAAAAAAAGAATAATAGTATAATTTTAACGTCATCAGCGTATAGAATAGCTAGAGCTAGGCTGTATAGAATAGCCTACTGTAATTGAAGATTCCGCAGCTCGCGCCTTCAAGTTATTTTGCGCAAGTGACATTTTAGCGTTTTATTTGCATACTGAAGTTGCAAATCGCAAGTATCTGGTTTTATTATCTTTTACATCATTTCCTTTATTTGAGTAGGTGTTGCTTTTAACTTGAGTGCTGCTTAGATGTTAGAAAACCGAGATTTAGTTTTGACACAAATTTCTGGCCGCGACTTTTTCCGCGTGGATTACAGAATAAAGTCTGAAGTTTTTTTTTATTTATTAACATACCAAGCAGTTATCTAATGGTTAGTGGAAAACCATCGCCTATAAATAGATGTTTATCTGTTTTTAGGTGTACTTAGCAACGCATGCAAAGAACACGTACATAGTGCTACCCGCAGTGGCGTGCACTTCATATATACACAAAAGCACTGCTTACCCTAAAATTGATATATAACTCGTATAGGAAGAAGAATTTTGCCTTTTTATGCTATTTTCCTGCTGGTAAGAAACCCAGATGCTACCCGTGACCAACCTGAGGCGGTTTTGTAATGCTCATGTGCGCCGTTTAGATCGGATCAACGCATTGCTGCTTTGCGATACAATAAATGTGGCGATACGAAGTTCTTCCGCGGACATTCTCTGTCACAATAAGCTCTACTTCAACATGCTAAAATTTAAAGTGTGTTTATTCGTCATTGTGTAACAGACATACAATCATGCAAACTTTCACATTTATAGTATTTAACTGGAATTCCCATTCCCAAACAAACTTTAATTCTTATATTATTATAGCGGACCCCAGCGCCACCTGTCGGGCTGATTTGTGAATCTAAACCATCCAGGGTGCTATCCAAACGCATACCAAAAAAATCATTCAAATCGGTCCAGCCGTTTAAAATGAGTTCAGTGACATACACACGCAAACAAGAATTATATATATATAAAGATAACGCCACGTACGAAGCCCATTTCAAAACCCACCAGAAAAAAATCAAAAACTAAGAAATCTCAAATTCCCTCTGCCGGGTATAGAACCCAGGACCTTACACTCTTAAGACCACATCGCTCACCACTGCGCCAGAGAGTAGATGTACACCAGGCACTTTAAATAAGCAGCTGAAGAACCACGTGTTGCGTAATTAATATTCAAACAATTGCACTTCATTTACGGGTGTTGCACGCTTAGGTTTTTTAATAGTTAACACCTATATACCTAGTTTTGCTGGCGTCGTTCTTTTACATACGTTGTCGTCCGGACCACTGCCTTTGAACGGCTGCTTTGTAGCCGCATCGTTGTCCTAGCAAACTGTAGCTGTATAATAAACTACAACATGCGTTATCACCTCGTATTGAAAAAAAAAGAAAATGACAACGTGACTTATAAGCAAGTGCTTTGTAAAAAAAACGCCATAGGTATACGCAATTAAAAATAATATCGTATTGAAAATTGAAAATTCACCACTTACAATATCATCAGAGAGATTTAGCTAAAGTGTAGAGTGGTTATTGGTATACAAAGATTTATTATATATATGCCAATTTTTTTATCAAATGTTTTATTGAACAGTTGACTACGGTGAATTCGGACACTAACTGACCAAGGCAGAGAGTGGGAATAACAATAGTTCCCAACTAACATACAAATAATATTCGCGTTTGACAACTAATATTTTCTTACTAAACAAGTATTTAATGGCAGAGGAACCAGAAATGTATGAGCCAGTGCAATTAGCTTGGTCTCCTCGATATCGATCGATCGACCCTTAGTGGTAGTTATTAATTTAACTAACCTGGGAAAACTGGCTTTACGGCTATGAATCTTTTTGATATGAATGATAATAAGAGAAGAGTAAACATCGCAAAAAATAATATTTTGCATACCTCAAATAATTACGTGAACTGTGTTCTCATATTATTTTGTTTATTATTTGTCTGTTTGTCATACTTTAATGCCACAAGTAGGTATGCAAGTTATGTACCAATTTTTTGTGTGAGAACCTAAACTGATTTCCCTTTAAATACTTTTTTAAGTTAGACAACCGCTTCGTACCTATTTGTGCAGCGAATTAGAAACTAGTATTTCTGATTTTGCTAGAAGAAAATAAAGTTATTAAAAAACACTATAAACGATCTATCTATCCCCTTTAAATAGTTTTAAATGTCGATGTGAGATGATTATACTAAAAATACAACCCGGCTATGTTTTTTTATTGAATCTCACTATAAAGTTTACTAATATAGTTATCACCGCAAACACACTTTAGTGTAATTTTGTATTAACGCATCAAAAGTACCATCTGTAGGACTGTTTAAATAAATAAATAAATATACTACGACAATAGACACATCGCCATCTAGCCCCAAAGTAAGCGTAGCTGTGTTATGGGTACTAAGATAGCTGATGAATATTTTTATCAATATAATACACATAAATACTTATTATGTACAGATAAACAACCAGCCACTGAAAAACATTAATGTTCATCACACAAACATTTTTCCAGATGTGGGAATCGAACCCACGGCCGGACGTAGCAAGCAGGGTCGCTGCCCACTGCGCCAACCGGCTGTCAACCGGCTGTTTGAATTGCATAAAGCAATATTGGACTTTGACTTTGAAAAGAGGAATGTCACTTTTGCCTATCTGTAACTTATATTCAAACGTTGGATATCTACGAACTACACCTTTTACGAAAAACCGGCTGCAGTTCATTTGTGATAATGATCCAGGTGGATCTAATGCGTTAGAACTAAATATAGTGTGCAGATGCCGCCTCACCTTAAAGGTCATGTGTATCTGCCTTAATTTATATTCTTATAAATGTAATAAGGTCTTAAAATGTATTTCCTATAAATAAACAAAAACTCCCGCGTGTTCCGGCCCCGTCAGCTTAAAATTAATTGTATATTAGTTTTAATGCAATTACAGTTATTAAATTGTTTCCGAGCATTTACAATTTGTTCGTAAGCGAGTGAAACTTCTCGATGTTCACGCGATAGTAACAAATGTGCGCAAAGTACTTGACATCAACTTTTGGTTGTTTAAGTTTTTATTCTTCGCATTTATCGATCAGCTACACCAAAATATCCTTTAACACCCTCAGAGTCCAGTACAACGATGTGCTCCGCTTTTTGTTAAAAAAGGCGAGGTATTATAGTGCGTCAGGCATGTTTGCCGATGCCGGAGTCCCCGACTTCAACGCTGTACTCCGTAAAAGAATTGCGAATTTCCGGGAAACCGTAAAAATTCTAATAGTAAGCTACTTATGGTCGTCGCTCAGGCATCCCCTGACAGCGTATTTTTTAAACATTGGCAAAAAGTGCACCAGATTCCAAACATGAAATAATATAAAATAGTTGGATATTAATTTATTCCAATTTTAATTCTAGATTTTAATTAATTACTGATTTTTTTTTCTTTATTTTTATAATATGTTTTTTTATAATTATTTTTTTTAACCTCTCAATTTTGTATATGGGTCCCCGACCGGAAATAAAATGTTTTTTTTTTTTTTTAAACTCCAAATTCTTGATCATTGCCGTAAGGTAGCCGGTCGGTGTTTGATAGGATATACTTTGGAGAGTGTGCTAAAGAATTATTATATCTCATCCCCTCATCACCATTCTACCATCGCACTGCAAGGCACCGGGCGGGGTTTCATCCCTATGTTTTTAATATCACAAAAACACGCACGAAGCGATTTGAATCTTCTTTTCTTATACGTATGGCTGGGGTTACGAACACCCTTCCCAGTTCTGTCTTTAAAACAAGAGTGAACCGACATCTTCTAGGCAAGCGCGTCCCATCTTAGGCCACATCTACACTTTCCATCAGGTGAGATTTTTGTCAAGCGCTATTCTATCATAGTCAAAAAATAATAATTTTTATTTTATTTAACCTAGATGGTAGTGATTTCTACGACACAGGGAATCCTAGTGTGGAAATCACAGACTTTATATGTATTTTTTGGCTTATTTTTGGGTTGTTTAAAATAAATAAATAAAAATAAAAAAAGTGTATAACTGGAGCAATATTTTGTCAGTACTTCTTCTTCTGCTTTGGCGTAACACTCTTGTCAGAATGGTCGTGGTCATAAAGTTGGGATACCGTTTGTGGCAGGTGTTAGTCGCCTTACGATCATTCGCAACTTTTCCCTAACGTTTCCCTTATTTACTTGTTGAGAAATAATCTATATATTAATACGTGAAGCAAAAACTTTGTACGCCTTTTATGAAAATTGCGCAGACGCAGGAGTAGATTTTTCCCACACTTATAATTTATAAAGAGAACAGTGCAGAAAACTAATATTTTTTTCAATTATGCATAAAACATATATTAAATCAATAAAAAAATATTACACACAATACCATTTATTTAACACATTTTTAAAAAATTATAAATTGTTTGAAAAAAAAAAAAACCAGAGGAATTAACAATGTAGCCTTGGCGAATATATACTAATTTTTAATCAATTTAAAAAATTTAGTCTGTTTGAAAGAAAAGGGGAAGGTAAATTAACAGTGTAGCCTGGGCGAAATCTGTGATAGAAATAAAGAAGTAAAGTCTTTAATGATAGATCCTTTGTAATGTTCATACTTAGAAATTGAATTAATTATGGTCGAATTTCGAACAGTCGGCGACCACTATTTATTATACATAATTTTTATGTATACAACTTTATAATAAAATAAAACACACAACATAATATTAACGAAGATTTTGGATAGAAGGTGCAGAGGTTACCCTCTTTAAAGAGTCTGTTACTGATGAGTCTCTCTTAATAGTAGTTACTCACTGGTACTGGGTAGAATTATTACTGAAACTATTAAGTTAATTACCAAAGTTAAGAACAGTTTTATTCGACAGCTCAACACGATATAGTATCACTCAAAATTACCAAGAAAATTGGCGTAAACGTCATAAAATACCCTTCCATTAAAAAACGAATGAATATACTTTTATTGCACATAAAAAAAGAAAAGTATTGCAAAACAACGTATACGATTTGGCGGCATTATCGCTTCATAGCGATTTCTTCCAGGCAACCGATCGCGAAGATAAAAATACAGAAAATCTTTTGAAGTCTATAAAAAAAAAGTCTCATCAAAAGCAGCCCGTTTAACGGAAAGGGCTATTAGTACAGGTTTCTTAATTATATCTCTTGCATTGAGTGCGGGTTCGATGCCCAGTCAAGGCTGCATTTCTCGCGATCGGGGGGTAACGTCCAATCTTTCTCCTGTGAAAAAAGTTTTGCCTTCTTAAATGTCAGCGTGGAAACTGGTTGTGAAATATTCTTGTATTATATTTTATATTTAATAACTCCGGTTCCGCGGTAAAGTAACTAACTCCGCCATATTTTGATTCCATTAAGAAATAAATTTAGTTTGGTAAAATGAATAGGATGTTTTTACCTTCTTATATTTAACATAGCGTGACTAATACACTTACATATTGCTTAATATAGTAAAATGTGATGATAGCATACCCTTTGATGTCTCTCTGGGAGGGACCGAGTTCGATCCCCGGCACGCACTTCAAATTTTTCGGAGTTATCCGCGTTTTTGATTTAGCAATGAAATAGCACTTGCTTTAGCAGTGAGTAAATAATCGTGAGTTATTCTGCATGCGTGAAATAATATTTTCCAAGGCATGTGAATTCTACCAAGAGGAACTTGGCCAGCGCGGTAGAATGTGTGGCTTAAACCCCTCTCATTTTGAGAGGAAACCCGTGCCCTGCAGCTCACCAGTAAAAGATTGATATTGATGTTGTTCAATACGTTAAACGGAAACATTGTATGTGCCCTATTTTAAGCATATTCCAGGGAGTGTAAGATTTGTTATAGCTATAGTTTATGATGACGTGTACGGGGAAAATTTTTTCGGCTGAATTTTGACCAATGAGTGACAAAGTCAAAGTCAAAGTCAAAAATATCTTTATTCAAGTAGGCCCATATGTGGCACTTTTGATGCGTATATAAGAATTACACGGTAGTGAGATGATGGTGATAACCACATTCGTAAACTTAAAACTAAAGCTACGAGGGTTCCAAACGCGTCCTGGTCTAAGAAAAAGCCCACAACAAACTTAGCCAGGTGTTTTTTTTTTTGTTATTACCATCTCACAATGTCATTTAAAATTATTAGAAGAGCAACCTTGTACCACCACGAACTTGCACGACCACTTGTATTTTTACATAAGGTCTAATAGTTATTTATTTATTTATTTATTTATTTGGTATCTATGACCCATCACTACGCACTACACTACAACATAAATAGAATAATTAAAAACTAAACTAAGGTTATGTAAGGTAGAATGTTATTTTGTGCATAAACTAAGTACCAGAAGAAATAACTGTGAAATTAGTGTTTTACTATTGTACAGACCAAGCAGATGGAAGAAAACTATTATAATAATAATAATAAGTTTATTTCAATTAACATTTACACAGTAATTGCCTATAAACAGACCAACACGATGCCATAAACCGGAGGCATAGGTGTTAAGCGACGGCCGATTGGCGCAGTTTGCAGCGACCCTGCTTTCTGAGCCCAAGGCCGTGGGTTCGATTACCACTACCGGAAAATGTTTGTGTGATGAGCATGAATGTTTTTCAGTGTCTGGGTGTTTATATGTATTTTCTATGTATTTATGTATATAATTCATAAAAATATTCATCGGGCATCTTAGTACCCATAACACAAGCTACGCTTACTTTGGGGCTAGATGACGATGTGTGTATTGTCGTAGTATAAAAATAAATTTAAAAAAAAGCCTCATGTTCCTGTAATAACACCGGCAGTCACACCCTTCACACCGGAAAACAGCAATTCTGCTAGGTGGCAGAAAAATAAACATGGCGGTAGTACTTCCCCGGAGAGAACAGTGTCACAAAACTCTACTACTGAAACTGCTGATAAAACTAGTAAAACTAGCAAAGGAAATTGAAAGGGATTTAACTATGTGTAGTTGCGTAGCATTTGACAATGAAGATAAATAGTCTATGAAGTACCACTGAGAATTAACTTTGTAACAGTAGGTTTAACCAATTTTCTACGAAATTCGTGTTTAACTTACTCCATTAGGCGCCGATAGTAAATGTGAACCAACATTAACTTGCTCATTTTAGAATACAACTATGTCAGTAACTTTAAAAACGTGCCTATTACTACCTATGGCTGCCCCATAAACTTTCATACCTGCACATTGTATTCTAACAGGAGTGCCCAACATTTGGCGCACTTAAAAGTTAAGAAATTTGGCACGGCGCTCGCAACTAGCCTAGATAGTTGCTAGGCTGACCTAGCTAGTTAAAATACGAGTAGATGGGCTCTTGTTAGTTAGACAGATATGTGCAAAAATAAAACATCCTCATTGTGAAAGTAATAAAACCCTTTTTAAAGAATTATGCTAAAGAATTACTTACCCGAATTACTACCCGATGGCTCAGCTTGGTGATCTCCTCACAGTTTTTCTAAGTGTCGGACAAGCCGTGATACCGCTCGCACTCGCAATCGCACAACTGTCAAAAAAATATTTTTCTTGATTTTTTATTAATCAAAGATTGAGGGCCTGGCGGTGAACCTCTGTAGGTAATTTCTATGGCGCCCAGGAACGGAAGCTAATTAAATCATTTGTGTTTTATACAAACCAGTTAAGCGCTAAAATTTACTAAAATAATAGGCCCAACGACTGGCATTTATGTATTTTATTGATTCACCTACAGTTAGCCTCATTTGGTAGTAAGGTACAACTACCTTACTACCAAATGAGGCTAACTGTAGGTGTTACAATAATTTTATAAAATGGGTAAATAATTAAACTTTTCATAACTATAATAAATTTAGTACATGGCCTAGATATTTTGCAAAATCGTCATTTAATAAAAATGTGCTGATAATACTTATTTTATTAATAAATAGTCTTCAAGGAATAGTTAAAATGATATTTGATTCACAGCCAATATTCATGACTTGTATGTCTTGTATAACACTCAAACGATGCAAAGATACCTCCAGGTGTCTTAGACATTATCTTATTCTGAGGAAGTGCCGGGATAATCTGCCGGTGGTATGGTTGTTATATTAAACCTGTATCCCTAATCGGTTTCTACGCGGCATCGCACCTTGTGTCTTTAGGTGCCTTTCTAAGAAGGTTGGCCGTCAGATTTTGATATTTCGCCATGTCTCCCGCGAGACTAAACAGCTTTATCGTACCAGAAAGCTAAATCACTATCCACGACCGAAGCCTGCAACAGACACCAATCATATTGAATCTTTATAATTAGGCTATTAATCTTTCACTGCTGGGACTCAAGCCTATTGGTGCATAACATAACTGCCGCTCCTACATCTTCGCTATGAGTTGTAGTAATTAAAATAACCCTCTTGTATTTATTCCTAACAGAACACATTTAAGTAATTTAACCAAGAACATACTTAGGCTGAATGAAACTTTTAATAAAAACACTTAAGTGCGGAATTAATTTCATATTCGCAGGTGCTAAATGCACCTAGGATGTAGTCACATAATATATTTGCCGAAGCAGTTGCTAATGTTAGAAGTAATATAAAAAATACAATGCCTAACATAACATATGCCAGTGGAGTGTTAGCGAAAACTGTATTTAACACTTACAATTCTCTGTAGGGTCAGAAGATCCATCAGTTGTTGGTTTTTTTTGTATAAAGTATGCTTTCTCTTACGAAATTACCTCATAATTATTTATGTGTCACAGCATATCTTGTCACTCACTCACTCGACTTGTCGCCTCATTGGATATCGTTAATGGACGACTGTTACCAGCAGTAGTGGAAAGCAAAAAATTATTTCAAGAAACTCGGTTGTTTGATTAATTTGGCTCAACTTTTTTACTTATACACATCTCTTGTCGTACCGAATTAAAACAAATAGCAAATTATTGAAAATTACGCCTATGCAGTATACGTTATACGTCCGCGTTCATTACTGTTTTTCATAAGTTCTGGGATAAAAAGTAGCCTATGTTACTATTCGTCCATTCAGCTAACTCTATACCAAAAATGTAGTTTATTGGTTGCTAATTTAGAACGCAAAGCGATAACAAACAAACAAACACACCTTCGCATTTATAATATTTCTAAGGAAGTAAGGATTCCACTACAGCCCTTGAGTGAAATCTTACCTGGTATAAGTAATGATGCAGCGTTTAGGTACCTATTAGGACTGCGGCTGTTATATAAAACAAATATAGGTTTTTATGTAGCTTCGTACCAGCACGCCAAAACACACGTCTTCGTCGGTAGTGTAGCATCTAGTAACGGCCGAAGCTCCCACCAGACTAAGACCAGGTTGCCAGTTGGAATCGAAACCATGAACCAATTATAAGACCAACAGGGAGGTCGACTAAATAAATCAACCAATAACCAGGCAAATAAACGATGGGTCACAATTACCCAGTTGTTACCAATAATTTACGTTACCAACAGTGTTGCAAGTTAAGTGTTAAAGTAATCCAGCCAGGTGGTATACCATATTTGCGGTATCAAGATGTAATTAGTGGCAGAGAGCCGTTTTAATCCTGTTTGCGGAGGCTGGAGTAACGGGACTTAAGGGTGTGATTGGTTACATAAGCGGCAGCGATTTTGAAAATGAATTTAATGGTTTTTATTTATTTAGCAAAAATACACCCGTGAAGACATTACAGTTGGCCAAGTTTTCTCCCCGGGGCTGTAAAAATAATTTAACAAGTACAAATAATTACAATTTTTTATTATAAAATAGCTTTATAAAATTAAGAATTACATTAACAGTACCAGTAATAATAAACGACTCAAATAATAACAATAACCAAAAATTTGAAAATAATGAAAACAAAATATTCAAACATAATATAATTATTATTGTAGATTACCCACCCTCTATAAAAAAAAATAATTTGTTTTTGGAGCTAAAACCGAAAAAACCAGAAAAGATAAAAGTTACAACTTCCATCGCATTGCTTGCTTGTCTGACTGTCTGTGTGACGGTATTGATATATAGCTAGTCAAGTTTCTAAATACTTCAGCACAATGGAAAAGTAATCCAATTGTTTTAACTTAATATTTAAATTTTTATTTTGAAAACTGGACGCAATAAAATCGTTATTTAAGGAAAAAAATACCTTAAATATTTCTCTGGAAAATATCTTTAAATACGTTTAAAGGTAATGAGGAGATTTTTTAAAGTGAGTTAAAAAAATAATTTGTAAATAAAATAATTTAAATTCTAAGTGCTTTACTATCTGCTATAGATAATATTCTTGTTGATATCTAAGGTGTTTCTCCACAAATAAAAACCAATTCAAACATACATATGAACAATTAGGACTCTGCTTTTTTCCGCAAACGAAGTTCCGTAAATTAAACAAAACTACCCGTTCGCGCTTTAATCGCACTCTGATACTGTGACCTTATGTTATACATTAGGTACTATATTCAATTTACATGTATTTTGTAAAAAGACAAAGTAACATTATCGTTAACAAAACAATAATCCCCTTTCATGTTCTTAAATTAAACTAAATTTTAATATGTAAATTGCAGACGGAAAAAAGAAGAGAATATGGTTATTAGACTTAGAATACACTACTATAATTGTGAATAAATACAATCAATCAATGTTAAAACGTTTAGTAACCCTGACATTTCTGTTTAAGAGATTATAGTCAAGCATCTAAAGAAACAAATTATAAGATTAATCGAAGCCACTGAGTTTTGTAAATCATTCAATATTTGGCGGAAATATTTTTTGTCATATGTTAATTTTATTGCAATCTTCTTAGGAGTTCCAATAAGAAAAGCCGATTAATTTATATATAAAAAACTGGTTTGTCGATAATAAGTACCGTTTGAGTATGTTAATATTATATCTAATTTCCAATAAATTTCGTCGTCTTCGAAATCTCAAGGTAAATACCTTGAGATTTCAAAGATATCTCCGGTTACACTAGAAACATATCCGTGTATCTGCAGTAAAGTTATAAATCATGGAGACTACTACGCGGTATACTTAAAGTTATGCGGACTTTCTACCATCGCTTATAGCCTCAATATTCATTGTTCTTAGCTTATAGTAGTAGAAATATTTTAAATATAATAATTATTAATATATAATAATTATTAATAAATAATTTTTAATATCTTTGGTCAACAAGTTAAGGTTAAAAAAAAAACTGAGCCATTTTTTTTACAGAAACACCCTGTCAACTCTGGCCCGATCCGTTAACAACGCCCTCTCGCTGCGTTCATATTAGTTTGATGCGATAAAGTGAAACGGAACCCTTGTACTGGCTCCGCTCCGCTTATGCCATGAGCCTATCTTCTTTTCCGACCATTGCTTGTCAATCGCTTGCGTAGTCGGACGAATGGCCATCTGCGGTTCCTTAGATAGAAATAGCTTATTTATTGATGATGGTTAAACCTATTCTTGACTAGACTTGTATCGTCTTTGTCGCGAGGTTGCCTTACTACAAATTAATGTTAGTTTACAACGTTGCAATATGTACGTTTCTCCTTTTATAATGTACTTATGCCACTTACCTGTTCGATGCCGGTATCGCCTTTTAGGGGTACCCAGTTTCTAGCTCCATTGATCTGATCCAGCAGTGGACTTCAATCGGTTGAAGTGATGGTGATTGGCAAGGCATTGATTCATTTTATAAAAGCATATACCCACTCCTACTCTACCTTTCTAGTTAGTTTGAAGCGGCGATAGCCCAGTTGTTAGGACTTCGACTTTACTTTCGGGGGGCAAAGTTCGAATCCCGCAGAACCTCCAGCTTTTCTAAGTTATGTGCCTTTTAAGAAATTAAAACATCGCTTGCATCGTTAATGATGAGGATGGAAAAAAACGCGAAGAAACCGGCATGCCTGAGAGTTCCCCATTTTTAAAGGCGCGTGGAGTACACCGATCATTGGGCTAGCTTGGTGGACTACGGCCTTAAACCCCTACTCATTACTGGAGGCAAACCGTGCTCTGTAATAAGCCGTATGTCTGTACTTCTGAACCTTTCGTATACGATTGTGCAGATATCACCAATTATGTTCGTTTCTAGTAAGTATTCAAGTTGTCTTTTATAATAAATTTTTGGTTATATTACTACATTGCTTTTTGAGATGGAGCTCATCCGGGAAAGTGCTACCGCCAGTGGCGTGCACTTCATACATGCACAAAAGCGCTGCCTTCCCTAACATTTTCATATAACTGGCAATAGAGGTGGATTTTGACATTTTATGCCATTTTAGTGCTTTATGCCTACCCTGGTCCAAATTCTTGTGCACGCCACTGGCTACCGCCAAGATTATTTCTTTTGCCAAGAAGCTTTATTACAATGCTGTGTTCTGGTCTGAAGGTCGTGGTTGTAGCGGGTGTAATTACAGGCTAATGAGCCTTAACACCTCCGAGTAAGGTTGATGGACACGGGCATCACGTTGCAGGACGTGCTCCTTGCATGCCCAGCGAATCGTTGCTCTTTTTATATGCCATGACTTTCTTTTTACCATCAAACGAGCCATCTGCTTTGATCGTTAATTATGGCTACGTAAATATATAAACTAAAAAAAATAAAGAACATAAAATTGCGGATCTAGAAGTTTTCACAGAAGGATTTGATAGTACAGCTTTTCTGCCATATTAATATAATTTCGATATAAAATAATATATAGTGCGTTGCAAAATACGCCGCAGCCAAGTTTCGTATAAATTAATGTACCCATGAGTTATTTATATATCCGACGTAACTTTAATTTGTGGTTACCCTCGCGGCGACATATTGATGAGTTGACATCTTTATTTCATTATGTATGTTATATATAGGTATTCGGTAACTTTTTATTACTTTTGTAGTATTTTGTTAATACAATCGACAGCTTTACAAAGTCTATTGTCCTAAGTATAGTAACCCAGGTGTAGGTTACAATAATGGAGTAGAGGACATCACTGTAGACGTATATGGCAAAACATAGAATGGAAAATCTAAGAAATAAATAAACTCTACAAATTAGTTATTTATTAATTCAGATAAATTAGCCCGCTGAGACTGCATCATTTCTTACCACCAGGTGAGATTGCATTCTAGGGCTAAATTGCAGAGAAATAAAAACAAAAAACCACGCTCTGTTTAGGCCTGGGTCCACCATGCTGGCTAAGTGTGACTTTACACTTTGCACTCCTTACTTCACAAGCATTTAAGAACATTATGGCGGTCAATTGGCGCATTGGGCAGAGACTCTGCTTTCTTATTGCGAGGCCGTGGGTTCGATTCCCACAACTGCAAAATGTTTGTGTGATGAACATTAATGTTTTTCAGTGTCTGGGTGTTTATTTATTTATTATAAGTACTAGCTGTTGCCCGCGACTTCGTCTGCGTCTGTTTTTGTTTTTCGAAAGACATGTGGCATTCGATTTAGGTGTAATTCTACGCACTTAATCTATAATTTAGGATAGCTAAGCCTTAAATGACGGGTTGGCTGCCGTCCGCTGAGGAGTTGTGTCTTCTATCTCCAATCACATTCATCAGATCTACACGAAATTTGGGCATAATTAAACAGACATTATTACCTCTTAAGTCCAAAAGTAATTATTTAAATCGGTTATCATTTGACGGCCTTATGGTGTAAAATCGTCAAACACCTTCTATACCTATCCCAAAAGAACTGAGCTTAATTTCGGGATAAGAAGCATCCTATATTAATTCTAATATTTTCAGAAATATGTGTCCAAAGTTTCATGATGTTTAGTAGTTTTTGTACCAAACCGATGTTTAGTAGTTTTTGCTTGAAAGCGTAACAAACAAACTTACATTCACATTTATAATATTAGTAGGGATAGTAATAGGGATAGGGATAGGGATTTATGAATGTTATTCATACAAAAATATATATTCATTCGTCATCTTAGTACCCATAGCAGGATAGCAATGTATGTATTGTCGTAGTTTATGTACCTATTCATTATAAAGAAGTTTCAGTCGTGTAGATTTCTTCACAATGTTTTTCTTCACCATTAACTCGTTGAATATTTAGTTTTCTCAGATCTTCGGATATCCTAGTTATGATCACGTAGTACGATTAACTTTGAGCTTTGAGCTTTCAAATTCAAATTCATTTATTTCAAGAACTCCTACTTTATAAGCACTTTTGAAACGTCAAGTATGTATGTTTGTTGTGACTCTACCACCGGTTTGGAAAGCAGATTCTACCGAGAAGAGCCGGCAAGAAACTCAGTAGTTGCTCTTTTCCAACATCAACATTTACAATCATTTTTCTATCTTGCGGGAGATGAGAGCGAGGCTGGCTGCTTCCAATCTACCTTGTCATTGAGGAATTCATCAAATGTATAATAACCTCGCTGTACTTGATGCGTTTTTACACATTTTTAATGGTATTACATTGGTAGGTCAAATATTTTCTTAGGAATCATGTTGTAAAAGCGTATACTCAACCCCACAAAGGAGTTCTGCCCCTTTCGCAGACGATATGCAGATATCACTAATTTATGTCCGTTTCTGGTAAGTCGATTGAGGTCTTTGAGGTCTTTCCCTCGCCATCTGAATAACTTAAGGCATTTTAACAGTAAGATATATAATGTAATTTTCTACAATATCTCTACAATAGACACAAATGCTATAAAAGGATTTAATCATACGCAAATAGTGTTATCTATCAAAGATCATAAAGCTCATAAAACAAAGATAAAGAAAACTGTCTGCCGTGATGTATTTACATTATTACTGAGGCCATGTTTGCAATTAATATATTCTATTTTATGTATTTTTCAAACTCAACGGTTACTGTCTGAGCTGAATTTTATTTTACCGCATTTAAAATTTATTCGTAGATTAATTTCATTCCACTTTATAGAATGTCACTACTCAATTAATTTTAAGGCAAGAATGCCCGCAGTTATGAATACATTTATAATAATAGACTTGTATTAAAGCGCTACGGTGCCCTAATAGTCATTAAAAAAAATTGGTTGCCTGTAAAGTCGGTATACGGGCGAAAGTTTTACGTGACAACGACTTTGAGTGGTAAAATAATTTTAATGTGAATATTCATTCGTATAGTAGGAAGAAGGATGAAATAATAGTAACAATTTAAAACATTTATTTATACAAAGAATTATATTTAAAACATTAATTTATACAAAGAATCTCGCACTGAATTTCATATTAACAAAATTTTATTTTTACCTTTACACATACATACGTATTTATATACAAATATACATACAATAACTTGCAATACATTTGCGTACAATGAAACAGCGTTTACTACAAAGGGACGCGTGCTTTTCACTTTTTATGTCTGTCTCTCTCGCTCTTAGGCGGGCTAACCATGCCCGAGTGGAAGGGACGCGTGCCTCTCACTCGCTCTCATTGTGAGCGCATAACGTGAGCGGGGCGTAACGCAGTTTCTTGAAGTGTCACCCGGCAAACCAATTTATAAGACGTTGTCACGTCAATATAGCTTGATTAGAATGACATTTGTTAGCAATTGTGACGATGTAACTTTGTGGTAATGTTTATTAAAACAATTATTCATAAACGTACTAATTCGTAGTCATAAAAAAATATTATCTACGACGTCCTTACAGGGTTACGAATAAAATGGTTTTGAATAAAATGATGGACCATTCAATTAATTTAAATAATACAAATGAAAAAAAATATTGTTCAGGAAACAAATAACTTAATAAGTAAAATTGAATTAAAAAAACATTTCAAATGTCATTCAGAGTTACCTGCATTATTTTGCAAATGTATTAAAAACGTCGTTTAATTCACGTGCCAAACTGTCGTAGTGAATAATTGACATACCCACCTACTTTCCGCATTTGAATGAAAATATATTAAGTATTATACTTTGCTATAATCCCTCAACATCATTCATATGTACAAAGTCTTTTAGTAATGTTTACTTATAAAGAGCTGCCAATTAATAAAGTGGTCAATATTGAATGTTGTCCAAAACAATAAATTAATAATAAATATATTGCGACACGCAAAAAAAAAACATTTTTATCACACGTGGGAATCGAACTCGCAGCCTTAGACTCAGAAAGCACGCTGCGCCAATTGGTAGTCGGTTAAAGGCCAGCGTAGGGCCGAGCATTTCGTATTTTATCACCATCACCAGTAATGGGTTTATTTACCGGCCCACTACAGAGCTCGCGTCTCCTCCCACAATGAGAAGGCGTAATGCCGTAGTCCACCACGCTGGCCCAGTGCGGATTGGTGGATTCCACACACCTTTGAAAACATTATGTACAACTCTCAGGCATGCAGATTTCCTCACGATATTATCCTTCACCATTGAAACAAGTGATAGTTTAATTACCTGAAACGCACATAACTTAGAAAAGTAAGAGGTTCGTGATGGGATTTAAACTCGCCACACCTTTGAAAACATTATGTACAACTCTCAGGTATGCAGGTTTCCTCACGATTTTATCCTTCACCGTTGAAACAAGTGATAGTTTAATTACCTGAAACGCACATAACTTAGAAAAGTAAGAGGTGCGTGTTGGGATTTAAACTCGCCCGCACGAAAGTGAAGTCGTACTTGTACCTAATGCAATTTCACCGCTTCCTTCATTTAGTATTTACCCACCGTAAATTTATAACTAGTGCAATCAACATCAGATTGTTAAGTGATAGACCCGGGAAATCCACTGTGATGCCTTGACCGGGTCAATCTCTTAACCTCAGCCCAGAGTTAGATAATTGGTGTAGCCCACCCCTTCTTGCCCATAAAAGCATTGTACATTAACTCGTCTCGGTTATCTATATATTATTATAATATATATAAATTTATATCGGTATTTGTGTAGTTAATATGTAAATGTAGTATGTATGTTCATGTAAGATTATATATTTTTTTTTGTAACATACTTTATGCACCATCCACTTTCCACTTTTTTACCAGCTTCGTACGCTCAGGTTGCCTTTAAAAGATCGCTTTAAGTGATAAGGCCGCCTTTGCACCCTAGCACTAAGTACTATTACTGTTTTCCTTGTATTTTTCCTATTGTGTTGTACAAGTTTTTCTATTCTATTCTATTAATGCGTGAATCAAATACTTTGTACCCCTTTTTACGAAATTACACAGACGGAGGAGTATGTAATTTCGCACACTTATAGTTTACTAGTTGACCCCAGCGCCATCTGTCGGGCTGATTTGTGAATTTAAACTGGAGAAGTCTGGAGGGTGCCACCCAAAAGCACACCGAAAAATTCATTCAAATCCGTCCAGCCGTCTAGGAGGAGTTCAGTCACATGCACACGCACACAAGAAATAAATATATACAGATATGGAGAAAGCATGCGGAATGCTCATATATTTTTTAAATTATGCAAAAAACATTCATAAAATCAATAAATAACACATTACATATACTACCATGTATTTGACACATACACGCATATTTATTATTTTTTAATATGTTAAAAAAAACGAATTGACCCAAAAGCTCTACCTTTGGCGAAATCTGTGATTATAGAAGTATATTCTTTGACAAAATAACCATAATAATGTTAAAACTTTGAATTTAAATTAATTATGGTCGAATATCGACCAGTGGGTGACCACTAGTCATCATTAACATGTGATTAGGTAACTGTTAAAGCCCGCCTATCCACATCGAAGCAGCGTAGCGAGTTAACGCTGTAAACGCTCTGTCCTATATATAGGAAGGCCGGTTCCCAAAAGTGGAACAATTGTGGGCGAGGATTCGAGATGGATACTGACAAGTTTTTAAGTTGCAAAAATAACAGGACTCCTCACAAAATATCGCTTGCAGTTTGACTACTTAGGTAATTCCTAAAAAAAATGTCACTGAATGCAGGTTCTACTTAACTTTTCTATCGAGGGAGTAAGGGTGGATACTGGATTGCTTTAAATTTTATATCTATATATTTTTCTATGTATGTTACAACTTATATCACTAGTTACCATTTAATACTATAAGGTAGCTTGACTGCAATCTCACCTGGTGGTACCTAAGTGATGTTGCAGTCTTAGATGGTGGCAGGCTAACCTGTTCGGGAGTAGGGTAGTTATATTTAATCCATACCCCAGATCAATTATAACTAATAAGTAATAATCAATAGGTGTAATTAGATCTTCATTGGATGAATAATAGTTTTAATTGTTTCAAAGGCAAGGAGGTATATTTGTCAATGAAACATCCGGTATTGTAGACGTCACGAACAAAGAACACTGATGGTACTACTGCGTTATTTATTCTTTTCATGCATTGTTTATTATAAATAAAAACCGAACTTAGG
Organism: Pararge aegeria; assembly: GCF_905163445.1. NCBI lineage: Eukaryota > Metazoa > Arthropoda > Insecta > Lepidoptera > Nymphalidae > Pararge > Pararge aegeria. Next base: position 4,638,852 of record NC_053181.1, read on the forward strand.
ACCTTATGATTCGTATTCAAATGTTTAAATATCTATTGCATTAACAAAGCAGTTGAATTTACGTTATCTTTCGGTCATAATTAACAACACATCTTAATCTTATGGTTAGTGGGAAACCATTGCCTATAAACACAGCAACACTTTCCAGGGCATAAAAGGAACATGTCTACACAGAGTCTCTGTATAAATCAACCTGGGGCTTTGGACGCTCTTCGAACCGCAACACAGAAATGCTGGGCGGCCGAAATAAGAATGGCAGTCTTACTTCTCCAGACAAGCTCTGACACAAACAACTCTTCTAAAAAACGTAAAGCATTAAATTTCATTAGATACTATTTTAATTTGCTTTTGGTGTCTGGATCGTGTGGATCTACTAAGCTCTCGTTTTACGTGACACCTACAACAACGAATGCCAACATATTCAGCTTTTTTATTAACTAACAATTCATCGAAAAAAGCTTCATTACACAATTAACTTTTATTTTTTGCGAGGCATTAAATGCCAAAGCTGCAAAACCGTGCCAAATGTGTACTTTACTGTGAAACAATAAATGTTTATGTTTATACAAAATACCTATTTAATACATTAATATTACTACCATATTGTAGAGGAAACAGCTGAATGGAGTTATCTTATTTTTCTAACGGTCCCATTCATCATTGCATCCTATGCAGAAAAAGAAAACAAGTTTTGCGGGTGAGGTTTCAGAAGCGATCAGTGAGACAAGAACTGAAAATTTTGGAAACAAGCGGACAACAATTAGTTTTCTAAAAATACGTTGAAATTAATTCAATATTTTCTGTAAGAAGTAATTTGAGCACTTCTCCTTGGTTCCTGGTATTCTGAACAAATAATGATAATATATTTTAAAATCAAGGATTATACTACACTTTCACTAACACACTCAAACGCAACCCATGTGCACACACATACAAAGACTCCCAAAGAAAGGACACACTCTTTACTAATTACTACTGTTTATACTTTTATGGATGTTAAAATTAAAGCTATGATGGTAATGTGGGAAGCGATGATAGCGCATTGGGTAGGAGCTTGACTTCATTTTCACAATATTTTTGCAACAGTGTCCTCTCTAAAATTATCACCCCTACAAAGTCTAATGATATCCTTTCGACCATAAAACGCGCCTTCAAAGGCATGTGTCTCATTACGGACTGTCGCAGTGTCTGTTTTAATTACTCTCTATCAATATACGCACTGGACACAGGTGACGCGGTTTTTTCCCACGAAAGCAAGTCAAAAAGACCAAGACTGTGCCAGGTGGTGTAGAAATAGGGTTTCCATCTCATATGTATTTGGTTTGAAAACTTTTTTGACGTTTTAGTAGTGGTATCATCAGGCATAAGTTCGAAGGTAATGCCGAACCGCGGCGTTCGATCTGCGACCTTAGCTTCGTCCAGCGTGCGACCAATCACAGGAACATTGCGTTCGAGCCCAATGCTAGACTGATCTCAACGTGAGAGTTCCCCATTCTCACCACGCTGGGTTGACCATCTACTGCGATCAGTTCGCAGTGCTATGGACTGTGTCTCACTTGACTGATATGTAAAGATTCTTCTCTCGTAGGACGGATCTCTGAAAGTGAGACTCATTGAGATGACTCAAGAGATGTGCCGATCTGAGAGTTGGACAATACAAAGGAGAAAAATTTTGGTGTTCGTTACGTATTATTTTCTTGTACCTTTTCTTTGCAAGCGTTTAATAAATGATCATTCGGATGAGATTTTATTTTAATTACCGGAATGAACCAATTAAGGCAAATTTTTAGAGTCCTTTTTTTAATCCATTCTGCTTTAGATTTTCATACTCAGCTTTAATTATAAGTTTCTAGGTAAATGAAAATGATGGTCAACACAACTTGAAATGTAATTAAACGCCTATAAGCAAGATCTCCCCGTTTATTTGCACAGCATAACGGTAAATATGATAGTGTTGAGAGATGAAATAATGGGACCTCGCTGACGTGCTCTTTATGAAACATTATAAACTCTTGAATTATATGCCCGAATGAGGGTGATACATTATAGAGGTAAGCAAGGAAATCGTGAGCACAGCATACTTTTGTATAAAAAAAGGCGTACTATGAACAAAATTCAATATTATAGAAATCTACGAAAGAAAATGAATACTAAAGTAAGTACGTACCATAATAAATGTCGGACCTGAAGAGTCTATTGAATCAAAAAACGTGTGCAAAGAAAATTTCAATCTTTACAATGTAAAAGATTTTTTAAAGTTCGTTTATCTATGTAGTATCAAAAAATATTATCTATGTAGTATTTTTAGTTAGTTTCGTGGCCAATTATCATTTCTTCAAAATAGTTAAACGGTTACGATAACGGTTTGAAATTTTTCGAAACTCCGCTCTAGTTACACAAATCCCACCATCTAAAAATCTGAAGCGTATAGTCTTTCCGATTTTTAGATTATAGTTTTATCCATTTCAAAGATAATAAGAGACAAAAGTTTAAGTTAACTTAGGGGACAATGGATTCAAGAACTTAGTCTAAAGTATTTATATCATAAAACTCCGTAACGAAGTGACAAAAATAAGTTGTAAAATTTATAGGTTTAATATGGCGAGATAAAAATACTGCTTAATTGCTACTTATATTTAGAAATTAATATTTAACTTTATATAACTTTTTTTTAATTCATAATTTAACTTAACAGTACAGAATATGGATGATGTGACGTTAACATTGCGAACATTGAAATTTTTTTTATTTGTTTCGTTTGTAAATTGGTTGTCATGATAACGAAGATGATGATGATGCCTTTAAACTTGTTTAGATTCCGTTCACGATTTCTAAGAATTAAGAATTTTAAATACGCAAATTGGCGTCCACTTTGATATATAATAATCGTCCCTTTTTGATGTTGGTTATAAAAGGAGAAAAACCATATGTAAGTTATACTTGCTCGATTCAGTACTTACGTGAAAGAATGTTTTGAAGTTGGTCGGTATATAATTGCCAAGAACTTTTATTGTGCCCATGGTGTAATGGCAGTATTAATAATCCCTAGTTAAACAATTATTGCGTGTATTCCTAGATAGTACAAGAATGTTTTAATGAATTGTGTTACTTGATATAGTACTTAAATGCTTAATGGAAACTTATCAGCACTATCAATTTGAAGATTTCACAGATATAGCGTAGAAAAGGCGCTTTTTACGCTATATTTGAATTAAGAATTACTTTAAAGTTCCAAACTTAAATTTTGCATCTCAAAAATTACGCTATTCTTGGTTGTTATTTAGAGAACTATATGAATGAAATTTCTCGTTTCGAAATGCGAATATAATGTAAAAATAATTGCGAAATGGTGGAAATTCTAATATTCACATGCACACATTTTATAGGAAATTAATTATTAATTTAATAATTAATAAAGAATATACAGAATCCTCTTTCAGCCATTATTGTATGCAGTGCATTGTGTCCAAAAACAGTGAAAACGCGCAAGTTTCACTTTCCATCTGCAGAACGCTCAGAAACTTTTGCCCATTTTCACATTTTATAGTAGACGCTTAGATAATTTGAGGAAAAATAATTACCGTCTACTACAAAATGGTGTGAAATGACTAACCGTTTGTTCGAGAAACCAATCTGTAGTGGAGTGGTTTTTTTGCTTTAATATTAGTAGTGTACACGGTTTCTGTATGTTCTTAATTCTGTGTTCAAAACTTAAATTGTGCTTTTCATCTTCATAAATACGTGAAAATGTCATAGGTAGCGTACTACAGTATAACGCAAGAGGTGTTCCAAATTCGAAATGAGCTTCCCATCTTCTTAAATATAAATGTTTTTTTTTTTGTATAGGTACTAAAGAACAACTCTACGGTGGTAGAGTTACTACAAACAGACTGACTTGACGTTTCAAAAGTGCTTATTAATTAGGCCTACTTGAAATAAATGAATTTTTGTTATTTATTTTATTTAGGGTAAGCTTGCATTCCGTACACGGTGCCTAAATATTTATCATGCGCGAATTACATCGAAAATGAAGTAGCATTCATACAAATTTTATGTACATTTATAAGCAAGATGAACTGCCACGACCACAGCTATGTTAATTGCAAGAGCTTTGGGATAACTACCCTCGTTTACACCTGAATAAAAGAACAACTGAACGCATAAAGCATTCAACGCGCACCCGTAAGTTCATCGGATGTGGCCACTCAGCCAGCTGATTAATCAAAGGTGTTAAGTACTATAAAAAGACAAACCAAAGGACAGCATTAATTATACGGTCGATTACTCCTGCGGTTTAATGCCAGATAAGGTGCTAATAAATTTCATTCGCATGGGCTTTTTTAATGTTGCAGTTGTCTCCTTGAACACCCGTTTTAATTATTGTCATTATCCTACAATTATTTATTAGGCATTTTATTTATGTATACATCTCCGTAACGAAGGGACAAAAATAAGTGGTAAAATTTATAGGTTTCATATCTATACTTATAATAAAACTAACTGGAAGATTTCTGTACATTTAATATATTTTGAAAATTCTGACCGGGGGAAGCTTTATAATCGATACTGAGTCCAAAACAGATTTTTATTTAATTTTTGTCCGTCTCTCTGGCCGTCTATCTGTCCGGGGATCACGTAAAAACTACTGAACGGATTTAAATAAAATTTAATACAGTGGTAGCTGATATCCCGGGTCAACATAAAGGATACTTTTTATCCCGATAAACAATAAGTTTCCTCCGGGATATGGGATGAAATTTTTTATCAATTTTACTTCATATCTCCGTTAAATTTGCACCGATTTTAATCATTCTTTTTTTATTTGACAGTGTGTACTACCAAGCATGTATTGTCTAATTTTAATAAAGAGATCAAGGACACAATTCTTCGCTATTTTTTCCCCATTTGTCTTTCAATATCCGCGCAACGGAGTTTTAGACGACGTGATGTTTTTTGGATAGGCATTATTGACGTGGTTTTTTTAAGTCGACTTATTCGCGGATGAAGTCGCGCGGGTCCGCTAGTACCAAAATAAAACACTGTTTGATATTGCTGCAAAATATCTAATCGAAGATACAATAGGCGGCCTTATCACTTAAAAGCGACGAGGCTTATATTTAATAGTATCTATATTTTTATATATTAGTAATAGCCTTTATCAAATCCAAATCAAATTAAATACACTTTATTGTAAACCAAAGACAAAGAAAAAAAAACGCTATTAAAATGAAGAAAGAAAAGGTTATTATATTATTATTTTTTTTTTAATTCATTACATTCCTTAACAGAACAGAATATGGATGAAGGGACCTCAACAAGGCTCTTTGAAAAGTTTTTAATTTATTCTATTTGTAAATTGGTTGTCATGACGATGACGTTGTAGGATTTAAAGGTCTCAGTGCCAAAAAGTTATCAATAAAATTCATCAATTCAAAAATAAAACGATACTTTATGGTACACCAAACGAAAAACAAAGGAAATGTATCTGCAAATATACAACATATTTATCGCTAAATATGTAAGTAAAATCATGGTGAGGGCCCACCAAACCGCATTCGACTTAGTTCAACATCCCAGTCTCATCAGGAAGAGGAGTCTTTTCCACAGTAGTTGGGCTAGAACCTAGGTTAATGTTCACATGCACTTTTGAAACGTTCCCAAATATTGTTTTTATTGTTGAGAAGTGTCCAGAGTATATAGAAGTTATTTTGTTTGTAACGTTGTATACAAACAATACCAACACGCACAATACAATATACCCTCTACGCACGTTTCGCTCCGAATAATTGTTAAGTACATCATACATAATTGTTAAGTACGTAGTCATTGTAAAGTCAACATCTCCTGAGGATGCTCCGGTTTCGGAGCGAAACGTGCGTAGAGGGTATATTGCCGAAGATCTGTTTGGTGTGGAGTATAAGGATTGAAGAAATTATAAATTACACCACACAGATTCTCCTGCTTTTCGCGGAGTATAGCAAATTAAGCTTAATTTTGATAATATATCATGGATTTCCGCAAAGTAACGCCTGCTTCTATCCAATATCCAAATTCTGTACCTTTTGAAGACCATATGAAGACTGATTTATGTCCATTTTTTAATATAATATTATATGGGTATTATATTGATTACCCTAGAAAATATGATTTTATCTAGATTTACACAAATCTAACTAATAGTTACAGTGTCTAACCATGCCAGTAGGTACCTACTTCTGTATAATTTTGGTTTAATAATTGAACCAGATGTCCGTTGCAAATACAACCTGATCAATAAACTGTTACGAAATTGCACTAAAATCCGGCGAGACCTGAAGTTTGAACTGGTTTCGCGTTATTTATTATAATGATATTTTGACATTACAATACAACACTTAACTCGGTTTATTAACTAATTATAATCTACATAAAACCGTTTGTTGATAGAACTGCCTCTATAAGTTTAAAGTTTATATAAAACACTAGCTGTTGCCCGCGACTTCGTCTGCGTTTGATTTTTTTTTTAAAGTATTCAGTATCGCTTAGCCTTAAGTGAGTATTGTAGTATATATATACATATATATATAACATGTGACAAATAATTTGCAATAAAATAAAATTGCGACTTTAATTAAAGATCTAAGATATCCTATCTCTTAAGTTGGACCAGACTGCTCACGGTGAGCCAATTTTATTTAAAATCGGTTAAGTAGTTTAGGAGTCCATCGCGGACAAACATCGTGACAGGAGATTTATATATATTAAGATAAGCCTAAAAAATCTAAATTCAAAGTTCACTTATTTCAAGAAGGCCTACGTTGTATGAACTTTTGAAAAGTCAAGCCAGTCTGTTTGTTGAGAGAGACACTTCACAATTCATTTATTTTAAGAAATAATAGTTTAAAAGCACTTTGGAACGTATAGTCATTCTGTTTTTAGTGAATCTGCCACCGGTTCGAAAGGCAGATTATTCCGAGAAGAGCTAGCAAAAAATTTAGCAGATTGCTCTTATTCAACATTATTTTACAGTTTATAAAATCATTAGAATTTTTTTAATCTTGTGAGAGATGCGAGCGTAGAGATTTGCTTTGGAGCAGACTTGTCGTTAAGACCACGAATTTTTGTTTATAACTACTAATGTTTTGTTTTACTGCTTATAGAAAACCTTATAATAATATTAAAGATTGCATAAACGAAGCGGTGATAGCTTATTAGGTAAGGCTTAAGTGTCCATTTTGAAGGGGCTAAATTCGATATTGGTTAGTTATGAGTATGCGTTTTTAATTTAAACCATAAAAATAACTTTAACGGTTGAAGGAAAACATCGTGAAGTACGCCTGATAGTTTTCATGATGGCGTATGAAGTCTAACAATCCGCGCACCTGGCCAGCGGGCGGACTGTGGACTAAAACTGATTCTGTGAAAAGACCCGTGGCCAGTAGTGAGCTGGTAAAGCATAATCTCTTAGGTAGTTTTGTTGGTTACTTCTTACGAATACATAAAAAAGGTTGTCCTAGTAAGAAAAATACTTACAAATAAAAAAATACTAGGAAACCATAAATACTGAAGGACACAAAAGCTTTAAAAAAGAAACCATTGTGCTTGTTTTTTGTTTCAATCAAGTCAAATGTCAAAGAAAAATAAAGTTTATCCATCGAAAGCCTCTCCCAGCGTTGCGAGAGTGAAAAACCTATAAAAAAAAAGCAATCGTAGTTCAAGATCAAGGTACGCTTCCCACGGCTCGAAACACCTGTGTCCTGCTATCAACTAGCCCTCTTGAGTGACTTGCACGACAAATGCGAGTGCGTACTTTTCGTAACTTTGGTAACTGTTTTTCTTTTCTTTTTTTATTTATTTATATATATAATACAAGGTTTACTATTACCCACAAATATTTGAATACAAGGTTTACTATTACCCACAAATATTTGAATACATTTTGCTACTGAACGCTATTTTGTTAGCTCTTGTTTGACCCAACTGAATATAAGTGGGAAGAAACCCTTCGCAGGATGTGTGGGACACATCCTGCGAAGGGTTCTATTCAAATAGGTAGGTATAGGTTATATTTCTTTATTCAAATAGGCACATAGATGGCACTTTTGATGCGTACATTACATCTAAAATATGACATAGGAGTGAGTTGATGGCGATAAATAAATTCGTCAACTTAAAACAAAGGTACGAGGGTTCCAAACGCGCCCTGGTCTAAGAAGAAGCCCACAACAAACTAAGCCGGTTGTTATTTTCTTTTTGTTATCACCATCTCACCTTTTAAAAACTAATTAAAGAAGCAACCTGGTTAGAGCAATAATTAACATTGTATCAACGCAACGGTTTAATTGGTTTGGTTGCACTCTCTTGTGTCTTACGTTTCATGCGAATGGTTCGATACCGCAGAATTAACTGCAATTATAAGAACAGTGCAAGTGCAAGTGGCCCTACCAGTTGGTATAACGGTACTGGCCCGGCGAGCGGAAACTGGGGGCTTGGTACAATCTACAAGCTTTTAAAGGATTAAGGTCTGATTTTGCATACATAATGGTAAACTAACTGCCTTGTTGGTCTAGTTGTATATTCGACTGTCGACTACAAGATATTTAAAAAAAAAAATTATATCACCTATAATTAAGTAAAAAAAACCGAAATATTACTTCACAGGCTTTAGAGGTACATTATTTAATGTCTCTGAGACTTATCTGTGTAAAAAAAACGCTAATAGCTTGAGGAAACAACTGCCACAATTTTCACTGAATGAATTTAATTTTGCATGTGATATTAGGGCTGTATCTGATATACAGCCCTAATATCACATGCAAAATTAAAATCAAGTGACTCCTATCACTTTAATAGGTACGTGTCGTGTAGCGTAGGTACTATGCGCGTGTCAGTCTTTTATCTCCAATAGGGTTGTTATAAGTTAACACATTATACAACAAAGAATGTTTTGAATTTGTTTGTATGTAAAAATAAATATGCTTCTTTTAATTTAATATTTTTACGGGGTGATTCCTTATGAAATATACTTATGACCCAGGATTCGAACCTAGGAACTCCGGGTAGTTGAACATGCTTACCACTACATTTATATAAATACTATAGAAAATACCATGATTCTGACAGTAATATGTTGAGGAAAATAATTCAAAAAAAGAAATTCAAAATTCATTTATTTCAAGTAGGCCTAATATAAGCACTTTTGACTCTACCACCGGTTTGGAAGGCAGATTCTACCGAGAAGAAGCCGCCAAGAAATTCAGCAGTTGCTCTATTCCAACATCGTTTTACAATTTAACAATCTTTGTTGTATCTTGTGTGAGATGAAAGCTAAGCGGCTTTGTTTCCAGGCAACCTTCTCATTAAAAAATTCATCAATAGTATACTAACCCCGATGTATTAAATGTGTTGTGTGTTATAATAACAAAGTAGGTTTCCCTGTGATATTTTATACCTTGCACCGCTTTCTTTACAAATGCAGAGCAAAAACAAGATTTTGTCAGGCCGATCATTAAGAGCGAACGGATGCGCAGGCGCTAGCAACGTTAATTGGAATACTTCTTCATTTCTCCTTTTTTAGACACAACCTGTAATGCTGATGGTTTAAGCTTATCGATACATCGAGAGGCATCGCTTGCGCAAACTATAACAGCCTACATTTGTTTAACATCTGTTATTGTGAATGTATATACGAATTACTTACATATTACTTTATTTATTTACTAGCTGACCCGCACAACTTCGTCTGCATCAAATCGATTATTATAGGTTTTAATATCTTAAAAAACAAAGAACCTAATTGCAACGCCACCTACCGGGTCCAGTTTTATTTTCAAACTATATAATACGCGGCCGGGCGGCCCTCTGCCTTCTTCTTGCTTTTAGCATTTCTATAACCGCCGTAACTTCTAAACGATAGGTCCAATTCGATCAATTAATGATTCAATCGTTGTGGCCTTAAAGCGTAACAAAGATCCATCCATCCATACATCCATTCTCACAAACTTTCGCATTTATAATATTCCCATATCCATATATCGTTGTACCATAGGTATGCCTCGCGACTTGCTGTTATCTGTGAAGAGTTATTTCCTTTATACTATATTAATAAGATTATATTTAGAAGATCATATCATATCTTCATTAAAACTAGACAATACACGCTTGATAAAACACACACACACAAACGTTTCACTTTGCTTTTTTTTTGGTGCTATAGCCACCGTCATTTAGCGTACTTGAATAGTTATAAAGCATGTTGTAGTTACCTATAAGTTGAATCATACGTGCCTTTTATACCTTAATCTATTATAATATGTCAATGTATTATATGTGATTCTGTTGTTGGTGCTTTGAATAAATAAATAAATAAATTAAACTATCGAATTCAAGAGCTACAGTCGAACATTAAAGATGCAAGTATATCGTGATAATACGAAGTAAAATAATGTAGTAACGTTAATGGGATTAGCTTTAATAGCTGAAAGATTTATTGAAACTGTCACTGGTTAGCCTATGACTGGTTTGATTGATATCATACGTTCACAATAATAACAGTTTAAGAACTGGTTTCATTGTAATAATAATGTTTCTTTATGAATTAATGACTTAATTTGTCGACGACGTTTTAATTTATACCCACATATTATATTAATTGGATGAAAAATTTCGGTGGTAGTTCGGGCAACTTGGGTATTTCACAATTTTTTAGTGAGCTTGACTATTACTGAGTATTTATAGATGTAGATGGGAATATAAGTACATCTTTTTGTGGCAGAGTTCGTCTGGGGAAATACTACCTTGTTTACTTTTTTTAAAGCTTTTTCCTTCCACCAAGCAGCGATGCTGTGGTCCGGTCTGAAGGGTGTGGTGGTGGTGTAATTACTGGCATATGAGGCTAAACGCCTTAGGTTGGTGGACAGAGGGTGGCACTTTGTAGATCGATTCCTTGCTCCTTGTAAGTCAGGAGTCAAAAAAGGCCCCGACTTTCAATAAGTATACATTATTCTACTAGTCAAACAAGGGCTTTACTAGTAGAGGGTAGAGGGTCAGTTAATAAAGATATTTAGAGAGCTGTGAAAAAATATGTAATTTGCCTTTTTATGGTGGCGGACATCTTGGACTTTGTCATTGTATTCTACTAATCAAGCCACAGTAGTTTCATTTGACACGTATTGAGGGGGTTCTGTTATCTGCCATTATGTGGCAGCCGCCATCTTGGACCGATGTTCATGAAGCATGCCTGAAGAACACTACCGACGAATACACTTTTCAAACAACAAAAAACAAGTTCAAAATCAGGTCACCCATTAGGGATAGGGCAATACGATGCCAAACACACCCACACACACACACAAACACACACATACACAAACTTCAAACTATACCCCGTAACATAACACCCCGTCATTTATGCATCGGGGGTTCATTAATGTTAAAGAAACTATGCACATGGCCCACATAATGTACTTTTGAGCTTTTCTCTTTATCATACGTATTAGCGTAATCAATACACATCAATTCAATATACTTCATCTACCTCTCTCAATATCATCATCATCATCATACAATTTTACCGCTACCATGTCTTTACATATACGAAGCATTGCTATTTGTGAGGAAGAATCCTAATTTATTTCCTTCATTAAATATAAACTTTGGGTACCAGCAAAAAAGGTTGGCTGTCTTCTCAAACAATTCATTGTGTATGGCTATTACTTTGTACAATAAATTTTCGGACAGTCACAAAAATTTACCACTAGTAATCGTTGGAAACTCAACAAAAAAAACTATTATAGTATAAAATAATACCTTAGTGACAGTAATTTTGTAACTTACATTTGTAAGTTGTAACATTTGTAATTGTAATTTATATTTTATTTTTATTTTTAAAAAAACATTTGCACACTGTCTGTTACAGTCGATTGATTGAAGGGTATGTTAAATGAAATGTGTACTTGTTATGTACACACAATTTGGCAAATAAATGAATATTATTATTATCATATCAACCTATTACCGGTCCGCAATGAGAAGGGGTTAGGGCCGCTGTCCACCACGCTGGCCCAGTGCGGATTACTGGACTTTGCACACCTTTGAGAACATTAAGGAGAACTCTCAGGCATGCAGGATTCCTCGCGATGTTTACCTTCACCGTCGAAGCTAGTGATATTTTAATTACTTAAAACGCACATAACTTAGAAAAGTTTGAGGTGCGTGCTGGGATTCGAACTCGGCCTCCCGAAAGTGAAGTCGAGCTCACACCCACTGCGCTATCTCCGCTTGCTTATAATCGATAGTTTTTCTCTTAGCCAGGCCATCCGCTTGGTTCTTCAAATAAGATGTGGTAATTTTATGAAATCATTACTACGAAAAACATTTTGTTAAAGTAAATAACTCTATGGCAGAATATAAACGTGGACTTTTTCTCATATAGGTTTAATATACAAAAAATATGTTACTTTTACAAAGATACTACTTAGGTACCTACTAAGATTTTGGAAACTATTTAACAAAATATTAATCTAAATGTCTTGTCATTTCGATTAATATTTTGTCAAATGGTGTCCGAAATCTTATTTTACAAACGAAACATAATCATAATTGCAACTGAACTTATAATTAAAGTGTTTTTTGTTGTCTTATGTGAATGCCGGCCGAGGTCGTGGGTTCGATTCCCACACCTGGATAGTGTTTGTATGATGAACATGAATGATTTTCAGTGTCTGGGTGTTTATCTGTATATTATAAGCATTGATGTGTATTATATTCATAAAAAAATATTCATCAGCTATCTTAGTACCCATAACACAAGTTACGCTTACTTTGGGGCTAGATGGCGATGCGTGTTTTGTCGTAGTATATAATAATAATAAATAAATAAATATTAAAGTAGAATCACAAAATTATTGATTTCAAGAAATTACTCTGAAATAGGAATTAAATACTTCTTTCAGTAGACACTCATGCTGAAATATTACTCATAAGTTACTATCGCTGAATATATTCAAGTAATAATTCATCTTGATGTGACTGTATATCTAAGTCTATTTTTCCTTAGCTGGATACAGAGATTGTCTCTGGTATTCCTCATAAAAACTCGTTAGCAAGTTTTTCATAACGCTTAAGACGGTCTTATCGAAAACGAACAATTAACCATTTTAAAAATGATTTAAAACCTGACTAAGTATATTCTGAAACCTCCCTGGGGCAGCAGCGATCGATGTTTTTAGTTGGAGGTCCCGGGTTCGGTTCCCGACAGGGGTACTTTAGGAATTTATAATTTCTGTATTTCCTATGGTCTCTGGTCAGGCTTCGGCCGTAACTAGTTACTGCCCTACCGATAAGGACGTGGCGTAAAAACCGATTAAGGTTTGTTATAACTGCCATACTCCTACCAGGTTAGCCCCCCACCACCTTAGGCTTCAGCATTACTTATCATCAGGTGATAAATAAATGAAACTTTATTGTAATGACTAGAAATCGGATTGACACGTGGAGTGAATTATTCTTTTATACGAGATAACTTTTTTGCTATTACAAAATAATCCGTGACCCTATTTGACCTTTAATTTAAATACAAATGATGTATTGGTTGTCACTGCGTATTTGTGTATGAAAAGATTTTAAACTTTTCTTTATTACATGATTTCAGGAAAAGTTCTGGAGCAAAAGTTTTTTTTATTATAAATAAGAAATATCATAACCAATCCATTTACGAGCTTAGTTAAAAATGGGTTACTAACCCATTTTCAACTAAGCTCGTAAATATCTAATAGAATTTAAAGTTCAAATACAAAAATGTTTTATTCATGTAGACTGGCACTTATGAAACGTTCATCATTTAACATGTTAACACTAATGTTAAGTGATGGTTATATCTGCATTCGTTAACTTAAAACTAAAGCTAGGAGGGTTCCAAACGCACCCCGGTGTAAGAAGAGTCCACAACAAACTTAGCAGGGTTTTTTTTTTATCACCATCATACAGTCAAGTTAATGTAAAGCTATGAAGTTAGAGAAATTCATACCCAAGCTTTTTATCATACATGTAATCCTTAATATTATAATAGGATTTTTCTATAAGCTTGCGTTTTATATAAACTTTGAACTTATTGAGAGATAACTTAAGGATTTCATAGAATAGATACCCTGTGATCGTTTTAAAAATCATATTGTATAGTTATTGTAATCAACTCTACACCAATCGTAATACATATTATAATTATGTTTGATGAAGTAAATTTAACTTTATTAAACATGCATACTGCAGTCGAGGAAATAAACAATAAACGTTTTTACATCAACCGCTTGTGTGTATTTATTGTCATATGGAATGCAGATAATTGCAATAAATAGTTGCAGGTTTTGTATCGGTTTTTTAGATAAATACACGTAACTTAGCGCATTCATGAGTTGAACACTGAACGCAGGTTCTTATGGAGGTATCGAGTTATAATTATTTCGAAGTAGAGCATAAAAAGCTCATAGAATATATCAAAAACTAGCTGTTGCCCGCGACTTCGTCTGCGTCTGATTTGGTTTTTGATGTGGCATTCAATTTAGGTGTAGTTCTAAAACGATTTAAAGTATTCGGTATCGCTAAGCCTTAAATGTGGGGTTTGCTGCTGTCCGCTGAGGAATTCTATCCTCTATCTCCAACCACAGTTTTGGCAAAATTAAAAACATAGTATAACCTCTATAGTACAAAAAGAATTATTTAAATCGGTTATAATTTGTCGGAGTTATAGTGTAAAATCGTCAAAAATTTTCATCCCCTCTCACAAAGGGTCCGAGCTTAATGTCGGAATAAAAAGTATTCTATATTACTTCTTACATATCCAAGAATATGTGTACAAAGTTTTATGAGGATCAGTTGAGTAGTTTTTGCGTGAAAGCGTATTTTCGTTATTTGAAAATGTATACTATAAAGCATGTATAATAATGATAAATATTGTCGGAGATTAAGGACATAACTCTTCACAGATAACAGCAAGTCGCAAGCCATACGGGACAACAATGAAAACGACGAATGCATGCGTACCATCCTACTTATATTATAAATGCTAAAGATATAAAATAATATAAATATTAAGTCTGATTATATACCTGCAAATTCATTTTTTTAACTTGAACCGATCGCTTAGAAGTTGCGAGGGGCTTAGAATAACATAGTATGGAAATAAAACTGGACCTGGTAGGTAGCGCTGCAATTCGTTTCTAGGATTTCGTGCATACGAAGCTGCGCGGGTCCGCTAGTTTATTAATATATCCTATGTCCGTCTCCAGAATGCGAGATATCTCATGCCTTTAAGATCAGTGCAGCGGTTGAGTCGAACATAAGTAACAAACAAACAAACAGACACATTTTAAAATATTAGTATCGATCACCAGTGATGAAGTGGTGATGGCCCAGTGGGTAGGACTTTGGCTTCACTTTCGGGGGGGCCAGTTCGAATCCCACCTCTAACTTTTGCTAAGCTATGTTCAAATATTGGAAGAAGCAGGCGTTACTCTGCGGAAATATAATATAATAATATAATAATATAATATGAAAATTAAGCTTAATTTGCTATACTCCGCGAACAACAGGAGAATCTGTATGGTGTTATTTATAATTTCTTCAATCCTTATACTCCACACCAAACAGATCTTCGGCAATGTACCCTCTACGCACGTTTTGTTTCGAAACCGGAGCAGCCTCAGGAGATGTTGACTTTACAATGAACTATTTTAAGACAACACATGTACATTGCCGTAGATCTGTTTGGTGTGGCGTATAAGGATAGCAGAAATTATAAATTGCAACATACAGACTCTCCTGCTTTTCGCGGAGTATAGCAAATTAAGCTTAATTTTCATAATATATCACGGATTTCCGCAAATTTTCAGAGCATGAAGAAAATGCCTAATCTATATTTATATGTATAGTAATGTATGTATAATAGGTACTTTAAGCAAAAACTTGTTACGAAAATAACGTGGAGGAGTTACAACAAACACACGCGAGCTAACTCTATAACTATATAACATAACACAAAAGAAGGTCAAACGACCGTACAAGAAATAATAGATTTTCATGAAATCGTCTTTTTATAAAAAAACTTATCAATCATTAAATATATAATAAGTTTATATGATGACTAACATCATATCCACCCATTACCGGTCCACTACAGCGCACGGGTTTGCTCCTATAATTAGAAGGGTTTAAGGCCGTAGTCCACCAAGCTGGCCCAGTGCGGATAGGTGGACTTCACACACCTTTCTTTACATTAAAATAAATTCAAAAAAAAAATCAAAATTCATTTATTTCAAGTAGGCCTAATTAATAAGCACTTTTGAAACGTGAAGTGAAGTCAGACTGTTTTGTAGCGACTCTACCACCGGTTCGGAAGGCAGATTCCACTAAGAAAACTAAATTAATAAAAAATAAGAAGAGCCGGCATGAAACTCAGCAGATTGCTCTTTTCCAAGATCATTTTAAAGTTTAACAATATTTAGAATTTTCCCGTTTTGTTAGAGATCAGAGCGAAGTGGCCTGCTTCCAAGCAGCCTTGTCGTTATATGTATAAATGAAAATATACTTTGTTGTACACCTAACAGAATGAAAATATAAATAAAAAAAAAACACTAAATATAACACAGTTACAATGGGCGGCCTTATCGCTAAAAGAATAACTTTATGGAGAACTCTAAGGCATGCAGGTTTCCTCACGATGTTTTCCTTCACCGTTGAAGCAAGTGATATTTTAATAGCCCGCTGCGTCAAGGAGTTTAACTTATCCTAAAACTTAATGTTTCAAAACAATATAGTAAGAAGAGGTCAAATTACAATTGTTAGGTACTTCCTTCTTTTATTTGAAACAAAATAACTACTACGCTAATTATCCGAGTTTATTTCTTCCTGCTTTGCTGATGCTATCAAAGGATGTTGTAAGTGCTTTTAATTGTTATACTATTTACACGGATAGAGAAATTTTGCTTATAATTACTCGTTTATTATAATATTGCCTCGTTAGTGTAGGCATTTGGCATTTGCCTACGGATGGCAAAGCACCTTTTGCCTGTAAGAGATTGCTTGCAGCACAAGGCCGCCTTTGCATGTCTACATTGTGTACTTCTTACTGTTTCTTTTCCTGTATGTTATACGTGCAATAAAGTGTTTCTTCTTCTTCTCAAAGTCCTAGGTTTGACCGAAAATAGTTAGTTTTGGTTGTTTTCTCCGGAAATTCTCTAGTATAATTTATCGAGGATTATAAATGGAGATTATATAAGGGTAGAACTCTAGCTTGCGGTCTTCTATCATAGCTATACTCACGTTTACGCTATTTTTTTAATACTCATTTGGAGAATTATTAATATTATAAAAACTTTATTAGTCAAGTATATTATATTAATATATATATCACCTATGCACTTTTAAATATATTTCATGGTTTAAATACTAAAAGACGTCATTAAAAAATAAATATTAAATGGTAAATATAATTTATTTTGTTTGAGTTTGAACGGCTCGAAGTAACATAAAATTAAATAAAGTAATAAACACTATGCCAAATCCTACTTTCCGCATTATAAATAGGTACAAAAGGACCATTTTTTGACACTATTCAAAGTATATAATTTTTTTAAGTTTGTTTATCATGTATATTCCCTTCTAGAACTTCGGATTTCGTCTGCGTACTTTTTAAAGCGTTAATTTTGGCATACAAACTTTCATCCCCTGAATAAAAAAAAAAACAGTTGTTTCTACAGAAACGGTTCGAGGTTTTAATGTTCTACCTTCAAGAACAAACTGTGGGTTCGATTACCACAGCTGGAAAATGTTTGAATGATGAACATGAATGATTTTCGGTGTCTGGATGTTATCTGTATATTATACGTATTTGAAAAATGTTCATCACTCGTCTTAGAACCTATAACACTAGCTATGCTTACCTTGGGGCTAGATGGCGAGATATTTTTTTAGTTAATTTATTAAAGACCATGAATGAATGTATGTTTACATATAACAAGATACATGATATTTGTATTTCTTCAAGCAGCACTTTACGATCTGAAGAGTGTAGCGAACGCCTTGATATCATTAGCTGTAACATGTATACAAGCGAATACAATTGAAGTGTCTATATATATACGATTTCGAAATAACTGTCTTACCTCATAATCATCCACCGCATAACGAATAATTATGCTTTACTAGCTGTTACCCGCGACTTCGTCTGCGCTTGATTTTGTTTTTGATGTGGCATTAAATTTAGTTGTAGATCTAAAAAACTTTAAAATATTCAGTATCGCTAAGCCTTAAATGAGGGGTCCGCTACGGAGTTCTGTCCTCTATCTCCAACCACAGTTTGAGCAAAATTAAACACATATATAGCCTCTATAGTACAAAAATAATTATTTAAATAGGGTTATAATTTGTCGGATTTATGGAGCTTAATGTCGGGATAAAAAGTATCCTATATTACTTCTAACACTTCCAAGAATATGTGTACAAAGTGTCATGATGATCGGTTTAGTAGTTTTTGCGTGAAAGCGTAACAAACAAACTTACATTGACATTTATAATATTAGTAGCGATTTTCATAATATGCGACATTACAATGTTTGACACACAATTACAAGATCATAACATTTGGTAACATTTTGATGAGCGCTATGGTTTTAACTGCGAAGTCCCGAGTCCGATTTCAGACAGGGGCAATTTGGGATCTTCTGAATTTTCAATGGTTTAGTTTGGTGAAAGAATTTGGCTGGGGCTACTAACAACCCGTCACCGACAAAGACGTGCCGCCAAGCAATTTTGCCTTCCGCTACAATGTCACTTCGGAACCGACTAGGGGTCCGGTGCCTTGCACAGGGTTTTTTACCAGAGTATGCATAAAGAAGGTAGATGCCATTAAATAGAAAAATCCTTCACATTTATAAGTTATACAAAAATTTTAGGGTAGGCAGAGCTTTTTTGCATGTATGTAGTGCATGCCACTGCTACGGGTATGGGTTTCCTCTGATCACCATACTTCTAAGAGGTTAACCCATTTCCTTCTCGGACTGCACCATCACTTACTAACAGGTCAAGGACTGTGAATTTTTTAGGGTTTTAACTGAAGTTACTTAGTGTTGCACTCCGTTTTTTTTTTTAGTTTGTAATCGATAGACCAAGTAGATAGCACACCTGATGTGTGTATGGAAAACCATTATATATAAACAGAGTAACACTTCACAGATCATTCAAGGAGGACATCCTGCAAAGTGTCACCATATGTCCATCAACCTAAGACGTACGGAAGCCTCATGTGCTCATTGCAACAATGCTGGTTAGCGGCAGAAATAAGCATGAGGTTATTTCCCTGAACGAGCTTTGTAACAAAAAACTCCACTATTACTCAAATTTATTTATTTATAGCCTTTTCAACAACTTTTCTTATCTTACTGGTTATCTACTTATCGAGACACCGGTTACGCTTGCTTGTCTTGCTTTAGCATAGGTTCTTCCATGCTTCGCGATCACGGGGTTTCCTTGTCCACAGAGGTCCTACTGTCGCTCACTCAAATTTTGCATTTATTAACAAGAATGAACCGAAGAGATTAACCGTTTATTTATAAGACTCCAAGGATTAGAACCAAAGTTACGAAGGCTTCAAGCGTTCAGCGAGAAGATGTAGCACAGCAACGTAAACACAGTCGGTACATAACGTAGCTACAATCACGATTTACCGATAACATAAAAACATAATCGCAGTAGGTACTAATCGTCCATCTCGGCGTAATACGGGTTGTTAGTTACAATTAATGTTATTACCGGGCCGACCTTGCTTCTCGATTTCTATCGCACATGCAAATGAGTTACCTACACTTCCTTAATCTTGAAAGTGTAGAAAAGCGATTAGCTTGGAACAATGGAAAACCTTCTGGAATAAAATTAATGTTGCCGGCGATTTAATTGACTCTGTAATTAAAGCGTGGCTGTTTAGTTTCCGGTGTCAAGCGATTGCGTTTGTTGAGACGCCGCTCCTAAATCAACAAATGTGACGAGTAAGTCAAGAAAACCGCTGACATCCTTTTTAACTACTCCGAAATGAAGTTCACAAAATGTTTAACACTTGATAGAAATGAGGATATAAATACAATGTTTTAACTTTTGCTCAATAATGTATATACGCTTGGTCTACGTAACTGCAAGCACTACGTTACTCTGGCTGGTGGACTCTGTGGTAGCAACCAGCTGAACGCGATAGGATGACATTAAGCGCCCTGCCGCGCCGAAATATCGTAAGGAAGCCTGCATGCCTGGGAGTTCTCCATATTGTTCTTAAAGGTGTTGTGAGTCCAATCTGCAATGGGCCAGCGTGGTTGATAACAGCCTAAGCCCTTTTCATCGTGAGAAGAGACCCGTGCCCTGTAGTGGGCTGTTAATGGGTTGAAATATTTGTTTGTTTGTTTGAAGTCTTTATTGCAAACACACATTTTATACAAATTAAACACAAATACAGAAGAACTTATAAAATAAAATAGAGCGTGCAAAGGCGATCTTATCACTAAAGCGATCTCTTCCAGACAAACTTTGACGTTAGGAAAAAACAAAGGAACGGGTTGGTGCAGCAATTTAAGTTTAAAAATATTTTTTTTTTTTTTTATTTACTTCGCAAAACTGACAATCAACTGCTTACTCTAATATAAACTATAGGACATTTGGCATGTGTATACAATTGTGCCTTCTCGATGCGAACATAGCATGCAAATCCGTTGGGTACATAAGGCTGCTGCAAACAGCTAGAAAAACAAATTTAAATAATATAACAAAAAAAATATATATAAATTACTAAGAAAAGAAAAACAAAATATTGTGGAAATAAAATTACTTAAGCAATAACCCTTTTCTTTACTTAAGCTTAATACTAGGTATGTTATCGCTGAAGATATCTATACTATCACGAAAGCAATTTGCAAGAAATTGCATTATATATTTATATATATACAAAATAATTATAAAAAACTTACTCATAAATTCTAATACTACACCCATATTATACATAATATATATAAGTATATACATATTTATGCAGTATACTACATACTATAATATTACATTGATAAATGGTTTTCCAAACGCTTCTTGAATAAATTTTGTGATTGAGCCTGACGTATGTCAGCAGGCAGGAAATTCCAGAGTCTGACACAATTAATCGTAAAAGAGTTACTATAGTGTTTCATATACATTGATATGATTATGATACTGATATAAGAAAACAAACTCTCCAATGTTGTATAAGTGGAAAGTCCTAGTGTTAATACTCGGCGTAAATCAGGTCGTTCCCAGCTTCAGCGCGTTAAAACAAACAAAAACCATGTAGTTTTATTATTAGTATAGGAAGATAAATGATAATACAGAGTAAGTACCTAGGTATCTACGGGTATAAGTCGCGCTTAATAGTTGAAAGCTAAATAAAACTCAATAAAATAATAACAGTAACAGTTCGGTAAGTAAAATGACGTGATTTTAAAGAGATAATTGGGTTTAAAAAACTTGTGATAGATTTCAAAACGTTGCAAAAAAGAAAATGTTGTTTGTAATAGCAAAAGTTTCATAACAACTATTGCTGCATATAAAAGACCATAAACAATGAGCCAGGTAACACGCGATGCTGACAAAGAAAGCGGTTTCTCAGAGCATTAGCATAACTATCAAGAATAATAAACTATTTCCTTGTCTTAGGGCATCCCTTGTGAGACAGATCAAACTAAACTGGTGTGTGTGAGCGAAAGACCCAAAGTCATCGTGAGGTTAGCAAAATGAAACCACTATAGGAAATGAAGAAGCAGATGTTGTATACGAAATAGGTACATTAAAAATTTCGTACATTTAAAAACTTCGGAGAAATAACTGTAAAGATTGAACTTTTTTGTATGGAAGCTGGCATAGCGAAAAGCCCCAATATTTCGAAACCGCTGTGTACCCAACGGCCTGTACCCATACATACCATTTTCATCGTGCCGTCTATGAGCCACAGGCACAAACACAAAAAGAACAAATAATATAGTAATATCATCATCGTCGGCCCATTACCTAATAGTTAGTAGAATGGTTGCAATAAGTAGACTTAAAAAACTACTATTACCCACAAAACAATAATCAATATTTATCTCATAAAATTCTAAACATCGGCATTTTGAGCTCACTAGGAGTGATTTAAACTTCAGTCTGCAATATGTTCAAGCTATATTTAGACTTAGGGGACTCTAAAAATTACCAATTGTAAACAGTATCGCCTCACATATAGTCGGTATGCTATGTGATGGCCAGGTGTGAAATGTGATTACGCTGGTATGCCCCAGTCTATCAAATTCAATTCTAACTACTCTGTATAAGCGATAAACAAATTTTTTACACACATATACGCACATAAAATATGTTAAATGCTCAAAGGTGTGTAAGACTTTGATTGGCGGGTCTAATCACAAATGCCTCTCGGAAGGTTAGCGCGGGACCTTGAGAGCGGTTTTCACATCACCTACATTAGCTGACATGCACATCGCAGATGTTTTGTGCGGATATCATTGAAAGTAAACGTTATAAATACTTACGTACGTCGTGATTCCAAAGAAGACTGGCGCAAACTCAAATGTACTCGTAAGGAAGAAGATTAGTAAAAGTTTTATAGGATTTAAATCAAAGAGAGATGTCATAAATGTCAAGAGGCATTCTACAGGCAACTTTAAATTTACTTCTATGACCTACTTTTGTGCCTGTGTACATATGAAAAGTTGTGACTATAGAATGTAAAGTCCCTATTCAACTTCCTCATAAACGGGGTAGGTGAAGCGTTGTAGTTTTGCCACGTTCTGGTTGCGGCCAGTTAAAGTGAGATAAAATACTGCATTACTGCTTCGACGTTATGCCACGTTAAATAACAAAGCCCTATCCCTTACCTACTTACCTGGCTACCTTTTAACCCGATTCCTTAATTAGTTCCCAAGGGAAAACTACTTTGAATCCCGATCTCTCAAAATGTTCACCAATAATTTGTTAATAATGTAATTGTTCTGTTCTAACATTCTATTCCGTCCGCGTAATTCGGTTATCACGTCCTATAAACATCCGGTAGGAAAAGGATGTCTTTCCGGGATTTTTATAACTTTCATATTTTTCATTTCTTTTTTGACCCAATTCTGAAGTCCACGCAGACGAAGTCGCGGGCAGAAGCTAGAATATTAAATTTGTTACGGAGATTGTAGTCTAGAATAGCACATAGGCTACTTTTTATCCCGGGAAATAAGTAAGTGATTTTCGTCGTCAACAATTCGTTTTCGTTTTCGCCGGAATGTGCATATTTTAACTGTTCTTTACAACATCCATTATAATTCTTCTTCTCCTTCTTCCCGCAGTAATATTAAACCTCAATCCACGCGAACAAAGTCGCGGGTATCAGCTAGTAGGTAATAGATCTTCTTTATCATAGATCTTCCTATACCTAGGTATAGTTGTGTTGTGCGACGGATATCTCCGCAGCTGTATTGAATAGCACAAAGGCTCTCCATGAACTAAATTGCAGTCACACACGGCCTCGTTCGCGGATTTTAACTGTACAGTAATCGTCTTGTGCTTCTTTGGGTTTACACTTTATTGCTATTTGTGAATGGGTAGACCTATAACAAATTTGTTTTAGTCCATGAAGTTATAACAAGTCGCTACTAATAAATAATACACAGAGCTTGTTTGCAGTATAACAGTGACCAAGTTAGTCTCTCCTATTCATTTGTAAAATAAAATTAAAGAAAAATCAGCTAATTAAATAGATTGTTTGGTACATAAGAAGTACCCTATATAGAGTATCAGCGGTGCGCAAAGAGAAAAGAAAAGATTGTTATAACTGCAAATAATGTTAAAAAAGAGCAATCTGTCTGTATGAGTTTCTTGGCTACTCTTCTCGATAGAATCTGCCTTCTGAATCGGTGGTATAGTCAAACAGACGGACGTGACGTTTCAAAGATGCTTTAAATAGCTAAATGAATTTGGAATTTGTATTTTCATCAAAATTAGAACAAGTTCAATAAGTTTTGATCAAAATGCAGAAGTTTATGTTTTCTTTTTTTATATCGCTTCTAGTTACTTTTAATATCGATGGACGACGATAAAAAAAACATTGTGTAGTTCACAGAATTGATAACATACAGAACCCTCATGTTGTATGCGGGGTATGTGTGTTATAAACTCTGTGACATTATTGCATGCAGTGCATTGTGTCCAAAAACCCCGTCCCGCGCACTCCGCTCTTGCAAGCTCAAAAACTTTTTCAATTTTCCCCATTTCATGGTTAGCCTTCAGGATATTAGAGGTAACATAATTACTTTCAACTGCTAAATGGAATGAATTAACTAACCGCCTGTTTCAGAAACACTACTAAAGTGGAGTGGTTTTCGATGCTTCGATGTTGACCTTCCTGGCGCAATTTACAGCGATCATCGCTGTAAATTTAAGTAGAAAGTCCGGGGTTTGATTCCCGGCAGGGGCCATTTGGGAATTTATAATTTCTGAATTTTCTCTGGTCTGGCCTGATGGGAGGCTTTGACCTCCCTACCGACAAAGAAATCCCGAAAAAAATTTAAAAAATATATTCTAGACGTACACGTTTTCTGTATGTTATTAATTCTGTGGTGTCGATATTAAATGCGAATATATGTATTACTGGGCAGTCTTTTTCACGTACCTGAATAGAGAAAAAAAAGTTTATCATAGCTACAGCGTACCTAATACTTTACGAATAGGAAATTCATAATCCAAACAAACACCACAAAAAAACTCTCATTATTTACGAACACAATAGAAATGTCAAACTACCAATTAAAAAAATCTAATCGTGCACAAAAAACAATTGCCCGTTCAACAAAGGAAGCCTTAAACTCCGTAGGAGGTAATATTGATATACGCGCTGAAGTATCCGCATTAGCACTGCAGGTAGTTAATAAGTCACGAGACGAATCTCAAGCCATGATCTCAGTATTGAGATATACGCTCAGATTAAGCTATCTGGCTTTGTTATCTGCATAGCTGCGTGCGGAGGTGCGTTAATGGCTGTAAGTAACAGTTTACTATTTTAAATACACTTTAAACGCGTTATCGATTTAATCTGTATGGACTAACTCCTAATTTGTTCATCACTTTTATTTATTTAGTCGTATGGCATTTTCTAAGAATAAGCGGTTTAAAGTATTGATCATCATCATATCAACCAATAGACGTCCACTGCTGAGCATAGGTCTTTTGTAGGGAGTTCCAAATTCCACAGTTTTTTGTCGCTTGAATCCAGCGGCTATCTGCGAAGCGCCTAATGTCGTCCGTCCACCTCGTCGGGGTCGACCAACGCTGCGCTTAACAGTGCGGACTTGTTGAGCTATGTCGGTAACTCTTGTTCTACTACGAGATCCGTAGTAGAACAAGAGTTCATTTCATTTCTGATTTGAGCATGTAGAGATAGTCCGAGCATAGCTCTCTCCATCGCCCGCTGAGTGAATCTGAGCCTTCTTATTTGGCCCATAGGTCATCACTGGCAACACGCACTGTTCTGTTGCAAATTATTGATATTACCTTCAAATTAATAAGTTACAAGTCAATGTCCACATTCTCCAAAGATTGGTGGACTCTGGCCCAGTGCGGATTGATGATCATTATAATATTAGAACCTATTTATTCTTAATATGATACTTAGCTAAATCAAAAGTGCTGCACACTAAAATAAAAAAATAATAAATAAATATACTACGACAATGCACACATCGACATCTAGCCCCAAAGTAAGCGTAGCTTGTGTTATGGGTACTAAGATAGCTGATGAATATTTTTATGAATATAATAGGTACACATAAATACTTATAATATACAGTTAAACGTCTTCTATATATCTAATAATAAGGTCTATGGATAAGGTGTATTTTATATTTATTTTATGTTAATCTCTCAACTGTATATGGGTCCCCGACCTGAAATAAAATGTTTTTTTATTTTTTTTATAAACACCCAGACACTGAAAAACATTCACGTTCGTCACACAAACATTTTCCAGTTGTGGGGATCGAACCCACGACCTTGGACTCAGAAAGCAGGGTCGCTGCCCACTGCGCCAGCCAGCTGTCATTAAGCCTATATAGTTAAGTTTTAACAAAGTTTAAGTTTTTAGTTAACTAGTTATATCCCTATCCCTATCCCTACTAATATTATAAATGTCAATGTAAGTTTGTTTGTATACGCTTCCACGCAAAAACTTTGGGCCCTCTCCCAATTATGAAAGTGTTTGACTATTTTACACCATAACTCCGACAAATTATAACCAATTTTAATTATTATTTTTGTACTATAGAGGTTATAATAATTTGTTTTAATTTAGCCCAAACTTTGTGTACATCTGATGAATGTGGTTGGAGATAGAGGACAGACTCCTCAGCGGAGAGCAGCAAACCCCTCATTTAAGGCTTAGCGATACTGAATACTTAAATTTTTTTTAGAACTAAGTACATCTAAATTGAATGCCACTTTTGAGTAGGCGTCGACAAGAAAATCAGTGGAAGTTGTTTTCCTTTATGGAATTTCATTAATATTAATTCTATGTAGTCAAAGCCTAACTTGACATTGAACAAAAATGTGTAATATTTAATCTCATCCTCATGGGCGTCGTATCAGCCTCATAAGAAGGCTCAGAATCACTCAGCGGGCGATGGAAAGAGCAATGTTGGGAGTATCTCTACGTGATCAAATCAGAAATGTGGAGATCCTTAGAAGAACCAGAGTTACCGACATAGCTCAGCGAGTTGCAAAGCTGAAGTGGAAATGGGCGGAGCACTGGCGCCTGGTGTTGGAATGACGACCCCGCACTGGTAAGCGCAGCGTTGGTCGGCCCCGAACGAGGTGGACAGACGACATCAAACGAGGCGCTGGGAGCCGCTGGAAACAAGCGGCCCAGTACCGTGGATTTTGGAACTCTCTACAAAAGATCTATGTCCAGCAGTGGACTTCAATCGGTTGAAGTGCTGATGATGATGATGAATCTCACGATCACTTCAATGGCCTATCCACCACTACTGGACTAAACACCTCTTCCTAGTGAAGGGTATGCCCATAATCACCGAACTGGGTAGAAGTGCTGGTAAGAATGTAGTAATAGCATTGAGGACGATGCTGCACGTTCTCCCCTCGTACGACACTCGTGGGAAAAAGAGGGTTGGCGACAACTGTACCTACTGGTCTACCGTCACCCCATAGCATACTGTAAATATATCTGATACAATAAAAATATTTGCCAATCGATATTCACGTAAACGAATGGCATTTCTAAGAAAGATTTCTAATTAATTAAGCATTCTTACATCAGTAGCGAAAATAATGGCCTGATAGGGCAACTTGCTTGACCATCAGATCATTATCTCCATAAAATTATGGCATCCAAAAGCCATAAGTTGGCTATAATACCTAATAGCAGTGTTATTCTATAAGCCTGTGTGTTCATCGTTGAGTAAGTCGTTGGAACATATTGTTAAAGAATGTACTCGTAGATCTAAGAAACGAAGTATTCTGTGTACAAAAGAAATTCAAATTATTATTTACTATTTATACATATATGCTACCAAAATTGTAAGGTGATGGTGATAACTACATCCGAACTACAAAAGCTAGCTAATTATCTAGGGTTCTCTGGAGGAGATCGCTTAAAGCGATAAGACCGCCTTTGCGCATCTTATATATATATATTTTTATTGTTTTGTTATTTCTTGTTTTCGCTTTTAATTTGTGCAATAAAAAATGTATCTGTCAATCTATCTATCTATTAAGTTTAGGTACTTTACCCTTTTCTTAGCATGTACGTATATGACTTTTAAATTTTAATTTAATAAATAAAAACTGACAATATTACACTTGGTTGGGTTATAATAATATGGAGATTAAATGCACAAAATAAATATGAAATCTTAGGTGTTTCAATAAGCCTTTGTCACCTTCTCAGCGTTGCAAGCGAAGTTGTGGTGCAGAGAATAGGTCTCCAACCGAGAATGTATTGCCTAAACCTAAAAGCTGGTTCCAAGAAGTCAAGGCAAAAAGTTAGGTAAATTCACCGGACGCGGTTTTTTTCGCGTCAAAAAATCGTCCATCATTGCCAAGGTTGGCGGCTAGACGCACACAAAGAATGCTTGTCTGCCCGTATGTTTAGTTTTTTTTACGGCAATGTCATACGCGTTAGATACTAAACGGAGTCACGTTAAGGTCGAATATTATTTGGTTAAGATTATTTCTTATTTGGTTAACCGTTGATAGTAAAATCCTAAGAAATACATACCTACTGTTCCTCGTAAAAAGTTACCTAAATATATTTTTTTTATTTCATTTTAAATTAGCCCTTGACTATACTATCATCTAATTAATACAGTCAACGTAGCTGGCTAACCAGTATTGCAGTTATATATACCCTAATCGGTTTCTATGCGACATCGTGCCGAAACGCATAATCGCTTAGCGTCACTTTGTTGTCAGTAGGGTGTTAACTAGCCAGGCCCGAAACCTTCCACCAGACCACACCAGACAATTCAGAAATAAATATATTTCCAAATTGGCCCTGTCAAGGTTCGAAACCGGGACATTCCACCATTACACTTAGCCACTAAAGCCAAACACGAAAAGATGTACCTGAAATTTCCATTAAAATTTCGTTATCTTTTCGATTTCCGAGTTGTTTTTAACTCGAAGTAACTTTGATTTCTTTGTGAAAAAAAGAATTGTAGTTTTAAAATGATACGATAGCATAATATGTACAAATACAACAACAGAAAAAAGTTACTTAAAGGAAGGAAAAAAAGCGTCCAGCGATATTCCAATACTTGTAATTTTCGCTATTCTTTGCAGAGCAATTTAAAATTCCAAGTTGCTATGTGTTTGTATGCTGATATACGTAGTGACTAGTGAGTGCATCTTAAATATTAAGATATCAATGTTAATAACACGGGAAAAGGTTCGAGTTTGCTTGAGCGAGGTCTTTCCCACCGAATCTGTTTGAACTTTTTTTGCCTAGTACAAGGTAAGACAAATTTGAGCGCATAAAAGTCAAATAAGCGATTACGAGATGTAATTAAGATGTATATTACCCTATATTATAAAATAGCCTGAGGTTGTTCATTAATGTAACGATGTCTGTCAGTCAATGTTTTTGTTTAGAATTAACCTGACTACAGATACCTATTATGCAGCGTTTGACGTAGAAGGATTACATATTAATAGAGGTTTGCATTTTAATTAGAATTCAGGTATGTAATATATAAGGTATTTTAATGCTTTAAATCCTTTATAAAAGATTCAGATTAACCATAATACCAAATGAAATAATTTTGTACTGAATTTCATCTCAACACTCCTGATTGTTTTTTTTTCCCATCTGCGTAAAGGGTTTACTTAACAGCCATATTCCAACTCGATGCGTATCTGAATGAATTTCAAAAAAAGAACATCTGTAGGAATTTCAAAACAAAGAACACCGTCATTCACGCGCGTTTCACTTCCAGAACGCCGGGCTTTCTGTTACAGAATTCTTTATCGAAGATATATAAAATAGGCGTAGTTCTTGTATGCACTTAAACCACAGGGAGGACCCCTGTGGTTTAAGTGCAAGGTCTCGGGTTCTATGCCGCGCAGGGGCAATTGGAGAATTTATATTTTCTCAATTTAGAATTTTGTTTGGTGGAAGATTACAATGAACTGTTATAAGCTTTTATACGATAATGATGAGCGATAATAATTGGATTTAGGATTGGTGGCTTAACGTGGCTTAAAAAATAGGTAAGTAGGACGACGAAATTGTAATATCACACAAGTATATTATATCCACTTGCAGTATTACTCACTTATCCGAATCTCGTCACAGAGCTCAGCGTGAGAAAGACTACACAATATTGCTCCACGCAACTAAATATTATTGTAGTGAGTA
The DNA here is from genome assembly GCF_905163445.1 of Pararge aegeria. Classification (NCBI taxonomy): domain Eukaryota; kingdom Metazoa; phylum Arthropoda; class Insecta; order Lepidoptera; family Nymphalidae; genus Pararge; species Pararge aegeria. The sequence goes on from NC_053181.1 coordinate 4,668,793, forward strand.
AGGTCATAATAATAAAGCCGATTAAATCTAATCGCGGACGTGTAGGTAGGTACTTCAGGGCGGCTTGCGAAATTAGGTAAGATAATAATGGTATTTACGAATAGACTTCGAAACTTTCGCCGAAACTTTGGGAGAAGTTAAATTTTCCTTTCAAGTTCTTTTAAAATAATCTTAATATATATAAATCTCCTGTCACGATGTTTGTCCGCGATGGACTCCTAAACTACTTAACCGATTTTAACTAAAAATTGGCTCACCGTGAGCAGTCTGGTCCAACTTAAGAGATAGGATATCTTAGATCTTTAACTATAGTCGCAATTTTATTTTATTGCAAATTATTTGTCACATGTTATATATATATATGTATATTATATATATATACTACAATACTCACTTAAGGCTAAGCGATACTGAATACTTTAAAAACAAAATCAAACGCAGACGAAGTCGCGGGCAACAGCTAGTATAATATAATAATTTAATATTTTTTCCTTAAACACATTGGTTGCCTGGATAATAGCGATAAGGCCACCAAATTGTACTCTCTTGCTATGTATTTATATCTCTGTAACTACTTTTTTTCTTTGGTGTGCAATAAAAGTGTATTCGTTCATTCAATAATTGAGACTAATTCTTCTTAAAAAAACTACCTTGCCAAATAACTATTATATATAGCATTAACTATAAAGTAAATGACCATAATATCCACAAAAAATGAATTATGTAATATGTAGTATTGCTATACAAAAGTATTGTTGTATTTTTGTAGTCTGGTTTATGTATTAGTACGTAGTTTATTCGTATGTATTTTCCTATTCGTTTTTCTTTTTAGTTTTCTTAAACCTAAGTTTGCCTGGTAGAGATCGCTTCTTAGCGATAAGTCCTCCTTTTGTATCCTGCTTCATTCTTCATGTGTTTGTTTCTTTTTTTTTCTCGTTTTCTGAGTAGTGTACAAATAAACATTATAAATAAGTATTATGCCCTCGTTTTTTATGGGTAAAATAATTGGCGGATCAAGCGAAAAACGATGAATGGAAACGTCTAATCTCCAATCCCAGATTTTGATAACACGCCGACACCTATTAACGTTTCCTCTCGCATAGGAGAGATGAGGCTCCGTTTTAGAGCATAGACCCACCACGCTGCTACAACGCATTTACGTGGGCTTTAACAACTATTAACACAATTAAGTGATAAAAACCGGGACCCCAACCTTACATGCTCTACAAGGCACGGGGGCTGACACCGCCCACTTCCTAACTTCCTAATACCTTGTATAATCTGGCTTGAGCCAGGATTCGAACCCAGCACTTCTCAGTAGTTAAACATGCTAACCACTAGACCAACGAGGCAGTTAAAAGAAGTAGGTTCAAAGAAACCTACTTTGTACGTACATAATCGCACATAAGCTCCGATCACGACACACCTATTATTGAATAATTACTGATATGGCGATATTATTATAAGTTCCGACTTTAAATGCATTATTATCAATTCATATCTATTCCTAAGTAAACATACTGTATATATTTGCATTAAAAATGTTTTTATATTTTAATAAGACTATACACAACACATTGCGTTTGAAACCATTTCTATAAAATCAGAAGATAGAACACTGAGCTCCACAATGGCTATGATTGAAATTTGTAGAATAATTTAGGAAACATTAGTTAGTTTAGTAGGTAGTACCTTTTTATCATATTCACATAGTATAGGACAAAGAAGGTGGCTCCCACAGCTAGCAAACTTAGATTTTTTAAATACGCAACGATTTTAAAGCAGTTTTCCGCAAAAGATAAGGTGATTCAAGAGGAAGGTTTATATATTATTAACATGAATAATATAATTCTAGAGAAATGCAGACATATCGTACATCGTATACGCTGGCTAAACCTTACGCGATAGATTTAATTAAAGTACGTGCTTCGGATTTATAATCACTCCCAACTTCCCCACATTTGTGTTCACACTGCACCCGAATATACCTAACTGAGAAAAAAACGAATATAAAAACTCTAAGTAGTAGGTTAACATAACTATAGAACAAGAAGCTATAGAAATAAGAAAAATGCACAGTTATCACCATCTCACAGTAAATTAAGCTATGAAGTTAGAGTACTTTACACCCAACCTTTTTTATATAATAGGATTATTCTATAAGCTTAAGTTTTATATAAACTTTGAACTTATTGATAGAAATCTGAAAAATTTCGTTCGGCAATTTGTTGTAAAATAATTTACAATTAATGAATTAGCAATTTTATGTAGCCTAGTAAACTTTAAATTTTATTTATTACATTAGGTTCGGGGAAAGGTTATTTCATATAGTATGTAAAAACTTGGAATCAAAGTTTTTGGCTGGTTTTGATGACATTAAAAAGGTTACATAAAAAAAATGAGTTAATTTAAAGAATTAATTCGATAACGGTTTTCGGTTTCACAGATAAGTCTTAGAGACGGTAAGTACATAATGTACCAGCAAGGCCTATGAAGTATTATTTCGGTTTTCATTTACACGTTGTATACCTATTGTAAGTATATGTTTTTAAAGTAGCGGTTATGATGCATGACTTCATTAAGTAGATTAAACCAACTCATCATCTTTGCAACGTACTAAAATTGTATTCCTCAGATGTTTTGTACCTACTTGTGAGAGAATGGTTATGTCGCTGACTATATAAGTGATTATGGACATTTACAGAATTTCTATTCTGATTATTTTGTTCACCTAACTAGCGGTTAGGACTGTGGTCTTAGATATATAAATAGATATAATATCACGATAATCATCATCAAACTATCGGCCTACTACAGGGCCTCCTCTCAGAATGGGAAGGGTTTAGGGCGTAGTCCACAACTCTGGCCAAGTGCTGATTGGTACACTTACACCTAACACCTTTGAGAATGTTATGAAAAACTCTCAGGCATACAGGTTTCCTCAAGATGTTTTCTATTACCTTTGAAGCAAGTGATATTTTGATTGCTTAAAGTTAGTGTGCCGTAGATCTTAATTAGACCTCCAGAAAGGGAAGCCCAAGTCTTGCCGATTAGGCTATACCTAAACTTTATTTCTCACAAACAAGACAAACGAAGTATTTAACAAAACACAAAGATGGGTACGCAAAGGCCTTCTTATTGCTATAGCAATCTCTCATAAGTGATTCGATCTTCGAAAGGGAAAATTTTTATTTTCTGTATTTACTTTGATCTAGTCCAAGCTTATCCGTACCTTACGCACGACCGTAGCTTGGAACGTAGCTTTGAGCTTTTTACCAGGTTAACCAACATATTAAAGATGAAAACTAAAACAGTGGCATTGCAGTCATGGGCTAACTTGTGGTAATATAAATAACAGAACTCAGAACTCAGAACTAATATAAACCTTATTATTCTCGGCTTGTTGGCAGGTTTTGATATCAAGGCATTTTTTAGAACGTCGAGTTTTGCACAGTACCAGTAACATATAAATGAAGTTTATGCTAAGCATTCGGTGGTTAGCCTTGTGGCATGTAAAAACTGATGTAGGAAATGAAATAGCAATGGTACTTCTTTTATTTAATTATCACTTTTTGTTTACAAGTACAATATTTATAGAACAAGCATCACAGTTTTATTACTGAACGTATATTCGCTTATTTCTAGTATAGCTCCAACTACTGGAGCTGGTGTGCACTTCATACATGCACAAAAGCACTGCATACCCTAAAATTGAAATATAGCCTTAGGAGGATTTATTGCATTTTATGCAATTTTCCTGCTGTTTGCATACCCTGGTAAGAAACCCAGTGCACGCCACTGTACGCTACCTATCTAATAAAGCGAGGACAACGCTGCGTCCACCCCGCGTCATAAGTGGTGTTTGAGTTTGCGTCTTCCAAGCAACCAATCACAAGGCATGATCATAGATCAACACTTCGTATTGGTCGCTAAACACCACAGACTGAGAACACAGAAATGCTGCTTGTTTGCAGAAATAAGCATGGCGGTACTTCCCCGGACGAGCTCTATCACACTGAAGCTCTATTCATCAACATCATATCAACCCATTACCGGCAACTACTGGGTACTGGTCGCGCAATGAGTGCTGCAGGGCTAGTACGGGCGAGAGATAAAAATTATATCCCACAATTATTTCCCCTGACAAGGGTTATAATTAACTTGCCCACCTGCTAAATCACTGGAATATGGAATAAGAGCAGTTTACCCCCGGTTTTTTAATACACATAGATTATTTGGATATTATTTCCACTTGTGCGCCAGTGCTCTGAGAGTTGATAAAGCTGTGGGAAAAGAAAAATTTATAAATATAATAGAGATAAAATTGTCTCCGGCCCGTTCTAGCCGTGCTGATTGGAGGACTTCACACGCCTTTCAGAACATTACGGAGAACTCCCGAGCATGCAGGTTTCTTCACGATGTTTTTATTCACCGTTGAAACAAGTAAACGCATATAACTTAGAAAAGTTTGAGGGGCGTTCTGGGATTCGAACTCGGCCCCTCGAATGTGAAGCCGAAGTCATCCACTGGGATATCACGACTTCCGCCTGAGTTATATTACTACTCAAATACTACTATTATAATAAAATGTTACTACTGCTTCAGTATGGATCGTAAGCTCCAACTTTTACTCAATTTGAAAGCGGCTAGGTTGCTGAAAAGCGGGCGTGAGCTACTTCAATGACTCCGGAGTTTACTTAGTATTTTGATTTTGCTTTGTTACATTATATACATACATACATACATACATACATACATACATACATACTATAGTCATTGAATAAATGAGGTACGAAATTATTAAATTATGTACCTATTTATTTATTTCCACAACGTTTCCAAAATAGCTTGTGTACCGTACCTACTGCTAGGTATTTTAACGAAGGGGCAATATTTCTGAAATCTAAGCCATGCAGTACGGGAATCGGATCAAATCCATCAAGTATCTTGAATCAATCAAACAAAGAAGTAGCTCTATTCAACTGAGAAAATAATTAAACATATAATACCTATAATTGTTGTTTACTTATTTTAAAGGAAATTTGTACGACTTTTTACCTGCGTTTATGGATTTACTCCATATTATAAATTGCTTGCATATACGTCGAGAATGCAATTCAAGTATTGTACATCATTCTTTGAATTCGCAGCATGCAAGAACGTTGTAAAGGGAACTGTATAAAGTTTAAATATTTTATAGTTTTTATACTGGTAGCTATTGGCGACTTTGTTCTCGCTGAACTTCTACTTTTTTGAACTTACAGTTTTAATGAATGTACCAAACAAATGGCACTATAAAGAAAGCAACACTCCGCAGGACATGCAAGGAGCAGTCTGACAAGAGCGTAGGTGATAAGACTCTGGATGTGCTTGCGTTAATACCAACAACCACGCCTTTTACACCCGAATAAAACAGTGGTGGTTCTTTTTTCTCTTTGAGAACTTCCTCTGCGTGCGCTGCGTAAACGGTTAAAATTTCGATAAAATCTTGTATCACAAAGTTGTTCCCCTTTAAATATTCTTTAAAAAAAACCCTGACATCTTTGGTCTATCTTTTAAGGTTGACTTACACGCGGACGACGTCGCGAGGGAGTGCAAGTATAATATAAAACCAACATCCTAATTGCAGTGTAAAATCTCTGTTATTCTTGACTGAAATACCAGGAAATACGCCTTTTACACCCGAATACAACAATGCTGCTCGGCGGCCAAAATTCATTCGGTTCTAGTTAGTTCATCGGACAATCTTTGCTATCTTTCAAATAATCATTATACCTATTAGGTAGGTAGGTGCCTATGGCATAAGAAGGTACATGATATAAACTTAGAGGCAGGTATTTTGATAAACAGACGGACACGTTTATTTTTATAGCAGTTATTTTTACCGCTATCCATACAATATCAACACCCATTTCGTGTAGGTAAGACACGATTGACTAAGCAAACTTATAATTATGTTTTTATTCATTGTTTGTCTGTTCTCTACAGGAATATAACAAAATTGATTATGCAATTGTTATTGTTTTGGCACAGGTACATAAGCGTACTTGTGCCAAAACACCTGCCTGTGAGACATCTTGTGGGAATCAAAAGAACTAACTCGCAAATATTGTTTAGCGACATCTACATCGTCTACAGACAATACTACTTGCTGCAACTCCTGACTAACATTGAAATCGTTATTTTTATTAAACCTGAGGCTACCAATACAATACTATTGACATTCATAATAATTGAAGTACCAAAAATAGCATTTACTAACAATACTGGTTTAAAAACATTATTTTATTTTCTAAGTTAAGCGCCATCTTTTGAGCGATTATGAAACGAGTAGCTCGCACAAAATAATAAACAAGGATAATAATAGATGGCAGTACCAGTAGTTTTATACTTCAGTGCCGCTAAAACTATTATTTTTATATATTTAAATAATTCTATTGTATTCAACTAAACCAATTTGGATTTGAAGAACTCACTAAGTTAAAAATATAAAATGAGTGATACATAAGATTATCAGACTTCCCTAGTAGGTAGCGAGTTAATTGCTTTTTACCTGTATTACCTATCTATCTACCTACTTACTCTTTTTGAAGTTCCATCATGATGGGCGCAAACAGAATTATATCTTAAAGGATTTACATTTCGTGCACATTATAAGAATTTTCGCAATAAACAAGTAGGTGAAAATATCATCGCACTAATCGGTGCCAATTATTCAGTTGCACATAAATCTCTAAACTCAAACTAATTCGACAGAAAGTCGGTTCTTCCGAATGACTGAAGTCGAAATCCCAAGGCTATCGCGGCTTATTTGATACTTTATAAAGTAGATATTATAGTATAGTCGTCGTTATTGTATATTCTACTTATTGTTAATTCTGCTTATCGTTAAATAATGAAAGCAATAAAAACACATAATATGATGAAACTGCCTGGTCTACCTTAGTTAGCATATACCTACAGCTAGGGTTTATGAGGCATAGGGTTTAACTCCCAGGTCGGTCAAAAGTTATGGGATTAGATTCTTTGTTCGTAAGTCGATCTCGGTTATTGTCACTAAGACTTTTTTTTTAAATATACACACATCGCCATCCAGCCCCAAAGTAAGCGTAGCTTGTGTTATGGGTACTAAGATAGCTGATTAATATATTTTTTGAATATAATATACATAAATACTTATAATATACAGATAAACACCCAGACACTGAAAAACATTCATGTTCATCACACAAACATTCTCCAGTAGTGGGAATCGAACACACGGCCTTGGAAACAGAAAGCAGGGTTGCTACCCACTGCGCCAACCGGCTGTCATACATATTTTGTACGTGGTTTGCAATCAAAGTATATTAATTTATGCTTCTTTTTAATTCTCAGATCGAATTTCAGTTATGCTAAGTTTCTCGTAGAAGATAGTTTTAACATTTTCTTTTGCATAAAAATAATTCTTGTTCCGTCGTACGTAAGCATTTTAAGTTAAGTATAAGATTAATTTATTTTAGCTCAACCAGCTCATAACCTCAGATAGTGAATTAAAAGCCTTTGAAAGCCCCCACAAAGAGAGGTTATTACGTTAAAACCTCTTTGTGCAAGCAACTAATATTGTACCACTCCGGGCCGACAAGATTTTAATAATATCTGCAAAAGTGCAAAGTTTCAACTTATCCCGTCTCTCAGCATATTGCTCTGTTAGGAACTTAGGGTAAATTCCATAGAATAGGTACTTAATATTGAAAACCTTGGGCTGACAATTGAAAATTCCGTGCTAGCACTTCTAGTGAAATTTCTGGTTTATAGTAGGTACGTTCAACTACATATCAGGTTCTAGGGTCGTTATATAGTTTTTGATAAAGTCGGATTTACGTTTCGATATTAGTGCCATAAAACCTCTGATGCATTAAGCATTGCATGAAATCACTGGTTTATGCATGAAATTGCTGATGGAATTACTATCATAAAACTAATTTTATGCCAATGCTTATCTAATGCTACCTAGTACATAAAGCTGAAGAGTTTTTTTTTTTATGCCAATACTTCTTATCTTATACTAATATATAAAAAGTTGAGGAGTTATCTTATTTACTTGAACTGGTCCGATTTGTAAGATTCTTGCAATGTTGCATAGCCCATTTATCGAGGAAGACACATGCTATCACGCAAAGACCAATAGGGGCAAAGCACCAATGAAGATCGGGGTTTTCTTTCACTTCGAGAAATTCCTCTCCGTGCGCTGCGTAAACGGCTAAAGTTTTGATAAAATCATGTATCACAAAGTTGTTCACATTTAAATGTTCTGTTTTTTAAAAAAAATCATAGACAACTTTTGGTCGTCAACAATCTTTTAAGGTTGACTTACACGCGGACGCAGTCGCGAGGGACTGCTAGTATAATATAAATCAGGCCCCCAGCTTATCAAACTCTACCAGACCAGGGAAAATTCAGAAATTATAAATTCCCAAATTACCTCTGCTCAGAATCGAACCTTCTACTTAAACCAAAAGCAAAGAAGAAAGAAGGTCAATATTGAAGCATCAAAAAACCACTCCACTTTAGTAGTTTTTCTCAAACAGGCTGTTTGTCAATTCATTCCATTTAGCAGTTGAAGGTAATTATGTAGGTTAACTTACACGCGGACGAAGTCGCGAGGGACTGCTAGTATAATATAAATCCAACATATATGCAGTGAAAATCTCGGTCATTCTTGACTGAAATTTTCTACAGACGAGTCAACACTTCTTGTATGAACTTGCAAATTCAACTTTGAAATCACACTAACTTGGGAGGGCGCCGTTCCAATTAATAACGTTGTCTAGTATTAATTTATATTGGATGCTGTGAAGCATCCTATGAAACAAGAGCCCTGAGCCTAGCAACGGCATATTAATGAAGTCAGAAATAAGCTCCGATTTGAAAGTACGTATCCATTTTGCAGTATCAGTACTGGCAATAAAAATTCAAGGCAATCCATAATACTGTCACACGTAGTACAAAGTCAGGCCGCACCTTTCCCCGACAGCCCGCAGACCGCAGCCCGCAAAGCTTTCAACGCGCGGTTACCAAAACAATTCAATTTTCCCAACATTTAAACTTTAAAAGCGTTGCCTTGATTAACACAAAATTACAAATGCCGCGCTGACTTTTTAAACACCTCCTTAACGCGTCGCAATAAGATCGGATGTACTTGTTGTTAAGTGCACGCGTACCGGATAAAGTATGATCAGGCGTTTACGAAAACTCATTCATAAATAATGTCTGCAGGTGACGCCTTTGATCTCGACTTCTTTATTTTTTCTAATATTCCTGTAAGATTAGGGCGTATGAAAGCGTAGCAAACAGTCATGTTTGATGTTTTGAAATTCGATTTCATGTTGGCTTCAGCCATGTTTGTTGATCGATTTAAAGGTACATTTATTGAAGGGCGTTTTAAACGACTTTTTGGTTGCTTTAACGTTGTGTTGTTATAATATACTAGCGTACCCAGCCCGCTTAGCCGGGCTAGATTTTGCTTTATTTTATTTAAACAATAAACTTACATCATTATATTTTTAATAAAAGCTGTATTTGACAGTTCAAAAATAGCAGTGCTCCGATCGTCACCAAACTTTACAGGATTACTCGCCAAGTCAATCCGGAGATTCCCTGAAAGTTTCATTGAAATCGGTCCAGCGGTTTCGGAGCCTATACGGAACATACCCACACACTTTCTCTTTTATATATATATATATATATATATATATATATATATATATATATATAGATAAACTTTTTATAATTGCGTTAGTTTTTGAATGTATTAATGCCATCATCATCGTCTTATTCAACCCTCTTAAAGTATATCTCCAAGGCGCCTTCTATTCCATTGGATAGGGTATACGGTACGGTTTTGGGGGTTAAATCCGCCTCGCAATCCTAAAATGGTAGTGTTCGTATGGGTAACCCCCTGCTTATCAAACTCTCAAAGCAAACACCAATTTCCTTAATCTAGGCGTAGCTACTGAGAGTTTGTTGACAGAAAACTTAAAACAGTTAATTTCTTCTTTCTAATTTGACTTGGATCTGGAAAATATATCAAAATTTTCTTTCTAAAATGCACAACTATAGTCAACTGTTAAACCTTTTTTAGAAAAACAAAAATGTTGACTATAGCTAACTTCATGGTGTCGGTTTTTTGTGATGGTGTGCGCGCGCATTGTAAAAATTTACTCTCACAATTTTTCTCTATCGCGCCAAAATAAGTATAACTTCGGTAAGCATAACAATCAGAATCGGTTCATCCGTTCGTGAGCTACGTTGCCACAGACATACACACAAACACGCCCACATAGACGCGTCAAACTTATAACACCCGTCGATTTTGCGTCGGGGGTTAAAAACCAACGCACACATACCCATTACACATGACGTTATAACGTCTACCTTCCATCGTTTGTGAAAAACGACCGACGGCGACAACGATATATTTTCCAGCAAATTGTAGAATATAATTTCCCGTAAAATAGAACTGCTGCAACAGGATTGTTAATTTGCAAACAGTCACATCTCGCGGACACTCGTCCATTTTGTTTGGGAAGCGTTGGCCGCCGTCATAATTTGCATATGGCGTGGCGCCGTACTTTTTATTTTTATTTTCCGCATAATACTACACGTTTTTCAGCTGGTTCGGATTTCTATTTTTAATTAAATTATTTGCCTAAATAGTTAATGCAAAGAAGAGTTTTTTTATTTTATTTTATTCATCATACAACTAGCTGCTGCTTGCGTTTTTCTTCCGCGTTTAGTTTTTTTACAAATCCCGTGGGAACCTGAGATGAAAAGCATAAAGAAGAAGAAGAAATACTTTATTGCACACAAACATCAAAATATACATAATATATTTTGATGTGTGTGTGCAATATATTTTACTGTATAATTTGCTGTTTGTAAAAATAATCTAAATTAATATCATTAAGTTTAAATCTAACTGCACACTTTTCTTTATATAAAAAAAAAGTCGTTTGTTGATATATAATTTCACTATTATAATAATAATAATAATAAAGTTTTTTTATTAGAGGCATATAAACCCATATATCAGCTTTTATATACAAAGAAATCTATAATTAAATGTATACATTAAAACATACATCTAACTGAAATAGTTAATAAACTTATTTCAGATGTCATAGGATCTTATTTTATTTTTTGTTCCAGTCTCGATGAACAGACAGCCAATAGTCTGAAATAGGACTCGGCATACTCTCACAGACGACCCTAAGTATTCTATTGTTAGAGTTCCTAATCCTTTCCCAAAAGGATGCTACACGAGCTCTAACAATACAATAAAAGTCAGGCACTCCCGATTCGGCGAACATTGTCGAAGCGCTGCAACACCGCGGTAGGCCCATGAGTATTCGGAAAGCATCGTTGTATTGCACTCTTATGGCAGAAAATGACTGACGTAGAAGCACTGACAGTAGGCGTTAAATAAAGTTATTTTGACTACCTTGCTACATTTACCAAATCTACGTGCCAGCATGTTACACCGAATCGAAAGCGCCCTCCTTTCCCTTTCAATGTTGCTGTCATCCTTTAGATGTTCCGTGAGAACATGTCCAAGGTATTTGAATTTCTGTACAACCTGAACTGCTTTAAAATTTAAAATGATTCCTGGGGTCCTATCCGGACCTTTACACGCCTTGAAAATAAGCATTTCCGTTCTGTCAACGTTATACTTCAGTCCGTGTGCATTGGCATAATGCTCACAAACTGAAAGTAGCTTTCTGAGGCCTATAAATGACTTAAATTACTGACCAAACAAAGAACACCTTCTGAGCATCAGCTGTAGCAAGCTACCTCGCTGGTTTTCTAGAGATAGACGTCTCCACTGACGTAACATTAGATTACTTACTATGTTTGAAAAACTTATATTGAATCAGTTACTTAACTTTTTAATAAAAACAATTTATTGCATGCCAAGCAATTGGGATTTACACGGGGTCGCTCCTCCCAGGCTTCAAATATACATACATACTTACCAGACATGCACTTGGCGTCTTCTGTGATTTGTCAACAAGGCGTTTGATTGTGTTCAACATGAGACATTAATTACGAAATTACACCATTATGGAATTATTGATTCTATTTTTATGCTGCAAAAGAGGGCAGTTCGTGCAATATATAAAATGGGCCCAAGAGAGTCTTTAAGAAATAAAATTAAAAAAGCTAAAATTATGACGGTGTATAATCAATACATACTTGAAAATTTCATTTATGTGCATAAAAATATAACAAAATTTAAAAAGAAAGTGGACTGTAACAATATTATTATTAGAAGTAAAAATAAACTTGTAGTGCAGTTTACTAGCCTATATCTTTTTATAAAAAATTATCAGATGAAATCCTTGAGATGCCTCTCAATAAGTTAAAAGTTTATATAAAACGTAAGCTTATAGAAAAATCACGTTTTAATATTGAGGATTAGACGTGTGATAAAAAAGCTTGGGTATGAATTGCTCTAACTTCATTTCAGACATTAACTCGACTGTGAGATGGTGATAACAAAAATCTGGCTAAGTCTGTTGTGGGTTCATCTTCTAAATTCGTAATATGTTAGGATTTAGGTAAGGTTAGGTATTTTTTTCATGATGCTTATTTTTTATACGAAAAGATTTATTTAGAATACTGCCACCATTGAAGATAATGAAATTAAGCCGTCAGTTCGTATTATGTTTTCACTAACATTTAGTTCGTTATGTTAAATGCACAAGAATGCTGCAAAAGGCTCGAATTTCGTATTTCGTTTGAGCGAGGGACATATGCCTAGCAATGGGACAAGTCGATAATGATTCGTTAGAATCGAGACATAATTTACTATCGATTGAATTGATTTTTCAGCCATGAACGTAACTTTAAATTTCGAAGGAACGGCTTCCATAATTATTGTCGGTACATTTTTTACCCCACCGATAAGTCGAAATTAAAACTCACCGAAATGTATGCCCTATTGTCTAGGGTTTAAAATTTGAATTCACTTGATGGGAATCTGTTAACGCAGTTTTCCAATGCGTTAGCACTTCGTCTCGAGGGCCCGAGGTGTAAGGGCGGCAATTAAAATGCAACATCACTTTGATCCTACGAAGTGTTCTTGACACTAGGCTTAGTCGACTTTCATCCATTTTGAGCTAGTTATCTAGCCGAAAGTGGCTAACTACGAAAGCTGCCTAACTACGTACACGCACATACCGAAAATAATGTGCCATTTTCTGTGAGCTATGATTACCAGTGGCGTGCACTTCATACATGCACAAAAATTCTGCTTACCCTAAAACTTATGTACAACTCATAAATGCGAAGGATTTTTCCATTTCATGGCATATTCCTTCTTTATGCATTCGTTTCTGAATGCCTTTCCATCTTCCATTTTCCCCAGTGACTACCATATGAGTACCTTCAAATCAAGAGTGAATAGGCATCTTCGCTCCACCTTGCTGCATCATCGCTTACCATCAGGTGTAATTGCATTCAAGCGCTCGTCTATAAACATAAAAAAAAAAAATGCTTACCCTGGTCAAAACCACTGTGCACGCCACTAATTATTACCGTAAAACCTTTTTCATTTGAAAGGATAGAGGTAGGTACCATTTTGTTGGATAGATCTGCATTTGACGAGGACCTGATTCTTCTTTGGAGATACCTAAAAAAAAACAATGCCCCCAACACACGTTGGCGGCAGGTTTATAAGTTATTTGCTGTATGTTTTTGCAGAAACAATGCTGGAAAACGCTCACCCATGCGTAGACTCTTTGACACTTTCAATAAAAATATCTCAAACCTTGACATCTTTATACTGTCTGAAGGTAGCAACAAAAAAACTTTAGCTCTTCAAGCTAATTGAAATATTCATATTATTACCTAGTACTTAATCAATACTCATTATTATTATTGTCCCTTATTAGTTATTTAGTCACCTAATTTAAATGTTTCTCTTCTTTTATATCAAATAATTAGTTTTTATATTCCTTTGTTTTTTTTTCTTTTTAATTAGCACTAAGAGATTTTTGCATATGATTGAGAGCTAGTTTGAATTTTTAATTAATTACTTTACGTACCTACGGTTAAGATTATCTGTAATATTAAGTGTAACTTGTATCTTTACACCGTATCGCCCTACTGCTCTTTACAATATTATGTGGATAGTGTTGTGGATTACATATTAACCCACACTTTTTGTTTATATTTACGAGCTATTGTTTTAATATGTAGTTATTTTCTATCCCAAATAAATAAAACTAAAATAATCTATCTATCGTTAAAAATATATGCTTACCTTTTTAGGAGTAATTTCCTTTTTTTGTTGAAGATCGAAGTAATATTATAACTTATACAATGCATACGTTTTAATATCATAATTAGGTTTATACTAGATATTATAAGGCATACAATGCCACGTTGGCTTTATATTTTATAAATAAATAATCTTTTTTATTTCGTAACAAGAATAATTTCACTTGTTTTGGTTTTTGACTACAATAACATTGTAAGCTTTCGATTTTTTTTATAATAAAGTATTTTTTGTAAGATTGTATTATTTGTATTTACAAATAATCACTTAAACAAACGTCCAGCAAGTTTGTGTCTACAAAGTGTCGCGTGGTAGAGTAGAATCAATCATTTGGGCGCATTAAAAATTTCGTTCAATGCACTATCTTTGTATGGACTGTCGATTTTGTGTGATAAGTGAAATCAATAAATTCCAACGACTTTATTCGGTCATATTTATGCATTAGATTGGATCGTTTTTGACGATTGATTTTGATTCATAGAAATATTAATTCACCGATTGTTTTGCCTCGTGTTTTTGATTTACAGTCAGTTGGACGGGCCGATTGTCGCAGTAGGCAGCGACTCTGCTTTCCTCAGAAAGCAGCTCACAAACCTCGGACACACAGCCTTAGACTCATCTAAGGCTGTTTGTCCGAGGTTTGTGAGCTGAATCTGTCTAGTGTCTTGGTGTTTATCTGTATATTGAAAGTATTTATGTACCCATATGATTCTAAAAATATTCATTGGTCATGTTAGTACCCATAACACAAGCTACGATGTTGTATTATCATATTATATTTATTTATTTGACTAACAGTGTCTGCTTTGCACATTCCTTACTACAACATAAGTGAACATACTTCTAATGAGTTCTCGTGAGTTGAAAAGAAGGGGAAAGTCTATAGAAAAACTGTGCCATAAATAAGTCCAGGACATTGACACTGAATTCTATGGCCAGAACTACAAAGTGTGTCCCGTTCTAGACTCGAAACATCCCTAAATAAATGCCAATAAAGATCGCTATAAGCCACTTTTTCAATTGAATGACCCGTGAAGTACAAAGGAGAACTAATGCTCTACTAAGCATCAATGGGGATAGAATTTATCGTCCCATCCCCTCTTTACGAAGAAAATATTGGTCTTACGAAGTACCCAGACGTGGTTTGTGAATGCCGTCTTTTGCGGGTACTGGGGAGGCTGTAGTATGGTATAAGAAATAGGAGATGTGCGATAGGTAAATAAATAATAATAAATAAATATACTACGACAATACACACATCGCAATCTAGCCCCAAGTAAGCGTAGCTTGTGTTTATTGGTACTAAGATGACTGGTGAATATTGTTATGAGTAATATGCATAAATACTTATAATATACTAGCTGTTGCCCGCGACTTCGTCTGCGTTTGATATTGTTTTTAAAGTATTCAGTATCGCTAAGCCTTAAATGAGTATAGTAGTATATATATAACATGTGACTGTCAATTAATTAAAGACAAATAATTTGCGATAAAATAAAATTGCGACTATAATTAAAGATCTAAGCTATCCTATCTCTTAAGTTGGACCAGACTGCTCACGGTGTGTCAATTTAATTTAAAATCGGTTAAGTAGTTTAGGAGTCCATCGCGGACAAACATCGTGACAGGAGATTTATATATATTAAGATATAGAAACACCCAGATCTGTATAGTCAGGAATGAATGAATAAATATATTTTTATTGCACACCACAAAAAGTACATAGAACAAAAAGAAAAGTATAACACAACAACACAACAGTTTGGCGCTACATAGCGATTTCTTCCAGGCAACAATGGCGAAGATAAAACAGTTATAGAAAAAAGTTAGGAGTATAAAGCTTTAAGAAATTACATATCGCATCGTAAAGATTGTCCTTCTTTTCGCGGAGTATAGCAAATGAATGATAGCAAATGAAGGTTCATTGTACATCATGCCAATCAACCCATTATTGGCCCTTGACCTTGGGAATTATATTACTATTCTCATACCACAATGCTTGCTTGAAACCCCGCACTTAAGTGTATAGATAATTTCAAGCCAACGTAAGCGTCTCGCTGAGGTTGTCACGGTATGGAAGAACTCCTTAGTGAGTTAAAACATAACACTTTTTCATGGAGGTTTAGCTCATTTTAGACTTATTTTTTTACAAAATAACAATGTAATATAACACATACTTTAACTATAACAGACTCCTTTCCGTTAAATGTTCTCAAGACAGACCCGTGCCTTAGTAATTTATTACAATTTTGGTATAAAATAAAAATACAAAAAAAAAAACACAATAACGTAACAACACAGTTACACCTGTGCGCGTTCTATTTGGAAGTATTCACTCCGATCAGATTTTCCTAATGCGCCAAAATGAATGTAACTTAAATTAATTTGATGACCTATAAAAATGAATATTGTCAGGAAAAATGAATATTCTTTATACTCGTATTACGCTTTATTTAAATCTATATATATAAAAAAGAGAAAGTGTGTGGGTATGTTCCGTATAGGCTCCGAAACGGCTGGACCGATTTCAATTAAACTTTCAGGGAATCTCCGGATTGACCTGGCGAGTAATCCTGTAAAGTTTGGTGACGATCGGAGCACTCCTATTTTTGAACTGTCAAACTGTCAAATACAGCTTTTATTAAAAATTTAATGATGTAAGTTTATTGTTTAAATAAAATAAAGCAAAATCTAGCCCGGCGAAGCGGTCTGGGTACGCTAGTAAGTTAATAATAATTAATAAAGTCCCAGGAAATTTGGTTTACTCTCGTTCTATACCGCGAATGCTCTATACTTGCACCACTATTATAGGAAACTTTGGCATTGTAAACAGGACTCACTTTCCGCGGTATCTAAACGAGTCACGGTGAAAAAAAACAAGTCATCTCCGTTGTCAACTCCGCTATTTGTGGGAGAACTTGCCAAACTTCATGTAACCGCCATTATGCCGTATGAATGACGATAGTACTCAATGTTTTATGGGTTTTCTTAGATTGTTTGCGGCAATAAAAGAGGAAAATTGATAGAAGAACTTTAGGTTTCCTGTAATTTTTAACAACTATGACATTTATTTATATGAAAGAATAATGTATAAATTGCAATTAAAACTCGTATATTATTTTGTAATTATTAAGTATTATATAATGTTTTTACTAAATTAAGCTTACTTTTTATTTAGTTTACATAAGTTTTATGATCATTTGGTTAAATCTGTATAATTTCAAAGTTTTGATCCATAAAATATAGTATATTACGTTAATATATAATAAGCCAAAATATAAATAGCGTTTAACAACTTAGACAACAACAAAATAGATAACATAATATTTTATTTACTTTTTGTACTACAACTTACGCCTAAGAAACGCTGAAATCCGATGCCTAATGATGCGAGAGAAAAAAAACGTTTCACCAACTTTTAGATGATGACTATCGACGTTTGGCGCCATCGAAAGCCACGACACCGATCCTGTGCGCAATGTTTAGGAAACTCGTAAACGGATACTTGAAAAAATATAAATTAGTTTTTTTTAAATAACCACAAATTCATACGATACTAAAAATGAAAAATATGATAATAGAAACACAAAATACCACGCCTTGTAACAAGAATCATAAACAAGTTAGGTTACATGAGTTGTCTAGTGAAAATCGATTGATGATCGGTAAATGTATGCATAAGAATCTTCTTTTATTAGGCGTTACTTACTTACGCATTGCCTTGTACGTCGTATGTGAAAACGGCCATTAGTTTCTTTAGGCTAAGCGAATCTAACAACATAAAACAAAACAATAGAAAATATAATATAAATATGAAATAACAAAAGAAATATAATGCTTTAACGAATTTCTCGTGTAACACTAAAGCTTACAACCATTATGTGAAATTAGCAACTAGTTAATCGATAAAATTAGTAATACCATTCAGGCGTACACTGCAAATAACTCGTTAAGTCCGTCCTTCCGATTGGATCACCGCTTCTCCATCGATAACATCCTATGATGATCCCTTGTTGATTGTGTCCAAATAATTGGATTCCTCACGCGCCGATATTGTGCCAACCCTATTCACCTAATTTCATCCCCGGCCAGGCGAATAAAGCCCTTAAGCTGTACTCCTTAGGGTTGCCAAAACTTAGCAATTTTAGTTTTCGACCGGAATACCAGAAATAGTAGCGATATGGTTGGAGGATTAATCGAAATCGAGTTATGCGTGTAATCACATCACTGTTTGCAATGAAAGAGTTGCGAATGGTTGCCGGCCTATGAACTTATACTGGTAATTCCTTTTCCCCTGTCGGATAAATACCGGGTAAAGCCAAACAAGTTTACGGTGGGGACATACTGAAAAACTGCAACGCGAATCGTTTAAACAAATGAACCATTTTGAATTGCTATTGACCTCACCTTTGCATTAATGTCGATTGGGGCACCGAAATTTTGAGGGCGAGGAAACTATATTAGATGTATTATGTAAGAGGTTAATTAATATTTGAAATGCCTGGATATATTTTAGTCTTAACGAGTTTATTATCAGAGACAACTCGATTAATTCTAAAATTCAATTTTATATTATTTATTTTTGAAATAAGACGACGTGAGCATCACTAAATCAAACTTTTAAAATCTTTTAAAATACTGTAGTTGCTATTAGACAGGTAGACTATAAAGTATTTTTTAGACATCTTAATACATATAACATGCAGTGAGGTAACACCTAAAAACTTTACTTAGTCAGGACATCATAAATTAAACACAAGTGTGGCAATGTTAAATAAAACACGCGTGTTTAATATTTTGTATTATTATTAAATAAGATTGATCATTACAAGCAAGTGTGATAGTTAATTAAAAATATACTTAATTATCTAGTTTTTTATAAAAATAAATAAATAACACGCCTGCCTAACACTGTGCGAATTTTTACTTTTGCAAGCGATATATTTTATTTTTCGACAAAATTATAGTTACTGTCACCCGGGATAATGTGAGGAGTCTTTCGATACCTCATACATACAAATTTGTAGGGGTGATTAGAAGTTATTTTTGACTAAAGATACACACAAGCAAACTTACATAATATTAAATTTATATATACTCGAACCCTGGTAACATTAGGTACATATTGAAACGAAAAAAATTAAGAACCCCGACTTTCAATATATTGTACATTATTCAACTAGTCAAGCGGTTTCTTTGTAGCCCTTCATCCGTTTGAAAAATACAATGCTACAATTTGCAACCTGAAACTGTAAGTAATATATTATTTATTTTAGTCTAATTAAATTTTAAATAATTAATTTATACTAGTCACTAGGATATGAACTGTTATACAATTATTTAATTAATAGAGATATTTTAAAAACAAACAAACAATGCTACATAAACATACACATACACACATATAGACATGTCAAACTTAGTAAAACCCGTCGTTTCTGCGTTAGGGGTTAAAAAGAGTCAAACCGGGTGGTAGTAATTTTAAGACAATTATGGCATCTCATATAAATATGGCATAACGTTGCAATAGCTGCATTGTTATGTGCGTTTTAAGTAATTAAAATATAACTTGCTTCAACGGTGAAGGAAAACATCGTGAGGAAACCTGCATGCCTGAGAGTTCTACATAATGTCCTCAAAGGTGTGTGGAGTCTTCAAATCAACAATGGGCCAGCGTGGTAGACTACGGCCTTAACCCCTCCTCATTGTGGGAGGAGACCCGTGCTCTGTAGTGGGCCGGTAGTGGATTGATGTGATAAAGATGATGGTGATAATTTTCATGCTCGTTCACAGTTTTACTCAAGATGCCATAAAATTTAAAATAACTCCTCGTATATTAATTTTACTAAAAATTTAGGGGAGGCAGTGCTTTTGTACATGTATGAAGTGCATGCCACTTTTCATGCTTTTCATTTTTTCTATCCATCACATCGGCCTGGAAAACCTATCCAGCACACAGACCGTCTCTCTTATACTTATGTGTTTTTTAGGAGAGAGATATATATACAAAGAGAGAGATAAATAGATAGATGAATCCTTTATTACACACGAGTTCGTCAGAGAATGAGATACAATAAAGACAGACGGTCTCATAACAAGAGCGAGGCCAGATTTAAATTGGCTGAGAATGACGGTGATGTATACAATATATAAACTACAATTTTATACCCACGTAAAAGCTAGAGACCATTGACAAAATGCTTTAATGTTACAGGTCCACATAATGTAGATATCTCTGCCGTAAAGGCAACCAAATTTTGCTAAACCACCAAAGTTCCACGCAAACTTAGACTCTATTGTAATTGAGAAGAGTTCAAAATGGGAGGTGCAGAAACATATATAAGAATGTGGTCGTCAGTACAAAGAGCATGTTCGTCGGCAAACAGATTTGAGCTCGAAAAACTCGGTTAGCCCGAACTCGGGAGGGAATGGAGGAACGATGTTCTGCGTAAACTTATTACGAAAAACCGTTTTTACGTTGCTGTCGCCGTATTGACTCAAGATATATAAGCTTAGGGCTTTCTTGGCCCCAAATATAGATAAAAAACATAACGAAACAGAGTAATCAAAAAAATATTAAAAAAATCCTTTTTTTCAAGTAGGCCTAATGTAAGCACTTTTGAAACGTCAAGTCTGTCTGTGTGAAGAGACTCTTTCACCGGTTCGAAAGGCAGATTCTACCGGCAAGAAACTCAGCAGTTCTCTTTTCCAAGCTCTTTTCCAACATCAACAATTAACATTTTACATTTTAACATTCATTTTTCTATCTTGTGAGAGATGAAAGCGGAGCTGGATGCTTTCAAGCAACCTTGTCATTAAGAAATTCATCAATTGTATAGTAACCATTTATAATATTAGGCAATTATAGTTCTGTTCCGAAATATATGAGTATACAAATATGGCAGATACCTACGTTCGTACGTTTTATAATCTTTAAACTCAGTGTAATAATATTAAATATCGAATGCGGCGACCTTACCCTGAACATGCGGAATTTACCAGCAGCCCGTCGAGGCGTGTTAGCAAGCACTTGCCTACAAACATTTATTGTGTCTATCTTGAGAGCATTCATTAACCGCATCATATCACCAAATTATATTTCCTAGTTATTAGATACTGCAAAATACAGACAATAATACATAAATAAATATACTACGACAATACACACATCGCAATGTAGCCCTTATAGTAAGCGTTAGCTTGTGTTATGGGTACTAAGATTACTGATGAATAATATACATAAATACTTATTTATTTATTCATAAGACACACCAGCAATTAATTGTACGAATGTAGATTCATAAAAAAATTCAATTATGTGTTAGAAATACAAATTCTGTCTAGTGCCATTACAATAATCAATCATTATCGTTGTTATCTCCGGTCACATTATAAAAAAATAAAAACAAAAATAAGTATTTAACTTAAAACTATTAAAAATATTAATGTAAATATGAATTAAGCTTATAATATACGTATAAAAACCCAGACACTGAAAATTATTCATGTTCATCACACAAATATTTTCCAGTTGTGGGTATCGAACTCACGGCCTTGGACTTAGAAAGTAGGGTCTGCCCACTGCGCCACTGTGTTCCGGTAATGGGTTTATAAAGATGATAATCACGAAAGGTTACTTACCGTATACTGCCAAAGTTTTCATTTTAGGCGTCCTACTTTCCATTATTTTTTCTTTATTGCTTTATGCACATAATTCGCTCTACCTACCCAACATTATACCGTATATCCTATGTCTATGGTTTTAATTTTTTTTTCCATCTTCAAATTAATTGATTGCAAGAAAAAACTGCATTTATATAAAGATGTAAAAAATAAATTGTAGCCTTCTGCCATTAGGCGGGAGAGAAAAAATACTTCAGCATTACTCCTTCTATCTATTACAATAGAAAATAAAAATATCAAAGACTTAGTTTGGCCCTCCAAAGGAGCAATGCTGCCAGCATCTTAGGAAGTGTGCTTCGCTGCGGTGGTTTCGAAGACGTTTCAGATTTTATTTAGTTTTACACAGTTTATTTTAGGTTATATTTATAAAACAAATGTGGAAGTTAATAAAGAAATCACGTATTATTTTGTTGTTCTCAAAACAAAATATAAGCACATCTTTCAAAATCAATCATTAGCTTTACTAAAAGTATCTTGAAAGATGATTTTATACATATTCCTAAACATACTTCCTGCTTTCCGTTATATTTTGTTTACTGCTATAAGAACAGATTTCAGTTCGTTCTGATTTCTGTGGCTATAAGGTAACTATTAAGTTAATTAAGTCTATCAGAGGATGTTTTCCAGTAATAAATATTATCCCTTTATTTTTCCCTTCAGTTAAGTTCTCAAACTTGCAAAGTTTTAATCCTTAATCCTGTTTTAATTAAAAATGAAAGTAGAAAATAAATTTCGAAAAATTCTGAACCCTTCCCAAGCTGACATCCTGGTTGGTGTTTGCTCTCGTCTTACAGCCGGCAGCAAGATGTTTTCTATCAAAATTAGTTTGCACAAGAAATTGAAGCTTTTGCAAAATTCAAACAAATTGTTTATTTATTAAAAAAAAACACATAAAAAGGAACTAAGGAGTACAGATGAATTCGGTGATTTCCACACTAGGATTCTCTGTAGGAAATAACTTCCTTCAATTTCAATACAATTTCAATTTCAATTTCTTTATTTGCAGATTGAGTTACATAGGTGGTGCGTACAATAATATATTAGTGCTACAATCGCCATAGATTGGCATGCAAATTCGATTTCTTAAAAACTATGTCTTTACAATGCTCTTTTAATTAAATTCTTATCCAGTATTTAAATCAAATAATAATAATAATATACAACAAATCTATTAATAAAATATATGTCAAAGTTTTATAAAATGTCACATAAATATTCTTTAGTATCATAATATCGTTTTTTAAGAAAGAACTCCTTAATTTTACGCTTAAATGATAAAACATTCAGGTTTCTGTCCGCCAATGGCGCTGGTAGCTTATTATAAATAATAGGTGCCATATTAAAGATACTTTTACCGAAAAATTTTGTATAATGATGGGTATGACATAGTTTATTCTTTCTACGTTCATTGTTAGAATATCTAAATAGTTGATCATTAGTTTTAACGAATGATCAACTATTTAGATACGATATGATAGAACGAATGTACGCATCAAAAGTGCCACCTGTGGGCCTACTTGAATAAAGATATTTTTGACTTTGACTTTGACTTTGACTTCGAATACAAGCACCTCATAAATATATAAACATGGACACGTGAGTATTTTATACTTATCAAAGTTTGGTTTACATGAATCCTTCCAGGTAGAATAATAAAAAGGTAAATAATTAATTCTACTACAAGTTAGCCCTTGACTGCAATCTCACCTGGTGGTAAGAGATGATACATTTAGAGCAAGGTAGGCTATCTTGTTAGGAAGTATGAGTCTTATTGACGCACCTCTATCTTTTAGAAGTTATGGGCGTTCTAAGCCATTAAAATATCACTTGCTTCAATGATAAAGGAAAAATCCGTGACGAAACCTGCATGCCTGAGAGTTCTCCATAATGTTCTCAAAAGTATGCGGAGTCGACCAATCTGCACTGGGCCAGCGTGGTGAATTACGCTGTGGGCGGGCCAGTAATGGGTTGGTAAGAACTTAATAAAAACCTAAAATTAAGATGAAAAAAAAAACAATAATAAGTTTAGCATGTGAATTCTGCTGGAGCAGTAATGAAAATATCTTATAGAAGTTATAATAATGGAGAACAAAACGCAAATAATCTTTCTGATTTTTAAATCATTTTTATGTCAGTACAGGAAACGTCAGCTAAAGGTGGATAATGATTATACTACTAAACTGCGATGACAATAGTAAATGGTAGAGAGGAGACATACATTAGTTCCCATTACCGTTGCTATTCTACGCACGTCTACCTATCCTTTCACTCACTGCCGTGTACAAATTTCTCATGTCATGTACGCATCAAAGGTGCCATCTGTTGGGGGAACACCACCTGAATAAAGATATTTTTGACTTTATTCGATCGTGTATAAGCTAACTACGATTTGTATTCAATTGAAAGAGCGCCATCTAGTCACAATTCTGGAAAACAATATTATCATCGATAGATTATGTAAGCAATCTCACACTCGGCACTCAACAGTGATTTTTATTTTTGTTGGAATATTGGGAATCTACTATTTTACAACTTTCTTTACCACTACATACACTTATGACGCGACGGTGAGTGTTATCTAACTACGGCAGAAGTCTCCACCGAACCCGAATATTCCTGTATGATACAACGTACTGACTGATTCTTTTATTTCTATCATTCTCATCTTGTCTTATTATCTTATCATGACCAGTCGATATTGCAGTCAAGGGATAACCTGCAGTGAAAAAAAACATCCACACTACATAAACCTTGTTGTGTAAACGTTGTTTTTTTTCCTAACTTCATAGTGGTGCACAAATAAAGAGTTAAATAAATAAATAAATAAATAAAAGATAAATAAACCTAATGTATACCTAACCTTCTTAAATGATAAACAGTTATTACGTCCTGGAATTAGATCTTAACAAGTTCTGATGGAGTGATATTAAAGTTGCTAATCAAGTCGTCTACAAAGTTATTCGTGCCGTGAAACAATGTAACAGTTTCGCACTTAATAGAAATTTCAATTACACCAATAGTTTCGCAGAGGTTACAATGCTACCATATAACGTTTAGGGTGGAGAAAATTATGACAATTGCATCTAAGTCCACATATCAAAGCTTCCACGTATTCGCAAAACCAGTGGCGTGCACTGAGCTTCTTATCAGGGTATGCATACAATGGAAATATTGGCAAACACGCCAAAAATCCTCCGTTTTATATATCAATTTTAGGGTAGGCAGTGCATTTGTGAATGTATGAAGTGCACGCCACTTCGCAAAACAACTAAAGATATATACATATTGTGATCTTTCTAATTATTTTTTATGTATATAATTTCCCATTATCTTGAGCAATAAAGACGACGGTGATTAACTCTTACTCATATTTAAGTATGTATCGTATGTTTATAGTATATATTAGTTTATTATTTTTTATATATTTTATTATTATTAGTATTTTAATCTGGATAAGTATTAGTGTGTAATTGTTTGTAATAAACATACGGAGTTTATTATTTCCCTTGGTTTTCTTAATCCTAAGGTTGCCTGGAAGAGGTCGCTACTAAGCGATAAGGCCGCCTTTTCTATCCTACTTTTTAAGTTTCTTCTTGTTGTGTCCATTGTTTTTTTTTCTTTTTGGGGTCCATAAATGAAGTGTATAAATAACTAGTTCAAGTCAAGTCTACTCGACTTGACTTGATCCATTTATATTGTGTTAATTTTATAATTTTATATTTGTGTTTAAAATTATCAAGCTACGTATGGGTCTTATATGCCTTCGAATAAAGACTATTATTATTATATTATACACCGTATCGGAGAATCGTGGAGGGTTCAAACTCGTAGTATCTCTCTGCAATGAGACAGAGCGTCTGGGCCTAACAGCGGGTCAGAAGATGACAGAATGAGGATGTATTGTTCAAATATATTTAAAACTAAAGTTGCAAGCCAGGCACAAAAGGGTTTTCGTCTCTATAACTTTAGTTTATTACAAGACCACTTTATGTCATCTTCATCAACCCATTAACGTCCCACTGCATGGCACGGGTCTCCACTCAGAATCAGAAGGGTTTAGGCCGTAGTATATCACGCTGGCCAGTGGCGGGTTTGTAGACTTCACACGTATTTTGTAGGTTTCCTCACGATGTTTTCCTTCACCGTTTAAAGCAAGCGATACTCCGAAAAGTCAGTGGGAGTGTCGGTACTAGAACTCGATCGCCACGAAAGGAAAGCCGAAGCCTCGCCCACTAGGATATCACCGCTTCCCTCGCAATTTTTTGTCATCGCGTATAAGGAAATTCAGTAATAATTACTCTCGCGTATCGCGTCTTCGATCTTCCGCCAAGCAAACTTCTTTGACAAGCTATCCGTCATCAAGAAAAGCAATTATTACTTTCCACGCCACGTTGTTCGTAACATCATAATAAGGCATTTGATATGAAGATGTTTGCTTTGACGACGCTTTCAGAATAACTTAATGTTAACACAAATTGATAAAGTTTGGAGGTTGTAAGTAATAATTGGAACGGGAACTATATACCGCAGCTGATAGATGAACTTTGAACAATAGTTAGATTAAATTCAAATGTACAAAGTTTCAGAAAATTAACTATACTTATGTTAAAGCTAATTTCCCGAAACTTTGGGTACTGGTCATAAGTTTTCATAAATTATATCCAGCTAACTCATAATTATATAATTAGTCAAAGAAACACATTATTTTTTCTGGATTGTACGTGGCGGTTGGAAAGTCTATTTATTAATAGTTGGATTAAATTCAAATGTACAAATTTTCAGGAAATTAAGTGAAGCTAATTTCCCGAAACTTTGGGTCTTAAGTTTTCATACATTATTTTTAGCTAAAATCATAATAATATAATAAGTCATAGAAACACAACTCTTCTTTTCCGGATTGTATGTGTCGGTTGGCGAGCCTCAATATCAGGTAGGCTGAGCAAAGGTATCGTCGGGCAAAGAGCCTTATGTGAGGCTTACCTAAGCCACGGTAAATATTAGCGTATGAATGAATGAATGAATATACTTTTATGTACACCAAAGAGGTAGGATAAAGAGGAGGAGTAAAGTAGGATAAATATTAAGCAAGAGAGTACAATTTGGTGCCCTTATCGCAACATAGCGATTTCTTCCAGGCAACCAAGAAAAGACAAGAGGTAGGTGGAATCAATAAGATTTAAAAATTATTGAAATATATAAATTATATATTTATGCGTATGTATATAGCGTATGTATTTACTGTGCCGCAGATGACCTCAGAAGGCGATTGGAGTGACATCGTTTCAGACTGTCCGAATGTCTACGAGGCCGTGGTGTAGACCAAGGTCCGGATGATATCAGAAAGCGTACACCTCGTTATATACACTACCCTATCCACACGTAACGCCAAACACGTTGAGTCGAATCTATCATTATATTCCAGCGGTGGGTCGTTAAAATGATCAAAAGAAGAAGAGTATACAGTGGTAGTCATAGATATTATCTTTTCATATAACTGTGACTCGCTCATGCTGTCCTAATACTTAATCTCGCCAGAGATCGCTACTAAGCTATAAGTCCGCCTTTTGTACTCTACTTCTGTGTGTTTCTAGTCTTCTTTTATTTATCTTACTTTGTAGTTTTGTACAAATAGCGAGTATAAGAAAACAAATCTCTATGAAACAAACAAAAATAACGTGAAGGGTGCACATATTGTGTAATGCGGAATACCACATATTCAAAATACATTAGCCATAGTTGAGGGCGGGCACCCTCCACTTAGAGTCTATAATAATGCCTAATTGTTCCCTAAACAGACAGGAAGGGGGAATAACTTCATTAGTAAGATGTCTGGCTTCTGTTTGATGATGTTTGATGCGTACATTATACCAATTTGGAAAAGTTTTTTACGGAGTTCAGAGGGAGGAAATTTTACATCGTTATGAAACAACCTATTCAAGGTTATATAGCAGTTTTATTTTGATATTTAAATAACATAAAATGTAAGTGTAATAAACGTAAGTTTTTCTTTTTAGTATAACATATAATAGATACATAACCCTGGTACTTTTTATTATTGTTGTTGTAACTATTATCTTTCCCTGTACAATTGTTATCTCTTAAAGAGATATGTGTTTCCTCGACACACTTCCTGTACACGTTAAACTAAGTAAGTAAATAAATAAGTAAACTAACTTTAAAGGTCCTAATTTTAATACGAAGGTATAATATGTTTTGGTTAGAGAGCAAAATGGGCTTCAGAAAGTAAATACCTACCTACGTTTTAAACAATTGGTAAGAAAGAACGCCTGTTTTAATAAAATAGCAACATGTCACGCATTGGTTTCTTTGTTTGAAATCTTTATGCTCACATAAGAAACAAAGAAACAAAATGAAAACAGAAGAAGATAGTCTAAAAACAGAAGTCTTTAAAGGCTGTCTTTCCGCTAAAGCGATCTCTTCCAGCCAACCTTTGGCGAGAGGAATTATTGACGAAAATGTTTGGTGCAGTAGGTATTTAAATTCTGGTTTTCAATCCCTATCCCTATCCCTATCCCTACTAATATTATAAATGTGAATGTAAGTTTGTCTGTTACGCTTTCACGCAAAAACTACTTAATCGATCCTCATTAAACTTGTACACATGTACACTTATTCTTGGAAGTATTAGAAGTAATATAGAATACTTTTTATCCCGACATTAAGCTCGGTTCCTTTGGGAGAGGAGATGAAAGTGTTTGACGATTTTACACCGATACCGATAACCGATTTAAATAATTATTTTTATTAGTACATAGAGGTTATAATATGTGTTTAATTTTGCCCAAACTTTGTCTAGATCTGATGAGTGTGGTTGGATATAGAGGACAGAACTCCTCAGCGGACAGCAGCAAACCCCTCATTAAACCATAGCGATACTGAATACTATAATTTTTTTTAGAACTACAACTAAATAGAAAGCCACACCAAAAAACATAATCAAACGCATACGAAGTCGCGGGAAATAGCTAGTATCAATATAAATATAAGTGCGGCACGTTGCTATTTTATATGCTAGCAAAAAATGCGAGTCTTTTTCGACTGTTACTGGCCCGTTCCCGTACTATACCGAAGGTCGGAGGTTGAGAAGACCGGAGGAGGTTGGTCGCGCAGATTCAGCTTTCTTCTCATACTTACTTTAATAGCTTCTGCCCGCGACTTTTTCTGCGTGGACTTCTCAACTCGTTCGTTCGTGTTAATCTTTCCACGGGAACTATTTAGCACATAAATCTGTATGTTTTATATACATTATGACCTAGAATAACCTTGTCAGCCCTACGTTCTGAGATTGCCCCGGTTTAGTTGCAGAAGTTTAATTGTTAGTTAGGGTCGTGGCTTCCTATACGTAGTACACAATATGCAAGTTCGATTATTTTTTGATATCAAATATTGAATAATAATATTTAGAAAACAATAACAAAATGTACAAAATAAAGTCAAAGACTCATAAATCACGGGGCATATTCTTTTATTCCGGGGCCCTTTAGAAAAGCCCTCAACAAAGGAACAAATGTACCTTTGTTGATAAACAATAAAAAGGGTTGAAGTTCAAAGAAACGTTTAAGGCGTAATTTATTCGTAGGAAAAATGGACTGAACGAGTATTTCATATACTCCCTCGATTTCATTTTTAGTTTTATTTGTACACCACAAATAGAAAAAAAAGAATGGACACAACAAGAAGAAACTTCAAAAGTAGTATACAAAAGGCGGCCTTATCGCTTATTAGCGATCACTTCCAGGCAACCTTTGGAATAGGAAAACCAAGGGAAACCGATTGGTGGGGTGTATTATTGTTATATATACATACTAACGAACAATTACACACTAATAATTATCCAGATTACACACATAAAATACTAATAATAATAAATATAACAAAATATTAAACTAATATATACATACTTACATATTTAAATACGAGTAAGAGTTAATCACTGTCGTCTTTATTCCTCAAGATAATGGGCTTTGACAGAATGTTTGAATATGTGTAGTGACCTTGACTGTTGTTTTAGCGAGAGCCACCAATGTCATGGTTTGGAGTAATGGTGCATTTTTTTGTAGTTAAAATTGACGGACCACCTGGTGGTAAGTGGAAAACCATCGCCTATAAACAGTGAGCAGAACTTCGCAGGAAGGTACTACTAAGCTACCCTTATCCGTTGGATGTTTCCCTTTAACATTCGAGTTAAGTGATATTAAATTGCATAAGTTTAAAACGCACATAGCTTTGCAAGTTAAGAGCTGAGTGCTGGAGCTAAAATTCGGTCCCCATTAAAGTTTTTTTTATTCCACGACAAGTGAGCCCTTGACTGCAATCTCCCCTGGTTGTAAGTGATGGTTAGTTTGAAAGTCATAACCCTAATCGGTTTGTACGCGATGTCGAACCGGAACACTAAATCGCTTAGGTGCACGTCTTTGTCGGTAGAGTGGTAACTAGCCACGGCCAAAGCCTCCCACCAGACTAGACCAGAGTAAATTCAAATTACAAAATAACAAATTCCCGAATTGCCCCTGACGGAAATCGATCCCGGAACCTCCGATTTAAATTCACAGCGCTCACCGTTGCGCCAGCCGCCAGGGAGGCTATGTTCGATCACAGAATCAAGAACATACAGAACCCTCATTGTTATATCCTAATTATATAGCTCTCGTATTAGTGGTTTTATTACTTAAAACGCACAAAAGGTAAAGGTGCGTGCTGGAATTCGAACTCGGTCCCCCGTAAGTAAAGCCGACTGCCGAAGTCTAGTCTATCACCGCTTTACTAATAATAATAAATATACAACGACAATACACACATCGCCATCTAGCCCCAAAGTGAGCATAGCTTGTGTTATGGGTACTGAAGAATAATTATATGAATAATATACATAAATACTTAAAATATATATATAAACACCCAGACACTGAAAAACATTCATGTTCATCACACAAACATTGTCCAGCTGTGGGAATCGAACCCACGGCCTTGGCCCAGAAAGCAGGGTCGCTGCCCACTGCGCCAATCGGCCGTCAAATATCGTCTAAATAATGCTTACAATAGACTAACGAGGCAGGCTATACCATACCACCATATATTATAATATGTTGTATATATCTGCGGTCATACACTCCGATGTAGACCTCGTTTAACGCATCCACGTTAATGTAAATGAAAAATTGTATCCATTCGACTTTCTACCGTATTCCTACGACATAAGGTACAACAGAGGGTTGCATGTAGGAAGCGCTAGTTGCGATATGAAGGGTGAGAGGCGTCGCTGCGTGCATCTGTGCTCACAGGGTGTTGCTAATATGCGAGCTGCCGTGCTACCTACTGTTTGTTTGTAGGTAGATAAGCCAGACTACTGTATGTTATGGAAATTGAAATGAAGTTTTAGAATTAAACGCAGCTAGGAGATGGCACTTTGAAGTTGGAATAGTTGTGTAAATACCAAAGTCAAAGTCAAAGTCAAAAATATCTTTATTCAAGTAGGCCCACAGGTGGCACTTTTGATGCGTACATAAGAACCACACGGCAGCGAGATGATGGCGATAACCACATTCGTAAACTTAAAACTAAAGCTACGAGGGTTCCAAACGCGTCCTGGTCTAAGAAGAAGCCCACAACTTTTTTTTTTGTTATCACCATCTCACAATGTCATTTTAAATTATTAGAAGAGCAACCTGGTTAGAGCAATAATTTACACCCAAGCTTTTTTATCGTTTACGTAGTCCTTTATACTATAATAGGACTTTTCTATAAGCTTACGTTTAATACAAACTTTGAACTTCTTAAGAGACATCTCCAAGATGACAATTGTTTATTGTAGAATTGTATGCAATTTCCTTTAAACGAATTATGAATTTTATGTAACCTAGTATATTGCACTGTAAGTTTATTCTTACTTCTAATGTTTAAATTATTGCAGTCAAACCACTATACCATTTTGATGACCTTCCTGGCGCAACGGTGAGCGCTGTGAATTTAAGTAGGTGGTCCCGAGTTCGATTCCCGGCAGGACAAATTTGGGAATATATAATTTCTGAATTTTCTCAGGTCAGGTCTGGACCATCCTACCGACAAAGACGTGCCGCTAAGCGATTTAGTGTTCCGGTGCGATGTCGCGTAGAAACTTTGGTATGTTGAATGATTGTGATTATGGATATGAATAAATAGAAAAGTTCTATTATAGTATTAATTTTATTTTATCTTAGTCCACGTCAACGATAAATATGCTTGGATGTTAATTATTGCTCTAACCAGGTTGCTTCTTTAATTAGTTTTTAAAGGACAATGTGAGATGGTTATAACAAAAAAAAAAATAACAACCGGCTAAGTTTGTTGTGGGCTTCTTCTTAGACCAGGGCGCGTTTCGAACCCTCGTAGCTTTAGTTTTAAGTTGTCGAATTTATCTATCGCCATCAACTCACTCCTATGTCATATTATTTTACATGAAATGTACGCATCAAAAGTGCCATCTATGTGCTTATTGAATAAAGAATTATTTGACTTTGACTTTGACTTTGAATAGCATTCTACCGAACAGGCTAGCCCGCTACCAACTTAGACTGCATCATCAAATACCACCAGTAGAGATTGCAGTCAAGGGCTAACCTGTAGTAAAAAAAAAAGTTGTATTAGTCGATTCAAATAATCTATTTTATAATTTCAACTAGTGGTAAGATGTTTTGCAGTATGAGATGGTAGCTTAGCCCGCTACAACCTGTTTATGGTGTAGTCATATAATAACCGAATGATGTCCACTGCTGGACATAGGTCTCTTGTAAGGAGTTCCAAAAATCATGGTTCTAGGCCGCTTGTTTTCAGCTTCTCCCAGCGACTCGCTTGATTGAGAGTCTGCCAACGCTGTGTTTATCGGTGCAGACTCACCATTTATCCACCAACCAACCAACCATTTAACCTACCTAGTAGTTTTATTAAACTCATAAAGGTTTCTACGCGGCATCATAGCAAAATATTGAATCAATTGGCAACTGGTCTTTAGGGTGCTGACAAGCGACCTCCAGGTCAGACTTGAAAAAAATAAGAAATTATTAAAACCCAAATTCGTCTTGCCGAAGATGGAACCCAGGAGCTTCCAATAATAAGAGATTATCTCCCAATCATAATACCACAGCGCTCAGGATTGTGCCAGGGACGGACGTCCACAAATATTAAAATGTTATACTGTTCAAACAATAAATGGTGCAATCTCAAAAGAGAAAAGCACAAAGTAATGTATGATATTGTGAAGGCAATAGCGTGGAATAAAAGGAAATGAAGTCCGAAAACTTATAAAATCTTTCAAAGGATCGCTTGCAATGCTGCACGCTGGGAGACTGCATTCTTCGCGATTGTGTTGAAATGGTGTTTTCTAGAAGCATTTGTACTGATTCTTGCGTGTTTATGTTAAACTGCGATGTCATGTTGGAAAAAGAGGTCAGTATCAAAGACTCTGGTCTTCTATTTCTTATCTCTCGACATTTATATTTGTAATTCTTGACACAGAAACGGAAAAACTAAAACTTTACTGATTTCATCATACCAGTTAAACGTTTATTATCACAATACTATTTGTCTTGGTGGGAGGCTTCGGCCGTGGCTAATTACCACCCTGTCGCCAAAGACGTGCCGCTAAGCGATTAAGCGTTAAGGTACTACGTCGCGTAGAAACCTATTAGTTTAATATAACTGTCATACTCCCTAACAGGTTAGCCCGCTACCATCTTGGACCGCATCATCACTTATCAGGTAAGATTAGATTGCAGTCACGGGCCAACTTGTAAAGGAATAAAAAAAAAGGAGAACCAGGATTAATGGATGGGTTGGGGTTTAGACATCGCCCATTTCCTAACTCCGTCTGGATCTTAAAAATTTAACGTCTTACTGTAATTGGCCCGACTCGTGATTTGAACTCAGAACCTTGTGATCCATAGTTGAACAGACCAACAAGGCAGTGTAATTTCTCAGTGAATAAAAGTGAAGTCTCTCTTGAAGTATTTACGTGTATAACCATGTATTGCCAAGAGTACATAATCGAGATAAATACTGCTGAATTAATTAATTTTTCTGTAGAAAACCGTTTTTTGCTTCTTTTCCGACTTTTTTACGCAGTTTATGAGACTTATCTCTTACTTAAAGTCTATATGTAGAATGCCTTTTTTTTAAACAAAAACAAGCCCTTTTAAACTATCTATAATTATATACATCTGTTTGTTATCATATAATTTGTCAATATATTTGTTTTAAGTAATTAAAATATCCCATGCCTCAACGGTAAAGTAAAACATTGTGAGGAAACCTGCATGCCTGAGATTTCTCCATAATGTTCTCAAAGGCGTGTGGAGTCCACCAATCCGCACGGGGCTAGCGTGGTGGACAGCAGCCTTAACCTCTTTTCATTGTGGGAGGAGACCCGTGCCCTGTAGTGGGCCGGTAATGGGTCGATATGATGATAATGATGATAACGATTTCTGTTTGAAGTGAATTGAAGAAAGAATCATTATTATTAAACTCTTTATTTGTATACCACAACATTAACATATTTAAAATATAACAAAAACAGAAACATATCGAAAGAAGTAGTAATACAAAAGGCGGCCTTATCGCTTAATAGCGATCTCTGCCAGGCAAAATCATTCCCGGAGACCGATTCTAACGAGAAGAAGCGGGCAAGAAACGTATCAGTGGCTCGTTTTCAACATCATTTGAACAATATAATATTCTTTTTTCTATTATGTGTGAGATGAGAACGGACCTGCTTTCAAGCAACATAAAAAAAATTACAAAATCATCTATTTGTATACTAACCTCGATAACCTCGTATTAAATGTGTTTTTAACAAAATAGCTTCATAAATATAATTAATATTTGCAGTTGCAATAAGGCTCCAAAGCAAACAGTATGCATTCTAAAGTATCTACCTATCCAATTCATTACGCAGTGAAAATCATAAAATAATAATATAAATTTTGTTTTCGTCATTAACGGCCCCTGTTCACTGCCATCAATTAAAATTATTGTTTAAAATATACGTTAAGTACTGAAATTATTGCTCCTGCTGATTTATCTTAATGATTCACTTTTGATGCTGACATCATTTTAATATTACTTGT
Source organism: Pararge aegeria (assembly GCF_905163445.1). Lineage (NCBI taxonomy): Eukaryota > Metazoa > Arthropoda > Insecta > Lepidoptera > Nymphalidae > Pararge > Pararge aegeria. Next base: position 4,703,914 of record NC_053181.1, read on the forward strand.
AGAGGTAAAAATGTTTATGTCGTGTAAACTTTTTTACAAATTGCAAAATAAATCATTACAACGACACTACACACTTCGCAATAGTATACCCAGACACTAAAGAACATTAATGTACATTAAACAAACATATTCCAATTGTGGGAATCAAACCCACAGCCTTGGACTCAGAACGCAGGGTCGCTGCCTACTGTGCCGTTCCGACATCACGGTTATCAAATTTTCCTTTTACATGCTAACCTGCTACGATCTTGAACTACATCTATGTTCTGCAATATGGACGTTTTTAAAGCGTTGTTTTTTTGTATCCTATTTTGGAAAATATTTTCGTATTTGGAATTCTTTTGCGTTTTAGGAACAGGAAATAAGCAAGTACAAGTAATGGAGTATTGGAGTGGCAATCTTGCATCGGAAAAACAGATTTGATAGAAATGCCATGTGGAAAGATGACGTCCAACGTATCGTAAAGGGAACAGCTGGAAACAAAATCTTGGGCCATTCTTATGCCGTGTTGTCGTTGAGGTTAACTCAATAAAAATAACTTAGGTTGATAAACATTATTGGCCTTGATCCTATCGGTCGAGATGTGTTTATTTACAAGGTTTACTTAGCCATTTAGAGTTCGTAGTAGGTTGATGGACAGAGGATATCAAGCGATTTGCAAATAGCCATTGGACATCTGTATATTTTGAAATTATTATTCTGAGCCATACGATCATTTCTCGAGTGCAGAATGGGCAACAAAAAATATAGATTTCGCCCAGTGCTGAACCTTACTGGCTAAATATAATAGAGTTAAATACAATTTTTCTTAATTCTAATTTCTTATTACCTATTTATAATGTTTTCTTAACTAAGTAATATATTGCCCTTATTGTTCTTTTACTATCTTTTATTATAAAATTTATGTAAGGACCGCCAGCGGCGGTAAAAGTCTCCTCCATATTTTTCCATTTGCACCTGTCCCTCGCAAGAGTACTCCATGTCTTACCCGCAACTTTCGTGATGACGTCCTCCCATCTTTTCAATGGCCTATCGAGTCTTCTCTTCCAATCCATGGGATGCCAGTTGGTAACAATTTGTGTCCATCTACTATCTTTGAATGTGACCCGCCCATCTCCATTTAAGTTGTAGAATTAGCTTTATGGCGTCTCTTGCTTGACGTGTTAACTTACAAAGTCCATAATAATGTCGTCGCGCGGTTCTTAGTGGAGTTTGTTTGAACGCGCTACCGCGCTTTTACAGAGCCGCCGATTTGGTCCGTCTTTCACTTTAATTTTTATCCGTCACGTGACAAGTGTCACTTAACAAAACACCTCTGAAGCTACAGTAGATTTTAGTCTTGTAGTTTTTTTTAATAGATTGATGGACAGATGACATCGTGCGATCCGCAAACAGCCGTTGTATATCTGTCTTGTGACACTCTTATGGCGTTCATCGTATCATTCGTTGATTGTTTCTACAAAAGCACACAAATAACTTGCACTGTTAAACATTACTTTAGCAGTGGACATCTATTGGACGAGACGTGTCAATGTACAAGGTCCATTATATTAACCTAGGGGTGGCGCGGCTCTCAGTCGAGTTTGTTTGCACGCTCTAACAAGTTTATACAGAGCCGTTTGTGTTCGTCTGTCACTTTACGATACACCTCTGTATCTATAGTATTAAAATCATTAAACACACTTATATACTGTTAATTGAAGCTCTCTCATAGGTGTTTTGTGAGCATTGATTGATTTAATGTCTAAACTTTTATTTTACACAACAAAAAGTACAGAAAAAACAAAAAAAGTTACAACTCAGTGGGAACAAAAACAAATACGATTTCGAAGAGATAAATCAAATGGGTTCTCTCACACGCAGAAAATATTATTGTCAATAAAAAAAAAAAGTTTTTTACCAATTTGCAATTACTAAGCTCATTTATTATGTAAGCGGGTATTCATTTTTGGTTTAAAGGTCGCTGGTACTTATAAAACTGTGAAACCTGATAAAGGCACCAGCAACCAAATATTATTTATTTATTTATTTATTTCCAACTTACGACTAGTTTACAGGAATTTCCTAATGCACTAGCGTAGATACTGATGCCTACCTACACACTAAACTTTACAAGAGTAGCAAATGCACCACAAAGCAACCTTTGTGAGTTCAGTCAGAGTACAACAAAACAGATCCGTTCTCTCAGCTATGTCGTTTAGGGTGCGAATCGCGCGCGTCAGCGGCGCCTTGTTGAGCAAGTTGGTTCGTCCGCGCGGCAACGCCAGCAGGGGCGGCCTGCGCCTGCGCCACACGAACCGGTCCGGGGCACAGAGATTAATCTGACCTAAAACGTCCGCATTATGCAACTTCCCCCTAATTATTTTAAACATATACAATATAAGTGTTAGTTCCCTCCTAACTTTTAGCTCGTTATACCCTACCATACCCAGAACAAATAGTGTTGGGTACATTAAGGGATAGTATGGGTATACCCCATAAAGCCTCATGTACAGGTACCTAACGAATTTATTTTGCAATTTATTTTTAAATTTATTTTTGAAATTATGTTTTAAGATGTTTTGTTTATTTATAAATATCAAACGCAATGTTTTTTATATACTTAATCTAGAACTCTGCTTGCAAACTAATTTGGCCTAAATAAAGTTTATTATTTATTATTATTATTAATTAATTCTACAATTCTTCAAGTGTAAGTGACATTATCCAAATTATTGTCATGAAATGCTACATAAAAATTACTACATAAGTAATTTTAACTCAAATAGATCGCTGGAGATTTGCCTAGGAGAGCTTGTTAGGCCAACGACGGGCCTGATAATTATCACTAACAAATTTTAGTAGTAGAACTTTTAGTGACAGAGTTCGTCCGGGGAAGTACTATCACCGTGTTTATTTCTGCCGCTAAGCAGCAATGTTACAATGCTGTGTTGTTCTGAAGGGCGTGGTTGCCGGTGTAATTACAGGCACATCAGCAGTGGCGGGCATATAGGGTATGCACAGGGTATGCAGATGATACAAAATGAAGAAAATCTCCGGTAATACATACAAAACTTAAGGATAGGCATTGTAAGAGTTATGAAAAGCCTACCATTAAGTATTTATCACTCGTACTGGTTATTTTCTTCATTTTATATCAATCAATCATCAATTTCAATGCACGCTACTGATGCACAGGGTATGCAAATGATAATGAAGAAAATCTCCAGTGAGACATTTAAAAAAACTTAAGGATAGGCATTGTAAGAGTTATAAAAAGTCTACCCTTAAGTATTTATCACTCGTACTGGAGATTTTAACACCTACGCCTCAAGTTATTGGACACAGGACGGCATGTTGCAGTATGTGTTCCTTGCATGCCCTGCGAAGTGTTGCTCTGTTTATAGGCGAAGATTTCCACTTACCATCAGTTGGGACATCTGCTTGGTCCTTAAATTAAACTATGTGAAAAAAAATAAAAAAACACTTTCTTCGCATCGCAATTTATACCATAATTGCACTTTATACCATACTCTCAAAGACCCAAATTAAAGCTGCGTGCTGGTACCTTTAAAAGTTTTTAATAAAATTCATTTGGTTGATAGCGAGAACCATGCTGTAGTCATCGATGAATGCCGAAGTGCAATATCGATTCGCCAAAATTCTCCGACAGCACTTGCTTTTGCTTTTTCGGAAGGACACTTGCCGATAACCTCCTAAGGGGTTGCTACGGCGTCACCGGGGGAGTGGGGCGAGCGCGAAAGCTCGCCATGAGAAGAGCCCCAGGGCTCGACGACATCGGGGGGAGTATGGGAGACGTCGACCCGAGGGTGCCTCCTGCGAGGACTCGGACCTCGGCTCGGTTCGACGTTAATCTGACTGTTGGTGGACTTTTGGACTAATCATTGTTTAGTCCGAACGCCCCCGTGACCGTGGTAAGGATCCACGTCCGGATGACGTCAGAAATCGGGGCCCTCGTCTTCGCCGGCGAAGACGCTGTGAATGTTGCGTGTGTGTGTGTGGTTGGGACACGTTGTCGGTAGTTATTTTGTCGTCAGGGTCGTCAAGGACATGCTTCGGACGTCGCCGCTTTGGTTCGACGTCGGGGACGGGGGTATAAGTGGACGCCTCGACCACTAGGGGGTTGGGGTGTCGGACTGCATTTTCAAAGTAGGTCTTTGATAATGTTTTCATGTACTGGGCTATGGTGGGAAGATCGAGGTCTCGGTGGAGATCTACGTTGCGCATGTACCACGGACTGTCCGTGGTCATACGCATAAATTTGTTCTGCAGGACTTGAAAGCTCCTGTAGGAGCTGTGAGGGCGATGGGCGAATACGACGCTGGCGTATGTCATAATGGGACGTATGCACGTTTTATACAAGGTTACCTTGTGACGGAGGGATAATTTGCTTTTGCGGCAAATCATCGGATAGAGACGACCCATCACATACGCAGCCTTGTTGCGGGCCTTGCGAATGTGTGCGGTGAAGCTCATTCTATGATCGAACGTTACTCCCAGGTATTTGGCCTTGTCTTGCCAGGGTATGGGACGCCCGTAGAGGGTGACCTCTGCGGGGTTTACCGTGAAGCGGCCTCTCGGTTTGCCCGTGAAGAGCACCGCTGCGCTCTTCTCGGGGTTAACCTCGATCCTCCAGAGGCGGAACCACTTGCCCAGCAGGTGGAGCGCCTTTTGGAGTCGACTTGCAATGTTGCTCTTTTTGGGATCGGTCGCAAAGAGAGCGGTATCGTCGGCGAATTGGGCCAGTTTGACCGTCGCCGGTAGGTCGCGGGGAATGTCGCTCGTGAAGAGCGCGTATAGAAGTGGGGAGAGCGCGGAGCCCTGAGGGACTCCCGCTCGTATGGGTCTAGGGGAAGAGAGCGTACCGTCTAGACGATAGCGAAATGTGCGATCGGTGAGATACGCTCGCAGCAAACGAACGAGACTAGCTGGCACGCCCAGATGGTGCAGCTTGTACAACAAGCCGGCGTGCCAGACCCTGTCGAAGGCCTTGGCAATGTCTAAGAACACGGCCCCAGTGGGGCTCATGTGTCTGTATCGATTGAATCCTGCCAGTATGTGCTCCGTGAGGCGGTGCGCTTGGTGGACGCAAGAGTGCTTGGCTCGAAAGCCGAATTGCTCGTCGTTAAGGAGGTTTTTCTCCTCTACGACTGCCTTCAGTCTGTGTAATATTACCCTCTCATACACCTTTGCTAAGGTGTTGAGGAGGCTTATAGGGCGATAACTGGAGGGAAGGTCGCGGGGTTTGCCCGACTTGTGGATACCTATGACTGTTGCTTCCTTCCACTGGTTGGGGAAGTAGCAGTTTGCCAAGAATACATTAAAAATTACCACTAGTAGGTTGATAATTTGTCCTGGGAGTAACTTTAGGGTTTTATTGGTAATGCCGTCGGGGCCTGGGGCTTTCTTAGAGTGGAAACCCTTGATAATAGTATGAACTTCATCGCAGGTCGTCGGGGCGAGAGGTTCACCATCGGGAGGGGTCGAGAGGATTGTTGCGAGTTCGCTTTCGACTCGCAAGACGTGGGGCCTATCAATGGATACGGTGCTCGGAGAGCATTGGGATTCGAGGCAGTCAGCCATGCATTCAGCCTTATCGATATCTTCAAAGGCGGGCGGAAGGTCGGGGCGTGCTAACGGTGGGAGGGCGGGAGCGCGGGTCATTTTGAGAGCCTTCGCCAGTTTGTAGAACGCACTACGCGATGGCGAGAGCTCCCCCAAGAACCTGTCCCATTGTCCGTGTCGGAGTGCGGTAATGATAGACACTACCTTCCTCTGGGCTCTCCAGAGTTCTAACCGATTCTGTCGTGTCGGATATTTGTCATGCTCCCTATGGGCCCTATTCTTGTTTGTGATTAGCTCTCGCGCGTCCTCCGTGAGTACCATGCGGTAAAATCCGCACGGCATCTCGCGGGAGCATTCGCTCGTAGCGTCACAAACGTGGTTGGTCAGGTGCAGTGAGGCTGCCTGGGCTTGCTCTAATGTCTCTACGACGTCAGGAATTTTAGAGAGGTGCACAGAGTCCTTCGCTTCGAGTAGCCCGGAGAGCTTCTTGAAGTCGATGACTTTACGGGTCGGGAGGATCGCGGGGCCTACGGGGCCTAGCTGTAGTTTGACAGGTCTGTGATCCGAATATAGCTCGGATAGCACTTCCACAGAGTTCACCTGAAGGGTGATATTCTTGAGGAGCGCTATGTCGAGTATGTCCGGTCGGTCGATCGAACTATCCGACATCGGGAAGCGAGTCGGCGAGTCTGGGGCAACTACGATAAAGTTGAGGTCGGGTCGTCTGACAAGTATGTTAAGTTGTCGTCCGTGCGCGTTAGTGGAGCGGGACCAGTCGGTGTGCTTAGCGTTGAAGTCGCCAGCCAAAATGACAGAGTCACCTAAGGAGAGGAGAGCGAGTAAGTCACTCTCTAAAAAGGTTTTGTTCGGTGAGAGATAAACGGATGCTAGTATGATCGACGGATGGCCGGTCATACCCACCTGACATACGGAGGCTTCCATGTTGGTAAGCTGTGGAGGATCGAGAGGAGTGCAGTGAAGAGCCCTTCTGTAATAGATCGCGGTACCACCCAACCGGTTGGTGGTCCGATCATTTCTAATTAAGTTATAATTTCCAACTTTGGGATCGCTTCTACTAGGTTTTAAGAAGGTCTCTTGCACTAGGAAGATATCGATTTGTTGTGCACATATAAATTCACGGATTTGATGCATTTGATCGATAATGCCGTTTGCATTAAAGAAGCTGACTGCCAGGGAGTGTGGTTTTACCCTACCTTTATATGTACTACCCATTAACGGATTGCTTTTTGGATAGTCCCGATGGTTGTTAGGAGGCTAGAGTGCTCACGCATAGCCTGGTTGAGGGAGACCTTTGCCTTTGCAAAGAATACTTTTACCTCGTTCATGTCAACCGCAGACACGAGGTACTGGATGAAGTCCAGGGGGTCCATATCCGGAGATAGGTGCATGGGCGAGGGCGCTGAGGCCGGGTGGGCCGCTGCCGGTGCGGTGGCCTGAGGGGCTACCGGCACCGGTGCGGGGGCGGGGGCGGAGGCGCTAGGCGCTCCGTTAAGGGGCTTGGCCCATGCGCTGGTAGCGGGTACCGGCGCTGGGACGAAGCGTTGGGCGGGCTGTGCTGCGGGTCTCCGAGCCGGCGGCGGACCCCTGCGCCGTGTAAACTGCGGCGCCTTTGGGCATCCGCGATAATTCGCGGGGTGCCCTTGGGTGTAGCAGAGTACACAGCTCGGTGGTTCGTCGACGGTCGGGTCCCGTCGGGAGCAATCGGCGGTGCCGTGGTCGCCCAGGCACTTGACGCACCTAGGGCGGGCGAAACAATTCCTTGCGGAATGGCCGTACAGTTGGCATCGGTGGCACTGGCCGACCTTGCCTCTGTTATGGGGCTTCTCGATAGTGAGTCCTGAAAGGTGGCACACTTTTTCGAGATTGTAAATCTCTTTACCTTCGGGGGAAAGTTCTAATAAAACGAGAACCATCTCGTAGACATATTTCGTCCTGGTATTGTACATCCTATGTACCTCCAGGACAGGTAGATTTTGCGACAAAAGGTCGGCTTTTATTACCTCGGAGCTAATCTCCTTCGGTAATCCTTTAATGACGACGCGGAGAATGCGTTCGTCTCTTAGGGCGTAGGTATGAAAACCTATATTATGCTCTCTGAGCATTGAAGTTAGCCGACGGTGGTCGTCGGAGGATAGGCACTGTACTCTAATGCCTATAGCGGTGGATCGGGCACCGGTGAAGCCGATGCCGTTCGCTTCAAGAAGCGGGATGATTTTCATCCATGCGAGCTTGTCGCGGATGAAGTGAGGTGGGATTCTATCCCTGGGTTGGGGTTGCTCCTCCATAGGGGAGTCTTCGGGCTCGTCTTCGTCCGCAGGGGAAGCCTGGGACGCTGCGCGAGGCGCTGCGCGGGGCGCTTGGGACTGGGTCTTAGTTGGGCGGTCAGTTACCACTTTCTTTGGCGGGTTCGCCTTGGATTTGGAAGCCTTAAGCTTCCGCTTTTTAGCACCGACGACGGTGAAGCCGTCGTCGGTCTCGGATGATGCCGGGGAGGTAGATTCTTCGATCGCTATCGCAGGGATAGCGACCGGGTCGTCGGTAATCGGCTCTGCGGGAGCCGGGGATTGCGGGCTGTCCGTGAACACTCTAGGCCTAACAGTCCTAAAGCGGTTTAGGTAACCCGCGTTATTCTCCTGGAGGTCCTTTAAGAGGGCCTCCAGATTAAGGTCAGAGTCGGCGAGGGCCATGGCGGCCCCCGGGGTAGCGGTTGACCTCCCTGCCATGCAGGGAGGTGTGTGCCTAAAAAAAGGGTGTGGCCCTATGGGGCCTCGCCTTTAGGTGACGAGGGTGTTAGACTACGCTAATAATAACACGTGTACTTACAGGAATCCTAGACCCTAGAACTACACTGCACTACCACAACGCAGAAACGGACACTGATTTCCACTGACACTTTCACCTCGAGCAATCGGTTGCGAGACAGACATCCGTACGGGACGGATGCGCGAGTCGGAATGTCGACAGCACTTCATATCACACTCGCTTTTGAGAGCCTTTATCATACCTATATACTTACACACAGTGTGCATACAGTAAATCGTTAAGCGAATCCCCGATCCTAATTCTATTGACAGCCGATTGGCGCAGTGGGCAGCGACCCTGCTTTCTGAGTCCAAGGCCGTGGGTTCGATTCCCACAACTGGGAAATGTTTGTGTGATGAACATGAATGTTTTTCAGTGTCTGGGTGTTTATCAGTATATTACAAGTATTTACGTGTATCCATCAGCCATCTTAGTACCCATAACACAAGCTATGCTTACTTTGGGGCTAGATGGCGTTGTGTGTATTGTAGTATTATATATATTTGTATTTATTTATTTATTTAATATTCTAACCACTCGACCAGTGTGACAGTTATAAAATAAAGAATGCGTTTAGCTGTCAACATATAACTTTGTTTTTTTAATAATCTATACTTATAATAAAACTGTAACTGGAAGATTACTGTACATTTAATATATTTTGAAAATTTTGATCAGAGGATGCTTTAGGAAACTGAGTCCAAAACTGATTTTTATTTAATTTTTGTCTGTCTGTTTGTCTGTCTGTCTGTCTGTCTTCTGCACGGGCATCACGTGAAAACTACTGAACAGATTTAAATAAAATTTTATATGGTAGCTGATATTCCGGATCAACATATAGGACACTTTTTATTCCGATAAACAATAAGTTTTATCCGGAAGATAATTTTTTATCAATTTGACTTCATAGCTCCGTTAAATTTAAACCGTTTTAATAATTCTCTTTTTAGTTAAAAGCGAATACAATCAAGCATGTATTGTCTAACTTTAATGAAGATGTGATAAATATTGTCGGAGATAAAGTACATAATCTTCACTGAAAACAGAAACTCGCAAGGCATATGGGACAACGATCGAATGCATGCGTACCATCCTACTTATATTATAAATGCGTAAGTTTGTAAGGATAGATGTATGGATGGATGTATGTATGGATGGATGGATAGATGTATGGCTGGAAAGTATTAATTAAAGCTATGTATATAAACACGCTACGACCAATGGCTACTTTAATTTATTATTAATATTTTTTGAGAATTTTTGAGAAATATTGCCAGAACGGCAAAAAAAATCTTATTTGATAGATTCCGATGCGTGCGATGCGCCGAACGACGGAAGTGTGTAGTAAGTTTATCAGAATTCTCGGAATTGTTTCTTTAAAGTTCTTAAAAACGTAGAACGTAGAAGTTGACTCATCGCGGGGCCCGATAGTGTTGGTATAAAATTCAAAATTCATCCCTCGGAAGCATTCATCACCATTCATTCCTTACAACGTATCTCCCTACGTATACAGAGCTTAGTTTTACAAAACGTCTACAAAGCACGAAACCATCGATGCTCGAGTCTGACTCGTACATGGCTTTTTTTAAGCAAACTCAGTCCATTATTATTTTAAAAGTAGATATGTAGTCTAACACAAACAGAGCTACACTTCGCAGGGTTTGCGAAGAACACGGCCTACAAAGGGCAACCTGTTTCTATAAACCTGAGGCCTGATACTTAAGCGCCTTGAGCCTGAAATTTCACTGGAAACCACACCCTTCAGAGCGGAACAGAGTAATGCTGCTTGCTGGTAAAAATAATTAAGGCGGTAGTTCTTCCCCGGATGAACTCTGTCACTAAATAAATAACCAATTTAAATTAAAAAATAACCAAATAAAATTTGTAATAATGATAATAAAAATTTCTCATAGGCTACTGAATAGGAAATCATTTCGTTTAACTAAACACAAAAACAAAAGTTCCCCCATTAAACACAGAGTTCTGATAAAGTCAATCCTTGTTCTAGTAAAACAACGATCAAAACATTTCTCGTCTTCTAACTTTATATAAACTAAAACTTTAACATGGAAACAAAGAGAACGATCATCTGACGTAAAAGTCTTAACTACCTCTACGTAAGGAGTTTTAATTGGATTTAGTGTAAACAAAATTATGTTAAATTTTATTTATATTTTTATTCACTTTCAAAATATTAGAATCTTTGTTCTTCATCCTTTCATCCTTGCTTTATTCCACTTTGGCCATTTCTCCTAATTTTCTGGTACCAGGGCAATCTGCCCTGGGTTGTTGGTTGTTCGGGCCTCTATAAGGAGTTTCAAAATTCTGAATTAAAAATTCATTTATTTCAAGTAGGCCTAATAATTTCGTCACGCTTGTCCCTCACGTAGCCGTAGACTGTCCTCTACTTCTCTTATGTCCGGATAGTTGCAATTTAGATTTGTCAATTTCTCGGATATATGTCCGGAATACTTACACGGATTGCTCGTTTCGTAATTTATACATTTAGTTTATCCGTACTTTAGCAAACGAAATTGTAGTTTTCATCCACATTAAACGGGCGATTGTTCCCCATTTTGCTAGTGTGTGGCAGAATTAATATCGTATTACCAATCGTGGGTACAGTATATAAAGCATCGAGATGGTTATAGTCGGAAATACGGTCAGAGAACTGACCAGGGGGTTAACCTATAACCGTTGCTTAAATTAGGATTGTTTTAATATTGTTTATTTGCTTTGTTTGAGATGGTATGGGTTGTCATATAAATTTGCAATTTAAAATACCTGTCATAATGTTATTTATTATGAAAAATTATGACGGTTTAATCTTTAGCCAAAGATCGTTAATAATACAACGTTAATAATAATTTCTCCAGAATATCCTCGTAGCAATTTTCAGTTTCAGTCGGGACTTACCACTGACATGTTTGTACTGCAATTTGATACAGCCAGACAAGGGTTGGCAATTTTCCTTATTTATCGCCCTGAGGAAATTTATGAACGCCCCTTAAGCCTTGTTAGGACGGACTTCTCATGTGAGGCCGTGTGGAGTCAGGTTTTTTTCTATTAATTTAGAGGCAAAATTTATGCTTGTATACTCCGTTTTAAGCGGTCATAGCCTATTGGTTAGGTCCAGGAATCCTGTATGCCTGAGTATTCTCCATAATGTTCTGAAAGGCGTGTGAAGCCAACTAATGGATTGTTAAGATGATCGGATTACTCCGTATTTGTAGGTATAGTATAGTAGCTTTTTACCTAGATTTCCATGGCTTTAAACTCTGAAATTAACCTTATTGTTCTTGTAGGAATCTTGTCTGGAAGACATAGATTTCAGTTCGCGCTTATGGCAAGTTCTTAAAATGAGCGCAAACAAATAAATGAATCTATTAATAATTAGATATATATAATATGAGTTTTTTTTTTGTTTTTATTATTTCTCGGGTCTAATTTTGGTGATCGCTATACTAATTTCAACTGTACTGCTGATAGAGTAGCTACTTTGTACCGCGGACTATATATACTGAACTGTATTATTGTCATTTATGTATTTTATTTTATTCCACTACTACATGTAAGCACTAGTCTGCAATCTCATTTGGTGGTAAGTAATAATGCAGTCTAAGATGGTAGCGGGCTAGCCTGTTATGGAGTATGACAGTTATATTACACCCTAATCGGTATCTATGCGACATCGTACTGGAACGCTAAGTCGCTTACCACCCTGCCGAGAGAGACGTGCAGCGTCTTTGTCGGTAGGGTGGTAAGCCACGGCCGAAGCCTCAGCCCGAGATCAGACCAGAGAATATTCAGAAAATATAAATTCCCAAGCTGCCCCTCCCGGGAATCGAACCCAGAACCTCCAACTTACAACCATAGCGCTCACCGCTGCGCCAGGGAGGTCGTCAAGATATTAATATATTGTAGGTACAATAAAATAAAATCAAAGTGTCTTGAAGTAATTATCTCTACCTGAAATAGTAGTAAAGAAGGGACAGTACATATAAAGGAAGGGACAAAAAAGATACGAAAAAACTATGACAATATTATTATTATTTAAAGGATGTCTTAAAATTCGTCTATTGACCTATCCCGTAGCGCTGTAAATATTGGCACCGCATGACCTATTACTATCAAATGCAAAGCTAGCATTACCATTTTTATAGCGTCTGTGAATTATGCAGATTGTTCGTTGCAACAAGGAAACTTCACACTAAGGTTTTCATGTTTGAGAGATTTTTTTACATATAGTATTCTATGCAGTAAGTTTTGTTTCTTGCTTAACCCATACAGGGTTCGAAGTCCCTGTGTCAAGTCGCTTTAACCGATCTATTGTGATCGCCACTATCTACCTAAAAATACCGGTTGCCGTTCGAAACACCAACACTCTTGCGAAATATATAACCTACATCTTAATATCCAAACAAGCTGTCTCATTAAGCAACAAGCTACCGATTAAAAAAAAATAGTACCAGTGTGACAGTGTGACAGACAGACAGACTCGTCCGTGGAAGTACTGCTGCCATGCATATTTCTACCTCCAAATAGCATTGCTATGTTCCAGTCTTATGGGCGTGGTTACCATTGTAATTCCAGACACATGTGCCTTAACACCTACACCTTGTAATACTGAGAAACCATCGGAAGCAATAATCGTACAGTGCAGCACGCTGCCGCTATGCGGATTAAATTGTAAATATATGTATATATATAATGTTTACATATTACTACTCCAATAAATAAAGTATATCTTAGATGATTTAAACAACGTTCATTGATATAAGGGAACTAAAAACTTTTTTACCCTTAGAAATAATATTAAACAATAAAAACCAGTTCTGCGGTAATACGGAGAACACAGCGGAAGCAATAATCGTAAAGTGCGGCACGCTTCCGAGCTCCGGATAAAACTGTTTCGCAGTTTTATGTATTACTTTGTGCCGCACTGAAGAAGAAATAGTATCGTAACGAGTTTAATTACTGGTTAGAGTAACTTGCTTTTAAATCACACCGAAAGAGTATCTTAGGTGATATAAAACATTTATTTATTTATGGCCCCTAAAATTAATATTCTCCTTTAAAAGGTAATTGGTCTACAAGGCTCTGGTAGCACAGAGAATACAGCGGAAGCAATAATCGTAAAGTGCGGCACGCTTCTAAGCTTCGGATAAGACTGTATCACAGTTTTATGCAGCGCTTTGTAATCATTTGAGCTGCATCCAAGCGCTGCTTGAAATAATAAATAGTTGCGTTATAAGCTAAATCCCTAGCAACGCTCGAAAATTGTTACCGAATCAAAATAGTCTAGCGTTCTAAAGAAAAGGGAATTTGGTATCGAACCATACAGAGTCAGCCTCCTCGAAAGCCTTGGTTCGAAGTTGGTAAGTTAAATAGGTCTATGATCAAGATAGCGCATAGGTTGCTTTCTGGGCACGTTCCATCCAATAAATTTTCATTTTTAATGAGGAAATCGGATTCTCCAAATTGTGATGTATGTGGGGTAGTGGAAAATGTACACCATTTGTTGATCGAATGTGCCCGTAATGATCAAGGTAAAAGGACATTAAAAAGGGATTTAAAAATAAACCTTAGTGATATAGATGTGTTTCATACCATCTTGTCTTCCCCAACTTCTGAAGAAGCCAAAATGATATATGATTTTTATAGAAGTAGTTATTCTTAAGTTGTACAAGAATAGAATAAGGTACGATAGGGCTGACATATTTTTGTAAAATAAAAGCCCTTTAATCGATAAGAATAAAAAAAACAATTTACAACTTCCTAAGTGTGTAAAAGTCATAGTAACTTGTTCTAAAAAAATACCACACCAAATGATAAACAATATCATAGATGTTTAAAAAACATTCATTTATATAGAGCAAATAAAATCCATTTTCCTCTTTAAAAGAATATTTAACAATAAAAGCCAGTTCTCTGGTAACACAGAGAACACAGCGGAAGCAATAATCGTAAAGTGCAGCACGCTTCCGTGCTCCGGATCAGACTGTATCCCAGTTTTATGCAGCGCTTTGTAATCATTTGAGCTGCATCAAATCGCTGCTTTAAATAATAAATAGTTGCGTTATAAGCTAAATCGCTAGCAGCGCTCAAAAATTGTTAACGAATTAAAATAATCTATTTTTTACAACTTCCTAAGTGTGTAAAAGTCATAGTAACTTGTTCTAAAAAATTACCACACCAAATGATAAACAGTATCATACTCGTAGATGATTAAAAAACATTCATTTATATAAAGCAACTAAAATCCATTTTCCCCTTTAAAAGAATATTAAACAATAAAAGCCAGTTCCCTGGTAACACAGAGAACACAGCGGAAGCAATAATCGTAAAGTGCGGCACGCTTCCGCGCTCCGGATCAGACTGTATCGCAGTTTTATGCAGCGCTTTGTGAGCATTTGAGCTGCATCCAAGTGCCGCACTAAATAATAAATAGTGGCGTAATGAGTCGTATCCGTGCTTGTTTGTGAATTTGTAATGTGCTTTTAACTTTTCTTTTGCGCTGGCTTTGCTATGGTTTTACTTTTCCTTTTGGACTGAATGATACTGAATTTCTTTCGCTTGATAGTTGTCATTTTTTTAAATACCTGTTTCTTTTAACATTTTCTATTTATAAACCATAGTCTTATGAATATAGCTATTTACAAAAGTGGCAGTTATCTTCAGATGATTTTTAGTTTGTACCGTTTTACTCAAACTTCCAATGAGCAGTTTATGCAATCGCATAACATTGTATTCAGGACTGTAGTTAATAAATGCCCCACTATTTCTAGCTTAAAGGAGGGAGGGTTTTTGAGCTTTGACCCAATACGCTGATTCAATTCCATTTGTCTTGCACTTACGAGTACGTGCTCTCTAAAGTACGGGGTAGACATCAACATTTTTTTAAACCTGGGCTGTTACTGAAAACCTTACACCTAATGGCGTAATCCGGAAATCGAATATAAGTCTAGTGACCTGTACTCATACACACTAATCATCATACCAACTAGAAGTACTTAGTAATACAATTTTACCCACTTAATCTCATTTCTGTGTGCGTTTTCCTTGTAGAAGGATTGAGGAAAGACCCTAATCTGTTTCGGTGGCTTATCGAACTATCAACTAGCATATACCCACGACTTCTTTCGCGATCATGTTAAACAGTGTCACAAGACAGCAAGACAGCTATAATCATGATCTATAAAAGTAAGTAGTTCTATAAACAGTCAAACAGTTTGTTTGAACAGACTGACAAAAAGCCTACAGCCCAAAATATGTTTCCCTGTTATAGTACAAATATTGTTTTTGGCTTTTGGTCGAAAGTAAAGAGATACGTAATACACAGTTTTATGAATTCTGCCCGCAAAGGGGTAAAAGAAAGGCTAACGCATTTGCTGAATACTATAGTCTCATATCTCAAATTTAAGAGTCCTATCCTCATCTACTGGGATGAGCAGAAAAAGTCGGAAGCATGAAGTCTGTTGTGTTCTATGCAGACTTTGCAAAGAGGCAGCTGAGACGCCGCGCCGCTGCACTTAATCTGTTGCTGCCCCGCGTTGTTGCATAAACGCAGCACTATTTTGGGGAAGTATATAATACAACCAGAGAATGCTAAATTTCTTCCAGCAAGGAAAATGCTGCTGGTCCTGGTGACCAATGCTTGCTGGGTGATCTAAATGGCGGTGTCACAATAGATCGTTACCGTTCGACGTGACACCAGGGACCAGGCGAACCTGGGCAAAAAGCAGAAGAAGAAGAAGGAAGTAAGTCTGTCATAGGAATACTTTTTATTACTTTGTGTTCACACAATGGAACACACACACAGAAGAAAGTTAGAATAGAAAATGGGGAGTGCAAAGTGCGGTCTAGATAACCTTGACATTGGGAAAGAGGAAGGAGGTTTGATTGATAATGTTGTGGACGCGCAGTCCGTCAATCATACTGCGTATACAAGAATGACAATTATGATAGTGATAACCAAAAAAAACTTGGTTAAGTTTGTTGAAGGCTTTTGAAACCAGGGCGCATTTGGAGACCTCGTAGCTTTAGTCTTAAGTTTACGAATGTAGTTGTCGCCATCATTTCTCTACTATGTACAATATTTTATATGTAATGAACGCATCAAAAGTGCCAGTCTAAGGTATTTGAATAAAAATATATTTTACTTTGACATTGAATTAGCACCATTTTCTACCCAAAAAAAACTTGGACCTATCAAACTAACTTCTCCCAACAGTTGATTGAAAATGTCCCAAGGGGATACAATGTAAAAAAAAGCATTTATCAAAACTTGGACACTTTCCGTTACTTTAAGATATCAGCACTTTGTTTCAGACATGAAGTGTTTAACGCGACCATTAATCATAGCAAAGTTGGTATACCTTTTTTATGAGAGATCACTGAAATGTGTATCACGAAAATGTCCAAACTTTTCTCTTTTTGAGGATGCTTTGAAAGGTCAAATTCTTATTAAAGTAAGCTTAAACTACGGATTGTCATCATCATCCACAGCACATTCATGTCCCACTCTGGACATAGGCTTTCTATGTTTTTGATGACCTCCCTAGCGCAGCGGTGATTGCTGTGATTTTAAGTCGGAGGTTCAATCCCCGAAAATTTTGGAATTTACCATTTTAAAATTTTGTCTGGTCTGGTTTCGTGGGAGGCATCAAACGTATCACCCTACTGAAGAAGACGTGCCGCTTATTAATTTAACGTTCCGGTACGATGTCGCGTAGAAATTGATTAGGGGGTTAATCAATTAGGGGGGGATTAGGGGTATGGGTTTAATATAACTGCCATACTCTTAACAGGTTAGCCCGCTACCATCTTAGACTGCATTATCCCTTGCCAGCAGCAAAGATTGCAGTCAAGGGCTAACTTGTAGTGCAATATAAAATATAAAAAAAAACCGTCCACGCTGCTATTTGCTGTTCAAAGTTGTCATAAAAATACGCAATGACAACCATAACATCAATTGCGCTAATAATGTTTAGGATCAAATGGGGTGATGCATGTCAATAGCAACAATGTTATGTACTCATATTTAGCAACAATCCAAACACACATTCATATGCATATACACTTAAATTGCTATTTTGACAACAAAAAATTTATATCTAATGATATTATTTGTATGTTTTAATATGTATTCCTACGTACTTTGTACGTATTTCGTAAATTTATTTATACTTTGTATATGTGCACCACGTACGTATTTTCCGTACTAGGGTTTTCTACGCTATTGGTTGCCTGCACGGCTAGCATGGGCAGGAGAAGATTATCTCCCCGGGGAAAGGATAAAAAAATATCTTCTCCCACAGCTTTATCAACTCTCAGAGCATTGGCGCACAAGTGGAAATAATATCCAAATAATTTATGTGTAATTATAAACGGGGGTAAACTTCTCCTATTCCATGTTCCCGCGCTTTAGCAGGTTGACACATTAATTAAATCCCTTATCATGGGATATGATTGGGGGATATAATTTTTGTCTCCGGCCTGTGCTAGCCCTGCTGGAAGAGATCGCTATGTAGCGATAAGGCCGCCAAATGCCTACCCTGTTGTATTGGTATTTTAATCTTTATTCTGATTTTTTTTTATGTGCAATAAAAGTCTAGTCATTAACTCATTCGTTCATTCATTAACTCAACATTTCAAGTCATTACAAGTGAGTGTTGTCAATTTTCTGTACGTTACTTTTGAAAACTGAAACTACAAGTTATAATCATTTCTCTAAATCCAGTATGAGTGATATTGTTATGGGATTTCCAGTTCCTCTATTAAAATATCCGAATGCCTTGTATAGGTACCGAAATATTTTGTAGGTTGTTTTGAAGTTTACCTGGGATATAGACTAGGTGAGGTTAGAACATCAAAGATGCTTCTTTGATATGGAGATGAGCTAGTATGAGCACAGGTATAAGTCAGAGAGGAGGCTACAGATATCGTTGTCTGTTGCCAGAATACACTCTGAATTACTGATATTTGCATATCGTCTCCGAAAGGTGCAGAAGTCCTTTGTGGGGTTAGATATACGATTTAATAATATGTTAGGTAGGTAATTTTGGACCTACCGATGCATTCGTTTCAACTGTATGTAAATAATACTTTTACATTATTAACATATTATAATACATCGAGGTTACTAATTACTTAATTAACAAGTTAAGTAATTAGGATATCACTTGCTTCAACGGTATCTTGAATACATTGAATGAGTAGATAATAGTAAAATTGATTTTAGCTTAGTTTTATTATAGAAAATTAAGTTTCCTATGTAAGTGACTTAGGTCTTTTATGGGAATAAATGTCTTTAAACACAAACCTAATATACTAACAAATAGACCAAAGGGGTAGTTAAGCCTTATTACGCCTGGGTATTATGCACTTGGGATTTGTATTCAGACACGGATGTGAAGTAGTACTTGCCGAACTGCAAAGCTAAGCTCTTACAGCCTGATTAACTGCATAGCTTTTTTTTATCGCGAATAATTCTTACACCGTTCTTTTTAAAGGCCTAATAGTGCGTCAGTATAAATGTTTTTCACAAGAAAACGAACTTTGTATGAAAGGGGTTACTACTAGTTAGGTTTTAGTTGGTCAGTGTGGGAGGTCGAAACCTGGTTCTGGTGGGAGGCTTCGGCATTGACTAGTTAGCATCCTACCGGCAAAAACGGACCGCCAGGCGATTAAGTGTACCGGTACGTAGACGCGTAGGAACTGTTTAGGGGTACGGGTTTAAATTCAACTTTTATACTCCTAATTTGCTAGCCTACTTAGTGGCGTGCTTAGAGGAAATGCACAGGGTATGCAGATGATATAAAATGAAGAAAATCTCCAGTACGAGTTATAAATACTTGAGGGTAGGCTTTTTATAACTCTTACAATGCCTCTCCTTAAGTGATGATACAGTATTATTACTGTATCATCACTCACCCCCAGGTGAGATTTTAGTCAAGTCATTTAGTGGACAAAAAAAGTGCTTTACTTTAGAGAACCAAATTCAGCAGACACCTAACGTGCGTTGGCCTCGCGCGAGGCGTGCTAACAAATTGCCAAGCATTCTGCCTCGGATGTAGCTAGCTGTGTTTGGACATAGGCAATTACGAAATATTCAGTGTTAAAGTATATTCGTGGCAGTAAATTATTATTATCGGTTATTATTGCGTAAATTTTAGTGCATTATGAGACAGCTAATCGTTTTATCGCAATGTTTTATTGCTGCAGCTTTATGTTTAGATATTGGACAGTGAAATAATTATATCTGGTTACCTAATTTAATAAATATTGGATAGAAGCGGGCGTTACTTTGCGGAAATCCATGATATATTTATATTATGATAATTATTATTTAAATGTGAAAATGAAGCTTAATTTGCTATACTCCGGGAAAAGAAGGAGAACGCCTGCTTCTATCAAATATTTAAAAACGGTGAGCTTGAACGTGCAGGCTCGACTTTACATAAAATTAAGCTTAATTTTCATAACCTACTTTTTTGGTTAAATTTAAAAGTCCTCTAGTATCTATTAGAGCCAATATTTCAAGAACGTTTTTAATAAACGACGCTGAACTTCGGATTAGCTAAGCAGTGTTTTGTCACACTTCGAATAACAGCACCCTTTGAAATGTCAGAGCATAAAAAATCGTTGCGTAATTAATTAATCGTTACGCCACGTTTAACTATAAGGCCTATATTAAAGTCCCGGTCCTGAACATATTCCTGATTTTCTATACCTCCATCTAGAAAATAATCTGCACCCGAAATGTATTTTTGACGTAAGTTTTGACACCTACTGGGACTGTCAAATTTTACCTATAGGTTTCAATGGTTTAATATTATTTTTTAGCTCAGCCCTTGAATACAATCTCACCTTGTACTACCTGGTACTCACCTGGTCTCTAGTGGATGTAGCGGGCTAACCTGTTAGGGAGTATGGTATTCATACCACTAATCGTTTTCTACGCGTCATCGCACCAGAACACTCAATCGCTTAGCGAGTGCGAAGTCTGAGTGAACTTAATCGAGATGTATACGAACACTTTGTGACGTTAATTTTTGACACCGTTCATACGACTCGTCACCTATGAGGACACAAAATAATACTTTTTGTACAAAATCAAGTGATGTGTAAAAACTAGAAAAACTGTGAAAATGGAAATACTTATACTCTATAAGAGATCTCTAATAGAGACCGTAGGCAGTGGGAGAGTCTGAAGTCGGGATAAAGTATAACAATAGTAAAAAGGGACTTATGTTAAAACAATATAAATAAGATACTTAGATCAAAATTCATTTATTTCAAGTAGGCCCAAATTTTGTGTACCTATTAAAAATAAGAAACTTTGAAACGTCAAGTCAGTCGGTTTGGAATGAAGATACCACCTATAAGATCCGGCAAGAAACTCAGCAGATTGCTCTTTTTCAACATTTAGTTCATTAAACAGTTAACAATCTTTTAAATTTTCAACCTTGTGAGAGATGAGAACGGAGCCAGCTTTCAACAGCCTTGTCTTACCAAATTCATCAATCGTTAACCACGATTTATTAAATGTATTTTAACACATTATTTAAACTTATGCATTGGTAGGTTCAAAATTTACTTGGCAATTATATTATAAAAGCATATTATACTAAATCACACAAATGACTTCTGCACCTTTCGCAAACAATATGCAGATGTCACTAACTTATGTCCATTTCGAGTAAAGCGGTTTTTTATATCCACTTTTCGTTTATAAAGAGTATTGTTTGGTCTTACAAATACTGTATTCTAGGGACCGAAAAAGTATTCCGGTCCCTTTATCGCTAAAGTATATAAGAATATCGTTCGAAAGAAAAATGAAAACTACTACAAATTGCTCAACAATGCTATAATTATAGACACATTCTTGTTTCCGTACAGCAGAATACTAATTCGGTCGCAATTATCATGATTGTATTTATACATGATATAAAATTCGACGTAACGTAAATAGTTTCCGTGGTGTAGCGGTTATCACATCTGCCTAACACGCAGAAGGCCCCCGGTTCGATCCCGGGCGGAAACATACTTTTTGGGAATTATAGATTACACATTAATTAATTCAATGTAGTTTTTAGTGTAACGTGTTTGAAAAAACTTCTTTTTTTAAATGTATTATGCGCTTTTATTTTTGTGTTTTTTCTTTAACTAATATCGTCGTTTTTTGTTTGTAACCGAATCCTTTATTTTAACCCTCTTCAAACAGTTTCCAATTTGCAAATTAAGATTTTTCTTAGTTAATATAAATTTCATCTATAGTCGATAAGGCAGGAATGTTTGTTATTTTAATTTCCAACAACTATCTTTGGCCGATTTCTCTAATATTAAAAAAAACTTTAATGCTTAACCGATTAATTTTGCTATAACAAAAATAGTTGTTTAAGAAACACTACAAATGAACTAAACTAAAAGATAGAAATAGTTTGGTTTTTTATACTTACAATGTGTTTTAGTTGTTTTGAACTTTTTTTTTTTATCTTACAGCAAAACTTATGACTAAACTTGGAATGTTGCCTAGCTGTCTGCATTACCGCTCTGAACAGCCAGGCTGATTCTTTACGCAAAAAATAAGTCAGTCCTTCTTTCAGAAATGGTGATAGCTTCGTTTCCCAACTTAAACCTAAAGTAACGAGACCCTGCTTTCTGAGGCCAAGGCTGTGGGTTCGATTTCCACAACTGGAAAATGTTTGTGTGATGAAAATGAATGTTTTTCAGTCTGTGTGTTTAATTAATTAAAATGCACAGTAGTTATATAAGTCAGAGTGCTGGGATTCGAACTCGGCCCCCGAAACTGAAGTCGAGCCTCTACCCAATGCGCTATCTCCGGTTCTTTTTTTATCTTTTAAGTAATTCTAAATATTGTAATACGAATTTTTTATAAGATAAATTGTGAATCCTGGAAATTCTTGAGAAGCAAAAGCAACGAGTCAAAATACAAACAGTAACGTTACCTCGGCAACGTTTGACGTCGATTTACCGAGCGATATCAATTTACGGAACCCTTTGATGTGGCGGAGACAGGTCTAAAATAATTAATTTTAATTAACGCCAAATTGTAGATTCCATACTATCTAATAGCTCAAGTTTTGATTTAATTATGGTTTGACATTTCAGCGGAGGCTCTCTCAGCTCCTCAAATTTAGTTTATGTTGTAATATTTCCGATAATTAAAATAAAATACATCAATAGCTTATGACCGTCAAGTTCTGGACAAGAGGTGTCTCCCAACGAGAGGGTTTGCCTACATTGGCGTGCACTGGGTTTCTGACCAGGGTATAAATAAATAAAAATATAATATATTAAAAAGCCATCTATTTCTCATCACAAATACTAGCTGACCCGTGCAACTTCGTTGCACCAAATCGGTTACTACCGGAAAACACAAATAAAATGACATTTTCTAAAAATGAATTCTAGCTAGATCGATTTATCGCCCCCGAAACCCCCTGTATACTAAATTTCATGAAAATCGTTGGAGCCGGTTCCGAGATTCGAATTATATACGAGTATATACAAGAATTGCTCGATTAAAGATATAATATAAGGTATAAAATTTACATTGATTTTAAATTCTATTTTATACATAATATATAGATAAATCTTCTTGACCAGAATCAATGTTTATTATCGTACATTTACTTAGAGCATAAGTTTCGTGTTTTTCATTGCACTATTTTTTTTTTTACTTAATATCTTTATATTTTTACAGTTATATATAATTAATCATAATATATTATTTGTCATAACATCTTCTTTTTAGTTTGCTCATTTGTTTTTTTTTTTTCATAATGTAATTTAGGTATTCTTTATTGTAAAAATCCTGCTCAAAAACCACGTATATAAAATAAAAGGGTAGGCAGCGCATTAGTATATGTACACGCCACTGTTTGCCCATAATCACCAGGCTGGGCAGTCGGGTTAAGTTACTACGACGCTACTGTTCGTACACCGTTATATTATTTGCTCATCTATGTAAAGGACAGAACCTAAAAACAATGAAGAATACAACAGTGTGAGTAACTTGGTATCATTAAAATTTGCGCATTGTGTAAAGATTCACACTTCGGACTCCGATGGCGATAAACTTTGCTCTCTCTTTTCTACGAAAGGCACAATTAAATAAATAAAATATACTACGACAGTACACACATCGCCATCTAGCCCCAAAGTAATGTGGCTTGTGTTATGGTTACTAAGATGACTGATGAATATTTTTAACTTATAATCCCTATCCCTACTAATATTATAAATGTGAATGTAAGTTTGTTTGTTACGCTTTCAAGCTAAAACTACTTAACCGATCCTCATGAAACTTTGTACACATAGTCTTGGAAGTGTTAGAAGTAATATAGGATACTTTTTATCCCAACATTAAGCTCGGTTCCTTTGGGAGAGGAGATGAAAGTGTTTGACGATATCTTCGATAAATTATAACCGATTTAAATAATTATTTTTGTACTATAGAGATTATAATATGTGTTTAATTTTGCCCAAACTTTGTGAAGATCTGATGAATGTGGTTGGAGATAGAAGACAGAACTCCTCAGCGGACAGCAGCAAGCCCCTCATTTAAGGCATAGCTATACTGAATACTTTAAATTATTTTAGAACATAACTAATTAAATTGGATGCCAAATAAAAAAACAAAATTAAACGCAGACGAAGTCACGGGCAACAGCTAATATACATATAAATACCCAGACACTGAAAAACAAACGTACAACTTACCATGACAGGCTTGTACACTTTGGGATGCAAAGCTTGCAATTTCGTCGAAAATACTTTCATTTGATCTTCTTATTTAAGCTCATTAACTCCCAAATTGATTCTTCCGTCTTGCTCTCGCTCATTACTATAAATACTCGCGTTAATCCCAGATTAAAATATTTTAAACCATTTTCCCTAAGTGTCTTTGTCTAAGACAAGAACAATACTTCCTTTTACAATCCCATCGTTCGCATGTGCCGCCTTTATAATGATTTAGTATCAAGTAATCATAATATTGACATTTTTAACAAAAGGATAAATATTTTTAAAAATCTAATTATTAAGCACTATTCCACATAATCTTTAGGGAAATAATATATATATTATTATTTAAGTGTTTCTTTTTTGTTTCAACTTTAATTTTATCTTTACTTTCTGTTTAATTTAATTCCAAGTTGTGTACACATACTTTGGGTTGTAGCTTAGAACAAAACTTGTTATTACTTATATTTAGATCTACTTTTAGTTATTACCTGTTTTGTGTACCCAATAAACAATAAACAATCATGTTCATCACACAAACATTTTCCAGTTGTGGGAATCGAACCCACGGCCGTACACTCAGAAAGCAGGGTCGCTGCCCACTGCGCCAATCGTATACAGTATTATTGTGCATAATGCCAGGGGACCTAGGATAAATCCAGGATGGTAATGGATTGTTTACAAGAGTTTGAAATGAATTCTTTTAAAATCAGTCAAGAAGATATTTTTGAAATCGCATTAAAAATATATTTCCTTTGTCCATGCCATAATTTATTGTTGATTAAAACATTCTCTGTCTGTAACGCATAATATACATTTTATGAAAAGGAAAGCCATTACACAAATAATTCTTTTCAACAAAACCAACTAAAATAACAAGAGTTCAAATAATCATTGCGATATTTTAGGCATTCTATTGACAACTTTACCGCATCACATTAAAGTCGGAATTTCGTCGATGGGGGATTTAATAAACAGGGGTGGTACGAACGAGATAATGATGTAGGCGCAACATTAAGTGTTTTGCTTAACTGTCAGCTATATGGCTTCATAAAACATGGCAGCCCTTACTTTGTTTATGCGCTCATTCATTTTGGTTTTGTCTTCCGTACAACGGGTTGTACTTGATTTTTGTCGTGCCTTTTTGTACTTGTAAATTCAATATGAAAACAAACTCCCGACATGGCACTAATGGTTTTCAGCAAGTTTGTTTTACATCAGCCGTAACATCGTCAGCTAAAACTTTTTATGAATATTTTTCTCCTTTTAGTTTTTCATTTAGTTGAGGTTGAGTCGATATTAAGCAGACTTAAATTTAAGTGCTATTACTTGACGATTAAAAAGTGCTTATATTAAGCCTACCTGAAATAAATGAATGTTGAATTTTTGAATTTTGAATTTGAATTTTAAGCTGTATTATTATATTATTATTTAATTTTTACCTTCACAAAGTAATACTAAAAAGTATACTAAAGTATACTTATACTTTCTAAAGTATACTTATACAAATAACAATGATGCTATTTTATTATTTTAATTATTATATAGCTACCGTGTACCTATATAATTAACTAAATAACTGTAGCGTTTCAGTTTTTTTTTATTTACCTCGGAAACCGTCAGTGTATTGAATTGAAATTATCTCATGACTGAATTCAGAATGCAAGCTATATCTGTACCAAATTTTATAAACATCGTGGAGTGTTTGATTTTAACGTGCTATAACAAACAAACAAACAAACACTCATTTTCGCATTTGTAATAATTGTTATGTGTTCCTTCTTGTTATTTTGATAGTATTTGGGTAGTGCGTCTTAACCTAATTGAAGTCATAATATGACTTCAAAAAATGCTGTTATTACTGTAGTGATACTATATTATAGTATCACTACAGTAATAACAGCGTCAGACCATTCTTGACCTGTGTTATATTTAGGTTATCAAACTCGTTTTTGCACGGATACAACATAGCTTATTTATTTAATCCACGCTCTAGATATTTTTACGCACTTTCTATTTCCTATATTATCAATAACTAGATTACGTGTACTAAATTTCGCATGAAATGTCAGGTTTCCGTGGTGTAGCGGTTATCACATCTGCCTAACACGCAGAAGGCCCCCGGTTCGATCCCGGGCGGAAACAGATATTTTTATTAAACATAGTTTTTTTTTATATTATGTTTTTTTAAATGTTCTTCGACTCTTACAAAACATTATTTTTGTGTTTTATTTTTACTTACGACGGAATAAAGCGTAACTGTTTTATTCCGTCGAAAGTAAAAAATATGTGCAAGTGCACGTCTGTATGAGTGTAATAATTGTTTGTGTTGAATTACTCGTATGTTACCATTATCTTGGCATCACAATTTTTTACCGACTTTTGCAGAGCAGATAATATTTGAAATGCTTTACAGATTAGCCACTAAGGTTACACACAGGTGTTATACCAATTAAAGAAAGAAATAAATATTTTCTACATTTTATTTCAGGCGCTGATAAGTAATATGTAAAAATTAGGTACCTTCTTTGCTATCAAGAAAGGTACCTAACTTTGTAGATAATATATTTACATGTGATAACAGGTAATACAATAGAATGAAATAAATTAAAAACGTTACAGAAGTGAATTTTTTTTTGAAGAAGAAGTTGTGTGTTTTATTTTGCTTGTTATTTAGAGATACCTAGATTCTTATCATTGATAGTTACCAATAAAAGATATAAAGAAAAAAAATACACCAAAAAAAGCACTTTGAGTCAATAAATCTACAAATATAACTACACTCTATCACTTCATTATTGAAACAGACTAGTCCTGAAGGCATCCCAATCAATCGGGGCATTCGACCAAACGCGGTACATATCGATGTCCACATTAGTAAGACCCCTCTAACTCACACGCACCGTCCTTAGATTCTAATGCTGGTCGTTGGAGAACTGGCAGGTCATTGTTGGATGGCGGTCAATCACAATGTAATTGGTACAAGGAACAAGATACCCGTGAAATGACTGCCCCCTGACGAAGGTCTGATGCTCCGGGGCTTTGTATTTAGTCTAACACCCCGCTTGAGGGATACTTTTAACGAGTGCTTCGATTGAAATGCTCGGTTGGATAACTGTAGATATTTAAATCGAGCGAAGCTATTATGCTGAACATTATTCGTAAGGTTTTTTAAAAGACTAGTTTTCCTAGCTATCAGACTAGCTAGAAACGTAGATATAAAAAGGATAAGCTAATTACTAAGAGTATATTACCAAAGATTTAAAATAGTACACTTAGTAGTTACTAGCTGTTGCCCGCGACTTCGTCTGCGTTTGATTTTGTTTTTTCATGTGGCATTAAATTTTGATGCATTTCTAAAAAAAAAATCAAAGTCTTCAGTATCGCTAAGCCTTAAATGAGGGGTATGCTGCTGTCCGCTGAGGAGTTCTGTCCTCTATCTCCAAAACAAAAACACAAAGTTTCATGAGGGTCGGTTAAGTAGTTTTTGCGTGAAAGCGTAACAAACAAACTTGCATTGACATTTATAATATTGGATAGGGATAGAGATAGGGATTGTAGAAAAAGAAACACGTCATACACGAATAACATAAAATGCCAGAAACAGAAATATTTTTTTTATGATTGGTGGAATTATCGCTTTAATGCTCATCATAGATGAATATCCCAAAATTAATTAAAAAAAATGGGAATTAATGATTATGCAAATAAATAAAAATAACCTAAAATTTCCCGCTTGATTATAAAAAAAACAAGTACAATAACATTTTTCGAAATATTGATATGTTTGTTAAAAACTACTATCAGACGCGCGAAGTAGTCGTTAACGAAAACGTGTTTATACATTTGGTTTGTGGTTTGTTTACTGTGTATACTGATGTTTTTTCTCATTAGTAGGAGAGAATTTTAGTATCACAAATACTTTTTAATGTCATAATCTACTAATTGTTATAAAATTCATATTTACCTCTTAAGAGTGATTATATTTCCAGTTTGCTGTTAGATTTTAGCCAGAGTTCACGCAACAATGAAGGCAAAGTTACTAGCGTTGCTTTTGTGCTTTTACATAGTGATAAACTTCTCAGATTGTAAGAATAGGCATAAGCCGTGGGGTCGAAAATGGAGATTCAATTCGACAATTAATTCTTATCCACCCAGATACCCTCAATCTCAAACGGGGTTATCTGGAAGTAATGCCCCTTCGTATCCTTCATCCCCAACTGGTTTATCTGGATCCGGATCTTACCCTCAGCTATCAGGATATCCTTCATATCAAACAGGGCATTCGGGATTCGGAAGCAATGCGCCTTCGTACCCTACGTCTCCAACTGGATTTTCGGGAACAGGATCGAATTTACAACCATCAAGCTATCACAAATATCAAACAGGGCTGCCTGAATATGGAAGAAATTTTACGTCGTATCCTCATTCACCAACTGGATTATCTGGAACAGGATTTCACTCTCAACTGTCAAAGTATCCTACACAAACAGGGCTATCTGGATCTGGAAGTAATGCACCTACGTACCCTTCGTCACCAAGTGGATTATCTGGAACAGGATCTCATTTCCAACCATCGAAATATCCTTCACAATCAGGCCTGTCTGGATATGGAAGTAATATACCTAAATACCCATCATCTCCATCTGGATGGTCGGGAGCTGGATCTCACAATTTAAGCGCCTCATATTCACCATATTCATCTGGGTAGTACGAATGTCAATATTATAAACCAATAATCTAGTAATAAAAATAAACTAGGTATTAATTATAATCATTTGGCTGATCAGTTCAAACAACTAAAGTTGGCTAACGAATACCAAATAAAGACCCAACAAGTTAACATTTGTATAATTTTTTATATTAATGTGAAAAATCCTTACTTATAAATGTAAAAGTGTTTTAGTTGTTGTTTGCTAGTTTGTCCTTCCTTAACAAAGCAACCAATGAATTTGTTGGTTGGCATAGAGTTAGTTGAATGGATGGAGAGTAACAGAGAGTGTTATCCCAGCAAAGCAAACGTTTCCCACGTAAAAAACCGCCTCAACGCGGAAGAAGGACGCAAACAAATGCTAATGGTATAAACGTTTACTAAGTGCCATAAAATTATGATTTATGGCATTTAAAATGTATGTACTTGAATCTGAAAAACAACAAAATTTAAGGGGTTTGAGACTATAGCCCAACGCCGCAACTGACTGTCTCTATGAATCAGTTATCAAGCAAATACTAAATCAAAATATTGCTATATACAAATAAGTATAATTAGATAGGCGTAGGTAGAAAATTAGTTCCATTAATTTGTCTCTACACAAGCCGTCAATTTTGTAATTATAATTTAGTACCTAATTATTTTATTAGTCGCAGTTGGAAAATTTATGTAATCTATGTGTGATGTTGGGAAAACGTACCTACATTCTATACGTACATTTCTATATATATAATCCTCACCACAAA
Source organism: Pararge aegeria (assembly GCF_905163445.1). Classification (NCBI taxonomy): domain Eukaryota; kingdom Metazoa; phylum Arthropoda; class Insecta; order Lepidoptera; family Nymphalidae; genus Pararge; species Pararge aegeria. Next base: position 4,733,530 of record NC_053181.1, read on the forward strand.
TCCGACGAGCTATTTTTGTTTGAACACGCTAATCTCTTGGACTTACTTAAATACGATATATTTGAAAAATCTTTTTGCATATAGAAATGCCTCGAAATAGTGTAGAATTGGAAAATAATCAGTACTTGTTGTTGTTAAAAGCAGACGATATAGCGAGAACCTTTAGTTCATTAAAAATTCCCTCACACACTGACGTCTTACTAACAAACATATAATTGCCAATAAATAATATGTTTGCCTGAGTCGTATACAATTAAACAGAACCGCATATTTATATACCTTCAATAAACTTACTATACCAACTACTAAATAAAGCTGAAGAGTTTGTTTATTTGACCGCGATGATCTCAGGAACTTCTGGTCCGATTTGAAAAATCATTTCAGTGTTGGTTTATCGATTTGGCTATAGGCTAGATATCATTACACTAAGATCAATAGGAGCACAGCACCAATGAAAAAGGTTTCAAAATCGGCGGTTTTTTTCATTTAATAGCTTCCGCTGCGTGCGCTACGGAAACGGAAGTTTCGATAGAATTATGTATGACAAAGTTGTTTCCCTTTAAAAGTTATAAAAAAAGTTCGTGACAGCAGGTGCCCATATTTTCAGCCCTACGCCTGATCTCTTACCGGTCTTGTCGAATCTGCTGTCCCAGCGGACTATGAAAGTCAGGGAATAGAGAGTGTTTGCGAACATAATTGTACTCCATAACATCTCCCGCGTAGTTGGAAAATCTACCAGATGATTCACCACCGTCGCCTAAATTGGTCAACCCAAAACCTCCCATCGCCCCACCAACCTCGCCCATATAACCATATGAGCAGAATCTGCGGGCCCGGTACTTTCCTGTGGCCTGTTCCCGGGTCACCTTCTTGACTTCCTACAAGTTCTTTACTCTACATCCTTGTCCCTTAAAACTCTTTCTCCCCTTTTTGGGGCGGACGCTACTACGACATGAGGTATGCCAGCTTCCGCCACAGCCCCACTTTGCGCTTGCTTAACATATCTTCATGTCATTGTGGAGTGTCTCCTGAAGTCTCCTCTTATTATTCTCTCCAAAATGGGTCAGGGAAACTGTTTTCTTTGAAGTTACAGTCATGACTCGTCGTAGGTCGTGGTCGTTATCTGGATGTTGCGGCTCGCTTTTTCAATCCGTCGCCACTCTTCCCTAACTGTTGCCTTTCTTGCGCATACATGTTGAGGACCCTAGATTGTTGCCTTTACCTAGTCCGTCCATCTCTTGGGTGATCTACCGCGTGCCCTGGTAGCTGTCCGGGGAAACTGTCAGGTATCTGTAATAAAATAAATGATCACATGAAGCAAGGTGGTTTTAACAACAGCCGGGTTTAGTCATACTACTTTCTTTAATTATTCCTAACCTCCATTGAGCTAGCCTTCACGTGGCAGTTTGTTGTCTCAAACAACACCGCTTATTATTCCGGGCCCGCGGGCTTTGGCTTTAGCCAAACTACATACAACAATAAACTTTAGTAGCTCAGTTTAATGGTAAGATAATAGTAAAACTGTTTACCAAACTTTAATAAAACTTGAGAGGGTGCGTTTTATGATGAGACAAGATTTATTTCTAAACTACAGGATAAAAATAAAAGTAGATAGAGTTCCTTTTGTGGATGCAGGACTAGTCTAAAATTCAGTTTTAACAACATGTCAATAAGTCTGCTTTTTCATTAGCACATCACACTGCCATGTGTGTAAGATATTTTTATAAACAAATAACACCCATGTTGATTCTTAAAATCGCACGAATGACACCTGCCAATATATTTGTAGCAAAAGAGAAGTTCAGCGCATATTCCTAGCATATTAAGATTTTTTTTTCTTTTTTGTGCGAAGGTTACTATCGTCTTGATATAATAATTTGAAGTATCAATAGATACGTACTTTGTTTCGAACAATTAAAATATCACTTAAGGAAGGAAACATCGTGAGGGTTTCTGCATGCCTGAGAGTTTGTCATAATGTTTTCAAAGATGTTTAAGTCTTGTAATGTGCACTTCGCCAGCATTGTGGACTACGGTCTATACCTTTTTCATTCTGAGAGAAGACCCGTGCCCTGTCGTGGGCTGCTAATGGGTTTATTAAAATGATTTAGATAAAGTTAGGCGACAATCGACATAATTAATTTAGTTTTAAAAATTATTTTCTACTAGCCGCTGCCCGCGACTTCGTCTGCGTGGACTTCAGGATTGGGTCTAAAGTTCCTAAAGTAAGAAAGATTAAAAATTGAAAGATTATTAAAGTTCTGAGAAAGATTAGAAATTAAGATTAAAAATTGTTAACGCGAAGTACGCGTTAACAATTTTTAATCTTACCACGGGAACTATTTGAGAGATTGGTATAGAAAGTACATTTTTATTTTTTTTTTATTTTTATAGACGAGCGCTTGACTGAATTTACATGTACTTTTCCATAGCATACGCGGCTTAGTTCGTACACAATTTTCGATTTTCCCTCAGAAGCTACTTAAGGAATCGGGATAAAAGGTACGTTATTTACCTTGTCAAAGACTACATGCATGCCAAATTTCATCCAAATCCGTTCAGCCGTTTTTGCGTGATTGAGTAACAAACATCCGCATTTTTATATATAATATTTTCTACACTGAAGTACGATCGACGATACGATTTTACCTATTGTATGAAATACTCAGCAAAATGTAACTCTAGGAATGATAAATATAGAAGCCTTTTAATCATTATACTTACATAATGATTGTTGTACAAACTTAAACCATTTCTAGCACACAAAACTTGAAGCAACCATGAAAATAAACTTCTTAATAACTTATTACAGCGATTATTAAAGATATTGTTTTGAATCCTAACCGTTGGTGATAAAGTAGCTTTTCATGTGGAAAACTCATAGAATATAAGTGGTGAGAAAATGACATTTGTTACTTAAAACTGCATACATTTTCAAAGCAAAGGAAGTCCAAGTAAAGGGGTATTGTTTTATTAGTGTTATAAATGCTATCTTGGTTCTTGCATTGTCGTTGACATGAAATAGGTACCTCGAGCTAATATAAACTATAATTTTCATTAATGCGAGTGCTTTGTTGAAGAAGCATTAAATAAAAGATGTTTTACTGACAGTTCCAATGCCTGATTGATTTCTGAAGTCACATGTAGGTACGAGTACATCAGACTATTACTACGACTATAATTGATGACGTCCCTGGCGCAACGGTGATCGTTTTGAATTCAAGCATGAGTTCTAGGGTTCGATTCCCGGCATACGCAGTTTGGGAATTTATAATTTCTGGATTTTTTTTTGGTCTGGCCTAGTGAGAGGCTTTGGCCGAGGCTTACCCCCCTACAGCCAGACTTGCCCCTAAGCGTTCCGGTACGATGTCGCATGGAAACCGATTAGGGGTATGTCAACTCCCTAACAGGTTAGTCCGCTACCATCTTAGACTGCATCATAACTATCCACCAGCTGGGATTGCAGTCAAGGGCTAACTTGTAGAGGAATGATTAAAAAAATACAGTAAATGAATTTTACATAACTACCTTCTATTGACCTTCTATTCAGGTATGACGAAATAATATATATTGTATATACTTTCATATGTAAATTGTTTTCATCACACCTAAAAGAGTTTAGACATACAAATAAATCAATAGATTAAATAAAATTTTATTTTATGTCAATATCAGCTTTTTATTCGTTGTGTGGAAAATAATTGCAAATGATTTGGCGATAAAAAAATGTGCTATAAGTGGGGACATCCAACGCCCTTACAGTAACACAGAAGCGCATTGCACTATATGTAGTTAGAGCTACTTAAAAGCGCAATTCAATGGCGAAGGAGGTTTTAAGACGTTTAACTTGTAAGGATATGAACATTTCGGCGAAGAACAATATTGAGCCACTTCGATCACACGAGTATCTCAGTCGAAACTGAGATACTCGTGTGATCGAATATGTGCAATACAAACATTTTTTTTTAAATATAGCTTCGCCTGTAGCTTGTTCTCTGTTGACGGGCACAGATACTGCGGCAATATTTCTTTATTTCACGGCTATCAGAAATTCATTCGTTTATTTAAGACAATAATTTACTGGCAACTGATGGTAAAAACACAAATGTTTCTAAGTATCCTTGCCTTTTATCCAAACACAGTTTTAAAACTTAGTAATAATTGACGGAACAAGAAGTTGGCCCACGTTGTAACTGATAAATCGCTTTAAAACAGAGCAACACTTCGCTTGCTAAGCTTAAGATTCGGTGGACCGTCGCGCCGGGAGAATTAGAGGTGACAAAACGATAACACAGGCGAAACTACCTAGTCTACAGTACCGACGCAATGTTGCCCCTTTATCGGTTTTTTACCGGATATACTTCGGTGAGTGTGCTCAAGAACTTCACAATCTTGTTCCTCCTTCTCCTTTCCACCTCAGAACAGCGAGAAACCGTGAGCGGTGCCATCCTTATGCGGTTGAAATTCCATTAACATGCACAAAACATTTTTATTCACGTTTCTGATACGTATCGCTAGGATGTGGAACGCCCCTCTGGTAGCTGTGCTTCCTTTCGCGTATAATTTGATTACCTAAAATCAAGAGTGAATAGGCTTTTTTAGGCAAGCGTGCTCCAGCCTAGACCTCATCTTTCTAACGGGCATGATTGTCGTCAAAAGCTGGCCTATCGTTCAGAAAAAAAAAGCGAGGAACGCGTTCTGCAAATTGTCCATCAATATGAGGATGCCTGTACACCGGCTGTTCAACGACAGAAATAAGCATGGCAGTAGAACTTTCTCGGATGAGTTCTATCACATAAAGCTACTACTAGTACTAAAAGCTTTCGCATTTCGCAGCCTACGGATATCGAAGATCCAGCACAAGGTATATAATGAACGTGCTTACCTGCTAAATCACTGAAACATGGAATAGGAGAAGTTTACCCCCGTTTATTAATACACATATGTTATATGGATATTATTTCCACTTGTGCGCCAGTGCTCTGAGAGTTGATAAAGCTGTGGGAGAAGATACATTTATATCCTTTCCCCGGGGATATAATTGTCTCCTGCCCATGCATGCCGTGCTGAGGGTAGATTTTTAATCATATATAGTATATAAGTTATATATTTATAGACAAACAAGCGGACCCCAGTGCCATCTGTCGGGCTGATTTGTGAACCTAAACCATCCAGGGTGCCACCCAAACGCATACCAAAAAATTCATTCAAATCGGTCCAGCCGTTGAGGAGGATTTCAGTGACACACACGCACACAAGAAATATGTATATAAAGATAAAATACACACATCGCCATCTTGCCCCAAGGTAAGCGTAGCTTGTGCTATGGGTACAAAGATGACTGATGAATATTTTTATAAATTATATACATAAATACTTATAATATACAGATTAACACCCAGGCACTGAAAAATTGAAAAATTCATGTTCATCACACGAAAATGTTCCATTTGTGGGAATGGAAAGCAGGGTCGCAGCCCACTACGCCAGTCGGCTGTCCCGGCATATGATATCCCTGTAAGTGAATATGTAAAATTATTCTTTAAGAGAAATAAATGATTCTTTAAGCAGAAAGCTATCATACAAATTCCGGTAATAACTCCGTTTAAATATCAATAGATCATCGAATAACATGCATTAGTCCGCGGCTCTGTTCGGCAAATTTCGGTCTAATGGTTCATTACGGTGCTAATTTACTGAGCCGTTATGGCTGCCTCTTAATTTATAGTTATGTGTGCCGATGCCGTAGGCCCGTAAATTGATGTTACGCTGGGTAATGTACGATCCGTACTATTCAATGAAAATATTGAGAGAAGGACAGGGTAACGTACAAAGAGAACTGTACCTGGAGGCTTACTGAGCAGTTTCATTTTCAAGTGACAGTTTCAAATGACATATATTGACGTCTAATAAGGAATGTACTAAATACTCCTTACGTCCGTTTTCTATACAAGTTACAGTATAACAAAGTAGGCATGCTTAGTATACTTACAAAGTAGGCATGTTTATGTATTATGGTATACCAATTTGTTCTTATATATAGGTACATTATACACAAAACTACGAGATTAGTGTATTTGTGATCACGCTGTAGTAGATTTTGGAAATAAGATGTTCTCCGAATCTGAATTTACATGTGATTAGAAAGAAGACCTGTATACCTTGCATTCGAGAACTTTTTTATTTTTTTTATTTCACTACAAGTTAGCTTTGCACACCTGGTCGTCGTTGTCGTTGGGGTGGTAACTAGCCATGGCCGAAGCCTCTTACCAGACCAGACCAGATAAAATTTAGAAATATTAATTTCCCGAATTGCCTGCTGGGAATCGAATGCGGGGCCTCCCACTTAAATTCACAGCGCTCACCGTTCCGCCAGGGAGATCGTCAAAACTTATTATTACAGAACTTCTATTCAAATAATATCTAGGTCCGTACGTTTCGAGTTACCACGATAGTTCGGGAAGTACTAGTTATTACAGAATTTCTACTTATTTAATATCTAGGTACCTATGTTCCAAGTAAGAACGACAATGACCGCTAGTGGGGCTTTTTAAAATAAATCAGTATACCTACTAATTTTATAAATAAGGTGTTGTTATAATTTGCATGCCATAGAATGGCAGATTGTAGCACGGAACTTGTTATATTTTATTAAAGGATCAAATTTGTTAACCTGCAATCACACAAATAAAGATTTGAATTTGAATTTACTGATCCGCGAACTGTGAGAATAAAAAAAAACTATTTACATATCTTTTTAACTTAAAAAGGTATTTTAATGCTTTTATTATAAATCAGCTTTCTTCATTTCCTATCTGAAGTCGGTTATAATTCAAAATCGAAGGATTCTTCTATGGGATACCCTTTAATTGACTTTAGCTAAAACATCGAACTGTCTGAATAGAATGAAATTAACTTTTTAATTAACCTAAATCCCGTTTTTCCATTAAGGGATCGATAAGAGAATTTAAGACACTAAAGGTGTATATCTAAAAGACGAACGAACGGACTGTGCGTTTTAAGCGGTTTAATTAAAAGTGGTTTGGACTTTGAAAAATAATTGGGTAAGTATTTTCATACAGCGGTGATAGCCTAGTGGTTAAGGCATCTGCTTTCCTTTCGTGGAGACCGTGTTCGAGCCCCGGCACGCACCAATGACTTTTCGTTCTTCTTCTTTTTTCTCTGGGCTTGTCTCCGTACTTGGTCGGCCGGAACCTTCCGTTGTACGTAGTGCCACTGGTACGGCTCCCCACTGGGTCACTCCAGCCAGCCGAGCTCACTCCAGAAGCTTAGCAGGCCGCCCAGGTCGCCAAGTGCTTCAGGGAGAGATGCTGGGGAGCCAAGGTATGCTGCGCGTTGTTCTGCTACTCCTCTACACCGGAGCAATACGTGAGTCGATGTTTCATCTGCCTCCATGCATGCTCTGCACAGAGGACTGTCGGTTATACCTAAAATGAAAAGGTGTTTGTTTAGTTGGCAATGCCCTGTTATCATGCTTACTACAGTCCTAAGTTTGCTTCGATTTATTTTTAGCAGTTTGGTTGTTAGTTGTGTGTAAGGGTTTCCTTTGTATGTTTACACTCATTTTCGTTTGAGCTCTGAGTGTAAGGATTGCGTCTGTTAATGTATGACTTTTCGGAGTTATGTGCGTTTTTTATTAAAGCAATTTAAATATCACTTGGTTTAAACGGTGTAGGGAACCATCGTGAGGGAATCTGCATGCCTGAGAGTTCTTGAGATGTATGTGGGCAAATAAAACGACCGTCAGTTACGAAGACCGGTGTATTACTGAGTATAGGTATAACTTATGAGTAATGAGATACACATCATTCCTCCACACTTAATTTTTGAAACCTGGTAACAAAAACAACATCTTTAATTAACTTACAATAATTATAAAAAGGTAAGTAACTAAGTAAATTACATATTAACGAGCATCAAAAATATTTCCGGTAGTCAATTTTATTTCTAGATCGTTTTTGACGTGAGAGTGTGGGCGACGGGGCCTGTGGCGCGATGGCCACATTTTCAACTTGAGGAGAGTGGTCACATTCTGAGGCTGACGTCATTGGCGGTAACGTTACTGCCACACTCGTGGCGTCAGTGCACCCTCGCTCACTCTCTCCGTCCTCACAGTCACCCCATTCTTCCCTATCACCCCCATCCGACGCACTTATGTCATCGGGCACCGTTGTTCCTTGAGCTTCATCAGTTCCTATCTTGCCCGCCCGCTCCTCAATGGGCTGGGTATTTGCGGGCAACAAGCGCTGGTCAACAATTAGCCCAGCGTTAGTGCTTTCAGCGACCTGTGCTGGCGGTTGAGTAGTGGACTGATGAAGCTTGCTACCATTGGCACTCTCGACAACTTTACGACCAGTATATTTAATTATTTGATCTGTATGTCTAATACAGCAAACTTCAAGGTCATAAATAAAAATTTTAAACATTTTGTTCCCTATCTTCTCTCTTATGGACCCTAACTGCCAAGTTTCCTTCCGTGCGCTGTACCATCTGGCCCAAACGAGATCTCCGATGTTAAAATGTCTTTTTCCCGTCTGTACTTTTAAGTTTAGATGATTTTTATCAAGTGGTAAAATAAGATCTAGACGGGATCGAAGATTTCTACCGAACATTAACTTGGATGGCGTTTCGCCAGTGGTGCAGTGCACGGTGTTCCTATAATTAAACAAATATCCTAATAACAGCTCGTGAGTCTGATGAGTCGTCGAGCTATTCTTTAGTATACATTTTAACATCTTTTTACATGTCCTTACAGAGTTTTCAGCCTGACCGTTACTGGGCGGATGATATATGGGTGTCGTCATGTATTTAATTCCGTTGGATGAACAAAAGTTTTTAAAATCGTTCGAATTGATTTTAACATCATTGTCAGACACCAGTACCTCCGGAAGCCCGAATGTAGAAAAGATACTTTTTAATTTCCCGATCAAGGCTTTGGTCGAAGTTCCATTGTTCATATAAAGGCACTCGAGCCATTTACTAAAAGAATCGACTACTACCAGGTACACCCGCTGCTCGACGGTCATGTAGTCTATGTGCAGGCGATGCCAGGGAGCGCGCGCGGCCGGCCACGGCGCCGGCGGCTCGCGCGGCGGCGCGGCGCGCGCCTGCACGCACGTGTCGCACGAACCGATCCAACGCTCGATGTGCGCGTCCATCTGCGGCCACCACATGCGCTGACGCGCGTTACTTTTACTCTTAACGATGCCTAAATGAGAGTCGTGCAATTCAGTCAACATCTTTTCTCTTAATACTGAAGGAATGACGATTCTATGTCCCCTAAAGAGGCACCCGTTTTCGAATTGCAAATCTGACTTGCATTGAAAATACGGCAAAACTGATTTACAGACTATTTTCCTAGGCCAACCCCGTTTCATGTACCGAATAACCGTTTGCAACGTGGTATCGCTTTCCGTCATCTGTATAATGTCACGAGCTGTAATGGCCGCGGACGATTCATCCAAAAATCGGAGGGCGTAGTGAGCATCTACGTCGTCGCAATCGGTTTTATCGCTATTTTGTGAGGGCGTGCGCGAAAAATAGTCAGCCACTGCATTATTTTCACTAGACACGTACTGCACCGTATAATTGTATGCTGACAAAATAATAGCGTACCTCTGTAGCCGCAGTGCCGTTGTTACCGGTATACCCGTCTTACTATTAAAAATAGACACCAAGGGCCTATGGTCGGTTTTTAATATAAAGGGTTCTTTACAACCGTATAAATACTGATGAAAACGTTTAACACCGAATATAATAGCCGTCGCCTCCTTCTGTATCTGGCTGTAGCTTTTTTCGCTGGCTATTAATGAACGCGACGCGTACGCTAGAGGGCGCTCGCTGCCGTCTTCGGTACGCTGCGACAGAACGGCACCTAGCCCGTCGGGCCCCGCGTCCACCGCCAGCACGAGCTGCGCCGCGGGCTCGAAGTGCGCGAGTACGCGCTCCGAACACAGGTGGCGGCGCACGTCTGCCACGCTGCGCCGCTGGCGCGCGCCCCACTCCCACGGCGTATCGTTACGTAGCAAATCGTGAAGCGGCCTCAATAGGGCTGACGCGTTAGGAATGAAATGCCTATAATAATTTACAAAACCTAAAAATCTTTTAACTTCGGTAACATTGCTCGGCTCCGGTGCATTAATTATGGCATCGACCTTATCGGGACAGGTCGTTAACCCCGCTTTACTTATAACGTAACCTAGGTACTTCACGCTTTCTTTAAAAAACTCGCATTTATTCTTCTCTAAACGTAACCCGGCGTCACTCAATTTACTAAGAACTTCATCGAGCCTTTTCAAATGAGAATTCCTATCGGAACCCGTGATACATATATCATCGAGCCAAACACTGACTCCATCTATACCCGAGAGCAGGGTTTCCATCGACTTTTGAAATATCGCAGGAGCATTGGCTAATCCATACACTAACCTGGTATATTTAAAAAGCCCCTTGTGGGTGTTAATCGTGGTAAGCTCCTGAGAAGAATCATCTAGAACAAATTGGTTGTAAGCGTTCTTTAAATCTATTTTGCTATATCGCTCACCCCCTCCCAGTTTTGCAAATACCTCTTCAATTCGAGGCAGGGGATATTTTTCAATCAAAAGATCCCTATTTAAAGTGATGGAAAAATCACCTGCGATCTTAACTTGACCATTAGCTTTCAGTACTGGCACTATAGGGGTGGCATAGTGTGAGAAATTAATGGGAATTAAAATACCTGAACTTACTAATCTGTTAAGCTCTTTTTCTACCTTATCTTTAAGGGCAAATGGTACGGTACGCGGCTTGAAAAATTTGGGAACAGAATTATCTTTAAGTTGCAACTTAACTTTAAATTTATTGAACGAACCCAATTCATCGCGCCACAGTTCGGCATATTTTTCTACTAAGCTTTGCACATCTTTATCATCACTTAAAGAGTTAATTTGAGTAGTGATGATTAAGTTGAAGGCAGACATAAAATCCCTGCCTAATAGAGGTGGACCTCCATTTTTTATAACAAATACTTTCAACTTTTTTTTTAAATTATTAAAAATGACCTGAATACAAAAATAACCTAATGGGGAGATTTTATGTCCACTGTACATACACATCGTAACATTACTTTTTGATAGTTTATAATTTGAAAACTTATCACTAAACAATTTATCTGAAATAACGCAAACCCCAGAACCTGAGTCAAGTTCCATAGTCAATTTAACGTTACCTAAAATTAAGTCAACTAGGATAGGTTTATCACTCACGTACCTTATGTTAAAATTTTCACATTCCTCACAAACCTGACGACCTTCGTTGGGCTCGTCATCCCCGACATGGTAAACACCCGAACTCACACTAGAACAAACCTTTTTAAGGTGACCTTTGACCCCACACTTTTGACACCGATACCCTTTGTAACGGCACTTGTCACCACTTCCATGGTTTCTCAGACCACACACTTTGCAGCGCGAACTGTCACGCCGATTCGCTGAATCATCTCCGCTCGCACCAGCGCGGTCGCGCCGAGCCGGTGGAGCGCGGCCAGCGCGGCCTTGAATCTTCGCGCGGAATACCGGCTCCTCCTTGACTTGCACTGCATCGCTCCCTGAGACCGATACCTTCGCCTTCTTGGCACTCTCTGCTTGTTCTGCCAATTCAATAGCTCGAGCCAATGTGAGCGTGGACGGCTTCTGTTCAAATAGCTTATCGCGTTCTGGCCCAGAGCTCAAGCCAAGGACGAAACGATCCAGCAAATTCGTTTCCAAGGCGTTGCCGAAGTCGCAATAGGTTGCAAGACCCCTTAGTCGCGCCGCCCAGTCTCCTAATGACTCGCCTGAACTCCTGCACGCTGCATAGAACTTCGCTTTATCAGCAAATGAACACTGTCTGAGCTTGAAATGGCCGTCGAGTAATGCAACTAGCCCCGCGTAACTAAGAATATCCAACTCGTGAGGGTAAGCCAAGTTACGTACTAAGCGGTACGTTTCATCGGTGATATGCGTTAGCAGAACTCCAATCTTACTTTCTTCGTCCAACACTTTATTAATTTTCAAAAACTGCACTAATTTTCCTTTAAAAATTTGCCATTCACTTGTTTTGTGGTCAAATATTTGCAGATTCCCTAGGTAGGCCGACATTTTATTTATTAAAATTAACGAGGGTAAGTTATCCCGCCGCGTCGCCACTGAGATGTATGTGGGCAAATAAAACGACCGTCAGTTACGAAGACCGGTGTATTACTGAGTATAGGTATAACTTATGAGTAATGAGATACACATCAGTTCTCCCTTACGTACTCAACGGCGTGTGATGCCTACCAACCTGCACTTGGTCAGCTTGGTGGACCACAGCCTAAACTCTTCTCATTCTAAGAGGAGACTCTCTCTCTTCTCATTCTGAGAGGTAATGAGTTCATGATGATGATGATGTACCTACATAAAGGTTGATATTTAACTGCATCTTACCACCAGGTGAGATAGCAACCAAGGGCTAACCGGTAGTGGAATGTGGAAAAAACAAAGCAGTAGAACGTAAGTAAATGTATCTGATGACGATGATAATCTGTCACCTTCAGTTCTGGTGTATTGGTTTTATAAGCAGATCTATTTTTCTCTGGGCATACGTTTTTCTTGGATATCTATTTGATCTATACACATTTTGTTCCTTTTTTATTATTCCGCATTAACATATGCAAAAACCAAATATCAGAACGTCATCAGTAGCCTGTAAAAGTCCCATGCTGGAAGGCCTCTCCAAACGGGAGGGTTCGGCCATAATCGTTATAATGAATAACGTTAGGTATGTCACAACAAACATAACATGTGCAAACTTATCTCACCCAAATTAAAACATAAGTACCTATTTTGTAATAACCTCCCGAAAGTATTGAACAGATATCATCAAATCCAAATATAAAAGTAAAAACAAATACCTACGTAAAACACAGAGTAACTACAAACTAGATAAAAATAAATGCAGAGCAACAGTGTACTTATGTTATTAGAGGCAAACATAATAATAAACTTAAATCGACCACACACTGTGTTTAAAAGTGGCATCACGCTGTGACGCCATTGGCTTGTTGTACCTACAATGTCTGGTTCATCAAACAATAGAAATATTGTGACATCATTTTGATCATACTTAGCCTAGTTATGGGTAACTACACGACACACAGATAAACCTACTAAAATGCTAAAAGCCTGGTGCTTAAAGCGTCGGCATCCATTTTGGTGGGACCGTATACGATCCCCGGAATGCACCTTAAGTTTCCGGAGCTACGTGCGTTTTTGAAGTGAAACTTCTTTAGAATCATTGTGATTTCAAACTCGATGAAACGAAAAAGAAGTCCATAATGACAACACATATGAAATGTTCAACCGGCCAGAGAACGAGATATAACACATTAGACGTTCTCGGACTCCATGTGTTTAATGCATGTGTTTGCGCCTGCGTATTAGAAAGTTTTAGTATAAGTGTGTTGATTGTTGATCAATTTTTATTTGAGCAAATAAAATTTCACTTGCTGTAACGGTAAAGGAAAACATCGTGATGAAACTTGCATGCAGTGGTTTGCACTGGGTTTCTTATCATAAAAAATGCATAAAACGACAAAAATCCTCCTCCTATACGAGTTATATATCAATTTTAGGGTAGGCAGTGCTTTCGTGTATGTATGAAGTGCACGCCACTGGTTGCATGCCTGAGAGTTCTCCATAAAAGCGTGTGATATCGCACTTGGGCAGTACTACGAGTAGAATTTCTCTTCACTACGGAATTGTTGCTATGTAATACAACCGATCTCTGGTCTTTAAAATGCACATAGGAGAGGTATTATTAAGTATATTCCTATAATAATATTAAGGATTACATGTAGGATAAAAAAGCTTAGATATGAATAGCTCTGACTTTATAGCTAACGACTAAGACACCGAGAGGTATCTTTGCATCGTCCAAGTCCCTGTAGGACGGCGGTGCATCGATAATGCAGTCGTATTTATATCAAAATACCCACCAACAGTCCAACTCAATGTCATGAACATAAATAACTGGCAAATATCAATATATATTTATCAAAAGTTTAATTATTTACCCACTTTATAAATTTACTATAACACTAAGCATTAAATCGACTGTGAGATGGTGATAACAATAAAATCCTGGCTAAGTTTGTTGTGGACCAGGGCGCGTTTGGAACCCTCCTAGCTTTAGTTCTAAGTTAATGAATTCAGCTATCACCGTCACCTAACATTAGTGTTAACATGTTAAACGTATGGTCTACATGAATAAAAAATGCTTTAATTTTAATTTTAATTTATAATGCTCCACTGCTGGACACAGGCCACCGCTCTCATAGGAGAGAAGGTTCTATAGTGGAAACCCACGGCACTATATCAATGTGGGTTGGCGGGCAACAAGGATTGTTATTATATATCAGTGAGGCACGAGAAAAAACTCAATGTTTTGTACCGACACTGGGAATCGAACGCAGCATCTCGTGATATGTACACCATGCAAACGAAAAGTTCAACGAAGCATTTAAATGAAATGGAATATCGTACGAAAGTTGACAATCCGATTCCGATTGTGCAATTGCAATCGCCCTGGTCGTAAGCCGATTACTGTCGGGCCTTCCAATTTGGCAGCAAATCTCTTCGCACCTCCCTACGGCGAGCCTTTTGTGCAGGTGATATTACACTGCGGATTGACAGCGGATACGCCACAGGCCTTTTCGTATGGTTGGAAAAACTTGTAAGTCTTGACATTGGGTACCTATTATTAAAATTTTCAAAGAAATATTTCGCTATTTGAGTAGACTTACTGTTAAAATTGACTGTATAACATGGAGTGGTATTGGATAGCAGTAGGCGTTACTTTGCGGAAATCTATGATATTTTATGAAAATTAAGCTTAATTTGCTATACTCCGCGAAAAGCAGGAGAATATGTATGGTGTAATTTATAATTTCTTCAATCATTATACTCCACACCGAATAGATCTCGGAAGATGTTGACTTAACAATTATTAAAATTACTTAACTTTGTAAAGTCAACATCTCCTGAGGATGCTCCGGTTTTGGAGCGAAACGTGCGTAGAGGATACATTGCCGTAGATCCGTTTGGTGTGGAGTATAAGGATTGAAGAAATTATAAGTTACACCTTATAGATTCTCCTGCTTTTCGCGGAGAAATTATAGATAGAAATATGAAATGAAATATGGAATTCCTAATTAAATTTAGATGCTAAGCGTGAAGATAAAAATAAAGCCGTGCAAGTATTCCTGTTTTTTTATTTGGACAATGCCCTTGTCTGTGAACTTTCGTCCGTCCACCATTCAATTAGGTTCAGCGTAATCCGCTTACGGGCGTCACCAACATAGCTGAGACCGGATTAATTATGTAAATTGATGTTGTTTTTGCCACGTGCGTGCAAAATTTTGAAGCCTTAAATAGCTCAACTGCAAACATTTAGATAGATAGATGAACTTTGTTGCAACACAACGAAACAACACAAAGGAAAACAAAGACAAAAAAGTACGTAGTGTGCAAAGTTAGAGTGCATAGGCGGTCTTATCACTTAAAGTGGTCTTTCAAAAGAAACCACCGCCTATAAACAGTGCAACACTTCGCAGGGCATGCCACTACTGAGTCCCATCAAACTGAGGCACATGTTAAGCCTAATAATTACTAATTATGTATCCCGCAAACACGCCCTTCAGACATCAGAGCATGGGAAGGAGACAATTATATCCCTGGGGAAATATAAAATTATCTTCTCCCACAGCTTTATCGTAAAGTACTGGCGCACAAGTGGAAATAATATCCAAATATTATATGTGTAATAATAAACAGGGGTAAACTTTTCCTATTCCATGTTCCAGTGATTTAGCAGGTGGGCGTGTTAAGTATATCCCTTGCCAGGGGATTTAATCTGGGGATATAATTTTTATCTCCCGCCCGTGCTAGCGCTGCTGCAGAGCATTGCAACAATGCTGCATTGCGGCGGAAATCATGAAAAAAAGCATGGCGACAGTACTTTCCCGGACGAGTTCTGCCCCAAAAATGTACTACTACTACTACTATACTACTACTACTTACATTTTTTAGCTTGGTCTTCGTTTGTAGTCTAAAGGCTTTTGTACAACATCAACTGGCCTACGTATATTAACCATAAATAAAAACTAACAAAAGTGACACTGAACTCAGGTTTTTTTTTTGACGACCTCGCTGGCGCAACGGTGAGCGTTATGAATTTAAGTAGGAGGTCCTGGGTCCGATATCCAGCAAGGGCAATTTGGGAATTCATAATTTCTAAATTATATCTGGTCTGGTCTGGGAGCCATTATCCGCCGCTAAGCGATTTAGTGTAACTTAGTGCGATGTCGCGTAGAACCAATTAGAGGTTGGACTTTAAATGAACCGATGGACGTCCACTGCTGTGACATAGGTATTTTGTAGCGCGTTCCAAACTCCTCGATTCTGAAATCGAGGAGTTTGGAATCGTCTGTATTAATATGAGGTTGGTATAACTTCTATACTCCCTAACAGGTAAGCCCGCAACAATCTTAGACTGCATCTTCACTATTTATATATAACGTATATTTATTTAAATTATATATGTATTTGTTACATTTTGGTATTTATGTATATCTATTAACACTCTTGGCACTATCCCGTTCTCTTGCTGTAAGTCCTATCTACAAAGGGTGCCTGTAACAGATTGCTTGCAGCAATAAGGTCTGGTCAGGAATGTACTGTATACTCCTTACTGTTTCATTTCCTGTATGTTATACGTGCAATAAAGTGTTTCTTCTTCTTCACTTACCACCAGGTGTGATTGCAGTAAAAAGTCCAACTTGTAGTAGAAAAAAAAATAAAAGGCTACGGACTTCCAAATACACTGCACACATTCTCCTGTGCTGAACTGATTTATTATTACAAATGCCATCAGAATAACAGATATCACATTAATTATGTAAATTAATGTTGTTTTTACCTCTGTGCCAACAACACGGTGTATATTATTATCGGATGGTAATTAATAAACTACCGAAATATTTGACCCCTGTATTTGTGATGGATGATCCAAAATCATTGTTAATTGCTATCTGAAAATGAAATTGCATCGCTAATCTGCATCGTGGACACGACACGCGTTCAAATTGGAAAATTAATTTGATTTTTATTTACTACAAATACTGCTGCGTTATTGAATTGATTTAAGTTTTATTTTATTCAGTTATGCAACACGTATTCTATATTTATTTTCATTACACGTACGATTTTTTGAAGTTATGCTACCATCATTCTTCATTCATGAAGAATATCATCATCATCATCATATAAACCCGTTATCGGCCCACTACAGAGCATAGGTCGCCTTCAACAATGAGAATGGGTTAAAGTCGTAGTCCACGCTGGCCCTGTGCGAGTTTGTGGACTTCACACACCTTTGAGAACATTATAGTAGTAGAACTCTCCGTCATGCTGGTTTCCTCACGATGTCTTCCTTCACCTTCTTAAAACACATAACACAGTAATTAGAGAAGTAAAAGGTGCTGGGATTCTAACTCGGCCCTCCGAAAGTGCAGTCGAGGTTCTACCGAATGCGCCATCACCGCTCCGTGTTGTATTTAAGTTATATTGG
The DNA here is from genome assembly GCF_905163445.1 of Pararge aegeria. Taxonomy (NCBI): domain Eukaryota; kingdom Metazoa; phylum Arthropoda; class Insecta; order Lepidoptera; family Nymphalidae; genus Pararge; species Pararge aegeria. Next base: position 4,751,176 of record NC_053181.1, read on the forward strand.
TTTGATTGGCTAAACTTATAAACAATTTTTATGTGATTTAATATTTTTAGAATGAACCTTGTAATAATTGCTGCAATTTGTGACCATGCAAATAAATTATCTTCTCCCACAGCTTTTGTAAGCACCACAAATACTAAATTGCAGCCATTAAGGCTGCAATTTAGTATTTGTGAAAAACTTAAAAATGATAATTCGCCAGTATCCAAGTATTTCTCATTTAATCTGTCGAAGATCAACTTTGGTTGGATTTATTAAAATATCGTTATCCCCCATTCCTTTCCCCTCTATTAGTCGAAGGATTTCATTAGGTGGCGGATCCCCAAAATCGTTTAAGGCTTTCTTTTTCTCCGAGGAATGAGTATGAAAGGTGGATTCGATACTAATTGAAAAGAGGGGAGAGCATCGATTAGGTATTTAATCAATTTTATATAAAGTATTCGTAATGAGCAACGTGATTATTTACGCACGAATTTTAAATGATTGTTTTATGGAGGAGGGGAGGGTTTCGTTTGAATGGAATTCTTTCATTCTGGCTTTTTCTTTCAATCTTACCTGTCGTGCTGACATCCTTCCAGAATGCTAAATCTGAAATGAAATTATAAATTGCAAATTGCCCGGGACCTTCCACTTAAAACCACAGCATTTACAGATTTGATTGAAGGTAAGTGTCGATCGTAAACTTAATAAAAATTTTTGCCGGCTTATAATAATTTTCAGAATTCGTTTTGTTCAACTTATTAGCTCTAAAATCTATTTACCAATGAGTCGCATAGTATGTTTTTTGACTTAAACTATCACCGGCCCACTATAGGACACGGGTCTCCTTTCAGAGTAAGAAGGATGTCCACGCTGGCCAATTGCGGATTTGTAGACTTCATGCGCCTTTGAGAACATTACGGAGCACTCTCATGTCGGTTTTCTCACGATGTTATCCTTCACCATCACAGCGAATTTATTCATTCAAATTTAAAAAAAAAACAATATAGTTTACTTTTTAGATATAAGGCTTAAATTTCACCGACGACACGGAATGTCAAAAGGAATGCAAAATTGCCCTTTCTTCTAGATTGCGGGTACAGTGCGATTGGATTGGTATTGCAAATCGGCTCTGCGGTTACGCTGTGAGTGTTGTGATTTCACAAAATGCATTCTCGCCCCGCACTGTCACAGTGCGGAGCAATTTCAGATAGTGTGCGCTGCGGATAAGGAGCGACAATGTGCTAGAACATTGAGCTCGATAGAACTTGGAAATTCAGTAGCCTTAGCACAAGACTCGCTCGCAATCGAGAAGTCTTTTTCCGGCATGGAAAACGAACATCAGATCAAAATGGGTCTTACAACCATTGTATTAAAGCTCAAATTTGCCTACAACTCTTTAACATCACGATACAAATTAGAAGTACAGAATTTGTGACTATAAACCGAGTGCCAATAGGTCCATTTTAAGTTGACGATTGTAACTAATCCCAAAGTTCCCTATCAAAAAATCCCTCCGTAAGTTTTCATAATTTCTTAAATAATACTGGCAGTACTTCATAATTTCTTATATAATCCAGAGGCTAAGACCTCAACCTTGTTTTCCCATAATAACTCAAGACTTTTAGAGCGTCAGAAGCAACGAGTTCACAGGACCAGATTTCCTTAAATGCCCTAAAAATAGGATCTAGATAACCACTAGATCCTACTATTAACATCATGGCTTCTTCAACTCATGATTCAGTACATCATAGCATATTCAACTTCATCTCCGCACTTCAGGCATTCATATCTCCGTTAAACGGCATAGTGGATTCACTATGTATCACTCCTTCCTCTTAGTAGTGGAAGAAGTATTTATGGTACCATTATCTCTCACTGATATATCTGACTATAGTGGTAGTTGCGAGCTCCAACACACGCAGCGCAACGGTGGCCTCCTACCCAGGCTCAGACTAGAAACAAGTTCTATTAGAGTATTTCTATTTCAAATATCACTCCGTTCACAACACTACGTAAAAAGAAAAACGATTAGTTCTTAAATCGTAATTTTCAAATTCCACTTCTTTAAAAGATCAAATTACCAGTAGTACTTAATTTATCTCTCAAACGTTTGCCTGCACAATGCCTTTACACATCATCCGTTCTACATTTCATATGGATACAATCTTAGCACTCCGGAGTGCTGAGCGTCCGGAGTGCTAAGATTGTATCCATATGAACGGAACGTTCCGCGTAAAATGTATTTATTTTATAATGCCATGTTTTAGTACGTCTCTTAACTTAATTATTGAGCCAGGTTTGATCAGATTTGGTCCAGAAATAATATTAGGTCCAATTTTCACTTGATATTACGGTCTTTAAAATTATTGTTTTTTAGCGTGTTGGTTAGATCCGTTACACGACACAGAGTTTAATACTCGAGAACGACTCCTCGATTGTGAGCGAGCTAATCTTGTACTAAGGCTACAGAAGCCTTGCGCTGCCTTCCTCAAGCTAACTTCGTTAACCAACATTTGGACAAATCTGACTTTTTAACGCTATCTTACTTAGATATTTTTTAACCGGTATTTTCCTATTTACTGTATTAGTAGTTGATATAGCAATATGAAGAACGTATTTACATATTACCTATATTTAATACCGATAACAACAGTTAAACGTATTAAATTAACATTGCCAGTCTAAAATGCCTCAAAGCCGCGTTAATTTTCGTTGTTACAAGGTTTTTTTCTTCAGTACCTTAACTATAATGTCGTTTGTGGAATTTATTTAACTTTAATGTGTTTAAAGTAACTTTGTTCATGTTCATAACATAAATGTCTTTTCACGAAAATGCTAGACTAAAATTTCTTTAATGACACATAAACGAATTACAGTTTAGTAATTTTTTGCGAAAAGATATTGTTTCTTAGACTAAAATGACTGTAACCCGTCATTTGTAGGGACATTTAAATTAAGTATCATATAAATACTTAACTTAAATGTCCCTAACTATTCTAGCATCTAGCGAGGTTCTAAATAGTTTAAAAAACGTATGTAGTGAGCTTGCGAGCCGAGATTTCGGAGCAGACGTGGCGCACGGGTTGAGTTTTTTTTCGTCACGATGGCGAACATAATGTCCACGTAAGCATATAGATTATTTTTATAAGAGCGCGACATGCATTTAAAATTATTTGTAGTTGAAGCCTATTGGTGTTACGTATAATCAGTTAAATACGCAAGGAATTAGCCGCTAGTGGCAAAAGACTGCGTAAGAGACGAGAAGAGTTCTTGTGTTGTTTCAAATATTTATAGTAGGTAATATAAATAAAAACCAGTCATATTCGAATATACAGTTTTTTTTTAACTGTACCTATAATAAAGTGTAGCGTTTCAGCAAGCAACCAAATTACGATGTCATAATTAAGGGTCAATTAGGGATTGAATTTAAATTAGGGATTATCAAAATTCAAAAAATTCAAAATTCAAAATTCATTTATTTCAAGTAGGCCTAATACAAGCACTTTTGAAACGTCAAGTCTGTCCGTGTGTAGTGACTCTACCACCGGTTCGGAAGGCAGATTCTACCGAGAAGAAGCCGGCAAGAAACTCAGCAGTTGCTCTTTTCCAACATCAAAAATTTACATTTTATATTTTAACATTCATTTTTCTATCTTGTGAGAGATGAAAGCGGAGCCGGATGCTTCCAAGCAACCTTGTCATTAAGAAACTCAATTGTATAATAACCTCGCTGTAATAAATGTGTTTTAACACATTCTTTAAACTTATGGATTGGTAGGTCCAAAATTACCTTAGGAATCATATTATAAAAGCGTATACTCAATCCCACAAATGACTTCTGCACCTTTCGCAGACGATATGCAGATGTCACTAATTTATGACCATTTCTTGTAAGTCGACTGTTTATATCCACATTTTGTTTATAAAGACTAATATGTTGTCTGACTAATATGTATTGTGAGGCTACCGTAAGTATACCAATTTCTTTAAACTTTTCACGGAGGGATTCACCTGATTTAAGTTTATATATTGACCGTACAGCTCTTTTCTGCAATATGAATATAGTTTCAATATCAGCAGCTTTGCCCCATAATAAGATCCCGTAAGACATCACACTATGAAAGTACGCGAAGTAAACAAGTCTTGCTGTTTCTACGTCAGTAATCTGTCTAATTTTCCTGACGGCGTAGGCAGCCGAGCTTAGTTTACCTGCTAGTGTATCTATATGGGTACCCCACTGAAGCTTACAATCCAAGGTCATGCCCATAAAAACTGTGGAATCTTCCATTTTTAGTGATTCTCCATTTATTATTATATTTTTATTAACTTTCTTTACATTTGGTAAAATAAATTCCACACACTTAGTTTTTTTTGCATTTAAAAGTAAATTATTGACAGTAAACCAGTGCGACACATGCGACATAGCACGGCTTACATCGTCAGAGTTGTCTCTACCTCTATCAGTTTTAAAAATTAGAGATGTATCATCAGCAAACAGTACAATGTCACAGGTTTCACTGACATGGTGTGGTAGATCATTTATATACACCAAAAATAGAAAGGGACCCAAGATTGAACCCTGTGGGACACCCATTGACGTAGCCGACCCCTGCGACTTAATGTCTTTTATGCAAACCCTTTGGGTTCTGTCACTGAGATAAGAGGCAACCAAATTTAGTGCAACGTTTTTGATACCATAATGGGCTAGTTTAGGAAGCAAGGTTTTATGATCGACACAATCGAATGCTTTGGATAGATCACAAAAAACACCAATGGCATTCTGCGAACGTTCCCAGGCATCGTACACATGTTTTAAAAGTTTAGCGCCTGCATCCGTGGTGCTACGACCTTTAGTAAAACCGTACTGCTCCGGATGTAGTAAGTTATTTACATTGAAGTGATTCAAAAGTTGATTTAATATAATTTTTTCAAAGACCTTACTAAGAGCTGGTAAGATTGAAATGGGTCTGTAATTGTTAATGTCGTTTTTATTGCCAGATTTAAATAGAGGTATAAGTTTACTATGTTTCATTAAATTTGGAAAAGTACCTCTATCAACACATTCATTAAAAAGTATGGCTAAGTAAGGGGCAATAACGTCTATAATGTTAGATATTACCATTACAGACATACCCCATAAATCACCGGTTTTTTTCTGTTTCAACAACTTAAAATTCTTTATTATATCATATGCAGATATATGTTTAAAATTAAATAAAACGTTGCACTCATTAACGTTGTTCCTCAATAAACTCTGAGCTGCAGTAGGTGAAGAATTAAGTGAATCAGTCAACAAAATAGGAACACTCTGAAAAAAGTTTTCAAAGGTACTTGCAACCTCACTGTCAGCGGTAACTTTATTATCATTAATAATTAATTCAAAGTTTACGTTGCGAGATTTAGCTTTCCCAGTTTCATTATTAACAATTTTCCAGGTTGTTTGTACTTTGTTATCCGATTTTATGATTTGATCCTTAAAGTATAGCGACTTAGCATGAAAGCAAACGTTCTTAAACGTTTTAGAGTACATTTTTACGTGTTGTAGGAAAGCTGGAGTATGGTTATATTGTTTTTCACTATAGAGCTCATACAAATTATCTCTACTTTTGTATATGCCAATAGTTGCCCAATCGCTAAACTTTATTTTTTTATTGAAATCTATATGTTTGAAATTGAATATTTTGTTAAATTCATTTTCTATGATATTAAAGAGCGTACCATAAATGCTGTCAGGATGACCGTTCTTAAAGACAAGGGCAGGAATTTTGGATGATATTTCACCTTTGAATCGCGTCAATTTGCTCTTAGTTATCGGCCTACACTTGACGATATGTTTATCTTTGTTTATATTATTCAAAACAGTAATTTGTTGGCCACAATGATCTGATCTTAAGTTGGTTATTATCGATTTACCTAAGATATCACAGTTGAGAAAAATAGTATCTAAACACGATGCTGAGGTTGCTGTGATTCTAGTAGGTTCACTAAAAGCATAATTTAAATTAAAACATTTAAATAAGTTTAGCAACCTAGTCGTAGTTGCATTACTAAGTAAAATATCAACATTAAAATCCCCGCATACTATTGCTTTTTTTGTGGATACAGACAATCGCTTAAGCACATCTTCCATTACATCCTCAAAAAGGCTAAAATCACCTGAGGGGGGACGATATACACACACTATTATAAATCGCTCCAGCTCCACACAAGATAGTTCTACAGTGCGTTCAACAGAAAGACTAACTATGTCTTTTCGCTCCTTACAAGTTATATTATTGTGTACAAAAATTAAGGACCCACCATGAATTGCAGTCCTTCTGAAGAACACACTTGACATTTTGAAATTCCTTAAGATAACTGCTGGATGTGCACCAGTGAGCCAATGCTCAGTAATACACAGAATGTGTATATTGAGTTTTTCCACAAACAGTTCTATTTCAATTTCTTTGCCGGTAAAGCTCTGTATATTTTGATGTACAATGTTCATATTGGAGAGCTTCTCCGTTGTCTGGCTATCTAGTTTAAATAATTATAAGAAATTTTCTTAGTACTTGAACAAGTACTTGGGTCATTATCAGAAATATTGGTACCTAAAGTACAATTTGTAAAGTTGTCAATAGACTTAGTTACAACACTTGTAACTGTATCATTTAAATTGTAAGCTAATAATGAGGCTATATGTTGCTTACATTTTTTTGACAGATAAAAAGTATCCCTAGTCAATAACAGTGGTGAAATAAATTTATTCACATCAAAATAAAAAACTGCCTCACTATGACGGCATGCCAAGTTATAAATTAATAAATTTAAATTATAAATTTGCTTATTTCGCTTAGAACTAAGTGTGCCACAGTACGGAAAGGCACACATAACAAATCTACATTTAGATTTTTCATGCAAAGCCAGCAATTTTTCTACACATCTTATAATTTGTGTCTTTTTTACATAATTAGAAACTGATATTTATAAAATATCAGTTTCTTTATTACTGGCACATGCCTACTGTATCACAAGAACGAAAATAATTTTCAAAAAAATGGCTGTAAACTAACACTTTTCCTCTCTTTATAACGTTTCTTTTCTATCCGGTTCCATTCTATTATATTCTGTTCTTTTCTTTTCTATTCCGTTCTATTCTATTCTATTCTATTTTGTTCTGTTATGTACTGTTCTGTTCTGTTTTGTTCTATTCTATTCTGTTATTTTCTGTGACTGTGTGCCACATACAAATATTGTAACCACATTACCTATTGACCTATTGAGTTATTTATAAAATAACAATTACCTATGCACATTACAAATGTTTACGTTCGTAACGTGTTTACGAAAGTAGGGTCTATTTTTATTTAATGTTGTTTCAAAACGCCCTTAGAGCTGTTCTGTTATAAATATCAAGTCGGTTTATTTTGGTTTATTATAAGAAGTAGTTTTTTTTTGTTTTTTAACAATATTTCATTGTATTTTTAAGTTTCTTGAAAGTCCTTACGAACGTAAAAGCTTTAAAAATAGTTTAAGTATTACTACCGTCAGCTTTACCAAAATAAAATACTACCTACTAGCTACTTTCATTATTGTATTCTTAGGTTGTATTCTTAGGTATGTATTTCTTAGGTTATATTCTGATTATAAAATACAGCATGTCTTAGCAAAATTACTTTGATCCGAATGATTTTTTAGCTTTTTTATTTCTGAGATTTTTTTTATTGGATAGCGCTGTTAATATGTGTGCTTCATGATCATTATTTTTTGTGTTTTATTGCAAAAAAGATATACCATCTATGTAACGATAGTATTTATATTCTTTGTTATAATTAACAAGTAGGTACACCGAACACTGTATGAGTAACAGGAGAGATACTTTTTAAGGTTTTATGACTATGTATAATACTAGCTTACAATAGTAACTTAATATTATGTTATATCCTTATTTATAAATAGCTGAAATACATGTCTTTACAAAGGAGGAATAAAAGCTGCTCATACGACAATAAAAATAAAGTAAAATGAAAATAACCGTTGAAAATATAGATTTTACTTCCGGAAAATATTGGAGAAAATCCGCTTAGCAGTTCTCGGATATTTCCTTTGATTTTCTAAAATTCCTTGTTGTCTTTCTTTGTCTGCGACTGAAGCAATTATAGATAGTGTATATTGAGGCTAGGATAATTGGGGAAATTCACTGTGGAAAAGAATAAAGAACTGTAGGTACGAGACAAGATAATCCAAACTTATGAAGTGTTGGAAAATTTATATGGAGAATATTCGAACCTGGAAAGTATTTGTAAGAGGCCCTTGGAATAATGCAAAGGGGCTGGCTGATTACTTCTCGGCTCGCTTAGAGCAGTATTATTTTAATGTTGTTAATGTTTCTGAATAATTTTGTTTAGTTTTGAACGACTACGTCAATCATTTGATATAAACTGGACCTACTCGTAAGTCGGTAACTCAATGAGTTTGGAGGTAAGGAATTGTAAGAGTCAAATTAAAATAAGTACTTTTACTAGGTTGTACCATATATGATATTTTTTTGTTGTATAATTGATTGCCTTGACCTGATGGTAACCGATTGGTTGACGGCCATTGGCGCAGTGGGCAGCTACCCTGCTTTCTGATTCCCAGGCCGTGGGTTCGATTCCCACAACTGGAAAATGTTTGTGTGATGAACATGAATGTTTTTCAGTGTGACGCATCAGAAGTGCCACCTATGGGCCCTACTTGAACATAGATATTTTTGACTTTGACTTTGGCTTTGAATTAAGCATGGCCAGATGAGGTCCAGACGAGCTCTGTCGCAAAAAGCTCTTCCAACACTAAAATTAATTAATTTTATTCACATTGAGTTAATTGCTGAATTAATAGAGCCTGGTAACATCTAGTAATAAAAAATAAATGTTCTTTCTTTTTTTTACGACGCCCATGTTGAGCCATGAACATAATACCGTCTTCAGCCTGTTAATGTTTTGAAGGACCGAAGGAAGTCATAGACCAGCCAGACTGCTCCAATGCGGGATTATTATGACATTAACCCAACATTAACTAGACTGTGAGATGGTGATAACAAAAAAAAATCTGGCTAAGTTTGTTGTGGGCTCTTCTTAGACCAGGGCGCGTTTGGAACCCTCCTAGCTTTAGTTTTAAGTTAACGAATAAATTTATATATCACTAACATTAGTGTAACATGTTAAATGTATGAACGCTTCATAAATGCCTGTAATAAGGTCTACATGAATAAAACATTTTTAAATTTGAATTTGAATTTAATACTTAATTTTCTTTTCTATTATATATTCTGCCCTGCCGTCACCACTCTACACAATACGCACTTTTAAGTATATGACCTCTCGCAACCGGTGGTTAAATAGGGCTATCGAACGCTGAAATATTTTTTTAAATCGGACCAGTAGTCCCTGAAATCATCGCGTTCAAGTAAAAACTCTTCAGCTATATATATATTAGTTTTTTTTTTTTATGTTTATAGACGAGCGCTTGACTGCAATCACACCCGATGGTAAGCGATTTTTTTTTTTTTTTCGGATTGTGTGTAGCTGATTAACCCTAATGATTTTAACAGCGAAACGCGGGCTTGTTGGCGAGTCTCGGAATGGGGCTCTGCCAGGAAGAGTTTGAACCCTAGGGCTCGAAGAAGCGAAGGGATCGTCAGCCTGAGGGCGCCTCATGTGAGGCCGAACCTCGGCTCAGGCGACGATTGGAGTGAAAGGGTTACGGACGGTGATTAATCCGCACGCTTCCGAGAACGTGGTGCGAGCCCACGTCCGGTTGACGTTAGAAGTCGGGGACCTCGTCTTCGCCGGCGAAGACGCTGTGCATAGGTTGATTGTGTGTTCTGATAGGGAGCATTGTCAGTAGTAATCTGATCGTCAGGGTCGTGAAGGATATGTTTAGGCCTCCTCTTGTTGAGAGTGGCGCTAAGGTTGGGTGAGTAAAAAGAAGCCGCAACTATGAGAGGGTTGGGATGTCGGATAGACTTCTCAAAGTAGATTTTCGAGAGTTTTTTAAAGTATTGAGCAATAGTGGGGAGTTTGAGATCTCTATGGAGATCGACGTTGCGTACGAACCAGGGGCACCCAGTAGCGTTGCGCATGAAGCGGTTTTGGAGAGTCTGGAATCTCTTATATGCGGAGGGAGGGCGAAACGCGAAGGCGACGCTCGCATATGACATGATGGGGCGGACACAGGTTTTATAGAGTGTCACTTTATGACGAAGTGACAACTTGCTACGTCTGTTTAACATGGGGTAGAGTCTACCGAGAACGAAGGCAGCTTTGTTATGGGCTGCGCTAATGTGATCTGCGAAGTTAAAGCGACTGTCAAAAGTTACACCCAAGTACTTGGCTGTCTTTTGCCACGGTATAGGACGGTTGAATAAGTTAAGGTCCCTTTTGTCCCTGAGGTCAGGGCGGGCTCGTCCAGTGAAAAGCACTGCTGTGCTTTTATCCGGATTCACCTCTATCCTCCATTGGCGAAACCAAGCGCCTAAGCGCTCGATGGCCTTTTGGAGGCGGGATATGATGCGAGGTATGGTTCGGTATGTTGTATAGAGGGCGGTGTCATCCGCAAATTGGGCTAGCTCTACGTAGGGGCTCTTTGGTATGTCGCTAGTGTAAAGCGCGTATAGGAGGGGTGATAGAACAGAGCCCTGAGGGACTCCGGCTCGTATGGGTCTGGTAGATGACAGAGTGCCATCTATACGGTAACGGAAGGTGCGATCGCTCAGGTAGTCTCTTAGCAGTTGCAAGATTCTATCTGGGATGCCCTGGTCGTGAAGCTTATATATTAAGCCCGCATGCCAAACCTTGTCGAAAGCTTTGGCTACGTCGAAGAATACTGCTCCTGTGAGCAGCGGGTATCTTTTTTCAAAGAGACCTCTGGATATGTGCTCCGTCAGGCGGTGCACTTGGTGGATGCTAGAGTGTTTGGCTCGAAAGCCGAATTGCTCGTCGTTGAGAAGCTTTTTTGCTTCTACGATGGCTTTGAGTCGGGCCAGTATAATTCTCTCATAAACCTTTGCTAAGGAGTTGAGTAGACTAATCGGGCGGTAGCTGGTAGGGAGATTGGCGGGTTTGCCAGGTTTGCGTATACCTATAACTATTGCCTCTTTCCACTCCTTGGGGAAAGAGCATCCTGCCAGAAGGGCGTTGAATATTAGTACCAGTAGGTAAAATAGTTGTGGGGGGAGGCATTTTAATGCTTTATTGGTGATGTTGTCGGGACCGGGTGCTTTCTTTGAGTGCAGCTTGTTGACAATCGCTTGGACCTCGTCGACGGAGGTGGGAGCTATGGGGTCGCTGTCGGGAGACGGGATACCAAGGCTACCAAGTTTACTATTGACTAGCCTAACATGGTCGGGATCTATAGACACATTGCTCGGAGTGCATTGGGATTCTATTGTGTCTGCGAGGCATTCGGCCTTATCCGAATCTTCGAAGGCGGGTGGGAGATTTGGGCGTAAGAGCGGAGGGGTGGCTGAGATTTGGTCGGCTTTGAGAGCTCTCGCTAGGCCATAGTACGCAGTATGGGATGGCGTGAGCTCCCCTAGCTTTCTGTCCCATGAGTCGCTCCTCAGAATATCAAGGCGAGCCCTGAGTTTTCTTTGGAGTTTCCAGAGTTTCCTCCGGTTGTCGTCAGTCGGGTAACGGGCATGGGCTCTAGCTTGGGCATTTTTACGTGTCAGCAGCTGTCGGACATCCGCCGGCAATTCTCTACGACCGAAGTCGTTGGGAATTGTACGGGAACAGTCCTTCAGTGACTCACTAATGTGCTTCACAAAATGAGATACCGCACATTTGGCATCTTCTACTGAGTCTATAAATTCAGGGATTTCGGACAGGTGCACAGATTCGAGCGTCTTGAGTCTGTCTGTCAGACTTTTCCAGTCTACGATGGTTTTGGTCGAAACGGGAGTATCGGCTGGGGGTCCTAGCTGGAGTAGGACGGGACGATGGTCGGAGCTAAGCTCGTGTAGCACTTCTAAAGAATGCACATGGAGTGCGACGTTCTTTAGAATAGCTATGTCCAGTACGTCTGGTCTGTCGTTTGAGTTATTTTTAAACGGGTAGCGAGTGGGTTCGTCCGGGGCTAAGATATCAAAGCTTAGGTCGGGACAGAGGTTGTACAGTCTGTATAGTTGTCGTCCTCGTGTATTTAAGGCAAGGGAATTCCAGCTGGTATGTTTGGCGTTAAGATCTCCGCATAAGATGACGGAGCCGCCTAGAGCTAGAAGTGCACGGAAATCACTTTCCAGCAAGTCTTTAGAGGGAGAGAGGTATACAGATGCTATGATGACCGACGTATGGCCGGTCATACTGACCTGACAAAGGGATGCTTCTATGTTGATTAAGTCGGGAGGTTCGAGAGGAGTACAGTGAAGAGACCTTTTAAAATATATTAAAGTGCCACCCAAAGCGGAGTGGGATCTGTCGTTTCTAATAACGTTATAATTTGATATTTTAGGCGTACGATTGCAAGGTTTAAGGAAGGTCTCTTGCACCAGGAATATGTCTAGTTGGCGTGCACAGGCAAATTCTCTAACTTCGTTAATCTGTTGGATAAGGCCGTTTGCATTGAAAAACGCGATTTTAAGAGATCGGGGTTTGTATCTACCTATTATTGACGTACTACCCATTATGGTGTAGTAGCTTCAATTGCCAGGATAAGGTCGGCGTGTTCGATGCAAGCAGTTAGCCTGCAGTAGTGTGGATCATTGAGCTTGCTCATGCAGAGAGCGAATTCAGCCCTGCCGAAGGTGGCTATGACCTTCATGAGGGATTTAACTGATTTGCTCTCTGTAATAGAGCCCGAGCCTGTGGGCTCTTTAGGAGCGGGTGGGCTGGGGGGAGCGGCTTTAGTCACTGTTGGTGGAGTAACCTTAGAGTCTGTGGTGGGTGCTGCCGACTTAGGCAGGGGTTTGTTCCAGGCGTTGGTGGCTGGAGCCGGCGCGGGAACAAATTTTTCGATAGGCCTCTGAGGCTGGGAAGGGGGATGTCTGCGGCCGGGGGGCTTACTGCCACGTAAGGGCTTGCGCGGGGCTTTCGGACATCCGCGATAGTTCGCGGGATGACCTTCCGTCTGGCAAAGGACGCAGCTAGGCTGCCCTACCGTTTTGTCCTTGCGAAGACAATCGGCAGTGCCGTGATCGCCGAGGCACTTGACGCACCTAGGGCGGGCATGGCAATTGCGGGCAGAGTGGCCGTAAAGTTGGCAGCGATGGCACTGGCCGATCGCGCCGCGATTACGGGGAGTTTCTACCCTGAGGCCTGTGAGGCGACATATCGAGCGGACATCGAATATGGCTTTGCCCGGAGGGCTGAGATCCAAAATTACAAGGCACAGCTCGTAGGGAGTCTTTGTTTTATTATGGTACATACGATGTACCTCTTGTACTGGCAGGTCTTTGGACAGAAGGTCCTCTTTGATATGCTCTGCAGAGAGCTCTACGGGAAGGCCACGGATGACGACACGTAGGGTGCGTTCATCCTCTAGAGCGTAGGAGTGGAATCCTACGTTCTCATGGCGAAGGAGGGCCGAAAGTTGCCGATGGTCGGTTGAGCTGGGACATTGGACTCTGATGCCAATGTTCGTTGAGCGAGCTCCGTTAAAGGAGATGTTCGCGGCGTCTATAAGTGGAATAATACGTTCCCAGGCAGATTTCTCTCTAATAAATAGAGGTGGGACTCGCTCGCGGCGTTCATCGGTCATTGGGGAGTCTTCAGACTCATCGCAGTTTTCGACAACGGTCTGTGAAGGAGAGGGAGCGGGGGAGGGACTGGCCGTTGTTGCCTTAGTGGTTGCCCGCTTAGGTGGGTTGGCCGTGGTTGCCTTCAGCTTACGCTTCTGGCGCTTTGAAGCGACGGTTTGAAAAGATGGTAAGCGATGATGCAGCCAAAGGTGGAGTGCGCTTGCCTAGAAGATGCCTATTCACTCTTGATTTAAAGGTACTCATATTGTAGGCACTGGGGAAAATGGAAGCTGAAAGGGCATTAGATCCTAGCGGTGTGGATTAGAAACGAAGGTGCGAAGCGTTTCGTACGCGTCCGCGGTATATCGACCACGTAGGGATGCAGATCCTCGGTATAACGACCACGGTGCCTCGCGGTTCGATTGTAAAAGGCGACTTTATTAAAGGAAAGGAGTTTATATATTATAAGATTATAAATACAATTTTATTTGAACATGCTAACTTCTAGAATTACAACACCGGAGGCAAAAGACCTAGAGGCCGGTCCCCAACAAGATGAGCAGACCAGTTGAAAAAATCAAATTCGGACCGCATCTATCAAATCGCCGAAATGGCCTCCAACAGAAGCCGATGGAGACAGTTTACCAACGCAAAGTTAATATCTCACCAGGACCACTATCTTCAGTGATGAAGAAACGACCAGAGAGAGAACTTCTAGAATTAACAGTAGTACAGGCAGTATTTGAACGTAATTAACGTAATTTCGTAGAATTTAAAATTAACTCTTCTACGAATATTTTTAAACTAAAAATGTATTCAAAACTTTTTACACGTTACTGTCGTAGAACTAGAAAATGGAACAAAGGAAGGTACCGTGAGGGTAATTTATTCAAAATCACGTACGTATTCTGAAACTCAAATGGCGTTAATCGTCGCAAGCTCCAGGGACACACGTTCTTCTCGCACCATATTTTGGTGGCAAAAGTTTGCTTTATCGTTTTGTTGACTCCTTTGCCACAGTGGTTCAGAAAAACAGTTTTTTTTTATGTTTTTTATTACATTGCCCTTGACTGCAATCTCATCTGATGGTGATGGTTGGTGCAGTCTAAGATAGTAAGGCCGTTATATTAAACCTTTAATCGCTTTGTATCATCATCATCATCACTTCAACCGATTGAAGTCCACTGCTGGACATAAGTCTTTTGTAGAGAGTTCCAAAATCCACGGTCCTGGGCCGCTTGCTTCCAGCGGCTCCCAGCGACTCGTTTGATGTCTGTCCACCTTGTTGAGTTACTGTGCCATAAGGAGGTCGTCAACTGCCGTTTACCTGACTGCTCAGAATGTGGCTCCCTTTGACACTTGTTTGACACTTATGTCTTCCTAGTCAGTGGTCATTTTGAAGTAGGGTTTGTTATACGTCTTTCTGCCAAGTCAAGGCTGTCTGTCTGTTTGTAGTAAATCTATTACCAGTTTGTAAGGCAAATTGTTTCAAGAAGAAGCCGGCAAGAATCTCGGCATTTGCTCTTCTCCAATTAAGAAATAGGCCTGCCTTTTTAGTAGGTCTGTTGAGGCTCGTTGCAATAATAAGAATAAATAGACACACATTTCAGACCCAGATTATAAAATTATAATGGCGTGATCAGAAAATATATTACAGCTTTAATAACTATTGTTTTCGATTTTAGTTCCCACCAGACAAAATTTCAACAAGCGTAAATTTATTTTTATTTGAAAATGAATAACAAAAATGGATGAATCTTTGTTTTCATGTCCATTTTTGTCAAGGTTTTTTTTAATATACACTTATTTCTTAACATTTTCCTGAATCGATCCTCGACTAATTTGAATTAAATACTTCACTCTTCCTGACAAACCAGAAACTTAGAGAGAGTGTTTACCTGATTTTCGTCAAGAGTTTTATTTATGAAATCTTCTATATCTTAAGTTAGTTTAATACTTTGGGTAACACCTCGACGAACACAACTATCCTTACATAATTTGAAGCAAATGGAAGCGTCCCGGGATGATATGCAGATTTATTCAATTAATCCGCCACCGTCCTGTATTGGGTGTCACAAAGCCGTGAATACCGTTAAGCCGCTCAACTGTACGACTAGTTTTATGCTCCAATGGTAGCCTGCATATGGTTATAAGATTAAATGTTTAGTACTGTCCCCCCGGTGATAGCCCAGTGGTTAGAACTTCGGCTATAAAATATCACTTGCTTCAACGGTGAAGCAAAACGTCGTGAGGAAACCTGCATGCCTGAGAGCTCTCCATAGAGTTCTCAAAGGCGTATGAAGTCCTCCAATCCGCACTGAGCCAGCGTGGTGGACTACGGCCTAAACTTTCGTCACTATGGGAGGAGACTCGTGCTCTGTAGTGTAGAGTAATGGTAATATTTTGTGAATAATAGCACACCTACACCGGGGAGTCACACAATCTCGATTCCACATTGTCTTACTATCAAAAATTCTTTTGTCTATCCGTTACATGAGAGAACCCAATGCTTGTCCCAATTCCAGAAGGTAGACTAGAAAATAACATTAAGTAGGTTCTTTTTAGCACTATATCCATGCTCCGTAAAATTTTATGATAAATTAGTTGGTTGTAGAAAACATTGGATATGAAAGAAATTTAACATTAGTAGCAAAGAGAAACTGTACTAGGCGTTCATAAATAAAAATCTTAGAGATGTCACAATACATTTATAGTTTTATTAAATCTACGTTCTTTCTTTACAACTACGGCCTAAGATTAGTGCGTCCAGAAGCGGGCAGAAGTGCTAGATATTTTAGTGACTTGAGGGCACTGGCTCTCCTAGGTCTTGTTAAAACGGTTGCATACTACAATAAATCCACTTATAGTTTAAAGACTGATTGTAGATGTCAATGATGACAAAAAAAAGATAAGTGCGTCCAAAGATACATACTCTTCCGCTTTATAAAATAGTCCTTTATATTACTTGACAGATTCGCACATGATTTCACCCAATTTGAAGTAAATGAAAATGCAACGGGTTGAAATGCAAATTTATTCAATTAATCCCTCCCCAGCCAGTACTTGATGATGCAAAGCCGTGATTGGCGTCATGGTTGTTTAGTCGCTCGAAGGGTTTCAGATTTTCGGGCTTATGAAACGATTTTTAGTATCTCCTGTCTAACTAACATGAAGACTTAAAATCATTATATATCATTATTCTCATGCCTGTTATCAGTAAAGCTAGGAAACGCTGAAATCGGATGCCTAAAGATTTGGGTGATGCGTAGAGAGAGTTTCACCAACTCTTAGATGATAACTAATGACGTTAGGCGCCATCTTAAGTAAGGACACCGATTCGGCGGTGCTTAATGTTTTTAGGGAACTTACGAGTTGAACTTACTGACACTTGACAGATGATAAAAATATAAATTAACCGATACGATAGTAACATTTAAAGTCCATCAACCAATATTGGATCAGCGCATTTGTTCTATGCTCTAAAACCGTATCACCTTCATAAGAGGAAGCTTCTGTCCAGCGACGGGACTCTGATAATGTAATGATAATTAGATAAAATAGGCTAAACGCGCTGTCATATTTATTTTATACTTTTCAAGTTAACTAAGTTAAAAAGAAATTGTCTCCAAATTGCATATTAATTAAGTATTGTTATAACAAAAAATAAATAATAAATAAATATACTACGACAATACCACAAAACAAAACACATCGCCATGTAGCCAAAGTAAACATTGCTTGTGTTATGGGCACTATGGTGACTGTTGAATACTTTTATGAACAATGTAAATAAATACTTATAATATATAAATAAACACCTAGACACTGTAGAAAATTTATGTTCATGACACAAACATTTTCTAAATGTGGGTATCAAACCCACAGATAAGGACTCAGAAAGCAAGGTTGCTGCCCACTGCGCCAAACGGTTGTCAAACGGAGACTATATAAATTATAATACCGTAACGTTATTCACATGTTAATTTGCTAGTTCATTGTACAAAGCTGTAGGTACACAATCCGCGTATTGTCAGGTAGTCGCGACGGTATCTGCATACCAATTTGCTCTCTATTGTGCAGATGGGGGAATCGTGCGACTATTGTTCTAAGAATTCAAAAAACACCGATTAAGTGCTGCAAGAATTTTCAAACTACTACAATAGCTCATTATGTCTTGAACTACAGTAGCTTTTATCAAATACTAGCTGTTTTTTTACTAGCTCAACTTATCTTTCCTCTTTATAATCTTACTATTAATTATATAAATGCGGAAGTGCGTTTGTTTACGTTCTAACTAAGCTACTAATTATTTTGTTTTTTTTCGGAGAGTAACAAAGGCTTAAGTAATTAAAATATTACTTGCTTCAACGGTGAAGGAAAACCGTGAGGAATCCTGTATGCCTGAGAGATCTACATAATGAAGTCAAAAGGTGTGTGGAGTCCACCAATCCGCACTGGGTTAGCGTGGTGGGCCTTAACCCTTTTTCATTGTGGGAGGAGACCCGTGCTCTGCAGTGGGCCGGTAATGGGTTTATGTGATGATGATGAACAAAAGCTCTATTTTATCCCAGGAAAACAACCGGTTCCACGAGATTTATAAAATGCCGTAATAAACGCGGGCAACCGCTAGTATTATTATAGATATATAGTTAGTTTCATAGATAGAACTTGAAGAACGAAAAACAAACACTAAACTAAACCTACAACCATTTATACTCTACAAATCCCCTTTACGGATGGAATTAAAAATAACTGTGAAACATCTACTTTGTTTCTAACCGAAGTGTAAAAATACAAAACTGCGTGGTATATCCCAAAACTTTAAAGCTTCAGGACTTCATCAACTTTCACAAAAAAAAACCCTTTGATAAATTAAAAAGAAATCTTCCGTTCCAATTTCAATTTTGTAACCCCAGCGATGTAGTATGTCGATAGATCAACCGGTCCAGAAAAAATCGTTTAACATAATAGTAATATTAATAACATTAAGATAATACTACGATAATTTTATTTTATGATTCAATTATTTCAAATCAGCATTGGGCAACTCGGCAGAACTTCGCATCGTTACAGTAATAGCAGTTACCGCTTCAAATCCATAAAAACCAACATTCGGATCCTAATGTATTCAAATTGCGTTGGGAACGGACAAAAATGTACCTTTTATTCTTATATTCCATAATCCCTCGTTATCTCAAAGATAAATTGTTTAAAAGAAAGACATTGGGGAAAATTTTACTATCGCATGTCTTATTTTCTGTCATTTCGTGGCGAATTGGATCTTAATAAATAATCGCTTGTTCGGTTTAACAAGAAAATAATAGATCCCACAGTATGGTACTGTTGATGAAAAACACACCGAGCTCCAGTGTACCCATATCCCATGTTCCGAAGTTTTTTTTAAACCACAAGTAGGTACTACTGAATGATAAAGTTTATTATAAATAACTCAAATACAGCGTTTCATAAATCCTTCCTTGAGTGATTCTACAGTAATTTAGCCCGTTAAACCATCCATTGATATGAATCTTAGACTCCTGTATTCCTTTTAAGTTACGTATTCTGGAACGAAAAGTAAATCTTGGTTGCCCACACAGTTGATAAACGACTAAGACACCGGGAGGTATCTTTGCATCGTTCGAGTCCATGTAGGACTGCCTTGTATCGAAAATGAACCCGTATTTATATCAAAATACCCACCAACTCAACTCGGTTGTTAATAAAATATAAATTTAATTGTTTCTTGGAAACTATTTTTTAATTAAATAATAATAATTAGCGTTTTTGAAAAATCCTAATCAATTATATAAAATATCTGGCCAAAATGAATTTATAGTTATCAAAAGTTCAATTATTTACCCACTTAATTAAATTACCGTAACACAGTGTTTATTATTAGTTCTAAACATTAAGATGGGCCCCGGATACAGTACCAGACTACAAATTCCAATCTACGATTATTTTTGTTTGAGTGGCATTCTAGTTTTCAAGTACAATAATGCCATCTGCATACGCCAAATGCGAGTATATTTGCAAAGCAATAACTCTGCCATTCGATAGATATATTATCACAACTCTCGACCACCCGCTCTCTCCCACGGGATGGGAACATTGAACAAGCATCGCTGCGGTTCACTTGTCACTCTATCTATATCTTAATATTCTCTCTTATTGTACAATAATGTAAACAGATATATCTTCTACAACTACTTACTTTAATGAGAGAGAGAGAGATTGTCAAAAATAACTAAATGCTAGCATCATCGCGGGTCTTCTCTCAGAATGAGGAGGATAGGTAGACTTTACATGGCTTTGAGCACTTTATGAAGAACTCTCAGACATGCAGGTTTCATCACGATGTTCACCTTCACCGTAAGAGGAATTGATATTTAATTGCGTCTATTAAAAAGCACATTAACGTGACGTGCCGAAATTTAAACTCGGTCCCCCAAAATGGGAGGTTGCAGTGTTATTTATTAACCTGGATATTAATTTACTTTTAATGTTTTATACCACCAATGTATGTCAATAATATATGATATAATTGAATGGCATAGTGATTACAAAATTCAAACAGCTAAGTCTGGCAAACCTGACAAATTATTCCGATTTTCTTTAATGTTGCCAACTCGGTTATAATCTGACCAGGGAAATAAACAAACCTGTTTTTGGGACGTCACATTTCCACAACAATACATTTCTATAAAGATAAGTGATAGTTCGATTTCCATGCGCAATATGGCGAGGTTTTTTATTATCCTGGTCAGAATCTCTGCAATCTCCGAAAACGCAATTCATACACTAATATTGAAAACACTAAGAGGAATACACCAACTCATCCTGCAATCTACAAGATTAAATCGTGATTAAATGCGTTTTTAAACCGAAACCGTGAGCTTTCCACTACACTTCCCGTTCTTTGTTTGTTTTAACTTCCATTGTCTAGCATTTCAGTCAAAATGGAAAGTGGAAAATGTAATTTATTCTTTCTACTAGATACATAGTAGAACATAATTTCGTCATTAGTTTTTTGTTACTCGACTCTTTTTCTCCACTCACTCGTTTTTACTATGGGATTTTAGGATGGTTAGACAAGAAGAACCGGCAGGGTGACCTATCTTGCGACAGGTTTGCGGCAGGCGTAATCTTGCGGTCACTGCTGCCAAACATCACTTTTCCATACAGTAAATAAATAAAAGGAACTATTATAATTCCGTCATGTCTCTCTAACAAGGAAACTGATAAAGCTCCAATGCTGAAATTCAATAAAGTAATAGTTAGGTTACAGTTATATTAATGATATTTTTAGTAAGAATTTAAAAAAAAATACTTACACTGAGGCGAATTGCATTTTTCTTAATATAAAACGTTCACGAAAAAAATGTGTAAGCACGCCTGGCCGATGTAAAACATCGAAATTGTTTTGTATAACTAATATTCATAAAAGAACAGATTACAACCGGAACCAGATGTGGCATAATGAAAAGAAAAAGCATTACAATACTACTGGGATTTTGCTTTCATTGTAGGAGACTATACACTTCACTTACTGAATTATCGATGTCAGACATATATTATTGCTAGAAATAGTTATGTAAGTAAAACACAGCCATTCCTCACATGTGTCACGTAGTCAATGGACTCTTCTTTGACCAGGGCGCGTTTGGAACCTTCGTAGCTATAGGTTTAAGTTTACGAACGAAGTTATCAACATCCCCTCACAATTACGTACACATAAATGTATGAACGCTTCATAAGTGCCTGTGATAGGCCTACATGAATAAAGAAATTTTGAATTTTGTTTTTTTTTGTGCTTGCACCTTTAAAACGCCAGAGCGTTATAAAAGGCAGCCATGCTACGTTTAGTAAAGGTAGAAACTTTATAAAATACACCTACTCGTATCAATTATTGCTTAACCCGTGGTTTTATAGAATTTCATTTTAAAACTTTGTTTTTTATGAATATAATATGGTTATCAACACGATAACCATAACGAATGAATGAATGAATATAGTTTTATTGCACACCACAATAAGAACATAAAAAAACCTAATAACTTATTCAACTAAATCTCAGATAATTTAATACTAAATTTCATTTTATGGTGAATAAGCTATTTCCCGAATTACACTTTAGATTACAACATGATTCCTAAGGAAATTCTTGACCTACCAATGCATACATTTAAAAAATGTGTAAAAAGGCATCTAGTACAGCGAGGTTACTATACATTTGATGAATTCCTCAATGACAAGGTAGATTGGAAGCAGCCAGCCTCGCTCTCATCTCCCGCAAGATAGCAAAATGATTGTAAATGTTGATGTTGGAAAAGAGCAACTACTAAGTTTCTTGCCGGCTCTTCTCGGTAGAATCTGCTTTCCGAACCGGTGGTAGAGTCACTAAAAACATACATACTTGACGTTACCAAAGTGCTTATAAAGTAGGCCTACTTGAAATAAATGAATTAGAATTTGAATTTGAATTTATCACTCTCTAGCCTATAAACTATCTCTACGTATAAAATCATGTCCATTAGTTGCTCCGTTGCTGCGTGATAGACAAGGAAACAAACTAACACGTATGCATTTCTAATATCAGTAGGGATGAAATTAGTTTTATTTTATTTCCTTTTTAAACGACCCCACCAAACTTAATATCAAAGAGTCGCGTACCTAGCCTGAATCCGAACTCAATAAGCCAAATCCAATAAGCCCACCTTGTCTTCACATCAAGGAATGTTGGCAATGCCGTTCATTACTTCTGTGCACTTTCAACTTGTTACCTATCCAACTTAACCGGATTTACTGAACGCTGGAAAATTTCTGCCTTTATATGAAATTTCTTTCGAGTTTAATTTCGAACGGCGCAACGTCTTGATGAGATGATATTCACTCGTAATTAATAATCCACCAATGGTAAGTCAATTTGATAATCTAGAATGAATTTAATATACTGTAATACTACTGAGGCTCGCGACTACTTTAATATATCCACCTTTCTGATACGTTTCTGATACGTGCCGCTAAGATGGGGAACGCCCTCCCGGTAACTGTGTTTCCTGCCACGTATAATTTAAGTACCTTCAAGGCTAGAGTGAATAGGCTTTTTCTAGGCAAGCGTGCTCCAACCTAGACCTCATCATTGCTTACTAACGGATAGTCGTCAAGCGCTGGCCGTTATCGTTAATAAAAAATAATAAAAAATATATATTAATATATATAAATCTCCTGTCACGATGTTTGTCCGCGATGGACTCCTAAACTACTGAACCGATTTTAAATTAAATTGGCACACCGTGAGCAGTCTGGTCCAACTTAAGAGATAGGATAGCTTAGATCTTTAAGTAAAGTCACAATTTTATTTTATTTCAAATTATTTGTCTATAATTAATTGACAGTCACATGTTATATGTATATACAACTATACTCATTTAAGGCTTAGCGATACTGAATACTTTAAAAACAAAATCAAACGCAGACGAAGTCGCGGGCAACAGCTAGTATATTATAAGGACTATCGTACACGCGGTGTGGTGACGGCAAATTAGAATACAGTACTAAAAATAACATTTATAAATCGGTGCCTACACTTAGTCATTTTAATTTTTTGAAATAACCGAATATTTGTGAAAATCAAATTTGGTAATATTGTATGGGAATTACCACATTCGATTATTTTCAATAGATGGTTTCTAGTTATAGAGTAAACAATGAAATAAGCTGCAGGTAATATCGCAGTCTGTAGGTATTCAATAAAATCACAAAATTCCGGAAACACTAAATCCAATAAACTCACCTTTCTGTGTATTCGTATCCAAGAATGTTTGGAACGTCGTTTATTACTTTTTTATCCTGTCTTTCCAACCTTTTAGTATTTACCTTAGTGTACCTATTTTTCTGCTAGGTTCCTAAAGTTCTAAATCTACATATAATTTATTATAGTACAATTGGTTGATACAATAAATGCAAATATACTTTGTTTCAAGGCTTATTTTCAGTCTTTCATTATTATAACAATGCTATACTGCATTATAACTATGCTATTGATGACAGCCGAGTGGCGCAGTGGGCAGCGACCCTGCTTTCTGAGTCCAAGTCCGTGGGTTCGATTCCCACAACTGGAAACTGTTGGTGATGAACATAAATGCTTTTCAGTGCCTGGGTGTTTATTTGTATATTAACCATTTATGTATATTATTCATAAAAATATTCATCAGTCATCTTAGTACCCAACTCAAGCTACGCTTACTTTGAGGCTAGATGGCGATGTGTGCATTGTCGTAGTATATTTATTTATTTAATTGTTAATAAAAAGGTACTGCAGTCAGCTTCGCTCTCATCTCTCGCAAGATAGACGAATGATTGTAATAATAATGTTGATGTGGAAAACATCAACTGCTGAGTTTCTTGTTGGCTTCTTCTATTAACAATCCGCTACCGTATTCGTGATCGTAGTAAAGTAACTATAAACAGACAGATTTGAAGTATTTAACGTGCTTATAAAGAAGGCCTATTTGTAATAAATTAATTTTGAACTTTAATTTGTATTCTCGAATAATCTACTGCCTATTTAGAGAAAGACAGAATTTGATGGAACAATTTAATATTATTTAGTTCGCTTTGCTCATATGCCTTTTAAATGAGTAATGTGTCGTGTTTTTCACGTAAACGAATTTGCATTTATTTTGCGCTAAAAGTTTGTTATTCATTTGTCTGTCACAGAATCATCTCAAAGGTATTGTGTATCCAATTAAAAATTGTTTCGCTGTAAAACACCATTTTTTTAATTATTAAAAATGTTTCTTTAGTGGCAACTTTTCTAATTAAAGGAGTTTCTATCCTGGCCAAGAGTCTAATAAATAAATCGTATTCTATAACATTTTATTTCAGTGATAGCATTTCTTTATTAGGTTTATAATCAAAGCTATTTCATGCTATCACTAGCGATGAATCCCATATATTCCGAGGTGCCTGTCTTCAGAAAGCAAGAAGTAGGAAAAGTGAATGTGAGTGAACGTCAAAATATAAATTTTAAGAATTTCCAACGTCAGATGGGGTCGCGATCCATTACGAAATCAAGAGTTAACACGTAAACGTTAGGCGCACAACTTGTAATTTTTTTTAGGTACTTGGAAATAATATGTATTATATATATACATATAACTATTTCTGTATAAATGTAATGTAAAGTTACTCATTCTGCAGTTTCGTTGCCTGGCAGAGATCGCTTTTTAGCGATAAAGCCTCTACTTGTACAATTTATGTTCAATGTGTCGTTTTATGTCATTGCATGTGATTCTAGCCTTGCATAAATGATCTACGTCATGTAGCTCACAAGCTTTTATATTAGTATCCATTACTGTTATTATTAAAGTTTATATTGTTTTATTATTTTTTAATATTTATTATATTATGTACTATTATATTTGTGTAATCAAGTAAATCAATTACAATGTAGTTATTCGTATGTATTTTCTAAGGTATTTGCCGCATGCAGTTTGGTTTCTCTTATGTTTTCCTAATACTAAGGTTGCTGGCAGAAATCGTTACTAAGCGATAAGGCCGCCTTCTGTATTCTGCTTCTGTCTTCTCTCCTTTTTATCTACTCTTCTTTTATTTCTTCTACATGTTGTGGAGTACCATATAAGAGTACCATATAAGAGTATAAATAAAAATAAATAAATTAAGTGGGATATTTTTGATTTACCTATAAAACGTTTGGTGCTTATTTACTTTTATATGCATCCCGCAAGCCTCTAACGACGTTGCGGTATTAACAAGTTGGCAGCGAGGCGAACAAGTTGCGACCGACCGCAACAGATGCTATGAACACGGGGTTCCGACACGAGACCCGAATTTCCAATACCACTTGTAAAAGCATCGTATGTAAAGTTAACAGCTTTTTGAATGAATATTTCCTATCGATTTTACCTTTTCATGCAGGTCCTATCCATCCATCCATCCTAGGGAGTCTAGGAGTTGTATTCGACTTAGGGTCATAAGATTCCTTTTATCGAATCGATCAGATCGGACCATAAGTTGTTAGGAGTCAGGAAATTTTCGTGGTTGAACACCGTGTCCGAGAGAGAAATAAAAGCACGGTCAATCTTTATTATAGTCTAAAATTTACCTACTTGTATGAAACTGTAACTTTACGATTCCTGTCCATTCCATCCTGTCCTGACGAATATTTTAATATCGATATAAAATACAAAATATATTTTTATTTAATTTTTGTCTGTCACTAACAACGAATTCATTAGGCTCGCGACCTAGCGACCTGACAGTGTGCAGAAAATATACTTACTGCTTTAAAATCTATCTATCAAAAATAACTATATACGGTTAAAACCAGACTGACAGTTCTGACTGACAGATAAGTGCCAACAGCACGAACGGCTAAACGAAGTAGTTTGAAATATTAAGGCTAAACCTTACATATTCATATATAAGGAATAATTTAATTGAAACAGAAGTTTGAAAGAAGTTGAAAAAATATAAAACGACTTGGTGAAAAAATATAAAACGAGTGTCTCACAATTTTTTTTAATACTCACTTCTTTCAAATAGGAATGGAATTCCTTGATTTTACAACATATTTAACTGATTATTTATTCTTATTCATTAATTATTATTTCATATCTATTTCATTTAAATTTTTAATAATCATGATAAAAATTTTAGCAAACATAAAAACTCAACATTACAGAGATGATTATAGTAAATTAATTGTTGCCCGTGACTTCGCCCGCGTCTGTTTTTATTTTAAAGCGTCCCTTTTGTCCAGTTTTCCAGTATTTGGGAGATTAGTGGCATTCAATGTAGGTGTAGTTCTAGAGATATTTAAATAAGTTGTGTATTATGCTTAAAAAAATAGATACACTTAATGAAAAGCTCTATTTAAAACATCGGGTTTTTAAAAATACTCTTACAATAGGAAAAGTTTTTAAAAATAACTTTTCATTAAATTAAATTAATACATAATTTTTACGTGTCGTCAATAGTTTTCTCAGCGCACGCCAAGTAAATTATTTTGAAAGTCAAAATTTTGCTTCTCGTACAGAAAAATAAATTATAGCTTACGTTACTTCGTGATAGTTTTGCTTTCTTTTGGCGAAAAGACGGTTAAATTCAGTTCAGTACTTAGTAGCCTATGCGGACCAATCAAAAAAAACAAACAAAAAAAGCTTTCCTTTTTATAATAAGTTTCGAAGTATAGATTATTCAAAACAATTTAGAAGTATTTTATTGGCGTAAAAAACGACAATAAAAGAAAATGTTTCCCTTACAACGCAAATAAAAATGAAACGCACAATATTTCCCATATTCAACATTTTTATTGCCCTCCCTCGATAAAGCTCAGTTCGCTCTAAATGTTTGCGACAACTTTTTCCGCGTAATTAAAATATGGCGTAAAAAAAAATCAATAAAAAAAATATATATGCGACGTACGATAGAAAAAATGAAGTCGTCAAAGGAAAATTGTGGAACAGCACAAATAATGCGGGGCAAACAACGCGGCAATAAAGATTTATTGCGGAGATTTTTCACGGAACTCGGGGTTTTGGTGCTAACGATGAGCGGTGAGCGGTTCACCTAATGGCGTGAGACGCTAACGCCATCCGTTATCATAGACGTAGTAAATCAATTAAATATATACTTCTAAACTAGATTACATTGTTTTACGTGCAAAAATTAATTTACGTTCATACGTTTAAAACTAATTATTATAAAGAGGAAAGTTTTTTGTGTTTGTTTGTCTGTACCCAATAGACTTCGAAACTTCTAAACCGATTTTAATCATTATTTTACCAATGGAAAGCTTTATTATCACAAAGTAATGTAGACTATATATTTTTTTTTATTTAGAGCTTGTTTCCTTCAATGGTCCTACCACCTCATCCTCACCTACTGCAGGGCACGCTCCCAGAATAATAAGGGCTTAGACTTTATCCCACCATGATGGCCAAGTGCGGATTGGTAGACTTCACACGCCTTTGAGAACATTATGGAGAACTCTTATGTATTTCCTTTACCGTTAAAGCAAGTAATATTTAATTACTTAAATTGCCTCCCTAAAGTGAACTCGAAGGCCTACCTAGGCTTTTGACTACTTTCCAATTTACTTTAATAGTCCAGTAAGATTATGTAAATTTTTGACTTTCAAAAACTCCCTCTGAATTTAATTTGTTTGCTCTTATGCTTTAGACCCACCCTCGTGTGAAACATGCGAAAAAGTTAATGAACTGACGAGAGATGACGCAGGCGTCACCATGGTGATAATTTAAGATGAGAATCGAACGAAATTGTGACTTATTTGATTAAGTAACAAACGGGCGTGAGGTAAAATTAATTTGTTATGTTGTATTTAGAAGCGGGCAAAATGAAATCATTTTTACTGTGATTTTTGACGTAAATAAATTTTTATATTTCAAACTAATATTATAAATGTGATTGTGTATTGTTATGGTTGTTTATTAGATGCTTAAGTACCGGAATCTGCGTCGTTACCCAATTTAAAATATTTTAAACTATTGAAAAGAAACACTATCTCACAGTATTGAAGGGACTTTTTATAGAGGGCGGGTTGAAAGTCTAGAAAGTAAAACTTTGGATAGAAGGCGGAAAATTTACTTTACATGGCGGAAAACTATAATATATTGTAAAAATTAAGCTTAATTCCGCGAACAGCAGGAAAATCTGTATGGTGTAATTTATAATTTCTTCAATCCGTATACTCCACACCAAACAGATCCTCGGGGCAATGTAGGGTACATTGCCGAGGATCTGTTTGGTGAGTTCTGTGTAGAGTCTACGCACGCACGTTTCGCTCCGAAACCGGAGCATCCTCAGGAGATGTTGACTTTACGATGAATAATTGTTAAGTGAAAAATCAGCCAAATGTGTCGCCTTGTATACCTTAAAAGGTAATTTTCAAAAGTAAAACTTTGTTTTCTTATACTACTCCCAAAAAGGGAATGTAATGTTTTCAGGGTGAATACGTAATGAAATTTATATCCATTCATACATGTTAATGTCTATATTCAATCATTACTTATTAGTGCCCGAAACGTTATACAATAACTTACACCATAACGTAATTATATTGAATGATGTACGCCATGTCGTATATAATAATATGGCGGCTGTATACCGCCATTTTGATGTCTAAATTCTTATAGGAGCACAGTGTTATTTAATTTTTTTTTTATTCGCACCTACTAGTTTGTGTGTGTAATTTGGACCGAAAAACAAACAATAGGTATGGTGACTGAAAATTCGTACAATCTTTGACAGTTGTTTATTTCTTTTAAATAGCGTACTTATTTGTTGTATTTATATCGTAAGGGTCTATGGTCCATATTAATTGTGTGTCCATAGTATTTGATGAAATTTGGCACCCTTGAAAACCGCTGATAAAAGTTGCCTACGGGATTATAAAAATAAATAGCAATAAATAATAATAATATAATATACACATAATATAATATAAATAATAATATAATAGCTAAATTATAAATTGGTTATCTACGCATGTAACTAGCGTTAACTAGTGTTAACTTATCGTCGTGAAATTATGAATATAAATAGTTTCAATCCTGGAAAGTTTCAAACAGCCATAGGATGCATCTAATTCCGTGAAAACAGTTTGTGCGAGATTTTTAAAAATCTATAAAGGCGGGTCGCGTTAATCAGCTATTATACTTTAAATAATACTTTGTTTCTTTCCTATGTTTTTGTATCTGTTTGACACATCATCGGGCGTAATTCGTCATTTAAAAAGTTATTCTAGACATACAGTTGCACTTATCTGCCTACATTTCCAGCAGAATTCCGAGTAAGTAATTTACATAGCAGTTACGCTAAGAGGCCCTTCAGACGGGCGCATAGCTCGCCGTACGTAATAAATGACAATTAACATGCTGCAGATACCACGTTGCAATGTACCCATCCAAAATTTACCTATTTCCCGACGTGAGACCGATCCGACATAATATACGCTATCTGCGACAAATAAATATAACGCAAATATATTTGAGTAATATCGAAAAAAGTGTCTCTTATTTAACTTATTATATTCTTGCTCTCTTTAAGTTCGACTTTTATACTAATTTTGCACGATAAATGAATTTAAAAGATAAGTCAGACGGTCTCGATAGATTAACTTTTAACCGCGGTATTTTGTTTGTTTTTTTGTTATCTTCCTCTGTCGACCTTCCTGGAACTGTTGTGAGGGGTGGTTTTTTTATAGCTGGGAGGTCCTGGTTTCGATTTCCGGTAGGGTCAATTTGGGATTTCCTTGGTCTGGTACCATCAGAGGCTTCAGCCTTTGCTGTTATCATACTACCCACAAAGATGTGGTACCAAGTGACTTTGCGTTCCGGTACGATACCGAGGGGGATTACCGTAACAAGTTAAATCGCCTACCATCTTAGTCTGCACCATCATTCATCAGTTAACACAAGTTGACCGAATTGCAGCGGTTATAGCCCAGTGGGGCTTCGACTTCATTTTCGAAGAGCCGGGTTTGAATCCCAGCACATGCCTCTAACTCATTTAAGTTATGTCCGTTTTTTAGCCATTAAAATATAATTTACTGCAACGGTGAAGAAAAACATAGTGCCTGAGAATTCTCCATAATGTTCTCAAAGGTGTTGGAGTCTAACAACCCGCTCTAGGCCAACTTAGTGGACTACGGCCTTAACCCCTTCTTATTGTGGGAGGAGATGTAGTGGGCCAGTGATAGTTTAATATGATGATGATGATATTAAAACAGTCAAGAGCTGACCGGTAGTCAAATAAAAAATAGCGCCCTTCACATACCTCACACATACATAAGTTTCATTTTATTCACATCGCCTTACAGGTATAACAAACGCGGTCAAACTTAATTTTGATTACGACATCAAAGACCTCCCATTCTAATAGCGTAAAATGTATGCGTAACATTAATTTAACGCGGTAAAACACAAAAATAACTCTTTTCCTCACTAGCATGACGGATTATATGGCTTACAGCTTACGTATGCTAAATAATCGTGTTATAACGTTACTAAGCTAATTCTAAGATAAAAGTTTATTTACCTACATGATATTTTTTTAAGTTGCATGTTTTAGTTTTAATTAAAACTAGTAGTTCACTAGGGATAATATATTTGTGACTAAAAATAAAAAGGTCAAGGTAATCCTTTTAATAATTGTTGTTAGTAACTCTTTTTTTATTACAAAAGAAAGAAAGTAAACATAGAAAAAAAAAGCATCCACGTATGCATCGTAGTGTATTTATTTATCCGGCTTCAATAAATAAATACACTACGACAATACACACATCGCCATCTAGCCCCCAAGTAAGCGTAGCTTGTGTTATGAGTACTATGACGACTGATAAATATTGTGGTTAAAGACGTTTATTTTCTCAAAAGAAACTACAATTTCACTCAATGAGAATATTTAGAAACTTATTTTTATGTTAATATTAAAACTACAAACAGCGGCACGTACAAAACAATCAGAAATTATATAAAAATAACATGAAGGTAAATTTATAAATACTTCGCACTTAGGTTTTGTCAATTACAAAGGTTTTTTGTTCTTCCCAAAAACATTATTTTTTTTATATTTTAATGTAGTTATTTATAATACAGTAATCAAAATTAAAAGTCGTTTATTTTAAGTAGGCCTATTATAAGCGTTCTGAAACCTCAAGTCTGTCGGTTTGTAGTGACTCTACCACCGGTTCGGAAGGCAGATTTTACCGAGAAAAAGCCCGCAGGAAACTCAGCAGCTCCTTCGAAGCTTATATTTTTCTTACCGTAATTTGTTCGTGGTTCGTTTAATATTATTATGAACACTATACATAAATACTTATGATATGCAGATAAACACCCAGACATTGAAAAACATTAATGTTCATCACATAAAAATTCTCCAGTTGTGGGAACAGAACACACAGCCTTGAATTTAGAAAACAGGGTCGCTGCCCACTGCGCCAATCGGCTGTCATTTATAAGGCTTACGGCATTTATAAGGCATTCGAACAGCAGTTCGCATCAGCGTTTTGCTAATAGTCAACATGTCTGCCAAATCGGTACGGGCAACGTAACTGCAACAGTGCCGGAGCGATGCCAACAAACGAGCCAAATATTCACATACAGTTAATGAGTTGATTCTATGCTTGTGTTTCGAATTTGAAGATACGATACCCCAGTGGTTAGGGCTTCGGCCTACCTTTCGAAGAGACCGAGTTCGATCCCCGGGACCTCACAGCTAACTTTTCAAGGTCATGTGAGTTTTTAATGTGAGTAATAGAAATATCACTTGCTTTAACGGTGAATGAATATATCGTGAGAACGCCTGTTTGTCCGAGAGTTCTCCATAACATACTGCCAGCCGTTTGGCGCAGTGGGCAATGAACCTGATTTCTGCGTCCGTAAGGCCGCGGGTTCGATTCCCACAACTGAAAAAAAAAATTGTGTGATGAACATGAATGTTTTTCAGTGTCTCGGTATTTATCTGTGTACGTATTTATGTGTATTATATTCATAAAAAATGTAATTGTTATTCATCAGCTATCTTAGTACCAATAACACAAGCTACGCTTACTTTGGGGCTAGATGGCGTTTGTGTATTGTTGTAGTATTTTTATTCATTTATAATTTTTTCAAAGTCGTGAATTCTACCATTACCTACTACCATGCCATGCTTATGCCAACCAGCATTTTTGCACTTTGTTCTGAAATGAGTGTACAACTAAATTAAACCTTAGCTAACTAGGAAAATGTACGTAACAAAATGAGCACGTTATCGAGCAATGTCTATGCACTGTGTAAAATTAACTACACACAAACATTTGGCACATCTCTTGGCAAGGTCTCGCTGCCGTGGCAGTTACAGCGACATTGGCGATTTGGCACCCCTGCCCAGCATTAGCAAACGCTTAACAACGGAATTTTGCTATCGTCTACGTGCGGACTGAAGTTCGACTTTTTTTTGTAATAGTTGACGAACCAAGCTTGGCTGAAAACAGCTAGTAATAAATTAAATAAGTCGGGCGTGTTTTAATTTTGAGAATATTAAATAAAAAGATTTATTTACATTGCCACCGAAGCGGTTATAGTTTAGTGGGTAGGAGCTGGACTTAACTGTGGGGGGGGTCGTCGAGGCGACTACAAGCAGCGCCAAGTTTTCCAATGTTCGTTGGTATGCTACTCATAAGGAGAATGCCCTTATCACCACGCTAGGCATTCTCCTGAGGTTGGCATTTGGAATGTCTAGATGAAGGTTTACACTCCCTTAAATTTCCTCCCTTAACGGAAAACGGAGGCCTTTCGGCCAGCAGTGGACTGTTATAGGCTATTGATTGTCTCCACGTCATGAACATCAGCCTATTATTTTGCACTCCCCTCCTACTGTGCTCCTCTCTTAGAGAAGAGAGCTTAGCCACATCATAACAGCATGTTGAGTGCCATGCTGTTCCAAAACGGGTAGGAGGTTTAACCATAATCATCTCAATGCGTTAGTGATAATTTACCGCAGCGATCGGTGGCTTAACATGTTCTTTGAGGTACGAACATAAAAATACAGTTCCAGCTATTAATTTATGAAAAAAAAATGTTAGGAAAGTAGTACCAGTGCTATTTAACATCAAACGTTAGCTGATATTGCCGTCAGAAACGTCCGGATGTCACACGAGAATACGTCACGCACATAAATATCTGTAATGTATGTACATATTTTCAAAGCCCCGTAAGCAAATTAAGGCTCAGATATTCACCCCTCTGAATTGGTGCTAATAACCGCATCTACGAAACCCCCTAACCCTGTAAATCTATATGTACAACCGCGCAAACATAAAACTAGGCAAAAAAATACTAGCACGTAATATTCGCATTTATACAGCTAAGTAGAGAATCTATATTGGTGTGCAAATTTTTTTTCATATTTTGTATGTAGATCGCTTTGTCATATGGCAAGGGGACGTGTATTGAAAAAGGTCGTATTTTGTATTACGCCTCTTTTCACGGGCAGACACGACGTGACGCGTTGATAGATGACGCGGAGGTTTTTATATTTAGTAGGGTTAAAGCGACATAGCCTGATTAAGTTTTTTACTTTATGTGTTCCAAAGAAAACAAAATTTAATTTTATATTTTAAGAAGCATTCTTTTAAAAATGTGCATTGAAGCAGTCTTACAAATTAAAACTAGCATTTGAAAGTGTTACTTTTTATTTGTCGATTTATAAAAAAAAAATACGATCTCTAGTAGCATTTGGCTTCTTGGTAATATTTCTTCTAACCTTAACTTTGGATAATCATCATTAGCCTAAAACAGTCCACTGGTGGACTAAAGGCCTCTCCCAACGGCAAGGTTTGCCGACCCGTTATTTGTTTGGACTGCAGTAGATGGAAATAGTACCACAGAGCACGCTGCTGCCCTTAGTCGCATCGTACGACACCTGCGGGAAGAGGTGGGGTGGTGACAACTATATTCTGAATTGATGACAATGCTCGATGCCAATTCATAAATATCTTACATAAATTAAGATGTCCTTTAAAACTTTTATCTTAAGCTTAACAGAATATTTTTAAAAGCCATTGTCATTACTACCAATTAAAATTTGTACTGCTGGGCAAAGGTATTTTGAGCTACCCACCACGCAGCGCCAAACTGAATGTCATGCTTTAAAGGCTATTAACAAAGGCCTTTAACGCCGAATTTGCGTAATATGTTATTCATAAAAATATTCCTCAGTCACCTTAGTACCCATAACACAAGCTACGCTTCCTTTGGGGCTAGATGGCGATGTGTGTATTGATGTGTTATTTATTCTACAAGAAGCTTTATTTACTTATACAAATAAACGTGTTTTCAAAAAAAATCGATTTGTCGGATATAATCTCGAAATGTTAGTGACCTGGCAAAAGTTTTAAATACGCGTTCTTCAACGCACACGATCAACGCAAATTTCCTTGATAAATGACGTTGAAATAATAAAGAAATTTAGCTCGAAGAATCTAGTCTTGTTATAAAACAAGCAGGTTACTTGATCAACCCACAATGAATCAACGTGGATGGTCTCAGCTTTAAATGCTTCTCCTCCACAAGGAAATGCTGCCAGTTCTCTCGAACCATGCTTTTCACAATGAAGATACAAAATGTACCATAAAGCGATTCGACCTTCCAATAGGATGTTGAACAAAAGCATACGTACTTTGTTTTTAATATATTTAATTAATTTGAACAGAGGTCTTGTCGTTCGTTGTTTAATTGACTCCAGCAAATTAAGGCCCGTTAATCTCACAAAACACCAGTTTAAAGCGAAATGTTCGAAGCAAAAACAGTACCCAACAATAAACCTGAAATACTGAAAGCCTGCCCCATCCATTGGGGTTCCGTGGAAGCTGTAAAAAAAACTATTTGTCCACCTCCGCCCTGCGGCGATAATAATTCCGCAATAGCAATAAAAAATCAGCGACAAATCTCAAAATCCCTGCGACGGCCAACTAGGCACGCCTTCGAAATTATTAAGCCCGCTCAAAGAACCGTCGTTGTTTCAAACCACCCACACGAAAATAGACCCAACCAACCACATTTTATAGTCTGAATTCCAATGCCATTGCGCGGTAGGTTACGGCGTTTTCTACTTTAAAAAAGTGTTTACGATACCATTGAATTTTACGCTGCAGAGTTTAATAGTCGTCGTCATAGATCCACAAAGGCATCCAAGGATGGGATGTACCCGTGGTGGACCCGGGGGTCTACGAACTATACAATATTTAACAAGCATTGCACACAATGCATATAGTAATATATTAAATCAATGTCACAATGGTATTACAGATATTATACATTAAATCTGTTCTGCGCCGAAAATAACGCCGAGATTTGAAATGTTTTGGTGATTTTGTTTCTTACTCTTTTTCAAATTCGGCTAAGCCTACAGGTTTGAGCTCTAATTTCACCCAGTTTAGTGTACTATACTGGGTAAAAATAGAACTAATACCAGTCTCTTGATTAGATATAATATATAAATAGTTGACGGCCGAGTGGCGCAGTGGGCAGCGACCCTGCTTTCTGAGTCCAAGGTCGTGGGTTCGATTCCCACAACTGGAAAATGTTTGTGTGATGAACATAAATGTTTTTCAGTGTCTGGGTGTTTATCTGTATATTATAAGTATTTATGTGTATTATATTCATAAAAAAATATTCATCAGCTATCTCAGTACCCATAACACAAGCTAAGCTTACTTTGGGGCTAGATGGCGATGTGTGTATTGTCGTAGTATATTTATTTATTTATTTATTATTATTTATTTATCCTGAATAGGTATATACTTAAAATTAAGGAAGAAAAATTCATTATAAATTTGAGTTTGTATAAGGCAATAACGGGCTTTAGTACTTAATAGTTAAATTGTGACGCGCTATTAGGATAACGCTTTCCCCTTTTTTACGGTCTGGTTGATCAGCGTTCGATGGGACCTTTGAGGTCAATGAGGCCACAGTTTTATACTTTATGGTTGACATAGTATAATCTGTCCTACTCTACCAGCAATTGCTATCCTGTTTTACGGTCAAGCTCATTCAATCTGACTTCCTTTAATC
Organism: Pararge aegeria; assembly: GCF_905163445.1. Lineage (NCBI taxonomy): Eukaryota > Metazoa > Arthropoda > Insecta > Lepidoptera > Nymphalidae > Pararge > Pararge aegeria. The sequence goes on from NC_053181.1 coordinate 4,787,458, forward strand.
CAATAGGAGACCGGACAGCCGAGATTTGTAAAGCACTTTGGCTCTCGTAACCGGGAAATATTATATGTAGGTCTTAGCAACGGCTTAAGGAGAGTTGGTATTAGATGGACTTACAATCTTCCATTTATACCACTGTATGAACAGGGTAAAGTTAATTTATTTCTCGTTGAAATTAAATTAGAATGTAATCTTTTGTTTCCCTGGTATTTACTGAATTTAATAATTTGCAATTTATACTAAAAATATATATTAAATATTGAATAAATGTTGATAGCCTAACGATTAAGACCTCCCCATTACGTTTTCAAGGCGTATAAAATCTACCGATCCGCATTTGGCTAGCTTGCTGGGCTACGGCCTAAAGCAGTTTCCTTCAATTAAATCTGGAGTTTAAAAACAAGAACATAAAGCGACGTTCAAATCAAGAACATAGGCGTTTTCTGCATTGTCATTCCTGCATCCCTACTAATATTATAAATCAATTTTTCAATGTAAGTTTGTTTGTTACACTTTCACGCAAAAACTGCTCAACCGATCCTCAAACAAAGTTTCATACTTTGTACATATATTCTTGGAAATGTTAAAAGTAATATATAATACTTTTTATCCCGACATTAAGCTCGGTTCCTTTTGGAGAGGGAATGAAAGTGTTTAACGATTTTACACTACTACTATAACTCCGACAAATTATAACCGATTTAAATAATTATTTTTGTACTATAGAGGTTATAATATGTGTTTAATTTTGTTCAAACTTTGTGTAGATCTGATGAATGTGGTGGGATATAGAGTACAGAACTCCTCAGCGGACAGCAGCAAACCCCTCATTTAAGGCTTAGTGATACTGAGTACTTTAAATTTTTTAGAACTACAACTAAATTAACGAAGGATTTACGAAGATAGAGAACAATTTAGGTGTACGCGAAAACTTCTGGGCGTCCCACGTCATTGCTCTGCTTCCTTCAGAGGGAGTTTCAAATATGCCACAACCCGTTTTTGGAACAACATTCCTCCGCCTATACGTAATTCGTATACAAAATTTTCATTCAACCATAAATTAAAAAAAAAACATCTTGGCTAAACAATTAGAATCTGAAGGCTGTGCGACTGATATGTCAATTATATAGAGGTGGGCATGCGAGTTTCAGTTAATGTGTTATCTTTATATACAAATCGTATTATATTATATTTTACTATATTAACACTAATTATATAATTGCATTTATTTATTATGTAATTAACAGTATTTCTGATTTTTTTTTTTTTTTAAGTATAATTATAATTTTGCTGCTTTTATCACTTTTATTATCTACTTTAATGGGAATAACCTGTACTTCACTTTATTTATTTATTTCATTATTTTTATTTATATATTCAGTTTGCCGTATCGGCACTCGGGTCTCAGCTGAAAATCAGCGGCATGCGTGTACTTAGGTACAATGCATGGCAAATGCTGAGCTGTACACCCTTTCTGTCTGGTGTTACACACAGACATTGTATGTTGTATACTATGTTGTTACTTTATTATTATAAGATGTACTGTTTGTAACACTTAACATGAACAAATGTTTTTTCTTTCTTTCTTTCTTCTTAAAGTGCAATGACAAAAAAAAAAAACGCAGATGGAGTCGCGGGCAACAGCGAGTAGTATGATAAAGTTTTGTTCTGTTCAAAATAGGATAAGTTTCTTGATCAAAATATAACAATATAAAGAGAACAATAATATTCGTTTTACTAACAGCTATTTAAGAATAACTCTTAGGATCATCACATCAAACTAACTCATGCAGGCATGCAGGTCTCCTGACGATGTTTTCTACCACCTATAAACCAAGTGCCATTATTAATTGCATAAAACGCACATAACTTAGAAACTTTTGATATTGATATATATACTAATTACTAGAAACACACCTATACATCCTATACATCCAGTATTATCAGTAATTCATTACATAATACATAATTACACCCCCAAAAGTGTCATACAGAAATCCGTCATAGGCGAACGCCAGCCTAAAGCGGATTGATAGACCGCAAAAACAAGTTTTGCTTAAGACTCACATAAGTCAGAAAGTTAGTGAACCAGGAGGTTAGTGAACCGTGTTCACGTTCGGTTCCTGGATTCTAAATCTTACTTTACAGTTTCATTGTAAAGTATTTTACAATACCTTCCATCTTAGTACCGGGCTTGTCAGTAGTCATACGAGAAATATTATTGCTTCCATTGATACTGCCAGTACAGCTGATAGTAATACGGGCAACAGAGAGAGAATAGGCAACTGCTTTACTCCGTACTCTACGTAGATTATAATATTATCGTCCAATTATAAATTCCATTATTCCCCTATTTACTTTCTAATTCCTCTGCAACAGATACAATGCACATAATCCTATCGATGGTTGTCGCGCCGTGACAGGATTACTGGACACTAGACGTCCATACTTGGCCTAAGTTAGGAGTGAAAGCGGTGCCAAACTAAGTAATTTTTTGAAGTAAAACTTCTTTAGGGAGTAATTCAGATTTTTTTTCTTACGCTTACGACATTCTATAATATTCAATGACAATTTTATATTGACATGTGCTGATCTAACCTTCAATTTTCTACTTTCAATGATTCTTAATATAATTTGAGTGATATTAATGAATTTTATATAGAATATAAAATGAAATAGTGAATATTAAATAAAATGGCGGAGTAGCAGGAATATTTTACTTTTTCAACAATAAATAATAATAAAAGTTTTACTTCAATCGCGCGTAAAGGTAACACGCACACACTTATTTCTTTTTTATTATTCTTGTTGCTCGCCTGCCTAATTCAGTTCATAAATTACCCAAATATTGCCTTATTTTATGACAATATGAATAGTATATATATCTATCTATCCTATCAGACAAAGACTTGAGTTGTGGCAAGCTATAGAAACTCTTTAGGTATATTTTCCTGTGCTTATACTGGGTTCTGCCAGATTCCCTTGTTTATATGAATGTATCTGTAAAAACCTGTAATAAGCATTTAACCAATTATTTAATGTTATCTATGATTTGTTAGCAGTTTATGTTTTTCCAATAAAAGTAAATTGAGTTTAGTAAAAAGACAGTTTGCAGAATTTTACCTCTTTTTCTGTAGCTGTCTTTTACGGCATTGGCAGCCGAATAGAATGCTCTGTAGGGATAAAGGTGCTAAGTATACATCGTGCAAGGAAATTACGAAATACTGTTGAAGGATGCATAAGTGTATTTTATAAGGAATCATATTTTATAAGGAATCATCGTGTAAAAATATTAAATCGCGAGATACATTTTTATTTTTCCATATAAACTAATTCAAACCATTACAAGTATTTACTTATGACAACCTTATTAAAGATAAAAGTACATAAACTACGCGACGCGTACCTAATAAAGTAATAGGAGTCAGTTGATTTTCTTTTTGAATGTGATTTTCTTTTAGTAAAAACTATGGCAATGAGTAAACCACTCAAAAAGTATAAGTTTTTCGTTTTCACAGATAAGTCGCAGGAACAGTAAATAATGTACTTCTAAAGCTTCTGTAGTATTATTTTGGTTTTCATTTACACTTTGTATATGCTATAGCAAGTACTTCTGCTGTTTGTCGTTTTTCTTTATAGTATAAGTGTATCACATCAGCAACAGAAGTGTACTTTTTTTCTTTGATGTTTATAACTCACTAATTAACATTTAAATGAGTTATGTGGCCTGTTACCATCGCTTAAATTACTATTGCTTTTGAATATTTATAGATGTTTTTGTTCTAGAATGATTCTAATCCTTATTTTAAATCGTCAAGGTAAACTATATAAAAGTGGCATTTTAAAATCCGAATGCTTTAAGCAATTCTGAGTTCGTGTGTTTTTTTAACAATACTTACTACAATTTCTAAAAGCCAATGAATCTCGGTGCATCTAGCTCCCTGTGCATTACAGAATAGAATAATTTAAAAACTTCGCGAGTAGAACGTTATAATTGTCATTCATAACGCTTAGTAAACTTTTGTATAGCCTACAATAATCCCGCTTATTGCTGATAACTTGTACCACTTCATGACTATATCCATTGCGCGTTTGATTGATTTATTACTCTGTTTGTCATTCAACAATTGAGCGACGAACAATGAACAGCGTGGAGCTAGATCATCGAATGATTAGTGTTGTGGGTGCGATAAATTGTACACAAAATCGATGACTCGGGTATGTATATATTATACACCCGTCACCAGTCCACTACAGGGCACGGGTATCCTCCCACAATGAGAAGGGTTCAGGCCGTAGTCCATCACGCTGGGCAGTACCGTTCAGTCATGGGCATTGGGTTACCATTTGGGTGGCGCATATACCTATTATTTCAAATATTTTTATAGCAGCTTGTAATAAATGCTGTAATTGTTATCTCTCTTTAATGCAAAATCTCTAAAAATGTGTTGTCATCATCATCAATACATCAATCCGTTACCGGCCCACTACAGAGCAAGGGTCTTCTCCCAAGGCCCAGTGCGGATTGGTGGACTTCACACACCTTTGAGAACATTATGGCAAGCTCTCAGGCATGCAGGTTTCCTCACGATGTTTTCCATTACCGTTGAAGCAAGTGATATTAAATTGCGTATGCTGTATATTTTACCAATAATTATTAAAGTTGTTTTAGAATTCTCTTTGTATGCTTTGTTATTCGAGATAAAAATATGAAGAGAATTTTGAAATTCACGTTTTATAATTTAGAAATCTAATTTTCGCGAGCACAACATTAATACATTTCGCGGGTTTATTCTGTTTTGTTATCTCTCAATTGCAGTAATAGTTTCGCCGCATATAATTGCAATTCTCAGCTAAGAGTTAATTTGGAGAGTGTCCAAATTCCGCATTTATCCGCAAATAAAAGTGGAAATGCAGTAGAGTTTGTATTGGATAGTATTTTTAGAGTGTTCGAGATTGTGTGTGGATATACTTTTATTAAAATTTCAGAGCTGCAATCTCTACTTTTCTAAAATTTTAGAAATTTGTCTCATGCTTACAATTTAACGAAACAATTAATTTTATCTACACATAAAACATGGGGGGCGAATTCGAATACCAGCACGCACCTCTAACTTTTCTAAGTAATTAAAATATCACTACGAGTAAGCTTCAACCGTAAAGGCAAATATCGTGAGGAAACCAGCATGCCTGAGACTTCTACATAATGTTCTCAAAGGTGTGTGGAGTCCACCAATCCGCACTGGGCCAGCGTGGTGGACTACGGCCTTACCCCTTCTCATTATGGGAAGAGACTCTTGCTCTTTCGTGGGCCGGAAATGGGTGGATGTGATGATGATGATGATGAGAAAACTTTTTTAGAAACTTTGCATTAAAGAAAGATAATAATTACACAATTTATTACAAACTCCTATAAAAATATATGAAAGAGTGTATGCGCCATCCAAATGGTTACCGAATGCCCATGACTGGACGGTACTTTTCTGGGTTGCAAAACCTCTATCCTTTGGGCTAAATAAGTGCCAGCTTTTAGGTCACCAAATGCATGGATTGTGACATTGGTTTTACATAAGTCATCATCATCATTATATTAACTCATTACCGGCTGTCAACTGGAAACGGGTATCCTTTTAGAAAGAGAAGAGTTTCGGCAGTGGTTTTGTTTTGGTCCAGCCAGGATTGGTGGATTTATATATATGACTATCCTTCCTTAAGCATTTACAATAATTCATTGAAAAATGTAAGTGTCTGTCTAAATAAATGCAGTTTACACGTAATCGCTTATATTTATTAAGTGAGCAGTAAAACTCATTAACTACAGCAAAAATTACGTAAGTTGACTACAAAATAAGTCACAATTTTACCACAAAATGCTTGTTGAAGAGAACTTTAATATTACCCCAACTTTTATATATTTGATTTTAAAGCGAGCAACGAAAATAATATCTGAACTCGTTAGCGTCAGAACGCAAACGAGGTAGTTTAAATTTGCATAGAGAAGTGATAATAATAGAGCATAGCGTTAAGTTATTACTCCATTTTGAATATCTATGATGAATATTATGGAAAAACTGACTGGTGCCCGCGGTTTTGTTCGCGTTTGTTTTTCTTTTATTTCCTGGGACAAGTATCCTGTATACATCTCATGAGTGCAAACGCATCCTATCACCCAGTATTTCTCACCTAAATCAAATTGTTCTATTGAAATCGGTTTACCTTCCCTACACCAAAATATGATATTAACTTTCATAGTGTTTATATCCAACTTGATTTTGCCCGCAGCTTCGCTCACGTTAAGTTCAATTTTCTATTTGGAAAATTTTAACTACAAATGTTTAAAAAAATGTCTTGCTGCTAATAGAAAAATATGAACGTAAATTACTTAAAAAATCAGAAAAGTTTCATCCGTTATTTGATGCCTTTGGAGTTGGAATTTTTTAAATATGTGAAACACGTATTTCTTTATTTTTAATCAGAAACCTACAATCAAAGTTTCATGGAATCGACTTGAAAAATAAATTGATAAATGAAGGATTTTACACAAACTTTCATCCCTCTTAGGATTGGAATTTTCAGAAATCCTTTCTACGCGGGTGCTTACATTATAGTAACTATATGTGTGCAAAATTACAGCCAGATCCGTCAAGTGGTTAGAGCTGTAGGTTAATAGATCAGTCAGTCAGTCAGTCACCTTTGCTTATATAAAATTATATATAATATATATATATATAGATTAATAGTAGTCATTGGATAGATAAACTGGGTCACACATTCTAAGAAGAAACAAGTTCAGACTATATAAGTTCAATACACTAAATTTTTCAGTCTGTATAATGATTTGGACTGGCAATATGCACCAAACAATGTTCGTGAAATACGCACAAAATATCATGTAGTATATTTTCGGGTCTTCTTTAAACTGAAGTAAAATATATAAAACAAACTAATTACACGACGGGATTTTCTGTAAATAACCTGTTCATTAAACATGGTTTCTACGTACATAATTCGGCGCCTTTACAAAGTCCTTTGATAAGGGTCTTACTACACCCAAGATCTCTCGAGTTAAAATTAATCCTTAACAGCAGTTTAAATATAAATATAGAAGGTTTAATTATAAGGAAATGAATAATTACAAGGGTTTTATTATGTACTTTATACATACTGTGAGGATAACAGAATGGAATGATGTAAAGAAAACAAAAAAAAACAAGCACAACAGAACCTATGCAATTTGTGCTGAATTGCCGATGCACCTCTAACTTTTTTGACGTGACAACGTCTTATAATTCGATGGAGCCGGCTGCACGCACGAAAAAACATGACGCATGCGGCGTTACCTCGCTCTGAGGCGTTCCATTCAAGGCTTGAAGTGCAAGCGAAAGCGCGGAAAGAGCGACAAAGAGGCACAGTCAGCCTCCGCGTTCGACATCTCTCTCTCCTACTTGAGTGAGCGATGCGTCCGCGTGGACAGCTGCTATAAAATAATTCATTTACATGTTTTCGGCAAGGATGAAGTGCAGTGAAAAGTGAATGTTTAAGTGAAGTGAAGTTTGATAGATAATATCTATCAAACAAATAAAATTAAAATTTTCTTTTGAAAAATGCAACCATTCCATCACTATTTTCTTACGACGTTGTCACGTTCAACTATCGTCAGTAAGCCGACTTTACAGACAACCAATTTTTTTTTTAGTTACGTACGTTTTAGGCAAACAAACGGTGAAGGGGCACATCGTGAGGAAACCTGCACGCCACGCCGTTCCCAAAGGCCTGTAGAATCCATTAATCCACACATGGCTATTATTTTGGACTGCAGCTTAATCCCTTCTTATTTTGGGAGAAAGCCCGTGCCCTTTAGTGGGCCGTTAAAGTGTTAATGATAATTATTTATTAATTATATTTAACGCCCGAATGGCGCAGTGGGTAGCAGCCGTGCTTTCTGACTCAAGGCTGTGGGTTCGATTCCCACAACTTTTTTCAGTGTGTGGGAGTTTATTTGTATTTTAAAAGTATTTTTGTATAGTATTCATAAAAATATTCATCCGTCATCTTAGTACCCGTAACAGAAGCTACGCTAATTTTGGGGCTAGATGGCAATGTGTGTGTTGTAGTAGTATATATATAACGACTATTGTCACAAATTAGTGATATAACCGACCGAAAGCGGCGGCTTGCTCTTTGAGGCATGCGCGTTGGTACCGCCAGTTTCCGGGCTAGTATTGAAAATTCTTTATCCGAAAAAACACAGTACCTTACATTTTTAACCCGACCCGGGATTCGAACGCAGGACCTCGAGATCCGTAGTTAACCGTAGACCAACGAGGCAGTAAGAGGCACGTTCTGGGATTCAAACTGGGCGCCCCGAGAATGAAAGCCGAAGTCCTAATCACTAGGCTATAAAAGTTAAATATCCTACCACCATTACCCTATCGTATTCGGGTAAAAGTTGTTGTCAATTGTATAGACAAGTGCGAAAAAATAGTGTGACTTGTTAGCGTAACGAGAGAGAATCATGACGAGTAAACTTTGATGGCGGCAAAAAATCTCAATATAATTACACTTGCCATGTAAATTTTAAGGACTTCCCATAATAATTAATATACACATTTCTCGCTTCGATTCTATTAAATGGCTGTTCACACGACTTTGACGGTTTTCTCTGGGTAATAAGTTGTATTTTCCCGTGTTTTTGCTTGGTTTCGGGCCTGTTTCAGCGGTGTTTTCATTAAGGTTCTATCAAGAGCCTTTAAAGTTTAATTGAGTTGTGGATTTCAGTAACTAACGACTATCGGAAACTAACAAACTGAATTAAGAAATTTCGCGTTTTCACTCAAGTTGCTTTATTTATGTACCGAGCACATTGGCTATATAATGTCGTGCCGATAATACCTAATCAGGCTTATATTTCGTATCGATCATTACCTTCACTTTCGGGGGGCCGAGTTCGAATCCCAGCAAACACCTCTAACTTTAAGTCATGTGCGTTTTAAGTAATTAAAATGTCACTTACTTCAACTGTGAAGGAAAACGTCGCGAGGATACCTGCATGCGTGAGATTTCTACATAATGTTCTCAAAGGTGTGTGGAGTACAACAATCCGCACTGGGCTAGCGTAGTGGACAACGGCCTTAACCCCTTCTCATTGTTAAAGGAGACCCGTGCTCTGTACTGGGCCGGTAATGGCTTGGTGTGATGATTGAAAAAAAGCATTTTTTTTGCCGGAGTCTTTGAAGCCCACCAACTCCAATAACAACGAGCAGCATGATGGATCTATGCTCTATATTCCTTTCTCCTATGGAAGAGGTTTGTGGATGTTAATCGGTTGATGATCGTGATGATGACGACGGAAGGTTAAGTTTGTTTAAGTTGGCTTTTTTGAGATCAGATAAACGAATTCCTGAATTTTAAGAGTTATTAGAAATATAGTTAGTAGAAACTTAAGCTGAGTTTACTAAAGAGATATTTAACTAACAGAAGTTTAATTGAAAAAAGATGTTTAAAATTAATAAGAAAACTCAAATATTTTTTTTTTAATAATTTCCGGCCTGGCCCGATCACCTTTTCGATCTGCAATGATTGAGCTTTTTTTTATACACTTCGAGTTAGTCGTTTTGTGAAATGATACATTTTAGTATGGTGGAAATACCTGGTCCCTTTTTTCCATGTAACTAGCTCAAAGGTGTGTGGAGTCCACCAATTATAAGACCATACGTTTACCACTGAGCGAGGTTGAAAAGGAGTTCCTGAACCAATAAATGGCAGTGCTGAGAAGTTGGCTCTTCATGTTCCTCACACGCCTCTGTGGAGGTTTAGGCAGTAGCCAGGCGGTCGATGATGGTAGATCCCGCCATACATGGTGGACGGTGGTATGTCAAAACCTGGCCAGAGAGAGGTAAATAAGCAAGTACATTCTTTAACGTATGTACCTAATAATAGTCGGATTAAGCAGATGGCCCTCGCGCAGGGATAGCACTGGCAGGAGAAAAAGGTTACATCCCAGATAATATCAGTCCGATATAATTAACGTGTCCACCTGCCAAGGCACGGGAACAGGGAATGGGAGAAGTTTTAACCCGCTTATTACATATACACACATATTATTTGGATAATATTTCCACTGCTCGCCATTGCTCCGAGAGTTGATAAAGCCGTGGGGGGAGATACATTTTTATCCTTTCCCCGGGGAGAAAATTGACTTCTGCCCAGGCTAACCGTGCTGATGGTAACTAGACATCTATCACACATAAACAGAGTATATAAATAAATAAATATACTACGACAAGTCACGCATCGCTATCTAGCCCAAAAGTAAGCGTAGCCTGTGTTATGGGTACTAGGATTGCTGATGAATATTTTTATGAAAATAATACACATAAATACTTATAATATACATATAAACACCCGGACACTGAAAAACATTCATGTTCATCACACAAACATCTTTCCAGTTGTGGGAATCGAACCCACGGCCTTGGACGCGGGAAGCAGGGTAACTGCCCACTGCGCCACTCGGCTGTCAGAGTAACACCTCGAATTGCGTGAAAATAACAAGTCCAGCAACATGCCGCCCTATGTCGATCAACTTGAGGCGTAGGTGTTAAGCTTCGTGAGCCTGTAAATACACCGGCAACCACGCCCTTCAGAACCGACACAGCAATGTGCAGTAGCAGTTCTTCCCCTGACGAGCCCTGTCAAAAAGCTGTACAACTACTAAAAGCATATCGCTCTCTCGCACAAAGGTTCACTCAGCGACTAGACTAAAATGTCAGTCGTAAACACACGATGTAAATGTCTGGTTCCCTCAACGATTAATGGCCACAGTTTCCAATAAGGCAGTGACATCAAAGGCGCGGGTCCAGCGAGCCACGCCCTCGCTATCACACGCTGTAATTTGGCCCCCACTGTATAATTATGTATTCGTATGTTAATGCATTCGATTACACGTGGCTCTGTAGTTTAATTACAAGTCAAGTTAGTAGGTTCCAGAAGTTCTCTGTACGACCATTATAGTACATAGCCTTTCCAAATACGAGTATTTTTGTATCCTTAGCAAATTACTGACTAATTAATACTTCAGGTTGTTTGTTGCAACGGTTTAACGCTTAAACTACTTAAAAGATTCTCATAAAAATACACGATGTGAGAAGACATACGAGACATTTCGAAGAGAAAAAGGTACTATTTCGCAGAGATGGAATAACTTTTGAATTAACTTTAGAAAAGTAAATCCTGACTTAATTGCCAAATATCTGTGCCAAAAATCACTTCAACCCGTCCACTTTTTAATCGATAATTAAAATTAAGACTTTAGCATATATATCAAATACGATGGTAACAAAATAAACCAATATACCTAATACATGTTCATGTAAGTAGTAGGCAGAAAAGAATAGAATAGAATACTATAGAAAAAAGACAAGAAAAATAGTGATAGTACTTAGTGCTTGGGTGCAAAGGCAGCCTTATCACGCTAAGTGATAGGTAGTTCAATTTTACCTTAACAACTTAACGACATAATTATAATTAAATAGAGATGTATGTATTGTTTCACATAGGTTTCATTTAGTAACAAAAAATGTTTGATATGCCATTTTAAAGATAATTTAAGCATAGGTTTTATATTTTATTAAAATTTATTTATTTGTTTTTACATATATTGCAGTTGCACTGAGAAATGTTCTCCCATTAGATTTCCCAAGCTTAATAAGCCAAAGTAGCCGTATAAAATAATCTGTGCCTTTTTTCCGAAATCTCATTGCTCTCTCTCGGAAACACAAAATGAACTACTGCAGTATTTCAACAGTAATTCATGATAAAACGTTTAGCCGCCAAATGTCGCAGTGCTACCAGTATATAACATTATATTTAGCTACGCCTCAGCCACAATGAAATCATATTCAGATACATTTTTTGTTTGTTTTATATAATTTTTTCAAAAAAATAAATTAAAAATTCTCGTCCTACTCCTGGATGCATTTTGGAATATACTAAGCTATCATTTAAAAGTAAATAGAATTTTATACCTAAAAAAGTGTGAAAAACTTTTATTATTATTTATTGATGAAAGAGTAAAATGTTTCTGGGACTCCGCCATTTCATTAAATATTCACTATATTAATAATTATAAATTTTCTGACGATTGCGGCATTCTATAATATTCACTATTTCATTTTTTAACAACAATTTTTTAACTTGTCATTACAGAAAATTTATTAATAATTTTAATAAGAGATTTTAAAAAAACTTTGAAATTTAAATTTTTTTTTTAAAACCGTTTGAAAATATTAGAAATAAATAATCCTTATGGATTACGATATTTGCCACTAGCTGGCATATACGCCAAGAAGCGTGGAGTATATGACATATACTTACGACCAATACAAATTATTATTTTTAAATAGCGGAAACTACACAGACGTCTGTCGTAAGCGTAACTTCCGTCAGAAAAAAATCTGAGATACGCCCTAGTCGCGCCTGAAGAAATTTTACTTTAAAAGAATTGAAGAAATTATAAAAACACCATACAGATTCTTCTGCTTTTCTCGGTGTATAACAAATTAAGCTTAATTTTCATAATAGATTGGTTATTACTTCTTAGAAGTCCATCAACCTATGAAGAATTATTCGAACGTAAAAACACTCTTGCATTTAAATTAGGTAACCTTTTTATCAATGGCTAATAAGGGTCACTATATAAAAAAGCAACTCAGACTGTTACGAATGCACAAACTTATTATAAGGTGTCCGCACAAACGGGCGAACTAATAAAAGTTGGACGTGACTGCGGCGAGGCCTCTCTGTCTCTCCGCACGTAATTTACATTCCGTTAAATTTACACCTCTCAAGTAGTACTGTCTACGCTTCAAGCTATAGGTTAATATCGTTGGGTAAACTAGCAAACCTTTTTGTTTTGTTTATATTCTTGGAAGATATCTGACTCCAAAAGCGATAGGGTAGTGTGGGATAGCGGGGCTAGCACAGCCAGGAGACAAAATTTTTATCCCCCGATTATATCCCGTAACAGGGGATATAGTTAACGTGTCCACCTGCTAAAGCGCAGATGGAATGGGAGAAGTTTACTCCCGTTTATTAAAACACATATTTTATTTGGATATTATTTCCACTTGTGCACCAGTGCTCTAAGAGTTGATAAAGCTGTGGGAGAAGATAAATTTGTAACCTTTCCACGGGGAGATAATTGTCTCCTGCCCATGCTAGCCGTGCTGTGCTCCGAGAGTTGATAAAGCTGTGGGAGAAGATAAATTTGTAACCTTTCCCCGGGGAGATAATTGTCTCCTGCCCATGCTAGCCGTGCTGTGCTCCGAAAGTTGATAAAGCTGTGGGAGAAGATAAAATTGTAACCTTTCCCCGGAGATATAATTGTCTCCTGCCCATGCTAGCCGTGTTGGGAGAAAATAATGCTCTATTTGGCAAGCAAGCCCAAGCTAAAATGTATGTATGTTAAAAGCTTGTAAGGAAATTATTGTTAGCACCTATTGCATATTCATTTAAGTATTATATTAGGGTGATTTTATATCAAAACATTCATGATGGAATATTATTAGTATATTAAGATTGATCTAAACCTCTGTTGGACACAACCATTTTAGTATAATAAATCTAGTGTGCAAATTGAGTTTCTCGGTGTGTTTAATTTTTACACCTCTTTATGCCACTATTGCCACTTCATAGCACTATTTGTAACTAACTACAAAGACAGATAACTGGAAGATACTAACAAGCTAATCACAACTATTTCTTTCTTGGTACATATTGAAAATCAATTTTTCATTAGTTTCACCGATCAATCTCCTTCGTGCATTCTCCATCTACATTGATATTGAAAAACCTTGTGCCCAGTTGGCACAGACAAAAGCCATAAACAAGAATTGAATTGAACTACAAAGATGCAATGTATACCAGTAAGCAGTGGGATGCATAGAGGGTATGCACAGGGTATGCACATGAAATAAAATGAAGAAAATCTACAGTACGAGTTACAAATAATTCAGGGTAGGCTTATTATAACTCTATGCCTATGCCTATCCTTAAGTTTTTTATAACTCGTACTGGAGATTTTCTTCATTTTATATCATCTTCATACCCTGTGCATACCTTCTATGCACGCTACTGCCAGTTAGTAAATAAATAAATATGCTACTACGACATATAATTCACACATCGCCATTTAGCCCCAAAGTAAGCGTAGCTTGTGTTATGGGTACTAAGATATCTGATGAATGTTTTTTTTATAAATATAATACACATAAATACTTATAATATACAGATAAACACCCAGACACAGAAAAACATTCATTTTCATCACACAAACATTTTCCAGTTGTGGGAATCGAACCCACGACCTTGGACTCAGAAAGCACGGTCGCTGCCCACTGCGCCACTCGGCCGTCAAAGCGTAGCCCGTGTCTACATTATTTATTATCTTTACCAACTTCGTAACGTAAAACTCTAACCTCATGTGCTTCGCTATGGGCTAAAGCCTTCCCGCTGTCTTAAGAAAGGTGGTAACGTAAACTGCGTAAGCAATCTGGCCACACGGCACCCGATGCCCCTTCATCCGGGACTATCAGTACTTTTAGACGGAATTGCGTTCATGCATAAGTTAACAAAAAAAAGTAATTTTTAATGATATTTGATAGCGTATAACTCACCTCATTGGTCTAGTGGTTACCATGTTCAACTACGGATCTTGTTTTGTCTGAAATCCTGGGTTCGATTTCCGAGTCGGGCCAAGAATTATATCTAGTTTTTTTTTTTGTAATTTTTTTTTTGTACCAGCATGTGTAGCAGGTGTCAATCCCCTTGCCTCGGAGAGCATTATATTGGTACTATTCCGCGCGGGCATTAGATACAGTAATTAGTTTAAGTTATATTGTAAAGCTAACCCTAATTTTAACTAATATATTTTTTATGGTTATAAATGAGAAAGTGTTTTTGTTTGTTTGTTTGTCCTTCCTTCACGCCCTAACTAAGTTACCAATCAAATTGATTTTTGGCATAGCATTAGCTACAATGACGGAGAGTAACATACTTACGCGACGTTTTAATCGCAGACAAACAAGCGGTTCCCATCGGATTTGTAAAAAACCTAAATTCCTATTCTAATTTCACAATAAAATCTGAGAAACAAATCGCTTTATTGGATTTGAAGTTAATTCCAATATTTACTTGCCAAACTTCTAAAATAATTTGTAACAAGAGTTAAATTTCTCAAAAGTACTTTACTGAATTAATTAATCAACTTTTACTTATCCAATTGGATTGTTTAGTTACTAAGTTTGTAAAATCCGTTTTAAATTTACCGTCCGTATATAAAAACTCTATAACAGGCCTCCACTTTTGTAGGAAATAGGAGTTAAAAGCTTTAACCCAGACACGACACTGCTGGTCATACGACGTGTGCAGTGTGCGTCCGGCATTTCCCTGGGTTGTACCAATACAGCGTTTACCAGTTCGGAATCCATCGTCCGTTATAAGTTATTTGGCCTCGCCTTAAGCTCATTTGGACTTTTATTGGTTTCAAAAGTGTATTGTAGTTTACAAAACTTTAAGAAGGATCGGACGTTTACACATCATATACGAGAATACGTCTTTTGGGCTGCAGTGTAGACAATAAAGGTATACCTACATACCTACGGAAATATTACCTTTTATGGAGTCAAGTAAAAAAGTTTTAAAGGAAGGAAAAATTCCGTTATTCTATATCTATATTTGAAGCGGTGATAGCGCATTAAGTAGGAGAACGACTTCACATTCGTGGGGGCCGAGTTCCAATCCCAGCGCGAACCTGTAACTTTTCGAAGGTAGGTGCTTTTTTTTGTTTTTGAAGTAATTCAAATATCACTGGCTTCAAAGGCGAAGGAAAACATCGTGAGGAAACCTGCATGCTGGAAAGTTCTATATAATGTTCTCGGATAATGAGTGTGGAGTCCTCCAATCTGCTCTGGCCTAGCGTGGTGGACTACGGCCTTGGCCCTTAACCCTTTCTCATTGTGGGAGGAGACCCGTGCTCTGTAGTGGGCCGGTAATAGGCTGATGAAGATGATAATTTATCTATACTTATATTATAACGAGGAAAATTTTTTTGTTTGTTTTTACCCAGTAGACTCCAAAAGTACTTGACCGATTGAAACCATGTCTTCGCCAAAAGAAAGCTGAACTATCACTAAGTAATATTAGGTTATTATTTATTTTCAAATAAATTGGAGATACTTAAGAAAATAATTACTTAATAAAATGTAACCTAAAAAACAAATTTTTCTGATTAAATTCTTTACTTGGCGTCCGGTGAGTAAACTATTTAGCATTATATAATTAAAGAACCCATTATTAGACATTTAAAAAGTTCGCGATGCAATGCTAAAAACAAACGCGGACGAAGTCGCGAACAGTAGCTAGTATATTAAGTTCTCAAAATTGATCTCAACTTTTGTTTTTAATACAAATCACACTGGGCAACGATAAAAAAGAGCTTCGATTTATTTCTTCATTCATTAAGTATATCGAAGGTTCATACGTCACAGAAATTAATTACTGCAAAGCCGTCAAACTCATATTTCAATGCTGAAGTTGCTCTACAAACAAGTTGATTGGAATTTTAATTCTGCTTCTCAGTGAATTAATGCAATGTTTGCGGTAAGAATCGAACGAAAATTGCAAACGTTTTAGGGTTGACACTTTTTTTATATAAAATAATAGCTTTAATATTATGGTAACCACAGTAACAAATATTGTCTAATAATAAATACGTAAATATTAACTCTTTAAGAGCTCACCTGAATTTTAAACTTTAAAGACGTTGGTAGAAATGGAAGTGCCAATATAGGCGCTGATGATTACTAAGCACGTAATATTTTTGTCACATTTTACTTTAGTTGAAATTAAATATTTTTTTAAGATTTGCCTAGCTAAAAGTGGAGCACAGATTATGCGATCGGCGTCACGAGGCAAATATTAAGCGTGTCATCGAATACTCATGCAGCTTGTGTTATAGGTACTAAAATGACTGAACAATACTGAATATTTTTATAAATAATATACATATAAACACCCAGACACTGAGAAACACTTATGTTCATCACACAAATATTTTCCAGTTGTGGGAATCGAACCCATGGCCTTGGAAACAGAAACAGGGTCGATTCCCGCTGCGTCAGTTAAATTGATTTCTCTTGTTCCTTTTAACAATTGACATTAATATTTACGTGTATTACACAATTTTTTTGTTTATAACTTCATATTATTTTCTTACCGTCAAGTTCAATGTTATAAATTTATTATACTAGTTCAATAAGATTTCAATGACTACTATTTCAAAAACTACGACGATCATGTAATATTATCGATACTGGAGATATTCATAAAAATTACATATTATATTTACCATTTCAATTCTTTGACAACCCTAACCTGCCATAGGACGGAAAATTTATTCCAACGAACTTATTTAGTGGTGCTCGGGGTCTAGTTATATAAGCTAGGTTTTATGATTATTTTTGCTCTAATGAAGAGAACATAGCAGTATTCATGAGTTTGTACTAAGAGGATATATAATATTTTTTCTGTTTGTACAATAAGCAGCTTGAGGTAAACTCTTTATAAATAAGTCTTTTGATTTGAATAAATCTTTATATACCTCAATGCTATTAAGACTCAATGATTGCAGACAAAAGTCTTCAGTCAGTCATAACGAGACGTGGATACTGACAGCGAGGTTAAGCTATAAACTTCAAGTCACTCAGAGTGCTATGGAGAGGGCAATGCTTCGAATTTCTTTTAGGGACAAAGTTCGGGACGAGGTAATTTGCCAAAGAACCCAAGTAACATGAGGAGAGCTACTTGCTCTTAGGGCTAGGACGCTGAATTGGCAGTGGGCCGTTAACGTTTTTCGGAGGACCGATGGGCTTATGAGTCGAAGGTCCTCGAGTGGAGACCACTCGGCAAGCGGAGTGAAGGGCAATCCCGACTAGGTGGTGTGACGACACTGGATGCAGAAGGCTGTGATCATAAAGACTTGAAGTTGCTTAACAGAGCCTATGTCTATCAGTGGATGCATATTGGTGGATGAGGTATTAAGAACTTTATCACATGTCCACCATTTCTTATTATAAATTCAGAACCTTTGAAAATCATGATACAGCTTAAGATCGAGAGTGATTACTTCATCCATTTCATCATGAATTTTTCCTTCATTGTGTTGCGTTTTTTTATGATTTTTCTGTACAGTGCACAATAAAAGTGTTTTCATTCAGTAATCATTGCTAACCTATTACCGGCTCACTACAGAGCAAGGGTCTTAGAATGAGTAGGGTTCCGGTCACAGTCCATCATGACGGTCCTTATTCCCCACTTCCTATACTCTATACGAATACCTTCAAATCATAAGAAAAGAAAAGAAGCATTTTCTTGGTTAGCTCGATGGAGCCGTGATAGCCTAGCGGGTAAATTTTCAGCCTTCTGAACGGAGGAACAGAGTTCAATCTCCGTCACTCACCTATAATTTTTAGAGTTATGTGCATTTTAAGCAATTAAATATGTATTGTAGTAACGGTGAAGGCAAACATCGTGATAATAACAGCATACCTGAGAGTTCCCGATAATGTTCTGAAAGGCGTGTTATGTCTACTAATCAGCTAGCCAGCGTGGTGGGCTAAAACCCAGCACATTCGGAGAGGAACCTGTAGTGGTACGGTGGCGGGTGGATGATGATATTATTATGAACAATTTGAAAGCTTGTATGTTTGGATGTTAATAACTCTTTCACGACATAATAACTGAACCGATATGGCTGAACATAAAAGCTATATTCATAATTGAGTTACAACTATTATATTATTTTAAAAGAGATCAAGATATGACTGATCGATCGCTTTCTCAAATATTCTCAAAATTAACTCATCAGCTTGCAAGTTATGACGTTGTAAGGCAAACCCATTGTGCTTTATGGAATTTTAATTTATGCCACTAATGAAGACATTCCAGACATCCAGGCATTGAGGGAAGACGCGACGCAATTTCCGGTTTTTAGTTTCAAAGAGCACGCCGGGGCGCCTACTTCCTGTACTTCTAAGAGGTTGTAACTAAGAGTTCTCGAAACCAATAAATAACTCTCGATCCAATTAATTTCTGTATGTATTAAATTGAATTTTTGTATTTTTGATTGAATTTTCGTATTTTGTGTGTAAATTTCTGTATTTTATAAGTGTATATGTATATTATACATAATAATATTCATCAGTCATCTAAGTATCCATAACACAAGCTACGCTTACAATGCGGTTAGATGGCGATATGTGCATTGTCGTAGTTTATAAAAGATAATAAAAAAAAAAAAAATTAGTTATGACTAAGCGCAATATTAAATCAACCAGAAAAGCACTATGTATTGAAAACAAAAATGTGTTGCTTCCAAATTACGATAGCCTTCTAGTTACAATGAGCTTGAACAAAAGGGTAACGGTTTTTCCAAAAACAAAAACATTTCCAAAGGTGGTTGACGTTCAGTAGGCAGGCGGTCAGTCTTAAAAAAATATATCAAAACCAATAAACCAATAAAAGACGTGTTGTGTCGACCCGACATAACGTAACATAAAAATAGGTTATTATAATATTTTCCACACAGTAGTAATTTTACAGTAATTATGAATGCAAAAGGTTTACTCCATCCAAAACAGAACAGATAGACAGATCTGTTTCAAAATTTGCACAGAGATAGATTATAGTTTTAAATAGTACATCTATCGGTTCCCGCGGCATTTGTTAAAAGAAAGTCGTGGACAACAACTAGTCTTCCATGTTATTATTATCACTTGACTGTTAATTTCTAGATGACAGTATTAAAGTTATAAAAATATAATCCTCAGCAGTATGGCTATTTAACACTACTAGCTACAGGCTATTCTTTCACAAACAGACTTCCTTAAGGAAACCAGAAGGAGTTCAAATGCAGGTTGGCAGAGTACAAAGCAAAAGCAAAAAAAGCATTGCAATAAACGATAGACATTTTTACGATGTGCTACGTCGAAAAACTCTTTCGATTAAAGAATGAGTCTATTATATTTTTCCTTCGGAAACCATTAGTAACCGTGCAGGAAGCACTTTGACAAACACGGATGAGCTCGCAATTGGTTCCGCTGTTTAAGCTAGGGCCCGTTTGCCTCCTCGCCTCGCCTTATTTGTGTGAACATAATTGAATGTACCTGGGTAATTTGTGATATTATATCAAGATAAAAACGTACTTATTAACTATATGTTAAACGTTTCTTAGGAAAAAAGGATGTTTTAAGAATTCTTATAAATAAATAAATGAATATACTACGACATTACACACATCGCCATCTAGTCCCAAAGTAACCGAACTTGTGTTATGGGTACTAAGATGACTGATGAATATTTTAATTAATAATATTTCAAGTCAAAGTCAAATATGTCTTTATTCAAATAGGCACATATATGGCACTTTTGATGAGTACATTACATGTAAAATATGACATAGGAGTGAGTGGACGACGATAACTAAATTCGTCAACATAAAACTAAAGCTACGAGGGTTCCAAACGCGCCCTGGTCTAAGAAGAAGCCCACAAAAAACTTAGCCGGTTGTTTTTTTTTTGTTATCACCATCTCACATTGTCACTAAAAACTATTAAAGAAGCAAGCTGGTTAGAGCAATAATTAACACCCGAGCATTTTTATCGTTGACGTAGTCCCTAATACTATAATAGGCCTTTTCTATAAGCTTACGTTTAACACAAACTTTGAACTTTTTCAGAGTTATCTCAGGGAAGTATAGTTCTGTTTATATAGGCGATGAGATTTCCCTTACATTCAGGTGGGCTATTTATTTAATCAGTCAATTATTAGTATTAAAATGAAATTGCTTAGGCAGAGCAATCGTGTGCTAAATGTGGGGTGCTATACACTGTCGTGACGCTATCTAGACGATGTCAGTATTTACCATGAGACCAAAGACACAAAACTACTCTGTCTCCACTTTATACTTACTGCGATTCTATTCTAAGTCGAATTTCGGGTTTCTGATAGCTCGTTAAGTTAGAGGTGTATGCCCGAAATCGACCATAGATGTAACCACTAAGCTATTACCATTTTATACAAAAAAACGGCTTACAAAAGGCGGACTTAAAACTAAAGCATTTTCTACCAGCCAATCTACGGACGTGTGAGCAAAACAAGTGAGGGTGTGCCCAATAAATTTTGAAAGAAATATATATGCATATAAAATATATAAATAAATTAATGTAAACACAATATACAATTTATTAAAAACGTGTACATTTATATTCGTATGTGTATTCAAAATTCAAAAATAGGCGTGTAACGAAGAAAATGAAACAAAACTAAATACCTACATAACTAAATAAGAAAAATATATATATAGATGCATGTGAAATACAATTTATTTAAACACAATATACAATTTATTACAATACGTGTGTTTATATTCGTATGTGTATTCAAAATTTAAAAAAGGCGTGTAACAAAGAAAATAAAACAAAACTTAATACGTAAAACAGTGTAAACAGGAAAACTTGGAAGACAAGAGTGCTTTTGAACGATAAAAAATCTTGGGTGTGAATTGCTCTAGCTTCATAGCTTAATATAAATAAACTGTGAGATGGTGATAACAAAAAAAATATTACCCGGCTAAGTTTGTTGTGGGCTCTTCTTAGACCAGGGCGCGTTTGGAACCCTCGTAGCTTTAGGTTTAAGTTGGCGTACGAAGTTATCACCATCCCCTTACAATTATGCAAACATACACGTATATGTATGAATGCTTCAGAAGTGCCTGTGATAGGCCTACATGAATAAAGAAATTTTGAATTTTGAAGTTGCACGCGAACGAAGTCGCGGAGGACCATTAGTCTTCAAATAACCAAGTCGATACAAAGGGGCGGAACCGGTAATGATAAAAATTGGGAATATTTCTGTTTGTGAGTAGGAAATCGATAGCCCGCGGCATTGTCAAGATTACAATCTGGGGTGCTAGAACATTGGAATCTCGTTTTTAATAAATGGGAAATGTGCCTTAGGGGCACACTTTGCTCGGTGCCTTGGCTTAACCGATATTACTTTATCGATTTATAAATTATTTGCGGTGTTACGTTTTCTCTGTGCTATTAGATGAGAGAATGGGATAGTCCGCAGAGATATATCCACAACATATAAATATTCTCTAGTTGTGGAATCGAACCATCGGCCTTGGACTCAGAAAGCAGGGTCGCTACCCACTGCGCTAATCAGCCGTCAATACATACAATACATAAAGGTAATTCTTGAACATAGTAAGGAGAGTCGTACATAATATGTCCGACTGAAACATAGATGAGCTTTTTGCAATGCGCAATCAAAAATACGAACTCTTACTCATTTTGTTCAAGGGAAGATAAAGTGCAAGCGAAGTATAAAAAAGAAGCCTTTATACATCCTCTGATAGAAGATAGAGAACATAATTTCTTCTTTGTCTAGTATTCTCCATGTCCACGATATTTTCCTTATATATAATATATGTATGGCGGCGGAGTGGGCAGTTGGTTTTATTCCTCCAGCTGGAAAATGTTGATGCGATGAACATTCATGGTTTAGTGTCTAGGCTTTTATATAGGTTTATAGGTATATATAGGTTTTATATCTATCATAAGTATTTGTGCATATTATTATGTTATATTCATACTTGCTATTGTCCGCGACTTCGTCTGCGTTTGATTTTGTGTTTTCATGTGGTATTAAATTTAGTTGCAGTTCTAAAAAAATTAAAGTATTCAGTATCGCAAAGCCTTAAATCAGGGGGTTGCTGCTGTCCGCTGAGGAGTTCTGTTCTCTATGTCCAACCACAGTTTGGGCAAAATTAAACAGATATTCTAACCTAAAAATAACTTTTACAATGCCTATCCTTAAGTTTTTTATACTCATACTGGAGATTTTTTTCATATCATCTGCATACCCTATGCATAACCTCTATGCACGCCACTGGTTATGACTATCATACTCCCTAACAGGTTAGCCCGCTACCATCTCAGACTGCATCATCACTTACCACCACGTGATATTGCAATCAAGGGCTAACTTGAGAAAAAAAAAATTAACTGCAAAGAAATACTTACCTTCCTTGTAAATAGCGTGATGCTTGTATGTGTAAACCTGAGGCATAGCTGTGAAGCCTCATATGTCTTTAATTTAAAAGGTAACCAGCACCTTCAGACCGGAACAATGCGATGCTGCTTAACGGCAGATATAAGCACGGTAGTACTTTCTTGGATGAGCTCTGTCTCCGAGCTTTAGTTTTAAGTTAACGAATGCAGTTATCACCATCACTAACATTAGTGTAACATGTTCAATGTATGAACGCTTCATGAGTGCCTGTAATAACGTCTACATGAATAAAACATATTTGAATTTTGAATTTTTATGAATTTTGAAACAGATCTACTACTACTAAAGTGTGAACAATGATGAGTAGAAAAACCCTCGTTGATAAACATTTTCGAATAGAAAACAATATTGCACGGTCGACTTAACTGAACGGATAGCTATAATTTAGGTATTTCAAATAAAACACGATTTATACACAAAAGCCTGCAACAGACGGTTAAACACAATTTTATTATGCGGTCTCTTTTTAAAGCAATATTGAGTATTTCGAGAGGAGTCCTTTGAAATGCCCTCAAGTGTTAAATTCGCGTTCATTCCATTTACTTTCTGCTTAATGAAATTTTCGATACTGTATTTTTCTAGACAACGAGTGGTTTGCATTTATGATTGATATTAATGGAATGATTTCTTATTTCAGACGTATTATTAAACTGTGAAGAGTTTAATTATTATTCCTTTATAAACATCTCCAAAAAATCTTAATTTTGCCTCAGACTCCTATCATATATTAAACGGTTTAAAAATTCTTCTTGAGTACGGTATTATTGGTGGTCACTTTTTTCTCAAGTTAAGATGTTTTGGAGATTCTGGAGAAAGTGAGGGGTGTGGGGGGAGGGGGTTTTTCTTTCGTCTTTAGTTCAACTATTGAAGAGGATAATATTATCATTATTATACATATAAATAAATATTATTTCACCTATGCCTAGATCATATGTCCCAGCTATGGGCTAAAGTTCTCTTGCGAATCTTTGAGATCCTCTTTTCTGATTTGATCTCGAATAGAAAAATAGCTCTCTCATCGCCCGCTGAGTAACTCTGAGCCTTCTTATGAAGCCATTGTAACGACCATTTTTCCGAGCCGGAAGGCCTAAGGTCATATTTCCTATCACGCTGAACAATACGAATTGGCAGGCAATGAACTTCCAATCTAGGATTCGGTAGCAGTAGAGCTTTTTGTCACAAAGCTCGCCTGGGGAATTACTATTATCCCCATGCTTATTTCTGCTGCTAAGCAGCATTTTTGCAATGCGGTATTACAGTAAATACGGGCACATGCGGCTTATCAAATCAAATCAAAATACACTTTATTGTACACCAAATACAGGCAATTAGAACACCAAAAAAAACACAAAATAGAAAAAGAAAAGGTGCAATTGGCGGCCTTATGCTTAAAAGCGATCTGTACGAGGCAACCTAACAAAGTTCATGTAGTTAAGACAGCGTTTTTTTCTAAAATCAAACGGCGAAAATAAACAAGATACTTTTTGCATATAAAAAACGAAATGCGAGAAAACAGGAATCATCAAAAACTGTTTCTGAGGGTTGGGCGAAGTTTGAAACTCATGTTAAGGGGTTCAGCACGACATTAGCATTTGGGACGCGGAGGAAAATGTTAAGAAATGAGTGCCATGTGTCAAAGGGATCGGGCTTATGATAAACAAACTTGTGAAGTTTAGATGGTTAAAATATTTTATGGAAGCTGAGAGCCGGAGAGATGATGTTGGTAGTAGATAGAATTCTGTAAACCAAAATGCGGATATGACTATTTTTGTTTATCATTTTGAAATTATCTAGGCAGTTTATTGAGAGTTTTAATAGAGGTATTTATTGTTAAAATTAGAAACATGAAGTTGGGTAAGGTGCGTAAGCTAATTTAAATAAATATTCTAGTCCAACCCACTACTTGCTCACTACAGGCTTACTTGGCCATTAAGCTTAATTTGCTTAATCTTAAGACTCTTAACAATCTTAAAATTCTTAAGACTCTCTTAACAATTATTCATTGTAAAGTCAACATCTCCTGAGGATGCTCCGGTTTCGGAGCGAAACGTGCGTAGAGGGTACATTGCCGAGGATCTGTTTGGTGTGGAGTATACGGATTGAAGTTATTATAAATTACACCAAACAGATTCTGCTGCTGTTCGCGGAGCATAGAAAATTAAGCTTAATTTTCATAGTATATTATGGATTTCCGCAAAGTAGCCTGCTTCTATCCAATGAGCTGACCAAGTGCGAATTCACTCGCTTTTAAGAACATTATGGAGAACATGCAGGCAGTGGCGTTTTAGGGTCTTGAATTTGAGCAAGCCAAGATACTTCTAGTACTAACTTGACTCATCTTTACCTCTTAACGGCAGTAATTGTTGGGATAAAGGATAAACCATTTCAACCTTTATTTGAAAAACACTCGATAAATAAAACTCACGAATTATTTAATGCAAGCCCAGCTTTTCGGCTTCTATGGAACAAGTTTCCTCACGATGTTTTCCTACACCGTAAAGAGAGTGAAATTTAATTGCTTAAAACTTCTAATGTTTGAAGTGCATGTCGAAGCCAGTGTCCCCGAAAGTGAAGCTATAGTCCTAAACACTATCATCGCTATTTACTGCGTTAATAACTTAATAAATAAAGTGATAATACCAAACTTTGTACCTTCAACGCGTAACCAAATTTCAATGATTAAACCCATTCCAATTTCAATAATTTTACCCGTTAACAATTAACCAAACAAAATAATTAATTTAATTACAAAAATAAGGCTATCAAATGAAATATGATTAACCCTCTGAATTAAGTCACTTATTTAAATGGAGTGATTTATTCATTAAACATTAATATTTTAACAAAACTTTGTTGTCGTCAAGTGAAATAGCGTGTCGAAATAAATTAAAATGCTTTCAGCTTTCCTCAAGTCAGTCTGACGGCTCGGCATAATTACAAATGCTGAATAATTAAGATTTGCAAAAGGATGTGATTATAAACATAATTATACTGAACTATTGCCCACGACTTGGTACGCATTTTTTAAATTAACGCGAGGTGGAATACAGAGATTTTGAGTGTAACCTTAAAATTATTTTCTTAGACCAGTTGTAATTCTCTGTACACTGTGAAATCAATTTTTAATAACTTATTCATGAAAGTCTAATTACTATATACTTATTCAATCGCGTGAAAGTTAAGTACGATTTAAATGGTAACGAAAGTGCACCAACTAGTGGTAGCACTGTTTCCCAGTATTGAGGTAGATGACCCTCCTTCGATACCATTAAAGTTTCAGTTAACTTTCATTCGGTCAAATAAGTAAACGTAGGTGGAAAATAAATAAATAAATTTCCTACGACAGTAAACACATCGCCATCTATCCCCAATACTACTAATTAGATGACTGATTAATATTTTTATGAATAATATACATAAATACTTATAATATAAAGATAAAAGCCCAGGCACTGAAAAACACACAAACATTTTTCAGGTGTGGGAATCGAGCCCATTGCCTTGGACTCAAAATGCAGAAAAGCGCAAATCAGAAAATCTCACACTAGACGTCGTCTAATACTAAACTCGCAACTGTCCGGTCATACGTGAATAAAAATGCGTCAACGTAGTTAAATATTCTGTGTCGTTTAACACGGAAATCAATCCGGCAGCGGCGACGTGTTGGGGTAATAACGGGGTTTTAACACTGAGGGAAAATGAAGAGGATATTTTTTATAAGTATATAATAGAGACCATCGCTTCGACTAATAACAGAGCCCAATAACAGTCTGCTTTCCATCATAGTTCTAACCGACAGCCCTCTGTGCAGATGAAATGAAATTCTATTTTAAAGGAACATCGTAAAAGTTTGATACAATATAGCTTAAAGTTTCTAAGTTGTTTCGTCGACTGACATGCAATATTAGGTGGTGGGTATATCATTCATGAAGGTACATAAGAGAATGATTATTTATGTCATATAGTTTATTGCATACTATTCCACTACCTTAATGAATGTGAACAAAAGAACAAAAAATAATATGTTTATATATATATATATATATCAGTAAGTGGACTTATCATACCGGCCCACTAAAGAGGACGGATCTCCTCCTACAATGAAGAAGGGTTTAAGGCCGTAGTCCACCACGCTGGCCCAGTGCGGATTGGTGGACTCCACACACCTAGAAAGTTAGAGGTGCGTGCTGCTATTCAAACTCGGCCCCCGAAAGTGAAATCGAGCTCCTGCCCAATGTTCTATCACCGCTTCAAGTAAGTAAATAAGTGTATCTTGTTAGAAAACATACAATAGAAAATGAAATTTTTCTTTGCCAGATTTTAATATGGTGACGAACTCATTGTTATTGAAAATTAATCACAAAGCAATTCATAAAGTTGAGGCGGGCGAAATATGCACTTCATTAATTTGAATTAAAGAAAAAAATAATAGGAAAATATTATAGTGAATTTCAAAATGCTGACGAATTAATTGTTATTGAAACCTGCAAATTGCAGATGGACGAGTATCCACCATTGAGGCGGAAAAAAAAGCATGTGGATGGACGCACCACCAACGAACGTGATGCTAGAGTGCACAGGCGTGGAAGTAAAACGCAAAGTCTACTATCGGATCTTCAACTACATTTTCAGAAGTCCTTTCTGATATAAAGCTAAAGAAGAGCTTACTAATTTTTAGTGTTTAGTCTTTCTTTTGTTTCGTCGGCAGTTGCTTTGCCATTGTAGACAGCACGCAATCCATAACGCAGTTAAAATTTAAACTTAAAATTAAAAAATAAGTTAGATAACTGTCTGATTGTAATACGAAACTTGCAAACTTAAATTCTCACTACGTAGCTAAAAAGTCATCATAAATTATACAAAATACATACGAAAATAACACAAATTGCTAAATTATGCAAACAATATTCACAAGGTAATACATTTCGCCGTCAACGCCAATCTGCAACATTAAACTTTTATTTAGTTCCCCAACCAAACTTCGGACGTCAGAATGAATTTCAAACAACTAAATTGTAGAGTTTCCTACAAGAAATCTTAAAGTGTAGCTTGTGCTGTGGGAGGTGACTTTCACTGCACTGCCTGATACATATCAATTTCAATTCTACAACGGGATGATAAGGTTGATTTTATAGTGATATATGAATTGTTTATAAGATGTTTCGGTGCTGCAAGGAGGGTGAGCAAGTAAATATCATTACGGAGAGTCCACAACAGCACTCTGGCCGCGGTCTAAGATAGCCACTTAGCCAGACACTCGTATAAAATGTGTTTTCTAAGCACTCTCTATGGAGTATGGAGTTTCGATTTATTGCTATATTATGTCAACTTTTGCTCTCATATTCCAGTTTGTATTATTGTCTGTGCAACAAAAATATTTTGTCAATATATATTAAGCTATAATAAGCTGGTTTTTTACAGATATTGCAACATTCATATTAAAGAAAAAACCTTCTAGTTAATTTAGAAGAAGCGGTGATACCCAGTTGGTGCGACTTCGACTTCATTTTCGGGAGTTCGAACCCACACCTCTAACTTTTCTAAGTTATGTGCGTTTCAAGCAATTAAAATATCACTTGCTGCAGCGGTGAAGGAAAACATCGTGAGGTAACTTGCTTACCTGGGATTTCTCCATAATGTTCTTAAATGTGTGTGAAGTCCATCAATCCGCACTGGGCCAGTGCGGTGGACTACGGCCTCCCACAATGAGATGGGGCTCCCTTCTCCTTGTGGGAGGAGGCCCGCAGTTGCCTGTAGTGGGCCGGTAATGGGTTGGTATGATGATGATTTAGAGATCCAATTAAAAGTAAAGTCAATCTATAAAGATTACAGTACCATGCAGGATAGTAATATATCCATCACACACGTTTGAACCTATAGCATTTCCAGTAAATTACAGTATGTAAAAATATTTAAGAGTACTTTAAATTTTTAATAGAATACATCCCTATCCCTATCCCTAGTAATATAATAAAAGTCAATGTAAGTGTGTTTGTTACGCTTTCACGCCAAACTACTTAACTGATCCTCATGAAACTTTGTACACATATTTTTGAAAGTGTTAGAAGTAATATAGGATACTTAAGGCCACCAATTGTACTCTTTTGCTATGTATTTATATCTCTGTAACTACTTTTTCTTTGGTGTGCAATAAAGGTGTATTCATTCATTCATACTTTTTATCCTGACATTAAGCTCGGTTCCTTTGGGAGAGGGGATGAAAGTGTTTGACGATTTTACACCATAACTCCGTCAAATTATAACCGATTTAAATAATTATTTTTGTACTATAGATGTTATAATATGTGTTTCATTTTGCCCGAATTTGTGTAGATCTGATGAATGTGGTTGGAGATAGATGACAGAACTCCTCAGCGGACAGCAGCAAATCCCTCATTTAAGGCTTAGCGATACTGAATACTTAAATTTTTTTAGAACTACAACTAATTTGAACGCCACATCAAAAAACAAAATCAAACGCAGACGAAGTCGCAGGCAACAGCTAGTACAGTATAAACAATAACCTATAAAAGTCCACTGCTGGACTTAAGGCTCTCCCTACTGGACCTACGGGAGGATTTCCCCCTTAATCACCACGCTGGGCAGATGGGTTGGTGATCACATTATATGGTAGTAGTAGTACAGAGTACGCTGCTGCCCATTCTGCGTTGTATTTCCTTAGTCGCCTCATACGATACCTGAAGTAATGGTGCCCACCTTTTTCTAATTTACAATCACCACACAAATAGTAGTCTAGAGTGTGTATAAAACACTCATGTGTGAGAAAAAATAGAAAAAAATATGGCAGATTAATTTTTAGAAACTCGAGTTTCTCGTCTATCAACTAAACATTTAGAATAACAATAATAAAAAAAAACAAGCAAACATGCAGTAACACTGCATAGAAAAAAAAATATAAATGTTGTTTCGAATAAAACGCTAACATATTTTTAGATAACAATGAAAAGGATTCAACTGCAATTTTTTGGTGGCTTGTTGCATTTTTATTTAAATTTCACCAACAAATAATGAATAACACAGTAAAATCGTCAGTTTCATTTTAAACATTGTATGTAGAATTTTTTTTGTGTGTAAACGTAATGGAGCACTTTTAGGGAATACAGGTTGGCTTACGTTTTAACGGCTTGCACATAATTTGAAAAGGATATTTGTAAGTCCCGAGGGATCCTTTAACTTGCCCGGAGTAATTATCCTGTCCCTTTCAAGGATACATGATAGTGTCAGAAATTAGCATGGTCATAGTACTTCCCCGTATGAGGTCTTGCCCAAAAAGCTCTAGGGCACGGTCTCAATGGTGTGAAGATCACCAATTCGCACTGGACCAGCGTGGTGGGCAGTGGCGTGCACTCCATACATGCACAAAAGCACTGCATACCCTAACATTGATATATAACTCGTATAGGAGGAGAATTTGTGCCGTTTTATGCAATTTTCCTCGTGTATGCATACCCTGGTAAGAAACCCAGTGCACGCCACTGGTGGTGGGTTACGGCCATAGCAGCTCATTGTGCAAGGAGATCCGAGCACTGTATTGGGCCGGTAATGGGTTGATATAATGATGACAGGGCACGGTTCTCGTCCCACAGTCAAAAGGGATTAATGTCTTAGTCCACTAAAATCTTATCACGACCTGGAAATGGAACTTTGACCCTCTCGGCAGACCATTCATTTGCTGGCGTATGCATCTCGAACAGTCTATGGCCATGGGCTGCTTTGGATGTTCTTAACAACAAAAAAGAATTCCAAAATTTGCCGTGGGTTCGATTCCCACAACTGGAAAATGTTTGTGTGATGAGCATTAAGTGTTTTTCAATGTCTGGGTGTTTATATGTATTTTCTAAGTATTTATGTATATATAATTCATAAAAATATTCATCAGTCATCTTAGTACCCATAACACAAGCTACGCTTACTTTGGGGATAGATGGCGATGTGTGTCGTAGTATATTTATTTATTTATTTAAAAAAAAAGAAAACGCAGTTGTCATCGCATTTAGGATAAGGTAAATAAAAAAAGGAACACCTAGATGAAAAAGGTCAATACGAAAAAAATTTTAATAATTTATATTTCGTAATCTTATCTTATATCTTTAAACGAACAATTCTTGTATATATATATTTGGAATCTCGGAATCGACTCCAAAGAAAATCATGAAATTTAGTATACAGGAGGTTTCGGGGGCGATTTATCGATCTAGCTAGGATTCATTTTTAGAGAATGTCATTTTATTCGTGTTTTCCGGTTATAACCGATTTGGTGCAGACGAAGTTGAACTGGTCAGCTAGTATTCATTTAAGAGCATAGGTTTAAGAGATTAAATAAATAAAAACTATTGACAACGCCAATTTACTCACTCCAGATTGGTAATTTAACAAAAATCAGGAAATTCGAATAATAACGGACTAATTATAGCCCGACCCGGGTATCGAATTCTTGACCTCGTGCTCAGTTGCGTAGGGGTTTTAACTAGGGTAGGCATAAAGCAGGAAAATCGCATTATCCTTCTATATATGTTGTATAACATTTTTAGAGTAGGCAGTGCATTCGTTCATATATGAAGTGCACGCCACTGCTCGTACTCCATATACACGCTGCTATGTAACCACGTAAAATGTCTGTTTAAAATTTCCTGCAGCATTGATAGGGATAGGTAGGTAGATCGAATCGGCTAAAAGCGTTGAAAATATTACATTACATCCACTTTCGAAGCGATAGCTTGAATATTGCAATAGCGTTCATATCCACGATAAGAAAATGTCTTCTATGATATAAAAATCTTATATTCATAGGTTGTTCGAGAACCGTACTGTGTCCCATCAGCATTTAATTCACTTAGCGAATATCCCGGGGCGAGAGTACAAAATGGCGGACGGGGGATTATTTGCATGGTAATGATTTGATTGGAATCCTAGCCCTTTATTTAGATATTGATAGATATCTAGGAAGATATATACTATAATCCAGCTGCTACATTAATGCGTTCCTTTCGGCCAAATAATTCCTGACGTCTCGCCAATTGGCCATCCTACTATCCTACTTATAGTATTATAAATGTGAAATTGTGGATGTTTGTTACTCAATCACGTTAAAACGGCTGAACGCATTTTGATGAAATTTGACATGGAAAAGAATATAGGCTACCTTTTATCCCGATTCCTTAAGTAGTTCCCGAGGGAAATTTGAGAATTGTTAACGAGCGAAGCTTTAGACCCAATTCTGAAATGCACACAGACGAAGTCGCGGGAAGGAGCTAGTAAATTATAAAACAATAATAAACAGTATAAACTTGTAACAGTGCAGTATGAATGTAAAAAACTAAGGGCTTACCATTTATTTAACACTAGCGGACCCTCGCGACTTCGTCTGCGTATGCGTCAATCAAAAAGCTTGAATAGGTCTTATACTAACATCATATTCATCGTGGCTAGCTATGTAACCTCTATTATTGTACGTGGTATACTGAGTTAATAAGTTGTCATTATTTTAGTTGATATAAATCCATCCATACATAAACACTCACAAACTTTCGCATTTATAATATTAGTAGGATGATACACATGCATTCTATCGTTGTCCCATATGCCTTGCGACTTGCTGTTATTTATGAAGAGTTATGTCTTTTATCTCCGACAATATTTATCCGATCCTTATTTAAACAAGAGGATACATGCTTGATAGTATGCACTTTTAAATAAAAAAAAGAATTATTAAAATCGATTTAAATTTAACGGAGTAATGAACAATTGATAAAAATTTATATCCCATTTCCCGAGGAAACTTATTGTTTATCGGGATAAAATATCCTATATGTTGACCCGGTATATCAGCTACCATTATACCAAATTTTATTTAAATCCGTTTGGTAGTTTTCACGTGATGCCCGGACAGACAGACAGACAGACAAAAAATAAATAAATATCCCCTGGTCAAAATTTTCAAAATATATTTTAATATTATTATTATTAAATGTACAGAAATCGTCCTGTTACAGTTTTATTACAAGTTTAGATTCAATATCATCATCGTCATCAACGCAATACCGACCCACTACAGAGTCTCCTAACAGAAAGAGAAGGGTTTAGGCTGTAGTCTTATCATCCGTGTAATGTGTGTGGTCCGGAATGGGTATTACCGGACCACAACAGGGCACGAGAAGGGTTTTTGTCACGCTGGCCAAGTGCGGGTTGGTAGACTTCACACGCCGTTGATAACATTATGTAGAACTCTCAGGCCTGCATGAGGTTTCCCCACGACGTTTTCCTTCAATGTTAAAGCAAGTCATATTTAAGTTACTTAAATTAAAAACGCACTTAAGTCCTAAAAGCCAGTGGTGCGTACTGTGATTCGAACTCGGTCTCCACGAAAGTACGAAGCATTACTTACTAGACTAGTTATTTTCAACATTTTACTTGGCACCGACTTAAAAATGTTGTAGGAAATATTTATTTCTTGCATTTGTAGTTCGACAAAGTCAGTATAAACAGCTGATCAAGTAAGGTTATGTTTTATCCTTGAAAGTGAAATGGGTGTTTTTTTTTCTGATCGAAAACTATTGATTTGTTTGTTACCCTTGTTACTACCAGCACTTTAGTAGCATATGAGCATTGATTCTACCAGCTGAAATATCAGTAGTAGCAGGTTAGGCGAATACTTTCCCGTATCACCACATGCCCATATGTGACAACAAAGCTTCTTAGATAACAACAAGCCGGCTATTTTACAAGCATATAATAAAGTGCATGTCCGAATCGCAAGCACACAGTTATTGCATTAGCTGTGCAGTATCGAATGTCTGCAAACAGAGTCCCCGCGGGAGCGGTTATGGGGTCATCGGTGATTCATCAATTTTACGCCCCCGCCACCTCTTGCACTGATGTCGCATTGCTTAGATATTGTTGCGAGCCAGGCTTCAGGTTTTGAGAGCTTAAAACATTATGCATTTAATAATTAAATGCCATTATACTATAGGTATAATTATTGTACGTAAAATATTTAAAATTTTAAATTAAAAAAAAAATAGATAGAAGCGGCTACAGATGATGATGTCAAGTTGCATAATTAGACGGACGATTGGCGCAGTGGGCAGTGACCCGGCTCTCTGAGTCTAAGTCCGCGGGTTCGATCCCACAACTGGGAAATGTTTGTGTTGTGAACACGAGTGTTTTTCAGTGCCTGGGTGATTATCTGTTATCTTATATCTGTGTCCGATAAACCTATATTTTTCGACTTCACTTTCGGGGGGCCGAGTTCGAACCCCATCACGCTTTTCTTACTTTTCGAAGTTAAGTGCGTTCTAAGTAACAGTCGACTTACAAGAAATGGTCATAAATTAGTGAAATCTGCATATCGTCTGCGCAAGGTACAGGGGTCATTTGTGGGATTGAGTATACGCTTTTATAATATGATTCCTAAGGTAATTTTGAACCTACCTGTTAAACACATTTATTATAGCGATGTTACTATACAATTGATGAATTTCTTAATGACAAGGTAGCTTGAAAGCAACCGGCTCCGCTTTCATCGCTCACAAGATAGAAAAATGAATGTTAAAATGTAAAATGTAAATTGTTGATGTTGGAAAAGAGCAACCGCTGAGATTCTTGCCGGCTTCTTCTCAGTAGAATCTGCCTTCCGAACCGGTGGTAGTGTCACTACAAACAGACAGACTTGACGTTTCAAAAGTGCTTATATTAGGTCTACTTGAAATAAATGAATTTTGAATTTGAATTTGAATAAAGCATTAAAAATATCACTTGCTTCAACGGTGAAAGAAAATACATCGTGAGGAAACCTGCATGCCTGAGAGTTCTCCATAATGTTCTCAAAGGTGTGCGGAGTCCACCAATCCGCACTGGACCTTCTCATTGGTTATAAACCTTTGTTTAGGTATAATTGTGTCAATTTAAGAACCGATAAGTACTGTTAGTATTTGGATGTCAGAATATTGAATACATACATAGTTTCCCGTGACATCGTCCGCTTACAACTTCTGCTTTTCCATTACAAGCTTTCATCCGTGATTCAACCGAATACACTTTAACCTCTATTTTAACCACCTTTCTCAAGATATGAGCTATAAAAAATTATTAATTGTTCAGAGAATAGCGCGTTCAAATAAATAAAAGTAGTGTTCACCATATTATTATCGTTTATAAATAAATAAAATAACATCTAGCCGGTAGGGCGAAATTGCCCTGTACGAAATAACTTCTTACGTAACATACCTACCAGCTATCAAGGTGAGCAATGGAACAGGTAAGTAAATCCAGGGGTAAACATTTAAAGGGGCGACCGGCAACATTAAATTGTCATTAAGTAAAAGCTCGCCTGATGCCGGGAATCATTTAATTAGGGTCCAGGAGCTACACAGATTGAGATGTATTGCGTTTACTTGAAGCATTCGTTTAATTGCTTCGATATTAGTGCAAAGAAAACATATTATCCGCAAATTTTTACCTACTTTTGTATTTGTTTTTTTTTTTTTGTTTTCTGTGTGGTGTACACTAAAAGTATATTCATTCATTCATTCATTCATTCATTAATTCATTCATTCGTTCATTCATTCATTCATTCATTCATTCATTAATAATCGGGGGGAGCGAGATCGATCCCCAGCACGCCCTCAGAGGAATTTTACGGAGTTGATATGTGCGTTTTAAGCATAATTGCTTATATCACTTGCCAGAGAGTTCTCCATAATAATCACAAGGGGGTGTGAGCAGAAAAACGTTCTGACAGGAATCCCATGTCCTGTAGTGGTGATAATGATGATGCCAAGTTGTATAATTAGACGGCCGATTGGCGCAGTGGGCAGTGACCTTTTTTTGTGACGGGGGGGGAAATCTTCTTAGAAAGATACCCAATTCTCTGTGGGAGAATTTGGGTTATGTGGGATTTCTACGCACTAAAACCCCCTCGGTTGCCAGCCTCAGTACATAATGGGAGGCTCCGGGATCTAGTAGGCAGTAACCTGCAGGGTGATTACGTATCTCGCGACAGGCGTAAATCTTGCAATCACTGCTGTCAAACGTCACTTTTGTTTATTTCTTGTATGGAAAAGTGACGTTTGACAGCAGTGATTGCATGATTTACGCCAGTCGCAAACCTGTCGCGAGATACGAAATCACCCTGCCGGCTCCCTGAGTCTAAGTCCGTGGGTTCGTTTCCCACAACTGGGAAATGTTTGTGTTATTAACATGAATGTTTTTCAGTGCCTGGGTGATTATGTGTATATTTTAAATATTTAAAAAGTCATGTTAGTATCCTTAAC
The DNA here is from genome assembly GCF_905163445.1 of Pararge aegeria. Lineage (NCBI taxonomy): Eukaryota > Metazoa > Arthropoda > Insecta > Lepidoptera > Nymphalidae > Pararge > Pararge aegeria. The sequence continues at coordinate 4,823,940 of NC_053181.1, forward strand.
ACAGCTACGCTTACTATGGGGCTATGTGGCGATTTGTGTATTGTAATTATATATTTATTTATTTTTATATCTATAATGTTACTTTGACTTCTATAGCTTGCTTTAAGGCGACGGGCATAGACCCCGTGGAAAAATATCTTAATCTTACGGACTATCGGAAATTATGATTTTAAAAATTTGTTACATCGATAAACCTATATTTTCATATAAATATATTAATTGCTCAATCAAATATTACTATAATACAGATAAAATACAAAATTTATCTATTTCATACTTGAAATAGATGAATTTTGAACTAGACCTACGGGTCCACCAGTTCGGAATGAGAATTTCTCAGATTCTACCAAGAAGAGCCGGCAAGAAACTAAGCAAATTGCTCTTTTTCAACATCATTTTACAGATTCCCAATCGTTTATTAACCACGAATGATTGAAATGTGGTTTTATACATTATTAAAACTTAGATAAAGGTAGATGTAATATTACCTTCGGTATCATATTGTAAAAGCTTAACCCCACAAAGGATTTCTGGATTTTTCTCAGACGATATGTAGATATCACTAATTAATGTTTGTTTCTAGCAAGTCAATTTTTTATCTCGAATTCTTGTTTATAACTACTTATGTTTTGTTTTTTAGTTAGTTTATTAGTTGCTTGAAGTTGATCTATTTATTCATGTAAGTTAAAGTGACCCATGCACAAGTTCAATCTAATTGATAACCTTCCACCTTTTGGAAGCCGGTCGAAATTACGCTTCGTTGATCTAACAAATAACGGAGGCCTTAATCACTCCTCTGGCGCCAAAAGCGTTGACAAACCGAAGTTTTTCTCGTTAAAATTATAAAAGGGGCCTACAAATTTGCAAATTCCTTCTGATTATCACTAATTACAACGGTCGTTTGTAAAAATTTCGCCAGGGGATGTACGGTTCAATGACCTTAAACGGGTGGTGACTCCGGAAATGAGTAAGTACTTTTTTCATAAATGACAAGGGTACCTATTATATGGCAGTGTTTTCATCGCTTCAAAAGAAAAATAGGTTGCACGTAGAGTTGATCTATGAAAGTGGGGACTTGCATTTTCTTTGTTTGTCAACCTAGCTAAAAAGTTTTCGGATTGCGATACTGCTGTTTTAAGATTTATTTATTTGAAACATTAATAAAAAAAATTAACGCGTAAAAAAAGAACGTTATTGCAGATATTTTTTCTTAAAAAAAATGTTCACTAATGTAAAAAAAATTAAAGTAAGATCAATAATGTTAATAATCAATCAGAAAAGTAGCGAAGGTAATTACTTGTTTTGTAAATTTAGATTTTTTAGATTTCTAAGAGGATTCTAAGTCATCTTAGTTTCCAATTGATTTATAAATTGCATTAAATTTATTTTTTATTCATTTAAACAGCTTTGCTTAAAACGCGTTTATGCCGCTCTGTTAAAGCCGCTAAATAGGATTAAATTACATATATAAATCAATTAAATTCATATATAAAATTTGGACTACAGAATTCCTAAAACTATATTAATAACTACCGGTATTGATTGATTCAAAACTATTATTAACATCTTCTCTAAATATAAAATTAATTGTTCTTCATAAGTCTCACTAAAAATCAAGAACGGCTGGACCTTAGAATCCCAGCACGCACCTCTTACTTTTGAATGAATGAATGAATGAATGAAAGAATGAATGAATGAATGAATGAATGAATGAATGAATGAATACACTTTTATTGTACACCAAAGAAAAAAAAGTAGTTACAGAGATACAAATACATATCAAGAGAGTACAATTTGGTGGCCTTATCGCTACATAGCGATTTTTTCCAGGCAACCAAAGGCGTAAAAGGAAAAAACATAGAAAAGAGGTAGGTGGTGCAATAAATAAAATTTAAAATTATACAAATATATAAATATAATATATATATGTATAAATATAACTATAATATATATATAAATATTTTACAACTATTATTATTATTGTCTATTATTAACATCATCTCCAAACATAAAACTAATTGTTCTTCATAAGTCTCACTAAAAACCAAGCACGGCTGGACCTTCGAATCCCAGCACGCACCTCTAACTTTTCTAAGTAATGTGCGTTTTAAGTAATTAAAATTTCGCTTGTTTCAACGGTGAAGGAAATCATGGTGGAACCTGCATGGCTGAGAGTCCTACATAATGTTCTCAAAGGTGTGTGGAGTCCACCAATCCGCACTGGGCCAGCGTGGCGAATTACGACCATAGCCCCTTCTTATTGTGGGAGGAGACTGTATTTGCTGTGTATTGAGCCGGTAATGGGTTGATGTGATGATTATCCCTACTAATATTATAAATGTCAATGTAAGTTTGTTTGTTACGCTTTCACGCAAAAACTACTTAACCGATCCTCATGAAACTTTGTACACATATTCTTGGAAGTGTTAGAAGTAATATAGGATACTTTTTATCCCGACATTAAGCTCGGCTCCTTTGGGAGAGGGGATGAAAGTGCTTGACGATTTTACACCATAACTCCGACAAATTATAACCGATTTAAATAATTATTTTTGTACTATAGAGGTTAGAATATGTGTTTATTTTGCCCAAACTGTGGTTGGAGATAGAGAACAGAACTCCTCAGCGGACAGCAGCAAACCTCTCAATTAAGACTTAGCGATACTGAATACTTTAGATTTTTTTAGAACTAAAACTAAATTGAATGCCACGTTAAAAAAAAAAATCAAACGCAGACGAAGTCGCGGGCAACAGCTAGTGTTCTTATATTATTATAATTTTTGTAAGAAAAAATCCAAGAACGTATGTCCGTCCCATCTATTGGCTGTATTTATACACGCATGTGGTGGAGAACGGCTCGTTTTATTTTTATTGGCTGTTTTTCTTGTTTATATTTTGTCATGATCTGTTTTGTGTGTAAAGTAAATAAATAAAAAAAAAAACCATAATGATCGATAAGTATAAAGTATAAGATTAAGAAGTATCTTGGCATTGATTTCCACAGTAAAATATATTTAGTAATGTATTTAAAGAGTAGGAAGGGTAAATAGGACCCCTAACGATGTTATTTGCGGCTCAACGAATACCTTTTCGGAATGCGTTGAAACGATGTCAAATTGATGTTTAATTAACTCTTTGCTTGATTCTAGACGAAGATCAAAAGCTTTGTATTGGGGTCAGACAGTTTGCGTCCCCAAGGCGCCACGGGAGACGAATAAAGGTCTACGCACATCCCTTAAATATACTCTAATAAGACTGACTTTCGATTGATTTTCAAAAGTATATAGGTTATAAAGTGGTTTGATTTTGGGGACAGGGTGAAAGTCATTGGGGTTTTCTGGAAATTCTCAGTATCAACCTGGAGCAAACTCCTAACACCACGTTAAACTATATTATTATGATTCATTATTTTTATGTTTTTATGAGTTATTATTATGTTATATATAGTTGGTGAAGGTACCATCTAGATTTTAGAGTACATGTCATAGCACTCCAGCTATTAATACCTAGAAAATATGATTATTATTAATTGAGTTGAAAAAATTTAGTTTATCAATGCTTTCAATTGAATTTAATTCCAAAAGTTTTTCGGTTTTTATTTTTATTAATCTCACTAGATTTAATTTAAGTGTATGGTTCTCGCTCCAGAGACGGGCGATAATAACTGCGACTCAGTCTTGCACTATAGCAGTATTATCGAATTTGGGTTTCATGATACACATTACCTTATGTTTGCCTTATTTTGTACTATTTTTAATTTGCTGTGTAACTGTTAATTGAAATAAACTTATTACTTATTACTTATTTATTAGCCTGACGAGAAAATGCAGCCTAGTGGAGCTAGCATACTCGCCACGATATAATTATCTCCACCCGTTATTCGCAATTTTTCTGTAGAGAAAGACGAGATAATGGGTACACATAACATTTACGTGGCGGCTGGCGTGCATGCTAGCCCTACAAGACCCTGTAATCTGTAGTCGAACAACGAGTACGATCCGCCATTTCAGGCACGATGCTAATTTAATGTGCTTCAACCCTTACAATTCTAACCAAATGAACGGTAATGATTATTTATATACAGCCTGCGGGAGTGCGTAAGCGTAAACAACTTTAATCAAAAGTTATATTGCCACTTGGCGGCCGTGAGTTTACATCGTGTGTGTTTACTTATTTACTACTTATCCTGTGACGTAACGGTAAGACCGTCTACGGCAGACAAGTAGACGGTAGACGCTTCAGCGGACACCCGGCGGATATCTGGTGGGAGGCTACGGCCGTGGCTAGTTACGACCCTACTGACAAAGACGTGCCGCTTTTTCTTCTTCTTTTCCAGGGCTTGTGTTCGTACTTAGTCGGCCGGAACCTTCCGTTGTACGTAGTGCACTGGTACGGCTCCCCGCTGGGTCACTCCAGCCAGCCGAGCTAACTCCAGCAGCTTAGCAGGCCGCTCAGGTCCCCAAGTTAAAACACGTGCCGCTAAAGATTTATTTTTCCTGTACGATGTCACGTAGAAACTTATTTGGGGTATTGGATTAGCCGTTACCATCTTAGACTGCATCATCTTACAAGTCGATGAGATTGCAGTCAACGCCTTGTATTGGAATAAAAAACAAACATGCGCTGACAGAGTCCGGGTTGTTTGCGGAACCGTTCATATGACCATGCAACTTTATGATTGTGTTTTTGGAACACCTTTTTATCACACCACAAGTTCGACCGTGTTTAGTCTAAGAAGCGGAGGGGCAATTTGGGAAATTCTTATCTCAGAATTTTCCCTGTCTTCAACCGTGGATAGTTACCACCGTACCGAGATAGACGTGGCACTAAGCAATTTGACAGCCGATTGTCGTAGTTTGCAGTGACGCCGTGTAAGGCCGATTCCCACAACTGGAAAGTTTGTGTGATGAACATGAATGTTTTTTAGTGTCTGGGTGTTTATCTGTATATAAAAAGTAATTATTATATTATATTGGAAAAAAAATCCATCAGTCGTCTTAGTACCCATAACACAAGCTACACTTACTTTTGGGCTAGATGGCGATGGATGTAGATGGATGGATATTTTCGTAGTATATTTATATATTTATTTAACATTCCTATACGTTGCCGTTGCTTCGTTTTCAAAATGACATTAAAAAGAAAATGTTAAGATTTACAGGTTAGGTAATTTACATAATTGTTCGGTAATTAATCATAAACTCCATTATCAACCAACTACCGGCCCACTATTGGGCACGGGTCTCCTCTAAGAGTGAGAAGGGTTTAGGACAGCTAGGGTGGAGTACGTACTCCACCACGCTAGCCAAGTGCGGATTAGTGGGCTTTACAAGCCTTTGAGAACATTATGGCGAACTTTCAGGCATGCCAGTTTCCTCACGATGTTTTCCTTCACCGTTAAAACAAATAATATTTAATTGCTAAAACGCACATGGTTTAGAGAAGTTAGAGATGTGTACCGGGGTTTGAACCAGGCTATGGCCATTACCGAAACTGTTATTATACAACAGTAATAACAGAAAAATAAAATTTTGTAATAATATTTTTACAATCGAGTACCTTCTTAACATTTCTAGCAAATTGATATATAACTTACGACTTACATCGAATGGCATAGACTACCAATATTTCTAGACTTGTCAATTTAGACGGCCGACTGGCGCAGTGGGCAGCGACCCTGCTTTCTGAGTCCAGGGCCGTGGGTACATAAGTGTTTTCAGTGTCTGGGTGTTTATCTGTATATTTTTCATAAAAACATTCAACAGTTATCTTAGTACCCAAAACACAAGCTACTCTTACTTTGGGGCTAGATGGCGATGTGTGTATTGTCGTAGTTTATTTATTTATTTAGTTCAGAGATTAGTTAACAACAGAATTCACGCCAATAAAGCGAAACCAATAGATAATTAATTTAAAAGCACCGTGAACAATACAGCTATTTGCGATATTAATTGCTATTTTCGTTAACAATTTCCTAGCTTGCTTATATTTCAAATGACGGCAATTTGCTATATTACCGAAATTTGGTTTACTAATAACATTCATTTGCAGGTTATTTTCTCAGCTTGTTGTTATAAAGGTCCGCCAACGCTCGGCGGATCGCATTTTGATAGTTACATTTTAAGTTATGTGCCTCCAAGTTAATAGCGTTTTGGTCCAATGTTGCATAGGTATTAAATCACCATCATCAAATTAAACCATTAACAGCCCCGAGTCTCCTCCCACAATGAGAAGGGTTTAGCGGTATTCCACCATGCTGACCCAGTGCAAATTCGTGAACTACATATGAGATATAATATATTAGGTTTTAATATAACATACCTTTAACAGGTGCGCCAGCTATTATCTTGGACTGCATCATCACTTACCACTAGGCTAAGGGAGCAAAGGACCTTGCACTCAAGTTACAAAAGCTCGTACTTCCTTGTCACATTACGACTTACATAGCTACAAAATACATAAAAAGACAAACATAAAAGTATTTTTAAAACGGAATCACCTTTCTTAAATTAGTAAGTTGCGGTAAATAGGCCCTGAGCCAGTCTGCGGAATACCAAAAAGCCTAGTGCAACTCACCGTACAAACCTATTGCAACTACTATACACTGTTCGCAGAAGACAACTCCCAAAAATGAACCATTCTTACATAGCTACAAAATACATAAAAAGACAAACATAAAAGTATTTTTAAAACGGAATCACCTTTCTTAAATTCGTAAGTTGTGGCGAATAGGCCCTGAGCCAGTCTGCGGAATACCAAAAAGCCTGGCGCAACTCACCGTACAAACCTATTGCAACTACTATACACTGTTCGCAGAAGACAACTCCCAAAAATGAACCATTCTTACATAGCTACAAAATACATAAAAAGACAAACATAAAAGTATTTTTAAAACGGAATCACCTTTCTTAAATTAGTAAGTTGTGGCAAATAGGCCCTGAGCCAGTCGGCGGAATACCAAAAAGCCTGGCGCAACTCACCGTACAAACCTATTGCAACTACTATACATTGTTCGTAGAAGACTACTTTCAAAAATGAATTCTCGAGTGCTAATAAAATAATTCAAAGTAAGGCCGCATTTGAGGCATTAGCAATGAACAGAATAAACCTATGCATCCTAGTGCAAGCGCTAACATGGGACTATGGGCTTAGCAGGTACATGTTCAGCTTAAAGCTTCAGGGCACAGATCTATGCAGACGCAGGAGGCTGCGGAGATGCCGCTGCATTTAATCTTTTCCTACGCCGCGTTGATGCATAAACTTAGCAATCTTTTAGGGTAGTATAAACCTAGTATAAGTCAAGCAGAAGATGCTAAATCTCTTCCAGCATTGAATTTGCTGCTGTTCCGGAAGCCAACATTAAACTTGCTGAGAGATCTAGACAGCGGTGTCACAATAGATCTTAACCGGTCGACGTGACACGAAGTAAGTTGTCCTTAATTATTGACTGATATAATATTTTGAATAAAATTTGATATCCCTTGCCCACTTTCGCATTTGTTATACAACAGATGCGAGCCATTAAACCAAAATTGAATTAATTGGAATCATACAATAGAATACTACTACACGTGTTCCAAGGTAAAAAGGCATAACTTCTGTCTTGTAATAAAGCTGGAGAGTTTTTTTTTTGCGTGTCAGCGCTATGTTTTGTGGAACTACTAGTCTGTTTTTGAGGGTCCAATTCTTCAAAAAGATATTTATCACCACACTACGATCCTTAGAAATGGAGCAAACGGCAGACGATGCATTTTAAAATGATAGTATGTGTGGCCGCTATACCGCTAGTTTGATATTTATTGTAGTACACAGGAAAACAGTCCCAGCGTTTCCATATTAATGTGGGGAAAGCTTTAGGTCAATGAAGGGACGGTTTGTATTGTGCCGTGATCACTCCTGCAATGGCATCCGATGGGTGTTTCGGAGATAAATAGTTTCATTACTCCGGCCTTTGGTCTTCCGCTGTCTAAATAATCGGTAGTCTATGTGAAAATTTGCGAAGTATTAAAATAATACGGATTGACATTGAGTGCATTTGACGGCCGAGTGGCGCAGTGGGCAGCGACCCTGCTTTCTGAGTCCAAGAAATCCAATATTCATAAAAAAATATTTATCAGCTATCTCAGTACCCATACACAAGCTACGCTTACTTTGGGCGAAATTTATGTGCAAGTGTTGTCATCTCACAACCCTTCAACAGCTTTCTTTTGCTACAATGGCAACTAAGGCATGCAGTCATGCCAGTTTGGTTTCTATTGTATCCTATATTTATTACTATAAAAGGATTTGTTCTGAGTGACAGATAACCCTAAGCCTAAACGGCTGGATGTCGAAATTTGAATCAGACGACAGAATTAGAACTGAGAATATTTTGTGTGAATCCTATATCTTTACTTATAATAAAACTGTAAAGTAATCGACTGACATGAAGATTGTTATCACTGTAGATAATATAAGTAGCGATCCCCCGTTACTTTGTACGCGCACATCTAATGATAAATTTCCCATTCAAACTTTCTTCCGCTAAACCAGAATCATTGTGTCAATAATCAGAAATAAAATGCAAATGCAAGATTTGAGTTTATAATACGAGTTACATATAAGGATAATTTTATCTGGAACAGCTCAGTTCCTATGGGAGAGGGGATGAAAGTCTACGACAATTTTACACTATAACTCCGTCTAATGTTAAATTAACCAATTAATGTTAACGGATTTCAATAATTAATTTTGTATTGTATAGGTTATAGTTTAACTCCTCAGCGGACAGCAGCAAACCCCTCACTTAATTTAACAATATTAAATAATACACAAACCTGCTATATGTTGCCATATCTATAGAGACTTTTATAGGTACACTAAGGTTTATTTTTGTTCGACTATAATTTAGCCCTTAACTGCAATCTCACGTGGTCGTAAGTGACGATGCAATCTTAGATAGTAGCGGGCTAGCCTGTAAGGGATTATGGTAGTCATACCCCTATATGTTTCTACGCAACATCGCACCGGAACACTAAATCGCTTAGAGGCACGTCTTTGTCAGTAGGATGGTAACTAGCCACGGCCAAGGCCTCCCACCAGACAAAGAAGAATTGTTTTTTTTAATTGTACCTCTAAGGGATACACGGGGGAAGAAGAAGTCTGTCATTTTTAAATATTACACATAAAATTTATTTAAATAAATAAGAAACACTTGTATCCCAGTTTTTAAATTACTACCTACCTACATCCACTATCTCTGAACTCACATTGGGGCAGCGGTGAAGGTTAAAGTTCTTATCTTTCCATGAAAGTGGAGCCCCGTGCAGTGAATACATAATACATAAAATACATAAAGTTCATGGGCAGAGGAATGAATGAATGAATGAATAAATACACTTTTATTATACACCACATAAACATAATAAATTAAAAGTAAAAATTTAACAAAAGGTATACAATTTGGCGGCCTTATCGCTACATAGCGATCTCTTCCAGGCAACCAAAGGCGTTAAAAACAGCTCAAGAAGAGAGATAATGGTGCTGAGATATTTCTCATAACCTATAATCATCATATCTTCTCATCATCATCCTATCTTCTCACCATGATCGTATCTTCTCATTATCATCATCATCAGCCCATAACACTACAGGGCACGGGTCGCCCTTCAGAATGGGAAGGGTTTAGGCCGTAGTCTGCCACGTTGGCTAAGTGCGGATTGGTAGACTTCCTACGCCGTTAAGAACATTATTATTGGCCGAGTGGCGCAGTGGGCAGCGACCCTGCTTTCTGAGTCCAAGGCCGTGGGTTCGATTCCCACAGCTGGAAAATGTGGGTGTGATGAGCATGAATGTTCTTCAGTGTCTGGGTGTTTATATGTATTTTTATAAGTATATTTATGTATATTATTCGTAAAAATATTCATCAGTTATCTTAGTACTCATAACACAAGCTACGCTTACTTTGGGGCTAGATGGCGATGTGTGCATTGTCGTAGTATATCTATTTATTTATTTATTATTATGAACTCTCAGATGTACAGGATTCCTCACGATGCTTTCTTTCTTAACGCAAGTGATATTTAAATAAGCTATCAACTAAACCTGAACAATAAACGCAACTGATTAAAACATTGAAATATTAAGTTTAAAACCATTTTAAAAAAATACGTGTGAGCCGTCACGGGACGCCTGGCAGATGTGAAACATCAATTATGTTTTCGGTAAGTTATCGCAGATATTGCACGATGAAAAGATAAAGCATTACAAATTTGTTCCACAAATAAAAAAAAATACACCCAAATGGATAACTACTCCTTTTGACTGTTTTATTCCAAAATTAATTTTCATTTTTTATTGTTACATACGAAATACAAAAATTCAATAATATAACGTGGCGATGCGTCGCCGAGGCCTGTGGCGCCACGCCAAAAACGTTTACCCTCCGCCTATAGATGTTTAACATCAAAACATTGGCTTTCTGATAAATAAATTAAATTAAGTGAAAAAAGATCCATCTCACTTTTCCCTCATTCTGTTGCTAAAAAGAGGAGATCAGACGAAGTCATTATTTTGCCAACAGATGGCAGCACAATCGATTACGACGCCTGGGAACGAGGAGCGCAATTTGCGATCCGATCACCCGTGAAATCTACTGAAATGAATAAAACTATTCGAGAAGACTCGAATAGCTCGATTTTTATCTCCCGATCCTCGAGTCGACGGCTCGCGACGATGATTGATTTCATATATTTTCCGCTGTCAGAATATTTCCAGACGCTGGGTCAAGATTGCTTTTATTGGAAACATGTGTAGGTACTATTGATTGACGCGATATAATTATTGTACGTCCTTTTCTATACTTATTAATTAAATTAATTTACTTTCTTGAAATGGGGATGGGATGAAAGTTTTCGACAATTTTACACTATTTGTCTAATGTTAACCGATCTCAATAATTACTTTTGTATTGTGTAGGTTATAGTTTGGAGATAAAAGCAGAAGGGCAGAAGGGCAGCTGTCCTCAGCGGACAGCAGCAAACCTCTCATTTAAGTTAACGATAATGAATACCACACAAATCTGACATGTGTTGCCACATTTATAAGGAACAGTTGTGCTAGACTATAAAAATGTTAGAAATTTCCTTGGTTTTAACATACGAATCAACTAACAATGCGATTTTGATTCTTCCTTTAACGATTACTATTTCCTGTGTTAGTAAAAGAAGCTGAGAACTGATGGTTACCAAATTATCTTTCAAACACATTCATTTACTGACTTGAGTTAACGTCGCTTACCCAGCGCTATTGACTAATAAGTAGTACTGCATTATTAATTCAGTCATTTGTTAAAGGGAAGTCAAAGTATTTTAAAATAGGCAAATAATATCTTAATAAATGGGAGTAGGTCCTCGGAAGGGGCATTTGCGATTGGCAATGATGACGTGATTGAATGTTTTGCAATAGTGAGAGATAAAAGCTCCAAGATCAAAAACGTCCTCAGTCATTTGATTTAATATGTTGAAATACTATTCGTACTTAATATCTGTAGTTATAGGTTTGTATACTTGTTACTTCTAAGCTAAGACGCCGGCAAACAATTTCCGGCAAAGCCGCAGAGCACATCTAGTTATAAATATCGATAAGGAAGTCCGTCTATTTGTTTGTTTATTTGTAACCTAGGTTCCGCTCAACCAGTTTCTTGATGAGATTTGGCACATACCTACACCTATATAGCTCTTATCTAGTTTACTTTTCTACCGGAATTAATTGGGCAAGGTTCCCGGGGCTATTTTAAAATAGTTTTTTTTACCTTTTTTTGAAATATAAAACTTTTTAATCTCTATTCCGACAAAACTAAGGTTGAAACCTTTTAAAGAGATAAAAATAAATAAATAAAAGAACGACGAAATTGCGTTAAATTGCTATTTAATAAAGTAAGTTGGATGAGGCAGTTCACAGGAAACATTACTGTATTCCATGATCCACATAAGACAACTTCCGAGGAAACTATCTTGAAATATACTAAGTTATTCCGTCCAGGCTTATACTTGCCTTAGCCTTAGGCGATAGAAGCTTTTAAACGCTGACACGACCCATTATAAACTTGGCCGTGTGAATACCTGAGGCGTATGCCGTATCATGTTTAAATGTCAATAGCAAACTTGTTACTTAAGTTTAATGGACTTGGGCGATTAACTAGACTACATTCTCAACTGTAACTATCGAACTTAGGTACAACAATGGGTTCTAAGTATATCTAGTTCGACATCGATAGAGATAGTCTACAGCAGGAACGGCGACATATTGTATAAACTACGAGTCAGCTTTATTAACCCCCGGCTCAAAACGAGTGGTTATACGCTTGACGTATCTGTGTGTGTGTGTGTGTGTGTGTGTGTGTGTGTGTGTGTGTGTGTGTGTTGTGTGTGTGTGTGTGTGTGTGTGTGAGTGTGCGTGAGTGTGCGTGTATTTGTGTGTGTTGGTGCGTATCAGAGGGAAGGGCTTCACTAGTAGAATAATGTAATGAACTGTATTGAAAGTCGTGGGTAAAAACCCTAAATTTAAATACTATTTATGTAATGAGTGTAGACAATACGTCTTGATAAATCAACGAAGCCTAGCGTTTATTTACAACATTTATTTATTAGCAACACTTTATTTATCTTACAAGCTTAACTAATTCTAAAAACAAAGAAAACGAAAACTAATAATTAGCATAACTAATAAATACATAGTTGACTTTTAAACTCACCCAGTGTTAAATATTTTGTCTAGTACATATCCTATTAATCAAAGATTTGTAAGAATAATGAAACCTGAAAATTCGGTAGCACATTTTTATTAAAGTTACATTCAATTAGTACTTAGCGTAATGCGTTTAAAGTCAGTGCAATTTCCTGAACATTAAATTCGCATAAAACAACACGGCGCAATATCGTTTCAATTACGTGTATAGACTACACACCTACCGAGTCCTTTCTATCCAATTAGGATTAGAGGTTTGGTGCTACTACGAGCGGGCGCGTATAACCGCATCGGGTCAGACTATGAACTATTTAGCTCATAATCGATCAATCAATCAATCAATGGCCTGTACGTCCTGAGAGACGGTCCAAACACTGTCTAAGCGACACTTCTTTGTATGACTAAATAAGACGAAGCGCGAGCGACATTTACGGCCGGCGCAATCTGAAGATTCCGTGGTATGCCTTTTATCCTTTTTTGAGCACCAAGCCAAGCTTCCTCGCAGATACGGCATCCCTCATTAATGCTCTTGCGCCATTAATCTTTTCCTTCCGCAAGCCTCTCCCAATGTCTACGGTCGATGTTGAATTCAGTCATGTCCCCCTTGGCGCAGTCTTTTAACCTTAAGCGAGGTCCGCCCACTGGTCTTTTAGCATGCGCCACCTCACCAAGAAGAACCTGCCGAGGCAAACGAGAAGGTTCCATCCGGTGTACATGACCTAACCAGCGCAAGCGTCTTTTTTTTTAGCTCACAAGAAATGGCTCATTTCTGGCATCACCCACGGTGTAATGTATCACAAGAGGTGTAATGTATCGCAAGATTCTTTTTTGCTCTTACACGCATGACCCCAGGTTTTGACCGCAAAGGTAACGCTCTATTAAAGAGGCTTTCTTAGCCTTTCATCGTTTTTAGCCATCTCAGCTGCGGCTTCCAGTCTTGATGATATATCTCCGTGATAATCAATTTAAACTATTTATAAACTAACGTATTAACTTCCTTGTATCTTTAAATATTAAGTGTCAATATTTTGCCTACTACATTATCTGAATGTTAACTTCGTTGTGGTAAAGCTACATATATAAATCCAACTAGCAATCACAATAATTATAATAACTTGGTATATTTTGTACTTTGGCATTTGGAAAGAAGTTTGCTTTTCAATAGCAATAATTTGGCCATTGTTCACTTAACCGTAAAAACCGTCTGTGTAAAATTCTTGATAATAATAATTCTTTCTTGTTTTTCTCATTTCTTCGATATTATAAATTGCGATTAATATAGTATAATGAATTACCTCTGGTACCTATTCATTATGTTTAGCAGTGTTGATTCAACAATTTCACGCGTCTCGTCAGAGCAGCCGACAGCGCAGTGCTCGGGCGGCGCAACCATATATCGCGGCATCTGAGTTCGAATCCTGACGCTTTGTATGAACTTTTTATATTTTTATTTTTCCTTTTTAATTCTCCCGTTTAGTGGAGGTGGAGAGGGGTCACGGTCATTTTAGCGATCAGCTGTCTAATGAGACAGGTCGTGCATATAAGGTACATTCGTACAGGTCGTGCATTGTTTGTGGCCATTTTGTAGTATCAAGTAATAAGGATTGTTATAATTTTGCAATGAGCACATACCTAACACTGTTTTAAGTTCGTGTTCTCCAAAAGGGGGTAAGTTGTACAATATTGTAATTTAGATTAGAATCTTTGATTCAGCTCGGCATAGTTATAATGTTCTTTCTTGTTGTCGTAGCTTGAAGATATGCCCCTTTTAACCATGATTCAATAAATACGTGAGACCCTGAGATCCGCTAGCCGAGGTCCACCGGTTTTGGCAGAGTTCCCAGCCTGGAGCGAATACTCTCCTGGCGTCCAATTAATTAGTTTTACATTACTTATAAGATAGACATAGGTTTAGTTTGTAATTAATTTGTAATTAGTACAATAAAGAAATATTATGGTAACTTGATGTTGAATTTAATAAAAAAAACCCGTAACAAAATAGCGCCCAACGTTAAAACTAAAGGGTTTATTAAATTAAAGTTAGCATTTAATATAACGTTATTAATATTATTGATTGATATACCTACCTACGTACATAACAGCAACGCGTCGGATCGCTTACCCGCGTATAATTGTGTTTACTAGCATTGCGCAATAAAGTACTTTCTTTTAATAAATTATATATATTCATATAATTTTGTAAATTTATTTAAGTTATTTTATAAAATTGTAAGTACCCTAGTAGATATAACTAACAAGCAATTAGTTCTTCGGATATTGAATTCGGATATAAGATTAGCAATTTTACCTAAGATTGCTACGATTGCTATTCAAATCAATAGTGGTTACAGGTGGACATTAATATTGTCACCTAACTTTACTGTTATACCTACTAATTCGTTAATTTTAGTTTAACTTTAGATGTTTTAGGATAAGTATTTTTTGAAATAGGTACCTAGTGCCTCGTTAACTAATTACCTTCTTGCTTGACTAATTTTTTTGTGAATTACATAAATATTCGTCAAGTTACTTAGTAGTTAAGCCAGTAAGACTTTTGTAATTTAAGAAGTTTTCAATTTAGGGTCTTGTCCTTTAAGTTTTTTTTCTCTCTTACTATTACTTCCTCTCGTATTTGTTTTTAGTGACTAAGCTTGTAACCGTGTGATTCCTTTCCACCATGGATCCTCAATTCTTGTTAAAAGATGAAGTAGAATTTGAACTCGCATGTCGGGGTTATACGCAGCCAGGTTTAGTCTCTGCCTTAAAAAATATCCTTAAAAGAATGTTAGAGGCCGAAAGTTTAATGGAAGTTTCTTATGAGGTGAAACCACCTCAGTCATCTGTTAAAAATCCTAGTGCAGAGTTAGATGTGTGTACGGATAAAATAGGCAACATTATGCGTTATGTATCCGAGTTGAATGAGAAACCAGATAAACTACTTTATAAGCGCTTAGTTTCGCGGTTATTTCATTTGGTAAATAGATTGAAATTTGTGACACCTGTAGACCAAATGGGAAAAGATAAGAAAAACGCTCTGCTGGATAATGCCGTCATATTGTTAAAGGATTTAGAGGGAAAGGATGACATAGAAGATAATGAGGATATAACTCCTGAAATGATAGCAGCATTACATAATTCCATAGGTGAAGATAGTAAGAAAATCTTAAGCAGAATAGATGATCAAGCTACTAAAGGGAAAGTAGATTTACCTGCCACTTCTAAAACAATGCATAATACGGACACAGAACAGATTAATGTCACTAAACGTGACGTAGGAGTGAGAAGAGTCAGCTTTGCACAGGATGATTTTGACATCGCCACTTTCCATAATTTAAGATCGTCTCCATCAAAATTATTAAATTCTACCACTATTGAGGAAATTCAGTCGGGACGTAAGCATAAGTTAGTACCAATTAGTCAGTGGGGAGTACACTTTTATGGCGACAATAAGTTTAGTGTCAACGCTTTCATTGAAAGGGTAGAGGAGCTGAGGGATGCTAGAAATGCAACCGATGAGGATTTATGGCGACATGCAATTGACTTTTTTAAAGGTAATGCTTTAATTTGGTTCCGAGCGAATAGAATGTTTGTCGGTAATTGGAATGAATTAGTTTTATTATTAAAGCGAACCTTCCAATCACCCTATTATCAAGAAGAATTACTGACAGAAGCTAAAGCCAGGACACAAGGCAAAAATGAGCCAGTGCTTATCTTCATTGCAGTTATGCAAAATATGTTTAACAGGCTTCCTAACCCAATCTTAGAATCAGAGAAGCTAATGATAATAGTGAAAAACTTACAACCGTACTATCAAAGGGCTGTATGTAGGGATACTTTCACGTCTCTCTTAGACTTAGTTAATGTCCTGCGCATTATTGAAAGAACGAAAGTCAATTGTGACAATTTCCAGGAACCAAAAGTGGTTGTTAACTCACTAGAACCAGATTTAGCGTACAAATCAAATTCAGATATTGCAAGTGAACCAAAAGAGGTGTGTGAACTTAAAAATAAAATGGATATATCTAATATAAACATGAGGTGCTGGAATTGCCGTGAAACAGGTCATTTGTTCCGGTCATGTCCAATACCAAAACAGCGTTTATTTTGCTATCGTTGTGGCCGTTTTGGTATAACGTTGAAAGATTGCTCGTGTAAGGGAAACGCCAGCGGGGAGAGTTCAAAACCTGCCAACTGAACCCATCCCTGAGCAATAAGAGTGAAGAGTGGCAGGAATGGTTGGATTTCGTAAATACTTTCATGTCTAAGGAAGTAGTATCTGCCATGACATTTAAAAAAGAAAATGATAACAGGTCTTATATACGTATAAATATTTTAAATTATCTTTGTAATGGTTTATTAGATTCGGGAGCAACTTGCACCGTCGTAAATCACAAATTTGCTGACACTCTAAAACATCTTGGTGTGAAAATACAGAAAATGAAATCTATGCACATTGCCACGGCAGATGGTGCTAGCCATTGTGTTACGGAGAGTTTTGATGTACCGGTAGTATTTAATGAGCAGTTTCACTATATCAATATGCTCCTCATGCCTAACTTGTCGCAACAATTAATATTAGGTAAAGATTTTTTTGATGTATTTGGTATTTCATTTCAATTTAAAGGAGAAATTTTGAATAGAATGCCAGTAATTAATTCCATTGACGATAAGACGGCGTCATTAATAAGTAAAGAAGAGTTAAATAAAGAAGAACAAGAAAAACTGATAGTCATTATTAATGAAATAAAGAAATGTATAGGTTCAGGTTTGGGTAGAACGAAGATTATCAGACACACTATAGATACAGGTAATAGTAAACCATTACATCAAAAACAGTATAATTTTTCTCCAGTAAAAAAAAAGGAAATAGAACGGGAATTGGACGACATGTTAGAAAAGGATGTGGTTGAACCTTCTCATAGCCCCTGGTGTTCCCCTATCGTAATGGTAAAAAAGGCTGATGGTAGTAATAGACTTTGTTTAGATAGCAGACAACTAAATAAAGTTACTAAACGAGATACGTATCCACTTCCTAGGGTTTCCACTATATTAGACAACCTTCGCAATGCTAGATTTCTCAGTACCATTGACTTGAAATCAGCCTTTTGGCAGGTGGAACTTGAGGATACTAGCAAGGAAAAAACCGCTTTTGCAGTGCCGGGCAGGGGTCTTTTTCACTTCAAAGTAATGCCCTTTGGGTTAGTAAATGCGTCTCAAACCCAACAGAGATTAATGGACATTATATTCCACGTGCTTGATGGGAAAGTTTGGACATACCTTGATGATATTGTCATTTGTTCAGAAACCTTTAAGGAGCATTTAGAAATTTTAAGACAGGTTACGAATATTCTTAAGGATGCCGGTCTAACAATAAATGTAGATAAATGTATGTTTGCGAGATCTAGTTTACGCTTTTTGGGCTTTATTGTTGACAAAGAAGGGTTGCGCACGGATCCTGAGAAGGTTTCGGCTATAATGAACTTTCCAAGACCCAAAAATATTACTGAATTAAAAAGATTTATAGGAATTGCTAGCTGGTACCGAAGGTTTGTCAAAAATTTTTCTCTAATAGCGGCTCCTCTGCATGACCTAACAAAAGGTAAACAAAGAAAAAAGTTTATTTGGTCAAAAGAAGCAGATAAAGCATTTCTTAATCTTAAAACGCTACTCACCTCGACACCGGTAATTTCTTGCCCGGATTTTGACAAACCATTCATCGTACAGTGTGATGCTTCAAGTAAGGGAATCGGGGCGGTTTTATGTCAAAAAGTCAACAATGTTGACCAGCCAATATCTTATTTAAGCAGAAAGTTAAGTGATCGTGAACAAATGTATTCTACGTCAGAACGGGAACTTTTGAGTATAGTCTATGCGATCGAAAAATTTAGACCTTATATAGAGGGCACTCATTTTACTGTTGTTACGGATCACAGTGCACTCAAAACATTAAACAACATGAAAGATCCACATGGTAGATTAGGGCGCTGGGCTATGAAGTTGCAGCAATTTAGTTTTGACATAATTCACAGACCAGGCAAAAGTAACGTTGTGCCAGATGCTTTGTCTAGGGCTGTTAATGCATTGGCAATAACAGATGAAAGTAATATACAAATTTTAGATAAGCATAAGGATGATTGGTATAAAAATAAAATCGCAAGAATCGAAAGCGGGCAGGATGTTAGTCATGACTGGCAGATTAAAGATGGGTTATTGTATAAAAAAATTCGTTTGAAACAATATCCTGACAAAATGAACGATTGGAAATTAGTTATACCAAAGTCTTTGCGAACCGATATTTTAAAATACTATCATGATGATGTTAAATCAGGTCATTTTGGTATACGTAAAACATTATTCAGGATAAAACAACATTATTTTTGGCCCGACATGCTAAGAGAAGTCAGACAATACATCGGGAAGTGTGACACATGCGCGAAGGTGAAAGTATCACAAAGATTACCTTTAGGTCATATGGGTCAACATAGAATAGTTACTGGTCCGTGGCAGGTCATATCTTTGGACTTAATGGGTCCATTTCCTAAAAGTAAAAATTTTAATACGATGCTTTTAGTAATAACGTGTTTATTTAGTAAGTTTACATTATTATTTCCTCTAAGAACGGGCAAAGCGGATAAAATCTGCGAAATTTTAGAGAAACAATTTCTATTATTTGGTCGCGTTTCAGCTATAATTTGCGATAACGGCAAGCAATTTGACTCACATTTATTTAGAGATCTTGCACATAAATATAACAGTCAAATTTGGTACACCCCTAATTATCATCCTCAGAGCAATCCCACGGAACGTGTCAACAGAGTTGTTGGTACTATGATAGCTTCTTACATTAGTTCTAAAAAACATAATGAATGGGATAAACATTTACAAGAATTCGCTCATGCCATACGGACGTCAGTTCATGAAACTACAGAACACACCCCGTCATTTTTATTTTTTGGCCGAGAAACATCATTTCCATTTAAACTTACAAGTTCGGTCTGCACACAATCTCATGTTCATGACATGCCACTCCTCGTTGACACTAAAGAATATCTATCAAAACTGAAGTCTCAACATGAGGTGTATAAAGTGGTGGAACAGAGGCTAAAAACAGCCCATCAGAAAAGTCTCAAGTGTTATAATGAAAAACGTCGAGAAGCAAACTTTAAGGTTGGAGATGTAGTATGGAGAAGGACTAAATTTCTGTCCAAAGCTGGAACGAAATTCATGGCTAAGTTAGCACCGAAATTTGAAAAGGCAATAATAGCTAAGAAATTATCTGATAACGTTTTCCATTTAAATAATGTTTTTGGCAAATCTATTGGTGTTTGGCATGCAAAGGATTTGAAGGCATCGGGACGTGACGACGATGAGAAGAAATAAAAATACATCTTTTATAAGTTATATTTTTTTTCTTCCTTAGGTTGGGGGAATATAATGAATTACCTCTGGTACCTATTCATTATGTTTAGCAGTGTTGATTCAACAATTTCACGCGTCTCGTCAGAGCAGCCGACAGCGCAGTGCTCGGGCGGCGCAACCATATATCGCGGCATCTGAGTTCGAATCCTGACGCTTTGTATGAACTTTTTATATTTTTATTTTTCCTTTTTAATTCTCCCGTTTAGTGGAGGTGGAGAGGGGTCACGGTCATTTTAGCGATCAGCTGTCTAATGAGACAGGTCGTGCATATAAGGTACATTCGTACAGGTCGTGCATTGTTTGTGGCCATTTTGTAGTATCAAGTAATAAGGATTGTTATAATTTTGCAATGAGCACATACCTAACACTGTTTTAAGTTCGTGTTCTCCAAAAGGGGGTAAGTTGTACAATATTGTAATTTAGATTAGAATCTTTGATTCAGCTCGGCATAGTTATAATGTTCTTTCTTGTTGTCGTAGCTTGAAGATATGCCCCTTTTAACCATGATTCAATAAATACGTGAGACCCTGAGATCCGCTAGCCGAGGTCCACCGGTTTTGGCAGAGTTCCCAGCCTGGAGCGAATACTCTCCTGGCGTCCAATTAATTAGTTTTACATTACTTATAAGATAGACATAGGTTTAGTTTGTAATTAATTTGTAATTAGTACAATAAAGAAATATTATGGTAACTTGATGTTGAATTTAATAAAAAAAACCCGTAACAATAGTTAAAAACTCAAAGCTCTCAATCGATTGATCGACGACCTAGAGATTTGCACGTAATAAAGCGCCACACATTAACCTGAGGTGTTAAACCTTATTTTCCTGTAATTAAACCGGCAACCAAGCCCATCACACCTGACCAGGCGACTGGAATAAGCATGGAATAATATCGTTTGCGATATTTTCCGCGAAACCTTGGTGATTGTAGCAGTTGGTTGTACTCAGTGAAAATGAGGACTAAATTTTAGGTCTAAATTCGATTCTTTTTCTTATGCGTTCAGCTTGAAAACGCACCACGCCTCTAATGGGATCCGATCAACAGAATAATGCTCCGTATTAGTGGGCTTTTTGAGAGGTGTCCGTGATTGGTTTTTAATTACTTATTTGTAGGAAGTCGTGCGTGCCGGTCCTGTCGGTACATAGTTTTATAGGGGAGTTTATGGTTTCCACTTTTTCTTGCCATCTTTCATTTATATTACATGATGTAATTAAACTATTACCAGAAAACTGTGCGGTACTAAATTTAGATAACGGTCTTATAAAAGGTCTTTTATAATAGGCACTTATTGATGACTAACTATGACTGCTTTTTGAAAAATAATGAAAATTACGGAAAAGTTGTTAGTATTATTGCGCCAAAATATTCAAACATCTTTTACAAATATTATGTAAGTGACTGGTATAGATAATTTTTTGTAACGCTTCCGTGGGAAATCAGCATCATAAAAATTTATAAAAGCTTACCTTAGTTTAGCCTTGATGTCTAGAAAGACCGAGTATCTTTCATCTTCTAAAGCAAACATTTCAATATTTATTTTCCTTAATTAAATAGCTACAAAAAAATACATTTCCCGAACCTACAACTAACAAACACGAGCAATACATTTAACGGCCTACCCGTTTGTCAAAGGAAACACCCATTGGATTTAATTTGTCGCGTATTTACATAATAAATGAGCGTCTCCGCCTCGATGCGGTGTAATCCGGTTTGGAGCGGCTCAAACTGGTTTAAACCGGTTTTATCCATCATTTAAAGCGACTTGATTCTCGATCGGGACGCAATTTGCATGTAATTCAGGTGTTAAGACGATAATAGTTTGAAAATGAAGTCATTTTAGATGACTTAGCATACTAATACGTTCTTAATACCCGTATTAAGGTTATATTCGTCCTGAATTTACTAGAATTAGTTATTTTAGCATTTAACAAACCAGCTGTTGTTGCTTGCGACTTCGTCTGAGCTTTTTCGGTTTTTGTAAAGTTCCTTTTATTTTCCGGGCTAAAATACTTCTCGTGTCGCCAGTATTTACTGGTGGTTACCATGTTTGACAATGAGCAGTGGAAGTTTGTAACCAGTTGAGTAACATTTTGCACTTGTCTATTGGATTTCAGCTAAGTTACGGTGCAGCTCTTTCTATTCGTCGTTTTTCTACGGTAAATGGTAACGGTGAAAATGGAATATGTAGTTCCTGAGCATAGGCAGACGACCTTGCAATGGTGCTCCAGGCATATTTTTATTCTGTTCTACTTACAGATACTATAAAGATGATAGATATACAATCAGATATCAACTTTTATAGATAACAAGCGTTGCAGCAGGCGTCCTTATATATAAATATAAATATACTACGACGATACACACATCGCCACCTAACCCCAAAGTAAGCGTAGCTAAAGCGTAAGGTGCTTAGATGACTGATGAATATTTTTATGAATAATTTACATAAATACTTATAAAATACAGATAAACGCCCAGACACTGAAAAACATTCATGTTCATCACACAAACATTTTTCACTTGTGGGAATCGAACCCACGGCCTTGGACTCAGAAAGCAGGGTCGCTGCCCACTGCGCCAATATGAGTGAACAAGACAGGCAATTATTACAGAGAAATGCAGACGGATATTCAAACGTGCCACAAACACTAGTAACGACTACAATTGCTTTCCCAAGAGCTATAAGTAAAAAGAAGTGCAAAACGTTATTTTCTCACACAAACACTCATATAAAATAGAACAGTCTACCAAAGAACTTCAACAAGAACTAGTTAAGTAACTTCAGTAACAGAACTAACTTAGCGCTCCTCTAGCTTTTCGAAGTTATGTGCGTTTCAAGCAATCAATATCACGTGCTCTAACGTTGACCTGCATGGTTTGCATTAAGGGACATTATGCAACACTCAAGTCCTTCAATCTGCACTTGGAGAGTATGATGGACTACGGCTTCAACCTTTCTCATTCTGAGAGGAGAGATTGAGTGGGACGGTGATGGGTTGATGGTGATGATGATGATGATGATGAAGTTGGATGATGACTTAATATATAAGTAAGGCACCCAACATTAAGGAGACATTCTGTACTGACACACTTCGACTCATTCTCTAGTAAGACTAGAATTGTTTGGTTTTAGATGGTCATAATTGGAAACTTTGGGATCCTTTCTTTTTGGAAAAGTATCAGCCTAATTAAGCGGTAATAGCGCATTGGGTAGCATGTCGACTTTAGTTTAGGGGGGCCGAGTTCGAATCCCAGTGATTTTTTGTAAAGTGATGTGCGTTTTTTATTTTTTTTTTTATCTCTTTTAAAGAGCTGAGTCACTAAAGCTAAAGCACGTAAGACTATGTAGCTGTTCTTGGTCGACAATAACTACCCTACAAACTAGCTTATTCTACGTCTACCTATATGTATCTTAAATCTATTATATAAATATTTCGCGGCCCCAATACACATCTGCAAACATTTTATTCTGAACCTCGATACGGACACGAACGTTTTAAGTTATTAAAATATTACTTGCTTCAACGGTGAAGGAAAATATCGTGAGGAAACCTGCATAACTATCCTAACTTTACTATATATGTTTGATTTTAAACGCAACCATCTTAAAATAAAACCACACTCATACACATAATGTTTACTTATGGTACCTGAACATGTCCTCACTGCGCTGATCTTTCAGTGCAAAGATAGGGTACATCAGACATATTAGGGCACACGAGCGAAGCCCTTTTTACAATGCAACTAGTGTGAAGTGACCGTAGCCGAAACGGCTAGGGATATTATAGGTTATTCATTTATACTGAATTATGCATTTAAATTAAAGCCAAAACTGTAATTTTTTGCCTGTTTATATCTAGGCCGCACATCGCGCTGAGACAACTGAATGAATTGAAATGAAACTTTGCACGATTTAAGGTCATACTGAATTTAGACTGGGAGGAGTAACTGAAAATATTCTTATTCTATATTTTTAACATGCATCTACTTTAACGCGATAAGACTTTTCACTTGGTTAGAACTTAGAGTTGTTAAAAATCGTAGACGAATGTAATTCATGCCCATTTTCACGATGTTCATAGATGGCATCATTAGTCATTACAAATATCAGCAATGGTCAAAAACTTGTTCGTGCCAATGGAATCTTGGGTACTAATTAATCAACCAAAATTTCGCCCACCCTGCACTTGCACTATATTACAAAGCTTTCAGCCAAACCAATCTCACATAATAGAGAAATCCCAGACTAGAAATCACTGGCGGCACAGTAAACCGAACTCCGTCTTCCCCCGGGCCATGTAAGAAAGTGATAATCGAATCGGGACATTACAGTGCCTATAACAGAATCGTTAAATCCCCATCAAGTTTTGGTTCGCTTCCCGACCCAACACTTACCCGAATTCAATTAAACTTTAACCGAGTACTCGTAAACAAAACTATTATCACGCCAGCAATAAGCAATCAGGGTTTTTCTCTTGAAGGGGAGAAGCTATACGGAACTCATCCGTCCGACAAAGTACCGGACCATCGAATGAAGAAATATATAGAATACAAAATGAATGTGCATCATAGATATATTATTGCGGTATCATATTAACTGATTACTGCTTGTCAGGTTTCGTTAAAATGCTTTCTAAAATATGATTATTTAGTAAGTGCCAGTCAAATTTATATACATTTGTTTTATAAATTTAGTAAACGAAAATGTTACAATAATAAAAGAGTAATTGTAGCACTGTTTCGTGATAAAAAAAAATTGTTTGGCATGTGTATGCCAAACAATTTTTTTTCTCCTGAGCTAAATAATATTTAGTTGGACTTTGAATGCAAGCTTAAAATGAATATTCAGAACATTGGTTTTGACTTTAATATGTGTTGAATTACTGTGATTTAACGATTTCATACTTTTTAATTTATAACTTCTCCATCGTTTATTAATGTATCTTATATTTGAGTATTAAAAAAAGTATATGTGAACAACATTAAGACACATTTAAATATCACAATAATTATATTGTGATATTTAAATGTGTCTTAATAATTGGTATAAACTTTTGAACATTATGTCTTCCACGAGGCGTGCTTCTCAATGCGTGCTGGCGACTTAATCTAAATTCTATTGTTTAGATAATAAAGCGTTATTTGGGACGGTTCTGACGACGATCTCTATTATGGTAAAGTGCTTTATTTTCGTTTCTTTGACAAAAAAAAGTAAACAAGTGTTCTTGCTGGAACTAGTCTTCCTAAAGGACTCTCTCCACTTATACTTAGTTGAGGAAAATCGAATAATGTCGTGTACCTTATTCTACTTCTCACTTATATGTACCTACTAGATTTGCACTTCGCCCCCGTAAAGTACGTCGCAACTTACTGCTACATAGTTTACAAATACCTCAATAAATCAGATACCATACGTAAAGTTTTTTCAAACGTACTGGAAGTGACAAATATACAAACCTATGATATTAAGTACAGATAGTATTTATATATTTAAACAAATGAATAAGAATTGGCGAATAATATTACTGTTTACTCTGTGCACCATACGCTGCGAAGATGGTGCAGAGGGAAAAAAAATATTTTGAATGCAAGTGTGTCTCACCCAGATCTCGCACTTGGATTTCATCTTGCGTTATTCATAAAAAGAAAAACCTTTATTCGAGATAAAGAAAATTATACGATCAAAGAGTGAGAAAAGAGAAAAAGAAGAAAGAAAAAAGAAAAAGTAGTTTAAAAGAGTATTCTTATCATTTAATAAATCTTTGCTTAATATTTTTATTTAAAAAAAATTTAGATAAGGCTATAAGTAGAACGCGTAAAAAATCTAGAACAATAACAATTTTCTTGTATTTCGTTTATCAAATAAAAGAAAATGGGACGAAGCCGCCATCAAACAATAAATTAATGTCGTCGGGTAACGTTACGAAATAAGAGAAGTTTGAGTGTCTATTCTCAAATGTTTGGTGACCTAGCAACGTTTGATCTTGCAGTGCTGAACGATTGCTTTCACGGGGCTTCGAAGAGCGCGATTTGTTTCAAAGATAAGCTTTGCCTGCGGCTGCGCCCGCGTGTCCTATTTGTATGTACCATTTTTCCTTCCTTGCATCCTTGCATCACCTTATTCAGGATGTACATTTGATGGGTTAAATATCGCACCCAATCGGTTAAATAACACTCTTAGGATATATTTCCATTAAAAGGTAAATGTTTGTTGATTTGGCAAATGCCCACCATTTTGAATATTATTGATAGAGCAATGTTTGGCTTAAATATTGAACCGATAAAGTATGACTGAATTTGGCAACACTATATTTTATCCTGTAGCTCGACATAAGTTACTGATTAACCGGTAAAAGTACCTAGGACTTCCGCCAGGATTCAAAAAAATATGATTGTTACGTGCGGATTAAAAAAAATCCATAGGTATACCTTGCATCCTGGAGAAACGCAAAAACTAAAAGGAACGCAGACGAAGTCACGCAATAGTTGGTACTAAATTATTGTAAATATTTTTAAATCCGCTGATTTAAGAACCCCATCAGAAACCTCTCGCAGCCCTCGTTTCAAATGTAGGCATATTACAACGCCTTGGTAACGCATCGATTGTTCTCAGTTACATTGTGTACTCTTATACCTGTATAGAAATCTTTTGTTTTCAAAACATAAAGGTGCCAATAAAAAAAAATGACTTTTAAAATTCAACGCTATCACTTTGGTAAAATTTACTGCTGTGAGAGTGTAAGTGAAATTATAATATAACTACTAACAAATAAAAAAAAGCTTGACGAGAACATCAGTTTCAGATCTATGCCAAATCCACACAAACAATAACACCTTTTATTACTCCGTTGCCTAAATAAAACCTAATTTAGGTTCCAGCTTTTATATCTCCTTATTTGAAACTATTTTAGTCATAATAAAATAATTATTTTACTAAGGGCTCTTGTCTGGCAGTAGGCTTCGGTTGAGGCTGGTTACCTCACTTTCGACAAAGACGAGCCGCAAAATAATTAAGTGTTCTGGTACGATCTCGCACAGAAACTGATTTGGGGTATGTGTATAATATAACTGCCAAAACCCCTACCCCTTTACCATCTTAGACTTCATCATAGTTTATCACCAGGTGAGATTTCAGTCAAAGCCTAGCTTGTAGTGGAATAATAATAAAAAAAAAAAAAACCAAAAACGAAAAAACCCGTGCCTCGTTGGTGTAGTGGTTAGCATGTTGCAGTCAGAACGATCTTGATCGTATCCGAAACCGAAGGGTGCTTTGAAAAGCAGTTAGCTGACGTATCCTATCGTCTCCGCGGGTACTAAAGCAGGCGTTACTTTGCGGAATTCCATGATAGATTATGAAAATTATGCTTCATTTGCTATACTACGCGGAAAGCAGGAGAATCTGTATGCTGTACTTTATAAAAAAATGTTAGGTTTAACATCTCCTGAGGATGCTCCAGTGTCCGAGCGAAACGTGCGTAGAAGTACATTGCCGAAGCTCTGTTTTGTGTGGAGTATAAAGATAGAAGAAATTATAAATGGCACCATACAGATTCACCTGCTTTTCGTGGCTTTTCTCTTGCAATATCTGTTCAGTTTTGACCCGATCATTCACTAGACCTACGAGATAGTTCTAGTAGTTTCTAAAATACGTATCCACGTGTACACAAAGTGTGTTGATTTAGCATCTAAGCGCAACGCGGTTACACAAAGCGTAAAGGCTTTATCGAGCACGGCGTAATTTACGAAGGTAGTTTTTTCCCGTGGTCGCCGGAACGCATCATAAATTCACCATCGACTCTATGAACCGATACGCCCACTATCGTAAAATGCACATTGCACAGTCTGTTTGTCTATAAATTTTACAGTATACCGTGTGTGCTCCTGATTTCAGTCTGGGGTGAAATTGAGGTAAGAGTCATAGGGTTATTATTATGGGGGAGATAATAATAAAACGTACAAACGATGTCTAACAAACACACTATTGGGTAAATAATTTGTTGCAGAATGTGGGGATGGACTTAAATAATACTCTTATTAAGTCCATCCCCACATTCTGCAACTAATGATTTACACAATGTGTGTGTGTGTGTTTGTTTAACCCACACTTTTGCGTTTGTAATATTTGCTATACTTTTAGCACTAAATAAATAAATAAATACTTATACTAAGATAACACAAATGTGTTATGGGTACTAAGATGACTAACGATTTTTTTATGAATAATATAATATATATATACAGGCAGACACTGAAACATATTCATGTTCATCACACAAACATTTTCCAGTTGTGGGAATCGAATCCACAGCGTTGGACGCAGAAATCGGCGTCGCTGCCCACTGCGCCAATCGGCCGTCTATATATTGTGTTATTTAACTATTTACATATAGTCTACCAATCCGCATTTGGCCAGCGTGGTAGATAACGGCCTAAACAGTTCTCATTCTGAGAGTAGACACGTGCCCAGTAGGGTAATGGATTAATGACGATGGTCATATGCCAATATCAACTGTCATATGCTTATTATGTCCTAAATTTTTTATTGATTTACCTAATTATTATCTTTTCCTCTCTTATTAAACTCCTGATCATTGGTTGATATCGCCAGAGACAAGTGTAAATTGTAATGCCCAGATCGTTTCTTGTTCACGTCATTCCTTTTGTAACTGTATAAATAAATACATAAATCGCTGACCCGGCCCGGGAATCGAATCTAAGACTCGTAAAACTTTGAAGTGCATTCACACGTAATATAATCATGTTAGTGAAGCGGTATTAATAACAATGACGATAAATCCCATTTGTGACACATCGAAATGGCGTCACATCTTAAGACAACATGAGCTAATAACGCGTCGCGGTGACAAATGTTCGGTGGCCCGCCATTAAACGTTAAACGGGATTGATGGGCTCGCCTTAGGACGCTCTCATAAATTTTACGACTTGCAAGGGGCAATGACCTCGGAACCATATTGTACGTTAAGTTGGATTTTTTTCATGATATTACTGTAAAAAATGTTGATATACTGTTAGAGTTATTGACTTTTCGTCATTTCAATTTAAGATTAATAATAAAAAATACGTATTGTAAAATGCCCATTAATGGGACCTAATAGGCTTACCGTGATAGTGTTAAATGTCCGATCTCCTTCTACTTCCTTAGAGAGGTAACTAAATTTGTGTTTTTCAATCGTCAACATGCAATCTCTTTTTGCTACATTTGGTCGATATCGGTGCAGCTATTGAACCAAACATAGCATAGGAAAGTAGCTGACACACTTTTTTATTTATAATATTTGTATGCATAACAATCTATGAACAATTTAAAAGCGCTATTCATCTTTCTTCGATCATCGGTCAATTGTTCTAAATTATTTCAATTGTTTGCCAAACATACCTCATAAAACTTTAAAACCAAATTTATACTATCTTTTATAAGCTTGGTTAGCTTTAGATCTTCAGGACACCTACACTCAACATAAGATTATCTACGAGCGACGTAGCTTCTCTACGCACAATTATACATCGGCCTACGAACGCCGTAGCTAATGAGTTGAGATAAACTAGTATTTGAGATATAAGTAGGTCTGAAATAGTAACCTCGCACAATGAGAAGGGGTTAAGGCCGTAGTCCGCCACGCTTAACCACAGCGGATTGGTGGGCTTTGAATAGTAACTCTAAATTAGAGGTTCTAATTTAGAATATAATATATAGAAAACCTCTAATTTAGAAAAGTTAGAACTGAGTGCTTGTGTTCAAACTCTGCCCCCTTACAGTGAAGTCGAAATTTTATCCTCTGTATATCCTCAATACAATAATGTATTTTCATGTCTATTTAAAAAGTTGTGAAATAAATGAAAACTAATTAATTACCAGCAATCAAAATATAGGAGTACAGCTCTTCATTATCTTCCGTGTTTCCTTCAAAGTTTATTTAAGATAATACAACAAAACGCAAACGAACAGACGTAGACGCAAAGACAGAGCTCCCGATGTTTTAATTGTAACTTCGCAACAGTTTCCCAACTTCGTTCTGAACTTCGGAGAGGCAATAATGAAATATTGTGCGAAAGTTTTACAATGAACATGTATCTTTTGTTTACGTATTGTCTGTACGTGTAGAGTATTATATATATTTGTTTTGTCTGTCTCGTTATAAATAATTCTAGTTATTAAATATTACAGCAATGCACCGGGTTTCCAACCTTATTAACTATGCCCTGTCGCACACAAAAATATTAATTTTTTGTGATGAGTGTTTAATCGCTTTTATGGTGTATTACAACAGCGTTGCGTTGGTGGATGTCATAAATCTATCTATTCATCTATATAATAATTAAAAATTTGATAAAACTTAACTAGTCCAAAACGATTTAGTTTTAATCTTCCACATAACCGCGAGCTATTATAAGAATCATTTCCCTACAACATTAGGTAACATATTCAGAGGGCACATTGGTGATCTAATGTTATGAGACAATAATAAATATATTTATTATCTTTCTAACTACCATAATTACTACCAAATTGTACTCTCTTGATTGTATTTATATCTTTGTTACTACTTTTTGTTTCTTTGGTGTACAATAAAAGTGTATTCATTCATTCATTCATTCATAATTATTAGTAAATATTAATTAATGTATTTAAAAAAGTATTACCCACAACAACATTCTATGGTATAGAATGCTTTGTACTGATTACCTTAACGACTCGAGAGACTCTCATTCGACCACCCCAGAGGTGTCAGGGAGTAAAATGCGGGAAGAAAGTTGAAATGTAAGTATCATTCAAGTTCTATCCTTGAAACTTGGTATCTGAGCTTTTGGTTAAAAAATAAAGTTAAATAGTGTTTGAAATTCCGTTATTTTTTAAGATATTTCTCATATTATATCTTTAAAAGTTGGTAGTTTTGCTGTCAATTAAAATAAACAATTGTGTTTGTTGCGCAGTATAAAAATGCCTCCCAACGTTACAATAGAGTATAAAATGTCTAGAGAAAGATGTCTAAAGAAATTATACGCGGATAAGGTTCTGTTCTTTGCTAGTTTTTTTATAAGGTCAGTAATTGCAGATTTGAGTAAATAAAACCACATTACATTGTACGGTTATTCTGTAACTCTATTCCGTAGCTCATAAAGCCACAGTGAAGTCATAAATGCTTTTACGATGGAAACACGAGCGGTCTCGTCGACGAGCTTGCAAGACTCTGTATGTCCACTTTATGGGACGCTATAGCAATATCACGGAAGCTGTGTTAAATTTAACGACGAGAACGTATTGAAAACTAAACTCTATTTTGTTCACATTTCGCTATTTATTGGTGTGTAAAATATAATCTTTTGATAGGAGCAGGGTACTACTGCAGGGTATACTCTCTATTAAATTATTTTAGGGACACATTCTTATCAATTTTTCATGTAAAAATTTAAATGTCTTGCTTGAAAAGATATCAAAGTTTACTCACAAAACACAAAGTCCCAGAAAAC
The DNA here is from genome assembly GCF_905163445.1 of Pararge aegeria. NCBI lineage: Eukaryota > Metazoa > Arthropoda > Insecta > Lepidoptera > Nymphalidae > Pararge > Pararge aegeria. The sequence continues at coordinate 4,855,577 of NC_053181.1, forward strand.
GAATTAAGAATTTTGAGTTCTTTGGTCCAGCGGCGTGCACTTCATACATGCACAAAAGCACTGCCTACCCAAAAATTTATAAATAACTAGTACAAGAGAGGATTTTTGCCGTTTTATGCAATTTTCCTGCTGTGTGCATACCCTGGTAAGAAACCCAGTGCACGCCAATGCTTTGGTCCCATAGTGCTTCCTCATAGTTCCAGTTACAATTCTTGGCTAGCGCTTGCTTAACCATACCTATTGATTTATTTGCACTCTCTAGAACTTAATAAGGTTTTTTTTTATAGTAATAATTGACGGAACAAGATGGACCACCTTATGGTAAACGGAATACCATCGCCTTTAAAAAAAACACTTTGCAGGGCATGCAAGGAATAACTTCTACACAGTGCCCTGAAGCGTATGTGTTAAGCCTCATTTTTCAATAACAACGGTGACCATACCATTCACACCGGAATACAGTATTGCAACAACTCTGCTTTGCGATAGAAATAAACATCGGGGAAGTACTTTCCTCTGTGTCACAAAAACCTACATAGTAGCATATTGAATAAACCTAGTTCTTAGGTTAATTACCTATATGATACATCCGACCTTAAGTCAATCTTCATGAGTAATTTATTAACCTTAGTATACTCACCTATGTTCTCCTGGTATGCTATTAAAACTTTAACGAGAAATATACGACTGATTTTGTCGCCAATCGTTACGACTGCGTTTTATGTCACTCCAGTAATGTCACTAAATCTGTGTGCGTGTGTGTACATGTGGTGATGATTGTTGGAACATATAATCAATATACCTGTTCGATATCTTAGTTTTAAACCTTAATTGGAAGTTCAATCCAAAACCGATCTTAATTAAATTTGGCACACATGTAGCTCGCATCCTTGAGATGGGCATTGAGTAGCGTAACATAACTCATATTGCGTCAACCAATGGACCTCCACTCCTGAACATAGGTGTTTTGTAGGGATTTCCAAACACCTGAGCCGCTTGGGTCAAGCGTCTCACTGCGACTCGCTTGATGTCATCTCGTCGGGGGTCTACCAACGCTGCGTTTAAAAGTGCGAGTTTTCCATTCCAGCACCTTAGAATCACAACGTTCAACGGTGATGATAGTTTACTAACATATTATGTTAAGAAATTTCTGTACGAACATGACCTAATTATATTTTATAGTTGTTTAAATATAATTAGGTTAAACCTAACCTAACCTTTCGTTCGCTGAACCTAACACATTTTATTTATACATAACATTGCATACAAAAAACTGTACATAATCAATAACTGAGAAGGTTAAAATATTCTACCACTACTCTTATATTAGCCAAGTTTTAAGTTTAAGTTTGCTTTATGAGTATCAACCTTAGGGTACAGATCAAAGACTGGCCACTGGTATTTGGACATTTTGTATGATTACCAACCAAACTGAGATCAGAGAGACCAAAAAAGGTACTGTTTTAAACGGCAGACCAATCAAAATAATCAGATTACGTGAGCCGCTGAGCGTCACAGCCGAATAAAGCTTTGTCTATATCAATTTAATTAAATTACAATGCGAATTGGACGGGCAAGGGTGACGAGAGAGTTTGATTTGGTTGTTTCCAAATTTTCGCATCGCAACGGGTTATGCGTCTAAATCCGTTTTTCTACTTCGCTTGCTTTTAATTTTATATCCATACTGCATCGTTGGTTTGATTGTTTTTTTATTCCACTTTAGCTTAGCTGTTATTCTTTCCGCAATAAAAGATAATGTATCTGCCAAACAAAATATCCACTACGTATCGCATTTGCAACCCTAGAGCATTGGTGTCTTCTGTGGTCTCTTAAGTGGGAGATTCCGGGTTTAATCTCCAGAAGGAAAAATTTGGTAAGTTATATTTTTAGAATATTCTGTTCTGGTCATTCCGGTGTAGAGCTCCAAATGGGTCAAGTTACTACCCTGCGGTAAAAGTCGATTTAATATCCCACTGATGGGCACAGGGCTCCGGTTCTCTCCTCAATATCAGTAGACGTAGGGTTTTGGAGCTTAGACCTGTTCCGATGCGGGTAGGCTTTCAAGATCATTCACGTTAGTTTTATAATACCCAGGACCGATAGCTTATCACCAAGTTTTTCCTGACCTAGTTCTTGGCTCTACCAGGTAATGGAAGGAATGGATGGAACCCAGTAATCATTAGACCAACGAGGCGGTTTGCAAAAGTGTATGTCGAGTTTTCTTGAATTCTTATTAAAACAGGAACAAATTTTAAGTGAGGCACGCATTTACACTATTTTAGTACGTTTCCATCTTAGACTGCGTGGCCCATCTTAGACTATAGATACTTGTCAACCTATCGACTTTCTTATAATGTATTTTATGTCCTACAAAATTTTCCTTCTGAAGAATAAGGTACGAGTAAGTTAAACAAATACGCTTACCTTTTTACACCTGTCCGTCTAGCATGCATGCTTACAGGCATGTACTTCCTCTTCTTCGTTTACTCTTCATGAGTGTTATTTTTTTTTTAATTGAAAAAGTTTATAAATATTTTTTTATTTATGTAAAAAGTTATTTTTACTTTTTTAAATAACTGTTGTTTAATGATTTTCTTTATTATAATGGGAAACGCAATGAGAGAAAGTCAACCTTATCAAAAAGGTCAAAGAAGAATCTTAGACTATCTAAGTAAACCATTAAACGTGACATCGAAAAAAAAAACTGTCTGGCAAAATCTTATTTATCGTGTAAACGTCTACACTTTTTGCAAACAAGTCGCCCGAGACATTATTTATCTCAACTCACTTAAGAGTCGACCCTCGAAGCGTTGAGGTGAAAGTAATCGCCGTATCAAAGCGAAATTTGTCAAAAACACGGCTCCGGTCGAACTTCCGTCAATTCTCTCCAATTAATAACTCTACTCTATCGCATTTGTGTTAAGGGAAATTGCATATTTCCTTCTCATTCTTGTCCCCTTGTTTGAGGAGCCCCGTCGAGATGGAATATTGCCACTTTGTCGCACGGCCTCCCGCCGGCTGTTTGTACACAGAGAGATTGCAATTTTTCTAGCGTTGACGCAGGAAAATACGTTTTCGGAAATTTTCAAAGTTCCACAAAGCGAAGAAAATAGCTCCTAGCTTAGTGAATTGCTGGTTTAACGAACTTGGCTCGTTGCGAAATTTTCATCGCACTCGTTGTACCAAAGGATATACGCGATTGCTTTTTTCTGCAGCGTTTTAATTCCTTTCACATGTTGAGGGGTTTATGGCCTTTTGCTTATTTTTTTTGGCAAAAAGCGGGCAAGTTAAAAGTAGGTTTAGATAGATTTTGGTGGAAAAGAATTAATATTGGAATGGACTTTTTGACTGGGACACGTACGATGCAAAAGAAAAAAAATCGCAGCTCTAAGCGGAACAAAGTTATATTTTTAGCAAAGATATAAAATTATCTTCATACCTTATTTAACACCAGGGCTTCCACGGTGGAAGCTCTTAACGTCACATTTGAAAAACAATTTATTAAAAAATATATGTATAAGACCCAAACTCAACGAAATTCCAATGGCCTAAATAATATCGAATGAAAGAAGAATCATACAATTTGGCAAAAAAATTGATGTAGGTTAACAAAAACGTATATCTTATTGTGATTCTTCTTATTTAAAAATATACTCTTGTAATAAATCCATGAATCAGCAGTTTATGAGGTCATTCGTATCAAAATATAATGGCATTGAGAGACGATCTTTTACTTAGAATCCATAGGAACGTGTAGGTACGCCATGCTACATCGTTGCCGAAATATTAGAGAATTCTAACTCAAAGTATCCGAACAAGTTACATGGCAAAATTTTTGCTTTTCATAATGTGTATTAAACTGAGTTATAAAATAAATTGAGTTTTGTATTGATAATATAACATACGGGTGTATTCTGTAGCATTGTCTACTTCACGGGAAGCCAGGTCATACTTTATGCAATATCAAATAGTCTGTCTGCGACGTCGCCTCTACGAGACAGCGCCGACATAAAAAGGACCCTTTTTGTAGTTTAATAAAGTAATACAGTTGTTTATGAAGGTACTTTCAGTAGAGGCATTTTCAACAGACCTTCAAAATCGGCGAGTTTTCTTTGTTTTTACTGCGATGGTGTTATACGTTGATACTGTAGATTTTGTAGTTCGACTAGGTGACACTTAAAATAGTCGCAAGTAGCATAAATGATCAAATGTAATTTTATAACAAAAACGTCATTAAAGGAAACCACCCAACAAATATACTCACTTTTGCGTTCATAATAATATTAGTTAGGATCACGTTCTTTAGAATTGAGCTATAAAATGTATTCAAAAGTGTATATTTAAAAAAAAAGAAAATTGCATAGGTGCGTAAATGACAGGTGTCAGGTGTCAGGTGTATATCAAACTTGCAGAACTTTCAATATGCGGAATACTTTCCGCACTTGAATCAAAAAGACCAAGTTTTTTTTTTTTGAAAAAGGTTGGGATAAATGAAACATTTGATTGTAAAATAACATCTTGTTTCATCCTTATAATCCACAGAAGCTATATTGCGTACATAATACATACATTCACTTAATATTTATGATTATAAAATACAGTTAGAACCCGCTTAGCACGATTTTGATTGTTGCATTTATAATATATTAATACTTGATATTTTGTTGATATTAAAGGGGCCATAGCCTTTAATTTAATAGGCAAACGTCTTAGTCAGTTTTTTTCTGAGTTTGAGAATTTTTTTAAAAATTTAAGTTATTCTGAATGTTGTAAAAAAGTATACTTTGGATTACTACTAAAGACTAGTATTTTTCTGCTCACAAGATTTAGTTTAATTGTTTTTTAAGGTTTGAGAACTTTTTCGTTAATTATTTTAACAATAATCAAGCAAAGTTTCTTTAGTCAGAAGAAGCTTATAGAAAAAATGCATATAACATACAATCCATAATATCGTGTTAAGAGAATTCTAAATGTTAGCTTATAGACACGTAACGTATAACATATAATTACAATCATCTGGCACTCACAGTCAAATTGTCGGACATAATATTTATTCTTCACTCACTCCTATCGTTTTCAATTTGAAACGAAACAATTATGTTATTATTACATTAGTTCATTATGATATTAAAATACATTTATTTTTTATTGCAATACGGTAGAATATGCATATATTTGTATACACACAAATAATTCCACGATGCAAATGTTTCAGTAAGATAAACTTTTAAGATTACGGACTACTTACTATCCTGGATATATTACTGACAATTGAGTTTTACCTACCTTAGCCTACCAATAAAATAGTTTGATACAAACACATTCAAAATTAATCAATGAATCAAATTAAAAAATATATTTTATACACATAATAATATGCTATTGAAACCTATATTTTGCACCATATAAAAGATATATTTCACAAAAATATTAATATCTTACGAAATTTATAATTTGGGATACCTTCATTACCTACTTATATTTTATAGAACAATATTATTTTATCATTACCATATTTTAATAGGTAGCATATAGCGCATATTTTCTGGGCATAGTAATAAAATACATAATATGAAATTTCTAGTTAGTTATTTTAGGTAATATTAATATTGGAGACGAATCTACCGCTACTGTCCACCTTCGGAAGGCAAGAGCTAATTAAGTAAACCGGATTCGTGCACTAACCTGACCAGGTCCTGACGGATTTCGTTCATCTGCATAGCACACATTCGCTGGCAACACAAATACACCTCACAAGATCAAACGGGCCCCGCAGCAGCACTCGCGATGTCATCACATCCGAGAAAGTGGCTATTCGCAAACGGACACCGTTGTCGTACGCCCGATCGCGAAAGGGTCCAACAAAAACTCAAACCGCGTTTATAAGAATACTGACGCTTCATAAAAATAGGAGGATAGTTGGATAGTAAATTAAATGGACAGTTGACCGAATTAATTCCAAATAGAAGCCAAAAGTTAGCGTTAAATAATATTTCATTTTCTTATTTTGTTGGCATATAAAGCGAACATGGAACGTAAATAAGAAAATAATACTTCACAATTACTACATTTTAATGTAACCCGTTGTTGACGGTATAAACAAATAAAAAAATACTTTTTATCCGTCTTAAATTAAGATCAAGATATAATCTACCGACACGATGAGTGTTCTAGTTCAGGAGGTCAAATTCTACACATAAAATGGCCACCTACATAAGCTAATAGAAATAATGTAACTGTTTTAGACAGAGATCAAACCAGTTCAAAAATAGAGGAAGGTCTATACAAAGAAGTTATTAAAATACGTGACAGTAGAAAATTCATCAAATCTATATATTGCATAACTTTTATTTATAATACCGGCTGAGTAATGAAATTAGTTCATAAGTAGTAGAATTTAATATTACCGAATTCATTCAATCCATGAATGTTATTGAGCAAGAAATGGTGTAGGTACTTTAATACTATAAGGAATAAACAATGTAAGAACATTGTACAATATCCCTATTGTACCCTTTATTAGGAATTATAATAAAGCTTATGAACAGCAGTATCAATAAGTAGGAAGTTGTATAATATTTGATAAGAGTATTTGATATTGTAACATGAAGTATTCAAATGAAAGTCAATGAATTTAGCTAATGGCTTCAGTGATTATAATAATTCGATATTTTTTTACAAATTGTGATACAAGGTGTATGAAGAAAAAAAGGAATATATAAATATGAATTATAATAAAGAAGACTAAAAGCAACAGTAACATTAATACTTAATTGAAAACACAAAACTTAAGTAGAAACTGAATCCATTATCACTGCTGCGACAGATTATATGTATCTAAGGTGCAAAAGGATTATCTTTAAGGACTTTAAGCGACTCGTGATTTATCTTTGGTATCAATTGATTAGTTTATGATTATATTGACTTAGATTCCTTAACAAAATTGTACTTATGTACTGTACTACTTAATTCTTTGGTTGATACTAATTTTAAACACATTGAATATTAAATAGAACCTAGATTTAGATATAGATAGCGCTTCTAGCGATCTATGGCAAATACTAGATTAAAATATTAAGTAAATAGAGTTTATAGTAGACATGAAAGTACGTACATTTTAAACACCAATTTTACATGAAACATATGTATCTTAAAACTAAAGCGCAGGAGAGCGCAAATAAATAAATTAACCGTTAAAAATAATAGTTCTAACATTCGCATGAAATGCCTAGGAGTTTAACACCCTGTATAATCCATAACGCATTAAAATATGACACGCACGTCCTCAACTCAACTAAAGATTACAGTATTATATATTAGTACGTTTAGTGCTAGCGAAAACATACCGACGCGCGACGATTAGATGATAAATACAAAAGAAGAATTAAAGAGAAAAAATTAAATCCAAAAAACATTTTTGAATGAACATTTAACAAAATATAACACAGTTAATGTCGTAAAGTCTAACAATAATGATAAACACTAAAGTTTCTGTGCATGACTTATTTATTTATTATAAAACATACAGTATTCTCTAAAAAGGTATTATTTTGATGAGCAAACAAAACTTAATGTGCTTAACGAAAAACATATCAGCCTATTGGAGTAAGCGTATAATTATTTCATATTGTATAAATTTATGATAAGATGTTTACTGAAAAACAACCAAAGTTTTTTATTGATTTAGCAGCAGATGAAAAAACAGAGACAGAAATAAAATAACTTTAGAATATGAAGATGAAAGATTACACGCGCTACACATATAAATTCGAAATCGATTGAAAATTAACTTACAACTACCATTCTCCATTATAAAGTTACGAGTCACCGCATGAATCAATAATATTAGATAAAAACGATTTAATTTTAGCAGCAAAATTATTTACAATTTTGTCTACAAAGCACTTTTTAGTTCACAAGAGTTTTATAAAAAAATCGTCCGTATATTTTCAAATGGATGAACTTACTCTCTGTAATTGTAAATAACGTTTAAATTCCAAACGTAATAACATTTGCCACTTATAATGTACTATTAAGTACGAATTACTTTATGTTGAGAGCATTCAATTGATTGTAATTCCGTGCATTGCATTAGTAAACAAATTTTTACCATATTAAGGGTATTGTTGAAATATTTCATAACTCAACAATAAACAGAATTTAAATTACTTTGCTATGTATATAAACTTGTAACATCAAATATTTACAATATTCACTATTTTGTCTGTAGTTCATTTACATAAATACGTAAAATATGACAATATTATTTATTATGCTTATAATCTGTGGTTAATAGACAATTATTTACGATCATGGTTTATATCGAAATATGGTCTTAAGAGATTATTCTATTTCTAACTAAAAATTATGTCTTCTGAAGTAGTAAGTTAAAGATAAGTTTATGAGTTTAATCTGATTAATGATTAGTATATTATATACAATAAGTCAGAAAAGGAAATAAATAATCTATCAAAACCAATTCAACATTCAAACCATGACTAACTACTGTTTTGGTGTTGATCCTTTTGCTGGCCTGGACGGACTTGAATGTCCTCAGGAACTCTAATCTAGCTTATAATTAACTTACTAAATAACATCCTCACTGTATTGACACTATTATATTTAACCCCGTAGTACTTAATCTCTTCAAAAATTAATTCCGTTTGCATCGACTTTGTATGTACATATCGTTAAGTCGCCTTATTATTTATTTTCTACAAATTATATAACTCGTGCCCTTTTCACTAACAACGAACAAAGCAATGCCGAAATAAGTAACGCCTCATCTTAGGATCTTCCGAGGCATACATCTACCTCAAAGCAATAGTTATCACTTAAGTTGGTGACACGTTTTCTTTCATAGACACCGCCTAAATCATTAGGCATTCGATTTAGGTAATTCCTTGGTTTCGTGAAAACGGGCATTAATTAAATAAATGTTGTATGTACACCTACCTATACTTATTAAATAATATTAATCTAGATACTGTAAAAAACAATTAAGATAATAATAAAGCTGTGGGGAATTTCGCTTCTGTGATTTTTATACATAATTAGATATTTTATCTTCTCTTCTCCTCCAATTCATCACTGTTTTCCTAATGCTACAATTTTGATCAAAAACGGTTTTATTGTTTCTTAGAAATTAATCATTGCAATTTTAACTCAGAACTCCATGGACTATTTTTAAGACTTTATTATTATTGCATTTCGTATAAATTATACTTTTTTTTAGCGATTTAGCAGGTAATAAAAAAATTTAAAAGTTTAAATTTTTTCACTTTTGTTTATAGAAAATTCTAAGAATTCATTTGAAATATATAATTTTAACTTCTATCTAATGTAATAAATTTTAGATACGACATCAGTTAAATACTTTTTTATCCTACTTACTTTAACCATCTCACTTTTAAATTTAAAAATACATACATTATCGTGCTCTTAAGAAATTATTTAAACATAATTAATTTCTTTTACACCATTTGACTATCTTGAAACTTTTACTCATTGGTATCAATATTTTATTTTATTGGACGTTAAAAATAATGTTTTCAATTGAAGTAACTTTATGTTCCTCTTTTCTTTTTCTACTTTCAGCTTTCTTTGATTGCTTTTTAAAAGACTACACATCAAAGCATAAAACTGGTACGACGGGCATGTTCAAATACTTTGTCAATAATTGTAAGCTGCTTTTAATCGCCGGCTTTGGCATGTAGTCTTTCTTACATTGTATCATTATGTATAATTAAATGAATTTTATATCATTATAAATAAGTATGGTAGGCACATTGGTATCTTCTAAAATAAGAGGAATAAATATAGTAAAGCAATAAGAAGATAAATTGCCTTTTATAATAGGAAATTACTATAGATCAGTTGTGAAATAGTGAGAGATATGAAATTGAAAAGTCTTGGAAAAAACAGTGAGCGTGCTAAAAATAAAAGGAGAATCGTTAGAAAGTTCTGAGCATTAAATGTATGTACTCAGAGTTTGTCTAAAATCATGGAGAGCAGCCAAAAGTTGTGGAGCAGTTGGCCGGGCTGAGGGAGATGTTGTCCAACACCACGACATTAGTCCATACCTGACAGAATAAGATTGCTTTAATTTTAATGAAAAAAGGTTATATATTATACCATAGAAATATACTAGGGTTAATATACTAATATTATATACATCAGTTATAGCTGTTAAATAAGCATAAAAATCATAGCCTTCAAAAAGTGAGGTATTAAAAGCAGTTAAGATCAGCGTACACAGGGGACATATACAGATTACAATGTTTTGTGAATATAAACTCAATATACACATTCTGTGTATTACTGAGCATTGGCTCACTGGTGCACATCCAGCAGTTATCTTAAGGAATTTCAAAATGTCAAGTGTGTTCTTCAGAAGGACTGCAATTCATGGTGGGTCCTTAATTTTTGTACACAATAATATAACTTGTAAGGAGCGAAAAGACATAGTTAGTCTTTCTGTTGAACGCACTGTAGAACTATCTTGTGTGGAGCTGGAGCGATTTATAAACGTGTGTGTATATCGTCCCCCCTCAGGTGATTTTAGCCTTTTTGAGGATGTAATGGAAGATGTGCTTAAGCGATTGTCTGTATCCACAAAAAAAGCAATATGTAGTATGCGGGGATTTTAATGTTGATATTTTACTTAGTAATGCAACTACGACTAGGTTGCTAAACTTATTTAAATGTTTTAATTTAAATTATGCTTTTAGTGAACCTACTAGAATCACAGCAACCTCAGCATCGTGTTTAGATACTATTTTTCTCAACTGTGATATCTTAGGTAAATCGATAATAACCAACTTAAGATCAGATCATTGTGGCCAACAAATTACTGTTTTGAATAATATAAACAAAGATAAACATATCGTCAAGTGTAGGCCGATAACTAAGAGCAAATTGACGCGATTCAAAGGTGAAATATCATCCAAAATTCCTGCCCTTGTCTTTAAGAACGGTCATCCTGACAGCATTTATGGTACGCTCTTTAATATCATAGAAAATGAATTTAACAAAATATTCAATTTCAAACATATAGATTTCAATAAAAAAATAAAGTTTAGCGATTGGGCAACTATTGGCATATACAAAAGTAGAGATAATTTGTATGAGCTCTATAGTGAAAAACAATATAACCATACTCCAGCTTTCCTACAACACGTAAAAATGTACTCTAAAACGTTTAAGAACGTTTGCTTTCATGCTAAGTCGCTATACTTTAAGGATCAAATCATAAAATCGGATAACAAAGTACAAACAACCTGGAAAATTGTTAATAATGAAACTGGGAAAGCTAAATCTCGCAACGTAAACTTTGAATTAATTATTAATGATAATAAAGTTACCGCTGACAGTGAGGTTGCAAGTACCTTTGAAAACTTTTTTCAGAGTGTTCCTATTTTGTTGACTGATTCACTTAATTCTTCACCTACTGCAGCTCAGAGTTTATTGAGGAACAACGTTAATGAGTGCAACGTTTTATTTAATTTTAAACATATATCTGCATATGATATAATAAAGAATTTTAAGTTGTTGAAACAGAAAAAAACCGGTGATTTATGGGGTATGTCTGTAATGGTAATATCTAACATTATAGACGTTATTGCCCCTTACTTAGCCATACTTTTTAATGAATGTGTTGATAGAGGTACTTTTCCAAATTTAATGAAACATAGTAAACTTATACCTCTATTTAAATCTGGCAATAAAAACGACATTAACAATTACAGACCCATTTCAATCTTACCAGCTCTTAGTAAGGTCTTTGAAAAAATTATATTAAATCAACTTTTGAATCACTTCAATGTAAATAACTTACTACATCCGGAGCAGTACGGTTTTACTAAAGGTCGTAGCACCACGGATGCAGGCGCTAAACTTTTAAAACATGTGTACGATGCCTGGGAACGTTCGCAGAATGCCATTGGTGTTTTTTGTGATCTATCCAAAGCATTCGATTGTGTCGATCATAAAACCTTGCTTCCTAAACTAGCCCATTATGGTATCAAAAACGTTGCACTAAATTTGGTTGCCTCTTATCTCAGTGACAGAACCCAAAGGGTTTGCATAAAAGACATTAAGTCGCAGGGGTCGGCTACGTCAATGGGTGTCCCACAGGGTTCAATCTTGGGTCCCTTTCTATTTTTGGTGTATATAAATGATCTACCACACCATGTCAGTGAAACCTGTGACATTGTACTGTTTGCTGATGATACATCTCTAATTTTTAAAACTGACAGAGGTAGAGACAACTCTGACGATGTAAGCCGTGCTATGTCGCATGTGTCGCACTGGTTTACTGTCAATAATTTACTTTTAAATGCAAAAAAAACTAAGTGTGTGGAATTTATTTTACCAAATGTAAAGAAAGTTAATAAAAATATAATAATAAATGGAGAATCACTAAAAATGGAAGATTCCACAGTTTTTCTGGGCATGACCTTGGATTGTAAGCTTCAGTGGGGTACCCATATATATATATTCAGTGGGGTATATAGATACACTAGCAGGTAAACTAAGCTCGGCTGCCTACGCCGTCAGGAAAATTAGACAGATTACTGACGTAGAAACAGCATGACTTGTTTACTTCGCGTACTTTCATAGTGTGATGTCTTACGGGATCTTATTATGGGGCAAAGCTGCTGATATTGAAACTATATTCATATTGCAGAAAAGAGCTGTACGGTCAATATATAAACTTAAATCACGTGAATCCCTCCGTGAAAAATTTAAAGAAATTGGTATACTTACGGTAGCCTCACAATACATTTATAACAATATAGTATTTGTAAGACAACATATTAGTCTTTATAAACAAAAAGTGGATATAAACAGTCGACTTACAAGAAATGGTCATAAATTAGTGACATCTGCATATCGTCTGCGAAAGGTGCAGAAGTCATTTGTGGGATTGAGTATACGCTTTTATAATATGATTCCTAAGGTAATTTTTGTCTAATTTCTACCAATCCATAAGTTTAAAGAATGTGTTAAAACACATTTATTACAGCGAGGTTATTATACAATTGATGAGTTTCTTAATGACAAGGTTGCTTGGAAGCATCCGGCTCCGCTTTCATCTCTCACAAGATAGAAAAATGAATGTTAAAATATAAACTGAAAATTTTTGATGTTGGAAAAGAGCAACTGCTGAGTTTCTTGCCGGCTTCTTCTCGGTAGAATCTGCCTTCCGAACCGGTGGTAGAGTCACTACACACGGACAGACTTGACGTTTCAAAAGTGCTTGTATTAGGCCTACTTGAAATAAATGAATTTTGAATTTTGAATTTTGAATTTTTGAATTTTGAGATCGGCCCGTGGATCCAGAAAACCCCTTTGATGCCTTCGAACTTTAAACGTTTAAATCTGTATGTTGTTACTACTTGTTAATATGAATTTGGTGAGCATCTTTGACTTTGTCTTGCACTAGCTCTATAGTGATCATTGACCGTTAGTTTTCTATTAAACAAATTTTTGAAGTGTAGAAATCTAGTGGAAGAAAATCTTACAGTTCATCAGGACAATTGTGGGGTTGCGAGGGCCTGTACCCTCCATTCAGGAAGGCTCCAACATCCGCTGCATCCAATTCTGCTAAAGGTGATGCGCCTAGTGTTGCTAGCTCCCACAAGGTTATTCCTAACGACCACTGTACAAATAATGAAAAATTTGGAAACATTGAAAGTAAAACCCAATCATTTATCCAAAAATAAAACTTGATTTAAGATGATTGTAAAACTAAATGCCACATTTGAAATTTATAAAGAGTTTCCAACCTCATTCAAATTTATATATAACATTTTCCATAAAACTAGCAAGGTCATCGTACATTTTGCATAGAATTCTCAATAGATAATCAGAAAAAACACTAATTAAATTTTGGCTGTAACAGAGTAAAAATATAAATCATAGTAACAAAAATAAATCTGGCAATAACTTACTACATCTGACGCGGTCGTGTACTGATTCTGAAGCAAGGATTCGGGAGCCATCCACTTGACTGGTCTGTTCTCATTGTCACCAAGACAGTGGTAGTCATCAGGAAACAGATCTCTTGACAAACCATTATCTGCCACCTTCAGTCTTAATTTCTCGTCCACTCTGTTGTGAGATTGAATTACTTACTTATGTATTTTTGTGTAATATTTTCCGGAAGAATGAAAAAAAAGAACTTTTGCTATGGCCATACACAAAGCATGCCGATAATGCTCCGATATAAACAAACGTTTGATCTGATATGTTCTGTAGGTATAGAATTGCTTTAATTCAGTTATATTATGTAGCTAAATATAAGGTTAATATTTTAATTGATCTCATATTCCACAATAAAGCATATCGTCTGTTTCAGTTAAAGAATAAGTGCTGGTCTTACACTTGAAAAGAGTTCGAGTTCATTACAGAACAAATAAGTAAAAAAGTTGGTCGGTAGATTTGAATTATATGGGAAACTAAGAATATTTTTTTGAGATTTTAATTTCAAATCTAGACCTTCGACCAATTTCAATAAGGCGATATCAGCGACTTCATAACCATCATCATGTTAACACATCACGCTGGCCTAGTGCGGATTACAGTACTTGTGTGAGAACCTGCCAGCTACTTAGTAATAAAATTAATTGGTACTGAAGTTTTATAACAAAAGGTTTACCTACGATTTTCTAAAATCGCTTAATCTTATTATATTCTACTTACATGCAATTTCTGGCTGCAATATCCGCATGCACCAAACGTTGTACGTGTAAATACGCCAGGCCGCAAGCAACTTGTGCACCTAAATCTACCAATTCCCTAGTGGCCGGTGCCGCTTGATGGCCCAGCCGGCATGATGTTAGGAACCTGTATTTATGTGTTTAAATTTTGGATGGATTATTTTCTGCATAAGAGTAAATATATAATCTTAATTTTACTTAAGTAAATTAAATCAAAAATACTCTAATGAGACGGACTGGACTTGCACGAATCCGTCTCTGAAACCTGTTGTACTAGTTTAGGTAGATTTAAAACTAGCTAGCAGTTAAGATATTTTTACTTTAAATTTTCCTACAAAAAAAAATAGAAAAACATTCTACAACATTTAAAAGAATTACGAAATACTGTTGAAGGGTGCATAAGTATATTTCATAAGAAATCACCCTGTAAAAATATTAAGGTCAAAAGAAGCATATTTAAGTCAGAGATAGTGTAATATATAAATAATGTGCCTCTACTGCCTCTGAAGAATTGACTGTACGATTGGGTTTTCAGAAACTGAAAAAAAACTGTAAATTAAGTAACAGCAGAAGTATAATTAGTCCATCTTTTAAATAACACTTTTAATTATAATAATTATTATAGTAAACTAAAATCAAATTAAAAACTTTAAAATGGATACGTCGAAACTTTGGAATAGAGTACTGCATAATTATATTATAATGTGGTCACAGAGTGGTTTTTGTCCATCGCGTACAAATTCTATATCATTACGGGATTTTCGATCAGATTTATAATATTGTTCAGGGACGATGATTTTGCAATTACCACCTCATTTGGTCATTATTTATGGCTTATTGGAATAGCGAAATTAAATGAAATTGTTCGAAATTTAAAAGTACATGAGTACGGTTCGTGTCGTCAACTATTTACGTCCTAAATGCATGTGTGATCGCTGCATGGATAACTACAAAGGTGATTCGTACGTTATCTTCCATTTATTTATAGTCTGCAAATTTGACATCATGGAATTTAATTTTGTTATTCCCTGAGCTCACGAGGTTATTCTAATACCCAGTCTTGTCATTTTCTTTAGGTTTTGATAGATCTTAATATCTGTAAAAGTAATTTGAGTTAGATCTTACTTACCTCTTGAGATTAGATGAATGTGATACACAGCAATACACAAGCAAAGGTTTGCGAGCTTCTTCTGCGCAAGCAGCTATTGGTGCAAGAACATTTGCGTGAATTAAACCACAAAGTCGCAGTCCTTCGGCTACTAGTAATGCTGCTTGCATCGCGGACGCTGCTTCTAAATGTATAATACAAAAAAAAATATAAATTAGAGTAGCATTCATTTTTATTGAAATTTTTAATAATTGCAAAAATAAATACAGATTGTGAGTTGGTTTTAATTAAGTATTCAATTATCTTAGTAACTAAACTATGTTACTCAAGTTCCATTACATCATCATTTTTGATAAATACTTCCAAGTTTTATGAGCTTTCTTAGTAATTATATATATTGTTACACATTCTAAGGTGTAATGTATTGACTCACCTGAAACAGTCTTAACTAAAACTTCTTCATATGTGTCCCCTCGTTTAAAGACCCCCTTGTAGACCCTCCCGAAGGTGCCTTCATGAACCAAGATCTCAAGGCGAATGTTCGACCTTGTTGTATTGAGGTAACGGAGCTGTTCCGCTGGATCTGTGATCCGATCCTTGGGCACAGTTTGCTTGTGGAAAAACATAATTAAAAATTACTAAAATTTCCAATAAAACATCAGTCATTAATCTTGTCGCACCATACCAAAATACATATCATCGGTAAGTATTTTGATCTTTGGCTAGGCTTTGGCAGTGGCTAAGTTACCGCCATACCAAGACTTGCCTTGGATAGCCCAGCAACAACCAAGCGTCTATGATTTAACGCTTGATTCAGAAAGTCAATGATTTTGATGAATTAATTAATTGATTTATATTTATTGTTTTTCTATAACAAATTAATTTATTACGGCATTCACTATTAAGGAGATATTCCGGTTTACTGGCTACGGCACATTTTAAAACTGCAGCTGTTTATAGACTCAAGAGACCCACGGCAATGCAGTTTTCTGGACTTATGCCAGAGTCAATTTCATTGCGCTGAGGTTTTTATTTTTTGTTCTATCTAACGATAAAATGTATAATATAATAACGGTTAACCACTGGTAATTTCCCAAATAAATTTATTTTTTGTCAAAAAATTATTTCACGCTTTTTAGTACCCTCCCAAAAGTACCCACTTATGCAATTATCTAAATTATAATAGGCAAATATCAACTGCTCACAACCTTTTGCAAGATATTGCTTTTCCCGAGGGTGTCAATGGTTGAGGAGTTCTCCCAGCACTTCACCATCAGCTTTTTATTGTAATCAGCATAAATTGCGTAGCAGGCATACACCATAATAGCAAAAAAAGCGCAACCCGTCTTATACTAATTATTGTACTTTTTGAAAGAAGATGCATGAGTTACAAAATACTCGAATTGGTATAGGTATACCTTTAATATTTGAAGAGTTCCCTCGATTATTCCAGAATACCTCCAATAAATGATCACGAAATTAAAAAGGGACCACCTCTGAAGTACGTAGACTACGTACGAAACAAAAAAGAATAGCCATACGAAATTGTTTTTAAGTATTTTGTGTTTCTCATTTTTAAACTTTACATTACTATTTTTACAACAACAAAGCAAGAAACTGAAAGGAGTAGTTTTTATAATGGTCCAACGAGTGGTAAAGGTTTAAAGTATTAGTAGGTATGATAGTTCAATTAGAACTTAACTAATTTAAAAGGGCTAAAAGTAGTGCTATTTTTAAAAAGGTTGGATGAAACTATTTGTAAGCCCGTTAAATTTATTTTGTTGAGAGGTATAAGAACATAGAAAACAAATTAGCACCAATATAATTTTTTTTAAATTTTATTTTCAATAAAAGTCCAATTAATAAGAAGCAAATGGCAAGAAAAGGGTATCCATTTACACTCTCTACGTTCGTTAAAGTCCTGTCTAAAGGACACTAATTCATATTTCCTGAAGACTTTCAACGACGCGATAAATTTACGAACAAAAGGGGTTGCAAATTAAAAATGCCGCTCCTTGCCATGCCTAATAATCAAAAGACATCAATATGCTAGAAGAGACCAGGAAATAAATAATGTGAGCTAAAAAATTTGTAAGCGGTGATAGCTATTTATGCCTGTAAAACTAGTTTCGTGGACAGACTGACAAGATAAGAAATCTTCAAGCTCCATGAAATGATTTAACTGTTGGACTATTTTGACTAAAATAAGCGATTCGGACAAGATTTCCAATGTAAATAAAAATATTCTTAAATATAAGTAAACATACCACAACAATACACACATCGCCATCTAGCCCCAAAGAAAGCGTAGCATGTGTTATGGGTACTAAGATGGCTCATGAATATTTTTAGGAATAATATACATAAATTCAAATAATATACAGATAAACATTCATGTTAATAACACAAATCTGCGCCAATCGGCCGTCATATATAATTATTAAATAATTATGATCAACGCTTTAACGGCCCGGGTTTTACTTCCACAATCAATAGGGTTAACGCCGCAGTCCACAATAATAGCCATGAGTGGATTGATAGATTTTACGAGCCTTTGAGAACATTATGGGGAACTCTCAGGAGTGCAGGTTTCCTCACGATGTGCCCTTTCACCGTCGAAGTTAGAGGTGCATTGGCCCATCCAGTTTATTTACTTTAATAAAAACGCACATTACTCCGAAAATTCAAAGTTGCATGCTGGGGTTCGAACTCAATCGTACCAAAAGCGAGGCCGCCTACCACTAGGCCACTGGTTGGAAGGAATTTGCAATATTAACGAGTATTAAAAAAAAATTTTAACGAAAATCTTAATCCTTCCAGTATATTTTGAGAGCAAGGCCAAGAAGATTGCTAATTGCATTACGTTTGTATCACCTGAAGGGGTGGCTGCATCTCGCTCAAATTGGATCCCTAATGAGGTAAAGGGCTCATTTTCTGCGCAATTCAATCTTGCACGGCGCTCAAAAAGTTTCAAGAAATTGGCCTTTGCTGGATAAAAGATACAAAAATGTCTATTCCAGAAATATAATATGCTACAATTGCCATTTACAATAGTTTTTGTATGACGAAGATTGTTGTAAAATAATTACACTAAATTAATTTAAACATAGTTTAAACCTTGTGATTTATGCCACGTGGTGACGGCAGATCAGAATGCAGTGGTCACCACCCCTCCTCTTCCCACGAGTTTGGGTTGAGACGGCTATGGGAATATAACGGAGTACGGGCAGCAGCGTTTTCTGTGCTACTACTAAAATCTACTACGATCAACAACCCAAGCCCAGTGGGATTTTGATGATGAGATATTTATAATTTAGTTCGTGGCTATAACCCATAAATCGGCCTGCACAGATCTTTAAAAAAAATGGTTCAGAAAAAGATTGCATTAATTCTGCACGCGGTGAAAGCAATCGGGAATCGTTTCTGCGGACGTTACCAATGTTGGGCATTATACCAAAACCGATTTTTTTGGGACAGAAAACAATTATATATTACAACAATAGCTCTTAAATTTAACAAAAAGAAAAAAAATGAGGTTAATATGTAATCCACAACACTATCCACATTATATTAGGAGCAGTAGGGCGATACGATGTAGATACAAGTAACACTTACTATGACAGATAATATTAATTGTAGGTACCTAAAGTACGTAATCAAATATTTAAATTAGCTCTTGTAGCTATTAGCATTAACTTGATGCAAAAAATCTATAGTGCTACTAAAGAAGAAACAAAACAAAAAAAAAACAACAACGGAATAAAAAACCAATTGATTGATTGATATAAAAGAAAGGAAAGAAAGAGAACACACATTTAACTTAGAAGACTAAATGACTAATCAGAGAAAATAATAATATTAATAAATATTATTAATTTGATTTGGACAATCCTTTTTATAATTTTTCTTATTCATTTGGTTTTTCATAGATCCTGAATTCTGGGGACAGTTATAGGGTACTCTGTAGCAAAACAACATTCGATTCCCGTTTAAAAAAAACTGAAAACATGTAGACGAAGTTGACGAAGTTTCGAACAACAGCTTGTCCTTCTTGTTGTTTGCTTTATGCAAAACAGACAGAAGCCGCATAATTGATAATCCAGCCTAAGGTAAAGCGCACTCGCCTGGAAGATGCTTTCCGAATGGAGGATATTATTTGAATAATAAGTGCAGGGGAAACTGGTAGCAAATTCTAGATGATTCAGCGGAGCGAAGAATTTGTACGTGTTCGTGAAATAAGTACTTCGCAGATCTGACCCACGGCTCCTGATTTAAATTCGCGCAATATTTAATTTTCCCTGACATTACGATATTGATAACTGAAAAATATTGTGATATTCTTGACGTTGAATAATCTAAATATTAATTACAGGTTCACAAAACGTCGTACCGCAGTCTAGAACTCTAAGGAAACCCTTAGATGAGTAAAAGATCTAATGATTTTTGTTTGTTATTCTTACTGTTTACAAACCAAATTCTAAACTTCCTCGATTCGGAAATTTCATTTGGCCTGGAACATAATATACCTACTCCTTATCAATATCGCTTCACTTTATACTCTTTATTAGTTTCTAGATATAAAGTGATTATTTTTTATTAAATATAATAAATAATATAATAATAAATATAATAAATATACTACGACAATACACACATCGCCATCTAGCCCCAAAGTAAGCGTAGCTTGTGTTATAGGTACTAAGATGCCTGATGAATATTTTTATGAATTATATATATATAAATACTTAGAATAATACATATTAACACCCAGACACTGAAAAACATTCATGCTCATCACACAAACATTTTCCAGTAGTGGGAATCGAACCTTGGAACACGGCCTTGGACTCAGAAAGCAGGGTCGCTGCAAACTGCGCCAATCGGCCGTCAAAAAAATATTAAATTAATAGTAAATGTCTTGTTGATAAAAAAATCATGTACATACGTTTATCACAATAATATAGTTAGTTATGTTGTAGCATGTCTTCAGTTACCACAGACTATGTGGTTCAATTTATTTGCGTCGATCTACATCAGACAGAAGTAGGTTGTAATTTATTACAGGAATAGAGGAAAGCTTGGTCGGTAATTGTGGCTCTTAAAGTACCTGTTTTTGTAGGTTGGACATAACTCAGGAACCAGATTAATTAAGGTAACTTATAATGTTGTTCGGAATAGTTAACGGATTCATTTTCATTTTGGAGATCGCGGGTGTTGAT
Organism: Pararge aegeria; assembly: GCF_905163445.1. NCBI lineage: Eukaryota > Metazoa > Arthropoda > Insecta > Lepidoptera > Nymphalidae > Pararge > Pararge aegeria. The sequence goes on from NC_053181.1 coordinate 4,876,627, forward strand.
CGACACCTTCCAAATCCCGAAATCCGAAATCTAAACTAACAAGGAACAGTGAACTAAAAAGTAGTCAAAAGAGCTCCTCATATTTAGCTCCTTTGGCTACGTTTTAGTTCATTGTTATAAAAGATAAAGCATTATCAGCCTCAACGTTAGTCTAGACTTTAGCTTACTAGACTACGAATCCCGATTCGTGTGTAGTGATTAAATAAACATTCTCAGATCTAGTCCGGAGTTACGAAGTTGGTACTGTCTATCCCCATACGTCTAACCTAGAAGCTGTGTTTCTTCCTTTTTTCTTGCGAAACGGTGATCGTAAAAAAATCTTGGTCTTACTATTTAGCTATTTTATTTGCTCTGTTTTGTGCATTTCCATCTACTATTACAAGGCATCCTTTATAAATGTTTTAATAATATAATATTATTTTTTAATATAGTAACCTGACACACTCATTAATTCATTACTTTTACTTTGCATCTAAAATTATATTTATACTATAACTGTTTTATACTGGCGTTTGGTTGCTTTGCTAGGGCCTGAATAAAGGACGATATTTGGTTTTAAAATATTAATGTTCCTGTAAACCACTTTTTTGGATTTCATGCTTTTCGATAACCAAACAAATTAACACCCTTTTGCATTAAAATATTAGTATGGAAGTATTAGTTTAAGTAATTAAAATATCACGCGCTTGAAGCACGCGGTAAAGGAAAACATCGTGAGGAAACGTGCGTGCCTGAGAGTTTTCAGTTATGATCAGAAAGGTGTGTGAAGTCCACCAATCCGTACTGGGCCAGCGTGGTGGACTACGGCCTTTACTCCTTTTAATTGGGAGGAGACTCGAGCCCTGTATTTGGCTGTTATCAAGATGATAATGGAACTATGAATAGTACTAAAAGTTATGTTTTTCTTTTTGTGCTTATAGTAATTGTTTTTTAGTATTTTAATGTTTTTTTTTACAATAGGCTTATATATTTGGTGATTTCTACTAACCTGTGAAACGTGTGTTAAATTAGAAGCTGCGTAGTAAGAAACTCTTGATTCTGGTTTGGCGTAGATGTGCTCACCGATGTGTGTCGTTGCGTACGGCGACGGTGACCTTCTACTCCCTAAAATAAAATATTATTTTAAAATGGATTTCCAATAGCAAAATTGTAATGCGGGCTCCATTATAACCTACTATACTGCTAACTAAATTCCCATTGATACAAAACATTACCTTTGAATTACGCTGATTATAAAAGTTACTAGTATCATTATAGAACGTAAGAACCTAAGACCGCCATCCGAATCCTTCTTCAGATCAGCTAAACAATACCATATTACTACATTATCACCATTGTCACGGAAGTATGCCATATTTCAACACCAGGTGCAAATTTCAGGTATAGTAGATTATGCATCAAGTTTGGTTTTATTGCATTTTACAGTCGAGGGTATAAGACGGGTGAGCTTAAAGCGAACGCGCTAAGAAGGTACGCGTTTTATATATATTGTATATTGTATAGAAGTTTTTATAAATAAGTCTCAAATATATTGTTCGGTTAGATTAAAATAGGTCCATCTTCATACATATAACTTGCAGTAAGGTACAAAGTTAGCTTAATCGAGACATCATAAATAAAACACAGGTGTGGTAATGTTAAATTAAACACGAGTGTCTAATATCTCGGATTATAAGCATTGCATTTTTAGTTTTCTAAACCCTTACGTATTTCCCAATCTAAGGCAACGTTCAGGATATTAAGTGGGTCGAAATACAATTTTCACTTTAAAATGGTTACACGTATATTTCTCGGTATCTTTTTAGTTCATCAATATAACAAGGCAATAGTAGTGTAATATTGTGCATTTATTCCAACATTACACACATTTTTAATGTAATTTATTCGTAGATATGGAAAAAGTAAGGAATTTATGAAAAATAGAATAGAATAGAAAATTTATTGCAACACAACACAATAGGAAAATTACAAGGGAAACAGTAATAGTACTTAGTGCTAGGGTGCAAAGGCGGCCTTGTCACTAAAAGCGATCTTTCAAAGGCAACCTGAGCGTACGAAGCCGATAAAAACGTGGAAAGTGGTTGGTAGTATGTGACAAAAAAATTAAATTAACTTACATGAACATACATACTATATTTACATAATAACTACAAAAATACCGATATAAATTTATATATACTATAAGAGATATTTATGATATATATTTATGCTATTATAAACGTACATAATACTCAATTACATCTAATAAGTGATAATTTTTTAAACGATGATTAAACAGGTTAATAAAGGAATGGTTTCGGAAAAATATTATGGAACCTACATATATTTAATTCTGCTATCTGCTTTAACCACACAAATAAACTACTGTACAAATGAAAATAGATTATTTCGACTGAAATTGTTCTCAAATGAATAATAGACCGAACTACGCTGTTGGAAGCGATAAAGGGGCAATACAAAAATTTAATTCGTACCCGTTTTAATATCGATAAAAGGATAGTCCGGAGGCATATTGTGCAATCATTCATTATTCATAATCAGCTTTTTGAATTGCGCTAGTGAAAATTCTCTCTTTCATGACGATTTAAAAAAAAATATTAAAATGGTAAAATTTCGAATAACTTTAAAGTTGATTGAAACGCATACAATTATTATTATATTGATATATTTTTGGCTGCAGCTTAACTTGCGTAACGGTTTCAATAATATAATTTCCCATTTATATGTGTACTTATATTTGTTTCAAAGAGAGGAATTCAAAATATATATATGACAATTTTTCAATCCATTCAAAGTAGGTTACAGTCTTTGGACTTAAGTCCAAATAGATTATTCAAATGAGCACTTCCAGCTTTTCTTTTAACAAATTTAAATTTTGAAGCAATTTAACGACTCAGCGAAAGCATCAGTCTATTTATATTCCAAATAAATAAATATACTACAAAAATAGCGTAGCTTGTGTTATGGGAACTAAGATGAGTAATGAATATTTTTATGAATAATATACACAAATACTTAGAATATACACATAAAAACCCAGCACTGAAAAACATTCATGCTCATTACACAAAAATTTTGCAGTAGTGGGAATCGAATACGCCCTGGACTCAGAAAGCATGGTCGCTGCAAACTGCGCCAATCGACCGTTCACCATTCAAGTCACTGCAAGGCTGGGTACAGGAAAGGTTGGTCTAAAACCATATATCAACCATACTGCTCCAATGCGAGTGTTTCGGCTTAGTCAATAAATATTAAATGCGTATCATACGTATACCCACCTACCATAAGCAAAGCGTCAAACATTAATAATAGGCACAACAGTGTAAAAAAATAAACTCAAACTTCGCTAAATAAAATCTAAAGCTATCAGGATTTCGATTTTGAATGCATCTGGTTTCATAGAATGCCCATAACAAACTTAGCCAGTAATTATTTTTGTTATCACCATCTCAGTGTCACTTAATTGTATTAAAACTATGAAAGATGGACCTAGTTAGAGTAATAACTCATATAAAAGCTTTTGAATCGTTTCTGGAATGCTTTAACAATGATAGATTTAAAAATTTAAAAAGATATTAGGTACTTACCAAATGGAAACTTGTGTAAACTGGCTATAGTGGCGTAGGATCCTGTGGAGCTGGGCGGCCGGCCAAGGGTGTCTAGACGTAACAGCACGTTCTGATGGCTACCATATGCCGCGGTTGTATATGATGTACTGAAAAAAGGGATCGGTGATAGCGCATTGGGTAGGAGCTCGACCGCACTTTCAGGGGGGGTGAGTTCGAATCCCAGTACGCAAATCTAACTTTTCTAAGTATTGTGCGTTTTAAGCCATTAAAATATCACTTGCTTTAACGGTGAAGGAAAACGTCGTGAGGAAACCTGCATACCTGAGAGTTCTCCATAATGTCCACCAATCCGCACTGGGCCAGCGTGGTGGACTACGGCCTTAACCAGTTCTCATTTTGGGTAGAGACTTGTGCCCTGTACTGGGCCATTAATGGGTTGATATGATGACGATGATAATGACACTTATTGGGTAGAAGTACAAAGACTTCGGTCAGGAACCTTATAAGAAAGCTCAAGGAAAATAATTGGCCGGCCTAGGAGAGTTCTAAACACGATCTCTACGTCATCATCACTGACCCATTGCTGGCCTACAGGACACGCCTCCTCTCTCAGAATGAAAAACTGTTTCGCCGTAGTCCACCACGCTGGCCAGGTAGGGATTGGTATACGCATATACCGATATTGGTGTATGGGTATTGGTAGGGGTTAGATTTCCAAACTAGAAAGCGTCTTAAATTTTCCCTCAGGATGTCTGATTTCTGATTTCTTTGCAAAAAAGTCTACAACAATAAAGATAAATAGCTCATGCTCAAGTAAGAAATACATTTATTTTAATTAAGAGAGAGCGGTAATTAGTTGGTCCTGAGATATGAAGTACCTAACTGGTTGCAAGTTATAAATGTGTCAAATTCGTAAAAATCGGTGTAGTAGTGAATTTAATATCGGTAACAAACAAAAAAACTTTGTCATTTATAGTATTAGTAGTTTATAGCAATGGAAGTAGAATTAAGGTATGTGTAAATATATATTTTACAATATTAAACACGAAATATAATATCTTTAACCACGGATATACCTACGCGAATTTTTTTTTAAGTAGCGTGCAAAAGAAAAACGATACGCGAAACCTTTTAAGGTTTGAGATTAGATTCCAAATCCAGACAAGCCACCGCAGAGGTTTGGTATTGCGCTATCGCTAGGTATGGAAATAAAAAGGAATAGCCCGTCTATAATATATTGCTTTGTGTAAATTTTTACTTTAAATTTTTTTGTTAAATGCGACTTTGTTGGCTTACTTTTAGTTAATTGTAGAACTACGGTCAATTTCGATAAAAAACATTATTAAAATTTGGTCAAACACATACTTGTCCAAATTATAAACTCTTCCATTTCATCCCAACATATTCTCTTTCCAAGATTTTGGTAAGCAAATACTAAAAATAATAAAAGAGTATTTTTCGCTTCTTGCATAATTTTAAAGGCATTTATTTACTCTCTTATTTTTAAGTGATAAAAAAATAACTTGTTTTAGCGATCTTAATTTAGTAAAACCTTAATCAGGATGAAGATCCTAATGTTACCTTTCTTTGTTTTTTATTTTATTTTATTTTAACCTTATTAAACCAAAAACTGTTAAGCCTGTGTGGAATGGTGCCATAAATGTTTTCTGGCGACACAAGGGCTGCCTCATTTTTTACGTAAAGTAACATTTATAAGATAAGAAATATTAGAACTCAATAAAGTTTTTTAATTTATACATAGAATTATAGGCACAAGTTATTAAAACACCAAAAGTTTGCTTATCCGATTATTGAGTGTCTACAAACCATTTTTCATTGCGGAACACTAAAGCGGTGCGCAATTAAACGTCACACGATAATTTATTATCTATCGATAGAGCCTTTAGTATCATCCATCAAGCAGAGTCGACCAATAATGGTTATACCGGTAATACCAACCGTATGTTATACGATATTATAATGTTTCACCGAACTTTACTCGGTTAGTTTACCGACTATTTCCTCAATTAACCAAATAAAGCGACCTTAGTACTAAGTTATATAAAAGATAAGACTGTAAGCTTAGTAAAGTAAGCTCATTTTCAGAGTAGGGCGCATTTAGAATCCTCGTAGCGTGTTAAGAAGTCGTTTTTCGTTAGTATCACTAACATGTGAAAAGCCACCATTGCGTAATGGAGCAGCATGGTGGTTCGATTTCTTTTTTGAAAAAGGCCTGTGCAAGATTAATTGGATTGGGTCGGAAAGTGTCCGACTTTCTCCAAGAGTTAGCATCAACTTTTGTGTTTTTGATAATTTGAAGTAAACATATGTTATACGCTATGAAAATTAAGCTTAATTTGCTGTACTCAACGAACAGCAGGAGAATCTGTATGGTGTAATTTATAATTTCTTCAATCCGTATACTCCACACCAAACAGATCCTCGGTAATGTACCCTCTACGCACGTTTCGCTCCGAAACCGAAGCATCCTCAGGAGATGTTGACTTTACAATAAATAATTGTTAAGTCACTTCATTTTAACAATTATTCATTGATTCTTACAGCATCATGCTAATGATGACGTAAGTTTAAAGCCAATAAATCATAAAGTTCTTGAAACTGGCCTATTAAAACTTTCATAAATTTTATTTTTAAACATTAAACGGTTACGGGACCTTCGTGAAAATAATCCATTAATTATTTAATATTCGACAGTGCTTCGTTTTGAAGACAATTCTGGCCGAATATCTTATAATTCATTTGTAAAAGTTGAAAAGTGAAAAATTTCATTAAAACTCTTTTGTTTCTCAGAAATAATAATATGTTTAACTCACTCTCCTCCTCTCCTTTTAAATTAAAATAATGAATCCCTATATAAGTTACTTATTCTTATATAAAGTATTTATATGGATACAGTCCACTGTTGGACTAAAGTCCTTCCGCAGTCCCAAGGGAAGGGTTTGTCCACAATAACAATAACCAACAAATATTTCTAAATAATCCTACTAATATTATAAATTTGTAAAGATGGATGGATGGACATTTGAAAGTCTTGCACGGAAAACTAATGAACTAATTAGTCTGAAATTTGGAATAGAGATAGAATATATTCTGAAATAACATACTACATATCCCGGAAAAAATTCAATTCTCTCGGGATTCATGAAAAACCAAAAAAAAACGCCGACGAAGCCGAGGGTAACTGTTATAGAAATGTATCATAAAAATAATAAAAATGCGAAATATTTTCTCAACGGAGTACATTTTAACTTTGACGCGCGTACAGTATTGTAGATGTTCAAAAACTAGAGCAGTAGGTAAATCTGTTTTATGAAAATTTTATTTTAACGGCGGCGTCATTATTTTGGCTGAAGCTTTACAGACGTGGAAACCGCACCCATGCTATAAGTTGAATTAAATATATTTTTGAGTGAAATAAAAACTTATTTCACCTTTAACTGCTTGGTGAACAATATACTTACGAGTTAAAGCGAAACGACGAAATTTTTTTAATAATGAGCGTGAATATTTCTCATTATCAATGAAAATAAATATTTACAAAATGTACTAAAACACACTTCGTTAGTTTTATCCATCCATAATGTAAATAATCCATCTAGTGCGGATTGGGGGACTCCACACACCTTTGAGAACATTATGTAGAACTCTCAGGCATGCCGGTTTCCTTCACCGTTGAAGCAAGTGATATTTGAATCACTTCAAACGCACATAATTTAGAAAAGGTGCAGGCTGGGATTCGAACTCGGCCCCCCGAAAGTGAAGTCGAGCTCCTACTCACTGGGCTATCACCGCTTATAACTGGAACTTCTTTGCTATATCTTATGCAAATCGGTCCAAAATGGCCGCCGCCACAAAATGGCGGATTACATATTTTTTCGATGTCCCTCAATATGGTTATCACATTAAATAACTTGACTAGTAGAATATTATAAACTATATTGAATTTCGGGGGTTTTTTAAATTTTAAATTTATATACTACTAGCTTTTACTCGCGGCTTCGCTCGCGTATTAATTTGATAAACTGCCAGGAGGAATAGGACAATGAATACAGAACCACACATAACATATGTGGTGTCGTGAACATTGTAATGTGTGGCGCAATGTAAAAAAATATTTTTTCTTTCTTTCTTTTCTTTCTTTCTAGAACAGTGCACTATTTCAGGACGTTTGAAAGCATGAGCGCGAGCGAAAGCGTGAGCGTAAGCGTAATCTTACCTTCCCAAAGGAACTTCTCTTTTTTCCGTGATAAAAAGTACACTCACTCTCCGGCCCATAAACTATTTCTATGCAAAAATCCACATCAGTCCGTTTATCTGTTGCTGCGATATTGATGGACAAACAAACACAGTGTCGCATTTATAATATTAGTATGGATTTAAGCATACGAAGATTCGAAGCCACTATTGTCTTGGTCAAAAAATTATACTGTTGTACTGTTAATGCTTGAACGCGTAAAATTACTTACTGTATCGAATCATGGTGCCGCGCCTTGTTTCCTCTTTTATACAGAGTGCCGGCGGCAGCGGCACCTGCGAGCAGAGCCAAAGCGGCAGCGGCACAACCTCCAGCCGCAAATAGCACCCCACCTGTACTTCTGTTAGCATCGCCAGCTAGTCTTGCTGTATCGTTGTGCGTAACGATTGTTGATAGGCCTGTCAAAGAAATAAATGTTTAAAGCTATGTCAATATAATAAGTCAAGTGGTCCAGTGCGTAGGAATTCGATGCCGAGTTTGAATCCCAGCAAGCATTTCTAATATTTCTAAATACCATTTGCTTCATCGGTGAAGCCGGCCTCCATTACGTGGGATACAAGGATAAAAAACGGGACACTATTGTTAAGATCCGTCCGTCTGCCTGCCCGACTGTAACCAGCCTGTATTTCATGAACCCTGATAGTTGGACAGCTGAAAAAAATAGTTTACAAAATAAAAAGCCGGTTTTTTTTTTAAATGAAGCGTTCAAGCGCAAGTTGTAGAATAAAATCACGTTAATAAGCGCCTATTATTTCTTTTTAATTCAGAACGTATTCGCAGAGCACCCCCGCAATATTAAGTGAAGCCCAGTAAATGAAATATTAGGCATAATAGAAAAACTTTCAAGGTATGGAGGGAGACGCGGGGTGTAACAGCAACGTTCCAGGTAGGTATTATTAAATACCGTCTTGTGTTCAAACTGAGCGGAAAACTTTACAAATTGAAGATTAGATTAAGTAGGTAGGCGTATTCAATGAGAATTTTATTGGCTTTGTAATACTACCTTTTATTAAGTACGTAATATAAAACTTTTTAACGCAATTTATTTATTTATTTACTTAGGAAAACCAACAGCTGATACATTTTTGTTCTTCGAGTATTTACGTTGTAAGCTAAGTGAATGTTTAGCTTATTACAGATTTTAACGTTCACAAATAATTTCAAAATTAATTATGTCATAGTTACATTTGCTCGAGACAATTTACCTATATATATTTTAATAAAACTGCATTATAAAATGTATCACTAAAAATATTGTACGAACTAATTAAAAAGGTTAAAAATGAAAATAAAAATGTTAAAAATAAAAATAAAAATTATTTTTTTAGTATCAAAGTACATATTTGATTGTAATCGGTAATTCACGTGTTTTCGGAGTGAGAACTTCGCGTTGAGCACTTTTTGGGTGAACGAAAATCATAATACTCGCGTCATCGTCACCGAACGCTCTCCATGAGCTATGTGCATGCTGTGTTTATAGATAGATTTAGTAAGTACATAGATTTAGTTTAGATTAGATTTTCAGCGGTTAGCAATGTGGCTTTAAGCTGGATGTTACCGATTCGAATTTTATTTGGTCTGGTCAAGTGGGAGGCTTCGGCCACCACCCTACCAAAAAAGGCGTCACTGAAGCGAAGTCAAAGTCAAAAATATCTTTATTCAAGTAGGCCCAAAGGTGGCACTTTCGATGCGTACATTACATGAGTATTACACGATAGTGAGATGATGGCGATAACCATATTCGTAAACTTAAAACTAAAGCTCCAAACGCGTCCTGGTCTAAGAAGAAGCCCACAACAAACTTAGCCGGGTGACAGCGTTCTGGTTTAATGCCGCGAAGAAACCGATTAAGGGTCCATATAACTGCTATACCCCTAACAGGTTAGTCGACTACCATCTTAGAGTGTAGTCAAGAGAGAGCAAGACTGTAGCAAGTGAGATTGCAGGTCTTAATTGTAATGGAATAAAAAAATCTGACTTTTTGGCTAGCCCTGTACGAATCCCTACTTTAAACCAGAAAAGTTCTTTACACCGGTGTTAAGCAGTATACTAGCAAATGTTGTGAAATTTCTCTAGCATATTTTATAGAACTTCTGCGATAAATAATACCATCAAAGTTTTAAATACGGCAATACAAACTTGTACCGTGTGGAATTTCTCATTTTCGAAACTAAAATTGTTAGCGCGTCCCCGTTAGAAAAGTTATAAGCGCAATTAAAACATGCTTTTCATATTACGAGCCAAACTTCTGATCTAACTGGGTTAATAGTAAAACTGATGAGTTCGTTTTTTTGTTTGTTTGGACACGCTAATCTTCGGAACTAGTCACCTGCCACGAGATGCTAAGTAGTAGCCGATTATGGCTATGGTTTAATGGTCATTGTGGCTAATTTTGAAAAACTGCCCCATGCTAATTGGAAGTATGTATTGTATTATTTTTTCAGAAATGAAAGGTCTTGTTGTTTTATATGCAAATTATATTTTAAAAAAAATATTTCTCCTGAAAAGCGCTCACCAGGTGTAATGGCCGTACTTGTCACGGGCAAATTAGAGCTTTACTAAGTACTTGTTCCATAGCTAAATAAGAGACTTTGATACCTATTGATTTGAATTTGAATTTTGGAGGTCAAAAAATTCTTGACATACGCAGTGATTTCGAAGTTCGAGCGGTACAAAACTATGTTTATATAGACGTGACGTCATAATTTCTAATTCCGCATTTCGCTTGTCATAGTGGACCGCTAGATTTTGAAGTTTTATTTATTGAAAAAAATACCAAACTTACTAAGACTAAAAATACATTTTTTATAAAACATTTTTCATAATCTTAGACTTATAATTATACTATCTTTTTCAGGGATCCTTTGTGCCCTAACTGGCGCAATTGGCTTAGCTTTGATGGTATAGTGGGCATTCTGGCTGATTATCAGTCAGTGAGTTCCATATACCCCGTACTTCGTACCGTTGGCTACGAAGTTAAGTCTCCGGATGAGATATAGAAATAAATAAATAAATAATAAATAAATAAATATAGTACCTACGAAAATACACACATCGTCATCTAGCCCCAAAGTAAGCTTAGCTTCTATTATGGGTGCTAAGTTGACTAATGAATATTTTTTTTATGAATAACGTACATAAATACCATTAGAATACATATAAACACCCAGGACACTGAAAAACATTTCTGTTCATCACACAAACATTGTAGTGGAATAAAAATAAGACATCCAATTATTTTCCAATCTTCTTACAATTGCCGCTCATACTTGGATACATTTGTAACGTGAATTTGATAAAAGGCACAATAAACTTGACGCTGTGGGGAGAACGTAAATTTCCAAGTCAAATAAAAGTACAATAGAACAATCGATACTTCCTTGTAAACACATTAAAGAGGGGCGCGGAGTACACCCTCATAATACGTCTTCATCCCTTGCAAAATATCCTGTTGCACCATTGATATTAAAAAATGTGAAATACTGTAGCGTCAAAGTTTCGCTTAAGTATCTATATAATTCCGTTCTTTCATAATGTACGCGTATTTAGACTTAACTCTTCGTGTATAGATGACGCTGCTTTACCGGGTAGGTACGACGACGTTGTAGTATGTAGTATGAGGAGTCCGTTAGTATGTAGTATGAAAAAAAAGGAAAATTATATCTATATAAATGAAAATGAATTACTGTTCGTTAATCTCACTTTAGCTCAAGAATGGCTAGACAGAGGCTAATTTAGTGAAATATTCGTGGAAGTCTAGGTAAGGTTTAAACGGGGAGAAAAATACTAAACAAGCTAGAAAAATAGAAGCTGGCCTGATTTTGATGAAATTTTTTGTGGGTTTCAATGCGTTCCTGCAATGTCCCGATGCTTTAAAGGGACTACGTCTTCTGGGTTCGCTAGTTATATATAAAGTTACCACCTACCTCTTTTCTATGTTTTTTCCTTTTACGCCATTGGTTGCCTGGAAGTAATCGCTATGTAGCGATAAGGCACCAAATTGTACTCTCTTGATATGTATTTATATCTCTGTAACTAATTTTTTTCTTTGGTGTACAATAAAAGTGTATTCATTCATTCATTCAAAGTTATCTCTTTTCCGTAACTACGTCCGCGTTTGTATATATTTTTATTACCTCGTATACTTTACCAGGGTAAAACGTACGTTATGCCCTGGATGCAACCTTTATCCAAATTTTCTACAGAAAGGGAATATTTTAATACGGATGATCAGTGAGGCAGTGACTTTTCGATCAAAAGCAGAGTACAACCTTACCCCCTTTGAACTGAAACGTGACTGTTATTTCACCAACAAAAACATTGAATTGTGAGTATTAAACAGATTGTCGGTCTTAAAAATATGGCAAAACAAAACATCAAGCCTGTCTTTAACGAGAGGCATATGAGCAAGAAGAAGATGATGGATTTCTAATAAACTGCATATCTTTGCTTTAGGATATCAATGTGTTACGTCTACTGAATCGTCTACATGCTAATAAAGAATCAGAGGGAGTGATTTGTTCAAGTAAACTCGTAACCGTTCATCTGTGAAAGAACCAAACGTTTTTTGGGGCCCCCCATTTTGTATTGTAAAGATAAAACGAAAATAATATGTATCTATGAATTGAAAAGGAATTTTCTTTGAAAAACATTTTGTTTATTATAAAATAAAAGGGATTTTTCTAAAAATATAGCCTTCAGTTATAAATTTATTTTATTTGTTAATAATATATACAGTCAAACCTGGATAAGCGAGAGTTCAAGGGAGCACAATCTCATTCTCGCTTATAGAGGTTTCTTACTAACCCGAGTTTCTCTCTAATGCAGGTACATGGGTAGCGTTTCTCTCTTATAGAGGTACGCAGCAATAACAAGACATATATTCATGCACTATGTAATTTTATTTTATTTAGAACTTATTTACATTAAAAAAATCCGTGAATTTCGTTTGGGTTTCTGTTTTTGTATTTTGAATGTTTTTCTCTAACTCATAAATTTTGTCGAATATTGCTTGCTCGACTGTCGCTTATAGAGGTATAGATAAGTAGCAGTCTCACTTACGGAGGTCCGTGAGGGAAGACGACTCTCTCTTACAAAGGTTTCTGTTTCTCTCTAATAGAGGTTTTGGGAGCTTAAAATGACGGGTCCTGGCTATTACTCTCACTTATAGAGTTTTCTCACTTACCCAGGTTTGACTGTATAAAGTATGTAGAATATAACCTGTATGGTTTCATAATAAGTATTCTCTACTATAAGACACGAGGTATTGGGTTAGAAAACGAAAAAAGTACATTAAAAAAAATGTGTCAGGTTATTCAAACCCGAAATTTCCAGAACCTGCAGTAAAGTATCGTTGCTTTAGCTCACCAACCCGCAGAAGATTGGCGTGGAGAGTTTAAGTTGTATATCCTTCATATCAGAGAGATATCCCATAATCTATATTTATTTATTTAATAATCGGGAATTGGAAAAGTGCACGTAGCAATTTCCGGTACTAAAATGAGTGATGAATATTGTTATGAATAATATACATTTTTATTCATTTGAAATTAATACAAACACATTAAAAGTAAGCCAAAGAATACAGATGACACACACATAAATACATAGATACTTAAAATATACAGATAAATACCCAAACACTGAAAAACAATAATGTTCGTCACAGAATCGAAATCGAACCGAAAGCACAGCCTTCGACTGTCAGTCGGATTGTCCAATAGTAATAATAACTTTTACCTCCCTCTCCAACCTCAAGGCCAACTAGCTCATTAGGATTCCAGTAAAATATTATCGAAAAATTATATGCTCCGAAAATGATAGTGGCTTGACTAATGATCTTTCGCAAAAACTTTTACTTTACCCGCTCATATTCCAACCGACCTTCACCTCCCAATAGTAGGATATAAACATGAGCTTTTTGCAAAGGAAAAAGCGTAAATCGTCTTTTGCCGACATTAGCGTATAGTATATTATATTCGATAAGGGTGTTGGCAAGTGATGGAAAACTCCGTAACGAAAACTTCTATGCAAGAGAGCTCTTCGTAACGTTGTTTTTTATGGTAATAATTTAAGGACCAGATGGTTCACCTGATGATGGATGGATGGATAGATGGATGGCTGGATGGATGGATAGATGGATGGATGGATGGATGGATGGATGGATGGATGGATGGATGAATGGATGGATGGATGGATGGATGGATGGATGGATGGATGGATGGATGGATGGATGGATGGATGGATGGTAAGTAAAAAACTAAAGCTTATAAAAATAGCTTCATATGGCATGAAAGGAACACGTCCAGCAACATGCCGTCCGGTATCCTGTATTGACGGCAGATTGGCGCAGTTTGCAGCGACCCTGCTTTCTGAGCCCAAGGCCGTGGGTTCGATTCCCACTACTGGAAAATGTTTTTGTGATGAGCATGAATGTTTTTCAGTGTCTGGGTGTTTATATGTATATTCTAAGTATTTATGTATATTATTCATGAAAATATTCATCATATTTTAGTACCCATAAGACAAGCTATGATAACTTTGGGGCTAGATGGCGATGTGTTTATTGTCGTAGTATATTTATTTATTTATTATTTTTTTTATCCATTAATTTGTGACGTAGCACCTTAAGCGTCATGTGCCTGTAACTGCATCGGAACCATGCATTTCAGACTTAAGGAATCAGGAATACAGCATTTGAATAATGCTGCTTAGCGGCATAAATATGCATAGAAATAGAACTTCCCTGGGCGAGCTCTGTAACAAAAAGCTCTACATTTGCTACTGCTACTAGCGAGGTGGACTATGGCCAGTGGCGTGCATAAAGAGTATGTCCAGGGTATGCAGATGATATAAAATAAAGAAAATCTTTAATAAGAGTTATAAAAAACTTAAGTATAGGCATTGTAAGAGTTATCAAAAGCCTACCCTCAAGTATTTATAACTCATACTGCAGATTTTCTTCATCTTTTGTGATCTGCATACCCTCTATGCACGCCACTGACTGTGGCTTAAACCCTTCTTATTTTTGGAGGAGACCCGAGCCCGGATAAAGAGCTGAAAATGGTGACTTTTTTTTTTATATTGGGAGGGAAATCTTCAAAGATACCCGACCTCAGGGAAGATCGGGTTATGTGGGATTTTTACCAACTAAAACCACCTCGGTGGCCATCCTCGGCACATATTTGGGAGGCTCCGGGATCTCCTATGAACGCACCGGTGAACATGGTGACATGCCCTCAGTATTATCAACTCATTATCGCCTTTACTTCTGTGAAAGTTTCTTAGCGAGGACTATCGTTGGTATGTTCCCAAGTGCACTGCTTAAAAACGCAATGCGGCTTGCGGATTCGAATGATTTCGGTATCTTTGCGCAGTGGAATTCTTTTGACTTTTTTCTTGCCATGACTTCAGTTACGGAAAAGTTCTACGAAGTTATTTCAAGGAGCGAGAATCTAGCCAATCTAGTTTTCTTTCATGTAATTTGACTAATTCATTGCTAGTATTCGACCTGGACTAAGATATAATAAAAATGCTGAGCTTAAAAGCATATTTTTATATGTTTATTTATATACATATATCATTGACTGACGTTTGTTACGTTGGTAAGTAGGTTTGTGAATGCATGGACAATGTGGGATGCATGTATGAATCTACTGCGCTTAGGAATCCCTACTAATATTATAAATGTCAATGTAAGTTTGTTTGTTGCGCTTTCACCAATTAACCGATCCTCATGAAACTTTGTACACATATTCTTGGAAGTGTTAGAAGTATAAAAAAAAAGATTAGTCATGTTAATGAGCGACAGAGGAAAATTTTAACCATCGATGGAAAGCTCAATCACGTAAAGATGCAGATCCTTACGTTGTCTCGCCGTTCGATGGAAAAGGTGAGGGAGGAACAAGATCAAACAGTTCTACTAGAATAAAGCGGCCCTCCCGTTGGGAGATACCTTTATTCTAGTAGTGGACTGTTCCAGGCTACTTATTTTATGAATTAATGGTGAAATAAAAATAAATCACTAGTCGAATTCCAATATTACTGCAAGTTCCGATAATATGAAAACACATCAAACCGGCAAACTAGTTTGTATGTGCAAAATTGAACGCTTTGCCAGTATTAAAACATCGTAAATATTTATTGAAATTTTTCTTGAAAAGTAAATCGACTACGCTATCAGATGACGTCACTTTGATACGACACGGTAACGTACAGTCGACCGTAAAAAAATCATGTATCCAGCAGTTCTATATTATGGGCTATATATATTCGATATACTACTGATGGTGTTCCGTGTTGGGTAACAATAAAAAATACAATAACGCATGCTTTTGTATTTTTATAACAATGCATTTTAATGCCGACCGCCAAACTGAATCACATGTGCAGTAAAAGCCATGTAAAAATCAGTTTAGTTCCCAAGATTACTTTGGACATTAATGCAGTCGGGTAGTATTTAATAGTAAAACGCTTTATAGTACAATAAAAGGTAACGTAGACAGAGCTCGATAAATGACTTAAAGATATCACATGGTATCACTTCTTCATTTTCAATCGCGGGTCTCCTTCAAGAATGAGAATGGGGTCGTAGTCCACGCTGGCTAAATGCGGATTGGTGAGTGACAAACTTCTTTATTATTTTTTTTTTATAAATGCAACGGTCGCTAATTGAAGTAAACTCTTTTTCAATTAAATATAAAATTGAAAAATAACCTTTAATAAGCGAAATAATTGAGTCTCGTTTGATGACTCAATATTCATTAATTTTCGTTTTATCTATTTCATTAAAAATTGCGATTTAATTACATATTTTGATATAGGAATAAGATAAAAATGCAAGCAATAAAATGAGATGCTTTGTTTTTATTGGCTTCTTTCTGACGGGGATATAAAATATGAATTGAGTCAGATCAAACATAATGCAAAGTTTTCTCATATTTTATTACACACGAAGTCGCAGCAGTACTCGGAATAAAGTGGCTTTTAAAAAGTTAACTCCAGATGCCATGCACGGAGATGTGAATATTTTGACAATTCGATTTGTCAGTTTTATTCGTAGCCAAGTGTACGCCAGTTATTCTGAATAAACAGGATGATAGAAACCCTCTTATTGAACGAACGGCAAATGCGAGTCGGTGAATTTATTGTTATTATTATTGCTACAGCCGAAGTGTTCGGGAAAACTTTGGTTTTATATTGCTTTATGTGTTTTTAGTGTACCTATTGGTAGTTAAAAGATATAGGAGGGGAAGTATTACCTCCTATAAGTTTTGTCATTTTTCAAATTGCGCAGATAAGATAACGGCGATATTATTTCCTATTTGAATACATTAGTATCTATGATGATATACGGTAATGGTTATGTTATGCCAGGCGTACGGGAACCTAATTCCCGTACGCCTTGGCCGGCGACCATGTCCTATTTTCTTGTTTTTCATTTTCTATAAAATATACAGGTAATGTTGATTATTTACAACTTTGTTGCGTAGGGACACCCGCGGGATTGCAATAGTATGTCTGCTAACTAACAAGCGGCCGCATCGCATTATGTTAAATTTATTTCAGCGTAGCGGATTCCAATGGCGAGTTTTTAATCGTGATGCGATACCTTTTTTTTCCACGCTTCCTATGAGAATTATTTACAAGACATATGATGGAGAGCTCGTGCTACAAATCGGCTGAGTATAATGTAACTTTTAGACTAATATACTTATTATAGTGTTAACACCTTTTTATTCTGCACCTTGCTGCGGCCCCTTCTCTATGACATATAAGTATATACTTAATCTTTATATTGTAAGTTATTTTAACCGTTCTTCTTAACTTCATGTCAGTGGAGGCCGTAATGTGGCAGACTTACCTTTCAAGCAAATTTTGTTTCTTTTGAAAGTCAACCGTACATCCTTATGCATTCGATCAGGCGCCGAAATGTTTAGCTGCATTGTCACCAAGATTTCTGCACTTCTGGATCCCGTACACGGTAGCCGAACTCTGAACAAAACCAAGTACATAATATTTATATCCGTACACGGTAGCCGGACTCTGTACAAATATTAAGTACAAAATTATTTATAGCGTCAAAAATCAAGTAGTTACAGAATAATTCATAGCCTTTACCCGCAGCTCTGTCGATAGACAACTGTAAACTCTCTCATTCCTTCAAGAGTAGGAAATAGGTGATTATTTTTCGAAACCCAACTGGCCCACTATTATAGGGCACGAATCTCTCCTTTCAATTGTAAGATTAAGTCCGCAGTACGCCACGATGGCTATGTGCGGATTGTGTGCGTGAGTGCGGATACTTCTGATAAACGACTAAGACACCGGAAGTTATCTTTGCATCGTTCGAGCCCATGTAGGACTGCAGTATATCGATAATGCAGTCGTATTTACCCACTATTTTACTCACTTTATAAAATTACTGTAACCCTTTATACTTTATTATTTTTATACTTGACAGTAAATTTTTAACAATTAACTGCCAAAGTAGACCACTGCATGGCCTTTAAAATTAATTCTCGGGAATAAAAAATGGCAAAGCATTCAAAAAAGTTTATTTTATCTGTACCTATACGTTATTTAAGTGGTAATTTTCCGGTTAGCAAGAATTGGTGCAGTCAATGTTTTGTGAAGGAGTTACATAAATATAAACTTTCTCATTAATTATGTTCGGATACTCTTTGAAATAACATATCACTTATATTTTTAAGGTAATAAATGATTATAATTTACTTAAAATACGAAATGACTACAGAGAGTACATGTTATGATGTAAGAATGAGAAGGGAAATTAGTTCGTATTTTACCTTAAGCAATGTTACACCCATACAAATCTTAATAACAGTAGGCATTTTATTAGTAACATTTTTATGGTTACGCCTTAACACATTAAATGGCATTCGCAATTTATGCCCATAGAAGTCTAGCTTGGGCTAGGTAAAAATAGTTGGCTAGTGCAAAATATACTATTTATATTGGGAAGAATTTAAATCAATGCTTTAACTCATGAAATCATCGCTAAAACTTAGGTATCTCAACGATCATTGAAACTTTTACCGCATATACTTTAGTAAAGTATTTGATTTGCAGTAACGTGATAAACGACTAAGACACCAGAAGGTATCTCTGCATCGTTTGCGTCCATGTTAGACTGGAGTGTATCGATAATGCAGTCGTATTTATATCGAAATATCCACTAACTGAATGTCAAGAAAATTGGTTGTTAATCACATACAATTCTAATTGGTTCTTGAAAACTATCTATTAATTAAATATTAATTAATAGCGTGTTTGAAAAATCATTATCAATTTAATAAAATATCTGTCAAATATGGATTTATAGTTATCTAAAGATTAATTATTTAACCAGTTTATAAATTTACTGTAACAATCGCCTTGCAATCATCTCGAAACCAAGATTTAAAGTTGGATAGAAGCAGGCGTTACTTTGCGGAAATCCATAATTTATTATGAAAATTAAACTTAATTTGCCTGCTGTGCAGCAGGAGAATCTGTATGCTGTAATTTATAATTTCTTTAATCCTTATACTTCACACCAAACAGATCTACGACAATGTACCCTCTACGCACGTTTCGCTCTAAAACCGGAGCATCTTCAGGAGATGTTGACTTAACAATTATTCATTGTAAAGTCTTATAAATTACAATATATAGATTCCCCTGCTGTTCGCGAAGTGTAGCAAATTAAGCTTAGTTTTCATAAAATTTAAAGGACGATATTGGATTCCAGACTATTGATTATAAAGGGGAAACTTGACCTTGAATGAGTGTTCCTTACCTAAAGGTCTGAAGCGTCGTAGGCACGTAACCCCGCTCGGAGATATTGACTTGCGGCGGCAGCATGGCGCCCCGGCTCTCGTAGTCTATCCCCATCACGTACGGCAACTGGACGGAATAACAATCAAAACTTGTATGAATAACGCATACTTCACATAGCTCTCGATTCATTAAGATGGGCGTGATCTCTCTCATTAAGAAATAAAATAAACGAATGAAATATCAAACAAAGCTTTAAGAAATTTATAAAGGATTATGATTAAGTTTCTATTTATTTATTAGTGTTCTAACAGCGTTACACATTTTGGTTAAGGGATTATCTTATTACTAAAATAAGGCCAAATCAAGATTACAAATCTCAACTGTGACACTCAAGTCATCGGTGCAAGTACAAAATATACAAAACAATCAGTTACGATATTCACAACAGCATGTACTCGTATGAGTGTGAGTGGGTGCAGTGGCGTGCACAAAGGGTATACACAGGGTATGCAGATTATATACAATGAAGAACATCTCCAGTACGAGTTATAAAAAGCTTATGGATAGGCATTGTTAAAGTTATAAAAAGCCTACCCTTAGGTATTTATAACTAGTATTGGGGATTTTCGTCGTTTTATATCATCTGCATACCCTTTGCATACCCTCTATGCACGCCACTAAGTGGGTGCATAGAGTGTGCTTACGACCAAATCATAATATTTTGGATAAAATATGTCCGTCGAGCGCAAACCGGTCTTTGAGATGCATGCGCAAGGTTGTCGCAGCGAGTAAAGTTAACCGATGTTACTATAAATTATCTTTGCATTTATAGGTAGATAGGTAGTTTTTTTTTATTCCACTATAAGGTACCCTTTGACTGCAATCTTACCGGTAGTAAGTAATAATGCAGTCTAAGATGGTAGCGGGCTAACCTGTTGGGGGGATGGTAGTCAAACCCCTAATCGGTTTCCACGCGACATCGCACCGGCAAACTAAATCGCTTAAGGGCACGTCTTATTTGTTGTTGTTACGAAAAAAAAACTTTATAATGAAGTTGTAAACCGATACAAAAGAAACAGAACTTAAATTATAACAAAACAGAAATGTACGAGGCAATTATCAAAAAGTCAAAGTCAGATATCTCTTTATTCAAATAGGCACATAGATGGCACTTTTGATGCGTTGATTACATACAAAATGTGTAAATAGTAGTGAGCAGTGATGGCGATAACTACATTCGTAAACTTCAAATTAAAGCTACTAATAGCGGTGCTAATATATTGCTAAAGATTTTTTTGTATTGCTGAACAGAACATGAGTGGATGTCAGCACGAGTAGTTCGGAATAGCTTGCAGGAGCACGCTATGTGAGCGCGGAAATTCGTTCGGCTTATATACATCTTGCCAACAAACGGTTTAAAGTTACGCGCATTTTTACGTGGATCAGTAAATTTAATTTAGGCTAAAATATTAGATTGATTACTACTAATTTCGGGCGTCAAACGAGTTATATTACTTTTTACAGACCCTTGTTAACCTTTACCAAATGTACTTACTTGAATTTACAATCAATATCCATACTTATCATAAATCATCTGCTTGCTTTTAACTATGTTCAGCTCAACAGCGATACATCATCATATCAACCGATTACCGGCCCACTATCCCATTACAGGACACGGGTATACTCTCACAGTGAGAAGGGTCTAGGACGTAGTCCACCATGCTGGCCCAGTGTGCATTGGTGGACTCCACACACCTTTGAGAACATTATGGGAAACTTTCAAGCATGCTGGTTTCCTCAAGATTATTTACTTCACCGTTGAAGCAAGTGATATTTTAATTGGTTAAAACGCTCATAACTTAATAAGTTAGAGGTGTGTGAGACAAAATTAAGCCGAAGTTCTAACCTCTAGGCTATCGCCGCTATAAGTAATTCCGTGATGCAATTAAATACAAAAGCTTGCACCCTCGAGAAAGGCATAGAATTCTTGGTTATTCCGAAATAATACGGATCAAATAATAAATTTATGTTATTGGATAAAAGAAAACATTGCTTTGCAGAAATCCATGATATATTATGAAAATTAAGCTTAATTTGCTATAGTAAGCGAAACGCAGGAGAATCTGTATGGTGTAATTTATAATTTCTTCAATCCTTATACTCCACACCAAACAGATTTTCGGAAATGCACCTTCTACGCACGTTTCGCTCCGAAACCGGAGCATCCTCAGGAGATGTTGACTTTACAATGAAGTAGTAATTGTTGTTGTGTTCTTAACACTTAAAGCTTAGCTTCACTGCTTAAATATTGAAGAAACTTTCTGAAAGAAAAGCTTGCATCCTAGAGAGAAACCTAGGAATGTATCTAGGGAAGATTAACGTTTGACGTGGTATTTAGAAAAAGAACGATAATAACGAGGAATAAATAACAATGTAAATAACTTTGAAGAAGTCGCGAGACACTAATAAATACTTGCGACATAGGTAATCATTTGCGACACTGCAGAACCGTATATACCTAGTATGTCGCAGCAATATGGCGGGTCTAGATTACCCATCACGTACAGCTCAGTGCACGGAATTACAAGCAACGCAGTGAATAATCCCCTACGTGAGTCCCCAAGCATTTAGCTGCAAAATAATATGGACGTTAGAAAATTTTCCATTGAAACTTCGTGCTTTTGTTATATATGTATCTTTATGTATGTTGGTGTGTGTCTATGTGTTATTTTTGTTGTTTCCTCCTGAAACCGTCAGTTTTCCAGGGAAAAACTGTCCAATGTATATTTTTAGAATTAGCTAGCTATCTATGGAAAATTTAATAATTTTAAGTAATTAAAATATCACTTGCTTTAACGGTGAAGGAAAACATGAAGAAACCTGCATGCCTGAGAGTTCTACATAATATTCTCAAAGGTGTGGGGAGTCCACCAATCCGCACTGGGCCAGCGTGGTGGACTACGGCCTTAACCCCTTCTAATTGTGGGAGGAGACCAGTGCTCTTTAGTGGACGGGTAATGGATGATATGACGATGATGATAATGCAAAATTTCATTAGAATACGTGCATAGTAAACAAAGAATTACTAAAAGTTTAATAATGAATTTGAGAGGTATACCCGCCAAGTGGTGGGCTTCTTCTGAGACGGGCGCATTAGGAACCCACCTAACATTAGTTTCAAGTTAGCGATTATGTTAACGAGTTATCACCATCATCTCTCTACAATGTAAAATTCCATACGTACGCATCAAAATGATTTACTAATCTTATTACAATTTAACTTAACATTACGACTGTTTAAATCAAAACTTAACTTAAAAAAAATTAAGGTTCGATTCGATATGTATTTTCACTTTGCATATTCACGCTTATTTCATTTGGTTCGTAAGCTCAAATTGAAGATCCATTATAGACTATTTAAGTAGCTTTAAATTTAAATTAATTAAGATCAAAAAACATGTTTGGTTAAAAATTGGTTTTCTACTCTTTCTTTGTGTTTATTTATGTACACATCCACACCTCTTTTTTTTTAATTGAACAAATTGCCAATAATCACGAACGATTGTGTACTAGGATCTCATAAATATTTAAATGATAATGTTGGTTCAATATTGATGCCGTACTTTCATGCTACAACAATAATTTATGTTAACACACATATTATTCTATGCTAACGACCGTTTTGTTCTGTAATTACAAACAACAATCGTATCTAAATGCGTTGCTTAAACAATCTATCGAATAAATCGCTCAGTAAACACTGCTACGCAAACGAAATAAAGCTTCAGAATTTCATTGAAAAACGAAGACTTAATCTGGTCTTTTGTTATGTAAAATTAAATCGCTTTAAAGCCAAATTGGAAAGTGCGGAAACAACATCGAACAATTAAAGTTGCTATTTGGAACAGTATTCGGTGAATGGAAGACTAATTCAATGCTATATAGACAGATATTAAACATTATAACGAATAAAGTGGTGATATCTCAGGGGGTAGCGCTTCGCCTCCCTTTCGGGTAGACCGAGTTCGATCCCCAGCACGCACCTCAAACTTTTCGGAGTTATGTGCGTTTTTAATTTAAGCAATTAAAATATCACTTGCTTTAACAATTATGGAATACATGGACATATTTCTCATTCTTTGAAAACCTTTTACACACCTTTGGAAACATTACAGGTAACTCTTAGGCATACAGATTTCCTCACGATGTTAACCTTCACCGTTAAAGCAAGTGATATTTTAGATTCCTTAAATCGCTCCCTCCGAAAGATTTGTCGAAGCTCTAACCACTACGTCGTCACTGCTTTTATCATAACACTATGTACAACTATTCCTACGTTTTACCACATTTATTTATACGGGGGCTATAGGCTTCACTTGTCATTAACATGTGTATATAAACTTCTCCGCAAAACTGCCTGCGTCATGCACTTGTATTTTAATCTGCTACTTTATAATCTAGAAAAATAAAAAGTTTACCGGTCTTCTGCCAAGGGCCTGCCACATAAACTCCAAGTCAGCTATATGAGCCGGTACAGGAACTATGAAGCCAGTGGCGTAGGTGTTTACCACGCCTTCCCGAACATAGTACAACTCAGCGTCTAAGCCTAGAACAATAGAAAACTTGTTATTAGATTCACACACACATACAAAAGAATAACAGTGATAGTAATGTACTTTTTTATAATATTAAATGATGAACCAAGCAGCTGGCCCACCTTATTGTTAACGAAAAACCATCGCATATAGCCAGGGCAACACTTCGCATGCAAAGAACATTCCGACGTTCCGCTCCGATTCCATCAAGCTGAGGGATAGGTGTTAAGCCATAATACAGAAGTCATTTGTGGGATTATACTACTATGATTCCTAAGGTAACTTTGCTCTTCAAACCGGAACACAGGATTGCAATAATGCTACTTACACAAATACTTTGCATCAGAAATAGACATGCTAGTTGTGGGACTTTCCCGGACGAGCTCTGTGACAAAAAGCTCTACTACTACTACTACTACTATATGTCCGGTATATATTCATCATCATCATCACTAACAACTTATTACCAGCTCTCTATTTGGCGTAAATCTCGCGATCACTGCTGTCAAATGACCACTTTTCCGCACAATAAATAAACAAAAGTGACGTCACGAAAAGTGGCCGAAGTTCTAAACTCGGTCCAATACTAAAACTAAATTATAACTACTTGTGACATGAGTACCATCTCATCAATATTTCAAACGAGTTCGTAAAAAAAAATTGCATTATTCTAATTTTGGAAATGGGTAAAATAAATTTAAACCAAACGTACCAAACACTATAGGTATAGAGGTCGAAATTGTTTAGCAAAGTGCATGCAATTTTAACTTGGGAAAAAGACGATTGAATGCATCCGCACCTCCCCAGATGGTAGTTCGATTCCCGTGGGGCGAAGTGCGTCAAATTATCCAACTAACTCCATTTGCTAAGCCAAAAAAGAAAAGAGTGCTCTACCGAACAATTTTCGGTACATTGTTCAACACAATCGCTACGTGAGTCGCTTTAGGGGGTAAATTTTTTTAGGAGAAATGGTCATTGTAGGTCTTTTTATTATCAAAGTAGTTATCCAGTGGAGTGTGAGCATTCTAGTCATAGCCTCTATATAATATGACAAGCCTGTGACCGGTAGAAGAATTTAATATCAGCATACTATACAAAATAGCAAATGTGTCATATATTTTATATTTAATTTATACATTAAAAATGGAAACTATAAAAAATATGCGGTCATAAACAAATCCCCATGTAGAATATCCGTTTCAAGAGTGTTCGTCTAAATACAAGCTTGGAGTATTAAAATCGCTATGATAAAAAAAGGTTAAAAATTAAAATGGCGGATCATCCAATCAGCGTTCATTTGGAGGCGGCAAAGCGGACGCGACAGTCAAACGGACTGAATATGAAGTGGCACTTTGCACAATTGATGAATCACTACCCCTACTTTGAACATGCACATATAGCTTTTAGGGTTGACAACTGAGGAAAAATAAATTTATAGGGACATGGATCGATTCCTTAAATTATCTTACTGAAATGAAATCAACCAAAATTAATTACCATTTGAGTCATTTAACTGTTATTTAATTTATTTACTTTTGTTTTTCTTTGGTTAGGTTGTTATTTTTTTAAATAGATACTCAATTTAACCAACGAAATAACAACGTTTCAAGCAAACTACACTATAACATCATATTTTGTCGTGTTACCAAAATTATCTTTCGCGAAGATTTGCTAAATATATTCATTACTAATTTTTCCAATATGAAGCTTATATTTTTATTTTATATTGTTGATTTCACTAACACCTTCAAAATATTGACCAGTGGGAGCTTAATAAAAAACAATATATGTACATTTTCCTATGCTTGACAACCCTAAACAGCACGCACCCTCCAGCACCATTCTCCCTTATACTTTCAGACAATATAGACGTCGGACACCCTAGACATCCCTGTAGCCACTTTGAGTGCGTCGCTGTTTATCTGTTTACTATACGAGTACGCATCTGTTTATGGGGGATACATTTTAATAGATAATCTATTTATTAAGTGCAAACTTTTTTAGGTACGTTGAGCACCGTCATCGTCACCGCACGCTTTTCATGAGCTATGTGTATACCTTTTTTTTTTCCTGTTGACGGGGGGGAAATCTCCTGATTACGAGATACCCGAATTGTAAATAATTGGGTTATGTGGGATTTCTACCCACTAAAACCCCCTCGGTGGCCGGCCTCAGCACATGAAGGGAGGCTCCGGGATCTCCTAAGAACGCACCGGTGCCTCCTGTGTAAGACACCCTTTGGGCACGTCCCGGGAAAAACACTTGCACACTTTCCCAAATTAATTTTTCTGGAAGAGTGGACGGTCAATTCCCCCACTCAGACCGCTTCTGACCCCAAATTCCCTTCGCCTGGAACAATTAAGTGCGCGGATCTAGCTGGTTGCTATCGTGACCTCGGCGCTTTCTTCTCCGGGCAGGATTAGTTCTCTCTAGATCCCGATCTGCAGCCTCCTTTTTCAACATAACGGTTTCACAGAAGGAGGCCGCTGCCTTCCAAGCTCTGTCTTTCGCCAGCATTGCCGCTATGACAGCTGGTGGAGAAAGGTCGAGCTATGTGTATACCTACTGTGTATATTTGTACATAGATGTAGTGTTCACTTCTAACGGCAGTCCCTAAAGATTGCCGGATTTTTTAATTCACGCCACTTCTGATGTTGACATAGTTTAAGAATAAGAATCTTTAGGGACATTCCTAATCAAGTTTATTAATTTCATCTTCTGCATATCAAGTCCACGGGTTAGGCAAATTTCAAAGCTATTATAATCAGGTGTCAATCATAGAGTATAATCAGGTGATTCTGAAATAGGGTAGGTACCCTAGTACTGTTTGCCAGGCTTTGAAGATAATTATCACTGTAGGTTCTTTTTAATGTGACGTTAAGAAAGTTATAATGTCTGGGAAAGTACAAATTAGTCACAATTCAAATTACGACCTTCTGGATGGGAACTAGAAGAATATCCTGATAGAAAACTCTGCGCCAGTGATTTATTAAAATAACGGTCAAAATTGAGAGCTGACTATAGCTGAGTCTATGAACATTCTTAGAACCTTAAGTCTGTTTACATGTAGTGACTCTACTACCGCTGAAATTCACAAACAAAACCAAAGTTCAGGTATCCAAAATTCAGTCATCTTTAGAGGCATTTTAAGATGGTATATGAACACTTATACTAATAACGATTATTTCAGATAAATAAATAAATGTACTACGACAACACACAAAGTAAGCGTAGCTTGTGTTATGGGTACTTAGATGACTGATGAATATTTTTATGAATAATATACATGAATACTTAGAATATACATATAAACACGCAGACATTGAAAAACATTCATGCTCATCACACAAAAAAATTCCAGTAGTTGGAATCGAACCCACGGCCTTGGACTCAGAAAGCAAGGGCGCTGCCCACTGTGGTAGTAAGGCGTCAATTCATAAAATTCATTAGCTTATAACAATTATCTTATTATGTATTTTATAAATTAAAATTAACATCGTAACTCCAAACATATCTCCTAATTAAGTTCACTCACTCATTCACCAAGTACCTTCTTGGGTACTTGATGTACGAGAGAGTACCAAGCCAATGCAAAGGGATTTTCGCATTTATTGCTTAATATATTCAAAATACTAATGCCTATTTCTTAAGTCCGCTTTTTTTTAATTCTTTGAATTTTACTACCAGCGCCTGAAGTTAATAATAAATGGAGTCTAAAATCTCCAATCGACTGATTGGATTTAGTAGTTATAATATTAGTAAAACTATATTCATATTGCAGAAAAGAGCTGTACGGTCAATATATAAACTTAAATCACGTGAATCCCTCCGTGAAAAATTTACAGAAATAAGTATCCTTACGGTAGCCTCACAATATATTTAAAACAATATAGTATTTGTAAGACAACACATTAGTCTTTATAAACAAAAAGTGGATATAAACAGTCCACTTACAAGAAATGGGCATAAATTAGTGACATCTGCATATCGTTTGCAAAAGGTGCAGAAGTCATTTGTGGGTCCAAAATTACCTTAGGAATCAGATTATAAAAGCGTGAGTATACGCTTTTAATCGCTGTAATTTTGGACCTATCAATCAATGCATAAGTTTAAAGAATGTGTTAAAACACATTTATTACACCGTGGTTATTATACAATTGATGAATTTCTTAATGACAAGGTTGCTTGGAAGCATCCGGCTCCGCTTTCATCTCTCACAAGATAGAAAAATGAATTTTAAAATGTTAAATGTAAATTGTTGATGTTGGAAAAGAGCAACTGCTGAGTTTCTTGCCGGCTTCTTCTCGGTAGAATCTGCCTTCCGAACCGGTGGTAGAGTCACTACACACAGACAGATTTGACGTTTCAAAAGTGCTTATATTGAAAGTCCTACTTCCTCACAATGAATAGGGTTTAGTGCGATCTAAACCCTACTCATTGTGAGAGGAGACCTGTGTCCAGTAGTGGGCCACTAATGGGTTAATAGTGATGATGGTGATGATCCTTATCTTCAGAAAAGAGTGGGAAAGAGAGAGTTTTATTAACTCCAATCTGCCATCTGATGATTTTGGATTTAATTAATCATATTTATTTATCGTGTAGATACGCGAACAAAAAGATTTAAGTATTTGTAAGCGTATACATACGAGTATATGTTATTAAACTATTAGGCAAAATAATGTTTATTCGAGTTTAAACACGAGTGCCACATTTAAGTGGGAAAAATACTAAACAATGTTAATGTAAATAATATAATATAAAAAGACTTTTGAGCGTAATAAAACTCGTAAAGCTCAGAAAACTCAAGAAAATAATTAAATAACCTCTCAAGATACCAGAAGAGACTCTTAATATTCCTTGCCTGAGTACCATGAGAAAATTTTAATTCGTTTTAATTGTTGTGTTATACAGAAAAAGTAAAAGGTTTTTTTTTACAATGTAGGCAGTATATACGTTAAGTAAACGTGTAGGCAGTAAACGTAAGTATTATACGTTTTACATAAAAAAGTAGATTTTTATCAGCTTATTTAAAAATTTAAATTGATTTCAACCCACCTTTTTAAGGAATTTCCACAATAAGACAGTATATTTGATGTAATTTTTTTGCGACTTGTAAAGTTTCACAGTAATTTTGTTAGAGCTCTCTTAATTATGTGGTTGGTCGATGTTTGTCTTGCCTGCACTTGCCCAATATTAAGTACAAGTGGATCGAATGATATTCACGATTCTTTCACAGTTTTTTTTTTATATCCGCGGGAACCTTTTTAATAAAAAGTGTCAAAGGTGAGTCAAAGTAAAATATTTCTTTATTCGAATTAACCCATTGATGGCTTCTTTGATGGGTACATCAATAAAAAAAAAAACGTGATAGTGGCAATAACGACATTTGAAATCTGAAAACTAAAAATACGAGGGTTCCCAACACTTCATGGTCTAGGAATAAGCCGAAAACAAACTTAGCCGAGTATTCTTATTGCTATCGCCATATATCATTGTCATTTAAAATTATTAAAAAAACAACCTTAGTTTTCAGCTACCTCGTAGTATGAGGTCGAATCATGAAAAATTTCATTTTGTTTAAAGATACAAAATCGAAAAAAAAAAATCTAATTTATTAATATAAAAACCATTTATCACAGACTAACATGGGCCACAGGTCTAACATGTTAGGGGTATGGCATTCTACGCAACATCGTACCTGATCTCTAAGTCGAATGGTGGCATGCTTATAGTAGGGTGGTACGACTGATGCCTCTGACCAGACAATATAAATACGTAAATATATTACGACAATACATACATTACCATCTAGCCACAAAATAAGCGAAACTTTTGCTATTGGTACTAAATAATAATGTACATAAATACTTATAATATACAGATAAACATCCAGCAGTAAAAACATCTATGTTCATCACCCATTTTTTTCCAGTATTACAGATAATCGAACCCACAGCCTTGGACAAAGAAAGCAGGGTCTGCTTTGGGCACCTCCCACTGCGCCACTTGGCCGACAAATATATATGAAGATTATACAATTAAAGAATTATTTTGAATGCTTTAAAAATTATTAAATTCTCATTTTAAAAAACTCCGCGCAAGATAATTAAAAATCTTAACAAATCTTACGAAAGACAACAAAAACATTACCCCATAAAATAGAATATGTATCCTTTGAAACAATCACGTTCTAATTATATGGGAACGTACTAACGAACAGATGAGCATCCCCGGGGCGATTCCTTTGTTGCGAGCGCGCGAATATGCACCTCGTTACAAGATTCAATCTAGGAACTTGTTAATGAGATCCCCTTACTACTACAGAAAACGCGCCCTCTGTACTATGGATATACGGTTATATTAAAATCACAGTAACGTTATGTCGCTCGACAAAATGTTTGTATTGACGTGTTATCACAGGGCTAATTTTCGAAACTTCGAAATACAAAACAAACTGCTTTATACACAAAATTTACATGTAGATACGTTAATAATATTTTACTGAAATAAAACTTTACAGGCATTAGTACTCTGAGACTTATCTTTGAAACCGAAAACTTAATATTTTTTGTGTAAACTACTGCCATTCTTTTTACTTAATGAAATCAGATATAGCCCTAACATCACATGCAAAATAAATATCTTGTGACTCCTGACACTTTTTTAGGTACGCGTCGCGTAGCTTAGATACTATGCGCGTGTCGGTCTTTTGTCTTCAATAGGGTTGTCACAAGTAAGAACATGGAATGTTTTGAATCCGTTTGTATGGAAATATACTCGTATTTCGTAATTCTTTTACTCTTTGTATAGGTTATTGTAATTTCGACAATATAATATCGAACTTTCAAAAAAAAAAACCATCTTTAAAAACTCATTGCCAGTCGCTCCATTTACTCGATACGTTAAGTTCATTATATTTATTAATTTTACTTGATTTTAATTTTGATCTGATTTCGGGAAAGCCTAGTGGTTAGGATTCATTTTTGGAGGGTGCAATTCTAATTGTACGCACCTCTAACTTTCTAAGTTATGTGCGTTTTAAGCAATCTCTTACATGCACGAGTGTTCTCCATAATGTTTTCATAGGCGATTATAATGCGATAATAATTCATAGAAAATATCAAAATTCCAAGACTGGGATACAGAGCCGGCATCGAATTCGAATAGTCGGACTAAGCTAAGAATTTGCGAGTAATTGCCGGACGACGCGTCGCTAGTTAGGTCTAACGTGTACCCTCATTTAGTGTGTTGATTTTTTATACATTTTCTATAGCATATTTGCTCGTTAGCTACGGCTTAACGTTATCGAGTCGTGTAGGCTTTAGTAGCTGAGAGTTATGTCACGTATAGTAATAGTGGGTAAACAACAGTCACACACCGGGTTTTATTATAATAGACTTTTATAACATTGTTTGGCTGGTTACTAACGTTTTGTTTTCATTCACAGAAATTACTAAAGAAGTATGCACGCACAATTTTATTAAAGACCAGACCCGAGGATTTCATTAAATAGTATGATAAGAAAACAAAAATAGAATATCTTAGCCGATAAAGTAGTAGAAAGTTTAGTGTTTATTATTGTTGCGTGTATATTTGGCTAATTCTGACATTTTCGGATTTTGGACATAAAGAATATGAAAATACATACAAGCTGCCTTTTATTACGCCGATTTTCAGTAAACATAACATGGCATCACCGACGTTTTATTAAGGTACTGAAAAGCAACGGTATATTATCTACCATATGCCTCAAAACAGAGCTTTGGTGACCAATTGACCACTTTTATTGCCAAATTGTACTTTTGTACCACAGTTTTCTTTTGTTTGTTTATTATAATATGTTTTTATTGTTTTGATTTATGTAAATAATTGTTATTGATTGTGGTAAATAATAAATAAATAAACAATAAACTATACTACGACAATACACACATCGCCACCTAGCCCCAAAGTAAGCGTAGCTTGTGTTATGGGTGATGACTGATGATATTTATATGAATAATATTTAAGGGTTCGATTCCCACAACTGGAAAATGTTTGTGTGATGAACATGAATGTTTTTCAGTGTCTGGGTATTTATCTGTATATTATAAGTAATTATGTGTATTATATTTATAGAAATATTCATCAGTCATCTTAGTACCCATAACACAAGCTACGCTTACTTTGGGGCTATGTGGCGATGTGTGTAATGTCGTAGTATATTTATTTATATTTATATACATAAATACTTATACTATACATATAAATATCCAGACACTGAAAAACATTCATGTATATCACACAAAAATTCTCCAGTGTCCAACCCACGGCCTTGGCTTTAGAAAGCAGGGCCGCTGCCCACTTCGCCAATCGGCCGTCAAAAAAAGACTTTATTTTTCATTCATATGAAAACTATAGAAACACCTTGCTCAA
Organism: Pararge aegeria; assembly: GCF_905163445.1. NCBI lineage: Eukaryota > Metazoa > Arthropoda > Insecta > Lepidoptera > Nymphalidae > Pararge > Pararge aegeria. The sequence continues at coordinate 4,909,266 of NC_053181.1, forward strand.
GCCTTTAAATTCTCGATTAGCATGATATTATGAAAATTGTGAGAAGTTAAATCAAAATATGAATTGATAACAAAAAAAACCAGCTTAGTTTGGTACGGGTTCTTCTTAGACCTTTTGGAATCCACCTTTAGTTTTTAGGTAACGAAAGTAGTCATCACCATTACGATAATTTTTACCAATGTTATAAATACGGAAGTGTGTTTGAATGTTTTTTTATTTTCCTTCACGCCGTAGCTAAGCAACCAATCAAGTTTGTTTTTGGCACAGAAAAAACGGAGAGTAACCTAAGCTACTTTTTATTCCAAGAAAACAAACGTTCTCACGGGATTTATAAAAAAACTATACTGAACGTGGACGGAGAACGTATTCAACAGCTAGTCGTAACATATACATATATATGAACGCTTCGTAAGTGCCTGTGACAGGTTAACATGAATAAAACATATTTTAATTTGAATCTGTATGCAGGACTACACGTGTTATAGTTACAGCAGTAATAGACCTCTAAAAGGTCCGGATTTCAGAGCCGTGAAGACCGAAGTGTCCATAATACACTTTAACAGCTAGTGACACGCACTCCGGTTTCAGTGTAATGAGCCATTATACGTAATTACGGACAATGCGGCTCCACTGAGCCCGTAATTTGGGTCGTTTTACTGAGCACTAGTCCGCGCTTATAATAGTCAATGCATTAATAGAGTACGTTTACATTATTTACTGGTTTTAAAGTTATAAGTCCCTAGTTACTGTCTTATACACAATTAAAAACGTAAAAATTATGTAGTTATTTCTATATGAAATTTCGTAAATTTCTTCACTCTCAGTAGGTAGAAAAACTCGATGAGCTGAAACATTTTCATAACCTGACATCATTACATCATCACATCGAACCATTTCAGGGCACGGGTCACCTCCCACAATGAGAAGGGGCTAGACCTTAGTTCACCACGCTGGCCCAATGCGGATTAGTGGACTACACACGCCTGTGAGAACATTATGGAGAACTCGCAGGCCTCGCCGTTGAAGAAAGTGATATTTTAATAACTTAAAACTCACATAACTAAGGAATTCGAACTCGGCCCCACGCAAGTGTAGCCAAAGTCCTAACCTCTGGGCTATCAACGCTTCGTTTTATATTTTTATCCAATTACAAATAATAATTCGTATCATAAAGAAAAGTTAATATAATATTGAAAATAAAAATTATGTATTTGAAAAAAAGTGTCATAAATATGTCAATAATAGTTTGAAAAAAATCAACTAAAAAAAAAAAATTAAAACTACGAGTTTGGATTCGATAGATCGCCGCATAAGAATAAACATCGTGTTTTATTGTTTATTTTTTACTTTCGTGTTCGTGTGTGTGCTATGTTTAAAAAACGTGTAATATGCATGTTGTTAGTGCTCTTAAATAAATAAATAAACTTCGGAGGCAGTACAAACATCTGTATAGTTTACAGAACTGAGGGTATTTCATAGAGTACGTTTTGTTTTCAAGTATTTGGTCTTTTATGCTAAGAACAACGAGATGCTAAGTTGCATGAATGAATGAATGAATGAGTATACTTCCAATGTACACCACAAGAAGTACATATAACAGAAAAGCAAAAGCGAAACCTTTTGGCCGCCTTATCGTTACATAGCGATCTCTTCCAGGCAACCAATGGCAAATAAAAGCAAATACAGAAAATAGGTTAGGTGGTACATATATACATAATATACCCGTAGAAAAATATTTCATTATTATTATTTATTTTCTATCATTTGACACTGCAAAGGTCTGGAATGCCCCTCCATCTTCCCCGATCCCTATAATCTGGGTACCTTAAAATCAAGAGTGAATAGGCATCTTCGAGGCAAGCGCGACCTATCTTAGGCTGCATCATCACTTACCATCAGGTATGATTGCAATCAAGCGCGAGTCTGTATACCCGACTATCGTATTAATATTATAAATATGAAAGTGTGGATGTTTGTTACTCAATCACGCTGAACGGATTTGGATGAAATTTGGCATGCATGTAGCCTTTGACATGGACAAGAACTTAGGCTACCTTTTATCCCGGGAAATAAGAGAGTTCCCATGAGAATAAAAAATCTGAATCTACTCGAACGAAGTCGCGGGTATCAGCTAGTTTAAAATCATATAAAAACAATGCTTAGTATAATAGACGTCATTCTGTTGATAAACCATTGTGATAAGAAGCCACACCATTATATTTCTTAAATAATATGTTTAAATAAATACACCGGCCATAAAATTAAAATAAATGAACCCTTTATTGGAAATAGTCCTGAAAATTAAGGAGGATTGCATATCAAATATTCACGGCCAAAATATAATCACGTCTCGAATAAACAAGTCTGGGCTAAACATGACCCTCAACAAAAGCCATCCTAGACATCATATACAACTGTATCTTTGCATACCGTTATTCCAAGATAAGCCTTTATTGCCCCGCTAGTTTATTTATTCGGCAAAGTTTCAGGGGCATTTATTAAAATGGCGATAACCGTGTATTTATTGTTTCACTCTTTGTTAAATACGAGCGAATGCTTACCGCATTTGAATATACCATTTTGAAGTTTATCTAATTTGTTTCGGTGGACGTGACAAAAGCTGAAAATTTTGTATGCAAATAATATATTTTTTTAACTGTATCCGAATAGAATGAAGCTGCCTACTGAAAGAGCAAGTCAGTTTATTTCAACTTCGTACCCTAGCCGGCAAAAAATGTCTGTAACGAAAATGCGTGGAGTAAGATTTTTATGTATAGCCACTCCTTTAGCGATAAAGAAGGAGAAGAAGAGACACTTTATTGCACGTATGATAAAGAAAGAGTAAGGAGTATACAGTAAACAATGTAGACATGCAAAGGCGGCCTTATTGCTGCAAGCAATCTCTTACAGGCAACCTTTGTCGAAAGGACTTACAGCAAGAGAACGGGATAGTGCCAAGAGTGTTGCAATATATCTACCAGATAGGAACTGCGTTTCTATCTGGTGTCTCATAACACAACACGTTTTTTTTAATAAGTTCATCTTATATGTTTTTTTTTTCTTCACAATGTTTCTTTAATTATATAATACGGTTTCAATGAACCAACTCTATAATACAGCCTAAGAAGTGTTTCGACGCCAGTAATTTTCAATTACAGTTCACAAGACGGCGCAAAATAAAGGATTTATCTCCGAAAATGAGGCCCAAAGCAAATTGAAATTTATCGTGACGATAACGGAGTTCGGTAGGCCCCATAAATTCTGCGGTTAGCCATTTTATATTTTTGACATTTTGATGAAGTATCCTCAGAAAGGGGATAATTTTATCTTTAACTTTAGTAATGATCTTAATCTTGTAATGAATGAATACACTTTTGTATACGAAAGTTAAGAAAACAGAAAAACAAACAGACAAACTTTATATATAATCATTTGTTAAGTGGTAGTGGTGCTATGGACAGCCTAGTAAAGCAGTGGGCAGCAACCCTGCTTTCTGAGTCCAGTGCCGTGGGAAAAAAATCATGTCCATCACAGAAACGTTTTCATTTTCCAGTTGTGGGGAATCGCCACAACTGGAAAATGTTTATGTGACGAACATGAATGTTTTCCAGTGTCTGAGTGTTTATCTGTATATTATAAGTATTTATGTATATTATATTCATAAAAATATTCATCAGCTATCTTAATACCCATATCACAAGCTTCGCTTACTTTGCGGCTAGATGGCGAAGTGTGTATTGTCGTAGTATATTTAAATTTTTGGCCTTTGGTAGTAGAAGACATTTTATGTCTCTTGAGGAGCTCCTCCGGGTAAAGTACTTGCCATGCTTATTTCTGCCGCCAAGTAGCTTTATGTCCCTATTTTCTAAGCAATGGTTGCCGGTGTAATTAAAAAAAAACTTCGTAAAAAATAATTGCAAAAAAAAAAGTCCCACTTTGAAAATCTCCTATCTACTTGTTTTTTTTAAATTATCGCCTCTTCCTGTGAAAACCTTTGTAAAGTTTTCCCATCGTTAGGAGGAAATTATCAAAATTAAAGCCCTTTTGATGTTCACACAGTCGGAAATATATCATAAATAATAATTCTGGATGAAAATAAATTCTACACTGTTTATAATTTGTTTATAAACTTAAGTCATTACAATAAAACAAATCAAAAACTTTTTTTTAAATATCACTACGAGTTAGCCCTTGTCTGCCTGAAGAATCTTACCTGAAGCCTCTCACCGGACCAGACCAGAGAAAATTCAGAAATTATAAATTTCCAAATTGACCCTGCACGGGATCGAAAACGGGACTTCCCAATCAAATCACATCATCAACCGCAGGTCGACAAAAACAGTTTTTAGTTAGAATCAACTTTAAGTTGCAGTTAGTAGTTAATGATAGGAACCAGGTCCTCAGTCGAATATTCTGATATTTTTTTTTGTATAAAATTGACGGACCAAGCAATTCATCATCGTCATCATCATCATATCAACTGATAGACGTGCATAGGTCTTTATAAGAAACTTCCTTGGTTTTGTGCCGCTTGTGTCCAGCGGGTCCCTGCGACGCGCTTGATGTCATCTGTCCACCTCGTCAGCGGTCGACCAAAGCTGCACTTACCAGTGTGGAGCCGCCATTCCAGCACATTGGGACGCCAATGTCCATCCGTTCTCCGAAGTATGTGCCCCGCCCATTGCCACTTCAGCTTTGCGATTCGTTGAGCTATGTCGGTAACTGTGGTTCTTCTACGGATCTCCTCATTTCTGATTTCAACACGCAGAGTTACTGATACGCTGATGGACAGTACTAGAAAGCCACCAAGCAATTGCTAAGTGGGAAACCGAGTTGACGGCCGATTGGCGCAGTGGGCAGCGACCCTGCTTTCTGAGTCCAAGGCCGTGGGTTCGATTCCCACAACTGGAAAATGTTTGTGTGAAGAACATGAATGTTGTTCAGTGTCTGTGTGTATATATGTATATTAGAAGTATTTATGTATATTAATCATAAAAATATTCATCAGTTATCTTAGTACCCATAACACAAGCAACGCTTATTTTGGGACTAGATGGCGGTGTGTGTATTGTCGTAGTATATTTATTTATTTATTATTTATTATTAAAACCATCGCTTACAAATCGAGCAACACTTTGCAGGGACACTTCCGCCGCCCTTTGCCCATCGACCCGTAGTGTAGGTGTTAAGCCTCATGTGCCCGTAATAACACCGGCAACCACGCCTTTCAAACCGAAACCTAATGCTGCAGAACTTGCTACAACCCCAGACAAACTCCGTCACAAAAGCTACTACAACAGAGGCACAAAAAAAACTTGGCATCAGAAATAGGTTGGTAGTAAAGGTTGGTAGGTAGGTAGTACATCTCCGGGCAAGCTGTATCACATAAACTGTTTCTAATAATATACTTATTAATTTAAAATAAACAAACACCCTCGACTGTCAATATAGTGTAGGTACTTATTCATCTAGTCAGGTTCTTTCATTTGATATTTGCTCCTGCTTTTTGAGTCAAAGGCCGTGGCTTCGATTCCCACAACTTTAAAATGTTGGTGTGATGAACATTTAATGTTTTTCTGTGTCTGGGTGTTTATCTGTGTATTATAAGTATTTATGTATACATTATTAATAAAAATATTCATCAGTCATCCTAGTACCCATAATACAAGCTGTGCTTACTTTGGGGCTAGATGGCAATGTGTGTATTGTCGTAGTATATATTTATATATATTTATATTTAGGGAGATGTGAAAAAAATTACGTAATTCGTAATTTTGTGTTGGCGGCCATCTCGGATTTCAAATTTGTCATAGTGTTTAATTCTATTAGTCAAGCCCTTTCATATGATACCTATATTGAGGGAGTTGAGATAAATTATGTAATCCAGTATTTTGTGGTGGCGGCCATCTTGGGTTGATAATAGTCCTCAGACATGAAAGGATTTTGAAAGAATTTCCGCCAGTATATATACCTACCTACTTTTTTTACTAATATCTCAACGATGTGTGACACACACGTAAACCTTTATAATTGTAATGAAACCCGCTAAGGGTGTTGGACGCAAGAACGCTTCAAACTCCATGGATTATTCATAACGCGTGTATTATGCTTTCTTTTAATTTCTTAAATGACTCAACGCTTTCCACGACGAGGCGGTGTTAGCGGCTTAATTTTGTTAAGTAATTAGATTTCCCTTTTAATATGCTGATGAAGGTATTTTGTATGTGCATACATAGTCGCGGTTATTTAGGCTACGGAGCGTAATTTTTGCGAGTTACGTGTCTAATAACAGTATGTACAGTATTTTTGACGACCTTCCTGGTGAAGCGTTGAACGCTGTGGTTTTAAGTGGGAGGTTCGATTCGTTCGAGTAAGCTGCGCGAGATCGCTGTCAAGGACGAACTTGTAATAGGGTAAAAAATATTTCAAGAAAATAAATTAAACCAGTGTCTAATGATGGTTAGCACTGTGTTCTCATAAGTGGGAAGTCCCGGGTTCGATCCAAAGCAGGAGCAATGTGGAAATTTATAATTTCTGAACTGAAATCTGGTGGAAGGTTCGGTGTGGCTAGTTACCCCCTACCCAAGCAGAAGCAATTTTGGAATTTATAATTTCTGAACTCTAGTCTGGTGGAAGGTTAGGTGTGGCTAGTTACCCCCTACCCAACCAGGAGCAATTTGGAGATTTATAATTTCTGAACTCTGGTCTGGTGGAAGGTTCGGTGTGGCTAGTTACCCCCTACCCAAGCAGAAGCAATTTTGGAATTTATAATTTCTGAACTCTGGTCTGGTGGAAGGTTCGGTGTGGCTATTTACCCCCTACCCAACCAGGAGCAATTTAGAGATTTATAATTTCTGAACTCTGGTCTGGTGGAAGGTTCGTCGTGGCTAGTTACCCCCTACCCAAGGAGAAGCAATTTTGGAAATTTATAATTTCTGAACTCTGGTCTGGTGGAAGGTTCGTTGTGGCTAGTTACCCCCTACCCGAGCAGGAGCAATGTGGAAATTTATAATTTCTGAACTCTGGTCTGGTGGAAGGTTCGGTGTGGCTAGTTACCCCTACCCAAGCAGGAGCAATTTGGAGATTTATAATTTCTGAACTCTGGTCTGGTGGAAGGTTCGGTGTAGCTAGTTACCCCCTACCCAAGCAGGAGCAATGTGGAAATTTATAATTTCTGAATTCTGGTCTCGTGGGAGGTTCGGTGTGGCTAGTTGCACCCCTATGGATAAAGAGGAACCGCGATGCGATTTAGAGTTCCAATACGATCACCTCGCCTCGTATATTGATTAGGGTTATGAAGTTAAGATCATCTAAGAGAAACCGGTGTCCGTACCTTCTACAAGGTAGTACAAATGGCCAAGTACAGGACCCGATGGAGAGACATCATATATCACAAGATTACTCGCCATAGTATTGATTACGATCCTCATTCATGAGCGACCGACTAAAGAGAGAGAGAGATGGGGTTAATATTTAAAACAACACTGTCTTTTTATTTATGTCGTAACAATAATGCCCGAACCAATATAAACTTAAAAAACAAACTATTTAAAGGAGTGGAAATTCGCTTTAAAAGTTAGTCCATCTGTCCTCTTATGCCTTTACTTTAACAAAACTTAAATATTTAAATTTTGAAGTCTGATTTAGCATTTCAATCATTCATCAATCAATCAACATGATAAAACGCTAACAAACCGTTAAATACAAACCATTCATAAAGTTAATATTACTGAATACATACTCACGCCTTATGCCGCGGCAAATTTACTCTCCACTTCAATTCTTAATTAAACTACGAACTTAAACACAAAACAATCCAATGTGAAAATCTCGCTTTAGAATCGCGACCCCGTTTGAAATGAAACAAATGGTGTCATGAAAATTAAAATTAAACCACCGTGTAGGTACAAGGAACCGCAAATTACATTCCACAAAGAGTCGTGGGAGCTACGGCGTGTTCACGACAAGTGCGCCATTAGTCAAATCTTGTGACCGAGCAAAAACATTATTAGAACCCGCCGCAATATTACAATTGTTGTCGTGCAACTACATTTGATGTTGAATTGTTTATGAAAGCTTTCATATACCGCAAGTAACAGACAGTTGTAATTTGCAGTATAAGCTACTGAAGTAGATATTCCAAATTATTTAATTAACTGCTTTTATGTTAATCTAGCAAATAAATAAACACAAAGAACCACAAACAAGAAACACAAATTATATTCAACAAAGAGTCTTAGGAGCTACCGAGATTACGCAAAGTGCGTCATTAAAAAAAACTTATGACCAAGAAAATATATTAGGAGAAACTGCCGCAATATTACAATTAGTGTTGTCGCCATATAGTTTCACGACAACAATTGTAATATTGCATTTGAAACTTTCATAAACCGCAAGTAACATACAGTTATTATTTGCAGTAAACTACTAAAGTATATACTCAAACTAATAGAATTAACTGCTTCAATGTAAATCTATCAAAGAACCACAAAGGAACCACAAACAAGGAACCACAAATTATATTCAACAAAAAGTTTTGGAAGCGTCCTCTGTGCAGAAACCTTGTACCTACTGCGATCAACAACCCGTCTGCCCAGCTTGTTGGTTATGAAAAACCCCTCCCGTTAGGAGAGGCTTTAGTCCATTAGTGGAGTGTATAGGCTATTGATTATACAACACAAAGCGATTCGCAGATTGTCTCTGGACATATGTCCAGCGAAAGACAAGTATGGACCAAAACACTAGAGACCTATTTTCAGCAGTTTATGACTGCCTTCCATAAGTAGGGAATGCTAAACATTTTATTAACTTAACCGTTAAATAAGTAAATATCCATAAATTAATATGCTCAATCAACCAATAAGATGCCTTCACGACATCAAATACTGTACGTGCTTTTATTTGCCCGAATTTGTTCCGGCTCGCCGCACAGTACCCGATCCCGACGATCAACAAATAAACAAACTCTCCCTCTTTGGCCTCGACATTTGCCAAAGTCGTCTATTAATCTCGATGATATTACCCGATATTGATATTCCATCGGATTTCCGCTTAATTTTCTAATAAAAGAACGTAACATTCCGGCTTTGGGGGTAACAATGACATTACTTCAGGGTTAAGTGGATTTTGCACGCAAGAAAACTCATTTGCAACAAGTGGCTGTAACCAAAAATACATGTTATATTATTACTTGAACGTGAAGCTTATGCAATTGCTTACATCAGCAGGTATATATTCAAATTAAAGAGTGAGTTTGCAATAATCCAACCAAACTTTGGATAGAAGCAGGCATTACTTTGCGGAATACCATGAAATATTATGAATACTAGCTGACCTGGTCAGCTATTATTACCGGAAAACACAAATAAAATGACATTTTCTAAAAATGAATCCAAGCTAGATCGATTTATCGCCCCCGTAACCCCCTGTATACCAAATTTCATGAAAATCGTTGGAGCCGATTCCGAGATTCCAATTATATATATACAAGAATTGCTCGTTTAAAGATATAAGATTAAGCTTAATTTGCTATATTCCGCGAAAAGCAAGAGAATCTGTATGGTGTAAAAACTGTTACAACAATTATGACGAATTATTCAATGTATAGTCAACATCTTCTGAGGATGCTCCGGTTTCGGAGCGAAACGTGCGTATAGGGTACATTGCCGTCTGTTTGCTGTGGAGTATAAGGATTGAAGAAATTATAAATTACACAATACAGATTCTCTTGCGTTTCGTTATCGTCTGATTGTTTTTTTTTACCATCTATGATTTCGTTTTTTAAGTCTTTGTCGCTAAAGCTATAACAATTCACGGCAGAAGCCTCTCATAAGACAATCAAAATGAAACGAAATAATACATATGTAATGGAGCTTGGGTAAAATCAATGTAATGGAGTAATTTCCATAGCAAAAAAAAAAAAAAAAAAAAAAAAAAAAAAAAAAAAAATTGAAATATTGAAAAATAAAAGCAGTCTTAAAGGCTCATCATACTATGTGAAAGAAGACTTTCCCCCAAAAATAGTAGAACTGAGGAAGAATCTGCAGGCGCAAGTAGATAAACTTAGAGAAGAAGGTAAATACGCCATAATCAAGTACGACAAAATTGTTATCCTTGAAAAACGATACCTTACCAACAAAGATCAAAGAAAACGGACTTTTTCACCATCGCCAAGGGCTACACAGAAGCATATCAATTCCACGCAATCTACCAAAAAAACCAAACATACAATGAACAGTTACTTTGCTCCAAAGAATGTAAGAATCAATTCATTAGAAGACTCCTCTGTATCCAATTTTGACACTAATACTATCATTTAGCAACCAGCATCGCCCCCTCTCACTCTCCCAATACGGCCGGTCCCCGAGGGAGGTACAGACCAAAACCCTCCAGAGAATGACATTTTAAGTGACTCTACGAGTAACCTTTTTTACATCGCAACATATAACGTACGAACTCTGTCAAGCAATAACCGTTTACTGGAACTTCTTGACTCTCTAAAAAACACTAAATACGATGTAATTGGACTGTCAGAAGTAAGGCGTCTCGGTAGCTCAATACATGAATTCGAAGACTTCATTTTATATTACATAGGTGAAACGCCAGGATTATACGGTGTAGGGTTTATAATAAAAAAATATCTGAAATCATGCATTGAATGCTTTATTGGTCTATCAGAAAGAGTGGCTCTAGTAAACCTAAATCTTCAAAACTTCCGAATTTCTATCATACAAGTCTATGCTCCTACGGAAACATCAAACGATGAAGTTGTAGAGCAATTTTATTCTACTATCGACAAAGCGTTAAAACTGTCGGGTAAAAACATAATAGTTATGGGAGACTTCAATGCGAAAGTAGGTCAACCTAAACCAGAAGAAAATATGATAATGAAGAATTATGGCTTCGGAGTTAGAAACAGTAGAGGCGAAAGGTTGGTTGATTTTGCTTATGAGAATAAACTGGCTATCATGAATACGTTTTTCAGGAAGAACAGCAAACAGAGGTGGACCTGGCGGTCTCCAAGTGGTAGCACCAGAAATGAATTAGATTATATTTTAACTAATCTGCATAAAAACGTTACAAATATGAACGTGATAAATTTAGCTTTTCCTTCTGATCACAGGTTTGTAAGGGCTACAATAAGTCTACAAAAAATCAGAAGTCGTATAAAGTGCCAACAACTTAAAGAGTGCGCTTGAATCGGAAGAAGAAATATTAAGTTACCGAGAAATATTCAAAACCACTATAGAATACCTTATTCACCCGCACAAAAACGATTCCGTTGAGGAATATTATAGAAAAATAACTGGTGTCATTGAAAATTGTTTGAAACAAGCAAAAAGGCCCAGCGCGCGAAAACGGAATTGCTCTGTTATATCTGATAGCACAAGAAAATTAATCCATCGCAAACATGAGCTACTTGCGATTAAGCCAAAAACACGTTCAATGAAGAATGAACTGCGAGCTCTTTTCAAACTCATAAGCAGACATATAAGAAATGACTATAAAAAACATCGATTGCATGTAATTCAAAAACATTTAAATACCACGGGAAGCCTCAAAAAAGCTTTCAAAAAATTAAATGATCACAAAACATGGATTGAAGGACTTCATGGACAAGCAACGATTTTTCGAAAAAGGTCAGAAATACTCAACGCTGCAACATCTTTTTACAAAGACCTTTACAGTGAACATGCTAGGCCTCGCAAACTCGAACTAGAGGACCTGCATTATGATAAAGAGACTACTCCCGTGGACGAGTCTGAAATATTAAACGTAATAAAAAAGTTAAAATTAGAGAAGAGTCCAGGCCCTGACAATATTACCAACGAGGCTTTAAAAGCAGCGAGTGACTATCTTGCAACACCTTTATCACAGTTATTTAACATGGTTATGAACTCTGGCGTTACACCTAAACAATGGTCGCAATCGAAAATTATTCTACTATACAAGAAAGGCGATCCTAAAAATATGAGCAACTACAGGCCAATAAGTCTCCTTCCCTCTCTTTACAAAGTTTTTGCATCAATATTAGAGAAAAGGATAAGCATTTCGTTGGAAAAATACCAACCAATCGAACAAGCCGGATTTAGAAAAGGTTTTTCTACTGTGGACCATATTCACTCAGTCGAGATGATAGTAGAGAAGTACCAGGAATTCCGAAAACCACTCTACATGGTCTTTATAGACTATAAAAAAGCTTTTGATACCGTCTGTCACTCGTCGATATGGGAAGCTCTACAATCACAGGGTGTAGAGAGAAGATACATCAATGTTTTGAAGCATCTATACAAAGACTGTACTAGCAGAGTAAAACTGGAGCGAACTGGGCCACCCATTCCTATAAAAAGAGGCGCGAGACAAGGCGACCCGTGCTCTCCTAGAATTTTTATAGCGGTACTCGAAATGGTGTTTCGGAAACTGAATTGGCAAAAGTTAGGACTAAATATAAATGGTAAATACCTCAGCCATCTGAGATTTGCTGACGATATAGTGTTGTTCTCAGAAAACAGCAAAGAGCTCAATCTAATGCTACAATCATTACAACTAGCAAGTAGAGACGTTGGGTTGGAGCTTAATCTCAGCAAAACCAAAATCATGACAAATTCTTTTGAGTCCCCTATTTACCTTGGAAGTGAACCTATACAATATGTTGACAGCTATATCTACCTAGGAAAGCAAATATCTTTTAAAAGTCAGAGTAACGATTTAGAAGTAGACCGAAGAATTAAAGGCGGCTGGAACAAGTACTGGAGCTTAAAAGAAGTTTTAAAAAGCTGCATGCCAATTAAAGTAAAATCAAAGGTTTTGGATACATGTTTGTTGCCGTCAATCGCTTATGCTTGCCAAACCTGGAAATACACCTATCGCATAAAAAATAAAATCAAATTTTGTCAAAGGAGTATGGAGAGAAGTGTGATGAAAATAAAAAGAATTCAAAAAATCCGCCATGATGTCATACGACAAAAGACGATGGTAACAGATGCCCTTCATTACTCCCAAAGATTAAAATGGCGATGGGCAGGCCACATAGCTAGGATGGTTGACGACCGTTGGACATTAAGGCTGACGTCATGGCCAGGTCCTGCAGGCCATAGAAAGGTAGGCAGACCGAATGCAAGATGGTCTGACGATATCGTTAAAGTTGCCGGCATAAACTGGATGCAAATAGCCAAGGATAGAGACCGGTGGTCATCTCTGGAGGAGGCCTTTACCCTCGCATGAGAGGGGTTCCTGCTAGAAGTTATATAACACCAGATAACACTTATTAATTGAATCACTTGTTATTTTATTTTATTTTTTTTATTTTTTTATTTTTTCTGTTTATTTTTGTATTGTTGATGTTATCAGTATGTTGTAAGCAAGAATTAAAAGGCTTTTTTATTTTTATTTTTATTTTTATTTTTTATTTTTTTATTTTTATTTTTTATTTTTTTATTTTTTATTTTTATTTTTATTTTTATTTTAAATAGAAAAATATTTTTTTTTATTGTATTCATTTTAACTATCAGCTTCTGCAAATTAACGCTTGCTTCTATCCTTAATATTTAACGTGCATGCACAGTAAACAAAGCAATATTTCCATCAGTAGAAAGCACTTTGGGTGGGTCAAGTTAGGTAACATGTGTTGCTTACGCGTGGCGTAAATGTAAACAGTTTGCACCTCGTTAAATTTAGCGTAACGATCGAGAGTGTTTACTTTGAAAATTGACTCCTTTTAAATTAATCAGCACTGTTTATTTTTAAACAATAGGGTAAGGCTAAATTTCATACTACAGACTGGTTTCGCGAATACTTTACAGAGTTTTTGTTAAGATTCATCAGTATCTTAATCTACATCCCACTTCTGAACATCTCTTACAGGAAAGAGACAAAGCTTGGACATGGCATGCTGCTCCAATGCGGGTGGGCGGGCATTAGCGATTATAATCACATTTTCGTGATTATAATCGGAATAGACGGCTTAATTATTCTACCGCCAGGATAGTGCTGAGAAATTCTTGACATATAAATCTAGTGCATACTCAAATTTTAAGACCAACCTATGTATCGAACCCAGAACCGTTGTACATTTCAAATGTATGTATTTGTGTTATTTGAAATGGTGATCCCCGGGGGACATTTAATGTTTGAATTTTTTCACACTTTCTTTCTTACTCTTAACCACCAGATGACTTCCTTGACAATGGCAAACTTTTAGTGGATTATAAAAAAAAAACTCAAAAGGCAGTTCAGTTTTAGAAATATCTTTACAAATAAATAATAAATATACTACGACAATACACGCATCGCCAAATATCCCCAAAGTAAGCGTATCTTGTGTTATGGGTACTAAGATGACTTATGAATATTTTTATGAGTAATATACGTAAATACTTAAAATATACAGATAAACACCCGGAAACTGAAACACATTCATATTCATCACAGAAATATTTTCCAGTTGTGGGAATGGAACCGACAGCCTTGGACTCATAAAGCAGGGTCGATGCCCGCTGCACCAATCAGCCGTCAAAATAATTCAATTCTATATAATCAAAATAATTGAATTCATTATTAAGTCTTGCTATTTTTCCAGAGATGGTGTAATAGAGTAGTTTTTTTTTGAAATCCCAGAACATTATATTCCCTGTTCCATGTTCATACAGAAAAACAACCAAATAGGTACATTGATAATTCGTGTTGTCAAATCAAACGACCCCCAGTGGGCAAGGTGTACGCTCCAAAAATGATAAGAGCGATAAACGCATCCATATATTTCACGGGCTATTTTGCGCTCGTGTATTTTGACGCCATTTTTGCTAACGAAGGACTATTGGGATGCATTATCTCCTTTCGCTGATTAATGCGACGCCATGATTTTATATTTGAATTATTTGAATGGGAATTATAAATGCTGGATTGTGGTTATAATGGATATATATTACGGTGGTATACAGTCGATTGGTTGGTCGAAATCGAAAATTCTAAGCGATTTTCCGTGTTGCGGATGTAATAAATTACATTAGTTATTATTCATAATCATCATTTGATTGGTGATTACAAATAATACTTATATATAATTCTACACACACTGTATAGCATTTCTATCCTCTTGTATATCATTATACATTTTGTTTTGTTTGTATACGTACCTTCCTTTTGCTGTAATTTGTTAAGTTTATTTTAATAGTATTACACGGAAGACTTCGGCGATAAATTGATACCACTTTGTTTCTTACCGAAATAAACTTTTTTTTCCTTAACCTTAGAATAGAATAGAAAAACTTTATTGCAACACAACACAATAGGAAAAATACAAGGAAAACAGTAATAGTTCTTTGGGCTAGGGTGCAAAGGCGGCCTTATCACTAAAAGTGATCTTTTAAAGGCAATCTGAGCGTACCAAGCCGATAAAAAAGTGGAAACTGGGTGGTGATGGTGACTTACTATAGGGCGTTGGTTTCCTCTCTGATAATTTGAAATATTTAGCTCCTATAAAGCGGTGATTGGTAAAGTTCTAACTCTAAGAAATTAATGGAGTACTCCAAGGCAAGCAGGTTCCTCACTATATTTTCATATAAAAACGAACATAACTTCGAGGTGGTGCCAGAGATCAAAATTTGTCCACCCAATTGGGAGGCAGAAGTGTGAAGAACGAGGCTATCACCGAATTTGTTTTCATAGTACATAATATGTATTTTAGTTATAGTACTGTAGCCAACTAGGGTTCGCTACAAATATAATGAGTAGTAAAGTAGTATGTCCAAAAATTATGAGAAATTAAAAATGTACATTCTAGAACAAATTAATTAAAGAATATACGTAGTCATTACACAGAATTCGTTGGAGACTACAATTTGTGTTATCCACTACAATCAAACCTACAATGGTCTTAACAGTGCTATAAATTCTACAAATAATCGCTACAGCTTGGCATTTTTTATAGTATTAACAACGGCAACCAGGCCCTTCAGACCGGAACAGCATTAAAACAATGCTGCTTAGCGGCAGAAATAAGCATGGTGGTTGAACTTCCCCAGACGAGCTCTATCACTTAAAACTCTACTACTACCTAAAGCATCTTTGATATTAAGTAAGGCTTATTCTTGCGTAGATATTTAAACTACAGCATGTTTTATATAAACTCCGTAAGACTTATGATGTTGTTTTGTTGAAATTAGGACAAAATATGTACCAAAATAGTGAGAGATAGCTGAGCATCGATATTTTAACTACAGCGCGTTATAAATATAGCCTCATAATGTCGCCACGGTCTATAAATCATAAAACCCGTCAGCTGTCACAATATGAGACGCAACAAATCACAATAGTTAATGAAGTTAACCGGAGCCCAACCAATTTGTATCGACTAGCACCCACTCAATAACACGTCGCTATAAGTTACTCCGAGTTGGGGTACGTATCAATCTGTCGAACTGGTGCCCAATTAAAAAGCAACGAAAAACGTGCTGAGCTGACGAGCATTATTCATATTCTCGTGTGTCGGCTGATGCTGGAGCCGACCATATAATATATTATGGTGTAAAAGAAATTATTAAGAAAGTTGCGTCCATGAAACGTTTTAGTTACGATTATTATAAGTTTACTATACTCCCTACGTAACGAAATTGTTTGGGAAATCTCTTTTGCTATTCCGAACGAGGTATCCAATCATATCAACCTATTACCGGCTGACTACGGGTCTCTTCGTACAATGAGAAGGGTTTAGGATTGCGGATTGGTGGACTTCACACGCGTTTGTTTTCCTTCACCGTTGAAGCAAGTGAGAGGTGAGTGCTAAGATTTGCACTCGAAAGTCCTAACCATTGGGCTATGTTACAGTAAATTTATAAAGTGGCTAAATAATTAAACTTTTGATAACTATAAATTCATATTTGCCAGATATTTATGTTCATGACATTGACTTGGTGGGTAATTTGATATAAATACGACTGCATTATCTATCACCGCAGTCCTACATGGACTCGAACGATTTATCAGCTATCACCGCTTCAATATCTTTGTAACAAAGTGTATTTACTTTAGGAAGTGTTTTTTTTGGAATCATCAATAAATTCCGAAGAGGCCTTGCTCTTGACAACAAACTTGTCTAGTGAAAAGCAACGCAGGATATGCTTATATTATCACTATTTTCTGTTACCAATTAGATAAGCCTGAGCCATGGGAGAAACCGTTGCCTATACATAAAGCAACAGTTCGCAGGACATGCAAGGAATACTCCTAAAACTTATCAACCTGAGGTGTTGGCGTTAATTCTTATGTACCTGTCTGTTATTGAACACATCTATGCTGCATCTTTTTCACAAAACGAGCTCTATCATAGTCAATAGTATTTCAAAAATTTTAATATTATACGTCGCATATTAATTATTAAATAATAAATTATATCATGCAAGTGTATATGAATTCATTATAATATTATTCTATAATTACAAATAACTAAAGTCAATCTTCACAATATTTTACTTTACAAAAATTCACCAAAAAAAAAAAGGTAGATCTAATATTACCTTCGGTATCATGTTATAAAAAATATACCCATTCCCACAAAGGTTTCTGTACTTTTCTTTTATTATCTGGTGCATCTCTTATACAACCTGGTATACTATTAAATATAATATATAAAAAGCTCTATTACTACTGTACTCTTGTCTTGAAGATACTCAAGGTATACATAACAGAAAGCAATAACACCGGAGTCTATCAGTCTTTAATAGTTCTTCCAGTTAGAAAGCATTAGAATCAGATCACACAATTTGAAGGAACTGTTTTTTAAACGGTAAACCAATTAAAATAAAATGCAAAAAAGTGTTCCAAAAACGGCGCCCTCGGAAAATAATGTCAACCGCAAAAAAGCCACAGACTGTCACAACATGAGGCCCAACAAATCGGAATAGTTAATGAAGTCGGGAGTCAAACCAATTTGTATCGACTACACACCCGCTCCATCATACGTTGTGATGTATTACGGACCGTATACATTGCAATCTGTCAGCCTGGTGTCCAATTAAAAGGCAACGTAAAACGCGCTAAATTGTCGGACATTATTAAAATTCTCCGGTGTCAGTTACTGAACGCCAGTAGCGCTATAAGGAAATTCGTGCAATATTACCTACAGCGGTCCGGCCATTACAAACTGGCAAGTTCAAGAGACGATCAAATTAAATTTATTTTAAAGAGAATTCAGTTGAAGATTTTATGATGCCCTACCAATATTATAGATGCAAATAATTTTCCCTCTGCTACTTCTTTATATTTCAGTGACTGTTAATATTCTCGTCATTTATATAGTTAAGTAGTATAGTTACAAATAATACGTTTAGCATTTTTTTAAATAAGATATTATTTGTTTTATATTGGATAGAAGCAGGCGTTACTTTACGGATCTCCATGATATATTACGAAAATTATGCTTAATTTGCTAAACTACGACGCGACAAGCAGAAGAAGCTGCATGGTGTAATTTATAATTACTTCAATCTTTATAGTCCACTCCGTATCCACACGTGTTTGGAAGCCTCAAAGGCTTCCAAGAAACAATTAAAATTATATTGGATTAACAAGCAATGTCCACGACATTGAGTTTGTGGTTATCTCTATCCCTACTAATATTATAAATGTCAATGTAAGTTTGTTTGTTGCGCTTTCATGCAAAAACTACTTAACCGATCCTCATAAAACTTTTCATATTTTTGGAAGTGTTAGAAGAAATAAAGGATACTTTTTATACAACATTAAGCTCGGTTCCTTTGGGAGAGGGGATGAAAGTGTTTGCCGATTTTGCACCATAACCCCGACAAATTATAACCGATTTAAATAATTATTTTTGTACTATAGAGGTTATAACATATGTAATTATGCCCAAACTGTGGTTGGAGATAGAGGACAGAACTCCTCAGCGGACAGCAGCAAACCCCTCATTTAACTAAGCGATACTGAATTCTTGAATTTTTTTTAGAACTACAACTAAATTTAATGCCATATCAAAAAACAAAATCAAACGCAGACGAAGTCGCGAACAACAGCTAGTTTTGGTTAAATACGACCGGCTGATTGGCGCAGTTTGCAGCGACCCTGTTTTCTGAGCCCAAGGCCGTGGGTTCGATTCCCACTACTGGAAAATGTTTGTGTGATGAGCATGAATTTTTTTCAGTGTCTGGGTGTTTATATGTATATTCTAAGTATTTATGTATATTATTCATAAAAAATTATACATCAGTCATCTTAGTACCCATAACACAAGCTACGCTTACTTTGGGGCTAGATGGCGGTGTGTGTATTGTTGTAGTATATTTAAAAAAAAAAATTTAAATACGGGTGCATTTTCGATACACTGCAGTCCTACATGGACTCGTACGATGCAAAGATACCTCCCGGTGTCTTAGTCGGTGTCACTTGCGGTGTTGCTCCAATAATACTTCATGGTGTTTTAGTCAGTTTATTATAAATAAGCGGTGATAGCCCAGTTGGTAGAACTTCGACTTCAATTTCGGGGGGCCGAATACGAATCTAACTTTTCTGAGTTATGCAAAAAACATCACTTGCTGCAATTGTGAAAACATTACAAACACCTATGATGTTCTCAAAGGTGTTTGAAATCCACCAATCCGCACTGGGCCGGCGTGGTGGACTACGGCCTTAACCCTTTCTCATGGTAAGAGACCCGTGCCCTGCAGTGGGCCAGTGGTGGGTTAATTTGATGATGATGATGAATTATAATTACTAAATATGAATGGAGCATATAGAGAGAGTTTACTCTTTTGAAGTCGTAATATGTTAGCATATACATTTACGGACATACTTAGCAATTTTTTATAAGGTTTCAATAGGGTTTTAATCTTTTTTTAGCTAGTGGGGTAGTTAAGTTATCGGGTTTCATTAAAATATTAAGGGTGCAAAAATATCGTTTTACACAAGTTTACGTGACTTTGTTCTCACATGGTCTGGTGGTCATACCGCCAGGGGTTTAAGCGTACTGGTACGATGCCACGAGAAAACGATGAATGGTATATCTATTCTAATATAAATGCTGAAGAATACTTTTTTGTTTGTGAAACAAAACGCACTAAACCTTAAACCTACGGATATGTAAAATCTTTTCTGTATTTGTTAGACTTACAGACAGACATAGAATATACCCTGATATATTCAAATTCTGCAACGACTCTTATGATACGCGAAAGTAAAGAAATAGCGCGGTAGGGTAATGTGACTCAGTGGGTCGGTTTATATTGTGTACAATATCCACATTTATCCGATATAAACATTTATTGTATGGGACAAAACACTTACCAAAGGTTGACGTTTAGCTACCTATAGTCTATACTAATTTGATGAAGAATAAAGATTAGTTTGTTTGTATGTATGTAATTAATTAAATCTGAAACTACTGAACCGATTTTAATATGATTTAAGACTTAACGTCAACTAACTTAATGGAACGTCAAAGCTAAATACTATGCATTAAATAACTGTCTTAAGAAGATCTAGAATAATCGACAGAACCATCTCTTTTAAATTATGAACGGTATATGCGCTTTGAATGTCGAAAGTATTTTATTAATAAGTAATATAATATAAGTGGTAATATTTTGACTTTTAAAAGTCGGCTAATACTATTCCAAAATTGAATAACGTTACGCCACTTAGGTAGTTTTTAATAAACAGTCACACCCTCGATATTTAGAACATTATAAACATAAAAAAACATTGAATATTTGAGCACTATCGTAAAGATTTTGACTTTTAAAAGTCGGCTAATACTATTTCAAAATTGAATAACGTTACGCCACTTAGGTAGTTTTTAATAAACAGTCACACCCGCGATATCTAGAACATTATAAACATAAAAAAACATTGAATATTTAAGCACTATCGTAAAGGTGTATAGCATCACGAGATGCATTAAACCGTCGCAAAGTCGCAGTCAAATTAATTGGTCTCTATATTAAAAAAAATAATCTAGGTCAGTCCAAGATGACTTTGGATTTGGATTTTTTGATTAAGCCTCCCAAACTCGATGACTCATCGGACCCTACTTTCTAGGAAGCAAACAAAATTAAAAGAAATATGATAATGGTTTCAGTACATGAGATTAATTGATTTTGTTCCCCGATAATACTTTCTCCACAGTCTGATGTTCGCGTCTTTACTTCACCCCAACAAGTGGTTAATATCCAGCTAGGAAATGACCTAATAAATACTTCCTATGGTAGAAATACACTATTCATTACTCATTCGTAGTTATAAGTGGCCAATATATTTTATAGCCTCCCATATTGATATTATAAATGTGAAAGTGTGATTATTTTGTTGTTTGTTTCCAATCCACGAACCTCACAGTGTGACTCCAGTCATAATTCCGAAATATCAATTAAATCATCAATTAAATTATTTCGTCTTAAACATGACTTTTGAAACTCTCCAACTGTAAAAAAACTATATTATTTGACGTTGATTGTAGATTAAAATTACGTTTTGCTCTATAGCACCTAAACGTGAGACAGTGAAGAATTCCGTTGACGGACTAGACATTTATTTTATGGGTAAATTGAATAATCAAATAAAAAGAATCCCCTTCCCGAATATAGTATCATGAAGAAACTACAGGAAAAATAATAAAAATTAAAAAAAAATCAAACTCAAAATTCATTTATTTCAAATAGGCCTACTTTATAAGTACTTTTGAAACGACAAGTATGTAATACCATCACTAAAGTACCTACACAGTTATTAAAAAAATCAGAAATGCATGATCTACAGACATAGTTTTTCGGGTCCGTGTTTAAAATTAGTCGGGCAATGTTATTATTCAAACTCGCACTAGTTATCAACGCAACTTTAAAAAACTTTAACCTGTCTGTACTTAAAAGGTTTTTATCGACACGGAGAAACATCAAGGAGATCGTAGTATAAGAAGAAAAAGACTACATCTTTCTCTAGAACAAAGAGTTCTAAATAGGATTCATGATAAAATGAGTTAATAATCTATTGAAAGTTTTATTTTATACTTTATGTATTTCTTAGTAAAAATGCGCCTGAGAAATTGTAAGGAAAAGGTATTTTTATATTTTCGTTCAGTTTATTTTATAGTGTTACCTTAGCTATTTTACACGAGATCGTTTGTGTTTTTCTTCTAATACTTCGAGAGCAGTTCGTCGGGCTAAAAAGCACCTATCCAATGTACGTTTCCAAATAACAAGGTATGAATATGTAAACTTTCGTCAAGATATATTGCTGAAACCGTTCATAAGTAGCAATCGTTGCGTTTAGTAAAAGTTATAATTTAGTTCCCGAATAAATAAAAAGTTTCTCTCAGGTCCGTATCTAGGATGCAAAATATGTCTATGCCAAAATTTATTAAGATCGGCGCAGCGTTCGAGCCGAGCATACGGTGAAAACATTCAAACGAAAGCACATACTCTCACATAAATAATAAATGAATGAATACACTTTTATTGTACACCACATAAACATATAGAAGAATTGTAAATAAAAATTTAACGAAAAGTATACAATTTGGCGGCCTTATCGCACATAATATACATAGCGATCATATTCAGGCAACCAAAGGCGTTAAACACAGCTCAAGAAGAGAGGCAGATGGTGCATATAAAAAATATATATAATATATAATAAACTTACAATAATATTATGGTCTATAAATCAATGTATTTGATTTTTCTTGAGCTAGTAGCACTGACGCACTGACTAACATGATGAGAAGTTACATTACCAACATTGCATTTCGTAATTCAATTTTGTAATTTACTTTTCGTCTAGTTTTATTGCTGAAGCTGTGCATGGTAGCATTTATGTTTCAAAGTACTTATTCGGAATAAGTAGGTACTCCTATGTCCGTATCTAGGATGCGTAATATCTCTATGCCAAAATGTATTAAAATGGATACTTAAATTTTCATTTTCTTATTTATGTGATTTGACAGGACTTATTAAAGTTAGATCACAATTCTAGATTCACGTGAATCTGCAGTGGTTTAGAATGTTGCACCTATGCCTTGTGTTCAAATGTGCGGTGCCAGTAATTATAAATAATAATAAAAAATAAATATACTACGACAATACACACATCGCCATATAGCCCCAAAGTAAGCGTAGCTTGTGTTATAGGTACATCTGAATATAATACTTATAATATACTGATAAACACCCAGACACTGAAAAACATGTATGTTCATCACACAAACCTTTTCTAGTTCTGGGAATCGAACCCACGGCCTTGGACGCAGAAAGCAGGGTCGCTGCCCATTGCGCCAACCGTCTGTCTAAAACCCAGTTGAATAAAGGTTTGCGGTATTTCATGTCCTGTTGTCGATTTAAACCAAAGTTAACTTTTTAAAATAAGATTCTTATTTAATCAACTTAATAAACTCAACTAGACTAAAAAAATAACAGATGCATAAGACGGTAAAACTTTTAAAAAGTTGTCAAAGTTTAACGTTATATACAATGGTAGATATCCAGTAACTTACTCGTAGATATGGCGTTAGTTTACCTGAAAACTAACACTAATACTACAGATCGGATGATACATATATAGTAATGTTTGTTAAGAGTAAGAGAGGAGTAAGACAATAAAGTCGAGATTTCAACAGTTTCCCAACACCCGATATCTTATTTAGCGGGAATTAGATGCAGCAAACAAATCCCATGTGCAAGTGGGTATGTCTCACCCCCACGCTGGCGGGCCGCGATAAGACTGCTCCCGAATTGATGTTTGAACTGCCATTAATTCCCCCAACTCCGACAGATGTCGCGTTAGTCTATTATTTTTGTCACATACCAATTTTCTATTTTGTTTTGCGAGTGATTTATAATTTTGGCATCTTATCAGATGATTGGTAACTTTTAATTTATCCGTCTAGGCTAAATTTAAAGTTTGTTAGAGTGTAGGCAATACTACACTCTAACATACTTTTTAAAACGTACACTATCCTCATCCGTCTATATCGTCGTTAGGCTGTACCTATTATTCCCGTTGGAATAAAAAATCTTTTCTTGGAATCCTTTTGAAATGGTATACTAAATAGTAACTAGAAGTAACTAAACAGCTTGCTTTTCTTAATAATTTTAACGCCACTGCTAGTACGATCTAGTGTGCTGCACGTAGTCTATACCTTTTTTTCCACACAACGGAGGAGGTAGCAATAAAGCTTTTCCACCACACCTAGTCTATCCTAACGATAGAAGTTCAATCTGAGAAATGCCATAAAAGTATCAGAGATGACTCATGCTTCTTGTCTTTTGATTTAATGTAGGTTTACTCGTATTTGGCAGATGTCCGATTTTATTCGTTTCCGAGTCGATTTCAATTTACCAGGAGTCCATATTTTGGCAAAGTTGAATGAATAAATGTTTCCCCTCTTATTATAAGAAGCACCTACTCATCGCCCTGTTACATTATGAGTATGGAACATATTTTCAGAATAACTTAAGCCACGAGAGTGTTCCGAAGAGTTGTTTGCTTTGATACCTCCTTCCCTGTTCTCTGACCGCACCTCACGCCGTAGAAATAAATTCCACCCTCATCATCTGGATACCTACTGTTCGAAATACCACATCATTTCTACCGCGCACTTGCAATTTATGGAACAATCTCCCATCTGATGTGTTTCCTCAAAAATACAATCTAGGGTTATTCAAGGGGCGGATAAACAAATTCCTTTAAAGCCGGCAACGCATCGGTGGCTCCTCTGGTGCTGCAGATGTTTAAGGGCGGCGAATCACTTATCATAAGGTGACCCACTTGCTCGTTTGTCCGCTATTAATATAAAAAAAGCCCTCCTCTTCCTCGACTAAGACGGCCAGTAGCGTCCTCTTTGTTACTACTACCATTTAATGCTATTACCAACCAGTTGTGTACGTATGAGGAACCCCTCCTGTTGGGAGAGGCCGCATTTATAATATTAGTGAGTATTTTTGTCTCGCCCGTCATATTATTACATCTCATTGAACTCGACGGCGTGAGGTTGCGTATGCATTGCAGTTCCAAACGGTTCCTTTAACTCTAATAAGATCCCGATTCAACGTCGCGGACTCCCTAAAGTAATAAACCACTGGTACTGTGTGGCTACGTTTTCATTCCACGTAGCGACCCGAATAATTTATAAGAAGGACGGATACAAGTGGCTGTACAGAATACAGTCTCGTAATTTACTCCTATTTGTAAAGCAATCTTGTTTCCTTTTTAACTAGTTTGTATAAAAACCATTATCTATAAACCGTAGTTTTTTTAAAAACGTACACGTTTTATATACGTACACGTCCGTAAGCTAAGTATACAGGTTTATACTTAGCTTACGTACAGTTGATTTTTGTATATCCAAGTAAATGATAAGCATAATAATTTATACCTATTGTGCAGATGTAATGTAACTTGTACCTATTTTATTAATAAACTATAAGTACAGCGAAATAAACAACAATTTTATGCTGACTATATCAGCATAAAATTGTTGTTTATTTCGAGGAAAACTAGAATCTGATTGAAATAGAGTTATATTCCACACCTCAGGCTCTAAGATTACCTAGTTGTATCATGTATGCTAGGTGAAAGCGTACTTTAACTTTTCTTTTGTCATAGATAAAAAAAGCAAACTGTTAAGTAGATTAAATTTAATTACAATGCAAGGATATTTTCGCAATTCTATTGTGTTCAAGAAACTACTTACAAATGTAAAGATAGTTATATATGATAAACTAGTATTAAATAATCCAAAGCCGTGTCGTGCAACAGTGGAAATAATGTCAATTGCGTATAGGAAATACGTCGAATTTGTAGAACAAATATAAATGGTTGAGGGTAGATCGGGGGTAGATAATTACATTTTTTGATCTTCGGGGGATGACGTCACACGGAGTGTCAAGTCTTTGTGCTAGTGTTTTGATAGTGTCAAAGATAGTGGACGTGGGTAAACAATATATTGATATGTTGCGGAGAGTCTACGTTCAGAACTGTTTTGTTAAGTCGTCACAAAATAAGCTATTTTATTTATAGGTATGTTCATTATTACTCTATACCTACATGTTTTTTTGTCATTCTATGACTATAAAAGATTTTGTATAGACATATTGACGGACAACGGCTCAAACGGCTGGACATAAAAGTTTGAAATTTTAAGCTAAAATTATCTTAGCATCCTAGAGGTATACCAACAAAGAATTTTCTCTTAAGTTTACAGGAGATAAAAGTCTGACATTTTCAAATCATATCTTAAATTTAGTATTTCAGTCTAAAAAACTTTAGAAAAGTGTGTCAATTTAAATTTATGTGCGTAACTTTGCTATTTTGACTATTTTTTTCTCTACAAAAATTAAATAATAGTTTTAAGTTTAAGATGGCTACTGGATATCTTGTTGGAAAAGTTACATTGGCAGCTAGTTTTGCGAAACAATAGTTTCCGAATAGTTAGATAATAGAAAAATCCTACTGGTAGGCAATTTAGTTTTCTTTTACTAGAACAAAACCGGTTTTCTTTTCAGTTTCTTTAAATTCACAACCATGCTCCAGGGAGCATGCCGTTAGAAAATAACTCCCGAACTTGTGACGTTTATGCGATTTTTACCGTCGTACGTAGGAAAATTATATTCAAAAGCAATTGCCTTTACGACAACTCGCTTATATTCGTAGCTATGTACTTTTAGTATAAGAACGCTCCCCGTTATTATTCTATGATATTCCTAACCTGGTTGTTGTTGGACAAAATTTGGATATCTACAACCTTTGAATAAAAATCTTTATTGAGTATTGCTACAAAGCTTATTACTTAAAGTTTTTAAAATCTTGATTAACTCTTCTTGAGTTACTCCGAACTCAACTCAACTCGCGAATTACAGAACTATACTCGGATTATGTCTCTGCGTGTCTTTTCTAACTACGCGGGAGATATTAGAGTGCAAATGTGTGTGCACCAAAAAAGGTGTTCTCTCTAAGTCTCTATTCCCTTGCTCTTTTAGTCCGATGGGACGGAAGCTTAACGTACTCTTCAAAGCACGGGATCGCCTATGCAAATTTAATAACCGCCAATTTCAAAACTCCCCGTAGGTACGTAAGATTTATTTTGTATATTATTCATAAACATATTCGTCAGTCATCGTAGTACCCACATGCTACGCTTACTTTGGGGCTAGATGCGTGTAATGTGTTATTTATTCGTCGTATATAATTGTATATATGTTATTTATTCGTCGTATATAATTGTATATATGTTATAAATCAAACCCTGGACCTGGATTTGCAGTCAAACATGCTCACCAATAGACCGATGAGCCATACCTTACATCAAACACCGAGTATACACGATTTGAGAAGATAAATTGCAATATATTAACGAAATTCTGCTCGTAATGCAAAATATATGCAGAAATAGCTCGTAATCTTCGAGACAGACTAAGGATAACATAATTATTTTATCATCTTTTATCTCTCACGTTCACGATTCCCTTAGAATTAAAATAATGAAAAACGCGGATGAAATCGCGGATATCAGTTAGTTTGCTATAATTCACTAAAATCTCTGCTTGTTGGTCCGGGCTATTTTAAAACTGCTGAACCCATTTCGAAGGGGCTTCGTATGTATTAGTAAAATTCTTCGAATGTGTAAGTAAAAAAAATCACAAAGAGTAACATAAGCTACGTTTTGCTTTGGAAAAATACTAAAATCCCTAAGAGACTCTAATGGGTTTGGAAGGTTGTCCAAAAGAACCAAGTTTTTAAAAGTAGGGAAATTTCAATTTAGAAAATCAGTTCCTTTTATATTGTTGTTCTCCACTAAGAAATCGTTTTATGTGGAAATAGGGATACGAAGATCGTGTGAATGTCCTATGCTTTTGAAATTATTATATCATTAAAATCTGCTATTACAATTATTTAGATACGAATAGGTAGTAGCAGAAAATGTAGTAGAATAGGTATAAAATAACCACACACTTTTGTTTTTAAAACAACCTGTAGAGTTCAGAAGGAAATTTTTACGAGAAATTTTACGTATTAGAAAATCGGACGCGAAAGTAACTAAGTAGATCTTTATCAATAATGTGCTAGAGAAAAATAAACTTATAGCTTAAAGCGTCTAAAATCAAAACTATAGCGAAATATTGTAACGTCTACATTACATAACTAACTTTAGTTCGCGCGAATTCTTCCACGTATGGTATTGTTCTTTTTTTAAACTTATGAAAATAAATGCATTTAAATAAAGATAAAGAAATATATAGCTTGAGTTATTATTTATTGTGAACCTTAAAACACGAAAACCTGTCAATAATTTTTCTAAATTCTTCTAGCCATCAAGCCTTGACTGTAATCTCACCGGGTGGTAAGTAATGAGGCAATCTAATATGATATCGGACTAACCTAAGACATGACAGTTCTATTAACCCATACCTTATCGGGTTCTACACTACATCGCTAATTCGCTCTTTGCCGGTAGGGTGTGTATGTACATAGTACATTAGCCACGTTGGATGCCTCAAAGACTAGAAATAATTAATAAATTAAAAACGCCCAAATTATCGGCGACGAACCTCGAGACCGCCAAGTTATAAAACAACAGTGCTGATCGCTGAGCCATGCTGGTAATCCATTACTAAGTATTATTTTCTTGTTGTATATTGCTGACCTGTTTTTTTTAAACCGATTGACGTTTGTCTTTTTTTTTTTTACAAAAAAATAATTTCCGGACTAGTGGAAGGGAAAAAGAATACCTTAATAAGTAATAAAACTTACCCAATAATTTCATAACTTCTGCCTGGCTGATAAGCACGTTGAGATGGCCCGTTGCCAGGGGCAACGCGAGCCAGACCGCCCAAACGATAACGAGCCTTTTGGACGCCATTATACACTGTTCGATTATTTTAGTTTCACTTTCGAATACATTTTCACATCGTCCACTCGAAACTAACTATGTAGTCTCCATTTTTTTTATCAGTCCAAAGTCGATTTAATACCTGTGCAGCCTAAACAAAACTTATATTGAAATAAAATCTAATCTTATATAATGAAATAACAATTAAAAAGGAACAAAATACATGTCAATTTAAATTCAACATGTTTTATTCAGTTAAGTTAAAAAAAAACGAATATTAAATGGTTATTATCCAAATAATTTAATTAAAATATTTAAGACAAGTTTTATAAAACAATAAACAAGTTAAATTGTTTTTAAAAAGTAAACTAACTAAAACCTCGTCGGAACGCGTAATTCGAATTCGGAACCGTTCGAATTTCGAACGTGAAGCGCGCGCTTCGCGTCCGTTCGCGCCGCACTGCCGTCGCCGCCGTTTGGATACACTGAGCCAACAAGTTAGTTTCTGACATGCGCACTTAACCCCAGCCCTCTCGGATAAACTATGAATAATATGGGTATGAACTATGGCAAGCATGAAAATTTCATATTAAAGTTTCAATATCATTTTATTTCGTCAGTAATTTCTGATTAAAAAACGGTGAAAGACAAGAACAATTTAATATTTATGTTGTACCCACAGAGTATTATAAACTGTGTGACATAATTAACATCATCATAATCACTGAAATCACTTTTACATATTCGGTTTTAAATTAATTTTTCAGGTACAATAATTGGCCCAGATTACAACAAAAATAATTAGTAATATTTTTTATTTTACTTTTTCCCTTTAAAAAGCAAGTTTTAAACAAAAGTAAATAATTATAAAAAAAATTACCGCATCAGAAACTGTAACTTATTCATAATAAAAGTTCTGCAAACAATGTTACTTTTGTTTTATTAAGATCTAAAGCATGCTTGCTATATTTTCGCAGCACATGTCTGAAATAGTTTCAAAAAAAAGATCGTCGTCAGATCGTCTTGAAGAAATCTACCAGAGATTCCTTCAAAATTCTTGTCATAACTTCTTCACTCGATGGACGGCCCATTATTATAACAATGTCTGCAAGTAAACAGAATTATATCAATTTTATTTTTGTAACAAGTCAATCATTATCCTTATAACCAATTGCATGGTATCTATTGGTACCAAAAGACAGAAAGAGGTAGGAAAGTATCTTACCGGAAACAGACGATTGATTGATTTTCTCGAGTGATTCTTACCGTAGACAGACCGGCAGGTTGATTACGTATCTCGCAACAGGCTAGCGACAGGCATAAATCTTGCAATCACTGCTGTGAAACGTCACTTTTCCATAAAATAAATAAACAAAAGTGAGCCATAAATCAAAAGAAGAAGAAGAAGAAACAAAAGTGACGTTTGACAGTAGTGATTGTAATCACCCTGCGGAAGTATCAAAAAAGTAGAGACATATTTATATGTTAAAAAATTATATACCGATTAAGATATATATAGAAGAAAGATTATTGTTATGCTATTTGCTCTTTTGCAATAATAAGACATAATTAATAAAAATTCAATATCGTACATTTAAAACAAAAACGTGTACAATAAATTCGAAATTCAAAAATCTCGCAAGCACTGTAGCTCGAAACTCAGCGTCACAGCTTCATTATTCAATAGACGTTCCTTTTTTAAAACATAAAAAAATAAGCAAGCGAAAAGTTTGCGACGACACGACGTGCATACTCCACGCCCGCGTGAGTTTCTACAATTTTCCGTAAGAGCGCGCTTTCGAGCGTAGGTGCATCCGTAGCGAATATGGTAGCGAATACATAATGCGAAATATGCTAGTAATTATGTTTTTGAAACTTAAATTCAATATGAAATGCAAGTACGTTTGAAACGGCAAATAGAAATATCATGAATAAGACAGTATTTATACTCGAGTTGTTTTGTATGAGAAACGTTTTGAAAATGTTATATTCACGGTTTTATTTCGAGGACTTTATTTTTAATTGAAGAGAATTTAAAGCAGAGTTCTAATTAGAATAATTTTTTTCTCTTATAAATAATTTAAAGTAGTTAATTAGAGCCTGCTAATTCGCTTTGGAGCAACGACAGATTATAATTTTATAATATCCTCTGTTGTATGAAATAGAAGATATGTACACGCGCAGTTGTACATATCTTCTTTTTCATACGACAGAAGAAATCGAGTTGTATAAGTCTAGTTAGATTTATATAACTCGATTAGACTTAGATTATTATACATCAGTTGATGTATATATATAGTACAATATTATATTTACTAATGGTGTATTTTCTTTAACATAATTTTGTATATTTAAGTATATGTTAAGCTTGCACTTGACGCTACATAATATATCATGCACAGCGGAGAGCAATAAAAAAATGGGGAATAAGTTTGGGCGCGCTTGCCTATAAAATGTATATTTACTCGCCTTCTTCTGAAGTAGCAGGAAACGCAGATACCTGAAAAGCATTTCACACCTTAGCGGTTCCTAACAAATGTTTATCTATGCGTATTTTTTTTATAAGTCAAAATTTATTATTGTTCTACCTAGTTTCCATCCCTTATAACCTCTCCTCTGGCTAGGGCTACTCGTTTTCATAAATCAGTTTTAATTATAGCAAAGTAGAAACTCTGCGAATATATAAATAAACTAAGTACGAGTATATTAAAATAATTGGCAGAAGGAAAGTATAACGCAGTTTTATTCTTGTTTATGAAGCAGAGCTATCCATCATTGTCGTTGCTCTAGCTTAATTACTTATACATTCACCGCAAGCTGGAAGGTAATAGTTGGTAACTTGCTTTATTTGGAACTTAAAATGCACGTATTTATTTCTTCACAAACACGTATTTTCTTCGCTATACGATTTAAACTACCATCAATCCAAAGTTGTTTTTTTAAAAGTGTGTATATTTGCGACCACAGGACCGATCTCCGATGAAATTTGCAAAGATATAGTATCCTGACGCATATAAAAAATCTTCCCCATGAATAAAGCTATCCGGTCCAGCACAGACACGGGTGTCACATCATGAGAAGGCCAAGTGCTAGACTTTGCGCCTTTGGGAACATTATGGAGAACTCTCAGGCATGCAGGCTACACCATATTTTATTTCACCTTTAAGCAAGTGAATTATTATAATTGCTGTAGTCTGAAGAGGCCGAGTAAATACCACTAAGCTATCACGGATTTCTATGCATCTATTAGATTTTTTAATTTCATTAAAATCTACTTGTTTTTTTGACTTAACTGCTTATTTTCATTATCGATATTAAATAAATAAATAATTTGAATATAATTCATATATTTTTGCGTTCTGATTATAACTGTAATTTCTTTTTTAATGTTTTTATTTCATATGATATGATTGTGAGTTGCACGGATTAATGGTAAATTAGGTAATACACTGTTTCAATAAAAAAAGCACATCGTAACATCTGATTATCTACGTGTATTTATGCAAAAAATCTTATTATTATTATATACAATTATTCCGTCCATAACCCATTTTACCAAAGATTTCTGTAGAAAGTTGTGGATATACCCAGCTAACTAGTGAAAAACTAAACTTCCGTTTATTAAGCCAGTTCATTCGTCAGTGCCGAGGTTCTGCGATTACTTATACATTCAAAACAAGCGGTAAACGTTCTAGGATGTTGTATGATGCATGAGGTTAAAGGAGGAACCGTATTGTTTTCAATGTACGGAAGAAAATTCATGAATGAATTACTTATTGAATTCCATGACCCAGATTTTCAGCCCGCAGGACTACAATGCCTAGCACCGAATAGCCCAATTGATATAATGATTATGAAAAATTGTTGCCGATTCTCTCTTCATTCGATAGTCTTGCGGTACATGATATTACTTATATAAATGTGGTTTAAGAAGTTGGATAGAAGCAGGCGTTACTTTGCGGAATGTCAGTCTTAACAATTATTCATTGTAAAAACAACATCTCCTGAGGATGCTCCGGTTTCGGAGCGAAACGTGCGTAGAGGGTATATTACCGAAGATCTGTTTGGTGTGGAGTATAAGGATTGAAGAAATTATAAATTACACCACACAGATTCTCCTGCTTTTCGCGGAGTATAGCAAATTAAGCTTAATTTTGATAAAAAGTTTAAGAAGTTTATTTTCTCAAAAGAATTTACAATTTCACTCTATGTCTCAAACCCAATACCCAATATTTTTATGTAGGTAATATTAAAACTACAAACAACGGCATGTACAAAACAATCGGAAATTATATAAAAAAGAATATAATTTATAAATAATTCGTACTGTTATACATAGCCAGCACCGCACAGGACCTTTGTAATTGACATAACCAGAGGTTTTGTCAATCACAAAGGTTTAAAGTTTTTTTTTTTAAATAATGAAGTTTTGTTATATTTCTAATGTAGTTAGGTAATTGATTATACTTCGAAGCTTATGTTTTTCTTACCGTAATTTGTTCGTGGTTTGTTTAAGCAAATGTTATTAGCACTACGAAGTTGTAATCCGCGTTCCTTTTTAGTTTATTAAATAAATAGCGTAATATGATTTCTAAGGCAATTTAAGAACATACCGATGCTTAAAGCAGCTGGCAGCTTTCACCTCTTACAAGGTAGAAAAATTATGAAAAAAGGTTGGTTTATAATCGTTGCTCTTTCCCGACATCAATAGGTTGGAACGGTGCCGCCTTCTTTTATCATCATCATCATCAACATCATCATCATATCAACCCATTACCGAACCACTATAGGGCACAGGTCTCCTCCTACATTGAGAAGGGGGTAAGGCCGAACATTATGGAGAACTCTCATGCAGATTTCCTAATGCAGTTTTCCTTAACCGTTGAAGCATGTGATACTTTAATTGCTTACGCACACAACTTAAAAAAGTTAGAGGTGCCTGCTAGGATTCGAACTCGGCACCCCGAATGTGAAGATATAGTCCTAGCAGTGGGCTATCAACGCTTTAAAAAAAATAATATCTAAATTAGTAACTACAAAATGTGCCCATCAAATGACTATGATTTTAAATTTAAGTCAAAGGAAATGCTTGTCTTTTGTGTATTAAAATTACAGAATATAAAATAAGGGTTCAATCTATAATTCGATGGCATCTTTTCAAGTTTCCAAATTAATTTCACAACAACGAGCTACTGAATAAGCACGCTGCAAAATTACAATTATATAGGAAGAATCTTTATCTGGGCAGTGACGCGTAGTTCAGCTGCAGTGGTTCGTCGAATGTGGATCAGTCTTAAATACAAATAAAATACAATTTAAATCCGTAATGTTATTATTCAAAATTCGAAATGCGTTGTGACCCCCTTGAATTGTAGGAAAAGTGTGTTAAAAATTGAAAGGCTTTCCTCGATGGAGTCTAAAGGGAATTAATTGAGTTTGTCTCAAGGGAGCGGCTCTTCCGTTTTGCATTAGACCCATTCGCGCATCGCTAATAAAATTATCTCCTCTTTTATGTAACGGCAGAGCAAATATTATATTTAGATCCAGAGTTTGTGTTTTATGACATTTATATAGCGTATAGTAACGTGTGTGTAGTTTCCGTGTTGTGAATGCAGATGTCACCAACTAGCTAAGGGGATAAATCTAGCGGAGAATGGACCGAAGCGTCCTCTATGTTACTACCACCATATACTGCGATTACCAATCCGTCTGTCCAGCTTGGTGACAATGGGCAAATCTTGACGTTGGAGGAGGCCTTTAGTCCAGTTTTGGACTGGTATAGGCTATTGATGAATATAGCCTTATAGAACCTGAAAAAATGTTGATAGCCCAGTATTCAATGCCTGGCCTAATACTTTATACCTTTTTTTAATTAATGATAGGCCAGCGCTTGACGACAATCATGCCCGTTACAAAGCAATGATGAGGTCTAGGTTGGAACACGCTTGCCTAGAAAAAGTCTATTCAATCATGACTTGAACGTACTCAAATTATACGTGGCAGGAAATACAGTAGCCGGAAGGACGTTCCATGACTTGAGCTTTTTAAAGAAAGACAGCGGAAAAAACCTACATACCTGAGAGTTCTCCAGCACGGCTAGCATGGGCAGGAGACAATTATATCCCCGGGAAAAGGATGTAAATTTATCTTCTCATAAGTGGAAATAATATCCAAATAATATATGGGTAATAAATAGTAAAGGGGGGTAAATTTCTCCGATCCTTGTTCCAGTGACTTAGCAGGTGGGCAGGTTAATTATATCCCTTGTCAGGACATATAATCGGGGGGGATATAATTTTTATCTCCCGCCCGTGCTAGCCCTGCATGATGTGTTAAGTCCTACTAATACGCACTGGGCCAATAAAGCCCTGATATATCCTACTCTCTAATGACTGAGGAGTAGGATATTTCTGGGATTTAATGGGCTTTATAGTAGTGACTATAGATACTCTGCATCTGTCAACAATTTAGTATATTTTCCATATAGACTTAATAGCCTTTACCTTAAACAATGGCTATGATTTTTTCATTCAAAACTCAGGATTTTACAATTTAAAAGAGAGTATAGAGACCCTTACCGCTATCCAACTCAACTAATATTGCAAACCAAATACATTATCTCATATTTCGCCAGGCCTGTGTAAATATTGGCGGTTCGAGCCGTAAATCTCCTGTTACCAGAGGTACTTCGGCCCGGATGGCATTACTTGGCCAAATAAACGGATATTCGTAAAATGTTATGGAGATTTTGATATGCCTAGTAGAAGTATTATTAATTATTTTCATTGGAGGAAAAGATTTTGAGCTTTGTCCTTCAACGCTGCTCGAGCCCATTTTGAAAAAATAAATTTACACTTTGAAAAGCAATGATATCATCTTACCCACAGGACATCTATTGCATGACATACTTTGTCGAACAGTGGACGTCCTTTTATCCCGCAACGCAAAAACTACGGGGTGTTATAAGTTTGACGTGCAGTGGCGTGCATAGAGGGTATGTACAGGGCACGCAGATGATATAAAATGAAGATAATCTCCAGTACGAGTTTAAAAAAAAACTTTATTATAGGCATTGTAAGAGTTATAAAAAGCCTACCCTTAAGTATTTATAACTCGTACTGGAGATTTTCTTCATTTTATATCATCTGCATATCCTGTGCATACCCTCTATGCACGCCACTGTTGACGTGCCTGTCTGTGTGTGTATGTGTCTGTGGCATCGTTACTTCAAAACGGATGAATCGATTTTGATTTAATTTATTTTGTTTGAAAGGTAAATTTATCGGGAGTGTTCTTAGCTATATTTGATTAAAATTCGGTCCAAGATGGCTGCTGCCACAAAATGGCGGATTGCATATTTTTTAACAAACAATGTGTTATCAACTGAAGGGGGTAGATTAGTAAAATATATACATTGTGCCAAATTTCAAATACAAGATGGCGATCACCACAAAAAAGCGGAAAACATTTTTTTTACGACAGACGAGTGCTGTGGCAGTTGGCGTTAGAAGTTTAAACTGATAGACAGTGTCGAACCGTAACCGTAAACGAAACAGTATGTATGTCAGATAGAAGCCAAGCTTGGTTAAGATCGTTTGTTAGAGGCAGTTATTTCGAAATAACAGACAAGCACTTTAATTTTATACAATTGTAGGTATTGATATGAAACAATTGCTTATGCACATGCGAGGAAATACATATGCATAAGTATTTAAGCCTGACCATAAATAAGCGTTTATTAAAAACGCACACGGGCTGCAAAATATGAAAGAGTTCGAATATTGTTCCAATAAAGTAGACAAAGCAAATTGCTCGGTGCGGTTCCGTTTATTTCACTCGACAATACGAGCTAAATAGTGTGGCTGCTATCCTAGTAACTACCCTTAGCGTGAGACCGTAAACCGTAATACGTAAAAAACTGTTTTTGGGCATCGAAACATTTTAACGTTTTGACTAATTTGGAACATAATACATTCGGCTCTAATGATATTTATTTAACTCACGTTCACGGTTCGGCTACGAACTCTGGACAAATGCACTTAAATTTTTTAAGCATCATTCACCAGTATAATTTTCCTTACACTTCATAAAATCGAATGGTTTATAAATGAAATTATTTTAAACTTTGTAGTTTTTCGTTACGCAAAAATGATTTAACGTAATATAAACATGGCCATCCTAATCTGTTTCTAAATGCAGGTTGTCAAAAAGTATTCTAAGTTTCTTGGGAACTATTTGTTTTCTTTGCATAAAAAGAAGCGTATGTTATTCTCGGTCTTTTCAAGTAACTCAAGCTAATTGGTTGCTTAGTTAAATTTGGCATAAAGTTGCAAGCTGGCATAAAGAAATGACATACAAATCTAGTGCATTTATAATATTAGTAATATTAATATTTTTAATATTTTTTGTTTATTGTTCAATAAAACATAGGTAAAATTTACATTACATCTGAACAATAGGTATAACTTCTTCTTCTTCTTCTGGGCAGTTTCCGCACGTAAGCGCTTCGCTTGTTGTACGTGAAATTTCCCAATGTTGCTCGCTACTCCAGCCATCCAAGCTCGTTCCAGAATTCTGTCCTCTGTCTCGCCCAGGTTGCTGAGGATTTCTGGGATAGTGGCTGGTGATCCCAGGTAGATCTCGCGTTGCTCTGTCACGCCCGTGCACTCCAGCATCACGTGCGTAGGTGTTTCATTCTTCTCCATGCATGCTCTGCAAAGAGGACTGTCGGTGACACCTATAATGGAAAGATGTCTGTTTAAGGAGCTATGTCCTGTTATGAGTCCCACCACCTTCCTAAGTTTGCTTCTATCCAGGCGGAGTAGTTTGTTAGTTAGGTGTTGGTTTAGGTTAGGGAAAGCTATTTTGGTTTGTTTACAATCTTTTGCATTGGCCCAAAGTAGGGAATGCTCCCTATGTGTTTGTTCATGTAGCCATGTTTTGTACTCACTGAACGGAATCGGTACGATCGGTTCTGGTCCTACTACCTTCAGTGTTTTGGCTTGGCGAGCTAGTGAGTCCGCCGCTTCGTTGCCTGGGTTCCCGTCATGCCCTTTGACCCACCTTAGGGTGATGTCATTAGAGGCAGCGAGTGTTTCCAGGGCGTTGTGGCAGTCGTATATGAGATTAGAGGTTGTGCTGCTGCTGGCCAGGGAACGGAGAACCGTTTGGCTGTCAGAGTTTATGATTATTTTATTGTTCATTACCTTTCTGTTTGTCATCGCTATGGCTGCAGTGGTGATGCCGACGCACTCTGCTTGGAAGACAGAATTGTTCTTACCAAGTGGGTAGCTGATCCTCATGTTTAGCTCCGGGCATACTATACCGGATCCTGTGCCTGTTTTGCTTTTGGAACCGTCCGTGTATACTTCGATGGTGTTTTGTTCTGTTTTACTACTTTGTTCTTTTCCTATGTTTATTTTGTATTGCATGTCTAATATGTAGCGTTTGCTAATTTTGTCGCATTTCCACTCTAGTTGTGGTTGTCTTTTGTACGCCTCTTCCAGGATTTTGGTGTGTGCTGTGCTGGTGTTCTTCCAGAGTCCTGAGGCTTTGAGTCTCAGGGCTGCAAGTGTAGCCTCCTTTTTGATATATAAGTGGAGCGGCGGGATGTCCAGTATGGTTTCAAGCGCCGTTGTTGGTGTCGTGCTCATGCCGCCAGTGATGGCTAGGCACGCTTGTCGTTGAAGTTTTTGTAGTTCTAGCTGGGTGGTTATGAGTTCTGTTCTTGGCCACCATATGAGTGCAGCATATGCCAGAGTATTCCTTACTACTGCTAGGTAAAGCCAGTTCATTATTTTAGGTTTTAGTCCCCAAGTTTTACCTAGCATGCGTTTACATTGGTGTAGTATAATAGTTGCTTTGTTTGTTTTGTCTTCTATGTGTCTTTTTCAGCTGAGCTTACTGTCCAAGGTGACTCCTAGGTATTTTACTTCATTAGACAGGGTGAGGCTCGTGTTGAACAGGGTGGGTAATTTTGGTATGTCCGGTTTCCTTTTGTTAGTGAAGAGAACCAGCTCTGTTTTCTTAGGGTTTACTGAAAGATCGTTTTCCTTACACCATCTTTCAATTAATCGCAGAGCTCTTTGCATGATTTCGCATAGCGTGCATTCTAGTTTACCGCTGATGAGAATAACAATATCATCTGCGTACCCTATAGTGTAAAATCCACTTGTGTTGAGCTTTGTTATAAGGTATAACTTATATTAATGTTATAATTTACACGGATATACAAAAGTAAGGATATGCATACAACCAAAAAAACATTTTCTCCATAAAAAAATTTGTTTTTCGTCTAAAAATAAGCTAAAATTTTAATAAATAAAAAAAGTGAACACGACTGAATCAGACAGAAAAAACGAAACAGGTTCCATATTGCTGCCGGAACGCGTGCAAAGCAAATTGCGCCGGCTTGCGGCTTTTCATACTGTATACTCATATTAAGAACAGTTGTTCGGGCGGACAATACGTACGCTAAAATTGAGTTGTGATTGAACTACATATGCACGCAGCCATAGGGATTTATGAAGTGGATTATTACCGTACTTCAATTAAAGGGTTGTTGGCTCATAAAAGCGACGGTCGTCCACATAGGTACCTTCGAAAGATTTTAATATAACCCCCTATAGCATATCTCAATTGGCTCCTTGCGATTCGTTTAATGTCACCTGTCCACCAGTGTGGGAGGCCTGCCAACGCTAACTAACGGAATCAAGGTCGCCACACCAGCAACTTGTGCTTTAATCATACTCGTTAATTCTTATGTAAGTACTGGTTAAATCGCGTATTGCAGCTTTTTGGTTTCGTAGTCTAGATTCGACGACATACTCAATGCTTCAAGTGGCCGTAGAATCGCACTATATAGGACTGCATCGAGTGATCGCTGCTGCGTCGAATCTGTGCATCGCTTTAATAGTGAGTATATTTTCCCCGTTTTGTATTTTAATTTTATGATGTTTTTAACGACCTCCAAAAACGTTGTATAAGTTTGGCGTGTCTGTGTGTGTTTTTATTTGTTAGAAAGGTGAATTAATCGGGAGTGTTCTTAGCTCTGTTTAATGAAGATAGGTCCAAGATGGCCGCCACCAGAAAAATGGTGAATTACATTTATTTATTTTGTCGGGGGTCATTAAATTTTTACTTTTTATTTATATTAATTATCACATGATTGGATTGAATATAATACATTCTGAATAAAGACATAATATTGTTACTATATTTATCGACGTAGAGCTTTTTTTTTCGGTGGACTAACCTGTTGGGTATTATGGTAGTATTACCCCTAATTGGTTTCTTCGCGACATCGCACCGGAACACTAAATCGCTTAGCGGCACGTCTTTGACGGCATGGTGGTAACTAACCACGGCCAAATCCTCCCACCAGACCAGACCAGAGAAAAATCAGAAATTATAAGTTCCCAAATTACCCCCTGCCGGGAATTGAACCCGGGACCTTCTGGTTCTTCTTCTTCTTCTTCTTCTCTCTGGGCAGTTTCCGCACGTAAGCGCTTCGCTTGTTGTACGTGAAATTTCCCATTGTTGTTCGCTACTCCAGCCATCCAAGCTCGTTCCAGAATCCCAGCATGCCGCCCAGGTTGCTGAGGACTTCTGGGATAGTGGCTGGTGATCCCAGGTAGATCTCGCGTTGCTCTGTCACGCCGGTGCACTCCAGCATCACGTGCGTAGGTGTTTCATTCGCCTCCATGCATGCAAGCGCTCACCGTTGTGCCTGGGACGTTGTCGATGATAGCTGATAATAGCATTAATTTTGAAATATCAACAGTGAGCTTCAAATATCTACTAAAACTCCCTACGTTATAGTTTTATTTATATTATAAACAAAAATGTAACTTTATGTATTTTCAGTTCATAGTCAACGTGAAATAGCACTTAAGAGCGTGATTATTAATAGGCACGGCTTTACATAATTCCCGAATATTTATTACATTACCTAATTAGCTATTCTTGCGCGTAGGATCGTTTATTACGCATTACGTTTGATAGATAGTCTATTGTTATAGCCTTTAACGTTAAAAGCGTTATTTTTAGCTACCTCAGTGGTCGATGGCAGTCGAAGATGATAGGGAGCTTACCTGTTGCGACAGTTAACATTAATCCGAACGCTTAGTCGCTTGTCATAACCTCTGTGCCGTTCAGTATAACGGCCAAAGCTGTCGAATAAACCAGACCAGAGAAAACTAGAAAATATAATTTTTCGAAATTGAACCGGTCGGGGAGCTGTAACCTCAACTTAAGGCCACAGTGATCATCACGGCGCAAAGGTAATCGAAACTGTCATCAATAAATAAATAATAGATAAATAAATATGCAACGACAATACACACATCGCCATCTAGCCCCAAATTAAGCGTAGCTTGTGTTATGGTTACTAAGTTGACTGATAAATATTTTTATAAATACAATTCATAAATAAATAGCAATATACATATAAACACCCAGACACTTAAAAACATTCATGCTCATCACACAAACATTTTCCAGCCGTGGGAATCGAACCCGCGGCCTTGGACTCAGAAAGCAGGGTCGCCCTGCGCCAATCGGCCGTCAAAGATTGTCCTTATGCGAGCTCATACTACACATCCGTTCCGTATAAATCGCTCCATCACAGATTATCATAAAGATGTCCACTCGATATTCTGAGAATGTTTGTTATGTGTAAGCAAAGAGGTCCTAAGCAAACCAGACACAATCCCACTGAAGATAGTGCCCGGAATAGCAATAGTGATTGCTTGTAAATACGAAGCAAGTATTTTTATTCCTGTAATGCTCCCAAGCTAGGTTAAAACGAAATTGTATTGTAAACTTTATAGACACTATTTTTTATTTCATTCTTTGTTACTATGTTTGTAATATTATTTGCATGGAATAAAACTCTAAGAAAGATTATATTTGTTGCCCGCGACTTCGTCTGCGTTTGATTTTGTTTTTAAAGTATTCAGTATCGCTAAGCCTTAAATAAGGGGTCTGCTGCTGTCCGCTGATGAGTTCTGTCCTCTATCTCCAATCACATTTATCAGATCTACACAAAGTTTGGGCAAAATTAAACGCATATTTTAACCTCTATAGTACAATAATAATTATTTGAATCGGTTATAATTTGTCGAAATTATGGTGTTAAATCGTCAAACACTTTCATCCCCTCTCCCAAGAGAACCGAGATTAATGTCGGGATAAAAAGTATTCTATATTACTTGTAACACTTCCAAGAATATGTGTACATAGTTTCATGAGGATCGGTTAAGTAGTTTTTGCGTGAAAGCGTAACAAACAAAATTACATTGGCATTTATAATATTAGTAGGGATAGGGATAAGTATAATAAGTAGAGCTTTTTTTGATAGGGCTCGTCCGGGAATGTATCTACTATCGCAAAGCTTATTTTGTACGACTTGTTACTTGCATGCCCTGCGAAGAACAACAGAGCAACTGTTTATCGGTGAGGATTTTCTACCTTTTATTTCTTTGTTTGAATACTTCATTGCATACACACATTTTAAACAAAGTTAACATATATTATACAGAAGATCATCTTTGTATCATCAGGAGGGTCAACAATTGTTTATGAAAAAAAAGGTTTTGTTGTGTTATTTATAAAGAAAATATAAAAAAATCTAATCTTTCAAAGATTTATTAAACGAACTAAACTAAACCTCAAGTGCCTTTAACTACACCGGCTATCACGCCTATTAGAGCGGAACACAGCATTGCAAAAATGCTGCATAGCGGCATTATATATAATCTATAAATAATCATAATCATGGCAATAGTAAGTCCCCGGAGGAGCTCTGTAAAGCTCTACTGGTACTAAAATCTTCTTAAATTCAAATTCAAATTAATTTATTTCAAGTAGGTTTACTTTAAAAGCACTTTTGAAATGTCAAGTATGTATTTCACCACTAGTATCCAGAGTGCGGCTTGGGATTCAACTCCAATAGTCCAACAACATAGACCAACTGGGCAATGTATACCTCCGAGTATCTTGAATGAGATTGGAGCAAAAAGAGATCTTCGCAAACTGTGGCAGCAAAACAGGTGCCCTGATACAAAAAAATTATTTAACCATAAAATAAAAAAACTTAAACAAATCCTTGATCAAGATCGAAACGCTACTTTTCAGGTATATCTCAAGGATCTTGATGCCACCTCAGCTACTGACTACTCCTTGTGGAAAGCAACAAGAAACATCAAACGACCTACAACAATTTCCCCGCCATTGAGAAAAGCGGACGATTGCTGGGCACGTAGTGACCAAGAGAAAGCTTACACGTTTGCTGAGCATCTATCAAATGTTTTCGAACCTCATCCCTATGAGGGCCCAGCAGAACACGAGAAGAAAGTAACCGAATATCTGAAAGAAATAGAAACAGAAGACACTACGTCAATGAAATTTACAACGAAAGAGGTCAGAAGAGTAATACAAAAGGCAAAATCAAAGAAATCCCCAGGATATGACCTCATTACAAATAAAACTCTGCAAGAGCTACCTGACTCTGGAATAACAATGATTACAGCAATTTATAACGCCATAGTTAGACTCCAATTTATTCCACCGCAATGGAAAACTGCACAAATAATTATGTTAATAAAACCAGATAAAAAGCCTGAAGACCCAAAATCATATCGACCAATAAGCCTGATACCTATACCATCAAAGATACTCGAAACATTAATACTACAACGTATTATGCCATTAGTGGAACAGCATGGACTGATACCCGACCACCAATTTGGATTTCGTCAAAGACACGCGACTGTAGACCAAGTGCACAGGTTAATAGGCGAAATAGACAAGTCTTTTGAATCTAAAAGGTATTGCGCGAGTGTCTTTCTTGATATATCGCAGGCCTTCGACAGAGTATGGCATGAAGGATTATTATTTAAAATAAAATCGTTTTTTCCCTACAACATTTATAAGATCCTCAAATCCTTCTTAGAGAATAAATATTTCTTGGTAAATCACGGAGAGGCTTTCTCGGGTCTTTGCAATATTAATGCGGGAGTTCCCCAGGGTAGCGTCCTGGGTCCGCTACTCTATCTGATTTACACGTCTGACCTACCAACATCAGACTGTGTAACAACTGGAACCTTTGCCGACGACACCGCAATTTTGTCCTCTCACGAGGATCCAACAGAGGCGTCAAAAATCCTACAAGAAGGAATAAACGATATCTCAACATGGCTTAAGAAATGGCGAATCAAGGCTAATGAAACGAAGTCAATAAATGTCAACTTCACCTTAAAAAAGGGTATATGCCCACCAGTAAAGCTATAACGTCGAA
The DNA here is from genome assembly GCF_905163445.1 of Pararge aegeria. Lineage (NCBI taxonomy): Eukaryota > Metazoa > Arthropoda > Insecta > Lepidoptera > Nymphalidae > Pararge > Pararge aegeria. The sequence continues at coordinate 4,953,392 of NC_053181.1, forward strand.
ATTCCACGAGCAGATCATGTTAGATACTTGGGTTTACACCTTGACAAGCGACTTACATGGCAAAAGCACATCTTTACCAAACGCAAACAGCTGGGACTGCAAATACGGAAGTACTATTGGTTAATTGGTCGCCGTTCGCAACTATCAGTGAACAACAAACTTCTTTTGTACAATGTTATGCTTAAACCAATCTGGACTTATGGTATCCAATTGTGGGGGACCGCCTCTCAATCCAACATTGAAATCGTGCAGAGATTCCAGAATAAAATGCTACGAATGGTAACCGACGCTCCATGGTACGTGACAAACGAACAGCTGCATCACGACCTTCAAGTATATACTGTCAAACAAGAAATTCTGCGTCATACGAAAACCTACAAAGAAAGAATCATAAACCACCCAAATCGCTTAGCGAAAGTCTTGATGGATGAAACTCGCGCATCTCGTCGACTTAAACGGAAAATGCCCCAAGACATACTTAAACAATAAAGTAAAGTAGGATGTGACCCTAGTCGCATTCCGAGCATGTCATGACAAGTCCCGACCTACCAACTACTTAATGTCCCCCAGTATGTGACAGATCGTAGTGAATAAAAAGACAAAAAAAAAAAAAAAAAAAAAAGTATGTATGTTTGTAGTGACTCTACCACCGGTTCGGAAAGCAGATTCTACCGAGAGGAGCTGGCAGGAAACTCAGTAGTTCCGTAGCTCCTTTCCAACATCAACATTTACAGTCATTTTTCTATATTGCGGGAGATGAGAGCGAAGCTGGCAGCTTCAATCAAATGTATAGTAACCTCGCTGTTTTAGATGTGTTTTTACTAAATGTATGTATTGGTAGGTCAAAAATTACCTTAGGGATCATGTTGTAAAAGCGTATACTCAACCCCACAAAGGAGTTCTGCACCTTTCGCAGATGATATGCAGATATAACTAATTTATGTCCATTACTGGTAAGTCGATTGTTAATATCAGCATTTTGTCTATAAAGAGTAATATTTTTTACAAACATCACTGCGTCTCGGGGGTTGTTTAAGTAATCTCCGTCCATTACTCCTAACGTCGCCCTAGTGCGCTATTTCAACCAAGTCAATTATTGTGGCAATCCATTATGAATTTGAAACAATTCTAATTGAAGTAGCTTGACCCAATGGAAAGGCAAAGCCATTGATCGCCATTGTAAATGTTGACTGTATAGTATAATGGCTTCAGTCTTAATGTATGGTCTAAATAATCAGTCACGTGTTAATCTTATATATATATATATTTCTTGTGTGCGTGTGTATGTCACTGAACTCCTCCTAGACGGCTGGACCGATTTGAATGTTTTTTTTTGTATACGTTTGAGTGGCACCCTGGATGGTTTAGATTTACAAATAGCCCGACAGATGGCGCTGGATCCGCTAGTGTATGTTATAAGTATTTATGTTTAGATTTTAGAGGAACGTGCAGTGTCCAAATAAACTCATGTGAGTTTCAGGATGCAAAAAATACAAATTTTAGTAGTTTCTGTAATAAATAAATTAGAAAAAAAAAATGTATATTATTCATACATTATCCTGTCGGTTCCGAAATTTTTCATATGCATTTTAAATTTATAAAATTGTTCACTCAGTTAGTTAGTTATCTTAGTACACATAAAACAAGCTACGCTTTCTTTGGGACTAGATGTGTGTATTGTCATAATATATTTAAAAAAAAAGAAAAATGGTTCTGCCAAATAAATTGGGGCACTGCTAAATAATAGCTCTACACAATCCTATAAAAATGGCAACTACCGACTGCTTATTTTGAGGACGACAATAGTCAAGGCAAATAGTCAAATATTTCTTTATTCAAATAGGCACATAGATGGCACTTTTCACGCGTTGATTATATACAAAATGTGGACATAGCAGTGTGTAGTGATGGCGATAACTACATTCGTAAACTTTAAACTAAAGCTACGAGGGTTCCAAACGCGCCCTGGTCTAAGAAGAAGCCCACAAAAAACTAAGCCGAGTGTTCATTTTGTTATCACTATCTCACATTTTCATTACAAAATATTTATATAGCAACCTGGTTAGAGCAATTTTTGTTGAACTCTCTGAACAGCGAGACACCGTGAGCGGTGGCATCCTTATGTGGTTGATATTCCATCAACACGCACGAAACGTTTTTTATCCACGTTTCTGATACGTGCCGCTAAGATGTGGAACGACCTCCCGGCAACTGTGTTTCCTGCCACGTATAATTTGAGTACCTTCAAGGCTAGAGTGAATAGACTTTTTCTAGGCAAGCGTGCTCCAACCTAGACTTCATCATTGCTTTCTAACGGGCATGATTGTCGTCAAGCGCTGGCCTATCGTTAATATAAAAAAAATCTCCACTCATGGCTTAATACAGCAAAAAAAAATGAGATGAACGTCTTTCCTACCGGGACCTACGTCTTTTCGTTTAAATGCCTACACACGTGTTGCATCCGGGGCCTATAATACCATTACTTAGCAAAGAACTCGTCATTAAACTGAATACAAGCTTCAATCAACAACCACATAAGCTGCACAATAAATATGAATACAGAATTTAACTCACATGTGATCCACCAATCAGCGTTCCCCCACTCCTCCATTACGATGCCGTCACTATCAGGTAGCGGTTACCTAAATCAGATTGCATTTTGCGGGGAAGCGTCTAAACAGAATATCGAATGGGTTTCTACCATAAATTATAGAGCATAGCATTTTAGTTGCATACAAACAAAACCACAATTAAAAGGAATAATAAATAAAGAATGGAGTTATATATGTTATATCCGACGCCACCGCAGGCTTTTCCCCGACATCTGTATGTTTTTATCCTTTTTTTTAAGCTGCATCCCATTCTATTTGTGATGTCACAAAAAATAGATTTGGGCCCGATAAAAAAGGACCTATAACAGACTAAACGTTTTGTTAGATGTTGATAAATGAGATGTTGATTATTAATCTTTTGTTTTGGTGCTGACGTCATATGAAGTGCGACGTGTGAAAACATATTTATCGAAGTGAAAACTTCTTTACAGGCGCGTTGAGCAATTTTTGGGTGAACAAAAATCATGGAAGAACGCTTTCCATTAGCTAAATATATACTGTGTACCTATGTATAATAAGATAATAATATTTTTTGTAATGTACAGCTGTAACTGACTTATTATACGTTTTGGCTAGCTGTAAGTATACTAAGGATGTTAATAAATAAATGTGTGTGTGTTTTTAGGTGAACAAAAAGCGTGAAACTCCCATCATCGTCACAGCACGCTCCCCATAAGCTACTGTGTTTATATGTACATAGATTAAATATCCACTTCTATCGGCAAGCCCAAAAATTGCAGTTCACGTTTTAAAAAAAAAAAGGGTGTCTGGCGTCGAACGGCTCAAAATTGAAGCGACAATTTTTTTAATCTGAAACTGTAGCACGATCTTTTATATTGTCTAACATAGCGATTCTTGGCTTCGGTATCTTTTCTCGCCCTCTGCTTTCACGGTTTATTATTCTATAAGTTTATAATATAACGATATGCATCTAGTTAACTAGCTGTATTAAGCCACGTATTCTGTAGGATAAAAATGTTTCAGCGACAATTTATTAAACTGTTTTAGGTAAAATAACGTGGATTTTTCTAAAAGGACCAGAGTGAGACGTCAGCGAAGTAGTAGCGAAAATGTGACATGTTATAAACATCTAAAATTTTCCAATCAATTATTACAGATATAAATTACCGGTAGATGATTCTTGGAGATGTCTCTAAAATAGCTCAAAGTTTGTATTAAGCGAAAGCTTATAGAAAAGTCCTATTACAGTATAAATGACGTATGACAAAAAAAACTTGGGCGCGAATTAATTGCTCTAACTAGTTTGCTTCTTCAATACTTTCACTTCTCACTACTATGTACACATTTTGTATGTAACGGACGCATCGAAAGTGCCATCTATGTGCCAGTTCGAATAAAGAAATATTTGACTTGAATTGACTTTTATAAATGATTCTTACTGATACATGTAGCTTTTTTATCAGCAAACTCGGTCACTAAACGTGTTTTGTTCTGGCCCCACTCGGTCACATTTTTAGGGATAGTTCAGAAAATATTCTTTTATTGTTCACATCAGTAGCAGCGACCTCTGTGCTACTTTTACCATCCACAACGATTAGCAATCCCTCTGCCCGGCGTGGTTATCATATCTTGCAAACACTCTTGCTCGAAGTAATCTTTAGTCCAGCTGTGGACTTTGATATCTTAGAGATGTCTCTAGAAAAGTCCTATTATATATATAAAGGATAACTTAAACGATGACAAAGCTTAGGTGCGAGTTTCGATCTAACAAGTATGCTTCTTAAATATTTTCATATGATAGTGTGAGATAGTGATAACAAAAAGAACACCGCTGTGGACTGTTATAGGCTATTGATGATATTTCACAGATCCATGAACATACAGATGTTCATGGATCTGTAATCATGTGTATGTGCTTTTGTTAATATTTCACAGGAAATATTAACAAAAGCATATAAGAGTATGTTCATTTATATTTGTTATTCCACCACAAAAATACAAAAAACTCATACATTGCGTTGTAAATATGCTGAAGATTAAATTACTTGTTCTTTTATAATGTTAGAACATTAAAACAACAGGTATTTAAATCTGGTTTCGGTCGTATAAATTTTTTTACGTGAATTATTATGATGTTTAGTAATGAATACGTGGCTTTAATTGGTCTGCTTAGCATTTTATATACAAAGGCGACTGAAACTTTGAATATTCCGCTCGAAAATGCGACAGTACAATAACAAAGTCGTAAATTCCGCGATTATACAATCTACTGCATTAAAATTCTAAAACTCGATCGTGTGAAGTACCGATCTACAAATTTTGTCGCTGGATCTTTTTTCTAGCCACGCACTTTAAACAAGTGCAAATATTATAACATATTGTGATTTATATTATACTGTAGGAATAACTGAAGTGTCATAGTGTAGTTGCAGCCGCTGTGGTCTATTAACTGGGAGGTGCAATCTAGTAAAGCTTTTTGTGACAGAGCTCGTCCGGGGAAATACTACCGCGAAGCAACTTTGCTATTTTCCGGTCTGATGGAAGTGGTTGCCGGTGTTATAGCAGGCACATGTGGCTTAATACTTGTGACCAGGGTAGGCATAAAGCAAAAAGATGGCTTAAAATGGTAAAATCCTCCTCCTGTACGAATTATATCTAAAAATATAGGGTATGCATTGCTTTTACGCATGTATACACCACTGCATACGCCTTAGGTTGATGGACACAGGGCGAGACTTTGTAGGGCGTGTTTCTATTGGATAGAAGCCATAGTGTAATGTCGTATGGGATCTTGTTATGAGGCAGAGCTGCTGGTATAGAAACGATATTTATACTACAGAAAATAGCTGTGCGATCGATATATAAACTTAGATCACGCGAATCCCGTAGTAGCCTTGCAATATATATATAGTAATATATATCTTTATTAACCAATACATAAGTAATTATAAACAAAAAGTTGATGTAAACAGTCGACTAACTAGAAACGGACATAAATTAGTGATATCTGCATATCGTCTGAGAAAAGTACAGAAATCCTTTGTGGGGATGAGTATATGCTTTAATAACATGATACCGAAGGTAATATTAGATCTACCTTTACCAAAGTTTAAACAATATATTAAAACACATTTCACAAATCGGGGTTACTACACGATGGATGAATTCCTTAACGACAAGGCTTCTTGGAAGCAGGCCACTCCGCTCTCATCTCTCACAAAAACAGAAAAATTCTAAAGATTGTTAAACTTTAAAATGATGTTGGAAAAGAGCAATCTGCTGAGTTTCTTGCCGGCTCTTCTCAGTGGAATCTGCCTTCCAAACCGGTGGTAGGGTCACTACAAACAGACTGACTTGACGTTTCAAAAGTGCTTATTAATTAGGCCTACTTGAAATAAATTAATTTTGAATTATTTTTTTTTGAAGCAGGCGTTACTTTGGATAATTCCATGACAAATTATGAAAATTAAGCTTAATTTGCTATACTCCAAAATCAGGAGAATCTGTATGTCAACATCTACTGGGGAAGCTCCGGCTTCGGAAAGTGCGTAGCGGGTACATTGCCGAAGATCGGTTTGGTGTGGAATATAAGGATTAAAGCAATTATAAATTACACCATACAGATTCTCCTGCTCTTCCCGGAGTATGGCAAATTAAGGTTAATTTTCATACTTGCTCTTGCCCGTGTTTCTTGCTTGCCTTGAATTGTTGCTCAGTTTTCTACTAACCAACCAGTGGGCCATATGCTTAGTTCTATGAAGAAAATAAAAACACATAAAATCTCCTTAGATTTCATGATAAAAGAACACTGTTAAGCAAAACAAAATTAAGAAACAAATACCAGTTTCAACTCGTGAATTGTTTTCTATAACTATCCGGAGTTATCCGAACACTGCCTTAGCTGGCGCAAGTTCTAATCTACATCGTTTGATAGTAACTGTTGACTTGAAAGTTGCACAACTCGTAGATAAGTTTACCTCGCCTTGTACCGACCGAGCACGTGCACGTATTGACGATAAAGTGTAAATTGTCAAATGCACTTCAGCTAAGGTGAACTTAACGTTCGACATTGTGGAAATGTAAAATTTTATCTCTCAATTTACTTTGAGGATTATGTTTTAAAGTATATTCATCGTCATCATCATCACAAAAACCCATTACTCCTCAATAAATCAAATGTAATGACAAAAATGTAAGATGGGAATAAATAAATAAATTAAATACACGTTATTGTAAACAAAGCATTAAAGAAATACACAAATAAAATAAAGAAGAAAAGGTACAAAAGGCGGCCTTATCCCTTAAAAGCGCCCTTAAAAGGCCACCAAATTAAATTGAGTACATGAAGTTAAGAAGGAGGGTGAGGTTAGGTTAAAATACAAAAATAAAATAAAAAAATACATATAATATAAAAAAAATATAATAGAATATTTATATACAATAAATATAATATAAAATATACAATATATACCTATATATTGTATCTCCTCCCATAATAATAGAGGTGAGGGCCGTAGTCCATCACGCCAGCCCATTGCGGATTGGTGGACTCCACACACGTTTGAGACCATTCTGCCGAACTTTCAATTGCAGTCGGCATGCAGGTTTCCCCATGATGTTTTCCTTCACCGTTGGAGCAACTGATATTTTAATTACTTAGAATTCACATAACTTAGAAAAGTTAGAGGTGCGTGCTGGGATTAGAATTTAGCCCCGAGCTCCTACCCAATGCGCTATCACCGCTTCCGTTAAAGTATATTATATCCACAATACAGTATATTATATAACATATAGAATCCTCATTCAGCCATTATTATATGTATATATGCAAATATATATGTTTATTTATATACACCACATACCTCCCTTCTTGAGCTGTGTACTACGCCTTTGGTTGCCTGAAAGAAATCGCTATGTAGCGATAAGGCCGCCAAATTGTATACTTTTTGTTTAATTTTTATTTATATTTTTTCTATATGTTTATGTGGTGTACAATAAAAGTGTATTCATTAATTCATTCATTCATAATTGCATGCAGTGCATTGTGTCCAAAACAGTGAAAACGCCCCGCGCACGTCTCACTTCACACCCGCGGAATATTGTTAGCTCACAAACTTTTCCCATTATGCCAGTTTTATGGTCAACTGATAAATGGAATTGACTAACCGCCTGTTCGAGAAAGTGGAGTGGTTTTTTGTGGCTTAAATACGAGTCGTGTTAAACGTTATTTATTATTATTATTAAACTCTTTATTTGTATACCACAACATTAAAATATATAAAAATATAATAAAAACAGAAACATATCGAAAGAAGTAGAATACAAAAGGCGGCCTTATCGCTTAATAGCGATCTCTGCCAGGCAACCTTTGAATTAGGAAAAAAAAGAAGAGAATAGACTGGTGGTGGTACATATTTTAAAATACATACATGCGAATTACTACATACTAATACATAAACTAGTGTACACAAAAATATCAAAGTACATAATATAATTAATAATTAAATATAAAAATAAACTAATATATATAATAACAACACTTGCATATTTAAATACTTTAACATACAATAAATGAGTAAGTATAAACAAGCTATTAATAGTCGTTGACAATATAATGGTTCAATTTCAAAGTCAACTTCAAAGTCAAGGTCAAAGTCAAAAGTATCTTTATTCAAGTACACGGTGGCACTTTTGATGCGTACAGAACAATTACGCGGTAGTGAGATGATGGCGATAACCACATTCGTAAACTTAAAACTAAAGCTACGAGGGTTCCAAACACGTCCTGGTCTAAGAAGAAGCCCACAACAAACTTAGCCGGGTGTTTTTTTTTTTGTTTTCACGATCTCACAATGTCATTTAAAATTATTAGAAGAGCAACCTATCTGTACATTCTTAATTCTGTGATTATATCCTTGGTTGGGCCAAGAATTATTGAAGGTATTGTTTATTTCCCATTAAAATGGTTACCGGCCCGGAGTTACAAAATTGGTGGTACCTAACCCCCATACCTCGGAGAGCTCGCTAAGCAGTCGGTCCCGATTATTATGACTTACTTGTGGTAATTGACTTTAAAGCCCACCATTCCGCATTTGAGTAGCGTGGTGGTTATATGCTCTTAAACCGTCTCTCATATTAGAGAAGAGGCCTGTGCCCAGCAGCGGGTCGTTTAAAGGCTGCGGATGATGATAAACAACTAGCTGTTGCCAGCATTCTCCGTCCACGTTTAATAACGGTTTTTTTAAAAACCTCGAGGAAACGATTTGCTTTCCTGAAATAAGTTATATTTATAGCCCTTTACACTCATTACAATTCTTACATATTTTGCGGCAGTGTACGATGAACTAAAGAATAAAAAAGTTATGTAATATTTCCATCTTCCACACTGTAACCTCATTTCTGAGTTAGGGAAAAACTTTACATAATAAATACCTCTTACAATCCACTACCGGCACTAAATAATCATGCGACACATTCCCTGGCACATAATTCACTGCTTAGCGCGTCGTTATAAAGCCGTAAACCTAGAAACTTCAGTTAATATTGGCGATTATACTGTGGTACAAATAACTAACCGAGCGATAGCGATAACCCCTAGTTTATCAGGATTAGATAGAATTCACGCTTTGACCGTCCTTCCGTCTATCTGTCTGTCAGGCTCCGTAAAGGAAATTCAAATGTCCATAATCAAGGATATAGAAGAGTTTGAATAACAATTTTTGAATTAATTAATTTAATTAATTGTTGAATTGTTAGTTATACAATACAAAAAATAAATGAACACAAATTTATTTTACACCATGTGTGTGTGTTCTTTACGTTCCTAGTGCAGTTGTGAACCATGTGATCTTATAACAGGGAGGTCCTAAGTTCGATCCCACCCTACCGACAAAAATGTGTTTCAGTATGATGCCGTGTGGACCATAGGAAATGGATTTAATATAAATGTAATACCTCTTACAGGTTAGCCCGCTACGATCTAGACTGCTTCTTCACTTACCATCATTTGAGATTGCAGTCAAGGGCTAATAGTGAAATAAAAAAAATCATATCATACCATTCGTACATTGGCATTCTAAGTCTTAAGGAAGGTCAGAATATGATGGTCTTTTTCAAGGACATCAAAGACTTTTGCTTGCAACGATACGGGACGGGATACATGGACAAGGTACGGGTCTCCTTTCACAATGAGTAGAGGCTTCTAACGTCTTTTAGTACATTAAGGAGAACTCTCAGGCATGCAGGTTTCCTTGCGATGTTTCTCTTCACTTCAGACGATCGTATCTCCGGCAAGCTAGAAATTCGTGTCGATCGAAATTAGTCGCCGTGAAAGGGAGGCCACAGTTTTAACTACTGGACTATCATTGCCTTTGAATCCGCTATCTCTTATACTTAATACCATACAATTTTTTGATCAAACGATGTACTGTCATGCAAATAACCATTGGTCAAAGCTCTAGCATGATGTTCATACATAAACCCTTTACTTTATTATGTTTCCTAAACTTTTCTACAGCTTTAATTAAATTAATAGGAAAGGACCATTGATTATTTTGATGACTACTAAATCAAGCGGCCATTTTTAATTTTGTCAGTAATCCTTAAGCCGCGTATACGACGCGTTATAGTTTATTTTGACAAATTGAGATTGATTAGGGATTTAATGAAGTAATTACGGTCTAAATATTTATGCAATTTCTAAATAACATAAGTCATATTTACTCATGTGAAGATTAATGGTAAATTATTGCTACTTTTTTCTGTAGAACCACTGCCATGGTTGTTAGTTTTCAGTAACGCTCAAATTTATGAGGATATCATAATGATGACGTTTGGTTGACAATATAAAATCATAGTTTACGCTAACGCTTCGTGAGATAACGTTTCGTGAAAACTGACAGTAATCTACGCTGTGGGTGTCGATTTCACGATTTTGATGTTTAATAAAATTGTATTTGAAATTGTTTTTTTTTAAATTACAAGATGGCATAAATGAATAAATTCCTATTTTGTCAATTTAACAACATGGGTGTCGTTTTCATAGTCGAATATTATATTATATAAAATCCAAAACGGCCGAACCGCCAATTTGTTAAAGATAAAAAAGTGGCTTAATTAGGTGACAAGGATAATTTCTATGAAGGAGAAACACAGCTTTTCTGACAAGTGTCATTTTAGATACTAGCTCAAATCTTACGTAAGGCGTCGAAATAAAGAATCAATCAAAAAGCAACGCAACGCTTTGAATTAAAATTGTTAGATAAGCGAGATGTAACGCACTTCTGCCCCTTTTCACTAAACCAAGGAATCACCTAAATAGAATGCCTAAAGTCTATGGCGACGTCTATAGAAATAAAAGTTTCACCAACTCTTAGGTGATAACTATATGTGAAAAGTTAATGTGTGCCTAGGAATCTCCCTACTTTATGCGTTACTTATTAAGATATTGCCTTGTTCGTCGTTACTGAAAATGGCCATTAGTCTATTTTTAACAACCCTTAAAGTTTTTCAGTCCAACAAGTTTGCGATGGTTATCCTGATATAACTGCTTAAGTCTGAATGCGTTGCAGGACTACTCGAGTGTTATCTACTCCGCGGATGCGACCGACTGTGAAACTGAATGAGTTCTTATCATAAAAATAGTGCATTTATAAATTTTTCCGTTTAATCAAATCCGTCTGGATCTCTGGAGGTTAATAATCTTAGAATTATCTTAGAGGGCAGCTTAGCATTTACTGTATTTAATCTATTTATTCTTTATCTATATTTCGAAATAATTTACATTAATTTCAGCACGGGTCTTCTCCCACAATGAGAAGGGGTTAAGGCCCTAGTCCGCCAAGCTGGCCCAGTGCGGATTTGTAGACTCCACACCCCGGTCAAAATATTATCGAGAACTCTCAGCCATGCAGGTTTCCTCACGTTGTTTTCTTTCACCGTTGAAGTACTAAGTGATATATTAATAACTTAAAACGAACATAGCTTAGAAAAATTAAGGGACATTTATTTATAAATTAGTACATTGGGAAGTGGCCTTCATATTTACATAGCGAATAATAAATCTTGTGGATGTAACGTCTCATATAATTATGGTCAAACATCACTTTAGGTAAGTTCGTATTAACATTAATATTTATTGAATCTATGTTTTGTATATTTTATATTAACAGTAGTTGCATTGTATTATATATTTCTTCGGAGCCTTCTTAAATCATTTGTATTATTTTATTGTAGATATATGTACTAGAAAATTCTTCGAACGCAGTGTAGGGTTCCTTTCGACTAAGTAAAGCGATTTTACTTTGAAAGCGTCCGGTATTAACTAATTGCGATAGGGCACAAGTAAAAGAGTATGTCACAAGGCCCTACAAGCCCTATCAAAATCCAACAGAGTACCCCTAAAATGGATACGAGGTCACAACGGAAACAGAGGAAACGACGCAGCCGACGAATTAGCGCGGCAGGCAGCATCACTAAGGGTACGTACGCCCATACCCTTCACTGAATACAAAACATGGCTCCACAAACAGACGCAAGCATCACACTCGGTGCTATGGTCTAAAACAAAAGAGTGCAAACACACGAAGGAGGCCGTACCAGTTCTCAACCCACGACTAACAACAAAATTACTGCAACGATCTAAACGAAGGACAGTTGTAGGTATGATAACAGGGCACTGCCCACTAAACAAACACCTTTCCATTTTAGGTATAACTGACAGCCCTCTCTGCAGAGCATGCATGGAAACGGAGGAAACACCGATACACGTAATGCTCCAATGCAACGGAGTAGCAGAACAACGCGCAGCACACCTTGGCTCCTCAGCAACACTCCATGAAGCACTCGGCGACCTGGGCGGCCTGCTAAGCTTTTGGAGCGAGCTCGGCTGGCTGGAGTGATCCAGCGGGGAGCCGCGTCAGTGGCCATACGTACAACGGACGGTCCCAGACCAACCAAGTGCGGAAAAGGCCCAGGAACAGAAGAAGAAGAAGAAGAAGAAGTAAAAGAGTAGGTGGTAGGTATCAAGCCGTAGACGGATACCTATTGGTTATTGGTAATCTATAGTTATAATATAACTGTAACTAGAAGATTTCTGTATATTTTGAAAATTTTGACCGCGAGATGCTTTATAATCCACACTGAGTCCAGAACAGGTTTATATTTCATTTTTGTCTGCCTGTCTGTCTGAATAGATTTAAAGAAAATTTTGTATAGTGGTAGCTGATACTCCGGGTCAACATATAGGGAGCTTTATATCCCGATAAACAATGTTTCCTTACGAGAAATGGGATAATTTTGACGTGGCAACGTCTTATAAATTGGTTTGCCGGGTGACACTTCAAGAAACTGCGTTACGCTCCGCTCACGTTATGCGCTCACAATGAGAGCGAGTGAGAGGCACACGCCCGCCTAAGAGCGAGAGAGACAGACATAAAAAGTGAAAGGCACGCGTCCCTTTGTAGTAAACGCTGTTTCATTGTACGCAAATGTATTGCAAGTTTTTGTATGTATATTTGTATATAAATACGTATGTATGTGTAAAGGTAAAAATAAAATTTCGTTAATATGAAATTCAGTGCGAGATTCTTTGTATAAATTAATGTTTTAAATATAATTCTTTGTATAAATAAATGTTTTAAATTGTTACTATTATTTCATCCTTCTTCCTACTATGAATGAATATTCACATTAAAATTATTTTACCACTCAAAGTCGTTGTCACGTAAAACTTTCGCCCGTATACCGACTTTACAGGCAACCAATTTTTTTTTACCAAATTTACTTCATATCTCCGTTAAATTTGAATATTGTCGGATATAATGAACATAACTCTCCACAAATAACAGCAAGACAAATGGGACAACGATCGAAAGCATACGTACCATCCTACTAATATTATAAATGCGAAAGTTTATGGATCGATGTATGTATGTTTGTATCAACTAAAATAATGACAATTTACTTACTCAGTATACCACGTTAAATAATAGTAAGTACGTAGCTAGCCACGATGATCTTCTTCTTCTTCTGGGCAGTTTCCGCACGTAAGCGCTTCGCTTGTTGTACGTGAATAGCCACGATGATATTAGCACCAGATCTATTCTAGCTTCTCGATTGACTCATATGCGGACGAAGTCTAGAGGGCCCGCCAGTATTTAATTATAATTAATTTAATTTAGACCATAAGTTAATATAAGCAAAGTATTAATATACGGAAAAATATAATTTTTCAATAAAATATTGTTTTCGTGTAAGTACGTACGTTTATGTATGTACCTACTTCTACAGTGGCGTGCACTGGGTTTCTTACCAGGGTATGCATACAGCAGGAAAATTGCATAAAATGGAAAAAAAAAAAAAAAATCCTACTCTTATACGGGCTATATTTAAATTTTAGGGTATGCAGTGCTTTTGTGCATGTATGAAGTGCACGCCACTGAACTCCTAAAAGAGAACTGTTCGCTTAGGTCGTTAGGATATAGTACTTTGAAAGTTTGAATCCTGCATAATACTTGCGGCGCGAATTCACCAGTGCTCTTATAACCTTATCTTAGCCTGGAGGAAAGTGGAACTGTTATAAATGGCCAAGTCCACTCCTGTTATTTTGCGGCAACAAAAACGATGATGGGCCAACATTGTGGCTTGTACAGCTACATTGTGCAGTTAATGGAGCCGTAAATTAGACTTTACTTGGCAACTTAGAGAGCTATTACCGCTTTTAAACCTAACTTAGCTAACGCCGCTACAATGATATAGGCCGTTAACTGTGTAATATATTGTTAGAGCATAAATCAATGGTTTATCCACTGCGTTTTATCTAATACTCACGGGCGGTGGTAAATATTAATGTGAGCTAAAAGGTACATAAAGCTCGTTGTCGAAAATCCACTATACGCTTTCTTTCTCATCGTCATCGTATCATCCTATTACCGGCCCACTACAGGGCACGGGTCCTGCCACAATGAAAACAGGTTAAGGCCGTGTTCCACCACACTGGCCCAGTGCGGATTGGTATACTCCACACACCTTTGAGAACATTACGGAGAACTCTCAGGCATGCATGCTTCCTCACGCTGTTTTCTTACACCGTTGAAGCTAGTGATATTTTAATTACTTACACACACATAACGATGTGCGTGCTAGGATTCGAACTCGGCCCCCGAAAGTGAAGTCGGGAGAAGAAGGGAGTATGGTCTTAGCGGCATGTCTCGGTCATCAGACCAGATAAGAGAGAAAATTCAGAAATTATGAATTCCCAAATTTCCCTCGCCGCGTATCGAACCCGGAGCCTCCTACTTAAATTTACAGCACCCACCGTTGCGCCAGAGAGGTCGTCATAACAAATATGTACCTAGGTATATTTTATAAATAATAAATAAATAAATATACTACGACAATACACACATCGCCATCTAGCCCCAAAGTAAGCGTAGCTTGTGTTATGGGTACTAAGATGACTGATGAATATTTTTATGAATTATATATACATAAATACTTAGAAAATACATATAAACACCCAGACACTGAACAACACTTAATGCTCATCACACAAACATTTTCCAGTTGTGGGAATCGAACCCACGGCCTTGGACTCAGAAAGCAGGGTCGCTGCCAACTGCGCCAGTCGGCCGTCAAAACAAGTTCACGCAACAAGTTTCGCACGTTAAACATTAATAGGAAAATAGGTATAAGCACAGTGCAAGCGTATAGAACACGCGCAAGGCTAAGGAAGTCATAATACCGAATCCAAGCATATGCAAATAATGTAAGACATTATATAACATAAAAGACTGTGCTGTCACATACCCACCTTACACGCGGATATGATATCCTAGTTGAATCTTGCTTCGGGAATATGAATAACAACTTAAAAATCTACATTTTCACGTTGAGGCAACGTCTCGTGCAGTCGCGGAAGTTGAAGCCGGGACGTTAAAATTTCAAAATGCAGTCGCCCAGGATGATTCCCACTTTCAAACTTCCCGTATGTATTCATGGTATCCGGCTCAACGGTGTAGAAAAGTGAAAACATTTTCAACACTACGATCCTATCTTTTGGTTTGGTTTAAGTTGCAAGCTTAGAGCGTTTTTTTTTTTACAAGTTAGCCTCACCTGGCAATCTCACCTGCTGTAAAGTCATGATGCAGTCTGAGATGGTAGCGGTTAACTTATCAGGGTTACGGCAGTTTTAATAAACCCATACCCCTAATCGGTTTTTATGCGACATGAGAATGCTAAATCACTTGGCGGCAGGGCTTTGTCGGCAGGGATGCAACCAGCTACGACTTAAACCTCCCACCAGACAAGATTCAAAGACAACAAGCTAACGTTCGAGGATTGTATCAACTACACGATGCCTTTAACCGTTACGGACTCCATACGGTTCAGCTTCACTTCATTCCAGGGTCACACAGGGACAGGGGACAGGGTCGATTTCTTCTCTTCCGCTGTACTTTTTTTAATCTTCACTGTATCTTGAACTGTACTACCCATATCTTCTCTAGATTGCCTATTTATATACAGTGACAATGAAAGTAATACAGAATTAGTTGATGAAAATCTAAATATTAAGTTCTAAATTGAAATTGTACATTTTGTACATTCTCGAAGATCTCTCAAATAATGTCACATAAGGCATACCTATTATTTTCCTTTCTGTCATATTTTATAGATTAACAGTACATGACCTAAGCCTGCTAGTCAACCGAAGTAACCATGCCCTAAACTCTAGATAATTCCACATTGTTTACCTTAATTACGTTACAATTATATAATATTTTATGCTTAACTTGCTGTCAAGGATAAAAATTTGATCACGTATCACGCAGATATATTACGAGGTTAGCTTTTTCTGCCAAGTGCCTTTAAGTTATTTTATGAGGCGTTAGAGGATATGGCATTAGGCAAGTAAAGGTAATACAAATAAAATAAAATGAATTAAATTTGAATTGAAATTGTCCAATGCGAATTGGCGGGCTCATTTTTCATCAAACATAAATAACCCGCTTTTCTCTTATACTTTACTCCAAAAATAATACAAGAATGTCGAGCGACACAAGCAAATATTCTATCGGAGATGCTGTTTGATCGGTGAGACAGGTTTGCCGACAAATATCTGCAAAAAAGGCTTTGTCAACACCCCTGTAAGAACACGAACCAGGAATGTTTTAATATATTCCCGTGTTGAATATATCACGAACTTTTGCTTTAAGGAAATCCACTATTTACGTACTAATGTTTGGGTTTATTTTAAGCTGAGGGAGCTCTACGCGAGTACTTTTCAACGTAGAAATGGATAAAATACGCGAGTACCTAAACCAACGTGAACGTAATAAAATTAATTTAAAAAAAACACGTCATCTGTACACTGTGCTACTTTTTCGCCAAACCGCCGCCAATTTTTTTCTCTAAAAATTTATACCGAGTATTATTTGAGATGATGTAAGGTTTCTAACAAGATGGGGTCTTGTCAGTATCTTTACAAAAAATCAGTTCGGGCACTTAGATTTAACTGTGGAATAAAAAAACAGACATACATACATACGTATAATATTGTTTATATTTATTTAAGCAATGACTTATTAATTTTATGGGTATATGTATATGTGCACAACCAAACTATTTTCTGTATTTGTTTTCTTCGCCATTCGCCTGGAAGAAATCTCTATGAAGCGATAAGGCCGCCAAGTTGCATACGTTGTTTTGTTATACTTTTCTTTTCTTTATGCATTTTTTGTGGTGTCCAATAAAAGTATATTCATTCATTCAATCATACGTACATAAGCAGTGGCGTGCATAGCGGGTACTCACAGGGTATGCAGATGATAGGAAATGAAGCAAATCTCCAGTACGAGTTATAAA
This sequence comes from Pararge aegeria, assembly GCF_905163445.1. Classification (NCBI taxonomy): domain Eukaryota; kingdom Metazoa; phylum Arthropoda; class Insecta; order Lepidoptera; family Nymphalidae; genus Pararge; species Pararge aegeria. Next base: position 4,970,827 of record NC_053181.1, read on the forward strand.
AAACTTAGGGATAGGCGTTGTAAGAGATATGAAAAGCCTACCCTTAAGTATTTATAACTCATACTGGAGATTTTATTCATTTTTTTATCATCTGCATACCCTGTGCATACCCCCTATGCACGCCACTGTACATAAGGTATGTACGTATACGACATAGAAACATAATATGAGACTACTTTTTGGCCAGTTTCTATATCATAATTTACGCTCACATTTTCATATTAAGCTGACCCACTTAATAAATAGGTTCAGGAGATAAATAGTGTGCCCGTATGATAAAAATTGGTTAGAAAATATCTCAAGTTTCAATTAAAAATCTACCTAGATATTTCAATGATATAAAAAATTACTTGTGCAAATAATTTAATACACGTGAAACTGGCGCAGTCTCTTGGCCTACATACGGGCATGATTGCGAACTTGGCACAGATTCAACTGAGATTACTGCAGGCAGGTAAGCGTACATCCATTTCATACGTTGCGTATACCTGAAAATGTTGTGACGATCATACGAATAATAAAATCGTTTACGCAGACAGAAGAAAAGAAGTACATTTTGTTAGCTGTCGCCCGAGTAACTGCGCACGCAATTGTTTCGTATTTTTGTAATTTCCGTGGAAAATATTTGATTTCCTGGGTAATATTATATCCCTACTAATATTATTAATGTGAATGTAAGTTTGTTTGTTACGCTTTCACGCAAAAACTACTGAACCGATCTTCGTGAAACTTTTTATAAATATTTTTGGAGGTATTAGAAATAACAAAGTATACTTTTCATTGATAAAAATATTACGTAAGATAAAAAATATTTGTGAATAAATCCTTAAATTTCATATATGAATATAGGTGTAGACTATGTAGCAGTACGCTGCCTCCCAAAATTACGCGTGCGAAGCCGCAGAGCACATCTAGTTTGTTTATAACTTTAGAATGTCAACATCGATTAAGTGGTTAAGCCCTGCATATATAACACATTTTCATCATGATACATTCCAGTGGTTGAGCTGAAAATAGGTAACAAATAAATAAATTAACAAACAAGCAGACTCCAGTTCACATAAGTAATATGAAAATAAATGTATACAATAAAATATATATAGCTTTACAATTGTTATACTATTGAATGCCTGATAGCTATTAAGCTATCACTGCTCTGTGCAACAAACTGCAGAAGATATTTTTATAATTACCAGTATTAAAGATAGAAATAAAGTATATATATTATATCATCATCATCACATCAACCGATAGACGTCCACTGCTGGACGTAGGTCTTTTGTAGGGAGTTCCAAGTTCCACGGTTCTGTGCCGCTTGGATCCAGCTACCTGCGACGCGCTTAATGTCGTATGTCCACCTAGTTGGGGGCCAACCAACGCTGCGCTTACCAGTTCGGGGCTGCCATTCCAGCACCTTGGGACCCCAACGTCCATCCTTTCTCCGAACTATGTGCCCGGCCCATTGCCACTTCAGCTTCGCGACTCGTTGAGCTATGTCGGTAACTCTGGTTCTTCTACGAATCTCGACATTTTTGATTTGATCGCGTAGAGATACTCCGAGCATAGCTCTCTCCATCGCCCGCTGAGTGACAGAGCCATAGGTTATCATCATTATATATATTATATATAAACATTAAATATGGAATACTACTACACTAATAAATTGGATTTGACTCAAAACAATTTTTTTTTTAAATTATATTAACCAAAATAAACTGCTATAGCTGTTTAGTATAAAGCTATGGAGGATAAACTATAGAAATACAAACTCGACAGTTTTATTTGCGTATAGATAGTAAAAGCGGACAGCAGAGTAGAGATAAGTGGCGTAGTGGGAACAATATAATCGAATCCGAGATCGGAAAATGTGATGGGCTCAATACGCAAGGTTTTTAAGTTTTGATTAAGGGGTACCAACGTAAAAATATTGTTCAAATCTTACACCAGGCGCAAGTGTGATTATGGATACTTCAGCCATTTATGGCATGGCTATGGTACGAACCAAAAATAAAAACTCAGCAGTAGGAAACAAATGTAATTTTCAAAATATTATTGCCACACTTGCAGGCTTTCATTTTTGTCTTGCGCTTTCTTAATCAAATCCCTTATGTTTTTCATGCAGGCAGTGATTTAACAGTGCAAGAACAAAGATGGGACATATAAATACTACAAACAATAATTGCTAGTGACGTTCCCGGCGCTTATAAATTGAACCTTAATCTCAGGCAATTACAGTTCATTTCTGATTTTGAATCAGTAGTGCGAATCATCATCCTCAGTCTTCTAGTTTTCCAGTGTTTTCCGGGCCTCCTCTTTCATCAACGGATGGACAAAGAGTGTAAACTCTCCAAGCAGATTCCAATCTTGTTTTGATACATGGCTTAACGCGTTCTTCGAGGCACAAGAGTAGACAACGTAAATAACCAGCTAGCTCCGTGCTGGTACTACTGTTACTGAAGAATTACTCGTCAGTAAAACGCTACACATTATGAGCCGAATATGAAACCGCTGGACCTAAGCAGCACAAAACCTTAGTACTTGGATCTCCCTACAAACTTAGTAGGGGCCACGTCCAGCAGTGGACGGTCATTAGCAGACATTATGATAATGTCTGTGAATAAATAAATAAATCACACACATCGCCATCTAACCCCAAAGTAAGCGTACCCAATGTTATGGGTACAAATGTTGAATATTTTATATGAACATAATACCCATAAATACTTATAATATACAGATAAACACCCAGTCACTGAAAAACAAACATGTTCATCACACAAACATTTCCCAGCTGTGGGAATCGAACCCACGGCCTAGAGCTGAGGAAGCAGGGTCGCTGCCTACTGCGCCAGTCGGTCGTCGAATATTTATCTAAAACATGCACATGTTTTTGTACGCATTAAATTGACGCAGCCTCACGGCCTACATATAGCTGTGATTGCAGACGTGACATAGTTTCGGGCGAGATAACACAGCTGCAACAATAATAATTATGCGCGGAATACTGAATACACACGCAAATTAACTATCCTTATCCCTAACTGTATGTTTCTCACCCGTTCCCCCGCGACTTCGTCCTTGTAAAACTTTTAAAAGTTTCTGATACAAACTCTTCTCTGCTGTACTAGACAATTTACAACCACCCACCGCGTCGACTTGCCCGCCTACTTTTATCAAGAATTCGACTGTCAAATAATTTTGGGCTGGAATTTTATTTTTTAACGGCTAACCAAGACAATTTCTAACATTTCTTATTCAGTGCTATCACACTAATTCCTTTTAAATGTGGCAACACTCTGTATATATTCAGTATACGTTATAAAGTGCATTCCAAAAAAAAAAAAACTTTAATGTTCAGAACCGTTATAGTTTTATTATAAGTATAGATTACAAAAAACCAAAGATAGCCTTAAATAAAATAATGAATAATAAAACATGTATTTTAATTGTTTATTTGTCAACCTAAATACATATTTTCATTGAAATTTAATTTACATAAAAATTACGAATTTTCATATAAAATTTTATCCCTTTAGGAAAGATTATTCAAAAATTTAAGATATTTTGAAAGTTCTATAGATAAGCGGCTTCTAACGAAGAACCAAAAAAAACACAAACTCTTTAGCTTTATTTATATATTCAGATAAATAGATAGATAGAGGAGAGATGAAGACTCGCGAAGAACTGAATGCGATAGACTCGCGATATGAAGCTTGTGCGAGCTTCGACACTTCGTAGAGGACTACGGCGTAGAGGCGACTTATGCGTAATGTTAATAATTAATGAAAGATTTTTTTGAAGTCCAGGACCTAGTCCTTGAAGTGGATAAAAAATAAAAAAGCTTATTAATAATAATGTAATTGTAAATTTTATTACTATAAAAGGATCCGTCCTGTCTAACTGGCGGGAAAACTATAGGAGAAGCTGTTGAAAGTACAAGTTTTCAAATTTTGAGAATATATTCTTTCAGCACCCAAGAGGTGCTAGGTGGAGTAAGAAAAGTTTCTATAATTCTTCTTTTAAGGCTGCATCTTAATTTTGACCAAACAGTCGCATAGTCTTACTGAAGCCTAATGGTCTAAGCAACCCAAGAAAACTTGTGTGAAATTCCTTCTTTTTTAAAGCGAAATCCTTTAATTTGGAATTTTGAATTTCATCGGCTTGTGAGACTGTAGCTTGCTTGGTGGTTAATACTCCCTACTCACACTGAGAGGAGACTTATGCCCTGTAGTGGGCCGGTAATATGTTGGTAGTTATTGTATTTCACCATCGTAACGATCAGATCAGATCAGATCAGATCAGATCTACTCAAAGAGCAAGTGAAAGAAGCATCCTAAAAATTACAAAAATACACAAAGTACGAAGTGACAGAATAAGACAAAAAACAAAAGTAACCGATGCACTAAAACAAGCTCTAAAGCTTAAGTGGCAATGGGCCGGCCATATATCACGCTACGCAGATCATACGTTGACAATACAAACCACACGGTGGAAAGCACCCGATGGTAAAAGGGATGTTGGCAGACCAAGCAAACGGTGGGCTGATGATATCAAACGAGCTGCAGGGAACGATTGGATGGTGCAAGGCAAGGAAAGAAAAACATGGAAAAGGTTGGGGGAGGCCTTTACCCGAGAAGGGGCTCATATTTCCTAAGATAATCATAATAAAAGTTACCGACTAACCAAATTAAAAATGTAGATTTAAGGGTAAAATTGTGTACTAACTTAATAATAACATTTGTAAGTAATGTAAGAGATGTGAGAATAAAAAGGCTTTTTATTTATTATATTTTATAACGGTAAATTAATTTAGTAGTTCCTGAGCACACTGTCTGAAATGTTGCAAAAAGCCCTCACGGCTTCGGTTGCGGCTAGTTGCCAAAATACCAGCAAACTTGTATGACACGTTTATTAAACTATCTTATTTCAAAATGTTTCTTTTAAATAGCCCGTAAGGCTTCGGTTGTTACTAGTTACCGCAGTACCAGAAAAGTAATATTACTAGTTTATTAAACCATATTATATCTAAATGTATCTTGTCAAATGCCTTTGAGGATTCTTCTTCTTCTTAGGGTGCCGTCTCCTTACGAAGGTTGGCAATCATAAGGGCTATCTCTACCTTGGACACCGCTGCTCTAAATAATGATTTGGTGCTCTTTCCAAACCATTGTCGTAGGTTTTTGAGCCATGATATTCTTTTTCGGCCAGGCCTTCTTCGGCCTGCCACTTTACCTTGTACAATAAGCTGAAGAAGTTCATATTTTTTGGTGTTCCGCATCACATGACCAAAATATTCTAATTTTCTTTTTTTAATTGTTAAGAGTACCTCTACCTTTGAGGATTCGGTTAAAGCTAGTTATCACAGTACCAGTCAAATAATATGAAATGTTTTTTAAACCATCTTGATCCGAAATGTATCTTGTAAAAGTTCCTTGAGGTTTCGGTTGCGGCTGGTAACCATAGTACCATTAAAATTGTATTAAAAGTTTACTAACTATCTTATTCCGAAATGTATCTTGTAAAATGCCTTGGAGCCTTCGGACGCAGCTAGTTACCACTAAACCAGCAAATTACCATAACCAGACGCTTGAGCTATGTACTATGATACCGTTTTTTAACAATAGGCTAGGGAATCTTGAGAAGATTTAAAACATGACGGCCGACTGGCGCAGTGGGCAGCGACCCTGCTTTCTGAGTCCAAGGCCGTGGGTTCGATTCCCACAACTGGAAAATGTTTGTGTGATGAGCATAAGTATTTTTCATTGTCTGGGTGTTTATATTTATTTTCTAAGTATTTATGTATATATAATTCATAAAAATATTCATCAGTCATCTTAGTACCCATAACACAAGCTACGCTTACTTTGGGGCTAGGTGGCTATGTGTGTATTGTCGTAGTATATTTATTTATTATTTATTTATGTTGAAATTTATCGTGTATTCGTGCAAAATTTGCGGCCACTTAACGATCGAAGTGCGAACGAGCACGAATCAAAAGCCATAGAAATCAAAAATAGGAGCCGCGTCACCCCATCATATGTCAACCTGAAGGGCCGACCCGCTCCCGGCGGACCCAATGCAATTTAAAACCCATCAATAATGCCCTAATGGACAAACTTTCCGCCTTGCATCGCAATTAAACTAATGTGATTATTTCTTTAAGTGGCTGTGTATGACGACACTGTGACGTAGGAGGTATGTGTTATCAAGAAAGTAAATTTAAAGAAAAGAGCTTTGTTGCAATTCAAATGCAGTAAGTATCATATACACTATAAAGAATAATAAATATACTACGATAATACACACATCGCCATCTAGCCCCAAAGTAAGCGTAGCTTGTGTCAAACTGAGATGACTGATGTCATTACATAATATACATTAATACTTATAAAATACAGATAAACACCCAGACACTGAAAAACATTCATGTTCATCACACAAACATTTTCCAGTTGTGGGAATCGAACCCACGGCCTTGGACTCAGACAGCAGGGTCGCTGCCTACTGCGCCAATCGGCCGTCAAGTAAAGAATGACTTCGTGACAGTTTAGTGAAGCGGTAATAGTATAGTGGATCGGACTTCCGTCTATTTTTTTGTACGGAACGAGTTCGATTCTCACCTCTAATTTTTCGGAGTTATGAGCGTTTCAAACAATCAAATATAATTATAATAAAATAATAATAAATAAATAATAAAATCTTTTATTGGGATAAAAACAACACATAGCAATTAACATATAAAGTACGAGTTACACAAAAAAAAAACAAGTTATCATTAACAAATTAAACTTTTTAAAAATAAAAGAAAGGATCTTAAAATTAGGTTACAAAATAAATATGCTAAAAACAAACAAATATAGTTCCCTGTCGGCAGTGGCATATCTGTGGTGTTGTTCCTCCCAAACAGAGTATCGCCTCAGCGTTATGCCGTAGCAGTGGTTTTATGATCACTGCTTCAGCGCTGATTTTCAGGCGACCTCTCTCGACATCCCGGACCGGCCAAGAACTGCTATTTTGGTGGCAAGTGTATGCACTCTATGTCTACTAAATAATTTGGTTACTAAATAATTTGGTTAATTACATTTACGTTAACGATAAATCGTAAAGAAACTCCATGCTAGAGCGTTCTTCATAATGCTCTCGAAGGCGAGAAAAGTTTACCGATCAGTACTTGGCGATAAGCGTGGTGGATTATGGTCTAAACCCTTCTGAGAGGAGATCCGTGCCATGTAACGGGCGGTGGGTCGGTAATGAGTTGGTAATGATGAATGACTTTGTGCGTAAAACCAGTGGTTTTCAGTGCCCAGTACGAGGCGGAATTAGCCGCTACAAGATTACACGTCAAATCCTTGTCTGGGTCTGTAGTAAAGTATGAAACTCTACATAACATTCGCAATATTAAGAACAAGCAAAAAATGCGTACAAATGTTTCTCATATGTAGGTTCAGTAATTCCTTTGACATATATTGGGTACGGAACCCTAACACTGTAAGTTTATTTTAAAAATCGAGTCACACTATCATGGACAGAATACCGTACTCATCTTGCCCTTGCCCTGCCCTCTATTGAGGTCTCTCTTTTTTTCCACCGTTATTCTATCTACCGTTAATTTAAATATCTACTCCTAATATTAAAAAGAGGTATGTTTGTGAGGTTTTAAGGGGTAATCTCTGGTTCTACTGAGCTGATTTTAAAAAAAATTTTCCTTTCACATTCGTATTTTAAATTTGGGTCCATACTATTAATTATTTCGCAGTTTCCAGTGAGAATTTGAAGACACAATTTCCGTTTTGATTTTCCTGCGCTAGTGCGTAAAACGTTAATTATTTTGCTAGCCGGACGCACAAACCGCAAGGTAGACACGGTCCGACGCATTCGCATCTAGGCGTGGCTGTGTCGTGCGGATGTGCGGTTACCTATCTCCGACACTATCTCAATTAACGTGCATCATGTGTACAATCTCATTTAACTGTAAGGGCGGAAACACACTTGTATCAACCCTTACCAACGTAAATTTAGTATATTTTACAGCCAGATACAGACTTAAAAATTATAAATGCTCATCATATATAGTGTAAATAAAATTCAAAATTTATAAAATTTCTAGGAGGCCGCTGTATAAGCAATATTGAAACGTCAAGTCTGTCTGTTTCTAGTCTCTCCACATATAAGGTAAGTATAATATTATATTCATTATCATGTCTAACAATGGACGTCTACTGCTGGACATAGACAAGTATTAAATTACATCTAAGATTGAAAAAAAACAACAGAAAGGAAGTACGTTTAAAGTCATCTAAGTATATTTAGCTTTTATTACCAGGCCACAGACAGACAGGCAGATATTTTAATTTAATTTATTTATATGTTACGTAGTATAGATTTATAAATATAAATGAAAATTACTGTACTCAGGGAAAGATAATTAAGTATGTTCCTTCTCATTATTAAACGTGGAAGTATCCTCGCCTACGTTAAGAGATACATACTGCAAGGAAAACTTTCACGTTAAGTAATTACAGGGAGTTAAGAAATTCAAGACTCCTTTCCTTAACTCATAGTGGAGGCATTACGGGCACTTAGGGAGTTTATTTAAGAAATTTAAGTATTAAGTATTCAAATTTTAACTGTGTCGATGCAAAACCTAAGTTTTTGCACTTGGGATATTATGTATAAGGTTAATACTCAAACGATCGCTTTAGTTTTACCGTTAATATATATTTTTGAAGTTATACTTCTTTTGGCGCGTTAGGGAAAAATGATGAGAGTAAATTTTTACGATGCGCACACTGTCACAAAAACCGACACCCTGAAGTTAGCTATAAGGTTTGAAATTGTACACTTTCAATTGTCAAAGTCTGCGGGCGCATTCCGGTGATTCAATTGATTCAATTGTACATAAATCTCAAATTTTAATGTTGGTTGTGCGATAATGAGTCTATAAGTATTCCAAATTTATTTATGTTTATTATGTCCATTTCTTTAATTATATAGAAATATGTTTATTTGTGATATTAAATAAACTTTATTTGACTAACTAAATAACTAACTGATAATGCGTTTTAATAAAACTTTCAATGAATTGAATACCTTTTTCTACAAACGTAGAATAAGGCGAAAGATGAAATTTTTGAAAACATTTTTAATTTTAATCTTGTAACGCTAAAGGAGTGTAACTTCTAACGCGTGTACATAAGTACACAATCGTTTATTTTCTAACAGTTAAAGTATTCTTTGTGCGGATGCGAGCAATCTCAGTTTTTAGATATCTCTAATCTCATACTTACTAGTATTAAAAAAGCGAAAGTATTTGTTTGTTTGTTTGTCCTTCCTTCGCGCCCTAACTAAGCAAACAACTTGATTTTTGGTATAAAGTTAGTTGAAAGGAAGGAGAGTAACATAATCTACTTTTTATCCCAGGAAAATAAACGGTTACCATGGGATTTGATTTGTTAAAAAACGTTATAAATGTGGACGAAGAACGCGGATAACAGTTTACTAGGCTACGTAAAAATAATAATTCATTCAATGGAAATTATATATTATTTGAAAATATTTGAATGTCTCTTAACAAGTTCAAAGTTTATATAAAACGTAAGCTTTTAGAAAAATCTTATATAATATTTTTATCTTAAGGATGACTTAAACGATAAAAAAGCTTGGGTGCGAATTGCTCTAACTTCATAGCTAAATATTAATTGACAATGATAACAAAAAAAAATACCTGGCTAAGTTTGTTGTGGGCTCATCTTTAAGGCTTAAGTTGTCGACCGAAGTTATCACCCTTTCACAATTATGTGAACATATATGTACGAACGCTTCACAAGTGCCTGTGATAGGCCTAAATTAACAAAGAATATTTGAATTTGTATTTGAGTTTGAGAGCGAAGAAAATGAACTTTGAAGTAAGATAAGCGACCCAGAGAGAAACCTAGTTACCTGGGCGTCCAGTCTTGACAACGATTGAAAGTCTATTCCGGAACTTTCTGGAACGTTGTATTGAAGAGAAGATTAAAGTATTTCAAGATTCTGCAGTGTTCTTATACCACTTCAACGATATACCTTTAATAGTTCTAGTAGCAGTAGTGCTTTTAGAGACAGAACTCAACCGGAGGAGTATTACCGCAATGTTTATTTCTGCCGCTACGCAGCAATAATGGAACGCTGTGTACATATTACAATGAGACACTTTTATTTAAGTATGAGATGACACATGTCTTTTTTATAGTACAAAGGATTACGTAAACGATAAAAAAGCTTGGGTGTGAACTATTGCTCCAACCAGGTTGCTTCTTAAATATGTTCAAATGACAATGTGAGATGGTGATAACAAAAAGAACACTCGAGTTTGTTGTGGGCTTATTCTTAGACAAGGGCGCGTCCGGAACCCTCGTAGCTTTAGCTTCTAGTTTACGAATGTAGTTATCGCCATCACTGCTAACTGCTATGTACACATTTTGTATGTAATCTACGCATCAAAAGTGCCATCTAGAACTTTAACTTTTATAATTTTAAAATGTTTCCTATAATGTTTTTAACCACACTTGGAGGAAATATCAAGTATATAAATTTTTATTACAAAATCGAAGTCACAAGCAGGTACTTGCTAGTTCTCTTGTATTTACATTACCCCGAGTAAGGACCTCCGTGGATTGTAATACTTTTGCTCGACCAAACATTTCAATTTTCACTCTGTTTGAATAACCTCTTCCGGCGGAACGATGATTGATTTCTGTTTGCACTGAGGGCAGATCGCAATTTAATATCTTATTGTTAATCGGGGAGCTGTTCTGTTGACTCAGTTTCTCAGTTGTTAATTATTGTAAACGCCTCGGCTATTGTTTTGTTTGCTTACGTATTAACTAAACGCAAGTCAAATAGGCTGCGCTGATGTAGAGTTCCGATCGGAATTTAATTTACTGAATGTTCAAAGTGGACGAAGAAAGCGGTGATAACTTAGAGGGTAAGACTTTCGCTCCCCTTTCAAGGTACCGAGTTTGATCCTCAGCACACACCTCTGCTGGGGTGACACCCAACTTTTTTTTTTAAGGAATTAAATATTCCACAGTCATCTTAGTACCCATAACACAAGCTACGCTTATATTGGGGCTAGATGGCGATGTGTGTATTGTCGTAGTATATTTATTTATTATTTATGTTACCTGATAGTAAGCGGAAAACCGTTTCCTGTAAACAGAGCAACACTTCACAGGGCATGCAAAGAGCTCGCCCTGACATATGCCGCCCTGTGACAATCAATTTGAGACGGTGTTAAGCCTTATTGCCTTTTATTAAGATCATAAAGAACCCTCATTCAGCCATTATTGCATGAAGTGCATTGTGTCCAAAAACAGTGAGAACGCCCCACGCACTTCTGACTTCACATCCGCGGAATGTTGCTAGCTCACAAACTTTTTCTCACCTTCCCCATTTTATGGTAAACTTTTTGAACCATTAGACTTAAAACAACTACTGTCAACTGCTAAACTGAATGATGAGATTAACTTGAGATTAACGGAGTGGTTTTAGATGCTTCAATATAGTCATATACATAATACACGGTTTCTGTACGTTTTTAATTCTGTGTTCTGTGTTCGATGAAGTAAAACATCGTGGAAAAACCTGCATACCTGGGAGTATTCTATAATGTTCTCAAAGGAGTGTAAAGTTTACCATTACGTGCACTTGACCAGCGTGGTTGATCTACTAATCTGAACTTGGGCGCGTGGTGCAATACCTTCCTTCTCTACCTTTATTCTCTTCTCTTGGTCTTCCTTCCTTCTTATACTGAGAAGTGACCTGTAGCTTATGGTAGCCCGGAAATGGATTGATAAGCATGTTCTTGTTATGAGAACGTGCCGTTAATCTATTTGCTATTCCGGTACGAAGCCGCGTAGATACCAATTAGGGCTATGTGTCTAATATACCTGCATTACCCAAACAGGTTAGCAAGCTACTATTTTTAACTTTCACTTGAGACTGCGATGAAGGGCTAACTTGTCGTAGGATAAAAAAACTACCCCTGAACACCATTACGCTTGATAATATTATAAATAAATATAAATATACTACGGCAGTACACACATCGCCATCTAGCCCCAAAGTAAGCGTAGCTTGTGGTATGGGTAATAAGATGACTGATAAATATTTATGAATAATATACATACATAAATAATTATAATTCACGTTCGTCACACAAACATTTACCAATTGTAGGAATCGAACCACAGGTATAAATTATTAAATAAATATTTTATATACTACGACAACGCACACATCGCCATCTAGCCCCAAAAGTAAGCGTAGCTTGTGTTATGGGTAGTTACTGATGAATATTTTTATAAATAATATACATATAAACACACAGACACTGAAAAACATTCATGCTCATCACACAAACATTTTCCAGTTGTGGGAATCGAACCAACGGCCATGGACTCAGAAAGCAGGGCGGCTGTGTTTGTTTTTTTCTATTTTCTGTACTTTTTTGTTGTGTACAACAAAGTGGCATTCATTAAATCATTTATAACGTACTACCTTAATTTTTTTCTTATCTTGCAATCCTTACTAAAAGAAAAAACATAATAAGGTATGTATATATTTTATCTTTATTATGTTTAAACGAAGATTTTAGTGGTAAATCAACATAGTTAAAAAGGTAGGTTAGTTACCACGATTATATTTTTGGATTTGTCGATTTTTCGGCCCGGTTGCATGGATCGTGGTCACGACGGGACTCACAAACATGGTTCGAAATATCAACAATCCAAAAATATTATCATGGTTTGTACCTACTTATTAATATTATAAATGCGAAAGTGTGTTTGTTCATATGTTTGTTCTTTTGTGTCCTTCCTTCACGCCCTGACAATAACCAAACAACCCAGGAAAAGAAACGTGAAAAAGTTTTTGTTAACAAAAACGAAGGACAGAGGCTACAGCTAGTATATTATCACGAAAAGCTAGTCACGATATAAATCTCTTTCAGAGTCAAATACGGGCAGTTCGCGCCCCGAGGGTACGGAACAAATAAAACATACGCGCGACCGCGGTGTGATGAGGCGTTGCTTGGACGCTTAAGCGATTTAAGCCAAAGGATTTCACGGCTGACGATCTACTGCGATCCACGCCTGCGGACATCCTAGCCTTAGGTTCCTATTACATATACGAAAACTAGTTAAAATTGATATCATTCTTCTAGTCAGTGGCGTGCATAGAGGGTATGCACAGGGTATGTAGATGATATAAGATTAAGTAAATCTCCAGTACGAGGTATAAATACTTAAGGGTAGGCTTTTTAAAACTCCTACAACGTCTATCCTTAAGTTTTTTATAACTCGTACTGGTTATTTTCTTCATTTTATATCATCTGCATACCCTGTGCATACCCTCTATGCACGCCACTGCTTCTAGTATAGCAATGCAGAAAATGACGACCTCCCCGCCGTAGTGGTTGGTGAGGGCTGTGTTCCTAAAAGGTCCTGGGTTCGTTATTCGGCGGGGGCAATTTAGGAATTTATAATTTCTGAATTTTCTCGACCAGAAGTGGCAATGGCTTCGGTTGCACTTTCGGTGGGCCGAGTTTGAATCCCAGCACGCACCTCTTACTTTTGGAAGCTATGTGCGTTTTAAGCAATTAAAATATATAAATTATTAAATAAATATTTTATATACTACGATAACGCACACATCGCCATCTAGCCCCAAAAGTAAGCGTAGCTTGTGTTATGGGTAGATGACTGATGAATCATCATCATCATCAGAGCTCTACAGCCCTGGGTGGGACTTGGCTTGGTCAAGCATATTTCTCCATTTGAGGCGGTCAGAAGCTGCTTCTTTCCAGCTCCGAACTCCCAGAACCCTCATATCCCTCTCAACTCCGTCACTCCACCGACCCCTAGGTCGTCCTCGGCTTCTACGCCCCTCCAAAGTGCCCTCCATCAACCTCTTTGGCGCTCTCGTGCCTTCCATGACTGATGAATATTTTTATAAACAATATACATATAAACACACAGACACTGAAAAACATTCATGCTCATCACACAAACATTTTCCAGTTGTGGGAATCGAACCCACGGCCTTGGACACAGAAAGCAGGGTCGCTGCAAACTGCGCCAATCGGCCGTTCGGAAATATCGCTTGCTTCAACTGTGAAGGAAAACATCGTGAGGAAACCTGCAGAGAGTTTTTCATAATGTTCTCAAAGACGTGTGGAGTTAGGAGTCCACCAATACCGGGCCAGCGTGGTGGACTACGGCGGCGTTGTTAAAGGAGACCAGTACACTGTAGTGGACCGGTAATGGTCTGATATGATAAATGATATGATATATATATGTGGGAGGCTTCTTTGGTTAGTTATTAATCGAAAAAGACGTGTCACTAATCTATTTTGCGTTCTGGTACGCTGCTGCGTTGAAACAAATTACCCCAAACAGGTGATATTGCAGTTAAAGGCTAACTTTAGTGTAATAAAAAAAAACTTTCCAATCAAAAGTTTTCATATTAAATCGTAACAATCGGAAACATGATAGGTAATAGGGGCCAAGCTATCGTCGCCTGCGGACAACGCGGACTGTTCGGGCGAAATTGCAAAACCGCGTGCGGTGCTGCTGCCGTCGATACCTTAAGCTGGGTGCACACCTATTAAAATTTCGCGTGAGTTTATATATCATAAGCATCCTATTCATTGAAGCATGTTTTAAATCAAAAAATACCCTTGTCTCTGAAAAGGAAGGCAATGGACACCACAATATTGCCAATACTGCTGTATGGGGGCCTAGCTTGGGCTTAAACTAAAAGAGTAATAAATAAAATTCAGACGTTTCAACGAGCGGTTAACCGTCTAAATGAAGTATTTGGCTTGACCGCCAAAGAAGCACAGAAATAAGAAAGAAACTGTAGATACTAACTATAGGTAGTGTTAAAAGATATCTGCCATATTTAAAGGAGTGGGATTTAACGATTATTATAACATGAAATAATAACCAGAATGGTTGGCTTTACTACTACTACATTGAGAAGTTTTTTATCCCCATGAGCCAAAACAGGGGTTTGGTTCTACGATTGACAATGCTAAGTTTTTTCTGTCTACCTGCATCTTGTAGCAAATAAGGTTGATCAACTGCAATGATTTAAACTGCTACAATGGTTTAAAACGGTCAAGACATTATTTGTGAATTAAGCTTTGTTTTAGAAGTCGTTTGTTTAATAATTTATTCTACTACAACTTAGCCCTTGTAACGGGCTAAGTGATATGGGGTAAATAATTTATATCAAACCTATGACCTAATCTGTTTCTACGCGACGTCGTACTGCGACGCTAAATCTTGTAGCTTGGTAACTAGCCATTACAGACTAGATTTATGTAATACTTAAGATCCTGGAGTAGTAATAATTATTTACTAATATTAACGCTTTTAAAAATAGTAATTCAGTACAGTGCGTACCCAGCTTTACTACATTCAACCTACTATACGCAGACAGCCTTTTAATTGGTGAAAAACGTTTGTCAAACAACCCTTTGTTTCTAAGTTCGTGATTATTCTGACATGAAATTGTATCGAGAGAGACATGTGTTTGCTGCACACGATGTACCGACCAAGTATAACTCCATCTGTACTATTGCAACAATAATAAAGTAATTCTGAGAACAGTCATAAATAAAAATGTTTCTAGATTATTCCTTTAGGACTTAAGAATGCAGCTTGCTTCTAGGATAAGTAGTTTAAAAGTCTGCTAAAAAAAGGTTGATGATGTTACAGGCATCTGTTGGCTACTTATTGTTCTAAAAACATGCATTTGCTCACGGCCTGTGTCACACATGTCTGAATCTCGACAAATCGCATGCACATGTCAGATTTATAGTTATCAGCGTAAATTAGCCCATTTACAAAACCCACTCTCACCTCTCGCTGATGACGCGCTTACATAGTGTAACGCGAGCTTAGTGAATCAAACTGTCATTCTCCTTGGAAATACGTACAGAGCGTTGGCTAAATAAGGATATAATTTTATTATTAACTACTCTTTTTTCTAGAAACATGCATTTGCTCACGGCCTGTGTTCGTGGTTAAGGATTTCCTAAATACCTTGGCACATGTCTGAATCTCGACAAATCGCATGCACATGTCAGATTTATAGTTACGAGCGCATAGTAGCTCATTTACAAAACCCACCCTCACCTCTCGTTGAGTTTACACAGTGTAACGCGAGCTGAGTGAATCAAACTGTCATTCTCCTCGGAAATACGTACAGAGCGTTGGCTAAATAAGGGTATACTTTTATCATTAACTAGAGTAGTTTTTCTAGAAACATGCATTTGCTCACGGCCTGTGTCCGTGGATAAGGATTTTCTAAGCACCTTGGCACATGTCTGAATCTCGACAAGTTGCATGCACATGTCAGATTTATAGTTAAAAGCGAATAATAGCCCATTTACAAAATCCACCCTCACCTCTCGTTGATGACGCGTTTACACAGTGTAACGCGAGCTAAGTGAATCAAACTGTCATTCTCCTCGGAAATACGTACAGAGCGTTGGCTAAATAAGGATATACTTTTATTATTAACTACTTTTTTTTTTAAACCGAGTGCATTTTTCAATGGACGATGTAACTGGGAAGAAGCACTGCTCAAATAAAATAATTTTCGTTTTGTTTTTTTTTTATTTGCCCTACCAACGAAAGATGAATGAATAAGTGACAATAATAATAGTAAAAACAATATATTTTGATTTATTCAAGGTTGTAACAACTATTTATTATTGTACTACCGGACCCGTAAGTATGGTGTAATTTATAATTTCTTCAATCCTTATACTCCACACCAAACAGATCTTCGGCAATGTATCCTCTACGCACGTTTCGCTCCGAAACCGAAGCATCCTCAGGAGATGTTGATTTTAAAGTTTACAACGAATAATTATTAAGTGACAATTCTTCTTCTTCTTGTTATATTTTTTGCCTGCTTCTATCCAATATTCCGGTGCGATGTCGCGTAGAAACCACTTACCGACAGGTGTGATTGCAGTCAAGGGCTGACTTGAAGTGAAATAAAAAAAAAGATTACATACTTCCATATTTATTATTTGTAAGACAAAACAACAACAGTCTTCATAAACAAAAAGTAAATATTTGCAGTCGACTTTTTAGAAACGGACATAAACTAGTGTTATATGTATATCATCTGAAAAAGGTAGAAACAGAAATCTATTTGGGGTTGAGTAAACGTAAATGTTATATACTATATGGATTTGGAAAGGAATTTTGGACTTACTAATGCATTATTTAAACACTTAAAAATATCAGTTGCCTAAACCGCGAACACTCAAATCTTGGGGAATCCTGCATGCCTGAGAGATCTGCATTTTGTACCAATCCTAGACCCGAACTTATTATATAATGGCGATTTGATTCTGGAATGTTCTGTTTAGAATACTCTTATCCATACTAACCACACCGTAATCTCAACGCCAGTTAATATCAAGTCCGCAGCAACAAGGGGTGCATCTACCCTCATCTTTTGCTAAGCGAAATCACTTCCCCCGTGTAAATACACCTTCACTTTTCTTTTTGAATTACTTTTTTTTTGTTCACAAAAAGAGAAAATAATTGCATTGAAATTGAGCTTTTGAATATAATTTATACTGTGCTTTGTTTCAAAACACTTATTTTTAGTGGTTTTTTTTTGTAATAAAAAGCCTGATACCTCTATGCTTGCTTAGTCTTATATTTGGGACGTTCCAATCGAAATTGACGAATCGTTCACGAGAAAACTTCTCAAGGAGTATCATAATTTTTAATAGGTATGGAAGGAAAATCTAAATTCGTGTTCCATTACGTGCTAGTTTGGTAGTAAAAGATAGGGGCATGACTACCATACTCCCTAACAGGTTAGCCCGCTACCATCTTAATCTACCGCCAGGTAGATTGCAGCCAAGGGCTTATTTGTATAGGAATAAAAAAATAGAAAAAAATTACAACGTGCAAGCCCATGGGAACGATAAAACACAATTATAATTACAAATTAACTTTACCTTTAAGAGTCTTACCGCTTTAAGTATAAAACACACTTTTGGCCCTTTTTAGTTAGGTAGGTACTTAGAAAACTCAGAAAACTAAGATGCCTAGTTTATTCTTAGTGTACCTAAGTACCTCCCAATTATTCATTGTATACTTAGTCAACATCTTTTGAGTATGGTCCGGTTGTGGAGCGAAACGTGAGTATAGGGTACATTGCGGAGGATTTGTTTGTTGTGGAGTATACGAATTGAAGTAATTATAAATTACACCATACAGATTCTCCTGCTGTTCGCGGAGTATAGCAAATTAAGCTTAATTTTCATAATATAAGTAAGGCTATCGCCACTATTTTCTTATATATATTGCAGGTACATTAAAGCTTTGAAAGGTCAGTGGGTATATGTTTAATTCCTCTTTGGAAAGTGATGATACCAACTAACTACAACATAACTACATATTATAAAAGTTCTAAAAGTTCTTAGTCGATTTAAAAGGTAAGTAGGTATATGTTTTTTTTTATTAACGATAGGCCAGCGCTTGGCGACAATCATGACTAGCAATAATGAGGTCTAGGTCGGAGCACGCTTGCCTAGAATAAGCCTATTCACTCTTGCCTTGAAGGTACTTAAATTATACGTGGCAGCAAACACAGTTGCCGGGAGGGCGTTCCACATCCTAGCGGTACGTATCAGTATCGTGGATAAAAAAGGTATCGTGCGTGTTGATGGAATATCAAACACGGACGGAGGAGGAAAAAGATTGTGAAGTTCCTGAGCACACTAACGGTAGAAGTATATCGGGTAAAAAACCGATAAACATGCAACATTGCGTCGATGCTGAAGACTATGTAGTTTCGCCTGTGTTATCGATATGTCTTTAATCCCTCTTTTTAAAGTGATACCGACTACAAATAATAAAAGTTCTAAAAGTTCTTAGTCTAAGATAATGCCGAAAAAAATTAAATAGATGTATGGATGGATGTATGTATGGATGGATGTTTGTTACGCTTTAACGCCACAACGATTGAAACGATTTGGCTAAAATTTGGCAAAGATATCTACAATATAGTCTGGCATAGTTCAAAGGATT
Organism: Pararge aegeria; assembly: GCF_905163445.1. NCBI lineage: Eukaryota > Metazoa > Arthropoda > Insecta > Lepidoptera > Nymphalidae > Pararge > Pararge aegeria. Next base: position 4,989,936 of record NC_053181.1, read on the forward strand.
CTTTTTATCCCAGAAAAACAAACAGCTTCTTCAGGATAGCATTGGTATTTTTTCCCCATCTGTGTTTCAAAATCCGCGCAACAGAGTTTAAGATTGATGGTATTTTGGATAGACATAATTGACGTGTTTTTTAAGTCGACTTATTCGCGGACGAATTCGCGCGGGTTTGCTAGTTCTTTATAAAACTTGGTATGTAAGTATATAACAGTATATTGAACCTTTCTTGTATATTAGATTTCTCAATAATCTAATGCCGGCTGATTGAAGACCCTGTGTCGAAGGTCGGGTGGGCATTGCATCGCTCTCGCTGACACTCCATCAATCACTGACCGTCTTCATCTGGGTAAGGGTAGATACGTATAGCATAATATTCTAACATAATACAAATAGATATTTTCCTAGATTAATAAAAGTAGGTCACCCCCACACCTAGTATCATATTGTGACCACATTCTTACTGTTCGTATTTTTGTTACTTATATTTTTTGCCCGTGCAATTATATGTGGGAAAATTTAAAATTTATTTCTTTATTGTATGTGAACAATTAAAAAACTATTTAGAATGGGAATAACATATTGGATTCCGCTTACCGTAGCGCCAAACTAGCGTTCCGGTACGATGCCGCGTAGAGACCGACGTATAAGATGCGCTTTCCACTTGATCTTGCTTCTGAAAGAAGGTTTTTTTAATCCTGTATTTTGTTAGCCCTCAAATGCTATCTCTCATTTTAGTAAGTGACGATGCACTCTAAGGCGTTAACGGGCTAACCAGTTACGTCAGTTATAACTAATCGGTTTCTGCGCGACTTGATACAGGACGCTGAATCGATTAGCGGCACGTCTTTCTGGGTAGTATTGTATCTTGCCACGGCCGAAGACACTCACCAGACCAACGAGCCAATACGATCATGTGAAAATTTACTATGATTTGTACTGTATCGAAAGAGCGGCATCTAGTGACAATACTGTTTCCCACTATGTATTTTATTTATTATAATTTAAAGGAAAATATACATTTTTTTAAATAAACATAACAATACATCTATTTCGGGTTTTATCCGTACACCGGTATTCATCATTCAGCGCTTTGAATTATGAGTAGGTAAGTATTTTTAAAGCTACATACAAAATATTATAGATGTGTAATAATAACTATTTACTATTTCATTACATAACCATCATTATTCATTGTATGTTCCACAGGGTAGTATTCTTGGCCCAACACTATTCCTCATTTATATAAATGAACTTTGTCACATTAATATGACTAACTGTAAAGTACTGTCTTACGCTGATGACACTGTCTTGCTTGTTGAGGGCAGTGACTGGGATTCTGTGAGGAATACTGCCCAGGCCCTTCTAGCAGTTGTTTCCAAATGGTTTGCTACAAATCTCTTAACTCTGAACATTCCGAAAACCCAATATGTTCCCTTCACACTTCGCTTAAACTCTCAGCCCAGGCAGGATTTTGTAATAAAAGCCCATAGCTGCGGATCCATTGACTCCATTGCATGTGATTGTTTACCAATAGCTCGCACAAATAGTGCTAAATATTTGGGAGTTGTAATTGATTGTACACTGAGTTGGCACCGACAAATCGACGCTACTTTATCTAGAACTCGAAAGTTAAATTTTATATTTAAACAACTTACCAATCATAAAACCAGTTCCGCCTAACGCACTATACCGTTTGGGTAAGCTTTACACAGGATGATCTTATATATTATTATACTCTACACGCAATCGAATATATACCAGATCTGGCAGTGTAACATGTAAACAACTAGACCAAAAAGGCAGCAAATACTGAATTTCCAGTCAAAAATACAAGAATAAGAAGAAGAAGAAACACTTTATTGCACTATAACATACAGGAAAAGAAACAGTAAGGAGTATACAGTACACAATGTAGACATGTAAAGGCCTTATTGCTGCAAGCAATCTCTTAAATAAGATGCAGAAGACACTCCTATTGTACCGAGAAAAGTTATTTTAACTAAATATGTTATTTTGCACCACCCAGAATTTAGAAGGTAGTAGAAGTAATATTTAAATCCATGTTCCCGCATCGTATTACTATCGGTTACTTATTCATAAAACGCAAAGTTAAAACTCAGGGGAGTCCAGTTAGACCGACTGAGCCGAGGAGATTTATGCATTTTAAATTGCACCTGCAACATTTCATGTTGCTTCAATTCAGCGATACGATTACGATACGATAAAAAAGAAAAACACTTATTGTTTGTTAGGGTACCGATACCACTTACAATGTGGTATCATTTTCATCAGGTCAAGATCTGTTGAAGGGATCCTGGAGAAATTAAGAGAACTTTTCAAACATTAAAGCGACACCTGTAGCGATTTATTATACAACTAAAAAGCAATACATAAATATTTTCTACAACATCTTTAATCGGTCGGTATTTTAAGTAAAATGTAGAAAATTATTTACGGTACTTTCCTAAATTAAAAGGAATACGAAGTATATTATCTATACACAGTAACTTTCCACTTTTTACTTACCGACACCGACTTATTAATGTTGTAGAAAATATTTATTTCTTGCTTTTTAGGTGTTTAACAAAGTCGTTTCTATACATTTGTTTGGTTGATAAAAGTATTACAATTAATTCATTTATTCAATAGGCAAACATCTTCAAATTTTCAATATACCTTTTTGATTTTCCCCCGGTACAGAGTAGGGTGGAAACTCGAACGCGATTGACAGACGCACCTATCCCCATTCGTCACACCATGTCAACAATCGTGTGAAACAGCCCCTATTTTACATTTAATTGCATTTCTTTGTCGATCTCCCCGTTAATCTGAATGCACCCTTGTCGCCTCGAATGGACCGTTTATTGAAGACCTGCCATTCCCGATTACCCTATAACCGTTTTCCCAAAAGAGGCGTCGAAGTTTGAAGATATACGGGTCTCGGTAAACCGGGCAGCGTCTAGACTTATTTGATATCGAAGGAAACTGTGTGTCAAGCCAATATTTGCGGACTCACTTATCTAGATAACGTGTGCTTAGGTTTTTTTCTTGATTCAGATTGGATTTCATCGACGCTAGTTATCAGGTCTTAGGTAATATGGAACGTGGCCTAATAACCTTCAATGCCAAGAAATTATTTACGTCATCATTATCAACTTATATATTTCATTGTAAGTTTGTTATATGTACATATTATATCTGTATATATAGGTTTATGCATGTTTATTTGCAACACAGTACAGTTAAATGCACCACCTACCTCTCTTCTTGAGCTGTTTTTAACGCCTTTGGTTGCCTGGAAGAGATCGCTATGTAGCGATAAGGCCGCCAAATTGTATACCTTTTGTTAAATTTTTACTTTTAATTTGTTATGTTTATGTGGTGTACAATAAAAGTGTATTCATTCATTCATTCATTCATTTATTCATTCAATCATTCATTCAACTTATTATCAACAACCCACCCTTCAGAATGAGAAAAGTGTAGCCTGGTGTCCACCAAGCTAGCCAAGTGTGGGATGGTAGACGTCACTCACTTTCGAAAACTCTATCGACCAATCTCAGGTATGCAGGTTTCCTCAAGATATTTTCTGTTTTTTTGACGTCCAATTGGCGCAGTAAGCAGCGACCCTGATTTCCGAGTTCAAGGCTGTTGGTTCGATTTTCACAACTGGAAAATATTTGTGAGATGTTTTTGTGTACTATTCTCTATAGAGGAAACAAAAAGTATTCCTCCAAAGCAAAATAATGATTGTATGCTGCTGTACAATGTGTCGCTTTGTACGTTGTTTAATGTCGGCAATATATTACAGTATACCAATTGTTTCTTTATTTCTTTAATTCCTCTTACATTGAAATAACCATTAAGCCGCTACAGTGACTGGGAATTAATGAACCTCGGCGAAAATGAATTGTTATTGGAACCGGTCAGGGAACATTCGGCCAATTAAAGACAATAAATATACAGTAGGTAATACACGCTTTATAAATGGTGACTCCAGAGAGTTAACTGTGGCATTTTAATAAATAAGGAATATTTAGGACTAGTTTTTTTTTAGGTTTATAGAATAGCGCTTCACTGCAATCACACCTGATGGTAAGTGATCAGTGAAAATGGAAGCTGGAATGCCCTTCCAGCTTCCATTTTCCAGTACCTACAATATGAGTACCTCAAAATCAAGAGTACATACGCATCTTCTAGGCAAGTGCCTAGAAGATGCCTATGCCAACTATAAAACTATAAAACAGCATAAAACATTGCAGCAATGCTGCTACGCGGCAGAAATATGGATGGAGGTAAATCTTCCCCCGAGGAGCTCTGTCGCAAAATTAAAAAAAAAATCAAAACTCATTTAATGTGGTCCTAATATAAGCACTTTTGAAACGTCCTTGTCTGCTTGTCCAACATCAAATTTAACAATCAATGTTCTATCTTGTGTGAGATGAAAGCGGAGCGGCTCGCTGCCAGGCAACCTTGTCATTAAGCTATTCCACTACCATATTATTGCAGTGTGATTAAAAAATCTCAGTTTACCAAATTGTGCGTAAACGAATAGTAATATTAATATCACTTGAAATTCCTACGGAGGCTGACAAAATAGCTGATAATCCTCAAGAGGCCGAATAGAAATTGCCAGACTAGCTAACGGTCGTTTCGACTACTTTTAATAAACTGAGCAACTGATTGCTTATCTTCACAGGATTTTAATAACTATTTAAACAGAATTAAGATCATACAGACACCGTGTACACGAGTTATAGTGAAGCATCAAAAACCACTCCACTTTAGTGTTTCTCGTATTATTTTACCTCTAATGTTCTCAACGTTTACCACCATCATCATCATGTCAACCCATTACCGGCCCATTAAAGGGCATGGGTCTCCTTCCACAATAAATAAATAAATAAATAAATAATAAATAAATATACTACGACAATACACACATCGCCACCTAGCCCCAAAGTAAGCGTAGCTTGTGTTATGGGTACTAAGATGACTAATGAATATTTTTATGAATTATATATACATAAATACTTAGAAAATACATATAAACACCCAGACACTGAAAAACACTTAATGCTCATCACACAAACATTTTCCAGTTGTGGGAATCGAACCCACGGCCTTGGACTCAGAAAGCAGGGTCGCTGCCCACTGCGCCAGTCGGCCGTCACACACAATAAGAAGGGGTTAAGGCCGTAGTCCACCACACTGGCCCAGTGCGGTGGTGTTGGACTTATCATACCTCTGAGAACATTATGTAGAACTCTCAAGCATGCAAGTTTCCTCACGGTGTTTTCCTTCACCGTTGAAGCAAGTGATATTTTAATTACTTAAAACGCACATCACTTAGAAATGTTAGAGGTGAAGCTCCTACTCAACGTTTACCAAAAAATAGGGAAAATGGGAAAAGTTTGTGAGCTAGCAACATTACGCGGGTGTGAAGTGTGACGTACACTGTTTTGGACACAATGCACTGCATGCAATAATAGCTGAATGAGGGTTCTGTATGTTCGTAATTCTGAGTATTTAAATATTAGTACACTAAAATAGTCATATGTTTTTAGCATTTTAATTATCGTGCTCGGTAGATATCATAATAAAATATTTAAACGGTACGGAACTGTGGATAATTCCCGTCGGAGAATGCCCGACTATTACCAACCTGTGGCCTTTGTTCATGAGCGTTCGTGCGAACCATTCTATGAAGCTTTTTTAACACGGGGTTTCGAACTGATCAGGCTTACTCTGATGAAAATTCCCGAGAGTTAGACCTCTACGCGCTAGTACCTGTACAAGTATTGTTATGAAGGTGAACATTGCTGGGTGGAAAGGAAATCACCAAATTCAATTTATAATTAAAATAATTAATAATATTATAAATGTGAATGTAAGTTTGTTACGCTTTCACTCAAAACCTACTGAACCGTTCCTCATGAAATTTTATACATATATTATTGGAAATATTACAAGTAATATAGAATACTTGTTTCCCGACATTAAGCTCGGCTCCTTTGGGAGAGGGCATGAGTATTTGACGATTTTACACCATAACTCCGACAAATTATAGCCGATTTAAATAATTATTTTTGTACTAAAGAGGTTATAATATGTGTTTAATTTTGCCCAAACTGTGGTTGGAGATAGAGGACAGAACTTCTCAGCGGACAGCAGCATTTAAGGCTTAGCGATACTGAATACTTTAATTTTTTTTAGGTCTACAACTAAATTTTATGCCACATCCAAAAACAAAATCAAACGCAGACGAAGTCGCTGGCAACAGCTAGTTATATATATGCCTACTATTCTCTTCTTCTTCTTCGTTCTCTGGGCTTGTCTCCGTACTTGGTCGGCCGGAACCTATCGTTGTACGTAGTACCACTGGTACAGCTCCCCGCTGGGTCACTCCAGCCAGCCGAGCTCACTCCAGAAGCTTAGCAGACCGCCCAGGTCGCGAAGTGATGCCTACTATTATTAAATCCACTAAGTTTTTCTCGACGTAACAAGATATGTTACTCTTGAACATATTTCTGACTAAACGTCATGAGCCATTGTAGGAATACAATTAAGTAAATTCTTATTACAAAAATAATTTAACGTAACTCTTAACGCAAATTCCTAGGAAGATTTTAATTAATTTTAATAGTAACTGAAAAAAAAATATATAAAATAAAATAATATATAATATAATTTTAAAAACCGAAATAATATTTCACAGGCTTAAGAGGTACATTATGTACTGTTTTTGAGACTCTTCTGTGAAAACCTAATAGTTTTTGAGTAAACCACTGCCATAGTTTTCACTTAAAGAAATCAGATAGAGTCCTAGCATGATATGCAATATTAAAATCATGTGACTTCTCTCACTTTATTAGGTGCGCGTCGCGTAGCGTAGGTGCTATGCGCGTGTCGGTCTTTTATCTTTAATAGGGTTGTCATAAGTAAACACTTAAGAATATTTTGAATTTGGTTGTATGAAAAAATAAACACGATTCTTTGCATTTACATGGATATTTTTACATGGTGACATATGAAATATACTAATGCATCTTTCAATATTATTTCGTGATTCTGTTAAACGTTGTATAAATACATGCACCGATGATTTTTCTGGTTATGTATTGTAAATTGTAATTTTATATTGCAAAAAAAGATGAAATGAAAAAAACCGCCATATGGCATTTTAGTCCGCGTTTTATAATTGCAACGTGCTGAAGTCGAACCCAGTTATGTTACACTCTTAATAGTGATTACTCGTATTGCCGTGCGAGCCATACAAGCTATACAAGCACAAAAGCACTGCCTAACCAAATTATTTTTATAACTCATACAGGATTTTTCATTTTATACCATACCACACTTTAACACCAAATTTCATCCAAATTTTTACCAGTCATTTTAGAATGAAGAAAAAATCACAGCATTGCATTTGCAACTTAAACCTTAACCTTAAGCTACAAGGGTTCCAAACTGGTCTAAAAAGAGCCCAAAACAAACTTAGTCAGGTATATTTTTTGTTATCATCATCTCACAATTCTTGATTTCTGAATTTTCTCTGAATTGGTATGGTGGGACGCTTTGGCCTAGTTACCTACCGATTAAGCGTTCTAATTAAACTCCCATTATTAACCTTACAGTTAAGCCACTAACCGTCAGTCGAGCAGTCAGGCGCTAAATATTTGTGAATTAAAAAGTAGCCTATCGCGGCGCATAAAACATCTCTGTGCAAAAAATAATGTGAAACCGTTGCTGCATGAAGGAACGTAAACTTACAAGCACACGTTTGTATTTATAACAGGGTTGTGGAAAATAATCGTCGCTGCCAACAGCTCGCGTCCCTTACTACTGCGTTTACACTTTTAATATTTGATGGCAATTGGAGTGACACAGTTCCTTCTATAATGTGCCATAATAGCGGATAATAGGCCTCATTGTCTTTACTTCGAAGTCCTTAATGGGGCGGTTGTTGAAGAAAAGCCCCTACTATTAAGTGCTTCTAAAATAGTAGCAAATGTTAACAATTTAGAATTGTTTCTTGTGTTCTCGCAAAATAACTAAAACTAGTGCTGTCAGTTACTAAAAAACTGCTGGGAACCAGGCCGCTCCGCTATCATCTCCCACAAGATAATAAAATTCTATAGATTGTAAACTGTAAAAGATGTTGAAATAGAGCAATCTGCTGAGTTTCTTGCTGGCTCTTCTCGGTAGAATCTTCCTTCCGAACCGCAGGGTGTAAACGTATCTCGCGACAGGCGAGAATCTTGCAATCTCTGCTGTCAAACGTCACTTTTGTTTATTACGTCACTTTTGTTTATTTATTGTATGGAAAAGTTAGTGCCCTGAAATAATAGGCCAAGTGCGGTTTTGTAGACTCCAAACGCATTTGTAAACATTACAGAGAACTCTGAGGCATGCAGGTTTCCTTCACCTACTGTCATTTATTTGGTTAAAATGCACGTAACGCCGAAACTCAAAACGTGCATGTCGGGGTCTAACCCAGTCGTCCTACGAGGGAAGCCGAATACCTAAGCACTGGGCTATCACCACTCGTCCAATTTTAACTTTATCAAATTAGTATAATAATGGGAGTGTGTACAATATAAATAGATATAGACATACTTGATGCATAATCTACTATGCAAACACAATGATGAATAGCAACTGAAAAGGGGGGTGTGACAGACAAATTTGTGTCTATAGGCAACACCCGCCAAGCTTCAATGAGGGCAATCAACGGTCATTGACCCATGGGGGTAATCAATATTTCGGCTTTTCATTTCAATTGACAGCCCGTAAGTTATGATTCAGGTATGTGTCTATAAATATTTTAGGGATGGGTTAAGTACGTAACTGCCTCACAGTGTAGTGGTTAGTGCGCTTGACTTCGGGGATTATGGTGGTGTGTTTGATACTCAGTTTAGGCCAATATATTTTGGATACTTGAGCTTTCCGCTATCACATTTTATGTGTCCAATAGAGCCCGCCAAGCAGTTTCAAAGAAGCGTGTTGGGTTGATGCCGGTGAGGAGGCCTGCGCTGTTGTAAGTTAATCTATCGATTATAACCTGCTTTTTTTATTTCAAATTGGGTTACATTATTGCAATTTTCTGAAAGATCTCCATTTTTTTTTGTCAGTAAATTATAGCATGCTAGCTGTTACCCGCGACTTCGTCTGTGTTTGATTTTGTTGTGTGTTCAGTATCGCTAAGCCTTAAATGAGAAGTTCCGTCCTCTATCTCCAACCACATTCAGATCTACACAAAGTTTGGGGAAAATTAAACAAATGTTATAACCTATAAAGTACAAAAATAATTATTTAAATCGGTTATTGTTGTCGGAGTTATGGTGTAACATCGTCAAACACTTTCATCTCCTCTCCCAAAGGAACCGAGCTTAATGTCGGGATAAAAAGTATTCTATATTACTTCTAACACTTCCAAGAATATGTGTACAAAGTTTCATGAGGATCGGTTAAGCAGTTTTTGCTTGAAAGCGTAACAAACAAACTTACATTGACATTTATAATATTAGTAGGGGTAGGGATATGTTTTTTTCCTTCCTTCCTTTTTAAAATTACAATAAGACTGATTAACGCTTTTTTACCCTAAACTTAGGCGTTAGTTTATATCTAAGAGTTAGGTCCATTGGTTTATCTTAGGTGTTCATAATGTGTTAGACAATTTGTTCTTTTATCCACTACTTTCAAAGCCTACGATACATACAAACAAACAAAGAAATCTCTCCTCTTTATAATATCATTGTTTTCAGTTTGGCACTTTGTACATGGCCATTATAAGCATTATTTATCACTATTGACTTACGGAACTTTTTTAATCATAAGAGATATCAGATTATCATAAGAGAGGTTCCCTGGCGCAACTCCCTGAAAACCGGGGCACTCCTAATCATAAAATTAGGAGTGGCCACGTTCAATCTCTGGCGAAAACATGTTCTGAATTTTCTCTTGCCAAATAGGCTTCATCTGTGTTTAGTAACCACTCTACCAACAAACACGTGCCACAAAGTGATTTAGCATTCATGTAGATTAAGAAGTGTTTTAACATCAGTG